>NC_141690.1:265427930-267956627 GCF_964263255.1 Lissotriton vulgaris | reverse complement strand
CATGGGTGTCATAGTGCATTTACAGGAGAACAAAAACATTGACTGATGCCACATACACATGTAAATAGGTCTTTTGGGCAGCACCTTTACATTCCCCAGTTATATGAGTAATTAGCTCCTCCATTGACGGATTTTTCTTTACTTTCTAGGACTTGTAGTCTTGATTTCATAACTGGACCAACAAGACACCAAATCAAAGAATACAGTGGAAAAACCTGGAATTTCTCAGCTACTTATAAATTCGAGCGCTCTGTTCCAATGATGACTTGGATCATAATAAGTGGCAGTATTAAGGTTCCTGTATTATAATATACACGCTGCATCTCCCTGCACAAACGGTGCAACTTATGGAGCAGGGAATGCAGCTTAGCATTACTTTCTCCAAACCGTATGCACTGACTAATATCCACGCCCACTGCAGTGATTTTCTGTACATGTGATTACATACAGGGCCACCGGGGACCCAATATCTGAAGACTGATAAAAAATTCTTCAAAAAGAAGGCTATCCTTGATGTTTATAAAAGTGCAGGTACTTAATTATGTTTGCTACTGAGAAGTGTTAGTACTCGCCCATTAAATGTATAATCTGCTGGCACTCCCCTTTCAAATTAAGGAAGCACAGGTATTTAGTACCTTAAAGCATCTACCCATTTAATGCCCTTTGGTAATCTCTTGAACCTAATTTTATGTTCCAATTGCAGATTTGCAATCTGTGAGCCTTGTTACAGGTGACTAATGTTTGGGGCCATATTTCCTAAACTCCAGCTACCGGGTGTGGGAATTCATCAAGTGTGATAAATTTCACCTGTTACAAATTTTTAGAGGACTAACTATTTGGAATTTTTCTTGTGGTAAATTTCAGCAGATTTGATTGGGTATGGTGTTAGTAGCAAAATGTATATATATTTCAGAACCTGCGGTAAAGGGCATACCCAAGGCAGAGAGGAGTACAGACGGGAGAAGGGTGTCTAACTGCACGGCCAGCTAGCATTGAAAAATACAAATGAGTACCCTGACCAGAATACGGCTCTCGCAGCTCAGGTACACCCGATGGCCTGCTAACCGGGTTGGCAAGGTAATGAGTTAAGTTTAATAGTGGGCGCAATTAGGACCCCTTCATCAAAGGATGAAATGTATGAGGGGCTTTTGAAGTCCTTATGAACATTTGATTGTTTCAAAGTGATAGCTAGTAATGAATAAACTTTAAAAACGTGGCCAACTGAGAGCCGGCACCATGATTTGTGCAAATGTGAAAAAACTGGGGTACAACGCAGGCTGCTTGGTAAATGGTCCTATATGAAACAGGGCATAGTTGGTTCTTAGCTCACAGTCCGGGTGGCCGGAGTGCACAAGTATATTAGGCCTATTCCGTTATTTATCACTCCTGTTAAAGTAAACACAGGAGTGAGCTATACCAACTACACTATGAAGGGGTGTGGAGGACATCACTCAGGTGCTGAAGAGCCGGTTACGCACAAACTACTCCCTGAATGCTGCCTTCTTGTCCCTCCCGAAAGATGTGCCATGACAGGCCAGCACGGTGGCGCAAAGAGCTCCGTCTGCAATCTGTATCCAATGGAGAAGATGGGTATCCTGCCTTGGCAATAAAGTGCTTTTGTCTTCACCGCAGTAAAGAGGGAACTGCTGACAGAGCTGTCATTTATGCAGTGGAGCACAGTTGGATGCAGCAGTGTCGGGACGTGCCCGCAGGAATCTCCTCTGCACAGGCCTTTGCTTCAGCTGCACGTCCTCCCAGCATGCCTTTGAACAACAAGTTTGACAAGGAGAGGAGAAGGCAGCAGGGGCGTGCACGTTTTTTGCTGAAAAACTGAACCGATTTCTAAAGGTCTCCTTCTTATGCAGCCCATGCGAGCTGCATAGGCAAGACCTAAAAACCATAAAACCTCACACCGGAAGTTACTTATGAGAGCAGTCTGTTCCAATCTCTTCTGACAGGCAGAAAAGAGAAAACTGGGAACGGAACGCACACACTTGGGGAAAGGTTAGCGCGTGCTTATAAGGCGCAACATTGAGCTAGCTATTTGAAGTGCAGGGTGTAAATTAACTACAGCCACATGGGGGCTTGGCCCCGACTAATTCAGAGTGTGAGAGATCTGGAAGGTATACAGTTTATGTTGGAACCAGGAGCATATTTAACTCCTTAACTGCGGCTCAAATTCCGCCGCAGTGCGGGAGTTCTGAAGAGTGGGCGGGGCAACGTCGGCCAACAGACGTGCGCAGAACTACCCAGGTAGTGCTCGCGACGGCCGTTGGGCGACGTGCGCATTACCAAGGTAGTGCTCGCGATGACCGTTGGCCGACGTGCGCAGCAAAGGGGTAAAATGAAAATGGCGCAACGCAGTGCCAGAAGCAAATTTGCTGCGCTGAGCTTTGCCATTTTCAAAAAACCCCGATCTCGGCTGCATTATTATTCTGGTTCCATTTTGTTGTGCCTCTCGGCCCGTCCCTGCCGCTGCTCCCCCGCGGCTCCACCCCCGTCCCCTACAGCATCTCCAAATCGATCCCTTCCCCACTCGCCACACCGCTCCCGCCTCCCAGCTGCTCCTCCCTCGCTCCGCCCCCCTCCACTCTCCACTTATATTAGAGCGACATACGCACAGCGGACGCACCGAGGCGCGCCAAAGGTAAGCCCGTCTATGCCCGTCCGAGCCTGGACCGCTCCCAGCGCCAGATCCCCTGGCCCCCGCAAAACCCACTCCACCCACCTAACGTACGACGCCGCAACCCTCTCTGCACTCAACACCGGCCGTCTCCCCGACTGCCACCAAGCCGCCCCAGGATGCACCCATGGACCCTTCACCTGCCAATCCTGCAAGTTTTGTTGCATCAAGACCCACACTACATCCACAAACGCCAAACAGAGCTCCGACAATAACCACCTGAAGTGCATCCTGCTCAACACACGCTCGGTCCACAGACACGCCATTGAACTATGGAACCTACTAGACACCACAACACCGGACGTCGCCTTTCTTACAGAAACCTGGATATACGCCTCATCAGCGCCCGACATCGCCATAGCCACCCCGGACGGTTACAAGATCATCCGAAAGGACCGCATCAACAAAACAGGAGGAGGCATCGCCATCGTCCACAAGAACACCATCCGCATCACAACAAGCTCCGACAACACCCTCACAGCCGCCGAACACCTTCACTTCCAGATACACACCGACCCCAAGACCATACTTAGAGGCACCCTCATCTACAGACCACCAGGACCCCGCACACAATTCACCGAAGACATCACTGACTTTATCAGCCCACACGCCCTCCCCTCCGAGGACTACATTCTCCTAGGGGACCTCAACTTCCACCTGGAAAAGAACAACGATAGCAACACCATCACCCTTCTGGATAACCTCGCAAATCTCGGACTCAAACAACTGGTAAACACCCCCACCCACTACGCCGGACACACGCTCAACCCAATCTTCTCCTCCAGCAAGCACATCTCCTTCAATCACGCCACAGGTCTCCACTGGACGGACCACAGCTGCGTCCACTACAACTTCAGAAAGACCACGACCCACCACCACCCACAAGTTCGCCGCAGAAACTGGAACAAAATTACCACAGACCAGCTCACCACATTGCTAACCCAAAACCCTCCCGCCAAATCATTGGACCCAACTCAAGCAGCCATCAATCTCGCACAATGGATCACCCACTGCGCTGACGAATTAGCACCCTTGAAAAACCATCACAACGAGCCAGGAAGCAAAAAAGCCTCCTTGTTCAATGACAACCTCAAGAACTCCAAAAAGAACTGCTGCACCCTCGAGAAAGCCTGGCAAAAAAACTCAACCACAGACAACATGACCGCTCTCAAGGACGCCACTCGCAATCACCACCAGTTGATCCGATCCACCAAGAAATCAGCTTTCAAGGATCTACTCGACAACAACGCCCACAACAGCAAGGAACTCTTCAGCATCGTCAAAGAGCTTACCAATCCCAGCGCCGGCACCAACGACATCACTCCCTCTCAAGACCTCTGCAACTCTCTAGCCTCGTTCTTCCACAGCAAAATCGCTGACATACATAACAGCTTCAGCGACCAGTCTAACCCCCTTACCACCGAACTGAAGCCCCCCACCACCACCCTTTGCGCCTGGAACCCGATCAGCACCGAAGACACCATCCGCCTGATGAACTCCATTCACTCCGGATTACCAACCGACCCATGCCCCCACCA
Source organism: Lissotriton vulgaris (assembly GCF_964263255.1). Classification (NCBI taxonomy): domain Eukaryota; kingdom Metazoa; phylum Chordata; class Amphibia; order Caudata; family Salamandridae; genus Lissotriton; species Lissotriton vulgaris. The sequence continues at coordinate 267,952,406 of NC_141690.1, read as the reverse complement.
CATCTTCAACAAGGCCGACTCCATTATCGCACCCCATCTCCAGGATATCATCAACTGCTCCCTCAACACCGCTACCTTCCCGGAAAGCTGGAAAATGCTGAACTCAGTGCCCTCTTGAAGAAACCTACAGCAGACCCCACTGAACTTAAGAACTACCGCCCCATCTCGCTCCTCCCATTCCCTGCCAAAGTCATAGAGAAGACCGTCAACAGTCAGCTCGCCGCCTTCCTCAAGTCTAACGGTTCCCTCGACCACTCACAGTCCAGCTTCAGAGCCAAACACAGCTCCGAGACCGCCCTCATCGCAGCCACAGACGACATCCGAACACTACTCGACAACGGGCAAACGGCTGCCCTCATCCTCCTGGATCTCTCCGCAGCATTTGATACGGTCTGTCATAGCACCCTTGTACAACGCCTCAGTAACGTTGGGATACAAGGAAAAGCATTGGATTGGATCATCTAGTTCCTCGCCGGAAGAACCCAGAGAGCCCGCCTCCCCCCTTTCAGATCAGAGGCTACCGAAGTCATCTGCGGCGTACCACAAGGTTCATCTCTCAGCCCCACCCTCTTCAACGTCTACATGAGCCCCCTCGCATCCATCGCACGCCAGCACAACCTCAACATCATCTCCTACGCCGACGACACCCAGCTAATCCTCTCCCTCACCAAAGACCCAAACACCGCCAAAACCAACCTACACGAAGGGATGAAAGACGTAGCCGAGTGGATGAAGAACAGCCATTTAAAACTGAATTCAGACAAGACGGAAGTCCTAATCCTAGGATCATCCCCCTCTGCATGGGACGACTCATGGTGGCCACCGGCCCTGGGCAGCGCACCCAAACCAACGGACCATGCTCGCAACCTGGGAGTCATTCTAGACTCCTCCCTCTCGATAACCAGACAAGTCAACGCCATCGCATCATCATGCTTTAACATCTTACGCATGCTCCGAAAGATCTTCCGATGGATCCCCACCGAAACAAGAAAGACGGTCACCCAAGCACTTGTCACAAGCCGACTGGACTACGGAAACACCCTCTACGCCTGAACCACAGCTAAATTACAGAAAAAACTCCAACGTATTCAGAACGCCTCCGCCCGACTCATCCTAGACATACCCCGCCACAATCACATATCCGGTCACCTGAGAGACCTTCACTGGCTCCCCGTCAACAAGAGAATAACATTCCGTCTCCTCACCCACGCAGACAAAGCCCTCTACGACCTAGGACCCAGATACCTCAACACGCGCCTGACCTTTTACACCCCCACCCGCCAACTATGATCGTCCAATCAAGCCCTCGCCACAATTCCACGCATCCGAAGAGCCACCATGGGAGGAAGATCATTCTCCTACTTAGCGGCCAAAACCTGGAATTCTCTCCCCACCCACCTCTGCCTTACACAGAACCACCTCTCCTTCAGAAAACAACTCAAAACTTGGCTATTTGATAAGTAGCGAACCCCCCCCATCAAGCGCCTTGAGACCCTCTGGATGAGTAGTGCTCTATACAAATTTTGACTTGACTTGACTTGACATATTGACAAGAATACGGCGCATCCCTGTGCTCACCACTGCACCAGCGCTAAAAAGGCCACCAAGCGCCAATGCAGGCACCCTTGCTCCATGGATCGGCTGATTGTGTTTGGGCAGGAAGTGATACCTTCCTGCACAAAAACAATCATTAATGGTGTTTTGCAGAGTGCAGCACACAGCCATATTTACAAGGCAGTGTTAAGCCATGCTAAGTGGTTTAGCACAGCCTTGTAAATATGGGCTAGCAAAGAGCGCCACCAAAGCTGCAAAACAATGAGGCTTATGTGGTGCTAGGGCTTGAAAGCATGCCCCCAGGTCTTTCTGAATTTATTACAATTGTGTCCACTTTGACTCGAATGTTGGCGGTATTTTATTTACCGCAGCAGCTCAAAATACATATGCATTCCTTTTCTGAAGTCATCCTTGGAGAAAGAACTAGCAGTAGGTGATGAAATGGATGGGGTTCAGCCTCTGCCATGAGTAACCTCCGACTAGAAGATCCTGTGAGGTAAACATGGGGCTGACGGCCAGGCAGTCTGTTGGAAGACATTTATATGGTGCCAATGAATTGGCTCATAAAACAGTACTACTACTAACAATCTCTGTATATAAAGCTCCCACATCAATGGTCTCGAGGTACTGAAAGCGGAGGGCTGTCAGCAGCAGTGTGCCCCCATTACAGATGCACGGTACATCCAAGTACAAGGAGAGGGGGGTGGGCAGCCAGGGCGGCACCAGGACTCGCTGTGCGCATCATCAGCACAGAGCAGTCGAGCCCCCACCCCAGGTGATGGAGCGCATCCAGGTTCCTGTTCTACATTTCCAGGCCAGCCCTGTCATAAATCTAGCACCTGTTACATTGATTTGACAAATGATCATTTCTGTTTACGATCCCGAGTTTCTTCACATGTCGGAGGAATTTCATTTCACAATTCCCGTGTGATGCCAGATTTCACCCTAATCCCATAATTGGAGCATAGTAGTGAATGCGCAAACATGTGATTCCCTCTGTTGAAGGAGAATACAAATTCTGGTACATTTTACAGGTCCGGGCTTAATTATGGGTTATAAAGGATGGAGATAAACGAAGGAAATGGTTCATGCGTCCATCGATGAGAGCACAGCCTGCTCCCTGCAGGCCACATGTCTCCACCAATGACCACGAAGGGCAATCGGCGCCTCCGGTGAGATGCTGGCGTGACGTGTCGGTTCTGATTCCACCCACAAGGCTCATTCCTCATTTCACCACCTTCTCGCATCTTTCCCGCTTCTTATATTTCTCCTTTTCAACGGTATTGCGGCTTCAAACACCGTAGAAATGCTCAATATAACCTAGAGGCTTTTTTACAAGCCCCTTGCGCCGTCGGTACGCCACTATTTAGGTCTCGCCTAGGCAGTGCGAAAGCACTGCTATGAGGGACCTCTTGGGATCGCTCCAGGCTTTAGTTGAAACTCGTGCATGTTTTCCACAGTTTCCTATTAGTACTCGTGCATGTATGGCATTTACCGCGCGGGAGCCAGCAGCAGCGCCATCTGTTAGTAATTATCGTGCTGGCTCTCGCGAGGTAAACGCCATACATGGACTTCCTGCTGCGCGCGCCACTGAAACACCTTTGAATGCTGCCATCAGCGTCGCTTTAACTTTCGCGGCTGCGGGCCACCCTTGTTTTTTAATGTGTGTGTGGGTGTGTAAGTGCGTAGGTGTGCCTGTGAATGTGACTATATGCGTGTGTGAGTGTCATGTGCATGCATGTGTGAATGTGTCTCGCATAAGAAGTGCTAACGTCTCTTCATCAATGTATGTGCTGGTGTTCATTTGTTATAACGCCCCGCTTTAGTGACACTGCATGAGTGACATTCTGCGCCTCGTGCTCAGCTTTAGTGACACTGCGCGAGTGACATTCTGCGCCTCGCGCTCAGCATACCCCACCCTTGATGGGCCCAGCTCGGCCGACAGCAGCGGGTGGGGGTGGGGGGGGAGAGGGTGACCAGGGCGAATCTAGCAGCTTCACTGTAACCCCCCTGGCCCGGCAGCCATGCTGCTTCAAAGCTCGCAGAGGCTCACAAGTCAACCAAAGCATTTCTCGAGCTCCTGTACCAGAGGAGAGACGCTGACATGTAAACCCAACAGAAAACACAAGTGGGCAGCCTATGAGGAGCCGGGGCTCTCAGTAGTCTAGTGGCTAGAAACGGATCCTGACACAAGGCGCGGACATCAGCTTTGCAAGTGACACAGTTTGTGATCTTCAGCATGTGCTGTAGTGTAGTTCTTATATTCCCAATAGGCTCTGCGCATTGGAAAAACATATACTATAGTTTAGATGTAGGACTGAGGTCGACTAGGTCTCTATCGAAAATATTAGACTTAATAGTGAGTGCCAGCTAGCTCAGAGGTCACTAGAAACTTTCTCGAATTCATAAGAAGGGATTAGTTTCTGACAACCGCATAAACATGACAACTTTGTTTCCCAAGAAAAAGAAAAGTATCTCTAGAGCCGCGGAAACAATAGATAGCTATTTCACTCAGTCAATCGTGCATGCTTCGTTTCACCAGAGGTGCAGAGAAATAGAGAGACAGGTGTTTTCAATAAAAGTATTTATTAAACAGTCTTCTTTCTCATGCATAGGAAATGAACTGCTACAATCGTAATACTGGTTGCAAAGTACAATGTGTGCAGTACGAAGAGTATTATAAACTAATACTGTAAAAGCATGGTATGGTTTCTAAGCCATATAAAATAACATAAAATACATACATTAATAAATAATGACTAAAAGTACTCAACTGGTGCTTCTAAAATACGCCTACCCCGGTGTACCTAACCGAGGTCTAGTACAAGGGAAGAAGTAAGTGAGGTGTAGCTTAAGTTTAGTATTTCTTTTGCCAAGAATCTATCCAAGAATTCTCTAAGGGTCTAATCAGCTCCGTACCTTGGTTTCAGAATGAAAGAGATCTTGTATCTCTCTCTCATGACTCGATTTCCCAGCAACCCGCAAGGGTAGCCTGGGAACACTGGAGCTGGATTTCTCGGCAGGAGAAAAGACAGCGTCTCTCTCAGTGTGTCTGCTGGAGGGTCGGTTCCTTCGGCACTTGCTGCGGCGAGATGCGTTGGGCAAGTAGATAGTCGAACTGCTCCAAACCACCATGTGTTTGCCAGGGCAAATGTGGGCATATTTATACCTTGAAGGTGCCGAGTTTGACATAAGGTTGGACATAATAACGTCATCAAAGACTCAGTTCTTTGAAAACTCCATGAGTTTTAGATGAATCAATATTCAAGCGAAAGGAAGTCCCTTACTGCTGAAGGCGGGTTTTTCCAAGAAATCGTTGTGGATTCTCGGAACTAGTGGAAATAGCCATGCCGTATTTGGACTGCATAGGCTAAGTCTAAATATGGTTATGATTTCTATGCCTATATCAGGATAGGGTGATGAACAATAGTTACTTAACTGTAATCTGTGGTTCTCGAGTATTGGTGTCTTCCATAGATTCACATGCCTGAATCATTCCCCGTCGTCGGAGTGGGAGTCCCACGGTACATAAAAAAGCAATAATATGCTATAGTAACATTGGAAAAACCAGTAATTCCCAACCAGGAAGTAAAGTAGCCCAAGCTACAGGGGAAAAAACTTCCACACTCAAGACTATCCTAGTCATTTTGTATAGTCCAAACTACAGCCAATCAGGCGACAGCACCGGTTCTCCCCAGAGGCTCAGGCTGTCAGAGTTTCTCGCAAGGAGTGATGGTAAACCAAAGTAGCTGAGAGCCTCTGAGGGGAGGTGGGCGGGTTGCATGTGAATCTATGAAAGACACCAATACTGGAGAACCACAGAATACAGGTAAGTAACTATTGTTCTTCTCCAGTATTAGGGGTGTCTTTCATAGATTCACATGCCTGAATTAGAGTAGAAAGCAGTACATATCCGTGCATGGCAGACGCTAAAGGTAGCTTAAGCTTGTCAATATTAAAAGCACATAGCAATGCAATATGTAAATAAGCACATCATTAAAAGCATAATAGAATGCAATCACTTGAGCATGTGCACCATAGAAATATAACAAGCGTCTGACAGCAGTAATAGGAGGTGGGAAACAGAGGCTCACCTTAGTTGAAAAGATTTCGTAGAACTGCTCGACCCACTGAAGCATTGGCCTCGCTGGCTGCATCCAAACAATAGTGTTTAGTGAAAGTATGGCTACTGCTCTGCAGATGTGCTGAAGAGGGACTCCAGCGAATAAGGCCGTAGAGGAAGACACTGGCCTCGTAGAATGCGCTCTAGGAGTTGCTTGTAAAGGTCTTCCTGCTTGTGCATGGCAAAAGGCAATAGCTGCAGAAATCCATCTTGCAATTGTTTGCTTGGAAACTGCCTGTCCTTTACGAATTGCACCATAGGTGATAAATAGTTGATCAGATCTGCGCAATGTAGATGTTCTTTGCAAATAGAACTTTAGACATCTCTTAATGTCCAGAGTATGCAATGCCCTTTCCGCAGGTGTTTGTGGGTTAGGAAAGAATGTCTTTAAAATTACAGGTTCGTTTAGATGGAAATCCGAAGGCACTTTAGGGATGAATTTCGGATTAGTGCGGAGCACTACAGAGTCATTTGTGAATTGTAAGGAGGGATGCTGAACAGTGAAAGCTTGGATATCGCTGACTCTCCTAGAAGAGGTCAGGGCCAATAACAGTGACACTTTCCACGTAAGAAATTTCAGATCGGCTTGGTGGATAGGTTCGAATGGGTAACGCATGAGTTGTGCCAACACTACCTTGAGATGCCACGATGGAGGTGGACGACGTACCGGAGGGAACATTCTAAAAAGGCCTTTAAGGAATTGTTGTTTAATTCTCGCAGAATAAAGAGAATTGGTCCCATCTTGTCGGTATCTTGAAATCGCTGCTAGGAACACCTTTAGGGTTGCATGAGACAATCCCGATATTGCTAGATGTAGGAAAAAAGGCAGGATTTCCTCTGGTTTAGCTGAAAAAGGATGAATTCCAGCTGAGCGACACCAGACACAAAAGCATTTCCATTTAAGACTGTACGTCTTTATGGTAGCAGGTGCCCTTGCTTTGGCTAGAACTTCCTCGCAGTCCGCAGGGATGTTTAGATGGGAGAACTCACAGTACTGAGGCACCAGGCCGCTAATCTCAGCGATCTTGGATCCGGATGGTAAATCTGGCCGTCTTGAATGGAGAGCAAGTCCGGAATTGGACTCAACTGAATCAGTTCGCACTCCGATAGGAGAAGGAGCTTGGTGAACCAGAACTGGCGAGGCCATCTGGGAACAATGAGAACCAGCCGACACGGTTCCTTCTTCATCTTTCGCAGGACTCTGGGAACCAGCGGTATTGGTGGAAAAGCGTACGCTTATATCAGAGACCAGTTGATCGAAAACGCATTCCCCTGAGAGTCTTTGTGGGGATGCCAACTTGCAAAGAATCGGCATTTGCTGTTGTTCTTGGTTGCAAAGAGGTCTAGGTCTGGATGACCCCATAGATGGAAGATCCGATCCACAGTCTGCTGATGAAGTTCCCACTCGTGAGTGGACACTGTTGTCCTGCTGAGTGTGTCTGTAAGGATGTCCTCTGTTCTAGGAACATGAACCGCCTGAAGATTGGTTTGTGTCTTATTGACCGTACCCACAGCTCCTGGGCTTCCTGCGACAAGAGAGCTGATCTTGTACCTCCTTATTTGTCGACATAGTGCATGCTTGTTGTATTGTCTGTGCGCACCAACACATTGGCTCCCTGGATGATTGCACAAAATGCTTTGAGTGCAAGGAAGATGGCTCTCAGTTCTAACAGGTTGATGTGCCAACACCTTTGCTGAGGGCTACACTTGCCGCTGATTGTCAGGCCCTGAAGATGAGCTCCCCAGCCTTCGAGGGATGCGTCCGTGGTGATTGTAAAGTTTGGCGCATCCTGAAGGAATGCGCAACCCTGTCGTAGATTTTTTCTTGGTGTCCACCAGAGGAGGGAATCCCGTATGCGAGGTGTAATCTGGATGAGATTCTCGAAGGAGTCAGAGACCAGCAGCCATTGTAAGCTGATTTCTTCCTGAAGAGGCCTCATTCTGTGCCGGCAATTTGGTATTAGCGGAATGCACGACAATACCATCCCCAGAAAAGACTTGAACCGTCGGACTGAAACTGACTTTTTTGAAAGCAGAGTCCGAACAATATTCTGTATCTTGTCTTGTCTTTCGTACTAGACGAAGGCTTGGAGCAGCTGGTTGTCTAAGGTTGCTCCCAGGAAAGCCCGTCTTTGTGATGGTAGCAACGGGGATTTGCTGATGTTGATGGAGAGACCCAGAGACCGAAAAAGGTTTAGACACTGTTGTAGATGGTTGTCTGTGTCCTCGTAAGAACTGGCCTTGATAAGGCAGTCGTCTAGATATGGGAATATTTGTATCCCCTCCAGCCGGAGGTGAGCCGCTACTGGGGCCAAGACTTTTGTAAACACCCTGGGTGCCGAGCGCAGCCCAAAGGGAAGTACTCTGAACTGATAATCCCTGCCAGCCACTCTGAATCGCAGGAACTTTCTGTGGCGAGGTAAGATGGGGATGTGGAAATACGCATCTTGGAGATCCAAGGTGGCCATGTAGTCTCCCGCTACTAGAAGATGCAATATTTCCTGTAGCGACAACATTCTGAATGTTAGTTTCTTCAGATATTTGTTTAGGGCACTGAGATCCAGAATCGGATGCCATTCTCCGGATTTCTTCTTTATTAGGAAAAATCAGGAGTAGAATCCTGTTCCCCTCATAGTTTGAGGAACTCTCTCGATTGCTCCTTTCTTTAGCATCAAATTTATTTGGGGAAAGAGCTCTCTTAGGTGAGCTGGAGGTGGGCCTTTTTTCGGGAGAACATTCGGAGGAAACTGTTCGAATTCTAGGGCATGGCCCTTGGCTACAATGTCCAGTACCCACCTGTCTGATGTTATCGATGACCATTTTACGTAAAATTTTGATATTTGTCCTCCAATTTTTTCCTGAGAGTGGGGCAGTAGCGGTGGCAGGTGACAAGTCTCATTGACGTTTATCCTTTCCGCGGTAGGCCGGTTTCCCCCTGTTCTGGGAACAAATATTTTTCCGTTGGCCGTAGGATTGATAGCGATGTGTTTGGTAGCGCTGATTTCCTTGTCTGTAGGAGGATTGTTGCGTGTATCCACCTCTGTTGGAGGACGATCCACGTCCACTCGCTCCTCGAAAGGGCGGTTTACAAAATTGGAGGGTGCCCAAGGATTTCGCCGTTTCTGTATCCTTTTTTATTGTCTGCAAGGCTTCTTCTACTTGCAGGCCAAACAGAAACTCTCCGTCATAAGGCATATCCAATACCCTTGTTTGAACTTCCTGATGGAATGAAGTGGATCGTAGCCACCCCTGTCTATGTAAGACAGCAGCACCTGCTAATTGTCTGAAACCAATTGAGGCAACGTCAACCGCCGAATTGATAATCTCAGCCGAGATTCTTTCCCCTTCCTGTAAGATCTTCTGCGCTTGAGATCTAGAAGGCTCAGGAAGCTGGTCTATGTATGGCGCAATATCGACCACATCCGCCGGTCATATCTGCCCAGGATGGCCAATGAATTAGCAGCCCGGACCGTGGTAGCTGCCATCGCCGAAACACGTTTTCCAATGCCATCGAGGCGCCTGCCATCTCTGTCCGGTGGGGCTGCAATCGGAGATGAAGGGTTCCTAGACCTCTTCTGAGCAGCTTGAACAATAACTGAATCCAGTTTTGGTTGTTCTATAAGGCACGCAGGTGACGTTTCCGGTGCCTTATATTTCTTGTCAATCCCTGGCAGGAAGCTGGAGTAGACATGACCTTAATACCCTCCTGCCAGAAAAAGTCTATAATGGGTATAGATTTGACTTGTCTTCTAGGCTGATCCTTAAAATTATAGAGAAAGCATCCCTGCTCCATATGTTCCATGCAACGGCGTAGCTAGGGGGCGGGGGGCGGGTGGGGGCGGGCTTCTGGTCCGCCCCAGGTGGCACTATTTTTGGGGCGGCGGCCGTGGGCACTGCTGGCCCATTGGGCCGGCCTTTATCATTTATTTGGGGACACTCATGACACTCATAACAGTAGTGTCAGTGTCCCCAAATAAATGATAAAGGCATTCGCAACGGGCCACCAGTCCCGCCCGCGCGCGGCCTCGTTTTAAATGCAAGGGCACCACCACCTGCAGGTTGCAACTGCTGCCTGCAGCAGCGTGCAGCGCACGTACGCATGCACGCACGCCAGCCATCCCACCACCACCATCACCTAGCATAGGCCCATGATGGGCCCGTTCTGGGCCAGTGAAGTTCAGATTATCGGTGAAATGAAGAAGCGCAGGAGTTTAGTACAGAAAGGAAAAGCGGTTCAGAATCCCTCTGCACGCAGTAAGTAGGAAGATTGTTGCACAAATGTGGACTTTCTCTCCGCTCGGTGGGTCCCACTCTTTCAAAGTAGGGGACGCAGGTGGGGGGCACGGGAGGATGCCGCCACAGGCCCGTGTTTGTTAACTGAGCTGCAGTTGTTATTTTCCCCAAACCACGTTAACAAAGAGCTCTCGTAATGAATATGTATTGCTCACTTTCTTCTTCAAGCCCCCTAGTTTGTGTTAAACTTAAAACCAATGTCATGTGAAACATTCTCTCATTCCACAACATTAAGACAGGCAATCAATATTGAGTCCATTTAACGTTTGCCACGGCAGCCTGATTTACTCAGGGAGCTATCTGTTTTGGACAGGTTCTTTATTAAAAATGACTTGCCAATATCCGGTAATTTATTGTGTATGTTATACTGTGAAAGTTGGGAGTTTCTGGGCATTGTATGGGGCACAATTGTGGGTCATGCCGCAGCAAAACAAATGACCAAACCACGGAACATCTTTCTTATGAGAAATTGCTGATTACCAAAAAGTAACTCCTTTAAATGCACTGAGTTTAGCATTAGGGTGAACTGAATGAATAAGAATGCTACTCTTTCGGCTGCTTCATATTGTATTCAGCTGTGGTCAATTCCTGCTGCAAAAGCATTTCAGGAAAGTCTCGAACACCATCTGTCCAGTGATCAAGCCTCCAACCTTCCTTGGTTAGTCAACATTTGAAATATTTTCCTTAGTCGTGGTATGATTAACATCAGTGCAAGCTGTACCACCCTCGTGCATCACGTTTGACTGGTTTTGAGAACTCACTCTTTCTGAGATTATAATGACATCTGCAGATTGCAGCTTGGTACAAGTAGTGTGATTTTTATAACGATGCTGAGAAGAGAGCTAAACCTGGTAAAGATGGTTCTGGATCATGAGCATGTGTTATGTTTGAAAACTATGCACCGTTTTTTATTTTATTTTGCACAGACTCAGCCCAAGTGCATTCGGGCCCTATAAACAAGCACCAGAGCGCATACCATAAGGCCAGGTTATTATTCTTTTTTTTAGTTTTGAGGCATGGGGAGATGAGATGATTTGCCCCAAATCAAAGGACATTAAGCTGACACTGGTGCTCGAAACCCGGTGCCCTAGTTCCATAGTCAGTAGCTCTGGCTATTAGGCCACATCTCCTCGCCACTTCTTCTTACATTCTTTCCATTAGGTTATACGAAGGCAAAAGGGCTAGTTGGGTCTATCTGCTCAGGTTAGAGGAAAATATGTTTTATTATAATGCCCTTTTCACTTAAAACATAGACGTTATTAGATAAATCCCTATGCAAGAGATTAAACATTCCAGCAACGTTTTAAGGCATAGGCACACTGGGCTCTGGCCCAGGGCCCCAGCCTCTCGCAAGGCCTCCTGATAGAGCCAGCTCCATTGTGCAGTGAGTCTTGCTCTGATGACCTTGAATAATTCTTAAACAGATTGTTGTACATAACATTTTCTTTTCATTTATTTTGCAGATAAAATGTTTATATTTTTCAACACCATCCAACATCCTTAAACAAAGTTTCTTTTAGATCAAAATAGTACCTCACATATGAAAAATGGGTGGAGGCCAGGAAGATTATTTATAAAAATATTAGTGCTATGCTATGCTATTCTAATATTGAAAAGACAGGTCACTGTCCCAGAATATTACATGTAAACACATTTAGAATTTGGACCAGTGTGTCTGTGCAGTGTCAGTGACTTGGTCAAAGAGGACATGAAAGAGGGACATACATTGAGAGCTGTTAAGAACAGGGGCCTCCAAATTACTTTTGGCACAGGGCCCCTGAAATCCTTAAGATGTCCCTGAAACATTCCTTTATGGAAGGATGCCTTTAAATTATGTAAAGGTACTGAATATTGAGTTACCCAGTTTACTACAGCTAGGTTTATCAGCAATCCTTGGAAATAGCAGAAATAAACTTTCCCCAAACCACGTTAACAAAGAGCTATCCTAATGTATACGTATTGCTCACTTTCTGCTTCAAGCCCCCTCGTTTATGTTGTTAAAACCAATGTCATATGAAACATTCTCTCATTTCACAGCATTAAGACAGAAAATCAATACGTATACATTCGAAGTGCTCCGCTATTTAATTGTTAACCTTTCATATGAAACCGATGATAATTATTCATGGCCTTGCGCCAGCTCATCTAGTCACACGTCAATGCACTTTTTATTTTATTGTCAACACTACATAACCTCAAGCCAAAAATTTCCTATAAAAATAAATAAGTGGACAAGTATTTCACATAAATCTGAAGAGATTTTATTGTATCTGTGTGACTCATTTTTTTTTTTTTTTTAAGTTGGTCCGTTTTAATGTTAAAGTGTAAATTGCTAGTTTTAAGATTTACACACAAAAAAATTTACTTTGAATAAACTGACGTTATGTATATAGTTTGAATGTTTGAAGACAGTTTCTTCGAGCCTATTACTCTGTGATGGGAATTCAGTTTCTGGCATATTCGGTTTGGTATCCCCCCTGCCCCTGTCTCAGAAATAAGGAATCTTGGATTATACTTTGAAGATTGCTGCAATTTTTCCAAGTATGTTTCAAATGGCAATTTATATGCATCTTTTAAATTGGATGATACAGCACCTTTGAGTAGGGTAATAATATGTTATAAATTCCAGAGGCTGCATCACACGTAAATGTGAGCCATAGAAACCTTGCAGCCTATCTCAGATTACTGAATTGTGATTGACAGACTACAGGTATTTTAAACTGCACAACCCTTCTTTTATGGAATTAGAACAGCAGTTATTGTTTTAGCCTGTGTTGGCATCCCTCGATTAAGCTACTTGTTCATAGGCGGATCAGTAACAAGCTGCTCTGCCAAATACATAAGGCACTTAACATGCCAGTTCTTTGCATCTTGTTCTCCAAAATCGATCCTGGAGGGCCGGATCCATGCCAGATTTTTTTAGATGAATATATTTATCTAGGGGGGAGAGGAGTTGGCCAAAAGGCTAGGGCGGTCATCTCGAATCTGGGGAACTGAGTTCGAGTCTCGTTAATGACCCTTACCATCCTGTGATTCGGGGCAAATAACGTAATCTCCCCATGCCTAACAAAAAATTAATGTGTCCTCATGTAATGCAATTTGTGCTACGTAAAGCGCTCTGATACCTGATTCGGGTCAAGTTTGCGCTATATAAAACTCCTCAAAATAATAAATAAATCTAAATGGGGATATACTCAAAATCTGACATGGATCTGCCCCTCCCAGACTAGCTTGCGCGTAGATCCCAGTCCACCATGCATCACCTCCTACCTTCAGTTCTGAGACGCTTAATCGGATATTTATGTTAAGGTTGACTCCTTCTGAAATTCTTTTCCTGAAACACTACATTAACAATCCAAGCATTTGAAAGTCAGACGAACCTCAATGACCTGTCTTCACCTGCATCAGTCATATCATACCTTCATCTAATCAGAATGTGCTTAAAGAAGGGGTAGTCTAGCACTTATTAGAGAATATATAAGAAAAAAAGCATCAACGGTGGTCACCTGGACTCCTGAATATCAAATGACATTGCAACATTAAAGAGTGTGATTGCACATATCAGAACTAAAAGCTCCAGGCTACTGCCAAGATGCTATTGTGCAGATGCATGAATTTATAGAAGCTTCTAGAACAAGTGGTACGACTCCCATGCACAATGAAGTGTTCTTGTCTGAAGACAAGTTACCCGACCTCTCGCCAGACAGTATGGTTACACTTCCTGCTCATCAGTATCTTCAGATAGGTCTTCGCTGTTGTGTGTATATAAATAGTGAATGTGTCCATATACAGTGAGTGTGTGCATGCGCGCGCATCCCTGAAAACACTTGTTAACTATTTACTCAAACAACTGAATTATATAAAATACTTTAAACATAGTTTACTGATCTCTGGCATCTTTTTAGTTGTAAATTGCACGTTTTTAAAATCAGAGCTCTCGCCTTGATTGAAGAAGCCTGGAGATTTCCTGCTGCTCCCATTGTGTCCCCTATTTCTTTTCCACACTCCCTCCGCCCGCGGACCGCTCTCGGCTGAGCATTGACGTTGAGAGTCGGTCTCCCGGGTTTGGCGGCCATATTGAGTGTGGGCCGGGCAGGTGACGCGCTCTAGTAGCGCTTATAAGGAGCCTGTTTTACCGGCGCGAGTGCTGACTGATAGATGCATTCCCCCTCCTGAGGCGGAAGCCGAGAGGTTTCTACTGCCGATCTCTGGCATCTATTTAATTGTAAATTGCACGTTTTTAAAATCAGAGCTCTCTGCTTGATTGAAGAAGCCTGGAGATTTCCTGCTGCTCCCTTTGTGTCCCCTATTTCTTTTCCCCACTCCCTCCGCCCGCGGACCGCTTTCGGCTGAGTATTGACGTCGAGAGTCGGTCTCCCGGGTTTGGCGGCCATATTGAGTGTGAGCCGGGCGGGTGACGCTCTCTAGTAGCGCTTATAATGAGCCTGTTTTACCGGCGCGAGTGCTGACTGATAGATGCATTTCCCCTCCTGAGGCGGAAGCCGGGAGGTCTCTACTGCCGATCTCTGGCATCTTTTTAATTGTAAATTGCTCGTTTTTAAAATCAGAGCTCTCGGCTTGATTGAAGAAGCCTGGAGATTTCCTGCTGCTCCCTTTGTGTCCCCTATTTCTTTTCCTCACTCCCTCCGCCCGCTGACCGCTCTCGGCTGAGCATTGACGCCAAGAGTCGGTCTCCCTGGTTTGGCGGCCATATTGAGTGTGGGCCGGGCGAGTGGCGCGCTCTAGTAGCGCTTATATGGAAAGGACCATGACTCCGCACAGCGGACGCGTACAGCGGGCGCGCCGGAGTCGTGCCAGAGTCCTGCCCGTCTGCGCCTGTCTGCGCACGACTGGGCCCAGGGACCAGAACCCCTGGTAGGCGAATGTCATACTCTGCGAGTGAGCTACTTCTATTAGACCTAGGTGGGCAGACTCTAAATCCTACGACGTTGACCACACTAATGGAGACTAACATCTTACGATCCCCTAGTTGTAGGGCCTCTATCCACCTGCCCTCTCTGAAGCTCGCCAGCCTGAATGCAAGGTCACTTCAGAAACACCACCTTGAAATTTTTACTCTTCTTCAGGATGAGACCATAGATGTATTAACCCTCACTGAAACGTGGCTAGGTGACAACTCCTCCCCTGACATTATAGCAGCCCTCCCAAATGGATACGACATTGCCTGGCACAACCGTCCGGATAATGCTCGAGGTGGGGGTGTAGCAATTATTTTTAAGAAACATCTAACAGTGGTTAAAGTCTTAGCAGAAACAATAAATTCAGCGGACATACTTGGAGTAAAAATCACCCTGAATAATACATGCTTCATTGTCCTTACCGTTTATCGTCCACCACAATGCACCTCAGTGTTCAATGAACTATTTTCCCCAATCATTTCTGATATTTGAACTCGATATAAAAAAGTCTTGGTGACAGGAGATTTTAATGTCCATTGGGATAGTGTAGGTAAAGGTCTGCCAACCCGTCAGCTAGAGACCTCTATGACCTCGCTAGGTATAGAACAGCTTGTGGAAGCTCCAACGCATATTAAGGGTCACACCCTTGACCTAATCTGGACTTCCGATCCAGAGGTGGTCCTTACGAGCATCGTACCCT
Organism: Lissotriton vulgaris; assembly: GCF_964263255.1. Classification (NCBI taxonomy): domain Eukaryota; kingdom Metazoa; phylum Chordata; class Amphibia; order Caudata; family Salamandridae; genus Lissotriton; species Lissotriton vulgaris. The sequence continues at coordinate 267,936,817 of NC_141690.1, read as the reverse complement.
GTATTTGGTCCGACCACTATCTAATCCTGTGCGATATTCCTATAGATAGCGTTCCGGTCAAACCACCTTTAAAAACCAAAAAAGTGCGTCAATGGAAAAAAGTCGATTCGAAAACCTTAACTGACGCCCTTCCTAAACATACACAATCAATGGTCCCCCACTGTGATCTAGACCAGGACTATAATACCATAAGGCGAACCTTAGACAGGCTATCGACCAGATAGCTCCTGAAAAGGTACAGAAAATAAAGGGTGCCGAAAAAGGGGCCCCTTGGTTCACCCCGCTTCTGAGGGATCATAAAAGAAAGCTTTGCCATCTTGAGAGACGTTGGAGGAAGACAAAAGATTGTACAGACCGAGAACAGTATAAAACATCTCTGAATGTATACAAAAAGCTCATTGTGTCAGCCAAAGGGGATTACTACGAAACTCGTATAAACAATGCAGCCAATGTACAGAAAGAAACATTCAAAATCCTAAAAGAATTGAGTAAGAAAGATGAAAAGGTTGAAATAACGATAGACTGAAATACCTTTCAATGTTACTTCCTTGAGAAAGTGTCAACCATTTTGTCAGATATTAAGAAGGACACTCTTAATATTTCCTTTGCACTACAGGTCCCTCAAGCCCCTCCAAGATCCACCATCACTAGGTTTCTAGGCATAGATTCTACAATTCTTGGGCAGCTTATGAATACAACCAAGTCAGGCTCCCCTGCAGACCTCTGCCCCCCCCCCCCCCGAAATTTTTTGTTTGGCACTCCCTGTTCTAGAGGACCATATCATCGGCCTCTTAAACAACTCACTAGACACCGGTCTTTTACCAGCTAGCTTTAAAGAGGCACGTGTCAAGCCCCTGATAAAAAAGCCTGGGGCGGACCCGGCTATTCTGAAAAACTATAGGCCAATATCCCAGCTGCCTTTTCTGTCCAAGATCCTGGAACAACATGTGCTAAAATCCCTGTCTTCGTTCCTGGAGTCACACCATCTACTTCAGGAGCGTCAAGCGGGGTTTCGTGCACATCACAGCACCGAGTTAGTAATGCTCTTGGTGCTGGATGAGCTCAGATGCATGGCTGACATTAAAAAACCAAGTGCCCTGATACTTTTAGACCTTTCAGCGGCGTTTTATACTGTCAGCCATGCCCTGCTCCTGGACAGACTGGCCGCATTTGGGATAAAGGACCTGGCATTTCAATGGCTAAAATCCTTTCTGTCAGGGAGGACCCAGAGGATTCAATTAGCGGATTGTATATCTGAGGTGGGTGTTCTTGAGTGGAGTCCCGCAGGGCTCTGCATTGTCACCACTCTTATTTAACCTTTATCTACAACCACTGATAGACTCCCTGGCATGTATGGGCTGCAGAATTTTTAACTATGCCGATGATACTCAGCTGTTGCTGAGTATTGACAACACATCTGCCCAGACCCAGGCCCAGAATATACTCAGGTTTACGGTGAACTGGATGACGGCAAATTTGTTGAAAATAAATCCCGAAAAAACAGAGGTTCTAGTGGTCTCAACTGCTGCCTCGCCCTGGGGTGATTTTTTCTGGCCCCAAGAGCTTGGCCCCACCCCGAAACCATGCCCTAACGTAAAAAGCCTTGGTATTAAGATCGACCATGAGCTGACAATGGCCAGCCAAGTATCTTCTGTTGTCGGAACTTGCACCAACTTAATTAGGCAGCTGCGCAAGCTAGTTCCCCTACTTTCCCTAAATATGCTCCGAACCATTGTTTCGGCAACAATAATCTCAAGGATTGATTATGGGAACGCACTTTACCTAGGTTTGCCAAAAAATTTGATCAACTGCCTGCAGGTTATTTTGAACGATGCAGCGCGACTAATTTTTAAATCACCCAGACAGACCCATGCCTCCCCATTACTGCACAGGCTACACTGGCTTCCCATAAAGCAAAGGGTGAAATTCAAAAGCCTATGCATTGCCCATAAGGCAATATATGGACGCGCCTGCCTATATAAAATAACGGCTTGAGGTCTATAAGCCCAATCGAGCGTTGAGGTCTTCCAACTCCCAACTGTTGTCTTGTCCGCATTTCAAAATGGCAACCTAGGGTGGGAGATCCTTTTCTGTCCAAGTCCCACAGATGTGGAACAAATTACCGGAGCCCCTCCGCAAAGAAACTAATCTTCTCCACTTCAGGAAGTCATTGAAAACGCTTTTGTTTAGGGAAGCTTTTTGTTCCATCTGACCAAGGTTGTTACATCCGTACCTTCTGTTCACTTATTCAATTGTTGTTACTGCATCTGTTAGAAGCGCCTAGAGACCTGACGGTGATTTGGCGCTATACAAACCTCAGATAACAATAACAATAGGTATTTGGCAACCTCTAGGACAGCCTATAATTAAACTGTGTTTATTGTGCTGCTACTTGTAGTAACGTACACCACTACAGTGGCTCGAGTTTAAAAGCTATAAATCTCGGGGCCTGTGTTGGAAAGGTTGTGGAGCTTACAGACCCCTTTGTGCTGCGTTTACTTCTAAGGGCACACAGTGAGTCATTCCCTGTGAATAATAAATTAGCTGTTTTTGAAAGATAAAGATTCACAGGCTTTGACACTGTTAAGTTGGTTTTGGGTCCCCAGAGCACGTAACGATTATGGGCGTCCCCACTGGTTTAATGTGGGGACCATGATGTTTGGTCATTTAATGTTAGCTGTCGATGATGGATCCCTGAACAGTGTCATGTATGTGCATGTTTGCATTGTGCTGAGGGGATTACCAGGTAATCATTCACGCAGCTCTCTGATGGATGCCACATGTGTTTTTTCTAAATCCCCAGATAGATCATGCAGTCTGTGTGTTCTCCTTTGTACTGCCAGTCACCGGTGTATTCAACTGTGTAGCCTTGAACCGTGTCATGTATGTGCATGTAACTTGCATGATCGAGGTAACTATTAGTGGCGATACTACGTGTCTCTTGGACCTCTTTCAAGTTCTCGCTGTCCTTTTTCCCATCTCCCCCCACGCCCCCGGGGGCGGCAATCTGAGGGATACCCCCCGGGCGCCACAAGCTCTAGCTACGCACCTGGTTCCATGTTCATATGGAAACGCCTAGTAGCCCGCTCCGTTAAAAGGTGGAATCCACCTACGTCTACTGGTGGTGAATCCGAGGCAGCCGGAGGTGACGGAGAAGGAGTCTGTACTTGGTATTCATCCCACTCCGACATGTCATCAACCTCTCCTTCCTCTCTCTGTTCTTCTTCGTCAGAAGACTGTTGTCCTTCTGGCTGATTGGACGGTGCAGGTGGAGGACACCTTGGTGGTCTAAAGTCTGGTAAAGGCGCTTCCACCGCAGGAGTAGGAGGCAGAGAGCCTGTAGATTCAGATGGCGGAAACCGCCTGTAATAGTCATCTAGCATGCATTGGAGGTTGGTGAGCAATGCAATTGGCACCTGAGTGGCAGGGACACTTGTTACAGGGGACATCATCTGTTCAGATGACTGTTGTTCCTCTTGGTCGTCCTCCTGATATTTAATATTAAGTTCGGAAGGACTTGTAGCCGTTCCAAAGGATTCTTCAATTACAGAATCCTCCTCACTGTCTTCAGAGTCAAGAAGTTTGTCTGGAACCTGCAGGGGTACCCTTTGTGGTGAGATATGCAGAGGTGATAACTCCAAGGTCGAACCACGTCTCTGAAGCAAAGATGGTTTTGGCATCAGAAAAACCGTACATGGTGACCATACCTGTAAAGTGGTACAAGAGGATAGTTGCGGTGTCGACGGTGGGTCCACTAAAGGACTCGTTGCACTGGATTTGCCTTTAGATGACGACGAGGTCATCGTCAAAGGTGCAGTCATCGTCGTCTACAATGATGGTTCAGTCGACGGTGTTTTCGTCGATGATGTAGGCTTCGTCGACGGTATTGACTTCGTCGACGGAATTGGCTTCGTCAACGGAATTGGCTTCGTCGACGGTGTTATCTTCGTCGACGATGGAGCCTTCGTCGACGGAGCTTTCCTCGACAATGGTGTCTTCGTCGACGGAGTGGAACTCGCCGACGAGCTACCGTCGACGGGAGAGCAAGCGTCGACGACGATGTCGTCAACGGTGTCGTCGACGTGATCGTTAGAGTAGCCGTCGACGAGGGTCCGACGATGGCAGATGATGAAGACTCTGCCGTCGACGAAAGAGGTTTAACAGTGACATAGACCATCGTAGTCGATGAAGATGCCGTCGACATGATCATCTGTGGCTTAGGAGATGAGAAAGTTACAGTCGACGAAGATGTAGCGTCAACGGAGATCTTCGTCGACGACAGTGCTGAATCTGAGGTAAAATCTTCTCAGATGTCTGAGGTAACTTCTTGGTGGATCTTCTCAGGGGCGTAGATGGACCACCTTTCTCCTTAACAGGGGGAGTAGCCTTGGAAGCAGAAGGCCTCTCAGACCCCTTAGATGGAAGTTGTTTCTTTCCACAAACTGTCAAGTTTCGTAACAAAAACCCCCATTAAATCATCCAACCAAATAATTTTTAATGAGTATTGGTCCTGGCAAACTGACCATACGCCCGATTATAGTAGATGACCATAAGATGATGGTGGTAAAATCCTTTGTATATTTGGGTTTGGACTTTGCTGCGAACGGCTCCTGGAGTGAGCATCTAACTCACACCAGGAGCAAGTTCTCAAAGGCCAACAACTCGATTTTAAGCATCCCACACCCTAAGACGATGGGTGCAGTATTAGTTGTTCAAAGGATTTATAAACATCAGTGTGCCCCGGTATCAACCTATGGCGCTGAGATCTGGGGGACGGTTAACTGCTCTGGTATACAGCAGGAGAAGAATAGACTTTGCAGAAAATTATTGAACGTTCCTATCTCAACCTTCCATTATATATCTCATAAAGAGATCAATATTAGTTTTATTACCGATTTTATCAGGGCTCGCCCAGCACTTATGTGGATTGCTATATGGAAGAACGAAGCAGCCCCAATGACCCAGTCAATTATTAAGGATTGTCTAGAATGTGCCAGGGGGCTAGACATCCCGTGGCTGGATGGAGTGTTGAGCAGTTTGCGCAGTATTAATATGAAAGTATTTTTTGGGCCCCTTCACTTGCTGCCTTAGTCGCAAAAAAGGATTTGCAGAATGCTCTGTATTCCTTATATAAGCTTGAGCGCGAGGCAGCAGAGGCCAACAAAACTACAGTGCGTAACTATATGACTATTGAACATTATAGGCATCCACTCCACACCTACTTGTTATTACCAATGACTCGCTGGGAAATAAGTTTATTGTTTCGTTTAAGGGCTGGCACAATTCGCTTTGCATTCTCCTTCCCACTTGGTTATAGCTCTAATTCAAACTTAATCCCATGTCCATGCGATGGGAGGAGTGAGCAAACTATAAAGCACTTTATATTCTCCTGTAAATTTTATATTAAATATTTTAGGCAGTTTTTATGTTCCTATTTTAATAAAAGAAAACCAATTAGCTTAGAGGCAGTATTTAATTCCATGTTAACTTTAGACGACAAGGACCTTATTTTCCGCACTTGCACTTTTTAAAAAAGGCAATAAGGACACGCAGATGTATGGTTGAAGATTGAGAGTGATACAAACAGTCTTTTAATTGTGATGTTCCTACATTTTGCACTATGTGATCTATGATCTGTATAACGAATGTATTTAAACTGGTTACAATTTTTTTATCTTTATGTAATGTACTGTGCTTTTGTGGGTACTGTGGTACCCGAATAAAGTTGATTGACTGACTGACTGACTGGAAGTTGTTTCTTAGCAACTTTAGCCCCAGGAGAAGTTAACACCTCAGTAGCAGTAGAGGCTGAAGTAGAATCAGAGGCAATACTGCCTACCTCAGACGCAGGATAATCCGAATCCTTAAGCTTTTGTAGCCACAAAAGCAGGCGGCCCTCTCTGTCTCTGAGGGTCTTCTGAGGGAAGGTTCTACAGATCTTGCAGTCCTTTACTTGATGTTCAGGATAAAGGCAATAAATGTACTTCTTGTGGGGATCTTCTTTAAAAAGCCGGAGCTTACCACAAGAGTCACAAGGTCTGAATAAAGATTTCTTGGAAGACATCTTAAAAACAATAGATTCCAGAAGGAAAATAGAGAAGAACTGAGCAGAGCTCAGGGAGTCTCCCTTCACACGACGTGCGGTAGAAAATCTGACAGCCTGAGCCTCTGGGGAGAACCTTCTGGTGGGTGCTGTCGCCTGATTGGCTGTAGTTTGGACTATACAAAATTACTAGGATAGTCATGAGTGTGAAAGTTTTTTCTCCTGTAGCTTGGGTTACTTTACTTCCTGGTTGGGAATTAGTGTTTTTTTTCAATGTTACTGTAGCATATTATTGCTTTTTTATGTACCGTGGGACTCCCACTCTGACGACGGGGAATGATTCAGGCATGTGAATCTATGAAAGACACCCCTAATACTGGAGAATTATACCTATATATGGGCATGAATCGGGAAAATTACACTAGGGTCCTAAATTCATATACAACACCCACTCCACTTTATTAAGTTCAACATTACTACATTATAAGTACTGAAACATATCTAAAGCATGTGTTTACAATCCCACCCAAAACACAAAATTTGCATTGGAAAAGGCTGTACACGAAATGAGCATAAACTGTACGCAATTGAGAAAAGTGTTTACATATAGGATATATAGCATGAAATGATTAATGCTAACCTAATGAATCATGAAATTACATTCATGAAATGGCTCTTAAGTACAGAAAGAAAGTCGAGCCCATCCCATAGCAGAATATATAAACTGTTTTGGTTTTGAGGACAAGGCAAAATATTGTCACTAGGAAGTGTTTCAAAAGAATTCTTGTTCTCTAAGAATAGTTCTACTTTAAGCAGATTAATCTGTGCCCCCAAAAAAGTTTTATTTTGGAAAAAGTTCAAATTGAATCATAGAAAAATAGAGTTCCCATGTGAGAATGTTTGTTTTAAAAAAGCGAAGGTCGGATTTCAGTGTTCATGATTCAAAAGTTATTTTCGGTGTCAGGAGAAAACATCAGATCATCTAGGCTGGCAAAGAAACCGTCTACCATATTAGGCGAAAGTGGAACTACTTCAGTTAGTAGATCAAATGTGCACAGATGAGAAGCATCGCTGTCAGCGTTAGTTGCATTAGCAATGTTAGCAGTAGCTGGTACCTGTGTGCCTGTTGTTTCACATATCTCACCCTCAGTTAGACTTACCGGTGGGACCTCAATGAATGCCGTCATCAGGATTGGTAGCCGTTGCGGGCAACACGATGCTTGAGTGGTTACCAGACCTAGCAAGGCGGCAACATCCGTTGGCAGTACTGATGGTAGTGTAAGACAAATGTCCAACACGCATTCTTCTCCGCAAAGCAGGCATCGTAGAACAGGTAAGATGCAATCTTGCCAGATTGGTCTGAATGAAAGGAACCAATTGGTATTCAGATCTCTTCAACGAGCCAAGCCAAGAATCTTTGTAATCCTGTCACAATACCGCATGGCTAGGAGAGCTTGTTCCATGGTAGTCTGGGTATAGTTGCTGACTGGACTTGCCATATCGGAGCAGAAAAAAACAAAAATAGAATTCCTGCAACGAGTCCCAAAATGAGAGGCAGGCCGCCGAACACAGAGTGCACGAAATTTGGAAAAATGCAGAGGACTGCTTCAAAGGGTGCTAACAGTCCAGAAACAATCGTCTTAAATACATGTGCGATGCCGCTGGTATCAGACATGTTTAAGACTTGACGTAACATTTCTGCGAAATGTACTGGTCAGTTTGTTGATAATAATGCATGTATCTCTGCAAAAGTCCTTGCAACTTGCAGATCATACGTTTCTCTAGAAGAGGTCAGTGGCACAGTTTTTTGATCAAGAATGGCTTTCATTCTGCTTAAAGTATCAGTTCATATAGAAGAGATATTCAGTGAAGGCCATAACGCCGACTCCCTGTCTGTCTTGCTTTTTGGAAACAATACTTGCATACAACAAGTGACCCTGGCTGACACACTAACTAGATACGCTTTTCCTGGCAACATGCCACAACAGCTGTGATCATTGAGCATAACGTAGCTGCCATTGGAAAGCTGCCTGAAAATTGGTGCTATCACTGCTGCTGGTAAACCGTGCAGGTGGCAAGAAAGGTTATTTGAAGAACCCTCGCAGGCTCCGTATAAATTAATACCTCAACACAAAAGTGTACCGCTTAGTGAGTTCTTACAATTATTACCGCTAAGAAATACCTCCTTTCCCCCACTCTAACATTTGTGTGTGTATGGTAAATTCCAGGTTGACTTGATGTATTCTTTACCCAACCTTTCATACAGGCCTGCTGGTATGTGTCTTAAGCAATACTGAAACTGGAAAATCGTCACTGGTATCGTGGTGGTGCCATGTATTATCCATTCAACGACTGGTTTCTCAGAAACAGTTAATGGTAATCTTTCCAGTTTTTCATTGCTCAGCACCGTATAGTCTGCTCCTCTTTGTGCCAAAGAGATTTGTTTATCTGTAAGGTTAAAGACAGTAAACAATGACGTGGTGTTGATTAGACGCCATGACACATAGCCTGAACAGAGATTTTGTAACGTCCAGCCTAGTAGCATTATAGAGCGTAATTGAGACTGGCCATGTTGTAACATTAGCAAGTCCTGCTCTATTATGTCAATGGCAGAGGATACAATGCTGTCCAAAGAATAAATTCTGGAGGACAGAGTTGTTAACCCATTGTCCACTACAGAGAGAGCTTTCTCTAAATGAATACAATCAATTTCTCGTATTCTTTCTGCAGTTTCCATTGGCGTGATTTTCCATGCTTCATTGTAAGCAGAGTATATACCGGCGTACATAAAACATTTTTGACGTGGCTTACGAGGTCCAAGTAAGAAGTCTTGTAAATTAACGCCTTCTTTAAGTAAAGTTAAGTGTTGTTTAATTTCTGGAAGTGTGGATTTCTGCAGCCACTCAAGGCATAGTTTATCTACACTGTAAGTTGTTACTATCCCTGGATGTTGTCTCTGGGAGTATCTTGGGTCTGGCCTATTCACTACGAACCCTTGTGTTTTGTTCAGGAATCTATCTTGCCAGTTATTTGTGTCTGTGGGCCAGATTAACCATTTTTTCCAATAAGGATTACTTCTGTTCTGTTGTAAAATCTGTTTTACGTCTACCTCCTCATCTGCAGTGTTATTACTGTCAGGCGTGGGCTTAGGTATGGACGGTTTGTTTAAATCTTTTATCTTAGCCAAGCCACGACAAGATGTTTGTTGAATTGTATCATTTAAAAATATTATTTGTTCTGGGATAATGCAGGCTCTGAATAAGGTTTCTAAACCTTGTACCTGCCTATCTTTTGTGCCCCAGATAGTTTTTGTCTCAATATTGTCTTTCCAAAAGTTAAAACCTAATGTAGACAGCTGAGCATAAAAGTTTGCAGAATAAATTTGTTTAGTATTGGTCAACATGTTTTTCATTCCTGTCTTATTCACATTTTTTAAATAAAACATTTCTGGATTTGTGACATTAAAACCTGAGAAGTATGGAAACTTATCATAAAATGTTTTTGAGCTGCCCTTTGGCAGTGTTGGACAATGTTCCCATTGATTGTAAGTAAAAACATTTCAAGGGTTTGCAGATTTGTGCAAATAATGGTGACCATAATGATTAAAACAATACATTTGTTCATAATCTGATGAACCTTCTAAGTATTCATGTTTTGTGAATTTAGCTGACATTTCCAAATTTGTCATCATGTTATTAACAGTTTCAAAGTCCCAATCATCCGAAAACGTTCTGGGTGAAACAAAGTCACTCAAAGAAACCTTAAACTGGTGTGGAATCTTCAACAGTTCTACCAGGCCATAAATGCCACAAACAGTTGTATGTTTACAGGGGGGAGGGGGACTCAAAGAAGTACGCTAGCTGGCAAACCTGTTGGTTTGTTCATGAAGCCCTCACCCACCAACCTGGTTGGTGGCATGCTTCATCATCGGGCCCACCACAGTGACACCGAATGTGTCCCGGGTGTGCTTCGACGCCAGATTACTGCGGAGCTGGTATATTCGCTGAGTGTGCAGTGTAGTGAGTGAGAAAGTGAAGTTTAAAAGCTATACAGTAGGTCCCAGTACCATGTTTCAGCCAGGCCTGTTTTAGCTCACCACAACAATCGGTTCTTATTAAAACCCATGTAGGTCAAACATGACCACACCGTATCCGCATATAGGTCGTTCACTCACCTTACAAGTCGGCTACAAAATGTGATTTTTCCTTACAATACTAAAATGACTCTCCTTCGTACGTTTGTCTTTGTCCTCGTTATATGTAGCAAAACTAGAGGGAATCCCCCTCTTACATGTAATCGCACCTTAGAGAGTGCGACACATAAACCAACAACACAAACACTATAATTTAGTTTTTTTGCACCTTATACACATACTCACTTGGTCCTGAGGAAAGCCAGTTTTAAATTTAATAAGGCCTGGCTGAAACATGTAGACCACACAAGACGCAGGAGGTCTTAACTCGCACTCCACCGCGTCTAAACTGCCTTTTTATTGCTAACAGAGGCCTAGTTATTAAACTTATTTATTTACCCTCGGGTACTGGGACCTACTGTATAGCTTTTAAACTTCACTTTCTCACTCACTACACTGCACACTCAGCGAATATACCAGCTCCGCAGTAATCTGGCGTCGAAGCACACACGGGACACATTCGGTGTCACTGTGGTGGGCCCAATGATGAAGCATGCCACCAACCAGGTTGTTGGGTAAGGGCTTCATGAACAAACCAACAGGCTTGCCAGCTAGCGTACTTCTTTGATTCCCCCTCCCCCTGTAAACATAGCTAGTCCTATTTTGATCACTCCTGGCAGAATTTAATATCTCCACCACGATTGCACAGACAACAGAATGGGACACTTTGACTGAGAAGAAGAGGAACAGGATACGGACCATACTACACGGTGTTATACTGGCACAATACCTGCATACCAACACAGCACCCACAGGACTTCTGGTGACCAACGTCCCCAGGATATTCCTGGACGACGCCAACTTCAGGAAAGACTGGACACAAATTGCCTGGCACTGTACCAGATACTGGCTACTACTCATCATTAAAACAGCCAAACGCCTATCCGACGCCATCATGGTCGAGATACCAACAACAGAAAGCCACTTTAAAACTACACTGACTGGATTCAAAAAGAAACTAGATGACTAGAACCCAGAAATGATAGAGTATAAGGAATATCTCACCCAGACCAAAATAAAGAAATTCGAAAAAGACCTGAAAAAATTCAGCTACGTAAAAACTTATCCATACGCAGCTGATGATTACACTGCCCCAAGCAAAAACAACTCCGACAGCTCTGGGGACAACACCTCCATTTCTAGCAATTCCAGTATGGGATCTAACAAATCCAGAGGCAGGGGAAAACGGGGACAACATTGGCAACAGCCCTGGCAGGGACTCCCACAAAACCACAACTTTAGACGCCCCCCCTTTTGGACCTATGCAACCCCAATACTTTGGTTACCCTCCCATCTATGCCCCAGGACACATGCCCTTCTACCAAGGCAACCAAAACCAGAGATATCCTTTTTTATCACAGGGCCGAAGACCACGCGGCAAGAGACGGAACACCGCACAAGTCCACTGGGAACCGGAAGAGGAACCAGCGAGCTCCAACACCAAGAACAAGTCCTGAGAACAAGCAGGACCGAGCAAGTGACACCTTCCAGAACCTTTATGCCCTTGGTATTTAACATCTCAAGCACACAGCTGACCGATGAAGAAACAGAAGTCCTGAATAAAGGCCTTTCCTTCGTCCCCACATCCAGGCTTGACACTTTCAAACTACACGTAGAACTTGCTGAGTTCTTCCGAAAATTGAAGCTCATAGCCTTTTTTGAGAAAAAAGAAAACACAACCAGCCCTGAAGATGAGGTCCCTAATGAGACAGGCCTCAGGCAAAAATCCAACTTCATCCCACCACATGCCAGCATCCCTGTGGAAATCGCAGGCAGTCTACACAGAGGTGGAAAAACTGCAACATAAGAACACATTCAATAACCTGTCTCACCGAGCACGTGAGACGATCAAACGCCTACAAAATGACCAATCTCTCGTCATCAAGCCAGCAGACAAGGGTGGAGGCATTGTCCTCATGGACAAAACGGACTACGATAAGGAATGCCGTAGATTGCTGAGTGACACCAGGAATTACAAGTGTCTTAAAAAAGACCCTACAGAAGATCTACGCAACACCATCAACACCCTGGTAAAAAATGCGAGTGATGCGGAGCACATCTCAAAGCAAGAGGCCGACTATCTTTGCACAAAAAATGCAAAAGTCCCGTACTTCTACACAGTCCCAAAAGTTCACAAAGGAGTCACCCCCCACCAGGAAGACCCATTGTGTCTGGGATCCAATCCCTCCTGGAACCACTGTCACGATTTTGTGACTTCTTTCTCAACCCCTTTGTCCAAAAAACACCATCCTATATAAAGGATACCAAACACCACCTCAATACCATCTAAGACACCAGCTACAACCCAACTACCCAACTTCTGGTAGGAGTCGATATTGAGAGTCTATTCACCAGCCTACCTCAAGACGCAACATTACAAGTACTGCATGATGTCCTCATGGAAAACACCTGGGACTACCATACCCCAAGAAGCTTCATATGGACTGCGCCACCCTTGCGCTAAAAGACAACTATTTCGAATATGATGGCAAATTCTTCCTACAAACCAATGGAACTTCGATGGGCAGTGTTTTCGCCCCGAGTGTGGCGGGCCTTTATGTCGCCCATTTGGAAAAAACCCACATAGAGTCCCCGACCAACCCGTTCTCAACAAACATAAGAACATGGCGACGCTACATTGATGATATTTTCGTCATATGGGAGGGCAACCAGGAAGTCCTAAACAACTTCCTCCTCTGGATCAATAGTCGGGACAACTACCTACGTTTCACTAGCACCAGCAGCCCAACTGAACTGGCCTTCCTAGACCTCAACATAAAAGCAAACCAAAACGGACTAACCACCACAACTTTCTACAAACCAACAGCAAGAAACTCTCTCCTCAGATTTGAGAGTTTCCATCCCAGACCCCTAAGGGAAAACCTTCCCTACGGGCAATTTCTACATCTCAGACGCAACTGCAGTCACATCCAGGACTACAAACAACAAGCTACAGCCCTAGTCCACAAACTGGAGGACAGAGGATACCCCGCCAGAATTATAAAAACCACCTGCAAGAGGGCTCGGAACCAAAATAGGGAGGCACTACTGGAAACAACCGTCAGGGCCCCTGAGGAACCCAGACTTACCTGTGTGACAACATACAACACGGCATCGAACCAGGTTTCCAACATCTCATCAACAAGAACTGGAAGATTATTAACTCAGGTACAAGAAACTGGGAAAAACCCGCTTCGCCTACAAGAGAGAGAAGAACCTCAAAGACCAACTGGTCCATACAAGACCAAGACCCACTTCCTCTCCGCCCAGCAGTACAATCCTCAACGCCTGGGACCTTCCCAAGCTCACAGGCAACCAGCCATGCAATAACTGCAGCGTATGCCATTTGACATCAGCATCAAAAACCCTCAATCTAGAAACAGGGAAAACCTGGACACAACAACAGTTCACCAACTGTAACTCCTCAAACCTAATATACCTGATAACGTGTAGATGTGGACTCCGCTACATCGGGATGACCTCTAGGAAAGTCAGGACAAGAATGACAGAACACAGAAGTACCATCCGATGCGGCAAAAACATCAGTAAACTGACGGATCATTTCTTAACCCACAACCATACCCCAAACGACTTCACATGGACAGTCATCGAACAATTTGACCCCACAGAAAATAAAGAAAAATTCCTCCTCCAGAAAGAACAGCGATGGATATACCGTCTGTCCACCCATACAAGGGGCCTGAACGATTCCATCCCGTGGAACTCCATTAACCTGTGATAAACAATAGGTCTCTTATACCCTCTGTCTCTCAGTCAAAAAACAGAGTCCCCCTCTGATACTCCCAACTATAAAAAGAGAACAGTGCTCTCGTACTTAGGCGCTTACACAGCGCCATATCTTCAGAATCACCGCACGTGCCCTCAACGTGCAACATGACACGAGCTAATCACGCGCACATGCGCCCCGCGCCCCTTTGGAAACAACTGCCAGCCTAATGCGCGCATGCATGCAGAACGCTCCCGATCGCATAACAAACAATGACAGTGCAGTCAGCGCAAGCGCATCCCTCCCTCTATTTCCACTTATCCCAGGTGGAACCAACGACCGGGGCTACTTAAACCCGATCTCAAGGTCCTCACTCACTCGTTCCGGGCACCGCAGAAGGACGATAGGTCCAAGGAGGATCTAGACCGGGAATTCCGTGAGTAACTCAACACTACCGTCACAAATGGGGTAAGCAACCTTTCTTTCCCTACAGGTTGGATGTAAACCATTAGTTTTACTATCCTTGTCTTAGGGTCTCTTTCTCTGCCAGGTGGCCCAAGGAAGCTTTTGAAAGCAAACAGCCTGCTTAAGAATCCCAACCTTTACTTACATGTACCTCACAAATGCTAATATCCGTTGTTTTAGCTCACCACAACAATCGGTTCTTATTAAAACCCATGTAGGTCAAACATGACCACACCGTAGCCGCATATAGGTCGTTCACTCACCTTACAAGTCGGCTACAAAATGTGATTTTTTTCTTACAATACTAAAATGACTCTCCTTTGTACGTTTGTCTTTGTCCTTGTTATGTGCAGCAAAACTAGAGGGAATCCCCCTCTTACATGTAATCGCACCTTAGAGAGTGCGACACATAAACCAACAACACAAACACTATAATTTTGCACCTTATACACATACTCACTTGGTCCTGAAGAAAGCCAGTTTTCAATTTAATAAGGCCTGGCTGAAACATGTAGACCACACAAGACGCAGGAGGTCTTAACTCGCACTCCACCGCGTCTAAACTGCCTTTTTATTGCTAACAGAGGCCCAGTTATTAAACTTATTTATTTACCCTTGGGTACTGAGACCTACTGTATAGCTTTTAAACTTCACTTTCTCACTCACTACACTGCACACTCAGCGAATATACCAGCTCCGCAGTAATCTGGCATCGTAGCACACCCGGGACACATTCGGTGTCACTGTGGTGGGCCCGATGATGAAGCATGCCACCAACCAGATTGGTGGGTGAAGGCTTCATGAACAAACCAACAGGTTTGCCAGCTAGCGTACTTCTTTGAGTCCCCCTCCCCCCTGTAAACATAGCTAGTCCTATTTTGATCATTACATATAATCCTGGGGATATGGACTAGCTTTTCTAGTCCTCGCTCTCTACTTTGATTTGGTGATAAACAGTTGTATCCCATGCTACACCACCAGGTATAGGAATGGCTATAATGTTTACTGATGACAGGTCTCTTCGCTCACAATGAGATGGTTTGTGAGGTTTCAGGAGCAAGTTGATGTTCTTACTTGCTGTGTCCATTGTACTGCATTTTCCATCTATCTTTCCAAAACTTGAAACAAGAATGAGTCAAAGTAGGAGAAAAAGTACACCTAACACAATCCAAAATTCAACCCATGGTGAAACCAGATATGTATTTTCAAGTTGATGAAAGAGTTCTGTTATTTTTTCTTTGACATTTTTATTTGCTGGCGTAGTTTCAGGTTCAGTGGGATCCTCAGAAAATGTATCAACGTTGATGAAATAGCCAGAGGCAGTTCTGTCAATTGTTGGAATAGCATCAGGATTGTTTTGAATCGTTGGAGCTGCTTCTTCCTTTGTCATATTTGCATAGTCCGAGGCTATTTCATTGTAGACAGGATTTTTTAGACAAACTGTTATTTGGGTATCAAGAGGCACAAGTTCCATGGCATTGTTGCATAGTTCTTCTTTTCTCACTGCAGGTTTATCAAAGGTGATAAGTCTTTCAGTTTGAACCTCTTAGATTGTAGCAAGATTTGGTCGTATGCTACATCTTAGGAGTCCACTCGGCCTGCTACTTATTATCGGCCACATGATGTGGTTTGACCAGGTCGATTGATACAACTCGGTTCTCCCTTTTACCAGCAAGGGGCGGTAGTAACACTGATCTTGTTCCGTGGATTGCTAAGACAGGTACTGCTTTTCTGTAAGAAGGCCCAAATTCCTTCTTCACCGCGATCTTTTTCCTGAATAGATCCCCAATCTTTGGAATCCAGACAGGTCTTGCTGGGACAGGTGGTTTTTCTTCAGTGGTTGTTGGCTTTTGTGTTGTGTTGCTCAGACTTCTTGTTTCATTTAAGTCCTGCAAAACAGCCATACGATCTTTGATATCAAAGGGTTTTTGTTCCAACACTGAAGTTTAACGATCGAGGTCTTCGATTATCATTCTAGTACCAAACAGTAATTCACATAGTGTGATTCCTCCCAGAGAATTTCTTGGTAGATTTTTAAGACTACGTTGGACACTTATTAGATGTCTGACCCACCCATCACCCAAACCTAATACCCTAGCTGTTACAGATTGCTTTATGTCATGTTTTTTTCTTTCCAATACCACATTTCACTCAGGATAGAATGGACTTGAGTACCGCAATGCAACGCCCAAGCTGGCCATGGCCTCCTTGTAAGCTTGAGAGCTAAACGCAGGACCCTGGTCTGAATGTAGCGTGCCGATTGATTATGTGTCGATAAAGACTCGCAAATCTTTTATAACAGTTTGGGCGTCAGCCGAGCGCTGAGGCCACATCCAAATGAGTCTTGTCCTAATAGTTATGGGATTGCATTCGTCCATTGTGACGTTTGCGTGTACATAGTCTAATGCTGTCTAACAATGGTGTCTGAACTGGGCTGGCTACTCTGTAGTCAGGTATCTGGTGGCTTTCAAAGCTATGATCTCTGTAACAGACATCGCAATTAATTCCAAATTCATAAACTTGGACGCTCATTCCTGGCCACCAGTACATCTCTTCTAATTCTATTAGAGATTTTAAGATCCCTTGATGTGTCAGACCCTCTCCCATATGTGCTTTGTGAACCAAAGCACCTCTCCGAGTCCTGTTTGGAATTATTCTGTCCCCCACTCCAGGGATTTGAGCAAAAGGAACAGAGTTTGCATCAATTATGTATGTATATGTGAGTGGATAGTTTAGAGGTAATGCTGCATAGCTACCTTTCATTGAGGCTTTTACTGCTAGCAATGTTTTACAGTCTATTTCTCTTTTTGAACGAGTGATTGCAGCTACGGAAGCCTTTTGCACAGCTGCCTTTGCGGCCTCATCAGCCAATAAATTCCCTGCAACGTGAACGCCATCACGCTGATCACTCAGTGTATGAATCACGTGAGTTTTTTTTAGTTCTTTCTGTAATAGAACTACTTGTTCCCAAAGCATTTTATGCTTGATTGTGCCACCTTTTGTATTTTTTAAACCATTTTGAACCCAATATAATTCCTGACGCAGTTATATGAATCGCACACTATGAGTGTGGGGAATTCGCAATTAGTATTTTCAAGCGCCATCTTGAAAGCCTGTAGTTCAGCTCACTGAGCTGTACAGTCTCCGAGCGATTGAGTTTTAGTGACCATAGGTCTGAATTTACCTTCGTACCAGCGACCTTTAACAATCACGCACGCAGCACTATAGGCTTGTTTACCCCCAATTGTGGGCTGTGCTGATCCGTCTGTATAGAATATACATCCGTAATGTTCTAGAGGCAAAAGTTCGGTCGGAAGAGGACCTTCGTGTTCGTTTTGTAGAAATTCTTGTGTTTTCAAGTAGTGGTCAAAAACGTATTGAACGTCTGTTGCAGTAAGAGAATTAACCCATAGTATCCATCTCGGATGTAAAGCTTTTGTATTCGGAATGCTTGCTTTCGTCACTGCCTCTAGGGCAGGTACAGGTGTAACGATCATTATGCGTTTACCCTGCGCGAGAGCTCTCTCTTTTGCTTCTGCAGTTTGAACCGCTTTCAGAATATTTTCTGTAGAATTTAATTTCATTTCAGCTTGTGTGTACAAGTGCGATTTATATGCTATTGGTACTTTTTCACCTTCATTAAAGGTCAAGTATGTGAATCCGCATCTCCCTGGGATGATTCGGATTACAAGATTGCGCACATTGTTGCATGTTTGTAACTGTGTTTTTGCTAACATGTCTGTTTGCACTGAACGCAAAATTTCTGTGTGTTCTTGAGTCCAATTAGTGGGTTTGAAATCAGGTTTGATTAGTTCGTAGAGAGGTTTAACCCTTTCTGCGTAGTTTAGAACATAATTTCTTCCAAAATTCAGGAAACCTAGAATTGACTACGTTTTTCAGCGTTTTTGGAGGTTGGAGCAACTCACATTTCTCTAGAAAGTTTGCTGCCAGGCTTTTGCCTTCACTTGATAACTCGTAGCCTAAGAATAGGACGTTGGGGTGGGCAATTTGTTATTTCTTAAAATTGTATTTGTACCCTTCAAAAGCGAACCGCAGTGTTATGGTGTTCACTCTTCAAGTGCACGTCTAAATCATCGTATGTAAGATAGATGTCATCGACATAATATAATGCCTCATCATCGTACGTTTGTAGTAACTTTGTTACTCTGGCTGAAATTAACCCTGGACTATTCTTGAATCCCTAGGGGAGACGGCAAAATTGTAGCTGTGTCCCCATTATTGAGAAAGCGGTCAAGTACCTACTTTCTGGTGCAATGTTTGGACTAAGAGAAACCATTAGAAATGTCTAATGTTGTTTTGTATTTTTTATGTAGGATGTTATTCATCAGTGCTGCACTGTGTGCATTTTGTACTGCAAATGTTTTGCAACAAGAGTTTAAATGTCTGTAGTCCAAAACTAGACAATATGAATTGTCTGGTTTGGAGACAGGAAACAAAGGATTGTTCATAGATGAGGTGCATGTTTCAATCACCCCTTGGTATTCAAGTTGATTTAAAATCTCCCTGACCTGTTTTTTTGCTTCCTGTTTAACAGGATATTGCCTTTGCATTGTTGGTTGAGTTTTTAACTGGATTTTATGGTGAGAAGAATCCTCATCCCATCCTACATGATTTTTATATAATGCTGGAGCCTGTGCAACTGCCCATTTTCTAGCGTATGTGTATTTTTTATGAATTGGAAAGTGATTTGAGAAGCCGGCATAATTATTTCTTCGCCATGTGGGCACTCCCTGACAAATTCAGGTGGCCAGTCTTGTTCAGCTAGAAGAATGTCATAACCCTTAGATAGCTTCTCCCAAAAGAGTGCTTTTATTCTTCTAGTTATATCCCTCTCCATCCGGAGTGTTACTTCATATAACTTATGGGGTACACTAACCCTGGTGTCGGCAGTTTCAACTTGAATACATTATTTCAAGTCCGCTGTCTCCAGATGATCCTTCAAGATCTTGCGAGCTATGGTGACTTCTGCTGCGCTGTCTAGCATTGTCTGGGCCCACTCCCCGTTCTTGAGTTGTGTCCTTAAGATCCTTGGCATGTCTGATCTTTAGACTTGCTACCTTCTTCTTGGTGAATTGAGTTTTCTTATTTTTTGGAACGTGCTGTTCGTCTTTGGACTTCACGCGTTCCTCTTTTTGTTCTGATCGTCCTCTTCTATCGGATTTCTTCGAGGAAGTCTTAAAGGTACGAGAGGAACGTGTATCAGTATCTTGATATCTAGCAGGTTTTCTCAAATTATCCCTATTTCTGAGGTTATACCTCTTTTCAGAGGGTTCCCGTTGGGAAGACCTACCTCTAGACTGAGAACGCTTCTCTTTAGGAAGTGTTTGTTTACTGTATTCCCACTTCTTTTTAGGAGTAGTGAGATTATTTGTAATAAATACTTTTTCAGGATTTTCTGCTAGTTGGGGTTTTAATGGTTTCCCACCCAAACTATCTCTACCTAGTTCTTCATATGATTTTTCAATAATTCTTGCAAGTTCATATGGTTGCTCTGTTATATCTGTTTCTTTTAATTTTTGGCGGATTGCCAAGGAAGCTGCTTCACCTTTAATGTTTGCTAATAGTATAGCCGAGACCGGTTTGAAATCTTTTAGCAACTTCATACCAAGATTTAAAGCAGGTTCTGGTCCGTATTCATTTTGAATCTGTCTTAGGACGTCTGGTATTACCGCCACGGACGGACAACCATGTGTTTTTGTGTAGATTGAAGCAAAGACTGTACCCCAAGTCTCACAGTCCTCCACATGTGGTGCTATCCCCATTGGTAAACATATTGTCAGAATTCTGTGTTTATCAGGAAATACTGCCTCTATCTGAGTAATTGTTTGGGCTAACCAAAAAGGAATTTGTTCCCTTTTTGCGGGCAATTTACCAATGACTGATTGTATAGTCTGTGGTGTGATTTTGTTTGTGTTCCCCTGGTGAGGGGTGTGCTGTTGAATCCTTACAGTAGGTTGGACTGCTAAGGTCCGCATGACATATTGAACCAATTGTCTATGCATTTTAATTAACTGTTTTAGGTGGGCTAACAGTTCTGGACCTGTCATGTTTTCTCTGTCAGGATGTGGTGTATAGCTGGCTAGTACCGGCCATGTTGCTCCTGGTCTACCTAGTGAACCTAGCCTGGTAATGTGATTTTGATGTTGTAGGGCGCCTTTAAACCAGAGCTGATGCTCTTGGTAAATTAATGGAATTTCAATGTCCTCGTAAGGAACGTATTCCACTGGAGGTTCCTCTACTTTGTAGTAGTGGAACTCACGTGTTACTGCATTTGCTGCATGAAACTGAATCCATGAATAGAATACCTCTGTCTGCCGATATTCATGTGCTTCTATGACAAATATTACATTACCACCCCTCGATGATACTCCATTATTTATGAGTTTGTAAGTTATGGTTTTTCTTACATTTGCCGGGATGATTATATCATCATCGCCGTTTTATTGGAGACTTGTGTCTTCTAAAACTGCTTGAGCAGCTCTAGCTAATTCTTCGTCACTTTTCATTATTTTTTTGCCTGAAAGTTTGCAGAGCAAGTTTCAAGGAAACAAAGATTAGGTGTACAATATTTTGGAACACTGTATCCTTCAATGATGAACAAACCAAAATCTAATACATAGGATTTTTGTCCTACTCAGTTTTGGCGAATATTATCCTTTCACCCACTCCAGACGTCTATTGGAGTTTTTTACGGGAGAAGGGGTCTGTGTGAAAAGCACGACTGAGTTACTCTAGTATCTAGCGTTAAATTATCGCCTTACCAAACATTGGGCGCCATGTAGTGTAGTTCCTATATTCCCAATAGGCTCTGCGCATTGGAATAACATATGCTATAGTTTAGACGTAGGACTGAGGTCGACTAGGTCTCTATCGAATATATTAGACTTAATTGTGAGTGGCAGCTATCTCAGAGGTCACTAGAAACTTTCTCGAATTCACAAGAAGGGATTAGTTTCTGACAACCGCATAAACATGACAACTTTGTTTCCCAAGAATAAGAAAAGTATATCTAGAGTCGCGGAAACAATAGATAGCTATTTCACTCTGTCAATTGTGCATGCTTCATTTCACCAGAGGTGCAGAGAAATAGAGAGATGGGCGTTTTCAATAAATGTATTTATTGAACAGTCTTCTTTCTCATGCATAGGAAATGAACTGCTACAATTTTAATACTGGTTGCAAAGTATAATGGGTACAGTACGAAGAGTATTATAAAATAATACTGTAAAAGCATGGTATGGTTTCTAAGCCATATAAAATAACATAAAATACATACATTAATAAATAATTACTAAAAGTACTCACCTGGTGCTTCTAAAATACGCCTATCCTGGTGTACCTAACCTAGGTCTAGTACAAGGGAAGAAGTAAGTGAGGTGTAGCTTAAGTTTAGTATTTCTTTTGCCAAGAATATATCCAAGAATTCTCTAAGGGTCTAATCAGCTCCATACCTTGTTTTCAGAATGAAGGAGATCTTGTATCTCTCTCTCAGGACTCGATTTCCCAGCAACCTGCAAGGGTAGCCTGGGAACACTGGAGCTGGATTTCTCGGCAGGAGAAAAGACAGCGTCTCTCTCAGTGCGTCTGCTGGAGGGTCGGCTGCCTTCAGCACTTGCTGCGGCAAGATGCGTCGGGCAAGTAGATAGTCGAACTGCTCCAAACCACCGTCTGTTTGCCTGGGCAAATGTGGTAAATATTGAGACCTTGAAAGTGCCGAGTTTGACGTAAGGTTGGACATAATAATGTCATTAAAGACTCAGTTCTTTGAAAACTCTATGAATTCTTGGATAAATCAATATTCAAGCAAGGGGAAATCCCTGACTGCTGAAGGTGGGTTTTTCCAAGAAATTGTAGTGGATTCTCGGAACTAGTGGAAGTAGCCATGCCGTATTTGGACTGCATAGGCTAAGTCTAAATATGGTTATGATATCTATGGTTATATAAGGATAGGGTGATTTATACCTATATATGGGCATGAATTGGGAAAATTACCCTAGGGTCCTAAATTCATATACAACAGTGCCTTTAGCACCCATGTCTCAAACACCGCCTTAGTATCGAGGACTCAAGTAGAGGGCAGATCTGTCGCTGCAAACAGATAGATGAAAGGACAGAGCACCAGATGATGAAAGGTGCGCTCGGTCAGGCGTGTCCAAGGTTGGCACACAAGGGCCAGATCCATGCTGGTGTTTCAAAATGACAGCTTTGTAAGGTATTCCCAATTAGATTAATTAAAAGTGAATTTATGCCATTTCGAAATCGCATCTAACTTCGATTCGGCCGGGGTGGCCCAAGGTCGAAAAGCAGGAAGATATCTTTTATCCAGTATTTTTTCTGTAAATTAAATATTGCAGGAACATATTGTTTTTTTATACGATCCTGCCATGCGCTCCTCTGTGCCTGTGTGCTTTTTCACCATGCTTGTCTCAAACCTGCATGTGACCAGGGGAAACGAACATCCATTTTATGTAGTGGAAGAAACCAGACCTGAAATTACCCAGCACACAGAACGATTTTCAGCTCTTTGTTCTGCACCTGAAATCACCCGGAGGACCACGTGACTGCTCTTGCATTCTGTAAGAATGTGTGCTTGGCAGTTGTGAGCATTCTATGGGAATGTGTGTGGCGCTGTGAGAAATCTGTGCAAATGTGTGTGTATGGCCGCTGTGAGCATTCTGTACGAATGTGTGCCTGGCTGCTGTGAGCATTGTGTGTGAAGGTGTGTTTGGCCACTATGAGCATTCTGTGTGAATGTGTGTGTGTCTGCTATGAGCATTCTGTGAAAATGTGTGTGTGTCTGCTGTGAGCATTCTGTCGGAATGTGTGTGGCTGCTGTGAGCATTCTCGGGGAGCAAGCCTTCCTGGCCTCCATGACTGGTAGAGCATTCTACACTCTGCATTCCTTCGGTTCTAAGTACAGAACCTCAAGTACGCAAACCCCAAGCATTCATACAAAGCTTCTCCAGAAAGTGTTCCACTGCTCATTGAAGCTAGTTTGGCCCTACAAGAAATAAAGAGAAAAAAAAAGTAGTATGGCTAACAAGATTGACATCGGTACAATTTTCTTTAGGCCGTCCTGGGGTAAATTGTGTCTTGCCGTCGATGTACAGAAAATCTAAGAGTAAATAAGACCCCAAAGCAACCACCGAAAGATGCCCTGACCTACCACTGAATAACGTGAACAGCCCCAGGTGCTATTCTAAAGCCGCTTTGGATTGGCTGATATAGTGGTTTCTTAATTCGCTGTGAAGCGCCTATCGAATTCCCACACCCAGGAGTACTGCTTTGAGTCACTAAGAGAGAAGACATTACATAGTGGGTTAGGGAACCAACCATTCCTGTGGCGGTTCGGGAGTCATGTTTTGACCACAAAATGGATTGCCAACGTGGGGCATCATAGATCTAAGCGTAGGCGGATCAAAGATGCTGATTTTTAAATACCTGGGGCAGGGGTGACACAGTCATTGGTGAACGGCTGGGGGAATCCACTACCGCAATTGTCCCTGGCCCATGGTATGCCCCGTGGGAGTAGGGGGGATGGTGGCTGCGGGGACCACGGTATGGCCCGGTCACCCAGCCTCACTGTAGGTCCCTTTCAAAACATGCTGTCGAAATCAATCTACTGGTCCAAGATCTGAAACTAGATCTATTGTTTTTAATGGAGACATGGCTGTCACCGAATTCAGGAGCTGATATTGTCATGGCACTTCCAGGCGGCTTTAATATGCAATGTCAACATAGACCTCACGGAAAAGGGGATGGGCTAGCGATAATACATAGAGACAGATTTGTCTGTAGAGTATCAGAGGGTGGTGCTAAGGACTGCGAAAGCACTCATTTTAATTTACAAATCACACCGAATAAATCTCTATCAGGCCTATTAATATATGTTATGTTATGTTATGTTATGCTGTTTTGTAACGCGCTCAATTACTGCCGGAGTATCCTGGCGCGAAGATGAAGAAACAGATTAAACAGCCAACACTACAAAGAAGAGAAAACTAGAAGGCCTGCCAAAACAGATGGGTTTTCAACGCTTTTTTAAAAGAACCAAAATTCAAGGTAGCTCGCAGGGATAGAGGAAGCTCATTCCAGGCCAAAGCGGCCTTCACCGCCACTGATTGCGCTCCCAGCCAGGTGAGCCGGAAGCGCGGAACCTGCAGCAGATGTTGAGCGGCAGAGCGCAGGAGTCGATTGGGAGAGTAGCGACTAAATCGTTTCATCAAGTAGGCGGGTCCTTGCCCATTGATAGCTTTATGAGCCAGTGTCAACATTTTAAAAATAATCCTATGAGAAACTGGCAACCAGTGCAGACTCGGCAGGTGATTCCTTACGCTAACCCGGCTGGAAATATTACCCAACAGTCTGGCGGTCGCATTTTGGATCACCTGGAGACGCCTCACCATGTAAGCCGGGGAGCCACTCAGCAGAGCGTTGGCATAGTCGAGACGCGAGAGAATTAAAGCTCTCGCGACTGACTCTCTTGCTGAGGCAGGAAGATAAGGGAAAAACTTCCGAAGCGCCTTAAGAGTCCCGAAGCAGCCTCCTGTCAGCTTCTTGATATGCCCCTCAAACCGGAGGTCTTCCCCAAACCAGACCCCCAAGTTCTTAGCGAGGACATTAACTGAACAGGGCATCGGGAAACCCACCGGCCAAAGTGATTCTCTAAAGTTAGGGGGGAATTGACCATAGAGCAGTATTTCCGTCTTATCCTCAATGCACTTCAGTTGTGCGGAAGCTAACCAATTGAAAACTGAGGATAGACAGGTCTGAATCCGCTCGGTATCTAAGACAGCGCTGGGCCAGGTGAACAACAGCTGCGTGTCATCGGCATAGGCGATGATTTTGGCCCCCAGTTGTTCGGCTAGCTCTATCAGGGGGGTCAGATAAACATTAAAAAGAAGAGGGCTCAAAGTGGAGCCCTGAGGGACCCCAGTCGTGAGAGGCTTAGCCAAGGATGAAAAAGGAGGGAGCCAGACCTGCTGGGATCTAGACGAGAGAAAGGAGCTCAGCCAGTCCAGGGCAAGGCCGGAGACCCCAATATCAGCAAGTCGAGCGAGAAAACGTTGGTGCGGCACTGTGTCGAACACGGCAGAGAGGTCCAATAAAATTAGAGCCGCTCTACCGCCACAGTCCAGACACTCCCTAACTGCCTCAGAGATCTCCACCAAAGCAGATTCCGTGCTGTGAGCAGCACGGAACCCAGATTGAGCCGGGTGGAGAGCCCCAGATGATTCCACAAACTCGTTAAGCTGCTGAAAAGCCAATTTTTCGTGAATTTTTGCCATAGCCGGGAGCAGAGAAATTGGCCGGTAATTGGCCAGCACAGCAGGGTCCGCTCCAGCCTTTTTCAGCAGGGGTAGGAGCTTAGCCTGTTTCCACTCATCAGGCACTATGGCTGATTTAAATGAAAGGCCGACGATATGCGTCACTTCCTGCACCACCACTTCAGCTACACATGCCAACACCCTCGCCGGTCAGTCCAGGTCAATTTATAGGTTCACTCTTAGAGAACACTATTGCTTTAGCCACCGCTGTACCTAATTTCATCTTATTAGGGGATTTAAATTTTCACTTTGATGATTCCTGTGATAAGGGGGCTATGGATCTCAAGCTCGAGCTAAAAGCTATGGAGCTGGAGCAAAAAAATGAAGATGCCACACACATTAAAGGGCATCTTCTTGATCCTATATTTACGAATGCTCCACATTTGGTATCAAGGCCCCCCCTCGCTCTACCTTGGTCTGACCATTTTCTGGTCCCATTTGAGTGGCAAAATAATATTGACCTCCCACAGATACAGGCGCCACGCACTTTAGAGAGAGTGTGGTCCAAACACCCTTTGGAAAGCTGGATTCACAGACTGGAGCAGACAATTCCCCTTTCGAATCCTGATCCCGTAGAGGCGGATATAAACCTCATAAACTGACTCAATAGATCCCTCGACTCCGTTCATCCTAAAAAAACATTGGAAAAGAAGAGCAGGGTTTTTAAAACTCCTTGGTACACCCCTGAACTCCGAGAACGAAGGAAAATTTGTAAGAAAGCCGAACGTACTTGGAGAAAAGATTGGGCTTCCCACAATAAACTAGAGTATAGAGCAGCCATGAGGACCTACAAATTATCCCGGAAATTGGCTCAAGCCACTTATTACGAGGAGAAAATTAGAACCTCCTCTAATTCATCTAGAGAGACATTTAAGATTGTTAAAGATCTCCTCAAAGCACCAACCCTTCCGATGGTGCAAGTGGCATCGGAAACCAGGTGCAACCAACTGGCCGCTTTTTTTTAAAGCAAAATTCAAAATATACTCAAAACTCTGCCACAGAGCGACCAAGCCTCTGACTGGGCTCATTCTTTGGCCCCTACTTCCGGCCCTCGCTTTGACTCGTTTGCCCCGATTTTAAGGGATTACCTCCTAAAAATTCTGCACACCGTAAAGAGTGGTTCTCCCAATGACCAATCCCCTATGCACATTATGAATCAGGTAGCCGCCACCACTGCCCCAATAATCACAGACCTTCTCAATGCCTCCTTCACTCAGGGAATTGTCCAGCCCAGCTGGAAGCGGGCCATGGTTAAAGCGCTCCTTAAAAAACCAGAGCTCGATCCCGCAGAGTTGGCTAATTTCCGACCAATCTCGCTGCTGCCGGGCATCAGTTAGATGACAGAAAAAATAGCCAATCAGCAGCTTTCATCTTTTTTAGAAAGTAATAAGCTGCTTCGTAACTCCCAGACTGGTTTTCGCCCAGGGCTGGGAACAGAGTCTGCCCTATTAGCAGTCGTGGAGGAGGCAAGGTGCATCTTGGATTCAGGGGGATCAACGACGGTGATCCTCCTGGATCTAAGCGCAGCTTTCGATACGGTAGACCATAAGATCTTAATCCACCATTTGAGCAACTTGGGAGTATCAGGTACAGCGCGGCAATGGCTCACATCTTTCTTGGAGAATCGTCCCTTCCAGGTCTGGGAGGGTGCAGCACGCTCCAAGATAACCCCCCTTGAATGTGGGGTCCAACAGGGATCATCATTGAGCCCTACTTTATTCAATGTCTATATGGCCCCCCTCGAGGATGTAGTGAATCCATTTGGGATTAAAATAGTCACTTATGCCGGCGACACCCAACTGGTCGCCTCCCTCTCCCAAGAAAAACACTGTGCGGAAAATCTTCACACCTGTCTCTCAGAAATCCATTCCTGGATGAATGGCTCACGTCTTAAATTGAATGGGGCTAAAACAGAGCTTATGTTGCTAGGCCACCATATAACATCTTTACCTAACTCCATCTGGCCTGCCTGTCTGGGACCTGCGCCCACCCCAAAGAATGAATTAAAAAGTCTGGGAGAATGGTTGGAGCAGGATCTGACATTTAAGAGGGCTACTTCGTTCTGCTCGTAAAATTCTCCCCCTATTGCCAGAGCTCTCGAGGAGGCTACTCATTCAGAGTCTGATTCTATCAAGACTGGATTATAGTAATGCCCTTCTCCTGGCAGCCCCTGAATCTACAATTAATACTCTTCAACAAGTCCAGAACTCGGCAGCGAGACTCCTTACTGATACTCCGCGCAGATCATCAGCCAGACCTGCACTCAAAGCCCTCCATTGGCTACCAATTCGTGAAAGGGTCAAATTTAAGTCCCAATGTATTGTTCACAAGTCCCTGCAGGGGAACGGACCCCCCATTTTAGGGCATCTTGTTCGCCCCTACAAGGCCACTAGATGGCTCCGTTCCGTTCATGCCAATCTTGCAATTGTTCAGAGAGTGAGGCGGACGCGGACTGGGGGTCGCCATTTTTCAGTGAACTCAGCGACCTTGTGGAATGCTCTCCCACCCAGGATTCGGATGGAGCTGAGCCATCTGAAGTTCCGAAAGCTCCTTAAATCCTTTGTTTCCCCAGGACCCCTAGACGCTGGTACTGTCCCTGGCATTCCTTGTTCTATAGCGCTGGGACGCTCTCGGGCAGCCATGCGCTCTATAAATCCATTTTCATTTCATTCATCGCCCCGATTGTGTGCCAGGGGTGTCCCTTTACTGGGTTGCTCTGGCACGATTCTTTTTAGGGGGGCAGCTGCCTTGCTGGGCCTAGCTCCCTTTATACTGAGGTAGTGGAGAGTTCCCCTTGTAAACGATGCCATTAGGAACCGAGAGGTGGTCAATCATCACTCCTAAGGGAGTGTGAGAATATGTGAGCAGGAGATCAGCTGTATTAGTAAAAGTTTACTGTATTAAACTGTGTGAATTTTGGGAAAAGTTTTGGAAATGTTATGCAAAATGAAGGCAACTGTTGAATTTTAATGTCGTGTTTATGGAGGACATTCTGGATGCAGCTGTAATGTTGTTCTGGTATTGGGAGGGCAATTTCAGTCTTGCATCTTCAGTACACCGGTCTCGTGACGGTCCCTCACCTGTTAAATTCCCACACCAAGGAGTACTGCTTTGAGTCACTAAGAGAGGAGACATTACCAGCTACTGAGCCTGCTCAATGAGTTCAGGACTGTGCAAGCCTTGGGGATTACAGCTTCAAAGTGTGATGTGGCCAACTCTGCGTTTCATGCTTCTGAGGATGAGGAACAAGGGATCACTGAATCGAGTAACAGCACCATGCATTACACACACAGCTCACAAACTACAGAGAGAGCAGTGTGCACAGGGAAATAAAGGCACAGATAGGAAAACATTAACTGATCTTCTAGCAGGCTGCAGGGGACTCGGCCATGCACGGGAGCCTGCAGATTTCATTTGTAATCCTAATGCAAAGCCTCTGTCCACGAGCTTGCGTTCTCAGGCAACCTTGGAAGCAGGCAGCACATTATATGCGCACCAAGCGTGCATGCAATATTCATTCACAAGCCATTTCCAGGGGCGTCCTCGTAGTGAACAAGCTGGAGCACTACAAGTCTCCCCTGTGGTGCAGCAGCAACACATAACAACAAACACTCTGCAATGGCAGAGCCCAAGAGCCTGGTAGACCACTTTAAAAAAGCATTGGCAAGGCCCACAGATCTTGTCATTCAATGGTGTTACCCGACCTTTTGGCTTTGCAAATGTTTTTCGCTAATGCTGTTCCACATCAGCAAAAAAAAAAAAAAATCTAAAGGGCTTGTTTGTCGATGTGGAACAGCACTGGCAAAAACAACCGAAGTGTACCAGAATGCATCGGGTTGTTAAACAAACACCCAGGACTGGAGCACCACGCCCTTTTTATGTCATGGCGTCTTTAACAAGCATCACCAGAAATGGAGATGGAAGACAGGCACTATCTCAGGTAGATCTTGGAAAGCATAGTTGTCATGTTCTCAGAGTTCCCTCCTTCGGTCCCTAGCTGTCACCAGCACCCATCTCTATTCCCTTGGGAGTGTTTGTTTTGTTTTTAGGTCTCGCTAGAGTCAGCGCGCATGCACTGCTCTTGCAAGAAATGTAGTAGCTACTTTGAAAACTGCTACCCAGGCCGGCCACCAGCTTGCTAGAATGCGCACAGGCGCACGCGACGTGCACAGCACTTTTTGCCGTCGTGAGCGCGCGTGCGCACAACTCCCGTCACCACTCGCGTTTTTTTGCCAATGCTTGTTACATTTTCGTTCGATTCCGGAGTTCTTTTACGATAGCTGCTACGAGCACTCTCTACCAGTCCTATTTCCAGCTTCATGTTCCCGTCCGGCATTCAACGCCATATTAACGTCACGCCAGAGCCGTTGAGTATTTTCCGGCTAATTATTGGGAGGGTTACTCAACCAGGATGGTGTACTTTGGTCCTCGGCTTGATTAGGTAAGTGTAACCTATCTTCCTTCTTTTTTGGTTATCATAGTTTTCTACGCACTCACAGTGCAATACCGCTCATTATTTTCATAATTTCTTTTTAGGTCTCGCTGAGCCAGCGCATGCAAGCGCTGGTGTGCGAGACCTCAAGTGAGTGAGTTTCAAAAGTGCTACCCACCGGTTTTGCTGGCCTAAAGTTTGTGTTCACGCAGCCTAGAGCTTGCATTCACGCGAGCGTGAACGTGCATAGCTGCCAGCTTTCAGCGCCCGAGGTGCCATGCGGCGCACGCACCACTCAAGTGTTTGCTGGCGCGCGCACCCACCCCTGCTTTCACTTTTGCCGTCACTCAACCTTCATCTATACACAGTGTACTTTATGAGAGAAGGAAACGAGGTAAACAGACGTTCTGGTTACGGGAAATCGTTGATTTCTCTTCGGTGTAAAACTAATCTTCCCTTTTCTGGGCTTCATACACAATTTACTTTAGTTGAACGGGCGCACGTGCACACATAACCGCCCCTTCTGCGACCCCCTCTTCACTCTCATTTGTGACTGCATGACACGGCCCCCCTTCCCCTCCTTGCATATAACTTGCTGGGATTGCGATGCTTCATACATAATTTACTTTAGTTGAGCGGGCACACACATACACATTACCGCTCTTTCTGCCACCCCCTCTTCGTTCTCATTTGTGATTGCATGACACGGCCCCCCTCCCCACATATAACTTGCTGGGATTGCGACTTGCCACGTGCACACAAATGCCTGCAACAAGTGCACTAACCCCCAAATTAACTTGCTCAGTTTGGGATTTACCATTAATGGCCACTGATCAGTGCATTAGGCCGCTGATCTATTGCGTAAGGATTTATTCAGAAATGTCTGGCATAAGCACAATGGTACAGGATGCGGATTGACCCCCCCACCCCACACACACATGATTTTATTGTCATCGCCTCCCGCCATTCAGCCACTTTTCTGTTTCTTTCAAGACCACAACTCTCAGCGTTCCGTTGGTATTCTTTCTGGGCACGTGAAGGTGTGGGCCGGGTGTTACTGAATGTGGCCAGTAGGAACGATGGTGGCGTAGCCCGTGTGAAGAGCCTATGCAGCTTCAAGGCAGTCGAGCTGGGCTCCCAACTCCGTGAATTAAACCGGTGGCAGGGGCTGGGTAATGTGGGCGTCATTTCAAGACGGTAAGGACACTCAGGGTTAATGCACCTGCTGCATAAGTGTAAGTACCTGCACGTTTATGGGTGCAGTTCAAATATATCTCAGCGGGTTAGTGCACATGCTACTTCGTTCTGTGTGAAGGTCACGGTGATGAATCAATGTTGGGGCTGAAGTGTGCGCGCCCTTCGTGGCGGACTCTGCATCCCATGTGATGGCACGTGCCGTAGAGAAGCATTGTGTTAAGGGCTTGAGATCATAAGTCTGGATGTAGATTACATTATTGTAACATCCTTGCCTCGCCTGGTGGCGTTCACTGACTGGCCCCTGGTATAGCTGCAGCACCATTGTCTGCTGCTTTCCACAACGGAGGCCATGTAGCAAACGACCCCATGTGGCCAGGATGCTGATTGGTCTGATACTACAAAATGACGATGCCAATCGAGTTGACTTCTGTATAGTGCTTGCACTCAAACACAGTGTACGTGTACGCAAGCACACCCAAAGCATGGGCAGAGATTACACTGTTCTCACAAACCTGCGGCTCACACACGCACACAGCAGCAGTGATCGATACCGGTTTGCAGTTAAGACACTGCTGTACATTGACGCCAAACAGGGTGCTTTGCAAGACTTTACCCTAGGCCCCCTATCAGCGCAGAGGGAGGGTGATGGACACCACGTGAGCATAAGTGGTGCACTCTGGGTGTAGTGCATTAGGGCTATCAAAGCCTGTGCATTATGGATGCACAAGGAAGTGTATGTCTTGTCATTTGTGGCACTTTCACCGAGCCCTCATTTTTTTCTTTCAGTTAGCAACTTTTTCAAGGTTATATTGGAAAAAATATAAAGAAAGAAACAAAAACTAAAATTTTCTTTACACTACATATAACTAAAAATTTCTGAATGCATCACATAAAATACGTGAGACTTTGCATCTGTACACATCGAAGATGCACGGAAAATACCCAAAAGCGGTCATTTCCTCTGATAATTCAATTTTTTTTTTAGTTTGCAGTTTTAAAGTTTTCTCTGGTTGTTGGCATGGCCAGGGGCGTTTAATTCCTAAAGCCCGATTCCCAGCACATATTGTTTGGGAACAAGGTCAATAAAAGTTCATGTTTATTGTGTCCCCTGCACTTTCTCCCTGCACACCATCTTTCATAACGTTAGTGTCTCTCCACTGCTTTTGTGAACCTTCCCCTCTTCACCTCGTCCCTCCCCTTTACCTCCTTTTTGCACTTCTTATCTCACTTTTGTTTTATGGCTCCATTGAGATCCCTTCTTCCTCCCTCATTTTCGTTCACCTCTCCTCCCCTTCCTCTTGCTACACACCTCTTTCCTATTGATCCCTGTCTTCCCTTCAACCCAGTCTCACCCGCGCTTCTCTACATCTGTCGTTCTTTCCCCTCCAGCATCAGATTTCCTTGAGCTCCTTTTTTTACCACCTGTTCTCCTTTTCGACGCATCCCCTTCCACCTTCTTCCCATTTCACCCACACACTTAACCCCCCACTCTTTCGCCTCCTCGATCCTCTGATCTCCCCTTCTCTCCTATTCGTCGGCCTCCCCTTTGTCCGTCTCTATATATTCCTGGTCCCCCTCGGTCTTACCTGTTTCCCCGCTACTGACCCGCTCTCATCTTGCCCAGCACCCCCTTCTTGCGGCCTCTCTGCACACCCGGCCTCTTCCTTACAGTCACATATGCTCCCTCTAGCCTCTCTTTTTCCTCGTTCCTTGATATCTCTCCAAGGCCTTTCGCTCACCCACTTCCTTCTTCCACCATACCTCATTTACCCACCTGCTCACTGTCTCTCTCCCTGTCTGCATCGGTTTCATCCTCAGTCACTTTCTCTTGGTCTCTCCGCCTTGCACCCTTCTGGCCCTCCCCCTTGCACCCTTCTCCCCCTCCGCCTTGTACCCTTCTCCACCTCCCCCTGGCACCCTTCTCCCTCTCCGCCTTGTACCCTTCTCCACCTCCGCCTTGCACCCTTCTGTGCCTTGTACCCTTCTGTGCCTTGCACCCTTCTCTGCCTTACACCCTTCTCCGCCTTGCACCCTTCACCGCCTTGCACCCTTCTCTGCCTTGCACCCTTCTCCCCTCTGCCTTGCACCCTTCTCGCCTCTGCCTTGCACCCTTCCCCCCTCTGCCTTGCACCCTTCCCCCCTCCGCCTTGCACCCTTCTCCCCTCCGTCTTGAACCCTTCTCCCCTCCGCCTTGAACCCTTCTCCCCTCCGCCTTGCACCCTTCTCCCCTCCGCCTTGCACCCTTCTCCCCTCTGGCTTGCACCCTTCTCCCCTCCGCCTTGCACCCTTCTCCCCTCCCCCTTGCATCAAAGCATTGGCATAGCCAATAGGTCTCGCTTTTGGGACCTTTTAAGTATTTAGTTAAGCAGCACAATATCCTTGGTTCAACAACACCAACTGTTGCATGGCTAAACACTTATAAGGTCCCAAAGGCGAGACCTATTGGCTATGCCAATGCTTGTTTTCCATGCTAAAAGTGACACACCGGTTGCACAAAGGGCTTGAAAATAAGCCCCCTAATTTGTAAAAACACAGGACTCATTTATGAGGACCCTCCTGCGCTGTTTCTTCTCTTTTCAGTGAAGCTGCGACGGCGTAAACACTGTGCCACATTGCGCCCTATTTCAAAGTAACATGTAGGCAGATGCGTCACTTTGTACCCCCCCTGCGCTACATTATACCTGCAACAGGTATAATGTATGTAGGGTGGGCATTCCGATACAGAAAAGCCTCGTAGAAAGTGGCATAATGAAATCAATGAGATTTCAGTGCCACTCCTACTTTGTCAAATCCTTACACCTGCTTGAAGCAGGCCTAAGGGATCATGCAGTGCTTTTCACATGGGGCTTGCCCCATGTGAAATGACATATTGCTAGAGTTGCGTCTCTTTTCAGACGCACTCCACCAATGCGCCATTTTTGCGCCAACAGATACGTCAGGATTACAAACATAGCTGTAAATCCTTGCGACATGGAACAGCGTACGGTAAATACAGAGCATCCAAGGTGTCGCAAGGATGGTGAAATGAAAAGTGTTGCATCTCTGTTTTACACCAGCAATGTGACACTTTGCATAAATAAGGCCCACAGTCTAATGTAGATCAGCCTCCTTTCCATCTGGCGACCCGATGGCATCAATCAGAAACTAAGGGCTTATTTACAAGCCCCTTGCGACGCCAGTGCGTCACTTTTAATGTGGAAAAAAAGTGACGCACCCGCTGCACAAGGGGCTTGTAAATAAACCCCTAAGCTCCTTATATGTTGTCGTTACCAACAAGCTTGTTTAAGATATTATACAACTGACTGCGAGTTTGTTCTCTGTCTGATAGAGTGGAGCGCCGTTCAACATTGAAATGTAGACTTCCAGTGAAGAGAAATCCCCGTACCTGCCCACAACAAATAATGCTCCCAAGATTTCACTGTAATTTCCCACCGCCAATGCCTGGGTCTCTTAGTACTCTTGACGTAGGCCACCTTCTTGGCTACATGACTCTCGCTTCTTGCAGACTGATACATTCTGTAGACTTCCTCAGAATCTGTGTTTTATTCAGCGATCTCCTTGACAGATTTCAGCCTCCTCTAAGCCCTTGGTTTTGGGAGTTGAGAACACTAAAATGCCTCTTGTCCTGGTTTTTTTTTTGTGTGAATTGTATATTCCTGTCATCCCCACCACATCTAACTTTCTCCATTTTGTGCATGAAACAACTCATTCCTTTACTCGTGTCACCCAAAACAATGAACATAACGTAAGGGGTTCAAGAGAACTCGGCAAACATAATCTCTTCAAATAGTTACCTTTTTAAATAATATGAACAGAAATGATGTCGAACTGCATGATCACAGCATATAAGCATAATTAAAGTATACATCTCTTGTTTAAACTTGCACTCAAGGGATCATATTTACAAGAAAAGTGACAGAGCGCAGTGTTAGCCTTCTTGGCTTAACACAGCGCTCTGCCACTTTTGAGACGTAGGGCTACGCCGTATTTACAAAAATACGGTGTAGCTTGCGTTTCGTCCTGCACTGGCACTAATCACAGCTGCCTAGTGCCAACGCAGGCACCCTTGCACCACTGTTCAAGGATTCCTGCATTGTGGGGAATGATTGTTATTGTGCAGGAAGATTTCCCTTCCTGCACATAAACAATCTTAAATGGTGATTTGTAACCATTATGTGTGCTGCTTTGTGCAGCACACATAGAAGTTGCAACTTATCACTTTTAAAATAGCAGGTTAACTTATTGCATTTAATAAGTGATAACTTTCAATTGGGAGCAGTTAGGATTGTCGAGTTTGGTGTATAAAGAGTTGTAATTTAAGGTCCTAGGGGACCTCAACTTCCACCTGGAGAACAACAATGACAGAAACACCACCTCCCTGCTAGACAACATCGCCAACCTCGGACTCAAGCAACTGGTGAACACCCCCATCCACTACGCCGGCCACACGCTTGACCCCGTCTTCTCATCCAGCAAGCACATCTCCTTCAGCCACTCCACCGGACTCCACTGGACCGACCACAGCTGCGTCCACTTCAGCTTCAGAAGAACTACGACCCACCACCACCCGCAACAGGTTCCCCGCCGGAGCTGGAGCAAGATCACCGCCGAGCAGCTCGCCGCCTCCCTCAGGCAGAACACTCCCACCAGCACAACGGACCCCAACGAAGCAGCCCGCAACCTCACCAAGTAGCTGACCACCTGCGCCGATGACCTTGCACCACTAATGAACCCTCCCAGCAAACCCGGCAGCAAGAAAACCCCCTGGTTCACCGACGAACTCAAGGACTCCAAGAAGAACTGCTGCACCCTCGAGAAAGCCTGGAGGCTCGACCAGATCACAGACAACAGGACCGCCCTCAAGCGCGCCACCCGCAAACACCATCAGCTGATCCGCGCCACACAGAAGACGGCACTCAAAGAACGACTGGACAACAACGCCCACGACAGCAAGGAACTCTTCAGCATCGTCAAAGAGTTCTCCAACCCCAGTGCCGGAAACAACAACATCACTCCCTCGCAAGACCTCTGCAATTCACTCGCCTCGTTCTTCCACCACAAGATCGCTGGCATACACAACAGCTTCGACGCACAGACCACGCACCCTACCTCGGAACCAACGCCCGCCACCACCACCCTCTGCAATGGACCCCGATCAGCACCGAAGACACCACCCGCACGATGAACTCCATCCACTCCGGATCACCAACCGACCCCTGCCCACACCACGTCTTTAACAAAGCCGACGCCATCATCGCACCCCATCTCCGGGACATCATCAACACCATCTTCCACACCGCCACCTTCCCGGAGAGCTGGAAGCACACCGAGCGGACCCCACAGACCTCAAGAACTACCGTCCCATCTCGCTCCCTCCTTTTCCCGCCAAAGTCATCGAGAAGACCGTCAACAGACAGCTCGCCGCCTTCCTCGAGACGAACGGATCCCTTGACCCCTCGCAGTCCGGGTTTCGGGCCAACCACAGCACCGAGACCGCCCTGATCGCAGCCACCGACGACATCAGAGCCCTGATCGACAATGGGGAAACAGCGGCCCTCATCCTCCTGGACCTCTCTGCGGCGTTCGACACTGTCTGCCACCGCACCCTAGTGCAGCGCCTCAGCAACATCGGATTCCAAGAGAAAGCACTGGAGTGGATCATCTCGTTCCTCGTCGGAAGAACCCAGAGAGTCCGCCTCCCCCTATTCAGATCCGAGGCCACCGAAGTCATCTGCGGCGTACCACAGGGATCTTCACTCAGCCCAACCCTCTTTAACGTCTACATGAGCCCCCTCGCAGCCATCGCACGCTAACACAACCTCAACATCATCTCCTACGCCAACGACACCCAACTGATCCTCTCCCTCACCAACGACCCCGCCACCGCCAGCCTACACGAAGGGATGAAAGACGTCGCCGACTGGATGAAGAACAGCCGCCTGAAACTGAACTCAGACAAGGCGGAAGTCCTCATCCTGGGATCATCACCCTCCGCCTGGGACGACTCCTGGTGGCCCCCTGCCCTGGGCACCGCTCCCAAGCCAACGGACCACGCACGCAACCTAGGCTTCATCCTGGACTCCTCCCTCTCGATGACCAGACAAGTCAACGCCGTTTCCTCATCATGCTTCAACACCCTGTGCATGCTCCGCAAGATCTTCAGATGGATCCCCACAGAAAGCAGGAAGACCGTGACCCAGGCCCTCGTCACCAGCCGACTGGACTACGGGAGCACCCTCTACGCCGGAACCACAGCCAAACTTCAAAAAAGACTCCAAGGCATCCAGAACGCCTCCGCACGACTCATCTTGGACATCCCCCGACAAAGCCACATCACCGAACACCTGAGAGACCTGCACTGGCTCCCCGTCAGCAAGAGAATCACGTTCAGACTCCTCACCCACGCACACAAGGCTCTCTACGACCTGGGCCCCAAGTACCTCAACGATCGCATGACCTTCTACATGCCCACCCGTCAGCTACGATCGACCAGCCACGCCCTCGCCACCGTACCACGCATCCGCAGAGCCACAACGGGAGGAAGATCCTTCTCCTACCTAGCAGCCAAGACTTGGAACTCCCTCCCCACCCACCTTCGGCGAACCCAAGACCATCTCTCCTTCAGGAAGCAGCTCAAGACCTGGCTGTTCGAGCAGTAACATACCCCTCTCCCCCAGCGCCTTAAGACCCTCCTGGGTGAGTAGCGCGCTTTACAAATGCCGTGATTGATTAATTTAAAGCCTTCTTTAATGGTAAAGTGAGATTTTAAGTCATAATTCTGAAAATGCTATATTTAGAATGTTATTTACAACAAGGGGTGGTGAGGGACAGAGTCTCTGAATTAAGCAGAAAGCTCTCACCCAGTCAAGAGATCAGGGCTAGATCCAACACCGTTTTTTAGCTCACTGCACCATCCCAGTTTCAGAACCTGGCTGTATGCAAATTAGTCTGTTCCTGTCCCAGTGCATGATGGGAACAGGGCAAACCAAACTACAAAAGCCAATTCTTACACTGGGAAGGAAACAAGCTCCCGGGGACCGGTTTCTGGCATTACAGCCGTCTTCGGCCCGGTTTGCTTGAATCCTGATGGTGCAATGAGCAAGGGTCTCACATCTGAGAATACCCTTCCACGCTTAGGGTGGACAAAAATATTTACAACAAGGGGTGGTGAGGGACAGAGTCTCTGAATTAAGCAGAAAGCTCTCACCCAGTCAAGAGATCAGGGCTAGATCCAACACCGTTTTTTAGCTCACTGCACCATCCCAGTTTCAGAACCTGGCTGTATGCAAATTAGTCTGTTCCTGTCCCAGTGCATGATGGGAACAGGGCAAACCAAACTACAAAAGCCAATTCTTACACTGGGAAGGAAACAAGCTCCCGGGGACCGGTTTCTGGCATTACAGCCGTCTTCGGCCCGGTTTGCTTGAATCCTGATGGTGCAATGAGCAAGGGTCTCACATCTGAGAATACCCTTCCACGCTTAGGGTGGACAAAAATATTTACAACAAGGGGTGGTGAGGGACAGAGTCTCTGAATTAAGCAGAAAGCTCTCACCCAGTCAAGAGATCAGGGCTAGATCCAACACCGTTTTTTAGCTCACTGCACCATCCCAGTTTCAGAACCTGGCTGTATGCAAATTAGTCTGTTCCTGTCCCAGTGCATGATGGGAACAGGGCAAACCAAACTACAAAAGCCAATTCTTACACTGGGAAGGAAACAAGCTCCCGGGGACCGGTTTCTGGCATTACAGCCGTCTTCGGCCCGGTTTGCTTGAATCCTGATGGTGCAATGAGCATGGGTCTCACATCTGAGAATACCCTTCCACGCTTAGGGTGGACAAAAATATTTACAACAAGGGGTGGTGAGGGACAGAGTCTCTGAATTAAGCAGAAAGCTCTCACCCAGTCAAGAGATCAGGGCTAGATCCAACACCGTTTTTTAGCTCACTGCACCATCCCAGTTTCAGAACCTGGCTGTATGCAAATTAGTCTGTTCCTGTCCCAGTGCATGATGGGAACAGGGCAAACCAAACTACAAAAGCCAATTCTTACACTGGGAAGGAAACAAGCTCCCGGGGACCGGTTTCTGGCATTACAGCCGTCTTCGGCCCGGTTTGCTTGAATCCTGATGGTGCAATGAGCAAGGGTCTCACATCTGAGAATACCCTTCCACGCTTAGGGTGGACAAAAATATTTACAACAAGGGGTGGTGAGGGACAGAGTCTCTGAATTAAGCAGAAAGCTCTCACCCAGTCAAGAGATCAGGGCTAGATCCAACACCGTTTTTTAGCTCACTGCACCATCCCAGTTTCAGAACCTGGCTGTATGCAAATTAGTCTGTTCCTGTCCCAGTGCATGATGGGAACAGGGCAAACCAAACTACAAAAGCCAATTCTTACACTGGGAAGGAAATAAGCTCCCGGGGACCGGTTTCTGGCATTACAGCCGTCTTCGGCCCGGTTTGCTTGAATCCTGATGGTGCAATGAGCAAGGGTCTCACATCTGAGAATACCCTTCCACGCTTAGGGTGGACAAAAATATTTACAACAAGGGGTGGTGAGGGACAGAGTCTCTGAATTAAGCAGAAAGCTCTCACCCAGTCAAGAGATCAGGGCTAGATCCAACACCGTTTTTTAGCTCACTGCACCATCCCAGTTTCAGAACCTGGCTAAATAACGGTGATGGATCAAGCCCTGATCTTTGGACTGGGTAAGAGTGGTCTGTTTAACTCAGACACTCTGTTCATCACCACCCCCTTTTCTAAATCGTTTTTGGCCACTATAGGTGTGGCAGGGTATACTCAGACATGAGTCCCTTTCTCACTGCTCCATCAGGATTCAAGCAAGCCGGGCCGAAGAAGGCTGAAATGCCAGAAACCGGTCCCCGGTAGCTTGTCTCCTTTCTGGTGAAGAATTGGCTTGGTAGTTTAGTCTGCCCTGTTCCCATGATGCACTGGGCCAGGGACAGGCTGATTTGCATATAGCCAGGTTCTGAGCTGGGATGGGGCAGTGAGATAAATAACGGTGATGGATCAAGCCCTGATCTTTGGACTGGGTAAGAGTGGTCTGTTTAACTCAGACACTCTGTTCATCACCACCCCCTTTTCTAAATCGTTTTTGGCCACTATAGGTGTGGCAGGGTATACTCAGACATGAGTCCCTTTCTCACTGCTCCATCAGGATTCAAGCAAGCCGGGCCGAAGAAGGCTGAAATGCCAGAAACCGGTCCCCGGTAGCTTGTCTCCTTTCTGGTGAAGAATTGGCTTGGTAGTTTAGTCTGCCCTGTTCCCATGATGCACTGGGCCAGGGACAGGCTGATTTGCATATAGCCAGGTTCTGAGCTGGGATGGGGCAGTGAGATAAATAACGGTGATGGATCAAGCCCTGATCTTTGGACTGGGTAAGAGTGGTCTGTTTAACTCAGACACTCTGTTCATCACCACCCCCTTTTCTAAATCGTTTTTGGCCACTATAGGTGTGGCAGGGTATACTCAGACATGAGTCCCTTTCTCACTGCTCCATCAGGATTCAAGCAAGCCGGGCCGAAGAAGGCTGAAATGCCAGAAACCGGTCCCCGGTAGCTTGTCTCCTTTCTGGTGAAGAATTGGCTTGGTAGTTTAGTCTGCCCTGTTCCCATGATGCACTGGGCCAGGGACAGGCTGATTTGCATATAGCCAGGTTCTGAGCTGGGATGGGGCAGTGAGATAAATAACGGTGATGGATCAAGCCCTGATCTTTGGACTGGGTAAGAGTGGTCTGTTTAACTCAGACACTCTGTTCATCACCACCCCCTTTTCTAAATCGTTTTTGGCCACTATAGGTGTGGCAGGGTATACTCAGACATGAGTCCCTTTCTCACTGCTCCATCAGGATTCAAGCAAGCCGGGCCGAAGAAGGCTGAAATGCCAGAAACCGGTCCCCGGTAGCTTGTCTCCTTTCTGGTGAAGAATTGGCTTGGTAGTTTAGTCTGCCCTGTTCCCATGATGCACTGGGCCAGGGACAGGCTGATTTGCATATAGCCAGGTTCTGAGCTGGGATGGGGCAGTGAGATAAATAACGGTGATGGATCAAGCCCTGATCTTTGGACTGGGTAAGAGTGGTCTGTTTAACTCAGACACTCTGTTCATCACCACCCCCTTTTCTAAATCGTTTTTGGCCACTATAGGTGTGGCAGGGTATACTCAGACATGAGTCCCTTTCTCACTGCTCCATCAGGATTCAAGCAAGCCGGGCCGAAGAAGGCTGAAATGCCAGAAACCGGTCCCCGGTAGCTTGTCTCCTTTCTGGTGAAGAATTGGCTTGGTAGTTTAGTCTGCCCTGTTCCCATGATGCACTGGGCCAGGGACAGGCTGATTTGCATATAGCCAGGTTCTGAGCTGGGATGGGGCAGTGAGATAAATAACGGTGATGGATCAAGCCCTGATCTTTGGACTGGGTAAGAGTGGTCTGTTTAACTCAGACACTCTGTTCATCACCACCCCCTTTTCTAAATCGTTTTTGGCCACTATAGGTGTGGCAGGGTATACTCAGACATGAGTCCCTTTCTCACTGCTCCATCAGGATTCAAGCAAGCCGGGCCGAAGAAGGCTGAAATGCCAGAAACCGGTCCCCGGTAGCTTGTCTCCTTTCTGGTGAAGAATTGGCTTGGTAGTTTAGTCTGCCCTGTTCCCATGATGCACTGGGCCAGGGACAGGCTGATTTGCATATAGCCAGGTTCTGAGCTGGGATGGGGCAGTGAGATAAATAACGGTGATGGATCAAGCCCTGATCTTTGGACTGGGTAAGAGTGGTCTGTTTAACTCAGACACTCTGTTCATCACCACCCCCTTTTCTAAATCGTTTTTGGCCACTATAGGTGTGGCAGGGTATACTCAGACATGAGTCCCTTTCTCACTGCTCCATCAGGATTCAAGCAAGCCGGGCCGAAGAAGGCTGAAATGCCAGAAACCGGTCCCCGGTAGCTTGTCTCCTTTCTGGTTAAGAATTGGCTTGGTAGTTTAGTCTGCCCTGTTCCCATGATGCACTGGGCCAGGGACAGGCTGATTTGCATATAGCCAGGTTCTGAGCTGGGATGGGGCAGTGAGATAAATAATGGTGATGGATCAAGCCCTGATCTTTGGACTGGGTAAGAGTGGTCTGTTTAACTCAGACACTCTGTTCATCACCACCCCCTTTTCTAAAT
This sequence comes from Lissotriton vulgaris, assembly GCF_964263255.1. NCBI lineage: Eukaryota > Metazoa > Chordata > Amphibia > Caudata > Salamandridae > Lissotriton > Lissotriton vulgaris. Next base: position 267,894,233 of record NC_141690.1, on the reverse strand, counting down.
CGTTTTTGGCCACTATAGGTGTGGCAGGGTATACTCAGACATGAGTCCCTTTCTCACTGCTCCATCAGGATTCAAGCAAGCCGGGCCGAAGAAGGCTGAAATGCCAGAAACCGGTCCCCGGTAGCTTGTCTCCTTTCTGGTGAAGAATTGGCTTGGTAGTTTAGTCTGCCCTGTTGCCATGATGCACTGGGCCAGGGACAGGCTGATTTGCATATAGCCAGGTTCTGAGCTGGGATGGGGCAGTGAGATAAATAACGGTGATGGATCAAGCCCTGATCTTTGGACTGGGTAAGAGTGGTCTGTTTAACTCAGACACTCTGTTCATCACCACCCCCTTTTCTAAATCATATTTAGAATGTTGGCATTTTCTTGTCCCAACCATTTTGTGTCTGCTGCCTGTATCCTAGGTCACACAAGAAAACAAATGTCTTACCTGTAACTTTGGTTCCCCAGTATTGGTAACTTTCATAGATTCCCATGCTTTGAATCATTCCCCTGTGGTCGGATTGGGAGCCTCAGTAAATAAAAACTACCATAGCAATAGGCACAAAAGAGAAAAATTAGGCCTAGGCCTCATCTCATTTTGTAGCTTATACACCTCTTAGTGTAAAAGAGCCCAAACTCTCTGCGACAACCAATCAGAATAGCCTCACCCCATAGAACCCTCCTGAGAGAGTCTCAGAGCCTCAGATTTTCGTAGCCGTTGTGCAACAGCCATTATCTCAGTAAAAAGGCCGAGCTTTCCCGGGAGGAGGTTGGGCGCATGGGAATCTATGAAAGTTAACAATACTGGAGAACCAAAGTTACAGGTAAGTAACTTGTTTTCTTGCTCCAGTAATGGAACTTTCATAGATTCCCATGCTTTGTATCAGAGTAGCTAGCAGTAAGCCCTAAAAGCACATTTTGTTATAAGAATATCACCACCTTGCCACATAGATACTCACATTGGAAAACCAAATATATATACTTGTTACCTTAGCAAGGACTATGTAAATGTAAATGTAGTATACTTGTAAAGCGCACAGCTGCCCCAGCAACGGGGCGTCCCGGCGCTGTATAACGCTGTGGAACCCTTCCTAGCTCTTCCTGTGAGATGCCCCTCCTGGGCACCCCAAGGTGAATCCAGGCATCCCAGTGTTGTTGCGGCCGTTGTGGAAATTAAGCAAGCTATTGCCCAGAGTTGCAGCGTGGGACCCATGATTAGAGTAGGCGCCGAGGCGAGAGAATTATCGAGTCCGCGGACATTGAGCCGGACCCTGCCACGTCGGGAAATGAACCCTGGTCCCGGGCCTGATCTCTGCTTCAGGGTTTGCCGCTTCTAACCAGTGAGCCACACTTCTCCACAAGTGATACAAAATGTGCAAAACAGGAAGGAGGGATTGTAGGGAAAGCTCACCTTTCATTGAAAAAGATTTCTCAGGACTGCCTGTCCAACAGCTGCGTCATTCTTCGTAGAAGAATCCAGGCAGTAGTGCTTCCCGAAGGTATGCGTACTGCTCCACGTCGCTGCCCTGCATATGTCCTTGACAGGGACTCCTGAAAATAGAGCCACTGATGATGCCACGATCTTGTGGAATGTGCATGGACTCTTCTTTTGAGTGGTTTGCCCGCTTCTTGATGGCAGAACTGAATAGCACTGAAGATCCAGCGAGAAATGCTGTGCTTGGACAGCGGAAATCCCTTCAGCGGGGCACTGTAGGAGACGAACAGCTGTGGGGATTTCCTAAAAGGTTTTGTGCGCTCCAAATAGAAGTTTAGACACCTCTGAACGTCCAGAGAATGTAAGGACCTCTCTGCTGGAATAGTAGGTCGCGGGAAAAAAGACTTCAAAATCAATGGTTCATTCAGATGGAATTCAGACGGAACCTTCGGGATGAACTTTGGATTTGTCCGTAGGATCAGGACATCCTGCTTGAATTGTAGGAAAGGCTCCACGATTGTCAGTGTCTGGAGCTCGCTAATCCTTCTGGCCGATGTCAATGCCAACAGAAGAGCTGGCTTCCAAGATAGGAATTTAAGGTCCGTTTTGTGAATGGGTTCAAACGGTGCCCTCATTAGCTGAGCCAAGACCAAATTAAGTTGCCAGACTGGTGGAGGAGGACGGACTGGAGGAAAAACCCTGAACAGGTATTTTAAGAACTGCTTGACAATCCTCGTGGACCAAAGCGAAGGACCTGAAGACGTCCGTTTGAATCTTGAGATGGCTGCCAGATGAACTTTAACAGAAGAATGAGCCAACCCAGATTTAGCCAGCGACAGGATATGTGGCAAAATCTGATGCGGAGCTGAAGTGTAAGGGTGAAGATGTTGTTTCTGACACCAGAGGCAGAGTCTTTTCCATTTTGCTCTATAAGTTCTGTTCGTACTTGGAGCTCGAGCTTGAGACAAGATGTCCCTACACTCCTTGGTGAGGTTCAGATTCTGGAATTCCCTGTACTCAGGAGCCACGCTGTCAAGTGAGGCGAGCTCGGATCCGGATGGAGCACTTGACCCTGAGACCTCGTCAACAGAGAAGGAACCGGCTGCAGGCGAATTGGATGGTCCTGAGAAAGCAGGAGGAGTTCCGTGTACCAGAACTGTCGGGGCCACGCCGGCGCAATCAAGATCATTCTGCACGGCTCCGCCTTGACTTTCCTAATGAACCTCGGGATTAGGGGTATCGGAGGAAAAGCGTAAAAGAATGCGCCGTACCAGGCAATCGAAAGCGCGTTTCCCAAGGACCCCGGATGGTGATCTCTGCTTGCATAGAATCTGCATTTGGTGTTCTCCGGAGTTGCAAACAGGTCTATGGTCGGGGTTCCTCAGACCGAGAACACCTCCTCCAGAATGGTTTGGTCTAACTACCATTCGTGACTGATCGATTTCTGACGACCCAGCGCATCCGCTGTTACATTGAACGAACCTGCGAGGTGTTCTTCTGTCAGAGCAATATTGTGAAGAATCACCCAATCCCAAATCAGTTGAGCTTCATTGGAGAGAATCTGGGATTTTGTCCCGCCCTGCTTGTTGATATAGTGCATGGCCGTTGTGTTGTCCGTCCGGACCAGCACTGAACGATTCTGAATTTGTGGCAGAAAAGCCTGCAAGGCTAATCGAATGGCTTTGAGTTCTAACAGGTTGATGTGGCACTTGCGTTGAACTGGATCCTAGTGACCGCTCACGCGCAGTTCCTGGAGCACCGCTCCCCAGCCTTCTAACAAGGCATCCGTGCTGAGAACCATGGGAGACGGAGTAAGTGTGAATGTTAATCCCTTTGCGATGTTGTTTTTCACCAACCACCAGCAGCATGCTTTTTTATTGCTGGTGTTACCGTAATCCTGTCGTCGAAAGAGCCCTCCGCCTGGTACCATTGCTTGTCGAGCTGCTCTTGCAGTGGATGCATTCGCAGCCTGCAATGTGGAATCAATAGTATGCAGGATGAGATCGATCCGAGCAGGGACTTGTAGAGCCATACTGACAGGGATTTCCTCTTTAGCAAGAGGCGAGCCGATAGCATCAATTTGTTTTGACGTTCCTCCTTTGGGTACGCCTTGCAGCACTTCGTGTCCAGAATGGATCCCAGAAACCTTGCTGACCTGGATGGGTGAAGAACCGATTTGGCCTTGTTGAGCTGAAGGCCCAGGTTGTTGAACAGTTGGATGCGGGTCGTAATGGCCTTGGAAGTTCCCTGGAAAGATGGAGCCTTGACGAGCCAGTCGTTCAGGTAGGGAAAAACTTCCAGAGATCGTTTCCTGAGGAATGCTGCCACCGGAGCCAACACCTTTGTAAATATCCTTGGTGGAGACCGGAGACCAAAAGAAAGTACTTTGAACTGAAAATGGCTCTTGCCTACTGTGAAGCGCAAGTATTGTCTGTGAGCTGGATGGATCGGCACATGGAAATAAGCATCCTCTAAATCCAGAGTCGCCATGTAGTCTCCAGGATTTAGCAGACGAAGAATATCCTGGAGAGTGACCATCCTGAAGGATAGCTTGATGAGCTAGGTGTTGAGCTCCCGTGGATCTAATATGGGGCGCCATTTTTCTGTTGTTTTGCGAACCAGGAAGAACCTGGAATAAAACCCTTTCCCACTTTGTGAGAGAGGTACAGGTTCTATTGCCCCCTTGATGAAAAGCTGGTGGGCTTCGAGACGTAGCAGTCCCAGATGTTTCGACTCGTTGGCGCCTGGAGCTCTGTTTGGAGGAAGATGTTGAAATTCCAAAGTGTGGCCACTCTGAACGATATTCAGGACCCACTGGTCTGATGTAATAACCTTCCACCTGCTTAGACAATGAGAAATCCTGCCCCCCACTGATGTCATCGGAGGGGTAGGAACAGTAGAAAGAGCCGTGAGGCCGCTATTGTCGTTTGGAGTTATCCCATCCTTGACGACCTTGACGCCCTCTCTGTGATTGACGAGAGAAAGACACCGACTGGCCTTGGTGTTGATTGGAGTATTGGGGTTTGTAAGATTGGGAGGATTGCGAGTATGAAGAGCACCGCTGTTGGTTGCCACCTCTGTATGAGGAAAAACCTCTCCCTCTCGCACCTTTGAATGGAACTTTGCGGTAATTCAAAGACCCCCAAGGACTTTGCCGTGTCCGTGCCCTTTTTGATGCCTTGAAGGGCTTCATCCACATGCTTTCCGAAAAGCATTTCTCCATCGTATGGCAAATCCAAGATCTTGTTCTGGACCTCCTGGCGAAACCAGGTTGCCCGCAGTCAGCCCTGGCACCTTAACACAGCTGAACCCGCCAGGGCACGAAAAGCAGTAGTCACTATGTCCATAGCACAATCTATCACCTCCGAAGAGGAACGCTCTCCTTCCATCATCATTCACTACCTCTGGAAGCTGATCCACATACCTGCCCAAGATGGCAAGAGCATTAGAAGCACGAACTAGGAGGCTGGCCATGGTAGAGAATCTTTTGCCCACATTGTCCAGACGTCTCCCTTCTTTGTCTGGCGGTGTTGTAAGTGGTGTCGATGGATTTTTAGACTTGCTTTGCGCCGCTTGGGAAATGACGGAATCCGGTTTTGGTTGTACAATTAGGCAAGCTGGACTGCCCTCTGGCGCCTTATACTTCTTCTCCAACCGGGGAAGAACAGGGATGACTGTTGCAGGATTTTGCATGACTTTAATACCTTCTGACCATACATGTTCTATTATTGCGATTGACCGAATGGACTTTCTGTAAGGTTCCTTAAAGTCATAAAGGAAGCAGTCTGTCTGAACAGTAGTAATCGGCAGGCCAAACCTCTTAGACGCCCTCTCCATAAGGTTATGGAAACCTCCAATGTCAGCTGGAGGGGAGGTAGCAGTATCCGGCACTGGGGCATCCGGATCCTGAAGGCCATCATCATCATAACTTCTATCTGGATCATGAGGAGGATCTTCCTGAAGATTTTCATCAGAGGAGACATCGTCATCCTGAACGGTTACAACCTCTTGGTAACTCTCTCTGGGTTCTGGTTCTGCAACTCGTGAAACCACAGGTGTCACTGCCACCGCAGGAGTAGTAGGAATAGATGGAGAAGGAGGACGCTCCTGATGTACTGCAGTTTGCAATGGAAACCTCTTCCTATAATCCTGCAACTGAAACTGCAAATCCGAAATTAAAGAAGACGGCATTGCCACCATATCCTGACGTAAGTTCTGTGGAGGCCTGTCTTGTTGGACATATTGGCTAACTCCATCGTAATATTCCTCAGAATCTGTATCCTGACACTTTACTTGTAGGTCCAATGGGCTGTAGGCATCCCCATAAGGATCATCATCACCCTGTTGGTCAGACTCCTCATCAAATAGCAGAGTGGGAGGCAAAGGTGTTACCCGCCTAGGAGAGCGGTACAAAATGGGGTGGTGATGGACGGAGCATCCGAATCAATCAAACACTCACACACAGTCAAAAGATCTGGGTTTAATCTATCACCGTTCTTTAGCCCACTCTGCCACCCCAGTTCAGACATGGCTATCTGCAAATCAGTCTGACCCTGTGCCTCATGGGAACAGTCCAGCCCGAACTGCCAAGCCATGTCTTCCCTGAACCGGAAACAAGCTTCCGAGGACCGGTTTCTGCATTCCAGCGTCTTCAGCCCGGCTTGCATGAATCCAGTGGCAAAGTGAGCTAGGGACTCACGTCTGAGCATACCCTGCCACACTTATGGCGGCCAAAAGCGGTACAAAAGGGGGTGGTGATGGACGGAGCATCCAAATCAATCAAACACTCACACCCAGTCAAAAGATCTGGGTTTAATCCATCACCGTTCTTTATCCCACTCTGCCACCCCAGTTCAGACATGGCTATATGCAAATCAGTCTGACCTTGTGCCTCATGGGAACAGTCCAGCCCGAACAAGCTTCCGAGGACCGGTTTCTGGCATTCCAGCCGTCTTCAGCCCGGCTTGCTTGAATACAGTGGCAAAGTGAGCAAGGGACTCACGTCTGAGCATACCCTGCCACACTTATGGCGGCCAAAAGCTTTTCTTTTGCCAGAAAACGGTGATGGATTAAACCCAGATCTTTTGACTGGGTGTGAGTGTTTGATTGATTCAGATGCTCCATCCATCACCACCCCCTTTTGTACCGCTTTTGGCCGCCATAAGTGTGGCAGGGTATGCTCAGACGTGAGTCCCTTGCTCACTTTGCCACTGGATTCAAGCATTTGTTTGGATTTATTGTAGAAAAATCAATCAAATATAATAACAACAAGCAATGTCAGTTAATCACAATGCATGAGCCATATCATTTAGTAAAATAAAAGTGCCCCAAGAAAGGGAGGGGAGTGGGATAGCGTGATGCTGTGAAGGAAAAGGACAGTGAGGGAATAGAGTTGGTGACAAATTATATATTGCAAAGTTAATTCAAAATGCAATATGGTTTCATGGCTTCAGATCCCTGAGCCGTAGAATCGGGGGATTATAACATATCCCAAAGTTTTTAAACTGTTTCTGTTGACACCGAAGTACTCAAAATCATGTGGGAGTGTCAACCGAACAAGATATGGAAGTAGCCGGCTACTTCCATATCTTGTTCGGTATTGTTATTATATTTGATTGATTTTTCTACAATAAATCCAAACAAATGCATTAAGCTCTACTGGGACCCCTCTTTTCTACACCATATAGCACCCAGGTCCCATGTGGATTCCTTGGGTAGAACCCCCCCCTTAGTACAACTGGATTCAAGCAAGCAGGGCTGAAGACGGCTGGAATGCCAGAAACCGGTCCTCGGAAGCTTGTTTCCGGTCCAGGGAAGACATGGCTTGGCAGTTCGGGCTGGACTGTTCCCATGAGGCACAGGGTCAGACTGTTTTGCATATAGCCATGTCTGAACTGGGGTGGCAGAGTGGGCTAAAGAACGGTGATGGATTAAACTCAGATCTTTTGACTGGGTGTGAGTGTTTGATTGATTCAGGTGCTCCGTCCATCACCACCCCCTTTTGTACCACCCGCCTAGGAGAGGTCATCTCAGGGGTTATTTGTTGCCCTCGTATGGAAATGCGGACTTTTTGGATCGTGGTCGTCGACGGACTCGCCGTCGACGGAAACGTCGGCGTAATCGTCGTCGATAGAACCGTCGACGGAGAAATGGATCTCGTCGACGGAGTTTTCGTCGTCGACGAGCTTGTCGTCATCACCATTATAGCTGCCGTCGTCGTCCTCGTCGTCGTCGCAGCCGCCGACACTACTTTGCTGTCATAATCGTCGACGTCGAGAATGTAGACACCATCGTCGACGAGCAGGAAACAGGCAATTTAAACGTCGACGAAGCTATCAAGGCTGCAGTCGTCGACGAAGCCACCGTCGACGGAGCTATACGAGAACTCGGGTCTTTCTTTAAAGTTGTCGTCGACGTACCAGCTGATTTCGTCGTCGACAGACGTTTCTTGTCAGGCTTTCCTTCCTGAGGGACAGTAGAAGGTTTCCTGCCTTCCTTCTCCTTTTGAGATGGTGGAGAAGTAACAGAAACATCTTTTTTCACTTTCTTGGCTGTGTCTGTCTCAGCAGCCTGTCCCAGCCTCTCCTTTTCACCTCGGTGAGAAGATTTAATGGGACTAGCCCTTTCAGACCTATCAGAGGTCTTTTGTAAGGCTTTGACAGGGGGCTCAGTAGAAGCAGAAGGGGATGACCTACCCCTCTTTCTGGAGCTTCTGGAGGACGCAGCTGATGAAGAGTCCTCATCGTCAGATGAAATAACTTCCTTACGTGATTTCATCTTCTGCAGCCAAGTTAACAGGCAGCCCTCCCTGTCTCTCAAGGTCTTTGTAGAGAAAGTCCTACAGATCTTACAATCTGTGGCCTTGTGGTCCGGGTACAAGCAGTAGATACAGTCATCATGATTGTCCTCCACAAACAGTCTCTTTTTAGAACAAGTAGCACAAGCTCTAAATAATGCCTTCTTCTCCTTGTCAGACATTGTAAATTTGAAGAAAATGTAAAAGAATCCAGGTTAAAGAGAAAAAACTGAGCAGAGCTCAGTGGAGACTCCCTAGCACAACGTGCAGTAGAAAAATCTGAGGCTCTGATGCTCTTTCAGGAGGGTTTTATGGGGTGAGGCTATTCTGATTGGTTGTTGCGGAGAGTTTGGGCTCTTTTAAACAAAGAGGTGGATACGCTACAAAATGAGATGAGGCCTAGGCCTAATTTTTCTCTTTTGTGCCTATTGCTATAGTATTTATATAAGTATATTATTTAACGAGGCTCCCAATCCGACGAGGGTGGAATGATACAAAGCATGGGAATCTATGAAAGTTCCAATACTGGGGCAACTAGGTGTAACTGGCAATTGGTCTTTGGGTGTTGCTCCCTGAAAGTGAGACAAAGATAGGTGTCGGCAGGAAGGACCATCTTTGACTTGATAAGGGGGAGGATCTGTCAACTATCACACTTACACATCACAAAGGCTCTGCCCATCAAACAATCAAACAAAGGATCTGCCCGAGTACACTCACAAAAGGTGTGCCACTAATGTATTATGACCCCGACATCTGGGACCAGGGCAGAGAGGAAGGAAATTCGAAGCACTTCTGAGGTTGGAACCCTACAGTACCTTCTCCTACTTAAAAGTGGGCACTAGGTATACATATTGGATCCTCAGACCCAACTATTCAGCACACCTGTGGAGGATTCAGCAGGACTGCTCTGCTGCTCCTAATCAAGGACTACTCTTTTGCCATGCTTCCTGAGTGAAGGAACAGACCTGCATCTTGAACCAAGGATCACCAGTTTGACTAATAGCTAGTTGGCGGGGATCCTTATCAGGGTCTCATGGACAGACAGGCTCCCACAACTATGTGCCTAGCACCTGGACTATGTCAGCTGTGCGTCCTGTCCCTTCATGTGGTGCCACTTCAAAACTCACACTGCATTATGCATCACTAAGCAAGACTGCATCGGAACTGCTGCGCAATGCATCCTGATTGCAGGACTTCGCATTGCACCCTACAGTGCAACGGAACTGCCATTGCAGGACACATCTGCAAGTAGGATATTGCATCACCACCACAGCTTCTCGAACCACCACTGCTTCTCCCCGCACGGACCCTGCATCGCTACCGCAACTCGAACTGCCACTGCACGATGCATCTCCATGCAAGATCTTGCATCACCTCTGCTGCATGAGGTTTCCTTGATACAGGACTTCGCATCACTGTACAACCAGAATTTAAAGTACTTTTGTTCAGCAGACCTAACTTGGTCCCTGTAGCCAACCTGTGCTCTATTACAATCAGCCTGAACTGATGACTTTTCAAAAGTCTGGTGCGTTCAGATAACGACAGTTAGCGCTTTGTGCTACTAGGCACTATTATTACTCAAACTTTAAATTTGCAATTTTGGCCTCAAATAATGTATTATATTGTATTCTAGGTTTCTAAGTAGGTTTGGATTTTTCTTGTGTTGTGCTTTCACTTTATTAGTGTTTGCATAGCTGCAAACATACTTTACATATTGCCTCCAGGTTAAGCCTGGCTGCTTTTGTGCCAAGCTACCAGAGGGTTAAGCAGAGGTTATTTTGAGGTTATTTTGTGTTTCACCCTGACAGAGATTGCGGTTTCTGCTTGAATAAAATCCCTCAACCGATAATCCCATCTTTTTTTACAGAGGAAATGGTTCTTTTGCTTGTTTTTGGAGTGGAGATTTTACCTCCTTTTTTAATTGCAGGACCTGATGTTGTGGTGCTGGCTTTGAAGGTATTGAAAGTGGAGGATTTCTGAACTGGACAGGCTAGCTGTTCTGAATGATCCGTAGACCCATTTGTCAGCAGTTATAACCTCTGTTAAATGATGTGATACACTCCTTTCCACCGGAGGGGCAAACAGTACACGGGCAGTGGGATTTTCATTGGTTTGACAGTGCTTGCCACTTGGAAGAATATTGGCGCTGTATATGCAGCTGTTGATGCTAATTTCTTCCTCGATTGCTCCTAGGATCAAACTACTGTTGCTGATGTTGTTGTAGAGCCTCAGATTGAGGATAGAGACACCATTGTGGGGATAGAACTGTCTGTCTGGACTGTAGACTCTGCGATGGTATTGAGAGTGGTAGCAGGGTTTCTGCCCTCTTCATCCGCTCCATTTCTTCCTCAGTGTGAGGCCCAAAAAGGTCTGGTCTGGGGGAAAGTAAGGTTCCTGATCTTCAATTGGGCAGCTGGTTTTAGAGACGTTATTCAAAGCCAAGACAACGTTTGAAGTGCGGCACAGTTGCAGAATTGTGTTATAGCCAAATATGCCTCACCTGTGGATGCACTCATAGACTGTTTCGAGACCATTTGACCCTCTTGCACTATTTTCATGAAGTATTGCAGTCAAACTTGTGGAGGAACATCTGCAAATGCAAGAAGAGATTCCCTCAGTGCTCTATCATACCTTGCTAATAGGGTAGATGCATTTGAGTTCTTCAAAGTCACAGCTGAAGGGTGCCTTTTTCTTTAGCAGTAACTATTAAGGAAACTGGTTTAGGATCCTATATCAAATAAATAGGATCTTGGTCGGAGTCTATGTATTTTTAAAGAAGGCAAGTACTTGCGGCTCAGCAGCTGGTGTAAAGAACTCCTTTGTAAGATCCACAAACTCTGGTACCAGAAGCAAAATAGGTCTTGGGGAAGCCCGTGGTTGAAGAGTCTCCATTATTACAGAAACTGCTCCTTGCAGTGTTTAAACTTGTATGTTTAATGTAGTTGCACCTCTGACTAATACATCTCCAGCCGGAGCCTCAGAGGGAGTCTGTTCCACTGTTGAGCTGCCAGAACACGAGAGGAATGCCCTCCCATTCTCACTCTGCTAAATTTCGGAAGCTGAACCTGCCCCGTCCCGCTAGATCTCAGTTGACGGGTCGGGTGGTATGGGGTTAGCAGGTTCTGAAGGTATGTGGGTCCTTTCCCCTGTAAGATTCGGTGGCCAACACAGAGGGCTTTGAATGTCACACATTCCTTGATCGGAAGCCAATGCAATGTTTTCAGTGCTCTCTTTGAAGAAGCTCTCTTGGGGAGCATCAAGACCATTTTGTATTTTGTATGTGCTGCAACCTCTTAGTGCACTTAGCACAGGCTCCTAAATAGAGGACATTCCCATAGTCCAGCCTATATGTTAGTAAGGCATGGACCATGGTCTTTCTGGCTGTCAATGGCAGTAAGTCCAATGTCTTCCTGAGGACCCTCAGAATGCCAAAGCAGGTGCCTGTCACCTATTTGGTGTGGTTGCTCGAACGAGATCTCTTTATCGAGCCACACCCTGAGGTTCCTCACTTGATCACTGGGAATGGGTAGAGGGCCCAGCGCTGGAGGCCACCATGCCAAGGCTCCATTGATGGAGCCTTCCGCACAATCAATACCTCCGGCTTATTTCCATTCAGTTTGAGGCAGTTATTTGTCATCCAAGGCGCTAGTTCCTGCAGACACAAACTGAAATTATTAGCGACCTGCTCCTTTGGCTGTGTCAAAGCCACAACCAGTTGTGTGTCGTCTGCATAGGACACAACTTCCACCCCAAATTTTTCTGTGATCTCTGCTACTGGTGCCACATACAAATTAAAAAGGGTTGGGCTAAGACTGGACCTTTGTGGCACCCCCTGTTTCAGGCTGATGTCTTTGGACCGGAAGGGTCCATGTGCCACTTGGAAACTGCGATCTGACAGAGAGGATTCCAGCCATTCCCATGCTTTGTCCACCACTCCTCCCCTTTTTAGACATTGAAGGCGATCTTCTTGGAGTCGAATGACTTCGACAATTGGGCTGTCAAGGCCTATCATTTTATGGTGAAACTGCATCTCTTGGTCTTATTTGTGACACCAATGGTTGTGTAGTAGGACTTATTGGAGAAATTGGCCTTGAAGGCAAGTCTAGATGTAGAAGATGTTCCTGACCTAGGCAATAAAGTTGGGCAATTGGATCTTATAATCATGGATGGTCTAAGCAGAGCAGTTGTTTCTTTTTTATATGGTTGATGACGAGCAGAAGAAACTGAAATAATGGAGACTTCAGACTGTCTCAACATTGATCTTGACATCAACAACATAGCAGCTAATTTTCTTGACATTGACCACGAGGTTTAGGTGTTGAGTGTTCCACCATCGAAATCTGGCATTGATGGCTGATGTGGGTTCAATGGTACCTGCAATCGACGTCAGCAATGTTGTTGTTCTCTTCAATGGCATGCATGTCAATGCCGACGCCTGCCTCAACATCAACTGGTATTCTCAAGACTTGATTGTGATGGTGGCGATGATTTTACACCTCCTCTTTTCAGAACTCCCTCTATGGGAGTGTTTATCATGAGAGGTTCTGGTTTCAGAAGAGGAAGCCCCTCTGTCATTTTTTGCTGCATTTTCCTACCCTCTTCACACACAGGTTCTTAAGTTTACCTATGAGGCGAATGCCCTCATCATCTTTTAGGGCTCTTTTTGACATCTTTTGGCAACATTTGCACTCCTTTCTTGTGTGTGAGGCAGGAAGACAGACAACAACCACAGAATGTGGGTCTGATAAAGTCTTCTGTCTCCCACATAAAGGGCAATTTGTGAAATGTGAAGACATTTTCGTGAACACATCACCCTTCTAGATAGTAAAAAAGGGTGAAAAATGTAGAAAGTAAAAAACATTAAATAAAAAAAAATGTCTATGGAAACCCAGAGAGTTTTCTTAGATCCTTTCAGCATGAGTAGGAATAAAGAACTAGGGCTGTGAGGCAAACTGTCTTTGCAGCTTCTACACTCTGTAGCATGGAAGCAATTCGTTTTTCAAGGCTTGAACACAACATTGTCCTTGGTCATTTACTGCAGTGTGGTCATACTCTAGTAATAAAGGCCATTTTATGGTTCAAAACAATTCAGTAAAAGCTGTCCTAATGGACATGACACCTATTTTATGGACATTAGGGTAACTACCTGCATTCAAAGACTTTATATTTGTGTCCCAGACACATCCAAGATGGCAGACGACTGAGACCTGCTTCTTGATCTCTCTATGCCTCCGCCCACATAACCACTTCAAATATGCCCGCTGGACCCTAGCCCGCAACCCCAGAGCAGCCCCACTGGTAGTGGAAGGTGGAGGGTCAACTTTCAGGTTGAGAGGAAGGCGGAGAGCTCAGGATCTCCAGCGGGACGCCGGAGGAGGAAAGCACAGAAGGAACCGTGATGCTGCAGTGGCCGGCCACGAAGAAGCTGGATGGAACGGCCCTGGCCATATCTAAGGAGGCCTGCGTAGTAGGGTTAGTGGATGGCGACCCAAAAGGGAAAGAGCCTGGCTCTGCCCCCGGAGATCTGGCTGCGACATGTTCTGAGCCCAGAGGAAGAGAACAGAGGACGGCGGGGGTCTCCTCAGCGACTGTAGTTCCTCAGAAGGCGGCTGCAACATGGAGAAGGCCACGAGAACAGAGGCAATCCTGCAACAGACAGCACAATGATCCCAGGATTAGGCAGGTCAGAGGGCTTGGAGACACACTGAGGAACGGATCAGCCTGGGGCCCCGTACCCCTCCTCTTTGAGCCAAGAGAGGTGGAACCACCCCTCTAAACGAGAGCCAGATAGGGACGGCACAGACTTCAGGGAAGGCAGTGCCTGACATCCAGAGAGCGACCGTGGCTCAGGGCCTTTTGGCTATGGGGCACCATAGCGTGGCTGAGGCCCACTGCGCCACTGCAACCCCAGACCTGGACAATCAAAACCAAGGGCCCATCCCAACGCCAAAATACAGGAGGACGAGTCTGTGGGGTAGCGAGGTCCCAGAAAACGCGGCATGCATGGACAAAGGTGCAAGGAGAGGCGGGGGGAAGGCATGCCTGGCCACCTGACCTCTACTTTGAAGCACTAGCAGCCGTACCAGCCAAGTGACCGCATCCTATTCAGGGGAGCAGAAGGAGCACAAGAAGGGGGAACAAAAGAAGGCACAGGACCAATACTCCCCTGGGGGATCCAGGTTCAGCCTCCCAGCACCGCACCGCCACAGAGAGCAACACAAACGTGCCTGCATGGCCTTCCCAGTCAATTATTGAAGACCGTTTGCCCAGCCAACAAGATCTAAGGTGGGTGAAACAGTCTGGGACACTAGGGGCCTACAATCGGAAAACTATAGCGTTGCAGAGGGGTCAACAAGACTGGAATCGGATCTCAAAAGCCCATATGGGCACTAATATCCCGGCTACCACAAAGAAGGCGGAGAAGTAGGCGACAAAGTAACCACACTAGAAGACTGGGAAACGAACTGAGGGGAAGAGTTGGAGTGGCAGCAACAAGAAGTGCTGTGACTCAAGGAGCAACATCTAGATCTGCATGCGAACAACAAAGATCTAGAGAATCGATCTTGCATGTATAATATTCGCATCAGGGGCATACAGTTGAAAGCAGAAGGATCTAGCCTCCAAGACTACATTGCAGAACTCTTCTGCCACATACCTGGCCAAGGAAATGAGACAAAACGCTGAAGCTCGACTGGGTCCATAAGGTCGGACCGCCCATATCGGATAAGAACCCCCCGCCAATATCCTGGTATGCGTTCGTGACTTTCAATTAAAGGAGGACATCCTAAAGAGGGCCAGAGAGACACATCCACTCCAATTTCGAGGTCATTCCACTGTGCTTCACCAGGAACTCGCCCGGATCACTCTGCAGAAACGTAGAGACTTCCGCCCGCTGACATATCACTTGCGAAAAGCAAACATCAGTACTCATGGAGTCACCCTTTCTGAATCATCTTTTGCCAGAAAGGAACTTTACATCAACTGAGATCCCTCGGAAAAGCCTGGGCCCTACTACAAATTGACGTTCCAGTCGAAACACAGGGACGGGCACATTCCCCACAGCAGTCAAAGACAGAAGTAGCAAAGCTTGAGGCAGGACAAGAAAGCCCCTGTCAGAATAAACCTGGATCCGTACACCATGAGTAAAGAGACAAGCAGTACTCCAGGCACTCTTTGGAGAATCTACCCTCTGGGAGGCCTCCTGCAGCTTAGGGAAATCAGTGACTGTGGGTCATGGGCTGACGGAGGACGGAACGGCGGCCGCGGGGAGGTCACGATTCAGCAGGAAGGTATCTCTAAATGCCTCGCTTGATATATGTCTCTGATGATGTGGAGGGCCTCCCCGCAGCAGATGGAAACCTGGACTGGACACTGCTACGCACCAACCAGGTTGATATGACAAACTGTGGACGTACATTGTTATTACCATATTTTACACACACATTACATTTGGGGTTCTTTCTGTCTTTTTTGTTTCTTTCTCCTCCGTACCGCCATTACTACCAGGAACAAGGCTTTTGCATCCCGAAGTGGAGTAATACTCATGTGTCCGTTGCCCTACCCATGAGAACCATGGGAGGTGAACCTAAATATGCCTTGCAGACCCCAGCCCCACGTTTCAGGCTCTAAACATAGTTAGTCTAAATGTCAGGGGCTTAAATAGACCAGTGAAGCGCGCAGCGGTGCTGTCTCTTCTGGAGACGTCTGGTAGCGATATCTGCTTGCTCCAGAAGACGCATTAACCGGCTCAAGATACCACTGCATGCCCTTGCACTGGTTCTACCTGCAGTACAGGTCCTTCGACCCGATAAAAAACAATGGCGTAGCTATCCTTCTTGACCAGAAGTTTAATGGCTAGGTTATTTCCACGTTCATGGAAGTTAGAGGGAGGGGCCCATGGAATAGATCACAAAGGGGGCCATCACTTTCTGTCAGGGTTCGGAAGAAAAGAGTTTGCCCCCTCCATTGTGCCCCTGTAGTTTTTGGAGAACAGGTTCAGAAACGATCTCCCGCTTGAAGAATATCGCGGGTGATCGTAGCGCCAAATAAGAGCACAAGTCTTGAACTCCCAACAGGGAAGAATGCACGTGCGAGCTCTCGGCCAGCTGTGAAGTGTGTCGGTTGAATTCCAAACCGCGCACTTCAACAGAATTTCTCTGTCAGGATGAATCTGGAGTCAGTGTTAGTTAGACGGGTTATTATTAGTGGAATTCTTGCTAGGCTTAGGCGTAGGTTAGAACGTTTCGTAACGTCGGTTAGATAGTTTTAAGGCATTAAATTAGATACAAACTATAGGCTGAGGATATACTTATTTAGGAGATAAGAATTACTCACCCACCGGTCTCACGCTGATCCTGGTCATCTGGTGAACGGCTACAATCGGACAGCAAGCTAATTCACCTGAGGAAGAAAGAAATTAAAAGGTTAACAAGACTGCAAGTAAGAGTAAGAGTGAGAGAGTGAATATAAAAGTTTAAACTAAACTATAAATGAAAAATACTAAGGTTTGTTTGTAATGACAGGGAATTTGAAGTAAGAAACCTTGTTAAGAGGAGGAGCTACGCGGGCATCCAAGATGGTCGCATGAGCAGAGGGCTCCCGAGACCCGCGCCGCCCTCATCTATCCTTTTGATATCCTGATTATTTTGATGGGCTCTTGAAGTTCTACTTCTGCTGATCCTGCTGCACCTTTCAGGGCTGAGATCGGACTTCGGGAACCATTTCTACGTCGTCATACATTTTCTGGCCTAACCCCGGACGGGACCGGGGTCTCTGCTGCTCTGGCTGGCCGAGACGTAACTCAACAACAACGGTCGCCAGACATCTGCTCCATCGGTGCCACTGTCACTTTCACTTTCGGTTTTCCTTCTACCTCCGAGCTGACTGCCTAGGACGTACTCCTCATTCCTGACCACGGTAGCCCGACCCGCTGTGCTTTCTGGCCATAACCCTGGTCTCGCAGGCTACAATTCTTGGCAGAAGTGCTGCTTTGGCGACCTGCAGATCGCTGCCATTTACACCAGGTCCGGGAAGACCCTGCGGGGCGCTGCTTCCAATATGGCGACTAAACTCGATACTGAGAAGTGCAAAACAAAGGAGCCGACTCGTGGGGGCTCGGTCCAGTCCAACGTTATGGACCGCTACACGCAACCGAAAGGCTCCCCCAGTGCTGCTGGCCGTAGTCTTGAAGACCCGAGGACGGACCTGGCGGCGACATCGGAGGTATCCCTCCAGGATCTCATGGCCGCCATCGCTGGGATCAAGACGGACATGGGACAACAGTACAAGGCCATTGTATCGAAGATTGACACGGTGGTGGTCGATGTCACCCTCATTAGAGCGGACTTGGCTAAGACCAATGAGAGGGTCAAAGCCTTGGACCTTAAGGCCTCCAGTCTTGTTACCGACATGGCGGACGCGCAATCGGAGATCGGCAACCTGCGGTCTTCGCATGATCTAATGGCTAGACGTCTGGAGGAGTACGACAATAGGGCCAGACGGAACAACATTCGCTTGGTTGGGGTACCTGAGGACAGTGGTGCTACTTCTGTGGATTTATTGGTCGAGAACTTAATTGTGACCCATCTTGCTCCCGCAGGCCTCAGTAAGTTCTTTGCGGTTGAGCGTGCGTACCGCTTCCCGGGTGGACAGACCAAGCCGGGGGCTCCCCCGAGGCCTATTATCGCTAGGCTATTCCACTTTCGGGATAGGGACGCCATCCTTCAGGCCTCTCGTAGGCATGGCCCACTGAAATTCGAGAACAGCTCCATTTCTATTTACCCTGATTTCACTCCTCAAGTGCAGCGGCAACGGATGGGATTCGAGGGAGTGAAACATCGATTGCGGGACTTGGGACTTAAGTGTTTCCAGCTCGCCTTCGCATCGAGTACCAAGAACGTACTTTCTTTTTTGACTGACCGGACAGTGTTGGCGACTGGTTAGACTCATTGCCCAAGGAGGACGCTGGGAGTGGAGGCCCCGGAGGCGCGGACGGAGGTGCATCGGCACAGGAGTGACATTTTGGTTCCGGAGGTCCGGTTCTGGGTCGCATTTATCGACAGAGTAATGTTTATAAATTTTTTGTACTGCTTAGGCCCGGGGGTGGGGCGGGTGGGACTGTCTCTCCCTTCCTCCTCAGGGGTTCTTTGTGTAGAGTTTTATGAAGGGGCGACAGGCACACTGCAGTTTGGGGTGGCTTTTTAGTCAGCAGGGGTGCAGGGTGGGGGGTGTTGTAACGGGTTGTTGGTTGGGGGTGGAGGTTGGGGTTGTTTTTGTTTTTGTGTATGTTCGTTTCACGTGGTACCATCTCATTTACCTTTAACCTTCTGTTCTGGGGTTTTGAGAGAGGGTGGTTCGGGGGCTCTACTGGGACCGGGGGGGGGGGGGTGATTTGAAATTGCCGTCCTGGAACGTTAATGGTCTGGGTGACAGGATCAAGCGTGGTATTGTGCTTCAATTTGTTAGACGTCATTCCCCTGATATAGTTCTGCTACAGGAGACCCATTTGATAGGGAACACTTGTAAGGCCCTCGATCGACGAGGCTACCGACTAGTGGCGCATGCTGGCTTTACATCCGGCTCCCGGGGGATTGGCATAATGGTTAAGTTCTCCCTGCCCCTTGAAATCGATGAGGTCGCCCTTGATGATCGGGTCGATATGCTGCTGTCTCGGGCGGTGGGAGGGGAAACTGATTATAATTGTCACTGTTTATGTTCCCCCGGGACTCCAGGCCACCACTTATGCCGATCTTGGTAAGACTCTCCTAGGGCTCCCGGATGGTATCCTTATATTGGGTTGAGATTTCAATTCGGTGGTTTCGGGTGAGTGTGACCGGCTGCCCCCCAGGGTTTTGCCGTCGTCCCAGCTGTGGCTGACTGAGTTGCTTGAGACTTTTGGGTTTGTGGATGTCTGGCGGATGTTGAACCCCACGCAAACTCAATACACTTTCCACTCTGGTGCACACGGCAGCCTCTCGAGGATTGATTACTTTCTGATGTTAACTGCCCATACCTCCTTGGTGCGTGGGGTTCGTCATCTTCCTAGTGGTATCTCTGACCATTCCCCCCTGATGCTTGAGGTTTCGGTGGGAGGCTTTTGTGGGAGTAGGGTTCCCTCCCTCCATCCTTGGCACTTTAGGAATCCTCAGCTCAGTTCGGAACTTGTCAGGGCTATTGACTGCTATTTTGATGAGAATGAGGGATCCGTCTCTTCCCCTATTTCCTTGTGGGAGACCTTCAAGACCGTCATACGGGGTTCTGCACTGTCCTTTATTGCCGCTGACAAGAAGGCCAAGAGGGAAAATTTGTTAGCCCTTGAGGCCGAAATTACCTCGCTTGAAAGTGAATTGGGTGGTGATGATACCCCTGCAATTTTGCACTCCTTAGCGCTGAAACAGGCTGATTATAGGGCCCTGGTGACCGATGCTGCTAAGGTAATGCGCACGAATCAACTGGGCAGGCTCTATGATGTGGGTGATAAGGCTAGTAAGCTGTTGGCATGGTTGGATAAATCTGAGAGAATGAATCGTGTGGTGCCCGTGATCAACCGTGAGACTGGGGAATGCGTGTCTGATCCGGGGGAGATTGTCGAATGCTTTGTGGACCATTTCCAAACAGTATACCGATCGGTGAGTGATAGAGACGAAGCTGACTCCGGCTTGCTTCTGCGCGATATTACGCTGCCCTGTGTGGTGGAGGAGGATAGGTCCGCTCTGGACGCGCCCATTACGGTGGATGAGGTTGCAACCGCCATACGATCCTTGCGTTCGGGTAAGGCTATGGGGCCTAATGGTCTACCATCGAGCTATATAAGCTCTGGCCTGACAAGATGGCGACCCATCTGCGCAATATGTTCGTTGATTCCTTTGAGGCTGGCCTCCTTCCCCTTGATCAGCGCTTGGCCACTATAGTTGTCATTTACAAGGATGGTAAGCCTCGTGATCGTTGCACTTCTTATCGCCCTATTTCGTTGCTCAACACCGAGCCTAAGATCCTGGCTAAAGTCCTTGCTAATCGCTTACTAACAGTTATTTGCGACTTGATCCATCCGGATCAGTCCGGTTTCATTCCTCATCGGAATACGGCGCTCAATCTCCGCAGACTTCACGGCGTTCTCGCGAGAGCTGGGACCCTTACTGAACCCGCCATCTTGGCCTCACCGGATGCCACGATGGCCTTTGACACCATTGAGTGGCCGTATTTGTGGGCCGCCCTCTCGAAGTTTGGTTTTGGCCCTAACTTTATCGCATGGGTACAGCTTCTGTATGAACGACCGTTGGCCCAGGTAGTTGTTAACTGCAGAGTCTCTGGATCGTTCACGTTGGGGCGTGGCACCCGACAGGGATGCCCGCTCTCTTCTCTCCTCTCTTCTTTGCTTTGGCATTGGAACCACTGGCGGCGTGGCTTTGATGGGAGCCTTCGATTAAGGGGATCCGGTGGGCCCCGGACCTTGAGGATCGCGTCTCTCTCTACACAGACGATATTCTTCTTTACTTTACTTCCCCTCAGAAGTCCCTTAACGTGCTCTTTGATGTCCTTACCTCATTTGGGAAGAACTCGGGGCTCGTTATTAACTGGACTAAATCGTGTGTGTACGTTATAGCGGGGGAGCTGCCTCCGCTACCCCGTAGATTTCCGATCCAAGTGGCAGAGACTGGGTTTAAGTATTTGGGAATTTTCATCTCCCTGGATCCCTCTGTGCGATATGACCGTAATCTCTATGTTCCTCTCCGGCGCCTTAAACGGGACGTTCAACGGTGGTGTGGCTTGCCTTTGACCCCATTGGGACGTGCGGCCCTTTTCAAAATAATGTCTCTTCCTAGATTTTTGTACGCCTTGCAGAATTTCTTTGACCCTGTTCCCTCTCGCTACTTTCGCGAGGTTGAGGGACTTCAGAGACAATTGATTTGGGACGGGCGGGCTCGTATCTCCTTATCTAAACTCACGCTTCCATGGTACGATGGTGGCATAGCCCTCCCGGACATCAAGCGTTACTATTGGGCCTCACAGTTGAGTGCGATCAATCACGTGACGTATTCCCCGGGCCCTGTTCCCGCCTTCGCTATGGACAAATTACTGTTGCCGGGCGGCAACTTCAACAGGGCTTTGTATTTGAAGGCGCCATTCCGACTCCTGACTGGACCCACAAAATGCGTTGTGCGTGCGTGGAGAGATGCGACTGTGGCTACGGGCTGGAGTGATAGGATGACACGGCTGACTCCGTTGTATGACTCAGAGCGGTTGGGCGGCCTGTGGCGAACGAAAGGGTTTGACAGGTGGGAAATGATCGGTATTAGCAAGGTGGAGGATCTTTGGTCCAAAGGCACAGTTAAGTCCTTTGAGGCCCTTAAGTTCAAGTTCAAGTTCGGGCATTTGTATAGCGCACTACTCACTCAGAGGGTCTCAAGGCGCTAGGGGAAGGGGTTCATTATTTGTCGAATAGCCAGGTTTTAAGTTCTTTTCTGAAGGAGCTGTGGTTCTGAGTAAGGCGGAGGTGGGTGGGGAGTGAGTTCCAGGTCTTGGCAGCCAGGAAGGAGAAGGATCTGCCACCCATGGTGGATTTTCGGATGCGCGGGACTGTGGATAGGGCTTGATTGGACGATCTTAGTTGGCGGGTGGGTTTGTAGAAGGACAGTCGAGTGTTGAGGCATTCGGGTCCTAGATTGTAGAGGGCTTTGTGTGCGTGGGTGAGAAGGCGGAAAGTAATTCTTTTGTTGACGGGAAGCCAGTGGAGGTCTTTTAGATGTCCGGTGATGTGATCTTGGCGAGGGATGTCTAATATGAGTCTCGCTGACGCGTTTTGGATGCGCTGGAGTTTTTTCTGAAATTTTGCTGTGATTCCGGCGTATAGTGTGTTACCATAATCCAGTCGACTCGTGACCAGTGCGTGGGTGACAGTCTTTCTTGTTTCGAGGGGGATCCAGCGGAAGATCTTTTTGAGAATGCGAAGTACGTTGAAGCAGGAGGACGAGACTGCGTTGACTTGTCTGGACATCGAGAGAGAGGAGTCTAGGATGAAGCCGAGGTTACGTGCATGGTCTGTGGGTGTGGGTGCTGTGCCCAGAGCGGAAGGCCACCAAGAGGGGAGGGTTGATCACTGGGAGTATTCTCGAAGCTGTTGTGGATGTCGGCAATTTTGTTGTAGAAGAAGGAGGATAACGCGTCGCAGAGGTCTTGGGAGGGAGTGATGTCGTTAGATGCTGCGGTGGGGTTGGTGAATTCTTTGACGATGTTGAAGAGTTCCTTGCTGTTATGGGTGTTGTTGTCGAGGCGATCCTTGAATGCTGATTTATTGGCGGATCGAATCAGTTGGTGGTGTTTGCGGGTGGCTGTCTTGAGGGAGGCCATGTTGTCGGAGGTTGGTTTTTTTCTCCATATCTTCTCCAGGGTGCGGCATAGCTTCTTGGATTTTTTAAGTTCGTCATTGAACCAGGGAGCTTTTTTGCTGGCTGATTTCATCTGCTGCTTTTTCAAGGGTGCTAATTCGTCAGCACTGTGGGTAATCCATTGCTTGAGGTTGGTGGCCGCTTGGTTTGGGTCCATTGTGAGGGTGGGGGGGGTTTTGGTTGAGTGATGTGAGGAGTTGGTCGGAGGTGATTTTGTTCCAGTTTCTCCGAGGAATAGGTTGTGGACGGTTGTGGGTCAGGGTGGTTTTGTAGCTGAAGTGAACACAGCTGTGATCCGTCTAGTGGAGAGCTGTAGTGCGGTCGAAGGAGATGTGCTTGCTGGAGGTGAAGATAGGGTCGAGCGTGTGGCCGGCTGTGTGGGTGGGGGTGTCAACAAGTTGTTTGAGTCCGAGATTGGCCAGGTTGTCCACAAGGGAGTTGGTGTTGCTGTCGTGTTTGTTTTCAAGGTGGTAGTTGAGGTCTCCTAGAAGAATGTAGTTCTCGGAGGCGAGGGCGTGTGGGCAGACGAAGTCCGCGATGTCATCGCTGAATTGAGTGCGGGTATCTGGAGGCCTGTAGATGAGGGTGCCTCTCAGTGTGGTCCTGGGGTCGGTGTGGATCTGAAAGTGGAGATGTTCGGCGGTTGCAAGATTGTCGTCGGAGTTGGTTGTGATTTTGATGGTGTTCCTGTGGATGATGGCGATGCCTCCTACTGTTTGATTGGTGCGGTCTTTTCGGATAATCTTGTAAGTGTCCGGTATGGCTATGGCGATGTCGGGTGCTGATGATGTGTTCATCCATGTTTCAGTAAGGAAGGCGATGTCAGGTGACGCAGTGTCGAGTAGGTCCCAGAGTTCTGTTGCGTGTCTGTGGACCGAGCGGGTGTTGAGCAGGATGCACTTTAGGCGGTTAGAGTCGGAGCTGTGTTTGGGGGACGTGGATTTGGAGAGGGTCCTGAGGCAGTTGTACTTGCAGGAGAGGCAGGCGAATGGGCCGTGAGTACGTCCCGGAGTAGCTTCGCAGCATAGTGGTGAACGTCCGGGGTTGAGGACGAGGAGAGTAGTGGCATCATATGTGATTCTAGAGGGTTGGGTGCGGCGAGGACCAGGGGGACAGGCGCTGGGCGCGGTCCAGGCGCGGACGGGCGTAGACGGGCTTACCTTTGGCGCACCTTCGGTGCGCATGGGGCGCGAACGCTGCGCGCAGAGGCATCTGTCATATGTGGATAGTGGAGGGGGAGGGGCGAGGGAGGGTCAGCTGGGAGGTGGGAGCGAGGCTGAGAGGACGGGGCTCCGGGTCACAATAACAACAAGATGGCCGCAATACCAAATCGGGAGCAGGAAGGGGCACACAGACAAAAGGGGGATCTGTAAACACTCTCACAACAAAGCGCTACAATTTTTCACTGTGTACAAGCGAGCGAAGCTAGATTAGGATCGAGGCTATGAACACTGGACAATGAGCCTGAGCCTGCGCATAACATACAGCAGTAAAAAACGAATCACTCAATACAGTTTTGCAATTATAGCGCTATGGCAAGCAATCTTCAATCAGTGTAGCGCTATAGCAAGTGGCCGCTAGCGGAATTGCAGAGCGAGACAGCAGTGGATGCAGCCAACGATACCACAGAGGAGCAGGGAGCAGGGAGCGCGGGAGCGACCGCTTCTGGAAAAGATCCCTTCTAGGGGGACAGTATCTCGGTTCCCAGACCCTAGGCCTGTGCCTGTTCCATCGGCCCACCTGATTCCAAGACCAGTCCGAGCCTTGATCCCATATCGAAGTGGCTCCGTGGTCATGAATGTTGGGAGATGGATAGAAAAAAGATAGGCGAAGAGCATCGACCCCCCCCTTTTTCTCTAAAGAGGGCCATGAACAGATGTAATCAACTGCAGATGGGTCATCGCAGGTGACTATCACACAATCACCTTGTAGGCTTTCCCTGGTGTCTCCAATCCACGAAACTCTGCGTACAGTGGAAATTCTACACGCGGAGTGTGGATGGAGTGGTCTGTTGAGACCCTACCATTGTAGCACTTTATTTTGGAGTGACCAAGATGGTTCGTCCACGTTGTCTGCCAATTCAGGCACCCCCGTGAGTACGACAGTATAGGGGGATGACTCTGGGGCGCCTGGGTCTCGCTCCTTGCATACCACCCACTGTAGACTGAAACACAGCTGCATTCGGTGGTAACAACGGGGTGGCTTTTTGTGAGCGACCTTTTAGTGCAACAGGGTTTGGCTGAGACTCATTGCGGGGTGTATTCATCTGCACTTGTCTGGCTTTTGGGAGAGCCTGAGGCGTAGCTTCGGGTATCGGGGGCTTTGGCTGCACTTTCGATGCCTTTGCAGTTTGGGGCGTTTTTTTTGGGGGCGTTTTTTTAGCAGGGGGGGGCCAGATTAAGTGGATTGCCTTGAATCTTATTGGATTTTTGCTTGTCCCCTCCCACCTCCTTAGGGCCCAGGGTTTTCTGCGTGAATGGCTGAACAGTCAGCTTAGCTAGCTGTTTTTCTACATTCATGAGGCTTTTCTCTATAGGTTGGAAATGACGTTTGAGAAGCTCCCCCAGCCCTACTAAGAGGGAGTTATTAGCTGCGCAAGTTTTACAAAAGGACCCCTGCGCCCCCATGCTGGATGCTGTTTCCAGCATTTCAGTTGGAAGGATGGGGAGGTTGGAGGTTCTCTTTGACTGATGTGTGATTAGCTCAGTGAAGTCAGGCGTGGGTGATATGTTGTTCATGGAAGTTGAATTGGTGTTATTTTTCTTTTTCTTGTTTTTTGTGTTTTTTCCATGTTTTGGTATGGCTCCCTCTCTACACCCGAGAGATTGATCCTCAGTATGATCGTTTTGTGTTTGATAGTGAAGTAGATCTGGTGTTTTTTCCAGATCTTCTGTCGATTGTGAATCGAGGGAAAGGTGAGTAACCGAAAGATCCACGGTGCCAGGGACAGTGTGAATCTCTGCAGTAACAGTGGAGGGCGGAAGTAAAGGCACAGTTGACCCCAGCTGAGTTGGAGTTTGAGCAGCAGCGAGCGGGCCCAATGATGACCTTCTCGCTATTGCCAGGTCTCGGGAGACCCTGCGCTCCAACAGGATGATGCTTTGGACAATGACCTTGTTGGCTCTAGAGATGAAGTGGTCTAAGGGGCCGGTGATTTGTGCAGCGTTCATGGCCGTCTTGCTTCTGCTCCCTCTAGTCATGACTACTGAATATAAGTAAAGAAGGTGATTATTGGATTCAACAAATCAGCAGACAGATGATTCTAACAGCACCTGGTGGGAGCTAGCTAATTTCTTTGACAGCTAGTCTTTAGCAGGGTATGTGGGACCACTAGGGGGCCGAGACGAGTAAGGCCTGGTGCAAACACGAAAGACTATGCAATTAAAAACAGAATTTTGACAAAGGATTGAGCCTGCCCAGTCTCACCGGTCCAAGGTCCAGGGTCCTGATGGAATAGATGATGACTAGGTCCCCAGGCGTTGGACCAAAGGGGGTGGGGGGGCCAGCCCGGCCTAGTCCGGTCTAGAACGGGCTAAAACGGGCCCGCCCTTGGCCCGGGCTTCGCCCGGTGTCCCGCGAGACGGGGCCGGTGCAGAATTTAAGCGCCTCCTGGCGCTGTGACGGATGGTGATGATGCTGTGGCCTCAAGGGCTCCTGGACCTTGGAGTCCGCCCCTCGCCACACTCTGCACTGCGGCCCCTCGCTGAGATGTTAAATGCGACGGGCGGCGGGAGGCAGGCCAGAGGTCCGCTGGCAGCACAAGAAACACAAGAAAGACAGGATGCCCCTCACGAGCAAGAAGTGGCGGTAGGGTCTCTCTCAGGAACGCTGTATGGGTGTCTCCTTTAGGTGAACGGCTCCCCCGCTCAATGGGGCCGGTGCAGAATTTATGCGCCTCCTGGCGCTGTGACGGATGGTGATGATGCTGCGGCCTCAAGGGCTCCTGGACCTTGGAGTCCGCCCCTTACCACACTCCGCAATGCGGCCCCTCGCTGAGATGTTAAATGCGACGGGCGGCGGGAGGCAGGCGAGAGGTCTGCTGGCAGCACAAGAAACACAGGATGCCCCTCACGAGCAAGAAGTGGCGGTAGGGTCTCTCTCAGGAACGCTGTATGGGTGTCTCCTTTAGGTGAACGGCTCCCCCGCTCAATGGGGCCGGTGCAGAATTTAAGCGCCTCCTGGCGCTGTGACGGATGGTGATGATGCTGCGGCCTCAAGGGCTCCTGGACCTTGGAGTCCGCCCCTCGCCACACTCCGCACTGCGGCCCCTCGCTGAGATGTTAAATGCGACGGGCGGCCCGCTGGCAGCACAAGAAACACAAGAAACACAGGATGCCCCTCACGAGCAAGAAGTGGCGGTAGGGTCTCTCTCAGGAACGCTGTATGGGTGTCTCCTTTAGGTGAACGGCTCCCCCGCTCAATGGGGCCGGTGCAGAATTTAAGCGCCTCCTGGCGCTGTGACGGATGGTGATGATGCTGCGGCCTCAAGGGCTCCTGGACCTTGGAGTCCGCCCCTCGCCACACTCCGCACTGCGGCCCCTCGCTGAGATGTTAAATGCGACGGGCGGCGGGAGGCAGGCGGGAGGCCCGCTGGCAGCACAAGAAACACAAGAAACACAGGATGCCCCTCACGAGCAAGAAGTGGCGGTAGGGTCTCTCTCAGGAACGCTGTATGGGTGTCTCCTTTAGGTGAACGGCTCCCCCGCTCAATGGGGCCGGTGCAGAATTTAAGCGCCTCCTGGCGCTGTGACGGATGGTGATGATGCTGCGGCCTCAAGGGCTCCTGGACCTTGGAGTCCGCCCCTCGCCACACTCCGCACTGCGGCCCCTCGCTGAGATGTTAAATGCGACGGGCGGCGGGAGGCAGGCGGGAGGTCCGCTGGCAGCATAAGAAACACAAGAAACACAGGATGCCCCTCACGAACAAAGAAACTCCTTTGATTGTGAACCTTAAACATACAACCTGGAGTAGGATTCAACTATCTTGAAAACCTGTGTATTTTCTCTTTTTAATTGGAATTATTTTCCTTGTGTATTGTCCCATTTTGTTTGTATATTTATTTATGATGTCACAAAATGATTTTTACATTGTTTTTAATCTACCAAAATAAAATGTCCATTTTTTGTATGACTGTATCATGTTTATCATTTTCTGCTTCTAGTTTGTGGTATTGAAACTATTTGTATGCATGCATGTTTAGTTCCGAATTGTGGTTAGCCTATAAGTTCTCCCAAAGGGGAAACTTTATTGACAGAGCTCTTCTAGGGAGCCTAAGGACCAGCCGAGCCGCTGCATTTTGCAGCAACTGCAGTCGGTCTAGGCTCCTAACAGTGGCACCTAAATACAATAAGTTACCATAATCTAATCGTGAGGTGACAAGGGCGTGCACCAGCGTCCTTCTAGCTTCTGTAGGGAGATGGTCCATAATTTTGCGTAGACCTTTAAGGACACCAAAGCACACCCCCTCCACAAGACTGATCTGCGGTTCAAATGTAAGGTCCGAGTCTACCCATACACCCAGGTTCTTAGCCTGGTGGCAAGGCATGGGGACTGGGCCTAAGCAGGATGGCCACCATGCCGATGACCACACAGACGGGCCTCCCCCCCCCCCACCACGAGCACCTCTGTCTTGCTACCATTCAACCTCAGGCAGTTGTTGGCCATCCAGAAGGTAAGCTCCTGCATGCAAGCTCTGAAGTTGGGTGCCGCCAGATCAGGTGCCCGTGATAGCGAGATGACCAGCTGTGTGTCATCGGCGTATGACACAATCCGCATTCCAAAACCCTCAACTATTCTTGCCACAGGGGAAACGTATAGATTTAATAAGGTGGGACTCAGGTCCGAGCCCTGGGGCACACCCTGATCCAATTTCACCGCTCTAAAATAATGGGCGCTCTGTCTGACCTGGAACCTACGTTCCGTCAGGAAAGATTGAATCCATTTTAGCGCCGCACCTGAGACACCGCTCTTATTCGACACTGCAGCAAGGTGTAGTGTGCTACAGTGTCAAAGGCGGCGCTCAGGTCCAAAAGGATGAGAGCCATTCTCTGTCCCTCATCCACTCCCTGTCTAATGGTCTCAACGGCCATAAGTAGAGCTGACTCCGTAGAGTGGAGCGATCTAAACCCAAACTGCGTAGGATGGAGAAGATTGGCTTCTTCCACATAGGCCATAAGTTGAAGATTAGCGGCCTTCTCCGCCTCTTTAGCAAAGTAGGGTAGCAGCGAGATCGGGCGAAGATTATCCAATTTCTCCATACTGATGTTGGGCTTCTTCTGAAGTGGGAGTACCACCGCCTGCTTCCAGCCGTCAGGCACCGTGTGCGTCCTAAATGACACATCTAAAAGATGCCTGATATACTGCTCAAGAATGTCAAGGCTTTCCCCGAGCAATTTGGGTGAGGCGGGATCCCTGGTTGAGCCTGACTTTATAGAACTGCAGATCCTGCAGAGCATCTCGGGGGGAGGGGTGGTAAAGCTATCCAGCCTAAGGTCTCCCCCGTCATCCCACTTAGGCTCCACAAACTCTACACCCGTTGTCTTTGCTCCCGGAAAGGAGGAATATATTTTTGCCACTTTCTCTGAGAAGAAGCCTGCAATACGATTGCAGGATTCCTCCGAACTTTCCGTGGGTATAGCAGACACTTTGAGTGAGGAGATTTCCCTACAGATCTTAAATAATTCCTTAGTGGAATTTTCTGCTTTCCCCAATTCTCTCTGCAAAGTAAGTGGCCTTAGCCCGTCTGATTAACTCATGATAGGTTCTCTGTTTTTCCTGATATTCCGACTTGGCCCGATTGAGAAAGGCTATCCTCCACTGCCTCTCTAGGCATTTGCACTCTGTCTTTGCTAGGCGCAAGTCGTCGTTGTACCATGGTGCCGATTTTTGAGACCTACTCATTGACTTATTCAGACGTAGCGGGGCAGTGCTGTCAAGAGCATCTCTTATGCGTCTTTCAAGATTACGATTCAGAAAAGGGCGTGGTGATGAACAGAGTGTCTGAATTAAGCAGACCACTCTTACCCAGTCCAAAGATCAGGGCTTGATCCATCACCGTTATTTATCTCACTGCACCATCCCAGTTCAGAACCTGGCTATATGCAAATCAGTCTGTCCCTGGCCCAGTGCATCATGGGAACAGGGCAGACTAAACTACCAAGCCAATTCTTCACCAGAAAGGAGACAAGCTACCGGGGACCGGTTTCTGGCATTTCAGCCGTCTTCGGCCCGGCTTGCTTGAATCCTGATGGTGCAGTGAGAAAGGAACTCATGTCTGAGTATACCCTGCCACACCTATAGTGGCCAAAAACGATTCAGAAAAGGGGGTGGTGATGAACAGAGTGTCTGAATTAAGCGGACCACTCTTACCCAGTCCAAAGATCAGGGCTTGATCCATCACCGTTATTTATCTCACTGCACCATCCCAGTTCAGAACCTGGCTATATGCAAATCAGTCTGTCCCTGGCCCAATGCATGGCCCAGTGCGATGGTTTCGCTGAATTGTGTCCGTGGGCCCAGGCGTCTGTAGATGAGTGTTCCTCTGAGGGTGGTCTGGGGGTCGGTGTGGATCTGGAAGTGTAGGTGTTCGGCGGCGGTGAGTGTGTCTTTGGAGTTGGACGTGACGCTGATGGTGTTCCTGTAGATGATGGCGATACCTCCTCCAGGTTTGTTGACGCGGTCCTTCCGGGTGATTTTGTAGCCGTCCGGGGTGGCTATGGCGATGTCTGGGGCCCAGGAGGTGCTCATCCAGGTTTCCGTGAGGAAGGCGACGTCTGGTGCTGTAGTATCAAGGAGTTCCCAGAGTTCGATGGCGTGTTTGTGGACGGAGCGGGTGTTGAGCAGGATGCACTTGAGGTGGTTGTTCTTGTCGTTGCTGGGTTTGCTGGGCGGGGTGCAGGTTCGGAGGCAGGATAATTTGCATGTTTGGCAGGTGAAGGGTCCGTGGGTGCGCTTCCGGGTGGCTCGGTGGCAGGTCGTCCGGTGTTGAGTGCGGTGAGGGTGGCGCTGTCGTACCTCAGTCGGGTGCCCTGGCATCGGCTGGGGCCAGGGGTTCTGGCGCTGGGCGCGGTCCAGGCGCGGACGGTGCAGACGGGCTTGCCTTTGGCGCACCCACTGCGCGCGTCCGCTGCGCTTCCGCGCGGTGTCCTCCATAAGAGGCGAAGTGGGAGGGAGGAGCAGCTGGGAGGCGGGAGCAGGGCGGCCAATGGCCGAGGGTATTGGGCATAGAAGGCAAAAGGGGGCGGGCCGCGGGAAGCAGTGGCGGGAAGCGGGGAGCGGGTGGGGGCACAGAGGGCAAGGGCAAATGAGCGGCAAACAGAGGGGAAGAAAGACTACAGAATACAAGCCATGAATGGGGGAGAAACAAGTCAGCAGCAGTCACAGGCAACCAGGAGGAGACGTGCGGCGTGGGGAGCGACCAGAGGTCAGGTCACACTCACTGCTGCGCGGTGTCCTCCATAACAGGCGAAGTGGGAGGGAGGAGCAGCTGGGAGGCGGGGCAGCCAATGGCCGAGGGTATTGGGCACAGAATGCAAAAGGGGGCGGGCCGCAGGGAGCAGCGGCCGGGAAGCAGGGAGCGGGTGGGGGCACAGAGGCCAAGGGCAAACGAGCGGCAAACAGAGGGGAAGAAAGACTAGAGAATACAAGCCAGGAATGGGGGAGAAACAAGTCAGCAGCAGTCACAGGCAACCAGGAGGAGCCGTGCGGCGTGGGGAGCGACCAGAGGTCCTTTCACAGTGATGCGCTGATTAACCCTAATTGTAAATGCACCCGCCTTGCTATCCGCTATGGTTAAGGGTTCCATTTGGCAGCTTAGCGGCTGTTTAAAGGCAATTGCTATCCCACCACCTCTACCGGACGTCCTATCCAGCCTGACAATCATGTACCCCATGGGAAGTGCCCCAATAATATCTGGCTCCGAATCGGAGTCCAGCCAAGTTTCCGTAAGGAATAGGTAGTCAAGCTTTTTGTCTGTAAGTAGATCAAAGATATCTAATTTATGTTTACACATTGATTTAGAATTTATCAGATCGCATGAAAGCTTAGTTGGCCCTTGCTTTGACTTATCTTTCATGCGAAAGATAAATTGGCAGTGTTTACATCCCATATCCTCATCTACTTTCATGCTGTGGCAGCATGCACTAGGGGTCTTGGGGCAAAAATCAAAGAGTTGATTTGCACTCCACTAAACTCTTGCAACATTTTGGCCAGGGGTTTTGGCCCCGGTCCCCGAAAGGCCGCGGACGGGCGCAGACTGGCTTGCCTTTGGCGCGCCCGCTGCGCGGCCGATTGAGCATCCGCCTTTTATCCCACCAAGCCTTTACAGCTCGGGAGCACTAGACCGCTAACAGGCCCCCCGCCCTCCGGAAGTGACTGTCTCTACCCTTCCTCGCCCTCCGCGCAACGGTGCTAATCACCACGTCGGGCCGGGGCGGGAAGGAAGGAAATCGAGACCAGACTTCAATCAAGTGTGCAGCCCCACTCAGGTGAGCTACCGACGTATGTTTGCTCAATTCAGTTTTTAAAAATCTTAAAACCGCTGTCCCACAAGATAACAGCACACGCAAAGCAATAATTATTTAAAATGAACAGCCAGGTAAAATGAAGGCGCCGTACGCAGCAGCTCGGTGGCGTAACGATAATTGAGGGGGCCCGCCTGCCAGCTACGTGAAGGGGCCCCCTCCGGACTCTATTAGGAGCTGTCAGGCCGAAGTGCAGTGCTGAGGGTGCCCCCTTGAGCTTGAGGGCTCCCCCGCACTGCGGTGGATGCGTGGGCCTGTGTTACGCCCTGCAGCAGCTAAGGGCACTGCCACTGCCCACTCACCACTCATAAATGCAAACTTTCTAAAAGTGGCATTTGCTAAACTTTAATTTAAAATCAAACTTCACCATATGTTTTGATTTTAAATTGTGAGTTGACACCAAAAATTAAAAGTCGATCTCTTCCCAATTGGGAATTACACTTAAAAGATGTATTAAGGTAATCCCATTGTGATTCTACGGTACAGATAGGCCTTGCGGTAATGAAAAACGAAATTAGGAGTTTTTCACTAACAAGACATTTACAAATGTAAAGGTTCATGCTCTGCCTTTTAAATACATTGTGCCCTGCCGTGTGGGTCATACAAGGCCTACCATAGGGGTGTATAATAAAAAAGGATGGTTTAGGCCTGAGAAGAGGTTTATCTTGCCAGGTCAAATTGGCAGTGTAAAACTGCACATACAGGCTCGGCAGTGGCAGGCCTGAGCCATGTTAAAGTGCTACTTAAGTGGGTTGCACTGTTGTAAATGAATCTCAAACCCTAGTATAAATTTCCCGATTCATGCCCTCATATAGGTATACTTTATCATTTCCTTACATAGGCATAGAAATCATTACCATATTTGGCCTAAACCATGCAGCCCAAATACGCATTGATACTTCCACTAAGCTCCAAGAATTAACAAAGTTTTCTTGGAAAAACCCGCCTTCAGCAGCTCGGGACTTCCCCCTGCTTGAATATTAAGTTCTCCTAGAACTCCCGGCGTTTTCCAAGAAATGAGCCTTTGAATGACGTTATTAAGTACAAACATGCGTCAAACTCGGCACCTTCAAAGTATAAATATGCCTTGATTTGCCTAAACAAACACACAGTGGTTTGGAGCAGATTTACTATCTACATGCCCGACGCCCTGCAGCAGCAAGTGCCGAAGGAAGCCGACCCTCCAGCAGACGCACTGCGAGACTCTGTCATTTCTCCTGCTGAGAAATCCAGCTCCAGTGTTTCCAGGCTACCCTTGCGGGTATCTTGGAAATCGAGTCCAGAGAACGAGATACAAGACCTCCTTCATCCTAGAACAAAGGTACGGAGCTGATTATACCTCTTAGAGAACTCCAAGACTTAAACTCCTACTCTTATACTCCCTCCCTCTTACCAGACTTAGGTTAGGTACACCGGGGTAGGCATATTCTAGAAGCACCAGTTGAGTATTTTAGTCATCCTTTTATCGTTGTATGTATTTCATGTATTTTATACATTTTATGCACTTTATGGCTTAGAAACCATATCATGCTTTTACAGTACTACTTTATAATACTGTTCATCAAGGAAGAGCTTTGAGCGCAACCAGATGGCTGCGTGAGCACAGGGCTCCTGAGACCCTCGCTGCCTCCTGCAATTATCCTGTAATATATCCTGTCCTTAATTGATGACTTTGTGTAGATGAACCACGGGTGAGGCGAAACCTGTGATTGGATTTTGAATCGGACACTGGGAACTGAAGCCACAGCGCTCTGAAAGGCGAGGGCTGCTCTGAGATGACGCCCGGGGCTCGAGTTGGCATGGTGCCCATGCTGTAATCGATCAACATCTGCTCTTTAGGGAGACGGACTGGCGGTCCGATGAACTTTCACTTTCGTTTCTGGTGATCTTGTCGGGTAGCTATCCCCCCGGGCTGGAGGCTATTACTATACGTGGCACACCAGAGTGCTTTCTTGACTGCAGTATCGGTAATAAGCCTGGCCTGTTCCCTCTGACTGCCACTGCTCCTTTGTTTCAAGAATCCGGGCTCGCCACCTTTTGCCACTGCACATCCGCCTCAAGTGCCTTGCAATGGCAAGCAAGTTTGAGGAAGACAAGCCGAAAACTAAGACCACGCGGCTAGGTGGCTACACCCAGTCCAATAATATGGATCGGTACGCCCAGACTAAGGGATCTCCCAGCGCACCGGGTAGGTCACTGGAGGACACGAGAGGCACTCCCTCCTCGTCAAAGGAGTTAACCTTGCAGGACGTTATGGCCGCCATTGATGGAACTAAATCCTCCCTTGGACAACAGATGGAGACCCTCACTCTCAAATCGGACACTGTGGCTATAGACGTCAACCTGATCCGAACTGATTTGTCCAAAACAAACGAGAAAGTTAAGTCTTTGGACATCAAGACTGCTAGCTTGACGGGGGATGTCACCGACCTGCAGACAGAGGTCCGCAATCTGCGGACCTCCAACGATCTCTTTGCTTGACGGCTGGAGGAGTTCGAGGGGAGAGTTAGACGGAATAACGTCCACATTATAGGGGTCCCGGAAAAGGCGGAGGATCCTGCAGCTGATCTTTTTGGGGAAAACCTCATAGTCACCCACCTCGCACCTAAAGGACTGAGTAAGCTTTTCACAGTCGAGCGAGCCTACAGAGTTCCGGGTGGCAAACCTAAGTCGGGGGCCCCACCGTGGCCTATTATTGCTAGAATATTCAACTTCAGAGATCGGGACGCTATTTTGCAGGCTTCATGGATGGGTGGGCCTATGAAGTTTGAAAATACTACTGTGAGTTTCTACCGGGACTTCACGCAAGCGGTTCAGCAACATAGATTAGGTTTTATGGGTGTCAAAAGGAGACTGAGAGACATGGGCCTAAAGTATGCGATGCTCTTTCCGGCCAAATTGAGAATTGAATTTGAGGAGCAGACATACTTTTTTGACCGACCCGAGGTGGTGGCGGACTGGCTAGACACTTTGCCTAATCAAAGTGGCCAAGAGGGACAATCTGGCGGAGCAGAAGGCGGATCGGATGAGCAGGAATAGGCGCTTGGCCTTCGATTTCTGGATCCTCACGTTGTGCCTCGGACAGTGGTTCGCTAATTTAGTTGTGTGATCTAAAGTGATAGTTAGGGGGTGGCGGGGCTATTGGTGGGTCTTCTCCTCCTCTGTTTTACTTTTTGTAGTTTAGTTTGATGCTAGGGCGGCAGGCACACTGCAAGTTGGGGTGGCTTTTTAGTCTCACGCAGGGGTGCAGGGTGGGGGGTCTGTAACGGGTTGTGGTTTGGGGGTGGGGGGTTCCTGTTTGGGTGTTTGGGTTCTTTGCAAGGCAACGTATTGTTTCATCATGTGATTGAAGTGCTGAGTTCTGGAGAGGGATGGGTCTGTTTACATTTCCGGGATGGGGGGTAGGGGATTGAAATTGATTAGTTGGAATGTGAATGGGCTGGGGAATAGGATAAAACGTGGGGTGGTGTTTCAATTGTTGAAACGTTTTTACCCTGATGTGATACTCCTCCAAGAAACACACTTGATAGGCAACACTTGTCATGCTATGAATAGGAGGGGATATTGTTTGGTCGCCCATGCTGGGTTTACCCCTGGATCTAGGTGGGCAGGTATCCTTATAAAGAATTCCCTCCCGCTAGAGATTGATGCAATGGTTATGGATGATAGAGGGTGCTATGTCGCTCCTACTGGGAGGTGGGAGGGTCGCACCCTTTCCCTGGTTTCGGTGTATGTTCCCTCGGGCTCGCAGTCAACTACCTTTGCGGGCCTTGGGGGAGTCATCTTTTCTCTTCCCGAAGGGACACTATTAATGGGTGGCAACTTCAATTCAGTGGTGTCCGGTAGAGAGGATCGACATCCTCCTCGGGACCTCACGAGTGCCCAGACCTGGCTCCGCGGTTTCATGGATACGCTGGGCTTGGTAGACTGCTGGTGGCTGTTACATCCCGCCCAGCACCAATACACTTTCCATTCGGGCGCTCATGGTAGCCTTTCTAGAATTGATTATGTATTGAAGCCCGCCGCACAGGCCCTCTCTGTCACCGAGGTCAGGCATCTGGAGCGGGGTATATCCGACCACTCTCCTGTGTGGCTTCAAATGGATTTACAAGCTGGGGCTTTGCGGGGGATGGCCCTGATCAACCCCTTGTATCTTCAGAACCCTAAAACCTGTGCTGCCCTGGTTAAGTCTCTTGACCAGTATTTCATGGAAAATGAGGGTTCTGTATTGTCCGCTGTGTCGCTTTGGGAGGCTTTCAAAACTGTTATTAGAGCCCAGGCGTTGTCTTTGATCACTGGTGCTAAAAAACGTAGAAATCAAGAAGTCGTAAAGATTGAAACTGAGATTGTGGATCTGGAGTGGGACCTGGAGCGGGGGGTTACCCGTGCAAAGCTGCATGTTTTGCGTCTCAAGCAACTGGATTACAAGGCTTTGGTCACGGATGTGGCTAAGGTTATGAGTCGGGAACAGCAGGGTTGTTTGTATGATGTTGGAGATAAGGCCGGTAAACTGATTGCATGGCTGGATAAGAAAGATAGGCCGAGTCGTGTGGTGCCGGTGATCGAGAAAATGAATGGCGAGCGGGTTACCGACCCCGAGGAGATCGCTCAATGTTTTGCGGAGCACTTTCAGGCAGTCTATTCCCCTGTGTCGGAGCGGCCGGAGGACTCGCATTTGTTATTCCATGATATCGCGTTGCCGCGCCTGTCTGACGCATATAGGGAACTTATGGAGTGGGCGATAACTGCGGATGAGGTGGCTCTTGCTATTCGCTCTTTGCGATCGGGGAAGGCTATGGGACCTAATGGTCTCCCCATTGAACTTTATAAACTGCGCCCTGACAAGATGGCTCCTCACTTGTGGGATATGTTTGTGGAATCGCACGAGAGAGGCTCCCTTCCCGGTGATCAGCGTTTAGCTACCATAGTGGTGATTCACAAGGAAGGGAAGCCAAGGGATCGGTGTGCTTCTTATAGGCCGATATCTCTTTTAAACGCTGAGCCTAAGATTCTCGCGAAACTGTTGGCTAATCGATTAATCACTGTGATTAGCGAGTTGATTCATCCAGATCAATCTGATTTTATCCCGCACAGAAACACAGCTCTGAATCTTAGGCGGTTGCATGGTGTTCTCGCTAGGGCTGTGACTTTGCATGAGCCGGCCATCCTGGCTTCCTTGGATGCCACGAAGGCGTTTGATACCGTGGAATGGCCGTATTTGTGGGCCGCCTTGGCTAAGTTTGGATTTGGTACAGGTTTTATCGGCTGGGTGCGGCACCTCTATGAAGACAACCTGGCGCAGATCGTTGTTAATGGGCGGGTTTCCAAGCCGTTCGGTCTGGGGAGAGGTACGCGACAGGGTTGTCCCTTGTCGCCGCTTCTGTTTGCCTTGGCTCTTGAGCCCCTCGCTGCATGGATTAGGTGGGAGCCCTCGATGAGAGGTATTCAGTGGTCTCCTGATTTTGAAGATCGTATCTGGCTCTATGCAGATGATATCCTACTGTACTTAACGTCGCCCCGGAAATCACTGATAGTGTTTGATGTATTAACCTCCTTTGGTAGGAATTCGGGCCTAGTCATAAATTGGACAAAGTCTTATCTATATGTACTTTGTGGTGAGGTCCCCCTTCTTCCGCGTGATTGTCCCATCCAGGTGACGCAGTCAGGGTTTCGGTACCTCGGTATTTATATCTCACTGGACCCTGTGGCTCATTATGAGCAGAATCTGATCCCTCCGTTGAATAGGTTGAAATCAGTCGTGGCGGGATGGCGTAAGCTCCCGCTTTCGCCGCTCGGCCGTGCAGCTCTTTTCAAGATGATGTCTCTGCCGCGTTTCCTCTATGCTCTCCAAAACACTCTAGACATAGTTACGGCTAGTTATTTTCGTACAGTAGAGGGTCTCCAGAGGAAGTTAATCTGGGATGGTAGATCCCGTATCGCGCTCGCTAAGCTAACACTCCCGTGGTACGATGGGGGTATTGCTCTCCCTGCCATTAAGAGGTATTATTGGGAGTCTCAATTGAGCGCCATTAATCATGGCATGTATGGACCCAAATTGAACCCCGCGTTTGCTATGGACAGGTGGTTGTTGCCAGGGGGTGATTATTATAGAGCACTGTATTCGAGATCGGCGGGTAGGGATCTGTCGGGACCAACGAGGACCGCGGTGCGTATGTGGTACAATGCGATGGGATGGAAAGATCGCATGACTCTGGCGACCCCGCTTTTCGCATCTGAGAGGCTGAGTAACCTGTGGAAGACCAAGGGGTTTGAGAAGTGGGACCTGATTGGTATCAGCAAGGTGGGGGACCTCTGAGTTAGGGGAAACATCAAATCATTTGAGGAGCTGAAGACAGAATTTAAATTAAGTGACAGGGAATACTTTCGATATGTTCAGGTCCATCATGCCTTGAAGCCTGTTTACTCAGAGGGTGAGAAGATCCCGGAGTCGTCTCTGCTTGAGGACAGGGTGCTGGATGGTCACGTGCCTGATAGTACTATCTCCCTGATCTACAAGAAACTAATTAACGATAGGGCTGACCTACTGATACAGCTCCAGGACTTATGGACCCGGGACGGCATAGAGTTAGACGACGAGGACTGGCAGTAGGCGATCTCCTCCCCCAAGGAGGTTGCGATTCCGGCTCGTCTCCGGTTAGTGCAGCTCAAGATACTCCACAGGATCTATGTAAATGGCCCCCGTCTGGTTAGAATGGGATTCTCTGAGGAGGGATTGTGCGGGCAGGGATGCGGGCTGGTTGGGACGTTTCTCCACATTATCTGGGAATGCCACGATGTGACAGTCTTCTAGAATGAGGTGCATAAAACGATGGAGGAAGTTACAGGTGTTGCTCTTTTGCCCGAGGCCAGGCGCTGTTTGTTAAATGTTTGGGAGCCGACAGATTACAATACGGCGCAGACTCAGTGGGCAACCCTTGGGAATATGATCGCTAAAAGGGATATAGCACAGTTGTGGGGGTCCCAGAGGTCACCGACAGTGGAAGCATGGAGGGAAAGTATAGACTGGGTGATGTTTAGGGAGAAAACAGTATACGTTGCTCGGGGGAGATCCCGAAAGTGGAGTAAGATATGGGGTCCCTGGAACAGTTATCGTGATGACATTTGCACTCCTCCTAATGTGACCAATACTGATGCTCCACTTTCCCCCTAACCTCACATTCCTACCACTGTATTATCTTAACATCGCATTGTCTCTTCGCTCCCCTGCTTCCCTCTCCCATTGTCGATTTAATATGATTCTGTACTGCCTTTTCCTCCCTCGTATGAACCGGTATTTTGTACATTGTATTTTATTGCCTTGTTTGTTTATAATTTTCAATAAAAAGAAACAAAAAAAAGTATATAATACTGTTTGTATTATATGCATTGTACTTCATAGTAAGCTTTACTATTGTAGCAGTTCATTTTCAATGCTTGAGAAAGAAGACTGTTCAATAAATACATTGTTATTGAAAACGCCCGTCTCTCTATTTCTCTTGCACCTCTGGTGAAACTAAGCATGAACAATTGACTGAGATTTGATTTCTTATTGTTGGGAAACAAAGTTGTCATGTTTTATGCGGCTGTCAGAAACTAATCCCTTCTTGTTTATTCGAGAAAGTTTCTAGTGACCTCTAAGCTAGCTGGCACTCACAATTAATAATTAGTCTAATATAACCGGTAGAGACCTAGTAGACCTCAGTTCTACGTCTAAACTACAGGCTATATTATTTCAATGCGTAGAGCCTATTGGGAATATAGGAACTACACTACAGCACAATGACTGCTGCAGGCCCACTATTATCATTTCATTTACAGCCCCATGGCACATGTATGACACTTCACGAGGGACATGTAACTAAATTAAATATGCCAACTGGGTTTAAACCAATGTTACCATGTTTAGGGGAGAGAGCACAAGCATGTTAACACTGGTCAGGAGTGGTAAAATGTTGAGAGTCCTAAAACCATCAAAACAAGGTCAGAAGATGGAGGGAGGCAGACAAAAAAAGTTGGGGTAAGACCAACCTAATGATGTTATGTTATGTTATGTTAAACTTTATTTGTAGAGCGCAAGTACACCAGGTTGGTTTCTTGGTGCTGATCTAAGGGAATTGTACTAAGGTGTTACTAGTATGCCAGTTTGAATAGCCATGTTTTCAGGAGTTTGCGGAAACTCATGAGGTCAGTGCAGGATCTGATCTCCAAAGGCAGCGAGTTCCAGAATTTGGGACCTATGGTGGCGAACCTTGTCCCCCCCGGCACGTTTTAACCTGAAAGGAGGTGTGAGCAGGAGATGCAGGTGTGCAGATCGCAGGTTACAGGCAGGGATGTATCTACTGATCAGGCTGTTGATGAATTTTGGGTTTTTACTATTCAGGGATTTATAGATGATACATCCTACCTTAAAGTCGCATCTCTGGGTTATTGGGAGCCAGTGTCGTTTTTTCAGCAGAGGGGTGATGTGTTGGCGCCTGTTACCTTGGAGGATCAGCCTTGCCGCCTGGTTTTGAACCATTTGAAGGTGGTTGGTGAGGTAGGCCGGAATGCCAAGGTAGAGGGAGTTGGTATAGTCAATGTGGGATATTACCATCGCGAGAACTGCCTGTATTTTTGCTTCCTGATTACGGAACCTGCTGATTTAGTTGAGATCACAGATCCGATTTGATTTTTCATGGTCAGGTCGTTGTTGACTATGACCCCCAATGTTTTGGCAGATGTAGAGGGGACGGGTGATTGTCCCAGTTATTTAGGCAAGAAGTGGGAGCTCCAGGGGTTCGATGGGCCACCTGTGAGGATGACTTCTGTTTTGTCCGGATTAAGTTTGAGGTGGTTGCTGTTCATCCAGTCACGGATGAACAGCATTGTCATCTGGAATTCGTGAGCAGCGGTAGGGGAGTTGTTAATCGGAAAAATTAGTTGGAAGTCATCTGCATAGTTGAAAGTTTGGACTTTCCTTTCTTTTAGTGCGTGGATCAGTGCGAGAAGGTACAGGTTGAATAAGTGGGGGGAGAGTGAGGAGCCCTGGGGAACCCCGCAGGTGTTTTTAATCTTGGAGGTTGTGAAGTTTCCCAGGCGAACCGCTTGGTAACCGTTTTTTAGGAAGGAACTTATCCATTTGAGTGCTGGTCCTTGGATTCCTGGTTCCATAACACGGTTAATCAGGGTGTTATGGTCGACCGTGTCAAAGGCGGCGGAGAGATCCAGCAGCACTAGTGCTTGGGGTGATCTCTCGTCTGCTTTCTCCCGCAGGGAATCCAGGACTGCTAGTACCACTGATTCTGTGGAGTGAGCTGGGCGGAACCCTGCTTGATGAGGATCCAAGTAGTCTGACTGCTCCAGAAAGGCAGATAGGTTTTTAGCTATGTGTGCTTCGAGTAGTTTGGCCAGATAAGGAAGCAGTGAGATGGGTCGGTAATTAGTGAGGATCCCGGGATCAGCTCCTGGTTTTTTCAAGAAAGGGTTGACAGATGCCTCTTTGAAGGTATCAGGTTCTTGGCCCTGGGATAGTGAATTATTTAAGAGGGCCATGGCTGGCTCTGGGCAGGCCGAGAAGGCTTCTCTTAGAATCCAAGGGGGGCAGCAGTCTCTAGGAGAGCCTGATTTTACTTTGGGTCTAACACTGCGGATGCACAATAATACATTCAGTTTATGGTAATATGGTGGTGACATTTTAATATTCCTCTCTGAATTGCTATTATCCGATTAAGAGGCAGAAAAGATCTGGCCTGGTTGGGCAATGGAGGTTATGCGTGCGTTTGGTAAAGGACATAATTTCATCTCCCAAACATGCATTTGCTATATTTTTGAAAATGAAGCTCTTCAGGCAGAAATATTCTAGGTTTATTCATTGAAGATCCTACAATGGAGAAATACCTATATTTGATGTTTCGGTTGAAGGCATTGAGATTACGTATAACACACACCAGATTTAAGTTGCAAGACCATTAGAATTGACCTAATAAACCATGCAGCTTCGTCACCCAGCAGGCAACAACATTTCACCACAGGTTGAAAAAAGGAGATGATGGGTACTTCTCTTAAGCATGCATGTGTAAAGAAATGTGGAGTTTATTTTAACCAACAGTATGAAGTCCTGAATACCCAGGGTGCTTAAAAGCTGAATTTTCAACTTAAGCTAACTAGAAATATTAACCCTTCCTCCAGATTGGTGCACACTATTTAGAGAAATCATACTGTCCCAGCTGGATAATTGGAATGTACACTGGTCTCCTTGCCGACCAACTATAGAAACTACAAAACAAGGTGCTTACAGCATTATTTATGATGCCCAAAAATGCTCATAGACCTCCAGCTCTGAAGCACTTGTACTTGTTCCTGATTAGATAAAACGTAAACTTTATTACTTATTGAGTACATTTACCTATAAGAGGCATCAGGGCACTAGAAGCAAAGACCAATTTGGCATAGAAACCACAAACAGACAAAACTGGAACCAGATTAAAAGTCACCAGAGACAGAAAAAAGGTTATAAAAAAAAAGACTTATAATGATTTTATAAAATCAAGCGCAAGTGTATGTTTTAGAGATGAAGGGAAGGTTATTCCAAAGCTAAGTGCGCAAAAAGTTGAGCATG
Source organism: Lissotriton vulgaris (assembly GCF_964263255.1). Classification (NCBI taxonomy): domain Eukaryota; kingdom Metazoa; phylum Chordata; class Amphibia; order Caudata; family Salamandridae; genus Lissotriton; species Lissotriton vulgaris. The sequence goes on along the minus strand of NC_141690.1, from coordinate 267,851,514 downwards.
CTGCCTCCTGTCTGCGATCTTTGAAATCCACGTATTGCCAATAAAAGGCTGGAGCTGAAGTGTTCAGGGCAGTGGTGGGGTAAAGTGCACTCCCCTGTAACCCTGCTCAGTCGGGGTCGGACACCCCTGTCGCCACTACCACAACAGGTCCCTGCAAATCAGTAAGAAGAGGAAAGGGAAGGCAGGCTAGCAATCAGAGAAACAGAGGAAGAAGATAAAGGAGAACGGAACTAACTAAGAAACTGACTATCCCTGTTAGGGAACTCTCCAGCAGGAAGAAGAATGCCATCTTGAGGGAGGTTGGCTTCCCAACAAACCCAACAATGCCACCGAAGGCTCTTGCTCCCACCACAGCTTCTGCGAGGTTCGTGGCTAGCCAGGTGGGGGACAGGGAAGGGTTGGTAGTGGTCTGGAAGAACACTGGTGGTGTCAGCACCGGGGAAATGGGTTTGAACAGCAGACAAAATCTGATCTTGAAAGGAGGACTGACAGGAAAAGTAAAAGGCAAAGGGCAGCTACAGCGGCATAAAGGGGTATTCAAGGAGATCTGCTTCAAGGAAAGGCCTCATTAAAGGATTAGGGCTGATGTAGGTAACAGGGAAATACCAATTCCCAAATACCGAATTGTACCGATTCAGTATTTAGGAATCGGTATTCCAGATGTAGGTAAGAATTCGGTAAAAAATACTGAATTCTTAATGGGCCATATGTAGGTAAATCGCGAATACCGAATCCTTAATACCAAATTTTACCGAATCGGTATTAAGAATTAGGTAAACGTGATGTAGGTAAAAATTCGTTAAACATTACCGATTCGTTGCAAATCAGTATTAAATGCCGATTGTGAACAGATCGGTAATAAAAATAAATACCGAAAGGCTATTACCGAATCGGTGTTACCGAATCCATTACCGAATTCGGAAATACCGATTCGGTAATTCAAAAAATAGTGTTTTGTTGAATCAGCCAATCCTGATACACCCAATTACTTCCCAAACAGGAAGTTGCCACATCCAGCCAGGTGCACAGGGCCTGGAGCTCACTGTGAGGCAGGCAGGCAGGAGAGCTGAGGAGCCAGCAGCAACACAGCCACAATAAAGGAAGAAAAAGTACTGAACAAGCATTGAAATGGCAAGCCAGGACAGGGAGAAGGAGGGAGGTGAAAGAAAAAGAAAACTCAAGTTCAGCGACAAGGAGCATGAGATCCTGATACAGGATGTCAGCCAAGAGTACCACAAGCTGTTTGGATCCCAGTCCCACCAAGTGCCAGAGGCACACAAGAGGCAAATATGGAGTGGCATTCGGGACAAGATCTATGCCATAGGTGTGACCCTGCGCACCATAGAGGACATCAGAAAGAGGTGGTACGACCTCAGAAAAACAGCAAAACTGAGGATGGCAGAGAGACATAGGCTGGCAGGCAAAACTGGAGGAGGCAAAAATCGAGCCCCAGTACCAACACCACTGGAACAGATGGTGGAGTCCACCATCCAGCGGGAGAGTGTGAGTGGCGTGGGAGACGCAGACAGCTCCGCCAGAGCATCTAGAAAACAAGGTAAGAAGCATGCCCAGCATGCTGCCCTACCCCCTCCCCAACCCCAACCCCAATAGTGGAAAAAGTGCTCCCACTCCACACCATGTCTTACTGGTTACCTGCAATGCATTCTGGGTGATGTAGTCAGTGTGAACTCATGATCAGGACTGTCAGGGCAGCTAACACAATAGCATGGTAAAAGAATTGGATAGGTCAGGACAACCACTGTGCACTGTAGGCATGTACTTTAATGCAATGGCATTGCAGACAGAGCATTGAGTATATTTACATTTGTGTCATTACAGGCGAGTCATCTCGCAGTGCAGCTGAGGGCAGCAGAGGCAGGTCAGCCAGGCCAGAAGGGAGGCAACAGGATGAAGACAGCATGCCTGCAGGGAACACCAGCTCTGCGCCATCGCAGCCAGCCAATCCTCCACCACAGCCATCACCACAGCGCCAGGGAGGGCCGCAATCCCCTCTCACTCAGTCACCACTGCGATGTTCACCAACACCACCACCACCACCACCACCACAGTCAGGCAGGAGGCATGCCGTGATCACCCTCCAGCAGATGGAGGAGTCGGAGGAGGAGGGCAGACAGGGCGAACAAAGTTCTATCGGAGATAGATCCAACAGGGAGCGGGCTGGTTCTGCATCCGAGGGCGCCCACATCTCATCACGACGCCGCAGGGCAAGGCCGGACAGTCCAGTGGCATCTGAGCAGGGTGACAGTGTGTTTGCTGGACTGGAAGGCAACATGCTGAAGGTCCATCGCCTGCAATGGAGGGAGATGAAGTCAATTCACAGGGAGGTGGCAAACATTAACAGACATATGCACAAGATGGAGAAGGGCATCAGTGCCATGGGGGAGAATTTGTCTGCAGGGATGGAGAGGGTAGCTACCTCGGTGGACAACCTCTGCAGCCAGCTGGAGCAGGACCGTGTTGGCAGGCGCCGGGAGAGACTGAGACTCCAGGACTATACCAAGTCGGTGAACCGGCTGGCCACTACGACATCACTGATGTGTCGCCGGTCCATCACCATGCAGGAGGAGATGGCGCATTGCAGCAGGGATGTGGCCAGGGGGATGGTGTCCATGACCTCAGTGCTAGAGCTCATGCAGAATGCCAAGGCCTCCAATATGGAAGGGGGGGGGGGGGGGGACAGTGAGGAGGCTACCAGCCGTGGTAGCATTACACCCTCACCCACCGAGTGCAGGAGGCGTAGTGGACGAAACGTCCCAGCACAGGAACAGTCCAACTCACAAGACAGTGTCGATGGGGAACGTGCACGTGCAGCACGGGGACGCAAGAAGTGAAGGACAATGGCTGTCTACATGCATGTGATGGGTGATGTAACCCATGTCCAATTGGACAATGCTCGCAATGCTGGAGGTGTGCCAAATAAACACCTCTACATGTAATTTGAAATGGCTCAGTGTCGTTACTCACTCAGAAATAGTTTGACGTAATCTCTGCCCGTCTCTGTCTCCCATCATGTTCAATAGCAGCACCAGCTGCGCTGGGCTCTGGCTGAGGGTTGTCCTCGTCCTCGCCCTCTGACTCAGTTAGTTCCACTGCTGTTCCTTTTTTAGTGGCCAGATTGTGTAGCATTGCACACATAGCAATTATCTTGCAACATTTGATGGGGCTGTACAGACGCGCACCTCCTCTTTTGTGGAGGCAACGGAATCTGCTTTTGAGCAAACCAAAAGTGCGCTCCACCACGTTGCGTGTGCTCCTATGTGCCACATTGTATCTCCTCTCCCTTCGGGTGGTTGGGTTCAGATATGGTGTGAGTAGATACGGCCGGAGGGCATATGCGCTGTCACCTATGAACAGAAGTAAGTGGCATTGATTGGTGTGACCAACAACTTGTGCCAGGGTGTACATCAGGGTGTGTGACATTTACTTACCTAGTATGTATCCGTTGGCAAATTCACCAGCAAGCAGACGTGTATGTATGCCACTGTTCCTGAAGATGTAAGCATTGTGGCTACTCCCGGGGTATTTTGCCACGATGTCTGTTATAATGTGTTTGGCATTGCAGATCACCTGCACATTGATTGAGTGGGTGGATTTGCGGTTTCTGTAAATGTATTCACTTGCTGCAGGTGGGCAGATGGGAATATGGGTCCCATCGATGCAGCCGATCACGTGGGGGAAATGGGCAAGTTGATAGAACTCCAGCTTGCTTCTCTGCAGCTTCGCCTGTGTACTGGGGAAGGAAATGTAATGCTCTATTCTGTCCATCATGGCGTCCAGGAAGGTGTTGAAGAAACGGGATAGACAGCTCTGTGACACTCCACCCACTGCTGCTAACACACCCTGGAAACTTCCTGAGGAGGTGCAGGCAGCAGAGTACCTGGACATGGGTGGGGATAGCGTGGGCCCTTGGCGTCTGATGCTCCAGATAGGGTCTTAGGTCCCGTATTAGCTCCAGGATGGTGTCTGGGTGCAATCTGTATCTCTCATGTATTTCTGAGTCTGTCAATTGGAACAAAGTGATGCGTAATCTGTACACCCGCTCCTCACGTCTCCAGATCCTCGTTCCTGCTGCTCTCAGGCGTAGCCGCCTTGCAATGAGATAGAGGCCTGCCATTGTGTTCACACTGATGCATTTTGGGTCTGTTTATATAGACTGCTCCTGATTACCACATGCTCCTGAAACGTGCTAAATACCGATTCGTTATTACCGATTTTGGTCAAATTCGGTATTACCGAGGTTTGCTACACCGATTCGGTATTCATTGTTTCGGTAATTTCAAGTCGGTAACTTTTGTTTTTTACCGATTCGTTATTATCAAATCAATTTGGTATTACGTACATCTCACATGGCTAAATATATGTCGGTAACACCGAAAAAAAAAACTTTTTCGGTGTTACTGATCGGTATTTGGCCACCTACATATGGCCCAATATTCGATATTACCGAATCGGTAATTGAGATTCAATAATAATAAATACATACCCATTCATTCCTAGCGGCTTGGAGGCCCATAGGAATGAATGTGAAGACATTCTGTATTACCGAATCGGTAATACCGGGAGGTATTCCAAGGGTGCCAGGGTGTCCATAGGACACCCTGTTGCACCCCTGAAATGCACATGTGTGCACATGTGGCACACATCCATGCCCTAAGGGCATGGATGTGAGCCACATGGCACATTTCAAAAAGCAAAAAAGTGCTTTTTGAAAGGAAATCGCTATTTACCACCAACTTGGAGTTGGTGGTAAATAGCGATTCCTTAAGGCTGAGGTGCACTGTTTAAGTGCTACCTACATTGCATTTAAAGAATCGGTATTACTGATTCCTTAAATGCAAGGTCATTATGAATCGGTATAAAGGAATCAACATTTACCGATTCCTTAATACCGAATCCTTCCCTACATCAAAAATGCCTCAATACCGGTTGGTAACGGTGAAATTTAACGAATTACACAGTTACCGACCGTTATTGGGCCATCTACATATGGCCCAAAGTCTAATACTGGGAAAATAAAGAACGAGAGAGAGAGAGAACGAGAGAGAGAGAGAACGAGCGAGAACCAGAGAGAACCAGCGAGAGAGAACGAGAGAGAACGAGAGAGAACAAGAGAGAGAGAGAGAAAACGAGAGAGAGAAAGAACGAGAGATGACCTGGGGTGGCACCCCAGCCTTCCTTGCTTGCGTCTATCAAAGGAAGGCCTCTGGGTAGAGTTGTGGGATTTAACCACCAATACAGTTTCCCCTAAATCGTGTTTCTTGTAGGTACCATATCTTCTAGATTCTGCATTTAGAAATATAGAAATAGTTCAGGTCCTTCAAAGCTTGAATAGCCATATCTTAAACACAATCCGCAGTATAGAAATCACTCACGTTTTAGCTTCTATGTTTTAGTCTAGCCATAATATGCCCAACAATGGTTTAACTGAGGCTTCTCACTGCCTGTCTGGTAATAGTAATGTGTCCATCTACTCCCTACGATGTTGATTGGATCTTTAAGGCCATTAAAATATTGAGTTACAAATTGTTCTCGTAGTTTTTGCCTTTGTGTCACAGTAATATTAAATTTCGTTCCTTGGTGACCGCAAGCGCTACCTGCAATTGCAGTATAGATGCTACATGGTCATTATGCAGCATTTATTACAGCAATATGTATCCAAATAAATAATAAGGCAGCCACTGCTGAATATTAAACACTTGTTTCTTTTACAGAGATACCTGCGTAAGTATGGCTGGACCGAGCCAGTGAAATGGGAGTCCTTGCGTTACCAGATCCCCAGCACGCCTGCGACTGAAGCGAGAACGCCAGCAGACATCACTGTCCTGACAGAAGGACAGTCAACAGCCACACATTCAGAAGCCACTGATCCATCAGAGACCCCCCTCAACCCCAACTTTGTCAATGCCCTCAAACGGTTTCAAGAGGCCAATGGCCTGCTGGTGACAGGCACGCTGGATGAGGCCACGCAGAAAACCATGAACAGTCCACGCTGTGGAGTCCCAGACCACAAAGCGCCTGAGACCAGTGAAGAGGATTACAAACCTAAAACCAATGCCTCCAATAATTCCAACACAAGTGATTCTTATGAGCATGCTAACATCACCAATGTTGAAAACCCCACACAGGTCAACTCCAGTACCCAGCCGAAGGTGGCCAACAGCTCTGTGAGTGACATGGAGCTACCACCGGCAGGGCCATTCCTCAAACGTCTGCTGGCCCAAGTGCGAAAGAAGAGAAGCCCCTCCAACAGGACGGCGGCGCAGCTGCTTAGGTTTTCCAAGCCCACGGTTAAATGGCGTTTACTGGATGAGGGCTACAGTGTGCAGCTCCCGCACGATGACCAGAGGTACATCCTGAAGCTGGCCTTCCGCATATGGAGTACCGTGGTGCCCCTGGACTTTGAGGAGGATCGCACGTCTCCGGCCCATTCCGTCGACATAAAGCTGGGATTCGGAACACGTGAGTAGAGGGCAGCATGGCATACAGAGGGCGCAGCATTGTGACGTTACTGTACTGTGAATGCTACTATATGCAAAGGAACAATAACCCGATGTGTAACCCTTTCTTGTTCGAATGGTGAAATGGCTATGCAGAGGGCCTTTCACCCTTCTGAGCCTAGGGATTGACGGAGATGGCAGGGGAGTCCCATCCCCACGCACCAGGGTACTGCCCCTGAGTTAAGAGGTCACTCTAAGGTTAGGGCATTAGCCAACACAAACCAGAGTTTCACTTTTTACTTCTGCTTGGATGCTGCTTCAATTCGGTCAGCTTGGGTTTTGAGATGGGAGGTCGGGGATTCACAGCTTTAATATGTTGGCTACAATGACTACTTCTTGGACTACACGTGATGTCTGACCTACAATCCTTTTCTGCCCCTAGCCATGAGCCCGACATTCATTAAACTTCCTCTTTGTGTGAACTAATAAAGCGTTGTTTATAAAATTATACGAAGATAGCGCATAGCAAAGCATGTGAATTGCATACTAATACACCCCTACGCCCCACTCTTATGTCATCGCCTCTTGGATTAAATGCCCATTAGCTATAGAAGCCCTTGTTGCATATCATGGCAGTTCTTTCCCACCTCCTGCTAAGATTCTATATAAAGAAGTAATGAAAAGATGTGAAAATAGGAATATATACTATCAGATAAAATAGCAGATACCAAGGCTGCTGTGAAAACCCCCCAACTTTAGATAACTCTGTATTCAACAGAAGCGAACTCATCATCCGTGTTTTTCCATCTCCACCCTTGGGAGCATGCAATGAGATCATAAGAGACAATATTAGAAAGGGGAACCTGGAAAGAGAGATCCAGGATACTGCCGTCCTGCTAGGTACTGACGTCTGTACATTAAATTAGGTATCTAAGGACAATTGGCCATATCGTAGTAAACTGTCCTGAAAGTTCTACATCTCTCACCAACAGTGGAAAGGATGCACCTTAACTGCTTCTTTATTTAACTAACTCCCTGTACTCTGGTATGAAGCTGCTATGTCTTTAAATTAAAGCAGAACAAGGCATAAATACTGTATATGTTCATTAAAAGTTCTATTTTTATTACTAAGATGACCACCTGGGGCTTTTAAATCAGTACTCTCTACTGGCGATATGGTTAGTTTCTACTTGACTCTTGTCCCATTAAAAAGGATTGAGCATGCATTTGCATTAATATCCTGTGGTTCCTTTAATCAGCAGTTCACATTATCACTCGCTAAGAACTCGTTCCTTATATATAATCATATCTACATATGTTTAACCATTCTTCACAGGATCAAACCTAGATCCTAGATTCATTAACCATATTTAAAGTGAAATTTACAAACTAGTTAAAGAGCATCTCTACAAAACTTGAATTTCAGATTACTTCTCTGAATTCACAAACTGTCCCCCAGCAAATTTTCAAGGAAGCAACTGTGCTTTGCACAACATAGTCACCAATCCAAGTACCAAGGTCCTTGCTGAAGCAACATTGCAGCCCGAGTGTCTTGCAAGGATGTGATGAAAACCAAGAAAAGTTATACCCAATGGTCCATGACTGCCGCCGTCCCCATACATTGGGAAAATTCAGAGACTGCTAGGAAATGTAGCTTGTCATTGAAGCACTATCGCTAGTGATTTCTCCAAACATGAGACGCCTCACAACAGATTAAGCAATGCGAACACTACTAGGCTTCCTTTTCTGAAATGAACTCAGCCTGAGCAGGTTTGAAGCATTGCATCCACTGAGCCATAAGCAGTCAGCCATGCCCCCTGACATCTGTCAGCATCAACAGTCACACATGACTCCTTCCCAAAGTTTCTCTTATCTATTTATTCCAAGTTTTCAGGATAGAGCACACCAAGAAGACACCATATATCTTCACCTTCAAAGAAAAGTTAAAGATAAATTATGCAAGTTATACAAACAGAAAATTTCCAGGCTTGAAAAGCAGTCTGTATAACCACCCCCCCTGCCGCCCTCCCCCAAATCCCCACCAACTGTGCAAGCATTCCACAAGCCCTGCTACTGCTCACTTTCTTCCATCATTTATGAACGCCAAGGCCTTTGTGGTGTTAGAACGGTTGCAGTTAATTCACATCAGGAACTAGTACATAAGTTATCACGATTGCATTGGTCATTAATATGTTCAGCTCCTTGCTTAAATAGCCATGTATGTAAAGCATATGGGAAACAGCCTTTACAACGCGGGCTGGGCCACGCTTGCCTTAACCACGCGGTCTAGATGAGCGGATTTGCGGGTACATGAATAGGAAGGATTGGGAGAGGATGCGGTCTGGTAAGTGGGGTTGTGGATGGGTTTTGAGGTGGTGGGGGTAGTTTTTTGGGTTGGGGGAGTTTTTAAGGCTCGGGGGTCGAGGTTGTTTTTAGGGCTCAGGGCAGGGGGGGGGGGGAGAGGTCCGGGTAGTTTTCAGGGGTGGTGGTCAGTTTGTAGGGCTCGAGGGGTCTGCGAGGGTTGGGAAAGTTTTAGGACCTGCTGGTCCGCTTTAAGGGCTCATGATGGGGAAGGCACAGTTTTCAGGGCTGGGGGCAGTTTAAGGGCTCCTCAGTACAGGGAGGGCTGGATCGGAGAAGTTTATTGAAAGTGGGGGCAAGTTTTAGGGCCAGGACGGGGGGGGGGGGGAGACTGTTTTTAGGATCGGTAGGTTCAGGGCTCACAGGTGGCTCTGGGGTCGTTTTAGGACATGGGGCTGGGTTTTAAGGCTGAGGCCAGGGGGAGGGTATTATCTTTACATACATATCCGTTTACCAATTATGCCTTCACCATGAAATGGCATGGTATAGGCATGCATGTTAAAGGCATGCGTGGTAAAGGAATATGTTTTTAAGAAGCCATTCCCTGTTGGGGCAGCGTTGTAGAGACATTCGCGGTTTTAGCCATGCATGCTTCTACCATACAACCAAAGCGTACGGTTTTTAATTTGACCTTTATTGCATATTAAAACCATAACTCCCATAATTCGCAATACATCATCCTACAAATCATAAGGTCTCTTGAGTGGGCGTCATAAATGACTGTTTTTCAGCTGCTGTGACAGCTCACCTTCTGTCAATCAACTTAGTATAGGGGGTCCCAGCTTCGAGGCTTCCCTTGCTACAGAATGTCTGGCTACTGTGGCCCCGAGGCCATGCCTGGACTGCAAGTGCTGTGTCTGCCCAGCGCTGACCATTTCTTACCCCTTTTGTCAGCCCTGAAGTGTCCTTCCCTTGAGGCCTACCAAGGGCCTTGTTTGGACAGGTGTCCTTTTATGTCCTTGTGTGAAGACATTTATTGTTTAACCTTGTAGCTACCTGTTCCCGGCTTTTGCGGCTGCAATGCCTACGTTATCTGGAATGGAGCAATCAGCTTTCCACTGGCCAACAAAACAACACAATGCTGACCACTTCTCTCGACCGCCTTTTGGCAGCATTCCCCTCTGATTGACTCTAATACAAACTTGTGTTTAGGCCACTTCTATGCCCCTTGTTTTGCGCGCTTTTTTCATGCCATCTGCTGCCGTGCCTCTCAGGTCTCTCTAGGGTCGGTCTCGGTATGGTGGGACAACCTCCCCCCCCAGCTGTGTGAGCATCCCACGGGCCCTCCGCTGTTCACTTTTTCCCCATCAATTAGGGGCACCAAGACCTTTGTGGGGTTAGAACGGCCTCAGTTTATTCACTTCTTAATTTGGTAAATATTTTATCACAATTGTGCTGGTCCGGAGGACCTTGTTCGGTCCTTTTGTGTGAAGATATTAATTGTTAAACTTCGCAGCTACCCGCACACTAGTGGTGGTTGACCGACCTCCGATAGCCCCCCAAAGCCTAAGAGAACTCAGTAGTTCCAATGCCCCCACGATGTTCAGGAGGAACATATTACTGCCTACACTAGACAGATGGACCTGGTCGTCCGCATAATAGCTAGGCATCCTTAGGCTGATGAGGCCAGGCCTCACAGATTCCCAACCCTTGCCTTTGCAGACCTTGCACCTAGATCTTACCAGTACTCCCTGGCTCACCGCCCCCAACACCCGCATTGCACTCTGATTTCTAACCATAATATCTAGGCCAGACACATCAACCTTGTAAATTACCACTGTGGCAAGCTTTCAGTGAGCCCTTTGCGCGTCCCACACTGCAGAAAAGAGCTGGCTCCATTTCGTGCCTGGTTTTTCCAGCCATATAAACCTGGTTTGTGCAGCCATATGCCACCATACAGATTACTGGCGACCACCCACCGATGTGCCGTCGTGATGAAAGAGTGTCCTACTATCCACACCATTCCTTTTTTCGTGCCATCCCCAGCACTGAAAGAAAAAGCCCTACGTTAGTTTGATGATGGCCTAAATGTATTCTTTAAAGGCAGGGGATTTCCGCCTCCCTAAGTGCTTAATCCCTTTGTCCACTATGCCCTGTGCCATCGCTGTGGTGACTGTCCCAAACTATGTAAAGCAAATCGTGCCCTGGTGAGGCTCTCCCTTGCCAGGGCTTGGAGCATTACTGCAGTGAATTGAAATTTGCTGGGGTAGCTAGCTCCTGCTCTAATGTATGAATAGAGGGGGGTGCCTCCCGACCTGACCTGCATGTAACTGCGGGTCAAGCATACCGGACAGTGACTCGAGTCGGGTGTGCTTCCCTTTCCAGTCCTGGTCAGTTTCTGAACTCCTCAAGTACACTACCAAGTGCGTGTCCCCAAACTGTAGGCCCCACACCCCGAGGCAAGCCAAGCCTGGGGTGGCCCTTTGCGGGGCAACCAGCTCGCTCCCCCTTAATGCCCCACAAAAAGCCAGAGCGATAGCTGTTTTGAACACGTGTGTCTCCCCCGCTGACCTACATATGCCCAATAGAGTCAGTAAGATCGCTTCAGCCTCTCAAAGTCAATTGGTAGTCTGATGAAGTGGTTCATTCAGCCCAAGCCCTTCAATCCTGCGTGGCAGTAAAAAGTGTTAGTTGGATGCACCCCCCGTACAAGTTTGAGTGGTACACCATGGCACTCAGATATGACCACGCCCACACTCCGGACTTGCCCTACTCAAAAGAACATTGTATACATTCTTCTACTTTTGTCGCTGAAGCAGGCGCTAGTGACACACCCCTCCCCCCTCCCGTTGCCCCCCTGAAACGTTCCACACACTTACGGTAGGTGCTGGCGGTTTTTGAGGCCAGATTAACGCTAGGTCTGCTCCATTGCATCCCATATGTCTTCTGGTATTTCGGTCATTGTCTAGTCTGCCCACAGCTCCAGTTGGCGGAACCTATTCCACTGAAAGCTAGTGAGAACGATCGAGTTACCACATCCAGTCACATGCCTAGCTTTTATTACCATGTTGCTTTCCAGCTGACAGCCCACTAACACAACATGTGTATTTGTAAAGCGCATGTTCACCCAAGGGTATCTTCACACTGAAAAACAGATGTTTATTATTACCTGACTCAATGGTACTCATTTATGGACCTCAGAAAGATGAAAGGCAGAGTGTAACTGATCGAACACAGACCCCTACAGTGGACGCATTAGTCCACTGAGCCACCAGACCTGGCTTTTGCCATTGAAGCAGTTTTAGCACTCTTGAGCAGTGCGCTGCTCCTACGTTTATTGCCCAGACTTCTGCGTGATTGTCTGATCAATGTTACCCACCTGTTCGCCAGGTGCTCTTGCCACAGTGGAAACGCCACCACTATTGAGAATAGCTCCAGCAGCGCCACATTTGTGGTCAGTCCAGTCTTGCCAAGTGGCGCCTAGAATGGCACCGAAGCCCTCGCTACCTCTGCATTCATGTACAGGCTCAGTTGCTCTGCCGTCACCCAGGGGGCCGCCATACCAGGGTCCCAAGGAAGTTCTGCCACTGCTGTAGGTCCCTCCTGACCCCTGCAGTCAGTCTTATTCTGTGATGCTTCCATGTGATGCCCTTTGTCAGTCAAGCCAAACGCCTCACGATTGTGTGGCCTGCCGGGATAACCCTGCCAGCAAGGTTAAGCTTCCCAAGAAGCCGCACAAGTTCTTTGAGTGTGGAGCCCACTGACCCCCTCCTTTGAATTAGCTATATCCCCAGAAATGTCTGATACTTAGTGGGGCCTTCCATCTTATTCTAGGTTAGTGGGATCCAGAGTTGCCTCATCAATACCTTGAATTGTCCCACTATCACCTTGCACTGCTCGTTGTCTGGTGCGCCCACAAACAGGAAGTCGTCCAGGTAGCAGAACTTCCCACCCTCTGGGCATCTTTCGCCAAGTTGTTCCCAAGTGTTCCCAAGTGTTATCCTGGATTTCTGGCTTTCTTTTTACTATGGACTGTTTATATAGAAGTCTCTGGTTTTTGATGAGTTCACTATCTCTGGTTTTTAAAGCGTTTTTTAATGACTGGTTTGCCTTTGTGCATTGTGGGTCAAACCAGCCAACTATTTTCTTTATTTTCTGTCTTACTCTTAGTTTTCAGTCCTCTAGAGATTTCAGCAGTAATATTACAGAAGGCCCCCATAATCTGATTGTCGGTGAGGTCCACCCTATTACAAACTTCTATATCTTGTTTACAGTTGTTTGTTAAAATCTCCATATAATCTTTTGAATTTACTCCTGACCATTTGATAGATATATTATTCCCCCCCCCCCCCACTCCCACCCCCGAGTAGAAATAAACGGAGCTAAACGCGGTCCAGTCTGATAGGTGTCTTCTATTCTAACTGTTAAAAGAAGTGGATGGTGATCACTAACACAAACTATTTTCACCTCCATTTTCTCTACTTGCTCTTGGCCACGTGCCGAGATTAGAATGTGATCAATGATTGGACCTTGGCCATGTCCTCCGAAGGTAGGTCATTGAGGTTGCCCATCCGATGTATACTGATCTAGTAATTCTGGATTGAATTTGGACATTACCTCACTAATGGAGTCACCATAGTGATTAGGGGGGAAAGGCGAATAACTATCCCCATACTCATTTCCATACCCATAGAGCTTTCCGTCTGAAATACTACACTTTTTGCTATTAAAATCTCCGAGCCAAATCAAAAGATAATCACCCTTTATTTCTTTTAAAAATAAATCAATCTCTCACAAGTACCAATATCACTTTATTTAGGGCGTTATCAAAAACATTATTATAAAAATGAATTACTATAAAACCTCGCCAACCTTGGACTCAAGCAGCTGGTGTCCACCCTCACCCACCTCGCCGGACACACACTCAACGCCATCTTCTCATCCAGCAAAGACATCGCCGTCAGCCACGCCACAGAACTCCACTGGACAGATCACAGATGCATCCACTTCACCTTCAGAAGAACGACGACCCACCACCACCAGCAACAGGTTGCCCGAAGAAGCTGGAACAAGATCACAGCCGACCAGCTCGCCGCCTCCCTGAGCCAGCACCCTCCGGCCAGCTCAGCGAACCCCAGCCAGGCCGCCGACAACCTCACGAAGTGGATCAGCAACTGCGCGGACGAACTCGCCCCACTGAGGACCCCGCCCAGCAGACCCGGCAGCAAGAGAGCCCCATGGTTCACCGACGAACTCAAGAGCTCCAAGAAGAACTGCCGAGCCCTCGAGAAAGCCTGGAGAAGAGAACCCACGCCGGACAAAAGGACCACCCTCAAGCTCGCCACCCGGAAACACCACCAACTGATCCGCATCGCCAAGAAAACGGCTTTCAAAAACCGACTGGACAACAACGCACACAACTGCAAGGAACTCTTCAACATCGTGAAAGAGCTCTCCAACCCCAACGCCGGAAACAACGACATCACCCCTTCGCAAGACCTCTGCAACTCCCTCGCCTCCTACTTCCACAACAAGATCGCGGACATACACTACAGCTTCAGCACTCAACCGACGCACGCCACGACCGCAGCATCGCCACCCACCACCACCCTCCGCGCCTGGACCCCGGTCAACACCGAAGACACCGCCCACACGATGAACTCCGTCCACTCCGGATCTCCGACCGACCCCTGCCCTCACCACGTCTTCAACAAAGCCGACGCTGTCATCGCACCCTACCTGCGGGACATCATCAACACCTCATTCGACACCGCCACCTTCCCCGAGAGCTGGAAGCACGCCGAACTCAGCGCTCTACTGAAGAAACCTACAGCAGACCCCACCGAACTCAAGAATTACCGCCCCATCTCTCTACTCCCGTTTCCAGCCAAAGTCATCGAGAAGACCGTCAACAAACAGCTGGCCGCCTTCCTCGAGACGAATGGATCCCTCGACCCATCGCAATCCGGATTCCGTGCCAACCACAGCACCGAGACCGCCCTCATCGCCGCCACTGACGACATCCGAGCCCTGATGGACAACGGGGAAACAGCGGCCCTCATCCTCTTAGACCTCTCCGCGGCTTTCGACACGGTCTGCCACCGCACCCTAGTGCAGCGCCTCAGCAACGTCGGAATCCAGGAGAAGGCGCTGGAATGGATCGTCTCCTTTCTCGACGGAAGAACACAAAGAGTCCGCCTACCACCGTACAAGTCAGAGGCCACCAAAGTCATCTGCGGCGTCCCTCAAGGATCCTCACTGAGTCCGACTCTCTTCAACGTCTACATGAGCCCCCTCGCGGCCATCGCACGCCAACACAACCTCAACATAATCTCCTACGCCGACGACACCCAGCTGATCCTCTCCCTGACCAACGACCCCGCCGCCGCCAGAGCCAACCTGCACGAAGGGATGAGAGAGGTAGCCGAGTGGATGACGACGAGCCGCCTGAAGCTGAACACAGATAAGACGGAGGTCCTCATCCTGGGCTCCTCACCCTCTGCCTGGGACGACTCCTGGTGGCCCCCCGCCCTGGGCACCGCACCCAAACCGACGGACCACGCACGCAACCTGGGTTTCATCTTGGACTCCTCCCTCTCCATGACCAGGCAAGTCAACGCCGTCTCCTCGTCGTGCTTCAACATCCTGCGCATGCTGCGGAAGATCTTCTGGTGGATCCCCACAGAGACCAGGAAGACCGTCACCCAGGCCCTCGTCACCAGCCGACTGGACTACGGCAACGCACTCTACGCCGGAACCACCGCCAAGATCCAGAAGAGACTCCAGCGCATCCAGAACGCCTCAGCCAGACTCATCCTCGACATCCCACGACACAGCCACATCTCCGGACACCTTAGAGACCTGCACTGGCTCCCGGTCAACAAGAGAATCACCTTCCGCCTCCTTACCCACGCACACAAAGCTCTCCACGACCAAGGCCCGAGCTACCTCAACAACCGAATCAACTTCTACGCTCCCAAACGCCACCTCCGATCCGCCAGCCACGCCCTCGCCGCCGTCCCACGCATCCGCAGAGCCACTACAGGAGGAAGGTCCTCCTCCTACCTAGCCGCCAAGACCTGGAACTCCCTCCCGGCCAACCTGCGCCTGACCCAAGACCACCTCTCCTTTAGGAAGAAGCTCAAGACCTGGCTGTTCGAGCAGTAGCGCCCCCCCCCCCCCCCCCCCAAGCGCCTCGAGACCCTACGGGTAGGTAGTGCGCTCTATAAATGTCTTGATTGATTGATTGATTGGTGGTCAGAAGAATAAAGCCACAAGAATTGGAAAAAGGGAGAATCAATTTAAGCTTTCTTCAGAATCAATGGACATGTAACTGAAAGTAAAACGGCTAGACCACCCTTTGCTCTTCCATTCCGTGAAGGGGTTGCTTAAGTAGCCACGGCTGCAAAGCCATCAATGTAGAAGGGTTCCGTGTGCCAAGTCTCTTGCATGCAAATGATTTCACAGTCATTTAAAAAAAAACAGGGCATGTATCATCATTTAATTTCTTATTCATACCGGCAATGTTCCAAGTTACTAAAGTCAATCTTCTTGATTTCAATTTTTGAGTTGCAAGTAGTATCTCAGGTAGTATCTCATCAATGGGGCAAGAATCTTGTGCCGTATCCGGTTGTAGTCAGTCTACATCACTACATCTTATGATGGGTAAAAATCTATTAAATAAATCAAGTGGTCTAGACTTCTCCACTTTTGTAGAACCATATCCAGATTGACTAGAATTTCTCGTATCCGGCTCGTACAAAAACCCTAGTGGAACCCCTGTGATGGTTTTATTCTGATGTTTTAATGATATCTCACAATTATTGCATAGGTCTTCCAGCAGGGTATTAACCATCTCAGGGTGTCGAAAGGAGAGTACAACACAGTCCACTTTGCAATTTTTTAAATTGTTTCCCTACTCAGAGTACTCCTCTTACCATGTTACAATTACAATTGCTTGATTTAATAAGCTTTTTAGTCTTCCCCTCACCTCCCTGATGCCTGGGCCACTCGCAGCCGAGCATAGATGCTGACGAGTCGGCCCCAGGTACTTAGTTACGGCAGACATATTGGGAGAGTTCTGGTGCTCTGACGCGCTCTAGTCGCGCTTAAAAGGAGCATCTCAGAGCCCGTCGCCTGATTAGCTGGTTGTCTGTATCCCTCCTGAGGCGGAAGCCGGGAGGTTCTGTTCCTGTGTTTATCGTGATTTCTGTATTTTAATTACTTCATTGTACAATTACAATTGCTTGATTTAATAAGCTTTTTAGTCTTCCCCTCACCTCCCTGCTGCCTGGGCCACTCGCAGCCGAGCATAGATGCTGACGAGTCGGTCCCGGGTACTTAGTTACGGCAGACATATTGGGTGGGTTCTGGTGCTCTGACGCGCTCTAGTCGCGCTTAAAAGGAGACAGGCATGCCTCCGCGCAGCGGACGCACCGGACCTGCGCCGGAGTCGTGCCAGAGTGTTGCCCGTGTGCGCCCGTCAGCGCTAAGGAGGTGCCAGGGGCCAGTCCAGCTGCGGATTTCAGTCCCTCGCCCATTATATATATTGCATATTCCATCAGCACCTTGAGAACACTACGGCCACCCAGGTTAACTTGTCACCATAAATTCCGGCCGGAGGAGTTAGATAAAGGATGTAACTGTTGGTGCTTTAAGAAGAGGCAATATACGTCTCCCCCATACCTACGGTCGTTACGACTGTCATTGAGACGCACACTCCTTCTCGCCACTCTGGAGAAACGGGCTTTCTTATAAATGCTCGCTCCTTGGTGAAAAATAATATTGCATTTAGTGACTTCGTCTCAGACAGAAAGCCCTTGTGGGTTTTTGTCACAGAAACCTGGGGCTCAGATTCAGCTGGTCCTGACTTGGTTGATGCTATTCCCGATGGCTATGCCCTCGTGAGACTGGATAGAGTTGGCCGGAAAGGTGGGGGCATTGGCATTCTGCATAAAACCTCATCTAACTGCCGTATCGAATGCCTCCCCACCCCTCATAACTCCTTCCAGGCCTCTCATTTTTTACTTAGCCCTTCCCCCACGGTGTCCTTTACAGGCGTTCTAATTTACAGACCCCCTGGTCCCAGGTCGGCCTTCACCGCTAGTCTTTTGGAAGTCCTTGAACCTTTTATTGATGTGCCCAATTTTACTATCCTTGGGGATTTCAACTTCCATCTTGAAAACTCCAACTCACCGGACACCATATCGCTTGTGGATTTCCTGGCTTCTTGTGGGCTTCTTCAAAAAGTGAGATGCCTCACCCACTCAGCAGGCCATACTTTAGATGGGGTCTTTACAAATGACCCCAGATTGGAAGTAGGCCTTCCTATTTCCCTCTCATGGTCTGATCATATGGCAGTCCCCTTTGAGTTCGATCCTGGACGACGGGATCTGCCTCTAAAGGAAAATTACTTCTGGACTCTCAAAAGGAACTATAGAGGCCTCAACAATGAAGCCCTTAGCCCCTTCATTGCTAAGCTCATGTCCTCTTCTAAAACTGATACGGATACTGCCGCTCAGGAATTGATCAACACCATTTCAGAAGCAGTCAATACCCTTGCCCCGGTTAAACCCCATTACTGTGCCAGGAAACGTCTGTCGGCCCCGTGGTTCTCTGACTCCCTTAGACTACATAGGCAGGAATGTAGGAGACAAGAAAGACTCTGGAGAGCACATTCTGACCCTGATGATAGGATCAAACATAAAAATCTTATTATAGGTTATAAGGCCGCAATTCTAGTGGCTAAAAAAATCCTACTTTTCCAACGTGACCACTTCTCTCAGTTCCCCTAGAGATCTTTTTAAAATTGTGGACTCTCTGTCTCTCACTCCGTCTCCAGATCCCACTATCCCGTCTCAAGAACTGTGCGACCAGATCTCCACGTTCTTTCACACCAAGATCGTGGATATTCATTCTGCTTTAGAAGCCCTCAACTCCACTCAGGATTCCGCCCTACCTTCGGACCCCCTGCCCCGTCCAGCTTTGCTCTTGGTATCTCTAGGACGCTTGTCCAATTTCCCCCTCCTATCCTATGAAGGCTTGAATGTTCTTCTTGATAAACTTAAATCGGGATCCCCTTTGGACCCCTGCCCTCTCAAAATATTGAAAGACTGCAGAGAAGTCCTGCTCCCCCCTTACCTTGATGTAATGAATTCGGCAATTTCTAATGACGTCTTCCCTGCATCATGGAAGCTGGCTATTGTAAAACCCTTATTGAAAAAGCCAACTTTGGATCCTGGTATCCTTAAAAATGTTCGTCCTATATCCCTTCTCCCTGCCCCAGCTAAGATGCTTGAGGCCCACCTCCATTCTCATCTCAGCGCCTTTCTGGACAACGCCAACCTGCTAGATTCTTCACAGCATGGCTTTCAAAAGGCGCACAGCACCGAGTCGGCCCTCACAGTGGTGGTCAACAACATCTGCGCTTAGGTCGACAGAGGTCACCCTACCATCTTGATCCTGCTCGAACTCACAGCCGCCTTTGACACCCTGTCTCCATCCATCTTGTGTAGGCGGCTCGGTGAGACTGGAGTGGAAGGACCGGCCTTCGGTCTCTTGACATCCTTCATTAACCAACATGCCCAAAAGGTCAAACTGGGTGACTTCCTTTCCTCTGCTAAGCCTTTGCACTGTGGGGTCCCACAGGGCTCATCTTTGAGCCCCACATTGTTCAACATATATGTGGCCCCACTTGCAAGGCTAGTTAGATCTTATGGATTGGAAGTCTTATCGTATGCTGACGATACCCAGATCATGGTCTCCCTATCTCACTCTGTGGAGTCCACGGCCCTTAATGTTAAGAAATGCATGGAAGCCGTGGCAGGTTGGATGTCCTCAAATTTCCTCAAGCTCAATGGGGAAAAGACAGAGATCCTCATCTTTGGTAGCAAACAAGATCTTTGGCCGGATGACTGGTGGCCACCCTCCCTTGGAACCTGTCCCAAGCCGTCCCTGGTTACCAGAAATTTGGGGTCACCTTTGACACCTCACTGGCGTTTGATAAACAAGTGAACAAAACTGTTTCAACCTGCTGTGGGGTTTTGAGGACCCTCAGGAAATTAGTACACTTCCTCTCCCCTGATGCTCGGAAACAGGTTGTTGTGGCCCTCATTTCTCCTCGTCTGAACTATTGCAATGCCCTCTACCTTGGCATTTGCAAAAAGCTTTTTCACCGCCTCCAGATTATCCAGAACGCTGCAGCCAGGTTCGTGGTGAATGCCCCCAGACATGTTTCTGTCACAGGAATCAGGAAAAATCTTCACTGGTTGCCTGTTCAGGCCAGGGTAAACTTTAAGGTTCTGGTTTTGACTTACCGCGCTCTTCACGGCCTGGGTGTTGAGGACATTGGGTCCCTCGTATCCTTCTATACTCCGACCAGGGCCCTTAGATCGGCTCATAAAAATCTTCTGACGATTCCCCGGATCGCCAAGGCCAGGTGGGGAGGGAGGGCTTTTTTCTCCCTCGCCCCCAAACTGTGGAAAACGCTTCCAGCGGACCTTAAGGGCCAGCCATCTCTTGCCCTGTTCCGGAAAATTCTAAAAACCTGGCTATTCGCAGAATCCTTCCTGTAACATCTGCTTCCTCCAGATGCCTCGGACCACTCAGCTGTTTCTTTTTTTCCATCAGATGCGCCTTGATGCCTTCGGGTTAAGTTGCGCCTTATAAATTGCCAATTCATGTTAATACTATGAGACAAGGTATTTGCGTCCTATGCGTCAGCGGCGGGGAGTACTGCGGCGCTTCTGACCAGTCCCCCCAAGCTGTTTTGCTTCTTGAGTTTTGGGGAGGCAAGCCCTCCTGGTCCCCGCCGCTGCCTCCACCTCTCCGGGGCTGTTGCCTGGCCACCGAATCTGACTTTGCCCCGTCTTTGAGGCATTCTGAATGGTGATGCTGCTGTGATCAGCGGTGTCCTGCCCTCATCCCTCCTTGGTCATGTGGCTGCCTCCCCCATCCGACCCTGCGTGAAGCATTCGAGTCTGCTGCCTTGTTGTTTTCGTGTTGGATTCTTGTGTGTTCTGCCATTTTGGGTTGATGCTGTTGGTTCCCATGGCCTGGGTCCTCCATCTTGGCGGTTTCGACCTATCATTGTTACTGGACTGCTCCGTGTTCACCTGTCTGTTGTTTTTCTCAAGTAGCCCCCCCCCCCCACCACCTCTTTGGTCTCCTACTCCCCTCTCATCTTATACTATCACCGATTCATGGGATGTTTATGATTGTTGGTCCCCAGCCAGTTTGTATGTCTTTTACTGTGACTTTTTTTGTATGTACTTCCCCTCTGCCTGACCCGATTATGCATTCCTTACCCCTTTTTACCATTCCCCCCCTACCATCCATGCCCCATTTGACGTGTCTCTTGGCTATGCTATGTGCTAATAACCCATGTTATTGTGTATTCACTGTTTTTAACTTGTAACTCGCTGATCCTCATGTAAAGCGCTCTGATACCTCCAGGTCTAGCCAGTGCTATATAAACCTCTGCAACAAAATAAATAAATAAATATTCATAATGATTATAAAACCAGAATACAACCTTATTTTTCAGTTCTTCCCAATCCTCATTTACACTATCCTTTAATTCTGGCACATTTTTCAGGATTATCGTACAGGGTGTAGCCTCAGGGGTAGATGTAATGGTCTTTGGGGCCTTATGGGTAACGGTTTTTGACCATGTTTGGCCGCTTCTATAATGTTTGGTCTCGCCTTTTTTGTCACTTGATTGGCCAATGTCATAGGGCATGACCCAATATTGGTTTTTTTCTTGTCCCTTGGCTTAAAAGTATTTTTGCCTTCACCCAATGCTGGTGGCCCCTGTAAACCGTGTGAGGGATCATTTGTAGTAATTCTGGGATTATTAACCATAGCTGTTATGTTATTTGTAGCGGATTGTATATTTCCATTTTGGCTTTTCTCCTGCATTATCGACTCCCCGATTTGTTTACAGATACTGGCAACATCATTCTTAATTTTTAAAATTTCGGATAACAAATTTTTCTTGATTGAGTCCATTTTTCCAATGTAACTTTTTAAAAACTGAGCCCAAGTTATGGGGATAATCATGACTTTGAACGGCCCTTATGCCCCATTCTGTTTTTGAGGCAATGGCTGTTGTTGTATTTGAGATTGTTTACTGGGTTGTTTTTCCCTTCCGTTGCTGTTTGCCTTTAATTGCAGGGGGTATAGATGGGTCTCAGCCTTCTGTTAATACTGATATCTCTAATAGTGACGTTGATACACATTAGTGACTAACGGTGTGATATTTTTTGTTGAGGATTAATATTTGTATCTGTCTCTAAAGCAGTTGTATCCACAAATGTTTCTTCAACCACATTATTTCATGCGATCTTTGTTGCTGCTTAGCGCTCCTCGACATTAACAATCTCGCTATTAATTAGTCACATTGCAGTATGTAGGTAGTTCGTTATAGGTGCACTTAGTGTTGCATTCTTATTGTTACTCTCAGATGCAGCACCCGCAAGCTTACGTTTTCCCATGATTATATTCACCAGTAATGTTCAAAAAGGCACGCAAGAGAGTGAAAAACTATATGTACGAACATATAACAATGGTTTCAGCCACTCTTACCATGAGTTCGGGAGGTTGGTAGTGGAGCCTTAGGGACATGGGCCGGGCCAGCCCAGCCTCTTCCGGCCGCAGACAGGCTCGCACGTCCCGCGCTGTGGGATACCTGGCGGCAGCGTACCCACTGCTTGGTGGCCTGGGTAGTGTAGTCCCGGCTTTCCTGTGCTCTACCCGGGTCTCTGGCGGCAAGTGGCAAGCTGTAGTAATAACATTCTACCGCACTGCGGGAGACCTGGCCTGATTTTTAAGCACCTCCTGGCGCGTGAGTTCTCCGTAGGCGGCGTGCGCGCCGCTTGGTAGCCTGTGTAGTGTAGTCCCGGCTCTACCCCATATGTGCGCCTCTTCCCTGAAGGGACGCATCCGTCAGCAGAGTCTGTTGAGGCATTTCCTCTTGAAAAGGCACTCCTGCGATGAGATGAACCCGTCGCATCCACCATCGGATGGAGAGTCAGACTGACAGAGGTATTGATAACTTGTCCTCCCAACGATTGGAGATTTGGGACCACTGATCCTCCAGAGTTTGTTGCAGAGGTCTCATGTGAAGCCTGGCGTTTGGAACGAGAAAAATGCACGAGGCCATGGAACCCAGCAGAGATGAGATCTGCCTGACAGTGGGCCGAGGTATCTTCAGGAGACTTTGACCCTTGTGGAGAATGGATGATAGTCTCTCCTCCGAAGGATACGCTATTGCGTTGACAGAGTCCAGAGTTGTGCCTAGGTAGTGTATCCTCTGTGTTGGATTGAGGATCGATTTTTTTTAAAGTTTACATGGAGATCGAGCTGATGCAACTGGTGAATGCAGTGCGTGAGGTGCTGTTTCAGAAGAGTTGGAGACGCACTCTTGAGAAGCCAGTCGTCTAGGTAAGGGTCGACGAATATGTGCTGTTTCCTCAAGAAACCAGCTACTACTGCCATGCACTTTGAGAATGTGCGAGGAGCCGACTTCAAAGCGAAGGGCAGGACCGTGAATTGGATATGGTTTGATTGGATGCAAAATCGTAGAAACTTCTGATGCTTGGAGAGATTGGTATGTGGAAATAGGCATCTTGAAGATCTATGGAACACATCCAGTCCCCTTGATGTAGAAGTGGTATTATTTGATGTAAAGCCAGAATTCAGAATTTTTCTCCTAGAATTAATTTGTTGAGACATCTGAGATCTAGTATAGGCTTCAACTCCTTGTTTGGACCTTTCTTTGGGACCAAAAAGTAACAAGAGTAGATCCTTTGCCGACGTTGATGCCATGGGACCTCCGTCGAGTAGAGCAGACACCTCTTCCCTCAAAAGATTTATGCAATGGGTGACAGTCTTTTGAGGAGGAATGGAAGGTGGAGGGGACTTGAACTTGATGGTATACCCATTCCTTACAATATTCAGCACTCACTTGTCTAGTGTGATTTTTGTCCACCCTTCCAGGTAGAAACGGACCCTCCCTCACCCCCCCACCAGAGTGGGTAACAGAGATAGGGGAAGCAAGCACTCACTGCTTTTGTTGTTGCTTGGCAGCAGGTGTGGACTGTCTGGAATTACCACCTCTTCCTCTACCAGGACGACACTGGGAGAATTGTGACCTTCCTTGATTTTGCTGGGAGGACCATTGAGGGTTTGAACCTTCTGTTGGTTTTGTTGCCGATCGTAAGGGCGGTAGCATCGCCTGAAGGCCTTCCTCTTCTTGAGCCCCACAGCTTTCACTGTATCCAGCTCGGTCTTCACTCTGGCCATTTCATCATCAGCATGAGAGCCGAAGAGTGATGTGCCATTGAAGGGGAGTTAAGAACGAGATGATGTGCTTCTGGCTTGAGCCCCGTCAATCTCAGTCAGGCAGAGCGTCGGGCATAAACCCCATGAGCATAGCTATGTGCTGCTAGATCAGAGGCATCAGCCGCTGCACTAATGACTTGATTGGCTACTAAGCCACCTTCATGCAGAATTTCCATGAAATCTTGCTTGTCTTCCTTTGGGAGCTATTCTGTGAAACGTGAAAGGGAGTCCCACAAGGAACAGTCACATCGACCCAGTAGGGCTGAGGCGCTGGCTACTTTCATGTAAGAAGCCGAGGTTGTGCACATTCTCTTACCCACAGAATCCATGTCCTTACTGTCTTTATCTGGGGGCACTGCCGATGATGCTGACCCTGTTTGATTTTTTCGTGCCACTGAAACAATAACAGAGTCCGGTGGAGGGTCCGCACTCAGAAAAAAGGGGTTATTTTCAGGAGCTTTATATTTCTTGGTAATCCGAGATGGTGAAGCTCCCACCGATGCTGGAGAGAGAAAGTGTTGCAGAGCAGGCTCCAGCTATCCAGGGACTAAAGGGAGCAAAGGTCTAGAGGAAGGCTTTTGGTGCAAGGTTTCTAAAATTAGTGATGTTTTGGTGGACCAGTATTTCAATGTGGAGTTTCGCAGCCCCATGGCAGAGAACCTCATTGAAGGTCAGAATATCATCAATGGGCGATATTCTACTTGGAGGAGAGGAAGACAGAGTCAGAGAATAGTCAGCCTTGGAATCCGACGACCATGAAGAAGATCTAAGGCTTCGTCTTCTAGGAGGTCTATGGCGAGATCTGGATGCCTGACTCCTAGGAGAGCGTGATGATCGCCTTCTTACCGATGGAGACCTTCTTGGAGTAGTACGTTCGTGTCTTTCCGAAGAATGCACAGACTGAATCAGAGGTGACTTGGACCTTGAAGGACACTGTGGTAGATTAATCCTGTGGATCTTCCATTCTCCTATGTCTCGTAGCCATCTCGGCGAGATATTAGTTGGCGGGGCTGGAGACCGCACTGGTGAGGGTTCGGGAATGACGTGCACTATCTGAAGCCCTGGGGAGGAGGAAGCACTCCCTGACGTCACCACCTGAGAGTCCTGCGTCGAACGGCCCTTCGACGTCCCCCTAGGTCTCCTCGGTGGCGGAGATCCATGATCTGATTGTGATCTCCTCGATGTCGACCTCCTCGACGTAGACCTAGATCTCGACCTTCTAGACCCAGATGGCCTTTTCCTAGATCTCAACGTCGATCTCCTAGACGGTGATCTCCTTGATGTCGACCTCCTCGGTGACGACGTAGATGGCATGTCTCGACGTCGAATGTCTGGGTCTCTTCAGCGTCGAAGCCCTTGGTGTTCGGTGTAGGAAGGTGGATATCTGACTATGGTAACCCCCAAACATTTTGCCTGGTGTTTAGCTGGTTTTTGACATAGTTGGCCTGGGATCCTGCTATTCAGGGCCCCAGGCTGATTGCTCTCTCCTTAAAATGGACTCCATGTACCTTAGGTGCATACACAATTGGAACTGGTTCACCTTATAGGCCCCTGTAACAGTGTACCATAGGTACCCAGGGCATAGGTGTTTCCAAGGCCTACCAGGGGCTGCAGCATGTATTGTGCCACCCCTGGCCTGGCCTCCATATTTGACACAACTGGCTGATCACTCAGCTGGGGTAAGTTGGTGTAATCACCTCTTACTTAGATACAGTATCCCTATATCTACCCTTAAACTGGACACATATGTTCCTATCAGCCACTCCTATGGAATGCCTCTTCAATCCTGGAGGCAGAGTGCTTGGAAATATGTGAGATGGTGCTCTAGCATGAGCTGAGCCTGTCTGCAGCTGTTGGGAACCACTCCCTAAGCTGTTCCGGGATATTGCCATACCATATACTCTTAAGTGCATTATAATCCTCACGGTTATATGCTATCTTTGGTTTGGCTTTATCAAAACATGTCGAGTAAGGTATCATACAAATTGGACTACTATCCCCTCGACAGTTCTGTTGACGGGGATACCAATCCACCCTTCTAGAGGGACACGACATGTGTGTAGCCTTAACCCCGGTTAAAGTTAACCAGAGCCTCAGCATCACAAAATGGATGCTGCCACCACAGACACAAGTCTGACCTCCTGCTGCTGGGAGTCCTTCCAGCGAGGGAGGCTTGGACAAAGGGTTTTCTGCCTTGGGAGGTGCGAGCACCACCCCAGACAGGGTTTTGTGTATTGGGTAGAACAGGGCTGAATAGATTGAGACATGCCCGGGGCACACAAGGAGTCCCCGTGCATAAGCCAGTCCAAACCGGTCCTGGGACTTTCCAGACCCAGGCCTGGCGAGGAGCTGGACAAAGGAAAGGGGGTGTAACCGCCCCCCTTCCTGGTTCCTCCCAGAGGAGGGACCTAGTAGGTGATCCACCCCTCAGATTGGGAATAAGAGTGGGAGCAGTGCCATTGCACAGCAGATCATCCTGAATCAACTTTACACGAAGAAGAAGACTGGACTTCGACATTCTGCTGCACAGAAGACCGAAGAGAATCTCCCTTGTGGCCTAGGAGTGGCCACCCTGTGAACACAGGCACCAACCAGCAACTCGACGTCTGCTTTGCCGTCGCCTCCCGCCGGAGCCCGAGCCCAGAGCCTGACAAGACCCAGACTCCCAGACCTCTCACAGCCCGATCCACAGTCCCTGCAAAGAAGGGACCCGTGGAGGCACCGAGTGACGTGGGACCGGACCTCTTGGAAGACACTCGAAAAGCTGACTGCGCAGCAACCGATTCATCCTCGACGTTGTGCTTTGGGGACTGAGAACCCCCACCACCGAGCAGCCCTTGCACCGAAGAAGAGCCCTCCAGCATCTCCACGATCTGCGTGGGGCCCTTTTGCATTGTGCCACTCAACGCGCCATCCCGGCCACTAGCCACGTGGTCAGCGGCCATCTTGGTGACAAAACCGACGAACTACACTGCGGGTCTGGTTGCTCCAGACTTGCCCTAGCTCCTGTGAAAAGGAGCACCCGCTCTGACCTTGCTGGTCCGAGTGTTAAGCATCTTTCGATTCCTGCGTGGCTTGCATTAGCCAAGGCCTGTTTGCTCCGATCAAGTTGCCGACACCGCTAACAGCGAGAAGCCTGCGTGGAACAGCTCGTGACCGACTCCTGGACGTCCTCGACCCCCGGTGTCCACGTGGCTGCAGAGAGAAGCTACACCTCAACGCCTGTTTGCACCCGACATCGCCTGGTTCCAATCTGGTTCCACGGTAGTCACTGGCTAGTGACTTTGAACATTGTCCCCTCTACTTTCAGGTCTTCACATCTTCAGATCCACCCTTAGATCCACCGGAACTCTTCACATCGAGCCGCCTGCAGCATCTTCAGCTCCAAGCACCATCGACCAGCGTGACGAAACCCGACACTACTTCGACCCTGTGCACCCGCTTCCTGTGGGTGAGGTAACTCAGCTCCGCCGGTGTTCCTACACTGGTACACATCTCAAGGGCCTGTGTCTTAAGTTTCAGCGTTCTAGGTCACTCGGAAGGTTCCGAACTAACTAACTTTGTACTTTTTACGCACCATAGACTTTACATTGGTGAGTGCGTGCACTTTAAACACTGCACCCGAGTCCCGCGGGCCTTTCCCGACTTAGTCACTGCTAGTCTCGAATAGCTCCAGCGATTCCCAAGGCCCTAGGCCTGTTTCCATTCTGATTGGTATCTCTTATACCACTTTCTTAGTATATGGTTTAGGTGGCCCCTAGGGCTCATCCATATTGTACAACTTTTGTGTATTTTAAACTGTCTTGTGTTTAACGCTTGTGCTTCTGTGCTCATAAAGAGTCCAGGGGATACTTTTAGTTAATAAATCAATATATATTTTCAATATATATCTGTGTGGTGTCCATCATTTGGTATTCAAGGGGGTTGTGTATGGTAATACAGCTGGCTTCACATGCCTTTCAGAGTTTAGCCTAAGACTGCTTTGTCCACGTTACCACTAGGATAACTGGTCTGTAAGGTTGACTTACAACCAATCATCATAAGGGTTGCTTGGCATGGTACAAAGTGATCACTGAGCATTATATACCAGGCCAACTTCTCACATTCGGCTCGACATCGATGCCATTGGACCTCTTGCCGTCGACGGCGATCTCGACGTTGGTCCAGTTCCTCTCGGCGGCGAACTTCGACGTTGATGTGACGACATTGAGCCCCGGCCTCTTGACGTCGTAGGTGAGCCAGACTTGGACTGCCTAAGTGTTGAAGACTTCATCCTATCTAAATTCTCACCTTGTTTCGATGTCGACGGACGTCTCGGCCGCGATTTCGACGCCGACTCTGAGAACAAAGGTATCTTGGATGTTGATCTGTCCCTCAACGGCTTAGAAGACCGATGCCTCTTTTTCTCATCTTTTTCTTTGCGCTCTATTGATTGAGAGAAGGGCTTCCTTGAGTGATGTTCTTCTCGCCCACTCACAGTTTCCTTTCCTCTCTCTTGCATGGAATGCAGCTTAATCTTCTCCCTCTCTCTAAGGGTTTTCTTGGAAAACTTGCTACAGTGTTAACACTGGTCTGGCTTGTGAGATGAAGGTAAACAAGCAATGCAGACTGAATGAGGGTCTGACTTAGCTATCTTTTTTCCACAGGCCGGGCACTTATTAAATAAGGCTGGCATTTTGAGAGGAAGAAATAGACCTAAGTCAGAAAAATTAGTAGAATTAGTAAGCTAAGTGCTAAAGATGTTGAGTGAAACCAAAAAAGTTCACTTTGTACCAAAAAAAAGTGATACAAAATCACCAACTGGCGAGCTCAATGCTCCAGGATCCTCAAAGAAGGAGCCAGAAAAAATAACTGACCTAACTGTCACCTGTGGCGCATGATGGGAGCCTGGGGGTTCCTGGAGGTCTTAAAGTCACGGCGTCAATTTTCCAATTGTTTTCTATGCAGCCTGTCTAGGCTAATCTGCCTCTATGATTCTGCCTTTTTTACCTTTGAAAATAAAGGTTGTGTATTTTCAAAGCAAACTCAGGGCAGTTTTTTTATGTATATATATATATATATATTCTTTACCACACCAAACTTCGAATAAAAGGCAGCGCTGACTCTGTGAATCTGAATCCAAACAATTTATTTAAATGATCAGTTGCTGCTTAGACGCGTTTCGGCGGCTTGTTCCCGCCTTGTTCACTACATCTGCATTACATTTTCCTTAGGTATTTATACACATACATGTTTCCATGGGTTCAATTACCAAACTGGTTTCATCTAGCTGTTGCTAAGGTTACATGGTTACTCCCCATGTATGGACACAGAGAAGTTCATGACTTGCACATTTTAGGGGCATGGCAGTCTTTTTACCCTCTTTATCAAAAAACGCAACTCAATTAAAATAAATTAAAACATTCCTTTATGCCCTTTTTTCAATACGTTCCTTAATATGCTAAATGTTAAATCACATCCGCATACCAATACACGCTGCACCTCTGTGTTATTTAAAAAACATTTCTGCTTGTTTACACAAGTCCGGGTTGAGTGCGTGTCAGACGGCTCATACCTGGCCCGGTTCATGTGTGTGATGATGTGGGCCGTGATCGGTTATAGTGTTACTGCGGCTTGTATTACTTCCTGATTATGTGCGGCCAGGTGGGGAGGTGATACTGAATGGCGGCTTGCTTGCGTGTTTACTTTCTCTGACCTGCTGCAAAATACAACATCAGAAAGGTACACAGAGTAAGTGCTAACCTGATTGTATTGCTTATAAACATTTAACGTGGACAGTGCCCGTTATATTCGCATTACCTCTCAGTTTCTCAATGTGTGCCACAGCCGCGGTCATACCTCCCGAGTTTTAAAGCATAGTGCATGTGTGTATATGCCACCCGCAATGATCAAGGCATTTGTTCCACATTCAAAACTCCGTATTATATCCAGGTTCGCGTGTGAGCCTCTTGGCTCCAAGTGGAGCTACTTAATAACAACTTGTGTTTGTTGTGTCCGTGGTGATAAGTGGTGGGTGATTGTGACAGTGACATGAAGTGGTGAGTATTAGAAAATATTGTGAGTGCGATGTCCCTTATTTACATGTGAGGTGATTTATATTATTAATATATATACATACATATACCATACAAAAATAAAGTTGCGGCACACTTCTTGATTATAAGCAGTTATTTATTCCAAACGTGACAAAAGTTCCTACGCGTTTCGAACCGTAGTTCCTGTTCACGGCAGTGTTTGTCAATTGTCCCTTTTCAGTTTCTGTATTTATACCCTAACAAGCACATATAATGCCTGGTGCATGCTGGACCTTGTAGTGTTCAAATTATTCCAACTTTATTGAATATGCATATTAGTGCTATTACATTGAAGGTGGTGTTGTGCAACGGGGTATGGAGTACGTTACTACACTGAAAGACCACTGGCATCTGCCAGCCCCACACCGGCTTAAACAACCCTCCCCCCTTTTTGAACGCCGCTGGTCGAAATTGGATACAGAAAAATGGAACCATCTCCTTGAATGCTCAGTGCCACCTCATGATCCTCTTACTCACTCAGCAGATACCAAGTTCTCTGCATGGATCAAAAACTCTCTTGATTCAAACCTCCCCAAGACCCTGGTTCAGACCCCTATAGGCAAGACGAAATCCCCATGGTTTAACCATGAGCTCCGCTTACTAAAAAAACTCTGCACAAAACATGAAAGAGCCTGGAGGAAAGATTTCGCACCTCAAAAAAAAGAAAGACTATAGCTGCACAATCCTCAGCTATAAAAAAGCTCTCAAATCCGCTCAAGCAGCTTTCGTTGAGGAAAAAATCATAACTTCCTCGAATTCAGCCAAAGAAACGTACCGTATAGTAAACAAACTTTTAAAAATACCAGACCCCCCCACCTGCCGACCTCCTCAAAAACCGTTGCAATGAATTCGCAGAATTTTTTGATGTAAAAATTCAAAACATTCTAAAATCTCTCCCCCCCCCCTCACTGAAGACACTTGTCCCGATCTGCTGCCCCCCACTCAGTTACAACCCGGCGTAGGTCTTAACGCCTTCTCCCTCGCCACGGAAGAAACCCTTCACCCTATTTTTTCATCCATCAAAAGTGGTTATCCCTGCGACCAAGCCCCCCTACATATTCTCAAATAAGTCATACCAACTATTCTTCCACCTTTGGTCCAACTTATAAACTCGTCCCTCATCCAAGGTACGGTACCCCCAGGTTGGAAAAAGTCCATTGTGAAGCCCCTCCTGAAAAAGCCACATGTATGAAGTAAATGTATGAAGCTTATATAGCGCATGACTTACCCTGGGGCATCTCCGCGCTTGCTTAGGGAACCCGTCCTGGTATTCCCCTGTGAGATAACCCTGGCAGGGTATCCACAAGGTGAAAGCCAGGCATCCCACCGCGAGGGGCCGATGTGGAGATTAAGCAAGCTGCAGGGAATTGAACCCTCTCGATCCAACAGATCTGGGCAATTACCGTCCCATCTCCCTTCTGCCGTTAGTGAGCAAAACAGCTGAAAAATGTGTTAATAATCAGCTCTCAACCTACCTGGAACATAATAACCTCCTTCACCCCTCACAAACTGGCTTTCGTCCAGGTCAGGGGCGGAGACTGCCATAATGGCAGTCGTGGAAGAAGCACGCAAAATCTTAGACTCAGGAGGTGGCAGTTATCCTCCTGGATCTAAGCGCGGCGTTCGATACCGTCAACCACGACATTTTGACCCATAGGCTAAGCACACTGGGCATCTCAGGGTCTGCCTTAGTGTGGTTGAAATCCTTCCTTTACAACCAATCCTTCCAAATTTGGGAAGGATCCTCTCAATCACACTCCACTCCTTTACACTGTGGCGTCCCTCAGGGCTCCTCCCTAAGCCCGACCCTTTTTAATGCCTATATGTCACCTCTCCAGGACATAGTGTCCCCCTATGGACTCAAACTAGTGACGTACGCCGACGACACGCAGCTTGTAGTATCTCTCAGCCACCCAGACCGTTCCCCTGACAACCTCCATTCCTGCCTTTGTGACATCTCACGCTGGATGGACCGATCCCATCTTAGGCTGAACGCAGAGAAAACAGAGATCATGCTACTAGGCAACCCAGCCCACTTTAAGTCAAACTTGCTGTGGCCTCCCTGCATGGGTGAAGCCCCAACTCCTAAACCCTCCATTAAGAGTTTGGGCATATGGCTGGACCAGGATCTGTCGTTCGTAACCCAGGCTAGGAAATCAGCAGGCGTATGCTATGGTATTCTCAGGACTACTCGAAAAATCCTGCCTCTGCTTCCCCAAGACACCAGGAAACTCATCATCCAGAGCCTTTTAATCTCTAGACTCGACTACGGCAATGCCTTTTATCTTGGCGCCCCTAAAAAAGTAATTGCTAAACTTCAGGGCGTACAAAATGCGGCAGCTAGGCTGTTAACAGGCACTACACGTAGGAGCTCCGCAAAATCAGCCCTTAAGCTACTTCACTGGCTCCCAGTGCAAGAACGGGTCAATTTTAAGACACTCTGTCTGACCCATAAAATCCTCCACAACAACTGCCCTCCTATCCTTAAAAACTGGATCAGACCTTATGAAACCAACAGAAATCTGCACTCTGCTCACCTTCACCTGGCATTTGTACCCAGGATCAAAAAAGCTCGCTCAGGAGGTCGCCTTTTCTCCTTCATCGCTCCCAAACTGTGGAACTCTCTTCCCCTCACTCTGCGAGCGGAATCAAACCATCTCACGTTCCGCAAGAGTTTGAAAACCTGGCTTTTCCCCTGATCACTCCTGCCGTCGCATTCTCTTTCTACTACCTTTCTATTTCTATTTCTATTTCTATGCGGAATTTGTTAAGGGCGCGGACACCCAGGGGTTTCATGGCGCTGAAGAAAGCAGATGAGAGATGGATAATGAAGGGTCAGAAGGTGTAATGTTCTAGCCGTACGCTTGTTTGAATAGCCAGGTCTTCAATGCTCGCCTGAACTCTGTCAGCTTGGAGCAGCTCCGGATAGACAAAGGCAGAGAATTCCAGGTTTTTGGGGCGAGGTATGCGAAACTGGATCCACCTAGTCGTTTCTTTTTAAATGTCGGCACCGTGAGAAGGGATAGGTGGGCAGACCGAAGCTCGCGGGTCGGGACGTGTTTGTTGATGAGTTGGTTGATGAACCAATGGCTTTTTCTGTGAAGAGCCTTGAAAATTATGCAGCCTGTCTTGAAGGTGATCCGATGGGTGATGGGGAGCCAATGGAGGGAGGCTAGCAGAGGTTTGGCGGACTTCCTGCGGTTGCTCTTGAAGATTAATCTGGCTGCTTGATTTTGCACAATCTGCAGGCGTTTAGAGATGGTGAGAGGGAGGACGAGGTAGGTAGAGTTAGAGAAATCTAATCGCGAGAGGACTAGTGCGAGTACTGCCTGGATGAGGGCAGAGTGGGACAGCAAATGAGCAATTTTTTAAATCTTTCTTAGTTGAAAGAAGCAGGAGGAGATCACTGTTCCGACCTGGGTTTTCAGAGAGAGATCAGCGCTAAGAGTGACCCCGAGGGTTTTAGCTGATTGGGAGGGGGATGGGGGTGTGCCCATTGAGGCTGGCCAGAAGTGGGGCCCCCAGCTGAGTGCGCTGTTGCTAGGGAGTACTAACTCAGTCTTTCCTGGGTTTAGCTTAAGGTGGTTCCTATCCATCCAGCTCTGAATATGCAGCATGGTCTTTTGGAATTCCTCGACGGAGTCCGGGGAGTTGAGGGGGAATACCAGCTGTAAATCGTCTGCGTAGTTAAAAATGATTACTTTTCTGTTTCTCAGGGAGTGCAGTAGGGGTTTAAGATAAAGATTAAAAAGTAGGGGAGACAATGAGGAGCCCTGTGGGACACCGCAAGTGGTTGGGAGGGTGGGGGCTGTGAAGTTCTCCAACTTTACCGCCTGGGATCTGTCTGTCAGAAAGGACTTAATCCAAGAGAGAGCCGCGCCACTGATGCCGGCTTGTTCGACACGGTGTAATAGTATAGTATGGTCCACCGTGTCGAACGCGGCCGATAGGTCGAGTAGTACGAGGGCCTGATGAATTCCATTGTCGGCGTTGGTCCTTAGGGTGTTCTGCACGGCGAGGATCACAGCCTCGGTGGAGTGTGCCTGGCGGAATCCCGCTTGGTTGGGTTCGAGATAATCTGACGTTTCGATGAAGTTGGATAAGTAGCTGGTTGCATAGGCTTCCAGTAGTTTTGCGCAGTAAGGGAGAAGGGAGATGGGGCGATAGTTAGAAAGGTTGGAGGGATCGGCACCTGGTTTTTTGATAAGAGGGACCAGGGTGGCATTTTTGAAGGAATCGGGTACTATTCCTCGTGATAGGGAGGTGTTCAGGATGGGGAGTATGCTCTGAGGGAGTATGGTATATACCTCTTTCAGAATACGCGGGGGGCAGGGGTCGTTGGGTGAGCCCGATTTTACTCGGTTCATTAGTTCCAATAATTTAGGTGGGTCAATGGGGGGGATGTCTTGCAGGATATTGGGGTTTCTACAGATGTCCGAATCATCTGCTGCAGGGTGGTTGGTTTGAATGCTGTTTTTTATGTTGTCGATCTTCTCCTTAAAGAAGTCGTTGAGTTGGTTACACAACATTTGTGATGCAGGTTGGGAGGGGGCGGTTCTGGCGTCATTACAAAGGTCGTTGACGACTCTGAAGATTTCCCGTGATTTGTTTTTGGCATTGGAGATTTTATCTGAAAAGAAAGTAGCTTTAGCAGATAAGATAGAGTCCTTGTAATTTTTGCGGGCAGTCTTATAGCGTGCTCTGTCTGTAGCGTGGTAGCTATGTCTCCACTTCCTTTCGAGTTGGCGGAGTTCTAGTTTCCGCTCTTTTAATTCAGCGGTAAACCATTTGTGGGCGTCCATGCGACGGGCGCGAGAGAACTTGGTAAGGGGAGCATGTTCATTGCATGCGGAGAAGAGCCACTCGGAGTGCGCTTTGTCCATCAGATTGATATCTGGTCCCTGGGTAGGGATGGAGTTGGACAGGGTGGAGAGAAAGTCTTGGAGGTTTAGAGATCCCCATTTCCTGACTGATCCTCCCGGGGGCGCGTGGTTTTTTTGGTGACCCTGAGTGGTAATAGAGAATTGCAATAAGTGATGGTCGGACCATATGCATGGTGAGGCCGTGAGACAGGAGGTAGAGATGTTATGAGACCAGATATGGTCTAGGATATGTCCCTTTTCATGGGTGGGGATCGAGACATGTTGGTGGAAGTTTAGATTGGAGAGGAGTTCGAACAGTTCTGTGGCGTGAGGTCCAGCATCTGCGTTGTTGTACCAGTAATTAAAATCTCCTATGACCATAACCTTGTCGTAGTCAACGACTAGGCCTGCTATTTGCTCAGACAAGGAGGCAGGAAAGGAAGGCATAGATGTGGGTGGACGGTATATCAATGCTAGCACCATGGTGCCTGTCTCGGTATCGGATTTGATAACTAGGTTATCCGTGTCTGGTAGGTCTAGGGGGGGTGAGGAGGTAAATGTGTGGTCTTTATGAATAATAGCGGCGACACCTCCCCCAGCTTTACCTGGTTTCCTATTTGCAGACAGGATGTAATAGTCTGATGGTAAGGCCGAGAGTATATCTGGCAAGGAGTCTATGGTGAGCCATGTCTCAGTGACAAAGAGTATGTCAGGGCTATCCGTTTTCTGGAGCAGGAATATGTCGAGTTGGTGTTTGACCAGGGATCTGGTGTTAAGATAGAGACATCGGAGGGTCCGGAGATTGGGTTTCGGGGGGGGGGTTATTTTCATCAGCGCTGGGACGCTCAAGGGCAGCCATGCGCTCTATAAATCCTTATTTCATTTCATTTGATTTCAAAGCGTTTTCCTGTGTTTAAGGAACAATCGCTTTCATTCATCCGTGATTTACACAAATATCCTAGATCAGAGATCAGTGTAACTGATAAGTGATCATGTATGTAACTTCAGACTAAGTGTCATGTCAGGTGCAGGGCTGAGTACCCTTGGTCCCCGCTGTGTTTTACCACCCTCCTGTGAGTTTTCTACTTGATTATCTTCTGGTCCAGGTCACCAGCAGTATGGGTCTATCATTTGATGGTGCTAA
This sequence comes from Lissotriton vulgaris, assembly GCF_964263255.1. Classification (NCBI taxonomy): domain Eukaryota; kingdom Metazoa; phylum Chordata; class Amphibia; order Caudata; family Salamandridae; genus Lissotriton; species Lissotriton vulgaris. Next base: position 267,815,333 of record NC_141690.1, on the reverse strand, counting down.
TCAGAAAAAATCGACATAACTGATTATTTTCAATGTTCAACTTTCAAGGCTTCATTTAGCAATCTTAGTGTCAGTATGTGATGTTTCATAGATGAACATACAGTTCCTCGTCTCCATTCAAATCAGCCGGCTGTTTGGTTCTGAACCTCATGATTAGTTTAGATTCAAGTCGTCTCAGTTCTGTGTCCGATTCCCCCCTCTTTCATGCTGTTGGATAACATGCCAGTCCAAAGTATTTCACATCCAACCATGTTTTTCCTTGGTGACTGGCCATGTGTTTTGCTATTGCATAAGTGAAATCACCATTCTGAATAGCACGGATATGCTGTAGTATCCATATTTTAAGGGGGCATGTAGAACTGCCAATGTAAGCTTTTCCACAAAAGCATTGCAGCATATAGACGAGAAACGATTATTCACATGTATATATATATATATATATATATATATATATATATATATATATATATATATATATATATATATATATTCCAACAAAAGCGCCTGCTGCTTAAGGACGCCACTCCACGAAAAATAAGTTCACAGAACCTTTTATTTTCTGAAACCAGGTCAGCTTTCCAATTGTTCATTACCTTCCCTGACGCGTTTCAAAGCAACATGCTTCTTTTTCAAAGGGAAAACACAGTCTGTCAGCCACAGATCAGCACAGCACACCCTCCAGCCTTCAGTTCTTTTTTTTCTCTTTTTCAATTAACCTCTCCAGAGGCCTCACTTAAACAGGTGTGGAAATTCGTGTGCATTCTGGGGTTTGAAGTTTTTGTGCTGTGCCCAATTCTTCCCCTCCAGTGGGGTCTGTGTAATTTGCTTGCAGATGAAATATTTTAAAACAGTGTTCATTATCCGGTTATTTTAAGCCCTCCAGTGGGCCTCAGAAAGGCATGCCGGTTCCTTTTATTTATTTTATTCCTCGTGCTGCAGACAGGTTAAGCACAGTTCCAAACCTTGCAGACCCATCATTTAATGGCGGTGCATGCTCCACGGTGAGGCTACCGTGTATGAAAATTCCAACAAAAGCGCCTGCTGCTTAAGGACGCCACTCCACGAAAAATAAGTTCACAGAACCTTTTATTTTCTGAAACCAGCTCAGCTTTCCAATTGTTCATTACCTTCCCTGACGCGTTTCAAAGCAACATGCTTCTTTTTCAAAGGGAAAACACAGTCTGTCAGCCACAGATCAGCACAGCACACCCTCCAGCCTTCAGTTCTTTTTTTTCTTTTTCAATTAACCTCTCCAGAGGCCTCACTTAAACAGGTGTGGAAATTCGTGTGCATTCTGGGGTTTGAAGTTTTTGTGCTGTGCCCAATTCTTCCCCTCCAGTGGGGTCTGTGTAATTTGCTTGCAGATGAAATATTTTAAAACAGTGTTCATTATCCGGTTATTTTAAGCCCTCCATATATATATGATGACTTGTGTGTCCTTATTTTTTCAAATGTTAAAGATTTACATGCAATGATGGCAGTTTTGGAGCCTAGTAATGTGTTTTCAGGCTGGCTGCATATGTATATGTATATGCAGAATATATATATATATATATATATATATATATATATATATATATATATATATATATATATATATATATATATATATATATATTCTGCATATACATATATACGTATATGCATATATATGTATATATCGACACACAAAGGGATCCAAAAGCCAGTTGAGAGCGCTCAGCAGTGTGTGCTCTGCCGAGGGGTCGGATCCTGACCCTGGAAACTCTCGGTATACAAAAGAGGCGGCACAACCAGGATACTTTCAAGCCTGTTTATTAGACTTCACCCCACCAACGCGTTTCAGCCACAACTGGCCTTGCTCACGGTCGGTTAGTCCCTCCACAGTGTTACATTTTATACACTCCATAGTTCACCATTTATGAGGCATTATGGGATTTGTAGTCAAATTCAGTGAAACAAAATTTAAAAACAAAAGAAAGACTTAGTGTGCTGTCTTAATTATTACACTGATGTGACTAGTAGTCTACTGTGGCTGATTTCAACAGAACATTTATCGGGTGCAGTACCCTTAGTCTTTAGTTCATGCAGAATTCAGGGTGTAGTACCCATTTCCTTTCTTGAACATTTTAATCCAGATGAACATGCAGATCCTCTCCGAAATTCATCCCTCTCGGATGCTTCGTTTTGAGTCTGACAATCATTTTTGATTCCATTTGACGGAGTTTGCGGACTGTGTCTCCGCCTCTCTCCAATTTGTCCAACATTTTCACTCCATAGAACTGCATTTGTCTCCAGTCTCCATTCTGACATAAACTCATGTGTTTAGCCGTGGCATATTGCATGTTTGAGTTTTTCACTGCTCGGATATGCTCTAACATTCGTTTTTTAAGCATACAGGTTGTACATCCCACATATTTCATCCCGCATTTACATTCCACAATGTATATGACATTTTTAGAGGAACATGTGATCTGCTGGTCAATCTTCATTATTTTTCCATCCGGTTCTTGGATTGTTTTCATGCTTTTACCGATTTTACACGCCTTGCATGAATTGCAAGGCTGAAAGCCTTTTCGTTGATTCTGTAACCAGTTTGGTTTCTGTTTCTCTTGAAAATAACTTCTGACCAGTAAGTCCTTCAGGGATGTATTCTTTTTGTAGGTTATTAGCGGCGCTGCACCGAGGGTGATTCCAATGTCAGGGTCTCCTGACAGAAGGTGCCAGTATTTTTTCATGATACGGGCAATATTTCCACTCTCTTTGCTGAATGTCGTTATGAATCTTGGAGACTCACTAGTTTCTGTTTTTTTGTTGTTCTGCTCTATTAGTGTTTGAGTTCTAGTTTTCAGATCGATTTTTCTTTTACATTTGGTTAGCACCCTTTCTTTGTATCCTCTTGATCTGAACCTGCATTTGCTTTCCTCTATTACTCTTTCAGCATCCTCTGGTACTGAGCAATTTCTCTTTAGACGCGTGAATTCACCATACGGTATGCTGTCAAGAAGGGATTTTGGATGAAAACTTGTACCATGCAGCACACTATTTGTTGCTGTTTTCTTTCGAAATAGTGTGGATTCAAGTCTATCATTAGACACGTATATCTTGGTGTCTAAAAAGTCTATTTCTTTAGCATTGGTGTTGCAGGTAAATTGCAGACCTAAATCATTTTCATTCAGTTTATTGAAATAGCTTTGGAACTGGATATCTGTCCCATGCCAAATAACAAATAGGTTGTCTATATAACGAACCCATAATATTATTCGGTCTAGATCTTGTTGATTGTTTTGGTTCCATGCTATAGTTTTCTCCCACCATCCCATGGTGATATTTGCATAATTGGGAGATAGAGAAATGCCCATGGCAGTACCACATATCTGTTTAAAGAGTTGTTTTTCAAAGAGAAATACGTTGTTTTTCAAACATAAATCAATCATTGTGATTAACATTTTTGAATGTTTCAGGTAAACGATATTACGTTGTTTAAGGTAGTACTCACATGCTTGCATCCCGACTTCATGCCGGATCGAAGTGTAAAGCGACACCACATCTATAGTCACTAGCAGGTATTCTGGGTTCCAATTTACGTTCATTAGAGTTCTCAAAAAGTCGCCAGTGTCCTTGATATACGAAGGTAGACTTTGGGCAATAGGAGCTAGGAACTTGTCAACATAGTTTGACATATTCTCATATAGTGATCCACACGATGAAACAATAGGTCTTCCCGGAGGGTTTTTTAGAGTCTTATGAATCTTCGGAAGAAAGTATATGCAGGGTGTTATTGGATGATCAACAGTTAGATATTTCTTTTCCTCTTCATCAATTAGACCGTTTGCATACCAAATTTCCAAAAGTTCCTGTACTTCCCTCTTCATATTCATAAATGGGTTTGTTTCCATTATCTGATAGTTGTTTTCTTGTTTTAGTTGTTTCATGGCTTCACGTTTGTAATCTGTTGTTCTCATCAGCACAATATTGCCCCCCTTGTCAGCCGGCTTTATGGTGACTTGATCATTTTCCATTAATTTTTTGAAGGCTTCACGTTCAGGTTTTGAGAGATTTTCACGTGTGCTGTTCCTCACTTTCGACAAGTTGTCCAATTCCTTTATAATCGCTTCCGAAAACATATCTATTTTATTTCCTGGTGATAGTTTTGGATAGTATCTGGATTTCCTTTTTAATCCAGTAATTGGTCTCTCATCCGTTGGGATGTTTAGTTCCTCCAACATCTCTTTGTCTGACAATGACGTGCCATCAGTGTCGAAAAGTGATTCAAAGCAGTTTCTTAAATCCGGTATTTCCGCAATGGTGTTAAACTGGACCATATCTGTTAATTCTTCTTGCACGAGTATTGGTTCACTCTGTTTTCCAGCATGTACTTTGGCTAATTTGAGTTTTCTGATATATTTGTAGAAATCAATCCGGGTTTCTGTGTAGTCGAAGTGAGCTTCAGGACAGAATGACAATCCTTTGTTCAAAACACTCCGTTCTGTTTCAGTTAACTGATAGTCTGAAAGATTTACTATTAAGTTGGTCTCCGATTGCGATTGCGAAGGGGGTACTGTCGTTTTTCTCCGCTTGGACCTGCGGGTTTTTCTGATGCTGGGGCGGGGGTTGTTTGATTTGAAGTCCCCTTTCCTCTTCCTCTTCTGTTGGGGTACGGTCGTCTCCCCCTTCCCCTTCCTCCGCCTCTCGCAATGCTTTTCTCCAGGTTGATAAGCTCTACTTCCTCTAAAACAGTCCAGTTTTTTGCCTGGTATGTGCCACGTGTTGAGCCATCATCGCTGATACTTGACTCACTCGCACTTGATGCCAGTTTCTGTGAAGGGTAGTTATTTTTTAAATTGTCATATCTTCAGGCGAACGTTAAGATTCTACCGTGGATATAATCTTGTTCATCTCTTTGAAATTTTCGCTCTTTTCGTTCTTCAATTTCACTCTCATAGGAGTCCAGTCTTGCTTCCATCTCTTTGCGTAATTTCACGACTTCATCTTGGTTGCTGTCATTTGAGATTTTATCTTCTAGTTCTTTTATTTTTTGAGTGATCTCGTCCACTTCAATGCGTGCATGTTTTACCAGGATGCGCATCATGTTTAGTGAACATTGCGTGTTGTTATCAATCCATTCTTCTATTAGATCTTTCTTTACTTCAGAATGTGTTGGCATCGTAAAAATCCTTAAACTACGTGGAATACGTTTCACTTTCACATATTTCTCTAAAGCAATGGTGTAGGAAGGTACATCCTGACTATGGTTGCCCCCAACTTTTTTCCCTGTGTTTTAGCTGGTTTTTGACATAGTCGACCTGGGACCCTGCCAATCAGGACCCCAGGCCTACTGCTCTCTCTGTAAAATGGATTCCATGTACCTTAGGTACATTTCCAATTGGTACTGGGCCACCTTATCAGACCCTGTAACTCAAGGCATAGGTGTACCCAGGGCCTACCAGGGGCTGAAGCATGTATTATGCCACCCCTGGCTGGCCTCCTAAATTTGACACGACTGGCTGCATGACAGCTGGGGCAAAGTCGTGTAATCACCCTTTGCTGTAGATATAGTATACCTATATCTAACCCTAAAAATGGACACACAGATTCCTATCAGTCACTCCTATGGCAGGCCTTAACAATCCTGAAGGCAGAGTGCTTGGAATCGTGTGAGATGGTGCTCTGGCATGAGCTGAGCCTGTCTGCAGCTTGCGGAACCAAGTCCTAATAGCTGTTCCATGATATCGCATACCATATACTCTTAAGTGCATTATAATCCTCGCGGTTAAATGCTATCTTTGGTATTGCTTTATCAAAACATGTCGAGTAAGGTGTCATACGAATTGGAATACTAACCCCTCGCCAATTCTGGCAACGGGGTTAGCATTCCACCCTTCTAGAGGGACACGACATGTATGTAACTGTGAACCCCGGTTAAAGTTAACTCAAGCCTCAGCTCCACAAAATGGATGCTGCCACCACAGACACGAGTCTGACCTCCTGCTGCTGGGAGTCCTTCCAGCGAGGGAGGCTTGGACAAAGGGTTTCCTGTCCGGGGCGGTGCTAGCACCATCCCAGACAGGGGTTTGCGTATCCTGGGTAGGCAGGGCTTTACAGGAAGGTGACTGCTGAGTGGCACCCCGGTGCTCACTACGCATAGGCCGGTCAGAACCAGTTCCAGGGGCACACCAGCCCCTGGCCTGGGGAAAGTCCGGCATGGGAGAGGGGTGTAACCACCCCCCTCCTAGTCCCACCCATAGGCAGGACCTAGTCACCGGGTCAGCCCCCTTTTTTAGTTTAAAGATGGGAGCGGGCCCCCTGTTCAAATTAGATCATCTTTGGAATCAAGACACGACTTTCTGCGAAATCACATCAAGATTTCTTCTTCAAGATTCTCCCTTGTGGCTAAGGAGTAGTCACCCTGCATCCGCAGGCACCATCCTAAGAACACTGCGGTCTGCTGCAAGTCCTTCCTCAGGAATCCGACGACACAGCTCGACGAGACCCGGCTTCCCTGGCACCTCTGACCTCTACTCACCTCTACAGCCAAGCTGAGAACCGTGAGTGCGACGAGACCTCGAGGGACCGACGATCGCCAAGACTGCACGACTTCTTTGCAACAAGCCCACCGAGTCTTCCACTGGTGAGTGCTTTGGGGTCCGAGAAGCCCCAACCCTGAGCAGCTCCAGCACCGAAGATCAGCCCTCCAGCATCTCCACGATCTGCGTGGGGCCCTTCTGCTTTTTGCTGCTCACCGCGTTGTTTGGCTACTAGCCGGCTGGCTTGTGGCCTTCTTAACGACGCCCGACGACATCACTGCTGCTGGTCTGGTTGCTCCAGACTGGCCCTTGCTTCCTTCTTCAAGAGAAGCACCCCGGACCCTCCTGGTCCACTTCAGACGCCATTTTGAGTCCACCGCGTGGGCTTGATTTTGCCAAGGCTTTGTTGCCCAATCCTGGGTCCAGCGACGCCGACAGCTCCATCCATCGTGGGACAGCTCGCTCCTCCATCCTGGTCGCCGACAACGCCTCCTGGTCCGTGAGATCTGCAGAGCACAGCGTCACCCACTCACCTAGTCGAGGTGACTACCATCCGGTGCCCTCCTGGTGCCACCTGACTACTGGCTAGTAGTCACGAACTTGGTCCCCTCTGCTTTCAGGTGTCATCCATCTTCAAGATCCAGGCTTGGATCACTTCGAACTCTCTTCACTGGTCGCCTGCCAGCATCTTTCTTCCAGGCTCCTTGTCCGTCTACGAGGATTCCCGACGTCTTTCGAGACATATGCAGCTGCAGCCCCTGGGCTAGGTAACTTCGGCATTTCGGTGCCCCAGCATAGCCTCACTATCCAAGGGTCAGAATCCACTTTCGTTTTCCTCCTACCAGGTCGGGTTCGCCCGAGAACACTAACTTTCTGAAATCTAGCTACCATAGACTTTGTCCCGCATCCCGCGTGAGAGTGCACACTCTGCACCCGAGTCCCCTAGGCCTCCTAGAAGTAATCTGAAGATTCTATAGTCAAGACCTAGCGATTCCAAAGCCTATTAGTACTGTACTTACCTGCTAGTAATTTCGCATTCCACTTTCAGAGTATATGGTTTTCCGTGCCCCTCGGGCATTTGTATATACTGTGCTAACTTAAGTATTTTCGTAAGAGTTTTGTTTTGTGCTTAGTACCCTGTCCTCATAAAGAGAACAGGGCTGTTGTGATTTTAATAAATACACTGTTTATTTTCATAACACTTGTGTGGTGTCCTTTCACTGGGTGTTCAAGGGGTACATGTGTGGTATAACAGCTGGCTTAACACGCCCTCTCGGGTCATTAGCCTTAGACTGCTCGTATCCATGCTACTAGGATAGCTGGTCTATAAGGTTGACTTACAACCAATCATCAATAAGGGTTGTTTGGACTGATACAAAGTGTTCACTAGAATAGTGAACATTATATATCAGGCCAACTTCTAACAAATGGCTTCCCAGCTCTTGTTGATTTCTTTCTTGTATAATTTTTCCAAAACATTCACCTGTTGCTTCACAGTGCTTTCAGATGTTGTGGATGTGGCTGGAGCAGCCTGAGTTTCATCTGGTTTAGCCCCAGTTTTAAACATAGTTGTCACTTTGGAAGCTCTCTTGGCTATACGAGCTTCCATTCTTTCAGTGATTTTCTTGTTGCACACTTTAACCTTAAGGGTGAAAATACATTTGAGTCTGTCTCTTTAAGGCTTTTCTCCCGGTCTGGCAAACTTCGCGGAACCGCCCGCACTGTTTACGGAGTCGGCGTTTTCGTTGCGGAGTTTTTCGGCCAGCCACTTCAATGTCCTGCTTTCATCAACGGAGATTCGTCCTCCGCTTACCTTGTGCGGAACTTCTCTGTTAACGGAGTTTGTCGCTCACAGCTCCTCCGTCGGTTCGGCACAGGTAATCTTGTTTCAGCTGCTTTGCAGTGCAGGAGATTGGGCGCTTCTCTCGGCTTAATTTGTCGACACACAAAGGGATCCAAAAGCCAGTTGAGAGTGCTCAGCAGGGTGTGCTCTGCCCAGGGGTCGGATCCTGACCCTGGAAACTCTCGGTATACAAAAGAGGCGGCACAACCAGGATGCTTTCAAGCCTGTTTATTAGACTTCACCCCACCAACGCGTTTCAGCCACAACTGGCCTTGCTCACGGTCGGTTAGTCCCTCCACAGTGTTACATTTTATACTCCCATAGTTCACCATTTATGAGGCATTATGGGATTTGTAGTCAAATTCAGTGAAACAAAATTTAAAAACAAAAGAAAGACTTAGTGTGCTGTCTTAATTATTACACTTATGTGACTAGTAGTCTACTGTGGTTGATTTCAACAAAACATTTATCGGGTGTAAATGTACTAAAGACTAAGGGTACTACACCCGATAAATGTTTTGTTGAAATCAGCCACAGTAGACTACTAGTCACATCAGTGTAATAATTAAGACAGGACACTAAGTCTTTCTTTTGTTTTTAAATTTTGTTTCACTGAATTTGACTACAAATCCCATAATGCCTCATAAATGGTGAACTATGGGAGTATAAAATGTAACACTGTGGAGGGACTAACCGACCGTGAGCAAGGCCAGTTGTGGCTGAAACGCGTTGGTGGGGTGAAGTCTAATAAACAGGCTTGAAAGTATCCTGGTTGTGCCGCCTCTTTTGTATACCGAGAGTTTCCAGGGTCAGGATCCGACCCCTGGGCAGAGCGCACACGGCTGAGCGCTCTCAACTGGCTTTTGGATCCCTTTGTGTGTCGACAAATTAAGCCGAGAGAAGCGCCCAATCTCCTGCACTGCAAAGCAGCTGAAACAAGATTACCTGTGCCGAACCGACGGAGGAGCTGTGAGCGACAAACTCGCGTTAACAGCGTTAACAGAGAAGTTCCGCACAAGGTAAGCGGAGGACGAATCTCCGTTGATGAAAGCAGGACATTGAAGTGGCTGGCCGAAAAATTCCGCAACGAAAACGCCGACTCCGTAAACAGTGCGGGCGGCTCCGCGAAGTTTGCCAGACCGGGAGAAAAGCCTTAAAGAGACAGACTCAAATGTATTTTCACCCTTAAGGTTAAAGTGTGCAACAAGAAAATCACTGAAAGAATGGAAGCTCGTATAGCCAAGAGAGCTTCCAAAGTGGCAACTATGTTTAAAACTGGGGCTAAACCAGATGAAACTCAGACTGCTCCAGCCACATCCACAACATCTGAAAGCACTGTGAAGCAACAGGTGAATGTTTTGGAAAAATTATACAAGAAAGAAATCAACAAGAGCTGGGAAGCCATTGCTTTAGAGAAATATGTGGAAGTGAAACGTATTCCACGTGGTTTAAGGATTTTTACGATGCCAACACATTCTGAAGTGAAGAAAGATCTAATAGAAGAATGGATTGATAACAACACGCAATGTTCACTAAACATGATGCGCATCCTGGTAAAACATGCACGCATTGAAGTGGACGAGATCACTCAAAAAATAAAAGAACTAGAAGATAAAATCTCAAATGACAGCAACCAAGATGAAGTCGTGAAATTACGCAAAGAGATGGAAGCAAGACTGGACTCCTATGAGAGTGAAATTGAAGAACGAAAAGAGCGAAAATTTCAAAGAGATGAACAAGATTATATCCACGGTAGAATCTTAACGTTCGCCAGAAGATATGACAATTTAAAAAAGAACTACCCTTCACAGAAACTGGCATCAAGTGCGAGTGAGTCAAGTATCAGCGATGATGGCTCAACACGTGGCACATACCAGGCAAAAAACTGGACTGTTTTAGAGGAAGTAGAGCTTATCAACCTGGAGAAAAGCATTGCGAGAGGCGGAGGAAGGGGAAGGGGGAGACGACCGTACCCCAACAGAAGAGGAAGAGGAAAGGGGACTTCAAATCAAACAACCCCCGCCCCAGCATCAGAAAAACCTGCAGGTCCAAGCAGAGAAAAACGACAGTACCCCCTTCACAATCGCAATCCGAGACCAACTTAATGGTAAATCTTTCAGACTATCAGTTAACTGAAACAGAACGGAGTGTTTTGAACAAAGGATTGTCATTCTGTCCTGAAGCTCACTTCGACTACACAGAAACCCGGATTGATTTCTACAAATATATCAGAAAACTCAAATTAGCCAAAGTACATGCTGGAAAACAGAGTGAACCAATACTCGTGCAAGAAGAATTAACAGATACGGTCAGTTAAACACCATTGCGGAAATACCGGATTTAAGAAACTGCTTTGAATCACTTTTCGACACTGATGGCACGTCATTGTCAGACAAAGAGATGTTGGAGGAACTAAACATCCCAACGGATGAGAGACCAATTACTGGATTAAAAGGAAATCCAGATACTATCCAATACTATCACCAGGAAACAAAATAGATATGTTTTCGGAAGCGATTATAAAGGAATTGGACAACTTGTCGAAAGTGAGGAACAGCACACGTGAAAATCTCTCAAAACCTGAACGTGAAGCCATCAAAAAATTAATGGAAAATGATCAAGTCACCATAAAGCCGGCTGACAAGGGGGGCAATATTGTGCTGATGAGAACAACAGATTACAAACGTGAAGCCATGAGACAACAAAAACAAGAAAACAACTATCAGATAATGGAAACAACCCCATTTATGAATATGAAGAGGGAAGTACAGGAACTTTTGGAAATTTGGTATGCAAATGGTCTAATTGATGAAGAGGAAAAGAAATATCTAACTGTTGATCATCCAATAACACCCTGCATATACTTTCTTCCGAAGATTCATAAGACTCTAAAAAACCCTCCGGGAAGACCTATTGTTTCATCGTGTGGATCACTATATGAGAATATGTCAAACTATGTTGACAAGTTCCTAGCTCCTATTGCCCAAAGTCTACCTTCGTATATCAAGGACACTGGCGACTTTTTGAGAACTCTAATGAACGTAAATTGGAACCCAGAATACCTGCTAGTGACTATAGATGTGGTGCCGCTTTATACTTCGATCCGGCATGAAGTCGGGATGCAAGCATGTGAGTACTACCTTAAACAACGTAATATCGTTTACCTGGAACATTCAAAAATGTTAATCACAATGATTGATTTATGTTTGAAAAACAACGTATTTCTCTTTGAAAAACAACTCTTTAAACAGATATGTGGTACTGCCATGGGCATTTCTCTATCTCCCAATTATGCAAATATCACCATGGGATGGTGGGAGAAAACTATAGCATGGAACCAAAACAATCAACAAGATCTAGACCGAATAATATTATGGGTTTGTTATATAGACGACCTATTTGTTATTTGGCATGGGACAGATATCCAGTTCCAAAGCTATTTCAATAAACTGAATGAAAATGATTTAGGTCTGCAATTTACCTGCAACACCAATGCTAAAGAAATAGACTTTTTAGACACCAAGATATACGTGTCTAATGATAGACTTGAATCCACACTATTTCGAAAGAAAACAGCAACAAATAGTGTGCTGCATGGTACAAGTTTTCATCCAAAATCCCTTCTTGACAGCATACCGTATGGTGAATTCACGCGTCTAAAGAGAAATTGCTCAGTACCAGAGGATGCTGAAAGAGTAATAGAGGAAAGCAAATGCAGGTTCAGATCAAGAGGATACAAAGAAAGGGTGCTTACCAAATGTAAAAGAAAAATCGATCTGAAAACTAGAACTCAAACACTAATAGAGCAGAACAACAAAAAAACAGAAACTAGTGAGTCTCCAAGATTCATAACGACATTCAGCAAAGAGATTGGAAATATTGCCCGTATCATGAAAAAATACTGGCACCTTCTGTCAGGAGACCCTGACATTGGAATCACCCTCGGTGCAGCGCCGCTAATAACCTACAAAAAAAATACATCCCTGAAGGACTTACTGGTCAGAAGTTATTTTCAAGAGAAACAGAAACCAAACTGGTTACAGAATCAACGAAAAGGCTTTCAGCCTTGCAATTCATGCAAGGCGTGTAAAATCGGTAAAAGCATGAAAACAATCCAAGAACCGGATGGAAAAATAATGAAGATTGACCAGCAGATCACATGTTCCTCTAAAAATGTCATATACATTGTGGAATGCAAATGCGGGATGAAATATGTGGGATGTACAACCTGTATGCTTAAAAAACGAATGTTAGAGCATATCCGAGCGGTGAAAAACTCAAACATGCAATATGCCACGGCTAAACACATGAGTTTATGTCAGAATGGAGACTGGAGACAAATGCAGTTCTATGGAGTGAAAATGTTGGACAAATTGGAGAGAGGCGGAGACACAGTCCGCAAACTCCGTCAAATGGAATCAAAAATGATTGTCAGACTCAAAACGAAGCATCCGAGAGGGATACATTTCGGAGAGGATCTGCATGTTCATCTGGATTAAAATGTTCAAGAAAGGAAATGGGTACTACACCCTGAATTCTGCATGAACTAAAGACTAAGGGTACTACACCCGATAAATGTTTTGTTGAAATCAGCCACAGTAGACTACTAGTCACATCAGTGTAATAATTAAGACAGCACACTAAGTCTTTTTTTTGTTTTTAAATTTTGTTTCACTGAATTTGACTACAAATCCCATAATGCCTCATAAATGGTGAACTATGGGAGTATAAAATGTAACACTGTGGAGGGACTAACCGACCGTGAGCAAGGCCAGTTGTGGCTGAAACGCGTTCGTGGGGTGAAGTCTAATAAACAGGCTTAAAAGTATCCTGGTTGTGTCGCCTCTTTTGTATACCGATATATATATATATATATATATATTCTCCAACCACACCCGATTTCTCTTCATAAAACCGGACACCGACACAGAAGCAGATTGGGTCATCAGCCTTTCAGGGTTAATTTATTGTAAAAGCATGACGCGTTTCGGCACACCTGCCTTGTTCACATACATACATACATACATACATACACACATATATATATATATATATATATATCCAACATGCAGGTTAGTCCCACCCAAGAAAGAGTGAAGCCTCTCAGAAATTTGCATCGCACTTCATTTATTTGCATCCTGATCCTGCAGGCAGGCAGCCTTCGAGTACAAGCTTCCAATGTTAACATCAGCCAAACGCGTTTCAGGATTTCTAATCCCTTCTTCAGTGGCGTGGTCAAGAGTCGCTGAGACCACCGATTTGTAGCACAATTTATTTCACAAGTGTCAGCCTCAGTGGGCGTGTCCATCATGTGGCACTCTGGGTATTGTAGTGCTACAGGTTTTCCCCATGTGGGGCGGCTTCCCAGTCTTGTATTATGACACTATTAACCCCCAGTGGGTCGAAGTCTTTGCCCTTGAATTCTGCCTGCCCTGCTTTGCCGATGCAGATTTCTGCGTAAGCCAGAATCACTCTGCTGTGACCCCGTAGCTTAATTCCTCTCATCTCTGCCAGCAACAAATGAAACCAGCAATGAGCCCGCGTGGCAGCAGTGGGCCTCTCTCCACGGCCAGACCAAGCCGTAAATAATCCAACATGCATTGCTGGTTTCATTTGTTGCTGGCAGAGATGAGAGGAAATTATATTTTGATGGTTTGAATTTGAATAATCTGTAAAGATATGCTATGAGATAAGCATTTATGTCAGTTTCATGGTTAAGTACAGTTTGAGGGTTCTCATATCTCCACCTTTGGGATGCGGTTCATTTCATTTACAATTGTTCACTCTGGTTCAGGACCAATCTTTGAAAGTATTCCTGTGCACATTTTAATTGTGATTTATAATCAACGTAGTGAGGATTACAGTTGCAACGTAGGGGACTTAGCAACCCCAGCTGGGTTGCAATAGCCGATCCACGGCTTGATTTCTAGTACTAATGAGTCTTTCAATTGCAATTATGTACAATGAAACATCTCATTCTGCGAGAATGTTGGTAACCCTTAAAAATACTTCTCATGGCGCTAAATTAATGTTTAGCGCAATTTGTCCCCAAAACGCTGTTGTCTGTTTTCTATTTTGTAAATATTGCACAGGAGTAAGTTTGCGACCCGGCTGGGTCGCGATTGCCGATCCACGGCTATATGACATGATACAGTGATAGACAACTAGGTAACTTGTTGTTGTCAGTAAATGCGTAAACTGTAAACATCCTACACTTACAAATGGCGCTTCCAGCATGAAATGATGTATGGTTGTCCCTCGTTTGTGTTTGACTTTTTGGTCCAGATACTTGTTTAAAAATGGCGCCACGCAGAGCGTGAATGTTTGACACTGAGGAAGGGAGTTTTCCCGAAACGCGTCTGTCTAGAAAATAAAAACTCATCTGTGCTGAAATCCCGGAAGTGCTGCCTTTCTTTTCGTTGAAGTTGAAAAGGAGTTGAGCTTTGATATATATATATATATATATATATATATATATATACATGTGTGTAGATATATGCATATTATTGGCTATTGCTCCGGGGTCCCCCGCACGTGGGCGGGACTATTCAGTGCTTATGACTTTGATGAGTATCTCCTGGAAGAGAAGCAGCTTTTTACAAACCCCTGCTTGATTGATTGATTGAAGGTTTCGTGCATAGTCGGTCGGTGTGGGTGTATGTCAGAGTTCTGCAGGCCACCAGCTGTAGTCCCATGGGGAGGTGTCCTTCCCAAAGATCAGTACTTCGGGTTTGTCAGAACTGGGTTGGAGGAAGTTGTCTCTGATTTGGCTACATTGGTCATTGTGTCGCAGAAGTTGGATTTGGCGTTGGAAGAGTTCTCGGTGGGCAAGAGGACCAATTGGGTGTCGTCTGCTTAGGAGATTATGTAGAGTCCATGGGATCTGACTATGTCTGCGAGGGGGGTCAGGTATATGTTGAACAGGGTGATCCTTGTGGTACACCGCATGTGAAGTCTTTGGGTGCCGAGGTGAAGGGATCCAGTCAGATGCTCTGTGTGCATCCTGTGAGGAAGGAGGCAATTCACTTGAGTGCATCTTGCTGTATGCCTCTTTTGTAGAGTCTGTTGAAAAGGGTGTTGTTGGAGATGGTGTTGAATGTCGAGGAGAGATCAAGGAGGATCAGAGCCACAGTTTCTCACAGTGTTCTGATGTCTGTGGTGGCACTCTTGTCGACTGTGGGTCAAGAAGAATGGCAATGCCAATCCTAGTAGGAGCCCTTCACTTGCATGTCTACTCCTGTGGCCAGTCCAATCATGGTTGTGGTACCACTGGCATAGGAGATTTAGAGATTTCAACAGCATCTGACACTATTAACCTTTTTATCTAGGTCTCTCAATCAGACATGGGTGGTATCCATGACAGGGATCTAAACTGGATCTTGTCATTAGTCGAGAGAGTGTCTAGGTGGTTTGTCTGCCTTCATTTACATCTATTTAGACAACAGTATTCAGGGGCGTAACAAACGCCCCCGCAGCCCCGCGGTGAGGGGGGGCCCACTCTGAGAGAGGCTTGCGCTGAAGCAACCATCTCTCCGCCTGTGTCTGAAGCAGGTGCAGCCTGCTCTGAGCCCCTCGCCCCCTCCCTCTGACTGAAGAGAAACAAAGTATCAACATTGTTTCTCTTCAGTCAGAGCCAGAGGCAGGCCCAAGACGAGGGTGGGGGTGGGGGCCCCAGAGACAGCAGTCTACACTGCTCCTCTGAGGCAGCACAGAGCCCGGCCCCCACTCTCTCTTCTCCATAAGCAAAGCAAGCCCACCCCACAAGAGAAGAGAAGAGAGGTGGGGGGCCCCAGAGAGCAGGAGGCAGAACAGAGCAGGGACCCTGACCAGGAGGGAGGGGGGCAGCACAGAGCAGGGACCCTGACAAGGAGGGGGGCCCCAGAGAGAGAGGAGGCAGCACAGAGCAGGTGCCCTGACAAAGAGGGGGACAGAGAGCAGGAGGCAGCACAGAGCAGGGACCCTGACAAGGAGGGGGGGCAGAGAGCAAGAGGAAGCACAGAGCAGGGACCCTGACAAGTAGGGGGGGCAGAGAGTATGAGGCAGCACAGAGCAGGGACCCTGACAAGGGGGGCAGCGAGCAGGAGGCAGCACAGAGCAGGGACCCTGATATGGGGGGGGGGGGCAGAGAGTAGGAGGCAGTACAGAGCAGGGACTCTGACAAAGGGCGGGGCCGAGAGCAGGAGGCAGCACAGTGCAGGGACCCTGACAAGGAGGGGGGGCAGAGAGCAGGAGGCAGCACAGAGCAGGGACCCTGACAAGGAGGGGGGGGGGGCAGAGAGTAGGAGGCAGCACAGAGCAGGGACCCTGACAAGGAGGGGGGTCAGAGAGCGTGAGGCGGCACAGAGCAGGGACCCTGACAAGGAGGGTGGCAGATTGCAGGAGGCAGCATATAGCAGGAACCCTGACAAGGAGGGGGGCCCATAGAGCAG
Source organism: Lissotriton vulgaris (assembly GCF_964263255.1). Classification (NCBI taxonomy): domain Eukaryota; kingdom Metazoa; phylum Chordata; class Amphibia; order Caudata; family Salamandridae; genus Lissotriton; species Lissotriton vulgaris. The sequence continues at coordinate 267,798,555 of NC_141690.1, read as the reverse complement.
GAGGCAGCACAGAGCAGGGACCCTGACATGGAGGGGGGGGGGCAGAGAGCATGAGGCAGCACAGAGCAGGGACACTGACAAGGAGGGGGGGGCAGAGAGCAGAAGGCAGCACAGAGCAGGGACCCTGACAAGGGGGGGGAGGGGCAGAGAGCAGGAGGCAGCACAGAGCAGGGACCCTGATAAGGAGGTGGGGGCAGAGAGCAGGAGGCAGCACAGAGCACTGCTCAGGATCCTGACAAGGGTGGGAGTGGGGGCCCCAGAGAGAGGAGGAGGCAGCACAGAGGAGAGCTGACAGGGATGCGGATGGGCTGGGGGTGCCAGAGAAGCAGGAGGCAGCACAGAACACTGCTCAGGACCCTGACAAGGGTGGGGGTGGGGCCCCCAGAGAGAGCATTCCCCAGGGCAAAGCTCATATGAGAAGGGATGAAGCAGCAAAATGGTGCCCTCAGGTAAGCACTCTTGTTAGAACACCATGTGGGTGTCCACGCGGGGGAGAGGGGGCCGAGAAGGGTGCAAGGGAGAGGGGAGAAGGGTGCAAGATAGAGAGGAGAAGGTTGCAAGGCAGAGAGGAGAAGGGTGCAAGGCAGAGGGGTGAAGGGTGCAAGATAGAGAGGAGAAGGGTGCAAGGCAGAGAGGAGAAGGGTGCAAGGCAGAGGGGTGAAGGGTGCAAGGCAGAGGGGAGAAGGGTACAAGGTAGAGAGGAGAAGGGTGCAAGGGGGAGGGGAGAAGAGTGCAAGGCAGAGGGGAGAAGGGTGCAAGGCGGAGTGGGGAAGTGTCCAAGGTGGGGAGGAGAAGGGTGCAAGGTGGAGAGGAGAAGGGTGCAAGATAGAGAGGAGAAGGGTGCAAGGGGGAGGGGAAAAGGTTGCAAGGCAGAGGGGAGAAGGGTGCTAGGTGGAGTGGAGAAGGCTGCAGAGGGGAGAAGGGTGCAAGAGGGAGGGGAGAAGGGTGCAAGGGGGCGTGGAGAAGGGTGAAAGACAGAGGGAAGAAGGGTGCAAGGCAGAGAGGAGAAGGATGTATGACGTTACAACGCAAACTTTCACAACACATAACATTACAACCAAACTTTTACAATGCAGGATCCATTACAACGCAGGATCCATTACAACGCATGCTATTACAACGTAGCTGCTATTACAACGCATGCCATTACAACGTAAGTATGGGTAATTATTTATTATTTTTTTAATTAATGGGAATGTAATAGTATTCTAAGTGTTGGATAGTATAGGGGTTAAAATTACTATTCTAACCTCAGGGGGGCGTAATAGTAGTTTAAGTGTTGGATAGTGTAGTTGTTAAAATTACTGTTCTAACTCCAGGGGGGCGTAATTGTAGGGTAAGTGTTGGATGGTGTAGGGGTTAAAATTAAAATAAATACTTACCCATACTTACGTTGTAATGGCATGCGTTGTAATAGCAGCTGCGTTGTAATGGCATGCGTTGTAATGGATCCTGCGTTGTAATAGTTTTGTTGTAATGGTAGTGCGTTGTTATAGTTGCGTTGTAAGGAATGTTTCCCGAGGAGAAGGGTGCAAGGCAGAGGGGAGAAGGGTGCAAGGTAGAGAGGAGAAGGGTGCAAGGTGGAGAGGAGAAGGGTGCAAGGTGGATAGGAGAAGGGTGAAGGTGGAGAGGAGATGGGTGCAAGGTAGAGAGGAGAAGGGTGCAAGGCGGAGGGGAGAAGGGTGCAAGGTGGGGGGAGAAGGGTGCAAGGCAGAGGGGAGAAGAGTGCAAGGGGGAGGGGATAAGGGTGCAAGGCAGAGAGGAGAAGGGTGCAAGTTAGAGAGGAGAAGGGTGCAAGGCAGAGGAGAGAAAGGTGCAAGGCAGAGGGGAGAAGGGTGCAAGGCAAATGGGAGAAGGATGCAAGGCAGAGGGGAGAAGGGTGCAAGGTAGAGAGGAGAAGGGTGCAAGGCGGAGGTAGGAGAAGGGTGGAAGGCAGAGGGGAGAAGGGTGCAGGGGAGAAGGGTGCAAGGCACAGGGGAGAATGGTGCAAGGTAGAAAAGGGTGCAAGGTGGCGGTGGAGTAGGGTGCAAGGCAGAGGGGAGAAGTGTGCAAGGCAGAGGGGAGAAGGGTGCAAGGCAGAGAGGAGAAGGGCGCAAGGCAGAGAGGAGAAGGGTACAAGGTAGAAAAGGGTGCAAGGCGGAGGGGAGAAGGGTGCAAGGTAGAGGGGAGAAGGGTGCAAGGCAGAGGGGAGAAGGGTGCAAGGCGGAGTGGAGAATGGTGCAAGGCAGAGGGGAGAATGGTGCAAGGTAGAAAAGGGTGCAAGAAGGAGGGGGAGAAGGGTGCAGAGGGGAGAGCGAGAAGGGTGCAAGGCAGAGGGGAGAAGAGTGCAAGGGGGATGGTGATGAAGTTAAAAATTTGCCCCCCACCCCCGCAAACATTTCTGTGGACGCCCATTGCAACGCCCACTACTTTGTGAGAGAGAGACGAGTGAGAGAGATAGTGGAGTGAGAGAGAGAGAGTGGAGTGAGAGTGAGAGAGTGGAGTGAGAGAGAGAGTGGAGTGAGAGTGAGAGAGTGGAGTGAGAGAGAGAGTAGAGTGAGAGAGAGTGGAGAGAGAGAGAGTGGAGAGAGAGAGAGTGGAGAGAGAGAGTGGAGAGAGAGAGTGGAGAGAGAGTGGAGAGAAAGAGTGGAGAGAGAGAGTGGAGAGAGACAGCGGAGAGAGAGAGTGGAGAGAGAGAGAGGAGAGAGAGTAGAGAGAGAGTGGAGAAAGAGAGGGTAGAGAGAGTGGAGAGAGAGTAGAGAGAGAAGGGAAAGTAGAGGGAGAGAGAGTGTAGAGGGAGACAATGGAGAGAGAGTGAGAGACAGTGGAGAGAGAGAGACAGTGGAGAGAGAGACAGTGGAGAGACAGTGGAGAGAGTAGAGAGAGAGTAGGGAGAGAGAGTGGAGAGAGTGACAGTGGAGAGAGAGACAGTGGAGAGAGAGAAAGTGGAGAGAGAGACAGTGGAGGGGGAGACAGTGGAGGGGAAGACAGTGGAAAGAGAGTGGAGAGAGACAGTGGAGATAGAGTGGACAGAGTTGAGAGAGAGACTGGAGAGAGAGAGATAGAGTGGAGAGAGAGTAGAGACTGACTGACTCAGAGACTGAATACTGACTGACGGAAAGACTGACTGGCTGAGAAACTGACAGAGAGAGAGAGACTGACTGACTGAGAGAGATAGAGAGACTGACAGAGAGACCGACTGACTGACAGACTGACAGAGAGAGAGAGAGACTGACAGACTGACTGACAGACTGACTGAGACTGAATGACAGAGAGAGAGACTAACTGACTGAGAGAGAGAGAGAGAGAGAGAGAGAGAGAGAGAGACTGTGATGGAATTGGGGTCACAGCGTGTATGAAGCTATGCAATGCCTCTTAAGATTGCTATTGTCTACAAATAAAAGTGTATTATCAAAATGTGCTTTTTGTAGTTACATCTGCTTTTGAAATACTGCATTGTCGCATTGTCTAATGTTTTAAAACGGAAACACAAGGAGCAGTGGATGCACTTTTGTCAAAACTGAACGATGAGTGAGCTCGATGTTGTATATCATGACAGGAGTCTGCATCAGGAAACTCACCTAAAATTGGGCAAACTTCCCCGGCGTACTGTTGGCAGGAATGAATGTAATGAATGGACCACCACTTATGATAGCCTGCTGGCAGACTAAGCACAACTTCATCATCCAGTGTTACTTATACAGCTGGATTGGTGACAGTGGCGTAACAATAGCCCCGCATCCCCTGCAGTATGGCGGGTCGCTGGCCTGAGAGCTCTAGAATGGCACAGAGGATGGGAGGGGGGGCTCTCCATGAAGATTGCAAGGGGGCCCCCTCAAGTTTCGTTACGCCACTGACAGTATTGTCCTGAGTTTTGTTTCAATACCCCTCGGTTTCACAGCTGTATACAATCTTACAGTGTGGATGAGAGACAATGCTTTAAAAAGTGAAATTCTCATGATGTTGTCCACCCACTGTAGGGAGCTGGCTCTGTATATACTATAACAAAGCAAGGTATACTGGGCTCCCAGAGGCTCAAGTAGATAACATTAATTTTCTCTTTTGTGCCGGTGTGGTTGAGCAGTTAGGCTTATCAAAACTCTGTTTGTGACAATACAACTTTTTGTATGCTTATTATTTTAAAGCAAAGATACGTTGTTGCACTAAAATACATTTTGCAATATCTCAGTTTTCCAGTATGAAAAGTGGACAACTCAGTCCATTTTTCTAACAGTTCAATGTTAACGTATGGGAGGAAAACAATAATGCAATTTCACATGTATGTATAAGACTTTCAAATCCAGCCTTTGGGTTTCATGATCAACAATGGGCAAGAGTCAGGTAAGTGTAAAGACTGCACCACCAGTGGCACTGGGCCGGCTGGGTGCAGAGGTCATATTCAGTGACGGGGCCTAAATGTTACTCATTTGAGACTGGCGACACTCAAAGAGGTGCCGGTTGAAGGTAAGTAAAATCAGAGTTGGGTCAATCTACAGGGGTTAGGAGCAGCAGGTGGGGGGGCACATGGCAGCACCAAACACACACCCTCCGTGGCACAGAGGCACCCGGGAGCAGGTTTGGCCGAACTTAAATCATACCATAGAGCCGTCTGTAAGACTCGGGCAGCCTATTATGCCAATGAGATCATGCTTAGCTCCAATCCTGCTAAATGCATTTTTAAAATCTTAAAAGATCTTAGAGCCAAGAAAAATTTGGCGCCTATAACCACCTCTGAACTTCATTGTGAAGAATTGGCCTCCTTTTTTGTGGAGAAAGTGCGTGCTATTCATAGGTCCTTTCCTTCTACGACCTCCTCCCTTGCTCATACTCCTTCAAGACCAGGGCCGACTTCCTGTCTTATGGTCATTCCTGAGATTTCTTATGAGAAGCTTATAAGGCTGAGTGCGAAAATTAAATCCGGTTCTCGAGCCGACCCTCTAAAGCGTGATCAGTTTAGGGAGTCCTTTCTGCTTTTTCTGACGCCTCTTCGTCAGATAATTAATTCCTCTTTCTCATCAGCCATGGTGCTGGGGCAGTGGAAACAGGCATGGATGTCCCCCATTCTTAAAAAACCAGCACTGGACTCGACTAAACCTGAACATCAGGCCTATCTCTCTTCTTCCCTGGGTGGCGAAGGTTGCAGAGGCGCACGTCAACAGCATACTAACCAACTTTTTGCACTCCAAGAACATTCTGGATGCATCACAACACGGCTTCCGTTCGGCCATAGTACAGAGACAGCGCTCCTGGCCATGACTGAGCACCTGCGGACCATTCTCGATTCTGGTCAAACGGCGGCACTGACCTGCTGGATGTTACTGCCGCCTTTGACACGGTCTTGCATGGTGTTCTGCTTCAACGTCAGGAGGAGGCAGGTATTTCGGGCCTGGCTCTGGAATGGTTTATATCTTTTTTGACCGGAAGATCTTTCCATGTCTCTACTCCCCCATTTCTATCACAGGTCCGTTTCATCGAGCAGGGGGTCCCTCAGGGCTCGGCTCTAAGCCCCACATTGTTTAACCTCTATGTTCAGCCGCTAGCGGCGGTCGCCAGGCAGTGGGATCTTTCTATGGTCTCATATGCCGACGACATGCAGCTAGTGGTTGCACTGGCGGAAGGTCTTATCCTGAACGCCTCTAGGTTCTGAAGTGGCCTGACGGCCATGGCCGAATGGATAACTTCTAATTATTTGCAACTAAATGCAAATAAAACTTAAGTCTTGCTAGTCGGAAAGAATGCTAGCCTGTGGGGTGAGCATTGGTGGCCAAATGCTTTGGGCAAGGCTCCGGAACCTAAGGAGGAGTTTAAGAACTTGGGGGTGTGGATGGACTCTTCTCTTAGTTTCCGTATCCACACCAAAAAAGTGGCAGGTACATGCTTCGGCCTTTTGCGAGGTCTTAAACCTCTTTTGAAGTTTTTCGATCCTTCAACTCGTCAGCTGATAGTCCAGTCGACAATTCTTTCTCGTCTGAACTACGCTAGTTCCTTGTTATTGGGGGCTAATCAAGCTGAGATTATCTGGATGCAGCGTATCCAAAACGCGGCGGCGAGAGCCTTTGCTAGGGCTCCCTCGGTTCTGTCCTATCGCCGATACCATCCGGAAACTTCCTTGGCTCCCTAAGGTGGAGCAGATTCAATTTAAGACTTTATGTCTTTCTTTTAAGATTTTGCAACTTGCCACTCCTAATCTGCTCTGCAATTTGCTGACCCCATATGTTCCGCCCTGCATTCTTTGGGGCAACATTTGGTCACTGTTCCCCGGGTGAAGCATTGTCGAGCAGGAGGATGTTCCTTCAGCTATTTGACAGCCAAATTATGGAACTCCTTGCAGGTTCATATACGTGGATTGGAGAGTCTGTTGGATTTTAGGAAGGCTATCAAAACATACCTTTTTCCTTTAAAATAGTTATTTGGTCTTTGTTATGTTAGGGCGTCCTGTTGTAGTAATCAGATCTGTTTCTCTGTTGTTGGAAGCACCGGGACGCCCCTTTGCTGGGGCAGCTGTGTGCAATATAAGCTCTTATAACATAACATAACATGACATTGGTCGCAAGGGGACCCGGATTTGCATTTCTGAAGCTCTGTCAGCGATGTTTCTATGGGGATAACAGCAAATTCTGAGAATACTGGCCTAAGAGTTTGCCCCGGTTTATGAGCATTTGTCACCTCAGTGAGGCAGGGTAATGCTGGAAAGGACGCATAAATCAAGGAGATTCTTTTCTTCGAAGAAATCCGAGATCTTTTTACATAGTTTCTGTGAGGGAGGACAAACGCGAGTGAGCGTGAGCAGGTTCGTAAAAGACTTAACTATTTTGAAAATTTCCCTAGATGAGTTCTTTGCGCTAGAAATGCATTCGGCAAAAGAAGTCTTTTTTTTTACAATAGGATTTTACAGAGGGGGAAGTTCTTGCGGAGTTTACCGGCCTCAAGGGGGCAATTGAGTCGAGAGCATCATCAACCCATTTATTTAGGTTTGTGATGATAGTCTCCAAGTTGTTAGATAAAGAGGGCATGGGGTCCTGCAAATGTTGGGCTAATGACTCTGGGGTAACCCTACTCCAACTCCTTCTGAAATCTTTTGGTATGAAGGTGGCTCTCCCTCCACTTTTCAAATGTAGCCGGAAAAGGGATCAGACAGTGGACTGTCCAGATCATCGGTTCAGGAGGATGAACTGTGATGTTGGGTAGGTTTGAGCAAATAAGGTCCAGTGTGTAGCCTGCCTTATGTGTTGGAAATAACACTTGTTGCGTTAAATTGCAGCCGGCCACTGAGGAGATGAAGTTAGCACTGTGCTGGAGGTACTGGCATGTAGTAGCAAATGGGCTACATACCTTTAGGGTGACTACATCCTTTGTAGGTCCCCTTCATTTGGGGAGGGGTATCCCTTAATCCCATTGGATAAAATCCTCACCTCCAATATGGAGATTTTCTAAGGAGGGGCCACTACAGTTCGGGACACCTTAGGGGTTGTCCTGGCTGAGATGGGACACACTTATCCTGATTACTAATTTTCCCGTACATCTTGCCCCCATTAGTGGGGTTTGCTCAGGGAGATGGGCATTTACACTAGCTGGAGAGGCCCTGGCTAGCATAACAACGGGCAGTAAGCCTTTGAGGCTCACTGCCCTGAATGCTGTCCATGCTTGGGGGTAGATGACAAGCACCTCCACTCAGACCAGGCTCCGCTTCTGACCCAGGAGAGCACAAAGCTCCTACCTCAAAGGATCCGAAACATGTCTGAAAGTGGCAGGCTGATGCAGAACAGTCAACTACACACTCGCAGTTGGGTAGCTTTTCAGGGGACACCTTTGAGGTGTCCTCTGAATGCATGTATAAATTAATCCAACACTGGCATACGTGTGGGTTCATTAAACTGAGCTGTTTGATACCAAATATCTTGGGATTTAGTGAAGCCATCATGGAACTGTGGAACTCATATTGACAAGTTCACAGCCAATGTACTTGGTATGGCTTCACTATACACTTATATTGTCCAAGAATAGACTTACAGCCTGATTCATGAAAACGGGATTCTGCGATTCTCAATTAGCGATTAACTGCGAATCGCAATTGAGAAATCGCAGAACGGTATTCATGATGTTTTGCGATAAAAAAAGCGAATCGCACGCGGCGCAAAAACTGTTAGCGATTATCGAAAAGCGCAGAAAAATCGCTATTTCCGGCTACATCCGTGTCGGATTTGCGATTTCGCAAATAGCGATATCGCTAATTGCGAGATCGCAAAAAGCGCGATCGCAAAATCGTGAGATCGGGAAAACGGGAAGTCGCATTTTGAGCACAGTGATGACATCACAACCAGGAAGCAGCCAGTTCCCACCCCCATTCACCACAGTGAGGCAGACCTCAAGGCAGCCACAGAGACAGCTCCTGCAATTCAGCTTGGATTACCACTTTCCAACTACACTGCAGCTATGTCTGAGGAGGCAGTACCTGGGACCAGCAACACCACAGGGCGCAAGAGAAAGCTAAAGTTCTCCGAGCAGGAGTTGGAGCACTTAATTGAAGGGGTGGTGGAGAACCACTCCAAACTGTTCGGGAAGGACTCAAGGAGGGTGCCCGAGCAGGAGAAGCGCAGGATCTGGGTGGGCATAGCGGCCACTGTGAACTCTGTGGGTGTGGCCGACAGGTCACTCGATGAACTTAAGAAACGTTGGTATGACCTCCGAGGTCGTGCCAAAGAGAAGGTAGCTGAGAGGCTTGGAGAGTCCCTGGGCACTGGAGGGGGAGGACCTATAGTCCCTCCAAACACCCCCATGGAGGATTGAGTAGAAGACACGCTGGAGGCTGAGGCATGCGTCGGAGTCACCCGTTTGGACTCATCCCGCCCCACCCAAGAGATCCAAGGTAAGTGGCATGCGACTGCGACCCTGTCCCCTATGAATGGCCATGACCATATAGCCTCCCATAATGTTCCATAATCATGCCATCGGTGCACATTAGGTAATGCCCTAAAGCATTGTGGGACATGTAGTGTGGCCACAATGTAGAAGTACCCCAATGCAGCCAGACAGGTTCAAAAGTACGCAAAGCCATAGGCAGTCAGGGAATGTCACCCAGCATGCATGTAGCAACTGCACGTGTGACAGATACATGCAACTAATGAACGTCCACTTCCCCTCACAGGTGGCGCAGACAGCAGCGACAGCGAGAGGCTGCAAATAGATGAGGAAGCACAGGATGACGAGGAGGTGCCGTTACATACACAGCCTCCTGCGTCTGCTGCAGCAACAACCCATGCAGCCAGGTCCACCACCAGTGTGCCTCCAGCCCCTGCCGCAGCAACAACCACCCCTGCAGCCAGGTCCACCACCAGTGTGCCTCCAGCCTCTGCCGCAGAAACAACAACCCCTGCAGCCAGGTCCACCACCAGTGTGCCTCCAGCCCCTGCCGCAGCAACAACAACCCCTGCAGCCAGGTCCACTACCAGTGTGCCTCCAGCCCCTGCCGCACCAGCAATGCCTAGCTTGACTCCACCATCAGCTGGAGCATCAACATCAGGTCCCGCGACAGCGTCGACACCCGGCCACCCACTGTGTCAGGCCAGCAGAGCAGGCGTGGCAGGTCTCGCCTGCAGACCAATGCTCCCAGCACCAGGAGGGGGAATGGACAGCGGCTGCCGAGCATGAGTGTTGAACGTCGCATGCTCAGGATTCACCAGCTGCAGGCACGCCGGCAAGGGGCCATACAGCTTCAGCTTTACAACATTGGCCGCAATGTGGCAGGTGTGGGGAACCGGATGGACCGCATGACGGCAGCCATGGCAGGTGTGGGGGAGGGGATGGCCCGCATGACTGCAGCCATGGAGGCCAATACAGCTGCAATGATTTCGCAGCGCAACACAGCCCGCCGCCGCCACCGTCAGCTACTGACCCGGCTGACGGCTTACACCCGGTCGAACTATGTTGTTGGCAATGCCACCTCGCAGCTATCGCGCCGGTCCCTGGCGCAGCAGCAGCAGCTCATCCAGTGCTGCGAGGATGTGGCCAGGGTACTTGAGCACCTGACCACTGCCGTGACCACACTTCACCCTGCTCTACCTGTCACTGTCGGGGGTGATGATGCCAGTGAGGGGACATCAAGTGTGAGCAGCCACTCTGCCTCACACCTAGGGGCGCTGAGACGCAGCACCAGGCCCACTGCAGGGACACGTGCGGAGGCTGAGGTGGAGCCAGAGAGGCGCGTGGGTGCTTCGCGCACATGACTCAATAGTACTTGTACAGGCACAGGCTGAACATAAGCCTGCCCTGTGTATTGGACGCAGCAGTATGCTGAAATACTGTTTGCATTTGAAGAATGGCAACTGGAACATTTTTTGTGATTCAAACAATAATATTTAATTTAGCATCCCACATTGGCGTTGTGTCATTATTAAATTTTGCATGCAATTGTGATTTGTTGGGTGAGGGGAGAGGGTGCACTAGAAACTGTTCATTGTGATGTGGTTGCGACGTCTGTGGCCTTCAGCTGGGTTCTCCCCGCGTGCATGGCGCGCATGTGCAGGTGGCCGGTCGTCCCCTTCCGATTCACTGCCAGAGATGTCGACAGGTATCCGGCGCTTGGTAGCAATGTTGTGTAGTATAGCACACACAGCCACAATGCGACAGCAAACTTCAGGACTGTAGTACATGGCCCCACCTGTCTTGTGAAGTATGCAGAATCTGCTCTTCAGTAGCCCAAAAGTTCTCTCAATGCAATTCCTTGTGCGTATGTGTGCTACGTTGTAACGCCGTTGCTGTGGTGTAGCAGGGTTGAGGTATGGGGTGAGGAGGTATTCACGCAGGGCGTAGCCACTGTCACCTGAATGAGAGGAGCAGAGTGTGAGTGCCTGTGCAGCGCAGCTACTTCATCGCAGTGTGACATTGTAGTGTAGTTCCTAGTTTCCCACTAGGCCCTGCGCATTGGAATAACATAAACAGTAGTATCGACGTGGAACTGCGGATATTCCAGGCCTCCACTGACTATGCTAAACTTAATTGGGTGTGTTACCAACTAGCTCAGAGGTCACTGGAAACTTTCTTCTCTGCATGGGAAGTGATCAGCTTCCCTGGCACAGACAAGAAGGGATTCAGCTTTCCAACAACCGTGCAACATGACAACTTTGCTCCTCAGATTAAGAGTCAATCTCTAGGGTCGTGTGAAACAATAGACATGTATTTCACTCAGTCAGGTTAGTGCAGTTTACTTTCACAATATGTAGAGAATAGAGAGACGGGCGTTTGTCAATAAATGGTTAACATTTATTGAACAGTCTTTCTTCTCGTACAAGAGAAATGTATTGCCACAATTGTAAGACTTGTTATTATAAAAAGTACGTACAGTAAGATAAGGATTGCAAAATAATACTGTAAAAGCATTGATATGGTTTCTTAGCCATACAATGGTTTAAAAGTAATAAAACATATATACAGTCATATATACATTAGGCTAAAATACTCAACTGGTGCTTCTAACTAAGCCTACCCCAGTGTGCCTGACCTAAGCCTAACACGTGGAAGGGGAGTAAGTAAGTAGCTTTAAGTTAAGTTGGTTTTGCCAAGGTTTGCTTCAAGAATTCTCATCTAAGGGTTTAGTCAACACCATACCTCTGAATAGAATGATGGAAGTCTGGTATTTCCTTCAGGAGGAACTCGGTATCCCAGTCACCCGCGAGGGCAGACTGGAAACGCTGGAGCGGGATTTCTCTGCACGAGAAATGCAGCGTCTCTCTTCAGCGCGTCGAGGAAGGAGGGGGGACAGCGTCCGCGGGCAGCTTGGAATCTGCTGGGCTCTTCTCAGAGGGACGGCTGTTCAGCTCCTAAGCTCACCACACCATCGTTCGCGCTTTAGCAGCGATAATGGTATCAGTAGCTTCACCACCAAAGGGACAGTAGCAGCATCAGCGTACTGCATACAGCATACAACAGCAATGGGACACCAGCAATTGCTCAAGGCAACGTTGGTAATATTTATACCTGACAGGTGCCTGGTTTGACGCAAGTTTGCTGGATATAAGACGTCAATTAAAGATGTCACTAGGAAGTGATAGCTATCAGTTGCTCATTAGAGTTCCATTACTAATCAAAACACAGCAAGCGGGGATTTCCAGGTTTGCTGAGTTTTTATCTTGTTGAAGAACTCGGAGTGTTAATCTAGGAATATCAGATAGTGACTTCTGCTCTGTCATTGCACTAATTGGTTGCAAAGGAAGTGGCAGAGAACTATGCTGGAATGTGGCTCTGTTCGTGTGAGGCCAGAGATGACTTTCTGAATATCGCACTTGAACGGTTATGCCAATATAGGGAATAAATGGATTTATAGCCGAATAGGGGCATAAGGTCACAGTATCGATCAGGAACCTAGATAAACACGCAACACCCACTCCACGTTTTCATGTCCATCAAATTACTAAAACTAGAGCAATTAGATGCATGTGTAACATTGCCCACCCCAAAATACATAAATGCATTCGAAATAGGCGTATATAGTAATACGTGAAATTTAGGTACTGTACGTTTTTGAAGCATAGAAATCATTCAAAAATTATTGCATATGAAATCAATGAACGATTATGCATAAAGAATTACACATGAAGTATCTCTGAAACAACAGAAGGGCGAGATAAATCATCACATATAAATGCATTGCAATAAATGTGCGCTAGAGGCTGATGTAAGTTGTTATGTCTCTAGATGTGTTTAGAAATAGAAGTGTGAAGCTTCTGTTCTCTAAGAATAGTTTTTACCTTAAGCAAAGAATTGTTTGTGCCAAAAAGGGGTCAATATTAAAAAATATCCAATTTAAAAGAATTATTGCTTGAACGGGGAAATAGAGTTCCAACGCTTTTTGCAGTTTTTGTTGATCAAAACTGAAGGCCGAATTCAGAGTTCATGGGAACGCTGTGTGTCGGAAAGCTTCTCAAAAGTTATTGTTTCTGTACGGGTGAGAACATCGTATCAGACAGGCTCTCAAAGAATTGGTCTACAAAATCAGGTGACAGTTCAACCAAATTCGATAGTGCTGTAACTTGGCAGGTGTGAGAATGATTGCTGTCATCATAGTCGGGTTCAGCAATGCTCACAGAAGGTCGTACCTGGGTGATGCTGCTTTTGTCACTCGCTCCACTGTTACCACCTAGTCGTAGTACAGGAGTCTCAACGAATGCTGTCATCAGGATTGGTAGCCGCTGGGGACAACACAATGCGTGAGCCGTTATTGGACTGAGCAAAGTATCGACGTCCATTGGTACTGCTGATGGAAGTGAAAGACAGATGTCCAACACGCATTCATCTCCGCATAGCATACATCTTAGTACCGGTAAGATACAGTTCTGCCATATAGGTCTGAATGAAAGGAACCAGGTCATGTTTAGATCTCTCAGCCTGGCCAATCCAAGGACGTTAGTTATCCTGTCCCGGTAGCGGATTGCTAGGATTGTCTCTGCCATTCCCATGGGAGCTATGTCTGAGTTTCGGCTTGCCATAACGAAGCAGGAGGGTCAAAAATAAAATCCCTGCTACAAGTCCCAAAAATAATGGTATGCCGCCAAAAACAGAGTGGACAAAATTAGGAACGATTCCCAAAATTGCCTGAAAAGGTGTTAGCAGTCCCGTAAAGACTGACTTAAATATGCCTGGGATGCTTGTGGCACTAGACATGTTAAGGAGTTGGCTGAGCATTTCTACGAAATGCACGGGGCAATTTGTTGATAAAAGTTCATGAACTTCAGTAGCTGTCCTTGCAACTAGAAGATCATACGTCTCTTTTGATGACGTTATAGGCACTGTTGTCTGCAAAAGCACAGATTTCATTTTGCTTAAAGTATCAATTCGTATAGAATAGAGATTCAGACGAGGCCAGATGGGAGCCACTGTGTCTGCAGGCCCACTCGGGAACAATGCTTGCATACAGCATTTGACCATGGATGTTACGCTTACTAGATAACTTTTCCCTGGCACAAGGCCACAACATCTGTGATCCGTTCTAAGAATGTAACTCCCGTTTGCGAGTTGCATAAAGAAGGGCTCTATCTGAGTTGCAGGTGTGACTAGCTGGTGGCATGAAAGGTTGTTAGAATTTCCATCACATGCTCCGTGTAAATTAATACCCTGACACAAAAGTATACCGCTTGGTGAATGTTTACAATTTTCACCACTAAGAAATACATTTTTGTTGCTGTCACAATAGCAAGAATGTGTGTATGGTAATTTCCATTCTGATTTTACATATCCTTTACCCAATTGTTCATACTGGCCAGCAGGTATGTACTCAAGGCACTTTTTAAATCGGAAAGTTGTTATCGGAATTGTGATAATTCCGTGTATTATCCATTCAATGACAGGACTCTCTGACATTGTCAATGGTAATCTCTCAAGTTTTTCGATGCTCAGGATTGTATAGTCTGCTCCTTTCTGTGCCAAACTGATCTGTTTATCAGTAAGGTTAAAAATGGAAAATAATGACGTTGTGTTGATTTAACGCCAAGGCACATAGCCTGAATGAAGATTTTGCAGCGTCCAGCCTAATTGTACAATAGAACGTAACTGAGATTGGCCATGTTGTAACATTAGCAAGTCTCTTTCTATCACGTCAAAGGCAGAGGATACAATATTGTCCAACGAATATATTCTGGAAGACAGAGTCATTAACCCATTGTCTACTACAGAAAGTGATTTCTCCAAATTAATACGATCAATTTCTCGTATTTTTTCAGCTGTTTCAATTTGTTTGACTTTCCAAGCCTCGTTGTACGCAGCATAGATACTGGTCGCTATGAAACGCTTTTGACGCTGTTTGCGTGGTTCAAGAATGAAATCGCGCAAATCAGCACCATCTTTTAGTAAAGACAAGTGTTGCTTAATTTCAGCCAGTGTGGATGATGTTAGCCATTCAAGGCAGAGTTTCCCTACACTGTATGTTGTTATTATCCCTGGATGTTGTCTCTGGGAGTATCTCGGGTCTAGTCTGGTCATTTTTAACCCCTGTGTTTTATTCAGGAATCTATCTTGACAGCTGTTTGTGTCAGTAGGCCAGATTAACCACTTTTTCCAATCAGGATGTGTTCTGTTAAAATGTAAAATTTGTGTTACGTCTAATTCAATATCTGCAGTTATATTTTCAGGTATTGGCTTTGCTATAGACGGTTTTTTAAGCTCTTTGATCTTAGCTAGGCCAAGACAGGATGTTTGGTGTATTGTGTCATTTAAAAACAACATTTGTTCTGGTATCATGCAGGTTCTAAATAGTGCTTCAATGCCTTGTACCTGCCAATCTTTTGTACCCCAAATTGTTTTCGTTTCAATGTTATTTTTCCAAAAATCAAAACCAAATGTCATCATTTTATCATAAAATGCTTCTGAATATATCAATTTAGAATTTGTCAGCATTGTTTTCATTCCTGTTTTATCTAACAGTTTGTAATAAAACGTTTCTGCATTACTGGTGTTAAACCCTGAGAAGTATTTGAATTTTTCAAAAAATGCTTTAGAACTGCTTTTAGGTGGTGTAGCACAATGTTCCCATTGATTATACATAAAAACATTTCTAGGCTGTGCAGATTTATGCAAGTAATGATCACCATAATGTGTGTAACAGAATAACTGCTCATAACTAGATGAACCTTGTAAATAATCATGATCTGTGAATCTAGCTACATTACTAAATCAGACATCATGTCATTAATACTGTTAAAGTCCCAATCATCAGAGAATGTACTAGGTGTTACAAAGTCACTTAAGGAAACCTTCAGTTGATGAGGATACTTCAGGATTTCGACCGGACCATATATCTCATAGTCTGTTTTCTCCCATACTACCCCACCAGGTATTGGAATTGCTGTGACATTTACTGTTGACAGTTCTCTTTTCTTCACGTGGGATGATCTGTGTGGTTTCAGGACTAGGTTGATGTTCTGACTTGCTGTGTCCATTCTAATATATTTTCCCTCAATGAATTTTCCCAAAGTACCATGATGAGCCAAAGTAGGAGGAAAAACACACCTAGACCGAACCAGAACTCTAACCAAGGTGAAATAAGGTAGATTTCCTTTAGTTGATGAAAGAGTTCCGTTGCTTTTCTTTAAAAGTCTTTTTTGTTTCTGGCATCACTTCGGGGTCGTTTTGATCTTCAGAGAAGTTGTCAAAGTTGATGAAATAACCATTGGCAGTTCTGTCAATTGTTGGGATTGTTCTTTCAATCTGTCTTTCGGTAGCACTTTCTGATGCCACATTAGTGTAGACTGGTGTTTCTTGACGAACTGTTTCAATCTGTGTCTCAAGAGGCACGAGTTCCATGGCATTATTGCATAGTCCTTCATTGTGCACTGCAGGCTGATCGAATGTGATGAGTCTTTCAGTTTGAACCTCTTGGATTGTTGCAAGTTTGGGTATTCTGTTGTTTCTTGGGAGTCCACTGGGCCTACTGTTGATTATAGGCCACATGCTTGTGGTTTTACCAGGTCGATGGACACGACTCTGTTCTCCTTTTTACCAGCAAGGGGCGGTAGTACAACTGATCTTGTTCCGTTGACTGCCAAGACAGGTACTGCTTTTCTGTAAGAAGGCCCAAATTCCTTCTTTACCGCGATCTTTTTTCTGACTAGATCCCCAATCTTTGGAATCCAGACAGGCCTTGCTGGGGCTGTTGCTTGTGGTGCCTCGTCAGTGGTATCTGGCTGTTGCTTTAACTTTATGTTGCTTAAGGTTTTTCTTGTTTCATTCAGTTCCTGTAAAACAGCCAAACGATCTTTGATGTCAAAGTCTGTTGTTTTTTCTTGTACCACTGACATCTGACTATCGAGGTCCTGAATGTTCATTCTAATTCCGAACAATAGTTCGTATGGGCTGAAACCTTTTAGAGAATTTCTTGGCAAGTTATTAAGACTAGTTTGGACACTTATTAAATGTTTGACCCACCCAGCGCCTGAACCTAATACCTTCGCCGTTATAGATCGCTTTATGTCCCGGTTTTTTCTTTCTACCACACTATACCCTTCGGGGTGCGACGGACAAGAATACCGCAACCCAATTCCCATGCTGGCCATGGCCTCCCTATAAGCTCGAGAGCTGAAAGCAGGACCCTGGTCAGAATGGAACGTGGTAATTGCGTATGTGCCGATATGGACTCGCAGATCTCTCTTATAACAGTTCTAGGCGTCAGCCGAGTGCTGGAGGCCACATTATTTAAGTGTGTTGAGCCTTAACTGATTAATAGGACGCAGGTTGGGGTGCAGGCAGCGTTACGCTTTTTCTGATCGGTAGCCGGTAGCATGGTTCACTACTGCGATCCCTATTGCAGTTTTCACAGTTGTTTGCATATATTTGGTGTTCTACACTCATTCCCGGCCACCAGTATACTGATTGTAATTCAGTCAGTGATTCCTTGACCTCTCTGTGCCTAGGACCCAAACCCATATGTGCGTCTGCTATTAAAAATATTCTCCTGTTCGTGTTTGGAATTACTCTGTCCCCCACTCCAGGGATTCGAGCAAAAGGAACGGAGTTTGCATCGATTACGTATGCATAATTGAGTGGATAGTTTACGGGTAGTGCTGCACAGTCGCCTTTTACGGTCGTTTTTACTGCCAGCATGGTTTCCCCGTCTATGTATTTTTCTGTATGCTTTTTTGTGGCTACGGAAGCCGGTTTAGTTGCTTCCGCTGTGGCTGTATTAGCCAATGAATTCCCTGCAACGTGAACGCCATCACGTTGAAGACTCTGTGCGTGAATCACGTGAGTCTTTTGTAGTTCTTTGTGTAAAAGAGCTACCTGTTTCCAGAGCAATTTATGCTTTATTGTGGCACCTGTGTCATCTTTGTAGTCGTTTTCAATCCACCTCTGCAGTTTATTGTTGTAAGAGTTGACGCAAAAATGAGAATCGCACACAATAAGTGTCGGGAATTCACGTTCTGCATTTTCGAGCGTCATCTTTAAACATCTGATTTCAGTTCTCTGAACCGAACAGTTTCTTACAGATTCAGTTTTTGTTACTTTCGGTCTGAATTTACCGCACAGCCAACAACCTTTAATAATCGCACATGCTGCATTATAGGATTTACTCTCTACGTTGAAATGCTGTACAAATCTATCTGTATAGATTATACAGGCATATTGTTGGAGAGGCAGAATTTCGATTGGCAGAGGATATTCAAATTCATATTGTAAAAATTCCTGTGTTTTTAAGTTAGGATCAAATTCGTAAACTACGTCTGTTGCCGCAAGAGAATTAACCCACTGAATCCATCTCGGATGCAAAGCTTTAGCATTAGGAATGCTTGCTTTAGTTACCGCTTCTAACGCCGGTATAGGTGTTATAATTATTATTCGTTTACCTTGTGCTAGGGGCCTTTCTTTTGCTACAGCAGTCTGAACCGCAGTTAGAATTTTTTCCGTTGAACTGAATTTTATTTCAGCCTTTGTGTACAAATGTGATTTGTAAGCTATTGGTACCTTTTCTCCCTCATTAGAGGTCAGGTATGTGAATCCGCATCTTCCTGGGATGACTCGGATTACAAGATCACGTGTGTTGTCACGTGTATCTAATTTTGTTTTAGCTAACATGTCTGTTTGCAGTGATCTCAAAATTTCTGTGTGTTTTTGAGTCCAATTGATTTGTTTAAAATCAGGTTTAATTAGTTCGTAGAGAGGTTTAACCCTCTCTGCGTAATTGTTCTTCAGAAATTCAGAAAACCTAGAATGGATTGTAAATTCTTCAGCGTTTTTGGAGCTTGGAGTACAGCGCACTTCTCTAAGAAGTTGTCCGCTAGGCTTTTCCCTTCACTTGATAATTCGTACCCTAAGAATAGTACTGTCAGATGGGCAATTCGAGACTTTTTAAAGTTGAATTTGTAACCCTCTGCCGCGAACCCAAGTATAATGGTGTTCACTCTTTTCAAGTGAGTATCAAAGTCGTCGTCTGTGAGATAGATATCATCTACGTAAGATAATGCCTCATCATCATATATTTGTAGTAACTCTGTTACCCTAGCTGAGAATAGTCCTGGGCTGTTCTTGAACCCCTGTGGGAGTCGACAGAATTTTTTCTGCGACCCAAATGCAGAGAAAGCGGTCAAATATCTGCTTTCCGGTGCAATGTTTTGACAAAAGAAACCATTAGATATGTCTAATGTTGTTTTATATTTTTTCCTAACTATGTTATTCATTAGGGCTGCACTATGCGAATTTTGTACTGCAAAAGTTTTGCAACATGTATTAAGGTGTCTGTAGTCCAAAACTAGACGATATGAATTGTCTGGCTTGGAGACAGGAAACAAAGGATTGTTCATTTGAGAGGTGCATGTTTCAATCACCCCCTGGTACTCAAGTTGATCTAAGATCTCCCTGACTTGTTTTTTAGCTTCTTGCTTTATGGGATACTGCCGTTGGGCAGTTGGTTCACTTTTTAACTGGATTTTGTGAGGAGGAGAGTCCTCATCCCATCCTACATGATTTTTATACAATGCCGGAGCCTGGGCTACTGCCCATTTCCTTGCATAAGTATATTTTTTGTGAATCGGAATGTGATTCGAGAAGGCAGGCATAATCACTTCTTCGCCACGAGGGCACTCCCTGACAAACTCTGGGGGGCAATCTTTTTCAGCTAACAGAATATTGTAGCCTTTTGAGAGCTTATCCCAAAATAGACCTCTAATTTTCCTAGTCTTATCACCCTCTATACGCAATGTTATTTTGTATATTTTATGGGGCTCGCTAAGTCTGGTGTCGGCAGTTTCAACCTGAATGTATTCATTCGTGTCCACTGTCTCCAGATGACTCATCAAGATCTTGCGCGCTATACTGATTTCTGCTGCACTGTCCAACATTGTTAATGCCCACTCCCCGTTTTTCAACTGTGTCCTCAGTATTCTCGGCATGGTTGATTACTCTAATACTGGCTACCTTCTTTTTCTGAAACTGAGATTTTTTACTCTGAGCAGGTTCCTTGTCTTTGGACTTGGTGTGCTCTCCTGGGTCTGACCGTCCTCTTCTTTCCGAATTCTGTGGAAAAGATCGAGAGGGACGTGTATCAATACTTTGATATCTATCAGGTTTTTTCAGATTATCCCTATTTCTAAGGTTATATCTTTTCTCAGAGGGCTCCCTCTGGGGAGACTGGTGTTCTCGAGTCGGAGTTCTTTCCCTCCGTCGAGGAGACCTTCCTCTGGACTGGAAAACTTTTTCCTTGGGAGTGGATTGTTTATTTCCATCCCAGCTCTTTTTAGGAGTGTTTAAATTATTTTTAATAAATAATTTTTCAGGATTTTCGAGCAGTTGGGGCTTTACCGGTTTTCCACCCAAGCTGTCTCTACCTAATTCTTCATAGCATTTTTCTATGATTCTGGCAAGCTCAATTGGATCTTTTATATCTGTTTCCTTCAACTTCTGGCGAATCGCCACAGATGCTGCTTCTCCTTTTATGTTGGCTAATAATATAGCCGAGACCTGCTTGAAGTCTTTTAGTAATTTCATACCTAGATTTAAAGCGGGCTCTGGACCGTATTCAATTTGAATCTGTTTTAGCACTTCTGGTATTACCGCCATAGACGGAACACCGTGTGTTTTTGTGTAAATGGAAGCAAAGACTGTACCCCAAGTGTCGCAGTCCTCCACGTGTGGTGCGATTCCTATAGGAAGGCAGATGGTCAAGATTCTGTGTTTCTCTATAGGGGTAGTATCACGAAATACTGCCTCTATTTGAGTGATTTTCTGTGCTAACCAGAAAGGAATTTGTTCCCGTTTTACGGGTGTTTTACCAAGACATGACTGTATGTTCTGTGGTGTGATTTTATTGGTGTTCCCCTGATGAGGGGTCAGCTGTGGTACATTAACAGCTGGTTGGACTGTTGCAGTCCGCATTACATATTGCACTAATTGCCTATGTATTTTAATTAATGTTTTTGGCTGTACTAACAGCTCTTCTTTAGACATTTTTACAATGTCCGGATGTGGTGTGTAGCTGGCTAGAACCGGCCACGTGGCTCCTGGTCTACCTAGTGGACCGAGCCTAGTTATGTGATCATTATGTTTTAGGGCGCCATTAAACCAGAGCAGGTGCTCTTGAAATTTAGGTGGAATTTCAATCTCCTCGAAAGGAGCGTACTCTTCCGGAGGTTCCTCTATTTTGTAAAAGTGAAACTCTTTTGTTGTATCGTTTGCCGCTGGAAAGTTTATCCATGAATAGAATACCTCTGTCTGCCGATATTCGTGAGCCTCTATCACGAAAATTACTGTACCACCTTGTGGTGTCAGTCCGTTTTCTATAAGTTTTAAAGTTATAGATTTTCTTAAGTGGACCGGGATGATAATAGCATCCGGGTCTGTGTCTAGGAGACTCGAGTCTTCCTCTATTAGTAGGGTTGCCAGTCTAACTGCTTCCCTTTCTTCTTCACTGTCTGTCATTTTATAAATGCAGGCTTTGCAGAGTTGGTCTCCAAGGAGACAAAGATTAGGTGCACAATATTTTGGAACACTGTATCCTTCAACGTTGAATAAACCAGAGCTTTACATAGGAATCTCTTCCTACTAAGGTCGGGCGGATTTTAACCTTTCACCCACTCCAGACGTCTATTGGAGTATTTACGGGAGAAAGGGGTCTGTGTGAAATATGCACGACTGAGTTACTCTAACATCTTGCGTTAGTGTATCGCCTTACCAAACGTTGGGCGCCATGTAGTGTAGTTCCTAGTTTCCCACTAGGCCCTGCGCATTGGAATAACATAAACAGTAGTATCGACGTGGAACTGCGGATATTCCAGGCCTCCACTGACTATGCTAAACTTAATTGGGTGTGTTACCAACTAGCTCAGAGGTCACTGGAAACTTTCTTCTCTGCATGGGAAGTGATCAGCTTCCCTGGCACAGACAAGAAGGGATTCAGCTTTCCAACAACCGTGCAACATGACAACTTTGCTCCTCAGATTAAGAGTCAATCTCTAGGGTCGTGTGAAACAATAGACATGTATTTCACTCAGTCAGGTTAGTGCAGTTTACTTTCACAATATGTAGAGAATAGAGAGACGGGCGTTTGTCAATAAAGGGTTAACATTTATTGAACAGTCTTTCTTCTCGTACAAGAGAAATGTATTGCCACAATTGTAAGACTTGTTATTATAAAAAGTACGTACAGTAAGATAAGGATTGCAAAATAATACTGTAAAAGCATTGATATGGTTTCTTAGCCATACAATGGTTTAAAAGTAATAAAACATATATACAGTCATATATACATTAGGCTAAAATACTCAACTGGTGCTTCTAACTAAGCCTACCCCAGTGTGCCTGACCTAAGCCTAACACGTGGAAGGGGAGTAAGTAAGTAGCTTTAAGTTAAGTTGGTTTTGCCAAGGTTTGCTTCAAGAATTCTCATCTAAGGGTTTAGTCAACACCATACCTCTGAAAAGAATGATGGAAGTCTGGTATTTCCTTCAGGAGGAACTCAGTATCCCAGTCACCCGCGAGGGCAGACTGGAAACGCTGGAGCGGGATTTCTCTGCACGAGAAATGCAGCGTCTCTCTTCAGCGCGTCGAGGAAGGAGGGGGGACAGCGTCCGCGGGCAGCTTGGAATCTGCTGAGCTCTTCGCAGAGGGACGGCTGTTCAGCTCCTAAGCTCACCACACCATCGTTCGCGCTTTAGCAGCGATAATGGTATCAGTAGCTTCACCACCAAAGGGACAGTAGCAGCATCAGCGTACTGCATACAGCATACAACAGCAATGGGACACCAGCAATTGCTTAAGGCAACGTTGGTAATATTTATACCTGACAGGTGCCTGGTTTGACGCAAGTTTGCTGGACATAAGACGTCAATTAAAGATGTCACTAGGAAGTGATAGCTATCAGTTGCTCATTAGAGTTCCATTACTAATCAAAACACAGCAAGCGAGGATTTCCAGGTTTGCTGAGTTTTTATCTTGTTGAAGAACTCGGAGTGTTAATCTAGGAATATCAGATAGTGACTTCTGCTCTGTCATTGCACTAATTGGTTGCAAAGGAAGTGGCAGAGAACTATGCTGGAATGTGGCTCTGTTCGTGTGAGGCCAGAGATGACTTTCTGAATATCGCACTTGAACGGTTATGCCAATATAGGGAATAAATGGATTTATAGCCGAATAGGGGCATAAGGTCACAGTATCGATCAGGAACCTAGATAAACACGCAACAACATTGTGGGCAAAGTGTACTTACCAAGTAGGTGTCCTTCCCCGAAGTCTCCCCTGGCCAGTCGTGTGTCGAGGCCGCTGTGCCGGAATATGAATGAGTCATGTGTACTCCCCGGGTACTGTGCCACTATGTCCATGATGTATGTCTTTGCATTGCAGACCATCTGGATGTTGAGGGAGTGGTAGGACTTGCGATTGCGGTACATGTACTCCGTTGCAGCTGGTGGGCAGATGTGGATGTGGGTACAGTCAATGCATCCGATCACGTGTGGGAAATGCGCAACATTGTAGAATTGAAGCTTGGTCTCATCCAATTCCTGTTGGCTTGTAGGAAATTTGATGTGGTGGTGTAGCTGGGTCAGCATTGCGTCAAGGAAACTCCCTAGGCAGCGGGACATGGTGGGCTGGGATATCCCCCCAGCAGCCGCAACTATCCCCTGGAAGCTCCCGGAGGCCAGGAGGTGCAGGCTACACAATACCTGGACATGTGTTGGCACGGCATTGGTCCGCCTTGTTGGGTGCTGCATCAGGGGGTCAAGGTCCTGAATTAGCTTGATGATCATTGCCCCATTCAGGCGGTACTTTGCGTAAATTTGCTCTCTGGTTTGGCCCAGCAGGGTGACCCGCTGGCGGAAGATCCTGGCCTGGATTCTGCGTCTCCTCCGTGCTGCTCGTTGTAGCCTTCGCCGCCTGACCACCATGTACATTCCTGGCATTGTGATGCTCCTTATGCTGATGCTGCTTCTCCTTAAGTGTGTTTCGTCAGGCCAGCACCAGTTGCTGATAGGCCAACGGTTTTTCAAATATTTTTTTACTATGGGTTTGATGGTTACCACCTGCTTTGGGTTGTCCTTAAATTGCGCCTCGCAAAATGCGATGTTGGGGTTTTTCGCTAATTGCGATTTTTCATGAATCCCGATTGCGAGGAATTTGCGAAATCGCTATTATTTTCGCAGAATCTGTGATTTCTCGCTATTTCCGATTCGCAAATGGTCTACTGCCGGGATTCTGCGAATATTTTAGCGATTTCGCAATTCTGTGTTTGCGAATTCGCTGTTTTACATGGTGAATTCCGATTATGGGAATTGCGCCCGCAATAGCATTTTCGCAGCTATTGTGAGCTCAATTTAGCTTCCGGAATCAGGCTGATAGACACTGCAGGGGCATATCTGCTCATGAAGTTATGCCCTCACAAGAGGTACAGTGCACCCTTCCTTAGGGCTAAAACGATTGCGGTAGAGGCGACTTACCTTTGCCTCTTGCATTGTTGGCAGGCCTAGCACACAGGGATGTGTGCCAGGTTAACTCTTCACTTTTACCTGCACCAAAAGATGCAGCTGCAGTAGCAGTGTGCATGTGTTTGCTGAGGGTTCTCTTAGGGTGGCACAATACATGCTATAGCCCTTAGAGACCCACTGGTCACAAGGCCCTTGGTACCAGTGGTACCTTTTACAAGGGACTTTTTATGTGTGCCAGAGGTGGGCCAATTGCGAAAGGTACAGTTTTGGAAAAGAACACAGGCACTGGAAACCCGATTAGCAGAGACCCAGTGCACATTCAGTCAAAGTGCATCAGAAAGCAGGCAAAAAGTGGGCGGTAACCATGCAAAAAGGGGCACTTTCTTACACAAACCTGCCCGCAAACGAAAGAGGATGAGACTAACCTTTCCCAAGAGAGTATTCATTGTCTAAGTGGAAGAACCTGGAAAGTCATCTGGATTCGCATTTACAGCCCCAGGTCTGAGTTCCACAGTAAAGTCCATTCCCTGTATCGAGATGGATCACCTCAAAGGTTTTCGTTCTCACCTTTCATCTGCTTAAGACATCTGAGAGGTCTGTGGTCAGCCTGAATAAGGAAGTGAGTACCAAACAGGAATGGTCTCAACATCTTCAGGGACCACACCACAGTAAAGGTCTCCCTCTCAATGGCACTCCAACGCCGTTGCCTGGGGTGTAACCTCCGGTTAATGAAAGCAACAGGCTAGTCATGGCCATCACCACTGGTTTGGGATAGGACTGCCCCTATCCCTAGCTCAGAGGCATCAGTCTGTACAATGAACTGCTTAAAGTAGTTTTGAGAATTGGTGCTAGGGACATTGCCTTTTTCAGGGTGGTAAAAGCATTTTGACAACTAACTGTCCAGTTTATGTACCAGAAGGGAGGATTATTTTAAGGAGGCCAAGGTCCTACAATAGAAATTGGTAATTAGAAACTACCCCTTTAGATCGCTGAAATGCTCCATGAAACAGGCTTAGTATTATGACCGACAGGCCTTGTTGGAAGGAAAAGATCATCAGGCAAATGAACATGATTCTATCACTTGTGTTACAACCTTTGGAACTGAGTCAAACACAATAAAAAAGATTGTGTTAAAAAACTGGCACCTTATTCAAAATATCGAACCGCAATTGAAGCAACTCCGGTTCGCTTTCAAACGGGCTAGACATTTAAGAGATCATTTCGTAAAAGCATACAATGACCCCTCCCTTGTAACTATACAAAATATGTGGGGATTGACGCTTGTAGTAGGGCATTATCCATGTGGGCATTGTGCAGCTTGTGCCACCACAGTGGTAATAAAATCTTGTACCTTGAATGGAAAAGAATGGACTTTACGACACCTTTCGAATTGCTTGACCAAAAATGTTATTTATTGTATACAATGCCTCTGTTCCCTATTGTATATCGGAAAAACAACACAAGAGGTGAAGAAACGTATTATTCAGCATCAATCGCGCATTCGGTGTAAAATCACTACTGCATCATTGGTCGAGCATTATTTACATACCTCACATACTCCTGCAGATATAAAATGGTTTGTGATGGCGATTGCTAACAGTTCAAAGAGACGACAGAATGTCGATCGTCTGCTCACACTCAAGGAGAATAGATGGATATGGTCAGCCAAAACTGTGGAAAAGGGACTAAATTTGTTTGCGAGTGATACACATTGGCAACTCTGTAGTACTTCAGGTGTCAATGTTTGTTCTGAATTGAGTGTTGTTGATCGGATTCTACCTGTATGAAGGCATACTGTATGACTCTTATGATTTTTGAGATGCACCATCTAGTGATTCCAGTGTTCGATACAGTCTTTGAGCTTGGTGCTGGTGATTGGATTCACCTTATATATAGGCGTACTGTACTGAATACATGACTTCCAAGATGCATCACCTAGTGTTTATTTGTTATGAGGATTTAGGCAGCCCTTGATGATTCCGGGCTTCATCGTTTTTGGTATGGATTTATATCATTTTTCAATTTTACTCTTTCTCAATATTATCGAGAGTGAGTGGGAGCAAGGACAATTCTGATAATGTTCATGATTTTCGTGATTTGTATGCCTTAAGTTCAAATGTGTGAGTGAAAACTTTAAATATCCCTGAGGCTACTACCGACACTATTGACACTTTGGATACCGCATTTGAATGCTACAGAGAGTGAGTGGATGTAGGGATAATGTTGTTAATCTTTTTGATTTTTGTCTTTCAAAGTCTAAGTGCTAATGAACAGTAGAAATATCTATTTGGGTCGATTACAGTATTGACACTGTGTTTCTCGATCCGTTTGAGATGGACCGGTTCCTGTGCTATAGGATCTGTGTATGAATATTCATGCTCTAGTTGGCTTGATACACACCTAAGATGGCGGACGTTTTTACATTCGTGGGAAGACAGAGGTGAGAGGCCAATTGCTAGGTGATAAATATGTTGGATTTATATTTATGTTTTAGGACATATTAAATTTGTGCCTAGTTATTTGTTTTATTCTTATTTTTGTTTGATTTATGTTGTAGTCTTTCAATCAATCAATCAGAACATTTGTAGAGCGTGCTACTCACCCGTGAGGGTCTCAAGGCGCAGAAGGGGGGGACAGGGGGGGGGGGGGTCGCTACTTCTCGAATAACCAGGTCTTGAGGTGTTTCCTGAAGGTGAGATGGTCCTGGGTCAGTCGTAGGTGTGCGGGGAGGGAGTTCCAATTCTTCGTTGCCAGGTAGGAGAACGATCTTCCACCGGTGGTGGTTCTGCGAATCCGTGTGACGGCGGCGAGTGCGAGGTTGGTGGAGCGGAGGTGGCGGGTGGGTGTGTAGAACGAGAGTCGGTTGTTAAGGTATTCGGGGCCCATGTCGTGGAGTGCTTTGTGTGCGTGGGTGAGGAGCCTGAACGTGATCCTCTTGCTGACGGGGAGACAGTGCAGGTCTCTCAGGTGGGCAGGTATGTAACTGTGGCGAAGGATGTTGAGAATGAGTTGTGTGGAGGCGTTCTGTATGCGCTGGAGGCGTTTCTGAAGTTTGGCTGTGGTTCCTGCGTATAGGGCGTTCCCGTAGTCCAGTCGGCAGGCGACGAGGGCTTGGGTGATTGTTTTTCTGGTTTCGGTAGGGATCCACCGGAAGATCTTTCGGAGCATGCGTAGGGTGTTGAAACACGAGGACGAGACTGCGTTGACTTGCTTGGTCATCGTGAAGGAGTAGTCCAGGATGGATCCCAGATTGCGTGCGTGGTCCGTGGGTGTCAGTGCGGTGCCCAGCGTCGTGGGGATTGCCCGAGGATGAGGACCTCAGTCTTGTCCGAGTTGAGCTTCAGACAGCTGTGCTTCATCCATTCTGCAACATCTTTCATTCCGTCCTAGAAGTAGGCTTTGGCGGTGAGAGGGTCTTTGGTGAGGGAGAGTATCAGCTGAGTGTCGTTGGCGATGATGTTGATGTTGTGTTTGCGTGCGATGGTGTCGAGGGGGCTCATGTAGATATTGAAGAGGGTTGGGCTGAGTGAGGAACCCTGGGGTACGCCGCAGATGATCTTGGTGGCCTCGGAGCGGAAGGGAGGGAGGCGTACTCTCTGGGTTCTGTCGGAGAGGAACGATGTGATCCAGTCCAGGGCCTTTCCTTGGATCCCAGTGTTGTGAAGTCGGGTTATTAGGGTGCGGTGGCAGACGGTGTTGAAGGCTGCGAAGAGGTAGAGGAGGATGAGAGCGGCTGTCTCTCCGTTGTCCATCAGGGACCTGATGTCATCGGTGACTGCGATGAGGGCGGTCTTGGTGCTGTGGTTTGCTCGAAAACCGGACAGGGATGGGTCAAGCGAGTTGTTTTCTTCGAGGAATGCAGTCAGCTGTTTGTTGACAGTATTCTCGATGACTTTAGCCGGGAAGGGGAGGAGAGAGATGGGGCGGACGTTCTTGAGGTCTTTGGGGTTTGCTGTTGGTTTCTTCAGAAGGGCGTTGATTTCTGCGTGTTTCCAGCTTCCTGGGAAGGTGGCTGACGTGAAGGAGCTGTTAATGATGTTCCGGAGGTGGGGTGCGATGATGGTGTCTGCTTTGTTGAAGATATGATGAGGGTAGGTATATGGAATGGACGATCAGTGGACTTCAAACATGGCCGATACGCTTTCACACTCGAGCGTGACACGTAGTAAGGGTTAAAGGTCAACGTAGGCAGAGCTTTGTGCACTCGGACTGTTAGTCGGGCGTACAACTGATTAAATCCGGTTCTCTAGCAAGCAAGTCAGCGTCTTATACGCTCAAATAGGCGTGTATATCAACTATAGATGCCATGTTTGTTTATTAAGAGGATTTGCCAATTACAGTTTGACTTTATATTGCAGGTCAATAGCCACATATTTATACGTATGGATGTCCTGTGAGTACTACGTCTCAGAGATGCATGTTGCTGATTTATCTAATATGCATTTATCTCCTTGTTTGTAAATTAAATTAGCATGCTTGTGACATGCTTTTGGTTTTAGATGTCAAGACATGGGTTCTGATATTGTTCATAGGTTCAAGAACTACCAAGAGATATCTGGTTTTTAAACAAGTAAGACTGTTTTGCATTTTGATGTGGTTTTGGTCACTGCCTACCACCGGCCTGTTGATTAGTTTTTCGATTGGTTAGGGGTTTTGACATCGGTAAACACCGTTATTGTTTTTGGGTCACTTTTGGAGTCTGTTGGGTTTACGTTGGTATTTTAATTTGACACTCGGTGTGGTGTAGGCACCTAGGGTGAATTTTTACTTCATCTTCAATTTGAGTAACGAGCAGACGATACATTTGAACTCGGGGTTTTTCTTTATGTTGACTTTGGATGTTTCTATTGCATTAGAATTACGGTGCAATATTACCATCCTGAAGATGGTCTTGTGGATCGTTTAGACAGTTAGGGAGACCAAAACGTTGACGCAACTACACCTTTTTGTTTTCCTTGATGTTTGTTGATACATAATGAAATGAATGTAAACAACTGATTAATTTCAATATATAGTTGATTCTGTGTACTATCCATATGTCTGTTTAAAAACAAAAAGGGGTTAGCTACTACTATATATCATAGATGTATATTGACTCAGTAGTAGATTTGTTGCCGTACATGATTTCATTAATTTATTCTTTGCTGTTTTTTGATAAAATTGATTGAATCAAATATACAAATATTTATGATAAATTCCCTGACTGTTAAATATTCTGTTCATTTTTGTGACGTTCCAAAATATCAAGTCCCAGTTAAATGATTCCTCAAGGAGCATCTGTATTTTGTTACAGTTTATATTCTTGGGCATGTTCCTGGAGGTGAGTTGTGTGAGGGGTGCGACAATGGATCCATACCCCTTCACAAACCTCCTGTAATACCCAGTCGAGCCAAAAAATGCCCTCACTTGGGTGAGGGTTGTTTCAGCTTCTCAGTCCAGAATTGTCTGGATATTTGGGTTGTAAGAGTTAAACTTGGCCGCCGCTGACAAGGTGGCCTAAGGATACAACAGTCCCCTGCCCTATGTGGCACTAGAATGCTTTGATAGTTAGGCCTGCAGGTTGCAGGGCCTGCAAAACCATCCCCAGATGGACTAGGTGATCCTGCTAGGAGGAGCTGAAGACAGCAATGTCATCAGGATATACTGCACTAAAGGTCTGTAGCCCAACAAGGACTTGATTCATCAACCTCTGGAAGGTGTCAGGGGCATTCTTTAAGCCAAAGAGCATAACAGTAAACTTATAATGCCCATCTGGTGTGGAGAAGGCTGCCTTTTCATCAGGTCCTGGAGCCATGCCAATCTACCAGTACCCTGCAGTTATGCAGAGGTAATTTTCAATCACTAGGTCCAATGTTAATCAATGGAGACTAGGGACACCCAAAGAGGTGCCAGACGCAGGTAAGTAAATTCAGAGTTGGGTGTCAATCTTAGTGGTTTAGGACCAGCACTGGGGAAGTAGGTAGCACCAAACGCACCCCATCAGAAGCACAGAGGAGGCTGGTTCATAGCTGTCAATGTTTCAGATTGCTATGTGTGACATTTTCATAATTTCAATGTAATTATGAGTGGCATATCAAATGCAATGAGTGACACTTTTTCACAAGCAAAATTAAGCAATGAAGTCGAGGGAAACGTATATCACAAATCATACCCATCTTCGGACCCTGGCCAAGTCTGTAACAGGGTCTGTAACAGGGTGTGAAAGGCCCCAACATGGATCTCAGTAGTCAGATAACTCTTGGATTCCAGCTGCCGCAGACCAGCATGGCATGAATGAGCAGCCCCTCCTAATGCACTGCAAGGCTTCACCAGGGAGAGGTAGCAGCAGTTTCCCAGGGAAGGATTTTAATTTATCTTGATTTTAGAATGTTTATAAAACATGAAGGAAGCCTGAGGAGGTCAGGGCGCCTCGTGGTAAGCAGTTAATATCACTAGAAATGTACAAGAAGAGATACACACAGTACAATATTCCCTAAAGGTGCAGACTTTAGTAGTGGGGTACAATGCCAGCTGCACAACACACAAGCGTTACCACAGAAGTCATAAATACCCCCAATGAGATCTGCCGCCTCCAAGAGTGGACATGTCCTGGGTTAAAGGTCACTTTGTTGGAAACTGATAATTAGGGGGCAGCTGCAGCATCCAAGGAACCAGGTAACGGTGTTGAAAGATGCAAAATGGATCAAGACATTGTCATTTCCCTTATTTTAAGTGAATAAATACTTTAAGTGAATTCTGAAGTAGTTTGTTTTACTTTTATTTTGCACTGCTGCCTTTAGTTTTTATGCAGCTGGTGTAATTGCTTGTAAGAGTGTACCACTTAGGTGTAGAGTATACCTCTCTAACTATCTTGACCATTTGGGGGGGCATGACCTATATTGTCTACAACCTAGATAAACAATTACTGACAGGAGCAGTTAGTTGGTTACTTACTAGCTTAACTAGTTCACTTCACTCCATAGTTGTCTTACATGAATATAGATGAAGCAATTACAGGCAAGGCATATCAACTTCACAAGCGTGGTCCCGCTTCTACCCAGGTGAGCTCTAACTCTGATTAATCAAAAGGATTATCCATCACAGGCACTCAATGGAAATAAAAACACTGAGTTAATGGGTTATATCAAAGATTTATAAAGAATTGAGACCAGACTACTACATGACAACAAGAATTCCTGACAGTGATAATTAACAAAAATTTGCAATAGTAGTAACTTGAGCAGTAGTGAGCTACTCGTAACTTACAAAATAGATTAGTTACTTACCTGAAATCCTAGTTCTCTTCCAGGGGTATCCTCATCAAAGTCATAAGCATTAGAATATTCCCGCCCATGCGCGGGACACCGGAATCACTACAATATATGTGCCCCACATATATATAATTATATAGATACAAATATATATATACACAAATAAGCAACTGCAGCTTCATACACATCAGAGCTGAATCATGCGGTAAGGACTTCCCATTGCATTACAAATATGGAAAAACAACAATAAAACATGTTTTGAAACTGTTTTAATGCTCAGCAGACCGTAGAAAGTCCCATAAAGGACTGAAAGCATAGCCAGTTCCCAGGCTGCATTGCAAACCACAGTCTAAAAAGACTGAAAAGCTAACTCATAGCAACTTAGAGATAAACTGACACCGTGCCTTTAAGGCACTCCTGACCCCCAGCTTCCCATCATGCCTCAGGGGGACAGTTGGGTCAGTTGTTCTTTGCGGAGACTGAATAAAGCCGTGGCACAAAGAATGAACAATATTTCCACAAAGGAAAAATCCTTTGCCCGGGGAGGCAGGAGGGTACTTATGACTTTGATGAGTATACCCCTGGAAGAGAACTAGGATTACAGGTCAGTAACTAATCTTTCTCTTCCAGGGGATCCTTATCAATAGTCATAAGCATTAGAATAGAATAGCGAGCCTCACCTCATCTCCCTGCGGGCAAAAGAGAAAAACAGTAATATAACCAATAAGCTTTAGAAGAAACTAAGCTTGAACAGATAGATGGCTATCCAAACAGATTCCTCAAGGAGGCCTGGCCTACTTGAGTATCAGCCCTGGAATCGGATTCTAGGCAGTAATGCCTCGTAAAAGTGTGAACTGATATCCAGGTTGCAGCCTTGCAAATTTTTGACATTGGGACATCATGTAAGAAAGCCACTGTGGCCGCTTTCCCCCTAGTGGAATGCGCCTTTTCGCCAGTTGATAAGCTAAGTTAATGCAGGACACGATCCATCTGGAAATGGATCTCTTAGCTACTGGGAAGCCTGTTCTCATGGCGCCATAGTTGAAAAACTGATCCGTCTTTCTTATGCCCTTGGTACTCTCTAAGTAAAATTTAAGCACCCTTCTGATGTCCAAGGAATGCAGCGACCGCTCAGCAGGGGTCGCTGGGTTGGGAAAAAAAGATGGAAGTGAAATGGACTGATTAATATGAAAATCAGACACAACCTTAGGGAGAAAAGACGGATGCGCCCTCAAGACCACTCTGTTATGGTGGAAAACAGTGTAAAGCTCTTTCGTACACAGCGCTTGGATTTCGCTTACTCTGCGCGCTGATGTAATGGCTACAAGAAAATCGGCATTCCAAGATAAGTGCTGCAAAGATGCCCTGTGGATGGGCTCAAAAGGTGGGCCCATAAACTTAGATAACACCAGGTTCAACTCCCATGGAGGAGAAGGGTTTCGAATAGGCGGATAAACCTTCTTCAACCCCTGTAAGAAGTCCTTGACCACCTGCATTTGGAAAAAAGAGGGTTGGCTAGGTGACTTCCTGTACGCCGTAATGGCGGACAAATGCACCCTGATAGAAGCGTATTTCAACCCGATTTAGCTATTACAGAAGGTAAGGAATAATGACATCCTCCTGTCCCTTCGTAGATCATAGTGATGCTCTCTACACCAAAGAAAGAACCTCTTCCACTTAAACGCATATGACGCTCTTGTGGAGGGTCTCTTAGCCTCTTTTAAAATGTGCATGCAATGTGGAGGCAGGTTCAAATGTCCGTATTGCAGGACCTCAGGAGCCATGCTGTTAAGTTCAGCGAGGGAAGGTTGGGATGAAGAATCCTCCCGCCCATCTTGGTCAGTAGGTCGGCCTGCAAGGTAGTCTCCTGTGTGGAAGTACCGACAGATGAAGAAGGTCCGGGTACCACCACTGCCGTGGCCAGTCTGGAGCTGTCAGAATCCTCTTCATGTTGGATCTGATGAGCTTGGACACCACCTTTGGGATCAGAGGCAGTGGAGGAAAGGCATGGGCAAATGTCCCTGAACAATCCATCAAAAGCTCATTCCCCCTTGTCCCTGGACGATGGAATCTGGACGCGAAGGCGTGGCATTTTTTGTTTTCGTCGTCTGCGAACATATCTATTGCCGTACGACCCCATTGATGGAAAAGGTCTGCCACCACCTCGTCGTTTAGCACCCAGTCTGGCTGATCTTCGAAGTGTCTGCTGAGTGCGTCTGCCTTGATATTTTGCTCTCCTGGAAGGTGCACTGCCACCACCGAGAGGTTCCGGGCTAGCAGCCAATGCCAGATTGCCTGGGAATCCAGGGAGAGAGGGCGTGACCTTGTACCACCCTGTTTGTTTAGATAGAACATGGTGGCCGTGTTGTCGGTTTGGACCAGGACCGAGCTGGATTCGATGGCAGGTAGAAAAGCTTTCAGAGCAAGGTGAACTGCTCGCAGCTCCAGCATATTGATGTGGTAGGATTGTTCCTTTGCTGACCACCGCCCTTGCATCTGAAGGCACCCCATGTGTGCCCCCCATCCTTGTAGCGATGCGTCTCTCACCACTGATTGTACCGGAAGTGGCTGATGAAAGGCGTCTCCCACCAACAGATTCCAAAGCTGAGTCCACCATTTGATGAAGGATCTCGCTGCCTGAGAGAGACCGATCTGATCTTCCCAGGGACCTGTCGATTGATCCCACTGGTCCTCCAGAGTTTGCTGCAATGGGCGCATTCTCAGTCTGGTGTTGGGGATGAGGAAGATGCAGGAAGCCATGGATCCCAGCAGGGACGCCACCAGCCAGACTGTTGGATTCTGCGTCTGGAGTAGAATCTTGCACTTCTGTCGCATTGAAGAAAGTCTCTCCTCCAAAGGAAACGCTCCTCCCAAGTTTGTGTCCAGAACGGAGCCTAGGTAATGGATGGTCTGGGTGGGCTGTTGCACTGACTTTTCCATGTTGACATGGATGCCGAGATTGTGTAACTGCTGCAGACAGACTTGGAAGGCGTTTCTTACTTGCAGAGGGGATGGTCCTTTCAGAAGCCAGTCGTCCAAGTATGGATAGACGAAGAGACTTTTTCTGTGCAGGAAGGATGCCACCAGTGCCATGCACTTGGTGAAGACTCGTGGAGCTGACTTGAGCCCGAAGGGCAGGAATTTGTACTGTAGTGTTTGTGGCCGACCACAAACCTAAGTACTTGCGATGAAGTAGTGCAAATGGAATATCGAAGTACGCATCTTGGAGGTCCACCGAACACATCCAATCTCTTACTTTTAGATGTGGACATATTTGGTGAAGGGCCAACATACGAAACTTCTCCTTCACTATGACCTTGTTCAGAAGTCGAAGGTCCAGGATAGGTCGGAACTCGTGCTCCTTATCTTTTTTGGGGACAAGAAAGTATCTGGAGTAAACTACTCTTCCTCTTTGAGAGGGAGGAACTTCTTCTATAGCCTGCTTTTGAAAAAGCGCCTTCACCTCCTTCCGCATAAGCTTTAGTTGGTGAGGGCGAGATTTTTTCGGCGGTATGTACTTTGGAAGCGCACGGAAAAGTAGTGTGTATCCATTGCGCAGTATATTCAGAACCCAACGATCTTTTATGATGCTGCACCACTCTGCCAGATGTTGTGAAGCACTTCCTCCCACTGGAGTGGGCAACGGCGTTAGAGGAAGCCGCTGCTCATGACTTCCCTCCTGCCTTCGCTGTGGTAGAGGATTGTTGCTGGTGACCACCTCTACCTCTGTTGGACTTCCGTCCTTGAAACTGGGTCTTGCCTTGGGACTTGTTTTGGGACCACTGAGGGGTTTGAACCCTCTGCTGAGGCCCCTTGCGTTGGTTAGGTCTGAACCGACGCTTGTACTCCTTCTTTTTCTCCAAGCCGACTACCTTGAGAGTGTCCAGTTTGGTTTTCATCCTATTCATCTCCTCGTCTGCGTGCGTGCCGAAGAGAGAAGAACCAGAGAATAGAAGGTTCAAGATTCTCTGCTGTGCATCTGGTTTGAGGCCTGTCAATCTCAACCAGGATGATCTCCTGGCGCATATTCCATGTGTGTAAGAGTGCGCCGATAGCACCGCACCGTCTGCCGCTGTGCTAATCATTGGTTTGCCACCAAAGATCCTTCGGTCACTATCTCGTCAAAGTCCTTTTGGTCCTCCTTTGGCAGCTTGGTCTTGAAGCGCTCCAAGGAGTCCGATAACGCTCTGTCATAACGGCCTAACAACGCAGCCGCGCTGGAGACCTTTAGGGTAGAAGACGCAGAATTGCAGACCCTGCGACCCCATGAGTCTTGAGACCTGCTTTCTTTATCCAGTGGAACCGAGGAAGTAGCAGTGACATCATGTGTTTTTCATGCTGCGGCTACGATCACCGAGTCTGCAGGTGGATCAGTCTTAACAAAGTCCGGATCAGAGGCAGCTGGCTTGTATTTCTTTTGGATGAGAGCCGGCACCGCCTTAATGGTTGCTAGAGACAGGAAAGTGTCCATGACAGGGTCAAGAATCCCTGGAACCAAGGGAAGCAATGGTCGAGATGAAGCCTTCTGATGAAGTGTCTCGAAAATCACTGTCGTCGTGATTTGAGGAACAGACATCTCGATGTTGAGTGTCTGAGCCCCTCTCTGCAGAACCTCATGGTAGGTATTAATGTCATCTATTGTAGAGACCCTAGAGATAGGACTGTCCGAGAGCGTGGGGGAATGATCCCTCTTTGAGGAGCGGGTAGAGGAAGTAGAGGAAGTGGATGGTGTTCTTCTACTTCTGCAATGATTACTGTGCCTTCATTCTCGTGATCTGTCTGCGGCGTTCCTCCCGTCTGGGGGAACGTGATCTATAGCGCGCCTCTGCGTGGGCTCTCTGTCTGGGAGAGCTCTCCCTGTCCACTTCTTCCACCAGTCTTTGAAGAGGAGACCTGTGAACAGGACTGGCATACTCCTGCATTCGCCTCGTCACCCCTGAATCCTGCTAGTGATGTAAGGGCAGTTTCCATCCTGGGGACAACAGAACAGCAGAAGGAGCCTCCTTTTGTCGTGGAGGAGACTTGTGGACATGGCCTCTAGCTTCTGGAGGGGCTGATCTTGAAGAAGCCCGCCGGGAAGAGTGAGAAGATGAATGGCGTGAGGCTGACTCCGTCACCAGGACCACCGATCCCTCTCTAGATCTCACTGAGGCAGGTCTTGACGTCGGGCGTGCGCCTCTCGACGCCGAACCAGCACGCATTCTAGATGTCGATCTTGGTTCCAGACTTCTCTGCGTCGGTGACGATGCTGCATGAATCTCCTGTCTGCTCGACATCGAACGTCGTCTCGACGGCAAACGCTGCTGGTGAGAAGCAAGGGAAGAATGTTGATGCCTCGACGTCGAACGGCGGTGTGAAGCCGACGGCGGAGGACTTCTCTCTCTCGACGCCGAGTGTCGCTGAGACGACAGCGGAGCAGTGTCCAATCTCGACGTCGAAGGTATGCAAGACGACGGCGGAGGGGTATGCGCCCTCGATGCCGAACACAGTCAAGATGGTGACAGAGATCTTATCCTAGACGCAGATCGCTGCCGAGTTGACAACGGCGGAGGACTCTTGGCTCTCTCGACGTCTATCGCTGATAGATCTGCGATGACGGAGGTGAACCTGCTCTCGACGCCGAACGTCGTGTTGACGACGGCGGAGGGCCTCTACTCCTCGACGCCGATCGTCGCCAGGTTGACGACGGCGGAGGGTGATGCATCTCAACGCCGATCGTATCCTGGTTGACGACGGCGGATGTGTGATGCTCCTCGTCGCTGGGTTGACGATGGCGGAGGGGTGACGCTCCTCGACGCCGATTGTCGCCGGGTTGACGACGGCGGAGGATCACAAATCTTCAACGTCGACGACGTACCTGAATGACTTTCTTCTCGATGGCGAGCCCGCTGTCGAAGGTCTTTTCTTGGATAAATGACCCACCTGTAGATCTTTTCTCTGCGCCGAGCCCGACGCTGAAGTTGAAGGACGTGAAGTCTTGCTTCTAGATTGTGTTCTAGACCTCTTGAAGCCCTTCCTCACTGGAGACCTTCCTCTAGATTACTTATCTACCAGGCCATAAAGGTGAATTCTTTCCCTGTCCTTCAGGGTTCTCTTGGACAGGGTTTGGCAGTGAGGACAGGTTTTAGGATCATGATCCTCAGGGAGACAAAGAATAAAGACCTCATGCGAGTCCGTCTTGGCCTTCTTTTTACCACAAGAAGGGCAGGAGTCAAAAAGAGATGGCATTTTAAGATGTTAAAAATGCCCAAAACTCTCAAAAACAGACAGACCCTTACTTCAAAAGATGAAAAACGTCGTAGTGAGGTATTAAAGTTGTGAAAAGTGAAGAGAATTGCTGACAAAAATCAGAAAGAAATGGAGCTGTATTGCCAGGATCCTTCCTGAAGGAGCCGGAAAGAACAACTGACCCAACTGTCACCACTGAGGAAAGATGGGAAGCTGGGGGTCAGGAGTGCCTTAAAGGAACGGTGTCAGTTTATCTCTATGTTGCAGCACAAAAACTGGTGGCAGGTACTATTGCTGCACTAACGGACAGTTATAACAACCGTTCCTTGGTTCTGGCTGCAGTTTACACTATTGCCCACCTCCTAAGACCAGCCACCAATGTTGGTCTTTACCTTGACATATAAGCTTTTTTACACAGATGTGGAGAGGCAAAGTGTATCAAGAAATATTATTGGCTTCAGATGCCATACATTAAACATAGATAGATGACAGGAGTGATGAATCTTCCAAGCGATGACGTAATTTTCAAAATGCTTTTCTTGTGTTTTTATACAATCCACAGCCTACCCGTTTCGCCCAACACGGGCTTCTTCAGGGCTTATTTTTGTATCTTGGCACTGAAACGTAATGTCTCCAAATTAGGGTATCTTGATTAATTTTCTCCAGCATGGGCGAATATATCACAGTTCACAAAATCGCCCATTCATTAAATAGGTGGGTATTGTATCGAAACCCCTCCTATGTCGGTGGAGTCCTTGCTTCTTAGGGTGAAGGGAAAACTTTAATAATAGCCGTGCCGCTATCACGTGCCGATTAAGGCACAATGTCCTATCTCCTACGTCGGAGCCCTTCTCCTCAAGTCTTCGTTCCGGAAAGCGCGTGTAGAGGCACGGTGTCAGTTTATCTCTATGTTGCTATGAGTTAGCTTTTCAGTCTTTTTAGACTGTGGCTTGCAATGAAGCCTGGGAGCTGGCTATGATTTCAGTCCTTTATGGGATTTTCTACTGTCTGCTTAACATTAAAACAGCTTCAAAACATGTTTTATTGTTGTTTTTCCCTATTTCTAATGCAATGGGAAGTCCTTACAGCATGATTCAGCTCTGATGTGTATGAGGCTGCAGTTGCTTATTTGTATATATATATATTTGTATATATATATATATATGTTAATGTTAATGTTAATGTTAGCATGTATTTATTGAGCGCTCGTACGCCCGGGGGCTTCATGGCGCTATAGGAGGGAACATAGCACATCAGTCACAGTAGGAAAGAGGCCCTTCAGCAAAACGCCTGAGAGAAGAGCCATGTTTTCAGGGATTGTCTAAAACTGAGGATGTTATCATTCAGTTTCAGATGCAAGGGGAGAGAGTTCCAGAAGCCAGCTGCGAGATGGTCAAAACAGCTGCCTCCAAGACGCTTCCTCTTGTAAGAGGGAACGATCAAAAGGGATTTGTGGATGGACCGGAGGTTGCGGGAGGGAGTGTATCTCTTAAACATGTCCCTAATGAATAGAGGAACAGAGTCATGCAGAGACTTAAATAAAATGCATCCGGTTTTAAAAGCCACACGTTGCTCAACAGGCAGCCAGTGTAGTTGTTTCAAACCGAGTCTAACAGACTGCCTCTTAGAGAGATTTAAAAGAAGTCTAGCAGCCTGATTCTGGACCAGCTGTAGGCGTTTAAGCTCTCCAATTTGAAGCCCAAAATAGAGACTGTTGGAAAAATCTATTCTGGACAGGACCAAGGAGATGACAATCTGTGTAAGGGCATCCGGGGAAAAGAAGAGAGCGATTTTCTTAATTTTCTTCAATTGGAAGAAGCTGGATGAAACTACTGCTCCTACCTGTTTGTTCAGGGAGAGGTCTTCGCTGATAAAAATTCCCAGGCTCTTGACCGAGGATGACTTAGAAGGGGGGACTCCCATGCTAGAAGGCCAAAAGCTGGGGTTCCAGCTAAGTGCACTCTGTCCAGGCAAGACCAGCTCGGTCTTGCCTGGATTTAATTTCAAATGATTGCAGTTCATCCAACTCAAAATGTGGGACATGGTGTTTTGGAATTCTACCACAGAGTCTTTGGTGTTCAAAGGGAAAATGAGCTGCAAATCATCTGCATAATTGAAGATGGTGACTTTGGCTTTTCTAAGGGAGAACAGAAGGGGACGTAAATACAAATTAAAAAGCAAAGGTGATAAAGAAGAGCCCTGGGGAACTCCGCAGATGGTGGGTATAGTAGGGGCAGTAAAGGGACCCAGTCTGACGGATTGAGTGCGGCCAGTGATGAACGAGCGAATCCAGCTCAACGCCGGGTCCCTGAGACCTGCCTGCTCGACACGGTCGACCAAGATGGTATAGTCGACCGTGTCGAACGCAGCAGAGAGGTCCAGTAGCACCAGAGCCTGATGGATCCCTTCATCAGCATTCCGCCTCAAAGTGTTCTGCACTGAAAGAATGACTGCTTCAGTGGAGTGGCATGGGCGGAAGCCGGCCTGGTTAGGTGCGAGGTACTCTGATTCCTCCAGAAATTTAGAAATGCTGCTACAGACATGGGCTTCCAAAAGTTTGGCACAGTAAGGTAACAAAGATATGGGCCGGTAGTTATGCGGGTCTAACGGGTTAGCTCCTGCTTTTTTTATCAGAGGGATAAGAAGAGCCTTTTTAAAATTGTCTGGGACTTTACCCTGAGTGAGTGTTCCATTCAGCATGGGAAGTATGCCCGCAGGGATGCTGGTTCCCACTTCTTTCAGAATGTGAGGGGGACAGATGTCATCAGGGGAACCTGATTTGACCTTGGCGAGGAGTTTGGATAAAGTGGCACTGTCAATGGGGGGAAAGGATTCCAGGGTCACAGAATTATAAAAGGTATCATCCAAAAGAAGAGGGGACTGGATAGTAGGGATACTATGTTTTATGGTGCAGATTTTGTCGAAGAAAAAGGAGTTTAGCGAATTGCAGAGCTCCTGAGTGGGGACCACCGGGAGAGAAGTTCTATCACTAGTGCTCAGATTCTCCACGATGTTAAACAATTCTCTAGATTTGTTGCGAGCATTAAGGATTTGTTTAGAAAAGTAGTCTGTTTTATGTGACTGAATACGTTTTTGATACTCCTTTCGGGTCTTGCAGTAGTTAGCTCTGTCTTGTTCTGAGTACCCACTTCGCCATTTCTGCTCCATTTGACGGACTTCAAGTTTAAGAGACTTCAAAAGAGGTGTAAACCACCTATGAGCGTCATTGGGGCGAGAGCGGGGAAAATTAGTACAGGGAGCATGAGCATCAGCTGCCTGAAGTAGCCAACTAGAGAAAGCTTCTTCCATTTCTTCAGTGTCCTGATCTAATGGGGGGAGGGAGGAGGTTAAGGTGTCAAGAAAAGCGGGGATGTCTACATTCTTCCATATTCTGGTTTTACCTCCTGTCTGAAAAGGGGGCTTTTTACTTCTTTCTATAGTCATGGTAAAGTTGATCAGAAAATGATCTGACCAAATGCAGGGCATGATGGAATTGATAGCCAGGGGGATGTTCTGAGACCAAATTTGATCGAGGCTGTGCCCTTTTGCATGGGTTGGGAGGTGTATCTGTTGAATGAGATTCATGTCATAATTATATATATGTGGGGCACATATATTGTAGTGTTTCCAGGGTCCCGCGCATGGGCGGGAATATTCTAATGCTTATGACTTTCATGAGGATCCCCTGGAAGAGAACCTCAAGTCTTAAAAAACAGACTCAAAGTCTGGAGGGGACAAGCTTAGGTTACGCGTTCACGGTTAAGCAAAACAAGGCCTGAAAGATGATGCTGACGACTGATGCTCTTTGTTCTATATCTAAAATATGGATCCATTTTTATACGAGGGTGTGTAAATGGGGCCAGTGTGGGCTATTGCTTAGAATATCCTGAAGTGAGTTGATGTTGCTTTCACCACATCCACCCCTCCAAATGTGATTCATTGATAGTGTAAATTAAGCCAACCTCAATAAATCACACAGCCCTGGAGAAGAGGATTAGGGGTCTGATCAACGGATGGGAAAATGGAATTGGGGGAAAGGTTTGACAAAGACCAACACTACACAAGGACAACATTCTTCTGGGCAATAAGCAGCTCATCATTCGTCATCAGTCAGTTGTGGAAGGAAACAAAGCAATGGGTATGACACAGTATAGTTAAATGCACTGCAAATAGTCCTTCTGGCCCCGAGACCCAAGTTATCAGATATCTAAACATTCTGTCTCTAGGTTATGAGTGAACCCACCCACCCAGTTCTCCAAATAAGATTGTGAAAAGAAAAATTATACTGTATTGAAAAATTGAGGGGTGCATCTGATTTCTCCTCAGGAATGTTCATCACTCTTGCATGCCTATCTGGACTGGTCCGGTAGGTAAGCAGGGATGTTGAGTTCAGCTTTCGCCTTTTGTTCGTGCAGGAGACTAGAAAGCCTGTGGATTGTAAAACAGAAACTGTATTTCAGAGACAAGGAGAAGGACAGAAGGAAGGTAAGCTAGAGAAAAAAAAAGAGGGACTCAGTTTCACTTATGCCACCAGTACAACACACAACCACACACACCATTTCACAAAGCAACACACCTCTCTCCGTTCCACATAGCTCAAAAATAGGCCTCAAACTCATTGTTTTCCTTTGAAGTCGGCAATTCCTTGCTTCTAGCTGTTGATAGGGAAGTCCCACGGCTTTCAACATGAGTTCTTCCATCTCTCTCCTGACTACGAGTAACTTAGTCCCAGACCAGTCATGACCCGAGCAAGATAGACATATAG
Organism: Lissotriton vulgaris; assembly: GCF_964263255.1. Classification (NCBI taxonomy): domain Eukaryota; kingdom Metazoa; phylum Chordata; class Amphibia; order Caudata; family Salamandridae; genus Lissotriton; species Lissotriton vulgaris. Next base: position 267,755,941 of record NC_141690.1, on the reverse strand, counting down.
TGCACTGCTACTGAAGAATAAGTAGAGAAACAGAATTTCAGTATTTTGCATAGGTTTTTGTTAACTGAAGTGACCCTTTCTGTCCTCTGAAGAACCAGAAAAATGGAGAGGAGCAAGGAGGCAAGTAAATTAGTACAATTGTTACCTGTCCAAATCTGGCAGTCTTGTAAATCAACAGATCTGGGGCAGCCCTCCTAGGTGATGACAAACTAGAAGGAGCATAGCAGTGGACCATTCAGCTCAATACATTTTCGCTAAGTACGTTTGTAAAGGCCAATCACCTCCAGGGTCTGCCACCACGAGTCACCAATCATCATTACTCACTCACCATTGCAATATTTGTAGTTACCTCTTCCAGTCCAAGCACATGGTTAGGTAGTAGGTGTTCTTTTTTGACACAGGCAACCCATTGGAATTTGGTATTGGCACTCGTGTAATTCAACAATCTTCTGGGGCAGTCCTACTAATGCAAAAAAAAGTAATGTTCCACTAGCTACTATTTGTTTTTGTTTTGCAAAGATTAAACGTGAAATTATTAAAACGTTCTATGGGGCACTGGCATACTCAGTCCAGGAACCAGAGTTAAAACTCAGGTGGTTCACCAAGAGGTTAGTCATCTAACACATCACCCTCCTTCGCCTCCTATGCTGTTTCAGGAATGGTGTAATTGTGTGGTATGAAATGTTGGTTCATTTTGAACATAGTCAGTCTCTCCATATTTTGAAGCGAGCGACTTGTCCTTCTCACTTTAACAAGTGCACCAGCTGCACTGAACACATGGTCATCAGATACACTGGCTACAGGACAAGCCTGATACTGCATTGCCAGCCTATTGAGCTCTGGTTATTGGCACATCTTTCCATACCAATACATCAATGGGTTTTGATTCACAGAGGCCTTTTGGATCATCCAGATACTCTTGGAACATCCTGCCACTTGCTCGACAACTTTTGCCATCGCCTCTGCGTTGGATTTAAGCCCTGCCGATTGAAGAGAACAGAATGAAGAGGTTGGGTCTGGTTTGTATGTTGATGGTGTGCTGTTCTAACAACAAAAATCTAAATTAAAAAATAACAAAAATGTGAATGTCAATAAATGAGAAAATTAAAATAAACAAAAAATGTATTACAATATTAAAAATAAATACTTCAGATAAAAAAAATTATATTTATAAAATTGAAAAGATAAAATAAGTTACAATAAAAAATCAGAAATTAACTAGGTTTGTTTATATGGGAGGATATAAAAAACAAAAAATGCATGTCATATATATAATCACTGTTCATCAAAATCATATTAATATACATACTACAATGATCCTCAAGCAGATTTTTTTTTTTGAAAACAGATTTTATTTGTCGCATGATAGGAATACATCAAGTAATCCTCTGATATCCAGAGGCAGTCACCAGAACAAATTATCGCAGGCTTTGACATGCAGACAGTTACAAATGCAATAGACAGTCGAATTAATAACCAAAGAAATGCAATACTGTACAACCCCCCCGCCCCCCTACCCTCAACTCCCCCCTCCCTCCCGTCCGTGTCGTGCTAGGCGCAAGGCAATGTCCGCCATACCATAGGCCATCCGGCCGTTAGAGTAGTTGTGCCGCATCCTCATCTGGAGGTGGGTCCAGGTCCAGGCCTCAATAGTCCGCCCACCGCTTCCGGCCGTTAGAGTAGTTGTGCCGCATCCTCATCTGGAGGTGAGTCCAGGTCCAGGCCTCTATAGTCCGCCCACCGCTTCCACATTTTGTAATACTTGAGGGGGCACCCTCTCGCAACATACACAGGCTGTTCCAGGCCCATACAAAAGTCCATGCCATTCTGCCAAGCTATGAAGGAAGGGGCACGGGGCGCCTTCCAAGATCTCGCAATGTTCCTTTTGGCCAGGGTCAGCCCCAACAATAGCAAGTGGCGCTTAGAGCGATTGCCCCCCACCCCAGCCAGCACATGGAGGAGAGCCAATTTGGGGTCTTTCTGCAGCTCCCAAGCCAGAACCTCATTCAAACATCGAAACACCCTGTCCCAGAATCTCTGGAGAACCCCGGAGTCCCACACCGTGTGCAGTAGCGTCCCCACCTCTGTGTGGCACCTAATACAATCGGGGGAAGCTATCAAACCCGCCTTCCACAAGCGCTGTCTAGTGTAGTAAGTGCGATGGAGGTACCTGAATTGTATCAGTCGCAAGCGCGTGGAGATGGTCGCTCCCCTAGGTCCCTCTAACGCCTCCACCCAATCTTCCTCGTCTAGCTCCCCAAAATCCTGCTCCCACTGGGTCCTAAGATGGGAAAGGTCCGAAGCGCTGTGTTGCACAAGGGTTTGGTATATGCGGGATATCTTTGTTTTTGGCAGTTCCCCCATAAAAACCTTGGCCTCAATAGGGCTAAATTCTGGGACGTCTTCCACTCCCTGGAGATACGGGGCCAGAGCGAGGCGGAATTGGAGGTATTTGTAGAATTGTGTGGGTGGCATTTCGAATTACTCCCGCAACATGGCAAAGGACTTGAGCGCTCCCCCCCGACAAGACATCACCCAATGTAGAGATGCCTATCGCATCCCATCCCCGGAAGCCCACCGAGGGCCGCTAGCTGAGGCAATCTACCATTTTGCCACAGGGGGGTCTCCAGCGTCAGAACATTCCACCAGCCAATCCTGCGCAGGGCCTGTCGCCAAATCTGAAAGACCACCTGTGTGACGAGCGGCAGAGACCTCCGAAGAGAGGCAGAGTACAGCAGCGTGTGTAGGGAGGCAGAGCCCATGAGGACACGCTCCACCGCATAAGCAGGATCTCTCCTGTCTGCGTACTACCAGTCATTCAACACTAAGAGGTGGGAAGCCTGGTAATAGGACAGCAGGTCCGACGTAGCCAGGCCTCCGGAATAGGTGGAGCGAAAGCAGGTCCGCAGCGCAACCTGCACAGCGCCCCCTCCCACAGAAAGCCGCTCAGCGCCGCATTCAGGCGCCGGAACCAAGTTTGCGGAACCAGTGCCGGGTGATTCTGTAATTGATATAACAAGCGCAGGAGCGCGACCATGTTAAAAATAGCAGAACGCCCCTGAATTGAGAGCGGCATACTGGCCCATGCCTTCAGATCTCCCCGTGTGCGGTCCCAGACAGGGGTAATATTGCGCTCCATGGCCACGGATGCATCCTCCGAGAGGTACACCCCCAGATACTTCACTCCGGTTACAGCCACTTGAAGCCCACCTGCACACTCACCAAGCATTTGCGGGCCTCCCAAAGTCCAAAGGGTGGACTTCCCGGGGTTCATAAATAGCCCAGATGTTTCCCCAAAAATCTGGAGGATCCGCAAAATGCGGGGCCCCGATCGATCCAAGTCAGTAAGAAAAAACAGTACATCATCGGCATAGAGGGCTATCCTATCCGCCACTCCAGTCGACCACTGAAAGCCCCTCAACTGGGCGTCAATTCGCACCCATGCAGCGAGGGGTTCCATTGCGAGTGCGAATAAGTACGTGGAGAGAGGGCACCCCTGTCGGGTACCCCGCTGTATACTGAAGGATCGGGAGATTCCGCCGCCCACGCGCACCGCTGCCGTGAGATCCGTATACAGGAGCCGTATATACGCCAAGAAGCGGGGACCCAAGTACAGACGGCTCAAAAGGGCAAATAAGTATGTCCAGCTCAAAGAGTGGAACGCCCTATCCATGTCCGCCAACAGCAGCGCAGCCCGCTCTCCCAGACCCCGCCAAGCCGAGATCGCCACTTGAGCTCGCCTAATGTTATGCCGAGTGGCTCGCTGGGGCATGAAGCCGGCCTGGTCCGGGTGGACCAGGTCCGTGATATGGGGCTTGAGCCTGTTGGCGAGGGCCTTCGCCAGAATCTTGGCCTCGGTATTGAGCAGCGAGATAGGTCGGTAGGAGTCATGTCTCTCAGGGGGCCTCCCCGGCTTCAAAAAGACCACTACCTCCGCATGTCTCCAGTCAGGAGGCAGCGTACCCCTCTCGCGTGCCTCCTCGATAACAGGCCGAAAGTGTGGGGACAGCTGTGTCGCATAGTGGCAGAAGAATTCGCTCGGAAATCCGTTCGGACCCGGTGCCTTGCCCGGGTTCAATTCTCCCAGGACCACAGCCAGCTCGTCGTCTATCAGTGGCCGGTCCAGCATATCACGCACCTCATCCGATACGGCCCTTGGTGGGAGGTCATCTATGAACCGCTGTACCATTTCGGCATCCAGGCACTCTCGGGGCGCATAAAGATTCTCATAGTAGGATGCAAAGCTACCCGCCATCTCGCCGGGTTCCAAAATCGGACCCCCATCCGGGGCAGCTATATGGGGCAGGGGCTGCGCGTGCATGATGCCCTGACACAGGCGATTTCAACACTAGCTGATGTCTCTCTCGTTCCCCGTCTGCCCCAACTCCTACGTTCTAGATCCTCCAATTCCGCCTCCCGCCGCACCAAGTCTCTACGCTTTTCTTTCCGCGCCGCTGAGCACCACGATATATCAATGCCCCGCATAGCGGGCTTCATGGCCTCCCATAGAACCGCCGGGGAAGCCACCGATCCAACATTGGTGGAAAGAAAGTGCGCAAGTTCACAGGCAATGTGGGCGCGATAGGAAGGCTGCGTTAACTGCCAAGGCGACAGGCGCCACCTAAACGGCTGCCTGGAGCGGCCCGTGTTGAGCAATACAGAGATCGGGTATGGTCTGACAGCGCCCGAGGCAGGATCTCAGCCGTCAGGAGCCTGTGGGCCATCGCCCGCGGAAGGAAGATGTAGTCCAGGCGCGAGAACGAGTCCCGCGCGGAGGAAAAGTATGTGTATTCTCTGCATGCCCCTCGTTTGTATCTCCATAATTCAATCCAATCCAACCCCATGACCATGGCCTTCAGTCGGGACACCTGCCCCTCCCTCCCAGTTGCCTCGCCTGCAGCACTCCGCTACCTATCATTCGAGACATCCATGACATCGTTCCAATCCCCCCCACAATAGAGAGAACTGCAGGCATATCAACCCATAGAGACATCAACTTCTCCACCAGGGCCCATTGCAGCGGGGGCGGCGCATAAACACTACCAATAATGACGACCTCGCCACCAATCTCTCCCTGCACGAACACATACCTGCCCTGCGCATCTAGCCACGTATGTATATGGGTAAATGGGACTCTACGATGTATCAAAATGGCCACTCCCAGCGATCCCCTCGTAAACCCGGAGTGGAAAGCCTGCGTGAAGCCATTGCGCTGAAGACATAACGCTCTTGTGCCAAATAGGTGGGTTTCCTGAAGTAATAGTATGTCAGTTCCCCTTCTTTTAGCCCAGGTAAACACAGCCCCTCCCTTCACCTTGTCCAACATTCTACGTACATTCCAGCTTAGTACACGTGTCTCTCAGGGACCTAGTCGTGAACCCCCAGCATCAGAAGACATTTGCGTAAAAGCATATACCTCAAACATGTCGCGCCACTGGTATCAAGCACAGCACTCATCACGGATCGAAAGCAGCACAGCAAGCACAGACCCTTCCCCTGAACCAGAACAACCCCAACTCCCAACAGTCCCCCCTCCCCCCCCCCACCCCGCACCTCCCAAACATGGAAGCACCTGTCATGGTCGGGTGTGTTCCCGGTCCCAACGGGGAGCCTGGGAGCACCCCCTCCAATGGATCCCCTCAACACAGCCCATGGTAACTAGACTGTGGCCCCCTCTCAACCCTGAGCAAGCGTGGCTCCCAGCCAAGCTAAAGCGCCCTGGTCAGCGCTAACAAACAAATAGTAAGGCAATTGTTCCGTGCACCCTACAGTCATGGTACTTCGTCCGTGGCCTCCTGCGTCTCATTGTCCACGCGTGTCTTGGACCGCGATTGTGAGCCGCGGTTCTATCTGGACCTGCCTCTGCGTTTACGCTGCTCTTTCGGACCCCTACCCGAGGGGCCCCCGGTAGAGGAGTCTGATTCTCCGCCTCTTGCCGTGTTGACCCGCACTCGGACAGTAGTCTCGTCCGTCCACTGAAAAACGGCTTCCGGGGTGTCGAAGAAGAAGGTACGAGACTGGAAGATAACCCGCAACCGAGCCGGGTACAGCAGCGCATAGGGTAGTTTCAGGCCCCGGAGACGGGCCTTTGCTGCAGCGAAGGATTGTCTCTGCTGCTGCACCAGCTTCGTATAATCTGGAAAGATGAGGATATGAGAGTTCTCAAACAGAAGTTGGCCCTTCAGTCTCGCCTGCTTCAGGATAGCGTCTCTGTCAGCATAGTTCAGCAGTTTTGCGATCATAGGGCGAGGGCGTTCTCCCACCGGAGGTTTCTCGGTCAAGGCCCGATGGGCCCTCCCCACCACGAAGCAGCGCGAGAGAGTGTCGGCCGGCATCCATCCCTCCAGCCACTGTGTGAGAAAGCGTTCAGCATTGCCCTTTTCACAATCCTCTGGGAATCTCAGGAAGCGAAGGTTACTGCGCCTGGCACGACCCTCCGCCTCCTCCGCTCTCGCCACCAGCCCCTTCTGCGTCCTCTCAAGGGCGACGACCCTCTTCTTCAGGGTAGTCATGTCATCTTCAACGGTTGAAATGCGCGTCTCCGTGCCCGTTATGCGTTCCATGGAGTTTTGCAGGTCCTGCCGAAGGAGCATAACATCGGAGCCCACTGCCCCAATTTTGTAAACCTTTTATTTTAGAATAAATCTTAAAACACATTGCCTTTTTCTGGATGGAAGAACATAAATGGAGTGGAGGACGAAACGCGTTGGCTACATGAGTGAAGAATCAAAGAAAGACTAAAACTTCCAAAAAAACATCCAAAGACTCTGCTACTAAACCTTTTTTTCGTTTTTGACTTGTGCATAGTGACTATTGCTATATATATTTTCAATACATTGATTTGTGTGCTGGATCATTTGTTGTAAAAATTGCAAGCTCAGGCAGTGTTTCCCTCCTCGACAGGCCCGGTGGATCGTCGTTCAAGGATGTGGGCCAAGAGGAGCCCGGGGCCCGACTCGACCCCCGATAGGGCGAGGTGGCACTACAACCCGCCCCCGCCCGCCCGTCGTCTCGCCTGGCACTACTCTGACCTGGCTCTGCAGCAATTCCACGCCCAGTCCCAGTCCGTCTCTCGTCAGTAGCTCTCTCCACACCCACGGCGGCCCGCCTCGCGGTGAAAGATGGCGGCCGCTCACCCCCGGCTCCTCACGTTGCCGGGATCCGCCAAGTACACTCCACCACTGTCGCCTGCAGCGTCGTCCGGCGAGGAGCTCCTCTCCAGGGGCCTGGATCCGTCGGCCCGCAGCAGCGCCGACACTCCAGCAGCACTCGGCTCGGGCGCCCACGCAGCTGTCAGTACGGCCCCTGCTGTCCGGTGGGACACTCCGAAAATCGAGGCCCCGGCTTCACAGGCCGCCGCAACCAGCTCAGCACGCGGTTCTTCTCCGGGGCGCCTCACAGCCTCAGGGTGCAACGCAGGAGGTCCCGGCTGCGGAGTCCAAGTGCCCCGGGGTTCGGGGTGAGAACGGTGCGTAGGGAACCTCGTCAATCGGCCAGGGCTAGGATATTTAAGTAAGGATGACGATCGGCTGGTCGGAGCTCTACACTACCGCCATGTTCGCTGGCTAAGCCAAGCCCCCCCTCAAGCAGATTAATAACCTGAAATCTCATCTATCCAGGCAAGCCTATGGCTAAAGCACACTAGATGGACGCACAAAATGGATACCAGCGAGTGCCACATAGTCACAACAACAACAACCAGAATGGAAGCATAGCCATAACAAAGAACACATGCAGGCCTATGATTAACGCACACTGGCTGTCTACACAAAATGGCCGCTAGCTACATGGGCATGGTCACAACAACAATCAGCGAGGAGGAATGGCCACAACAAAGAAATTATGCAGTCCTATGGCAAAAGCACACTGGCTACCAACCCCAAATAGCCTCCAGCCACTTGGTCAAAACAAAAATAACCAGCAAAGAGGCATGGCCACAACAAAGAAAACATCCATACGTATGGCAACAGCACACTGGCTGCCTACAAAAATTGCACATTCAGGTCTAATGCAAACGCTGCCTAGACAAAATGACCACCAGCCACATGGTCAAATAAGCAGGAGGCATGGAAAACAAAGAATACATACAAGCCTTTGGACACCGACTATACAAAAGAATGGCGACATGGCATGGGTAACAAAGACAAATGGTGGTCTGCGGCAAACACACTCACACACTGACTAAACAAAGGAGGCCTGGTAAAACAGGAGAACACCGCATTAATTAATCAATGCCAAAAACTAAAATTAACTGGGCTAAACATCCTGCAAAGAAATCAAATATATCACCCCACCTATACACTGTATGCAAAAACAAAAAATGCGAAATAGCCCCAAAAAACATTTTTTCATTTAATCCAATGCCATCCATGGCCTAAATGTTTCAATACAACAGGCTCCACAGAAACAGTTGTTTTATGCACCCTTGACTAGTGCTGGGGCTACTGGCTGGCAGGCCCATTGGCAGACTAGGCCACATACTGAATTAAATGAACACTGAACATTTATTTTAAAAAACATGATGAAAATGTGCTAAACTGTTCAACATTTTTCCTTTGCAAAACAAGAAAAATGACATGCAAAAAAATAACTAGGCCCCTACTTAAACTGCAGGCCATCCACCACAATAAATCGAATAAAAGCACAAATAAATCCTTGTGCATGCCCCCAATCAAAAAAGTTGGATTTTTTTTTTAAATAAAGTCTTTTCCCACAAAAAACAAAACAAAAAAAACTTCTACGGCCCATTGGAGAAGAAAATCCACTCAAAAAGGATTTCAACTGCTTCTTGAGCACATAAACTGCTAGAGTGGTATTACGCAATTGGCACTACATTGGCGCCGTTGCAGTCGGAAGCCATGCAAGTTAGCGTAAAGTATCACATAAGCTTGATAGTGGTCAGTGATTATCATAGCGCCCTCCAATTTGCGCTCGGAAAGGCAGAATTCAGCAACTCTGTGCTCCACTGCAGAACACAGAGTACCCGAATTCCACAAACTTAGCGAGCAAAGTGGAGTTTATTGCCCGTGCTTGTGCTTTGCAGCAGTTACAAAATTGTCTTGGAGTTTCTAATTGCTCAAATGGGTGTCATTTCTGAAGTTTCCCTCATCTTCTTTGCTTGATTTTGCTCATGAGAAATTGCCACTCACCGTCATTGAATGTCACTCATAATTACACAGAATTGAAAAATGTCCTAGCTTTCGTAACAGAAAGTTTCAATTCTATTAAGGACACAGAGGCGAGGATTAGGCTATTCTTTCTTCTTTAATTTTAACAGCAGCCATTTACAATAAAAAACAGAAAAAAAGACTTAATTTCCAATGAAGCTTGGGAAAAGCCATCACGCTCGTTTTACAGTCTCTTATCCAATCAGGCGCCTCCTGGCACTATAACTGATGATGACTCCTGCTGGGCTTCTTCTTTCTTTCTGCGACCAAGCCAAATGCGCACGTTTCTTAAATCCTGCTTCGAGCGGTAGGGAGTTGCTCACTATCAGAGGGTGTGGATTGCCCGCTAGATCGCTCAGGAGATGAGGAAGTGGGAATAGACTGACTGGAGAAGCCCAAGAAAGTTCCATCAGAACTGGGAACCATTCTTGCACTCTCCAGACCTGGGTGATCCCCACCAGATCAACCTTCTGCTGGCGGGTCTGGGTCGTCAAACGCATTATCATGGCAAAGGGGGGAAAAGCATAACCATATTCCAGATACCAATCCTGAAGGAACGCGTCGGTGGCTGTCACCCACGGGTCCAGTCTCCAGCTGAAGTACCTGGGAAGCTGGCGGTCGAGATGCAAAAAGGTTGACGGACAAGGGTCCCCACCGATCCTGAAAGACCTAGAACATCGGCGGAAATAATTTCCATAAGCTCAAGTCTCGAAGATGGCGGGATTGCGAGTCTGCCACCTAGTTGGCTACCCCCCAGAGATGCTCTGCTATCACTGAAACCTGATGTGTCCGACAATATTCCCAGTAGTCCTTGGCGAGGTCTGCCAGGGCTTTATCGAGGTCTTCTAGGGTCTTGGAGTGAGTCCCCCCAGGTGGTTTATGTAGCGGCTTCTCGTTTCTCTAGACTTGCAGTCTTTCTTCCTTTTTATGAACCTTTTATGAATTTTGAACATTTCCCTATATGTGGATTGACTTGCAGAATCCTAATGAATCCTAATGAAGTGATTTTTACAAAGACAGATGTTCCACAAAAACCTGACTGATTATATCAAAGAAATAATTACTCATTCTGAAAGGTGACAATTGATTATCTAATATTTGAATAAACGCAAGAGCTATATAAGACTTGTGTCTTGTGTTTATTCTATCGGGCACTTTTAATATTCAGATATCCTCACCCCACATATTGGGGTGAATAGGTTTATACTAACAAGATCTTTGGTGGTTGTGATACTAGTCTTCATCACTCTTTCGGGGTCTTTGAGATAAAACCCTTAGGGTTTGACCCAAAATGAATGTATCCGGCTTGTACTGTAATTCTTGGTGGTGGTTCATCGCACGGATGGTTTTTAAAGTTCTTGGAAAGTTGAACATGTCTATGTTATATAGGTGATTTCATACTGATGAGAATTAAATGGAGAGGTATAATATGATGTTTTTTATATGTGATTTTCGCAGACTTGATGAAGCCCTGTCAGGCGAAACGCGTATCGGCTGCTGTGTGTATTTGTTATAAAGATTGATTACTGAAATTGTGACGTGGATTTGGATCACTGTTTTTTTCTGTGTCATATAGTACAAATTCTGAATAGACAGTACAATTGTGAATATGTTGCATTGATAATGATAGAACTGTTCAAGTAACTTCTACAGTGACTTGACTCTGGTGTGCTACAGTGCTTATGAGGTGGATTCGGATTTGGACTACTTTGTAGATCCAAAAGTGTAATACTCACGGTGGATGAGTATTTGGCACCGTTCTAGCACCCAATACTAAATGGTTGGAGAGTGACACATTGCAATTCACATGATTTTTGTACGTATGGTGATGTAAACGTATCAACAGTTATTGTGCCAGGAGGCGCCTGATTGGATAAGAGACTGTAACACAAACTTGTTGGTTTTTTCCAAGCTTCATGGGAAATTAAGTCTTTTTTTCTGTTTGTTATTGGTTTTAATTGGCTGCTGTTCAAATTAAAGAAGAATGAATAGCCTAATCCTCGCCTCAGTGTCCTGACATGGATTATAAAAATGTCACACATAGCAATCTGAAATGTCTGCTACAGATTTTAGGTATCGGAAAATGGCACTCCATTTCCACAGCGTTAGTACAATTTTGTTGCTCATCATAGTATCAGTTTCAAAGCACTGTGTTTTATTCACAAATTACAACAGACCCTGCTATTAAACAAAAAAATATTTTTTACATCCCAAAACGAAGTTTGCCATCCGAGAAATTGATGAAGTACCCATTTTCCATAAAGTAATACAGCGTGGAAGATCTTTCTCGATGGTGGCAGCTGGACACGGGGAACAGCCGTCCCCGTGAAGTTTACCTAGAAAACCATTGCTGGAGTTCAGGAAAATAACGACCTGGCCTATTCTTTATGGATGTTACTTCTTTTGTTACTAGGAGCATCAACCTGTAGCACCAAGATACCCATGGGTGAATATTTCTGCTCTATAAATGCCAATAAATCAATGGTACTGTCATTTAAAATAATAAAGCCCACTGAAAACGTGGCAAGGGGATCTAGTTCGGCATTGCGACCAGTTAAGAGGTTGTTGACTGGGTGCCATCGGAGTGGATTGGAGATTTTGTGTAGGTGGCATGTTAATGACTCTTTATAGAGATCTATATAATCCCTTAGCAATGGAGGTAGAGCTTGGTGGCAGGCTATTATTTTCTTTCCTCTGAGGGCTTTGCAGTAGGATTCGAGGACGTTTTTAGGTTGTGGTGTTTTGGGGGGGGGGGGTCTCTTCTTTCACCAGTTTGCCTCGGTTGTCCACTACTGCGTGGATTGGAGAGTTTGGGGGATGAGCACATAGGATTTGGTCTCATGGATTAAATAAGTTGCTATCTTGCTAGAGCCTGTGAGAAAGTGGATATGGTGTGGTGCACAAGGCCAGCCAGGAATGAACTGCAGAGGACCTAGTGTTATATGATGCACTGACTGCTCTCATGTACTGCTCAATACCTCTCATCTCATCAATGCGGTGAGAGTCTGTCAAACAATCTACACTGCTCTAGCCAGAGGGATCTGTGGGCGCAGTAGTGAAATGTGAACATCCCATATGGAATACCTGCTCTAGTATATGAAATGTCCTTTGTGGTCTCTATATTATATTTCCTCTGCCAGCATTTCACAACAGCTAAAGACTATTCTCTTCCATCAGGTCGCCACCTGGGCTGTGCGCAGGTCTTCGATGGGATGGGACAGGAGTTTGCACATGCCTGGCAACTGGGTGACATCCATTTTAATGACGATGAACACTTTGTGCCTCCAGACATCGAGTACGGCATCAGTCTTCTAAAAGTGAGCGACTACCCATTAAAATAATATTTTTGTTCTGCTGCACGTGGAAGGCGGAAGGGCTGGGTGCCAGGGTCAAAATGAGATGAATCACCAGAATAGCCTGGTGACCTACAACCATTCATACGCACACATAAATTGCAAACCCATCTATAACGCAAAAGAGAGATTTACCAACAAGCACTGGCAAAGTCAATAGATCTGGCTTTAATGCACTAACACGTGTAAACTCAAGCATGTGCAACTGCTGTTTCCTTATTAAAGACAGACTTGTTGGATCTGCCAATGCTTGCTGTTTTTGATAGGAAAGAAAAAGGTGCTGTGGATGGAAGCCAATTTCATATAGTTAGCAGAGTAAATTCAATTAGAGAAATGGTAGGTGGATCCCTGGCTGAACAGCTTACTGGTGGCAAAACTACTGAGAAACATCTGCAGCAATGAATTGAAAAGACAGGGAGCACTGCTACCCACTGGGGAATATATTCGTCATGTTAAATGCAGATAAATGCACAAACAGAACTAGCGTAAGAAAAATACATATGTTGTGTTTGTGTTAAGTTTCACCGAAATATGAAGCAACCGGACAATAAGAAACAAATACAGTGACATGCAGTTTATCCGCCATCAAAAGCTTTCTGATTACCCATCGCGGCAAGTTCTGCACACAGATGTTGAGGGCTCTTTGCTCAGACAGTCACATTAAAGAAAGCTTGCTTGGCTGCTGGCCTTGTGCCTAACTTGTTCTCTGTGCGAGAGAAGCTTGCAGTTCTTGTATGGTAACAGAAAGGTACAGTGAGTGAACACAATCTACGCTCGTCGCCATTGTAATGAGGACCAGATCCGAAGAGTTGGTGGAGTAAGGGTTTTATTCAAGTCTATAACGAAACCCACAGGTGAAGAAAAACGGAGCACAAATCTACAGCCAGCCTGCTCCACACCGTTACTGTCACATCGCTTACATTTCTCCCCATCACCTGGCAACAGATCAATGACATGTTTACAGAGATAATATGCATACATACAACAGGTGCTCTTAGCTCACCTTGGGCCGCAGCACCTGGAAATGTGATCAACAAGGAAGTGTCAGAGGTAGGGGCGCAAAAGGAGGAGGAAAGGGGGAAAAAATGGTAGGAAGGGTTTATGTTATAGGTATTACAGTTTGGAGGTAGTGGGACTAAAACACATAGGCAGCGCCAACGCACCAAACTAGCCAGAGGGACCATGAGGTGCGGAGCGTATGAACAATGGCAGCTCCTCCGCTAAGGCGGAAGAGCGTCGCCCCACTGCTCATAGAGAAGTGAAAAAGTAAAAAAATAAATGATAAAGTTATTATCATTCTAAATGTAAATGTATTTGAGCTTATATAGCGCACAGCTACCCACAGTGGGTGTCCCGGCGCTTGCTTAGGGAACCCGTCCTGGTATTCCCCTGTGAGATAACCCCGGTAGGGTATCCACAAGGTGAAAGCCAGGCATCCCGCCGCAAGGGGCCGTTGTGGAGATTAAGCAAGCTATTGCCCAGAGTCGCAGAGTGTGAACCCATGAGTCGAGAAGGCACCAGAGTGAGAATTATCGAGTCCGTGGAATTTTTTAGCCCAAGACCCGCCGAGGCGGGGAATTGAACCCTGTTCCAGGGCCGATCTCAGCTTCCGGGTCTGCTGCCTCTAACCCCTGAGCCACACTTCTCCACCTATTTTTCGTTGCTGCAGCGCTGGGTTAGCGTGGGACGTGTGGCTGGTGTCTCAGTGGTTTGTGTACGGCCATCTTGGGCCAGCCAAAAAGTCATGCGCACTTTGCATGTTCCCCACCAGGCTGTAATGCACAGCCTGGTGGGGAATATGCACAGGCTTCCTGTCCCCATCTGCGGCGCTCTGACCAATCACAACGCTGCATTGCAGAGTTGTGATTGGCTTAAGGGAGCCTATGTGCTTCCTGCTTCTTACGGACTGGAGACAGGAAGAGAAAAGAAGTGGCGACGGAGGAGAGATGGCAGAAAAGGTGTTTTAAAAAAATATTTTTCAACCACACCTGTTTCCTACCAGCCAACACTGAGTATGAAGACCTAGTAATCCGAATGGCATTGAGCACGGAAAAACATGAGGGAAATTATGACACATGGGCAAGAATGGAAGTTGGTGACATAAGCCATACCTATGCATCTTTTTAAAGGCAGTTATACTTCCCACAGATGTAAAAGTACACTGCAAAAGTAAGGAAAGAAGAAGAGCAAACCAGTTTGGAAACCTTAGCATAAACTACCCAATCTTTAAGGGCCAAATTTCTCCTGGTACACAAGCTTGCCAAAATGTTGAGCAGGAGTTCACTCCCCAAGCCCATTTCATGTTACAAAAGTCAGACAAGCCCCAGTTGGACTAGCCATGGTTGGGTAATGGCTCAAACACTCGCCAGCACAGTGCCCAGCATATGCAAGGGTAAGAGACAAAGCTCTCTGTAGCATGCTGTCATGACAGCACAACAACAAATCTTCCTGAACTGTCTCTTACCCTTCTGTACTCACCCATCCACAGGAGCCTAATCCTTTTTAGGTCTCGTAGAGAGACCTATTAATGTTAAACCAGAAAATTACCTAACCAGGCGGATTTCTAACAGTTCACGTGAATCAAGTGACCTAACAAGCACGAGCATTTCCCCATATGAAAGGCATCAGCCTCCCTCCCCTAATTATTCACTTCACTTTTCACGGCCACAGGCCGTGACTCGCATTTCTAATCCCCCCTGCATCAGCCTCCCACAGGCTTCCCTCCCCATGACTTCAAAGGCTCCCCCAGCGTGCGCTCGGCCGGCCTCACACCCCATCACCATATGCTTGTTCCCTCCCACTCACTCGCTCCCCCGCAACCCCCACCAGGCTCTTGAAGCGCGGCACTCCGCAGGTCAACCTGTACCATCACTTCCAACTCTCCAACATGTCATGTGGTAACTACTCTTTCTCCACGTCAGTAATTCAAAAGAATACCATCGTAGATTTTTTTTCCGTACCAATTTCAGTTGAAGCGCATCAGGTCGGCTGCCGGGCGCTCCCCCCTCCCCATTCGCATTAACGTCTCCTTCACTAAAGGAAGGGGTGCTGTGCGGAACCAGTGAACCAATTATGCCCCCCTCGTTAGACCCACTAGCTGCACACCTCTCACTTTGCTCTTGGAGATGCCCCCCACTTTTAAATTACTTTAACCAGCTCATCATTCCGAATGTTTCACAGACTTGAAATAACCGATATCTACAAGATGGCTGCCCCCCCACCACCAAAGCGTTTGCCAGATGTGAGCTACTATACCCCCGCCCAAACGCATGCTATACGACACTCGGTCTCTATTTAATTATCCCACTCATCCAGAAGGGACAAAGACGCAGAGCTCACTCACACCCCACCCCATATGCTGGTTCCCTCCCACTCGCTCGCTGCCCTGCTCCGCCTCGCACACCAGCAGAGCTCCCCGCCATCTGCTGCTTTTTAGGTCTCGGAGAGAGACCTATTGCCCTCAAACCAGAAAGCTAAACCAAGGCTCTCAAAAGGCTCTCCTCAAGCGGCGGATTTCCAACAGTTCACGAGAATCCACAAGCTCCTCGTGCACGAGCTTTCATCAAAGGCAGCCCAGCCTACCTCACACAAGCTTCTCCCAGCAGGCAGCCCACCCCCCTCCCTCTCCATATGGTCGCTCGAGTTGCAGGCAGCCCACCCCCTCCCTCTAATCTGACATCTGCCCGAGCCTTCTGCCTATCAGCCTCCATCCCACCTCCCCCCTAATTGCTTTAATTTTCACGGCCTCAAGGCCGTGAGCTACTTCAAAGAGATCCGCTCCGCAGCTTATCAGCCTGCCCACCCCCTCCCTGTCTGTGCCTTTATCTCCGTGCCCCTGCACCAGGCCGCACTGTACCATGCTACACAGCATGTATATAGGATGTTAGATTATGGATTTGCCACGTTGCCACATAAACCACCACCTGAGGTAACATGCAGATTATAACAAGAACAATTTTGTTTCTAGCTCAAACAGATCAAAAGTTACTAAAAACGTGGTGATGGGGTTGGGAGTAGAGAAAGCCCTTCGCAAAGGGAAACTGGTCATCTTTCAGTAGCTTATTTCTGTATTTGGCTGTTAAATTGCTACTAATAAGGTGCAATATTTGCTAGTATTTCTTAGTACTGCCATATGAAAAAAATGACTACATTGTTTGGGCAAACAATGTACCCGCATTATACAGTACTGCATCATTTGCCTTTTCTTGCCACACACATTACACTTTTAACCTTGATGAACGTTTGATAATGCTGCATTCACAACTACATTTCGTGTCTATTTCTGATACATTTACTCTTCAAATAACGTAATCTACATTTAAAAAAAAGTTTGTCGATGAACACAAATGTAATGACATTAAACAAAAAGTTTGCTGGTCATGCTACTGAGGGTTTGTCAATGTTAAACTCCTTTGTGTAATTTCAGTACAAATAAATGTGCTGTTTTACTACGGATCGGATTAAAAAGTAATATCAAGCAACAACTCCCTCCAGTGGCCCTTAACTGCAGTAGCATTACAGACAAAAATCAGTTTGTTGAGGTCTGCCTATGCTCGCAGCAGGAGTACTATTCAGAACTACTTACGCGTGTGTGCAATTCACGTATTAGCAGTTCCTGTTTCCTTATCCCTAACGGAACACAGCACTGGGGAAGTATTACGGCTGAATAGTTCCATTAAAGTTACAGGAAAGGACCACTTTTTTCCTGCCCAGTTTAAGTGTACACCTTTTACTTATACCGGTCAATTCTAACTACCGGCTGCCATACAGTTGCCATTAAGAGTACAAGAGTGGGATACACTTATTTATTTATTTTATTAGTTGCATTCCAACTTCACGTGATATTTAGAGACACTCGGGAAGTTTAAAAAACCATACGCGGGACTGGACTTTATGTTCTGATTAACACTTTAGACAATCGTATTAAAGGCACGTTAATATAAATACTTTCAGCATAAACCAACGACACGGGAACGCTGCACTTTGAAGTATTTACAATTCTGTAAAACACAATTCAATAAAATAATTCAATTATTTCTAAATGGCCCACGCGAAGATATATACAGATAGAGGTGCCGATCGTTGAAAACTGTAAAAGAACGGCAAGTTGGATTGCCTGTGAATGCAGAAAACAAGTGCAAAGGAACGGTTTAAAAGACCGGGACAGAGGTGCAGGCACGAAATCGAAGTAAAAGTTGCATATTTTACAGCTGGATCAAGTCACCCTTCTCCTTCTGGACCCCTAGTTGTCTTTCATCAGAACTCCAAGGCAACACTTGCTGCGTACACGAAACTAACACTTCCATCAGAACAGAATTTTGACTTTACTTTTCAAAAAGAGTATGTACAGTTTATTTCACATTTCGGCTAAAATGCAAATAAGCAAGCAAGAATGTGTACAAAATATTTCTGCTGAGTTTTTCTTTTTTAAATTTTACAACACGGTCAGAGAATGGTTCATCAACGGGTGAACTGTCTTCGGTCTGATGTGTTCTTATTGATGTGTTTGAAGATCTTTGATTTGTGAACACTGTTAGATTTCTGGTAGCCAAATCCTCCACCAGCACCTCGTTTTTGCATTTTCTTCCCTTTGCTGCTATTTACGTCTGGAAAGTTCATTAAGGAAAGCTAATCGGATGAAGAAACTGACATCACATACATCTCTGTATATCCCGAGTGATTCTATAGCAATTTCATACCTGTATACATTGTTTTTAAAAAAACAAAACATTTATGGTGTGTGCTGTTTATTCATTTTCGAAGGCTGTAGAATTACTTTATGAAAATATCAAGTCCGATTATCTGGTGTATGTTAGCAACCTGAGTAGTACGCCAATTGCCTCAAAACTGTTCTCACAGCCAGCAACAAAGCCTTTCCCGCTCCCAATGTCCCAATTGTTTTGACTTATTGCAGCATGGAGTCAAGGGGGTAGGCAGCAATTTTGCTGGGCGTTGTATTTTAACTGTTGAATGCCACATATTGTTGCATGAAAGACGCTAGTACCAGGTAAATATGGAAAAGCACATTAACATGCAGCCTCCAGCCTGCACAACTTTCTGAGGCGAGCTGGACTGTTGCCTTTACAAACGAAGACAGTGCAAAACCAGACTGGAGTTTAGAAGCCATGTAGGAGGAGTTCAAGGTTCAAGTCTTTCTCTCTATACTTGGTCAATAACCTTAATATCCCTGACTTTTTATTGCCTTTCTTTGTAATACGATCCGAACACATTATGCTTCGTTTAATTTGCAACATGCACTGGCAAGCCATGGGCATTCTGCAGCTCCCGATTTATGTGACTGCTGCTTTCAAGCTTGTGAACAGAAGATGCTCGGTTGCAAGTTAAATGATAATTCAACCCCCCACACACACAACCCCACGCACAACCCCACACACACAACCCCCCACACACAACTCCACACACACACACAACCCCACACCCACAGACACACCCCACACACACCCCCACACACACACCCACACACCCCCACATATACAACCCCACACACACACAACCCCACACACACATACAATCCCACACACACAAATTCACACACAACTCCCCGCACACAACTCCCCACACACACAAAACCCAACACCAACACACCCCACACGCACACCACAAACACACCCCCCACACACACACCACAAACACACCCCACACACACTGACGCCACACACAAACCCACACCCCCACCCCCACCCCCCACACACCACCCCCCACACACAAACCGCCCCACACACAACCCCACACACACAACCCCCTACACACAACCCCCCCCCACACACAACCCCCTACACACAACCCCCCACACACACAACCTCCCACACACAACCACCCACACACACACAACCACACTCAACTACACTCAACCACACAGACAACCACACACACAACCCCAAACACAACACAACCCCACACACAACACACACACAACCACACACACAACCACACACACAACCACACACACACAACCATCTATCTATCAATCGCACTCACTCTATCTATTGCCCTCACTCTATCGCCCTCACTCTATCTCTCTATCTATCTCCCTCACTCTATCTCTCTATCTATTGCCCTCCCTCTATCTATCAATCACCCTCCCTCTATCTATCGCCCTCCCTCTATCTATCTATTGCCCTCCCTCTATCTATCGTCCTCACTCTATCTTTCGTCCTCACTCTATCTTTCGTCCTCACTCTATCTATCGTCCTCACTCTATCTATCGCCCTCACTCTATCATATATCGCCCTCACTCTATCTGTCTATCAACCACTCTTATCTATCTATCGCCCTCACTCTATCTATCTATCGCCCTCACTCTATCGATCTATCTATCTATCGCCCTCACTCTATTGCCCTCACTCTATCTATCGCCCTCACTCTATCTATCCCCCTCACTCTATCGCCCTCACTATATCTATCTATCACCCTCACTCTAGCTATCTTTCGCCCTCACTCTATCTATCGCCCTCACACTATCTATCTATCAGCCTCACTCTATCGCCCTCACTCTGTCTATCTTTCGCCCTCACTCTGTCTATCTATCGCCCTCACTCTATCTATCCATCGCCATAACTCTATCTATCTGTCTATCGACCTCACTCACTCTATCTATCGCCCTCACTCACTCTATCTATCGCCTTCACTCTATCTCTCTATCTATCTCCCTCACTCTATCTATCTCCCTCACTCTATCTCTCTATCTATCGCCCTCACTCTATCTATCTCCCTCACTCTATCTCTCTATCTATCGCCCTCCCTCAATCTTCTCAACCTCCCTCTATCTATCGCCCTCCCTCTATCTATCGCCCTCCCTCTATCTATCGTCCTCACTCTATCTATCGTCCTCACTCTATCTATCTATCGCCCTCACTCTATCTGTCTATCGACCACTCTTATCTATCTATCGCCCTCATTTTATCTATCTATCGCCCTCACTCTATCGATCTATCTATCGCCCTCACTCTATCTATCGCCCTCACTCTTTCGCCCTCACTATATCTATCTATCACCCTCACTCTATCTATCTATCACCCTCACTCTATCTATCGCCCTCAATCTAGCTATCTTTCGCCCTCACTCTATCTATCTCCCTCACACTATCTATCCCCCTCACTCTATCTATCTCTCTATCTATCTATCGCCCTCACTCTATCGCCCTCACTCTATCGCCCTCACTCTATCGCCCTCACTCTATCGCCCTCACTCTGTCTATCTATCGCCCTCACTCTGTCTATCTATCGCCCTCACTCTGTCTATCTATCGCCATAACTCTATCTATCTATCGCCATAACTCTATCTATCTGTCTATCGACCTCACTCAATCTATCTATCGCCCTCACTCACTCTATCTATCGCCCTCACTCTATCTCTCTCCCTCACTCTATCTCTCTATCACCCTCACTCTATCTCTCTATCTATTGCCCTCACTCTATCTCTCTATCTATTGCCCTCACTCTATCTCTCTATCTATCACCCTCCCTCTATCTATCGCCATCCCTCTATCGCCCTCACTCTATCTATCTGTCTATCGGCCACTCTTATCTATCGCCCTCACTCTATCTATCTATCGCCCTCACTCTATCTATCTATTGCCCTCACTCTATTTATCTATCGCCCTCACTCTATCTATCCCCCTCACTCTATCTATCGCCCTCACTCTATCTATCTATCTATCTATCTATCGCCCTCTCTCTATCTATCGCCCTCACTCTATCTATCTATCGCCCTCACTCTATCGCCCTCACTCTATCGCTCTCACTCTATCTATCTATCACCCTCACTCTATCTAGCTATCGCCCTCACTCTATCTATCGCCCTCACTTTATCTCTCTATCTATCCCCCTCACTCTATCTCTCTATCTATCACCCTCACTCTATCTCTCTATCGCCCTCAGTCTATCTCTCTATCTATCACCCTCCCTCTATCTATCGCCCTCCCTCTATCTATCGCCCCCCTCTATCTATCTATCGCCCTCACTCTATCTATCTATCGCCCTCACTCTATCAATCTATCGCCCTCACTCTATCAATCTATCGCCCTCACTCTATCTATCTGTCTATCGGCCACTCTTATCTATCGCCCTCACTCTATCAATCTATCGCCCTCACTCTATCAATCTATCGCCCTCACTCTATCTATCTGTCTATCGGCCACTCTTATCTATCGCCCTCACTCTATCTATCTATTGCCCTAACTCTATTTATCTATTGCCCTCACTCTATCTATTGCCCTCACTCTATCTATTGCCCTCACTCTATCTATTGCCCTCACTCTATCTATTGCCCTCACTCTATCTATCGCCCTCACTCTATGTATTGCCCTCACTTTATCTCTCTATCTCCCTCACTCTGTCTCTCTATCTATCACCCTCCCTCTATCTATCTATCGCCCTCCCTCTATCTATCTATCGCCCTCCCTCTATCTATCTATCTCACTCACTTTATCTATCTATCGCACTCACTCTATCTATTGCATCACCACAGCATCACTCAGCACCACCACAGCATCACTCAGGGACACCACTACATCACTATGCGCTACCACAGCATCCCTGAACACCACAGCATCACTCGTCGCTACCACATGATCAATCTGTGCAACCATTCTTCAACAGCAACTGCTTCAAATATGTTCTCTCAATGTTTCAAGCTTTATTACAAATGTCACAAAAAAAGTTAATATTTCACTTCTGTTCTTGGATTTTCGTCACAATAAAATACACTGAACATAATCTTCACAAAAGTTATTTACAAAAGTTTAAGCTATTGCCATTATAAATTACAATAACTTTTATTTAAGTATTAATATTTTTTTTAAATTAATAGCCATTGTTATTTGTAATAGCAATACATCTAAGTCACATAAATACAACACATATTGCATTACAAATGCTGTAGGTGTCACATTTGCAAAAGTTATAACTATTGGCATTGTAAATGACAAAGCTATTAATTTCGCTATTTTCAAAACCAACACATGAATAAAAAATTTGTCATTTACAATACCAATAGCTCAAACTTTCCTACTGCGAGACCTATTTCATTGCAAATAGCCCTCACTCTATCTATCGCCCTCACTCTATCTATCGCCCTCACTCTATCGATCTATCGCCCTCACTCTATCTATCTATCGCCCTCACTCTATCTTTTGCCCTCCCTCTAGCTATCTATCGCCCTCACTCTATCTATGGCACCACCACAGCATCACTCAGGGTCACCACAGCATCACTATGAGCTACCACAGCATCACTGAATGCCACAACATCACACCACAACATCACTCAGCGCCACCACAGTATCAATCTGTGAAACCATTCAACAACAACTGGTTCAAATATGTTCTCTCAATGTTTCAAGCTTTATTACAAATGTCACAAAAGATGTTAATATTTCACTTCTGTTATTGGATTTTCGTCACAATAAAATACATTGAACATAATCTTCACAAAAGTTATTGATAAAAGTTTAAGCTATTGCCATTATAAATTACAATAACTTTTATTTGAGTATTAATTATTTAAAAAAATTAAAAGCCATTGTTATTTGTAATATCAATACATCTAAGTCATGTAAATACAAAACATGTTGCATTACAAATGCTATAGGTGTCACATTTGCAAAAGATAAAAGTATTGGCATTGCAAATGACAAAGCTATTCATTTTGCTATTTTCAAAACCAACACATAAATAAAAAATGTGTCATTTACAAGACCAATAGCTCAAACTTTCCTTATGCGAGACCTATTGCATTGCAAATGCTTGTTAGATCAAGCATTCGAGACCTCTTGTAAATACTTTAGTATATACTTATATGTGTATGTACTTTGTGGGCTCTGGGCATCAGCCCTAGAACTTGTCTGCTTCCGCTTAGGGCCTTTTTTTCTGTTCAACTGCCTCTATTTAACGGTCTTGATGGAAAACGACCAGCAGAGGTCAGTAAAATACCAGATTTGTTTTCTATTGAGGGACTTTAGTTTTTTTTCTGGCAACTGCTTCTATTTACTTTCTTGATAGAAAATGACCAGCAGTGGTCAGTAAAATACCAGAATCACTTTAGCATTCTCTAGATTCCAGTCCAAAGGAATTGTCTTTCACAAGCACCGTAGACAATAATTCTTTTTCAAATCTTGTATTTTCAGTGATATGACCATCAAAGGCCCTGTTTTTTTTATTAAAAACAGCTTTGGACAACACCATTTCCAGCTAAAAGGCAATATTTCTCTCCATGTGTTCCCATACCTGGCGTGCCATGCAGTTTTATGCTTACTTTCCCTCCATGTTAAAGAACAGTAGATGTTTCAGCACCCAGGCTAATGTGCAGTATAGGTAAATACATATAAGGTCCCAAAGGCGAGACCAACTGCATTGCAAATGCTTGTTCGTAGCTTCTTAAGACCCTTGTTCTTTCTAGTTCACACGAGAATGTATCTTCCTGCCCTTTTAGAATTTGCTCCCAGGCAACTTCCACTTTCATTATTGTAAGGAATACAATTTAAGGGGGAAAATAGGATATGTGGTAAAAGGAGAGAATGTATGCTTCGACTGTATCAGGTGCCAGCAGAACGGTACAGATTCTTTTTTTTTTTACTATCTTAACCTAACTCTTCTGTGATGTGTGAGTCGAGTGATTATTGTCTCTGCAAGTTAACTTTCATTACAATTTTATCTGCCTGATCCCTTCCACTCACTCATCCATTTCTCCTTCCCCACCCCTCATTAACTCTGCTGTTAACTTTACCAAGAGGCCTTTGATTAAAAAAAGAATAGACAAACAGGTGTAATTTCCTGTTCTGAACATCTCTGAATTAAGCCTGTCTGAATGCCAGTACCAGGCAGCCAGCAAACTGTGGTGACGACTCTAGTGGGCACAGCAGTTCATGTCTGCCACTGGAGAAGAGAGCTTTTTTTCTCATTCCTATTACAGCATTGTAACACTCCTATAACACCTTATAATGCCAAATGGAAAAGTCTCATGGAACATGTAACATGCCACACTGTGGGACAGGATGTGTAGTTCACAAGCTCTTGTATTTTTTGTGATTCAATGTAGTGTGTACAGACAGCAGAGCTATCACTCAGGTCACACACATTTTATAGATAGGGTGTAAAGACAGCAGTGGTACTTCTCAGTAAGGTGCAAGAGAGATCTGTTGTAAGAGATGGAGTAAATTAAGTGAAAGGCCTTTGTCAGAAGGGTGAAGGGCGTTGGTAGGAAACAGTTTGCAATTAGCATTCTATATTTAAGTGCAGCTACATTCTACAGGCCATGCTTCCACCTGTGCAATCAAACCTCCACAGACTCACCATGTTAGGATACAGAGGCGAATACATACAAAACTCTTTCAACGCTGTACTCCAAGGACACTCAAACCTGGTGCAAATCAGAGTGCTTCAAAATCTTGCCAGGGGTATGAAAAGCAGTATAAGTAATACACTCAGATCACCCAAAATGCACTTTGGGAAAGTGCTAAAAAAAGTACCAAGGTAATACTTGATTCAACATAAAATATATACCGAATGCAGAAGGCCAACGGTGGACTCCAAATGCCGCACAACCCCTGGATATTTCCCAAAGTATATTGAGCTATTAGTATTTATGTGGTGTGCATCCACAACTCCAGTGCCCACCGTTGCGGGGCACAACCCGTGATCGGGAAACAAAATTCCAAGGTGATGGAGTTTTGCACTACCCAGATATTCACAAGTTAATAAAGAAGCTCAATCAGTTCCTTCTTAGAGAAAGAAGCTTTATTCAAATAAATCCAAATGTGTGAGTATGAAACTTCGTCAGGGCGAGTATAAATGTAGGAAGGAAGGAACCAGGCGATGTAGAGTCGATTTCAGGTGAAGAGGTGAAACTTGTCTCTGTAGTCACGAGGACCAGGAGGTGTCGACGACGACCAGGAGCTGGATTCGAGCTGTCCCACGAAGGATCTAGTTGACTGCGGCATCGGTATCCGGATTGGACCCAACAAGCCTTGGCAAATGCAACACACGCAGGAAGTGAAGATTGGCTTTGAGTCAGACCAGCAAGGTCTGGGGCGCTTCTCCTTTGGAGGGAAGCTGGAGCAAGCCTAAATTCAAAAAGAAGTCGTCAGAGGGCTAACTAGCCAGCGGGCTAGCAACCGGGAAGACGCGTCGAGCTGAAATGCAGGAGCAGGCCCCACGCGGCACTCGTGGAGTGTGGAGGGCTGAGCTTTGGTGCAAATGTTGCTCGGGTCTGGGGCTTCTCGTACCCCAATGCACAACTGTGAGTTACCTCAGGAGTTGATGCAGTTAGCAAAATGAAGGATGTCCAGGGTGTCTGGTCCAACGTCTCTCGTGTCCGCCACGGATCTCAGCTTTGCTGTGGATGTGGATCGGAGTCAGAGAAGTCTGGAAGTCCAGTTCCTGTATCGCTGAGTCCGGCAGGAGCGTCGACAAAGCAAGCCGGCAAGTTACTGGTGGTGCCTGTTTGCACAGAGTGGTCACGCCTTGACTACAAGGGAGATGTTTTCAGTCTTCTAGTCGAAATAGAATGTCGAAGGTCCAAGAGTTCTGTAACAAAGTTTCGTTCCAGGATAATCTAAAGTCCTGAGGACACAGCTCCTATACTTATACTACGAAAAGGGGCAGGATTACCTGCTAGGTCCCTCCTTTGGGTGGACCTGGGAAGGGGGTGCTTACACCCCTTTCCCTTTGTCCAGTTTCGCTCCAGAGCGGGGCAGGAGTGCCCCAGCAACTGGTTTGAACCGGGCTATGCATGGAGCACCTTGTGTGGCCCAGGCAGTGTCTGGAAAAGCATCTTTCCATGTAACCCACCCTACCCCAATACACTACAGGCTGTCTGGGGAGGTGCTGACACCTCCCTGGACGGGAAACCTATTGTCCAGGCCTCCCTTGCTGGAGTTTTCCCCAGCAACAGGAGGTCAGACTTGTGTCTGTGGCAGCAGCATCCATTTTGTGATGCTGAGGCTCTGTTTAACTTTAACCGAGTAAAGCAGCAACTACAGGTCTTCTCCCTCTAGAAGGGTGGAATGCTACCCCCGCCACCAGGACTGGCGGGGGGGGGGGGGCGGGTAGTATTCCAAAGTGTTTGACACCTTACACAACATGTTTTGATAAAGCCAAACCAAAGTTGTCAATAACCGCGAGGATTATAATGCACTTAAGAGTATATGGTATGGCTATATCATAGAACAGCTATAAGGAGATGGTTCCGAAAGCTGCAGAGGGGCTCAGCTCATCCTAGGGCACCCTCTCACACAAAACCAAGCACTCTGCCTTCAGGATTGTTAAGGCCTGCCATAGGAGTGACTTATAGGTTACTATGTGTATATATATATATACAAGGTAGACATAGATATACTATATCTAAGTAAGGGGTGATTACACCACCTTACCCAAGCTGAGTGATCAGCCTGTGGTGTCAGTTTAGAGGGCCAGCCAGGGGTGGCATAATACATGCTGCAGCCCCTGGTAGGCCTTGGATGCACCTATGCCCTGGGTACCTATGGTACACTATACAGGAGCTCACAAAGGTGACCCAATACCCAATCAAGGATGTACCTAAAGTTCATGGAATCCATTTTATAGGGAGAGCAGATAGTTGGCCTTAGAATCCTGCTATTCACGGCGCCAGGCTAAGTCGAAAACCAGCAAAACACTAGGCAAAAAGTTGGGGTAACCATATATTCAGATATCCACCTTTCTACAGTGATGCGGTTGAATTTTCTAGATCCCGTGACAAGCCTAGCCACTGAGTTCAGCGTGGTCCTCAGTAAACTTGCAAGAGTACCACTCGCGTAATCTAATAGGGACTGGACTGCTAATTGAAAGTCATCAAGGGGCACAAAAGGTTTGATTTTCCTTAGTATGTTCAATTAGTAATTGTCTACCCTGGTGGTTGCACTTATATGATCTTGCACATTCAGGTATTTGTCCAACTTTATACCTATTGATAGAGTAGCGTTAATGCCATGAATTTCAGTGAGATCCATCACAAATTGAGTAGCATGGGTGAGAGCGTGGATCATTGAGGCACCCTAATCGAGACTGTGGAAAGTGTTTAATTGACTTTGATTCTTTGAGCTCTGTTAAGTAGGAAAGGGGCAAACTAGCTTATGACATAACAGGATAGCCCCATCCTTGACTCCAAATGGTCAATTAAGCTCTCATGTTTGACCGTATTGAACCCAGAGGAGAGATCAAGAAGTATAAGCAGGCACAAGTTGTTATGATCAAGCAGTCTCAGGGTGCCATCTACAATGTGTGTTAGAGCTGTTTCTGAGCTATGTCCCGGTCTGAAGTCAGATTGGCAAGGGTCAAGGTGATGACACTGTTGAATGTGGTTACAGGTGTACGCATTTCTCTAGTAACCTTGCTCTTTGCTAGTGTCGGGAGGTTGGTCATGCGACAGAAATTGAGGTCAGACGGTTCTGCCTTTTTTAGGATAGGGCTTACGGGTCCTTTATATAGCTAATGTTTTTTTTAGATATGGCATTAACCAAAGCCTCTGACTGTATTATACAAATACAGAGTGATCTTTGGGTCATTACACTTCAGCTACTCGCTTGCCTACATTTTGCCCCTTTAATCACTGACTTGTCTAACAGCCTTAACTTAGGCCCAGCATTTTGCTAGGGTGACCAAGGTCATGAACTCTGCCAAACATATGCAAATCATTGCCTGCCATTTTAGGGATCCCGATGTGCCGGACGGGCATCTTTAGACAGTGAAGTGCAATGAAGTTTGGTGAGCAGGTACCATGTTTAAAGTGCTTAATTAGCAGTTTTTGTTCAGAGAACACATACCCCCAAAGCAGAAGAATGTTTTTCTGAACGGAATGTAAATGGTTCAGTTACATAAAGAGATTTTATCCTGTACATCGGAAGCATTCTACTTTTATTCTGCCAATGCATGGTGAATGTGTCATATAAAAGGAGTTAAAGTCGTCCCACCCTCAACAGAGCAGGACGACTATTGCTATGCTACAATAGGGGGAGATGACTGTCACTGTGACCTCAATAGAGAAGGATGATCATCACTGTGACCCAGTGGTCCTGTGGCGGATGACTCACACGTCGGATTACCATCTACCACTCTGGTGAGAGTGGTGTGGCTAACTGGTTAGAGGCGACAGACCCGGAAGCAGAGGACAGCCCGGGACCAGGGTTCAATTCCCGACGTGGCAGGGTCGTGGACCGGGGTCAGCGGACTCGATAATTCTCATCTCGGTGCCTACTCTAACCAGGGATCACACTCGGCAACTCTGGGCATTAGCTTGCCTTATCTCCACAACGGCCCCCCACATACGCCGGGGATGCCTGATTTCACCTTGGAGATACCCAGCAGGGATCATCTCACAGGGAAAGCCAGGACGGGTTCCCCAGCGGTCTACAGCGCTGAGATACCCCATGGCGGGGTGATACATGCGCTTTACAAGACACCATTACATTACATTACATTACATATCCAGTGGAGGCCCCGCTGATGATGACCCAGCGGTTCCCAGCAGAGAACAACCACCGGTCTACAGTGCTCATCTTGATCCATCAAACCCTCAATAACTCCCTAAGACTCCATCCCTTTTTAGATCGAACTGAGGCATATAACTGATGTTTACATTCTTGTATTTTCAAGAAAGTAGTCCTGTCTGGGATTAGTACCACAAATGGAAAGGTGCACCCTGGAAAGAATTATAATCCATAGAGATCCATAGCATTTTTTAATCCATATATATCCAAAAACATCCAGCTAACGCTTTTCAGTCAGAATATCTCTCAGGAACTTCGTCAGGGCTGTGGGTAACGTACAAAAAACATAAATCAGACACCTCACAATTGGCACATTATGAACAAAATAAAGTTAACATATACACATAACAACAATGAATTAGAACATAATGATGACAGTATTGTTTTAGGAGATCTTAAGACAAAACACACCACAGGTCATATAAATAAAATGCCACAATAGTGACACACAACTAGTAATACAAAATTAATGACACATTGAAAACACATAGAAGTACCTGTTCTGACAACTTCAAACACGTGGTAAGTTCAGTCCCACCTACCAAAGTGGTACGTTTACTTCCTCAAGTAGCGTATTAGTAGAGAATTGTTATGCAAACGTGGTTAAGTAACACACTTACAGGGGCAATATCAAATATACAAATACTTAGTTTGATTTGGAGTAGTCTAATTTCCTAAAAGATATGTATATTGCACAACCACAAGCAATCATAATTCGAAGACCTCAAGAAAAAGATGCAGGTGATCTCAACATACCTCATATGTCTTGATATTAAATGGCAACGCCTCCTATTTGTATTAATGAACTCAGATACCAGATCAATGAATCTTGAATTCAAAGTAAGTTACATCTTTGATTATATGCACTAGATGTTAAATCCAAATATATTTCCAGCATATTGTCCATTAGTACGGTGAAAAGGGTACAATGACCCCAGATCTGATACGTATCGTAGGTTATAAAAATAAGAAGCTTTTTTTATTTTCATTATTTTTTATAAAATTAGAAAAAAAGAAGAGAAAAAGGAGCATAGCACACAGCACACATGTCAAACATAGTGAGCAGCGGCTCAAAATGATATGACCTTCCTATTTCACCGAAAATGATTTTAGAGCTCCTACATCTTATAATAAACCCATAGGCTGATTGGCAGAGAACATAACACATATTCATATCCAGTGATGGAACATACTCCATGTGAAGAGGCGATAGGCGTCAAATCATATTGTTGTAAGATCTTGCCCATGACTTATTTAATTAAAGATAGCCACGTGAATCAGGTTGTAAAACAAGTAACTAAACAAGGTCCCTACAACATCATGTAGTATGAGCATTTTAGGAGGCTGGCTTAGTATATGGTGTTCAATTATGTAGATGTAGCACCCTGCACTAATACAGACAACCGTTATGGTGACTGCAGTCGTCTTAGACAACCTTGGAAAGCTCTCTAAGTGATATCTGTGGAGAGCAGCCTTCAGGCTTAGTCCAGAAGGAGTGTTGACCGCATCGCTGCTGCGGTGATTTTTGCGCTACGCGGCTTTTTTCGAAAAGCCGCGTTAGATGACGAGCTCAGCTCGTCATCCGCACATGCCCCCCGTGGCTGATGACGAGCTCAGCTCGTCATCAGCATCGAAGGGGTTAAGCAGCTTGTTTTATCACAACATAATCTTATTGGTATAGATTAAAAGAAAAATAACCATAAAGTGTATTTATAAAAATATGCATTTATTATAAGACACTCACTAACACATACGAAGATCTCCTACCCGGAGATTTACACAATGCACACAATACTTTGTAAATAAATCAGATAAGAAGCACAGATACACCATGGTCGCCGGGGAGACCAAACCATATACTAAAATAGTGGGATGAGAACCATGACTCAAGTCAAGACTATACCCAGAATACATAGAAGTGCTGGGGACCCAAGGAACCACCCGAAGTAAGTAACCAGGAAACCCACGGAGGCCGTGTGCAGAGTGGGACAATAACCGCATGCTCAATTCAAGTCCATGGGTAAGTGGTGGTTGCAATTTTAAAGAAGAAGGACGCTTCCCAGTCCTTCTTCTTTAAGAAGCTCACCGAAACCCAGAGGAAGACAGTAGGTTGAAGAGCCACCCCACCCATGGATACCCGAGGAATGAGGATACCTACACCAGGGAAGCCCAGTGCATAGGTTGGAAATGGTATCAGAAACCACAGTCAAACTCAATGGAGGACTTCGGGCAGATGCCGCTGGCTAAGAAGTTGAAAGTGTGATGGAACCCAAAGGTGTATTCAAGTTGAGAAGTACCTACAAGCAGAGGGGACATAGTTTATGCAACTAAGGAGTGACCAGGAGGCGTGGAAGACGAGTGCCCACCGGTGTTGGGAGATGAAGGAGAGTTGACGATGAACTCGGAGTTGCAGCTGTGTGGGCCAGGCGACGCTGTGGAAGAGGAGGAGCTGTCCCACGTTGGCTGTCGAGAGTTGAGTGGTCGTGTCCGCCAGAACCACCAAGAAGCTATTGGCAACTGCAAACAACGTGGCAAGCGAAAAAGGTGCAGAGTTAGGACCAGCAAGATCCAAAGGGGAGCACTCTGGAATCAAAGAAGACCCTCAATAGGACCCACTGGCCAAAGGCACTGAAGTCGCAAGAGGACCTCGAGCAGCTCATCATAGATGCAGGCCCACACTGCAAAGGATGCGGTGAGGGGGGTCTGGATCCGGCAGTTCTGACGAGGGATACTGGCCTCAAACTTAGTGAGAGGACAGGGCAGACCTCAAGGGAGTTGTAGAACCTTCACATGTGTTGCTGAGCCTTTCAGAGTCCGTTGGAGCCCAGGAGCAGCAGACCGGTCAGCTTGGTTGTGGTGCCTGCAGATGCAGGGAAGTAAATCATTCACTTCAAGGGAGATTCCTTCAAGTGTCTTGGACGTTCACAAGCCTTGGAAGGATCATGTTTGGAGCACAGGTACGGACGTTGCAGCAGACGAGCCAGATGACGGAGGCCAGATGCAGCAGGAGTCTTCCCCGTTACAGAATTGGTGCCCAGTGCAGAGTCCAGGGAAGTCCAGAGTGCCCAGACGGTCGAAGATGAAGTGGTATCTTGATCTGAATTTTTCTCCAATGACAAATCCTGGGACCTACCCACAGGTAAGCCCTTAAGTACCCTAAGGAAAGGGTTGGACGATTCAGGGATCCCTCCCAGAGGAGGGGCTGAACAGTGGGGAGGATATCCAGTGTCCTTAGTCTAGTTTCGCACCAGGGCAGGAGCCAACGGCTCCCTGAACTGGTATGAACTGGACTATGTAGGGAGGGCACCAAATGTGCCCTTCAAGCAGTCTCAATGGCGCTGGCATGGGCCTACACCCTGCCCCATACACTAAACCCTGTCTGGGAGGAGGTCACACATCCCTGTGACAGGATATCTATTGTTCTGCCTTCCCCTGCTCAAGTTTGATTCAGCAGGAGGAGGACAGATACAGGTCTCTGGTCGGCAGCAGCCCTAGCTTGCTCTCCGGTTCTGTAAGACTGGTGCCAGGAGCACTGAGTGCCTCTCGGAGCAGCTTTACAGTGCATGGAATCATACCTTCCACACCGTTTACAGTGTAAGGGTAAAATTCCAACATGTTTGATACCAAACACAACAGGATTCATTACAGCCAGTTTATAGATGGTCATTGCGTAATGGAGAATGGCCACTCTATAGATCATAATGGCTGATGCACTTACAATCTGGAAGAATGGACTCCGTGGATTGTAGGGGTGTCCTGCTCATTCAGAGGCACACTCCCACTTAGAACCGAGCACCCTGCCTTCAGGATTGAAAGGCCTGCATCAGGGGTTACTTACAGGTCTTAAGTGCAGTGACCTCAGATATCGTGGAACCTATATCTGTTGTAAATGGTGCTAGCACCAGCATACACAGGCTGCAATGGCAGGCCTGAAGTCACAATTTGAGTGGTCTCTCATGGGTGGCATAATACACGCTTCAGTCCATGGGAGGCCCTGGTGTACCTATGCCCTGGGTACCTCAGTACCATATACTAGGGACTTAGAAGTGTACACCAGTAGCCAATCTGGGATGTACCTTAGAACTCACCAATTTAGGGGAGAAAGCACAGAGACCGGGGTCTTGATTAGCAGGATCCCAGTCAGACACAGCATACCACCAGGTAAAAAAAGTGGAAGTAACCATAATGGCAGATTCTACTTTCCTACAGGCATGATGGAAAAGATGCAGCTCCCAAAGTCAGCATCGAATGACTATCGTTATGTGTCATCTGCGCTAGTACTGGACCTCACTATATTAGTAAACAACATAACCGTCCCATGTGAGTGCACCCAATGAGATTTGAATCGACCCATGGAGACCAACCAAGAGGTATTATAAAGCAGAGTAGCAAAGCAAACAAAAGCACAACCCCGTGCACGTGAGATTAACGTAATAACGCTTGTGTGTCTAAAACATAGCGATCATATTAGAAATATAACATCCCTCACAATTCAAAAAATGGCACACCGTGAAAACATGCCCCTGTGCAACGACCACAATTAGGATGTACCTTTATAAATATCACAGCTGAAAAAGTCAGAAAGTAAACAGAGAAGACCTACAGTGCTGCCCCATTTGAATGTTGTCATGTGCCAACTTGAGCCAACTGAGGCACAAAGCAGGCATTGAATCAAACGTATCCAAAAACTTCAGAGATGTGCAAGTGCAGCAGCTATTATGGAGTGGGTCTAAGCAGCTTAAGTGATCATTTCCATCCACGAAGTTACAAAATTAAAAAAACATGATTGAGGATCAGAGGAGGCATGTAGTAAGAAACATGAGGAATATCGGATGTTTAATGTGATCCAATGCTCATAATCCAAATCAGCCGATATTAGATATATGTAGCAAGGTCGAGGGACAGCGAAAAAAAGACTATCAACTAGTGACTTGAGGTGCAGCTTACATCTTCGATCAGTAAACTTCGTTCACAAGTCACAAACACCAATATTAACAATTATATGCAATTACCGAGTATATGTCAAATAGTAATGCAAAAGTTATAATGAGTTATTGCATGAACATGTAGTCGCAAATCCTGTGTAACTATTCATCTTCTGAGAAACAGAGTCCAACTTAAAAAATGTTTGAAAGTCAGCAAGATATATATAAGATGAGATGATCCTGAGCGAAAAAACTACCAGTTCGTGACTTGTTAGTACGACAGCAAATTCAAATGGGCCAATGTTGCATAAGCATGTAGTCTGGGGGCGGGGGGGGGGGGGGGGGGCGGGGTAGGGGGTACGATCGTCGATACAATGGCAGTTGCACTTTGAGTGTGCTACGGACCTCTCCATCATCCGCTTGCATCCAGCCCAAAGACAAGAAGCCGCTATTGTCCCCAGCTGTTCCTGAGTGCCGTAGCATGGCGCAGGGGTGTCCTGATCCACTGCGGCTGCAGAGAAGCCAGGCGGCTGCAACGGATAAACAACAGGGTCCAGGCGCAAAATGGCCGCGCCCAGGCTGCAGTGAACTCCGGCCCCGGGATGGTGCAAGTGCACCACCCGGCCTGTCACTTGTCTGCTGATACTTCACATCTATATTCATCCAGTGTTCAGCCGAAAAAAGACATGTGTAGATCACTTATTAGCAACAATGGCGGAGCTTTCAATGAGAATGCTAAACGGGAGCAGCCCGACAGACAGTCCAGCTGCATACACCAGGATTACTCAAAAATCAGCCTCAACAATAGACTACACTTTCACGGATCATGAGTTCTTCCCATTTAACACGAATTTTCAAATATTGGATAGGACCGAAAGCGACCACCTACCGCAAACATTTATGTTACTAAGTAACATAGATAACCTAGTGACATCCAGAGTATTATCACATCAAATGCAATGCTTCAATTTAAAACATTTGGAATGGAAATCAAGATTCGATTAATGACATCATGGGGACATGCATCCACCTCTTAGAAAGATTTCAAACAGAACCCATAAACAATCAGGCATGGGAGCGCTTTACCCTAGAATTAATTCAAAAATTCTGCAAGCAGGCCATGGGAAAAAAGTAAAAATACATCAAGGGGCTGAATGGTTCACAAAAAACCTCAGGATGCAAAAACAACAATTTAACAAACACCTCAGGAGACTACGCACCCAGTGCTCCGCCCCCTCCCAGGACCTCTTGCATCTAATTACTAAAGCCAGAAAAGACCTAAAAAAAAGACATTAAGGCAGCAAAAAAAGCGTTCCAAGAACAACTCTGGGCCAAACTCCACCATTCCACCAAACAAAGGGACTCAAGGCAGTTCTGGGAAATAATCAACCAGTTAGCAAACAGCGAGAACCGGCATCACAACTCAGACATCATGGAGGACTCCTGGAGTGCCCACATTGATTACCTATACAACGATATGTCAATGGTTCGTCCGGTAACTCATGGCCCAGAACCAGGCGTGAAGCCAATTGTAGCAGGCTGTATCAAAATCACCCCCAACTCTGAAGCATTAGAATATTCTCTGCAAATCCGGAAGGAGCAAGTACTAAAACTCATTAAAAAACTGAGACCCGAGAGAGCCCCAAGACCCAACGGGTTGCCAAACGCCTTGTTCCGGCATAACCCCCAATTCTGGTCTGAACTCCTCACGCAACTTTTTTCTTCAATCCTAGCTTCTTCTACCATCCCGGACTCCTGGAGGGGCATTATTTTATATCCAATATACAAGTCGGGTGCCCGCTCCGACCCCTCCAAATACCGTCTGATAGCCTTAATCGATGTGGAGGCTAAAAAGTATACATCAAACTTGCTGGCTGACTTGGAGGATTGGGTCGGAAGTAGTAACCTCATCCCCTACACCCAAACAGGATTCAGGGCAGGGATGGGCACACTCACGAACATCTCCGCGGTCACCCTGCTAGCCAACCAAGCTCTCGTAAAGTCCAGGCCTTTGTATGAATGCCTCATAGACCTGAAAGCAGCCTTCGACAAAGTCCCAAGAGCTAAGCTATGGGTAAAAATGCACAACTGGGGTGTCCCAACCAAACTCCTGGAGGCCATTATCAACTTGTATTCCCAGACGTGGGTTCAGGTCAGGATAGGTGACGGGCACAGCATAACCAAAAAGTTCCAAACCCTTAACGGGTTAAAACAAGGGTGTGTGCCTCTTTAACATCTACATCGCCGACATAGATAATCAACTACGGTCAATTCCATCAAACCCCCCCAAAACTGGGTAACGTCCCCACACCCCGTCCTTAATACGCGGACGATATTGTGCTCCTCGCTCTAACACCCGTAGGTCTGCAGCGACTCATCACCAAACTAGGAGCTTACACCACCAATGCTCAATTAACCATCAATCACCAAAAAACAAAAGTGATGTTTTGCCAGACGAGTTAAAACCAAGGCTCAGCGCAAATTTACCTGGTACTTGGACAGGCAACCTCTGTCCCCGGTAGACTCATATAAATATCTAGGTTTCCTAATAGATCGTAACCTCAACTTCAAATTACAACTGGGGCCAGGCCGTATCAGAGCTAAACAACTGCAGTTCGCCTTCAGAGGTTTAAGGAAAAAACTCACAGGGTGTTCTACAGGCCAATTGCTTAAAGCCATTTCAGCAAAATTCTTACCCTCGATTTCATACGGCTCGGAAATCCTAAATATGAAAGATTTCATCTCCCTAAACTCACCACAATTAACCATCTTTAAGGTCCTCTTCTCAATCCCCTGACACATTTCACAATCCCAAATTCGTCTTGAGTACGGCCTGAGAAACCAGACTCCCGACAGACAAGGGGCATTACCTAAATACTACTGGAGAATGAGGGATGCTGAGGACAACACCCTTGCACACTACTGCTGGAAGGAAATTTAAACTCAATCCAGGCTAAGTAACTCAATGTTCAGTGTTCTGAAAGACTCCCTCGCGGCATTGCAGGTCGAGGAGGCCTGGCTCCCCCTTCCCACGGATCATTGACATAATATAGAATGCCAAAATATCGACCTACCAAAATATCGAGGTGAAAATATAGAATGCAAAAATATCGACCTCCTAGCTCCAAACAGGTAAGTACAAAAATATTGAATCAAAAATATCGATGTAAAAAATATAGTTAGTCAAAATATCGAATTTTTTTAAAGGCTTTAAATCAATTAAAAATTAATGAAATAATAAACATAATGAACTTAAACATACTTAAAATACTTAAATAACCTTAACATTAATAAATAATTAATGTAAGTAAAAAAAAAACATACAAATTGATTTGTTAATACATATATATATATATATAAACGTAATATTAATTAAAAAAATACAATATTTTTACCGTAGGATAGCGGAAAGGGTAAAATTGACTATTACCACTCCAGTGAGTGCAACAGTAGAGAAAGCGTTGGATAGCGTAGGGGTAAAAATTACTATTCCAACTCCAGAGAGTGCAACAGTAGGGAAAGGGTTGGATAGCGTAGGGGTAAAAATTACTATTCCATCTGCAGTGAGTGCAACAGTAGGGAAAGCGCTGGATAGCGTAGGGGTAAAAATTACTATTCCCACTCCAGAGAGGGCAACAGTAGGGAAAGCGTTGGATAGCGTAGAGGTAAAAATGACTATTCCCACTCCAGAGAGTGCAACAGTAGGGAAAACGTTGGATAGCGTAGGTGTAAAAATTACTATTCCAACTCCAGAGAGTGCAACAGTAGGGAAAGCGCTGGATAGCGTAGGGGTAAAAATTACTATTCCCACTCCACAGAGTGCAACAGTAGGGAAAGCGTTGGATAGCGTAGGGGTAAAAATTACTATTCCCACTACAGAGAGTGCAACAGTAGAGAAAGCGTTGGATAGCGTAGGGGTAAAAATTACTATTCCCACTCCAGAGAGTGCAACAGTAGGAAAAGCGTTGGATAGCGTCGGGGTAAAAATTACTATTCCCACTCCAGAGAGTGCAACAGTAGGGAAAGCGATGGATAGCGTAGAGGTAAAAATTACTATTCCCACTCCAGAGTGCAACAGTAGGGAAAGCGTTAGATAGCGTACGGGTAAAAATTACCATTCCAACTCCAGAGAATGCAACAGTAGGGAAAGCGTTGGATAGCGTAGGGTTAAAAATTACTATTCCCACTCCA
This sequence comes from Lissotriton vulgaris, assembly GCF_964263255.1. Classification (NCBI taxonomy): domain Eukaryota; kingdom Metazoa; phylum Chordata; class Amphibia; order Caudata; family Salamandridae; genus Lissotriton; species Lissotriton vulgaris. The sequence continues at coordinate 267,717,784 of NC_141690.1, read as the reverse complement.
GAGAGTGCAACAGTAGGGAAAGCGCTGGATAGCGTAGGGGCTAAAAATTACAATTCCCCCTCCAGAGAGTGCAACAGTAGGGAAAGCGTTGGATAGCGTAGAAGTAAAAATTACTATTCTCACTCCAGAGAGTGCAACAGTAGGGAAAGCGATGGATAGCATAGGGGTCAAAATTACTATTCCAACTCCAGAGAGTGCAACAGTAGGGAAAGCGCTGGATAGCGTAGGGGTAAAAATTACTATTCCCACTCCACAGAGTGCAACAGTAGGGAAAGCATTGGATAGCGTAGGGGTAAAAATTACTATTCCCACTCCAGAGAGTGCAACAGTAGGGAAAGCGTTGGATAGCGTAGGGGTAAAAATTACTATTCCCACTCCAGAGAGTGCAACAGTAGGGAAAGTGTTGGATAGCGTAGGGGTAAAAATTACTATTCCCACTCCAGAGTGTGCAACAGTAGGGAAAGTGTTGGATAGCGTAGGGATAAAAATTACTATTCCCACTCCAGAGAGTGCAACAGTAGGGAAAGCGCTGGATAACGTAGGGGTAAAAATTACTATTCCCACTCCAGTGAGTGCAACAGTAGGGAAAGTAAATAATTCATATATAAATAAAAATAAAATAAATAATAATACCAATTACAAATTAATTAAAATACTTAACACTTTTATATAATATATTAATTATTCAATTAAAAATGCAAATAAAAATTAATTAATAAAAATAATTACCTACTAATACAAATTATTTACCAATTAACAATAAATTAATTAATTGAAAAATATTTAAAAATTTGATCAAATTAAAAATATAATTACTCACAATTAAATTACTCCCCACCCTATTCCCCTATAAACCCACAACCCAATACAGAGACTAAATTTTTTAAAATTAACATAATCATCAATTAATAAATTAATTAAAATTAATTACCCATTATATTTTAATTAATTACCAATTAATAATTCATTAACAATTATTTTACAATAAATACAAATAAATAAATTAACATATTTAATTATTTATAATTAAATATTTTCCCACCCTATTCCCCTATAAGCCCACAACCCGCTACTGAAAATAAATTACTAAAATGAACATATTTATCAATTAATCTATTCATTTTAATTAATTACCAATTATATTTTAATTAACAATTAATAATTAATGAATAATTAATTCAAAATAAATACCAATACATAAATTAACATATTTAATTAATTACATTACTTCCCACCCTATTCCCCTATAGACCCACAACCGCTACAGAAAATAAATTACTAAAATTACCATGATTATCAATTAATCAATTAATTAAAATTACCAATATTTTAATTAATTACCAATTAATAATTAATTAACAATTAATTCAAAATAAACACCCAAAAAAAATTAACATATTTAATTAATTATTATTAAATTGCTTCCCACCCTATTACCCTATAAACCCACAACCCGCTACAGAATTATATTACGCAAAAATTAAATACCATAAAAATAATTTATTATAAATAATAAAATAAATATACACGTTTCAAACATATACTAACATAAAAAACACTTTAAAAATTGATATTCACTTACTTACCTCAAATTCGATATTTTTGTAGTCTATAGTCTGCCCATTCTATATTTTTGTAGTCTATATTCTGTCCATTCTATATTTTTGTAGTCTATATTCTGTCCATTCGATATTATGTCCATTCTATAATTTTTAATTCGATATTAATGCTATCCTATTAGATATTTTTGTAGTCTATATTCTGTCGAGTCGATATTGTGTCCATTCTATATTTCTTAATCAATATTAATGCAAATCGATAATAAAAACTCGATATTTTGACTATATACTCCTTCCCACTTACTCCAGTTTTAAAATCGTAGTGAATAACGCAATCAAAAGGACCTCCCTATTAATGGACAAAACAGCTGTCTCAAATAAAAAACATGCCTGGGCCATGATTCAAGGCTATCAGCGGCCGAAACCTCAACCATATTTACTTGACCACTTCTCCCAGGAGAGAAAACACTACTTTACGTTACTGTGGCTGGGGTCATTTCCATCAAAAGACCTGACACCAAAATGGAAATACCCCTGGCAATCAAAGGAATGTCGCTTATGCGGAGGTCGGGACGAGTCTCACTTACACTTACTATGTATATGCCCTTCCCTGGCAGTGACCTGAAAAACGGTCCTCCGGGAAGCCTTCAGGAAGGAACAAATATGGACATGCAGAGCAGCCGTCATCCAATGCCTCGGGGGCTATCAATCCAACTGTCCTGTACAGCAATAAAGTTTCTCAAAATGGCAGCAAAAGAGCTGGTAAAAAGAAAGTCATTCACTAATTTAATAAGTTCCAGCATACCCATTAACGGCATAGTCTAAATGTTTCAAACTCTCCTGTTTTTAAATTCAAAATGTATTTTTACTTATGGTGGTTCCCCACCCTTTTATTTAATTTCATCAAAAAAATCATAAAAGTATTTATGATGATGGTGCACCACCCGGCCTGTCGGGAGTGGGGAGGCTAAGTCTTATCGCGCCCATCCTACCCACTCTGAATATCGGTGCCACAAATGATCACGGTACTGACCCTCGGGCCGCCGCAGGCTGGAGAGCAGCAAGACACCAGAGGACAAGCAAACAGCAGGGCCAAGCTGGGGTACCAGCGGACTCCTGCCACCGAGGAAAGGATGTCTCAGCTGAGACGCGCCCTGTCCTGGTGAGAGGGAGGGATCCCTCTGCAGTGCAAAGGACCAGCGCAGCCCACAAAAGACCCAAATGGGTGAGGGTCCCTGAAAGGCAACTGAAAAGTGATTGCGACACCCGCCGACCGGAACTGCAGCCCTACGGACAGGTTGAGAAGACGTGGTGGGCCTAACACTGTGGGTTCCACAACGGGGGGCTGGGGAAGCGACAGTTTGAAGCCCGGATCATTGACACTCCTGAATCACCATCCCTGCAAGTGAGGAGCAACAGGAGTAGCTGAAGCAGACATTGGGCTGCACCTGTCTTGCTGCAGCAGAGGCATCCGGACATGGTGAGACGGTAGGGGCGGTGAGCCGGTAAGGGGGGGGCCTGGTCCCAACAGACGTGTCGGCCTAGATGTGTCGGCCTAGATGTGAGTGCTGGCAAAAGGAACCAAGATAAAAACATGGAAGGGGCTGAGAGGAATACAAGGAGGAATACATAGGGACACCACTGAATGCATCAGAAGTTCCCCACCCGTGGCCCAGTCTCTGTAGCCCTACACTCAACCTGGAACTGTTTGTGATTGTGTCCCTATAGCCAAGACACCTGGAGTGAGCTGGTCCTGGATCCCACAGTGGAAAGCCCTGACCCCCAATGACGTGGAGAAGCGTGGCTCAATGGTTAGAGCGGTAGACCCTGATGCAGAGGTCTGGCCCGGGACCAGGGTTCAATTCCCGCCTCGCCGGCACTTGGACTCCATCTCCCCGGACCTGATAATTCTCGCCTCGGTGCCTAGTCTAATCATGGGTCCCACACTGTGACTCTGGGCAATAGCTTGTTTAATCTCCACAAAGGCCCCAGCAGCGCTTGGATGCCTGGCTTCACCTTGGGGGGGCCCAGGAGGGGACATCTCACAGGAAAGCCAGGAAGGGTTCCACAGCGGTATGAATACAGCGCTACGAGACCTCTGGGTAGAAGGCGCTATATAAATACAAACACATATAAATACAAACACATTTACAACAGGACCCAAGGAGGAAAACAAACACGGATAGGCCTTCCCTGGGCCTATCCTGGGCATGCACTTCACGGGTTGGCACACCCTCTCCCTAACTACACTGGGACCCCAAAAGTTCTGCCGGCGCAGACTCAGAACTTGCCGAAAAAGTGACTAGGAAAGTAGAAAGGAGTCGAGACAGACGAAAAACCCCAAGAATAAGGTGCCACCCTTGTGTATGGAGGGACACTACCAGTAGGCCAGAGCCTTAAAGATGGAGTGTCGGGGACCCACGAGGCAGGGCGAAAAGAGGGCAGTGAGAGACTCCCCAGGCAATTCCTGCCCCTTGCTGGCCTTCCCGGGCCTCTGTCTACAGGGGTGAATGGGGGGACATATAGAGGACCAACCATGGGAAAAGACAGGCAGTCGAAGCCGCCTCCCTCCCAGACTCGTATGGAGCAATACGCCACAAGCAGCGTGGGCGCCGGATATGCTACCTCGTCCGGACCTCCGGCGCCCAAAGGGGACCAGGCCACTATCCTTTCAGCACTCCGTACTTCACAGGACTCAGTGGAAATAAATATTGGTGAGGTGTGTGTGGACATGGCACTCATTAGGCAAGATATCCGCAATGCTACTGCTAGGATCTCAGAGGCTGACCATTGAAGATGAGGTATCAGTGAGTCGAGCTACATAGTCGGGCGGAAGACGCCGAAAATCATCCCCGCAAGAACAACCTCCACCATGTGGTATTCCAGAAAGGTCAGAGCCCATTCAGGTGGTGGCTTTCATTGAAACTTGGGTTAAATCGTAGATGCCTACGGAACGTCTCTCCACATGGTACGTGGTGGATAGGGCCCATCGCGCACATTGCGCTCTTGCGCCTAAACTACCTCTGGGGGCCCCCCACAGGCCCATCATAGAATGCATCCTTAACTTCAAGGGCATGGACGCTATTCTGCAGGGAGCACGCTGCTCTTGCATGCTAATCTCTCATACCAAGGATCTAAAGTTAAGGTATTCTTGGACTATACTAAAGAGTTCTGGACACAACAGAGATCCTACACTGCAGTCAAACAGAAGCCACAAGCTCTCAATCTCTCGTATCGACTCCTGTTCCTGGCTCGTCTCAGGGTAATCCATAACAAGAGCCATTTCTTTGACTCCCCAGAGGCAGAGTGGGCTTGGGCCACAGAAGAACGTCCCCTTGCTGGACGCAACGTAGTATCCTCCTCTCCCACACAAATGCAACCTAATATTGCAGCGGTAAGAGCGTCAAAACCACAGCGGAGGTGCACTCAGTCCCGGTGGGGACGCAACACACAGGCGAAAATCCTCCTCACCACAGGTGACCATAAGAAGCACCTCCGGCTCTCCTCTGGCAGTGAGATCATGAGCATATATATAATCAACAGGAGAGAAAGGGCTTGTAAAGCCACTCTTGTACCCCTGTATGAGCAATAGTTATAAATCAACAAAAGAGTGACTCAAAAACTAAAAGGGATAGTCAATAGCTACCACCAAGCAAAGGGAGAGGAACAGACAGGGAGCAATCAGACACAAAAGGTTACATATAGAGTGCCACAAAAAGAACCCTCAGGCACCAACAAGACAATTGGTTGCCATTTGTCTTCATTGGGTTCTGTATTGGAAATAGTGATTGAAAATTAAAAGAAGTATGGACTACTCCCCGAACTAATTTATTAGGGGGTAGTTCTAACCTCATTAAAAGTTGTTGGTGAAAGTAATAACGGACAGGAAAGTGGTTATGTTAATTTGAACCACCCAGTCCTAAACAAAAAGCAACAAAAAACAAATATAGGTCGACATGTTTCTGCTAAAACGAACCAATACTCAGCTCAGCGTTCATCAGGACCATATATTCCATGCAACAAGTGAGCGAAGCACGCTAAGGCTTCACCACCACTTGAAGTAGGGAAAAGATAGTAACAAAAGGGATTACAACCGTATGTGTAATCAAGTCACTGGGATTTCCTGGTCTCTTCTCCTCCTACGAGTGAGAGATTTATGTGTGTGTGATGATTTCACAGCACCACATAGGCACGTGGCTGGGGGAAATCTTCACGCTCGGGCATCTGGCTCCCGGCGACTCCCCGCTTCTGAACCTGCTCATTTGGCCAGAACCGCGGCCTGAAAACACAGTGAGATCATGAGTCCTATCACAAGAGAGGGACCCGAGTAGAGAGGTGCCTCGCACCCAATCGCCAACTCAGGTGATAGATGGAGCCGGGGACTCAGACCTGTCCCGTAGCCCAGCATTATGACTGGTCGCTCCAGAAGGCGGTGGGTATGGGAACATATCGGCCTTGACGGCCACAAACAATTCTGGACTTCTGACTAATCATAAATCCTACAAAATGGATGGGTCCACCACTCTGCCCTCATTGTGCAACGATTGCACTTCTTGTTAGGGTGAAAGATGCTTTATGGGACAAAATATGGGGGGGGGGGGAGGTTGGGAGGACAGTTTGGGGTTTTGTTTGTTCTTATTTTACTCATCCGGTTGCTTTAGACACAAGACACAATGTGCCTCCATCGCTCACATGCTAACACTGACTCTGGGACATTCCAGTTCTCCCTCCCCATAGACCTTGCACACAACAGCCTGTGAGCCCATGGGATGTCATAGGCAGCCTCCCCAAACAATAACACCCATGGCGGCATCCCACCTTGACCTGGAACCCCTATGCATCCTTTCCAGGAATGTCAATGGTCTCCTGGACACGCTCATGCTTCAGGAAACCCATCAATTAGGTAATCGTTGCCCATTCCTAGCCCCCAAAGGATCTGACAGGGTGCACCATGCAAGATTCACACGGGGGTCTTGAGGAGTAGCAATCCTTGTCCGCCACTCCTTTCCCTTTGTAGTTATACTAGAACCCAGCGACCCTCACGGACGATTTTTAGCCCTCACTGGGACAGTGGTGGGATGTGCCCTTAATCTGATCATGGGCTACATACCTCCAGCAGTTCTCATGCCCTCCCTTAGCGATCTCGCATCTTTGCTGATGTTGCTCCCCCTGGGATCAACAGTGCTCGGAGAGGACTTTAATGCTGTCCTGAACCCAGACTGGGATGCCACTAACACCCCCCTTCCCACATCGGAACATGAATGCCAGGAAACACGTGGACTGGGCCTCCCACTTTGGCTTATGCGTTGTCTGGAGAGTATGGAACCCACATCTCCACCAATACACTTGCACGTCAGCCGCCCACCATACCAGATCGCGCATGGACTATTTGTTTATGCCTGCACCTGACTGGCAACTGGTCTCAAACATGGACACGATTGTTGGAGGAATCTCGGACCACGCACCCCTACTTCTGGATCTTAGTAGGCCTAAGGGCATTTTTAGCCCCATCTTTTCCGGCAACATACAGAGTGCAAAACAGCAATCAGAGACAAGCTGAGACAATATTTTCAAATTAATGAGGGCAGAGTTTCATTCCCCCGACACGCTATGAGGGACCGGTAAGGCGACAGTCAGAGGCTTTACCAAGGGGTACATCAAAAAGACACACCAGGCTTGTGACGAGCGCCTCTACCTGTTGGAAGCCCACACAGTCCAATTGGAACAGGCAGCAGACACAGATGCCGGGGGTAATACAACCCGCCAGCTTGACTTAATACATGAAATACATTTGTCCTACTTCCTTTGAATCGGCCAAGCAGATGTGGAGGTCCTTACCAGTCCGTCTACGAATGGGGTGACAAAAATGGCAATCTTCTTTACTGGCTAGCATCTCGCCAATCGGATAATTCCTGAAATAGTGGATGCGGACGGTAAAAACCAAACGTGTGTCGGAGGAGATAGCCCAAGCATTTGCATCTTAATACAACCGTCTCTATTCCAGGGCGCCGAGTCCGGACTCAGATATTGAATCTGACTTCTTGAGGGACGTTCCGCACCCGTGGATCCCTGAAACGGATAGTGAAATGCTCGTCTAAACTCTATCACGGGAAGAGATAAGCTAAGCCATATCAGCGCTGGCCACAGGTAAAACCCCAGGCCCTGACGGCTACCCAGCGGAATCCTACTATTCTGCTGGGTAGCCGGCTAGAGAGATCCTAGTACCACAGCTCGAGGCACTACACACCGCGGCAATAGAGGAAGGGAGTTTTCCGCAAGTCAGACGTGGCTACAATAGTGGTCATTCCTAAAACAGACCCTCCCTCCAATATCTACTCTGACTACAGTCCGATTTTAATGATCATTACTGAAGTAAAATTGTACGCCACGATTCTCCCTACCCGTCTCAAGAGAGTATTCATGACCCTAATACACCCTGACCAATGTGGATACATGCCCCGCCATACCACAAGACATTGCCTGAGATGTCTACACGTGACCCTAGCTCACCTTCATCTCCTTCCACCGTATCAGGCCCTCTTATTGATTGGCTTTCGACTCGGTGCACTGGCCGTACTGATCCATGCAGGATTTGGCCCATATTTCAGAGGGCTTGTAAGGGTGTTATACTCTAGGCCATCGGCTCGTGTCCTGACCAATGGGGTCCTATCGGATAAATTTCACATCAGTCGAAGAACAAGACAGGGTTGTACCTTTTCCCCTCTTACTTTTTGTTCTCTCTATAGAACCATAAGCCTGACTTATTAGGTGTGGCACCAAAGTCCTGGGATGGCAATGGAGTGCGACCCATGAAGAACGTATCGCCATGTACACGGATGATGTGCTATTATTTATGGCTGACCCTGCTTGCTTGGCCCCCATTTCCTGCAAATACGGACACCATTCAGGGAAGCTTCAGGTTTGAAGCTTAACCCTGCCTAATCAGTACTGGTTCCACTGCATATCTCCCCGGTATTTGGGGAATGACAAACAAACATTCCAATCAGACGGCTCAGCTTTCGTTACCTGGGGAACTGGGTAGCAATTCACCCAGAACTAGCCTGGTCCCTCAATCTCACCCCGTTACTTAAAAAGACCAAGGACGATCTTTCGGAGGTGGCAGACCCTACCATTGAACCCGATTGGGAAAATTGCATTATACAAGATGATGATACTTCTCCGATTCTTACACATTTTGCAGAACATATCTCTCTGTCTCCCATGGCAATGGTTTTGCGCCTTGAATAAAAGGACGATCTCGTTCCTCTGGGGCAATTTGCGACATAGTGGCATTGATCCACTGCCAAAAAGCTCCATATGATGCTGGAATGGGGATGACCAACCTCTGCCTGTATTACATAGCCATGCTCCTCCTGATCAACGACTGGTTTGGGGGTGGTCAGACCCAGCATACCAGCTAGAATTTGAGGTTTGGGGATATTTGCGGATCCAAGCAATGCTGTACGGCTCTTCAGTTCCCCACAGCATCCCATACATAACCATATCAGTCTTCCTTGCTTGGCAGTCGGCGCTTCGGCACACCCAGTGGGAACAAAATAGATGAGAAAGGTGGCGCAATTGGAGGGGTTGCAAAAATGGCACTTAATTGGTATCACTCAAATAGGAGATGTTTGGAAGGGGTTCAACACCGAATGTTTCAAGACCTGCAAACCATTCACTCCCTTAACACACAATTTTATAATTACCTGCAGCTTCGGCAGGCCCTCACAAAGCACATCCCCTGCTGTACCACTCTTCCAGAGTTCAGTCCCTTAGAGGCCAAAATCCTTATGGGTGAGATGGGAAAGGGGTCTTCCAGATCAATAAAACTCTTGTCAATAATTGCCCTACCACTTTAGATCATTTGAGAACCGGATGTGAAAGATGGATGGGGCCAATGGAGGACGTGAACTTAGATGGACGCCCTTTTGGCTTCCGGGTAATCACTATCCCAGCTCGGCTGCGATTGACCCAAATCTACCATCTCCATTGAGCAAACCTTCCCCCAGTCAGGTTATACCGAGCAGAATGTCTTCCAACCCCACGGTGCGCACAATGTATGGAAAATCCACAGATTTCTATCACATGACCTGGTCTTGTGCTATCATATTGAAATACTGGGCAGTGGTGGTGAGTGAGTTAAGTGGAATTCTGGGATGGGAGGTTCCACTCACGCCCCAAGTTCTACTTCTGGGGGTCCTGGATGGCATTAGAAGCTCCAAGGTGGACCAAACATTTCTGGGCACGGCCACCATGGTAGCCAAGAGAGACAGCGACCAGATCGAATGACCAACCCCCCTCCCCCCACCCAATGGCGGAGAGAACTGGATTTGTGCACCACACAAGAAGTACCTGTATATAAGGTAAGGGGTTGTCCAACCAAGTATACACGAGTGTGGGGTAAACTGTTGGGATTGTTGGAATGAAGGGGTGAGGGCGGTATAGGGGGAACTGCAACTTTGGCCTTACTGTAGAACTGCAATGTGTTCCTAAGGTATTGTAAGGGCCGAAAGTCCGGCAAAGTAGATGTGGTTGGAGACGAATGGGGGTGATCTATCATCATGAAGAGTCTTTGCCTGTTTAATAAATCTATATATAAAAAAACCGAATGTATGTCTCTCTGTTTGTCCTTTATGCATTACTACACCATTCATCCGATTGGCATGAAACTTTGGGAAGTTTGTTGAGTACACTCCCGCGAAGGTTTCTGGCAAAAAAAAAATAGTTAAATATCGGCTCCACGGGGCCCTCATAATCTTTCCAATACTGAACGTTGACCATCAACAAGGCACAAGGACAATCGCTGCAAGTGTGTGGACTAGATTTGGACAATCCGTGCTTCTCACAAGGACAACTGTATGTGGCCAGCTCACGCGTCGGAAAACCTTCTGATTTATTCGTGTACACACCAGACGGAAAAACAAAAAATACCGTTTATCCACAAGCACGCGAATAAATAAACAGAATTAAAACAACACTTTAAAATGTTTTCCATATTAAAATGAATACGTTTCAATAAAAATGACACAATGTAAATTGAATGTTATCATAACAAGTTTACTTAAATTTCCTTTCTTCTGAGATCGCAGCAACGCGCGACGGGTAAGCTAGTTTAGGTATAAAATAAAAGGATGTAGTTGTGAGTACTGTGTTCCTATTCTGGGAGAAGTGTCCGACACCTTTCTTCCAGTCCATGCAAATGTGGAGTCCGTGTAAACATTCAGTGGCTCACCGCCCCCCTCCCCCCCTCCCGCACCACTATTTGCATGTTCAATAAACTTGCCTGGGGCAGTCGTTGATACAATTATAGCATAGCTTTTCCCATTGCAGGAAAATCCAATCATCACTAACAAGTGTCATGTGATTCTTTCTCTTTCAACTCTGAACTTCTCGCTATTGGAAGATAAAACATTTTGCTCCCTCTACCCACGGTTCACTCACCTGTGGGGGCAAAAGTAGTGACGCCATTGGCATTATAAGCTGAGCACAACACATACAGAGGCGGGGGTGCACAGGACACATTAACAGCTCTCTGCAAGCTGCAGGCATCTGTTGGTGAGAAAGCACAAGAGTAGACAGTTGAAGCCCTTCCACTTGACAGCACCCCTTCTAGAGCTGTAGTGAGACTGCACCTCACCAAGATGCTCAGAGAGTGTGAGCAACCATGGCAGTGGGAGAAGCAGTCTTTAGCTGGGGGATTGGGCCCTACAACCCTTCTTCCAACAGATGCAAGGTCGGCTATTGTCAACATCCCTGCATCTGACTTAGTGCTGAATTTCTAAAAAAAAATTAAAAAGTAGGTGCCAGAGCCCTTCTCGGGAGGCTACTGCAGCCTGCACAACTTGCTGTCCCTGCCAACGCTGCAACTGGCAGTACAAACACAACTACTAGCCGTCGCACTCTTACACGTGTGACAATTCAACTATTCCAGGCCACCCAAAGCTATAATAATGGTGGGAGCAACAGATATTATTCTGTTTTAATGTATATTGACTTAAACACTGTTGTTATGCAAATCTCAGAATGAAACAGACCGTACCACCATGTGTTGATCTGTCACTAGAGCTGATGCGGACAATAAAGCGCCAAGCACTGGAAACCACTGGCTGAAAATAAGCACTGGTTTGACCTGGCTCAATGGCTGACCAAGCTGCACTTGTACCTAATAATAAGCACCCTCTTCCCCATAGTCAACAACCATTGTAAGGTACAAGCCTGAGCAAGATGCCTCACCTCCAACTGTGCTTAACTTGTAATGAACATATGCACCAAGGCTCTCATCGGGAGGCCGCTGCAGCTTGCTCCACACATTGCCCCTACCATGCTGCCAATGTAAGTAACAACACAACTACTAACCATCACACTCTTACACGTGTGACAGTTCAGCCTATTCCATGCCCCCAAAAGCTATAGGAATGGCTTGGTAGGCAGGTAATAGTCATTTTCAATGTATATTGAATTAATAATTAACTGTTGGAGTGTTCATCTCTAAATTAACCAGACAGTGCAACCTTGTGGCAGACTGTTGCAAGCGCTGGAGTTGGGAATTAAGTGCCAGTACCGAGCACCGGAAACCACCAGCTCAAATTAAGCACTGATGTGCCCTGCCAGCTGCATAATGGGGAAGATCTTGGAGTGCCCAACCTTCTTTAATAGCCGCTGTTACACATTCTCGACGGGCCCGTAGCCTATGAAGAGTTCTCGTGGGGGTTTAGTGAAGCACACTTTTGGTCACAATGTACACAAGGCATGTTCCCTAGTCTATTCTTAATGATGGGGTAACAGTGCGAGGACTGGAACCTGCCACTTTTAGAAAGCCGTCTTTGCTGCCGTCAATGTCTGAAGCTAGCTTCATTGCAGCTGTTCTGTCAATAAACACATTGAAATAGGACACTTTATATATGTTTGAAAAAGGCAAAACTTTACTGTAACCTCTTTTGGTCTGGCTTCCACATGGAACAGCGATGTATCGTGAAAATATTTTCAAAATGCTGAAAGGGAAGGGACTCCCCTTCCCAGGCTTGTTCTAATAATAGCTGTTGTCATATAGCTCTTAAATTGGGAGTTTTTGCCATTTTTGGAGCTGTTCCTATTATCCAATTCTAATGACGGGTTCTTACTTGCAATATGATTGCAGCACGTCCACTGCCATTTTTGTGTTGCATTACCTGCTACCAGGGGTGTTTTACTCTTTAGCACAAAAATCTCTAACTGAAGTGTCTCTGAAAAAATGGATTCCACTGCAGCAAAGATGGTATAGAACGCATGAACTGGGGTGAGTGGAGTGCAAAAGAACGATGGATTTAGGCCCAGATCTCTGTACTGGGGTGAATGTATGACATTGTTCTGCATTCTGTCCATCAACTGTTATTTTTGCATACAACGCATAAAAACACACATCAAAAGTACACCGCACAAATTGCGGCGCATGCACCACAATTGCACACATCACGCAGACACACAACGCAGCACAACACACCACAGACATCATACACACATCTTTTAGAAATCCTTGAAAATCATGCCCAGTGAAGAATTCAACTTGACAGTTTGCAAATCCAGGCTTGCAAAGTGTTGACTGATTCAAACTTGTGCCTGCTCCTTCCTCCTGATTTACAGACCACCTCTTAGCAACGGCTCATTCGAGGAAGCCTAATTGGATGCAGTAACTAAACATTTGCCAAATCATCCCACTCTGTCCATGCTAGGGAATTGTAATAACTGGTTGACAACCAACATCCACCAAGAACAGCATTCACCGCATCAATTTTGAGGGCCTAAGCTACCCAGAAATTGTATCAAACCTCTCATTCCACCAGACACATGGTAGACGTCATTTTCTTGACTTCTGGATATGCCACGTTAACCGGTGCCCCGCCCCCCCCACAATCTGCAGGTAGCCATCGAGACGTGGCCTTTAGGATAAACCTTCCAGCCTACGGAACAAACACAGGCAGCTCATAACAGATACAGCATGAACACAATGACATACATTTGGACCTCCCTAAACAAACAACCACAAGATGCATTATTCTTCATCAGATAGATATCCACAGGTCTGCACAGCCCGATATCATTAACATTGTCAAAGAACCCCAACCTCAAGAAAAGGATCTAATGGAACATTGACAAGATCGAGAAATTAAGACCAGAACTCTGTATCCCAGAAGGCAAGTAGGGGGAATAACAGGATGAGCATGACAAAACCTTACTACCTATTTATACATCAGCCTACAATGTAGCAATCAGAACTATAAAAAGGTAATGCTACTCGACACTTAATGATATGTGCTGGCGAAATATATCCTTACAATGGTCCTTCCCATGTCAGTTGAAAAGCTCCATCACCAGAGCACTTCTCAACAATAATCTTGCAGCATCCTACTGAGAAACCTACAGACCAGTTTTTACTGTCCCATTCCTGGGTAAGTTGACTGAAAGAGTGATCTTTAATCAGCAGTCCAACTTTACTGAGAAAAATAACCCAATGTTGTCTCAGCAGTCAGGTTTCAGACCAGGCAAAGGCACAGAATCAGCTATCATATCCATATTACATGACATAAAACTTACTGTTGATATTAACAGTGTGACTGTAAGCCTACTTCTGGACTTATCAGTGTGTAACAGGGTCTGCACTCACACTACTACTCCAAATGCAACATATCTGCTTACAGCGCTCTCTAAAATGGATTTACTCCTATCTCAAAGATAGAAAAAGCCTGGTATTAATGCCAACTTTTACACCTGCATCTCACACACTGCACTGCGGCATTGTAAGAAAATGGCCCATTGGCTCTGCACATGTAATGGGAACCAAACCCCCATTTGCAGCACCTGACTCTCGCAAGGTAGAAAAGCAGAGCTGTCCAAGGCCTACTCACGGGAGGTGGTGTGGGCTAGTAATCACTATTCACTGGCAAACAGTAACTATACTCAACTGATTGTCCTGTCTGGGCTTTTTCTTTATAATAGGAAAAGCACATTTATTATAAACACGCACACACTACTAAATACTATGTAGTAATATACAAATATACATAAGGCTGGTGGAAATACCTTTTATAACATTACATTTGACTCCTAAAGGGTTATGACCCCTAAAATCACAGTATAACCCTCCCGCACAATATAGCACATTACCATATTGTGAGGTGTCCCTTTAAATCAAGCAGACCTATGAGTCTTATCAATAATACCAGACTTCGAGACCAGCATCACATGTCCTAATGCATCACTATATCACGGATATCAAGAACTGTGGGTGGGTTCTCTTCTTGGATGCTGCAAAGTCAGTGTCAGTCCCTTTACATTCCTTGGGGGGAGCTGCACTCCTGCAGCTCCCCACTATCTTTTTGGTGTTGGTGGTGTCTATGCTGCATGGGGCCACCACAACCAGCAGAAATCTTGGCTCAGTATCGAGACCCACATGGCATTATAGAGTGCTCCCTCCTGGGAGTGTGTATGTTTAATTAACCGCTCTAGCAACACTCCTTTTTGCTGGCTGGCTGCTTCTTTCTTGTTTTTTTATCCCCGCCTGGCTGGCATTCTCCCCTACTGGCGTGGGCAGCGTGCTTCTCCTCTGCCCTTTCTATGTGGGCAGGGTGTATCTTCGTGGTGGCTGCCCCGCTCCTCCCCCCTCCTTATCACGGCCCTGGGACGTGCTCACCACAGTAGGGGCAGAGCAGCAATGCGTCCCTGCCTCCTCTTTTTGTCGGGGCCAAGAGATGGAGGTACCTGGCCCTGGCGCATTGTCTGTGAACGGAGGTGTGATGGTACTCCTCTCCTTGTGATGCAGGGGAAAACAGATGGGGTTTTTGGGCCTTTTGCTTCCTCCTCAGGGGGAGGGGGAAGGGCCATGACGGCGTTCCCCTCTTTCATTTCATGGAGGAAGACGTGAGTTGGGGTCCTAGGCCTCCATAGGTCAAGTTCTGGGGAGCAAGCCCCACACATGCTCCCTGCAGGCTTCATTAAATAATGATGATCCTTGTAGCGACCCCTGGGCCTGGTCCATTATTGCAGGGAGGGAGGTTTTTGGAGCGGCTGGGGAGATCAACAGTCAAGTCTTTTTTCCTAATATATCTCTGGCCTCGTCGAGTCGATCTTCTAAATTTTGGGCTCATTTTGTTCCGGGTGGTGAGTCCTAGCCTCCTGGAGCTTTTAAGGTCTCGCTTAAGCCATCTCATTAGACATGCTTTGGCGAGATTAAAGTGAGGGCTTTCAAAAGTGCACCCAAAGTGCGGATCGGGTACAGTGCATGTGAGCATAACCATGCGCATTGTGCACAGCTTCCATTTGCCACCAGATACTTTGTGTGCGCGCGCCAAGCTCCGCCTCTGCTGCCACACGCATTCAGCTAACCAGGCTGCACACCCCCTCACCCCCATATGCTCGCTAACCAATGTCCACCCACCCTACATTTGATCTCCGCCACGAGTTCTCACAGGCTCCTCTCCGCCCCCTTCCTTTAATGGTCCTTCCCCCAGCACAGAGCGCGCATCGCTTGTTGTTGGAATGTATCAAACAGTAGACAGTAAAGCGGTTTGTAACTTATGACAACAGTTTTACTGTCCCTTTGATCTCCGTGGAGAATACTTTTCCCCCCTTAATAAGTACTTGCATTTCCTTTGAAAGGCACATCTGGGTGGCCTCTTATCTAGAGCATGCTAATGCCACTTCATCGAGACATCGATAAGGAACCAGCGCCTGTCGATAAATTGAGCACGATCAATGCCACAGACTGTAAAACATCTTTCACGATAATTATTGAAAGCCCAGAAGACATTCCAAGCGTAGGTGTGATGCATTAAAACTAGAGCCATTAAACAAAAAGAACTCATTTAACGTTGATTCTGAATATGTTTAGCCCCCTCCCCATACTACCTCCTTCAGATCTTTGTTTATTCATGCAGCGCTTTTCAGCAATTTCCGTCTGAAAGCGCTTACGTTTGAACAGTAAACCTGTTTATCCCGGCTTGCTACGTCAAACGCATTTTCGGTTAATCAGTTTGCCCCAAAGTGCGACCAATACGGAACTAAAAGTCATCCTGATTGTAGGGTTTCCTCTGCAGTAAAGTTGCTGTGTAGTCCCAAGAGAACATTCCAAAGATTAAATATTTCCTTCATTTTTCTCAATCAAGGAAATGTTGGGATGAAAGCTTCCCCTTCAAAATGATCCTAAAATGGCCTCTGTATTGATCATGGTTGCTAAATGCAAACACGTGTGTAACATAATAGGCTGTAGAACTGACCCACGAGCTTGTAAACATTCCACCTTCCGTGTACAATCAAAGCATGCTCGGGTGAGCCTTTCTTACCAGATAATATGACCCACATTAGTACGCAGCAGGCATGGGAAAATTATACACTCCTATTAACACTGTTATGGTAACTGACAAAAAATGGCCCCGGTAAATGAAAAGCGGGGATCTTGTCCCTTTCTTCGGTCTGACATCTGTTGCTTAACTCACAGATTGTATTATATTCCAGGTTGCTCACCATTTACGAGGGACATTTGGAGAGCAGCTTTACTTTATGAATGAACTCTGTTTTACCTCGCCAACCTCGTGTTGCACCGTACGTCAGACTGGATCACACTCACATTACTTCCGCAAAAACAGAATTTTTCAAATTGCCTGGAGTGTGTTTATTATTGTATAAAAATAATACTGACGGTAGTAAGCTGGCAATGCCTATAATATTCGACCATGAGAATGCCTGAATGCAAAGAGTAATTTTCATTCAGACGCAAACTTTTCCTAAGCAAGTTGCCCTCCATAGGTGTCTTCTATACAAAGTACAAGAAGACTACAAATCAGGCGCACCTCCCTATCGAATCAGCAGCAGGTAATTTTTCACAAGTGATACACGATTACATGCATGAACAGTATAAAACAATAAAGGTAAAGCCAATAGGTTTGACAGTGATTGTCAGCCTTTGGGCTTTGTCAATGCTTGTTGTTGTGAGCTGCCTACTCTCTAATGCACGGGTACTCCTAATAGGGCCTGCGGGCCACCAGCTGCCCGGCAAGCCTTTCATGGCGGCCCGCGGACCTTGAAACATTGTACTCGTGTTTAAAAAAACTTTTTTAAACAGTGTCTGCAAACACCCCCGCAGCAGCGCAGACTCTAAGAGACTCGACTGCGTTGTGGGGGCCAGGCGATTCATTCCATCGATAGTCAGAGTGGGGCTGCTGGGGCGCTAAGAGGTGAACAAAGCCTCATTGACATGCAAATGGTCTTTTAAAGACCTGTGAAGTACTCGGGTGCAGCTGTGGGTGCGGCTGTGTGTGCCCGGGAGCTGTCTCAGCCCGGGCTGTCACACAGGCAGGGTGAGATGAAGAGGGTGACAGAGGGAGGTAGAGGGAAGGAGACAGAGGGGGAGGGAGGGAGTGAGGGAAGGAGAGTGAGGGAGGGAATGAGAGAGGGAGTGAGGGAAGGGGAGTGAGGGAAGGGGGAGTGAGGGAAGGGGAGTGAGGGAGGGGAGTGAGGGAAGGGAGTGAGGGAGGGGTGAGGGAAGGGGAGTGAGGGAGGGAGTGAGGAGGGAGGAAGGGAGGGAAGGGGGTGAGGGAGTGAAGAAAGGGGAGTGAGGGAAGGGGAGTGAGGGGAGTGAGGGAGTGAGTGAGAGAGGGAGTGAGTGAGGGAAGGGGAGTGAAGAAAGGGGAGTGAGGGAAGGGGAGTGAGGGAAGGGGAGTGAGGGAAGGGGAGTGAGGGAAGGGGAGTGAGGGAAGGGAGTGAGGGAGGGGTGAGGGAAGGGGAGTGAGGGAGTGAGGGAAGGGGAGTGAGGGAGGGAGTGAGGGAAGGGGAGTGAGGGAGGCAGGGAGAGAAGGGGAGTGAGGGAGGGAGTGAGGGAAGGGGAGTGAGGGAGGGAGTGAGGGAAGGGGAGGGAGTGAGGGAAGGGGAGTGAGGAAAGGGAGGAAATGAGGGAAGGGGAGTGAGGGAGTGAGGGAAGGGGAGTGAGGAAGCGAATGAGGGAAGCGGAGTGAGGGAAAGAGAGTGAGGGAGAGAGGCAAGGTGAGGGAGGGGAGGGGAGGAGAGGAATGGAGAGGGAGGGAGACAGAGAGAGACAGACAGTCAGAGTGAGGGAGAGAGAGGGAGAGAGAGTGAGTCAGTCAGAGTGAGACAGAGGGAGAGAGAGAGGGATGGAGGGAGGAAGACAGAGAGAGAGCGATAGAGAGGGTGAGATGTGTGTATGCCGGGTCTGGTGGCTTAGTGGACGAAGGTGTCCACTGCAGGGACCTGTGTTCACCCTAATGGTCACAGTTTTTTTTGTAGCTCTAGCCCCGCCCCCTACCCCACTGACCCCGCCCCCACAGGTGCGGCCCTCGGACACAAACCACACTGTAAATTCGTCCCCCGAGAGAAAGTTTGCGAGTACCCATGCTCTAATGAAGCTTTTTAGCACTTGGCAGTGTCACGCGTGCGTACCACTCGCGTTTCTTTTTTATTTTATTTCGCGGCCGTCAATTCTTGTTTACTGAGAGCTCAGCCTTTTTGGAGTCTGTGCATTGTCCAACTTTCACAACTGCCTCGCTTTTATTAAAATATCCCTTCCCTGTCATTGAAATTGCGTTGGGCACGTAATATCACTGTGTCCCTCTATATTCACTTCTGTATTCAGACAGACAGTCCCTATCCTAAGATCACATCTGCAATCACATTGAAGACAGATGAGTTCCGTCTTGCAGCAGGTCCACACGAGATTGTTGCTCTGCTGTTGGGCAAACGCTTACAGTGACTGGCAGCCACCTAGCGTGCCAGCAGCGAGGTTTTTGTTGTGAGCTGCCTACTCTCTAATGTATCTTTCTAATGCTAAGACATGGTATGGATTCCACAAACCCGCGGGTATCTTTAAGGAAGACTGTTGGACCTGCGATGGGCAAGCCCAGCACAAAGGGGGTAGCTTGGCTCAAGTGTCAAGGCAAGTGAAGGCTGTTGTGTTAAGCCGGCTTTGACCCAATAATATCTCCTTGTACAACCACCAAAAAGAAGGACACCACACCACTGTTGTAGAAAAATACGATTCCTTTATGTAAAAGTTCTCTGTTGTGAATGGGGATCAATTAGGAAAGCACATTTATATTTCTTTTGGTCACAATTTGCTGGGTTTCGATTTTGGAATAGATACAATAAATAAGCTCAGGATTACAATTCATCAATAAATAGAATAAATATCAGGAATAAATATCGTCAATAAATAGAATAAATATCGGGAATAAATATCTTCAATAAATAGAATAAATATCACTTTCTGTTTAGCAGAATAAATACTGGTTCAGTTCAAGAACATTCACAGGTTCATTCCGGTATCACTGCCACCAATTAAATACTTCAGGAACATTACATTTGCAAATACATTTCAGGTTGGAAAGATAACTCTTACAGTTTATGACGATTTCACCATTAATGTACACAGGCTTCTCTGGGCACAAAAGGAGTGTTGGGACTCTTTATGAATCACACGGGGGTTATGCGCGTGTATCTAAAAGGCAAGGAAAGACAGTGAACACTTCATTTACACTCGGCTGCCACCGGGTTGAGATCTCTGTTTGCCGGTGGGGTCTAAGCGCGCCTAGGGGCTTTACCACTGCTAGCACTCAGGCGGCACCAGTTCAAAGTCTGTAGACTGACGAACGGGGTTGCCGAAGAGGTCACACGAACTTTGCGCTCAGTCAAATAAATGCCGGTTCACAGTTCCTTTACATCACCGCTTCCCACCTGAAGAAACGGGCCCACCTCACATCGGCTGCAATCGGAAAGCGATTCAGTCGGGTTCAGCACTTCTCTCACCAGCGACGGGTTCTCAGGGGCTCCACGGACCTCCCTCCGACTTCCTCAAACAGGGATGGTTCCCGCCCACAGCTACAGCCGCCGATTCACTGGGGAGGGGCAGAGACAGTAGTCCCGCCCAACGAAGGCCGGCCTTTCCCCGCCCCGGCGCACCACCTCACCTTAGTCTGCGCAGGAAGCACTCTACGCCGGTGGAGCTCGGAGACGTCCGAGCTCCTCGCTGGAGGCGCCTGTCACAAGGAGGCACAGAGGACGCTCGCGGTCGCGGCGAACTTGCTCTCGCCTCGCGACCCGAGTCTGAAGTAATTCACCACTTGGGGGGGGGGGGTGGGGAAGGCACACGGAAACGGCCACAGTCTCTTGGGGGTAACGAGGCAATTGCTGGGCAGGCGCTGTAGGCGCGAGGTCACCGCACACACAGCTGACTGGAACGCCAGTCAGGATCCACGCCAGTGACCCTTGCTTGCTCTACTGCCCGCACTACCAGCCGCCTCAGGGGTCAACAGGGCAGGTGTCAATCTGGTGTCAAGTCTGGAATCTTCTTCTTCACCTAGATCTGGAACATCATTATCCTATCTAGTCTTCTGGTCATCTAAAATGGCCGCCAGGGACTAGACCTTATATAGCCAGTGCCCTGAGGTGCTGGCTCGTGCCAGTAGGTTCTAGAACCTTCTTTGGGCTAAGCCAATGACATGGCACTTCTAAGAGGAATTTGGGACCCTAACAGCCACCATACTGGGGTTCTAGAGCAGCCATTTTGTGTACCTGAGGAAAATAAAGTAATTCCTGTCAGGAATGCGCGCCAAGTAAAAGGGCGCCAAAACCTTGAAAGGTCAAGATTCATGGAGGCTCCAAGGGGAGTCACTCACATGAGGAAAAGGGATGGCCACCATTTTGAGGCCATTCATACAGGTTGCCAATCCCAGTCTATAATGTTACAGGTTTCGCGAGGCGCCTTGTAAATAGGTGCCAAAAACCTTGTGAACAACTGGGCGTCAAGGAACATCTAGCCCCATGAAACTGCACACAAATGGTCCTGGTAGACAAAGAAAAGCGACAAATTTTGGGAGGTACAGGGGAACAAACGAAATCATAGTGGTGAGGGGATTCTCAGAAGCAGATGGGTCTAACAAACACTAATTGCATGGTAGGTTGGAACACCTTCCACAAGAGTGCTTCAGCCGTATGCATCTCAGGCTGAACTAAGGGCAAGCCTTTTCTGACCTTACGTCTTGTGTGAGGTAAAATGTGATCACCATTTTAACTGTTTGTCGTCCAGATGGTTAAGAAATATTGCAATTAATTTAATTGTGTACCAATTTAAAAAAAAATACAGAAACCCTCTTAAAATTGTATTCAACGTGCTTTCAGCTATGTCTCTGTTCAGAGTTAAAGGTCATGTTCACTAAAGGCATTAACACTAAGTGTTCCACTGATTGGAAGACAGAGAGTACAAGTGTGCTAAAGCAGATTGAGCTCACTGGTAGTGCAGATGCCACAAAGTGATTTTACACTATTTTGCTCCTTCTACACTACATCATTAACAGAAAATTACATTTTCTCCACATTTCAATGTGGAAGATGGAACTGTTTTTAATTATTCTCACTTTTGTTATATAGGCTGCGGAACAAACAATTGGTCAAGGCTCTGTACTTTGCTAACTTTGAAAGTTTCAAAATTTCAGCTATGCTGTTATAACGACTATCCCAGATGTACACTCACGAAGGGAGGGCTGGCGCTGCAATAGGACTGTTGTTGTCAACACCCTAATGGTAAAACCAACAAGCATTGGCATAGCCAATAGGTCTAGTTCTAGACAAGTCCCTTTCTCTGAGGTTATTGCAAGTGTTAACTTAGAGACAGTCTCTTGGCCTTTAGTATTGCACGTTACTTTGGGCGCCCTGTTTGTTGTTAACAAATCGTGCATTTCCTTCACTCATTTAAAAATAGAATTATATTGTTTTTCCATTGAAAGGGAGGGCCTCCTTTACTTTTTAAAGAAAATATGTGTCATCTTGTAAGCAGGTATTAAAAAAAAAAGTGAGTGCTGCTCTCGGAGATACAATACTTTCAAAATTGCATGTACAAATTGAATGACCTTTAGATACAGAACTCAGTGTGAACGATGTGGCTTGTACACACACAATCACACCCACACACACACAACCACACACACACACACAGTACAACACACACCAACACAACCACACTTACAACCACACCCACACAACCACGCACACACACACAACCACAAACACAACGACACACACAACCACACACACACACAAACAGACAAAACCACACACACAAAACCACACACACAAAACCACACACATAAAACCACACACAATCACACATACAACCACACACAACCACAAACATACAACCACAACCACACATACAACCACACACACACACAACCACACACAACCACACACACACAACCACAACCACACATACAACCACACACACACACATACAACCACACACGCAACCACACACACACACAACCACACCATCAGTTCACATTTTCACCAGGCACAGACCCCATCAGTCGTCAGAGCGCACTTTCACCGGGCACAAACACCACCACTGTCAGTGCACGCTTTCACCGGGCACAAACACCACCAGCCGTCAGTGCACGCTTCCACCAGGCGCACCACCAGACGTCAGTGCACACTTTCACCATGCACACACACACACACCACCAGACGTCAGTGCACACTAGTGAACTGTTGATTCTCTGCCACCTTAGGTAATTTCCCCATTGCCCTCTGGGTTTACCCAGGAGAATATTTCTTTCACTCTCGCACCGCGCCGTTTTTTGTTCCTCCTGACTCACTGGGAACACCTTGCTCATGATCAGGCACTGCGCCGGTTCGTCGTCTTTTAATATGCTGACTGGTTTTATCATACTCACTTGTCTTTTCTCCGTTGAATCACTGCAATAATTCACTATGTCATGACGAAGCTGTACTAAGCACCACAAATCGGCATCAATTCAACCAACTCCTTTTTAACGTCGTCACTGCGACACGCATTTCAATCCTCACTCAGTATAAACTAGAGAAATGTCACCACTTCTGCATGAAATTCAGTCCATACTGATCACGCAAATCCAAGCACCTAAGTCACAAACATTATGCTGAAAACATGCCTAGTATATTGTTGTCAAATGTGGTTAAAATTCTTCCTTTTCATTTTTATCCCCCCTTTTTTCTCCCCTTCTTCCTTTTTTGTATGTAAAGAATTGTTAAAAAGGTGAGATACATTATTATCAAGACAGCAATGCATTATTTGTTTGTCCTGAAGATGATGCCCTAAATGTAATGTTGGCATCGAAACGTCGTCGACACCCAAACACCCTATGCACCAGACTCAAGCTACAACACATTGTGCAACGGTGTTAAAAGATTAATTTGTGTCTGTCTATACTGAGTACAAGTGTACAGACCCATTTTGGCTTGCCTTTTGGCCAATTCTGTGTTCATTGTTCTGTCTTGTGTTCTGTGCGTCACGGCTGTGCCCACTTGTCATTTGAATGTTTTATTTGATACTACTTTTGGAAAATACTATGAAAATAAATTCTTGTCCGGCTGGACAAAAGACATACATTCTATTCTAGTGTATGGTTATCTATCACACTGTATTCCCCCTGAAGAGGGACCACTGTTCTCTATAACATGAAATTGCCCAAGGTCCCTGTCTAAAATTCCTTTGGGTTCCCTTGTTCTGTATAATAGTCAATGGTTAGAGCGGCAGACCCTGATGCAGAGGTCTGGCCTGGGTTCAATTCCCGCTTCGGTGGCTCTTGGACTCAATCTCCCTGGGCCTAATAATTCTCGCCTCGGTGCCTAGTCTAATCAATGGTCCCACTCTGTGACTCTGGGCAATAGCTTGCTTAATCTCCACAACGGACCCAGCAGCGCTTGGATGCCTGGCTTCAGCTTGGGGGTGCCCAGGAGTGGACATCTCACAAGAAAGCCAGGAATGGTTCCACAGCGGTATGAATACAGCGCTACGAGACCTCTGGGTAGAAGGCGCTATATAAATACAAACACATTTACATTTACCCACCCTCCTGCACAGCATGCTGGGGCAATTCAAGATGGAGGGTCATCTCTCTTTTTTTCAATCCAAGAATCAAGCTGGATGCCGCCCCTGCTCATGGCAATAGCAGCGCGTATCTGAAAAATTTCCCTCACATCAGGAGGATTTTTCTATCAGGCTATTAGTGTGCAGAGCGTTTTGTCTCTCATTGAATTAACCAGGAGGCGAGTCTCGTTATTATCACATTTCAGATCGTTATCGTTTTTAATCAAGTCTTGATGGACATGTTTACATTGTTATCACGTAAAATAACTCTTCGACCACTAGGATGATCAAACACCAACTATTGAGACAGTCGTAAATTCTATGCGGACGGATTACTGTGCTGTTGATCGCTAGAAAAAGAGATCTTAATACTATTCTTTTCAACAAAACCGTATAAATGTTTCCAGTTAAGAATTGAACCCAAAATTATCGCTGAAGTTGATACATGCTGGACGAATTCGAAATAATAAAAACTACAAAATTATTCACTTTATCCGCTTTTAAACCAAAGATTGCTGGCTCCTGTATTCGGCTGAGCTTCCAATTTTCATTGATCTAGCAGTATGTGGCTACTCCTGAGGAAGGCGCTGGTCGCTGAAACGCGCGTAGATTTTTGGTCATTTTGCCACTTTTTAACTATTTTAGAGGTATATCTAAGGTTGTTTGTTCATTATTCATGTGAACGGTTTTAATAATTCATTTTTTTATGAAATATGTACTTTTTTGATTATGTTAATAAACATGAGATTTTGAATTATGCCTAGCTCTCTTCCTCTCTATTAATATCTATGACAAGCCAGTGTTAATTGCCTAGGTTGTTATTTTTCATATATGTTTTTCCCTGACCTAGGAATTATTAGAATCAGTTACTCAGGGGGTCCTTGATACATATGCGAAGCAATTCAAGATGGAGCCATTGTCAGCAGTCACTGGTCAAATCTCCTCTGTGGGCCTCCGCTTTGCCCCTTACTGACATCACTGCCAGTGCCTTTCCCCCCGAAAAACTTCGAAGAGAAGCTCCCTCTTGTGTTGGCTCCAGAGGTTTGGGCTCTCTCCTTTATTCAGTGGGTCCGGGTTGTCCCAACCCCGGTGAAGTGTTATGTTATGTTTTTTTAAATTCTTTTTATTGTTCAGCAAAACACTGTCACAGTTTACATTTGATAGAAATCATAAGGCATGACACATTACACACAATTCCACAGTATCCTGTGAAGTATTCTTTACAGTGCACAATAGAACATTAGGGCCCATATGTAGGTATTAGCAAATTACCGAATGGTAAATACCGAATTTTACCGATTCGGTATTTACTAATCGGTAATTGCTATGTAGGTAAAATATTCGGTAAAAATACCGAATCGGTAAGATTCGGTAATTACCGATTCGGTAATTACCGAATCTGTATTTGCCATTGATTCCTATGGGCCTTGAAGCCCATAGGATTCCATAGCAAATATCGATTCGGTAATTACCAAATCGGTAAATTTACCGATTTTACAAGGGGGACAGGGTGTCACTTTGACACCCTGTTTCACCCCTGTTTCTGGCTTGTGTGCCATGTGACACACATACATGCCCTTAGGGCATGTCTGTGTGCCACATGGCACAGGTGTACATGCACAGATGTGCATGCACACTCAAATTCGTTATTTACCATGGAATAGTATTCCATGGTAAATAACGATTCAGTAAGGGCCTGTGGCACTGATTACAGTGCCACCTACATATGGATTTACAGAATCGGTATATTTACCGATTCGGTATTTTACCGATTCTGTAAATTTACCGAATCGGTAAATATACCGATTCTGTAAATATGAGGCCCCCTACATGTCAAATCCCAAATACCGGTCGGTAACTGCCAAAATCGGCCGTTACCGACCGGTATTTGGCGACCTACATCTGGCCCTTGGTTATTAGATCCTATAGGGGTGGCTGTGCCGGTAACACGGGTGGCTCACATATTACCTCTATAGTCGTTCCATTTCCCCCATATTTGTATCCATATTTATGGGCATCCTTTTGTTACATACACCGTTTTTTCTCAAAACATAGACCAATCCATGTCTCCTTTCCATTCCCTCAGTGTCGGGGCAGTGTGGACTCCCCACTTCCTTGCAATGTTCCTCTTAGCGACAATCAAGCCTAGAATTTTTCTCTTTACTTCCCCAGTCAGTCAGCTCCCATATATTTAGGAGGCACCGCTAGGCCTCCAATGGTAATCTCTGCCCCAGAACTTCTCCTATACATGAGGTAACCGCCCTCCAATATCTCACTATATGAGGGCATTCCCACAGTACATGAAAAAAGGTGCCTTCTTGGCCATATTGCCATCTGCAATTTGCACCATTTCCATACCCCATCCTGACCAAAGCTGGCCCTGTTACATTTTTCCTGTGCAGTATTTTCAGCTGCACCAGTTTCAACTTTGAGGATATTGCCCCTTCCCTCGGTGATGCCAGCGTTCCTTCCACTCCTCCTCATCAAGTTCTGTTAGGTCACTTTCCCACGGTGCACGGAGCTGCGGGAGGGGATCAGGTGAATGAGTTATAAGTTTTAGGTGTGTCAGGGAAATTACCTTCTTGGGCATATAGCTGTCCAGAAGCTTATCCTCAAGAGGAGATGCCTCAGGAGCGGTCCCCACTTCAGAAAAACAGTGTATAGTGCGTGTCGCACCAGCAAGAATCTGAATCTTTCAGTATCAGCAAGCCCAAACTTGTGTTGGAGGGCTGTTTAGGGCCTTCCCGCTCCTTTTTTCGAGAGCTCGCCCACTTGAGAGATCCCTATCATGTCCTACCCATCAAACCCGTTTGTCTTCCAGAGATCTCCCAGTCTTTCAGAGTTCCGTTATGGTTTTTGTCCACCCCATATATTTCTGGACCTGGTGCCAGACCTGTACTGAGTGTTTTGCTGGGCCAGTCAGAAGAAATGTGTCCAGTTTATAATATAGTGCTCTGTATAATTCACCCCAGGGAGGAGACACCTATCCAGGGCATAGCCAGGATCCGTAGGGGGACGGCATATACAGTGGTTCATAGCTGCTTGATGTGCCGCCAAGTAGTATTTTTTTATATTTGGCAAACCGATACCTCCATCATACCAGCTTCCCACTAACCTCAGGAACGCGATACTCGGCCGACCACTCCCCCAGAGCAGCAGTCGCTGTGCACTTTCCACCTGTCTGAAATATGATGTGGGAATTGGTGCAGGTGAATTTTGTAAGACGTATTAGAAGCAAGGCTGAGACATCATTTTAAGTAATGCGGCTCTCCACAATAGTGCCAACGGAAGAGATTGCTAATGTTCTACATCAGACTTCAGTTGCTGCAACAGTGGTAAGAGTTTAGCACCATAAAATAATTTGGGATCGTTAGGGATACAAATCCCCAAAAATGTAAACCCCTCTGTTACTATCTTGAGTTGATATTCTTTCGGTAGGACCAGCGGTGTGCCCTGAAGCACGAAAATTAGCAACTTTGACCAGTTATTAGTGCACCCGGAGTATGTACCCGAAATTAGTAAAGATGTTAAGGACTCTACTGAGGGATCTATTTGGGGAAGACAAGTATAACAAAATGTCATCTGCGTAGAGTGATATCCGGTCCTCCCAGTCATCAGCCCAGAGCATGCCCTCTTATTACGGACTCTCGTCGGATCCAGCAGGCCAAGGGTTCTAATGTAAGGGCAAACAGCAGCGGGGATAGGGGGCACCCTTGTCTAGTCCCTATGTGGAGATGGAATATAGCAGTTTTTTTGTTGTTGACCACTACCTGCGCTCGTGGGTCAGTGTATAAAAATCGGACCCAACTGATACATTTAGGACCCAATCCCAACCGTTCAAGTATGGCGAACATGGCCACTCTATTGTGTCAAACGCCATTGTGGCGTCTAGAGATACCACAACTGCATCTTTCATTATAGTGTCAGCCCTACCCATAATACCATGTACCCTTCTTAAATTCAGGGATGTGTTACGTGACTGCATGAAGCCAGATTGGTCCGGATGGACCAGCTCCGGAAGGACGTGAATCAAGCTGGTGGTAAGCAATTTGGCCAATATTTTGGCTTTGGAGTTCAGCAACGATATGGGTCGGTACGACGTGCAGCTGTTTCTTTGTTTACCCTCCTTAGGTATCACTACCAGGGTGGCCAACCCTTTGGTCCTGGGGAAGGGATCCGTCCTCAAGACTTTCTATGAACATTGCTCTGAAGTAGGGGGCTATCTTATCAGGCTGTAATTTGTGCAATTCTATTGGGAGGCCATTAGGGCCCATTGCTTTTCCAATCTGGAGGAAACGAATAGCCTGTGCTATTTCGTCTGAGGCGATATATCCCTCCAACGAATTTCTGTCCTCGTCCGCAATACTGGCAGACGAATTTCCACCAGTCATTCCTTAGTTTCCACTTTCTGTCTGATGGACCTAGAAGTGTGGACCAAGTCATAATATCTACTAAACTCGTCCGCGAACTCCTGCGGGTATGTGAGCTTTTACCCGTTTGCTGCCCAGAGTTCCATGACAAGTCGGCTCGCTGCTTCCCTCCTGTCTAACCAGGCTAACAGTTTCCCAACCTTGTCTCCCAGCTCGTATATGCTCCCTAACTTGCGGCTGAGCATTGTTTTGGCAGATTCTCTCGCTTCGGATCTATATTTCTTGTGTCAAGTGTAGAATATGTGTTGCGTCCTGGTCTGTTGACATCGCGAGGCCCTCCTCCTATCTGAGAATTTCCTCCTCCAATCGGAGGAGTCTAGTTTGTCTTTTTTCACCCCGGAGATCTGAGATAGAGCGTGTCCCCTTATCACTGTTTTAACGATCTCCCTAAGGACCCGAGCCAAGACAACTGTGCCATCATTTTCAACAAAGTAGTGTTCAATTTCTTGTACTAACTTTGATTTAATTGTGAGGTTTCGAAGATACCAGGGGCTAATAGGTGCAACCCGAGTACAGTATCCCTTCCCATACTCCATGTGTAGCCAAACTGGGGAGTGGTCAGATATTCCCTTAGCTAGGTGTCTTACTTCTTTTACATAACCAACCTGTGCCGCGGGGGAGAAGATATAAACTAGGCAGGAAAAGTTTTTGTGGTCCCCAGAGTGAAACGTGTATTGCGTCTCTGTAGGGTGATACACCCTCCACATGTCCACCAGTCCGCCGGCTTCCAGGAAACGCGGGAGGTGCCGTCGTGAGGGAGGTATTTCTCTAGGGGGGGGTAGCGATCCACCGTCCCAGAAATCACTGAGTTTAGGTCTTCTCCTATTACCATTCTACCATTGGGAAATGTAAGTAGCACCCCCCCAGGTCTTTAAATGTAATTTCCTGCAATTCTGGTGGCAAGTGCAGTGACAGCAATGTCCGCGCCTCACCCTTCCACTGCCCAGATATTACTGCATATCTCCCCATATTTTCAGGGTAAACCTGCTCTATTGCCATTGGGAAAGTGCATTTTTTCAATTTGCCAACTCCCCTGGAGCCCGTCGTGAGCCATTAATTGGTAGTCCCCTCTAGCTAGGGCCTTGCACATGTTACCTATGAGTTGGGTCTCTTGAAGCAATATCACTTCTAGGACATGTCGCTTAAGAAACTTCAAAATAATTCCTCTCAATGTTATCCCGCAAGCCATTTACATTTCAGGATAACAACTTAATCTTTTTCTCACTTGTAGTGCCCATGTCTTTGGTTATTCTTCACTATTGGGGGGGAGGGGGGGACCAAGCCATGTCTCCGCGACAACCACCCTCACACAATAGAACTGTGTGCGAACTGTCGTGATCTCAACACCGAGTTCCTGGTCGCTGCATTTCCCCTGCTTAGACATGCTAATTACAATTCTATAACAAACGAAAAATAACCCTATAAGAACAAGACTCCTAAAACCCCCACCCGTATACCCTCCCTGCTACCCCACACTCTGGGCTCGGAACTGCCCATGACCCTAATAGTGCAGAGTGCCTGTCGCCCTAACCAAGGAACTAACTAGAAATTGGAGGGGGAAGAAGCAGTGGACTCCCGCCCAATGGACACCCAACTGCTACTATGTGCTCCCCATTAACCATATATGGCCATGCATCATATATAAATATAATCATATAGTGCAGTAAATGTACACTTGACCTGCTCAGCACAGCGTCTCGGTTCCTTCGGTGTCGTCAGAGGTGAGGGCGGCGTAGAAGTCTCTTCGTTAACCGCTTCTGGCGTGGCAAAACTGTCATTGGTGAGTTCCAATGCTTAAGTATTATTGTGGTTTTTTTTTTTGACAGGCCGAAAGCAGCACAATAATAGATGGAGGGCTGGAGACCAGCGAAGATTCACAACCTAAGATAACATTTAGGCATTGGAACTGGACAGTGACACTTTTGCCAAGTATTGCCATCCGCTTCTACTCGCAGCTTAGACGGGAATAACATCGCATAACAAATGCCTTTATCCCTCAGCAATTTTTTAACGTCCAGGAAGGTGCGGCGTTGGCGTTGAACCGCAATGGGAAAATCTGGGAAAATGGACAGTTCACTGCAGTCAATCTTTAGAGGAGGGTTAGCAAGCGCTGTTTGTAGAATACTGTCTCGGTCCCTGAAGTTAAAGGAGTCGTGCCAGGATAGGTCATGGAGGGGCCCCGGGCTTAGGTCTTCTTCCCGGCACTTAGTGTGGCCTTTCAATTGTAAAGAATTCCGACAGCATTTTGGGACATAGGTGGTTCATTATTAACTCTTCCACAAACAGGTCTGCGGCTGGCCCCTCCGCTCGCTCAGGGACCCCAATAATTCTTATGTTACGTCTTGCGTGACCTTTGTAGTCATCCAGTTGGGCATCCAACCTTTTCTGCGCCAATTGAAGAGCCTTGATTTCTTTACCTATTCGCTGGGTGTCGCCACTTAGTTCCTTAGTCACCCCGTCCATGGTTTTTCACTTTTTCGCTAGTGTTTTTCAAATTGGTCCTGTGCAATGCCATTTAGATGGATACGGTGTCCCTTCTGTGTTCCAGCGAGGCACACACCCCCGCAATGGCTACCAATACGTCTTCCAGTGTTTGTTCCCCTTCGGAGGGTGTCGACGACTTTTCCGTCTCCCCCTTGGATGCCCCCTCTTGTTTGCATACTTTGTGAGTTGTGTATTTGTCCAGCTTCGTGTGGAGTGTAGACCTCTGTCCTTTTGGTCCTTACATGACGCAGCTGCGTAAACGGAGTATAGATCACCAACACTAGGTGCTCGGGGTACACGCTCCACTCACTTCCAGAGTGCCGTCTTGCTAGGGCTGCCAAATGTATGGCGTGCTGACCTCAGCGTTTCATAGATGTCATAACTTGTATTTACACCTTCCTCCAGCGAAGTATATGCCAACCAGTGGCTACTAGCTGCGGGCTACTGTCCTCAGTTTGTGTGTGCTGTGCCCACTGTGGCTTTGAACTCCGATCTTCAGTGCACAGAGTGCAGCTTTGCACAAATTTGGCCAGAGTTTACTGCCCCCAAAGTGACTTATGCGGACACGTCGGGGTGTGGCTCACCCATCCTTCGGTCCCGATCCACTGCTGTTGGGTAGGGCGTTGAATCAGATACCGCCTTCCCATCTGGAGATTGCGGTGCGTGTGGGCTCTACCCCCTCAGTTTGCGCAAGCCTACTAGACAGCGGCCCTGCCTGTCAGCTTCCGACAGGGCCGGGAGATGCGGGGCTGCGCCACGGACTGCCGATGTGTGTCCGGTCCCCGAGGCAGTTACTCCGGTAAGGATTCCGTTGACAGGAGGGGGTGGGAACCTACAAAATAAACTGCTCTGAGGTCCCTTGTGCCTGTAGGGGTGCGGATGTGAGACTTTGGGCATGGGCCTCCGGGGCGCCGCCACAACCCAACAACTGCGGCAGCCCCTCACGGAGGTCCTGGCTGGCTGCGCAGTCACTCGAGCCCGGGGATTCTGGGCCCGATCTTCGCTTTGTTCCACTTCTGCCAGGAGGCTCAGTGCGACCACCTTCCAGCGCACAGTGCCACAGCGGAGGTACCACACCCACCCCGCCAATCATTTGGGGGGATAAAACAGATATTTGTGCCGATATTAAGGCGGTTTCAGGTCGTCGGCGTCATGAGCTTCACCGCCTCGCAGCCATTGCCTCTGGCGGTCAAGCCACGCCCCCAGTGTTATGTTCTATTAAATAAAATGTATAAAGCGCACTATCGCTTCAGGGAGCATCTTGGCGCTATACAAAAAAAGAGAACAATTGAGACTTTAGGCTACTATGGGCCTATGCAAGGATCAGCTTTGAGAAAAACATAGGGAGTCCGGAGCTGCAAAGCCACAGGTTTCAGCAGTTTCCTAAAGGCGTGTTCTGAGGACAAGTGGTCTGGGAGCAAGTTCCAGGCTTTAGCTCCAAGGACCTCTACCGATTTGCCTCCTGTGGTTTTGCATCTGAAAGGGGGTGGAATGAGAAGATTTGCAGAAGATCTAAGCAGTCAAGAAGTGAAATATGAAGTAAATCTGGCCACTAGATATTTTGGACCTAATGCCATTTTTGCACTAAAGGTAATAAGCAAGATTTTGAATAACACTCTTATGAATAGGCAACTAGTGTAGTGATTTGAAGGCTGCCGTCACAGAAGATCAGCAAGGTCAATTCAACACCAAGCGAGCTCTAGCATGTTGTACCATCAGTAATTTTTTCCAGAGTTGCCTTATTGGTCCCTGCATACAAGCTATTGCAGTAGTCCAATTGCGAGGTGTTAAGGGCAATGGCTACTGATTTTCTCGCCATAAGAATAAGTACGCTGAAAATGTATTTTAGGGATTTTATCATCTGGAAACATTTCCCAGCTACTGCTAGCACTTGTGGACTAAAAGAAAGTAGGGTATCAAATTTTACTCCTAAATTCTTTACCAATAAGATCTTAGTTTTCTCAGTGTTACATTTCAGGTGATTAAATTGCAGCCAGCGGATGACTTCTGCGAGGCAAATTGGTCTTCTGCAATGGTAGAATTTTTGTCCAGCACCAAGATCAACTGAGTATCATCAGAATATGAAGTAGTTTCAATTTTAAAGGAAGATATTAGTGCAATGAGGAAAGCCATAAATATATATAGATTGAATTAAACCGGCTGAGAGCGGATCCCTGTGGAAAGCCAGACTTGAGTGACTTTTCCAATGATTGGTAGTGACCAAGCGTAACCACTTGCCTGCGATCAGTAATCAAAGACTTTAGCCAGGCCAGGGCTAGGTGGGAAATGCCACAAGTCTTCAGAAGACACTTTAGAATATCGTGGGAGATTGTATCAAATGCAAGTGATAGATCTAATCGAATAAGGAATGCTTTTTTCCCAACATACAGTGCAAATTTGAGGGTCTCAGTGATTTCTAGGCGCTGTTTCGGAGAAATGGTTAGGTCGAAAACCAGACTGGCAAGGGTGGAAAATGTTGGTCTTTTCTAAGAAAGTGGTTAATTGACTATTGACCAATTTCTCAGTGATCTTACTAAGGTAAGGCAGCAAAGTGATGGGCTGTAGATTGGAGATGGTGGTAAGATTCGTTAGTGCTTTTTTTGAAGGGGCTGTACCGCAGCAACTTTCCAATCAGTGGGAAAGTCTGCAGTTTTTAGGGAAGAGTTGAGTATATCATTGATAACCGGGTTGACAACATCAATGATAGTGTGTAGCACTTCCGATGGGCAGGCGTCAATGGGCGAACCAGACTTGCAGGAAAGAATGACTTGGCGTTACTGTTCTAGACTAATAGTGTGACAGCTAATTAAAGAAGGCAGATCTTCTTCCCCACCCCTTCCTACTCAGGAACCGATGTATAAAACTTGGACCAGCAGGGTGATAAAAGGCCTGGTCTTTGGTCCTGAGCTGAGCCTGAGAAATATGACAATTCTGGATGACCCATAAGCTGTATATATGTGTTGGATGTGCATACTTGATTTTGGCACATATTTTTCATCCCAGTTTTATATATCTCTGGACTTTGTTGTCCAAAGAGAGAGAAACTGCACTCTAAGGCAGATTTCCCCTTAAGTGCATATTAAAGTGGTTACTGAAGACAAAACAGCAAACCACACTGACTTTCACTATGAGTGTCCACTAATATTATAAGGCCTATCCAAGTCAACATCTAACCCTAAAGAGTCCCGTTTGGTGCCAGGCTACCTGTGCACAGTTAGTGGGCTGCACACAACGGTGGTCTCAAACATTCAGCCTGCGTGTTACCAGGCAAGTGCCCCCTTACGCTGCTGCGTCGCAACAGCCTTCTCTTAAAAGGTAAACACTGGCAGTAAATACGTACAGCCCGTTTACCGTGGGTAAGTCACCAGTTATGAGGCTCATCCTCAGTAAAAAGTCCAAAACCAGGTAATCCAAAAGACAAAAATCTAGGCGGATAACAAGGGCAGAATCCATATCTCTACAGGCATCACAGAGGGATCCATTACAACTACTCTTCTATTTAAGATATAACTGAGCCCTTTGCTGCATCTGATTTAGGGCCATATGTATCATACTTCCGTTTTGCGAATTTAAAATAGCGAATCTTAAGGAATCGCTATTTGGAATTCGCAAAACGGTATGTATGTAGGTAATCTAGGAATTTTAGCGATTCCTTAATATTCTTTATTTGCGAATTCGCAAATTGCGAATTCGCAAATAATGAATACTTCCCATTCATTTCTATGGGCCAGGAGGCCCATAGAAATGAAGGGGAAATTTGCTAATCGCAATTTGCTAATCGCAAATTGTGCGAATTTTCAAGGGTGCAGGGGGTGTCTCAAGAACACCCTGCTGCACCCCTGAAAATGACATGTGTGCGCATATGGCGCACATACATGCCCTAAGGGCATGTATGTGCGTCATATGCCACCCTCACAAATGCACAATTGTGCATATTTACAAGAAATCGCAAATTACCACCAAGTACAGGTTGGTGGTAATTTGCGATTCCTAAACCTGAATTTGCATTTTTAAAAAGCTTCTTACATAGCATTTAAGGAATCGCAAAATTGCGATTCCTTAAATGCTATAGCAAAATAAGGAATCGCACATTTTTGCGATTCCTTATGATGCTATTTTTTGATACATTACAAAAATGCTAAAAAGCCCTTTTGCGATTCGCTAAGGCGAATTTCGGCCTTTGCGAATCACAAAAGCCTTGATACATATGGCCCTAAATCTTTAAACCTGATGTGCTATGATTATGTACACAACACATCAATCATCCTAAAAATAGGCAATCCACACCAGTTCCGCATACCGATATTTGATTACTGGATAATAACTAACAGCATAAAACTAAGCACTGCAGAACCGGACATCATACCCTATGGACACTGGCACAAACACCAATCTACCACCATACCTCCAAAATGAATTGATGCTTTGGCAGCCACCTATATAGAAGTAACCATGAACTTACACCTGTCACAGATGCCACCAATCAACTACATCTTTACATACGTTGTAAACCAACAAAAGCTGGTTATTATCCTCGCAATCTTCAGATAGACAATGTCAACTGCCTGTATCCAGGTGGCAGGTGCTTTCTTATCCACACCCTACAATAAATGCAGAACGCCACAGCAAGGCTTCTTCTTCACTGAGACCCAAAGGAAAACATTACCTCGGTCCTACAAGCCACTCACTGGCTACCTATTGCTAAGTAATCAATGTTCAGGGCAGCCTGTATCTTCCACAAAGCCTCCCACTGAAAAAGATTACTATGCTTACAATGGATGTTTAAACAGTACTCACAAAACAGGACTCTTCATTTGAGATCAGTGCTGTGGACTGCTCGACCCACTTATGAAAAGAAATACATTAAAGATTTAGCATTCTCGGTCAAAGCAGAAAAAACTCTGGAACTCCTGAAGTATTGGGGGTGGAGGGAGGGGTTGTTTGTTTTCAATGTTATGCGCAGTGCCACTACACACTCACTCCTAGAGCCTTGTGGGGCGGCACGGGATCATCGAACTGTAGTCTCAGGTGTGTGACATAGTCTGATGGCGCCACTGGGCTCTCTGCATTGTATCGTGGAATGAGAGGAGGGTTCTTCACAAAAGTAAACACAGAGAGGTCTTGAAACATGCAAAGTGGTTTAGTGCGGATATCCTATTGCTGCAGGAGACTTACCAACTTGGCGCTCAGGTCCCACGTCTTGCAGGATATGGGTAGATTCAGGTCTTCTCCTATGGGTTTACGCTGGGGTCCGGGGCACCTGTGTCTTGATCCAACATCATGTTCCCTTCATTTCCAGTAAAATGTAGATAGACAGAAATGGCACGTACACTCTGGTCTTTGGCACTATTTATGGCGAATTCTTTACAACTGGCAGAATGTATACCCTACTGCCGATAGGACAGTCCTTCGTAGATCTTGTGGAGGGCTTGTGGGGGCAACGACCTGGGGGTGTTTCTTTGCTTGGAGGTGATTGGAATGATGTAATCGACCCCCAGGTTGATCGCTGGCATGCACACCAGTGATGGTGTGGTTGAGGTGGGCAGGTCCAATCTGGGATCATTGACATCGGCGCTGGGCATGGTAGAAGCATGGCAAACCTACCATCCTACTGAGACTGGTTACACATACTTCTCTGCAGTTCATGGCTCATTCTCTTGGATTGATTATTTTATTGTCCCCTGCACGCTTATTCACAGGGTGTGTCGGGTCTAAGCTTTGGCCAAGGGCTTGTCGGATCAGTCTCCAATGTCCCTTCGACTCCATGTGGGGCCCAGGAGACCTGCATTTTGTTAGCGACTCTTCCCATGGCATTTGTGGGCTCCTGTTCTGGTTCACTGACAAATACTTTGCCCTCAACCGGGCGCCAGCCACTTCTGCAACAGTCCTATGGGAGCCTTTAAGCCCATAATAGGGGGAACTGATATTAGTTATTGTGCTGAAAGTGGGGTCTTGTGGCCCTTGAGGACCAGATACAATCTCTTGAGTCGTGTGGTCATCAGTCAAACAGGGGTGCTGCGCAGCGTCAATTGGCACTGGTGCAACTTCAATATCACCAGTTGCTACTGGAGAACGCTAAACATGCCTGGTGGGCAGCACAGGGTCGGAGTATCAGTGGGGTGACAGATCGAGGAAGATGCTTGACTGAATGCCCGGGTCTGGTGGCTCAGTGGACTAATGTGTCTACTGCAGGGGCCTATGTTGGACCTCACGGTCACAGGTTCAAATCCTGGTGGGTCCACTCAGCCTTTCATCCATCTGAGGTCGATAAAATTAGTAATATTGAGTTGGGTAACAACAAACATCTGTTATTCAGAGCCAAGATACCCGTAGTGGTGAACGTGTGCTTCACAAATACACATGTTATGTTATGTTATGATATGATTGTATCAAGTAGCCCACTACAGTGTCTCTATATCAATACTGCAAGTTTCACAGGGGTGCTTAATGTCAGACTCCAACAACATCGAGCAAAAGAATATTTATCCTTTGGAGTTAAGGGTGAGGCAAAATCTTAATCTCACTAGAAGCTCTGGAAAAGCTGAAGAACTCACTAAAAAAGTCCAGAAGCATAAGGAAACCCACCCACCTCAACGGACCATGCCATGAACCTCTGCATCCTCCTAGACTCCTCCCTCACCATGATCCGCTACATCAACGCCGTTGCCTCAACCTGCTTCAACTACCTCCGCATCTTCTGCAAGACCTTCAAGTGGGTCCCCCGAATGCAGAAAGACTGTCACCCACACACTTGTTACCAGCAGACTAGACTACAGTAACACTCTCTATGCCGGAATCACCAAAATCCTGCTACACAAGCTCCAAACCATCCATAACACCGCAGCCGGACTCGTCCTCGGATCCCCACGACACAAGCACATGACCCCGCACCTACAAGACCTCCACTGGCTCCCCATCGAGAAGAGAGTAACCTTCAAGCTACTCACCCACGCCTACAAATCCCTCCACAACATCGGACCCAAATACCTCGACGAAAGAGTCTCCTTCCACGTACCCTAAAGGACTCTCTGCTCCGCCGACCTCGCCCTGGCAGAGACTTCACACATCCGCAGAACCAGAGCAGGCAGAAGAACCTTCTCCTACGTCACAGCAAAGACCTGGAACAAGCTTCAAATGCTCACCCACTCTGCACACCTTCAGGAAAAGCCTCAAGACCTGGCTCTTCAACTGATGCTGAGCTGCACCCCCCCACCCCCTCTCAGCGCCTTCAGATCCTCATGGGTGAGTAACGCGCTTTATAAACCCCTGATTAATTGAGATGAAAATACACACTGAGAGAAGCCTTTCCTCAGACAAGGACAAAAGTTTGAAGAAAGTCATCTTCTTCTA
This sequence comes from Lissotriton vulgaris, assembly GCF_964263255.1. NCBI lineage: Eukaryota > Metazoa > Chordata > Amphibia > Caudata > Salamandridae > Lissotriton > Lissotriton vulgaris. The sequence continues at coordinate 267,679,079 of NC_141690.1, read as the reverse complement.
AACCTAAGAAATTCAAGTCAGAGTTTCCAATAAAGCGTACTTTTATGCCTCATCGGCGAGTCACAAGTTGTCAAACAAACAGTCATTGTTTCCACTATACCTTGGCTTCGTCATCAAGAAGCTCGACTGCAACATCATCAAAGTCTGTACTGGTGAGTGTGATAGGCCCATTGACGAAGATGATTCAGAAAAGGGGGTGGTGATGAACAGAGTGTCTGAATTAAGCAGACCACTCTTACCCAGTCCAAAGATCAGGGCTTGATCCATCACCGTTATTTATCTCACTGCACCATCCCAGCTCAGAACCTGGCTATATGCAAATCAGTCTGTCCCTGGCCCAGTGCATCATGGGAACAGGGCAGACTAAACTACCAAGCCAATTCTTCATCAGAAAGGAGACAAGCTACCGGGGACCGGTTTCTGGCATTTCAGCCGTCTTCGGCCCGGCTTGCTTGAATCCTGATGGTGCAGTGAGAAAGGGACTCATGTCTGAGTATACCCTGCCACACCTATAGTGGCCAAAAACGATTCAGAAAAGGGGGTGGTGATGAACAGAGTGTCTGAATTAAGCAGACTACTCTTACCCAGTCCAAAGATCAGAGCTTGATCCATCACCGTTATTTATCTCACTGCACCATCCCAGCTCAGAACCTGGCTATATGCAAATCAGTCTGTCCCTGGCCCAGTGCATCATGGGAACAGGGCAGACTAAACTACCAAGCCAATTCTTCACCAGAAAGGAGACAAGCTACCGGGGACCGGTTTCTGGCATTTCAGCCGTCTTCGGCCCGGCTTGCTTGAATCCTGATGGTGCAGTGAGAAAGGGACTCATGTCTGAGTATACCCTGCCACACCTATAGTGGCCAAAAACGATTCAGAAAAGGGGGTGGTGATGAACAGAGTGTCTGAATTAAGCAGACCACTCTTACCCAGTCCAAAGATCAGGGCTTGATCCATCACCGTTATTTATCTCACTGCACCATCCCAGCTCAGAACCTGGCTATATGCAAATCAGTCTGTCCCTGGCCCAGTGCATCATGGGAACAGGGCAGACTAAACTACCAAGCCAATTCTTCACCCGAAAGGAGACAAGCTACCGGGGACCGGTTTCTGGCATTTCAGCCGTCTTAGGCCCGGCTTGCTTGAATCCTGATGGTGCATTGACGAAGATGGCAACTTCACCAATGACCTGGATGTGGATGGCAACAACATCCTAGCCTACAACCTATTTTAAACATAAAAAGTATTGTCGACGACACTGTCGATGGGCCGTCGAGGTGGGTGGGTTTCCTTATGCTTCTGGACTTTTTTAGTGGGTTCTTCAGCTTTTCCAGAGCTTCTAGTGAGGTTAAGATTTTGCCTCACCCTTATCTCCAAAGGATAGATATTCTTTTGCTCGATGTTGTTGGAGCCAAATAAGCAGCCTCCCCTCCCTCTCTTTGAGAGGCTTAGCAGAAAAATTATAAAAGTAATTACAGTTTTTGCCTTGTGCTTTGGGTAAACGCAATGAGGTCACTCCTTATGGGGGGTCTACAGTTTGAAACCTAGTATATCAATATAAAAATAAATAATATATAATAATTTAAATAATTGAAGTAATACTTTTTATGTTAATTAATAATTTACACTACATTAAATATAACAAAATAAAAAACATTACATAGCTAAGGGAATATAATTAGTAATCACACTCCAACAAGTGCAAAAGTAGAGAATTTGTTGGATAGCGGGTAGGTAAAAATTACTATTCCCACTCCAGTGAGTGGAATAGTAGGAAAAGAGTTGGATAGCGGGAGGGTAAAAATTACTATTCCCACTCCAGTGAGTGCCACAGTAGGGAAAGTGTTGGATAGCGTAGAGGAATGATTTAGTAGACCAAGTCCTACAATGTAATTAAAATTAATTTTAAAAAAATGTATTTACCTCCCACTATTTTCCACTATAAATATCACCTCCAATAATCTAAAATATTAATACATTTACATAATTAATTAACATTTAATTAATTAGCTAATCATAATTAACACAAATATAAAACTATGATATATAAATTAACACAATTATTATAAAATAACCGTGATGAAATATTACGTAAATATTAATAAACATTTATTTTCAAATATTTTATTAAACATCATACTCCCCTATATACACTCAACACATTCCTCAAAAAATTAACATAATACATGAAATATTAAAAGTTAATATTTAATTAATTACTAATTACTAACAATTTACACAATTTACATATTTATCAATTAATTAAAAGCTTTTATCAATAACTTTTTAAATAGTTAATACATTAATTAACTTAATTAGCAATATTAATTATTAACCATAAAATTATTAATGAATACATTATTTTTTAAATTTAAATTAAATTACTTCCCACCCTATTCCCCTATAAACCCACAACCAGCTACGGAACTAATATACGCAAAAATTAATGACCAATATTCAGTATTAAACAATAAATTATTAATTAATACATTTTTTTAACTTAAATTAAATTACTTTCCACCATATTCCCCTATAAACCCACAACCCGCTACAGAACTAATACACGCAAAAATTAATTACCATAAAATTGATTATCTTGAAAAAATTGTAACATACACTAAAAAAATTATATACTTTTCACACATATACTAACATAATATAATATAAAAAGAAATCAATATAATACCATTCTATATTATGATATACTATATAATGACATTTGATATAATGACATTCGATATTATTTACCTATATGTCGATATTATTTCCAACTATATTATGTCCATACTATATTCTGTCCTCTCGATATTTTTGATTCGCTATTATGTCCTCTCGATATTTTTTATTCTATATTTTGGGTGTTTACCAAATTATGCTTGTAAGAAGCAGAGAACTCTGGATAGTTCTTAAGTTTAGGTTGAAAGCAACCCCCTCTCCATACCTGTGACACACTAGATCTGTTCACCTCAAATGTCTGCTTTTCTATCAAAGTCTTTACGCACAGTGCCATCCACACTGACACAGAAAGGGACAAAGTATTTTGCCATTTCTACACCAAGAATATGGAATTCCCCCCCTCCTGACATCAGAACAATCCCCTCCCTTGCACGCTTCAAAAAAGAGGCCAAATCCTTCCTCATGGATAAATTCCTTGGATAAACCTGCTCCTCAGCTACCTAAGAGATTATTGCCTCATCCTGCGACCTTGTACAGCACTCGTGTGATTTCCTGCCTATTGTATGACTCTTGTCTCTGTAAAATGCCTCGATGTATAGTCTCTCCTTCCCCAAATGTATAGTATTGTTGGAATCTCCTGCCTACCTTATGACCCCTCAACTCTGTAAGCTCTATGATGTACAGGTCCTGTGATATACTACGCTCTATACTACCCTTTGAATATGTAAAGCGCTCCGATACCCTCACGGGTCAAGTTTGCGCTCTATAAAACCTTAAAATAAAATAATAACATAAAATAAAATAAATACCAACCAAAACAATACCCTTTCACTTTCCTACGCCTCCACCCCCCTGCTGATGAGCATAACTCAGCAGGAGAAGCTGAACAAAGGATTTCCTGCTACGGAGAGGTGTGACCACCTCTCCTTTAGAATTATGTAGGCTAGGGGCCACCAGACCACATTGAAGGGCCCCTTTGGTGCTCTCCTTGCATACACCAGTTTCACCCAGTCCAGGAGCCCCTAACTCCCGCTCTCTTGTGAAGCCACCCAAAGAATAGTAGAGTGTCCACAGGCAGGCACATCAGAGCTCCTATCGGTGGCCACTTGATTCTGCCATGTTGAATATGGGCCCCTGGGAACATATGACTGGCTAGGACATCTGACCCCTTCTGATACATGGGTTGTCACAGAAGAGGTTCTTCCCCTTCTTGGGATTACTCAAGGGCTCCCCTAAGGGTAGGCCTTTAAATTTGTCCCGACAACAACTTCTAGAACGGACTGCCCGTCATCCGAAGATATTTCAAAGACTCGTCTCCTGGTGGACACTGTAACTCTGCTGTTCTTCAAGCTAGGACCCACAACAAGACAGCTCCCCGTAGGAAGAATCCTGCTACATCTTTGTCCCTGTTCTTTTCCGAAGATCTGCAAATCCCTGGCGATGCATCCTCTGAGTCACCAAGGACTTAGCCTGCATCCCAGCCGGAAGCAATCTGTCTCGAAGTAAATGTGTCACTTCCCTGCACCCACAGGTTCCTCATTACAACACTGACGGCCTGTTTGCTGCTCATTTGTGCTCTGAAACGCAGGTGGTGGTTTGTTGGTTCTCCAGAGGCCTGACTAGTCTTCTCTACAAGTTGGGAGACTTTAAACCCTCTCCAATCCATTGTAACTGCCTCCATGAACACCTTGTCTATCGTTGCCAAGGCTTGTTGGTCCCAAGGAGCCCCTGCCTCCAGCACTGCACAGCCCCAAGCACCTCATCCTGCCTGCATCCCTTGCACAATTGGGCCTCTTCTCCTGAGTGCAGCTGGGGCTTCCTTGCGACTTCCTGTGCCTGCTGCCAGAGGGCCCAAGGGGGCTTCACCGATTCCTTCTGCCTTTCCATCGTGCTGAGGGCCTGTCCTGACTTACCGTTGCTGGGTTAGTCCTTCAGACCTTACTGGTCTGCATCCTTGCATCTTCACCAGCAAACCGTTGTTTGCGTTTGCCAAGGATTGTTAGTGGTCCTGCTGGCAACTGACCTTCCTGCACTCGACCAGAGTGGGACAGCTCGAGAAAGGCTCCTGGTCTTCTGCAACATCACATAGCCCCCACAGCTGCTGTTTGCTTCACACCGCACTTCAGCAAGAACCTTCAACCAGGCCTGGTATTGTGCTCCTGTATCTCCTAGTCAGCTCCAGATGGTTTGGACTCCCGTCTCCTCTGCTTTCAGGTTCTTCTCGTCTGCATTCTTCTTCCTGGTTTCAACAGCCTAGTCCACAAGATGCAGCACTGCCATGACCCTCCATTTATGTCGACAGAGATTTCTGACATCATTTCACACCTATGCACCTAGGTTTCCTGGTGTAGGTATCAGTCTCTCCTGGGAATCCACCTCCAACCTTCCCCCCTTCAAGTGGTTTCTTCGGGGTCCTTTGGGAAGGGTCTTAAAACTGTAAAATCCAAACCGCAACTTACCTGTATTGTTCTATGGACGCTGACCCCGTGTAAAGCGATACCAAAGGGGATGATGGACGGAGCATTTGAGCAAATCAAACACTCACCCCCAGTGAACAGATCTGGGTTTAATCCATCATCATTCTTTAGCTCACTCCACCACCCCAGTTCAGACATTGCCATATGCAAATCAGTCTGACCCTGTGCCTCATGGGAACAGTCCAGCCCGAACTGCCAAGCCATGTTTTCCCTGGACTGGAAACAAGCATCCTGGGACCGGTTTCGGGTTCATAACCCTCATCTGCCAGGCTATCTTGAATCCAGTGGCAAGTGAGCAAGGGAACCACGTCTGGACATACCCTGCCAACTTAGGGCGTACAAAGTGATACCAAAGGGGATGATGGGCGGAGCATTTGAGCAAATCAAACACTCACCCCCAGTCAACAGATCTGGGTTTAATCCATCATCATTCTTTAGCTCACTCCACCACCCCAGTTCAGACATGGCCATATGCAAATCAGTCTGACCCTGTGCCTCATGGGAACAGTCCAGTCCGAACTGCCAAGCCATGTCTTCCCTGGGCCGGAAACAAGCATCCTGGGACCGGTTTGGGGTATCGCTATATTTTTAATACTTGTACTATTCATTTAGAAGCTGTTTAAATGTTGTGTTAGAAAAAAATCCTGGCATTTTACAGCCTTTCAATTCACAATTATTGTCAGATAACTCACTTGACAAAAAGCACTAACTATAATAAAAGAGAAAAAATTAAACACAATTTTCAAGGAACAGATGAGCAACAATTAGTAAAAAGATAAACTGACATTTGACCTCTGTCCTTAGACAGGAAATGTGTCAAGACAAACAGGATTTAAAGGCTTTTTATTGTACATTCATATTTTGAATGAACAGAGCAACTGCTCCTTTCAGCTTAAGTTAACTCGCCAGCACAGACAAGTAAATGCTGAAAATAACTCAACCTGATAAAATCTGACTCGGAATTGCAAGTGGGCGAGTGGATTTTTCTAGGCCTGAATTGCCTTTGTGTTTTTAAAGAAAATTATTGAGAACTGACCAATGTAGCTCGCTATGCACGATTATTTAGATTTTAAAAACCTTTTTTTATTTTACAGAAAAAAGGAAAGTTTGATGTAGGTTTTGTAAAAGAGTGTTCTCGCATCCTATGCCTGGGTGAAACAATTTAGTGCTTCTGACTATAGTCAAGATTTCCCTGAAAGAAAACACAGATTTCCAGGCCTATTGTGACTTTCCAAAGCTGTATGTCATTTTACGTTATGATGTGTTATGTTATGTGTATTTGTAAAGCACACTATCACTCACAAGGGTGTCCTGGTACTGAGCAGGTGTGTGACTAGCCACTGCCTATGGTAAGTTGTTCAATTGAAAAGTCATGTCTTCCGCTTCTTGATGAATTTAAGAATAGAGGAGGCTCTGAAGGGGTCTGAAGGCTGTTCCACACTTTAGGAGCCTTGTCCCAAAGGTTTAGGGTTAAGGGAAATATGGGCAAGTTCACTAATATCTGCAGGTGTTCTTCGCCAGTGCCACTGTCTTAAGGGCGAGTTGAATGTGGCTCTGCCGTGGGTATGACCTTCCCCACGCATTCTAAATAGTGTGAAGAACGTGCAGGGGGCAAAGGATATCTATAGTTTTTTGGCATATGTCCCATTACCATCCATCTAAAACAAATAAACAAGGGCACAATAAGTGCATGGCAAAACATTTAGGTGCCAATGTAAAGTCTAAAAATACCTTGAGCGATAACTGTCAGTAGACTCCATGGGAAGGAGCTTTGAGGGTTGATTGTCAACAAGCCGAGCTTTAGAGCTCAATATCACAGTGCTACCTTCAATGCAGACCAAATAGGTAGAACCATCAGGCCACATTTTGCTGTTTGGTACATGGAAAACAGAGTGGAAGAAGAACAGTTTGATAGTTTCAGTTTGCTCTCTAACACAAAGCTAAAGTCTTACCATACATAATTTTGCTTGCAGGTAGCAGTACATGAAATTGGTCATGTTTTGGGGCTGAGTCATGTGAACCAGATGGGCTCAATCATGCAGCCAAACTATATCCCAGTGAACAGTAAGGTTGAGCTGAGTAGAGTCGACAGGAATGCCATCCAAAAGATCTACGGTAAGGATTAGCATTTTATCATTTAAAATCTGGATTATTTTAACTTGAAGTTCCTTGGATAAGCCTACGAGGCTAGATTGTAGTTCATATTAATTTTACACAAAGAAGACAACTGAAAGAACCCCAGAAACCCGACACACTCCACCACCTGACACAGCTATATCGAAATTGATGGCACATCCTCTATCTATATAAATGAGATGCAGAAAGTGATGACAAGACATAATATGGCATATCTGCATAGAATGTAACAAAATGCATAACAATTCTCATCACACTTGATCATGCGATGTGCCTACATAAAATATATTCAGAGAAAAAGGAAGGCTGTTTACTGTTGATGTTTTGCTACTATCATAGTCAAGAGATTCAGCGCTCCCCTCCAGCACCTCTAATGGGGAGTTGAATCTGGGACAACTGGTAACTGTTATTAACCTCATGCGCGCGGGCCGTTTTCCCGCTGTGCGCTGAGTTTTTTTTTTAAAACGTGTTACATGACGAGCTCAGCTCGTCATGAGCGTACAACAGGCGTAACTCATGACGAGCTGAGCTCGTCATGAGCGTCGAAGGGGTTAATATCCCTTCTTAACTTTGATATTTGATTCACAGATTTTGAGACAAAACTTAAAAGTTAGCAGTGCAAAAGCATGACAGCCCAGTGGATTTGGGGGGATAAAGAAGCCAAGCACACTAGAGAGAAAAAGAGAATGTGGACTATTAATTAGGGTGGTTGTGTGACATCACCAAGGAATAATGACACTATTCTGTATCAGGTCAAGTTAGGCTTCTTTAAATCACACCTTAGCTCAGTCCTGGGTAGCTGTGGCACAGAGAAGCCAGGTTTATCTCAAAGGAAACATGTGTAAAGCATTTATCAGTACTGTTAGAAATGGGTTTTCTGGTTGGCTAAGGCTTGCGCCAAAGCCAGGCAGAAACCACCACTCTAGTCAGGGCAAGGGAGTCACTTGCCAAGATAACCCCTGCTCACCCCCTTGGTAGCTTGGCACGAGCAGCCAGGCTTATCCCAGAGGCAATGTGTAAAGCGTTTGCGCAACACACACACACCAGCAACACACTAGGTACACCACAAAAAGGAACTCCACACAAGGTTATATATAAAAATAGCCTTTGTATTACCATAAACACAGTATATCCTAATCACATAATTACACTGTGCCAACTGGCACTGGGGGTGAGCAGGGGTTATCTTGGCGTGTGACTCCCTTTCCCTGACTAGAGTGGTGGTTTCTGCCTGGCTTTGGCACAAGCCTTAGCCAACCATAAAACCCATTTCTAATATTGGTGATCAGCGGTGGGATTTGGACTTGTGTTTGCGCGATACCACAGCAACAGCTGGTTGCACTACAAACTCTGCAATTAGATAATCACTTATTTGGTGATTGACTATTATACACAGGTGTATATAATCCCCTGTAAATACTGCCCAGTGCCAGTTGGCATAGTGTAATTATGTGATTATGATCTAATGTGTTTATGGTAATACAAAGGCTATTTTTATATATAACCTTGTGTGGAGTTCCTTTTTGTGGTATACCTAGTGTGTTGCTGGTGTGTGTGTTGCACAAACGCTTTACACATTGCCTCCGGGATAAGCCTGACTGCTCGTGCCAAGCTACCAAGGGGGTGAGCAGGGGTTATCTTGGCGTGTGACTCCCTTTCCCTGACTAGAGTGGTGGTTTCTGCCTGGCTTTGGCACAAGCCTTAGCCAACCATAAAACCCATTTCTAATATTGGTGATCAGCGGTGGGATTTGGACTTGTGTTTGCGCGATACCACAGCAACAGCTGGTTGCACTACAAACTCTGCAATTAGATAATCACTTATTTGGTGATTGACTATTATACACAGGTGTATATAATCCCCTGTAAATACTGCCCAGTGCCAGTTGGCATAGTGTAATTATGTGATTATGATCTAATGTGTTTATGGTAATACAAAGGCTATTTTTATATATAACCTTGTGTGGAGTTCCTTTTTGTGGTGTACCTAGTGTGTTGCTGGTGTGTGTGTTGCACAAACGCTTTACACATTGCCTCCGGGATAAGCCTGACTGCTCGTGCCAAGCTACCAAGGGGGTGAGCAGGGGTTATCTTGGCGTGTGACTCCCTTGCCCTGACTAGAGTGGTGGTTTCTGCCTGGCTTTGGCGCAAGCCTTAGCCAACCAGAAAACCAATTTCTAACATTGATGATCAGCGGTGGGATTTGGACTTGTGTTTGTGCGATACCACAGCGACAACTGGTTGCACTACAAACTCTGAAATTAGATAATCACGTATTTGGGGATTATTGTTTTTGAGTTCTATTTTTCTTTCTCCTAAAGGTGTCCTTTGTGAATTGTGTACTCCAGTTTTAGCTCAGACACCTAGGTTCCTTGTGTTGAACTTTTCTGGAGAACGTCCGCCAAAATGGAGCCTGCTTTTGATTTCTGTGGTATGGTTAGATACAGTATGTTAGAGTTGTTAAGGTTCTGTGAAGAGAGAGACATAGAGGGGGGTGAGTCAGACACCCAGTCTAAACTGAGGGACAACCTGATCCTATGGCAGAAGGATGAATGGGAACCTAAGCGCAGTGAGGAGGAGGGGGCCCGGGCCGTACGCCATGAGGGTGGTGGGTCTGAGGGGAGCCCTGAAGAGTCTGAAGAGGAGGAAGAAGATGACAGTACATGGATGCCAGTAGATAGTGAAGACCCCATAGATAGGGAGTCCCTTGCTGGATCCAGTGAAGGGTTGCAAAAGGGAGGGCCCCAGTCAACGTAATTCACAAAAAACAAAGAGATTATTCAAAAGTCACATACATATGATTCCTACCACAACTTGAATGAGAGATATTGTTTATTCTCATCCTCATTTTTATACATATCATGTATATTTGCTTTACATATTTCAAATGGTGCCCAGGGTGAGGCGAAAAGGAGGGAGGAAAGAGGTACGTATTCGTGAATAATATTTAACACAAAACCCAGTCGGGTTGAAAACAGAATCAAACACAGAGGAATAAAAAGGCATTGTCTCGTAATTCAAGGGCAAGCTACAAAAGGGTTCAGCTGCGTGGAGATGATTAATTGTATGGAACCGTCCGGGTTCTAACAACCAAACCCTTAATGAATACAGAATCGAGCATGCGGGAGGAAAAGAGTGGAACCGCACCCAAAGACTCAGTTAATACAAAAAATCGTATCATAAAAATGAAGGGCCTCACAATACAGTGTAAACAACTGTTGGTTATTGTTAGTATAAGGAACTCATCGTAGTTTGACACTAAACCGTTACTAAAAATGCAGATATAATGTGTCTAAAACAAAGAATTAGTAAAATAATAAGGGCCCAAGTTGAAGCATGCTTGTATAAACATGCTTCCTAGTCCTATACCTGGAAAATTAGTATCTTGGTTCACGTTCGTTTAGTCTTCAAAAGACGAGCATAAAACGGACTCAAATCTACAAAATGGAAAGAGAGCTTTGCATAATCTCCGAAATCGCGTGGGGGCAACATCTCACAAGGAATACGAGCGAGTGTTTAAAATATTGCTTACCGCCGTATGCTTCGTCTAGCTGTCACGCATTAGTCGTGAAGAGTGCGGGCGGGCGGCGTAGTATCCGTATTTAAGCTAAGGAGCGCGTGCAGGCGCAGCCGCTAGATTCTGGCGGTGCCCGCACCTCGTGAAACAGAAAAAAGACTCAGATTGCCGGTTTCACTAGCGACGATAGGGTGATAGATGGAGGGTTGCAAACTACCTCAAATATGTCTAGTATCATGGTTAAAGATTGTGATAGAATGTATAAACTTGAATTATGACAGCTGAGGCTATTGAGGCTGATGGCAAGTGTATACGAACTAGTTTATGGGCAAGATACCTCAAAATCGTCAGGTGACATGGTATTAATTGTTATAGAAATGCCCAGATTGCTAATACATTGGATTCAACATCATGTAAAAAAGTCAGCTAAGGCTATTAACAAAGGCAGTGCATAAGGACATGTTTAAAGGCATGATCTACGTTGAGGCTATCTACATATAACAGTGTTTCATATGCCAAACAAAAACCAAGATTAGTAACAAAGTAGCTGGTTAAGTTCCTCGAAGTATGATCTGCAGAGGGAAAAAGAAGGAAGAACAGTCCCACTTATGCACATTACAGACTACTTACAGATTCTATTACGGTAAACATGCTAACTGTGCAAAACTAGCATCTTGTTCATTCAAACCCTCATATACAGTATTGAAACAGGTCATCCATTTGCTCTCTCCGAGTGTAAGAATAGCACCTATATTCCCTCCCCTGGGGGCCTAAGGATACCTTTTCGAGTACCACCCATTTCAACAACTCAGGTGTGTGATCTGATATCTTGCAATGTTCAACAAGGAGTGCACCTTGGGTGTCACATCTTATTCTGCTGTGATGTTGTAGTATACATGCTTTTATCTTTTGTTGAGTTTGGCCAATGTAGGCCAGACCGCATGGGCATATAATGCAGTAGATCACACCGCTAGTGTTACAGTTCGTGAATGCTCCCAGGTCAATAGTTTGTTGTCTATACGTGAAATGCTTCGTTTGCATAGCGGTTTCGCAGGCCTTACACTGGCCGCATTTAAAGTGGCCCACTGTCGCCGGCAGAGTCCACCTTGATTGCAATGTTGGTGGTCTAGGGGTATCCAAGAAAGAGCAGACCACATGGTCTCTTACACTTTTCGCTTTCTTAAAGGAATGCATAGGAGGATCGTGTTGGCCAATGTCATCAGCAATCAAGGCCCAATGTTTATTAATCGTTTTGCAAATTGCATTACTCTTAGTGCAATATGTAGTGACACATATCATCCGTGTGAGACTGTCATTATTCTTGTCCTTGGTGGTTAGAAGTGCATCACGGGGGCTATACAAGGCCCGCTTCTGTGCTCTTTTAACGAGTCATCTTGGGTATCCCCTGTCTAGGACTCTCAATGTTAGATCTGCTGATTCCTTAAAATAGTCTCCTCTGTTCGAGCAATTCCGGCGTATTCGCAAGAATTGGCCTACAGGCAAATTGTCCCTCAGGCCACGCGGGTGGTGACTGTTGTATTGCAGTAACGAATTCCGTTCCGCTGGTTTCCGGTATAGTGTAGTATTTAATTGGTTCTCTTCGTGGAATACAGTAATGTCTAGGAAGTCAACCTTGTTGTAAAGTGAACTGTATATCTTCACTCTGTTAGTTCAACCAAAGGTTAAATGAATCCAAGGAGTCCTTAGTGCCTGTCCATAGCATGAGCACATCGTCGATGTAGCGTTTCCACCATACAATATAACTTCGGTGGGGATTGTTGCAACTTAAGACATGTTTTTGTTCGACGTCATCCATGTAAATTATCGCCAAGTCAGGTGCAAAGGCTGCCCCCATGGCGACACCCTTAGTTTGGAGGTAAAAACTATCTTGGAAGATGAAAAAGGAAAATGCTACTTACTAGATGCATCTGTTCTTGGCATGTAAAGCTGCAGAGTTACACACTATGCATAGATGGCCACCTAGTGTTGGTCCCGGATGTTTCCAGTTTGTTTTGTTGTAGAAAAGTCTTTCAGAGTCACAGGATAGGTGACTCCTCCTTAGGATGATACTGCGCATGGGCATCGGCTCCATCCCCAGATTGTTTTTCGCCAGTAGGGAAGTGATGGAGCTGTACAAGAAGTAGTGATGCCCATGTGATTTGTATCTCAATAAGATAATACTGGAACAGATAAAGGTAGCCGGGGAGGCGGGTGGGCGTGTGTAACTCTGCGGTTCTACATGCCAAGAACAGATGCATACTGATAAGTAGCATTTTCCGTTCGAGGCATATGAGCTGCAGATTACACACTATGCATAGATTGTATAGCAGTACCCACACCTAGCGGCGACCACCCGTATCTGTTGCAGTTGTTTGAAACAGTGTTTTTAATACAGCTTGGCCCACAGTGGCTTGTTGTTTAGTTTGCACATCTACACAATAATGTTTAGTGAATGTGTGCTGTGTAAGCCATGTAGCTGCTCTGCATATGTCATCTAAGGGGATGTTCCATAAGAATGCCATTGAAGCCCCTATCTTTCTTGTTGAGTGGGCTATTGGAGGAATTGTTAACGTGCGTTTTGCTTTTTGGTTACAAATTTGTATGCATTTAGCTATCCATCTGGCGATCCCAGATTTTGAAATAGGGTTGCCCTTTTGTGGCGTCGAAAATGACACAAAAAGTTGTTTTGTTTTACAAAAGGATTGTGTCCTTTTGATATAGTACAGCAGTGCTCTTAACGTCTAAGGTGTGTAGAGCCCTTTCTGCGACAGCTTGAGGCTGCGAGAAGAATACGGGCAGCTCCACCGAATGGTGAAATGACTTTAGGCAGGAATTTTGGATTAGCACTAAGAACCACTTTGTTGTGATGCATTTGCAAAAAGGGTTCTTGAATGGTAAATGCTTGTAGTTCACTAACCCTTCTAAGAGAAGTAATTGCTACCAGGAAAGCTACTTTCCAAGTTAGGAATTGCAATTCACATTTATGTAATGGTTCAAAGGGAGGACCCATTAACCTTGTAAGAACAATGTTCAGGTTCCACACTGGTGCTGGTGGCGTTCTGGGAAGAATTATTCTTTTGAGTCCTTCCATGATAGCTTTAATAGCTGGTACTCTTTAAAGAGACAGGTTTTGTCAGTTTTGTAAGTATGCTGCAATGGCAGCAAGGTGTAGTCTGATAGACGTATAGGCTAAGTTACACTTTAGAAGGTGTAATGGATATACTATGATGTGTTGGATAGACACGTCTAAGGGATCGATTTGGTTGTTTTGGCAGTAATTGACAAAGCATTTCAACTTGGCAGCATAACATGCTCTGGTAGTGGGACGTCTAGCCTCTTGAATAATGTTCATGCATTCTGGAGGAAGGTTGAGGTAACCAAACTCTATGACCTCAGGAGCCAGATCGCTAGGTTGAGCTGAGCTGGGTCTGGGTGTCTGATCTCTCCATGGTTCTGCGTTAATAGGCATGGAGATAGATTTCGTTTTTGTTGTGGCACCACAGACATTTGCAGCAGCGTGGTGTACCACGGTTGTCTGGCCCAAGTTGGAGCGACTAGAATGAGTGTCAGGGAATGCTGTTGTAGTTTGCGCACCACTAACGGAAGTAGTGGGAGAGGAGGAAAAGCGTACGCAAATATTCTTGACCAGTTCATCCATATCGCATTGCCCTTGGACAATGGGTGTGGGTATCTGGTGGCAAAGTTTGGGAATTTTGAGTTTTCGTGGGTGGCAAAGAGGTCTATCTGAGGTTGTCCCCACCTTTGGAAGAACGGTTGAAGAACTTGCGGGTGAAGTTCCCACTCGTGGATCTGCTGTGCTTGTCGACTTAGCAGATCTGCGATAGTGTTTTGCACTCCTAGCGGTATAGCCCATCTCCATATCTGCTGAGCTAATTGAGAGAGCTGCAGAGAGTGTGTCCCCCCTTGTTTGTTTATGTAGTACATGGCTGTCATATAGTCTGTGCGGACTAAGACAGCCTTGCCTGATACTTGAGTTTGAAATGCTTTTAGAGCTAGAAACAAGGCTAGCAACTCCAAATGATTGATCAGCAGCGGTGCGTCCATTGGGGCGTAGGGGCGTAGCCCCACCAGCCACCACACGGACCCGCATCGCTGCCGCCGGCCGCAATCCTTCTCTAAATAAAATAAATACATTGCAATACATTCATTGCAACAATCAGCCGCCAGGTGGCCTGCTGCAGTTGCGCAATCCCGATAGTTGCGCAATCCCGATGTGGAACTTACAGTGCGCATGCTTGGGAAAGTTGGATACTTCCTCAAGCATGCGCACTGTAAGGTCCCCAGCGGGACCCAGGGGTGCTGTTCGCCTGCCACAGCCCGGGTTCACAAAGGGCGACAGGGCGAGCAGCAAATAAGCCCCCCTAGCCAATCATGGCGCTGTATGCAGCCCCAGGATTGGCTTGTCAGCCCCGCAGCTTCCATCATTGGATGCCGCGTGTGGGGGTATTTGGAATTGGCTGGTTTTCTTTTGTGACGTGGCAGCCGCAAGCTGAGGAGCTAACAGGATGTGGAGCGCATCGGAGCAGCTTGACTGCAGCAACAGGTATTTCGTGTCTGACTCGGCGCTGATAACTCCAATGCTGTGCCCCGGAGTATTTCAAAAGCGTTCCAAAAAAGCCTTGGTTTATTATTCCCACTACTATGATTGTCCTTGGATGAGTGAAACCTTAGGGATCCTGTAGCCCGGTCCGACCCGGGCACCTTTTATCCAAATTATCCTTCGCTTATTCGTGGGTTTGGCACGTTCATGCACCCTGACTCGCATAAATCAATAATTCTCCCAAACTCTTGTAATGGCAGTATCCCACTCGTTTAGGGCTTTCTGGCAAGTCGCTGAGGCGGTAAGAATGTCAGTCGTTAACCTTCACCGTATTCAGACTTTGATGAAAATGAATGCCACGGAAATAGAAATGTGCGGCTACTCAGTCTCCAACAGTACCTTGTTTGTTGTTGAGAGGTGCCAGTGCTCTCTCAGAAAAAGCATTGCACCCCTGCTGAGAAGTGCGTGTACTCTCCTCAGCTTTAATGCAGCTACATGGTACACGGTACATGTTACCTGTTCTTTTATAGCACTGAGTTAAACTGTCAGCCAATGCACCTGCTGCGGAGGTCTCTGTGGAGCCTGTAAATCAGGTCCCAAATCCAATGCGAAAATGCAGTGGGCTAACGCACCTGCTACAGGTGTATGAGTGACATGCCTATCAGCCTCTGTAAGATAGCTCAGAGTTGATGCCCTGCTCCTTCCATCTGTGAATGGCCTCGAAGTCTCAGAATTCAATCCCTGTATGATACCCCCGTAGGGTAATATACCTGCTGCAAAGACATGGTTTTGACAGGTCAAAGACTGCAATCTTTGCAAGGCTAAATCTGCCTTTAATCCTTCCTGAGAGTGATAAAACTGGGCCTAGTGAGTTGTAAAGATAATTTAAAAAGTACCTTCATTGAGTTGAACGGTAGTAATCATTATTGGTCATGTTCCATAACAGTTCTTGTTGTTTATATTGTTTTGTTGGTAACAATTGTGTTTAATTATTGGTAGTAGTAGTGTTGTTAGCAGTACTAATGCTTAGTAGTAGTGGCCACACATACACAGTCGCGCTGGCGGGGTTTCACCATAGCCCAACAAGCCGGGCGACAGCAGCCCGTTATGGATACAGAGGATTAACGCCTGCTTAGCCACATTAAAGCATCATTAACACTGACCCCTAGAAGGCCGATTGCCCTCCGGCTAAGAACGTTAACTTAAGTAGTGTGTGCACACCAGTGAGCGGTTACAGTGGCTGTGGGTGCTAAAGGGAGAATGATTGCTAGTTGTGTGGCGCGGGGTGCAGGCCCTGTGAACGGGGTCGCGGAGGTGTTTGAGGGGGGTACAAAGGGGGTACAGAGCTGGACTACTCCACAAGTTCGGGGAGCAGAAACAGTGGTAACCCCTTCCTGCTAGCTGATTCTTGTATACCTCCAGGCAGCAATATTCAACACTGACAGGCATGGCGTTATTTACAGCTTTAGTGACGCAGTTCTATACCGAGGGTTCTGCGGGCCTCGGCACAGTGAGATGGTGGTAACTGCTCGAAAAGTTTAACACCTTTGAATATGAGAAGGGAAAATTCACTGTGAAGATGGAGAATTTGCTGGTAAATAACCTTATTAGTGCAGGCTGTGTTTCATCTTTTCCGGCAAAAGTCTAAATACAGTGTTTCTTCCCGGCATTATGATTGGTTGACATCACTGTTCTATGTGGATGTGAAACGACTCTGTAATTAGTGTATTGGTAGTTCATCAGACGGATACCAACCTAGATTGGGTTTCTTTACAATCAGAGAGAAAGTGTTGTAGGCCGATTACGTGACCTAAATTGTTTTCTTATTACAGGAACGTTCTGACATCTCTACCAAACAAATAACGTCACTAGTCACTTGTAATAACTTATTACAAGGTGGTAGAGAAATTGCAGCATGCTTGGTTCCACATTTGGCCAGTTGACTATGGCAGGCATGCACTTGAATCACATCATGACGTACTTTCCAGAAATATATGCTTTGATGTAATATAAATGTGCTTGTCCCCACTAATTATATTAAAGAACGTACCCCCAGCTAGGCCTACATGATAGGAATGGAGCAAGTCACCTCTGTGTACCCCTGCATCTATCTACAAAGGTCTCAGCCATGTGCATCTATGTGGTCATGTAACTCCTCAGTGACTTGCAGTATCATTATGTACAGTTGGGTGTACATTATCCCGTATATGTTTAGGAGGTTCGACAGTCCAGCTGGAACGCCAGGCGATAACGTTTTTGAGCTTAGATCTAGAGAAGAGTGATATATGAATTAAACATGCCTTCTCAAAATGAACCTTGTTTACTTAAATCAAAATCCTACAGCTCACACGACCATTGCAGCAGCACTTTATTCATTAACTATGGTCATATATTAGGGGCGTGGACAGCCTGCGATTGGCCTAACCCAAATCTATCAGATGCCTGGTTTCTCCTATAGGGCTGGACGCCACGTGTTCACACGCAAAGAAAATCGTTTTTAACATCTGTTTTAAAACATATTTTAACGAGTTTAATGCAATTTCATATTCCAATTAGTACTAATAGTCAATGATGTTTAAGTATTTTGTGGGTTAATTGTATCACACTTTTATGATTTTAAATGAAATGGAATAAAAGTATTTCTTTCAATTCATGATAAAAATCCAAGGCTGTGTTCAGCGACTTTTGATGGAAACACATGTATACAATTGAGGTTTGCAATCACTAGAAGCTATACTATCATTTTATCCGGGTCCAGAAGTAGTATGTTTGTAATCTAAAAACATGCTTTCACTATTTAATGATTTTAGTTGTGCCACTGTCGTAAACCTCCTGAGAGGTGTAACCTGCTCTGATTGCTAGACTTTCTCTAAATATTACATTTCTTGGGTTCAGTCTTGCGGTGTTGCAGAATCTCTGCCTGGGTGTTTTGTTAAAGCACTTCTTTGGTTGAAAAAGGCCTGACATGCTAATTAAATCAATTCATCCATAAGAACCGCCTGTGGTAGAGGTACATGCATTAACCCTCATCCTCTATGTCAATCAGATTGACTTGTGTTTTTCAAAGTAGAAAAGGTTGAGACCTGCATATGTCACTCTCTGACATGGCAATTGGAGAGAACGTTGGCACAAACATTCTGCATCTGTTTATATTAAATGGTTCCTGGATCTTTGAGTGAGCACCGGCCTAGTGTTGTATCTAAGTCAACCGAAAATAGGGGAAAGTAGTGACTGTGTAAATACCTTCTTCCTAAATGATTGTTGATGAGGGGTAATGAGCCCATGGAACAAAATGTTTTTTTCTTTAAATATCGTGTGTCATATTATGAGTCATTAAACAATGGAAAATGTGAACCGAAGTGGATAATAGAAGAGATGATGAATTCTACAATTTATCAATGGTATAGATATCGTTTTGATAAATTAAACTTTAGTTAACAGTGGACAAACGCAATTTCCATCTGGCAATTTTTATTATTTTGTGAAATGATTATATATTCTCATACAAGACAATGAAATGATGGCCAATAGAAATTAAGCTATATTTGTTTTGATGTTGGTGTCCATGTTTTCAATATTGCTGTGAAAAGCATTACTTGGCATTGCATAGGTACACAATATTGGTAAAGGTATAGCGAACGGTATTTTTAATCCTATTTATACATTCAGGTTGATATACTACCTTCAAGTTTAACAGCTCTGCTAAACAAACATTAATGTGTCAGTGAGACAATAGAAATATATGATTTACAGAATGATTTCTTTATTTAGCAGCAGATATTAGACTATTAGACTCTAAATACTATTTTGACAGCAGAAACCTTTCAAGTATTATAAATTTTATTCTGTCGTAAATGTATGGTTCTGGTTGAGAGCTTGGCTGCTCCTGGAGAACATGTCAATCGATTAGCCACCAGTAAGAATTTTGTCCTCATCGACAAATGTTTTACTTTTTGGGCATTCACAAACATTTGCAATTTGTTGCTGTTTCTCTCTTCAAACAAAGCTTCTGCCTTTGTCGCCTATAAAACACAAAAATTGTGAAACCGTTCATATCCGGATGTTTCCCACTGGATGGAAGCCAGTACCAGTCCATATGATTGCAGAGAAAACGCTTCTTGAGTTCTTTGTAGGGACTTTGCTGTCAGGTTTGTCCTCTGGTTTTAATCGTTAGCTGAAGACAATTATTTTCTGTAGGTCTCTCATACTATATAATAATATGCACTAATTCCCCAAAGAGAGTCACATTTGTTACATGCCACTGTCGTGAGGATGCTGGGGCGATGCCATGATTAGATGCCCCATTGGCTATGCTTGATACTAAAGGTAATGGACTCCTCGCTGCCCATCGCCTAGCATCTGCAGGATGTCAAAACCTGATAAGAGCCAGAGCAGGGAGGCATCATGGACACATTAGCAGCATTGACTCTTCTTGATCATTGGCATCCCCCTGTTGCCACCAGCATGTGGCAGTAGGAGCAGTGAGACCATTCTGCCTGGGGCAGTAGGAGAGTGTGCACCCTTTTGGCTTCCTCCAACCAAAGGAAGGTAGCCACAGTACATTTTGAGTCTAAAGCTCATGTAATTGGTGACGAGAGGGCAGGTGTTGTGTGTGTGTGTGTGTGTGTGTGCACGTGGTGTGTGGGTTTTATTTCATCTTCGGCTCTGAGCTGGATGGAGTAAGGGGCAGGCTTTTGTCAGGCAGAGGGGCACTGAACTCCAGAAGCTCATTCACGCCTCAGTGCAGGGGAACAGCATATGCTGCGGTGACTTGTTACAATATCAATTGTGAACTGCACGTTTTGAAAGTGCAAGGTGTCACTGCAGCTATATTCAAAGGTCTTTTTAATTGTACCCCATAAATGTTTAAACATCCTTTCGTTTTTTACTGCAGTGCGTGTGTTGTACTAAAGTATGTAAACCGTTGACCCCTTTGTTTACTGGGTACCAGTGAAGCCCCGGGTAATGTTTGTTGCCACCCTATATTCGTCCCTCTGTCTGTCCCTCTCTAAAAGATGCTGGAAATTCAGTTGTTTAGTTCGGCAGATTGTGGGTCTGCAATAGCTCGGATTCACTTATTTGTTTCAAAGTCAAGTTTTTTTCTCAATGGGCCTTTGATTAAGATGGATTAAATGATTTTAAACTGACCGACAACAGGGTATTTATTCAAATTTTGTGATAAGGTTTATTATCAATATTATTAAACACAATTGTTTTATTACATTTATGTATCGTTACATGGAGCACAGAGGGGCTTCCTGGCACCTTTATTAGAAAACAAAAAAAATGACCACATTTCTTGTCAAATTAATTCACGCTAAGCAATAACCAACTGAAAATGAAAGTGACTTTTATTGGTGTGAAAGCTGTGGGGTTCTCTGAAAGGAGTGAAGCACTTTGAATTAAATAACTAAGCTCTGTGTATGTGGTAAGGTCTTCAGTGTGTCTCACTCTCTCTCGCTTTCTTTTTCACACCATTTTCCTCTGCACTCTTTCTCTCTTTGAAACATGCTCCCATGTCCCTCCCCATGTATTCCTGGAATCTTGCACCTGCATGCAGCACATGGTGGTTTCTCACAGTACACCACATGTCGACTGCCCCTCCACCTTTATTCATGTTTGAGGGTAGGTTATGTGTATTTGTAGAGCGCTCCACCGCCCACGAGGGTATCCAGGCGCTGTGTACGGGTCCAGCCTCGCCTAGAGGACCTAGGGAGAGTTATTCGAAGGACCAGTTCTTCTTCAGCTGTATGTGTGGTGGGAGTAAAGCACAACTTGTTCTTTATCCATCACATCTTTTGTTTTTGATGTGCGTGTAAGCCACTGCTAATCGCCTAACATTGGCCTCCGAGCACCTGGAGGAGTACATACAGAGCCGGCTTTAGGGCGGTGAGACGGGTGCAGCAGCACCTGTTGCTGACCTTGGTTGGGGGCACGGTTTAAATTACTTATGGGTTTAAAAGGACTGTGATTCTGGGCAAATAACTTAATCTCCCTGTGCCTGAATGTTTCCCTGTGTAACATAACCGGTGCTTATGTAAAGTGCTCCAATACCTATGGGTCGAGTTTGTGCTATATAAATCTGCATTAAAAAAAGGCTTATTGTATGTTGATGGCAAGGAAACCAGTCACATCTTTTCTGCTGGTGCGTTTGAATTACAAGGCTCATCTCTCCCGTTTTGTCGCTTTCACTCAGAGTTTTTTGGGAATATCCTGATTAAGTGATTTGTAATGAATCTGTCACACATATATTCCTCATTGCCCCATTGCTTCCCCAGTGACTTCCCTGCCAAAAGACAACTGGATCCCCTTCCAGCAGTATCTGAGTCTGAAATGTGTCTCTGTTATGTAATGCTCACCTTAAATTTAGCCTTTACTACTCACATCAGTGGCACCTCCTGTTGTGGTTGTGGGCAAAGTTTTATAATTGGGTAGCTCCTGTGCATTTTCATAACTAATAGGTGGGACAGATGCTAGTATATAAGCGATCCTTTGGGATGGTCTGAGAACGGTTCAATACATTTTAC
This sequence comes from Lissotriton vulgaris, assembly GCF_964263255.1. NCBI lineage: Eukaryota > Metazoa > Chordata > Amphibia > Caudata > Salamandridae > Lissotriton > Lissotriton vulgaris. Next base: position 267,657,186 of record NC_141690.1, on the reverse strand, counting down.
TCCTCTGCATGTACCATTGTTGCTTGCTTGGCATCAGTCATGGGCCATTGACATCCCATTCTAGTTGCTAAATATTCTGATTTAAAGCTGTGAAAACACAAGGAATCTATTTACTCCACATCAAAAACTGTTTATTGGTAATGGGGTAACAGTCAGTGCCAATGTTGTAGGGCAGGATCTTGATATGGCTGCCATCCTTCCATCATGCTGCCTTATCCATGGTTGCTGAGTCCATCTTAGATTAACTTCACTCTGTCAGTGCCACCAATTGCAATGATTTGATCTTTCCTTGTGTCATCACCCACAACAAATTCTTCTACTCTTAGAGCTGAAATTTTCATGAAAGTCTTATAGTCTGAATTCAGCACCTGAGCGTAATAGGACGGAATGTATGAAGCTCTGTGGTTATACTGAATAAGCAGCTACCTATGTTATGCCATCTATTAATGTAATAACTGCACTTTCACAATTGCTTTATTAACCTTCCTGCTTTCTCAAATTTGCTTGAAAATGCACGATTTTTCTTCCTTTTTTTCAAAATTTTCTTGGGGGGGGTTATTCCCCCCAAACCGCCCTTTTGGGGTTCAGGCTCGCTCGCTACGCTCGCTCGCTACGGTGCAGTATGCAAATCACTTTGCGCCCCAACACTTTCAAATGTCACCCACCGCCCCTGTGATTGATATGGAGTAACTTTTGTTGCTGTGTCCACCTGACCTGCATGGTGTGATGCAGTAGATGGGCTCCCCAGCCGGAGAGCGATGCGTCCGCTGTCATGACTATTTGGGGAACTGGCTCTAGAAACGGTCGTCCCTTGGAAAGGTTTTTGGTGTTCCACCATTGCAGAGAACGATGAGTCCGACCGTCTACCAACACTAGGTCTGTTAATTGACCTTGAGCCTGGTTCCATTGGCGTGCTAGGCACTCTTGAAGTGGACGCATTTGCAATATTGCGTGAGGTACTACAGATATGCAAGATGCCATCATTCCTATGAGTTGCATGAACACTCGAGCTGGTAGCGAGTGTTGTGGTTTGGATTTTGTTAGGAGAGTTTGTACTCTTGTTATCCTGGCTGGAGGGGGATAAGCTAGTGTTAATTGGGTGTTTATTGTAGAGCCAAGATATTGTTGTGTGTGCGAGGGGTGAAGGTGCGATTTGACGTGCTGGAGCACAGCAGTCTCCGCTCCTCAGAAGCAGGTGCGATTTGACGCACCGGAGCACAGCAGTCTCCGCTCCTCAGAAGCATTTTTAAAATCTTGTTTTGTTAAAAATTGTATTATCTGTTGCCGTATTTTAAAATTCACAAGCCCGATAGCCCTCACCTGCACTCCTGTACCCTCGGACGCTTGGCTACCCGCACCTCCCCGGTCCACCATGGGATTCTTCCTGATTGTTGCGGAGGGACGAGCGGAACAGTAATTAGATCTCTGGGTTAGAGGGGAGGAGGGAGCAGCGCTATTGGCTGACCCCACGTGTACCTCCCCCAGCACCACCCTCAAAAGACATATGCCTTTCTCCGCGCGTAGCGAACGCGCGGCTACCCGCACCTCCACGGTCCACCACGGGATTCTTCCCAATTGTTGTGGAGGGAGGCGCGGAACAGTAATTAGATCTCCGGGTTAGAGGGGAGGAGGGCGCAGCGCTATTGGCTGACCCCACGGACACTGCTCTTAAAACCAGAGGCTCCTCATTTGCGCAGCTGAGGCGCGCTGGTGCACAGCAGTCTCCGCTCCTCAGAAGCATTTTTAAAATCTTGTTTTGTTAAAAATTGTATTATCTGTTCCCATATTTTAAAATTCACAAGCCCGATAGCCCTCACCTGCACTTCTGTACCCTCGGACGCTCGGCTACCCGCACCTCCCCAATCCACCATGAGATTCTTCCCGATTGTTGTGGAGGGAGGCGCGGAACAGTACTTAGATCTCCGGGTTAGAGGGGAGGAGGGCGCAGCGCTATTGGCTGACCCCACTGGCACCGCCCTTAAAACCAGAGACTCCTCACTTGCGCAGCTGACGCGCGCCGGAGCACAGCAGTCTCCGCTCCTCAGAAGCATTTTTAAAATCTTGTTTTGTTAAAAATTGTATTATCTGTTGCCGTATTTTAAAATTCACAACCCCGATAGCCCTCACCTGCACTCCTGTACCCTCGGACGCTTGGCTACCCGCACCTCCCTGGTCCACCATGGGATTCTTCCTGATTGTTGTGGAGGGACAAGCGGAACAGTAATTAGATATATGGGTTAGAGGGGAGGAGGGAGCAGCGCTATTGGCTGACCCCACGGGTACCGCCCCCAGCACCACCCTCAAAAGACATATGCCTTTCTCCGCGCGTAGCGGACGCACCAGCTGCGCGCCAAAGGCAAGCCCGTCTGCGTCCGTCCGTGTCCGGCCGGGGCCAAGGGCCATAACCCCTGTCCGCCCGCCCGCCATTACGAGGAGATATAGCCCAAGGCATTTACTCCAATTAAGAAGAAGTCCCCCTACCTCCTGCCATAGCTCTGGGGACCTAGCAGCTCAAGACTCCACCAGCTGCCACAAATGCGGCTTTTGCCTCTGCCCCACGGTCCTACCTAAGGCAGTTCAACATAACATGTATCTGCTGAACTGTAGGTCCCTCCCTAAACACTTCATAGAAATCTCAATGTTGCTGGAAGAGCTTACACCCGACATTCTATTCTTAACTGAGACATGGCTGCATGATCAGTCGGAACCTGACCTCGTTCAAACTCTTCCCCAGGGATTCCAAATTCTCCGCAAAGGGGGAAGGAGAGGGGGACTAGCAGTAATCTACAAAAACGGAATTAAATGCCGGAGGTCCCCTGTCTCAATCCCGGATTGCGAGAGCCTTGCTTTCACCTTAGAGCTTTCACACACCAGCACCTTCTCAGGGATTCTCTTTTACCGCCCACCGGGTCCGCTAGGACAGTTCCCTAGTGCCTTTCCATCAATTATTGCAAATCAGGCCTTCAGCCCATCTAACTTTACCCTCCTAGGGGACCTCAATATTCATTTTGATGACTCTACAGATGCTACCGCCCAAGAAATGACTAGTAATCTTGCAGCCCTGCAGCTAAAACAACGAGTGTCCAACCCAACTTATAATAAGGGCCATCTTCTCGACCCCATATTTTCTAATTGTCCAGACTTGCATACAGAAACACCCCTCCCCTTACCATGGACAGACCACTTTCTCATTCCAATATCCTGGTGCACTTCTGAATCACACCCCCTCACGCTTCCAGAAGCTTGCAGAGGGCGCAACTGGTCAAAACTCCCCTTAGCTGAGTGAAAGACAGGCCTCGAATCCACTAGACCTTCCAGCTCCTCTGATCCCCTCCTGGCCAATGAGAGATTCAACAATTAGATCTCTGCGTCACTCAACCTTCTGCTCCCTATCGAACCCATCAAACCTAAACGCAGCAACAAGACAGCGTCCTGGTACTCCCCTGAACTCAGAGACCAGAAACGCGCCTGTAAAAAATTAGAAAGAAAATAGCGCCTCCACTATTCCCCTGCCAGAAAAACTGAATACAGAGCAGCAATTAAAGCTTACAAAGCTAGTATTAAACTCACACAGGCATCCTTTTTAGAGGGTAAAATAGCTGATGCTGAGTGTAAGCCAAAAGAAATATACCGTATTGCAAAAACGCTATTACATTTACCAGAAAAACAGCAGGACGTCCCAGATGTCCAAACCCACTGTGACAACCTGGCTGACTTTTTCGATCAAAAAATAGGAAAAATCTACAGATCCTTTCACCTGCCTCTGAATGATATTAAAATCCCGCCACAATCCGAGCCCCAACCCTACGCCACACTTGACCACTTCCCCTCTTTGGATGTGAACACCTTAGAAATTATTATGCACCAGGTGAAATCTGGTTCCCCCAACGATCCAGCACCTCCTCGAGTCTTACTCTCAGTTGACACCCATATTATACCCACCATCTTGGAATTAATTAATAATTTTCTCGTCTCAGGTATTGTCCCCCTTCCATGGAAATAAGCCATGATAAAAGCTCTCTTAAAAAAGCCAAATCTGGACAAAGACAACCCGGCCAATTATCGACCTATTTCCCTGATGCCATGGATGAGCAAAATCCTTGAAAAACACATAAACACTGTGGTAACGAATTACTTGGAGACTAATAACATTTTAGAACCCACTCAGACCGGCTTCTGTCCCCTTCATGGGACCGAGACTGCCCTGGTGGCCGTAACAGAGAAAGCTAGGAAGATCTTAGACAATGGAGGCTCTGCCGCCATTATCCTCCTTGACTTAAGTGCCGCCTGAGACACAGTGAATCACAACATCTTATTGCAGCAGGGGAATCACGGGCCTGGCACTAACCTGGCTTAAATCCTTCCTGTCTAACCGCTCTTTTCGGGTTTTTGAGGGCAACAATAATTCATCCAGCAAACCCCTCAACTATGGTGTACCGCAGGGCTCTTCTCTGAGCCCTATGCTTACATTTATATGAGCCCCCTAGCTGAGATCGTCCGTCCTTTTGTCGTAAAAATCATCACTTACACAGACGATACTCAGCTAGTGGTGGCTTTCAATCCCCCACAAGGCGCACATAACCAACCCAAGGAATGTCTGGAAGCAGTCCACAGTTGGATGACCTCCTCTTGCCTTAAACTGAATGAGGAAAAAACAGAGCTGATGCTCCTGGGTACGCCCACGAATAACACCATCGACTCACTATGGCCCCCATGTCTAGGAGCTGCCCCCATACCGAAGGATAAAATCAAAAGCCTAGGAATATGGCTTGATAAGCCCTTAAACTTGAACTGCCAGGTGGCCAAGCTTACCGCCACCTGCTTCGGCCTGGATTTTGGAAACGCTCTGTATCTGGGTGCACCCCAGACTACTATAAACAAACTGCAAATAATTCAAAACTGTGCTGCAAGAACCCTCATTCAAATCCCTTGTCGCTCCTCTGTCAAAACCAGACTCTGGGACCTACACTGGCTCCCAGTCAGGGAAAGGATCCAGTTTAAAGCAATGTGTATTACGCATCAATCCTTTTGGGGGACAGGTGCTACTATCAACCAACCCTTGATAACCACCTACCACCCAACCAGACAGCTCAGATCAAGCACGTCTTTTTTGGCCCTCATACCTAAGATAAAGAGGTCCAGATGTGGAGGTCGCTCTTTCTCTTACAATGCGGCCGGGCTGTGGAACTCCCTTCCCCTCGAACTCAAATCGGAACCCAAATTGCTAGTTTTTCGGAAACTGTTGAAAACCTGGCTGTTTAATAAACCTGACTAGCTCTGATTGCTGTTAACCAAGTGTGACGTCTGAGCTATAGGACGCCTGAGGGTAGATACTGCGTTATACAAATAGTCTTTTCATTTCATTAATTTCAATGTGAATCCCAAGTCGCAAAGCAGTTGAATAGTAGTTTAAGTGTTTTGCACACACTGTCTGTATGAGCTGGCTTTTATGAGCCAGTCGTCCAGGTATGGGAAGACGTGAATGTGCTGCTGTCTTAAGTGAGCTGCTACTACTGCTAGGCATTTAGTAAACACCCTTGGCGCTGTTGTGACTCCGAATGGGAGCACTTTGAACTGGTAGTGTTGTCCGTCTAGCACAAATCTGAGATATTTTATGTGTGCTGCGTGGATGGGAATATGGAAGTATGCGTCCTTGAGATCTAGAGTGACAAGGAAGTTGTTTAATAGTAGTAATGGGATGACCTGTTGTAGTGTGGCCATATGAAAATGATTCGACTGCATGTAAATGTTCATAGGTCTGAGGTCTAGGATGGGTCTTAGAGATCCGTCCTTTTTTGGTATTAGGAAATATAGGGAATATACTCCTTTGTTTTTCTGATGCTCTGGAGCTATTTCTATTGCATTTTTCTGCAGGAGGGATATTACCTCCTATCTGAGCAGTGTTAAATGTTCCTGTGACATTGGACGTTGCTTGGGAGGTATATTTGGGGGGGGGGGGCGAGGGGGTAGATGTTAGTTCCAGACAATAAATAACCTGATTTAATTATTTGGAGCACCCACCTGTCTGATGTCATGTTTTCCCATGCTGGCAGGTACTGTTGAAGTCTTCCCCCAACAGGAGTGGAATGAGGCGGGGGAAGGGTAAGGGAGTCATTGGGCATGGGTAGAGGCAGAGCGTGAGTTATTATTTTTGCCTCTGCCTTTGTTATTGTTACCCCTGTACCCACCCCTTTGGTAGCCTTTACTGTAGGTAGACTGTGTAGGGGCTTTGTATGAGGAGGAAGCGGTCTCTGAAGTATATCCCCTGGTGGCACCTTGATAGTTTGAGCGACGAAATGAACGTCTGAGAGCCTGCGACTGCAGGGCTCCCATAGACTTGGCGGTGTATGTATCTTTTTTAATTTTCTCTAATGATACATCTACCTCGGGTCCAAATAGATGTTATTGGTCAAAGGGTTGGTTAAGAATGGCGCTTTGTACCTTGGGTTTGAACCCTGATATACGCAGCCAGGCGTGTCTGCGTAGCAAGACGCTGGTGTTAACTGCCCTGGAGTCTGTGTCTGCTGCATCAAGGGCGCACCTAATGGAGGTGTTTGTGATGTTCTTCCCTTCCTGGATGAGCTCGTTTACTCTATCCTTGTACTTGTCAAGGAGGTGCCTCATTAGTGACTCTAGCTCATCGTAATGTGCCCTGTCTTATCTACCAAGCAGTGCCTGTGTATTGGCGATACGCCACATGTTTGCTGCTTGAGACGCTGTTCTTTTGCCTGATGCTTCAAGTAGCTTATACTCTATCTGGTGGTGCAGCCTCACCCGATGTTTGGGAGTTTGCCCTTTTGCGTGCGTTGGAAACTACCAGTGAGTCTAGTGGTACTGGGTCTTTAATATAAGCTGGGTCAAATGGAGCAGCCGTATATTTTTTCTCTATCTGAGGGTTAATGACCCGAGTTCTGACAGGGTTCTTAAAGACTTCGGGAGCATGCTTGAGCACTCCCTTCAGCATGGGCAAGATGGAGGACGACCTTTGTGCATTATCAAATGTATCCATAAGGAAGTCTTCCTCAACAGGGTCTGTATAAATGTCTAAACCATGATAATGATCAGCCCTGTGAATTAATTTGTTAAACCCAATGGTGTCTTCTGGTGGGGAAGGCCTTGAGATTAAATGTCGTCCTGAGGGACAGTTGGGACATCTGGGGTGGTATAATTGTCCCAGGGGTCTGGGGATCCTGTGGGAGTTGTTGGATCAGGTGTGATACCCCCCATGTCATCAGAACTATCATCCCTGTGTGGTGTGATAGGGGATGCTGGTGAATGCTGTGGTGGTGGTGAAAGAGAAGGGGAAGGCAGTCTCAAGGGCGAGGTAGCCATGTCCTTCTTGAAATGCGGAGCTGGAGCTGGAGCTGGAGCTGGTGTGTCCAGTGGTCGCTTCCTTGGAGCCAAAACTAGGTGTCCAGTGACTGGGTCCTTGGCCAAAGGCTTTTGAGCCGGGTCTGGGTAGGATAAATCCGCGATAGGGGATGGATCTTTCGGTGCGGAGGAAGTCTTGTGCACCGAGGCGGCTTGTTTTGGCTTTTTAGCAATGTCTTTCACTGGGGAGGCAGCCGTCTTTTTTCGGCTCCGAAGCTTTCCTCGGTTCCGAGTGTTTTTTCGGTTCCGGTATTGTTTTTGGATCCGATGACTTTTTCGGATTTGATGATTTTTTCGGTTCCGGTGGAGTCTTGGAACCTGAAGCTGACTTGCTTGGTTCCGGCCTGGTATTCGGTGCCGAAGGAGTAGTGGTGTGCTTCGGTGCCGGTGGCTTGGATGTCGGGCCCGTTGTCTTTTTCGGTGCCGGTGCGTGTGCGCCGGCACTGTGTGAAGGTCGACTCGAGCTGGAGTCGCCTGAAGGCTTGGCTAGCTTCTTAGCCGTGTAAATACAAAATATGTTCTAGCGTCTAGGATCTGATGGAACAAAAGGAAACAACAAACTCAACAAGAATCAAAGTGTCGTTTAGAAAATTACATATAATCTTATATGTGCAGATTCCCATCATACACCAGAAACGGTGATCAGCTTCATCATTTGGGTATCCTTTGTCTATAGGAGTGACAAATATGCTCTATGAAAATCAGAGCTTGCAGGTGTCACAAAGGTATAGAAACCAGTTTGACCACTTTTATTTAGGACAGCTATTTAGTAAAACTGGTCCTAGTATTCACGGTTTTAGGTCGAGCCTGGGAATACGCATCCGAAGGATGCGGTCCAGGTGGAGAACTATAGCTAGCTGACTCGGGGGAATAAAGGACAAGAAACTGCCACGCGCTTCTCTCCGGCTGGATTTCACTGCGTGCACGCGCACCCAGACTCACGCATGCGCACATACACATACACACACATACACAGCCACACGCATACACAGCCACACGCATACACAGGCCCCCCCCCGTCGCCGCCGCCGCCGCACCTACACATACACTAGCGCACCTACACGCACACACAGAGACCCCCCCCCCACACACACACACCAGCGCACACACATCCCCCCCCCACTCACCGGTCTCTTTCTGCGTGTTCTGTGTCTCTCTCTCCGTGTTCCGTGTCTCTCTCCCTCGGGAGCCAGTGGGTCAGTCTGAGCATGGGAGGTCCGCACTGGTATCCGCTGGTCTTCACCCAGGCCCCCTCCTGGGACCCGGGACTTCAGCTGCCACTTTGTTTTCGCTCCGGGGCTCGCTCCTAAAAAACGAAACTTTGGAATGACGCGCATGCGCAGGCAGCTCCCGCCCGGGTTACAGCCCAGTACTGAGCTGCTTTCGGTTTGGTTTCGTAGTCTTTCGTGTTCGCTGCGGTGGCTGCCGTTACCAATATTTAAGATGACTACACTTTCGTGGCCGCAGATGGTACGTACAAAGTGCACTTTTCCCATTACACATACTGCAGAGGGACTGGAACAAAAACCCTTCACGCAGTGCACTTTTTGTATTTACATGCAGCTTGACGCCGTTGCTGGGCCTTCTGTGACTGTATTTAGTGCACACATACTGCCCTGTTTGTTATTACGTAGCTCACGTGAAGTGTACCTCGTGCACTTTCACCACAGGTGCGAACTTGGTGCCAGTACATACGATTTGTATTTCTCAATTTTCCACAAGCAAATCTACACGAAGTGAGCAAGGGTTGGTCCCCGCATGGAGATTTGCACAACTGTGAAGGTGTGGTGGCGTTAAGAAAAGGCTACTACATGTACCTGAAATGGCGCATCTATGCGTGATTTATGTATCGGCTGTCACTTTGGAGTTAGCAGTGCAGTTGTGCCTTTTTAGGTGTGCATATCAGACACGTGGGTAGCAGTTAATGTTTGTCCTGTAACGTGTATTTTTGCGACAGCACAGGTGTCCCGGTGCAGATGAAGGGCACTTTTGTCTCTGGTCCTGTTTCCCTGCCTCACTTTCTCTTCCATCTCCTGGCCTATGTCCCTCCCTTTTTTCTCCCTTGCTCTTTTCATTTCCTAGTTTTTATTTTATTTTAAGGCTAATAACATTGCTGGTGCAGAAGGGTCATAAGCACAGTACATTTGTCAGCGTCCTTGCAGGTGTGACCCTGGTCAAACTTCCCACACTAGTCGCGCAACTGTCTTGCGAGGTTGTAGACTCGAGCTGTGTTTTGGAGGCCAGAAAATGCACAGGAGTGTGTTTCACGTAACCACTACAAAGAAGGATTGTGGCGGAATGGTATTAAACATGGTTGCCGAGTATTTGCATTGCAGCCAAGATTCACGTTGTGCAGTGTCTGGCGGGGCGTAATGTCCTGCTGTTCTCTGTTCAGTTCGCCTGTTGCAGCTTTCCTTTTTGGTTAAAAACAGCTGAGCGTTTGGCACTCTGATAGAAGGATGCCCAGGGGCAAAGGCTTTAATGAAGCTGCACTTAGACTTCGTAGAAGGTGCTTCGTGTGCAAAACACTTCTCATTCGCAAGCATAGCGCCACTGACTTTTGTACATTGCAAAGTTCACCAAAGTGCTTTGCCCTTCGTAATTAACCATATGAATTGCAGACCGCACGTTGACATCCAAAGGTGGCATCCCAGTGGTTCCTCGCACAGTGTGACGCAGGCGCGCAACACCCATTGGGCTCACGGGGCTTCAGCCCCCCCCCCCCCCCCCCCCTCGTGTGTGTCAGCCCTGGCGAAGACAGCTTCGTGGACTGGCGAGCATCTAATTGCAGCCACACCTGAGCACTTAACAGGTCTTTAAACAACCATTTACATGTAAATGAGGCTTTTGTTGTGTGCGCACCCCTTCTTACAGCCACTCTGAAGAATTAGCCCCCCCCTAATCTTGTTCACCCCCCCCTTACCCCCCCCCCCCCCCCCCCCGAAATATGGCTCTCGTTGCCCGCCTGGTGTGACGTGCTTGGCGACTGCTTGCGAAAGCATAGAATTATTCCTGCCTTGCTCGGGCTCCCGGTCACCATTCACACAGTGTAAACTGTTCTTACTTGACAGCCTGCACTGTGCTTGTGCACTCTGGGGAGCTCACATTAGTGCCCGGTTTGACCCCTGACCTTTAATGGAACACGGGTGGCGATGCAGGCATATTCCAAGTGCTGTACTGGAGTTCTGCCTTACAGTGCAGGCATGTCACATGTCAGCAGTTGCTAATTCTCGCACCGTATCTCAAGCAGAGCCCCGTGCCATCACTATTAATGAGGAGGGTGCTTAGCAACTTTCTGAAAAGTCCCTTTTCACTGTGAGAAGCTGTGAGACTCTTTGAGGCTTCTCGCAGCATAAATCAAAATATTGTGCTGCAGAAAGTGGAGCCAGGTGGTGTGTATTTTAATCCAATTTTTCCAAATTGTGCAGTCGGGGGATGTGGCAACGTGTCCGTGCTTTGAAACCATATTAACAAGTACTAAGCATTAGGTGCAAAAGTGGGCACGTGCAGGGGTTTTAATCACGTGATAAAGGTGATTCGAAGAAACGTATGGAAGGGCATTGGGGGACACGGGGGGTAGGGGGGGGCAGCACTAATCTACCTAAACCAATACCAACAACACATCTTTACAAGCGGAATCAGCTATGTACTAAATGGAAAGGCCACGACAGGCTTCCACTAGCACTAAGGTGCCATTTAATGTTAGATAGTGCACTCAATAAGTGCTTCTAACAACGCAAATGAAGTGTCCATTTGCTTTTTCTCGTGGATACATTTCCTGCTGTGGGACCAGAAGGCCTGAGTTCTGTTTGTAGATTCTCTGCTTGCCTTGTATTCAGAGCCCCAGAGGAGAGCCAGGGTGCACGCTGGTGCCCAGGCTCATTTCCCCAGCTGCCCAGCACTTAAGTGGGCAGCTGCATCGTTTAGGCCCTAAAAACCCTTGCGCATTCTTCTTTGGCTGCCTGCGCAGCCTGCCCTGACTCTGCTGGACAAAGGGCGTTTGAGCCCCTGAGAGGCCAAGTTGGTCTAGAGGTCAGTATCTAATGTAATTCTACGCAAGTTGATGGTATTTGTGTTCATGTTGGTAATGACCTGACGCCTAGGCCTATTTGTGTGTCACTTAAAATTGTGAGTGTGGTAAAGGCTGATGGGTGTTGTATGTCCCACCTGCGACTCCTACCACTACCCTGCAAGGCCTAGATGTGCAGTGCGCCTGGTCTCGCATTAGTGGTTGTTGACTACCACCACAGTACGCCCCCACATGTTAGCTGAATCCCGCTACGGAAGCACACCTATGGATTTGAAATGCAGCGGCCCCGGCTTCACAACGCAGTAATCCACTGCCTCACGGCCGCGCCACTCTTATGAAGCGCTGTTCAAATACACAGTGCAGTCCTGTTTACCGGACTTGCACACGTTCTCTGCACTCAAACATGTAAAGCTATGGACTTTTTGTTCCTTTCCTCCATGTCCATAGCCTCTGTAACACTGAAGCAATAGAAAGGCGGTAACTGGGTGATGTGGGTTGGTTGGAGGGGTGCTTAGTCAGTAGGGGGTTGGTTCCAACTTCACATTGAAAATGGGTTCCGAAGTAGCATGCTACTCGCCAAAAAGTACTTCAACACCATATCAAGGGTAACAAGCGCCATATAAATACAAACCTATTTTCCGCTGCTCTTCTTCCACTATCCTTCTCAATCCAAATAACTGATTAACATATCCACCACTCATTACTTTCATATTTCACAATACTAATTCACCACTAATACTTTTTGGGTTCCGGAGTAGGGTCCTACTCGTCGAAAAAAGCGATTTGACGCCTTGTCAGGGTTAGTAAGCATTATATAAATACAATTAAAACACAATACAAAAGTACTGGAAAGAAGAAAAAAAAGATGAAAAAAGAGAGGTGAAGATCTTCAGAAATAAGCAAGAGTATCTATCAATCAGAAGGGTGGTTGCATATGAACTATTCATGAGTTAGCCTATCGACGAAGAGTGAACGCTGTCATTAGTCATGATTTGTAAAGTGCTGCGCATGTGTGCTGAAATGTATTTCCGGAAATAAACAACCCAATTTCCTTCAAGTCAGAATAACTGATATTTTAACCCTATCCCCTCACTGCCCCCCTCCCCCCCACAGCCCTTGGAAAGTGACACATCTATGTCTTACTGTGAAATCTCTTTTCTGCAGTTGCCTATGATGCCTTTGAAGTAAGCCTGGGTGTTAATGTTTGAATAGTGCAGGTCTTGGGTGTTGGCAGAATAGTGGAAGATTTCTTTGGCATGCGGAAAATCCACTTCATGCCTTACCCTGAGAAGATAACACTGTGTAACAAGGTGCCCGTTCAGGTAGAAAGAAAATTCCCCTTTTCAGACTGGTGGAATGCTGACCTTGCTTCCCCTCCCTCTCTGCCCCATTGCCAGAATTAATGGAAAACTGAAGGAGTCAGCCCATGGCCGGAAACAGAAGAACAGGAGGAGGACTGCTCCTTTAACTGGAGGATCACGGAGAACGACGCCCGCCCCTCGATGACGACGTATGCTTTGGATTGGGTAAAACCCAGGAAGGACAGCGTCTGGCGTGTGATGACACCCCTGTGGAGTTCGGTGCAGGCGTGTGGAGCGGAGAAGACACGGAAGGAGTGCTATCGGCCGAGACGAGGGGAGAAAGCCAGGAGGCCAACGGATCTGCGAAGCGCCGTGCCACACTCCCGAGGGAGGAGTGTGACTGCAGCAGGTATGGCAGCAGTTTGCGGGGAGGGTCGGGAGACAGGGTTCCTCGGCTCCGTAATACCTCACATTTGTCTATCCAACCGCATAAACGTCGTCCCCAGTTATCCTCCCTCTTATAGTGTAAATAATCCTTCCCTAACACCTACCTTCACATAGAGGCACTAAGAACTGTTTTGTTTGTATAGCACAACATCACTGGTGTCCCCCACACCCCCCGGTTTCCCTTTGGGTATCAGACCTAGAACCACGTTCCTGATAGTCTGTTTCTTTCCTTCTGAACGTGGTGGGAACGGCCAAGTTACAAGAGTAAAAACTTCCACACTCATGACACTCATGACTATCCTAGTCATTTTGTATAGTCCGAACTGCAGCCAATCAGGCGACAGCACCCACCAGAATGTTTTCCCCAGAGGCTCAGGCTCTCAGATTTTCTCGAACAGGAGTGAAGCTAAAAACATCCTAGCATAAAGAGCCTCTGAGGAGAGGTGGGCGGGTTGCATGTGAATCTGTGAAAGACACCAATACTTTAGAACCACAGATTACAGGTGTAAGTAACTATTGTTCTTCTCCAGTATTAGGGTGTCTTTCATAGATTTACATGCCTGAATCAGAGTAGATTGCAGTACCCAAATAATGCTTGGAAGACGCTATTTGTACCATAAGTTTGTACATAGCAAGTATATACATTTACATAATAAAATGCCAACATTCATATAGGCATGAAAAAAACTTGCAATCACATGAGAATGCACTCAATATTAGGCATGGAATAAGCGTCTAGAAAGCAGTACAGAGGAGGAGGGAAACAGAGGCTCACCTTATCTGAAAAGATTGCGTAGAACCGCTTGACCCACTGACGTATCAGTCTCACTGGCAGCATCCAAACAATAATGCTTGGTGAAAGTATGTCTGCTGGACCAAGTCGCTGCTCTGCAGATTTGCTGAAGGGGAACTCCAGAGAAAAGATCAGTCGTGGAAGAAACAACATTTGTAGAGTTCTGTAAAGGTCTTCCAGCTTGTATATGGCAAAAGTCAATAGCTGCAGAAATCAATCTAGCTATGGTTTGTTTAGACACTGCTTGTCCTTGCCGAATCATTCCATAGTCAACAAACAGCTGTTCGGATTTGCGAATGGCAGAGGTCCTAGAATTTTAAACATCTTCTGATGTCAAGGGTATGCAATGCCCTCTCCGCAGGGGGACTGCGGATTAGGAAAAAACGTCTTTAAGATGACTGGTTCGTTCAGGTGAAAATCCGAAGGCACTTTAGGCATAAACTTTGGGTTTGTACGTAGCACCAAAGAATTGGACGTGAATTGTAAGAAAGGCGAATTGACGGTGAAAGCTTGAACATCACTGACTCTTCTAGATGAAGTCAATGCCAGCAAAAGAGAAACCTTCCATGTTAGGAATTTGAAATCCACCCTGTGAATTGGCTTAAATTGGTGCTGCATGTGCTGCGCTAACACCACATTAAGATGCCATGGCGGACGACGTACAGGGGAAACATTCTGAATAGTCCCTTAAAGAACTGTTGTATTATCCTTGAAGAATAAAGATAGGTGGACCGATCCTGACGGTACCTTGAAATGGCTGCCAAAAAGACCTTCAACGTTGCATGAGATAAGCCTGATCTTGCTAAGTGTAAGAAAAAAGGTAATATCTGGTCCGGCGTTGCATGAAATGGGTGAACCCCAGCAGATTGACACCAAATGCAAAATCTTTTCCATTTAAGTCTGTATGTCTTTATTGTTGCAGGTGCTCGTGCGTTAGCCAGTATCTCCTTACAATCTGCAGAGATATTCAGATGAGCGAATTCAAGGTGCTCAGGCGCCAAGCTGCTAATTTTAGAGAAGCCAGATCCGGATGGCAAATTTGACCATTCTGAATTGAGAGGAGATTCGGTATTGGTCGAAACTGTATTGGATCGCACTCTGAGAGGAAAAGAAGTTCGGTGAACCAGTATTTGCGAGGTCACCTGGGGGCGATGAGAATCCGGCGACACGGCTCTTTCTTCATCTTCAGGAGAACTCTGGGAACCAACGGTATCGGAGGAAAGGCTTAAGCTTATATTTGAGACCAGTTGATGGAAAACGCATTCCCCTGAGTGTCCCTGTGGGGATGCCAGCTTGCAAATAACAGGCATTTGCTGTTCTTCTTGGTCGCAAAGAGGTCCAGATCGGGATGATCCCAATGCTGGAAGATTCAATTCGCCATTGGTTGATGCAGTTCCCATTCGTGGGTGGATACCGTTGACCTGCTGAGGGTGTCCGCCAAAACATTTGCAACTCCCGGCACATGAACAGCCAAGAGATTGATCCTGTGTCGTATTACCCAAGCCGATATCTCTTATCCTTCCTGAGATAGAAGAACCGACCTCGTTCCTTCCTGTTTGTTTAAGTAATGCATACTTGTAGTATTTTCTGTGCTAACCAATACTGTGGCCCCTTGAATGATTGCCAAAAGGACTTGAGGGCTAAGAAGATGGCTCTTAGCTCTAGCAGATTGATGTGCCATGCCTTTTGTTGAGGGCTCCATTTCCCACTGACCTTCAGCCCTTGAAGATGTGCTCCGCAACCCTCGAGGGATGCGTCTGTGGTGATTGTGTAATTTAGCGCCTCTTGAAGGAAGGCAGACCCCTTCTGCAAATTCCTTTCTTGGACCCACCAAAGAAAAGCTTCTCGCATCCGAGGAGTGATTTGAATGAGATCTTCGAATGAACCGGAGAGTTGCAACAATTGCAGATTGAGATCTTCCTAAAGGGGCCTCATTCTGAGGCGGCAATTTGGTATCAACGGGATGCAAGAAGAAACCATTCCCAGAAAGGACTTGAACTCTCGGACTGAAACTGACTTTCTTGATAGTACCATCTGAGCCATGTTTTGTATCCTCTCTTGCCTTTCGTCCGATATGAAGGCTTGAACCAGTTGTGTGTCCAAGGTTTCTCCTAAGAACGTTTGCCTTTGGGAAGGAACAAGGTGTGATTTGCTGAGAGTGATAGAGAGACCCAGCGACTGGAAGAGAGACAGAGAATTTGCCTTGATAAGGCAATCGTCCAGGTAGGGAAATATTTGAATCCCCTCCAGCCGGAGGTGTGCTGCTACTGGAGGTAGGACCTTCGTAAACACTCTGGGTGCTGATCGTAGCCCAAAGTGGAGGACCTTGAACTGAAAATCCCTACCAGCCACTCTGAAACGCAGGAACTTCCTGTGACGGGGTAAAATGGGAACGTGGAAATATGCATCTTGAAGGTCCAGGGTGGCCATGTGATCCCCTGCCAATAGAAGATGCAATATTTCTTGAAGCGATAACATCCGAAACAATAGTTTCTTCAAATACTTTTTGAGGGAATGAAGGTCTAGAATTGGACGCCATTCTCCGGACTTCTTACTTATTAGAAAGAACCGGGAATAGAATACTGTTCTTCCCTGCCCTTGAGGGACTTTTTTGATCGCTCCTTTTTTTAACATCACATTGATTTGGGAAAGCAACTCCTTGAGGTGCGCAGGAGGCGGGCCTTTTGGAGGGAAGTTTGGAGGAAACTTTTCAAATTCGAGAGCATGGCCCCTGGCCACGGTGTCTAGGACCCACTTGTCCTTTGTTATTGAGGACCAGTTTGAGTAACATTTTTACATTCTTCCTCCAATCTTTACATGGGACTGCGGCAGTAGCGGTGGCAGGTGAGGACAGTCATATCCTTTTATTGGAATCTTTTCCGCGGTAGGCTTGTTCCGGGAATAGGATGTGTTGTGCTGGCCATAAGATTGGTAATGTTGGGACTGGTAGCGCTGATTCCCTTGATAAGATCTCTAGGAAGATTGTTGGCTATAGCTTCCTCAATTAGAGGACGATCCACGTCCTCTCGCACTCTGAAAGGGTGGCATCCGAAACTGTAAGGTGCCAAGAGATCTGGCTGTTTCAGTGTCCTTCTTAATGGTTTGTAAGGCTTCCTCTACCTGTGGGCCAAACAAAAACTCCCCATCGAAGGGCATGTCTAGAACTTTAGCTTGCTCCTCCTGACGAAACAAAGTCACCTTTAACCAGCCCTGTTGGTGTAGGACAGTAGCTCCCGCTAGCTGTCTGAACCAAGTAGAAGCCACATCCACTGCAGAGTCTACAATCTCGGCCGAGATCCATTCTCCCTCCTGCAGTATCTTCAGAGCTTCAGATTTTGAAGGTTCTGGAAGCATTTCGATGTACGGTGAGACATCCGACCACATCTGTCGATCGTAACGACCCAGAATGGCTAAAGAATTGGCCGCACGGACCTTTGTCGCTGCCATCGTAGAGACTCGTTTCCCAATAGAGACTAGACGCCTGCCGTCTCTATCAGGAGGGACTGTGATCGGGGATGATGGATTTCTGGCCCGTTTTTGGGCAGCTTGCACGATCACAGAATCTGCTTTTGGGTGTCCTATAAGGCAAGCTGGAGATTTGTCAGGTGCCAGATATTTTTTGTCTAGACGCACTAGTTACTACTTGTGTAACGAAATATCTGTAAGAGACATTAGTTAGTGATAGATTCCTTACCTTGGAATATCCCCAGGTGTCAGACTGGATCCGGAAATTGTTGCGTAGCAGTACCCTTGCTCGTCGGTAGGCGTCGTCTGCGGCTCCGCGCCCGTCATCGGCGCCGTATTGACGTCGTCGGAGTACTTAGACGCCGCCTCCGCGTGCTGACGTCAGTTCTTAGACACAGCTTTTCTGCGCCAGAAACGCAGAGCTATGCTAAAAACCAACACTGGTGCCTTGAAACTAGGGCCCTGAAAGGGGATGACCTTAACCCTAGATATCGGTTCGCAGAACGGGGAGGATTGGTAAGGAATCTATCACTAACTAATGTCTCTTACAGATATATCGTTACACAAGTAGTAACTTGTGCATCTGAAAGAGACACGTTAGTGATATATTCCTTACCTTAGAATAGATACCCCAGCAATACCAACCCCGGTGGTGGGTCTGCGAACCAATAATCACACCAGAAAGACCTGGAGGACGGAACGGCCAAAGAAGCAATCCCTCATGACTTGGCTGTCCAGGCAATAGTGTCTTGTAAACGTGTGCAGCGAGGCCCACGTAGCCGCCTGGCAAATGTCCTGCAAAGGCACTCCTCGTCCCAAGGCAGTCGTAGTCGCTGTGGCCCGAGTGGAATGAGCCCTAAGCCCAACAGGGGGTTCCTTCTTAGCCAAGGAGTAACACGCCTGGATACACTAGATGATCCACCGCGAGATGGTCCGCTTGTGCACCGCTTTCCCCTTCTTAGCGCCCACGTAACCAACAAAGAGTTGGTCATCCACCTGGAACTGGCGTGTGCGATCCAGATAGAACGAGAGCGCACGTTTTGGGTCAAGATGGTGGAGCCTCTCTTCCTCTCTCTCTCGAGGGATGCGGAGGCGGAAAGAAGGTGGGCAAGGTGATGGATTGCCCGATGTGGAAGGCCGTGACTCCCTTGGGCAGGAAAGAAGGCCTTGTCCGCAACACAACCATGTTCGGATGGACTGAAAGGAAAGGAGGTAGCTTGGGATACCAGTACCTTCGTGCCCAGTCCGTAGCCACAAGGATGACTTGTGCCCGGTTGCGCCTGATCTTCTTCAGCACTCTGGGCAGAAGTGGTATAGGCGGAAAGGCGTATAACAGACCGCAACCCCACTCGCGACGAAAAGCATTTCTCAGCGAGTGCCGCCTTGGAAATTCCAACGCGCAGAACTGATGACATTGCGCGCTCTCTTCGGTGGCGAATAGATCTAACCAAGGCTCTCCCCACTGCAGAAAGAGACCTTGCGCTACGTCCGAGTTCAGACGCCATTCGTGATCCATCATGCACCTGCGGCTGAGTTCGTCCGCCCTGGCGTTCAGAGAACCTGCCAGGTGTTGAACCACCAGGGTCACTGGTGGTGTTCCAGCCACTGACAGAGGCGCAGAGCTTTCTGGCAGAGGGTCCACGACCCCACCCCGCCCTTTTTGTTGCAGTACCACATGGCGGTGATGTTGTCCGTGAACACCTGCACTGCACTTCCCCGGACAGAGGGGAGGAATGCCTTCAGTGCTAGACGAATCGCCCGCAGCTCCAAAAGGTTGATATGGAGCCGGGACTCCGCCGGAGACCAGAGGCCTCTGATCTCCGCCTCTCCCATGTGGCCTCCCCAGCCCTGGAGGGACGCGTCCGTCACAACTACGTGCTCCGGTTGGGGAAGGGAGAGGGATCTGCCGCTGACCCAATCGCGGTCCGTGAGCCACCACTGCAGTTGTCTCGCAGTGCCCTCCGAGATCAGGACATGGTCGGACAGGTTGCCCTGATGCTGGGCCCACTGAAACTTCAGGTCCCACTGCAGAGCCCGCATCCGCCAACGGGTGTGATGCACCAGAAGGATGCAGCAAGCCATCAGCCCCAGAAGCCGCAGCGTCAAACTGACCGAAACTCGGGATAAAGGCTGAAAGATTGGAATCAGAGCCTGTATATCCCGAACCCGCTGTTCGGGTGGGTAAACCCGAAACTGCGCCGAGTCGAGAACCGCTCCGATGAAAAGGAGCTTCTGAGAGGGGCACAGGTGTGACTTCGGCACATTGATGGAGAACCCCAGCTGGTGCAAGAGGTCTGCCGTCGTCTGGAGGTGGCTGACGACTATCTGGGACGAGCCCGCCTTCAACAACCAGTCGTCGAGGTAAGGGAAGATTGAAACCCCTAACCTGAGCAGATGAGCTGTGACCTCCGCCATCACCTTCGTGAACACCCGTGGGGTGCTGGTAAGGCCGAAGGGGAGCACAGTAAACTGAAAGTGCTCGTGGCCTACCGTGAACCGCAGGTAACGCCAGTGGGCCGGCAGGACGGGGATGTGGAAATAAGCGTCCTGCAAGTCCAACGCTACCATCCAGTCTCCTGGGTCCAGGGCAGCTAAGACCTGAGCCAGAGTCAGCATCTTGAACTTCTCCTTGCGGAGGAAGCCGTTGACGTTCCGTAGGTCCAAGATATGGCGTAGGCCCCCTTTGCCCTTCTTGGGTACCAGAAAGTAGTGGGAGTAGCAACCACGTCCTTCTTCTGGCCCAGGAACGCGCTCGATGGCCCCCTTGGCCAGGAGGGCCGAAACTTCCTCCTGCAGAAGCCGCAAATGATCCCCCGATACGCGGTGGTGTTGCGGTGGCATGGCTTGAGGGGTCATCTTGAAGGGGAGGGAGTAGCCTCTTCGGACGATCTGCAGCACCCACCTGTCCGAAGTGACAGTGCGCCAGTGAGAGTGGTGATGGCGAACCCTGCCCCCCACTGGCGTCACATGGGCTGAAAAGCACGGACTAGGAGGGTTTAGAGGCGGATGCTGTGGGGGAGGGTGTGGACTGGCCTCGCCGTTGTCCCCGACCGCCTCCACGGCGATTTCCACGGCCACCACCGCGCTGGATGTTAGTCTGCGGCGTGTGGCTGGCAGCACGTGTGGAGGCGCCCCTTCCTTGGCCACGAAAGGAGCAAAAGGCACCTGTTTGCTGGCGCGGGGTCGAAAGGTCCAAGGACTTGGCCGTAGCCCTGGAGTCCTTAAAGCGCTCAAGCGCATGGTCTGCCTTGTCGCCAAAAAGGGGACGCCATCAAACGGCATGTCCATCAATGTGTTTTGGACATCGGCCAAAAAGTTGGCGGACCTCAACCAGGCGTGGCGTCTAATCACCACCGTCGTTGCCATCGCTCTACCTAGTGAGTCGGTGGTATCCAGCCCACACCGGATAGAATATCTGGCTGCATCCCGGCCCTTTACAACGGTTTGGCCGAGTTTTGCCCGTACCTCCAACGGACACTCTGGTAGAAATTCCGCGACCGTATCCCACAGAGAGTGGGTGTAGCGGCCCAAGAGGCATGCGGTGTTGGAAGACCGCAGACCCAGACTAAGGGAGGAGAAGACCTTTTTACCGTACATCTCGTACCTCTTGGATTCCCTGTCTGGCGGAGCCGACGGGAATGCGGTCTGGGAAGTGGACGCCTGGATGACCAGGCTCTCGGGGGTGGTGTGGGTGGACAGGAAAACTGGGTCGCCCGGGGCTGGGCGGTGGCGTCTGGCCACATTCCTATCTACGGGCGAACCAGTAGCGGGCCTGGACCAAGTGCCCAAAAGAACGTCGGTTAAGGGCTCATTAAACGGCAGGAGAGGCTCTGTCGGGCATGACTGCGGTTTAAGGACCTCAGTGAGGTTAGTCCTCACGGCCGCGACGGGGAGCTCAAGGCCCAAGGCCTTGGCAGCCCTCGTCAACACCACACTGTAGGTTGCCCCCTCCTCCGAAGCCACGGTAGGAGGTGAGACAAAACCAGCGTCTGGAGAGGTGTCCAGACCACTGGCCTCCCCAAATTCCCCTGTCAGTCCTTTTGAGACTGACACTCTCGGGTCAGAGGGTCCTCAGACCCTTCCCAATACACCTCATCACCCATCTCCTGATACTCAGGATTGTCAATTAATGGGGCCGGTTAATTGAAGTAAAAATCCCAAAGCGCAGTCGGGTACGGCGCCCAGCGGCGCCGTTCCGACGTCGGAACCGGAGCGAGGGAGGCCTCGGGGACGGTGCCGCCCGAGGACGGCGCCGGAGGTGACACCTGACGGACCGACGCCGGGGGGGGGTCATAAGGTCCACCGGCGACGTCCCAGATCCCGAAGCGGGTCCAGTGAGGTCCCGCGGTGCCGGACCCGAAGGTGCCGGCGGCGTCGGGACCGTGTGGCCCTGCGGCGCCGGGCCCGAAGGCGCCGGCGGCGTCGGGGCCAAAGCCCCCGACCCGCTAGGGGCCCAAGCGGGTCCGCTGAGCCCGAAGGCGCTGCGGAGCCCGTCGGAGGAAGAGGGACCTCATGGCCATGAGGAAGCGTCGATCTCCTCCGGCGTCGCGTCTCGCCCAGGGACCGGAGGGTGTGGAGCTGGACGCGACGCCCGCGACTCCGACGGAGCCGCGTAGGCGGTATCACCCGAACCCCCGGCCGCGTCACGCGAGCGTCGGGGGGAGTCAGAAGAGTGATGGCGCCTCTTCGACTTTTTGTGTTTCTTACCTGACGACGACTTCGACCCGGAGGAGTGGTGCCGACTCTCGGAGCTGTGGTGGCTCCGAGCCCACGACCTGTCCCTTGACCTCCCGTGGGACCGGGACCTCTCGCGGCGCGGGACCGACTGCCGGAGTTCGAGTCGCCTGCGGGACCGCTCCCGCCTGGCTTTCGAAGAGCAGGAGCAGGCCTTGTCGTCGAGGTCGACGCCTAGACAAGTTAGACACAGGTGATGAGGATCCGTGACCGACATCGTGCGGTCGCAATCCTCGCAGTGTTTAAATCCAGGCATCCCTATGGCACCGATCGGAGTCGTACGACTTCGAAGAGATGATCAAAATGATCCAAAAAGTTAGTCAAAAAGTGACCAGAAGTACTGCTTTTTCCACATCTGTGCTTGCTGGCGCAGAAAAAAGAAGAACTGACATCAGCACGCGGAGGCGGCGTCTAAGTACTCCGACGACGTCATCACGGCGCCCACGACGCCGACGACGGACGCGGAGCTGCTGACGACGCCTACCGACGAGCAGTGGCGGTTTTTGCCTTAGGGCGTCGGGGCTCCGCCCCCCTTACTTTCACCCCCAGGGTCACCATTAGATAAAAGGTATTTTTTACACTTTTTCATTTTTTAATTTTAAACAATGCATTCATACCTCTTGTTTTTATTGCTGTGGCCCTGATGAGTCTTGTGTGACAGCAAGCATTGCTTATGCTGATCCGGGACCAGTGCATTCCCTAATGCTGAGTCTATAGTATTTGCCGAGCGGACGAGCTCACAGCCCTGAGGTCTGTGATGTCATCAGCTCGTCAAATACCATAGCCTCGAGGAGCAGTCTCCACCTCCTGATGACGTCTGGGTAAAGTTTGCCCCGGGCGCTTCAGGCTGAAGCCCTGTAGCACCAGGGGCTTAACGTCAGTCAAGGAATGGAGACGGTGTTCACCCCCACCCTTTCCCAACTCGTCACAGGGGGGTGGTCCCTCCCTGTGACGAGTTGGGAAAGTGGGATCGAGGCTGCAGGCAGGCAGAAAGCAAAGAAATCGAGTCTGCGCAGTTTGTCATCAGTATTTCTGAAGACACACTGCGCAGACTCGAGGTGTCTGCTTCCCGCGCTCCTGTTAGTTGCAGGACGGGGTGAACGCCATTTGGAGCTCCTGTGCCTGTGCTTTACTGGCAGTGGCAGTCGGGGGAGCAGCTGCAGCATTCAAAGTTTAGGCACTGCTGGTGTGCGTCACCATTATATAGAGGCATGTTAGATGGTTCGCTGCAGCCCCAAATCGGTCAGTGCACCAGGCACCAAGTCAAGGTAGGTGCGTAAAAAAAGCTAAGTGGTTGACGCATTTCCAAATAAATTCATAATCACATTATCACAGTCAGTAACAAAGCATAATGCTCTGACAGTAACTCTGTAATGATAAATCGAAGTCCGGACTCTGCCTCAGCAGTACCACCACCAGCAGCAGCGAGTTTAGTACTTATTTGTAAAATTTCAACACTGTTGGAGGAAGTGCTAACTCGTGCTTGGGGGAGAAGGGGAGGTGAGGGGTATCAGAGGGCAGATATCAGAGTTTATCACTGGGCCATAAAACAGCCACAGTGATTGCACGTTCCAATCGGATGTCGACTTTTTCAAAATGTTTAATGTTCCTGTGGCTAAATAGTTGTGCTCCATAGATTGCTGCTGCTTGCACCTGCTTTCTTTTATAATACAAAATATCTTTGCATTAATGAGTAAAAGCATGATCATCATTTTTTAAAAGAATTTACGTCTCAGTTCGTTTTGGAAAACTAATTAGGCAACAGCAGCTTTTTGGTGAAAGAATCGAATCCTATGAATGACTGTGTTAAGTTTCTAAAATCTGGGCACATTAATTTTCGTCTATTTGTCTTTGGGCACTGTCACTGTTAATCATGTTAGTGACAACAACAGACTGAAAGAAGTGCAGTGTCGCTTTTGTTTGGACTCAGGAGGGTTTTGGTGTTACTGGCAGCATGTTGCTGCTATTTACATAAACCAGAGGCATAACTTGCTGCGAGATTTCTTTCCAGGTCTGTGGAAGAAATTGAGCTCGTGCTGTGAGGTGTAAACCCTCTGCTTGGTGGTGGTGGGGGGAGCGGGGGTCAGGTAGGAAGATAGCACTGGTCAGTGGTCATAAATCAGCAGCAGTGATTACATGTGGCAGTCTGCAGTCCTGGCCTCAGCATTTGTTGATTCGATTTTACTTCTAATGTGTTCCTGCACATACATTTTTTGTTGCACTTTTCTGAACTTCTTCAAGCTCAGTCATGGCCTGCATGATGTTTTAAAAAGATCTGTCAACCATGTACTGGAAACTGCTTTATTTTGTTTTAAAATCTTTGTCCATCAATAGATTGAACATCTTTGAGAAATGTTAAAACTTTCTGTGATTTGAAAGCATTGCTTGAAACCGTATTCTGGATTTTCATTAAAAATTAAAGTCTGTTCATTTTGGAAAACTTGCTAAACAGCAGCTATTTGGGTGAAATCATCCAAACCAATGAAGGGCTGTGAAGAGTGTGCGATGTCCATATAATCTTGCCGACATCGATTTTTGTGCACAAGTGCTGTGTGGCCTTTGTGTAGAGGGTTCTACTATCACTTAAAGCATGTTGCTGTGCACAGAAAGCAGAGCCCAGACTCTGCCTCAGCAGTGAATTACTTGGCTTGGTGCATGAAGTATTTCTTTTCAGCTTTGTGGGGGCAGGGCTGGATCCAGAAGAGGGGCAACTAGGGATGGTAGGATTGTTTGCAGCATCAACACAAGAATGCAAATTACTTTGGAGAGGGTGACTTTCGGACCACATTTTGCTGTTTAGTTCAATAAGATGTTCATCCCTCACAATGAATCACTGTCTCCTGGCCATTGGTCCGTCAGATCCTTGAAATAGGTGTGGTAACTGGCATCCAAGTTCGAGGTCTCTCCCACTGAGAAACCTATCACGAAACGTCTTGCCAGCTCCACACATTCCTTAAGAAGGAAGTCTGGCTTACCTACAAAGCCAGGAAATTTCCAAGGCACTTTGTTGTTCCTTTTATTTTAAAGTTTGCTGGAAAATGAATCATGTTATCTCATTGTTAAAAAAAGATTTGCAAGGGAAATGGTGAGCGACCTCCCAAAAATGATGTATCCCGTTAAAGTGAACCCCGATGCTACACCCCCCCACACACTGCCCAGCCCCACCATTTTAAAATTTCACCAGCCGCCACTGCCGACGAGCAAGGGTACTGCTACGCAAAAATTTCCGGATCCAGTCTGACGCCTGGGGATATTCTAAGGTAAGGAATCTATCACTAATGTGTCTCTTTCAGATGTGGCAATACTGGAGGGATAGATGCAGGAGTTGACATCAGCTTGAGTCAGTCCTTACAATGAATTCAATGATTTGGAATTGGGGGTGCCGCTCGTAGTTCGAGGAAAGTGAATAGAGGTGTTTGAGTGTTTCTTACAGTTACCTGAGCCCGGACCAGCGCTTTGGGGGTGATATCAGTGGCCATTGCACAGAGCGGGACTGCGAGTCCCAGTGGACATTGCGGCGTCCAACTGGCCGCACCTGCAGACTCTTCCCGCCCCGCCTCCCGGGCCCTCAACACGACTCGCGGCCCCCGCTCCGCGGGAGCCGCTCGTAGTCGAGGACACTGAATAGAGGTGTTCGAGTGTTTCTTACAGTTACCTGAGCCCGGACCAGCGCTTTGGGGATGATATCAGCGGCCATTGCACAGAGCGGGACTACGAGTCCCAGTGGAGATTGCGGCGTCCAACTGGCCGCACCTGCAGATCCTTCCCGCCCCCGCCTCCTTCATAACTCCTCCCAATACCGCGCACAATACCGGACTGGGACCCCCCTCTTGCCTTAGACATTGTAAACCTACTACTAACTTTGTGAACCATGTCAGGGCGCGAATTGAGGAGTAAGTCAACGCTTGTTGGAGGCTCAATTGTGGGAGGCATGGAAAAATTCTTAATCAGAGCAAATTCCCTAATCGAAACTGAAATCTCTGTATTGGAAAAACGCCTGTCACAAGAAATCACAGTAAATAAAAGATCCTCCCTGGGAGCAATTGCTAATGCCAAAACGCCAGATAGGAATCTGGTTACCGCCATTACAGTGCCTTGTATAGCAGAGCAAGACATTACTTCTGGAGTGGAGGAGCATGATTCGCAGGACTTGGATATTCTAGTCAATGAAATCTTGCCCGAAATTAACTTAATCCTTGATAACCGTGTAATTACACCGTCTGACCCCGGGGATTCCATTAATAACGCTTTGCCCCAAGGGACCAAAGAAGGGGCTATCCCCAAAAGGAAACGGGCTTATAACAAGAAAGATGGGAATAAAGCTAAAATAGCAAAGCGACAGAGTGATAGTAATTCCTCAGCCAAGCTAAAAGAGGGGCCAAAAGAATCTGCGAATGGGTTGATCGATTTAACTATGCCCCCTCCTGTCAACAACTCGCGGACCCAGCCCGGCAACGATTTGTCCATTGAAAGCCTGGGAGTGCTATTTAAATCTATTTTATTCCCCTTAGAAGCTAAAATTGAACAAATTGAACTTGGATTGGCAAATATTGAGAAAGTTACATCTGCTTTATTAGCCCCCCTGCCCAAATTAAAAATGCTGTTGCTAAACTGTAGATCCATGGTAAAACAAACGGAAATACGAGATCTACTACAGAAACGAGACTATGATGTGCTGTTTCTCACAGAAACATGGTTAGAGGAATCCTCATCCCCCGATATCTTAGAGACAATACCTTTGAGTTACAGCCTACTAAGAATCGACAGACCCAAACAACACGGCGGTGGAATTGCACTGATTTGCAAAAAGGAATTAGAATGTACGCTCAACAATAAAGTCATCATTAATAGCGAATGTGGGACTTTTTCTATAAAAATGACTCCGCTGATGACCGTTACTGGTCTCCTTATATATCGCCCCCCTGGCAATGCAACCCCTTTTTGCAACCAGCTTATAGAATCAGCTACTCAACTAGCCATAAAACACAACAACTTTATGATTTTAGGTGATTTGAATCTTCACCTTGAAGACAACAATGCTAAAGAAGCTCAAATACTTAAGACTGCACTACACGCGTTGGGAATAACATTGCTATCAACCTCCCCCACGCATCAACAAGGCCATCTTCTCGACCCTGTTTTTGCCACCTGGGAAGGTATTGAAATGTCCCCCCCGGTCCCAATAATCTGGTCCGACCACCATGTAATTACTTTCAACATCCCTACTAACAAGACTAAGATGACTCCCAACAAACCATTGTATACAAAACGTCGAAATTGGAAAAACTACACCCCTGAACGCTTGACCAGCGAATTACAGAAACACCCTCCGCCCATAGGACAATCCTTACAAGACACTTGGAATAATTACGAATTATGGCTGAGTAAGATGTTGGAACTGGGGTCACCAGTCCCCTAGGGTAGCATGGCACGAGCGGGTAGGCATCCGAAAGCTTATGTGTTAAGCAACCATGCAGCACACGCAACCACTGAGTCAGAAACATGGGCACGCAATTAGGGACACCACTCCAGTGAGCTTATGTAAAAACTCAAGTTAACTTTATTAAGATAGATAATCAAGTAGATGGAGCAGGATCAGGGTAGAAGAAATTCATCATAAAATTAGCTTATTAGCTTTCCACTAAAATACATGTGTGAGAACACTTGGCAATAAATACTGGATGAATAAATAATAAATATTAGATGTTCCATAAATATTAAATAACCACAGGCCCGACTTTGGCCTGGTTTCTCATCATCACCTGTAAGAAATACATTATAAGGTCATGAATACAACACTGCGTTAAGTGATGAGAAAACATTTAACTAAAGGTGTAACATCCTAATAGCCTCAGCATTAGACTCCTCCTCCCCTATTAGGGGTAAAACTTATGAATGTATAAAGGATGTATCATAAATAACTTTAGGCTTCAACAAATATAACACTCAAGAGGCAAAACATTTCATTATAAATAAATGACCTCTCGTATAGGTTAAATCATTCTATGAGTTATTCTTAGTAGGAGTGAACACTTTCCTAGATTGGAGCAATGTATTTCAGTAGGTAAGGGTACTGTTTCTGACCCAGGAATACACTTTTCATTTAACCAACATTACCCATTTCGTCAGATAAGAATAACCTTTCTTTTAACTAGGGTAACTATCACAACACCTGAGGCTGGAATAGCAGTGCCTTATCCCTATTAAACAGGAACAAACCTCTCCTCAAATGGGAGTAACCACCTCCTTATATACCTAGAGGTCTTTGGGAACCATTGCATTAGGCAGGAGTATGCATGACATATGACCCAGGAACCATGTACTTATATAGTATAAACATTTCCTGAGGAAGCAAACAGCATTCAGATAACAGTGCCTTGGACAGTAATATACATGTCATGAGAATAAAGGCAGAACATTTCATTAGTCATAAACTAACCAGTCAGTTAGTTAACAGTTTCACTTGGGAGGAATAACCATTCCATTACCTAGAGCATTACTCAAAGCATATTTGAATGAACCTTTCATTGGGCATTCACTAAGGCATTTATAAGTGGTTATTCACTAAAGCATCTTTAAATGGACCTTTCATTAGGCAAACTACACATCGGCTGGTGCATGAGTGAGCAGTAAATTGCTCCTATTAACCAGGGAACATTCCCATAAGGCAAGGGAAAAACATTCATCAACAATGCAGCCCAATTTAATAATTATCTCACTGCAGGAGTACAAGGTTCCTACTGCAGGGGACCCACAGCGACCTTCGTGGGCCCAGCCCCCATGCCTGAAGAGCTTCTGTAATGAATTAGGGCCAACAGGACCCAGTCACCATTTCTCCGCAATTAATAAGGGCCAACGGGGCCCAGTGACATCTACCCCCGGGGAGGGGCGAACACGGGGCCTTACCCGGCCTTCCGCCCTCCTCCCCTGGGGGATTACCTTTTTCTTCGGCCCTCCGGGGCCCTTGCGCCGGTTCTGGAGCCTCACACGACCGGGCGCGGTGCAGGGAGCAGCTACAGAGCACCAGCGCCGGTCGCGAGGCAGTTCCAAGACGTTGTGGGGCAAATCGGAGGGGGCTCTCAGGCTTCACGGCCCCCTCCCGTTGAGTGCTGGGCCTGGCCAGGCTTTCCCCCGAGGTCTCCTACACGTAGGTTTCCTCAATGCAGGGCCGGCCGCCGATCACAGCGCGGCCGGCAGAGACCAAATGGTGGAGCGGCTTCCGGCGGGGCGCGGCCTATGACGCGGCGCCCCCATCACGTGAGAGGGGTAGGCTTGCTTCAGGCCTAACGCGGCCCAGCTGGAATGCGCGGAGGCCTCCTCAGTGATTTACAATGCGGCGGCCCTCTCCTGGCACATGGGGGCCGCCGAGGGGGGTCACGATGATGACACTGGCTCTGCTAGGGCTCAGGGCTCAGTGCGGTGGCGGCAACGACGCCGGACGACCAACAGCGCCTCAGGGATCATGAGCAGCTCCGGGCTTGTAGCGGTGAGTGGTGCCGGTAGCGCGTCTTGGGCTCAGCGCTTTGGGCAATTCAGCAATAGCGCCTGGAAGTGACAGCGCTTCAAGGGGCATGCAGCACTTGGTGGGCCCCGCAGTTTGATAACAGAATAGCGCTTGGGAGACATATATAGCGCTCCTCAGGGGCAGTACCTCACAACAGGTGAGCGCTTCTCAGGGGCAACAGTTCACAGCGCTTACAAGCAGCTTGACAGGGCAGGCAGTCTCTGATACAGCGCTTCATCCATAGTGGGTTTAAAATAAAAGCAGCTCACAGGACAACAATCCAGGCAGATATAGCGCTTCAGGATTCTAGCGCTTCAGGATTCTAGCGCTTCAGGACCACTATAGCCTCAAGGATCACAGCGCACTCTGGCAATATCAGCAGGCTCAGTGCTTCTCACAGGGATACAGTAGATGAGCGCTTGGAGGGCAATGTAGCGCTTAGGCAGTTTCTAGGAGGCTAGCGCTTCAGCAGTAGCTGTCTTCAAACAAGGGCAGTTCACAGGTCAAGCCACACAGCAGTGGCAGGTTAGCGCAGGAACCCCAGGTGGCGTCAGGGGGGCACAGGGAGCGACACAGCGCCAATACCTGATGGGTTCCTCAAAAGTCCTGTGGTGATTTCGTTTTCTTCTTGGCGTGATGTTTCTTGCGCCCTTAGTTCAGTTACTTGGTTTCTGGTTCCTTGATTTCTTCTTGGCGCAGCTGTTTCTGGCGCCCTTGTAAATAGCAGTTGGGTTCTTATTTCCTTGAAGGGGGTTAAGTTGGTGGCTGGTGTTGGATCTCCTCAGCCAATCCCCTCAAGTGGTCCCTGGGGGTTCCCTTCCGCCGGGCTAGGTCAGGGGGGATTAACAGGTGTGCTCAATACTTGAAAGGCAGCACTCAAAGTACTGTCACTTCCAGCATCATAGTCCCTGACTAGGCCCCTCTGCCTAAACTCCTGCGTAGGTTCCTCCCCCAGGTCTTCTCTCCTTCTTCTCCTCAGGAAAGTTCCCTCCCTTTCCTTTTATAGTGCCAGTTGGCAGTTGATAGTGTCAGTTGGTGTCAGTTGGTGTCACCTCACCTCTTCCAGAAGGTTCCAGAGGCTTCCGGAGGTTCCACCATTCTACCTGTGGACAGGCTGGCAGGCTAAGATGGATACATTGCCTGAGGGTTCCAGCCTGCCCCTGGCTACTAGAATGCGCCCTCTAAACCACGCTGCTGCAGCAGAGGTCTGTGGCGGCCATGTTAGGGGTAGGAAGTACCTGTACTTTAACACTAGTTTTACACTACACATGCCCTTCCCCACTACACAAGTCCTACCCACTGTTGTTTCAAGGGGGGCATTCTAAATTAACAGGGGATAAAAAGCGAAAAATTTCTGGGGAAAGGGCCAAGTCTCACACATCTCCCCCCCAGCCAAAAGCCAGGGTAGACTGGTCATTCCCTTGACGGGCTTCCCTGCTTGGGGCGGAAAAAGGTGGACGCAGGCCCAATACCACCATGACATCCTCGCTAATCCAACCACCCCACTGGTGTTCCTAGTGGGATGCGGCCAGGACAGACCTCCAATCCAGATGTCTCTGGCCCTTACTCTCCCTCAGAGTGGGGGGCAGTCGCCCCAGGCCCGTGGTACCTTTTTCCACTCTCCTCCTCAACCTAGGGTCTAAACCCTTAAGTTGACCTGGTGACAGGGGCGAGACCTCCCTCTCCCTGCACCCCCCTCCCAGGGTTCCGCACCCTCCCACCTGGAGTAGTGCCCCTGAGAGTCACAACCGGAGGACTCTGAATACAGAGATTCCTCCCGCCAGGTCAGGCAACCCCTGAACCTGGCCACCCAACCCAGGATCTTAACCCCGTGGCTGGACCGGTGCCAGAGGAGAGTCCATCCTCCCTCTGCACCCCCTCCCAGAGTTCCGCACACCCCCCTACCCGGAGAGGTACCCCTGGGAGTCACAACCGGAGGACTCTGAATACAGAGATTCCTCCCGCCAGGTCAGGCAACCCCTGAACCTGGCCACCCAACCCAGGATCTTAACCCCGTGGCTGGACCGGTGCCAGAGGAGAGTCCATCCTCCCTCTGCACCCCCTCCCAGAGTTCCGCACACCCCCCTACCCGGAGAGGTACCCCTGGGAGTCACAACCGGAGGAACTCTGAATACAGAGATTCCTCCCGCCAGGTCAGGCAACCCCTGAACCTGGCCACCCAACCCAGGATCTTAACCCCGTGGCTGGACCGGTGCCAGAGGAGAGTCCATCCTCCCTCTGCACCCCCTCCCAGAGTTCCGCACACCCCCCTACCCGGAGAGGTACCCCTGGGAGTCACAACCGGAGGAACTCTGAATACAGAGATTCCTCCCGCCAGGTCAGGCAACCCCTGAACCTGGCCACCCAACCCAGGATCTTAACCCCGTGGCTGGACCGGTGCCAGAGGAGAGTCCATCCTCCCTCTGCACCCCCTTTCAGGGTTCCGCACCCTCCTCCCCGGATAGGTACCCCTGGAAGTCACAACCGGAGGAACTCTGAATACAGAGATTCCTCCCGCCAGGTCAGGCAACCCCTGAACCTGAAACCCCAGTCCAGGTTCTACACTCTGTGACTGGTCCAAACCCCGAACCTCGGGTACGCTGCCACCATGGAAGTACCTGGCACACATGATTTCAAGGTCTTCAGCTCTGTCTCTGTTAGCTGAAGCCTGTGCACCAGCTTCCTCTCATCCATTGCAAGGCTCTCACTCTCCCTCTCATGCTCTAACCTCTCTGACGACACACACCCCCTTCCAAGGTTCTCTGGTGTGCCCGCCTCCCTGGGTGTGACCTGCCCCTCCTGTCCCCATCCCCTCTCCCCTCTGGGTGGGCTCCTACCCGTGCCCCAAAAGTGGTACGGAGTTCCTTCTTCCCTCCGCCCAACAGGCACCCCCATCCCCTGACAACACTCCAGTACGCCAGGTGGGGACTCAGATAATTCAGGAAAAAGGTTCTAGGATGTGGCGACAGAATGGGGTCCCACAGGCCCTGATACACTCACAGGCTAGACAATGGAGGGGTCAATTACTTTGGCTTACACACAATAATTGTGCAGCCCAATTGCTGTGCACCCTGTCCCAATGGAGGGTGCTGCATGGTCACAAGTCCTGGATCCCACCGCTCGACACCAATATGTTGGAACTGGGGTCACCAGTCCCCTAGGGTAGCATGGCACGAGCGGGTAGGCATCCGAAAGCTTATGTGTTAAGCAACCATGCAGCACACGCAACCACTGAGTCAGAAACATGGGCACGCAATTAGGGACACCACTCCAGTGAGCTTATGTAAAAACTCAAGTTAACTTTATTAAGATAGATAATCAAGTAGATGGAGCAGGATCAGGGTAGAAGAAATTCATCATAAAATTAGCTTATTAGCTTTCCACTA
This sequence comes from Lissotriton vulgaris, assembly GCF_964263255.1. NCBI lineage: Eukaryota > Metazoa > Chordata > Amphibia > Caudata > Salamandridae > Lissotriton > Lissotriton vulgaris. Next base: position 267,624,155 of record NC_141690.1, on the reverse strand, counting down.
AAATACATGTGTGAGAACACTTGGCAATAAATACTGGATGAATAAATAATAAATATTAGATGTTCCATAAATATTAAATAACCACAGGCCCGACTTTGGCCTGGTTTCTCATCATCACCTGTAAGAAATACATTATAAGGTCATGAATACAACACTGCGTTAAGTGATGAGAAAACATTTCACTAAAGGTGTAACATCCTAATAGCCTCAGCATTAGACTCCTCCTCCCCTATTAGGGGTAAAACTTATGAATGTATAAAGGATGTATCATAAATAACTTTAGGCTTCAACAAATATAACACTCAAGAGGCAAAACATTTCATTATAAATAAATGACCTCTCGTATAGGTTAAATCATTCTATGAGTTATTCTTAGTAGGAGTGAACACTTTCCTAGATTGGAGCAATGTATTTCAGTAGGTAAGGGTACTGTTTCTGACCCAGGAATACACTTTTCATTTAACCAACATTACCCATTTCGTCAGATAAGAATAACCTTTCTTTTAACTAGGGTAACTATCACAACACCTGAGGCTGGAATAGCAGTGCCTTATCCCTATTAAACAGGAACAAACCTCTCCTCAAATGGGAGTAACCACCTCCTTATATACCTAGAGGTCTTTGGGAACCATTGCATTAGGCAGGAGTATGCATGACATATGACCCAGGAACCATGTACTTATATAGTATAAACATTTCCTGAGGAAGCAAACAGCATTCAGATAACAGTGCCTTGGACAGTAATATACATGTCATGAGAATAAAGGCAGAACATTTCATTAGTCATAAACTAACCAGTCAGTTAGTTAACAGTTTCACTTGGGAGGAATAACCATTCCATTACCTAGAGCATTACTCAAAGCATATTTGAATGAACCTTTCATTGGGCATTCACTAAGGCATTTATAAGTGGTTATTCACTAAAGCATCTTTAAATGGACCTTTCATTAGGCAAACTACACATCGGCTGGTGCATGAGTGAGCAGTAAATTGCTCCTATTAACCAGGGAACATTCCCATAAGGCAAGGGAAAAACATTCATCAACAATGCAGCCCAATTTAATAATTATCTCACTGCAGGAGTACAAGGTTCCTACTGCAGGGGACCCACAGCGACCTTCGTGGGCCCAGCCCCCATGCCTGAAGAGCTTCTGTAATGAATTAGGGCCAACAGGACCCAGTCACCATTTCTCCGCAATTAATAAGGGCCAACGGGGCCCAGTGACATCTACCCCCGGGGAGGGGCGAACACGGGGCCTTACCCGGCCTTCCGCCCTCCTCCCCTGGGGGATTACCTTTTTCTTCGGCCCTCCGGGGCCCTTGCGCCGGTTCTGGAGCCTCACACGACCGGGCGCGGTGCAGGGAGCAGCTACAGAGCACCAGCGCCGGTCGCGAGGCAGTTCCAAGACGTTGTGGGGCAAATCGGAGGGGGCTCTCAGGCTTCACGGCCCCCTCCCGTTGAGTGCTGGGCCTGGCCAGGCTTTCCCCCGAGGTCTCCTACACGTAAGTTTCCTCAATGCAGGGCCGGCCGCCGATCACAGCGCGGCCGGCAGAGACCAAATGGTGGAGCGGCTTCCGGCGGGGGCGCGGCCTATGACGCGGCGCCCCCATCACGTGAGAGGGGTAGGCTTGCTTCAGGCCTAACGCGGCCCAGCTGGAATGCGCGGAGGCCTCCTCAGTGATTTACAATGCGGCGGCCCTCTCCTGGCACATGGGGGCCGCCGAGGGGGGTCACGATGATGACGCTGGCTCTGCTAGGGCTCAGGGCTCAGTGCGGTGGCGGCAACGACGCCGGACGACCAACAGCGCCTCAGGGATCATGAGCAGCTCCGGGCTTGTAGCGGTGAGTGGTGCCGGTAGCGCGTCTTGGGCTCAGCGCTTTGGGCAATTCAGCAATAGCGCCTGGAAGTGACAGCGCTTCAAGGGGCATGCAGCACTTGGTGGGCCCCGCAGTTTGATAACAGAATAGCGCTTGGGAGACATATATAGCGCTCCTCAGGGGCAGTACCTCACAACAGGTGAGCGCTTCTCAGGGGCAACAGTTCACAGCGCTTACAAGCAGCTTGACAGGGCAGGCAGTCTCTGATACAGCGCTTCATCCATAGTGGGTTTAAAATAAAAGCAGCTCACAGGACAACAATCCAGGCAGATATAGCGCTTCAGGATTCTAGCGCTTCAGGATTCTAGCGCTTCAGGACCACTATAGCCTCAAGGATCACAGCGCACTCTGGCAATATCAGCAGGCTCAGTGCTTCTCACAGGGATACAGTAGATGAGCGCTTGGAGGGCAATGTAGCGCTTAGGCAGTTTCTAGGAGGCTAGCGCTTCAGCAGTAGCTGTCTTCAAACAAGGGCAGTTCACAGGTCAAGCCACACAGCAGTGGCAGGTTAGCGCAGGAACCCCAGGTGGCGTCAGGGGGGCACAGGGAGCGACACAGCGCCAATACCTGATGGGTTCCTCAAAAGTCCTGTGGTGATTTCGTTTTCTTCTTGGCGTGATGTTTCTTGCGCCCTTAGTTCAGTTACTTGGTTTCTGGTTCCTTGATTTCTTCTTGGCGCAGCTGTTTCTGGCGCCCTTGTAAATAGCAGTTGGGTTCTTATTTCCTTGAAGGGGGTTAAGTTGGTGGCTGGTGTTGGATCTCCTCAGCCAATCCCCTCAAGTGGTCCCTGGGGGTTCCCTTCCGCCGGGCTAGGTCAGGGGGGATTTACAGGTGTGCTCAATACTTGAAAGGCAGCACTCAAAGTACTGTCACTTCCAGCATCATAGTCCCTGACTAGGCCCCTCTGCCTAAACTCCTGCGTAGGTTCCTCCCCCAGGTCTTCTCTCCTTCTTCTCTTCAGGAAAGTTCCCTCCCTTTCCTTTTATAGTGCCAGTTGGCAGTTGATAGTGTCAGTTGGTGTCAGTTGGTGTCACCTCACCTCTTCCAGAAGGTTCCAGAGGCTTCCGGAGGTTCCACCATTCTACCTGTGGACAGGCTGGCAGGCTAAGATGGATACATTGCCTGAGGGTTCCAGCCTGCCCCTGGCTACTAGAATGCGCCCTCTAAACCACGCTGCTGCAGCAGAGGTCTGTGGCGGCCATGTTAGGGGTAGGAAGTACCTGTACTTTAACACTAGTTTTACACTACACATGCCCTTCCCCACTACACAAGTCCTACCCACTGTTGTTTCAAGGGGGGCATTCTAAATTAACAAGGGATAAAAAGCGAAAAATTTCTGGGGAAAGGGCCAAGTCTCACAGTAAGGCACTAGACATAATCGCCCCGTGGACTTCCAAGCCCCCAGTCAGGAGAACCAAGTCTGAACCATGGTACTCGGAAAAACTAAAAATCGCAAAAACTCACTGTAAAGCGACAGAACGCAAGTGGAGAAAAAACTACTCTCCTGAACTTAAGGAAATCTATAAACTGGAATTAAAATCATACCAGAAAATGATAAGAGAGGAAAAAAGTACGTTTTATCAGACAAGAATTGAAGAGGCAACCAACCCCATGAAAGAACTATTCAGCATCTACAAGGAACTTACAGATACTACCAGTCTAGATATGCAGGACACATATTCAAATGACATATGCGAACAAATAGCTGATTTCTTTGTCGAAAAAGTTGAGAAAATACTCGCTACTTTTCCTAAACCCTCTATATCAGGAAAGGAATCACCCCCCATACAAAAGACCACCCTCACCTGTTTTACCACACCCGACAAAGAAAATCTGATCAGCATTATTAACAGTATCCACTCAGGATCCCCTAATGATGTGTGTCCTCTAGTAAAAAGTAAAGACATCATGAACAATGTTCTTATTGATCAAATTAGACACATGATTACCCTGTCCTTCCAAGAGTGCTATGTTCCAGAGGCTTGGAAGACAGCACAAGTCATTCCTCTAAAAAAAAAAACTAATATTCCGGTTACCCAATATTAAAATCTCAGGCCTATCTCCCTCTCGCCACAATGCGCTAAAATTATAGAAAAAATAGTCAACAAACAACTAATGGCTTTTTTAGAAGAAGAAAATGTACTTCATCCCACACAATCAGGTTTTAGACCTGGCTATTCCACGGAATCAGCTGTTCTATACTCCACGGAATGTATTCGCAAGATGGTGGACGAGGGTGAGACAGCAGCGTTGGTCATGCTAGACTTAAGCGCAGCTTTTGATACTGTGCTACATGACATGCTGCTGTCCCGACTTTCGGACATTGGAGTGAAGGATCATGCTCTGGCTTGGTTCAAATCTTTCCTCACCAAAAGATCATTCCAGATACATTGCCCACCCTTTATGTCATCTTCTCGCGACGTGAGCTATGGGGTTCCACAGGGCTCTAGTTTGAGCCCCACCTTGTTCAACATCTATATGGAGCCCCTGGCTCGAGTCGTAGAGAACTTTGGGGTGGGCATTGTCAGCTACGCTGACGACACCCAGCTCATGTTTAAGCTCACTCCAGATAGCGAGAAATTTGCCACCAATTTCTCTAGCTGCATGGCTGCTGTCGCCACTTGGATGGATAACAACTGCCTCCGTTTAAACGGTGATAAAACTGAGGTGTTAGTGGTAGGGAACAAAACTTCAATATGGTCCCAGGCTTGGTGGCCTACTTCTCTGGGCGACTTCCCCCACCCAGTCGAAAAAGTAAAAAACCTAGGGATTATGATTGACTCGGATCTTTCGGGAAAATCCCAAGTCAACAAAATAATAGGTAAATGCATGGGCACGCTAAAAATCCTGCGAAAAATCATCGATCTCATCCCTACTGAAGCAAGAAAAACTATTGTGCATGCACTTATAACACCCCACTTGGACTACGGAAACGTTCTCCTATTAGGCCTGAACCAAAAGCAATTGCACCAGCTTCAATGCATTCAAAATGCTGCCGCCCGCATGGTATTGGGTCTACCAAGAAGAACATCTTCCAAAGCGGCCTTGTCCAAACTGCACTGGCTCCCGGCTAGGGAAAGAATTAGATTTAAAAGTATTTGCTATGCCCACAAAATTGCCCACAACAAAAGACCTACCTATCTAAGAAATCTTCTCACTATCCATCGTCCAACCAGAGACCTTAGATCCTCGGGTATGTCACAATTTAAACTTCCCCGTATCCATAGAGCGAAAATGGGTGGCCGCTCCTTTCGCTTCCTTGGAGTAAAACACTGGAATGCCCTCCCTGTTCATTTGAGAATGGAACCTTCAGAAACTCTTTTTAGAGCCAAATTAAAAACTCTCCTTTTTCCCCAATAATACTTTTCTGCACTTTTTCTTTCCGTTTGTCCGTTAGGAGTTTTGTCGGCAGTCAGCGCAGGGATACACAGTTGTGCAGCCATGTGCTTTATAAATGCTTTATTATTATTATTATTATTAGCAAACTCAAGTATGGTCAACAAGCCGGGTGTAGCTTTAATCCCTGCATGCCAGTCTGGGGGGACTATATCTTCTGTAGATGGTGGAGCCCCTATTTCTAATAGTAGACTGCCTGGTTTACCAGGCTCTAATCCTGTACATCAGGGACCCCCTAAGCAGATTCCAGCCCCTTTGCCCAGTGGTAGTGTTAACCAGGGGAGTGCTGAAGACTTATCTTGCACCACCAGCGTTAGTAAAAGAATGTAGAGTTAAAAGACCCCGACTACCAGACCTCCCACCCGAAGCTAATCGTTTTATGGTGGTTTTGGTGGGCGCTCCTGCTCTAGAAGAGGGGGAAGGAGAATCTTTTAGCTCACTAAAAAATAAGGTTGTCAGATGGTTAAACTGGAATAGACCCTTGCCAGCTCACTTATCTAGTGAAATTATAATGGTAAGAAGGTTACCCTGGCTGGGTAAGACAGCCAAGACCATAAATGGGGACTGTATAACAGTTAATTTTAGAGACCCCCGAACTGTCTCCCACATTTGTGCTGGTTTTATTAGGTTGTTTGACTCAACCATCCAGACACTGCCATTGTCCTTCTTTCCCCCCCCTAATTGCATGGCCCATGGAAGAGGCATGGATGATTGGACAATGGTTGACCGTAGGGTAAGAAACAGAAGATTTGATGGCAGAATAGCCCCTATGCCAACCCGGATCCCCTTTTGCGATTATAATCACTTTAGTTGTCTCGATGCAGTAGACTGACTACCCCCTGTAGCCGAGCTGCCACCCATGGGAAGAACCTCTGATTTGAATAAAGTAGTACTGGTGGGCAGTATTGATCAATTAGAGTATGATCCTGTGGAGCATCTACCAATGGCTGCAGTTCAACCGGGGATAAATGATCAGTTGGCCCCTATTATCCGCTTGTGTGACGACCATGTAGAGCTTCCATTAATGTCAATAGCCATAAACTCGGACAAGCTGTGATAAACGATCTTGTAGTCCAGAGGTCCAATCACAAAATGTACCCCCTTCTACGCCCCCACGGGAGCTCATAGGAGTAGAGGACGATAATCATGGCACTGGGTATAAACTAGTGAGTTGGAATATTGCTGGCTGGCGAAAAAAGGAAGAGACTCTTGGTTGGAGGGAATCTGTTATTAATTACGACATACTCTGCCTCCAAGAGACGTGGTCTACGGTAGAGATACATTTTGATGGATATGTGTCTTATAACTGTCTGGCACAGGAATCAACCATGGGCAGGGCCAAAGGTGGGCTGGTGATTTTATTGTCCATGAACATTCCGGTTCGAGTTAAATCCCATACATCATTGGATTACATTCCTAAGTGCTCTGGTTGCAGCAAAGTGGGGGTCGAAACATTTTGTTAATCAATCACTATAATATTGTGTTTGACTCCTCTAGCTCTATAGTAGTTAACGAACTCGAGACTGTAGTTGATAAAATTTGTAGGGCCAACCATGTCCCTTTTGATATCATTTGGGGGGGGGGGGATTTCAATATCTTTATGTGCCCCTTCTCTTTTATGAATGTCTGCGGGCTTGATGGGGCCTGAGGGGAGGATCGGGCCCATTTTGTACATACCCCATATGGAGAGTCTCTTAATATACTCATGCTTAAACTAGATTTGTTAATTCATCAGCCGGCAAACGATAGCGAGGGTAACCCGGTCCCTACCTTTGTTGGGAGGAATGCAGCTTCTGTCATAGACTATTTGTTGGTCTCTGTTAATATGAGCTCTCTCTGTGCTATTCCGGAAATTGTCGACTTGGCCCTAAGTGACAATAACGGCATTACTATGTTTACGTCAATTTGGGGGAGGAAGGCTCAAGCCGCTCGAAGGACTGTGACCGAAATAATTCCCTGTAGACAGAACGGCATCAGGATTAAATGGTGCGGGGATAACTCAGAGAAGTTGCTGATTAAAATCGTGGCAGCTAGTCTCCAGGAGTTACAGCGCTGCCTAGATGTTAATACAGGTGCTTTATGTATTCTTGCCGACTTCGAGAAATTAAATGAAATAATTAAAAGGACTTTAACCATTACCAAGACCAGTAGTACTAGGGTGGCGGTAGGCTGGTTCGACGGGCCTGCACGAAGTCCTTAAGAGAATTAAAGAAAGCTCTCTCAAGCCGTCATAGGGATAGGGAAGTTGTTAAATCTCTTAGGGCAACCTATAAAAACCATCTAAAAAGTAGGAAGCAAGAGCTAAGGGAGGAAGCTTGGGACAATCTCTCAAAAGCGGCAGAGCGCCGGGACAGTAAGCTCTTCTGGAATACTGTAAATAGCCCCTTCCTTCAGAAAGAGGAATTCCCTGTATTGTCTGCCCAGGTCAGTGAGGAAAGCTGGGTTCTGTACTTCACTGGAATTTTTAACCCGGGCGGGGAAGATTCTATATGTTCTAGGGCTGTAGCCCTCGGCCCAAATTTACCCCTCAATAATACAACATTAGAGGTAGATAATGCTATCCGGAATAGCAAAGGAGGGAAGGCACCTGGACCTGACGGGGTGCCGGTCGACCTGTATAAGCTGATTCATTGCTATGGGGCCCTCTTTTGACCCATGTTTTTAATGCGGCAGCAAAGGAATGCACTCCATCCACATGGGGCGAGTCCATAATTGTACCTATTTACAAGAAGGGATATAGAGGCGAGGCTAAGAACTATCGCCCTATATCCCTTCTAGACTCATCTTTGAAAATAATGAGCAGGGTGCTCTTGTTGCGACTGGAGGAGTGGGCAGAGGCTAATGGTATCCTTGCGGACTCCCAATTCGGGTTCCGCAAGGGCCTTGGTACCATCGAGCAGTGTATTAATTTAGATTTAATTTTTGGTAAATACACCCGAGCCAAGCAGGGCTCGCTATTCCTCTGTTTTGCTGACCTTACCAGCGCATTCGATCTGGTGGACCATGCTTTATTGTGGTCCACATTATTAGATCTGGGCGCCCCTGCTGCAATTATTTATTTCTTGGCTAGACTGTACAGTAAGTTGTCGGCCCAGATCCGATTTGGCCAAGCGGGGGAATGTACCAATAACATCAAGGTCAAATCAGGTATTAGGCAAGGATGTGTCCTTGCCCCACTCCTTTTCTCCCTTTTTATCAATGCCATGGATTCCGAGTTGAAATTGGTTAATGCTGATGCACCGTGTGTTGAGGGCCAAGCGATCCCCGTACTGCTTTATGCAGATGACACAGTCCTATTATCTAGAACACCGGTCGGTCTGCAGAGACTAACGGACAGTTTTTCTGATTTTATCAGGGGTAGGAAACTAAAAATTAACAACTCGAAGACTTTTATCATGGCTTGTGGGAAGAAGATAAGGAAGTTAAGATCATTCCAGTTTGAGGATCAAAAAATTGATGTGGTGGACAAATTCTGTTACCTAGGCATTACTTTTAGTAGCAATGGCACGTGGGTACAGGAGATGCTTAATATTAAGACTAAGATTAGGAATTGTTCACAATCTGGTGGCCTTCCCCCAGAGAAAAAAGCATATGTCAATTCCCTGCCCATGTGACGGAACCTCGAAACAGAGCACTGTGCACTTTTTGCTTATTTGTCCTTTGTATCTGCATCTCCGTATTGCCTACCTTAAACCGCTTTTAAAAAAATACTCTGTGTCAACTGTTAAAACTGCCATGAGGTTTTTATTTGCACTTGATGTACCGGATGTGTGTTTTTTTACAGCGAATTTTATTCAGAAATCCGTGTCCGCTAGGAAAAGCATGGACTTTACAACTCAACTGTGAATGTATCGTTCTTTCATAAAATTAGCTGCTATTGTCCACTTCTTACCTCTCCTTTTCTTGTGATTGTAATGAACTTTTTACCCGTATATTTTAAAATTGATATGTAATACTGATGTAATTTCTTGTGTGCTTTTATGATTGTTTTTTTTAAATGATCGAATAAAGCTTTTTGAAATGAAAATGATTTGGAATTGTCCGTATCTGTTTCCTTGGCTGGCCTTTAAAGTCATTGAGGAAACATTCCTCTTTCGTAGTTTCCATAGGAATAAGGAAACGTTTGGTTGCTCTCTCCATAAAAAGGTGAATCGGCAGGAATCGGCGGTGAAGGAGAAGGCGCCTCGATTTGATATTCATTCCACTCCGACAACAAGGATCTGTCATCAACTTCACCTTCCTCACTCTCGTCATTCTCTGATGATTGTGCTCCCGCAGGATGATGGGAAATCAGTGGCGAAAGAGGTCTTGGAGACCTGAATTCTGATGTGGAAGCCTGCACCACAGGTGTAGGAGGCACGGAATCCGCTGATTCAGATGGCGGAAACAACGGTAATAATCGTTTAGCATATGTTGAAGATTGGTTAACAATGCTACAGGCATTTGAGCTGTTGGAACATTCGTAGTAGGTGACGACAAATGTTCAGGCGAAGGTTGATCATCCTGCTCTTTCCCTTGGTATTTAATGAGCAGTTCTGAAGGACTTGTAGCTGCTCCAACCCTACCATCCAAATCAGAATCTTCCCCACTGTCTTCTGTGTCCAACAATTTGTCAGGAACCTGTAGAGGTACCTTATGAGGCGACAGGCGCAATGAAGATAAAGGTTCCAACCCAGAACCGCGCCTTTGTAGCAAGGAAGGCTTTGCCGTAGACGGCGTAGAAGTTAAAGCCGTAGATGGTGACCAGACCTGAATTTCTGTACATGTAGACAATGTTGGCGTCAATGGAAGAGCAGTCGACGGGCTGGTCGACGGAGGAATAAGTCCTGAAGATGATAACGCTGACGAGGGCGTAGTCGTCGATAAAGTTGCCTTTCGACGACGAGGAGGGTTTCGTCGACGATGAAGTCTTCGATGATTTGGCGGTTGGCGATGTAGTTTTCGTCGACGATGGAGCTGCCGTCAACGAGGCGGTCGACGATGAAGTCGGCGTCGACAAAATGTTCTTGGACTTAGTCGTCGACGGTGCGCCGACGATGGCAGATGTAGTTTCTCTCGTCAACAAGATAGGTTTTACTGAGATATAGATCAGCGTCGACGGTGATGTCGCCGATGACATGATCATCTCAGGTTTAGGTGATGAAAAAGTTACTGTTGATGTAGACGTTGCGTCGACGAAAATCTTCGTCGACGAAGGGGTTGTCGACGGTGTCGTTGACGACGGGGTCTTATTCTGAGGTAAAATCTTCTCAGATGTTGGTTTAGGAGGCAAAATCTTGACCACTCTTCTTGGGGGCGTGGAAGGCAAAGGTTTGCTCTTGACAGGAGGAGTAGGCTTAGAAATGGAAGGCCTCTCTGACCCCTTAGAAGGTTGCTGCCTCTTCACAACCTTGGCCCCAGGAGAAGATAACACCTCCTCAGCAGCTCTCTTCCTAGAGGCCACAGTAGACCAATAGGCAATCCTGGCTACCTCAGACACTGGATTGTCCTGGTCCTTGAGCTTCTGTAGCCACAGAAGTAAGCACCCTTCTCTGTTCCCGAGGGTCTTTTGAGGGAAGGTCCTGCATATCTTGCAGTCTTTACTTGATTATTAGGATACAGGCAGTAGATGCATTTCTTGTAGGGATCTTCTGAGAAAAGCCGGAGCTTACCACAAGATTCACAAGGCCTGAATAATGATTTCTTTGAGGAAGACATCCTAAAACCAATAAATCCTGAACATTTTCAGAAGAACTGAGCAGAGCTCAGGGAGACTCCCTTCACACGACGTGCGGTAGAAAATCTGAGAGCCTGAGCCTCTGGGGAGAACATTCTGGTGGGTGATGTCGCCTGATTGGCTGCAGTTTGGACTATACAAAATGACTAGGATAGTCATGAGTGTGGAAGTTTTTACTCTTGTAGCTTGGACTACTTTACTTCCTGGTTGGTTATTACTAAGTTTTTCCAAGGATATTATTGCATATTATTGCTTTTTATATACCGTGAGACTCCCACTCCAACGACGGGGAATGATTCAGGCATGTGAATCTATGAAAGACACCCTAATACTGGAGAACTTCCCTACCTCATCTGGTGTTTGTCCCTACCGTGAGCATTGCTTCTTTACCATTTTCTTATTGTAGGATTCCTATCCTTCCATTACTTACATTCAGAAAAATAATTTTTTAAAATGTTTTTTTGACAGTGAACCTATCAGACAAAACTACTGCTAACAATATATGTAGAGGGTTGCTTTGGGTCTGTCCCCTTCAAGCATTGGCTGTCTTCAACAAGCCTTTTTTAGCCATTGGCCTGAGACATTGCCAGTCATGCCTTTGCTCAGCACAGACTTCATATCTCACTTATTGCTATGGCTATGTGGATGTACACCCACCTCTCTTAAGTGCTTGCACTGAAGTGCATGATGGCCTACTTTGTAACTATAGCCATGTCTGTCCTCCTCTGCCAGAGCTCTCTTGTGTGCATCAGTCTACTAGGTTAATGCTACATGCAGCAGTATATTAAGGCCCGAGACCTATTGGCTTTGCTATTACTTGTTTATTTGGCTGTCATCATTCCATGGGAAGTACATGTGACTTCTTACTTTCTCCCCACCTGGTGCTGCCTCACCATCACATCCCAGCCCTAGTATCTTGGTATCTTGCCCCAGCTTCTCTACTGCTTCCCTCATTCTTGCCCATTGGGATTTTACGTCGCGCCTAGGTAGTGCTTGCACTGTCTCTTCGAGACCTGCTGTATTCAGGTATGGACTTTAAGCTCCACCCACTTTTCACCCATGTTTTCAATTGACTTCGGTTAAAGTCCTTTGTAAATGATGGCTTTTGGTTCGTTAATAGGTTCAGAAGTCCCTCCTTAGTACAGCCTTTTCTCTTGTTGTAAGCTCCCATGAGGATTGCCCATTACATGTGCTACTATTCAGTATGTTGCATTTACAGTTTCTAAGCACTATTTTATTAATGACTTTCTCCTAGCTGTTGATGTAGGCTGGACATGCTCTCCCACTTCTGCTACCCACCCTGCGGTTTAACTGCACGTTAAACTGCGCACGACCCATCATCTTTAACAATGGCGGCAGCACCTTTTTTTTTTCTGCGCAGTTCATCAACATCTATTTTTTAATAATTGATTTTTTTATAAGTAGCAAGGCACGCCACCCTTAATCTCGAACAATGGCGCTTGCACCTCTATTTTTCATCATTCAATTTTTAAGCAGCACAGCATGTCTTCTAATCACCAACATAGGCGGCAGCGTCTTGCTTTTCTTCTGGGTGGCTTGCTCAACTATTTTTTCAATAGTCTAATTCTTTTTAAATAGCGCAGCACACCGCCATTATCTCAAAAAATGGCAGCAGCGCCGCTCGCACAACTCTATTTTCTTGTCATTTACACTTTTTTTGTTAGCAGCCCGCCTCCTTATCACCAACCATGGCGACCGGCCGCGCGGGCTTACGCGACTTGCAGGTGCATTTTTGTCACATGATGTTTTCACACAAACTTAAATATGCACGGGTGCTGCTCTTTAGCTTTCAGAACAGTGCCCACTTTAATATTAACATGGGTGCCACACTTTATGTTGCAGCCCAGCGTTCGCTTTGAATTCCTCCCTCAACAATGTCACTCTCCAGAGTGTGTTTCTGTGTTAATTATGCAGCATATCAAAAGTGTCTTTATTCAGCTCCTGCTCATTTGCTTCCCATCTTTAGCCTGTTCATGGCAGATTCCTGAGGCCGTTACACTGTTTGGTGCACCTTTAATTTGATGCGCGGTCCGTGCTTAGATTACTCAGCATTTGTGATAGGACAGATTCAGGATTAATACGGTGCAACCGTAATGGCAGCAGTGTAAGCACTACTCGTAAATGTAAATGTAAATGTACAGGAATTTATATAGCGCAAATCACCGAGCGGTTTCTAAGCGCTTGCTGGTATTCCCCTGTGAGATAACCCCGGCAGGGTATCCGCAAGGTGAAAGCCAGGCATCCCGCCGTGAGGGGCTGTTGTGGAGATTAAGCAAGCTATTGCCCAGAGTCGCAGAGTGTGAACCCATGAATCGAGTAGGCACCGGAGCGAGAATTGTCGAGTCCAAGGACATTTTAGGACTCAAGACCCCGCCGAGCCAGGAATTGAACCCTGGTCCCGGGCTGACCTCTGCTTCCAGGTCTGCCTCCTCTAACCAGTGAGCCACACTTCTCCACTACTCGTACCACCTCTGCTTTCCACAGTTTCTTCTCCATCCCCTTTCCTTCCTATCTCTTTCCATAGGTTAAATAATGAGTGCGCTGCAAACAAAAAAAATAACTAAAAACATCGTAATTTGCAACGCCAATAGCTCTAGCTTTCACTAATGCAAACCTATTGCACTGCAAATGCTTGTTAATATTTAGCACCATCCCTTCCAGGCAACTAAGGCCTTTATTAAAAATGCATATTTTTAATAATATATAATTAGATTTTAAATATTACAAAGGAAGGCCTGGGCTTGGATAAAGGGTTTATTTTGCCATGTCAGTTTGGCAGTTTAACACCTGCCCAACTAAGCTGCACTGACAGACCTTGAGCCATGTTTTCACTTTGTCACTGCAGTGGTGGCACAATAAGTGCTCTAGTCCCCTGGTAACATCCAACGGACAGGCCCCGAGTACACTTTGTACCATATACAAGGGACTTACAGGCAAGTTAAATCGCCAATCAGGAATGGGCTAGTAACACATGAGTTTTGAGTGGTCCCAGTGTACTTCAGAGATGAAAATCCAGCAGAAACAGTCCAGGGATTGGGGGCTGAGGGGGGGGCTGTAGTGATCATACCAAAAACAAGTATTTTCCTTACAGGGAAATATGAAAAGGGTGTGGAAATACTAAGGTGGGAAATAAGGAGGAACAAAGGAAAGGAAGAACAAGCATTTGCAATGCAATAGGTCTTGCAGTTGTGAGAGTCTGAGCTATTGGCATTGTAAATGGCAATGCCTTTTCTTTACGTGTTGGTTTTCAAAACATAAATAAAAGGCATTGTAATTTACAATGCTGCCAATAGCTTAAACTCTCGCAAAGCGAGACCTATTGAATTGCAAATGCTTGTTCTAATCTGCTCCACTTTTCTAATAAAGTCTCTTGGATGCTGCACCATTTCGCCATACATGGGGGCCATGGGAGACTATTTTTAAAACGTGCAGAGGATTGTTAGCACTGTGGATAAAATGTCACTAGGGTTTATAATATACTGATTTCAGACTCTGCCCACACAGTTTCTAATGTGCCCCACTGCCATAAGTACAGTCTGCCCTCAGAATCTGGCATCTATTGATTCTCCCCTAGTGTCCGTCTGCTTCTCGTGTTGGTACTATTTCCCAACCTTCACCTTCTCGTTGTTTATGGTAATCCTCTCCCCTTTGTAAAAAAACAAACAAAAAAAGCTATAAAAAACAAGCAGGAAGAAATTGCCAGCATTGCAAGGACAACAAAACTAGAAGTTATTTTTTAAATAGGGTTGTTCAGTTGTCCATAATGTCTTCTTGATTATAAATAAGGTAGCAAAAATGCGTATAACACTTATTATAACTTTTCAACATGCTACACAACAACATAGCTTTAAGGACATTGGAAAAGCCCCTAGCGGATCCCAAAAGCAAAACCTATTGGCTATGTCAATGCATGTTTAGAAGTTTGTGGGCCTTTTTTATGGCCAGGTGTGCTTGTTTTTCCCTGTTGGTTTCACTGATGTTGCAACGAGCATTGCATGCAGTAAACACAAATGCTTGCATAATCGTCCATACCTTTCAAAATACTCATACAGCCTGCCTTTACAAGTTCAAAACTGGCCTGATTTGCGAATGGGGGGGGTTAACTTTTTCAGCTCTTGTTCGCTAACAGGGGCAACTATTATTTTGGTACCTGAGCCTTTTTTTTATCCGTACAACCCTGCTTGCCAGTCTTATACAAGTTATAGAAAAAAAGTTAAGATTTGATAATTATTTTGCTGACTTTATTTTTGTTGTTGTTTAGTGCTAAGGCCCAAAAAAGGAACTTGCAGGCAGTAAAAGACTTCATTGAGGGGCAGGTTGTTCAAAAGAGTGAAGTTTGACGTAGTCTTGCTCGTTTCCGCTGGGACTTGGGCCAAACGCCAGCGCTTGTACATTCTAAAGAGAGTAGGCCCTGCCTTGAATCATTGTTTGTGTCGAAGAGAGTCTTTATAATGAGGTGAGCGAGGCCCTTCACCTCAGACAGCCTTGAGACGAGGGGGTGCTGACTTAACTTCCCGCCCTCCACTAAAAACGCAGTGTTACCTATCAGGGCACGGGAGGGTGGGGGCAGGTCGAGATTACACTTGTTAGTGTTTGCCATTCCCATTGTCCAGACCTGGTTTCATCTCTTTATCGCCATGTAATCAGCAGTTATATCCATTTCCAGCCTCTAATTTAACGCCACGAAGAACGCGGCTGGGCTGTTAAGCTTCGGCTTTGCCCGGTCTTTGTGCCGGCGCGGGCAATCAGGAATGCGAGCTCGCATAATCCTGAGGGCCCCGTTTCAAGCTCCCTTCGTCCCTCCTGGAAATTTATATGCAATAACATTTTCAGCTGAAAGGGTCCTTTCTCAGGGTCTAATGTTTAAGTATGCAAATGAGGCGTTTTGTTCCCTCTGTCGACTCGAGGTGTTGTGGAAGAGCACAGAAAGGGGAGTTTGGGGATTAGTTGCACATGTTTTTTTGTGTCATGTAAAACCCCCCTGGGCGGGTTTTCAGGGCTAAAGAGAAGCAATGAAGAAAACACATCCATCGAAGAATGTACACAGCCCCCTTTGTTCCGTCCAAAATTCCCTTAACTCAGAGTGCCCTTCTCCTTCAAAAACCAATAGCCTGTTAATAGCCTCCAGTTCATATGTGCGTGTTAAGCGAGGTTCGCCATTGGATCCCACATTCGCCGACATACACAACAGCTTCGGTGCACAGACCACACACCCAACCACCGAACCGACGCCCCCCACCACCACCCTCTGCGCCTGGATCCCGATCAGCACCGAAGACACCATCCACACAATGAACACCATCCACTCCGGATCTCCAACCGACCCATGCCCCCACCAAGTCTTCAACAAGGCCGACTCCGTCATCGCACCCCAACTCCGGGACATCATCAACTGCTCCTTCAACACCGCCACCTTCCCGGAGAGCTGGAAGCATGCCGAACTCCGCGCCCTCCTGAAAAAACCATCAGCAGACCTCACCGACCTAAAGAACTACCGCCCCATCTCGCTCCTCCCTTTTCCTGCCAACGTCATCGAGAAGACCGTCAACAGACAGCTTGCCGCCTTCCTCGAGACGAACGGATCCCTCGACCACTCGCAGTCCGGCTTCCGGGCCAACCACAGCACCGAGACCGCCCTCATCGCAGCCACTGACGACATCCGAGGCCTGCTCGACAACGGGGAAACAGCGGCCCTCATCCTCCTGGAGCTCTCCGCAGCATTCGACACTGTCTGGCACCGCACCCTAGTGCAGCGCCTCAGCAACAGCGGTATCCAAGAGAAGGCACTAGAGTGGATCATCTCGTTCCTCGCCGGAAGAACTCAGAGAGTCCGCCTCCCCCGTTCAGATCCGAGGCCACCAAAGTCATCAGCGGAGTACCACAAGGATCATCACTCAGCCCCACCCTCTTCAACGTCTACATGAACCCCCTCGCAGCCATCACACGCCAACACAACCTCAACATCATCTCCTACGCGGACGACACCCAGCTGATCCTCTCCCTCGCCAACGACCCAACCACCGCCCAGAACCAACCTACACTAAGGGATGAAAGACGTAGCCGAGTGGATGATGAACAGCCGCCTGAAACTGAACTCAGACAAGACGGAAGTCCTCATCCTTGGATCATCACCCTCTGCCTGGGACGACTCCTGGTGGCCCCCTGCCCTGGGCAGCGCACACAAACCAACGGACCACGCACGCAACTTGGGCTTCATCCTGGACTCCTCCCTCTCAATGACCAGACAAGTCAACGCCGTCTCATCATCATGTTTCAACATCCTACGCATGCTCCAAAAGATCTTCCGATGGATCCCCACCGAAACCAGGAAGAAGGTCACCCAGGCACTCGTCACCAGCCGACTGAACTACGGAAACACCCTCTAGACCGGAACCACAGCCAAACTACAGAAAAGACTCCAACGCATCTAGAACGCCTCCGCACGACTCATCCTAGATATCCCCCGACACAGCCACATCTCCGGACACCTGAGAGACCTGCACTGGGTCCCCGTCAGTAAGAGAATCACGTTATGTCCAACGCACACAAGGCCCTCCACGACCTGGGCCCCAGGTACCTCAACAACCGCCTGACCTTCTACACTCCCACCAGCCAGCTTCGATCGACCAGCCACGCCCTCGCCGCCGTTCCACGCATCCGAAGAGCCACCATGGGAAGAAGATCCTTCTCCTACCTGGCAGCCAAGACTTGGAACTCCCTCCCCATCCACCTCCGTCAGACCCAAGACCACCTCTCCTTCAGGAAGCAACTCAAGACCTGGCTGTTCGAGCAGTAGCGGACCCCCCTCCCCCAAGCGCCTTGAGACCCTCCGGGTGAGTAGCGCGCTATACAAATATCTTGATTGATTGATTGATTTTGTTTTGTGTGACACCTCAGCTGATTCCGCTGTTGGGAGAGCTGCGCCAATGTGGATTCCAGTACATTTCAGGTGTTTGCCAATTAACTCGCGTGAAGAAAAGTTTCTCTCAGGCCTCTGTTGCTGCGCTATTAAAAGGAGTCTGAGTCACTTGATCACTTTTGCGGGCAACCTTTACCCATCACAGCAGGAGATGCCATCTCTGCCCATTGTTCTTCCATGCCAAGGGTATCGTCGTCAGACGCACACAGTGTTTAAAATCAATGTATTCCCTTTTTTATGTTCTGTGTTAACAATTTTCAGGAGTTGTGTAAAGGCCAGACCGAAAGATAATAGGTAAGTATTTATAATGTTTCTCTTTTATGAGAGCATGTGTGCTGAAAGTAGCAGGATTTGTCAGCAGACCAATATTTTTGTCGGAGTGTCTGTACGGCCTACCCGGTAAAACGTCGGTAGAGAAAGCCCTAGTCTTGGATTTTAAAATCCCAGGCTGGGAATGGACCGAATTCATAAACTTAACTAAGGTGAGGTGATTGTTGGTCTAACAGAGGTTCTGGGACGACGCTCCACTTCTCAGCGCCAAGGTAGTACAGACCTATCTGCTTCTTTAATTAATACGTCAGCACACTTATGTTGGCATGTGACGACCGTCGACGGCAGCTTCGTCGACGGTGGCTGCAGTGATATCTTCGTCGATGTTTAAAGTACCTGTTCTCTCCTCGTCGACGATGGTGCTTACATCTTCGACGTCGACTATGATGACATCGAAGATAGCGTCGACGGCTGCAGCGTCGGCGAGAACGACGACAACAGCTGTAGTGATTCTGACGATGAGCTCATCGACGACACAGTCGACGATCAGTCCACCGTCGACGAGGTCCATCTCTCCATCGACGACGAGTTCGTTGACGTTTCCGTCGACGACGTGTCGACGATTCCGTCGACGATTCAAAGGGTCCACATTTCTATAGAGACAGCAGATCACTCCAGAGATGACATCTCCTTGCAGAGTAACACCCTTGCCTCCAACTTTGCTTTTGGAGGAGGAATCAGATGATGAGGATGGCCCTTATGGGGATGCTTGTAGCCCATCCCAACTTAAAGTGAAATACCAAGATTCAGACTCTGACGACTACTATACGGAGGAGAGTCATTTTGTTCAGCAAGAGAGGCCTCAACAACAATCTCGTCAATACATGGTGGCAATGCCGTCCTCTCTCATAACGGACTTGCCGATGATGCTACAGGACTACAAGAGAAGGTTTCCGTCTCAAGCTTCGGACCAGCAAGCTCAGCCTCCTCCTCCATCCATTCCTGCTGCTCCTCCAATTACAGTGACACCTCATGTTTCTCGAGCTTCGGAGCCAGAACCAAGAGAAAGCCATCGGGAAGTTTTTGCTGTTCAGGATGATGAATACTCATCTGATGAAGATCATCAGGTAGATCAACCCCAGACCAGGATAGAGATTGGGAGGAGTATGTTCTTCAAGATCCAGCCTCACCATTGCCGGATCCTGCTACCTCTCCTCCAGCAGACATTGGAGGTTTTCATAACCTTATGGAGAGGGCGTCCAGGAGGTTTGGTCTTCCTATTACAAAGTACAGTCTCAGACTGTTTCCTTTACGATTTCAAGGAGCCTTACAGAAAATCCATCCATTCAATACCGATAGTTGAACATGTGTGGTCGGAAGGAACTAAGGTGATGCAGAATCCAGCTACAGTCATTCCTGTTCTTCCCCGGCTGGAGAAAAAATATAAAGCTCCAGAAAACAGTCCCGCTTGCCTGACTGGTCAACTGAAGCCGGACTCAGTTATTTCCCAGGCAGCGCAAAGAAAGTCCAAAAATCCATTAGCGCCCCTTACGACACCGCCAGACAAAGAAGGGAGACGCCTGGACAATGTGGGGAAAAGGTTCTCCTCAATGTCTAGCCTACTAGTTTGAGCTGCTAATGCTCTTGCAATCCTGGGTAGATATGATCGCCAAATGTGGTGCGATTTATCCCCGTTTGATGACCAACTTCTAGATGGTGCAAAGGAAGAGGCCAGAAAGATACTGGAGGAAGGAGAACGTTAATCTTCGGAAGTGATAGATTGTGCTATGGACATAGCAACCTCCGCTTTTCGAGCTCTAGCGGGATCAGCAGTTTTAAGGTGTCAGGGCAGGCTTCGGGCAACCTGGTTTCGCCAGGAATTTCAAAATAAGATCTTGGACTTACCTTATGACGGAGAAATGCTTTTTGGAAGGCATATAGATGATGCCCTTCAAGGCATCAAGATGAACACGGACAGGGCAAGGTCCTTGGGGACATTGCATTACCGCAAGGTTCCTTTCAGGGGTGCGAAAGGGAGAGGTTTTTCATCGTTCAGAGGTGGCAACCAACAACGCTACTCTTCTTACTCACAGTCCTCCCAGTCATACAAGCCCCAATACTCACAGCGCCATGGTCAATCGGCGTCTTTCTCTCGCCAACCATCAAGAGGACGACAGGGACGTCAGGGGAGAGATATTTCTAAACGACAATAGCGGCTTCATGGCTATGTCTACAGTTCCTCCACCTCTAGTAACATCAGTGGGTGGCAGGATATCGGAATACCTCCACAACTGGGAAATTATTACATCGGATCGGTGGGTCCTCAACATCATTCAATTCGGCCACACACTGGAGTTTCAAGAATTTCCACCATCCAGAGCTCCTCGCGCCACAGAATCAAAACATCTAAATCTTCTGCGTCTCGAAGTTCAACAACTAATCAAAGGAGCGATAGAATCGGTTCGTCAGACCCAACGAGGGAAAGGATTCTATTCCAGGTTCTTCCTGGTTCGCAAGACAGAAGAAAAGTGGAGCCCAATTCTAGACCCGAGGGAGCTCAACACCTATCTCATAAAACTCTCTTTTCGGATGGTTTCTCTCCAGGATATATTGCGTCTCCTAAATCCTGGCCATTATATGGCAACTCTGAATCTAGAAGACACATATTTTCATGTGCCCATTCCTCCGGCCCACAGGAGGTACCTTCGCTTCACAGTAGCCAAGAGCCACTTTCAGTTCAAAGTCCTACCTTTCGGACTAAGATCTGCACCGCGGATATTTACAAAGGTATTGGCACCAGTGGCAGCTTTTCTCAGAAGACAGTCTCTGCAGGTGTTTCCCTACTTGGACGACTGGCTGATAAAAGTTCCATCCTCTCAAGCAGCCTCAAAACCAGCCAAGGATTGTATTCAACTTTTCCGTCATCTGGGTCCAGGTCTAAACAGAAGCAAGTCTGTTCTTCTTCCGTCCAGGTCGGCCAGATTTCTGGGTGCCATTCTGGATATTTTTTTTTTTTTTCTTCACAGAAATGTGCGAGATAAAACAGCTTTTTCGCAAAGTACGCCTCAGGGCTTATTTCCAAGATCAACCAGCAGCCGAAAAGACCGATACAGGGCTACGGAATCCCTCAACTTTCACCCCAACAGATGGGATGGTCCCTCCAAAGGTGCTTACCTTTGAGAGGGCTGTATTAAAGTCCTTGGAGAATAAACCGCATACCAACAGTTTCAATAACCTGAGCAGAGCTGAAAGACAGGCAGTCCTGTCTCTGGGTAATGACACCTCCATCGTCATTAAACAAGCCGACAAGGGGGGAGCTACTGTCATACAAGACGCCATTGACTACGACACAGAGTGTAAGCGTCAATTAGCCAACATCACCCACTATAGACCTCTTCCGGCAGATCCAACCAACAGACTAAGTACAGACATTTCCAGCCTTATCATTGAAGGTGAGACTAACGGCTGGATCACAAAACATGAGGCAGAATTCCTACTGACAACGGACCCAGTGGTCCCTTATTTCTACACCTTGCCTAAGATCCATAAAGGTACCAGTCCAGTCCCAGGAAGACCCATTGTCTCGGGAATTGGCTCACTATTGGAACCATTGTCCAAGTTCTGTGACGTATTCCTCCAGCCCATAGTAAAGAAAATACCCTCCTTCCTGCAGGATACAAGGGATGTCCTACGCCTCATAGATTCCATCGATGGCAGAGAAGGAGTGGACCTCCTCCTCACGCTTGATGTGGAAGCTTTATACACGAACATTCCCCAAGCAGCCACACTAGAAGCCGTAGAAGCTGCCCTTAGGCAGGAGGAATGGTCTTCACCCACCCCCATACCATTCATCATGGCCTGTGCGAGTATTGCCTTAACGGAAAACTTTTTCCAATATGGACAACAGATGTACCATCAAGTCAGGGGTACCTCAATGGGTTCTACTTTTGCTCCCAGCATAGCCTGCATCTATATGGCAGCCTTTGAGAACCAGTTTATCTACCCAGAATCAAACCCCTACAGTCAACACCTGACTCTATGGCGTCACTACATTGACGACATCTTGATACTATGGAAGGGTGACCGCGACAGCTGCACCCAATTTTGTACTTGGATCAACCAACAGAACCCCTATCTGAAATTTACAGGTTCTATGTCTGAGACGGCTCTGCCTTTCCTTGACCTTACGATACGGCTGGGCCCAGCCGGTCTTAGTACCACCTTGTTCCGCAAGGATACGGACAGAAATAGCCTTCTCTTGTTCAGTAGTCACCACCCGAGAGCACTACGCGAAAACCTTCCCTTTGGCCAATTCCTGAGGGTACGCAGAAACTGCTCCTCGAGGGAAGACTATAGACAAGAAGCCAATACCCTCCAACATAAACTTCAAGACAGAGGATACCCTACCAAGCTGATACGTGACTCCAGCAAGAGAGCCCTTAATAATCATAGGGAGGCCCTCCTTGAAATACATCAAAAGGAACGTGATGACCTAATTACGTGCGTGACAAGCTTTACCAGCAACTCCAACTTCATTAAGGAAACTGTGAATAAGCACTGGGGCATCCTTAACTCAGGAGGCACTGAGTTACCCAAACCTAGGTTCGCTTTTAAACGCACGGCCAACCTCAAAGACTCCCTTATCCACACACGACCTAAAAGACAACCCGGGGGCGGACAACGTACACTCTGGCACCTCCCTCCTGTAGTCGGACACTACCCGTGTGGTGGGTGTGCGGTCTGTCCTCAAACTAGACAGTGTAAAGAAATCAAGCTCACTGATTCTTTTACGTGGAAACTCAACAGGCACACAAACTGTCACAGTACTAAATGTATATACCTCCTAATCTGTCCTTGCGACAAAATGTACATAGGAATGACCATGAGACAGGTCAAACTCAGAATAACGGAGCACAAGAGTAACATACGGTGCTCCAAAACTCACACGAGATTGTACGAACACTACCAATTACACAACCACTCTGCAGACAGCATCCAATGGTTAGTGCTTGAGTCCCAACCAGCCATGACAAAACAGACACTGTTCAGGCTTGAACTTCAGCTGGATGTGTTGGGACTGAATGACGCTATTCCCTGGGCAACCGTCTCTAGATAACATCTCCTAACCAGCCCATGCATTTGGTGATTACCATACTCATCCTAGTCAGGCCCTGATCTTCCCTCCACATAGGATTAAGAATATGACATAGTGACTCATGGTCCACTTCCCTGGGCTTCCGCTTCTAAGTGTAATTCACGACTGAGCCCAGTAACTTAATTCCCAAATGGACCAGTCAAACCCCTCTTTGTCGCAATATGTTATCCCATGACATAGGATCCATGACATGTCCCGTCATTGACCCTTCACGATTGAGTCCCCCCGACCTCATGGTCCATGATTACCGACTCTCCCCCTGCCTTCCTTACACTACGAGCCTGTCAATCTGACCAGAGAAGGACCTTCTCCCACGATCAAGTGGCCTTACTTTGGCACAAGCCCCGCGCCAGCCCGATCGCCCCTCCCCCCCTTTTTTTCCATTATGGGGCACTCATTAAACGAAACCCCGGCACCCCCTTGCCTTTCAAACCCCCCCCCCCTTACCGTCACCACTGCTTGACCGGTACCACCGGCTTGACTGGGAGCCACCTGTACCATCACCAATCCTCACTGAGCCTAAACGCGGCATCAGCGACCTTCCCAACATGGCCGCTATGCTTTGCCATCGCGATCCGGTAGCAGGGCTAGCCAACGCTCTGCTCCCACGCATGCGCGTGACTCGAGACAGGCGCGACACTACTGAACGGCGTTATGGTTGATCACCATTCAACCTACTTAATGGCGCACTCTTCTTTGACCCCTCACCAGCTGCTCCTCACCCTGACCAGGTGCCGCGAGCGTGAGGGGTAGGTGTTCCGCCGTGCCAGCGCCCACACTGAGGTAAGCTTGACTTTAATTGCTTTGACCACCCGAGGCTTGTCCGAGGGTATGTAGCCCAGCCAACATTCCCCGTCGGGTGACTGCACCTAACTCCGCTCTGTAACCGCGTTTATTTTTGCAAGTTACCGGTTACTGGCGACTCTTTACCCTGCAGATCCCCGGCCCGGACTGTTACTAATATTACTCCCCACCTTTCCATTGGTTGACGCCCAACAAGGTCACCAGTCTAGCGGAGCCGCAGAGAGCCCTTATCCCCTAGCTCCCTCCCCCTCTCTCTTCCTCCGTCTTCCCGCCCCTGCCCCCCACTAAACCAACCTCATGTTAACCATTCTGTGTAGGCATGTAATAGCGTGCCCTCTACTTAACCAACCCTGTGTTAACATTGTGCTGGGGGCATTACACAACGTAGCGACCTTAGGAACCACGGCGCCAGTTTAATGATATATTCTAGACCTGCCAGCATGTATTGACAGTATACTACAGATCTTCATCACTGGACTCCACCCTGGGGCCCCGCTGCCCTCTATTCAAATATATGCTGTATGGACAGAGTGTGTGTCCCGACTCCCCCCTCTCCCCCTCCCTTCCCGTTTTTAATCCCCCCCCCCCTCAAATTTCCTCCTACTCTATGAGTAGCCACAGGAATCCCTGGATTAAACCTTGGAGGTCAATTGTCGCACTAGCCTCCGTTTTCAGTTCTTAACTCAACTATCTTATACAAACCCCCCCCTTGGGGTGCAATACACTTGTTAACTCCCCACCCCTCCCTGCAGGTTTACCCACCAGACAGTGCTGGCCTCACGGGAGCATGCTGCGAAGCCCGTGTTACTTTCCCTTAGGGTAAGATTTTTCCTACTACTCTCCTAGGAATGGGTGTCACTCTGAAATATTCGGCTTCACACTTCAGACTAGGAGTTTGTCTATATTCTGCTTGCTCTAAATAGAGATAATAATCGTGCCATCTCCTGACCGATTATGAAGGGAAATTGCACCCAGTGTTCGGTATGATCAGTTTCCCTCCACATCCCCCTTCACCCTTCACAGTGTGGAGAGCGTTCACTGAAGTCACTCAACTAAGCCATGATTTGACTTGTCTGTTTTAACCCTTTTTCCTCTACCTCTAGGTCGCCTAATTAGAGCAGGACCCCGTGGCCCTCTTTGCACCCGACCCTGAGAGGTTGTATTTGCTCTTTACTTAGTGCATGAGCACACCACTGTTTCGTTTTGTTGTGTAGTACCTTGTTTTAGGTCCTGACGAATCGCCGGTTGGCGAGAAACATGTTGACCACACCAGGGGGTTGAGTTAGATGTCTGTACACCCCCTCAGCCTCTAACTCCCCTCCCACCCCTTTTAATTAGGGAATCAGCCACGTCAATAAAGTTTATTGTGGACTGACTACCCTTTTTAACATTCACTCACTTTACACTGACTACACTCCACTCCATCCTCACTCACACTCACCATCGGCAAGGAACAAAAGATCCCCGCCAAAAGAGTACCCTAGGGGACTCCGTCGGACATTGCAGTGCCGGTCTGACGAGGGGCAGTGAGCCGATGATGATACTGGACATCCTTCAGTCAGGGTGTGTTTCACACCTAAACGCTCTGGGTGTGTGAGGCTCTCTAGTTCCGACAAGGGAACCTTCCTAGTTCCCTGATCCTTCATGTTAACTCTCTTCTCCACACTGTTTCACGATCCCTGGGGAACTTTGTACTCCTCTGTGTGCCATTCTGGATACAAATCTTTGCAAAGCTTTCCCTTCAGAGGAGAGAGAGAACAGACTGATTATTTCTGCCAACCAATTTCAAAGGAAACAAACTCTTTCAGTCCGTCAGTACAAATCCCTTCTACGATCGATGTCATCTTGCATTGCATTGATTCCGCACTGCAGGCTTCACATGCGTCCCCTGCAGGAACAACTAGACTTGCAATGGCGTCAAGCAGAGGGTTCTTTCGAAAACAGGATAAAAATTACTCCTGTCATGAAGAAGGCAATCAGGTGGTGGACTATAACAAGCAATATCGAGGAAGGTCTCTCCTTCACGGTTCCTCCCTCTCCGTTAGTCCTGACCAATCAATCAATCAGGAGTTTGTTAAAGCGCGACTACTCACCCGTGAGGGTCTCAAGGCGCTAGAGATGAGGGGGGGCGTGCAGGTTCTATTCCATCGAGGGGGTCTGTCGAAGAGCCAGGTTTTGAGGTTTCTTGCGAAGATTGAGAGCGATGTTGTCTGTCTGAGGTGGAGCGGAAGGGCGTTCCATGCTTTGGCCGCGAGGAAGGAGAAGGAGCGGCCTCCCAATCTGGTCTTTCTGGTGCGAAGGACCACGGCGTAGGAAAGCTGGGCTGATCGTAGGGTTCTTTGGGGTGCGTGGAATTTGAGTTGGCTGTTCAGGTATACTGGTCCGGGCCGTGGAGGGCCTTGTGTGCGTGGGTGAGCATCTTGAAGGTGATTCTCGCCTCGACGGGGAGCCAGTGGAGTGTGCGCAGGTGCTGGGAGATGTAGCAGTGTTTTGGGAGGTTGAGGACCAGTCTTGCGGCGGCGTTCTGGATGTTCTGTAGCTTGCAGATTAGGTTTTTGTTTATTCCAGCGTAGAGTGCATTGCTGTAGTCGAGTCTGTTGGTGACCAGGGCGTGAGTGACTGTCTTTTGGTGTTCGAGTGGGATCCATTTGAAGGTCTTACGAAGGAGGCGGAGGGTGTGGAAGCAGGAAGATGAGACAGAGTTGATCTGGCGGTCCATTTTGAGCTCGGAGTCCAGGATGATTCCCAGGTTGCGGCGTGGTCTGTGGGGGTTGGCGGGTTTCCGAGGGCGGTGAGCCACCAGGTGTCGCTCCAGGCGTCGGGGTTTGGGCCCATGATGAGTACTTCTGTTTTGTTGGTGTTTAGTTGTAGGCAGCTGTTTTTCATCCATTTGGCGACACCTTCCATGCCTTCTCGAAAGTTGCGTCTGGCGGTGTTGGGCTCGTTGGATAGGGAGAGGATGAGCTGGGTGTCATCTGCGTATGACACGATGTTGAGTCCGTAGGTTCTGATGATGGGGGCAAGTGGAGCCATGTAGACGTTGAAGAGCGTCGGGCTGAGGGAGGAGCCCTGGGGGACTCCGCAGGTGGTAGGTGTGGGGTCCAAGAGGAAAGGGGGGAGTCTGACCCGCTGCGTCCTGCCGGAGAGGAAGGAGCAGATCCAGTCGAGGGCCTTGTCCTGGATTCCTGCATCGTAGAGTCTGCGTATTAGGGTGCGGTGGGAGACTGTGTCGAACGCCGCTGATAGGACGAGGAGGATGTGGGCTACTGTTTCTCCTTTGTCCAGTAAGGTGCAGATGTCGTCTGATGCGGCGAGGAGGGCGGTTTCCGTACTGTGGTTTTTTCTGAAGCCGGTTTGGGAGGAGTCGAGGATGTTGTGTTCTTCAATGAATGTGGCGAGTTGGCTGTTGATGGCTTTCTCGATGACTTTCGCTGGGAACGGGAGCAGGGAGATGGGTCTGTAGTTTTTGAGGTCGGTGGGGTCCGCTGACGGTTTCTTCAGGAGGGGGTTGACCTCGGCGTGTTTCCAGTCGTCGGGGAACGAGGCAGTCGCCAGGGAGCGGTTGATGGTAAGACAGAGCATGGGTGCGATGGTGTTGGCGGCTCTGTTGAAGATGTGGTGGGGGCAGGGGTCCGTGGGGGCCCCTGAGTGGATTGACTTCATTGTCTTCAGTGTGTCTTCGGTGGTGAGGGCTGTCCAGTCATCAATCGCTGGTTTCGGGTGTCGGGTGTGGTTGGTGAGGGTTCAGTGTGTTGGTTGTCTTCGTTGAAGTTGTCGTAGATGCTCTTGATTTTGTGGTGGAAAAAGATGCTGAGTTTGTCGCAGAGGTCTTGTGAGAGAGGGATGTCGGTAGACTCGCTGGTGGGTTAGGCGAACTCCTTGGTGATGCTGAAGAGTTCCTTGCTGTTGTGTGCGTGGTTGAAGATTCTGTCTTCAATCGCTTTTTTCCTCGTTTCTCTGATGAGTTGATGGTGGGCGTTGGTGGCGGCTCTGAAGTTGTTGTGGGCTTCTGTGGATTTGGTGTTTCTCCAGGTCTTTTCGAGGCGGCGGCATGTGCGTCTGGACTCTCGAAGCTCGGTGGTAAACCATCTGGCTTTCTTGGCACGGGTTTCGTTGTTTTTCTTGAGGGGGGCTATGGTGTTGGTGCTGTCCGAGATCCATCCATGCAGGGTTCCTGCTGCGGTGTTGGGGTCGTCGTTTTCCGCGATGGTTGGGGTGGAGTTGTTGAGTGAGGAGGTGAGCTGGTCATCGGTGATTTTGGTCCAGTTTCTTTATGGAAGCAGGTGCTGGTGTCTGTGGATGGTGGGTGTTCTGAAGGTGAAGTGGACGCAACGATGGTCGGTCCCTGACAGTTCGATGGTGTGGCTGAAGGTGATGGAGTTTCCTGTAGTGAAGAGGGGGTCGAGGGTGTGTCCTGCTGAGTGCGTGGGCTCAGTCACGATCCGGCGGAGTCCAATGTTGTGGAGGTTGTCCAGGAGGCATGTGGTGTTGGGGTCCAGTTTATTGTCGAGGTGGAAGTTGAGGTCTCCCAGCAGGGTGTAGTTGGTGGATACGATGGCCTGCGGGGAGATAATGTCCGTGATGGAGTTGGCGAAGGGTCCGCGGGTTCCAAGGGGTCGGTAGATGAGGGTTCCTCAGAGGGCGGCGGTGGGGCTGGCCAGTATCTTGAAGTGGAGGTGTTCCATCGGTTTTGTGGACTCGTCAGGGAGTGTGCTCAGGCGGAGGCTGGATTTGTAGACAATGGCGATTCCTTCGCCTGGGTGGGTGGGGCGGTCCTTCCTGGAGATCTTGTATCCTTGGGGGACGGCGATGGCGATGTCCGGTCCCGAGGTGGTGTTGGTCCAGGTTTCGGTGAAGAATGCTACATCTGGGGTGGTGCTGTCGAGGAGGTCCCAGATTTCTGTGGCGTGTTTGTGGAGGGATCGGACGTTGAGGAGGATGCATTGCAGGGTCTTTGGTTCGGTTGTGTTCTTGTGGACGGGTTGTGCTGGATCCGTGTTCTTGGCGGTGCTGCAGGTGTGCCGGCAGCGGTGACAGCTGAAGGGTCCATGGGTGTCGGCTGGTGATGCTAGCTTGCAGTTGTTGTTGCAGCCTGGGTTGAGTGCGTGGAGTGCTGCTGGGTCGTAGCGTTGGCGGGGCGGAGGTCCAGGGTTCCTGGTGCTGGTCGCGGACGGGTCGCAGACGTGCTTGCCTTTGACGCGCCTTCGGTGCACCAGCGGCACGCCCGCAGCCCGCGGCCGCAGTGGCCGCCATTAAGTAGGGGTCGGGGAGGGCTGAACAGCTGGGAGGCGGGAGCGGGGAGGGGAGCTGGATTGGGCCGGTCGCGCTGGGGGGGGGTGTGGGGCCGCGGGGGCAGCAGCAGTGGGGAAAGGTAAAGGGAGGAAAGAAGGGATAAAGAAAAAGGGAAAATAAGCAGAAATAAGGCACAAAAGAGCAGAGATGCAGAAAAGAGCAGAAAGGTGAAAGATAGAAAGGGTAGAAAAACGAGTGAAGGAGCAGAGGGAGAGAAAGGGAAAATGGGCAGAAATAAGGCACAAAAGAGGAGAGGTGCAGAAAGGTGAAAGATAGAAAGGGTAGAAAAACGAGTGAAAACGAGTGAAGGAGCAGAGGGAGAGAAAGGGAAAATGGGCAGAAATAAGGCGCAAAAGATCAGAGGTGCAGAAAGGTGAAAGATAGAAAGGGGAGAAAAACGAATGAAGGAGCAGAAAGAAAGAAAGGAGACAGAGGTCCACTGGACCACCAGGGATGAGGCGCAGGGAAACCTGCGGGTGGAGGAGGGCCTCGATCACCAACACTCAAGAGTGCAGGGGCAGGGGCACCTCACTTAATGGTGGAGCTGCGAGGGTGGGAGAGCAATTTCACTGACAATGAGTCAGTGGTCTTGCTCGCCTGTCCCCGCAGTGGCCGCCATTAAGTAGGGGTCGGGGAGGGCTGGACAGCTGGGAGGTGGGAGCGGGGAGGGGAGCTGGATTGGGCCGGTCGTGCTGGGGGGGGGGGCGCGGGGGCAGCAGCCGTGGGGAAAGGTAAAGGGAGGAAAGAAGGGATAAAGAAAAAGGGAAAATAAGCAGAAATAAGGCACAAAAGAGCAGAGATGCAGAAAAGAGCAGAAAGGTGAAAGATAGAAAGGGTAGAAAAACGAGTGAAAACGAGTGAAGGAGCAGAGGGAGAGAAAGGGAAAATGGGCAGAAATAAGGCACAAAAGAGCAGAGGTGCAGAAAGGCGAAAGATAGAAAGGGGAGAAAAACGAGTGAAGGAGCAGAGGGAGAGAAAGAGAAAATGGGCAGAAATGAGGCGCAAAAGAGCAGAGGTGCAGAAAGGTGAAAGATAGAAAGGGGAGAAAAACGAGTGAAGGAGCAGAAAGAAAGAAAGGAGACAGAGGTCCACTGGACCACCAGGGATGAGGCGCAGGGAAACCTGCGGGGTGAGGAGGGCCTCGATCACCAACACTCTTGAGTGCAGGGGCAGGGGCACCTCACTTAATGGTGGAGCTGCGAGGGTGGGAGAGCAATTTGGTTGACAATGAGTCAGTGGTCTTGCTCGCCTGTCCCCGCAGTGGCCGCCATTAAGTAGGGGTCGGGGAGGGCTGGACAGCTGGGAGGCGGGAGCGGGGAGGGGAGCTGGATTGGGCCGGTCGCGCTGGGGGGGGGGGGGGGGGGGGGGGGGGAGGGACCGCGGGGGCAGCAGCGGTGGGGAAAGGTAAAGGGAGGAAAGAAGGGATAAAGTAAAGAAAAAGGGAAAATGGGCAGAAATAAGGCGCAAAAGAGCAGAGGTGCACAAAGGTGAAAGATAGAAAGGGGAGAAAAACGGGTGAAGGAGCAGAAAGAAAGAAAGGAGACAGAGGTCCACTGGACCACCAGGGATGAGGCGCAGGGAAACCAGCGGGTGGAGGAGGGCCTCGATCACCAAATCTCAAGAGTGCAGGAGCAGGGGCACCTCACTTAATGGTGGAGCTGCGAGGGTGGGAGAGCAATTTCACTGACCACAGACGCTTCTCTAGAAGGCTGGGGATCGGTATTACAGGATCTTCAAGTGAGCGATCACTGGTCACCAGAGCTTCGCACCTCTCACATCAACCTACTGGAACTGCGAGCAGTTCGTTTAGCTCTATAAGCTTGCCTTCCAAAAATGCCAAATTCTACAGTCCTGGTGCGTACAGACAACACAACAGCCATGCATTATGTGAACAAGCAGGGCGGAACAAAATCCAAACTTCTTTCAAAGGAAGCACAGGAGATCTGGGAATGGGTTATTCGACACCAGATATATCTCTCAGCAGAACATCTACCAGGTTCCCTCAATGTGGAGGCGGATTCTTACAGCCGCCTAAGGTCAGTCTCCCACGAATGGGAATTGGATCAGAGAACTCTCGAAAGAATATGCTCTCGTTGGGGCACTCCTCTTATAGACCTGTTCACGACTCCACAGAACAAGAAATGCCAATTCTACGCAAGCAGGTATCTCCATCAAGGGTCGTTGGGGAATGCCCTTTCGATAGCCTGGTCAGGCGCATTTCTTTACGCCTTTCCACCGATTCCTTTGATACCAAGGATACTGAGGAAACTCAAGACGGAACCCTGCACTATGATTTTAATAGCGCCAGCTTGGCCCCGCCAATTTTGGTTCACATAGCTCCTCCTTCTATCTCAGGATCAACAAATTCTCCTACGTCCCATTCCTACCCTGCTGACGATGTCCCAAGGCCAAGTAATGCATCCGGACCCGAGCTCTCTGCAATTGACAGCTTGGCTCCTGAGCACCGGGAGTTCAGTGCTTAAGATATCCCTCAAGATTGCAAGGACATTTTAGCTCAAGCTCAGGCTCCTAGTACAAACAGGACTTATCGTGCAAAATGGAAGCGTTTTTGTGCATGGTGCCATAAGGAAAATCTTCATCCTTTTACTTCGGCTCCTCATAAGATTTTAACGTACATATTGTCTTTGGCCAAATCAGGTCTTCAACACTCTTCCATTAGGGTGCATCTGGCAGCGATCTCTAGGTTCAGACGAACAACCTCTGGCCCTTCTCTTTGGTCCGCGAGGGGGATCAAGCAATTCATGAAGGGTCTATTCTGGGCTTTCCCTCCGGTGAGACCTCCTCCTCCAATTTGGCAATTCAACTTGGTCCTTGCCCATCTCATGAGGGTTCCTTTTGAACCGATACATAAAGCTGACATGAAGTTTGTGTCCTAGAAAATTGCTTTTCTTCTGGCGAGAACGTCAGCCAGGAGGGTTGGAGAGCTTCAAGCTCTCACAATTGTTGAGCCTTTCTTACAGTCCAAAAAGGAATCTTTGATCTTACGGACAAATCCGAAATTTATCCCAAAAGTCCCTTCGGATTTTCACCTAAATGAGCCTATTGTACTAAAGACTTTCTTTCCTCGACCTTCATCTCTGGTGGAGAGATCTCTCCACACTTTGGATGTCCAAAGATGCCTGAAGTTCTATCTTCTACGTACAAAAGAATTCAGGAAGACTTTGCAACTTTTTGTCGCTTTTAGCGCTCCAAGGAAAGGTTTGCCCCTGTCAAAGCAGGGGATATCACGTTGGATTGCTAGCACAATTCATTTTTGTCATCAACAGCAGGGAAGCCGCTGAAGGGACGGATCAAAGCTCATTCTACGAGATCAGTGTCATCATCTACGGCTCTGTTCTCTGGTGTCCCTATCAAGGACATTTGTAGGGCGGCTACATGGAGTAGTGCCCATTCATTCACGAAGCACTACTGTTTGGATTCTTCCACAAGGAGTGATACAGCAGTCGGACAATCAGTCCTGAGGAATTTATTCCAGGGAGCGGTGAGCTTTCCCTTCTATACCTCCTTCCTTTATTGCATATTTTGTATTTGATAATATTGCCTATCTATTGTTACAAAGTGTTTTGACTAATTATGAGCCTGGGAATCTATGAAAGTCCAATACTGGGGCAAGAAAACAAGTTACTTACCTGTAACTTTGGTAACCCAGTATTGGTACTTTCATAGATTCCCATGGTCCCACCCGCCTCCCCTGGGAAAGCTCTGCCTTCAGCAAATATGGTTACTGTTACACAACGGCTACGAAAATCTGAGGCTCTGAGGCTCTCTCAGGAGGGTTCTATGGGGTGAGGCTACTCTGATTGGTTGCTGCAATTTTTTGGTCTCTTTTACAAAAAGAGGCGGATAGGCTACAAAATGAGATGAGGCCTAGGCCTGTCTTTCACTTTTGTACCTACTGCTATGGTATTTTTCTATTACTGAGGCTCTCATTCCGACGACGGGGGAAAGATACAAAGCATGGGAATCTATGAAAGTCCAATACTGGGGCAAACAGAGTTATATATATTTTACAAGTCTTTATTCAACATTATGCTGGACCATCAAAGGTGCAGGTTACAGGGAATTGAAGTATCAGGAAGTACTGCTCTTATGAAAGGATGAAAGCAAGAAAGACGTTAACTGCTTCGAAAATAACTTCCCATCGAATCGGTCAAATCAGCAATTAACATCAAATTTGGATATTTCTGCAGCACATGGGGTATCTATTGTTGATAGAATTGCTGGAGAAGCATCTGTACAGGATTCTGGAAGCAACGGTGGAAAATGTTGATAAATCAAAAAACACAAACTGGGTATCTCAACTGTATTGCAATGGAATTGAAAGCAATAAAGAATGTGTGTGCTGGTGCGACCAGTGGGGTCTGCAAATGACTTAAATATCCCAATGCCATTTGGTAAATGAATCAGGAGCAAGTGGCGCACACAACAGTTCTGTGTCTTATGTCCCAATGCTTGTGTGGAAAAGGGGAGACTTTTTTTTTTATAGAAGAAGGGCTCTGTTACGAAGGGGGAAGCAAAGGTAGAGCAAAGGGGTGAAAAATCCAGGGTGCAAAGGGGGACACAACAAATTAATTCAAGGGTGATAATACTTAAGGTTATTAGCTTGCAAACACGGGTAATGGTACACCGTTAGTAAAGAGAACAAGGTTTTGGGGAAACATTCGGGTAGCGTACTACCCCATTACAAAATAATTTAGAAAAGTCAACTCATATGGTGAAGTCGGTGCCATTGGCTTCCTTTTCCCGGTGCCAAAAGACATTGGTCATATTACAGAATTTGTTACAGAGCAGAAGCTATCTCTGCTTCAAAGGCCGGACCGCTACACTTCAGATACATTGGCGCAGTGGACTTATTGACATGGTAATAAGGAAGGGCACACAGATTACATTCTTACCTCAGAATGGCATTTCTCCCTTGTTGAGGACTTCAAGGTTCTGCCGTATCAGATGACCATTCTCTGTTAACATGTCAAGTTTTATCTAAAAATGTCAAGAAAAGAAGTGGTTATGCCAATAGATATTGTATTCCCCAAGCACCTTTCAATGCAGATAAGTGCTCAACATATCCAAGCTGTAGTGGAACTGAAAATTGATCCATACTCCCATCTATCTCACGAAGAATACCTGGTAAATAGGTATGTAGCTACAATAAAATCTACAGTTACATGCTTAGTTATAAACTGGTGCAAAAACAACAGTTGATGGACAGAATGCATACCTGTTCGTCCTATGTGGGAAGGGTATGCCCAGAAGTGGGTCCCGTGCTCACTACGCCGCTGGAGTCAAGCTATCCTGGCTGATGACAGCTGATAGCCAGAAACCAGTCCTAGGATGCTTGATTCCGGTCCAGGGAAGACATGGCTTGGCAGTTCGGGCTGGACTGTTCCCATGAGGCAAAGGGTCAAGACTGATTTGCATATGGCCATGTCTGAACTGGGGTGGCGTGGTGAGCAAAATAACGATGGATTAAACCCAGATCTGTGACTGGGGGTGAATATTTTGCTAATGTGCAACATTCTGTCCATCATCTTGTGTGTTTTGCTGTTCGCCCTATGTGGGAAGTGTAGGAAGGTGGATATCTGACTATGGTTGCCCCCAACTTTTTGCCTGGTGTTTTGCTGGTTTTTCGACTTAGTTGACCTGGGGCCCTGCTATTCAGGACCCCAGGCCCACTGCTCTCTCTCTGTAAAATGGATTCCATGTACCTTAGGTACATATCTAATTGGATACTGAGTCACCTTATCAGCCCCTGTACAGTGTACCTTAGGTACCCAGGGCATAGGTGCACCCAGGGCCTACCAGGGGCTGAAGCATGTATTATGCCACCCCTGGCTGGCCATCCAAATCTGACACAACTGGCTGCACGACAGCTGGGGCAAGGTGGTGTAATCACCCTTTGCTTTAGATATAGTATTCCTATATCTAACCCTAAAATGGACACACATATTCTTATCAGTCACTCCTATGGCAGGCCTTATCAATCGTGAAGGCAGAGTGCTTGGAATTATGTGAGATGGTGCTCTGGCATGAGCTGAGCCCATTTGCAGCTTGCGGAACCAAGTCCTAATAGCTGTTCCATGATAACGCTATACCATATACTCTTAAGTGCATTATGTACCTCGTGGTCAAATGCTAACTTTGGCATAGCATTATCAAAACATGTCGAGTAAGGTGTCATACGAATTGGAATACTAACCCCTCGCCAATTCTGGCGACGGGGTTAGCATTCCACCCTTCTAGAGGGACACGACATGTATGTAACTGTGAACCCCGGTTAAAGTTAACTCGAGCCTCAGCATCACAAAATGGATGCTGCCACCACAGACACAAGTCTGACCTCCTGCTGCTGGGAGTCCTTCCAGCGAGGAGAGCTCGGACAAAGGGTTTCCTGTCAGGGGCGGTGCTAGCATCATCCCAGACAGGATTTTGTGTATCCCAGGTAGGCAGGGCTGAGAGGAAGGTGACTGCAAGTGGCACCCCGGTGCTCACTGTGCATATGCCGGCTCAAACCAGTTCCAGGGGCACCCCAGCCCCTGAGCTGGGGAGAGACCGGACAAAGGAGAGGGGTGTAACCACCCCCCTCCTGGTCCCACCCATGGGCAGGACCTAGTCGCATGCCA
Organism: Lissotriton vulgaris; assembly: GCF_964263255.1. Lineage (NCBI taxonomy): Eukaryota > Metazoa > Chordata > Amphibia > Caudata > Salamandridae > Lissotriton > Lissotriton vulgaris. Next base: position 267,588,062 of record NC_141690.1, on the reverse strand, counting down.
GACCCTTTTCTTAGAATAAAGGTAGGAGCGGGCCCCCTTCCCAAATTAGATAATCTTGAATCTTGAACTACTTTCCAAGAAAGGAACTCTTGACTTTCTCTGAAGACTCTCCCTTGTGGCTAAGGAGTAGCCACCCTGCACCCGCAGGCACCACCTAAGCATCGCGGATGGCTGCACGTCCATCCTCCGGATCAAGACTGACCAGCTCGACGAGACCCGGATTCCCTGGCATCTCTGACCTCTACCTGCATCATCAGCCCAGCTGAGATTCGTGGGTGTGACGAGACCTGAGGGACCGGCCATCTTCAAAACCTGCACGACGCTTAACCAGCACGACCGCCGAGGGATCCTCGAGTGAGTGCACTGGGGTTTGAGAAGCCCCAACCCAGAGCAGCTCCAGCACCGAAGTCCAGCCCCCCCGCATCCACGAGATCTGCGTGGGGCCCTTCTGCTCTTTGCTGCTTTCCACGTTGTCCGGTCACTTGCCCGTTGGCTAGTGGCCCTCCTGACGACGTACCACGACGTTTTCACCGCTGGTCTGGTTGCTCCAGACTGGCCCTTGCTCCCTTCCAAAAGCAGAGCACCCCGGACCCTGCTGGTCCACCCCAGACGCCATCTTGACTCCACCGCGTGGGCTTGCCTTTGCCAAGGCTTGTTGCTCCAATCCTGGTTCCAGCATCGCCGACAACAGACACCCTCGTGGGACAGCTCGCACCTCCAGCTTGGTCGCCGACAACGCCTCTTGGCCCGTGTGACTGCAGAGTCCAGCGTCGCCCACTCACCTGATTGCGGTGACCTCATCCGGTGCCATCCTGGTGCCCACACAATCACTGGCTAGTGATTAAGAACTGAGTCCCCTCTGCTTTCAGGTCGTCTCCATCACCGATCAGCCTTGGATCACACCGAACATCTTCACTGGTCGCCTGCCAGCAACTTCTTCTTTCAGGCTCCATAGACTACAACGAGGATTCCCGATGTCATTTGAACCCTATGCAGCCGCAGCCCCTGGGCTAGGTAACCCAAGCATTTCAGTGCTCCAACGCAGGTTCACTATCCAAGTGTCCAGATCCTTTTTCGTTTTAAGTCTACCTAGTCGGATTCGTCCGGAAACAGTAACTTTAGAATTACTAGCATCCAAAGACTTTGTCCCGCATCCCGCGTGAGAGTGCACACTCTGCACCCGATCTCCCTAGGCCTCCTGCTCCTAACCTTAGAGTTCCGTAGTGTAGTCCTAGCGGTCCTGAAGCCTCTGGATCGTGTTACTTACCTGCTAGTATTTCGCATTTCACTTTTAGAGTATATGGTTTTTCGTGCCCCTCGGGCATTTGTGTTATTTGTGCAACTTGAAGTATTTTCGTAAGAGTTTTGTATTGTGCTTAGCTCCCTGACTCATAAAGAGTTCAGGGTAGACTTGTTATTAATAAATATCCTTTATTTTTATAACAACTTGTGTGGTGTCCTTTCACTTGGTGTTCAAGGGGTATATGTGATGGTAAAACAGCTGGCTTAACACGCCCTCTAGAGTTTAGCCTGAAGACTGCTTTTGTCCACGCTACTAGGATAGCTGGTCTATAAGGTTGACCTACAACCAATCATCAATAAGGGTCATTTGGTATGATACACAGTGATCACTAGAATAGTGAGCACTATATATAAGGCCAACTTCTCACATTGGTGTGCAGCGGTTGGGATTTGAGCTTGCTGTTGTTGTACCTCGCACGTATCCTAAGAATATCATTTGAAAGATCACATAAGTACCAAGGTACATATAACCTAGCTTAGAATACTCTGAGTTCTACTGAACCAGCTGTTGAAGTGTAACAGGGCCTAGCACACCCTGACTACAACTCTTAGCAAGGGATCAGTAGGTAAACCCATAGCGTAGGTAAGTGCACCACTTACACCCCACTACAAAAAGCATGTCTACCACAGGAGGGAACACAGAGGGCCCCCTTGTGGTTGATGACCTTCCACAGGTCACTTCCAGATATGCAGCTCTTAGCTTCCAGGAGATGAGACAATTCTTTACCTCCAGGAAACTAAAACAGGGTTCTAACCCTACCACTCCTTTTCTGATAGGTCTCTTAGAGACTTATGATGCAAGGAGGGCTTCTAACGCAGGCCCTGCTAATCCAGATGGGAGCATGCCCCCCTTAGAGGGAACCCTTGGGGACCCTGACCTCAACCTCAATGGAACAGAAAGTGAAGAGGAGGAAGAGGAACAGGAGTTGTCAGGGGATGAGGCAGAAAAAGGTCCAGTAGTAGTCAGTAGGCTCACCAGGACCAACTTAAGCATGCATGAGAATGGAACTGGGGGACCCCCAGGCCCACTCTCAGGCAGGCTTAACCTTGGGAATAGACGAGTTAGGTCTCACTCCAGAGGCTCTAACAGATCTATCCATTCCCATGCCTCTCAGGCATCTTCTCACAGAGGGATGACATCCCCTCAGAGAAGAGAAAATGAAGCTAACATGAGGGAAGTCAATCTGAGGATTGAGAGGAAAGAACTTGCCCTTGCCAAGGAAAGACTTGCCTTTGCCAGAGAGCAGAAATTGAGTGGGACAGACCCCACTGGTGGCAGCATTATCCCTAGAGATAAGGACAGGAGTTTTGATACTAGACACCTGAGCAAAATAGTGCCTCCCTTTAAACAAGGGGATGACATCCACAAATGGATGACTGCTTTGGAGAGGGCCTGCACTGTCCTGTGCATCCCACAGAGTCAGTGGGCAGCTATACTGTGGCTCTCCTTTGAAGGTAAAGGTAGAGATAAGCTCCTCACTACTAGAGATGAGGATGCTAACAATTACCAAGTCCTGAAGAATACACTGATTGATGGGTTTGGCTTAACAACTGAGCAGTACAGGTTGCTGTTCAGATACACCCAGAAAACTCAGTCTCAGGATTGGGCTGACTTTGTTGATTGTGCCACTAAGGCTCTAGAAGGCTGGCTATTGGGTAGTAAAGTTACTGACTTCACAGGATTGTACAATCTTATTATGAGAGAGCAAGTCTTAAATAATTGTCAGAACCAGTTATTACACCAGCACCTGGTAGACTCTGATCTGACCTCTCCACAAGAATTGGGTAAGAGGGCAGACAAATGGGTCAGAACTAGGATTAGGCCTAGGAACCAGGGTGGTGACCAAAAGAAAGAATCAACCAAGCCTCAAGAGAAGGGTGGGAATAAATCTTCTGATCAAACCACAGGGCCCCAAAAATCCTCTGAAAAGGGTGGGTCCCAAAATCCTTCCAATACCCAAAAGAAACCTTATTGTCATACCTGCAAACAGGTAGGCCATTACAAAACTGACAGCAGTTGCCCAAGGGCCAACAACAATAAGGAGAACATACCCCCAAGTAAAACTTCCCAGCCTCCTGTTCCTACTAGTAGTAATCCCCCAGGTGGTAGGAGTGCCCCCAAGAATCTGGGTGCATTTACTTTGGGAGTTCCTGGGGACTCTGGCCTAACCAGGTCCCCTGACTTAGATACTCTTGTCTGTGAGACTGGCATGAGGTTTGCCAACTTCACAGCTTGTCCCAACACTTTGGACAAGTACAGACAGGAGCCCCTCATCAATGGTTCAAAAGGTGAGGCCTATAGAGATACAGGGGCTAGCATCACCATGGTGACTGAGAGCCTAGTCCCCTCAAGGCAACTTATACCTGGAGCCACATACCAGGTAACCAACATTGATGGAGTGCGGAGAGATCATCCCATAGCAGTAGTAAATCTCAGCTGGGGAGGTGTCACTGGCCCCAAGAGAGTGGCAGTGTCATCAAAGGTGCCTGTAGATTGCCTACTGGGGAATGATTTAGAGATCTCAGCCTGGGCTGAGGTAGAACAAGAAACCCATTTTAAAATGGTAAACCTCCATGGTAAGGTTAGTGGGGCAGTGATAGCCACAGCCCCAGTCCAAGATGTCCTCCCTGAACAGGTCAGGAGGGCTGTGCCAGTCACAGCCCAATCTCAGACAGATTCCTTCCCTGAACAGGTTGGCAAGGCTGTGATGGTCACAGCCCATACCCAAACTTAGTCCCTTCCTGGAAAGGTTGGTGGAGTTGTGATGGCCACAGCTCAAACTCAGACAGATAATAGTGTTGTGAAGCCTGAAACTATGGATCACTCCACTCAGACAGAGAGCATTGAGGAGGAAGAGTAATCTCCCTCCCACCAGACTCTAGGAAAGGATCAGCCTCCTCAAGGAACTGATCTGACCCCTTGTGAAGGAACTGCCCCAGAGGTAGTCAGGCCTAGCCTGGCAGAGCCCCTGACGTCAGTGGAACCTTCCAAGGTGGGACCCAGTCTGGAGCAGGTAACCTGCCCCTCTCTACCCTGCCTCAGTGAGCCCAGGGCTGTGGAGGTCAGGGAGGCCAGTGGTGGACCCCAATGGCCCCCTGTCCAAAAGAACTTCCCAATCAGCAGATTAAGGGCACTGAAGCTAGTAGTCCTAGCCAAGTGAAAATAAAACAGACTCCTGAGGAATCCCCCTTAAACCTAGTTAGGGACCTCCCACAGATGGACACTGCTGGGCACAGCCAAACCTGGGACCTGAGGGCCCCAAACCTGACCTGTCCCTCAAGTAAGCCAAACAGAGGGACCCAGCCTCCAGCTTTAGGTAACCAGAGGTTGACCCTGAGAGCTCACAGCAACTCAGTCCTGGAAAGAAAGGCATATATGGTGGATAGTGATTGGAGGAAGTTGAGCCCAACATTAGTGGAGTCTCACTTAAGTACTCCATCCCAGCACCAGCATTTTACTTTGCCAAAACACACCACAGGTAGAGATTCCCTATGGTGGAGACCCACAGATACCGTTAGGGTGAGGGATTGCTTAGTGGACCATGAGATAGGGGGTAACCATGCCAGTGCATATACCACCTCATATGGCCACTCAGGCAATATAGGCTTACCTGGTCAAGGAAAGCCTTATCTCCTTTCGTTTGGGGGGGGTTATGTAGTAAGGTGGATATCTGACTATGGTTGCCCCCAACTTTTTGCCTGGTGTTTTGCTGGTTTTTCGACTTAGTTGACCTGGGGCCCTGCTATTCAGGACCTCAGGCCCACTGCTCTCTCTGTAAAATGGATTCCATGTACCTTAGGTACATATCTAATTGGATACTGAGTCACCTTATCAGCCCCTGTACAGTGTACCTTAGGTACCCAGGGCATAGGTGCACCTAGGGCCTACCAGGGGCTGCAGCATGTATTATGCCACCCTTGGCTGGCTATCCAAATCTGACACAACTGGCTGCACGACAGCTGGGGCAAGGTGGTGTAATCACCCTTTGCTTTAGATATAGTATTCCTATATCTAACCCTAAAATGGACACACATATTCCTATCAGTCACTCCTATGGCAGGCCTTATCAATCCTGAAGGCAGGGTGTAACCACCCCCCTCCTGGTCCCACCTATGGGCAGGACCTAGTCGCGTGCCAGCCCCTTTTCTTAGAATAAAGGTAGGAGCGGGCCCCCTTCCCAAATTAGATAATCTTGAATCTTGAACTACTTTTCACAAAAGGAACTCTTGACTTTCTCTGAAGACTCTCCCTTGTGGCTAAGGAGTAGCCACCCTGCACCCGCATGCACCACCTAAGCATCCCGGTTTGCTGCATGTCCATCCTCCGGATCAAGACTGACCAGCTCGACGAGACCCGGATTCCCTGGCATCTCTGACCTCTACCTGCATCATCAGCCCAGCTGAGATTCGTGGGTGTGACGAGACCTGAGGGACCGGCCATCTTCAAAACCTACACGACGCTTAACCAGCACGACCGCCGAGGGATCCTCGAGTGAGTGCACTGGGGTTTGAGAAGCCCCAACCCAGAGCAGCTCCAGCACTGAAGTCCAGCCCCCCAGTATCCACGAGATCTGCGTGGGGCCCTTCTGCTCTTTGCTGCTTGCCACGTTGTCCGGTCACTTGCCCGTTGGCTAGTGGCCCTCCTGAAGACGTACCACGACGTTTTCACCGCTGGTCTGGTTGCTCCAGACTGGCCCTTGCTCCCTTCCAAAAGAGGAGCACCCCGGACCCTCCTGGTCCACTCCAGACGCCATCTCGACTCCACCGTGTGGGCTTGCCTTTGCCAAGGCTTGTTGCTCCAATCCTGGTTCCAGCATCGCCAACAGCAGACACCCTCGTGGAACAGCTCGCACCTCCAGCTTGGTCGCCGACAACGCCTCCTGGCCCGTGTGACTGCAGAGTCCAGCGTCGCCCACTCACCTGATCGCGGTGACCTCATCCGGTGCCATCCTGGTGCCCACACAATCACTGGCTAGTGATTAAGAACTGAGTCCCCTCTGCTTTCAGGTCGTCTCCATCACCGATCCAGCCTTGGATCACACCGAACATCTTCACTGGTCGCCTGCCAGCAACAACTTCTTTCAGGCTCCATAGACTACAACGAGGATTCCCGACGTCATTTGAACCCTATGCAGCCGCAGCCCCTGGGCTAGGTAAACCGAGCATTTCGGTGCTCCAACGCAGGTTCACTATCCAAGTGTCCAGATCCTTTTTCGTTTTAAGTCTACCTAGTCGGATTCGTCCGGAAACAGTAACTTTAGAATTACTAGCATCCATAGACTTTGTCCCGCACACTCTGCACCCGATCTCCCTAGGCCTCCTGCTCCTAACCTTAGAGTTCCGTATTGTAGTCCAAGCGGTCATGAAGCCTCTGGATCGTGTTACTTACCTGCTAGTATTTCCCAGACGTGGGTTCCGTGCTCACTACGCCACTGGAGTCAAGCTATCCTGGCTGATGATGGCTGATAGCCTGAAACCGGTCCTTGGATGCTTGATTCCGGTCCAGGGAAGACATGGCTTGGCAGTTTGGGCTGGTCTGTTCCCATGAGGCAAGGGGTCAAGACTGATTTGCATATGGCCATGTCTGAACTGGGGGGACATGGTGAGCAAAATAACGATGGATTAAAGCCAGATCTGTGACTGGGGGTGAATGTTTTGCCAATGTGCAACATTCCGTCCATCATCGTGTGTTTTGCTTGTTACAAACTGGTGCACCAATCTCAGATAGTAAAGCCTTGCTCCTATACAAGTTAATTGATGAAGCAAAATTTAAGAAAGTTACAGTGCGCCCAGAAGCCAATTAAAGATAATTTGGCTTATTGTGAGTTGTTACAAGAGTACAAAAACAGAATAAGGCATAACAAAGCAATATTTTAAAAGGAAAACTAGGACAAATTATGTTGGCTGTTTTGGGAAGGAATGTCTGTAGGAAAATGCCCCTTCTCCCATGGTCACCCCTCTACTTTTGCCTGATTTCTGATGCACTTTGACTGAATGAGCACTGGGTCCCTGAAAACCAGATTCCCAGTGCTGGTGTTCTTTCCCAAAACTGTACCTTTATACCACAATTGGCATAGCACTGGCCCACATAGAAGTCCCTTGTAAAAGATGCCAGTGGTACCAAGGGCCTTGTGACCAGAGAGGGTCTCTAAAGGCTGCAGCGTGTTTAGTGCCACCCTAGGAGACCACTCACCAAACCTATGCACACTACTACAGCCTGCGTGTTTTGGTGCAGATAAAAGTAAAGAGTCGACCTGGCACTCATCCCTGTCTGCCAGAACTGCAAGAGGCATACGTAAGCCACTCCTACAGCAGGCCCCTAAGGCAGGGTGCACTATACCTCTTATGAGGGCATAACTGCATGAGCAGATATGCCACTTTAGTGTCTATGTCCATTCTTAGACATTATAGGAGCTTGACAATACGAGTTCCACTGTTTCACGATGGCTTCACCGAATTCCATGACGTTTGGTACAAAACATCTCAGATTCATGAACCCACAAGGATACCAGTGTTGGACTCATTAATACATGCACTCAGAGAGCACCTCAGAGGTGCCCCCTGAGAACCTACCCAACTACTAATGTGTAGCTGACTGGTCTGCATCAGCCTGCCACTATGCTCTTGTGTGTCAGAAACAAAGCCTACTTGGGGTGGAGGTGACTCACCTACCCCCAAGCAGGAACAGCCTTGAGGGTGGTGAGCCTCAAAGGCTTCCTGCCCTTTTTTTTGCTAGACATGGCCTCTCCAGATAGTGGAGATGCCTGCCCCCCCCTGACAAATCCCCACTTTTGGCGGCAAGGACGTGGCAAAATTAGTAAGCAGGAAAGGTCTAACCCCTCTCAGCAAGGGCCACCCCTACGGAGTCCCAAGCTGAAGTGCCCCCCTTTTTGGAAAATCCTCCTATCTGGATGAGAGGATTTTAGCCAATAAAATTAGGGGTATGCCCCGCAACAAGAGGGGACAAACAAAGGGGGTAGTCACCCTAAATGTAAGTAGCCCATTGGCTACTACCTGCCGCACCTATAAAACCCCCTAAATTGCGTATTTATGTAGCACCCCTGAACCTTGATCCTCAAATTCCTGGCAACCTAAAGAAGAAGGACCAAAGTACAGTGCAGCAGTGAAGACTCCAGACGACAACTGACTTTGCCCCAGCCCTACTGGCCTGTCTGCAGCCCTCGAAGAAACCTGCTCCAAAAAATGACTCGTCCTGCATGCCCAGCGACCTCCACAACTTTGGGAGTACTGCCTGCCTTCCCTAAAGACTAAGAACTCCTGATGACAGCGGCCCTGCACATAAAGAAACAAACAAGAGCTCCAGTGCCCTGCATAGCTGCCCAATCAGAACTCCAGACCCACCTCTGCACCGGCCCGAGTCGAAATGGCCTAAAGTGGCTAAGAAGGTTCCCCAGCAGTCCTAAGTTTAAGTCCACTCCAGAGGTGACCTCTCCTGAACTCCACGATGATGCCGCAGCCTGAACACGAAAGGTTCCCCTAACCACGACTGGCTCCGGTAAGACTTCTCTGATGTCCAAAGACACCCCGGGCACCTGCAGCCCCCCGTCCTTCAAGAGCTCCACCGCCTGTGTCCCGGAGTTTTTCAGAATCCCAACTTACCTCCAGAGCCACTGATTCCCATTGTCCAGCTTCCTATTCCGAGCCTGCAGCCTTTTCTGAAGTTCTTCAATCTCCATTGATTTGCATTGGCCACTCTGCACCCAGCCACGTCTACGCTGCTGAGAGTGTGTGTTTGGTGCTGCTTTATGGCCACCCCCCTGTGACCAAATTTGACTTCTGCACCCAGCCGCCCCAGTGCCGCTGGTGGTGCAGTCTTTACACTTATTTGACTCTTGCCCAGTATTGATCATAAAACCAGAAAACTGGATTTTTAAGTTGTGTTCTTACTTGTGAAATTGCTTTATTGTTTTCCTCCCATAGGTTAACATTGAACCGCTTGAAAAATGCACTAGGTGTCCACTTTTTATATTGAAAAAAAGGTGATATTGCAAAACGTATTTTACAGCAACAAAGTATCTTTGGTTCTATGTAATAAACACACAAAAAGTAATATTTACACAAACAATTGGTCGGATTTAGTCATTGAATGTGTGTAATCATTTCTTGCCCGAGTGTGTCCAACAAATGATTAACACAGCCCTCTGATAAGCTTAACTGCTCGCCCATACTGCCACAAAAGGGAGCATTAGTATTATCTACTTGAGCCTCTGAGGATCCACTGTACTCTGTGCACACAATACCTTACTTTGGTGTAGTACATACAGAGCCAGCTTCCAACTAAAGTCCGAAAATGTTAGAGGCAGAGTAACCTTGGGTAGAGTTCATAGCTGCTATATACAAGGGAAATGGGGATGTTGCCCCCCCAGATTTTTAGCCCCATAGCCAATACGATCCTAGCACTCTTGTCATCAGTAAAGAATTCCATATCTAGAATCAGGCTCACTCGATCTGCAGGACCAAATGATCTCCCGGCAATAGCAAAGAAATATAATCTGGACTGGTGGGCACAATTCCTCTTTGATGCATTTAAAGCTTTTACAGCTGCAGGTGTTCACCCCTTTAATTGGAAAGGGTCTATTATCAGACTGTGGTTATCACGCTAGAGACTTTTGTTTCAGAGCTAGGATTTATTCCAATGTTACACGGCTGTGGAGGACATCAACAGACGTGCCTCCACCAGTACAACACCCAGAGAAAACAAATGCATAATTCAAACACAAACATTCTGAGCACCTGCATTTTACACTATGACATAGTGCTGTTCCGTGGGCCTACCTGCCATTGGATATAAGCAAAGCAGAATACAAACAGAGCACTACACAGCCTACACATGAAAGGGTGACCTGATGGTCCCGAAAAACTATCATCTTATTAAGCTTATGGTTATAGGGGCTAAGATATATGTGAAAATACTATTGAATAGTCTTAAAGTACGGATTGAACAGGGGAACTTGATTTCAGTAGAACAAGGGAGCTTCATAAAGGTTATTCCATCACTGATCACTGTTTGGGTCTCTGAGCAATTATCTGTAAGGGGAGTCCTTTATGCTTGTTTTGTGTTTCAATTTAGATGTCCGTATATAGATTTTCCTGAATCATGTCCTTATATAGGCACAATTCGCATTGCCTTTATTTAGGCATAAGATCCTAGTCCTTATTTAGGCATTAGACATGCTATCCAAATACAGTCATGGTCAGCTACATACGTCCACCCCAACGTCATGAGTTCTTAGAAACCAGACCCTTAAGCCATTGGGAGTTTCCCTAGCCTAGGATTATTGCTTTTCCCAAGAACTCATTTATTGTGCATGAACCGCTATGCCTTAAGGGTTCATTCATGACGTCTTCCTCTGCTCGACTTTCCGTCAATACGAACATTCCAAGGCACCTACCAGCAGGGCACAAGTCCTAAAAAAAGAAGGGCGGGGACGCTGACGTCTTGACATAAAGTGACGTCAAGAAAGGTGGCTTGCACCACCAGACTCGTTGCCTTCCCTCGCTCACCCCTTAGATGCAATTGCATCAGAGAAGCCAGCGTGTGAGCAGCGTTCTGAATGGGCTTCAATCTCGCCCCAGAGAGACCAAAGAGTGAATGTGTGGCTCCACTTTCTCCAGTTATCGAGCTCCCGGTAAAATAAGTGGGGGGCGCCGCCCACCCGCGTGGTACCCCAACTCGAGCCCTGCCGACCAGGCATAAATATACCTTCCCTTACCAAGGCAAACCACGGCTCGGCTGCACGGCTCGATTCGGCTTGGCTCGCCTCGGCAAGATCGGAAGAGACTACGACTCCAGGGGATTTCGTGACCCAACCTGACACACTGACAAGAGACACAGTTATGCCTGCTCGCAGAGAATCCAGCTTCCAGTGTTCTGACTAATTTCGCGGGGTGTTCAAGTTCAAGACCCGGAAAGAGATTCCCACCTCTCTCATTCTAAGGTATGGAGCTGACTAGAACCTAGAGGGACTCTTGGCATACAAAACTATAGCTTACCATACTATAGAATACAGCACCTACTTCTTAACTTGCACTACACTTAGGTTAGGTACACTGGGGTAGAACTAGTTAGAAGCATCAGACGAGTATCCACTTTTTAGCCTGTTTTATTTATGTATATGAATATGTGTCATAGCTAAAAGACAATGCTATTGCAGTATTATTTCTTCCTACTGCTTACGCTGTACATAACATCTTGCATACTGTCTTTCGATTGTAACAACTCATATCACTTACACGAGAAACAAGACTTCAATAAATCTTTTTATTGAAATGCCGGTTTACTATTTCTGTGCAACTCTGAAGAAACTAAGCATGCACGTTTAGCTGAGTGAAACTGTTATCTATTGTTGCCACGATTCTGAGACAAGTTCCAATTCTAAAGGGAAACAAAGTTGTCCTGTTTATGCAGTTGCCAGAATCTACTCCCTTCTTATTTACAAGGAGTTTCTAGTGGCCTCCGAGTTAGCTGATACAAAGAAAATTAAGTTTAATATACTCGATAGGGGCATACTGACCTCAGTCCTATGCCAAAACTATAGTGTATATTATTCCAATGCGCAGAGCCTATTAGGGAAATAGGAACTACACTACAGTTTTGTTAATTTTGATTAGTGTGTGACCAAGTAAACAGTGAAACCGTGTAGATAAAATTAAAAACTATGCAAATCTCAGAAGACATACTGAGAATCTTCAGAGACTTCCACACTAATAACTGGGCCAGAGTGAAATTGGGACAAAAAGGGGAGCCTCTCAAGGAAAATAAATAAAGAGAATGGTTTGCGCCAGGGATCTGTGCTGGCTCCAATACTCTTTGCATTGTATTTAACCAACCAATTTCACACTATACAGGCGGAAACAGTTGTTTTCACCAATAAATTGGATGCTCTCACATCCCCTGCCTCCTGTATGCGGATGATTTGATAATCCTAGACAGCACTCCAATTGGCCTCAAAAGAAAAGTAGAAGAATTCATGAGGTATTGAGGAAATGATGATCTAGTAATGCATTTTAATAAGACTAAAATGATATTATTTTGAAAAAGAAAATGAGGAGGAGATGGAACATTGGGAATACTCCAGTGAAGTAAGTATTAGAGTATAAGTATTAAAGAATGATCTCGACTCTACTCAATCTCTTTCATGGAGTTTGAGTGGGTATCGAGGTTGGGCAAAGATGGAGGGTTTGTATCTAAAGATTTTGCTCTTTCTACCTAAATGTGCAGTGGCCCAGGCAATAAGGTTGGAATCATGGCCAACTATTTCCTTGCCTACTCCTTGAGATTCTGCGGGGAAATTAATACTATCTGAGCAGCCAAAATTAGTCTCCGTATGTAGAGAAGAAATAATGAAAAGTGAATTAGGTTTGGCCAGAGAGAATAGCAAGCTTTTACTTGACATGGCAAAAATATTACAAATTAAAGCTTATGGTGTTATGTACCCCACAGCCCTTTCAAAGAATGAACTAAAGACGTGGGGGAGAGGGTCTGGAGAGAAAAGGATCTGGAATAACGAAGACGAAAAAGGCCTCTGTTGATCTCTGCGAAGTTTTGGGGATCCATTACCTCCATTCTTTCTCTGCACAAGCTACCCAACCCTGCAATGCACAATGCAATTTTAAGGTTCAGAATTTGTCTAGCCCCACTGCAATCTCACTTGGCCGGGACAACATCCTTTAAAAAAATCTGAATATTCATGTAGTTGTGGGTTAAATATGCATTTAACTACCCTACATACTGTATTGGTCTGTCTCAATTTTTTAAATGCATGTTGGAAAATGTAAAACCTGTTCTTTTAAACTACAAGCCCCCAATATCAGCAGAGACAGTCTGCAATCTGGGTGTAGTCTTTGATATCAAACTCGGCCTTAAAGCCCAAGTGAGCAAAACTGCGGGAACCTGCTATTCTCTCATTAGAGCATAACCAAAGATTCTTCCTATGCTCCCTGTATCGGCCAGAGCCCTAGTTGTAAGAAGTGTTACCCTAAGCTGATTAGACTGTTGTAATGCTCTACTATTAGGCCCCGACTTCCTAATTGAGAGACTCCAGAGAGTTGAAACAATGGCTGCCAAGCTGGCCTTGAATAGACCGTGCATCCCTTCCGTGTCATTAAGATGCTTCAATGGCTCTCCCTGATGCAGAGGATACAATTCCTTTTTTTATTTCAAATCTTTTTTATTGAAGAGTAAGGATGAAAATAAAGACAATACAATAAATCTTTAAAGGTACAAATGAACAAATTCTTGGTAACATGACACTTACAATAATCAAAAAGCAAATCAAGGGAAGAAGATAGGAAAAAGGAGAGAGAGAAAGAGAGGGAGAGGAGAGAAAAGAGAGAAGAGAAGAGAGAAAAGAGGTGAGAAGAGAGAGGACAGGTGTATCCATAGGGCAATAGTAGTTGGTTTACCCAGACTTGGCACACTGTGTGTGTAGCAGAGAATATACAGTAAGCATACAAAAACAAACACCTCAAATTCCATCTAGATTCTATCTAGGAAAGCCGAGTGTTGAGATGCATATCATGGTGGTTCAAAGTGGGAGGATGACGCATCCAGGGATGTCCAGAGTTTTTTGTTCAAAGGCTTCCAAGTGGCTGACTGTAGTGCAGGATTATCTGCCCCTCTTAAAAATGAAAGCCATTCCAGCCACATTTTGAAGTTGACTTCAGCAAAATTTTTCCATTTGTAAAGTATGACCTTGCACGCCAATGTCAGCATAATATCAAGCAATTGTCTGTCATGAATGTCCGGCAATTGTGCCTCCAGAGGACCCAAAATGACATATATGAATTCCTGGATAGGCGTGATTCCAAGCACCTGTTGAATGTATGTAAATATTTTACTCCAAAATGATCGCAATAGGGAACAATGAAAAAACATGTGTGCCAAGTCACCAGGTGCTTCTTGACAGTTCCAACAGGTAGGCGTATCCCTCAGTTTACATTTAAACAATCTCTGGGGGGTCCAGAACACTCTGTTTAACAGCATATATTTCGTTTGACATAAGATCGGGGATATCTTGTTTGTCAGTGCGGTGCTGTGTATTATCTCCCAGTCTAATGCAATGCCTGTGGAATTAGGTTCCGATTCCCACTTAATTTCGGTCAGCCTATGTGGTTTCTTGGGCAGGGGGAGGAGCAATTTATATATCCTTGATACAAAATGGTCAGCATGGTACAGTATTCGTAGCCGGGTCACAAGCCAGGGTAAGTCTGTATTGAGGGGGCATTTGGAGATAGCGGCCTTCAGTTTTAGGAACTGGTAAAATTCTATGGGTGGTAAGCTAAACTTTTCTTGCAATGTCGAAAAGGGCAGGGGTCTGCCATTATCATAGAGGTCATTCACTATGTGTATACCTTTTCCAGCCCACATTTCCCAGTAAAGGGTCTTCCCCTCTATCCGGATCTTAGGGTTATGCCATAGTGAGAGTAGGGTGGATCTCTTAATCACCAGAGCAGTCTTATGGTACTGGTCAAGTCGGAGAAGTGGTCTTCTGGTATTTAGAAGGATGCATTTAGAGTGAGGTATATGGGCCAGGTCCAGGGTGAGGAGAGACGAGAGGGGTGCATCTGCCATTAACGACCGTTCAATAGTTAGCCATACTGGAGTGTAGGATGTATCCTCAACCAGCCAGAGGGCCCCTTGCTTACAGAGGAAAGCCGTTTGGTAGTTCCTAAACGAGGGCAGGCCCAGGCCGCCCTTATCTTTTGCTAGTTGCAGCTTTTTAAGTGATATCCTGGCTTTTTTCCCTCGCCATAGGAACTCTCCGAACAGCTTGTCTACCTTCTTGATAAATTCGTCTGAGAAAGTCATGGGGAGCATGCAAGCCAGGTAGTTAACTAGAGGCGTGCACATAATTTTTAGAGTCTCAACCCTACCCCACCAGGACAAAAATTTTGGTGACCAGCTGTCTAGCAAAGTGGATATCTTTTTTAATGTTGAGTCTTCATTTAACTTCAGAGTCGTAATCAAGTCCTTCTCAAAGTCTAGGCCCAAATATTTAAAAGCTTTCGGCTGCCAGGTGAGGCCAGATGCTCCCAGAATTCCTTTATCCCCGATGTTGTTTGGTAACTTAACTTCTGTTTTATCCTTGTTTAATTTATATCCTGAGACTCTAGAGAACCCCTCAATTGTGTCCATCAAGGCCGGGATAGCCTCGTTAGCTTTTTCCGTCAAGATCAGGACATCGTCGGCGTATGCAGTCAATTTTACAGTGCAATCACCAAATGGAACCCCAGCAATGGCTTCATTGTGTCTAATATGCCACAAAAAGGGTTCTATTGCCAATAAGAACAGAGAAGGCGATAGTGGGCAACCTTGTCTCGTCCCTTGTTTTAGGCAGAAAGAGGAACAGAAGGAGCCGCCCGCTCTGACCTTAGCAGTAGGGCCGGCATACAAAGCCATTACGAGTTTAGTAAACGTCTCTCCTAGGTTGAAGTTGCGTAAAACTGCCTCAAGGTAAGACCAATCTACCTTGTCGAAGGCTTTTTCCGCATCTAGTGTGACTGCCACCGTGGGGGTTGTCAAAAGCTTCGCCTTTTCTAGGGCATGGGCCAGTACTCTGGTGTTATCACTAGATAGTCTATGTTTTAAGAAACCCGCTTGAGACGGATGTACTAGGGTAGGGAGGACTTTTTGCAGACGGGCTGACAAGATCATGGCTAGTAATTTACAATCAAGGTTAATCAGGGTAATCGGCCTGTAATTCTTTGGTAGTGACGGGTCTTTGCCGTCCTTAGGCAGGACTGCAATAGTCGCCTCTGCCAACGTGCCTTTGACTTCTCCTGACTCCGTAAATTCGTGAAAGAGGTTTAGAAGAGGATCAACCAAGTCCGTTGCAAAACTTTTATAAAATTTGGCCGTGAAGCCGTCCGGACCTGGTGCTTTCCCACATTTTAACCCCCTGATCGCTTTTTCCACTTCATTAGCCAAGATCGGCCCATTCAGACTAAGTTGCTCCTCAGGCTTTAACTTTGGTAGTACACATTCTTGTAGATATTCCTGAATTTTGTCCTCCACCACCAACTCGTTTTCAGCGTATAGGTCCTCATAAAAGTCTTTAAAGACCTCGGTTATTTTTTGGGGGTCCGAATGAGCAACTCCCGCCGAGTCCCTGATAACATTAATAGCATTCTTTTGTACTTTAAATTTTAAGTATGCTGCCAGGCTCTTACCGGCTTTATTAGATTCACATAGCTTAAACCTTCGCTTCCTATCCAGCCACACTCCCGCCCTTTCGCTCACTAGCTTGTTATATTCGTATTTTCTGTGAGTCATGATATTGAACGTTTCCTGGTCCCTTGTCATTTGGTGTTTGTTCTCTAAAGTAGCTATCTCAGCTTCCAACCCTTCTAGCTTCGCATTACAATCCCTATTCATTGCTGAACGGATTTTGATGCACACCCCCCTTATTGTACTTTTCAAGGCCTCCCATCGCACTAGTTCTGAAGTGTCCCCTCTCACATTAGTGTCCAAATAAGATCTAATAGCTTCCAGAATTTCAGTCCTATTTTGTTCTTTGTGCAGGATTTCTTCATTGAGTCTCCAAGACGTTTGTTTAGGGGACGGTTTAATGTTACTGATGGATAGAGATATACATGAATGGTCCGACAGTACCCTTGGCTCAATTGAAGTATCCTCTATCCTTGCTACGCCATTTTGTGTAATGAAAATGTAGTCAATACGGGAGAACGAGTCGTGAGGGGAAGAGTAGAATGTGTAGTCCCTATCAGTAGGGTTTTGTATTCTCCACGCATCAATTAAATGGAATTGTTGGCATAATTTGATGAAGGCATTATGTGACTTGTTTGGCTTGAATGTACACTTAGAATCCCTATCTAAGGCCGGGTCAAACGGAAGATTAAAATCACCCCCAATTATGTGTATTGCCGTATCAGGTACCGTTGCAATCTGCTTGACTAAATCCTGCCAGAATTCTAAATCATTAGTGTTAGGTGCGTAAACATTAGTGACAAAGAATTCCGTGTTATCCCTAGTGAGTTTCACCGTAACCCAGCGACCTTTTTCATCTGATGAGGATGACAGTAGCTCTACCTTGGACTTCTTTGATATTAATACCAGAACCCCATTCTTTTTACCGAGTGCACTAGATCCTACAACCTCTGAATAAAACTTGTTGCGCAGAGTGTAGAATTGTTTAGCATCCAATTTGGTTTCTTGCAGCAGAACAATGTCCCCCTTTTGTCTCCGCAAATAATCTAATATCTTTTGTTTTTTAACGGGCTGATTCAGACCCTTAACATTCATGGACAAAACTTTCAATCGATCAAGAGAGGTTGTACCAAGTGGAGTGGACAGTGTTCTATGTGACATTTACAACGGTGTATGTATCATGGTTGTACCAAGAGAGCCAAGGGGAAACATAGTACTTGCCGCATCATGTAAAGGACATATTGTTCTGCTACTTAAGATGAAATACGGTCGAAAACCATAACCAGATACTTGGGTACCCAAGGATATAGCACGCCTGGTCTGAGTATAGATATACAAACACATCATATGCATGATACAACTTGTCCAATCAAGAGCAAAGAGATATATCAGAAAAGAAAGAAGTGGTACGGAGAGGAGAAGAAAAAGAAGGAAGGAGAATGAAGGAGAAAGAAGGAAAAATAATACAAACCATAGAACACAGCACCCATCCCCCCCAATCCCACGCAACCCCCCACCCCACCCACCCCAATTGTGATACAGAAGCATGGCGACGTGAGGAAAACCGCAGTAACCCCCCCGCCTAAACTTAGTCATGTATAGACATTGGAACAACAATACATAACGAAAAATGCATGTAAAAGGCTATGCAAGTAGTGGAACGTTGGAATGATGCAGCAAAACCGACATGTGATCAACAGCGCACACTCACTATACATTCTTGGTAAATCAGAATAATTCCTGAGTGCTCACTAAACTATGATTCTCGAACAGAAATTTGAGAATACAACATCATGGCCCATTGGAAGATATTATAGCGTCATATCCTACATTAAAGGCACGTAGTGGCTAGTAATATCTAAGTCGTCGCATCAGTGGTGAATAACCTAAGCAAAGAACAGTAGAACATCAGTAATCAGTAATCAAAGAGTCACAGTATTGCCAGAGCGAATCCGGTCTACTCCAAGTAACCTGACAGTGTACCAAAGTCTGGAGTTAGACAACACGTTATAGTTTATATATCACCGGCCACCGTCTCATTGGAGCCAACAAGGCGAGCCAGCTTTAGTCAAGAGGGTCAGATCAATAACAGCTGGACCACGCCAGCTTGAACCAGAAAGGTAAAGTAAAGAGACTTCCAGGACATCATAGAGCTTCTAGTGTTGGAAGGTTTCCGTAAACTTGAGACCTATCCTGTAGGAACCCAGCAATAGTTAAGCGCATCAGACTTTTAGTAACAACAAAGCACAGAAAACTTTATGATAAGACTTAACGTGGTCACTTGTATCCTGAAGCAGAAGCCGAGGCTGATAGACCATCCGGGTTATTAGTTTCCATGTCGCGCTCCATGTCTCGTTCTTCCACGTCCTCAAGCATGCGTTTGAGCCTCATTGGGTCCGTAAAGTAGTGAGACGACCCTCGTATCGTCACCCGGTATTTCGCTGGGCCCACAAAGCCAAATTGGTACCCCTTCACTGACAGATGTGGACGAAGAGCGAGGAAGGCCTTCCTTGTTTCGACGGTCTCCTTACTGTAGTCTTGAGAGATGTAGACCTTGGTGTCCTTCCACAGAATATGATTGTGTTTTCTCACGAAGGCTAGGATTTGCTCCACGTGTTGGTAGCGTAAGGGTTTACATACGATGGGTCTTGGTCCTTTCTGTGTTTTAGTGATTCTCCCTGGCACTCTATGCGCTCTGTCAAATTCCAGAGGATTTGCAAAAGTCATGTTTGTGGCTTTAGTGAACCAGGATTCCAAGAACTTGATGCATGAACCTTCGGACTCTTCTGATCCTTCCGGAATTCCAAAGATGCGTAGGTTCCCCCTCCTGTTCCTGTCTTCCAACTCGGCTAGTCGTCTGGTTGTCTGGTCAGAGGAGATGTGGAGGTGTTTCAAGGCCGTTGAGGTTTTAACCTCTATGTCTTCCAGGCGACTGATCCGGGATTCTGTTTCTGTTAGGCACGCATTAGTGTCTCGGATATCTTGACGGATTGCCACCACTTCCTCCTTAGTGACCTTGGCTAAGTCCTTCACCTCGTCTAGCCTATTTAATATCATGTCCAGTGCATCCGGAGTAACTTTCTTTGGCTTGTTTGGTGACCCCGGGTTCGAGTGGTCCGACTTAAGTCTCTTAAGGGTTCCCTGATCTTTGGTATCCATTGTAACCTTCTCTGGGATGCTTAGGTGTTTAGGCAGCGACTTGAGAGCTCTCTTCCGGTACTCACGCAGCGCAAAGCAGACAGCACCAGCCTAAATAGGAGATTAGTCAGCCAGAACCCAGATCACTGATATTAATAACATTGCGCAAAAGGCATCTGAGGAGCAGAGCGACCCACTTGTTCATTTATCATGTGCACATGGTGTTAGTTGAGACTGGGACATTAGGGAGCCCCCTGTGGGTTGATGTCAAGCAATTCAGGTGTTCGCTTCAGCAGACTTGGGTTTCCATGCGCAGAACATCAGACAGCATGAGCAGCACGTGCACCGGAATCATTAGAGAGTGCTTTGTAGGTTAATGATATGCATTCCAGGCACACAGCGTAGCAATAATCACCTCTCTTTGAAATTTCGGAATGTGCGACTAAATACTCTCCCACATGTCGAATTGGTTCCCAGCAATGCTCGCCTGGCGCCAAAAACGGTCTATTTGGGCAAAGTTAATGAGGGAAGGAACCTTGCTTCGGTGCTCAGGCATTACCGAGTAGCGGCCGCCATCTTGGTAAAGGTTAGGGAAGTCTCTGCATGGCCGATCACACTGCACTCACGCGATCGGTAAAATCAGCTGTCTGCCCCGGTGCGCTAATGTCCGTGAACGCGCTCACCTATTTCAGCTTTCCTTGCGCTGTCGGGTTTTCCGCTGTGTTTCTGTAGGAGCTTACTTCGCGCTCCGCTGTCCGTCCCTCAGTCGCGCTGCTGTTATTAATGTCCGAAGCCTCAGTCAGTGCAGCTCTTGATCCACTGCAGCCCCGGACACGGAAATCAGCTCATCACGGTCAGGGAGTGATCCGATGCACGAATCTTCGGTCACATCCCCGCTGTAGGCATAGAAAGGCGTTCCAATTCCAGGTAAAGACGCTCGTGGCGGGAGGAGAGACGCTCTAAACCGCCATCTTCCTCGGCGTCCAAGCCACGCCCCGCAGAGGATACAATTCCAATCACTCTATCGTGTTTACAGCACTACAGGGGGCCGGACCAAACAAATTTAAATGGCACGCCCCGATGAGACACCTGCAATCTTCATCGGCCAACTTGGCAAGCAGATCCAGGACTAAAACGATGAGTTTTGGAGGAAGGGCTTATAGTATCTGGAATGAGCCTCTGTTAACTCTGAGACAGACTGAAGATCTACTGCAGTTCAGACAGATTTAAGACATGGCTCTCTCCTAAGGAGTAACACAGGTCGCCTGTCCTAACAAGTGCTCCTCGCTTCGGGTTATGTGTTGTAGCAGTAACAGCGCAATACAGCAGCAGGAGCTGCTGCTGCGAGCTCTGGCTTGGATGATGATTGCCGCTGCCATCTCCGTTTAGGTTCCAAGTCCTCTTCTCCGTGCAGCCAGACCGCGCTGATGAATATACGGGAGCCTGGCCGTGGCAGCTTCATTTAACCCCCCCAAACCTCCCGCAGGGGTTACTTTAAAGATTGCTTTGTCCTTCTACTGGCAGATTGGGGCTTGCGGAGTTTGCTCTTTCCTTGGTTCCTTTTTCACCCTTCACCTGAGGGGTGCCACATCCAGTGTCCTTTTCGCACCCTTCAGGGACCATGATCCTTTGCTGGGGCCTTGGCGGTGTTTCCGCTGCAGCCCTTTTATGTCCCCTGCCGGTCCATGGCCTTTGAACCAACTGACTAGAAGGGACAGCAAGAGCTGTCAAAGAAGGGAGTGAGGAGCATCTGACAGCCAGGAAAACTCTAAAATGTACAATGTCTGCTGGATAGTTTTTTTTAATTCTCACTTCTACCATCAATGAGCTAGCGAGCCTCAGAGCACTATTCCAGCCAAGTGAAACAAGCATTTGCAATGCAATAGGTCTCGCATTAGGAAAGTTTGAGCTACTGTTATTGTAAATGACAATTTTTTTATTTATGTGTTGGTTTTGAAAATAGCGAAATTAGTAGCTTTGTCATTTACAATGCCAATAGTTATAACTTTCGCAAATGTGACACCAATATGATTTGTAATGCAATATGTGTTGTATTTACGTGACTTAGATGTATTGATATTACAAATAGCAATGGCTTTTAATTTTTTTAAATAATTAATACTTAAATAAAAGTTATTGTAATTTATAATGGCGATAGCTTAAAATTTTGGAAAAAACTTTTGTGACGATTATGTTCAGTTATTTTATTGTGACAAAAATCCAAGAAGTGAAATATTAACATCTTTGTGTGACATTTGTAATAAAGCTTAAAACACTGAGAGAACATATTTGAACCAGTTGTTGCACAGATTGATGCGGTGGTGGCCCTTAGTGATGTTGTGGTGGAGCTGAGTGATGCTGTGGTGGCGCTGAGTGATGCTGTGGTGGCGCTGAGTGATGCTGTGGTGGCTCTGAGTGATGCTGTGGTGGCGCTGAGTGATGCTGTGGTGGTGTTGACTGATGCTGTGGTGTGGTGGCATTGAGTGATGCTGTGGAAGTGCTGAGTGATGCTGTGGTGGTGCTGACTGATGCTGTGGTGGCACTGAGTGATATTGTTGTGGCCCTGAGTGATGCTGTGGTGGCGCTGAGTGATGCTGTGGTGGCGCTGAGTGATGCTGTGGTGGCGCTAAGTGATGCTGTGGTGGCGCTGAGTGATGCTGTGGGGGTGTTGACTGATGCTGTGGTGTGGTGGCATTGAGTGATGCTGTGGAAGTGCTGAGTGATGCTGTGGTGGTGCTGACTAATGCTGTGGTGGCACTGAGTGATATTGTTGTGGCCCTGAGTGATGCTGTGGTGGTACTGAGTGATGCTGTGATGATGCTGTTTGATGCTGTTGCGCTGCAGAGTGATGCTGTGGTAGCATTTAGTGATGGTATGGTGGTAGTGAGTAATGCTGTGGTCGCAAAGTGATGCTGTGGTGGTACTCTGGTATTCCTGAGTGATGTTGTGGTGGTGATGAGTGTTGCTGTGGTGCCCCTCACCGATGCTGTCGTGTGCTGAGTGATGCTGTGGTAGCATATAGTGATGTTGCGGTGGTGCTGAGTGAAGCTGTGGTGGCGTTGTGTGATGCTGTTGTAGCGCTTAGTGATGCTGTGGTGGTACTGAGTGATACTGTGGTGCCCCTGAGTGATGCTGTGGTGGTGCTGAGTGATGCTGTGGTCAAGCTGAGTGATGCTGTGGTAGTGCACAGTGATGCTGTGGTATTCCTGAGTGAGAGAGAAAGGGTGTACAGAGAATAAAGGGTGGAGCGATAGAGGAGAGAGAGAGAGAGAATTAGAGAGGGTGGAGAGAGAGATAATTAGAGAGGGTCGAGAGAGAGAAAGGGTGTACAGAGAATAAAAGGGTGGAGCGAGAGAGGATAGAGAAAAAATTAGAGAGGTAGTGGCGTGGATTAAAGTAGAATGGAGTACAGCACAATGGTGTGGAGTAAAGCAGAGTGGAATTGAGTGGATTGGAGTTGAGTGGAGTAAAGCAGAGTGAGGTGACGCAGAGTGGCAGTGAGTGGAGTGAGTTAAAACAGAGTGGCGTTGAGCTGAATGAAGTATAGTAGAGCTGAGTGGCATTGAGCTGAATGGAGTGTAGTAATGCAGAGTGGCGTTGAGTGGAGTAAAGCAGAGTGGTGTTGAGCGGTGTGGAGTAGAATGTACTAAAGCAGGATGGAGTAAATTGGAGTGTAGTAAAACTGACGTGGAGAAAAGCAGAGTAGTGGGGAGTGGAGTAAAGCAGATTGGAGTGGAGTAAAGCAGAGCATAGTGGAATAAAGCAGAGTGGAGTAAAGTAGAGTGGATAAAAGCAGAGTGGCGCTGAGTGTAGTGGTGTAAAGCAGAGTGGAGTAAAGCAGAGTAATATGGAGTAAAGCTGAGTGATGGGGAGTGGAGTAAAGCATGCACAAAAATGATAGTATGAATATTAAATTTTTCCTTCATTAATTTAAAACTTTTAATCCGCCCAAATCACACTAATGTAATTTGTAATCTACATCCAATAACTAAGCCTCTTGAAAAGTAAGTTCCAATGCTGTGGAAGTTGTAAAAAAAAACATATGTTTTAGCAGTGATAATCTTAACAGTTGTGCTAATATCGTCTTTTATATAGTGTACCTATCGCCTGTTACCAAACTGCAAAGTATACAATGTTGTTTTCGGACAGCAGAGTCCTTGTCGCAACCTTCTCGCTTTGAATAAAGTGATTGCGTGCTAAAAATAGTCTAAAGGCTTTAAAATACAGAATTGACTCCAAAAAGCACCTTTGGAAAGTATGTAATTGCTGAAGAGTAAATGTAGTGGTGAGAGACTGAAGAATCCTTTGTGGCTGTGCTTAGCTGTAAAGATTGTTATCGTCCTTCTAACCAGCATATGGTTTTTATTGCCACATTTGTCTGTAAAGGTTCTCAACCGTAAACACATGCCAGGGGACGGAACTGGGATTGGGGGTGTAAGAGGGAAGGAAATGACACAGGTGGAAGAGTTTTTAACAATAAATGTAATTTAAACATTTTGATGAAGGTTACAGCGGAAAGAATAAATAAAACAGCCTGGTGTGTTTTCGGGTGCAGCAGCAGCGGTGTTATTTTTTTTAAAGGAGTCTGTTTTTTCACAGATCATGTCCTTGTTGATGTTTACCCAACAAGGGCCGTTAAGAATGCATATTTTCACTTTGCAGGTTCTTGTGTTGCTAAGGAACAAGTCCAAATTAAAACGGTGTGGCTGCACTGTTTATTTATCCACGAACAACTTCCAAGCATCTCCTTATGCCACATATATAACTACAGACACTGCTGCAACAAGTAGCCCAATACTAACATAGATGGGTTCAAAATACAATTATTTCATCAAATCAGGCATTAATGGCATCACAGTGTTTTGTGTATGTGCATTTAAATGGCATTTATCAGTTGGAAACTGTTCAGCATTTATCAGTTGGAAACTGTCCTGAAGAACTAAAATCTATTTCGAGTTTACTCGACTGACGTCCGTGTGATCTTGGGCACAACGCATGACAGCCTTGGTATCACTGGAAAAATTGCGCATTAAGCCTTTGACACATCTGGATGTTTATGCAGATGTTAGGCCTACTGCAGAGGGGTGATCAGCTCTTGAGCTGAGCTTTGAAGTGAGCGCCTGGGGGCGGTGGGAGGTGAGCGTGTGCCAGCAGGTACAGGAACTGAGAGCTGCTTCATGAAAGCAGGGCTGCCCCAGCACCCCCAGGGACATTCCTCCAGTCAGGTGAGGGCTAGAGGTCAGCAGCCAGAGCTCCACGGCAGGGAGATCAAAGGCAGGGAAGGAGCTCGGTATCCGGGGCACAGGGGTGGAGGCAGAGGGAAGAGAAGGGTGAGAGTAAGAGTGGAAGGGGAGGAGGGAGCGAGGAAGATCGAATGGAAAGGGAGAGACTATGAACGGAGTCAGGGAAGAGACAGAGGGAAGGGGAAGAGGGAGAGGGCATAGATTATAGGGGGAGGGTGGGATATAGAACCAGGGAAGGGATGGAAAGAGGTGAGAGACAAGGAGGGAAGGCAGGGGAAAGGAGGGTGACTGGGAACGAGTGAGAAAAAAATCAAAGGCAGCGAGGGCGAGGTACGGGTGAGAAGAGTGAAGTGTGAGACGAAGTGGAGACTGTGGGGGAAGAGTAATAGGGTAGGGAAACAAGCTTTTAAAACGCAAGAGGAAGAGAGCTGTTCACAAAAGTGTGCATTGAAGACATTTGAAACGATACCGTTCACAACTCTGCGTTATTATTATTAAACTAGAGGAGCTATGTAAAGTTCGTAATGGAAATTACAAGCATTGGCAAAGCCAATAGAGCTGTCCTTAGATTCTGCCAATGGGTGTTAGCAATACTGTGCAGCAGCCACGAAACTGTGCAGCATGGCTAAAGCAAAATTAATAACAAGGCAGCGCTGGGAGGGGGGCTGGGCACGAACTGAAGTTCTCTGGGTGATGTTTGTGCGAGGCGGGCAGAAAGGACGGCCGTGGGAGGAGAAGTAATAGGGTGGTGCAGGCGGGGGCGGGGAGCAGAGCCTTTGAAGAGCGGAGAAGCAGATGCGAGTCACGGCCTGCGGGCGTGAAAAGTGAAGTGAATAATTAGGGGAGGAGAACTCGCAGAGGCCGGCCGAGCGCACGCTGGGGAAGCCTGTGGGAGGGAGGCTGATGCCTTTCATGTGGGGAAATGCTTGTGCTTGTGGTCACGTGATTCATGTGAACTGTTCGAAATCCACTTTTCAGGAGCCTTGGGTTTAACTCTTGGTTTCACTGCTATAGACTCGTCCTATTCATTCCTGCAGAATGGAATAGGCCGAGACCTAAAAACATAGACTCAGGCAGGGCTTTAAGTGAGATGAAAAAAACAGGGGGGGTGGGGGGTCTCTTTAAGGCGCGTGGCCAATGTAATTAAGGGCGTAGCTTAAAAACACATAAGAAAAAAATCTGTGCTCAGCGTATTGTGCTGCCTGAAATGTTGCTGCTTCTGTCAGTGCATCTACATTTATAATACATCAATTAACAGACCGACAACAAGCCAGGCCTATTGGCTTTGTCAATGGTTGTTAGTTGCATGAGATAAATGAGCAACAACTATGGCTTCCTTTTATAGACTATGAAAATCCTTTAGTTCTGAAATGATGAGTTTTGAAAGAAGTACAAGAGTCTCTTTGAAGTTACTTCAAAGGCAGTGAAAGGTGGTCCTACTGCAGAGTTAAGATTTTTTTTCCACCCGGAGGGTAAGGGCAGAAATGGAGAACCCGATAGGGACCCGTCTCAGCACCTGCTTTTTAGAACTGCCGGTGCTGAGCACCGGCAGGACCGGGCCCACCTAAAGTCCTGGGTTCAGGCCTCTAATTGAGGCAAAGTCCAGTGCAGCAAGCTATAACGCTATATTGAAACAATGCATTTCAATTTGTATTTTAAGGAATTGAAAGGCTAGTGTTTAGAAACAAAATTATTATGAATGCAGTAGAATAGGTGCCAATATCAATTATAAAACAAAATATTTTCTTCCTCCCTCGGTTTAGGAAAATGTAAGGGCCGCTTCAACACAGTGTTTGACTGGGTGTGGAGAGAGAAGAAAGCGAACGGAGAACTGGGCGATTACCAGTACAACACCTATTTCTTCCGGAACAGCTGGTACTGGATGTACGAGAACCGCCTGAACAGGACGCGGTATGGTGACCCAATCCAGCTGGCAGTGGGGTGGCGTGGCATTCCACAGTCCAACATCGATGCTTTCGTCCACATCTGGACCACGGACAAAGACTACACTCTATTCTTCAAAGGTGAGTTTCCACTTCCTACTCTTGGATTTGCATCTTCAAGTCCCTTCTGTTTCCTCAGAGTCTGCGCATCCCCCAGTAGAACAAAGATCTCGTCGCCATCCTGTGTGTATATTCACAAATTAAAATCTCCATAGCTCATTTCTTATGGAAAAGCCTTGACAAACAGTTTTAAACTCCATTTTAGAGTGTTTTTCATCCAGCTTAGATGAGGTGGACATATTTATGTACGATTCTCGTGGCATGCGTACATGTTTCATCGGGTAAAAATACAAACTTTGATGAGCCTGGGCCCAGGTGGAAATGAAAGAATGGAGTTACTGGAGTCCAAGTTTTGGGAGGTGGGTATTTTCAAGCCTCCAGGGGATGACAGCAGGCCGTCTGTATTGGTTCAGAAGTAACTGTAGTTGATGGTCAAAACGAATAGCAAGATCTGATTGCATCTTCCTACCAGTTAGATGAAATGGCCAGCCCTGTCTCTGATCATGAATAGAAGAGGGTATCTTCTGCAGCATCAACGTGACCAAAAGCTTGCCAGAAATGTAAGCCTTCCGCTCTTTCCTCTATTCTAGTAGTATAGTTGGCCTATAGAGGCCGGACCAAGTAGATTCAAACTTTGAAGTTTGGGCTGATGTAAGTGTAATGTGCAAAGATGATGTATAGATGTTTATTTACAATGTTCTGCACAGTACGACAAAGGCCCAGGGGCTTTTAAGTGCTCTACCACATGGAAGCACATACATACACATGCACTTATAGAGCCATCACACATACATGCCCTAAAATATTACTGAAGTGGAAGCTAGTTACATATTCATGTCATGCCAGCACACCTAAATGTGACAATAATGTTACTTACTGTGCTGTGCTGTCATTGCATTTATATGGCACTTACAGCCCCTGAAGCATTGAAGCACTTTACAGCGGGCAGCACGTAGCTGCAGAACCCAAGGTCAGTGGTTATTCCAGTGGATATTGTTGGATACTGGGATTGGTCTTGTACCCTAAAGTGTTTGTGTTAGATTATATTAATAGGATTCAGTTGTGATCATTGCTGGGGGAACGTGTGAGTTTATGCAGGTGACTGGTGGGATTGATAGAGAATCTAGAGGAGATTAGATATTACTTTCAAAGAAGGCTTCCATTTTTGAAATGAAGTATGGGCAATTTGCAAAAAGAAAGAGATTCATGCAAACATATAAGAGACTAACAGCCACATGCATCATTGTTGCCGTTTGCGATTTCTTAATTGCGAAAATTAAGGAATCGCAATTAAGAAATCGCAAACGGCTATGCACAAAAGAAATCACATTTTTTTTGCGATTTCTTAAATTTCCTTAATTGCGATACACAATTTGCGAATCGCAATTAAGGAATCCCTTCCCATTGATTCCTATGGGCATTTGCGATTAGCAATTTGCGAATCGCAAATTGAAAATGCAATTTCAAGGGGGCAGGGGGGTCTAAAGGACCCCCCCCCTGCACTCCTGAAATATAACTTTAAGTGCATTTTTCACACACACATGCTCTAAGGGTATGTGTGTGTGTGTAAAATGAAACTTTCAAAAATGCACTTTTGTGCATTTTTGAAAGTTTTCACAAATTACCATGAAGGTCAACTTCATGGTAATTTACCTCTCCCTATTTGCGAATTCGCAAATTTAAAATGTTCATGCATTGCATTTAAGAAATCTCAAATTGCGATTTCTTAAATGCAATCGCAATTTTAGAAATCACAACTTGATTGCGATTTCTAAAATTGCGAAAAACATGATGCATCCCAATTTTGTAAATTGCATTCGCAAACGGCCGAAAATTGCGATTCGCACCGTTTGCGAATGCAATTTACTTTGATGCATGTGGGTATTACAATAGACTGTTCAGAGAGAGCAGGAGCTCAGAGGGTGGAAAAGGAGAGGGTCACTAGAAAGAAGAGGAGAGGCGGAAGTTGGAAGTTTTAAGTCCAGGTCAGCTTCTCATGGCGGGTGTTGGGAATGTAAAGGTTTTTTTTGAGGCACATGCAGTCCGAGAATGGAAAACTGTAGAAAGAAACATTTGCACATGAGAGTGCCATTTTAAGTACTTTTAGGGACCAGAATCAGATGAAGTCTGTGAACTGCTAGCCTGCGTTCACACTGTAACATTGAAAAGTACAGGTTGGTTCTCGACTTCAAAGATTTCATCAATGCAGAGCGAGGATTAAAAGGCTCTGCCTCGTAGGACCTTCACCGATAATAATGAATGTAAAATATAACAGTAAGGTTAATAGCAAAACAACCTAGGGCCAGATGTAGGTAAAGTACATTTAACAATTCTAAAATATGGAATTTTACCGATTCGGTATTTTAGAATCGGTAAATGCTATTTATTAAAATAATCGGTAACCATTACCGAATCGGTAAAATTCAGTATTTACCGAATCGGTATTTACCGATTCGGTAATTGCCAGTCATTCCTATGGGCCTGGAGGCCCATAGGAATGAACGGCAATTACTGTAAAATGGGGGAAACATTCAAGGGTGCCAGGGTATCACTTTGACACCCTGTTGCACCCCTGAATCGTGCTTGTGTGCAGATGTGGCACACATACATGCCCTAAGGACATGTATGTCTGCCACATGGCACAGTTGAAAATGCACAGATTTGCATTTTCAAAGGTATTCGTTATTTACCACCAACTTATAGTTGGTGGTAAATAACGAATCCTAAAATGGGAAAAGCACTCATTTGAGTGCTCCCTTCATTGCAAATTCGGTAATTTACCGATTCGGTATTTTAAGGAATCGGTAATTTACTGATTCCTTAAAATACCGAATCGGTAAAAAAACAAGTTACTTACCTGTAACTACAGTTATTCAGTATTGGTATCTTTCATAGATTCACATGCCTGAATCATTCCCCGTCGTCGAGGCAGGAGTCCCTGTGAGAAGTTGGCCTGATATGCAGTGCTCACTATTCTAGTGATCACTATGTATCAGTCCAAACAACCCTTATTGATGATTGGTTGTAAGTCAACCGATAGACCAGCTATCCTAGTAGCATGGACAAGAGCAGTCTTTAGGCTAGACTCTAGAGGGCGTGTTAGGCCAGCTGTTATACCATCACATATACCCCTTGAACACCAAGTGAAAGGACACCACACAAGTGTTATGAAAATAAACAGTGTATTTATTTAGATCACAACAGCCCTGTACTCTTTATGAGGACAGGGTACTAAGCACACAACAAAACTCTTACGAAAATACTTTAAGTTGCACAATTTACACAAATGCCCGAGGGGCACGGAAAACCATATACTATGGAAGTGGAATGCGAAATTACTAGCAGGTAAGTAATGGACTAATAGGCTTTGGAATCGCTAGGACTACGTTACTGAACCTTCAGATTACTAGTAGGAGGCCTAGGGGACTCGGGTGCAGAGTGTGCACTCTCACGCGGGATGCGGGACAAAGTCTATGGAGGCCAGTAAAAGCAAAGTTAGTGTTCTCGGGCGAACCCGATAAGGTAGGTTGAAAACGAAAGTGGATCTGGACCCTTGGATAGTGAGGCTATGCTGGGGCACTGAAATGCCGAAGTTACCTAGCCCAGGGGCTGCGGCTGCATAGGTCTGAAAAGACGTCGGGAATCCTCGTTGACGAACCAGGAGCCTGAAAGAAGGAGTTGCTGGCAGGCGACCAGTGAAGATTGTTCGATGGATCCAAGCCTGGATCGAAGATGGAAGACACCTGAAAGCAGAGGGGACCAAGTTCTTAACCACTAGCCAGTGATCAGATGGTACCAGGATGGCACCGGATGGTAGTCACCTCGACCAGGTGAATTGGCAACGCTGGGCTCTGCAGTCTCACGGACCAGGAGGCGTTGTCGGCGACCAGGATGGAGGTGCAAGCTGTCCCACGATGGTTGATGCTGTTGACGTTGCTGGACCCAGGATTGGGGCAACAAGTCTTGGCAAATTCAAGCCCACGCGGTAGACCTAAAATGGCGTCTGGAGTGGACCAGGAGGGTCCGGGGTGCTCCTCTTTTGGAAGGGAGCAAGGGCCAGTCTGGAGCAACCAGACTAGCAGTGGTGTTGTCGTCGGTCGTCGTCGGGAAGGCCACAAGCCAGCGGGCTAGTAGCCAGACTACGCGGTGAGCAGCAAAAAGCAGAAGGGCCCCACGCAGATCTTGTGGATGCTGGGGGGCTGGACTTCGGTGCTGGAGCTGCTCAGGGTCGGGGCTTCTCGGACCGCAAAGCACTCACCAGAGGATCCCTCGGCGGTCGTGCTGGATAGAAGTCGTGCAGTTCTGATGATGGCCGGTCCCTCGAGTTCTCGTTGCACCTACGGTTCTCAGCTTAGCTGTAGAGGTAGGTAGAGGTCAGAGGTGCCAGGGAAGCCGGGTCTCGTCGAGCTGGTCAGTCGGATTCCGGAGAAAGGACGTGCAGCAAACCGCAGAGTTCTTAGATGGTGCCTACGGATGCAGGGTGACTACTCCTTAGCCACAAGGGAGAAATCTTGAGAAGAAGTCGAGAGTTCCTTTCGTAGAAAGTAGTTTCTTGATTCAAAGATGATCTAATTTGGAAGGGTCCCCGCTCCTGCATTTATCCTAAAGAAAGGGGTGGGTACGCGACTAGGTCCTGCCCTAGGGGTGGGACAAGGAAGGGGGGTGGTTACACCCCTCTCCCATGCCGGACTTTCCCCAGGCCAGGGGCTGGTGTGCCCCTGGAACTGGTTCTAGCCGGCAGATGCGTAGTGAGCACCGGGGTGCCACTTGCAGTCACCTTCCTGTAAAGCCCTGCCTACCCAGGATACACAAAACCAGTGAAACAAAAGCAAAAAATCTGGGTGATCATAGGATTGCAGACCCTACTCTCCTACAGTCCCACGTTAATAATATATACAATAGCAGTGCCTTAGAAAATTATTTGTAATAGGCTGAAAAGACTATAGGCCCAACTGGGCCCAAAACTTCGCAGCCTATCTACCTCATTATGTAATAAGGACTGAAAAGTAGTCCCAACCAATCGGCTGACAGCACCCTCTAGAACCTTCCCAACAGAGGCAGTTCTCCTCAGATTTTCCCAGCACAAGTGAGAAGTATGTATCCCTAATAAAGAACTGCCCTGCCGGGGAGGAGGGTGGGTGCATGTGAATCTATGAAAGATACCAATACTGGATAACTGTAGTTACAGGTAAGTAACTTGTTTTCTTATCCAGTATTGGGGTACCTTTCATAGATTCACATGCCTGAATCAGAATAGCAAGCAGTAAAGTCATATCTGACGTTAGCGGAAGGTGGGAGACAAACCGTAATTGTACATATCCCCCACACAACCGGAAGGTTATAGAACACTAAAATGTAAGTATACACACATGCAGAAGAACCTTCTTATACTATCATTCATAATAAAGACAACATTTGATAAACAGAGCATTACAGTAAATCATACATATTTACATAACATCCATATAATGTAAGAGACCTTTGAAAAGTCTAACCTTAACCCCTTCCATGCTCATGACGAGCTCAGCTCGTCATGAGGCACAGTTGAGCTGTGCTGATGACGAGCTGAGCTCGTCATGAATATAGCCTAAGTACAATTTCCAGCACAGGGGAAAAATAACCACAGCAGCGATGTGGTTAATGAAGAAGATGCTGCAGTACCGCCTCTCCAACTGCTGTATCATCCTGTAATGTCGACTGCAAACAGTAGTGCCGTGTAAAAGTATGGACACTCTTCCATGTAGCAGCTCGGCAAATGTTCTCCAGCGTAACTCCAGCAAATAAAGCTGTTGACGCCGACATCATTCTGGTGGAATGCGCTCTGACTTTTCTGACTAAAACTATTAGCCTTTTCATGACAGAATTGTATCACTGAGGATAACCATCTAGCTTTCGTTGCTTTAGTTACAGCTTGTCCTAGCGTGACCTGTCCATAAGCAACAAATAGCTGGTTAGATTTTCTTATGTCCTTAGTTTGTTGAAGGTAAAACTTTAGACATCGTTTGACATCAAGAGAGTGGAGGGCCTTCTCAGCCGGTGTGACAGGGTCCGGGAAAAAGGTCTTCAACTTTACCGGCTGGTTTAAATGAAAATGAGACGGTACCTTTAGTATGAATTTTGGATTGGTTCTCAATGTGACATAATCCTTTGAGAAATGTAAGAAAGGTTCTGAAATGGTGAAAGCCTGAATTTCACTAACCCTCCGGGCTGAAGTGAGAGCTAGTAAAATAGCCACTTTCCAGGTTAAGAATTTCAGTTCAGCCTTATGGATAGGCTCGAACGGTCTCCTCATTAATTGGGACAAGACAATATTGAGGTCCCATTCGGGAGGCGGAAGTCGAATTGGAGGAAAGGCTCGAAACAATCCTTTCAGAAATTGTTTTATCAGTGAAGATGAACATAGTGAAGGCTTGTTCGCACTTCTTCTGAATCGGGATATGGCGGCAAGATGTACCTTAACAGAAGAGCATACCAGACCCGCCTTGGCTAGAGAAAGTAAGTAAGGTAGAATATCCTCAGGTGGAGCTTGAAGAGGATGAATATTATTTGCTTCGCACCAGCAACAAAAGCATTTCCATTTGAAACGGTACGTTCTGATAGTACTCTGAGCACGGGCTTGAGATAGAATTGCTCTACAGTCTTCAGAGATTTGGAGATCTTTAAACTCTAAGAAGTCAGGAGCCATGCGTGCAAGTGCAGCGATTGAGGATCCGGGTGCAGAATCTGACCTCCTTCCCTTGACAGCATGGAAAGAGTCGGTTTGAGACGAATTGGAGGTTGTCGAGATAACAGGAGCAGTTCTTGGAACCAGTACTGTCTCGGCCAGCGAGGAGCAATGAGAAGAAGAGTGCAATGTTCCCTCTTCATCTTCTGCAGAATCCTTGGTATCAATGGTATCGGGGGAAAAGTATACGCATAGATTCCTAACCATCTCATGGAAAGGGCATTCCCTCTTGACCCCCGTTGTGGAAATCTGCTGGCCTAGAACAGGCATTTGCTGTTTTGTCTTGTCGCAAACCGATCCAGAGTTGGTGTGCCCCAACTTTGAAAGAGTCTGTTCACCTGTTTCTGTTCTAGCTCCCATTCGCGGCAGCCTGTGAGGGATCTGCTGAGGTTGTCGGCTAAGGAGTTTTGAACCCCCTTCACATGCTCCGCTCTGAGTGTTATGCCGTGCGGTATAATCTACTCCCACATCTCTTGAGCTTCCTGCGATAGGGATAGAGATCTCGTTCCTCCTTGCTTGTTTAGGTAAAACATGCTGTTGGTATTGTCCGTACGCACCAATACTGATGAATTTGCAATTCTTGGAAGGAACGCTTGCAGAGAAAGGAAAATGGCTCTTAATTCGAGACTGTTAATGTGCTTCTGCCGATACTGATGAGACCATCGGCCTTGAATCTGGAGGTCCTGAAGATGACCTCCCCATCCCTCCATTGATGCATCTGTGGTCAGAACGAATTCCGGGATAGCCTGAAGAAATGTGAGGCCCGGAGACAGATTGCTTTCTTTCGACCACCACTGGAGAGCTTGCCTCATTTTGGGTGTCACCTTTATGCGATCGTCGAAAGATCCTCCTAGTTGTTGCCATTGTTGTTGTAATCCCTCCTGCAGTGGCCTCATCCCAAGTCTTGCAAAGGGAACTAGGTTGATTGCTGAAGAGCACATCCCTAGGACAGACGCATACGACCGGACAGAAATTGACTTTTTTGCTGAGATCTGCTTTGCAAGTCTTCGAAGTCTGTCCTGACGCTCCTGAGACAGGAATGATTTGCACTTTCGAGTGTCCAGAGAGACTCCCAGAAAGGTTAATACCTGTAGGGGCTGTAATTGTGACTTTTTCGCATTTAGAGTGAGGCCCAGACTTGAGAATAGACACAGGGCGCTTTTGACCGCTTGTCTTGTGATCAGTTTCGATGGACCTTTGAGCAACCAATCGTCGAGGTACCAGAAGACCTGTATTCCGTGGGACCTCAACGCTGCAGAAA
The DNA here is from genome assembly GCF_964263255.1 of Lissotriton vulgaris. Classification (NCBI taxonomy): domain Eukaryota; kingdom Metazoa; phylum Chordata; class Amphibia; order Caudata; family Salamandridae; genus Lissotriton; species Lissotriton vulgaris. The sequence continues at coordinate 267,553,201 of NC_141690.1, read as the reverse complement.
CTGGGGCTAAGCATTTTGTAAATATTCATGGTGCCGACTTTAGCCCGAATGGAAGCACCTTGAATTGAAAGTGGACGCCAGCCACTATGAATCGGAGGGATTTGCGATGTTTGGGGTGTATAGGGATATGGAAGTAGGCGTCTTCCAAGTCCAGAGAAGCCATAAAATCACCTTCGCTGAGACAATTGAGCACATCTGCCAATGTCACCATGTGAAAACTCTTGTTTCTTCAAGAATTTGTTGAGCCTGCGCAGATCCAAAATCGGGCGCCACTCTCCCGATTTCTTCTTTATCAGGAAGAAGCGAGAGTAAAATCCTCTTCCCTTCTGCGAGATTGGAACCTTCTCTATCGCATTCTTGCGAAACATGTTCAAGGCCTCCTACAGTAAGTGAAGATGAGGGGGAGGGGGGACCTTAGACAAAGTCGTAGGCGGTTTCTTTAGGAATTCCAGAGTGTGCCCTTTTTCCACTAATTCTAGGACCCACCGGTCCAATGTGATGTTCCACCAATGATGGTAAAATGCAGAGATCTTCGCGCCCAAAGGGAGGAAAGGATGTTAAACTGGCTTCCGGCAAAACTCATTGATGCTTGTTTGAATCCCGTCCTTGATTGTTTGCTCTTCGTCTTCCTCCCTGACGAGAGAAATTATTGGAGGTAGACTGACGATATGATGACTGGTAATACGGTTGCTTGTACTGTGATTGGTATTGCCGGTTCTGTTGGTTATGGTAACTTCCTCTAGAAGAAAAGCTACGACCTCTTGCTCCTCTAAAAGAACCTCTCTTGTACTGTAGAGTACCAAGCGATTTTGTGGTGTCCGTATCAGTTTTGATGGCAAGCAAGGCATCATCTATGTGCTTACTGAAGAGTGAGTCCCCGTCGTAAGCCATATCGAGGATTTTTCTTTGAACCTCAGGTCTGAAGGAGGTTGCTCTAAGCCAACCTTGGCGTCTGAGCACCCCAGCGTCCGCTAACTGACGGAAATTAGCATTTGCAATGTCCAGGGCACAATCTATTATCTCTGAAGCTGCTCTTTCTCCCTCAAGCAGTATCTTACGTGCCTCTTGTTGACGGTCCTCTGGTATCAACTCCAGGAATTCAGACAGCTCCGACCACATCTGTCAGTCATAACGGGCAAGAATCGCAAGAGAATTTGCTGCCTTGATAGAGGATGCAGCGTTGATGAAAAACTTCTTGCTTATTAAGTCCAATCTTCTGCCTTCTTTATCCGGCGGCGTTGAGATTGGAGTGGACGGATTCTTGGACCTCTGTTGAGCGGCTTGAGATATCACAGAGACCGGACGAGGGTGACCCACCAAACAAGATGGCGTTTCTGGTGGAGCCCTGTACTTTTTCTCTATACGAGGAAGGACTGCAGGGATAAAAGCGGGTGTCTTCACAATCTTTAGACCTTCTTGCCAAATAAAGTCTATAATGGGTATGGCCCTTGTGATCCTTCTATACCCTTCTTTAAAATCATGTAGGAAACAGTCCGACTGCTCAATGGTAACTGGCAGTTCAACCCTTGTAGCAGCCCTTTGCATGATATTATGAAAGCCTCCAATGTCCTCAGGCAGAGAATCAGAGGGCTGTGGCAAAGGAGGTGAAGGCATGGGTATTACGTATTCATCCCATGGATCCGTAGGCGTGTTGTCTTGAGGCAGCTCACCTTCCTCTCTTCCATCTTCATCCGAAGAGGAGGTATCCCCTTGTTTTTTGTTTTTTTTTAAATCTGTTTTATTGATACACTTGGCATACAGTTACATTTCTTGTGTGCATAATTCAAAGGGGAAACAACAATTGGAGCAGCTCGTACATCATCAATGCGAATGTTGGCGACGGTTGAAAGTTAATAAATGCGCTCGTTGTTAAAGAACTGCATACGTTGTCATGGGGTGGTCACTGCATTCACCAGACCATTCGCTTCACTGTTATCGTACTGCGCAATGCGCCCCGCCTACTTTTCTCTAGTGCCTGACCTCACCTGCCAGGGCGGGTAGCCTGATGGCCAGCCGCACCCTTGGCGTTCGTAGCTCGCTAGCAAGTGGTATAGCTCGATGCCCCTCAGTGGTGTGAATAACCTGCTGGGCTAGGTTCCGGGCGGCTTGTATTTGTGCTGTGGTCGGCTAGGAGGTTCGGTGGTGTGCCTCCGTGTGGTGGATGGTTGCGGCAGTGGTGTGTGAGTGTGCTGCTCACCTGTGTTTCGCCGCCGTGTATCAGAAGTGGGAAGTGTGCGTGGGGGAGGTAGAACCAGCGCGGACAACTGGGGGGCGTCCTTTGCCGTAGATGCCACCAATTCGAACTGGGGAAAACCAGGAGAGTGGGGGAGGGCGTAAAGACTCCGTTCTCGGGGTAAGGGGGGGGGGGTGCTGCAGTGTGGGTCCTGTCTAGACAGTTTCGGGTGTAATAGTCTCGCAGGGTGCTGGCCTCGAGTGTGCTCGGGGAGGAGGTCCTAGTGGTGTGTGGTTGTTCCTGGTCTCGGGTGGGGGCGTATTGGTGGGGTCGACTGTGTATGTGGGCTCCGCCGACCAGCGGAGGGGGGGGGGGGGGGGGGTGGGGTAAGGCGGGATGGGCAGAGATGTTGGGGGGGGGGAGGGGAGTGGAAAAGAGAAAGAGGGGGGGGGGGGAAGGCCATGGGGGCGAGTAATGGACCGCAGGGGTAGTGTGACATGCCCGTATGTGTGTGGTTCCCGATTCTTCCCTTTCCCACTACGCAGCCTGTGATCCAGTCATGCCCCCCTTGCTCCACTGGGGAGGAGTCATCTCCTTACGACATCCCTTGGCCGTGGCAGGCCCTGGTGAACGCTCTCAGGAAGCCCTCCCATGTCTCGGCTATTGGTATGGCCCTCCGCCCCGCCGTCTCCTCCCTACGTAGCACCGTGCCCTCTGCGGTTGCCCAGTAGATGAGGGAGGCACTCCAGTGTTTCGTCAGGGGTGGTTCCGCGGCCTTCCAGCGACGGGTTATGAGCCTTTTGGCGGTTATCAGTCCCAGATCCCAGAACCTCATATGTGCCTTGTTGTGTTTCGTTCTGGCGAGGAGTCCCAACACACAGGTGTCCCAGTCGTGACGTTGGCCCAGCGCCGTCCCTTTTGTCAACAGCGCGTTAACATCCTGCCAGTACGTCCGTAGCTTGGGACATGCCCACAGCATATGCAGGAGATCCGCATTCAGTAGTGCGCATCGCGGGCATTTGGAGGTATCCAAACCAAAGTAGCGGTTAATCTTGTCCGGGGACAGGTATGCTCTGTGCATGATATAGAACTGTATGAGTCTGAATCTCGAATTGCGGGGAACGTGTTGCGGTCCCTCCAGGATCCTCTCCCAGTCTTTATCCGACCAGTCCCTCCCTCTGTCTGTGGTCCACCTGTCCCTGAGCGACTGAAGGGAGGCCGCTGTGTGGGATCTCAGCGCCTGTGTTAGCCAGTGCACCACGTGCGAACCCGCCCCCATTACGTGTAGGTATTGTACTAATAGGTGTGTCTCGGGTTCCACTGACATATCGCCCCAGTGTTCCGTTAGGACCCGCAGCATTGATGTGTGCAGCAGGAATTGTCCCGCTGGCAGACCCGGATTCTCCACTAGCCCCTCGAACCGTACCAGGGCTCCGTCGTCATATAAGTCCGCCAGAGTCTCAAGCCCCACTTGCGCCCAGTCTTGCAGGCGTGCTGCAGTCACCACTCCCCCGGGCCTCGGCAGACCCTCAAGTGGCAGGGCTGGAGCGTAGGGGGCAGTGTCCTTGGTCAATCGCAGTGCTCGTCTGTAGCATCTCAGCGCTACTGCTAGGTGTAGTTGCGTCTCGCGTGTCGCACGTCTGAGGGGGTGGAACAGTGCGAGAGCTGCCGCGTGGGTCAGTGCTGGGACTGTTGAGGCCGTGTCATTTAGGTTCCTACCCGCCAACCAAGCCACCACCCATTGGAGCTGCGCGGCAAGGTAGTAGTGCTCCTGGTTCGGGACCGCGAGCCCCCCCGAGGATGTCGGGGCATACAATTTCTTCAGGGCCACCCTCGGTCTCCCCGCATTCCAGATTAGTGTTCGTGTCAGGGTCTCCAAGTCTCGAAAGACCCGAGCTGGGACATACACCGGTATGTTTGAAAAATAGTACAGGAGTCTGGGTAGGACTATCATTTTGGTCAGGGTGATTCTGGCTGGGACATTGAGCGGGAGTGTGCCCCAGAATTGGATCTGGGCTCGCAAGGAATTTATGGCTCGAATCAGGTTGCCATCCAGTATATCTGCTGCGTTCCTATATACGTGGATGCCCAGGTACTTGAAGGTACCGGCATACCATGTCAGCGTTGCGTCTCCTAGTTGTACTGCGCAGTCCTGCATTTCCGGGTGAAAGGGGAAGACCCCAGATTTGCCCCAGTTGACCCTCAGTCCCGAGTGTGTTGTAAATTCGCGGAGGGCGTCGGTGAGTCCCGGGGGTATCCGTGTCAGGTCTCTGACGTAGAGGAGTAGGTCATCAGCATACAGTGAGACCGCGTGTATCCCATCTATCAACGGGATGCCCCATTCGGCGCCCTGCATCCTCAGCACCTCAGCCAGTGGCTCCATGGCCAACGAGAAGAGTAGAGGCGATAACGGGCAGCCTTGCCGTGTGCCCCGCCCCACCCGTATGGCCTCCGATATCAGACCCCCTATCCGGACCCTGACGGTTGGCGTTTGGTATAGGAGTCCCACCATGTCCAGGTATGCGTCTCCCAGGCCAAACCTTTGCATAACTGCCCTAAGAAACGGCCACTCCACCGAGTCAAATGCCTTCTCCAGGTCTAACACTATGCAACCCGATCGTGGCCAAGGGCTTCTCGCGTACTCCTGTACTCTGAACAGCCGGCGGATGTTGTGCGATGTGCTGCGTGTGGGTACGAACCCGTTCTGGTCTGGGTGGACCAGGGTGGAGGAGGTATCCCCTTGTGGCACGGGTTCTTCAGTGTGTCTTGGTGACACTGGAGGCTGCGGTGGAGGAGGTGCAGGTACGTCCGCTGGTACCGGAGGTACACCTTGCGTGGACGGTGTCGGTGGGAACCTCTGGCGATAGTCTGCCAACGTGGCTTGCAAATCCTGTATCAAAGAAGGAGGTAGATGACTTGTCTCCTCCGAACGTGGAGGTCTATATGGTTGTCTATAGAAAGGTGTAGACAATTCCTCTTGGTAGCAATGCTCTTGCATATCCTCTTCGTCCTCCTCATCCTGGCATTTTATGTTCAATTCGGATTGATGGCGAGAATCCTCTTCTTCTTCTTATTATTATATTTAAATTTGTAGAGCGCTCAGCTACCCGAAGGTTTCCCGGCGCTAGGAACATGACGAGTGTCAGGATAAAGCAGAGATGAGACACAGGGCCAATTAATTAAGACAGCATACTGATTAAACAACTAGGTTTTTAAGTCCTTGCGAAATTTGGTATAGCTAGATTCTGTGCGAAGGTGAAGGGGGAGAGAATTCCAGAGGGATGGAGCCAGATACGAGCAGGAGCGTCCGCCCATTCTGGCTCGTTTTATCCTGGGTACCTGGAACTTATGCTGGTTGGAGGAACGGAGAACACGTGGGGGACAGTATTGGTGAACTAGGGTTTTAACATAAAGGGGAGCACTGCCAGAGTTTATTCTATGCATATAGCACAGAGCTTTGAACTTCGTGCGATTTTCAATTCGAAGCCAGTGGAGATTTCGTAGGGAGGCTGATGTAGAGGATTTGTTTAGTAGTTTACAGAGTAATCTGACCGCAGCATTTTGTACCACCTGAAGTTTCCGCATAACTGCCTTGCTGGCACCTGGGTACAAAACATTACCATAGTCTAGTCTTGATTTTGTTAGAGCTTGGACTACGGTTTTTTTGTGTGTCCAGAGGAAGCATCCATATGATCTTCCTGAGCCATTTAAGGATGACAAAAAAGGTAGAGGAAACTCTGACAACTTGTTGCTTTATAGTCATTTGGTCATCCAAAATGATGCCAAGGTTGCGAGCAGTTTTGGAGGGGAAGGTAGAGGACCCATCTGAGGTGGCCAGTGATGGGGGCCCCATAGAGTAGTATTGTTGCCAAAGAGAAGGAGTTCGGTCTTTCCCCCGTTAAGTTTGAGTTTGTTATCGTGCATCCATTTGGCAATGTCATTAAGTCCGGAACATAGTGAAGATGAAGTGGAGTGAGGATTTGCGGAAAGTGAGTAGATGAGCTGGGTGTCATCAGCGTATGAGTAAATAGTGAGCCCAGCTTGTTGCGCAATGGTGGCTAAAGGGCTGATGTACAGATTAAAAAGTAGGGGACTCAAGATGGAACCCTGAGGGACACTGTATTGTGATTTGTGTATTTCAGAGGTAGATGTGGGAGAGAAAACTTGAAAAGTTCTGTCAGAAACAAAGCTCGAGAGCCATTTGAGGGCCGGACAAGTGATGCCGCAGGAATAGAGTGTATTGAGAAGGATGGTGTGGGAAACCATGTCAAATGCGGCACTTAGGTCTAGCAAAATAAGTGCCACAGTTTCCCCTTTGTCGACCTGACTACGTATGATCTCGGAGACACCTAACAGTGTTGATTCTGTAGAGAATCCTGCCCTAAAACCAGATTGAGAAGTATGGAGGAGATTTCTTGATTTAGTGTATTTAGTAAGTTGCATGTTAATGTGCTGTTCTAAAATTTTTGAAAAGACTGGGAGAAGGGAGATAGGGCGAAAATTGGAGGGATTTTCCGGGTCTGCATTTGCCTTTTTTAACAAAGGAACTATCATAGCATGTTTCCATGCATTAGGGACCTCTGCTTCCCTGAGGGACGTATTGAGCAGTTCTACAATTAGATTGAGGGTCAGGGTATCCAAAACATGTAAGATTTGTGGGGGAATGGGATCCATAGGAGAACCGGATTTAATGGTACTGATGATATCGCGTAGTGAGGTGATATTGGGGGGATTCCATGTTGCTAAATACCTGTTGGTATTGCTAAGGGTGAGCTCTAGTGGGCCATGTTCAGGGGAGCTCGCCGGGTCGGGATATTCAGGAGGTGTAAGAGTATGAGTTGAGCCATCAAAGTCAGCATAAATATTATCAATTTTATTAATAAAAAAGTCAGCTAGAACATTGCATTGTGTAGAATTCAAACATGGGGCTTTTGGTTGGCGTGAAGCTCCAGAAAGTTCTTGCACGGCTTTGAAAAGTGCTTTGGGGCGATTTTGTGCATTCAAAATGGTCGAGTTAACATGGTCGGTCCTAGCCGTGTTACAAAGTGCATGGTATTTGGTTAGGGCTGATTTATACAATCGCTTAATGCAGGGGTCATATTGAAAGCTCCACCGCCGCTCCAAGTTTTTGCATATGGTTTTTTCCCTTTTGTGTGTTTCAGAGAACCACGGGGCAGGAGGATGGTGCTGATTGTACTTCTTTTTATTCTGGGGAAGACATGCATTGACGCAGAGCTAAGCCAGCTATTGATGACCTCTTCCTCCTCAATGTTAGTTATAGTGGTGAGGGACCTGGTGTTGTCTACACATAAATTGAATTTGCTGGTGTCCAGATTTTTCCAGTTTCTAGCCATCTTGGGTCCTGTGGGAGGTGCTTGGGTTGTGGGGGATTGCTGGATAGAAATAGAAAATTCCACCATGTATTGATCCGACCAAGGGATAGGTACATGGGGTTTACATGTGATGGTATCGAGGTTAGAGAAGATGGGGTCGAGTAGATTACCTGCTTTATGTGTTGGGCCTGAATTATGGAGGGTGACATTCATTGCAGCTAAGTCCGAAATGAGATTGGCACTAGTAGGGCAGGAAGTGTCATTCAGATGGATGTTAAGGTCTCCCACAATCAGGATATTAGTGGCGTCTAACAAAAGGGGCGCAATGTGCTCAGGGAGAGAGGCTGCCCATGAGCTATATGGTCCTGGGGCACGGTATATAAGAGTTCCGGAAAGGGTGAAGTTCGGGGACAGCAGGAGCTTAAAAAGACTGGCTTCACAGTTCGGTATGTCAAGGTCAACCCATTTACATTTATAGGTTTTTTTGAAAATAGCTGCTATCCCTCACCCTCTTTACCCACCCTGTTTCTGCAGAGGTATGTGTAGTTATCGGAGAGGGGTGACGCTATGTCAGGGCCGGAACTGGCGTTTAGCCAGGTTTCAGTGAGGAATAAAGCAGCTGGTTGTGAGGTAATAAGCAGGTCAAAAATATCTCTTTTGTGCTTACAATTCAGACTGATAAAAGTGAGTTCCTGTCTGAGGGCTGTATATTTGTACGTCGGAGACGGTTTCAGAAAATCAGAGGTATCCAAATTTAAAGTGGAGGGCAAAGATAGAAGGGAAACACTACAACCTGGGCAGTTGGAGGGATTTAGATGGCAGCAGAGGGGCGTAGTCTGCAGCACTGATTAGACTTAAAGCTAAGAAGGGATTCTCTAGAGTACTTACGGGATATAGAAAAGATTTCGGCAGTTAGCCTGGCGCCGTCCGGTCGCGGACGGGCGCAGACGGGCAGGACTTAGGCTTGCCTTTGGCGCGACCTCGGGGCGCCCGCTGTGCGCGTCCGCTGCGCGACCGGCGAAGCCTCTGAGATTATAGGTTCAAGGGGAGTTAGCTGCTGGCCGCTGATTGGCTGCTAGGCAGGAAGTCGTAATCACTTCCTCCGTGGGCTAGGTTCACCGTCCCTCCACTCAATCCAAACTTTTGGTGGTGGACCGGGGACTCGAACACAGTGCAATAAATACATTTAGGTGAGTGCGGCGATTTAAAAACAAAATAATCACAAATTAAGAATAATTTTAAAAAAGGTGTCAAAGCCTTTTCCCAAGCTTTCTGAAATTACTAGAGTATCCTTGTCTTATTTCCTTCACTCGGCGCGTCAACAGTGCGACTGTAAAGCAAGCTTCCACATAAGACTCTAAGATCTGCGATGGCAGCAGTGGGGAAAAATTATAGTAGTCCTGCCTATGATAGGTCTTGAGCTGAAAGTGTGTATAGGCCACAGGTGAGACATGAGACACCTGAGGTGGAACAGGCCAGGGTCTTGTTGGCGGAGTTTTGGTAATAGCTGAACTCCTTGAAGATTTAGGCATCTTAACAAGCTGCGCTGAAGGCGGCTGGCTTATTGGCAGAAGCGCCGTCGACGAGTTCGTCGTCGATGGGGTCATCAATGGGGTCGTTGTCGACGGTGGTACTGTGGATTGACTCTTCGTCGACGGGACCGTCGTCGTCGACGGACTCTTCATCGGCGGGCTCTTTGTCCACGGAGCAGTGACGTGGCTGTCGTCGACGGGCTCTTCGTCGACGGGCTCTTCGTCGACGGGCTCTTCGTCGTCGACGCGCTCTTCGTCGACGATGATTGGACTTTTATCATCGATGACTTCGTCGACGAAGGTATCGTCGTCGATGGAATGGTCGACTATGATTTTTTGTCCTTAGTCTCTGAAGATTTCTTAGAGGAAATCTTAGCTGAAACAATAGGTGAGGTAATGGCAGATGTAGATACCGTCACCGCAGAGCTTGAAATGGCAGAAGTCACAGAGACTGTGTGAGAAGACACCATAGAGACAGTCTTAGTCTGGGCTTTACTCACAGTTTTTGATGAAGATCCTGGAGAAGCTGGGGATTCCATAGGAGGAGAGGACAACCTCCTTGAGAGTTCAGACACTCCATGAGAGGACTTGTGATGTTTTTTCCTCTCAGGAGAAGAACTATCTCTTGATCTGGCTCTTTTGCTGGATGTTGAAGCCTTGTCCTCATCATCTGTGAAAGATGATTTGAGCCAAAGTAGAACCCTTGCCTCCCTGTCCCTGATGGTTTTGGCAGGGAAGGTGCGGCAAATCCTACAATCCTTCACAACATGAGAGGGATGTAGGCAGTAGAAGCAGTCTTTATGCTGATCATCTACATGGACCCTCTTCTTATCACAGGTCCTGCAGGCCTTGAAATAAGCTTTCTTCACAGACATTTTGAAGAAAAAAGGTTAAAAAACTGAGTAGGCACTCAGGGAGACTCCCTTCCACACGACGTGCGGTGAAAATCTGAGGAGAACTGCCTCTGTTGGGAAGGTTCTAGAGGGTGCTGTCAGCTGATTGGTTGGGACTACTTTTCAGTCCTTTTTACATAATGAGGTAGATAGGCTGCTAAGTTTTGGGTCTAGTTGGACCTATAGTCTATTCAGCCTACTACAAATAATTTTCTAAGGCACTGCTATTGTATATATTACCGTGGGACTCTCGCCTCGACGACGGGGAATGATTCAGGCATGTGAATCTATGAAAGATACCCCAATACTGGATAAATTACCGAATTTGCAATTTAGGTCACCTACATCTCGGTAGCCTAATACCGGTCGGTAACGGACGAAATTCGGTAATTTTGGCCGTTACCTACCGGTATTGGGCGAACTACATCTGGCCCCAAGTCTAGAGATCTACATACAATGGAATGAGTATTTGTCAAATATCTCGCGGTTCCACTACTGCCAAATTGTATGTTGTCTTGCATGATTTTTTCACTAGATTGAAAATGCCGAATGTGAAGACTGTGTTGTACATCGCTAAGCCCTCTGTCTTTAGTATTTTTTAGGAAATGGCTCTGTCACATGATCAGAATGTAATAATGTCTTCCCACACACCACTGTTTTGTTTTTGTTTATGAAGAAGTCTTCATTTTGTTTTGAATGCAATTTGAAAATCAATAAACAAATTTAAAAAATATATATATATATATATATTTGTCAAATATCAACCACGGAACGCTAACCAAGGGGTTTCTTGAGCATGGGAATACATGCTCATTCTTACATTTACTTATTATAGTGGAAAGACAAATACCATGTTATTTAAGCGGAGCTCCTGAAGAGCTGCCTCAAGATCCGACGAAATAACAACTTATACCTTCCCAAAAACGACGGTAGTGAGGCTGAAGGTGTCCTGCGCCAGATAGGGGCGAGAGATAAGAGATATTTCGGCGCTCCGGAGGGAAAAACGCTCCGGATCCAACCGCTCGTGTGCCCGACTACACCAAGATGGCGGCCGTCAGCACCCGGCATACCGAGCGCCGTATACTCTGGTTCCTCGCCCCACTGCTCGAGGCTACCGAAGGTGGGTGACAAAACTGTGAGCAAACACACCCCGAGCAGACCCTTGAATCAGCCCCTGCCTACGGAGAACGAACACCACGAGGGGGCCTGCACCAAGATGGCGCCCGGAGTTGTGCTGGAGCGCCGGCAGCTCTGAGAGCCACTATCCTGGTCCCCGACTGGCTGGCGCGGGAAGACTGGTGGCGGCGGTGGATCTGGCGGAGCGCGGACGCAGGCTTGGAAACGCTGCCAGTCGCCCTTCCACCGACAACGAAGCACCCGGTAGGCGAAGGTCTGACCCCGCCCAGAGCATTGTACACCGGGCTATGAGACGGTAGCGACCTCCCCGCCGTCGGGTCTCAACGCAGGTCTGACCCCGGTGGAAACGAAGGTAGGAGAACAGAAACGGCAGGCCTGGGCCGGGATCGTGGAGACGGAGAGGGTGACTGGCGGGGCCCCGGGACCTCCACAGACCACGCGGCATCCAACCTAACACACCCCTGAGAGTTTTAGTGCTGGAGGGGTTACAGTGGTGCGCAAGAAGCGGACTAAAGGCACCAATGGATTGACAAACACAGGTGGCTACGGTATGGCGGAGGGACCTGCGGTCTCTTTCCGGCTGAATTGACCTGTCCTGGGACTGGCAACAGCAACCACTGCTGGGGGCGACGAAATCATAAATGTGCACAACCAATTACGCATGAAGCCGCCGCACACCTAAGCATCGCAGGGGATTGCCAGTACGCGTCACGCACAGTGACAATACAGGGGTGCAGAGAGGCAAAGGCGCAAAAAAGAAAAAGCTAGAGGTGAACGGCCTGGGGGGAGCGAGAGGCCCGGAACATCCCCGACCTGTCGGCAGTTGACCAGCAGACGTTCCTGGCCGTGCGTGATAACCCGCAGTCCTGCCCGACACACAGGGTGGACCGAGGAGACCCCTGAGCTACTTGGAGACGCGGGCGAGGCTGCCGCCGCCGCGGTGTAAAGCGGGGGGGGTCCAGGAACCCGGCGCCTGGGAAGAGGCGACAAGAGAGAGGAGGCGAACGGTGCTCCTGGGCCCTGCCAGACGGAGACCTGACCGGCATCTACAGGCGATCTGGACTGCGGAGGCTCTGAGAAGCGAGTGATCGCCCTGAGATCACGTCCAGCGCCCGGGTGGAAGGGGGCGATCTGCATACGGAGCAATCAGGTCGCGACGCCCTTACAGAACATGGGAAAAAGGATATCCCACCTAAAGGACCCAAACAGGGCCCAATGGACAACTTTTCCGCGCCGCCCCAGGTGGCGGATGGCCTTCCCGCGGCCCCTGGCGCACGTTCAGACACCGAACTACTGATGGAGGCCATCCAGGCTTCGCGTACTGATATTCAGGAGTCCAGGGCGGCCCTGGAGGTCAAAATAGGCGAGGTGGGTTTGGAAGTGACACCCCCTAAGACAGGATTTTCGAAATTTGTCCGGCAGGGTCACCTCCGCGGAGGCATGGATGGGTGAGGCCGAAGATTTGATAACGACCCTACGAAAAGACATGGCGGAGCTTCAGGCCTCCCATCGCCAGCTCCTCTGGAAAGTGGACGACGCCGAAAACAGGGCCCGGCGCAACAACCTGCGCTTTGTCGGTTTTAGAGAAGGGATTGAGAAGACTGATATGGTGTCCTTTCTACACGCGTGGTTAATGGAAACATTCCCAACGGCACAATTCTCGCCATGTTTCATAATAGAGAGGGCACACAGGACTCTCCTCGCAAAACCGCCAGAGGGGGCGAGACCGCGTCCGGTTATTGCACGCTTTTTAAACTTTGCGGACAGAGACTTGATACTGAAAGAGGCAAGGAAGATGGGCGAGATCCGGCTGGAGAACTCACACATCATGATATTCCCAGACTACAGTCAGGAGGTGCAAAAACAGAGGCGATCCTTCGATGCGGTGAAGGCTAAACTTAGAGACTTGAAAATTGCATACATGCTACTGTTCCCGGCGAAACTCAAGGTGATATACAATGACCAGACACTCTTTTTCCCACACCCAGAGGACGCCTGGCAATTGCTGGAGGAGCGTCCGATCCTTAACAGCAGAGAGATCGCCAGACGCGATCTGCTAGATAGATCCCTGAAGAACGCGACTCATTGGGAATTTCCGAGGGCTCAGAGACTGAAATCCAGGAGATCCAAGAGGCAAACCCCAGCGACGCCGTACAGAGGTCGAGGCACTGGGATGGCGCGAAAAGGACGTTCCGCCTCCCCAAGAGGTGCAGCCGCAACAGGGTCGAGATTTGCAGTACTGCACATCACGGCACGATCGGAAGGCGAGGAGGAGGAGGCTCTCGATAGCCTCACGTCAGGTGGGGAGAAGGAAGAGGAAAAGAGACAATCTGATCACCCGCTGGTACGAGAGATCCGTGTGTTGGAACAGGACTTGTCTGGACAGCACAGTGCACCCGAATCTGAGACTCAAGACTCCAAATCCTAATAGATTAGGGCCCGAAACGCAGAGCTGACCACGAGTCTTGGGACGTGGAAATGTAGATGGAGGCCCTGAAAGTTGGTGGACTTGAAGAACTGTAGTGGCAGCCAGGTACAGGGAAGCACGCAAGTTGACACCCCCTTTTGTTTTGGTTGACACGTTTGTAAGGTTTTTTGGTGTTTGATAGGGAGGGTTTGGTGGGTGGGTGACAGGCCTACACCTACGGAAAGCCATGTCCTGTTTTGGGACACATCTGGAAGGGGAGGGAGGTGGGGTGGGGAGAGGGGGTTTCCAAGTTTGTTTGGGTAGGGGATCCGGCGGAATTATTGGGAGACAAAGAAAACTCAGGTAAGGGGTCAGTTGCGCATGCCGCGCCTCCGCATCACCTCCAAATACAGGGGTTGGGTCACACATAGTCACAGCATCCTCCAATGGCAGGTACCGTAGACCCATCGCAGGAGGAAGGCAGGAGGTTGAATATCCTGACGTGGAATGTCAATGGACTAGGCTCTAAGATCAAGAGAGGTCTAGTGAACGCCTATATTAAAAAGATCGACCCTTACATTATTTTCCTGCAGGAAACACACCTCAAGGGTACCCAGTGTGCCTTCATCGCTAGAGGCCGGTACAGGGTATTGGTTCATGCGGGATACACATCTGACTCTAGGGGAGTGGCAGTCATAGTTAAAAAAATCCCCACCCTTCTCCATTACTCACACGTGGATTGACCCACAGGGAACATACGCTGGAGTGCAGCGTAATTGGAACAGACGCACATATACCCTGATTTCAATCTACGCACCACCCAAATTACAGTCACGCACGATTACAGCTCTCGCAAACATACTCTTAAACTCAGCAGACACTGTACAAGTGATAGGGGGAGACTTTAACGACGTGATGAATATAAACCTTGATAGGTCTGGTAGCACAGTTGGGGAGGAGAATAGGACTGCGTTGTTTAACCAGATGACCACCCTAGGACTGACTGACATATGGCGATGGCTCCACCCGACACAGCACACCTATTCATACTACTCTGGGGCGCATAAGACGTTCTCGCGCCTTGATTATGTTTATGTCCCGACAGTATTTGAGAATAGGGGATACCGCAGACTACAGGGCCAGAGGGATATCCGACCACTCACCGTTATACGTGAGAGTGGGGCGTGACAGAGCTAGAGACACGGGGTCCTGGCGCCTCGCGGCCTGGGATCTTCAAAACACGGCAATCCTGAGAGACGTGAGGACAGACATAAAGGTATATATTGCAGAAAATGAAGGCTCGGTGGACTCGAATATCACTCTCTGGGAAGCCCTAAAACCGGTCCTACGTGATAGGTTTAGATCTAGATTGGGCGAGGATAGGCGGAGACTTCAGGCCGAGGTAGCGGCCCTGCAACAGGCTATTCTGAAATGGGAGGGAGAATACTTAACCCATAAGACCGAAGACACCCTACGACGGTTACTTGACGCCCAGAAACAGTATAGGGATCTGGTAACCAACGAGGCCAGGACCCAATCGGTATCCACCCTCCATAGACTATATGACGTGGGAGACAAGTCAGGGAAACTCTTGGCATGGCTCAGCAAAAAAGAGAGAGCTGCGAGGTGGATAGACAGTATTGATACGGCTGAGGGTACTGTGGTCAGCAACGACATAGAGATAGCAGAGGCCTTTGCTACCCATTATGAAACCTTCTACGCAGCTCGAGACCTAGCTACTCATGAAGTGGCCCTCCAATACCTAGATGATACCACCTTACCGGTCCTCCCCCCAGAAGACGTGGAGGCTCTGGAAGCAGACATAACGTCTGATGACATCACGAGTGCCATTGCCAGGCTCCGACCGGGCAAAACCCCAGGACCCGAATGGTTTCACTGCAGAGCTTTTTAAGCGCACGGCGGACCTACTGACCCGCCATCTTAAGGGCCTCTTTACCAGTGCCTTTGAGGAAGGAGAGCTCCTGCCGGATCTCACTATGGCCAGTATAATTCCGTTATATAAGGAGGGCAAACCGCGGAAGAATTGTGCCTCCTTCCGGCCGATATCCCTACTAAATACGGAAGTGAAATTGTTGGCAACCATCTTGGCTGTCCGCTTGAGGGCGGTCATCACGGGCCTTGTACATCTGGACCAATCGAGCTTCTTACCTGATAGAGCAACGAAGCTGAATCTCAGGAGAGCCCACAACTGGCTCCAAGAGGTGAAGGAGAGAAGTGATCCACACTGGTTCGTCTCCCTGGACGCCGAAAAAGCGTTCAACGCGGTTCATTGGCCCTTTTTGTTTGCAGTGCTTCAGAGGTTTGGATTCGGGCCAAAGTTTATTAAATGGATCCCATTGCTTTATACTGACCCGAGGGCCAGGGTGAGGGTGAACGGGATACTCTCACATGAGTTCCAAATCCAGAGAGGCACCAGACAGGGTTGTCCCCTATCCCCTCTCCTCTTCACGCTCGTCATTGAAGTGCTCGCGGCCAGAATCCGGCACAATAAAGACATTCATGGCTTTACTCCTGGTGATAAGACACTGAACCCTGAAAAGGTCTTGCTTTATGCGGACGATGTCTTGCTCTACATCACCAAGCCGGAGACCACTGTGCCGGAGCTCTTCCAAGAACTAGAATGGTACGGAGGGATGGCGGGCCACAATATAAATTGGCACAAATCAGTACTCTATGACCCGGGGGGACGCAATCAGTGGGGGAGACTGCCAGAGGAACTGATGACAACAGCTGAGGGCTTCCAATACCTTGGGGTTTATATAACGACGGATGCGACCCTTTCGTTCCAAAGAAACCTGGAACGAATCATCACTAATGCAGTGGCGGATATGGACCGCTGTAGACAGCTCCCATTGACGCTTCTGGGCAGGGCGGCCATGTACAAAATGATCATTCTGCCGAAATTCCTATACGCCCTACAAAATGAATATTACCCACTACCAGTGGCGGTCTTCAACAGGATCCACGCAGATCTGAGATCCTTCCTTTGGCTGGGTAAGCAGGCTAGGGTGGCCCTGTCCACGCTACAGAGGCACCAATACAGTGGAGGGATCTCACTCCCCAATTTGGAGGCTTACTATTGGGCGGAACATCTGACTCTGATTAATGACTGGCTCCATGCGCCGGTAGAGCACCCGACATACGCGTTAGAAAGAACTAAACTGGCATCCAATAATATACTGAGATATCTCTACGGGAAAACTAGGGGGGCCCACCTTCTCCCTGCCACATCTAAAACGCTTAGGGCATGGACGAGAGCTACACGACGCATGGGCTGGGAAAAGAAACCCACACGGCAGACACCGTTGTGGCACTGCCAATGGTTGACAGAGTTGCATAAACTGCGAGGATTCCAGAGATGGGACGACATCGGCATCTCCACCATAGGAGATGTAATAGCCTGGGGGGAGTTGAAATCGTTCCGAGTCCTCCAAGCAGAGTTTGGGTTAAATAATACGCAGCATTTCAAATATGTTCAACTACGGCATGCTTGGATAGCCCAAAATATCACGCTTACTGATATCCCTGAATACGCGCCACTGGAGGGGAGGCTCCTCCAAGAACAGATGGTGGGAAAGGCGGTCTCCCTAACTTATAAAACACTGACTAATCACATGCTGGGTGACTTAACAAAACTTAGACACACTTGGGAGGCAGAGGTGGGGGAGATGGAGGACCTAGATTTGGGAGATAGTCCTGATGCATCCCCGGGAAGTGGCTATCAAATCTAGACTGCGACTTATTCAATTTAACTTTCTCCATAGAACATACTTTGACAGAGAGCGTCTGTACAAGATGGGGAAAATAGAGGAACCACGATGCCTTAGGTGCCTGCAGGGGGAGGGAGATTTTTTTCCTACTGTATGGACCTGTGGTGTAATACAGAGATACTGGACTCAGATACTGGGGGAATTGGAGGAGGTCCTCGGGGCTTCAAACCCTCTAGACCCCAAGTTAGCACTGCTTGGAATGACGAACAAGGTTGATCTGACCCTCCCACTACTCACTTTCCTAGTCCTGGCATTGGTTGTTGCCAAGCGAGATATTTCAAAACACTGGGGAGCACCAGAACCCCCGGACCTAGAGGAGTGGAGAAGAGGTTTAGACCTATATATGGCAGCGGAGAGGGTCACATATAAGGCCTGGGGTTGCCCCAAAAAATTCCGGAGAGTTTGGTCAAAATGGAGACATTATCACGGGTTGGATGGGGGGGCTGTAGAAGGGTTGTTAATGAGAGGGAAGGCGGGAAACAACTCCTGGACCGCAGGGGTATACGTTGGGCCATGACTAAATAATGTTGATCACATAGGAAACAGTGAGCCACCCATTACTGTGGGCATTGAACAAATGAGTGTCCTTGGCTGATACTGGGGAGGAGGGGGAGGAGCAGGGTAGCGTAACTGATGCATTTTTTTTCGTGTATGTATTCTTTGAAGGATTTTAATTGAGTTTTCTACCTTTCACCAAGGGGAGAGGGGAGGGGGGTATGCGTTTTAAAATCAAAAATGCAGAAACTTGGAACGCCTATGAAAGATTGCAGCTGGGTAATCTTAGGTAGACATACTACATTAATAATGCGCGCCGCCCAACCTCCGGGGTGTGGGCTAACTGCTGTGTGTCCCTCCCGGCAGTGTGTAGCAACAGCTGTGATGCACTATTGTAATCTACGACAGATTGTATATCGGCTCCCTGTGTATCTGCAATAAAAATTTTATTTAAAAAAAAAAAAAAAGCATATGAATCTATGAAAGACACCCTAATACTGGAGAACTTCTTTTCCTGGGGGCAGAAATCCCACTAAGCAAGAGGGCTGCATTTAATTCATATTGTTTTGGAGGGAGGAGCACTCTTGGGCCTGCACTCTCCCCACCCCAGGGTGCAATAGATTTTCTACCCCTTGGGAGTTGGATAGAGGTATTCACTCCAAATCTGCCCTCCCCCTTTGTAGGCGTTGCACTCTGGCATTGGCCACACCCAACCCCAAAAGGGACAACCTAATCTTTCTGCCACTTCCCCCAGGGGTAGACTGGGGGCACTGGGGGTTTCTATCAATTTGCCCCCGGAGAAGAAAGCCTAGTGGATGACAGAACTACTTTGTTTCTTTAAATAATGGGGTGATCTGGCCCATCCTTGCACCAGGCCCCACCCTCACCCCTAAATCCTCAACAGTGTTTCTGCTTTCTTGGGGACTTTAACATCCCATTCCACAGGCAAGAGAGAGGACATTTGATTATTTTGTGTGGTTGGATCCAGGGCACGAGACAGGAGCGGATCAATCCAAGCTCCATAGCAGCCCTTGTGAGAGGGCTCCTATTTACCTCAATTTGATCAATTCACGTTTCATTTACTAGGCTCAGCCACACAAGTACTGCAGCATTTGTATCCGCAAAAGTGGGGTAACACTGGGTGGGAGAAATGTTGTGGATTCCTCCTGATTCTGGACGTTCGGTCACAGAAATTCAAGGAAAATGCATGATTTCAGGCAATGTATAAGGTTTGCAGGGCATTGTAGTAAAGAAAACCTAATGGGATCCAAGCAAGTCAGTCCGCCCTTGAATCTCCTGATATCTTGTTTTTAAAAATGTCAATGGTTGATAGGTTTCCGATGGTGGCGCCACAGCATGGCCGCCAACTACCACAGCTACCCTTACTGCTTATCTATCAATGTAACACTTTAGTGCCTTTGGTGTTATAGTCTCTTGGCTCACCATTCTCATCACATGTCGCAACTCAGAGTGGTAGGAAATGTGTGGCTCCTCGCTGACTCCATAATTTTTAATTACAGGAGAGTGTGCTTTTTATTCAAAGTTTGAGGTCTGCAAGGGATTCTGGGAAAAGAAAAAAACCCTGGTGAGATCCATGCAGGTACCTCTTTTGACACCCCCGGGTGTCTAGCTTTCAAAAATATACAGGTTTGCTAGGTTTCCATAAGTGCCTGCTGAGATAGGGCCTAATATCCATAGCGAGCCACTTTGCAAAAAAAGGGTTTGTTTTGAGTGGAAAAATCTGATGTAATCATGTTAAGTTTCCTGTCGTGAGCACTAGGCCTATCTATACAAATTAGGTACCATTTTTTGACAGGAGACTTGGGGGAATGCTGGGTGGGTGGATGTTTGTGGCTCCCAGCAGATCCTAGAACTTTCTTTCCATCAATGAAATGTGAGGAAAGTGTGTTTTTTACTCAAAGCTTGGAGTTTGCAAGGGATTCTGAGTAACAAAAACTGGTGAAAGCCACACAAGTCACACCATTCTGCATTCCCCCAGTTGTCTAGTTTACAAAAATGTACAGGTTTGCTAGGTTCCCTAGGTGTCGGATCAGCTAGGGCCCAAAATCCACAGCTAACCCCTTCGCCAAAAAAGGCTTCTTTTTGAGTGGAGTTTTGGGCTGTTTTCTGTCGCGGGCCCTAGGCTACCCATACAAGATAATTACCATTTTTATCAGGACTCTTGGGGAAATGCTGGGTGGAAGTAATTGTGTAGCTCCCCACATATTTCAGAGCTTTTCATCACAGAAATGTGAGGAAAATATATTTTTGTCAAAGTTTGAGGTTTGCAAGGGATTCTGGGTAACAAACCGTGGTGCAAGCCATGCAAATCACCCAACCCTGGATTCCCCCAGGTGTCTAGTTTGAAAAATTTTGCAAGTTTGCTAGTCTTCACTATGTGCCAGCTGAGCTGGGGCCCAAAATGCCCAGCTACTCAAATTATCAACAAAAAACAAGGTCAGGTTTCAGTGGAAAAATGTGATGCATTCATATTGTGTTTCGGCCCATTTCCTGTTGCTGGCACAAGGCCTACTGATACAAGTGAGGTACAATTTTAATTGGAAGACGTTGGAGCATAGAATAGTATTACATTTGTTATTACCAATTGGGTTTCATTGCATTTATACTTTTCACATGTAAGCCAGTTTGTAAGAAGGAAGGCATTTTGAAAAATATTGGTGAGAATTCCCCACACAACTCTCCCTTTTACCAATTCCTTACTCCCCGCTCCACTTTTTTTTAAACCACCTTCTCGATTGTCCCCCCAGGTATTTAAAAATGTTGTTCTAGTATATCTCCCGATGTACTAGGTTTGGTAAATCTGAAGATATCACAGTCACTATGGTCATGATTACTATGTTCTTTACTTCCTTCTCCTCTCTTCTGCATTACTTCTCAGTGACGGACTACCTCCTTGTTTCCACTCTAGGGACCCAGTACTGGCGGTATGACAGTGTGAACGACGTTGCCTACACTGAAGATCCACAGGGATACAGGTACCCTCGCCCCATCAGCGAAGGCTTCCCTGGGGTTTTTAGCACCCTCGACACTGCCTACTATGACAAACTGGACAACAACATCTACTTCTTCAGGGGATATAATGTAAGAGCTCTTGCAAAGCCATTAACTTCTGTTCATAAATATTGGTTGCAAAGCCTTAGTGGTGCAGAATGCATGACTCCAACTTTCGAAACCTGCTGGAACTTAGAAAATTCACCTTTCTTATCAACTAGGGAATGCAGCAAATGGATTGGAAAATATAAAGTTGGTTAACAGGTGTTCTATCAATGTCCTAATGCATATTAATTAAAAATCTATCAATGTCCTAAATGATATGAATCAAAAGAGAAATACCAATAAGTGAAATTGTGTGAGGTACGAGGATGCTTGCGTCTTTGCTTAAGATGAAGCATTTCATTTCAGTAACTCCCTTCTGTCCTACATCCATGTCCCCTTCCTCACCAGAGGGAGTGGGCTGGAGTATTCAGCGTGTACAAAGAAAAAGGACTGATAGCCTAGTCATACATACTTTATTTTATTTAATTACTGTGCAGTACTTTACAGCACAGGGAGCCGCTTCTGGGTAGTACAGTATGTAGGAGTATGCACTAAGATGATTGCATGTACAAGCAAGGGAGTAGCCAGAAAATGACAATACCCCCACCTTCGATCCATACTTTTGAATGCCATCGGGTGAGCGAAGCGAGAGAGCCCACCCAACCCCAAATGAAGTCCCTTCATCCCACCTTCCATCCATCTATTTCTCTATGCCTTTAATGCATCCATCCATCTTTTCATGCTTCCATCCTTTACCATGCTGCCTATCCACCCTTTCATCCATCCTTTTATCCTTCCACTCACAATTCCAGCTATGCATTCTTCCTTTTCCTATTTATACATCCCTTCTTTTTCATCCACACATCATTTCACTTTTCTTTTATCAATTTACTCATTTAATCTTCCAGCCATACATTATTCCAGCATTTCATAACGCACAAAGTCTTTCCTTCCACCCACCCATTCAATGTTTTTCATTTCATCCATCAATCCTTTCACCGCTGCATTCATTTTTTCATGCTTTCGGACCTTCCCTTTTGTCACAGTTTATTTCTGCTTTTCATATGCTCTTGGTTTTACTATATAGCAATAAACAAGGTTTAGTGGGGTCCTCAGGTTATGCATGGTTATAAGTGTGACAGAGCCCTTTGCACAAGTAGAGACAGGCCTACAAACCCTAAAATCCAATATCTGACTTTGTAAGTTTGGGTAAGCCGTTTTAAGGTATGTAGTGGACACTTGCCAAGTCGAGATGTCCAGTTACATAATGGCTTCACCAAATCCGGTCATGTTTGATATCAACCATGTTGGAATCATGTAACCACACAGATTCGAGTGTTAATTGCATGATACCACGTACTGGGGGCTCCTTAGACGATCCTCCATGTCTACCTGTGTAGCCTTGCAGGGTCTGTGTGCCAACCCCAGACACTGTTCTGCCCTCCTACAGCTGAGTTTAACTCGAGCAGGGAAAGGTAGAACAAAGGATTTCCTGTAAAGGGGAAGTATAGCCACCTCTCATTGGAAATAGGTGTCTTAGGCTAGGGTTGGGGTGCTTCCAAGTGCCTCCAGACTGCATTGAAGGGCACATTTGATGCCCTCCTTGCATAAACCAGTTTGACCCACTCCAGGAGCCCTTAACCACTGCTCTATCACCAAACTACACAAAGTAACCACCCCTCTGTTCAGCTCCATCTTCGGGAGATGCTCAGAGCTCTTTCAGGTGGCACTTGATTCTGCCCCCTTGAATATTAGATGGGTAGAGGGCTCCGGGAGCATCTGATTGGTTAGGCCAACAGAGCAGCATCCCAGATCCCCCTCCCCCAATAGACGGGGCACTGCAGATGTAGTCCTACCCCTTTCTGGTTACTTAAGGGTTCCCCTGAGGGTGGGTCCAGACTCCGTCTTCAAGAACTGACTGGCTTTGCATGAAGATTTGTCTAAAGACTCTCCTGCTGCTGGACAAAATTGCCTCTGGTTGGAAGACTCCTACTACAACTTCATCTCCGTGCTCTTCCAAATTCTGCGACCTCCGTGGCTGTGCATCCTCCTGAGTCCCCCAACTCCGCCTGCATCAAGATAGCAAGAATGAATCTTCTCCCTTGGAGTGAAGGAGTCACTTCCCTGCATCCAAACACACCTTGACGGCCAACTTGTGCATCCTGCTTCCCATGGACACCTCCCGGCTCTACAAAACAGGTGGTATTTTGTTGGCTCTCTAGAGGCCTGACGAGTCCTCCCTGCAACTTGGGAGACTGTAATCCCTCTCAAGGCCGACCAGAGCCACATCCCTGTGCACTGCGTCTGCTTGCTGTTGCCAAGGTTTGTTGTTTTTCCTGACCGAAGATCTTTGAGCTCCAAGAAGCCCCAGACTCCAGCATTAAATAGCTCCTAGAGTGACATCCTCCATGCTTCTCTGAGTATTTGATTGGTTCAGATGCTCCGTCCATCACCATTCCCTTTTGTACCGCTCTCTAGCGATGTGGGCATCCATTTTCTGTGTGATGCCCAGGCCTCCCTGTGGCTGCTACCAGAGGGTCCTCCTGGGGTCTCTACCGATTCCTTGTGACTCTCTTGCTTGCTGAGCACCAGTTCTGACTTACCCCTGCTGGGTGAGTCCCTCAGACCTTGCTGGTCTGCAACTAAGCTTTTCTTCATGCAACACGTCTGTTGCGTTTGACAAGGCTTGCTGGTGGTCCTAGAGGCCACTGACCTTACTGCATCCCGTCAACTGACGCGGGACAGTTCATAAAGTCTCCTGTGCCTCTGTATTGTCACCTGGGCTCCACAGCTGAATCTTTAAGACCTCCGTGCTACAGTAAAATACCTCCTACAAGGGCTAGCATTGGGCTCCAGCTCCTAGACACCTCTGGATGGTTTGGACCCTGTCCCCTCTATTTGCAGGTACAACTCATCCGGAATCCACGTTCCACCAACCTGGTCCACAAGACCCTGTAGCAGTTGAGCAGCCAAGGTTCCCCACTGATGACAATTGGTGGTTCTGACGCCACTTTGCATCTATGTACCCAGGATCCCTTCTGTAGGTATCCTGGTTTTCTGAGTATCCACGGGTGGTGGGTTCCTCCAACTTTCCTGGCTCCAAAGGGTTTCCTTTGGGTCCTCTGGGAAGGGTCTTGAAACAGTAAAACTCCAACTGTGACTTCCCAAAGTTATCCTGTGGACATTGACCCGTGGTATCACCTCTGCACACAGACGCCAAGCAACTCTGTTACCTACCTGTGGTGGTGGTTCTGTGCTTCCCCTAGACCCTAGTTCCTTGGGTGTTAGTCTTGATTTGGTACTCACCTTGCATATACCTTTTTTAGTATATGGTTTGGCACCCACAAAGGGGTCTATGTATTTCCTATGCTTTACTTACCTGTTTTGAGGTATATTTTATTGTGTATTGATATCTCCAGGTAGGCGATATGCAAAGTGGTTTTAATGTTGGTGTATAATAAATACAAGGCATTTTTCTCACACTGGTGTGGTTCTTTCTTGTGTATAAGCTTCACTAACTAACTGTGTGGTAATGTACCCACTAGCTGCTCTCCACAGCAACCCTTGAGAACTTTGGTCATCAGGGATCACTACAACTATGACAAAGGGTTGCCTGGACTCAGTACAGGGTACCTCACCAACAGGTGTACACCATATACTGAGCCAGCCTCCTACTAGACGAATCTCCATTCAGGTCATAAGCACTGAATAGTTCAGCTCACTTGCGGGAATCCCTGAGCAGTTTTCCATAGTATGTGTTCTAAAGGGTAGACGTTTGCCTTTCTTCAGGAAGGCTTGTAGAAACACGTACGGTAAGAACATTATGCAGCCTATAGGGAAGGCTACAATGGCCCAATTCTTCAGATTATACTTGAAAAGGGGTAAGGAAACCCACATATATTTAAAGCCAAATACTTTTGTAGACGGCTTAAATCTTTCTCAAACCTGATTTTGTAAAAGTACAGAGATGAAGGATAGAAGGACAGTGAAGCCTTATAGGCTTCCATTGGGCGAGTGTAAAAACAGCATCTGTGCCTTTAAGGGCTCGCAGACCATCAGTATCCCATCATGCCCAGCAGGTGTCAGCTGCTTCCATTGTTTTTGATGAGATGTGGCAGCGATAGATAGGAACAATTATTGCCTCTGTCCTTCCTCACCAGCAAAGGGTGTTTGGGGGGGGGGGGCAGTGGGGGGGTTAGAGATCTGGGTTGCTTATGACTTCAATGGGCATTCCCCTGAGAAAAAAACTGAGATTAAAGGTAAGAAACCAATCCTTCACTCTCAGGGGATCTCAACTGATAGTCATAAGCACCGAATAGAGTAACAAGCCCATCTCCACTAAGAGCGGTGGAAAAAAATCTGATATGATTTTAGGAAAGAATTTCTGGTGAGTCTTCATACCTACCTTGTTTTAGTGAAAAACTGTATTTTGTTTGTGAGAGCACAACACCTGGATATCGTTAACCCTACGTGCAGATGTGATTGCTACACGGAAAGGAGTTTCCATGAGAGATGTTGCAAGAACAATTTGTGAATGCGTTCAAAAAGGACCGGTATGAGATGTGAGAGACCTACATTGAGTTCCCAGGAAAGACGAGGTCCACTAATAGGAGCAAAGACCTTTTCCAAACCCCTGATAATGAGGATTTTGGAAAAAAGAGGTTTGTGAAGGACATTTTCTGTAGGCAGTAAGAGCTGCCAAATGAACTTTTATGGAAGAGAATTGTAAGCCAAATTTTTCCAAACGAAGCAAATATGGAAGAATGACATCTTGGCAGGTTGTTGGGTCCACGTTCTTGTTAGAACACCAAATGAAAAAAATCTTTTCCACTTGAATGATTTGGCTGAACGAGTCGATGGTCGTTTAGCCTCCTTGGGATGGTTCATACATTCTTGTGGAAGGTTCACATGTCCAAACTCCTCTAGCTCAGGAGCCATGCTGCTAAATTCACAGAGGAGAGATTGGGGCAAACCTTCTGGCCTCAATCAATCAATCAATCAGAGGTATTTATAGAGCGCTCTACTTACCCGGAGGGTCTCAAGGCGCTAGAGAGGGGGGGGGGGTGCTGCTGCTACCCGAACAGCCAGGTCTTGAGCTTCTTCCTGAAGGCGAGGTGGTCTTGGGTCAGGCGCAGGTCGGTCGGGAGGGAGTTCCAGGTCTTGGCGGCCAGGTAGGAGAAGGACCTTCCTCCTGTTGTCGTTTTTCGGATGCGGGGGACGGCGGCGAGGGCGTGACTGGCTGATCGGAGGTGTCGTTTGGGAGCGTAGAAGTTGATGCGGTTGTTGGGGTAGCTCGGGCCTTGGTCGTGAAGAGCTTTGTGTGCGTGGGTAAGGAGACGGAAGGCGATTCTCTTGTTGACCGGGAGCCAGTGCAGGTCTCTTAGGTGTCCGGAGATGTGGCTGTGTCATGGGATGTCGAGGATGAGTCTGGCTGAGGCGTTCTGGATCCGTTGGAGTCTCTTCTGGAGCTTGGCGGTGGTTCCGGCGTAGAGGGCGTTGCCGTAGTCCAGTCGGCTGGTGACGAGTGCCTGGGTGACAGTCTTCCTGGTCTCGGTGGGGATCCACCGGAAGATCTTCCGTAGCATGCGCAGGGTGTTGAAGCATGACGAGGAGACGGCGTTGACTTGCTTGGTCATGGAGAGGGAGGAGTCCAGGATGAAGCCCAGGTTGCGTGCGTGGTCTGTCGGTTTGGGTGCGGTGCCCAGGGCGGGGGGCCACCAGGAGTCGTCCCAGGCGGAGGGCGAGGATCCCAGGATGAGGACTTCCGTCTTGTCCGAGTTCAGCTTCAGGCGGGTGGTCGACATCCACTCGGCTACCTCTTTCATTCCTTCGTGAAGGTTGGCTCTGGCGGCGGCGGGGTTGTTGGTCAGGGAGAGGATCAGCTGGGTATCGTCGGCGTAGGAGATGATGTTGAGGTTGTGTTGGCGTGCGATGGCCGCGAGGGGGCTCATGTAGACGTTGAAGAGGGTTGGGCTCAGCGAGGATCCTTGAGGGACGCCACAGATGACTTCGGTGGCCTCTGACTTGTACGGTGGTAGGCGGACTCTCTGTGTTCTTCCGTCGAGGAAGGAGATGATCCATTCCAGCGCCTTCTCCTGGATTCCGACGTTGCTGAGGCGCTGCACTAGGGTGCAGTGGCAGACGGTGTCGAAGGCCGCGGAGAGGTCTAGTAGGATGAGGGCCGCTGTTTCTCCGTTGTCCATCAGGGTTCGGATGTCATCGGTGGCAGCGATGAGGGCGGTCTCGGTGCTGTGGTTGGCTCGGAAGCCAGACTGTGAGGGGTCGAGGGATCCGTTCGTCTCGAGGAAGGCGGCCAGCTGCTTGTTGACGGTCTTCTCGATGACTTTGGCTGGGAACGGGAGCAGCGAGATGGGGCGGTAATTCTTGAGTTCGGTGGGGTCCGCTGTTGGTTTCTTGAGTAGAGCGCTGAGTTCGACATGCTTCCAGCTCTCAGGGAAGGTGGCGGTGGTGAAGAAGGTGTTGATGATGTCCCGCAGGTGGGGTGCGATGACGGCGTCGGCCTTGTTGAAGACGTGGTGAGGGCAGGGGTCGGTCGGAGATCCGGAGTGGATGGAGTTCATCATGCGGACGGTTTCTTCGGTGCAGATCGGAGTCCAGGCGCGGAGGGTGGTGGTGGGGGGCGGTGGTTTGGTCGAGTTGGACGTGGCGTTCGTCGGTTGGGTGTTGAAGCTGTTGTGTATGTCCGCGATCTTGTTGTGGAAGTAGGAGGCGAGGGAGTTGCAGAGTTCTTGCGATGGGGTGATGTCGTTGTTTCCGGCGTTGGGGTTGGAGAGCTCTTTCACGATGTTGAAGAGTTCCTTGCTGTTGTGTGCGTTGTTATCCAACCGGTACTTGAATGCAGTTTTCTTGGTGTCGCGGATCAGTTGGTGATGCTTCCGGGTGGCAAGCTTGAGGGTGGTCATGTTGTCCAGTGTTGGCTCCCTTCTCCAGGCTTTCTCGAGGGCTCGGCAGTTCTTCTTGGAGCTCTTGAGTTCGTCGGTGAACCACGGGGCCTTCTTGCTGCCGGGTCTGCTGGGCGGGGTCCTCAGTGGGGCGAGTTCGTCCGCGCAGTTGCTGATCCACTTCGTGAGGTTGTCGGCGGCCTGGCTGGGGTTCGCTGAGCTGGCGGGAGGGTGCTGGCTCAGGGAAGCGGCGAGCTGGTCGGCTGTGATCTTGCTCCAGCTTCTGCGGGCGACCTGTTGCTGGTGGTGGTGGGTCGTCGTTCTTCTGAAGGTGAAGTGGACGCAGCTGTGGTCCGTCCAGTGGAGTCCTGTGGCGTGGCTGAAGGCGATGTCTTTGCTGGATGAGAAGACGGCGTCGAGTGTGTGTCCGGCGAGGTGGGTGGGGGTGGTCACCAGTTGCTTGAGTCCGAGGTTGGCGAGGTTGTCGAGCAGGGTGGCGGTGTTGCGGTCGTTGTTGTTCTCCAGGTGGAAGTTGAGGTCCCCCAGGAGGATGTAGTCAGCGGAGGGGAGGGCATGCGGGCTGACGAAGTCGGCGATGTCCTCGCTGAATTGGGTGCGTGGTCCCGGGGGTCAGTAGATCAGGGTGCCTCTGAGGGTGGTCTTCGGGTCGGTGTGGATCTGGAAGTTCTCAGAGTTTCGTGAGATTTGGTCTGCACAGCAGCTTAAGATGTGGACAGTCTGACCGCTGAAGAAAGTCTGTGAACCACCATTGATGTGGCCACTACAGAGCAATCAAGATTATTCTAGCTCTCAAGTAAGACAGTCTGATGAGGACTGACAGGATCAGGGGGATCGGAAGAGAGGGGTAGAGAAATTTGCCAGACCAGTCAATCCATATGGCATTCCCTTTTTTTCCCAAAATTGTATTCATTACCCGGTACAGTCCATTAAATACAGTATACAATAAGCATTAAAAGCACAAAAACCAATATACATGTAACAAGGCCATAGAGAGAAAAAGAAAATGCAGTACAGATATATCAACTGTGTCTAATATCATCATTCATTTCACTGTTTTACCGCTAGAATGTCATAGAAATAGGGATATATTCTGGAGTCTCTCCAGATTTTTAGCGGGCCCATAGTTTTAAACCTGATTTTTTAGTTTCCCTGCTTCTTACCCCATAGAGGGCGGTCTCTATATTATGGAGCCAGTGTAATCCGCAGGATAGCCACAGAGACAAAAACAAACCCTTCTTCATCCTTATTCCGTTTTAATTTGTTGTCATACCCTGTGTTCCTGCTTGAAAGAACCTCCAGGCGAAACCTGGGCATTTTCTGTTTTATGCGGTGGCGGACAAGTAAATGTGTGGAGTGCCCCACAATCTGAAGATGGGTTGCAAAACGTCATCGTAAAAGACCCATTTGTGGTTTTCCTGCAGGACTTTGCTTAGGGAGTCTGCTTGAACATTTTGAACACTTGGGAGATGAGTTGCAATTATCCATAGGTCTCTATCAGCCACTTTCTAATTGTCTGAGCCTCTAGGGATCAAGGTCTGAACCTCGTCGTCCCCCCCCACCCCTGCTTGTTGAGGTAGTACATGGTTGTTGTGATGTCTGTCTCAACAAGCAGGGAGTTAGTTGTCAAGGATAAGAGGAAAGCTCTTAACACCAGGTGAACTGCGCGTTGCTCAAGGAGATTGATGTGTTAGGTCATCTGTCTCCGAGACCATGTTCCCTGGATTTGGAGGTGATCTATGTGTGCTCTCTATCCTAGTAACACGACATCTGTTACTATGGCCTGGGAAGAGACATCTTGATGAATTGGCATCACCTGAAACAGATTCATCAGAAAACCCCACCATTTCAGAAACTGTCTTGCATAAGGGGGGGAAGAGTGTGAACCTGTCTTCCTAACAGCTCGTGAGTTGGCCCCACTGATCCTCGAGACATTTCTGAAGAGGACGCATGTGGAGATGGGCATTCAGATATAGGAAGATACATTAAGCCATCTATCCAAGAAGAGATGACACTGTCCTCACGGTGTGGTGAGAGGCTTTCATAAGAGATTGAACCTTCAGACAAATTGAAAACATTCTCTTCTCCCAAGGAGAAACTCTTGCTAGACTAGTGTCAAAGGAGACCCCCAAATACTGCAGTGTCTGAACAAGAGTAGATGTTGATATTTGTTGGAGGAGACTGCTTGTCCACAGACACTGCAATCAGGATTCCTGAGTTGGGGATGCCTTGATGAGCCAACAATGTAGGTAGGGGTAGATGAAAACGTAATGCTCCCTTAGGAGAACAGCCAACACTGCCATGCACTTTGACAAAGTTCTGGGGACTGATTTGGCCTAATCCTGAATGATTACCAATATCCGGAGCTCATTGAGGCAAAAATAATTCCTCACCAGATAGTGAAGCCGAGGTACACCAGCTGGTTGACACAGCGGCGAGTATTGACACCGGGAAGCTCAAGACTGGAGGTAGGGCCTGCGCCGCGGGCAGACTCTGGGGAGTGCAGCAGCCCACTGCTGCAGAGAAAAGGACAAGGCCTCTCTGACGGAGTGCTGAGGATGTACCGAGGGCCGTGGAGGGTGCCGACTGCCTCCTGCTCCCCCCCCACTTGCCTGCTGCCCAGGAGGCTGGAGCGGGGGGTGCAACTGCGGCTGGAGGCCCCGTTGTGGGCCCAGGAGGAATGGAGGCCTACAATGAGGTGTCGCTAAATCTCCGGTAGACTCCTCGCAGGCTTCCTCCCCCGTATGACCACTGGAGAGAGTGAGACTCGTTCCCGCATGCGGCAACCCTCGCAGCGAAATACACAGCGGCCAGAAAAATTGCACGCCGGGTGCGAGGACCACGATTCACATGCAGTCCAGACAGCACTGGTGCTGATGGAGGATTCGTGAGCAGACCAAGGAGTACTGCTGAGGCTCCCTGAAGTGGCGAGGTGGACGAGGACTCATCAGTGAAGCACCGAGGGTGAAGGAAGGATTGTGGGGGGCGCTGGTGGCTTTTCTCTGCCCCTCCCGCTCGCCTTCTGCATGTAGGGCTGAAGCGGAGTGAGTGAGCGAGCCAGTCTGAGGCTCTGGTGAGGGCCTAAGAGTAAATTGAGCCTGTAGGTGAGACGCGGGCAGGCACCCCGGAAGGCCTTATGGCTGATCACTGCCTCCCCTCCCTATCAGAGAAACATGAGACTCCGGCCCTGTATAGACTGACCCACGAGGCTGAGGGTGAGGGCTGCAGTCTTCGAGTGGCCTGGCTGGCGCCGATAACGTAGGGGGGCCTGCGGCGCACACCAGGGGCCCAGAACCATGGGGCGCTGCCTGAGACAAGTTTGCTCCAAGAGATCAGACATAGCGCAAACAACAGCGGGGGAGTCCGCACCAGCCGTACGAAAGAAGAGCAATCAATGCTGCATTAGAGAAAGAGGTGAGAGAGGAATGGAGAGGGACAACGCAGCCTGAGGTGTGCATGGTGACCCACTGGGATAGATTGTGACAGATATTGAGCGGGGGTGCTGGACGAGAGAGGGGCTCTGCATGAGGTATATCAGCAGATGAAGGAAGCTGATGCTATAGGAGTACTAGTGCTGGCGAGAAGCGACTACCGAGCAAATACTCTGAAGTGATGCCAAGAGTAAAAAGGAGCAGGGCCTACACTGCAAACACCAGCTCAGGATCCACAAATAAGACTGAATGCACAACAAATATCTGAATACTTGTGTCTCAAAGCTGCCTGGAGGGCTAAGGCAGTGCTACTAACTTCAGCTGAAGAAGCCACAACCACACAATGGCTCACTGAAAGAGGGAATTCCCTCTGGCTAGCAGTATCACAACCAGCCACGGAACCTAGAAAGGAACAGTTGATGCAAGTAGGGGCGGCCAACATAAGTACCACCTCCTACACACCAGTAATAGACACAGACTAACCCCCACCACCCAGAGTAAACATAATACACCATGGGGCACCATTCAGGGAAGCTGCCGGAAACAACTTCCTCTAACATGCAATAGCCAGAAGAACCGGAGCACTCCACCCAGCCACTCTCGCTCAGCTGTATCCTGCCCAGAAATAATTAAGTTGCCCCGGACAAGCTGGACTTAGGCTCACTCATGACTGGCTTTACGCTACTTAAAGCAGACCGCTGCAAATTGGCAGCTACAGTACAGGTCAGTACAGGCCAACAAAACAACATTGGCGTAGATACTACCTCAACATAAAGACTATGCGACACAAATTCAGCAATTACAAAGACAAGTGTCCGGTCTGCAAGACAGAGTCGCAGATGCAGAGGGCAGAACAAGATGAAATAACAGCCGCATCATCGGACTTCCGGAGTGTAGTGAAAGGCTCGAACGCCACCAGTTTCATCGAGTAATGGTTCCGTGAACACGTGGCCCCAGAGGGCTTATCAGACTTCTTCTGTGTCGAAAGGGTCCACAGAATCCCTACCGGCAGACCTACAGTGGGTGCCCCCCCGCCGGCCATGATAAGGGGTTTCTAAATTATCCTGACCGGGATTTCCTCCTTCAAAAGACTACGGAAAAATTCCAGATACAATATGAGAACCACAGCATATCATTTTACCCTGACTATACGCTCCTGGTCCAACGCCGTAGGTCCTCATATCAAAGAGTCAAAAAGAAGCTCCGAGCCCTGGAACTTAAATATGCACTCGTATTTACTGCCCGCCTGAAGATTATCCATGAACAAAAGTCATATTTTTTTGGTAGTCCAGAGAAGGCAAAGGAATGGAAAAGAGGTAATGAATCCATCCGCGCCATCCGGTGCCTCATCGCAGAGCTTGCTCCACAGCGTAGAAGAGACACAGGGACAGCTATCACGCAGCAATGTGAAAACTACCTGCAAATCGCTAATCAACAGCCCTACTCATGAGCTAGCCCGGAGGAGCAAAGAAGAGGCCCTGGCAACGGCTAACACATTCAGAGAATGCGGCCCCCACACAGCATCCGAATCTTCAGAGGAAAGTACTGTGCAATCAGACTCAGATAATAGCATTGCCATGTTCCCCACAGTACCGCTCCGGACTGTGGACGAACTGTAAGGCTAGCGACGCATGTGATAGCGAGTTTCTTTCGCCACACAGACAAATGTAGTAATAGAGGTGGCAACTACTGCTACTAGCATGAATATATAATACCTGGTTACATGGGTAATGTATTAAGACAAGTAAAAGGCCCGGGCACGGAGGAGCCCACAGTAAGCTCAAAATATCATGCTTTGCACGAGCATCACTTCTCACATTGCCAAAGCACTACCCAAACGCACTCATGCTAATTTAGATTTGTTTTCAGTTTGGGCCAGCATAGTTCAAAGGCTGGACCGAGTATTCACAGTTAACAGGGAGTTTAGGGGTTCTGGCTTACATCAGGAAACACGTTCCACACAGATCTCGGTAAGTCACAACAGTGACTGAAATAAATGCTAGAATCTACCAGTACACAATTGCTAAATATTCTGGAAAAACTAGATTACACTAATTTCAGCTCGCACATTCTAATATATGTAAGGCCCAATTATGTGCAAATTGACGAGGCGCTTCCTGCTTTACTCTGTGATAATTTTATGGCTCTTGTAATGCTAGCAGCCTCTGAATTTCTGCTTGGTCTATTTTTAACTTATCTACATTTAGAACTGTAGTAAAGAGGATGGATTTAATTTTAATAGAAATGCTACTGGACTGGATATTACCACCTCTGACTAGTCTCCTGTCTAGCTTCAATTCAGTACGCTACACTCTGCTGTCTGTCTACCTGCTGCCCTCTGGGCCTCCTCTGCTTGTTTTTTTGCCTGCTGTTTTGCCTTTTTCTGTCCTCTGTTTGGCCTTTTCTGCTCATTCTTCTAGCCTCCGTTTTGCCTTTTCTGCTAGTTTTTCTGCCCTTTTTCTGCTCAATATTTCTGCTGTTTTGCCTTCTCTGATCATTTTTCTGCCCTCTGTTTAGCCTTTTCTGTGCTCTATTTTTCCCTTGTCTGCAATTTCTGGCTCTTCTGCTCGTTTTTCTGTCCTCTGTTTTGCCTTTTCTGTTCACTTGTTACCTCTTCCCACCGTCTACTCAAGATCTGTTGCAGGGGGATCGGACACAATGGAGACCTCGTCAAGATAGCAACGCGGTGAGGGGCGGGTAATGCTGCGCTCTACAAATGCAGATTGATTGATTAGAGGTGATACAGGAACATAAATATAACACCTGACTAACCTGTTGCAAGAAACAGTACCGAATCTGACACAGGAGAAACAGAAGTAATTCCTAGTACTGCTCAGTACTCTGTGTGCCAAAGAACCGTCAGATGGGGAAAACATTTCACTGCCTATTTTAGGAACGCATTGTAACCCGGCCTGGGGAGGCAAACCCAGACTCATTAGGGGCCTGGGCCAAACACCAGCAGGAGGCAGGAAGCCCCTGACCCGCACATCTGAAAAGTCTGCTCGAAAGGGGGCAACCAGGATTGGTCGCCCCAGGGCATGAGCGAACCCTCCAATCTGGGGGAGAGCTGATGAGGCAAGTGGGGGACATAAATAAGGGCCTACAGTACCACGCAAACACAAACCACCCTCCTCGCAGTTGGAAGAAAGAATCGGTCGACGGGAAAGAGCAACGCCCCATCAACAACGAGGCTTCAGGGTACCCGAGTTTTCCGGGGCTGGAAGCAGAAGGAAGGAGCTGCGGCCCCACCCCTCGCCGGGACATCGAGGCAGCCGTGCATCTGGGATCTGCTGGGAAGAAATGCCGACCAGCCGTTGGGGCCCCCTCTCGTCTGGCAGCGTCAGCAGCGGAGGATCTAGGGAGCGGTATCCAGCAAAGCGGGAAACAGGAGAAAGGAGCGGCAGCCCACCCCTCACCTGAGCATCAAGGCAGCCCTGCAACCGGGAACAGCCAGGAAATTGAAGGTGGGAAAATTTGCTTCCTCTACCCCCCACAACCCCTTTTTTGGCAGGCACAATCAACAGCAGAAAAGGCAGAACAAAGGTGTAAAGGGCTGTGGTGGGCCCTAGGCCCTCATGCTAGCAGGCACTCATGCACTGAGCAGGACACACTGGAGGTCTGGTGCAACTGGCCCAGAGCACGTCCGCTCGGCCTCTTTTATTGATGCTGTGTCACATGACCAGTGACATCAGTGGTGGGTGGGTGTTCAGTGTGAATACAGGCTTCAGCACTAGATTGCTGACTTGTGCTGGGCATTACATCCCTTCCCAAATTGGTTAAAAATTAACCCAAACAGAAAAGTCCAAAAACCTGTGGGGGAAAGAAAACACAGAAAATAACATTGGACTTACGCTTTCAAAATGAGTGTCTTTGGTTGCTTGCAAACCGCAGGCAGTATAGTTCTTGCGTTTTGAATTAGCAGTTCTTGGTGGCACGGTTCGCAGTTGTTCGGCGGGTTCATTCTTTGTCTGTGCTGTCTGTCCGCTGTTCTCAGCCCTGCATTTTGCTTTGCTCTCTTGGTGATGAATAGTTAAAGAGAGATGGATGACATGGTGGTTGTTCGTCTTCCGGCTTCTTCTCTCCATGCTGGGTGCGTGATGTTTCCGGGTAGGCTTCAGTGTGTTTCTTGGCAGGTGAAAAGAGTAGGTGCGAACATCCCTCTCACTAGGATCCCACCCTCGTCGCCATTGTAAAGGGCTGTGGTGAGCCCTAGGTCCTCATGCTGGCAGGCACTCATGCACTGAGCAGGACACACTGGAGGTCTGGTGCAACTGGCCCAGAGCACGTGCGCTTGGCCTCTTTTATTGATGCTGTGTCACATGACCAGTGACATCAGTGGTGGGTGGGTGTTCAGTGTGAATACAGGCTTCAGCACTAGACTGCTGACTTGTGCTGGGCATTACAAAAGGCAAATAGAATACAGAAACGGCAACTATTTGGGCACAATCCACATCACCAGTGCCAAAGGTTTTTGGAGGATGGCAAGCAAGCACGTGCAAGCGAAAAGGAAGGCACGGCCTCCAGGGCGCTTCAGGGAGAAGCAGGACATCCTAGAGGCCAACGTGAGGAGTTGGAAGAGGCGCAGAGCGGTCAAAGGGTCCGACCTGGACAACGATGTGCAGGAGATGTTGGGGAAGGCGAGAGCATTGGTGGCGCTGAAGGGAGCAGCATGGATTGACCAACAAATCCAGGACAGGCGCATGGGAAGAAGCGGCGACAAGCAGCACCGGAAGGACCGCCCCCCAGGAAACCCGGGGGTGGGGGGCAGGCAGCCAAAACCGCGGCCCCTGCAGCCGGCAAGACGGTCACAAGAAGCACCCAGGACAAGGTTGGGTACAGAAGGGGAGGAAACAACCGCAGGCAAGGAACAGGGTGGCCGCAACTCCAGAGCTGGTGTCCAGCTCAGACATGGAAGGTAGCAGCATTGACACGGGGTGTGTAGCCAGCACGGCGGCCCCTCAGGAAACATGCGGACGGCAAGCCAACAGGAGCAGAAAGTGTGGAGTAAGCATTGCTTGCAAAGCGGCAAACGGGGCGCGCAAGGGCGCAGCAAGACGAGGCAGCAGAGGGGACACCAGGGCACATGGGAGCTAGCAATGTGGCAATGCAGGGGCCGTGGTCCATGCCACGCCAGCGTCTTGGATGCTTTGGTGGCAATGGCCGGGGGCAGGGGCCCCCTTCCAAGGAAGCCCCCAGTGGGACACAGAGGGGAAAGGGGGCAGCAAGAGGCCGAACCAGAGGGCCGACTTAGGGGGCAGCAGGAAACGGGCCACAGGCAGGTAAAAAGGGGGACGCCAGACAGACTCCACATAATGAGGAGGCAGGACTGGGGGTGACCACTAAGAAAGGGACAGAGTCCCCGGCTTTAGGGGCACCAGCGGGGCTGGGGAGGGCCTGGACCAGGGCGGGAAGCCGGCCAGCAAGTATCTGCGCCCTTACCTGAGCGACACCCCCACAACCACAAAACTGTTAGGGCTGGCCAATCTCATCCTACTGAAAGTTAAGGAGAGAATATGGAGGAAGTAGTTCATAGACGTTTTCTCACTGCTGGAAGTATGCCAGGTGGGTTTAGACTTAGAGGTGCAAGATAAAAAGGATGAGGATAGGAGGGACCGCCGGAAGCCCAGAGTAGAGAGAACAATGGAAAAT
Source organism: Lissotriton vulgaris (assembly GCF_964263255.1). Taxonomy (NCBI): domain Eukaryota; kingdom Metazoa; phylum Chordata; class Amphibia; order Caudata; family Salamandridae; genus Lissotriton; species Lissotriton vulgaris. The sequence goes on along the minus strand of NC_141690.1, from coordinate 267,516,383 downwards.
TGGCTGGAAGCCTTCAGAACATTGGCATGCGTTTTCATTGAACAAGTTCCAGAAAGCGCAACAGCGCTAATTTTATACGAGCAGAAAATACATGAGGCGCAGCACCAATATCAGGGTGATGCATGGCTGAGATACAATGAGGGTTTCAGAGAAAAGATGCAGGTTTGGCTGATAATGGGATGGGATTGCCAGGACATTTAAGGGTTCACGACACACATGGTGCATGGTGGCGGACACGGAGAGCGTCAGCAGCAAGGAAAGCTATTTTTATCCCTATGGGAGTAAAGGCAACAATGAGGGGCAGGGCAAGAGTTCAAAGAGAAGCACCAAGGTAATAACAAATCAGGGAAAATATGCTGGAAGCTTGGAAAAGAGGAGTGCAAATGGGGGGAATCATGCAGGTTTCAGCACGCTTGCAGGGCGGATCACCCCGCTAACCGTTGTAAGCAGGCCCACAAAGGGAAAACTGGGGCAAGGGAATGAGGTTTTAGGCTGTCTCCCACCCCCCTCCGACAAGGGCGGCAGGGGCGGGTGGACCTGGGTTGAAGGGGGAAGTTCTCTCTGATCGTGGAACCATTAGGTAGCGTGGTGAAAGGAACACAAGAAAGGAGTAAAGGAAAGAGAAAATTACTAAAAGGTAGAGGGAAGGCTAACACAGGGTCCTTGGGATTCCACAAGGCATGGAAATAGGAAAACCATGAATTTGCAAAAGTATAAACATGTTATGTTGAATAAACTGACCTTTTTAGGCACCAAAGCCCTGTGTCACTGGTTTGATTTGATAGGGGGGTGGAAGGAGGCAACTCTCCTCCTGGAAGGGGTTTGGGTTTTATCTTCTGAAAAGGTATTGCATTATTCTGTTTAAGAAGAAATTATCTTATATTGAACGAGAAGGATAAGTTACTTACTTGTAATCCTAGTTCTCTTCCAGGGGTATCCTCATCAAAGTCATAAGCACTGAATATTCCCGCCCATGTGCGGGACCCCAGAAACAATAAAAAACATATATATTTAAAAACACATACATCTAGCTCCACATATATGTACGTACATATATTATTTTTCTCACACCAATGCAGCCCCAAAAAGAGGCTAACACAATGTAAAACCTTGTACATGTACTGCAATTATAAAAGAAACAAAGAACACATTAAATCAAATATCCTTTGAATTTTGTTTTAATGAGTAAAACCACTCATAACTCCTGAAAATTGCTCATAAAAAGACATTGTTAGCCTCAGGCTGCATTGAAAAGCAATAACATAGAAAATGAAAGCATTTTCAACAAAAACTGGCACTGTGCCTTTAAGGCAGTCCTGACCCCAGGCTTTCCATCATGCCTCAAGGGTGACAGTTAGGTAAGTTGTTCTTTGCATAACCCTGATGTCAGGGCTAAATACAAATATAAAAACGTACAGCTCTCATTTACCTGGGGAGGCGGGTGGGTTGCTTATGACTTTGATGAGGATACCCCTGGAAGAGAACTAGGATTACAGGTAAGTAACTTATCCTTCTCTTCCAGGGGATCCTCATCAATAGTCATAAGCACTGGATAGAATAGCAAGCCCAACAACCACCTTCAGGTAAATGAGAAGTACATCTTCTACCTTAAAAGACCCAACATCACAGCCCAGACTGGCTGTTAAACAGATTCCGCAAGGAGGCTTGGCCTACTTGGGTATCTGCTCTCGTGTCAGAATCAAGACAATAATGTCTGGTAAATGTATGGACGGACCGCCAGGTCGCCGCCTTACAGATCTCAGACATGGGCACATTATTGAGAAAAGCCGCAGTTGCAGCTCTTTCCCTGGTGGAATGCGCCTTGGGAGAAAACCCCAGGGGCTTTTGCGCTAGCTGGTAAGCAAGTTTAATACATGAAACGATCCATCTGGAAATGGAAAGTTTTGAGGCATCATGGCCTGTCCTGATCGATCCATAGTTAACGAAAAGATGATCAGAATGACGAACCACTTTAGACCTGTCAAGATAGAATTTTAAAACCCTTTTCAGGTCTAAAGAATGCAGAGCCCTCTCAGCTGGAGTAGAGGGGTTGGGAAAAAAATGGGCACAGAAATGGTCTGATTTACATGAAAATCTGACACCACTTTAGGCAGAAAAAATGGATGCGTCCGCAGCACCACCCTATTCAAATGGAACACCGTATAGGGTTCTGAGGCACAGAGGGCTTGAATCCCGCTCACTCTGCGAGCTGACGTGATAGCCACCAAAAAAGCCGCTTTCCATGAAAGATGTTGTAAAGTAGCTTTGTTGATCGACCGTGTCCACAATGCCGGCATTCAGGGAGTGGCCCTTGACTGGCTCAGATCTTTCCTTCACCAGCGTTCACAGTCCGTCCACCTCTCCACCTTCTCTGCACCCTTCACTTCCCTTTCATGTGGTGTCCCACAGGGCTCTGCACTATCCCCTCTCCTTTTTAATTTATATCTTCAACCACTTTTAGCCTCCCTCCGCAACTCCCCGGTCACCATCTTTAATTATGCGGACGACCTTCAGTTAATTTTTCCCATAGACTCCCTCCCTTCCTCCCGCATCAATTTTCAGTCCACAATGCTGACCATTGCAGAGTGGATGTACCACAGCCACTTAAAGCTGAACCCCACCAAGACTGAGCTCGTCTTGGTGGGCGGCCCCAATCACCCATGGAACACCACCTTCTGGCCCACATCTCTGGGGACTGCACCCACTCCTGTGAGCTCAGTCTAAAGCCTGGGGGTGATCATCTCCGAAAATCTATCAATGAGGCCACATATTAACGCGGTTACCTCTGCCTGTTTCTTCCACCTCAGACGGATCCGCAAGATCAGCAGGTTTCTTACCAAAGAGGCCCTGACCCAGGTTGTCATTACGCTCATCACCTCCAGGCTTGATTACGCCAACATTCTGTACGCAGGAATTCCTGCATGTCACCTCCACCGACTTCAGCTGGTGCAGAATCAGGCTGCCCGCCTGATTTTCTGCCAGCCCAAACACCAGCACATCACTCCCCTCCTCCGAAGTCTGCATTGGCTCCCTGTCTCCAAACGCTGCACCTTCAAACTGGCTTGCACTACTTTCAAGGCCCTATCGGACGCAGCTCCCAGGTTCATCTCTTCGGCCTTATCCCGCCACATTCCTCCCAGAGCCCTTCGCTCAGCATCACTAAACCTTCTCAAGGTCCCAAGATTCAAAAGAAAAAAGCACGGAGGTCTGAGCTTTTCTGTCCTAGCTCCCTCCACCTGGAACGCCCTACCTTCCTCTCTCCGTCTCTGTCCAACGTACGACTGTTTCCGTACACTTTTAAAAACCTTGCTCTTTCAAGCTGCTTATGATTAATCCCTCACCCTGGATCAACACTATATGTCATTGAGCGCCAAGAAACCGATGGTGATAGTGCGCGTAATAAATAATTTTAATAGAATAATAGAATAGGATTTGTGAATGGGTTCAAAAGGAGGACCCATAACTTTGATAGCACCAGGTTCAACTCCCAGGGTGGAGAAGGACGCACTGGAGGGTGTACTTTTTTCAACCCTTACAGGAAGTCCTTGACAGATGTTAGCTGGAAAAAAGAGGTTTGAGAAGGTGACCGCCTATAAGCCGTTATGGCCGCTAGGTGCACCTTGATGGAATTAAATTTTAAACCTGCTTTAGCCAGATACAACAAATAAGGAAGAACTGCTTCTTCTTGACATTTGATCGGATCATGACTATTCTGTATACACCACATATAGAATCTCATCCACTTGCATGCATACGAATGTCTGGTGGAAGGGTGCCTTGCCTCTTTTAGAATGAACATGCAGTCCTCTGGCAAACCTAGATGGCCGTATTGGATATACCTCAGGAGCCATGCTGCCAAGCTCAGTGACGGAAGGTTGGGATGGTAGATCCTCCCGTCCATCTTGGACAACAGGTCCGGCCTGCATGGTAGCCTCTTGTGAGGAGTCACTGACAGGTGAAGCAGGTCCGTGTACCACCACTGCCTATGCCAATCAGGAGCAATCAGAATCATTGTTGTGCACGAGTGTGTTAGCTTGCTCACCACCTTCGGAATCAACAGGAGAGGTGGAAAGGCGTACACAAATTCGTTTGACCAGTCGATCAAAAGAGCATTCCTTCTCGACCCTGGCCGGTGGAACCTGGAGGCGAAGCTTCGGCATTTGGCGTTTTGGTCGTCTGCGAACAGGTCTATGGTGGGACGACCCCAGGATTGAAAAAGTTCCTCTACCACTTCGTCGTGAAGAACCCAGTCTTCCTTGTCGTCAAAATGACGGCTTAGAGCGTCTGCCCTCACGTTTTGCTCTCCTGGAAGATGAACCGCCATGATAGACAGCCTGCGAGCCAGAAGCCAATGCCAGATCCTCTGCGCTTCCAACGACAACGTCCGGGAGCGCGTTCCCCCCTGCTTGTTCAGTAGTACATCGTGGTGGTGTTGTCCGTCTGTACTAGCACGGATGCCTCTTGAATTGAGGGGAGGAACGCTTTGAGAGCTAGGTGGACTGCTCTCAGCTCCAGCATGTTGATATGGGGTAAGTGCTTTCTTTGTGTGACCACTGACCTTGCACCTGCAGTGGGCCCATGTTCGCTCCCGAGCCCAGAAGGGAAGCGTCCGTGATCAGTGTCTGCACAGGGGGAGGTTGATGGAACAGGACTCCCACCTGCATATTCTGAGCTTTTGTCCACCACGGAATAGAAGCTCGAGCTCCGTCTGAGATGGCGATGTGATCGTCCCAGCGAGTCGATTGTTGAACGCACTTGTCCTCCAGATCCTGCTGAAGAGGACGCATTCAAAGTCTGGCATTCGGGACCAGGAAGATGCAAGACGCCATCGACCCTAGCAAGGAGGCAATCCTGCGCACTTTCTGAGTCTTGCCACGAAGAACCAGTTGACATTTCTGGGTGATTGATGATTGTCTCTCCTCCGAAGGAAACACTTTTCCTGCTTTGGAGTGGATCCTCTGGGTGGGCTGAATTACTGACTTTCCGAAGTTGACATGTAGCCCTAGTCTCTGGCAGAGCTGTATACAAGTCTGGAACTGATTTCTTACGCTGACTGGGAAAGGACCTTTGACCAGTCAATTGTCCAAGTATGGGTACACGAAGACCCCTCTGCGGCGTAGAGCAGCTGCCACCACTGCAACACACTTCGTGAACACCTGAGGGGCCGACTTCAACCCAAACGGTGGGACTTTGAACTGATAGTGGGAGGTCCCCACCCTGAACCGAATAAATTTTCTGTGGCTGGGGTGTATTGGAACATGAAAATAAGCATCTTGAAGGTCCAGCGAACACATCCAATCTCCTTTCCTGAGATGTGGATATATTTGGTGAAGCGCCAACATGCAAAATCTTTACTTTTTGCTGTGCAGATTTAGTGTTCGCAAGTCCAGAATGGGTCTGTATTCTGCCTTCTGTCCTTTTTTCTTGACCAGAAAATAACGGGAGTACACCCCTTTTCCCCTCTGAGAGACCGGCACTCCCTCGATAGCTGACTTTTCGAGTAGAGTGGCGACTTCTCTTTGCAGTAGGTGCAGCTGAGGATTTGATGTTGACATTGGGGGAACCGGTGGTGGCAGATGATTGAAACGAAGACAGTACCCATTCTGAAGCGTAGACAACACCCATCTGTGATGCTTTGCCACTCTTTCAAATGATTTGCTAGGCTTCTCCCCCACTGGAGTGGTCCACGGCCCTGGGGGAAGAAACGACTCATTGCTTGGATTGAGTCTTGCCGGTGTTGTTGCCTTAGCGTTGATTACCTCCTCCCTTGTAATTACGCTTTCCTTTGTACTGAGACTTTTGCTGCCCTTGCTGATCGTGGCTCTTCTGCCAGTTTGGGGTTTGAACCCGCTGCTTTGTAGAGCCCTTGTTAAAGGAGTGAAATTTCTTCTTGAACTCCTTCTTCTCAAGTCCCACCGCCTTGAGAGTTTCCAGCTCTGCCTTCATGCGCTGCATCTCTTCGTCCGCACTTTTGCCAAACAACGAAGTACCTGAAAAAGGCAAGTTCAATATGCGCGCTTGGGCTTCTGGTTTCAAAGCCGTGAGGCGCAACCATGATGACCTCCTTGCCGTTACCCCAAGAGCATACCCATGAGCTGCTAGGGTAGCCCCATCCGCTGCGGCACTTATCACCTGGTTGGAGACTTGACTGCCTTCCAGGAGGATTTCTTCAAAGTCCTTACGATCCTCTGCTGGGAGTTTCTCCACAAAACGCTGCAGAGAATCCCACAGGGATCGGTCATAACGCCCCAAGAGAGTTTCCGCATTGGCAACTTTGAGAAAAGCCGCTGATGTATTGCAGACCCGCCTTCCCCACGAGTCTTGCATCTTACTGTCCTTATCCGGAGGCACAGTGGAGGATGAGGCGACTGCACTGGACTTCTTCGCAGCCCCGATAATCACGGAGTCCGGGGGAGGATCAGCTCTGAGGAATAGCGGGTCGTCCTCTGGAGATTTGTACTTTTTAAGGATCCTTGCCGCCTTGACCGTCGCTAGGGTTAAGAAGACGTCCATAACTGGTTCCATAATCCCCAGCACCAAAGGCAGAAGAGGTTTGGGGGCAGACCTATGCTGTAGTGTTTCAAAAATTACTGTGGTTTTGATCTGCGGAGCTTTTAAGGTAACTCCCAGCTTAAGAGCTCCCCTACCAAGTATGTCCTGAAAAGTGAAGATATCATCAATCGGAGATACCCTCGATGTAGGAGAGTCTGTTAGGTTAGGAGAGTAGCCTCTGTGAGAGCGGGTCCAGGAAGAAGAAGTAGAAGGAGTTCTTCGCTCTCTCCTTGTGCTCCTTGATTATGATCTACGCCTGCTGGTTCGCACCAGGGAGCGTGATCTTTCCCTCTGGCGAACTGGGGAGCGTGATCTTTCCCTCTGGCGAACTGGGGAACGTGATCTTTCCCTCTGGCGAACTGGAGAGCATGATCTTTCCCTCTGGCGAACTGGGGAGCGTGATCTTTCCCTCTGGCGAACTGGAGAGTGTGATCTTTCTCTCTGGCGAACTGGGGAGCGTGATCTTTTTCTCTGGCGAACTGGAGAGCGTGATCTTTCTCTTTGTCTCACCGGAGGGCGTGACCGTTCTCTAGGCCTAGAGAGCGGTTGCTGCATCCGATACGCTGCTTCCTCGTCCTTAGCCCAGTGATGAAGTGGCCTGTACCATCTCGGTGAAAGCCTGACAGTAGGCGACTTTGGAGGGGAATCTTTCACTTGAGAGTGTGATGGAGGCGTTGCATCCCTTTGCGAATGCCTGGATTCCTCGCTGCCCGACTTATAAATAATTAAATCCGGGCCAGACTCTGAACCTGAGCCAGCCGCAGACCTGGAGCGACTGCGAGAGTCCATCTGCTCTGGAGACCTCTTCCGCTTGGCAGCGTGACTGTCACTCACTTGCGAGCCCTGGTCATCCTCCGCAGCTGAAGCGGATCCAGAAGACCTCAGAGACTGCTGCGCCACTGGTTGAGGCTGAACCACTCGAGTTCCATGCCTCGACATCGACTTCCGAGGAGGTGAAGTCCATAAAGGCTTTTCCAACGTTGAACGTTGTTCATCTCTCGACGGCGAGTGTCAATGTCCTGCCGACGATTGTGAATGCCTCGACGTCGAGCGTCGATGGTGTGACGCCGACGGAGGAAGCTTCGACGTCGAACTCCCATGGTCCTTCGACGACTATGAATGCCTCGACGTCGAGTGCCGATGGGTCGTCGACGGAGAATTCCTCAACGTCGATCGCCGATGACCTTGCAACGACGGAGGATGCTTCGAGGTCGATCGCTTCTTCGGCGTCGATCGCCGATGACCTGGCGACAACGGAGGTTGCTTCGACGCCGATCACCTGGCAACGCCGGAGGCTTCGACGTCGAAGACTGTACCTGAGCCTTCAACGACGGAGGTCTAGACGTTGAGCCGCCCTGCTTCAACGGTGACCTCTCTCTTGACGCTGCACGTCGCCCGGTTGACGGCAGCTGAGTTTTCTTGACTCTCGACGCTGAAGACTTCACCTTCTTCGTCGTTGGAGACTTCGATGCCGATCCCGACGGAGAGCAGGTCAGAACTTTTGTCGACGTCGACCGCTTCTTAAGTCTCTTTGGAGACCTACCTCTCTCAGAAAGCCCATAAATCCTGTTTCTTTCTCTGTCCTTGATAGTTTTGGATGACAAGGACTGGCAGTGGACACAAGATGCTACCTCATGAAAGTCAGGTAGACAGCGAATACACACTGGATGTGTATCTGACCAAGCCTTCTTATGCCCACAGGCAGGGCAGGTGACAATAAGAGCCTTAGGCATTTTGACAAAAAAATAACCCTTTTTGAGCCCAAAAAAGGTAGAACTATCTCTCTAGGGTAAAAACCTGTCAAGTAAGATCAAAAAAATGAAGAAAACACCAAGTAATTATGACAGAAAGTCAAAAAACGGTGGGAGCTGTTAACCAGGGTCCTGACAGAAGGAGCCGGAAAGAACAACTGACCTAACTGTCACCCTGAGGCATGATGGGAAGCCTGGGGTCAGGGCTGCCTTAAAGGCACAGTGCCAGTTTTTGTTGAAAATGCTTTCATTTTCTATGTTATTGCTTTTCAATGCAGACTGAGGCTAACAATGTCTTTTTATGAGCAATTTTCAGGAGTTATGAGTGGTTTTACTCATCAAAACACAAAATTCAAAGGATATTTGATTTAATGTGTTCTTTGTTTCCTTTATAATTGCAGTACATGTACAAGGTTTTACATTGTGTTAGCCTCTTTTTGGGGCTGCATTGGTTTGAGAAAAATAATATATGTACGTACATATATGTGGAGCTAGATGTATGTGTTTTTACATATATATTTTTATATTGTTTCCGGGGTCCCGCACATGGGCGGGAATATTCAGTGCTTATGACTTTGATGAGGATCCCCTGGAAGAGAAGTTATTATGTCACAGCATAAGGGAAGGAATTGTATACACCTTCCAGTAAGGACTGTACGTAAAAGTAAACAGGTCAATCAAACTAAACACTGTAAACCATTTTCCCTCTTTGTCAAAAAATGCTATATTGATTATTCTTTTCTTTCTTCGCTACTAGGTTACTGCCTTCAATGTGGAAACAAACCAGGTAGTTCCAGGCTACCCGAAGCTGATAACAGATGAATTTCCAGCTGTGATTCCAAACAACCACCCTTTAGGAAACCTAGACGCTGCCTACTTCTCCTTCACACATCGGCACATTTTCTTCATCAAAGACACGTATGTTTGGAAGATGGTTAGTGACAATGATCTGAAAGTAAACGCCACCCTTCCACTCCATGGCCTTTTCCCGGGATGCCCAATCAGCGAACAGTGGTATGACATCTGCGACGTTCATCCGTCCATGCTGTCCATGCCGAAGAGAGAGCCTGCCTGGTCCTGATGCCACTCCACCAGACAAAGAGCTCTGAGTCACTGGTCATCGTTACCGTAGAGTGTCGGCGCTAAACACATCACCAGCATCACTTCTCTTTCCATGGATCCATCTCACCTGCACAGTCATGGGCGAGGAATGCTGGATGCAAATGAGAAGCAAACTGGAGTCGCACGAAAGAAATCACTTCAAAACCGACTCGATTGAGGCCATCTCCTCAAAGTCTTCAAAAGAAACATGAAAGCAGACAGTAATGCCTCAAGAGGAAAAGGAGAGAGCCCCGGAGTACATTTTACGTGCACTTCGAGCAGTAACAGAACTTCTTTCTGTCACAATTACCGGTCATAAGCACTCTGGTTAAGAATAGTGTATTCACAAAAAAACCTCCCGAGCTTTGGTGACGTCTTACGAAATGTTTGGAGATCTAGAACGTCCCACAGAGGTATAGAGCAGATTGAATGGCTGAACCAGACAGACCAAAGCATTAAGGGAATATCATTTCTGTAGTTATTAACGTGTCTATAGCGCTTGAAGAGGTATTTTTGGAATATGGTTTGGTTAATAGTGATATTGCTGCTCGCATGATACAGAATAACAGTTTACGCAAGGAAGTCACATGGTTTTGCAACTACTTCACCCATGTCGGAGGCCTACAGTTACATGCTTAACAAGCTTTGACAAAGCCAAGATGTCTGGATTTTTTTAAGTGATGAAAGCGCTTGTTCAGTGACTGAAAAGGTAGCGATTTTGGTTGGTTGCGGGTGAATGCGAGAGTCAATAGTTAGAAAAATGGCAAGATGAGCAAGTTCAAGGATGGATGGTTGTAGGGTCGCACAAGACCATAAATGGGTGAGTGAGTGTATGTATGGCTGATTGGGTAAGTTGGAGAGCAAGTGTATGAAACAGTGAACAAATTCATGAATGTGAGGAGTTAGACATGGTTACATAACGTAGTTTGTGATTTGCCATCAACAAAGTAAAGTGCAAGGAGTCCCTGTTCATCGATCCATACATCAGCAATGAAAGTTATAAAAATTAATGTCTGATAAATGTGGGCGAATGTTTACTGGCAGCAGAGTATTTTCTAAAATGGCTGCTACATTCACACAAAGAAGCGAGGCTACCTACATCTGAGGTATTCTAAATCCCAAAAGTAACGCAGAGAAAGCGTCACAGATCGTGGCCTCTATCATCTATGTCCACGAGTATTCAAGCGTTTAGAATTCAGCAGTGAATGTATTCTTTTTTTTTTATTGCAAAGTGTTTTATTCGCTTTTTTTTTTTTACAAACAAATACAATTACATTTGAGTTGTGGGGTTAGCCAAACGTAAAATGTTTGCGTTGGTTACAGGTACTTGAAGGTAAGATATATGTTCTAGCTATTCCCCTCTACATTGACTTGCTGGGAAATTAGGCAAAGGCTGATAGAAAGAGAGAAACAGAAAAGAAAGAGGTGAAAGGAAGATATGAGAGAGGTTCTGTAGCACTGAGTTTAATAGGGGTTTAGTCATGTGACAAATCTGACACCCCATAAACCCTAATCCTGTTGCGTGTATGTGGGTTAATGGAGTAAAAATGCCAGACACAGCTAGTAAATGCTAATCAAAACGTAACTTTCATTGTCTCAAGTATTTCAGCAATTCCTCAGAACATGCCATGGCAGTTAAAACATTTGTATCAATATAGCCTTATAGCCCACTGCTAGGGCTAAACTGGTTGTTAACGGTCATTATTTGCCCTGAGCTATTTCTTTCTCTTCAATGGAGCTCCCAACATTTCAAAATGAAATCACGGTGGATACCTTTGTATTTCGGATACCAAGCGGGACGTGCTCTTTGAACTCAAACATCGTTGTGTGTGTCCTTAAAAGAAGGGTTTACTGCAGGATATGCCCTGCACTTGAGTAAACTAAAGCTATGGATGGAATCCTTGAATTAATGTCAGCCAGTGGCAAATACTGGGCCGTAGACCGGGGCAGCATTATTACACTCACTGTGCCACCTCAGTTTAGACTCAGTCATAAGCAAATGGGATGCGGCGTCGAGTAATTACCAGTGGCTGACATTTGCTCAAGCTTTTCACCGATCACTTTTTTCTATACTTCAGTGCAACACCCTGTGTGCGATGAGCATTCCCAGATGTGGGTCCCGGCTCTCTGTGCCACTGGCACCAAGCCACACCAGACTGAGCAGCCCTCATCAGGTCGAAAGCGGTCTTGGGTTGCTTGTGCTGTGTGAAGTCCAGGCCAGGCAGTTAGGGGTGCATAGTGCCTATTGGAGTAGGGTCAAGAATGATGTGCGTATGACTGGGTCCAAACTGAGGTGGCATAGTGTGGAAAATAACAATCGTCTTGGATACCGCCCCGAATAATTACCATGGCTGAGATCAAGTCAAGCACCTCACCCATCACTTTTTTGTGTACGTCAGTGCGACGCCCAATTCATGGCGGAAGCAATCCTGGTTTGCTTGGGTTCTGGTTCAGGGAAGATTTAGCATAGCAGTTTGGGCTGGACTATTCTGATTGGAGCAGTGCCAAGTCTCATTAAGCAAATGGCTGGATTCACACTTGGATGGTACAATGAACCAAAAACGATGGCCTTAGGTGAGGCTATGAGTAATTTACCAGTGGCTCAGATTAACTCAAGCATTTTATCCATCACATCTTCAATACATTTTTTTAATTGTCTTTTTTGGCTTTTATAACAAGAAACAAAACAAGTCAGAGTTGGGGTGACCAGCACAGACCGATATCATCAGGGCCGTTTCTGCCATTAGGCAAGACTAGGCGGCCGCCTAGGGCGGCAAAAGGGGGAGGGCGGCAAAAAAAGCGGGCAGCAGCACCTGTGAGTGACGTGCAAGTGCACCTGCTTGTACATGCTGCACGCACCCTAGCTGGTGGTGTGTGGAGCGGGCCGGTTGTACACACGTGTATTTATTTGTCCCCAGGGCCGTCAATCTTGTCGGCTGGCGCTGCTCTGGTGCCTTAGATGATGGTGAATTGATTACTGGCTGCAGTGCTGCCAGTGCCCCACAAAGTCCTGTCCCGGCCGTCTTTTACTCCAAGTGCCTCGGCTCCCGCTTTGAGACCCCAGACCAGAGTCTCACTAGTGCCGTAGTGCAGAGTGTCTGAGGCCAGCACGAGGCTGCAAACAGCACATTCGGGGTCTGTTCCACATCTCACATAGAGGAGCGATTGGACTCGTGGACATGACTTTCACCCGAGCACAGGTGAGTCACCGCAGTCAGTGAGAGAAGCCAAGTTACGAACGCGCAGGCCTGGGAACGAGTAAAATAATTCAGCTGTAATGTTGTAAAAGAGGCCTGTGAGTCTCCAAGCTCATCCTCACAGCCCCAGAGACGGGTGTACAACAGAGGGGCAAACTTGTCAGCTCTCACTTCCCAGAGATGACCATGCCTACTTCTTCCGTGGGTCATAAATCTTTTGCACTTCACATGAGCCTCAAAGACCCTGAACGATCAATTTGAGGGTAAAACTAGCCTCACGCTCCAAACTTCATTTTATTGAAGATAGTCCATAGTCCATGAGGGTGGCTTTATGGATACTGGTGTTATTCATAGATCACTAATTGTCACGTGTTGCTTCGAGTAGGCCACTCAGCTGAAAGTTTCAGAGACTTGTGAAGGCCAATAATTGTTTTAAGAGAATTACCCTCAGAGGCGTGACAACTGCACATTATCTCGGCGTTGTGATGTATTGTGAGGCAATGTTGAGAAACTGAAGAATGTTCTGATTCAAAGCCGTCTGAATAACTTTGGGGACCATTTAAATTTCCTCTATCTTTCATTCACTGTATTGCGATGGCAAAAACAATTAGCTAAATTAAAAAAAAAACCAAATGCAAAAAAAAAAAACGTAATAAAGAAAATCATTGAAAGCTGTTGCAAACCTTCAAAAGTTGCATGTCCTTAATGAGCAATGGCATAATGAAAAATAATGGGCCCCCTGAAGAAAGTGAAAAGAGGCCCTTGAGTGCTTATTGGCATCTCGTAGATGGCAATTGTGGTGCTTGAGGGCTCTACAATGAAAATGTAACAACATATTCTTTATAGACTGATTTCCTATGCCAATAAGCAAGAAGTGGCGCTGAAAAAAAGAGCATTTTTAAAATATAAAGTATGGTCTGCTGTTCCTTCAGGGGGCGTGCAGTGATTCCTACGTGGAGTATGTTACCGTTGTCCAGACCTCCAGTCGGTGAGGTGATGGGATCCCTCTGTGCATGTGGGCGAGGCTGGAGGACAAGAGAGAGGGGGTCAAGGAAGGCAGGCAAGAGTGTGTGCCTTGAAGAAGAGCCCTTCCCTTGAGCTGAGTGCAGTCCAGCAGTGCATGGAACCGGGCCTGGTGTCAAGATAGACACAGCATTTCACACAGCCAGCACTCGTACCTTGGGTTCTTCCCTTTCCCCAGGCAGGGGAAGTATAAGTCTGCAGTTACCCAGGCCTGTTGATAAGAGATGTATAAAGGTGAGTGATTCGCAGTGGCGTTGCTAGAGGTGACCAAATATGGCCTGTGCACCAGCCGTCTTTGTCCTGGCCACCCCTGGTAATGTACCCCCATAGCTGTTGAATGTTCTATGAGGAATCACAGAAACACCACGCACATTTATTTGTCCATCTACCCTTCACTGCAAAGTAGTGTTTGAGGCAATGCACAAGCCTACATACAAAGCAAACAATATATACACATCCATAAAAAGGAGGGGGCGGCACTTTTCAATTCTCGCCTAGGGCGGCAAAACACCTAGAAACGGCCCTGGATATCATGCATGTCATATACCTTCCAATCAAGTGAAACATCATAATAAGAAGGGGAGAAGAAAGAGAAGGTGAGAGAAATAGAAAGGCAGAGCAAAGGGAAGGAGTGCAGAACAAAAGGGATAGCACATTTGGGCATCTCATAATACTCAAGTATTGAAATCAGCCACAAGGCTGTGCAGCAAAACCCAAAACAAGGAAAAGCGCTGGGCCATATATACACACTTGAATTTGGAAAAAGGGACATGTCCTAATTCATCATGGGTGTGGTCATAGAGGAGCTGGGGGTCCAGACTCTGGGCATTTATAGGGAGGTAGTTCTATTTGGCTGTCTAGGAGTAGGCTCCTTTGCGAGTTAAGTACAGTAGGAGTGGTTCCCAGATGTCATTGGGTCGGGAGGCTGGAGGCATCTGCTCCCAGTATGCGGCCAGTTGTTCTAGGCACACAAGACATGCAGAGCTGTATGAGATGTACAGCACTGACAAACTAAACTGTAAACTAAAATGTATCTGCAGCCTGAAAAAAACATTCAAGGATCGAATGACCAGGTCACGCTGTAGTCTCCACCGGGCCAAATAGTGGCCCAGTTATGCCTGTAACTGAAAGTGAAACCAGGCATATCCGAAAAATACTGGTGACAATTGCATTTGTGGATGGTGCTCAGCGTCACAGGGTGGCTAAGGCAAAGTATCGACAAGCTGCAATACGAGTTCCAGATTACCAAATAGGCAAAGTAGGCACCAGCTTATGGACCCCACTCCTTTTAGGGGCCCTGCGACAACGGATCAAAATAATATTGATATGATCTTGAAAGAAAATTACATCCAGATTTCTTAAATATTGTTTCCAAAAGATAGAAAAAATTATTCAACTCGAAAAAGGAAAACTTTACATTAAAGACTCTATAAAAAATTATGTATTAATGTAAGGTACCCATTAACAACTTAAAGTACATAAACCAGAGACATCAGATTCACATACGTTTGTCTCTCAAAAGCTCTCCTACTGGCAGCTGGTGGTTTGTAAAACAATCTGATTCATTGGGTATTAGGAGATAATTTGCAAGGAGAGGGCCGAAATTTGGACTGCTTAAGGTCCTCCACAGGGCTTAATCCGGCACTGTGTAACACTCAACCATTGGCAATCTCGTCACCGGAGAGGCATCAAACAAACAAAAGCACGCCATGCAAAAAAAAAGCTTTTAGGCCACTGAGGCAGCTACAACAGAAAGCATCAGGGTTAGCTCTACTACTCCCAAAAGCACAGATGCCCTTTGGGCTGCCTGCCTCAAGGCTCTGCACATGCCGGGCACAGGAGGCCGCATCCAATGGGCTTCACTGCTGACGGTTACCATAGACCACTTTGCATGTCTGTGCTGTCTCTTCCCAATGCACAATGCGGTGGTAAACTGACACAATACCGCTAGTCTCACAGCCTGATGCCTCAAACAACGAATCGCTGTCCTTCCTGGGTGGGGATACAAACCTTGATGGACAGGGGTACGTTGATCAGTTGTCTCGGATCGATTTCCCCAGCAGTCCTGGTTTTTGGTGGACTGTCCCGGGGTCTTGACACATTTATTCATTTTAAATACATGGCCCAGGTCTTGGGACTAAGGTCAGGTAATTGTAAGGAGAATCGGAAGGTATGCTCTCACAGGCGCCTCAGCCGACTGAAAAAAAAGAAAGTAACTCATTCTATTTCCGTCAGGAAGCAGAGGAGGAGTTTGGTTGCATGCGCCCAGCTGAGGAGAGACAGGGTGGAGGAGGGGCAGGGGCTCCATGCAAAAGTCACTGGACAGGGTGACATAAAGCCACTCTATCAGTATGTATTTTTAGTTGATGAAATATTTTTAGTTATTACAGGAGCATAGCAGACTGCTATCGCCATTTGTATGTCAATTCTAAAAAAACATGTTTGCAACTCTTTAATAACCAATGTAGCCAAATAAGCTCTTCAAAACTTCAGTCGATAATCTCAGTGTTTGGAATTCTAAACTTATTTTCCTAAACAAAGAAACCCAACTAAAAATGTTTTATTCCTTTTCAAGAAACAATGGCAAGTAAGGAAAAGTGGTTTGCTTAATTTGGGGCGTTTGAAATGTGGAATTGTGAATTAGAAACCCAATAGGGAGATTTAGACTCCCATTCCTTAAACGAGCATCAGGTACGCGGAACTGCAGCACACACGTGTTGCAAATGGGTTACACTCCTGTAGCAAAACCTTTGAATGGCAATTTACTCCTACTAATTCAGTATATAAGTCTTTCCTTTAACAATAACGAAGAGCAGGTAGCTGCTTGAATCTGCATTGTCTGACTGTGAGTATAGTACTCACTGATTAAGTATTAACTGGAACATATTTATTTTTAAATGTTAGATTATATTTATGGCCTGTAATCTGCAATTGTTTGTTTGATGTATATTATTTTCGTAAAGGTCCTTCTTAGCGAAAACAACAAGTGGCTCTTCAAAACTTGGGATCAAGTGCATCACCCCTTCTCTAGTCTCTTCTGTAATATGGATCTTTAAATAGAGCCCCTGTTGCTTATCCTGAGAACCACTGAAATGAATGTCCTTTCCTGAGCCAAAAAAGTTGCCAGCAGGGCTTACCAAAGTCGAGGGCTGGTAACTACTCAGCGAATAAAATGTGTTGTGCATTCACATTAACAATTATCTCTGTTGCATATTGTATTTATATATATTTTTAAATGTTTAAAGACCATTTTGTTAATTAAATTTTTTCTATTTACTATTGCATTTGTTTGACGAATGACAACAGTGCTCCTAGCTGGACCACTACTTTTGCCAGAATAAAGAAACTTATTATAACAGGAACACTGTGTGTATACTTTCACCAGTCCCACGGTCACAATGTGATGGCATGCAACCATTTGTGGGGGGGCAGAGGGTATACTGGGGACAGTGCATGTCTGTTTACAAACACATTCAAATCATTCTATAAATCAGTTGGTGGTGCTGTCTTTCACTTTCTTTTATTCAACAAGTGCAAGGTGATGGATGGATGGAACAATGAAACGAATCTCGGTCACTGGCGATCGCCTTGGGCCACCTCAGTCACTGGTGATCGCCTTGGACCACCTTCCAAGTCCACTGTTTGTCGCCCACCCTGCCAATCTAGGCAGAGGCCCGCCTTATGCAGATCAGTACTGACCCTGCTCCTCACGGGAACAGACTGACCCGAATTTCCAGGTGTGGCCCCTCCAGAAGGGAGCGCAAGCAGCCCCAAACCGGTACCAGCTTATCTGGCCCTCGTCAGTAGGATGCACCTCCAGTCTTACACTACACTAATCAGTCAGTAGGATGCAACTCCAGTATCACACTACAGTGAGCACTGGACCCAAGTCTGGGCACACTTGCACGCACTTAGGGCAACAACTGCACCAAACACCCTGGCATTTCGGGCTGCACTGTTCCTGCTGGCACAAGGTCAAGACTGCTTTGTAAATGGCTGCAGTTGGGATGGTGGTAAAGAAACAATGGACTAGACTGCTGTCCACAGTGATCAGGAGTGGCCGAGATCAATTGAAACAGTTTATACATCAGTTTTATGTTTTTTCAACGTGATGCTTTAAGCGCAATGGGTCTGCTCAGACGTGGCCAAACCGGTCTGGGCTTGATGGGTCTTCTGTCTAGAGAGGAAATGAACTAGCAGCTGGAGCCTGGAGTGTTCCTATTGGAGCAGGGCCACGCCTGCTTTGCATAGTGCTGGGAGTCAAAAAGAAATAATCGGACTAGTTTGTGGCCCAGATTAATTCGAGCAGCAGGGACCTACGGACATAAGGCATAGGTGTGGTTGTATGCTCGTCGACTGGCGGGCAGGGAGCTGCTTCCGGAGAAGCAATGGAGGAATAATGACCCCAGAGGGATTTTTGTTTGAAGATAAATCACTCATCGGAGGAGCAGTTGTCCATCTATTCTCGTTCGTTTTGCATACTGCTACACAACTGAAATAGATGGTGTGTCAAGAGCCCGATAGAGGCAGAGAGAAAACTCGAATTCTACAGCATGGTGATCTTTATTTAAAACAAAAACATTAGGAAAAATGTTGTGCTGTGGAACACTTCATCCACATCCTGCTTTGCAAGAGGGCGCCGAATCCAACAAACACAATGCTACAGAGCACCCTCCAATGCTTATCAAACTCTGCCAAGTAAAAAAACAAGCATTTGCAATGCAATAGGTCTCGCATTAGGAACGTTTGAGCTATTGGTATTGTACATGAAAAATATTTTATTTATGTGTTGGTTTTGAAAAAAGCGAAATTAATAGCTTTGTCATTTACAATGCAAATAGTTTTAACTTTTGCAAATGTGACACCGATAGCATTTGTAATGCAATATGTGTTGTATTTACGTGACTTAGATGTATTGATATTATAAATAACAATGGCTTTTCATTTTTTTAAATATTAATACTTCAATAAAAGTTATTGTAATTTATAATGGCAATAGCTTTAACTTTTGTAAAGATTATGTTCAGTATATTTTATTGTGACGAAAATCCAAGAACAGAAGTGAAATATCAACATCTTTTTGTGACATTTGTAATAAAGCTTGAAACATTGAGAGAAGATATTTGAACCAGTTGTTGTTGAATGTTGCACAGATTGATGCTGTGGTGGCGCTAAGTGATGTGGCGGAGATGAGTGATGCTGTGGCGTTCAGTGATGCTGTGGTAGCGCATAGTGATGTTGTGGTGCCCCTGAGTAATTCTGTGTTGGTGCTGAGTGATGCTGTGGGGATGGGACAGATCGAGTGAGTGCGATAGATAGAGTGAGGGCAATAGATAGATCGAGGGAGGGCGATAGATAGATCGAGGGAGGGCGATAGATAGATCGAGGGAGGGCGATAGACAGATCGAGGGAGGGCGATAGACAGATCGAGTGAGGGCGATAGACAGATTGAGGGAGGGCAATAGACAGATCGAGGGAGGGCGATAGATAGATAGAGTGAGGGCGATAGATAGAGTGAGGGCGATAGATAGAGTGAGGGGCGATAGATAGAGAGAGGGGCGATGGAGAACCGCAGCCTTAAGGCCCAGCTGCGCAGGGTACGCCTAAATCCCCGGGATTCACCTGCCTTGTCAAATACAGAGACACAGACTCTTCGTCTGGCGTAGAAGATGGTATTTATTAGCTGCAGCTAATACAGTGGTCTTAGAAGCCGTCAGTACAACGAGGTTCAAAAGAGACTGCCACCTAACTCCGTGGCGCACATGTTTATATACGATACAATACAATGCAAAAAGGCAATCGCGCAAGAGCATGAGCTATAGGCAAACGTTATAGACAATGTTTTAAGACTAAGGCAACTCAAATTCTCGGTTCCGTTTGTCACTCGACCCCTTAAGTAAATTACAAAATGAATCCACATTATTCAATTTACAAGCAGAGAAAACACAGCTGTGTGTCGTAGAAGGACAGTCGTGATACAGGAGAATGCATGAGACATGTAGCGAAGGACAGCAGATAAGATAACTTAAAGGAAACAATGGTGTGAACCAACATGTAGTCCGGACGGAGATTAATCAGCTCAGACAGGAATTAGTGTACTCGGCCTGACACTCGTTAGTAAACATAAGCAGAGAAGCCACCTGACACGCAAAGGCAGAGAGACAAAAACATTGCCTTCGCCGAGCTGCCTGAGTGAGGGCAACATAAAATGGCGGCGATCACAAAATGGAGGCTGAGTACGAACGAATTCGTAATTTTCAGAACCTCAGCCCCTCCTTTTGCCATTACTCAGGCAAAAACAAACCAACTCACGCTAATCTGAGACAGAATCAACACTGATGTTCATAAGATCTTCAAGCTGTTGCTGCACCATCATTCTAATATTCTCTGTCTTCTGAGTAGCAGTTTGTGGAGCACATAAAGTAGCCAACAGGCCACAAACTGCAGGCCCACATTGAGAATATGATGGCCAAGATTGGTCCAAGGAACGTTAAGATCTTCCATCCCCAAGCTGACAATATTCCCCAAAACCATCCCATAAAAGACCAATCTCCTTCGTCTTGATGAATCGACTCGGAGACCGTGTGCAATTTGGAAATGGCTTGGTATACTGCCGGAGCGTCGTCTGGAATATAAATGCAGCAACTAGATCCGATCAATCTACAGACACCTCCTCGGTCCGCTAGGATCACATCTAACGCAATTCGATTTTACAACGTCATGAGACGGTCAGCCTGAAGCTCTGCTGTAATGTTACCTATCACACCTGCAGTAACATTAATAGTGGTTTCAACCACTCGGACCAGTTGCCTGATGTATCTGCTGTTAATCATCGGGCCCCAAAAGGGAAGGAATCCTTTAAGGTAATCTCCTCCCTCTTGTTCTACCGTGTCTTTGGCATCAATTACACCTCTGCTATGCCTAACTCTGTGATGGTCTGACGGAGCCGTATATGTAGGGGGAAGGAGGAAAGCTATGTAACAGGTTCCAGAAAAGTTGTAAGGGAGCCAAGTATAAGCTCGGTCATTGCAGACAAAATATGTTCCTTGAGACTGAACCACCGGAGGAAAATCAAGGGACGAAAAAATATATGTGTATGAACATTTCTGCTGCATGTCAGCTTTCTTGCTATTGACTTGAAGACAAAAATTACCTTGATGGGGCACAGTCCATACTGGGGAAGACTCACCCTTCTTAGTTTTGTCACCAAGAATAGAGACATAGTGGGTAACGTTCCATCAGTCATAAGCTCTCTTCTCATCTAATGGAATCTTATTCCTCTCTATGATCTTAGCCATTACCACTATACCTTTAATCAGAGAGCTATGATTGAAATCTAGTCCATTCCCAGAAGTTCTTACGGGGCTTCTAAGTCTGTAGTGGTATGCGGCTGAAAACATCGTCAGATAAGCCCAAGCTGAACCTTCATATGAGAAGGGAAGAACCAGATATGGCATTCCCTTTTGCACATTATGTGGCATGAGTCCGCACACCCAACAGTCAGTCATATTAATAGCCAACTGATGTTGGTGCAACAACTGAATGAACGTATTATTCATATACTCGGCTCTCCTTATCTGCTCATGAGGGGGTAGAGTATGCATTTTGGGTGAAAAGACAGAAAGACGAGAAGACAAAGAAGTTGTAGAATTAGCAACATTTCTTGATTGCAAAACATGTACGATCCAAACTGTACAGGCTAATAAAATACACAAAAACATAAAAACACACAAAGTTACGCCAAATCGACCACTCAGTAATTTACAATACTTTGATCTCATTTCCTGCTTCCTATTTTCCTTACCTATGGTTGTTGTACCATCCATCTTTATCTAAAAATAATGTCGCTCACGGCAATCTTCCTTAATCACTCAGCTACTCACTTCTGTATATCCTGAGGTACTAGCCACTTACTAAAGAACAAAATTAGGTTACAGTCTGAGTCTCCTACCGTGACCCTGCGACAGAGACAGATGGCACATCTAATACTAAAAAGGGAAGCAAAAAGGGACCCAAACAGAAATGTCTTTAAATAAAAAGTGTTCAAAAAAAGTTCAGTTCTCTTTATTAGTTCTTGGTCTTAAATTGTAACGTGTTTTGCTTGGCACGGTTTGATCCTGGAACAAAGCTGCTGGATTGGTAGTGTCTATTCGACGATGCAAAGGCACAGCGGCTTGAAGAATATCATCATCTGCTTTTTCAGACTGAGTCCCATAGATTTGAGCATCGCTGAAAGGAATGAAGCAAGGAACTGCTGCAGTGTCCGATTCTCTTACACCACTACGAATCCACTGGTCAAAGGACAACGGCAGTGGCACCTTCTTACAGTGCACGCCGTGAATCCAGTTGCGCTTGCCACCACTTTCACAGCCGTGCGAGTGCCGAGCAAAACTTGCGTAGGCGCAGACCAACGAGGCTCCAGAATCTTGGTCCGTTGAAAATTCTTCACACAGACCCAGTCGCCAGGTAGGATGGTGTGACCTGGGTCTGTGGAGGCCTCCGGCAAAACACTTTGCACCTGTTGGCGAATAACACTTAATTTAGTAGTCAAATTGTGCAAATAGTCCATTAACAAAGGATATGGTATGTCAGAATATCTTTTGGGACGGGGGACGCCCCAAACATTAGCTGGGCATCCAAATATCACTTCATATGGGCCAAGCCCCATACGAGAGTGCACAGTAGTTCTGGTAGACAAAAGAGCTAGGGGCAAAGCATCAGGCCAAGCAAGACCCGTACTGGCTTGAATCTTGGCCAGTTTAAGCTTGAGTGTACCATTGTAACACTCAACAAAGCCTGCTGATTGTGGATGGTTTGCCGCATGGAATTTCTGTCTAATACCAAGACCATAACATACTTTCTGCATAATCTGGCCCTCTAATTCACTTCCATTGTCACTCCAGACAATGCGCGTCAAACCAAATCTAGGGAAGAACTCCTTAATCAGTACTTTAGCAGTCGACAGAGCAGTGTTATCTTTTAAGGGGTAGGCCTCTATCCAGCGGGAAAAGGCACATACCACCACCAGAACATACTTGAGGTTGTTGCAGGGATCCATATGGATGTAATCGATCTGCAACACTTCAAAAGGATATGACGGAGGAGCAAAATGACCTGCCGGAGTTGGGGTACCCTTTCCTGGGTTATGCATTAGACAAACAATACAATGCTTAACCACATTTTCTGCACATTTCAGAATTCCTTCATTCTGCCATGCCGGGGCCAAGAGCTTACATATGCCCTTTGCACTAATATGAGCTGGACCATGAGCCATAGTCACGACCGGTAACACCCATCGCTGATGTTCCGACAACTCTGTCCAACAGCCCATTGAATCTAACATTCCAGTACTTTCTTTCCACGTACTCAATTCCTTCTCAGTAGCTTCTCCCTGAATCGTTTTCACACTCTCAACGTGTCTTCACACATACCAATTTCCCTAACCCAATTTGCAGGGCCTGCCACATACATTCGGCTAGTGGTGTTTCTGGCTGTTGCTTTCGCTACCTCGTCTGCAAACGCATTTCCACGACCCACATCATCTGTGACTTTCTTGTGAGCGCTACACCTTATGATCGCTATTTGTGTAGGTAAGGTAAGTGACTCAAGAAGATCAGTCACTAACTGGCCATGCTGAATATTCGTCCCATGGGAGGTAAAGAATCCTCTTTCCCTCCACAACTTACCAAAACTATGTGCAACGCCGAAGGCGTACTGACTATCCGTGTACACATTCACTCTCTTTCCTTTCGACAACACACACGCTCTAGTCAAGGCTATTAATTCAGCTGCTTGGGCTGAATTATGTCCAATACGTGCCGTCTCAACAATTGTGCATAAGGTGGTGACAGCATAGGCAGAAGTAGTTTCTCCATTTGGAAGTTTAAAACCAGAACCGTCCACCCAAAGGATCCCATCCAGGTCCTTGAGCGGAGTGTCATTTAGATCAATCCTACCCTTCGTTTCTTCTTCTGTTCGGAGAAAACAATCATGCTTTGCCTGATCATCTTTCTCATCTGGGAGCGGCAACAGTGTGGCAGGATTTAACGTGTTACATCTTTTGATATGTACATGACTCGCTAAAAGTGTCAGCTCGTAACCGGACAAACGAGCACTCGTAAGATGCTGCGTCTTAGTTCTGTTCAGCAAGGTATCCACTGCATGTGGAACCATAACAATGAGTGTGTTATCCAATACTAATCCAGCAGACTGTTTAATAGAGATTGCGGCAGCTGCTGTGGCTCTGAGACAACTGGGCAAAGCTTTAGCTACTGGGTCTATTGTAGCGGAGAAATAGGCATATGGCCTTTGCTTATCTCCGAATTGCTGTGTCAGAACTGACAATGCACAACCTTCTCTCTCGTGAACGTACAGTGTAAAGTACTTGCTATAATCTGAGGTACCCAACACTGGAGCAAAACACAGGGCAGTACGTAAATCAATAAAACTTTTCTGACATTCATCCATCCAAGGGAGCGGATGAGGTGTGTCTTTCAACGTTAGTGCCACCAATGGTTTCGCCAAAAGAGATAAATTGGGAATCCATTGTCTACAGTAGGAAGTGCTACCCAAAAAGGCACGCACTTCTCTCTGTGTGGTAGGTACAGACATCTGTGAAATAGCATGAATGCGTTCTGGGGTCAATCGCCTTTCCTCCTTCGACAAGAGATGACTTAAATAGGTCACTTCTTGTCGGGCATATTGCAGCTTAGAGGGTGACACCTTATGATTTAAAGCAGACAAATGACGCAACAATGCAACAGTCACACTCTTACACACTTCTTCCGTATCAGCAGCCACCAGTAAATCATCCACATACTGAATAAGCGTAGCACCTGGAGGCAAAGAAAAAGCATTAAGCTGAGACTTAAGAGCTTTACTGTAAATAGAAGGACTTTCACAATAGTCTTGAGGAGCTCGCTTAAAGCGGAAACTTCGGCCACCCAAGGAGAAACCAAAGATATCCCTACTTTCTTCAGCAATCGGAATGCTAAAGAAAGCATTCTTTAGATCAATCACAGAAAACCAAACTGCCAAAGCAGGAATCATTGTTAACAAAGCTGTAATGTCCGGAACAACAGGGAACTGTGGCACCACTATTTTATTGACCTCTCTCAGGTCAATAACAAATCGATAGAAAGGAGGCTGTGAAGGATCCGTTCTCTTAAGGATCAGAAGAACAGGACTGTTAAAAACATTGCCTCTCGTTTCTTCGACCACACCTTTCTGAATAAAATCATAAACAATAGCCAATAGTGCTCTTTCTCCATCACTAGAAATACGATATTGCGGAATGCGTGGCATTCTAACATTATCTTTAATCGTAACAACGTACGGTGGGATCGCATGACGACCCACGTCATTTGGGCCCGTGGCCCAAAGGCTTTCCGGAAGAGAAAGCAACTCAGGTGGAAACTGGTCTCGGGACAAACACATAGAAGACATCGATTTCTTTCCCAACGTAAAATGTACACCAGAAGGGGAACAATACAATGTTACATGCAGTCTTTTCAACAAATCCAGACCTAGCAAATTCTCACTACAACCAGTTGTCAGGATAAGTGAAGCTTCCAAATCATAAGGACCAATCGAGACAGGCAAGGGGCAAGAAACCGGATTACGAACTGGTGCCCCAGAAAATCCCATAGAGGTATTCATTAAGCCAGACAAAGGTGCCCCAGGGAGTTTAGAATGCATGATAGAACTTCTCATCGCACCAGTATCCAAAAGAAACGGTTCTGAAACACCCATAGTATTGACAGTGACATACGGCCCATTTTGATCTACTGGAATCGACACAACTCCCTTACTTTGTCCATGGCTGTCCTATTCAATCTGAAAATCGTTGACCCTATTTTCGACTTGATAATCATCATTGTAATATTGTGTGGACGGAACTGCCTGTTGGTCAAAGTAATTCGAAGTAGATGAAGGGAAAGAACGCTGCTCCTGAGAGGACGCACCTAGTCCTCTACCTCTAGATCCTGTCTGAAAATTACCACGACCTCGGGGAGCAGACATCCCACTATTACGCTGTAATAAAACCGGGCAACTATTCTTGAAATGCCCTTCTTCCCTACAATATGCACATTGATTAGGACCTAACGAAGGTCGCGGCGTATAATACTCGGGCTTCTGCAACAATCTCTGAAACTGGGGGCTACTGAAACTGGGAAGGTTGCTGATGCTGATTCGAACGAGGCGGGCTGATTCGAACGAGGCGGATACGCCTGTTGTAAAAGAACCTTTGTTTTTAAATCTCTGTTTTCCTTCTCTTGCTTCTCCTTCTCCTCATCTCTATTCTCATAATACTGTGCAGTAGCCAATATTTTAGCAGGAGAAGAGACAGCCCATGCGCTTTCAGAACTCTTTAATATATTGGATAATTCGGGAAGCAAATTGTATACAAACTTGTCCACAAATAATTGCTGACCACCCTCTACACTCAAATCCTGACCACTGTGGTCAATAAACGTCTCTTCAAAGCGAGTGAAGAAATCCAAGACACTTTCCTCTTTCTTTTGCTTGCATGTGGCCAGCTTATCCCAATTTACTCGCACCGCAGGCATCATTGTCTTCATCAATTCAATTATTCTACCTGGAAGAGCCGTAATCAAATCCTCGGGTTTCGCACCACCCACCTGATTCGCATCCGCGGCTCCGATAGCAGCCCAACCACCACCTAATTCAGCCAAATTATTTTCTTTACCAATCCGTGCCCATATACCTTGTGGAACAACATTTCCAAATAGCATATCAATGTCGGCCAAATTCATAATACAAGCGTCAACTGTTTGGGACAATTCTTTGTAATATCCAGCAGGATTTTTACGAGGGTCTGGAAGAGTGTTCTTACGTGCCAACACTTCAGACCTTTTTCATGGTTCGTGGACCCATATACGTTGGAAATGAGCAGGGACCAGAGGTGGACCAATCACCTCTTCTCTCCATACAGGAGGAACTTCACGCATCGGATAATTCTTACTACCTTGTTTATTGCTGGTATTTGTCTTGGAAACGGACAAGGACAAAAACATTGTTCGAAACGCAATGAGTCTATTCACTGCCTCTTCAACTCGGTGTCCTACAATAAAACCTTTATTAAAGTCAGCTTGTAATTTCAGCAATTCAGAAGGAACTGTATCTGACTCCGTATCTTCCCAACCTCTAATAAGCGTTTGACACATAACGTTGAAAACATATCTCTGCGTGGGCTCCGGCCATTGATAGAAGCAACTCGTAATATCTTCGGTACTATATTCTAATCCCTGCTCAATCCACTTACGAGCAAGAGAGCCCAAAACTACTTTCTCATCCGTAAGAGGAAGTTGACAACGAGATTGTCGTCTAGAGAAAGCTGGAGACAGATTTAAAGACCCAAGAAGAGGAGAAAAGAAACTCAAGACAGCATCCGCTATCCTCCTCTGCGAAGTAGGAGAATCCCTTAAGAGAATAGGAGGCATTACAGATGTAGAAGGCAGTGGAGACTGAAACGTAGCAGGCTGAAGAGTAAGAGCAGGAGGAGGTGGGGGGCGAATTACAGACTGTGAGGATGGAGCAGAAGCAGGCCAAGAAGCATTAATAGGCTGAGCCTGTTGCTGGACAATCGGCAACTGAGCAACCACTTGTTGAGCAACAGGAGGAGGTAACGGAGGTGCGGTAGCATTTTGGACATAAGGCGGAGGGGAATTCAATAAACAAGACATTAGGGCATCTTCTTCTAATTCCTTATTTTTATCTGAAGAGGAATTAGGCAGCATCGGATAGCATCTATCTATCGCCATACGATGTTGTCTCTGTAGTACCTCCTTTGCACTATCTACTTCATTATCTTTAAACTGTTGGGCAGCCTGTAAAATCGACATGTCTTGTGCTTTCTTATCCTTTTTTGCTTGTTTGATTTCTTTCTGTTTGACTTCTTTACGCCAAAGGCGAAAGGAGTCAAACATAAACAGCCGGGCTTTTCTTTTAAATAAAATAGTTTCCAAATGATCTAATATAGCGGGATCAAAGCTACCATTCTGGGGCCATCTTAAAACTCCACTATTTTCGTATATCGGACCCATGTCTCGTTAAAGGTAATGGGACCAATACTGTGTTTTGAATAGAGCTCATAAGTGGGAGTTCCAACTGGAGGGACCGGACATGATTCCTCTAACTGGGAATCCCTTGTACAACCTAAACAACAAAATCTCTTAAACGTACTCAGCCCAGGCATCGTCACTTCTCTAGACTGATCACAAACAACAAGGGGTATAGATCAGTGAAACAGTACAATCGTACTCACCCCTTGGCTTCAGCTATTGCAATACTTGAATAAACCAAAAACAAAACAAAACAAAGGTCTGTAGGAGCGACGCACCAAATACTTACCTAAGGATCGTTCTACACCAGCGAAGGTCCGTCTATCGTCTCGCTTTACCAAACGTCATCAGAAGGGTCCAAGGCAGGGCGACAGTCGGGGCAGCAGTCGTCAGCAGCCGTCGGAGAGGAGTAGCCGCGCTGTCAAAGACCTTCGGTCCACTTCCGACATACAGGGGTCGATCACATGGTGCGCTTCCTCCAGAGTTTTCTGGCAGGGCTCCTCACGACCCTCGGGCTCAACCGCTACAGCTGAAGTTGGCCCACGTTGGGCGCCAGTTGGAGAACTGCAGCCTTTAGGCCCGGTGGCGCAGGGTACGCCTAAATCCCCGGGATTCACCTGCCTTGTCAAATACAGAGACACGGACTCTTCGTCTGGCGTAGAAGATGGTGTTTATTAGCAACAGCTAGTACAGTGGTCTTAGAAGTCGTCAGTACAACGAGGTTCAAAAGAGACTGCCACTTAACTCTGTGGCGCACAGGTTTATATACGATACAATACAATGCAAAAAGGCAATCACACAAGAGCATGCGCTATAGGCAAACGTTATAGACAATGTTTTAAGACTAAGGCAACTCAAATTCCCGGTTCCGTTAGTCACTCGACCCCTTAAGTAAATTACAAAATGAATCCACATTATTCAATTTACAAGCAGAGAAAACACAGCTGTGTGTCGTAGAAGGACAGTCGTGAAACATGAGAATGCATGAGACATGTAGCGAAGGACAGCAGATAAGATAACTTAAAGGAAACAATGGTGTGAACCAACATGTAGTCCGGAAGGGGATTAATCAGCTCAGACAGGAATTAGTGTACTCGGCCAGACCCTGACACTCGTTAGTAAACATAAGCAGAGAAGCCACCTGACACGCAAAGGCAGAGACGACAAAAACATCGCGTTCGCCGAGCTGCCTGAGTGAGGGCAACATAAAATGGCGGCGATCACAAAATGGAGGATGAGTACGAACGAATTCGTAATTTTCAGAACCTCAGCGATAGATAGAGTGAGGGGCGATAGATAGAGTGAGGGGCGAGAGATAGAGTGAGGGGCGAGAGATAGAGTGAGGGGCGAGAGATAGAGTGAGGGGCGATAGATAGAGTGAGGGCGATTGAGTGAGGGCGATATATCAATAGATAGAGTGAGGGCGATAGATCGATAGATATAGTGAGTGAGATAGATAGAGTGAGGGCGAGAGATAGATTGAGGGCGATAGATTGAGGGCGAGCACTTTACAAACACTATAAATATATAAAAACATCAATCAATCAACAATCTTCCTTTTGTTTCACAAAAACCATAAAAGCACACACATAAAATACAAATAAAGACATCCTCTTATAGAATACATACCAATTTAAATAGTATCCGAGACGGTGTGTAGAAGACACAATACAAAAGGTACAAGTCTGCCACAGACAGCACTAGATAGGAAAGATAAATAAATTAAAACAAATAATCTCATCGGGTATAAACCATTGGTGAACAAGTGCCAAGCAAAGTTTGAACAAGATACACCACTATGAACCATGATAGAATATGGCACTTTCTTTGGTTTTTGTAGTGTGTGCAAGACATGATAAAGTGCATTGTGCCTTCGACTATATGGTTTTTACATCTGCATTAAAAAACTAAAACACAAAAAACTGCTATAAAAGACTGCTGATAGATGATATGTTAATTTTACGCTGATTAGTCACAACTGGATATAAGCCTGACTGTGGATTTTAAAAAACAAAGCACATATAAACCTGTACTGCCCATAAGCATTAATAAAAAAATGTAGGTGAGGCACACTTGCCTAAAATTAACCTTTTTCACAATCTGGATGGTAAATCGTTAAAACTACAAAACTTTAAAAAGTGAAGAATGTCCTGTGGGGACCTTCCGTCCAGCCACAGGGCAACAGCCTCTGGCCCTTACTCTGACCCCTTGGGTGGATGAGAAGAAGATGGAAAAGGGTCAAACTGGAACATGGTCAGTAGAAAAGAAATTGTAAGAATTAACAAACCCAATAAATAAGGTGCATTTTTCTAAGCATAATAAAACGACGTACACTGGGATTCATTAGTGCCTTATGTTTTCTAGCTGCTGACTGCTGTCTAAAGAAGCTCAAAACGAGCTCTAAATCTTGAAGAGACATGCTTTTATTTTATTCCAGAAGGCCAGGAAGTTTTGTAGCATCCTTATCTGAATGCTGATTGAGTTCCAAGGTTGATGGCTTTGGGAACAGCATCTTGGTTAGGTTTTTTTTAAATGTGGTCCTGTAACTCAAAGGACTTTCAAATAGACTGCTTACTATTCAGGAAATACATATTCAAATCTGTGCAAAATTGCATATTACGTAAAATCGTGACCATGCAAATAAAAAAGTGACACCTGGTCAATTAGCAAAATACCACGGAAGAATGGTCCACGGCATGTATGCTAACTAATATGCTCACCCGAATGGAAATTTAAGAATAATTCACTATAAATACTTGCATCAAATGTACTACACACCACACAGATTACTAATGGCTAAACGCAGAATCTCGCTACACTGGAACAGCACAAAATGCCCCACCCAGAGGAAATAGTTGGTAGACCTCACATACTGTAAAGACACACTAGTCACTTATGAGGAGGAACTGCCTGTGGGTTCTAGACCCAAAGACTACGGGATGTACCTAGTTGAATATCTAAAAGAGAGGCCATTGACAGACGCAGAGTAAACTGACGATTGTCAGACAGGCACGTTGGTACAAGGAAACACCATGTCTGGGAATAACAACACAATAAATAAAACCCGGAAGGAGGGAGAATGTTGTGATGCAGTGATCATTGTATAGTTATAGAAAGGTTAAGTATGTTTATTTTCATGAAACTAAAAAGAGTTCTACTGCAATGCCATGTCAGATATATTTGCCACAGATACATGACGAGTAACACCTATTTATATCGAACGCCACCGGACCCCCGGGTTGCCGGTAACGAGGCTGTGTCAATCTGTTAAATACTTCATTATTGTTAAACCTGACATGCTGCCGGCCCCAAGGTTGTAGATACAAAGCTGTGTACTGTATGAAAGACTAATAAAGCAGTTTGAATCCCCCCCAAAAAATAGCAAAATACCAACAACTTGGTGGATACCTACGAGTGGACACCACAAAGGCAACATATTACACGTGGGTACAATGTATCACCATCAACAATAGGATTCTCGCAATTCATTGGCTTCTTCACACTTGGCTGGGCCAACAGCAAATTGCAGAAAAAAATATTACGCAGCCCAACAAACATGTGATATGAAAAAAAAGCCTGTCATGTTCTGCTAAAGTCATTGTTTGTAGCAAGATATTTTTCAATCTTCAAACTAGTAGAAACAAACCGCGAGGCGTGAAGAGGAAATAAAGGTCTGCATTTAAAGCTGGTGGGAGGGCGAGCACATGAGCAGATACTGATCTTAAACAGCTTCTGGATCTCAATACGTTGGGAAGAACAGCAGTTTTGAATACCAAGGGCACGATGCACAAAGCACCTTTGTGGTTTCAAATCCTGTGATTTGCAAAATGGAAGCGGTTGCAAATTCAAAAGGGCTTTTCATATTGTACAAAAGCCCACAATTATTTGATACTTTTGCAATCCTTCCAGAATCGAAAATAGGAGACAAGAAAGGGCAGCATGTTAGGTTTTAGAAACCGTTTCTCACGCAATACATTTACGTTGGTAAATCTCAACACCACCACCTGGATAGTGCTTAATAAGTCAAGGTTGTACCTTAAAACTATTCCCTCCATGCGGGCAATGGAATCTCAAGCCTATCGAGGGCCACCACAAGTGTGGTAACTGCGTCGCCTGCTCCAGCACAATAGAAGGCGACGAGTTTGTACATCATGCGATCAAGTGGAAGCACAAAGAATTTTCTAATTGCAGAACAAAGAACGTTGTGTACATGATTCTATGTCTGTGCCAATTAATTTACATTGGAAAAACCAGTCAGCAAGTCAACCAAAGAATAAGCCAGCACCGATCGCGAATTAAGAAAAAGGTGATGTCTGCTCCAATGGTGGAGCATTTGTGTGAGAAGTCCCACAATGAACAAAAATTCAAATGGTCTGTTCTGTACACTATTAATTCCAGGTCAAAATGCCACGACGTTGAGCGCGTTCTGTTACAAAAGGAAGCGTATCTGATTTTAAAATTTAACAGTGCACAGACTGGTTTGAATAACATGTCTGAAATAGCGCATATCTAATTACATCTGTCCTGATTTGCACCGGTTAGACATCCCTGGTTTGCCCGCTGGTCTTGGTCCTCTATCTCATGAGAATAGGTCCCTGGCCCCGAGAAGTCACCCAAAACGCTAGCACATCCTAGCAGAGTCATTCTTTGCCTTAAAACAAACAATACATCAAATATTTGGGAGTGATGTACCCATTACTTCCAAACTACGATAAGGTGTTGACGACAATATGCTCAGCACCTACTCATGATTTTTCTGACAATAACAAAAAAATTATTTAAGTAATTGCGATTTATGGGACTACATGCCCCATAATGCATCAGCACAGTTTCTGCATATAACAAACAGGAAACAGCGGCGGCCATCTTGATTGAGAGAAATTCGAATCCAGCAGCACAGAGCAGGAGCTCCAGCAACAGGTATTTGCCCCACTTGCACTAACACGCGCTCGCCTAGCGCTGAACTAGCAAGAACATCCCACTAAGGTCGCGCTTTGTTTTTCCCTTTAAAACGCTGAAATTAACAACCCCTTTCATGCGCAAACGAGAGATCAAATCAAGGTAGGCAACCTTTCTTTGAATTCTCCAAGCGAGTGTGAAACACCATTTGCAGGCCGCTAAGCCTCTGAATGTCAATCTCTCCCATATCTCAGAATCCAAATTGATGGTTACGCCGCTCCTAATGGATCCTGCCAGCACTCGGCACTACCCAAAGTAAAAGGTACGCTTCCACTTCCCCAAACTGACTCAGCCACTAGCACATTGAATGAATCAATCATGTAATTAAAAAACATCCTTAAAATCTTTCTAGGCTTCTCTGTTCGGCCACGCTATTCATTTAAACGGACCTCCAAAAGACCTCCTCTGAAATTCTACATTGAGCAGCCTTGGTATGTAGCGCACACCGTCATTATAGCTACTTCATGGTAATAAGGAGCCCACACACTAGACTAAGCAAAACATTGCTTTTGTATCCTACAGATACAAGACACATACAGCCCTGATGACAGACCAGTGACTCCAGTCTGGTCTAGAAACGCGTCGGCAGTGTTGTTTGGGAGATACAAAGTATCATTGCTGTACAAAAGCTAGGACCGGCTGGTCCAGCATTAAAATATATACAAGCCATTTAATTACTTATATTCTATCCTCCCAACCCCTAGTTTCTCTCATTCAGTGTTTGCATGTTTTTTGTTGTTTGTGATAAAAATGTTTGTATTATTTTTTCAATAATTGTTTTATTTAATGTCTGATGTGAGAATACTTTCTAATGTGTGACATAATGGTTTCTAAATGTGTAAATGGTCTTTGCCTTTAATGTTTGTTAAAGTTTGTTTAGCCTTGTAAATAGTTGCAATCAATGTCCTTTTCTGTCAGCAATTCTTTGAAAATTTAAAAAATACAAAATGATTGACACAAAATAATGGTGTCTAGGGAAGCGACAATAAATTGGTTTCTTACCCTGTATCAAAAAAAATATTGAGTCACTGTGGTTTGGGTACTTTGTGTTGTTCACTATTGATATTAGGTCTAGCCCTCACCACATAAAGGACCTAACCCCTTTTGTTCCCAAGTGCTTAAAATATAAAGCGCAGCGTCTGTGCCATGGCTAGAAAAAAAAGTCAAAAAAAACAACACGAGCCAGGAAACTATTACAATACATTTCAAAAGTGGGCGCTGTGCTAAAATATAAGTTGCGGAGCCAGTGCCATGGTGACAACTAAGAACAAGGAATGACGGAAACTGTGCCAGTGCCGCATGCTTAGCTAAGTGGAGCACTGAAGCGCTTTGAAGCCGCGTCCGTTGGTATCTTGCAGAGCAGGCAGGTTTAAGTGGAGGGCTGAAGCCAGCATCTGCCTGCATGACACCCGCAGTGCACTGAATACAGAACACAACTGCTCTCCTGACCTAATCAGGAGAGCCGCGAGCGCCTCGGCTTGTGCCCACCCCCTCGCCGCTACAGGTGGTCACTAATGCAGCGATGGTAAACACATCTACAATGGCGGTTAGGTTAATGCCCTCTCGAGTCGCCATGAAATCCACCAGTTCCCGCTTTATCGTTTATAACTAAACTGCAATTAAGACACATGCTTTTACAAAACAAGGGCGGTCGCGAATGTTAAAGCAACGCTGTTCGCACCACTCAAAGGTGTTTCAGTGGCGCGCGCAGCCGGAAGTCCATGTATGGGCTTTTACCTCGCGGGAGCCAGCGCGATCATTACTAACAGATGGCGCTGCTGCTGGCTCCCGCGAGGTAAATGCCTTACATGCACGAGCACTAATAGGAAACCGTGCAAAACATGCACAAGTTTCAAGTAAAGTGCTGAGCGATTACAAGAAGTCCCTCTAAGTAGTGCTTACGCACTGCGTAGCAAGACCTAATGATTACTCAAAACTACATTGCAGTAACTTAAAGGCTAATGATGCCCAAGCCTTTCTACAATGAGAGGAAAACATGAGGCCAGATAGGCTTGGCTTTAGAAAAGTCAGGAAAAAAGGTACCCTGTGCCTTAAAGAGGTCTACAGAATTCCAATCCCAGGTTGCCTTCTTCAGGTAGTTGGCTCTCATTTTGTTCAGTTGAACCAAAATAAAGCTTCCAGATCCTACAAGGCCGAGAAAACAACCAGAGAGACAGGAGGGTAATTGATGACTTTAATAAGAACAACAGTTACTTACCTGTAATTTGTGGTTCTCCAGTAATGGTGTCTTTCATAGATTCACATGCCTGAATCATTCCCCGTCGTCGGAGTGGGAGTCCCACTGTACATAAAAAAGCAATTATATACACATAAAAACCAAAACACCTTGGTAATAACCAACCAGGAAGTAAAGTAGTCCTGAGCTACAGGAGCAAGAACTTCCACACTCATGACTATCCTAGTCATTTTGTATAGACCAAACTGCAGCCAATCAGGCGACAGCACCCACCAGAATGTTCTCCCCAGAGGCTCAGGCTCTCAGATTTTCTCGCACAGGAGTGAAGCCAACATAATCGCCTGAGGAGGCTCTGAGGGGAGTTGGGCCGGTGCATGTGAATCTATGAAAGACAACAATACTGGAGAACCACAGATTACAGGTAAGTAACTATTGTTCTTCTCCAGTATTGGGGTGTCTTTCATAGATTCACATGCCTGAATCAGAGTAGGTAGCAGTACAAAACATAATGCTCATTAGACGCTCCTTGTATCACAATATACATGCATGCTTGGAAAAAGAGAATAACATGTAAGAATAAGCGTCTAAAAAGAGCATAGTGGAGAAGGGAGAACAGGGGCTCACTTTATTTGAAAAGATTACGAAGAACTGCTCTTCCCACTGAAGTATCTGCATCTCTTGCAGCATCCAAACAGTAATGTTTGGTGAACGTATGTCTGCTGGACCAAGTTGCCGCTCTGCGAATCTAATGGAGAGGCACACCAGCGAAGAGAGCGGTAGAAGAGGAGACCGCTCTTGTAGAATGTGCTCTTTGCAAAGACTGTAGAGGCCTTCCCGCTTGCTGATGACACAGACTAATCGCAGAGGACACCCAACGTGCTATAGTCTGTTTGGATACAGCGTATCCCTGACGTAGCCTTCCATATGCTTCAAATAATTGATCTGTTTTCCGCATTGTTGCAGTTCGTTAGAGATAGAACTTGAGACATCTCCTGATGTCTAGAGAATGCAAGGCTTTTTCTGCCGCTGTTTGCAGATTTGGAAAAAAAGTCTTTAGAATTACTGGCTCATTAAGATGAAAGTCAGGGGGAACCTTAGGCATGTAACTTGGATTGGTACGAAGCACCACTGAATTTGAAGTGAATTGTAAGAAAGGAGACTTGATCGTGAACGCCTGAATGTCACTGATCCTTCTTGCTGGTGTCAGTGCTAATAGTAGAGAAACCTTCCAAGAAAGGAACTTGACATCCACTTTATGAATAGGTTCAAAGGGGTGACGCATGAGCTGGGTGAGCACCACATTTAAATACCAGGATGGAAGTGGACGTCGAATAGGAGGAAACATTCGGTATAGTCCTTTAAAAAATTGTTGAATGATTCTAGCAGAATAAAGAGAGGTAGATCCCTCTTGACGGAATCTGGAAATGGGTGCCAAAAATGCCTTCAGTGTGGAATGAGATAAACCCGATCTAGCCAAATGAAGAAAGAATGGCAAGATCTGTTCTGGTTTAGCATGAATTGGATGTAAATTCACAGAGCAACACCAGGTACGGAACCTTTTCCATTTGAGCTTGTATATCTTAATCGTGACTGGTGCTCTAGCAGTGGCTAAAACCTCTTGACAATCCACTATCTAAATGGGCGAACTCAATGTGTTGAGGAGCCAAGCTGTTAATTTCAAGGAAGCTGGGCCAGGGAGACAAATTTGACCCCCTTGCATGGTCAGAAGATTCCGTATTGGTGGAAACTGAATAAGATCGCACTCCGAGAGGAGGAGAAGCTCGGTGAACCAATATTGGCGAGGCCATCTGGGCGCAATGAGAATAAGGCGACACGGCTGGCTCTTCATTTTTCTGATGTCTCTGGGAACCAACGGAATTGAAGAAAACGCGCATGCATATATCTGAGACCAGTTCATCGAAAGTGCATCCCCGCATGAGTCCTTGTGGGGAAGCCAGCTTGCAAAGTGTGGGCATTTGCGGTTCTGAATTGTTGCAAATAAGTCCAGGTCGAGGTGACCCTACTCCCGAAAGATTCGGTCCAGTGTCTGTTGATGGATCTCCCATTCGTGATTGGATATTGCAGATCTGCTGAGAGAATCCGCTAGTACATTGGATATCCCTGGAACATTAACCGCTGAAAGATTGACCTTGTGATCCAGAGCCCAATCCCAAATCTCCTGGGCTTGCTGAGAGAGAAGGGCCAATTGTGTACCCGCCTGCTTGTTTAAGTAATGCATACTTGTTGTATTGTCGTTCCGAATTAGAACCGCGAACCCCTTGATGAGTATTCGAAAGGACTTTAAGGCTAGAAAAATGGCTCTCAGCTCCAGCAGATTTATGTGCCACTTCCTTTGTTGCCCATTTCACTTTCCATTGACAGGCATTCCTTGAAGGTGTGCACCCCATCCTTCGCGGGAAGCACCCGTGGTGATGGCAAAACTTGGCACTTCCGTCAGGAAAGTACATCCCTCTTGCAAATTTTTCCTTTGAATCCACCAGTGAAAGACTTCTCTCATGCGAGGAGTCATGGTGATGCTGTCGAACGACCCCGAAACCTGCGACCATTGTAAAGGCCTCATTCGGAGACGACAGTTGGGTATCAGAGGGATGCAGGAGGAGATCATCCCAAGAAAAGATTGAACATCCAAACTGAAACTTCTTTTTGTTGCAGTAGGAAAGCCATCTTGCAGATCTTGAGCGGTCTTTCTTTTGAGACGAAAGCCTGAGTGAGTTGAGTGTCTAGTGTGGCTCCCAAGAATGACTTTCTTTGAGATGGAGTTAAATGGGATTTTTCGAGACGGATTGAGAGACCCAGAGACTGGAATAGTGACAGGCATCTTTGAACATGCGCTCTAAAGAACTGGCCTTGATAAGGCAATCGTCCAAGTATGGAAAAATGTGAATAGCTTCCAAGCGAAGATGCTCTGCCACTGGAGCCAATATCTTTTTGAAAACCCGGGGCACTGAACAAAGTCCAAATGATAGAACTTTGAACTGAAAATCCCTGCCAGCCACTCTGACTCTTAAGAACTTTCTATGCCTGGGAAGGATCTGTATATGAAAATAAGCATCCGGAAGGTCGAGGGTGGCCATGTGATCCCCTTCCGAGAGAAACTGGAGGATTTCTTGAGCGTTAACATCCGGAAAGATAATTTTTTGAGGTATTTGTTGAGGGCACGCAGGTCGAGGATGGGGCCCCCATCTCCTGACTTCTTGCCTATGAGGAAGAACCTCGAATAGAACCCCGTTCCCTTTTGCAATTGAGGAACTTTTTCGATTGCTCCTTTCCGAATCATTACATTTATTTGGGAGAACAGCTCTTTGAGATGAGCTGGTGGTGGACCTTTGGGAGGAGAATTTGGAGGAGTTTTGACGAATTCTAAAGCGTGGCCCCTGGCCACTACATCCAGGACCCACTTGTCCATAGTAATTTTAGACCAATTTGAGAAGAAACTGGATATTTTTCCTCCAACTTTCGACCTGGGAATGGGCAGTGATGGTGGCAGGTGGTACGTCTCATTGTTTCCTGGAGGAATCTCGTCCCCGGTAAGAAGACTTCCTTTTTGCTTGCGAGTAATTGTTAACTCGCTGTCCGTATGTTTGCTGTTTGTACGGTTGGTACCCCTGGTTACCTTGCAAGGATTGGTACGAGCGTTGCTGAGAGTAGCCCCCTCTATTGGAAAAGGAGCCACGTCCTTTGGCACCATGAAAGGACGACTTACGAAACTACACGCTTCCCAGTGACCTTGCCGTTTCTGTATCCTTCTTTATGGCCTGCAGGGCCTTATCAATATGCTGGCCAAAGAGAAACTCCCCATCATATGGCATATCGATGATCTTAGCCTGGACCTCCTGGCGAAAGGATGTCTACTTCAGCCAACCCTGCCTTCTCAGCACTGCTGCCCCCGCCAACTGCCTGAAGCCTATAGATGCCACATCTACTGCTGCATCGAACATTTCTGCAGAAGTACACTCCCCTTCATGTAATATTTTTCTGGCTTCTGATCTTTCAGGTTCTGGAAGCTTTTCAACATATGGTGAGATATCCGACCACGCTTGTCTATCGTATTTCCCTAATATTTCTAGGGAGTTTGCAGCACGAACAGTAGTTGCAGCTATAGTTGAGACTTTTTTGCCAATGGAGTCCAGACGTGTGCCATCCCTGTCCGGTGGAGCGGTAACCTGTGAAGAGGAGTTTCTGGCCCGTCTCTGAGCAGCTTGGGTGACGACTGAATCCGTCTTTGATTGCCCTTTAAGGCATGCAGGCGAGGTGAGAGGTGCCTTATACTTCTTGTCTACGTGGGGCAAGACTGCAGGGAGAGAATTTGGTGTTGACATGATTTTAAGACCCTCTTTCCAGATGAAGTCTATTATTGGAATTGACTTCACTTGCCTCTGCAGTTGGTCTTTAAAATCATACAGGAAACAGTCACCCAGTTTCGTTTCCATGGAAATTACAAACCTCTTCACTGATCTTTCCATTATGAGATGGAATCCTCCAATATCTATAGGCGGAGAGTCGGCAGCAGGTGGAGCAGAAGGTGATAGTAATCCCACTCCGTACAGACTTATCATCGACTTCCCCTTCCTCCCTGTCTTCATCAGTGGTGACAGCCTCCTGAGTATGGTGAGATGGCGCAGGAGAAGGTGGAATTGTAGCTCGTATTTTGGGTACTGGCATTAGAGAAGATTGTCTTGGAGGTCTAAACGCCGCTACAGAGGCTTTAGGCATGGGTGTTGAAGGAAGCGACTCTGCCGATTCAGATGGAGGGAACCGGCGATAGTAGTCGTCCAACATATATTGCAAGTTGTTGAGGAGAGCTAACGGCATCTGTGCCGTCGGCACCGTGGCAGGAGCCTGACCTGTAGGCTCAAGGAACTGCTCTTCTTCCTGATCCCCGTCCTGATATTTTATAAGAAGCTCAGATGGACTCATAGCTGCGCGGAACCTCTCATCCACATCTGATTGTTCTTCATCCTCTTCAGAGCCCAATAGCTGTTCAGGCAACTTCAGCGAGGAGCGAGCCGCTAGGGAAGAGCCCCCTCTTTCCAATAAAGAAGCTGCCGTAGACTAGAGGCAAAGGAAACTGCAGACGGGGCAGCAGACCAAACATGTAGATCCTTACAAGATGGAGAAGCGTGGCTCACTGGTTAGAGCAGGCAGACCCTGAAGCAGAGGTCAGACCCGTGACCAGGGTTCAATTCCTGACGCGGCAGGGTCTTGAGCTCAAATGTCCACGGACTCGATAATTCTCGCTTCGGTGCCTGACCTAATCATGGGTTCACACTCTGCAACTCTGGGCATTAAGCTTGCTTAATCTCCACAACGGCCCTCCGCGGCGGGATGCCTGGCTTTCACCTTGGGGATGCCCTATAGGGGCTATCTCACAGGGAAAAGCCAGGACGGGTTCCCAAGGCAAGCGCTTAGAGACCCCAGGGTGATAAGCGCTATATAAATCCAATATACAATACAATACAAAGAAGAGTTGTCAACGGTAGAACCGTCGACTGAGATGATGTATGGACAGTGGCCGCCGACGAGACCATGAACTTCGTCGACGGGGAAATCATTGTCGACAATGTTTTCGGCGACGAGGCCGTTGACGGCGATGTAATTCTCGTCGACGGTGAAGTCGTCGACGGCAAGGTGAACTCAAAAACAAAAGAGGGTCCCTGGATACCATAAATACCAGGAGAGGGAGGCAGGGAACAAAGTAGAACAAGAACAAACCTCTCCTAGGTATCACAATATATCAGTAGTATATCCTTCATTGAATATATATCAACATTGTCCCACAGCAAAGCTTATTTAGAAAAAATATTTTTTATTATAATTTTCTGACATAAAAAAATATAATCATAACATAATAGTGTCATCAACATACTCATTCTATTTGTACAGTATTTTCAAATTTACAAATATAATATATACAGTAACCCCCAAAGAAAAATAGCAAAAAATGTCATTCATCTGATCACACCAAGCATCCAAACATTCATCCAGAACTACCAAACACAACTAAGCCACAGTGAAGCAAATAAGACAAAACATGACAGTGAAAAATTACATACATTTTACACATACAACATAGCAACAAAAATAAGGAGCCAACGTAAGTTTCAGAAAAGGACCCGTGTCCACAGGTCCTTCGTCAGGGCGCAGTAGATAAAGTTTTTGGCTGACGTAACTTTTCCTTTGAATTTTGCGAAATAAATCAAGATAATAGAATAACAACAAGGGGGCGCATTCCTGAAATTGAATCAGACATGATAATATCATCATGTGTTCCGCTATAATCAAAAAATATATAAAGACGGTAGGCTTGCACCACACAGATTAATCGTGCTAAGTACCGTAATCCAGAAAGCCTGATCCTGGTAGGTGTAATGCCAAAACCTATCACAAAAGTATCCAAGGTAAGGTAAAAGGCGGAGCGAATGCCCCAGCAGTTAGCAGGACGGCCGATGTCCTAATGCGCTATAGGAATAGCTGACAATGGTAGCTCAGGAAAGTAACTTTAAAGTTGACTGGCGGGGTCAATGATAAACCTCCGTAGAATTTCGTAAGCACTGAATGAAACAAGCGAAACCTCGTCTGGCTAGACGTCCTCAGGCGGCATAAGTAGCGTCAACGGTAAAGTCCTCGACGGCAAGGTGACCGTCGACGAGGAATCCGTCAACGGGGTAGGCTCCGCCGATGTGCTTTTCGTCGACGATGCACTCGTCGACTGGACCTTCTTACCCTTCGTCGATGATGGAGGTCCACGATCGATGGCATTACCTTGGTCGATGGGTCGAACTGAAACTGAGACCAGCGTCGACGGGGAAGAGGCCAAAGACATTATCATTTTAGGCCTCGACGATGAAAAGGTGACCGTCGAAGTTGAAGAAGCGTCAATGATGATGATAGTGGACGGAGGAACCGTCAACGACGCTGTCATTTTCTGAGGTAAAACTTTCTGTGACAGTCTTTTTGATGACAAAGTCGTTCCAGACTTTCTCGGGGGCGTACCAGGTCCAGAACTTGAAGGTGAAGAAGCCTTCTTTGAGATGTAGGAGGAAGGCAAGCTAGAATCCTTAGTGGATTGAGCTTTTCTCGACACCATAGCCCCAGGAGAAGATATCTCTTCCTCAGCCTTCCTCTTTCTAGAGGACATAGTTGACCCCGAGGCCACACTTCCTACCTCAGATAGGGGGATGTCCTGGTCCTTGATTTTCTGCAGCCACAGGAGAGGACGACCTTCCCTGTCCCTGAGGGTCTTCTGAGGAAAGGTCCTGCAGATCTTACAATCCTTTACCTCATGGTCTGGATACAGGCAATAAATACATTTCTTGTGGGGATCGTCCTTAAAAAGCCTAAGCTTTCCACAAGATTCACAAGGCCTGTTTTTTATGTGTATATAATTGCTTTTTTATGTACTGTGGGACTCTCACTCAGACGACGGGGAATGATTCAGGCATGTGAATCTATGAATGACACCCCAATACTGGAGAAAGATCAATATGCTGCAGAACCAGAATTTCAAATCAGTAATCATTTATTCTGCATCACATCGTCATCAATAGTCACAAACATTTGCTAGAGTAGCAAAGAAATGCCCATATTCCATATTAAGAAAAACAAGCATTTGCAATGCAATCGCTCTTGCCTTTGGGGCCTTATAAGTATTTAGCCATTCACCACATTTTTTGGAGCTGGGGAACCAGTAGCGGTTCCACCGAGAAGCAGGAAAAGGAAACAGTGCTCTAAAACAGCCATGCTTTTTGTTATTAATAGCCAAATTTAAAAATTGACATTACGAAATGCAAGGCTAGAACAACGAAAAAGGATATGAGTTAAATGTTTGAGTCTGTAGGGAAAAATCATCGGTCAAACCACAGGAGGTCTACCAACCCAGCTCCGATATCTGAAAAACAAAAAGAAATGTGTTGGCAAGAAAGGTAGAATCAAAAGTACATTAACCTAAATGTCTAATTGGCTTTACAGCGATAAACTCAGAAAGAAAAATGTGACCTCAATGGGTCACAGAAGGAGGTCATAGCTGGACCAAATGAGGCATAAAGACACTTAGAATCCACTAGGTGGCCTAATGAGGCGCTTCGATGAGATGGAAAAAACTGTGCCGGGACCTCCCTACACCCCACCTTCTGTCCGTGCGCATTTAAACATCACTGTAATCATCCATGTCCCCTGTGCCTGCACCTCAAAGATCACGGGTTGTGGCATATGTGTGGCCTGAACACAGTAAACCTTTGAACGCCTCTGAATGGCACTTGAATCCCCGATGTGCCACCTCCAGGTGTTTTGTGTGCACTTGCATTGTCTCGATACCGCTAACCATACCACACGTTAAAGCAACCCAATCATATCCACCACCCTCTATAACCACACTCACTGCATACTCAGATCCGCCTGGTGCCCACCCAAGCTCTACCTGGTAAGGACGTAGCCACGCTCGCTAGTGGCAAGCACCGCAACTCTTGCCCTCCCCCACAGCCAGCAGGCGTATACCGACTTTGTGGAGGGACGCCTGGCTGCAAGAATGACATTACAGACTTCGGGAGGCAAGACAAATGGCCTCAACTG
Organism: Lissotriton vulgaris; assembly: GCF_964263255.1. NCBI lineage: Eukaryota > Metazoa > Chordata > Amphibia > Caudata > Salamandridae > Lissotriton > Lissotriton vulgaris. The sequence continues at coordinate 267,472,930 of NC_141690.1, read as the reverse complement.
TCGCCGCTCAATCTCCAAGCTTGTAGGTGGAGACTGGACAGGTTCGGGTGGAGGACCGTGCCCTGCTGCTGCGACAGAAGGTCCTCCCGAAGAGGCAGACGAATCGGGGAATCGACTTACATAGCTGAGTAGCTCGGGATACCAGTATCTTCGTGCCCAGTCCGGAGCCACAAGGATAGCCTGGGCCCGGTCGCGCCTGATGTTTTTCAGCACTCTGGGGAGAGGTGGTATAAGCGGAAAGGCATACAATAGACCGCAACTCCACTCGCGATGAAAAGCGTCTCCGAGCGAGTGCCTCCTTGGAAAATCCAACGCGCAGAACTGATGACATTGCGCGTTCTCTTCTGTGGCAAATAGGTCTAACCAAGGCTCTCCCCACTGCTGAAAGAGGCCTTGCGCCACGTCCGAGTTCAGACGCCATTCGTGATCCATCATGCACCGACGGCTGAGTTTGTCCGCCTTGGCGTTCAGGGAACCTGCCAGGTGTTAAACCACCAGAGTCACGCCCTGATTTTCCAGCCATTGCCAGAGGCGCAGAGCCTCCTGGCATAGGGTCCACGACCCCACCCCGCCCTGTTTGTTGCAGTACCACATGGCGGTGGTGTTGTCCGTGAACACCTGCACTACACTCACCCGGGCAGAGGGGAGGAATGCCTTCAGTGCAAGTCGGATCGCCCGCAGCTCCAGAAGGTTGATGTGGAGCTGGGACTCCGCCGGAGACCAGAGACCTCTGATCTCTGCCTCTACCATGTGGCCCCCCCAACCCAGGAGGGACGCGTCCGTCACAACTACGTGCTCCGGGTGGGGTAGGGAGAGGGATCTGCCACTGACCCAATCACGGTCCGTGAGCCACTCTTGTGAAAGTTGCAAGTGATCCCACGACATGCGGTGGAATTGCGGTGGCACGGCTGGAGGGGTCGCCTCGAAGAGGAGGGAGTAGCCCCTTCGGACGATTTGCAGCACCCACCTGTCCGACGTGACGGTGCACCAGTGGAAGAGGTGATGGCGAACCCTGCCCCCCACTGGCGTCACATGGGCCTGAAAGCACGGACTAGGAGGGTTTTGAGGCAGGTGCGGCGGGGGAAGGTGTGGACTGGCCGCGCCGTTGTCCCCGACCGCTGCCACGGCGGTTTCCACGGCCACCACCGCGCTGTTGGACATTGTGAGGTGCGTGGCTGGCAGCACGTGTGGGGGCCCCCTTCCTTGGCCACGAAAGGAGCGAAAGGCACCCGTTGGCGAGGGGCCGAGAGGCCCAAGGACTTCGCCGTAGCCCTGGAGTCCTTAAATCGCTCAAGCTCATGGTCTGCCTTGTCGCCAAAGAGGCGACGGCCATCAAACGGCATGTCCAGAAGAGTGACCTGGACATCGGCCGAAAAGTTGGCGGACCTCAACCAGGTGTGGCGTCGAACCGCGACTGTCGTTGCCATCACCCTGCCCAGTGAGTCCATGGTATCCAGCCCACACCGGATGGAATACTGCGCTGTATCTCGACCCTCCGCAAGGGTTTGGGTGAGTTTTACCCAGACCTCCTCCGGACATTGTGGCAGCAGGTCCGCGACTGAGGGACGAGAACACCTTCTTCCCGAACTGCTCATACCTCTTGGATTCCCGATCGAGCGGAGCCGTCGGGAATGGGGTCTGGGAAGTGGAGGCCTGGATGACCAGGCTCTCGGGGTGGGGTGGGTGGACAAAAAGCAAGGGTCGCCCGGGGCCGGGCGGTAGAGTCAGGCCACGTTCCTATCCACAGGCAGACCTGTGGCGGGCTTGGACCAAGTGCCCACAAGAACGTCACACAAGGCCGCATTAAACGGCAGCAAAGGCTCACTGGAGCTTGCCTGCGGTTTAAGGACCTCTCTGAGAAGGTTAGTCCTCACGGCCGCGACAGGGAGCTCAAGGTTTAAGGCCTTGGCTGCCCGTTGTTTACACTACACTATAAGCAGCCCCTGTGAGAAGTTGGCCTGATATGCAGTGCTCACTATTCTAATGATCACTATGTATCATACCAAACGACCCTTATTGATGATTGGTTGTAAGTCAACCTTATAGACCAGCTATCCTAGTAGCATGGACAAGAGCAGTCTTTAGGCTAAACTCTAGAGGGCGTGTTAAGCCAGCTGTTATACCATCACATATACCCCTTGAACACCAAGTGAAAGGACATCACACAAGTTGTTATGAAAATAAAAGGATATTTATTTATAACACAACAGCCCTGGACTCTTTATGAGGACAGGGCGCTAAGCACAATACAAAACTCTTAAAGAAATACTGAAAGTCGCACAATTTACACAAATGCCCGAGGGGCACGAAAAACCATATACTCTGGAAGTGGAATGCGAAATTACTAGCAGGTAAGTACTACTCTCAGAGACTTTAGAAACGCTGGACCTACAATGCTGAACCCTTAGATTAGAAGCAGGAGGCCTAGGGACGTCGTGTGCAGAGTGGAAACTCTCACGCGTAATGCGGGACAAAGTCTATGGATACTAGTAAATGCAAAAGTTAGTGTTCTCGGGCGAACTCGACTAGGTAGGTCAAAAACGAAAGTGGATCTAGACACTTAGAGAGTGGATCTACGCTGGAGCACCGTGGTACTCGGTTTACCTAGCCCAGGGGCTGCGGCTCCATAGGGTTCAAGTGTCGTCGGGAATCCTCGTTGACGAACCAGGAGCCTGAAGTGGAAGTTGCTGGCAGGCGACCAGTGAAGATGTTCCGGGCTGATCCAAGGACTGGATCAGTTGAAGAAGAGTACCTGTAAGCAGAGGGGACCAAGTTCTGAATCACTAGCCAGTGATTAGGTGGGCACCAGGATGGCACCGGACGAGGTAACTCAGCCAGGCGAAGAGGTGACACTGGATTCTGCTGCTGCACGGACCAGGGTGCTGATGTCGACCAGGCTGGAGGTCTGCGAGCTTGCCCACGTCGGATGTCTGCTGCTGGCGATGCTGGATCCGGTGAAGGAGGCAACAAGCCTTGGCCATGGCAAGCCCACGTGGCGACACAAAATGGCGTCTTGAGTGGACCAGGAGGGTCCGAGGAGGGTCCCCTTCAGGAGGAGACTAGGGCAAGTCTAGAGGAGCTAGACCAGCGGTGAAAACAACGTAGGTAGTCGTCTGGAGGGTCACTAGCCAACGGGCAAGTGACCGGACAACGTAGCAGCAACCCAGGAGCAAAAGGGCCCCATGCAGATCTGGTGGATGCTGGGGGGCTGGACTTTGGTGCTCGTGCTGCTTGGGGTTGGGGCTTCTCTTACCCCAGTGCACCCACTCGAGGGTCCCTCGGTGGTCGTGCTGGTTCAGTGTCGTGCTGGTTCTGATGATCGCCGGGTCCTCTGGTCTCGTCGCACCTATGGTTCTCAGCTGTGCTGTAGAGGCAGGTTGAGGTCAGAGAGGGCAGGGAGTCCGGGTCTCGTCGAGCTGGGCAGTCTGGTTCCGGAGGAAGGACGTTTCAGTAAACCGCAAGATACTTAGGTGGTGCCTGTTGCTGCAGGGTGACTACTCCTTAGTCACAAGGGAGAAATCTTAAGAAGAAGTCTTGAGTTCCTTTCGTAGAAAGTAGTTTCAGGATTCAAAGATGATCTAATTTGGAAGGGTCCCCGCTCCTACCTTTATTCTAAAGAAAGGGGCTGGTACGCGACTAGGTCCTGCCCATGGGTGGGACCAGGAAGGAGGGTGGTTACACCCCTCTCCCCTGTCCGGACTTTCCCCAGCTCAGGGGCTGGTGTGCCCCTGGAACTGGTTCAAGCCGGCATATGCACAGTGAGCACCGGGGTGCCACTTGCAGTCACCTTCCTATTCAGCCCTGCCTACCTAGGATACACAAAACCCTGTCTGGGATGGTGCTAGCACCGCCCCTGACAGGAAACCCTTTGTCCAAGCTCTCCTCACTGGAAGGACTCCCAGCGGCAGGAGGTCAGACTTGTGTCTGTGGTGGCAGCATCCATTTTGTGATGCTGAGGCTTGAGTTAACTTTAACCGGGGTTCACAGTTACATACATGTCGTGTCCCTCTAGAAGGGTGGAATGCTAACCCCGTCGCCAGAATTGGCGAGGGGTTAGTATTCCAATTCGTATGACACCTTACTCGACATGTTTTAATAAAGCGATACCAGAGTTGGCAAATAACCGCGAGGATGATAAGGCACTTAAGAGTATATGGTACGCGTTATCTTGGAACAGCTATTAGGACTTGGTTCCGCAAGCTGCAGACGGGCTCAGCTCATGCCAGAGCACCATCTCACATAATTCCAAGCACTCTGCCTTCAGGATTGTCAAGGCCTGCCATAGGAGTGACTGATAGGAATATATGTGTCCATTTTAGGGTTAGATATAGGTATACCATATCTAAAGCAAAGGGTGAGTACACCACCTTGCCCCAGCTGTCGTGCAGCCAGTTGTGTCAGATTTAGATGGCCAGCCAGGGGTGGCATAATACATGCTGCAGCCCCTGGTAGGCCCTGGGGACACCTATGCCCTGAGTACAGGGACTGATAAGGTGGCCCAGTACCAATTGGTAAATGCACCTAAGGTACATGGAATCCATTTTACAGAGAGAGCAGTAGGCCTGGGCCCTGAATAGCAGGGTCCCAGGTCAACTAAGTCGGAAAACCAGCAAAACACAAGGCAAAAAGTTGGGGGTAACCATAGTCAGGTATCCACCCTCCTACAGCCCCCTCCTCCGTAGCCACGGTGGGAGGGGAGACAAATCTAGTGTCTGGCGAAGTGTCAATGCCACTGGCCTCCCCAAGCTCATATGTCAATTCCTGCGGTGACTGGCACTCCCGTGTCAGAGGGTCCTCAGTCCCCTCCCAATCACCCTCGTTACCCATCTCCTGTAATACAGGTTCAACAGATGGGTCCTATTCATGGAAATAGAAATCTCCAAATGCCGTCGGTAGCGGCGCCCATCGGCGCCGCTCCGGCGCCAGAACCGGACCGGGGGTAGGATCGGGGACGGCGCCCATAGCAGGCGCCGGGGGCGACACCGGTAGGGCCGCGTCGGCGAGGTCGTGAGGTCGATCGGCGACGACCCGGATCCGGAAGCGTATCCAGAGAGGGCCTGCGGCGCCGGGACCGAAGTCGCCGGCGGCGCCGGGGCCGAAGCACCCGACGGCATCGGAGCCGAAGCACCCGACCCGCTAGGCCCTCCAGCTGGGGCCGTTGGGCCCGGAGGCGCCACGGAACCCGGCTGAGGAGGGAGGGACCTCAAGGCCATGAGGTACCACTCGATCTCCTCAGGCGTTGCGTCTTGCTCATGGATCCGAAGGTGTGGGGCAGGCGGCGACGACTGAGACTCCGGCGGAGCCACGTGGGTGGTGTCACCCGAACCCCCGGCTGCATCGTGCGAGCATCGGGGTGGGTCGGAGGAACGATGATGTCTCTTCGACCTCTTATGCCTCTTACCGGAGGACTCGGATCCTGACGACCGATGACCACTCCAGTCGCTTGCGAGACTGCTCTACCCTAGCTTTAGACGTTAGGGCCCGGCAGTCGGAGCAGGTGCGGTCATCGTGGTCGAAGCCCAAACACTTGAGGCACCAGCGATGGGGGTCGGTAAACGACATCAGTCGGTCGCACCTGGAACAGGGTTTAAACCCGGGCATCCCTACCGGCACCGTTGGAGTCGGAGACTCGAGTAGAGAAATTATCAAAAAGATCAAAAAGTTTAGTCAAAAAAGACTAAGGGGTAGAGCTCCTCCGGATCTGCGATAGCTGGCGAAGGAAAAAAAAAGAACGGACGTCAGCGCGCATGGGCGGGGCGTCTAAGTTCTCCGATGATGTCATTTTGGCGCTAACGACGCCGACGACGAACGTGGAGCCGCGGACGACGCCTGCTGGCGCGCTGGGGTATTGCTACGCAAAATTTTACGGATCCAGTCTAACGCCTGGGGATATTCTAAGGTAAGGAATCTATCACTAACGTGTCTCTTTCAGATACATTATCCACTTAACACGCTCAGGAAAGCCCCAATTTCAAAGTTAGGATGTAACTCCATTCCACATTTTCCTGCCCACCCAACAATGCATCATGGGAGATGTAGTCACACACAACACAGTTGAGTAATAAAACACAGCAATGATTCTGCAGTTGACATTAAAAAGTACAACCAAAAATGTAACAGCAAAATTGTTACCAAATTTATTCAGTGAACAATGTAAATCAGGACACACAAAAAGTAGTGCTTTTGTATTTACATGTGAACCTGCAACAGAGGGTGACAATACAGATGCTGAGGAGGCACAACAGCCACAGGACCAGGGAGGGAAAGAGGACACAAATCAGACCACACAGCCAACACCTCTGCCAAAAATATGCTGTCACACTGCCTCCATCCCCAGAGATGGAGGTAGAATTTGAAGGCACACAAGATGAGGCACATCCAGAGCAAGGAGAACAGGCACTTCAGGACCATGAGCAGCCCCCTATGCACCGTAGGGATGACAGTTGCAGGAGACACAGGCCCAGGCCACAAACCAGCATATTGGTAGGAGATGATCCTTCCGTATTCTCAGGCCCGGATGACACAATGGTCAAGGTCCAGCGTCTGCAAGCTAAAAGCATGAGATCAATAAACAGGAATCTGGTGTCTGTCAACCATAATCTCACAGACATAAAAGAGGGCATTAGAGAGCTCAATGACACAGTTGCAGAGGGCAATAAGGCCTGTGTAGACAGCATTATTGAAATGAATGGAGCAATCAAAGAGCTCTGTGCTACAATGTAAAGGGACCATGCATCCAGACGCAGGGAAAAACAACGTCTGCACACCAGTCTGGATGTTTGCAATAAGGCGGTCATCAGATTGTGCAATGCCACCTCTGTACTGTCTAGGCGCACAGTGGCGATGCAGATAGAAATGGCACACTGCAACCAGGATGTTGTTAAAGGTTTGGTGCAGATCACAAATGCAGTTGACCAGCTGCAGACAGCAAATATAGGTGGCACAGGTCTCCTGGGGGCAGGGGACAGTGAGGTCTCCAGCCGCGGCAGCATCACCCCACCAATGTACATTTGTCATAACATTACTCATGTCCTGTGTACATGAGATGTGAGATGCAACAGCATGTGCCACACATACGGTGTGTTTGTGGGCTGTGGGAATGCAATTTACCTGATGCTAAAGTACGTTAAAATACAATCAATCTCAAATCATTATTGGTTTTGGGTCAATCATTACTCACCTAGAAATAGTTATTTCTGCACGTCTGTGTCGGTCATCAGCTACTCCTACATCATCTGCTGGTCTACAACGTGGACCTGGTACCTCATCCTCATCTGATTCGGTATATGCAAGTTCCAATTCCAATTTATAAACTTTATTCGACAATTAAGTCATAAAAGCAGTACATAAAATACACAATTCCAAATATATAAAAGTCCATTAAGAAATTCATGCAATAAATATTTTAAAAAAGATTAAACTGCAAGGACTATTGCCCCTAGGGCATTTATTATTGTCGTTTTCTCCGTCCCATTTAGCTGTAAATGACCTTGTTGGAAGGGAGCCTACTCTAAGTTGAAAGTAGAGTTTACGGTCATACTGCTACTCTATGGCATCCCAGTATAATTCCAGCTTTGGTTGGGCCGTAAAATTCCAGAAAACGGCCTGTTAAATTTAAAGAAAGACCCTTTGTACATGCTTTTAGGTTAACCATCTCCCAATACTTTGCCTTCAGAGTTTGTTTTGAAGGGAATACAGCATTTGCAGGGTCATCCCACAGTTCCCCCATTCCCAGGCTGAACAACAGGGACCTAATAGCCTTCAGCCAGGGAATAGGGGAGTAATCTTTAGCAATTATTTCCTTTAGGCCCCCGCATAGTGCTGTAATTCTTCTGTGGTCCATATCCTACGCCAATACAATAGCGGACGCAGGGAAGCAAGATCTTAAACAGATTTTTTTCCAAGATCCCACAATAACGGGGTCAATGGGGTACTTAGCGGAACGCTGGTTGCCTTTCTCAAAAATTCATTTTCCGCTAGCGTCAAATTTCTTACGTTCTCGAACCCCCAAAGTTCGGCTCCATAAAGGGCCGAACTAAGCACCTTCATTCCATATACCTCTAATAATGGGCTAATGGGTTTTGATACTGAGGAGCTAAACCTTTTCAGAAGACTACCTGCCTGCTGGCGATGTTTTAGCACTGCAATGTCTAATTGGCTAGTCCATCCCAGGTCTCTCTGGAGGGTGACCCCCAGATAAGTAAAGGCGTCAACCCGCTCCAGCGGAGATTTATTCATATATATCATCCCTCTGAAAGGTTTAGCAGACCCAGCGGGCTTACGGTCAGTAAGGACCATGTACTTTGTTTTCGCTGTATTCATTTCAAGGCCCCGGTCCAAGCAAAAGTCCTCAAAGCGCCTTAAGGCACACTGGACCCACTTGGGGTTTTTGAGATTATCAAGGTGTTGTCCACAAACATGAGGATCGGAACTCGCTCACCAGACATCACAGGGGCATCGGTCGGGACCAGGGAGAGGAAATCCGCCACCCCGTTCACAAAGAGCGAGAACAAGGTAGGCGCCATAACGCAACCTTGCCTCACTCCCCGCTCAACAGGGAAGGATTCCGTAACCTCTCCCTGGCGACCCCACCGAACCCAAGCGAACGTATCCTCATGCAGGCGGACGATCAGACTCAACAACTCAGGGGCCATCCCCAGCTCCCCCAGGACTTGCCACAATTTGTTACGGGGAACCAGGTCAACAGCCGCCCTTAGTTCAACAAAGACGGCATATAGGGTACCTTTCTCCAAAACCACTGTAGGCCAATATAAAATAATGAACCGGAAAACCTGATCTATGGTACTTGTCTTGGGTCGAAAACCAGCCTGGAGGTGACTCAAGATGTTATCATCATCCATCCAGGTCTGGATTTTCCCTAGTACCAGCCGGACCATAATTTTTTGAATGGAGTCAATCAGACTTATAGGCCTATAATTGCCTGCTGACGACTTGTCCCCTTTTTTATAGACAGGCACTATTTCAGCACCTTTCCACGAAAGGGGAACTTCCATACCTTGAGCTATGGCATTTGCCAGGTACATAATGTAGAACCGCCATCTATTTTTGTCATTCAAGAATAGGTCGGCGGGGACACAATCCATACCTGGTGCGCGTCCCTCAGTAACTAGATCTAACGCCCTATCTACTTCTCTTACAGTGAAGGCGGCCTCATTATAAAAAGTGTGAACATAAGTCCCTTCGCTATTGCCAGCTTCACTTCTAGCGTATTGTGGCTTAAAATACTCAACCCATGAGCTTTGGGCAACATTATTTTGAGGGCTTTCCCGATGCCCTCCCCTGACCCATTTAAAAAGACTCCAAAAAATGTTGGGGTTCTTAGACTCGCATGCCGCTTTAAGGTCCTGCCACCTACTCTCTTCCCCAGCTTTTTTAGCAATATACTGTTTTTGCCTATAATTTGCTCGAGCCGCCTTTTATAATACTAGAATCTTTAGATTGTAGTGCTTGGCCCAACTCCCCCCTGGCTTGTCGGCAAGTGCCATCATACCAGCTCTCCACTTTTCTAGGTTGGGCACTATCAGCTTGGCTAGGTTTACAGAAATATGTTTTCAATTTAATAAAAAAGATATCATGGGCATCCATAAAAGGTTTGTACTGGGGCCCATGCGTTGTAGCCACCTCCATAGTTGCTAACACGCCTTCCAGGCCTAGCACAATATCCGTCATAATATTCCGATGCTCTGCAACTTGACACCACTTAAGGTGGCGCTTGTCATTTTATATTTTTAAATCAGACGGAATGGGTCCCCTGGGCATTTCATCCACTTTATGTAAGCCCAGGTTGAACACTGCGGTAAGGGGATTGTGGTCACTCTCGGTGCGTGCCATTACCTCCATATCGAGAAGAGTGTACCACAACTTGAGGGGAACAAGTAAATAATCAATATTACTTGCCCTAACACCATTATCGAAAGTTTCCTTGCCCATCCTGTCCGACAATGTACGGCCATTGGCAGCCCTCAACTGATACTCCATACAGAGGCCCTTCAACTGTATTGCAGCCTCTGTCCATTTTCTTATAGGTTTGGTGTCCAGTTGAGGGACTCCCCACCGACAATCCTCGTCCTCTGTTAGGTGCATATCGTCAAGACCAAATGGTTCGAAAGTGGTGTTAAAATCTCCTGCGATTAGTGGCAGTACATTAGATGGGGTGCCCTGAAGCAATACTTCCAAGGCTATTACGACATCCGATTTCCTACCACCTAGTAGGCCCCGAGCATAAACATTAGAAAATACCAATTCTTAAGTTCGATGGAAAGCTGAGCCTAACTGCAAGAATATCACTACTTGTCCCAGGGAGTAGTTGGATGTCACACTTAATGCTCTGCCTACCCATATCACTAGACCACCCATAGGACGCCCCTGTTGTTTTTTGACTGCAGGGACTAAAACGTTCAAATAACCCACTTTAAAGACAGGTTCAACCGCCCACACCTCCTGAAAAAGACAAATATCAAATTTATCAATAAATTCCATCCAAGCGGGTGAATTAAGTTTAGACCCCACACCCGCCACATTCCATGAGATAAAGGATGTCTGGCATACTACCCATCAGATCTAAGAGCAAGTTCTCCCGAGACAGGAGAAACACTAGGGGCTTGGTATACAGTGTTCTGGTTTTCCAGTGGCCGCTCTCTTATGACCACCTCTACACTTTCTAAACATGTAATATTTTGACTGGAACCACCATTCCCTTCGTGCCTACTACCCTGGGCGGTCACTTGCCCTGCCCTCTTTTCTACATCCTCCCCATTTCCTAAGGCTATGCTATTCAAAACAGGACTGTGGGACACATACCATCAGTCGCAATCCCCAAGTCCCAACAAAGCCTGGATTCTATTGAACAGCCTTATGTTCCCCAAGGGGCAAGGATTAGGTGCCTCTCCCAATGGCAGAGTATCCTTCTCAAAGGAAACCGGGGGGCCATAAAAATAAGACAGGGGGAGTGCTTGTATCCCAGTGGACCAGTCGTTTTGAGGCCAGTTACAGATGTGATTAACACACTTTCAGTCTCTAAAGTTAATGACGACACAATCCCCTGCCCCCGACTTACATCTCCTTCCTAACCAGTTCACTCTCCTGGAAAACATAATTTCTGCATGAATATTAACCAGCAACGGTCGATACTTATTAAGCCAGAAGATGCACTTATGTTTGAGGTCAGTGTATGACTCCCGCTTATCCTGCGCTAATGAAGGAACCCCCACCAGGACTACCACAAAGGGGGCTGATTGAGGAGGGAGATCAATATTTGGTAAAGTAACCACGCTATGTGCCGTAGGCATTGAGGGTGATTTTTGCTGTGTGGCTACCAGACTGCTCTCAGCCACCTAGTGCATCCTGCTGCTCAGAGCTATATTCCCAGCCCCTGACAAGGTAGGAGGCGGGGATACAACAGTGGACACCATGGTGGCTGGCTAGCTCGAACTGCCCCCCCCCCCCATTACAACACCAACAGTACAAGATTCGGTTATACTTTGGACTATAGTAGTTTTCTGCTGGCAGGTTGGAGCACTGGGTCTGGATCCCACCTGCTTCTGGGCTGCTGCCAGCGAGAGTTCAAGACACACCAGTCTGTTTTCAATAGAGTCCAGCCGGTCGTATATTGGAAGACATATCTTCTTGAAGGTGCCCTCCAGTCTTTTCCAAAACAATGGACCCAAGTCAGAGTATGCTTCCTCCACCACACTTACTAGGTGGCCACTGTGCCCTTCTTTGGCAAGTAAAACAGGCTGTGTAGGGCTAGTAAGTGACGTAACCACTAGGTCCTCAGTGGGTGCAGCATTTTTAGCGATTTTTGCTTTCCTCCCCCGAGCATGTATTGGTGCCCCAGGACGCTTTCTTTTTGCTTGTACCCCCCCTCTCCTGCTCAGCAAGTCCCAATTTTGCATGGCAGGCTGAGCGAGTTTTAATATTCAGGGAAGGGACTCTTCTTGCAACACTATAAAAGCCCGTGCCCTTAGGGGAGCTCGCACTTGTTTCAAGGATAATCACTGGCTGTGGTGATAAGCTTCTCTCCTCCACCCCCGAAGGAGGAAGCATACCCTGGAAATCTGCCTGGTGATTTAGTGGCGATCTAGCCCTTGCCAGATTTCCCAAAGAAGATCTCTTGTTAAATGGGGTATCCAAGGATAGTCTCTTTTCTGGGAGTTCTATGTCCTTGGCCAAGGCTGACGATACCCTGATAAGAAAATTATCTAGGGTGCCCATTGATGTTCCTCCAGTGGACTTCCCGCCATTTGAACCTGCATTAGGCAAGGTAGCCAGATTTGCTGAGGTGGGGCTGCTACTTCGCACTTTTTAGCTTGCAGGCTATATCACACCACAACTTAATTAAGGATCACTGACCTTGGGCTGCTGAAACAGATGTTAGGGTGGTGGCCCGTCCCGTCCTTAACCGGCCTTGAAAGGGCTTCGCCCGGCCCGTCCCGCACGTGTCCCGCGACGCGTGTGGCTGTTCCCGCTAAATGCGCCTCCTGGCGCGATGTTGCAGAGTCAGTCACGCCGCGCCACTGGGACTGCTGGGAAGTGTAGTCCCAGCGCGGCTGCAGCGGTTTCTGTGGCGTTTATGTTGCTGCGGCGGCGAAAATAAAGTGTTCCCGCTCCTTCCTGCTGCCCAAACCGACTCTTGGCAGTGGCGGCGAATTAAAAATGACGCCCCCAAGTTCCAGTGTTATGCATTTTCTTGTTACAATGTTGTGCAGCATGGCACAAGTAGCCACAATCTTGCAGCAGGTCTCTGGCCCTTATTGCAGTGCTCCTCCGCTCTTGTGCAAGCAGCGGAACCTGCTCTTCAGTATACCAAATGCGCGGTCGATTACACAGCGCGTTGACTGCTGTGTGTGCGACTGTATCTTCGTTCACTAGAATTAGCCGGATTGAGGTAGTGTGAGGATGAATGCACGCACAGCATATGCACTGTCACCTATAGGTTGAAATACATATGGTTACTCACTGTTCTATCACTGCAGCTCTAAAGTGTATAACAGAGTGGTTGACATAAATTTAATTAGCAGGTATCCCTCTCCAAAGTCGCCCCCAGTGAGACCTGTGTATATTCCACTGTGTCAAAAAATGAAGGAATCGTGTGTACTGCCAGGATACTTTGCAACTATATCAGTTATGATGTGTTTAGTGTTGCAGATGACCTGTATGTTTAGTGAATGGAATGATTTCTGGTTCCTGAATACGTACTCATTGTCTGAGGGGGGTGAGAGGGCTACATGTGTCCCATCTACGCAACCAATGACAAAGTGGGCAATCTGGTAGAAGTGCAGTTTGGTCTGTTGCAATGCCTGTTGTGTGTTGGGGAATATGATGTGATGGCCTCTGGACCATAGCATCCAAGAATGCACGGAAGAAGCGTGATAGCTACAGCGGTAGGGGTGTTCCAGAGTTGCCTATCACCCCTTGGAAGCTCTCTGATGCCAGTAAGTGCCGTCCGCAGAGGACCTGCAGATGTGGTAAAATTGTGGTCCTGCGGATTGGGAATTCAAGCATAGGCTTTAGCTCAGCAATAAAATCTAGTATGGTAGCTGAGTCCAGCCTATACTTCTCTTCCTCTGTCTGCTGGAACAGAATAATGCTCACTCTGAAGACCCGTTCTTGCCTCCTCCTTCTCTTTGCTGCTGCTTGAAACTGCATCCTCCTGGCTATGATAAACAGCGCTGCCATTGTGGAAGTCCCTGGGCCTTCTGAACCTGTTTAGATAGGTTGCACCTGGTTACCACCTGGCTTGAGTAGGTGGTAATTTCCAGGTGCAAAATTGCAAATGGTAGTTATTCGCAAATTGTGATTTTTTGATACATTTGTTTGCCAATTTGCAACAATCAATGTCGCGAATTCGCAGATTGCGGCACAGTAATTGCAAGTTCGCAATTGAGTTTTTGCAAAACGATGGGCTCACAAAATTAGAATTTGCTATTTGTTCAAATTTCTATTTTGCGATGCGAATCGACATACATTAGAGAAGGCAATTTTACGATCGCAAACACTTTTTGTAGCGATTTGCAGCGTTTGCAACCTCAATATTGCTTGATATATATGGCCCCTACATCCTTCCCCACTTAGCCAAGGTCTGAGTAATGTTGCACGTTGGATGAACCGAAATGCTTTGAAGCTGAATGGCAATAAAACCGAAGTAATGATTTCTGGGTAATAATCCCGAACTTTGGTGAGTTAACCACAGGCCCGTCTCTTCGGGACCGTTACCCATGCCGGTTGATAAAGGTATAAATCTTGGCTTTATTATTGATAAGAACCTTTCACTTGAGCCGCAAGTCTCCAAACTCACAGCCTCTTATTTTTTCCATTGCCAAACGGCTCAAGAAAATCCTTTGGCTGATTCCTTTGAATACCCAAAGAACGGTTTTGCAGGCCATGGTAACAACCAGGTTGGACTACAGGAATGTTTTGTATCTGGCCCGATAAATCAGTGATCCACCGGTTTCCAATTATCCAGAATGCGTCCGCTTGCCTCTAGGCCTCCTGGTTGCCTTGACATACTTCTGTCTCTCCCTTGCTCCACAAACTACACTGGCTTATGGTAGACTAGCGTATTAAATGTAAGGTTTTAAGCTATGTGTTCCAAGCTAAAGCAAAACCAAAGGGGATGATGGACAGTGTGTTGAACATTGCAAGCACTCACCCCCAGTCAACAGATCTGGCTTTAATCCATCATCATTGTTTAGCTCACTCTACCACCCCAGTTCAGACATGGCCATATGCAAATCAGTCTGACCCTGTGCCTCATGGGAACAGTCCAGCCCGAACTGCCAAGCCATGTCTTCCTGGACCGGAAACAAGCATTCTGGGACCGGTTTCTGGCTAATCAGCCGTCATCAGCCAGGCTTGCTTGAATCCAGTGGCAAAGTGAGCAAAGGATCCACGTCTGGGCATACCCTGCCAACTTAGGGTGAACAAAGCAAAACCAAAGGGTATGATGGACGGAGTGTTGAACATTGCAAGCACTCACCCCCAGTTAACTGATCTGGGTTTAATCCATCATCATTCTTTAGCTCACTCCACCACTTCAGTTCAGACATGGCCATATGCAAATAAGTCTGACCCTGTGCCTCATGGGAACAGTCCAGCCCGAACTGCCAAGCCATGACGTGGTTCCCGTACTTTCCATGCCACTGGAGTCAAGCTATCCTAGCTGATGAGGACTGAAAGCCCGAAACCGGTCCTAGAATGCTTGTTTTCAGTCCAGGGAGGACCTGACTTGGCAGCTCGGGCTGGACTGTTCCCATGGGGCACAGGGTCAAGATTGATTTGCATATGGCTGGGTTCAAACTGGAATGGCATGGGGAGCAAACAAACGATGGATTTAGGCCCAGATCTCTGTACTGGGATGAATGTACGACATTGTTCTGCATTCTTCCCATCAACTGTTGTTTTTGCATACGTTCCGAGCTAGGCATGGCTTCGCCTCTTCATATATCCAAAGTGTGGTGTTACCCTATGTGCCAACTTCGACCTGTGTACCATGCCCAGGGTTCGCTTGGCCCGCATGAATAGCCACCCGTTTTGACACTTAGGCCCTAAACTCTGGAACTCTGGGGCCGATTCACAGAACTAATCTGAGACAAAATCCTAAAGTTACTCCTTTTGGTATTCCCAGAAGGTATTTAGTAGTAGTAAAGGTAGAATTTTGTCTTAAGTTAGGATTTTGTCTTAAGACCTAAACTTAAGACAAACTTAAGTTTAATTTAAGACAAAATCCTAACTTTACTACTACTAAATGTCTTCTGTGAATACCAAAAGTAGAACGTTTTGGATTTTGTCTCAGATTAGTTCTGTGAATCGGCCCCTCTCTTCCTATAGCACTCAGGAGTTGCAATTCTCTACTTACGTTTCGTAAAAATCTGAAGTCTATGCTCTTAAACTGCCCTTAATGAGCTCAGTGGAATCTGCTTTTGGGCTTATGCACCATGTTGCCGTCTGCTCTAGCACCGGGAGACCCTTTTGGGTAGCTGCGTCCTCTAAAAATGCTTTAATATTCAGACCTTTCTACAAGATCACAAAATCCTGCTTTCACTTCTTTTCTGGAGCCCATCCCGCTTATAGAACTCATCCAACATTTTGCATTGACTTCCATGGGGATCATTCAAATCTCCATAAAAGTACTGTTGGCCATGTAAGCTGTTAAAAAAGTATTGCATGCAGTGGGGAATTCATCTAATATTTATTGCTATCAATGTAGATCCTATGATGTAGACCAGAAAGATCAATTGCAAGGTTCATAGCAAGATAAATGACGCGCTTTTAAGTTGAGTAGTATGTCTTTTACCTCTCACAAAGACAGAATTAACGCCTTGCGTTGTTGCTGCACCATGTCCTGGGAACAGATACTCCTTTTTCTAGTCCTTTATCATCCTCCAAACTCGGAAGCAGAGACCCTTTATACTCCTGTGACAACTTAGGACAAGCCTTACTTCACACCTCTAACTTGATTATCCTAGATTTTAACATCAACTTTGGTTACCTCTATGATTCTTAGGTGCAACATTGTCTAGAAACAATACATTCTTTTGGGGGTTTTACAGCTTGTGCAGAGGGCATGCACTTAAGACCACATTTTAGGACATATCAGGGTGCAGAAAGAGTTACTCTTTTTCTGAATCCCAACCCCTACTTTGGGCGAACCACTATTTAATATGCCTTCAGTAAAACTTCTTGTACCAGAACGCCTACCCGGAAACGTCCTATGTCTGGAAGTGAATCAATATTTACAGAAACTTTGGGGTCCTAGAGACTTTTTTGGCCTCTAATCTCACTTTTTCTAAGGTTATAGATGTTATAGCCAATTTTGACAGAACTCTTATTCAAGGTCTATACTAAGAAGGAATGGTTTCTTAACTGGAATCCTGGTTCTCTCTCGGGGAAGTCTCCATTTAAGTCATAAGCACACCCAAATGCGGGGATCCCAGAGTAGTTCTTTACAATATCTCATCTAAAGTGTAGATGTCCAGTTCAAACCAACATAAAGAAACTATGTAAGGATATTGACCAGCTCTTCTCCAGATGGCAGAACCTTCCCCTTACAAGATATGGCAGAGTCAACCTGGTCAAGATGATAATTCTGCCTAAGTTAACCTATTTGTTTAACGCAATACCCCTCATTTTTCCAGATACAATTTTGGCAGATATTCAGGGAAAGATCGGCAGTTTTATTTCCAGGTTATCTTGGAAAAAGCTGAAAAGAAGATTATTAAAGGGGGGGCTAGCACTACCAGATATCAATTGGTATGCTTTATCTTTCCAGTTGAAAAATATTCGATGTCTTCTTTCATGCCCTGACGATTCTAAGTGAGGGAGGATTCTGAATATAATGGTTGGTCAAGAGGGAGGCGAGTCCGGGTTTCTATATACATTTGGAGCAGTAAAATTCTACAAAAAAGTACGCCTAAAGGTTTTAAAATCAGCTCTTTTTGTATGGAACAAAGTTAAAGCAAGATGGAGCATCAAATATTATTTTGAGTGTGCTCCAATCTGGGAGTCTCCAGGTTTGCCCCCATGCCTTAGGGATAGCCTGTCCCTTCCTATTAGGAGAGCAGGAATAAGTATCTGGTCTGATTTAATAACATCAGAAGGGGTCCTTCCGTGGGAGGTACTGAGATCTAGGATAGCGGACTCTCTCTCTAGATTTAAATACATCCAACTCTGCTCCTGGTTCACGGGCGAGAAAGAGAACATCGGTGGTAACTGGGAAATCGAGCGTGCTCTGCTATTTCCAGGGCCTAGGAAGAAGGAAGTTGGGCTCTGGTATAGGAAAATGCTGGAAGCGGAGGAAATGGAGTCCCCCCATTATACTGGGGTTGGAACTCTACTAGGCTGGAGGCAGACTCAGCTACTTTGTATGATAACTCTCTTAAAAGTACTGTATAAATATGTCAGGACAGTTTTTTTTAAAAAAAATCACTTCTACACTATAAACAGGCTCTATTAGACACCGAAAAAGCTGGCGAAGTTTGTAAACCCATCTCCTGTCTGTCCAAGATGTGGACTTACAGAAGCGGATGATATTCACATCTTTTATGACTGTCCGGTAGTGGGACCCTTCTGGGGTAGAGTGGAGAGGGCTATTGAGAGTATTTTTAAAACAAAATTATGCTTGAACTTAGCCAGAGTCATGTTTGGTATGGATGCAGAACTCATTGCTGGATTGAGTGAGACACAAATTGTTTTATTCTTTTCTTTCTTTTCGATTGCTTGAAGAGAAATTTGTAAGATCTGGAAGGATGCCAGCCCTCCATTATATGAAAATTGACTTCGAGCTACACTTAGAATTGCACGTTTAGAATCACTATTAACTCACAATGTAAATATCACGGAGTGGAAACCTTTTATTGAATGGGGGAACGCAATGAGGCTGTTATAGTATATGCAAGGTCCAATGATTACACCATGCCTTGGTATAAAAAGGCAGGCCGGGTTGGCCCCAGGCGAAAGCAAGATCTCCGGCCCGGGGCGCCCAGGATAAGATTGGGCCATGGGAGACAATTTGCACTCGTCCGTGGTGAGATGAGGACAAAAAAAAAAAGTGTAGATATCCATCTTTTTTCAGTAAGGCCTGGAAAGACACTTGGGACATTAATGTTTTGCAGCTTATGAAGAACACTACATTGGTCAATTGGTTCAGATTTCATTAAAAAAAGTGTAAAAACTACATGAAACAATTCAGGCACTTAACTGGATTGTTAAATTTTGTGTTTAAATGTCATTCACAAACGCTTTTCTTAAAGGAAAAAGCTGAAGGAGGAGAGGACAATGTAGCCCCACAGCATGCCATTATGTAAATGTAAAAAGAGCATCTGCTCCTTTAGAGGCTCACGCCCGCCAGTATCCCATCATGGGCAGAAGGTGGCAGTAGCCTCAGTTCTTTATACCGTGACAGAGTTACATATAAAAAGTGTCCAACAATCGGCTCCGCTACCTCCACCAGGGGAGGGTGCATTGCTTATGACCAAGTTTTTTACATTGAAATCAATCCTTCTCAGTCAGGAGCGGGTTGACTACTCCATCGTCCCGCCTGGTTCTGGAGCTCTGTTTTTATCTACATTAGGGGAGGAACTTTCCTCCGCTACGTTTTAATATGCGAACTTTAATGCTCTGGAAGATCTAAATTTGTATTCTGATGATCTACTCAACCCAGGCGTAATTAATCTGTTAAACACCCATAGGATTTTAGGGCTCTCCCAAAGGGTAAGAGCCCCACTCACTCCCTAGGTTATATTCTTGATGGCTTCTGTCCAAAGAATCCTGGGCTAATCGTCAATGTTCCATCTCCCAATCTTTGACGTATCACTGCCTAATTTTATTTAAGCTGGCTGGTACTATACATCATTTTTCGATCCAACATAATGACCTGAGCATTAAGTACCACAAATGGGGAGCAATAAAAACCAAACCCAAGTTTATCACCCGTCTCTCCTAGCACTGCCCCACTGACTGGAAGACTCACGGAAGTACAAGTTACTTACCTTCCGTAACGCTTTTTCTGGTGGATACAGTATCTACCTGTGGATTCCTCACCTTGTGAATATCCCCTGCGCCAGCAGCCATTCGGAAATTTTTGTAGCTCTCCACGCCGGCGAGGTCATGGACGACGTCACAGAGGGTACGACTCCGCTCATGACCCCACTGACGTCACTGGATCCATAACAGGGCCTCGTTGGCGTGATGACGTCAGTTACGCCCCTTTTTTTCGTGCCCCGAGGCACACGGACGGACCGACATAAACAAGTATAGTATACACAATACACAGTATTTGAACCAACACACATAGTGTGAAGACAATTCAAAAGGTAAAAATAATTAAATATTCCCATTGTAAGATACAGTATAAATACTTGCAGGTATAGAAGAGTGGACAATGGGGAGGCGGGTGGGCATGTGAGGAATCCACAGGCAGATACTGTATCCACCAGAAAAAGCGTTACCGAAGGTAAGTAACTTGTTCTTCTGATGGATACATCTGCCAGTGGATTCCTCACCTTGTGAATACAATCCCATAGCAGTCCCCACTCCCGGAGGAGGGTGTCCACTCCTCTATACCAAGAAATCCTGTAGGACGGAACACGCAAAATAACCATCCCTCCTGACTTCGGAATCTAAGCAGTAATGCTTCGCGAAAGTGTGGAGGGAGGCCCAAGTTGCCACTCTGCAAATGTCGTCTACAGGTACACCCCTAGACAAAGCAGATGTAGAAGACTTTGCTCTAGTAGAGTGAGCTCTTATACCCTCTGGAGGTTCCTTACCAGCCAGGGCGTAGCAGATCTTAATGCACAAGATAATCTATCTTGAAAGTGTGCGCTTGTGCACTGCTTTTCCCTTCCTGCAGCCAGCAAATCCCACAAAAGGCTGGTCGTCCACATGATAGTCCTTAGTCTTATTGAGATAAAAGCTGGTGTCCAGACCCCGGTCCAGACACTCCTCACGCCGCACGGCTCCTCCCGAGGGCTCCTACTGATGCTGCCGCCGCAAGTTCGCGGGCTCCTGGTGACTGCTGATTTATTGTTCTGAGTGTATTTTTGTCCTCTGTATTTCTGGAGTTCTGCTCGCCTTTCTGCATTTCTTTACTGTATTTAGGCTCCTGCCTTACTGTTTCCCCCTGCTCTGCCGTTGTTTCCACGTTTTCCCGCCGCTACCCCCCTGCGGCTCTGCCCACTTTGCCTTCTGTAACCCTTCCAATTCGCCGTCCCTCTCCCGCCTCCCAGCTGCTCCCTCCTACTTCGCCTCTTATGGAGCACACCGCCAGGACGAGCAGCAGACGCGCGCAGCGGGTGCGCCAATTGCGCGCCGATGGCGCGCCAAAGGCAAGCCGGTCTACGCCCGTCCGCGCCTGTACCGCGTCCAGTGCTAGAACCCCTGGACCTCGCCGGACCCAAACCGACCGACTGAAATATGACAGCGCCGCCCTCATTGCACTCAACACCGGACAACCGGCCGCCTGCTATCAAGCCACCCCAGACGCACCCACGGACCCTTCACCTGTCAAGCCTGCAAATTCACCTGTCTCAGACCCCGCACTCCGCCCGCCAAAGCCAACAGCAACAACAACAACCACCTCAAGTGCATCCTCCTCAACACCCGCTCCGTCCACAAGCACGCCATCGAACTCTGGGACCTCCTCGACACAACAGCACCTGACGTCCCCTTCCTCACGGAAACCTGGATGAACGCCTCCTCAGCCCCCGACATCGCCATAGCCATCCCGGAGGGCTACAAAATCACCCGAAAATATCGCATCAACAAAACAGGAGGAGGGATCGCCATCATCTACAGGAACACCATCAGTGTCACGACCAACACCGAAGACACCATCTCCACCGCCGAACACCTACACTTCCAGATCCACACCGACCCCCAAACTACCCTCAGAGGAACGCTCATCTATAGACCCCCAGGCCCACGCACACAATTTAGCGAAACCATCACCGACCTCATCAGCCCGCTGTGGCGATTTTGAGATCACGAGGACTGTATTCCAGGTATGCAGAGAAATCAGGAAAACTCATGGAAACTACAAGTCCCAGACTGCCCTGGGATTTCCTAGTGGGATATAAGCACTTCCTTTCCAAGGGGAAAGTGCTTGTCAATTAACCTGGAGGAGAATCGGAAGGGCGGATGGTGTTCCCCGCCGGATCCCAGCGTGAAGATTACAGCCTTTTTGGGAAGCCTGTTTATCCTGGAACCGAGTGCTTGCATGCCGGCTGGTATTGTAACCACTTTCTAAATGTTTGTGAGAAAAGCGCGGGCTCGCCTTTTCTCTCCGTGTACAGAAATCTTGGAACTTCTGATACTTTGTTGCAGATCTTTAGTAATTGTAGCCGCGGTACACTGTGAGGCGCGAGACGCTTCTAAATCAACCCGCGAGATAATTGAAAGTGTATCAGTTTCTGTAAGCGCGACCGGCCTTTGGACGCGCTTAGAGAAAAACGCTTCGAGTTTGTAGAAAGATACATTGTGTGTATTTAGCAGGTACTGAACCCAGAAGCCTATCGCCTGCTCTTTTTTCACCGAGACTTTTGTAGTACAATTGAGGATAACAGTATCTTATCTTTGTGCCGGAGCCAATTAATCCGGTTGTGGATCTTTCAGCCCCTGCATTGTGAAGGAAACAATCTTAGGGAGCACGAGGGACAGGAAAGTGCCTTTCTTGAAGGGGACTAGTGCTGAGGAGAGGCACGTGTTATTGATATTTAGCCTCCGGACCTGGCATTGTTTGGAGTTCCTGATTTTGGCATAAGTGATAAAAGACTGGGATTACACTGGATAATAAAGGAAGGGAATAGAGGAATTCTGGTGAGTGAAGGAAAGGCCCGGTCATATATAAGAGAAGGAGGGGTCATTGAGTATATTAGTAATTGTGTGTTTTGTCATCCCACCTACAGCGTTGAAGGTATCCTAGACCCAGCCCAGAGAGTAAAGCAAGTCCCTGTGAGAAAAGGAGAGAACACACCTTCATCCTCTTTCCCTTTTTTCCACTGTGGCGCGGAGTCTGACAGAGTTGTTTATATTCTCTGTTGGGTTTTTGTGTTGTGAGGAAATAAGGGGCTTAGCATCAGATATCGTCTCTGCTTGGCTACAGGACAAGGTTAGTGGTGTTCATGGTTCTTACACTACTGCCAATCACGACAGATTGACAAGCCCAAGTGTATGAGCCCGGCCCAGACGATGAATATAGAAAGTGTGTTGAACTCTGTAGTAGAGAGCCTTGCTGCTCTGCAACAGGAGGTCGCTACTTCTAGAACGGAGAATCAGGTGTTATATAAGGAAGTGGGGGTGCTTCGGACAGAAGTGGCAGGGTTAGCACGTAAACAAACAGGAGGGGCGTCTTACATCAAGCCAGCCACATTCCAACCCCCTGCATCTACGGTCTCTCAGGGAGCTGAAGGGGGGGGGGGTTTTCTCTGTCCTCCTCAGACACTTCCTCACCTCCTGACACTGTACCCACCGTGCATGTGATACAAAGCACGGGTATTCCTCTTGCGCCCCCTGAAAGGTTCTATGGGGATCCCCGTAAGTTCGAGACCTTCCTGAACCAGTGTAGGTTACACTTTTTGTGTAAACCAGGGGTGTTCCAGGAAGATGGAGCAAAAACGGCGTTCATGATGTCGTATATGGGAGGCAATGCATCTAGTTGGTCGATTCCCTTGGTGGAGAGAAACGATCCTGTGCTGCACAATTTCGAGGACTTTTGTTTCGAACTCCGAAGACTTTTTGATAGGAAGCTACACA
Organism: Lissotriton vulgaris; assembly: GCF_964263255.1. Classification (NCBI taxonomy): domain Eukaryota; kingdom Metazoa; phylum Chordata; class Amphibia; order Caudata; family Salamandridae; genus Lissotriton; species Lissotriton vulgaris. The sequence goes on along the minus strand of NC_141690.1, from coordinate 267,449,662 downwards.
TGCTGTCCTTGGATAGAGAGCTATTAACATTGCGCCAAGGGTCTCAAGACTTGCTTTCTTACATCACTTTGTTTAATCGACTAGTGGTTGAAACAGAGTGGCCCACGGCGAAAAGAATATCTATCTTCTATCAAGGACTAAGAGGGGAGCTTAAAGACGTGTTGGCACAAGTAGTGCAGCTCCCTTCTACCTGTGAAGAGTTGATCGACCTGACAGTCCAATTGGACCACCGACTTCTGGAAAGAAGGGGTGATAGGAACAGAGGAGAAGGACGTTTCTTCCATCCCCGGTTCAAGAATACCACAGAGGAGCATCCGAAATCGCCTGATGGGGTAGAGCCTATGCAGATCGGAGGTATAAGGGGACCCCTCTCAAAGGAAGAGAAGGAGAAGAGAAGAAGACTGAAGCAATGCCTGTATTGTGGCAAGGGAGGCCATTTCATTAAGGACTGTAGGGCGAGGAATGCCTTGCCGGGAAGATTCCAAGGGCCAAATACCCAAGCGATGATTCAATCAGGACGACCGGCGGAAAACTAGAACGCCCAAATCAGGAAGAGGTCTCTGCCTTGGGTTGTAAATTACAAACGATCTCACCAATACTTGCAAACACCTTGCATCCCGCAGTAGCTCATATGAACCTGAAGGTCACCCTTTGGGTTAATTCTCGTGAAGCTATGGAAATCGATGCATTACTGGATTCAGGTGCTACAGGCAACTACATCGATCAAGAATATGCGATGAAGATCGGAATCGTCTGCGAGAAGAAGGACAAACCGGAGTTAGTGAAAGCAGTCGATGGGACTGTCTTGTCATCGGGCCCTGTGTCCTATCATACACGTGCGTTATTGATGCAGACGAACCAGAATCATCAGGAACATATACAATTCGATCTGATTGACGCGCCACAGTTCCGACTCATCCTTGGTATGCCGTGGTTGACCCTTCACGATCCTAAGGTTAGTTGGGCGGCGCGAACCATCACTCTATCATCGGATTTTTGTAAAGAGAATTGTAGGCAAGCTTTGCCTGACCTGGAAAAGAATAACATCACGCCCTCTGTGTGTTTGGCAACAGAGTGTACCCGAGGACACTATTGTTGCGCCACGGTTCTTCCTGAAGAATACAAGGCTTACCGATCATTGTTCGACAAACAGAAGGCAACGGAGTTACCTCCACATCGAGTGTATGATTGCCCTATTGATCTCGTTCCGGGAGCAGACATACCGTGTAGTCGAGTATATGCCTTGACTGAAAAAGAGACGCGGTATCTGAGGAATTACCTCAATGAGAATTTGGCTACGGGATTTATTCGGCATTCTACATCGTGTTGGCACAAGTAGTGCAGCTCCCTTCTACCTGTGAAGAGTTGATCGACCTGACAGTCCAATTGGACCACCGACTTCTGGAAAGAAGGGGTGATAGGAACAGAGGAGAAGGACGTTTCTTCCATCCCCGGTTCAAGAATACCACAGAGGAGCATCCGAAATCGCCTGATGGGGTAGAGCCTATGCAGATCGGAGGTATAAGGGGACCCCTCTCAAAGGAAGAGAAGGAGAAGAGAAGAAGACTGAAGCAATGCCTGTATTGTGGCAAGGGAGGCCATTTCATTAAGGACTGTAGGGCGAGGAATGCCTTGCCGGGAAGATTCCAAGGGCCAAATACCCAAGCGATGATTCAATCAGGACGACCGGCGGAAAACTAGAACGCCCAAATCAGGAAGAGGTCTCTGCCTTGGGTTGTAAATTACAAACGATCTCACCAATACTTGCAAACACCTTGCATCCCGCAGTAGCTCATATGAACCTGAAGGTCACCCTTTGGGTTAATTCTCGTGAAGCTATGGAAATCGATGCATTACTGGATTCAGGTGCTACAGGCAACTACATCGATCAAGAATATGCGATGAAGATCGGAATCGTCTGCGAGAAGAAGGACAAACCGGAGTTAGTGAAAGCAGTCGATGGGACTGTCTTGTCATCGGGCCCTGTGTCCTATCATACACGTGCGTTATTGATGCAGACGAACCAGAATCATCAGGAACATATACAATTCGATCTGATTGACGCGCCACAGTTCCGACTCATCCTTGGTATGCCGTGGTTGACCCTTCACGATCCTAAGGTTAGTTGGGCGGCGCGAACCATCACTCTATCATCGGATTTTTGTAAAGAGAATTGTAGGCAAGCTTTGCCTGACCTGGAAAAGAATAACATCACGCCCTCTGTGTGTTTGGCAACAGAGTGTACCCGAGGACACTATTGTTGCGCCACGGTTCTTCCTGAAGAATACAAGGCTTACCGATCATTGTTCGACAAACAGAAGGCAACGGAGTTACCTCCACATCGAGTGTATGATTGCCGTATTGATCTCGTTCCGGGAGCAGACATACCGTGTAGTCGAGTATATGCCTTGACTGAAAAAGAGACGCGGTATCTGAGGAATTACCTCAATGAGAATTTGGCTACGGGATTTATTCGGCATTCTACATCGCCTGCCTCATCCCCCATGTTTTTCATTCCGAAGAAGGACTGCGACGAGTTACGACCATGCATCGATTACAGATCCATCAATAGAATGACCATCAAGAATCGATATCCGCTCCCTCTTATACAGGTGCTGTTGGATCAATTGAAGGGTGCCCGTTTCTTTATCAAGCTCGATCTTAGAGGGGCGTATCATCTGGTCAGAGTCCAGAAGGGAGATGAGTGGAAGACGGCGTTTCGAACAAAGTTCGGGTTGTTCGAATATAGAGTGATGCCATTCGGGCTCTGTAACGCCCCTGCCGCCTTCCAATATTTCATGGATGAAGTATTGAGAGGTTGTCTAGAAATCTTTTGTATTGTGTATATCGATGACATTTTGATCTATTCGTCGACCCTTCATGAAAATGAGGAGCATGTGAAGATCGTTCTCAGGAAGTTGCAACATCATTCCTTGTATGCCAAGCTTGAAAAATGCCTGTTTCATGTCACGGAGGTCGCATTTCTTGGATATGTCATCAACGCCAATGGATTCCAAATGGATACTAGTAAGATCGAGGCGATCATCGGATGGAGTACGCCTACAAATGTGAAATCCGTTCAAAGTTTCCTTGGCTTTGCCAATTACTATAGACGGTTCATCAAGGATTTTTCAAAGATAATCCATCCCATCTCCAGCTTGTTGAGAAAAAACACACCGTTTGTATGGAACCAAGAAGCTGCTATCTCCTTCCAGTATCTGAAAGATCAGTTTACCCAAGCTCCCATCCTTCGCCATCCGGATCCTCAAATACCCTTCGTGTTGGAAACGGATGCTTCGCAATATGCAATAGGGGGTATACTATCACAACGCCATCCTGACACTGGTCAACTGCATCCTGTTGCCTTTTTCTCCAAGAAATTGACGCCTTGCGAGATCAACTATTCCATCTCGGATAAAGAACTCCTGGCTATTAAAAGGGCATGTGAAGAATGGCGTCACTACCTATTGGGAGCTGTTCACACAGTTGAAATCTACACAGACCATCGAAATCTTCTGTTCTTGAAAACCACGAAGGCGCTTACGCCTCGGCAGTTGAGATGGACATTGTTCTTCTCAGATTATGATTTTATTATCAAGTACAGACCTGGACCACAGAATGGTAAAGCGGATGCCCTGTCTCGCATAGGTGAAACTGAAGACCAACATGCAGGAACCACGGAAGAACCCCCACTAATCCTGAAAGAAGCAAGTGGTTGTCTACCCGCTATAGCCTTGTTGGCTACACAGGACTTTCTGGACGACGTGAAGATAGCCCTGGCAGAGTCAGATGTACAAGCATGGATACAAGAAGATCCGGCACATCGAATGGAGAAAGATGATCTTGCTTACCATGGGTCCGCTATCTATGTACCCACTGAGATCTTACAGCTGCAAGTCCTGAAATGGGTACACGACTCCCCCCTAGGAGGCTATTTGGGAATCTACAAGACCATAGTAGGTGTGGAACGTGAGTTCTGGTGGTCCAACCTTAGAGTTGATGTGAGACAGTATGTCAAAAACTGTACTGTCTGCATGCAAGGGAAATCCGTCCATGTCAAACCCATGGGACTTCTGAGGCCTCTGCCTATTCCTCCAAAACCCTGGCACACATTGTCTATGGACTTCATCGTTGAAATGCCACCCTGTAATGAAAAGACCGTGATCCTGGTGGTCGTTGACCATTTGACAAAAATGGGTCATTTCATTCCGTTGACGAGTCTTCCTACTTCAGCTGAACTGGCGCAGGTGTTTCTGCAACATATCGTTAGAGCACATGGCATTCCTTGCGTGCTCATTACGGATCGAGGAACCCAATTTACTTCCCAATTCTGGAAGGCTCTTTGTAAGACCATGGACGTCGATGCTCGTCTCTCTTCCTCCTATCACCCCCAGACTGATGGCAAAACTGAACGTCTGAACCAGACGTTGGAACAGTATCTACGCTGCTTTGCTCTGCAAAATGATATGGACTGGACGATGTTAATTTGGATGGCTGAGTTTGCATATAATAATGCCATACACTCCACCTTGGGTTGTTCTCCTTTCTTTTGTTTGTATGGTTATCATCCCAATGCCCTTCCCTTTGAGGTACCCGTGCATGCCCCTGTGCCCAGCATTCATGAACATCATGCCCATCTCAAGGCGGTGTTGGTGGCAGCCCGTAACAGCTTGGCGAGTGCTCAGTCTTCCCAGAAACGCTTTACTGATAGGAAGAGATCACCAGCACCTGAATATGGGGTGGGTGGCAGGGTGTGGCTTTCCACTAGGCACATACATTTGTAAGGGGAAAACAAGCTGAAACCTAAGTATGTGGGGCCTTACAGCATAGTGGAGGTTATTAACCCTATGGCTCTGAGATTGTCCCTCCCTGATTCCTGGAAGATACATCCCGTATTTCATGTTTCCCTACTCCTTCCTTGTCCTGATGGTGCAAGAATACTGGATAGGCCACTTCCTATTGACATTGATGGGCAGGAGGAATATGAGGTGCAGGCTATCCTTGACTCCCGTATGGTTAGGGGTAGGATCCAATACTTGGTTGGGTGGAAGGGTTACGGACCTGAGGAAAGAACGTGGGAGCCTTTGGCCAATCTGAATTGTCCTGAGTTGGTCGCGCACTTCCATGAGACGTATCCTGGGAAGCCGGGACGACCGCCGGGACGGCAGTCCTCGAGAGGGGGTTCTGTGGCGATTTTGAGATCACGAGGACTGTATTCCAGGTATGCAGAGAAATCAGGAAAACTCATGGAAACTACAAGTCCCAGACTGCCCTGGGATTTCCTAGTGGGATATAAGCACTTCCTTTCCAAGGGGAAAGTGCTTGTCAATTAACCTGGAGGAGAATCGGAAGGGCGGATGGTGTTCCCCGCCGGATCCCAGCGTGAAGATTACAGCCTTTTTGGGAAGCCTGTTTATCCTGGAACCGAGTGCTTGCATGCCGGCTGGTATTGTAACCACTTTCTAAATGTTTGTGAGAAAAGCGCGGGCTCGCCTTTTCTCTCTGTGTACAGAAATCTTGGAACTTCTGATACTTTGTTGCAGATCTTTAGTAATTGTAGCCGCGGTACACTGTGAGGCGCGAGACGCTTCTAAATCAACCCGCGAGATAATTGAAAGTGTATCAGTTTCTGTAAGCGCGACCGGCCTTTGGACGCGCTTAGAGAAAAACGCTTCGAGTTTGTAGAAAGATACATTGTGTGTATTTAGCAGGTACTGAACCCAGAAGCCTATCGCCTGCTCTTTTTTCACCGAGACTTTTGTAGTACAATTGAGGATAACAGTATCTTATCTTTGTGCCGGAGCCAATTAATCCGGTTGTGGATCTTTCAGCCCCTGCATTGTGAAGGAAACAATCTTAGGGAGCACGAGGGACAGGAAAGTGCCTTTCTTGAAGGGGACTAGTGCTGAGGAGAGGCACGTGTTATTGATATTTAGCCTCCAGACCTGGCATTGTTTGGAGTTCCTGATTTTGGCATAAGTGATAAAAGACTGGGATTACACTGGATAATAAAGGAAGGGAATAGAGGAATTCTGGTGAGTGAAGGAAAGGCCCGGTCATATATAAGAGAAGGAGGGGTCATTGAGTATATTAGTAATTGTGTGTTTTGTCATCCCACCTACAGCGTTGAAGGTATCCTAGACCCAGCCCAGAGAGTAAAGCAAGTCCCTGTGAGAAAAGGAGAGAACACACCTTCATCCTCTTTCCCTTTTTTCCTCTGTGGCGCGGAGTCTGACAGAGTTGTTTATATTCTCTGTTGGGTTTTTGTGTTGTGAGGAAATAAGGGGCTTAGTATCAGATATCGTCTCTGCTTGGCTACAGGACAAGGTTAGTGGTGTTCATGGTTCTTACACTACTGCCAATCACGACACCCGCACGACATAGCCTCACCAGAATACATCCTCCTAGGAGACCTGAACTTTCACCTGGAGAACAACAACGACAACACCACCACCATCCTGCTCGACAACCTCGCCAACCTCAGACTCAAGCAACTGGTATACACCCCCACCCACCTCGCCGGCCACACCCTCGACGCCATCTTCTCCGCCCGTAACCACGTCGTCTTCAACCACTCGAAAGGACTACACTGGACCGACCACAGCTGCATACACTTCACATTCAAGAAGACTACATCTCAACGCCACACACATCGGATCCCCTGCAGATGCTGGAGCGAAATCACCACCGAACAGCTTACCACGTAACTGAGCCAGAACCCCCCTGCCGACACCAATATAACCGACACCAACGACGCAGCTCTCATCTTCGTACTGTGGATCACCAACTGCGCCGACGTCCTCGCTCCACTGAAAAACCCCCACAGCAAGACCACCATCAGAAAACCCTCATGGTTCACCAACGCCCTCAAAGCCGCAAAGAGATCCTGCCGAACGCTCGAATAGACCTGGCGCCAAGAACGGATGACAGGAAACATGACAGCCCTCAAAGCCGCCACCCACGAATACAGCAGATCCGGACCACCAAGAGGACATCGTTCAAAGAGCGACTGGACAACAACACCCATAACAGCAAGGAACTCTTCAGCATCGTCAAAGAACTCTCCAACCCCAACGCCAGCAACAATGACATCACCCCCTCGCAAGACCTCTGCAACTCCCTCGCCACATTCTTCCACCGCAAAATTGCAGATATACACAACAGCTTCGGACCCCATACTCCAATCCCGGACACAACACCAGCGACCCCCACCATCACCATCAACTCCTGGACGCCCATCAGCAACGAAGACACCATCCACACCATGAGCACAATCCACTCCGGTTCCCCCTCCAACCCGTGCCCCCCATCAATTCTTCAACAAAGCCGGCACCACCATCGCACCCCACCTGCGGAACGTCCTTAACAGCTCCTTCACGTCAGCAACATTCCCTGAGAGCTGGAAACATGCAGAGATCAATGCCCTCCTGAAGAAACCCACAGCAGTACCCAAGGACCTCAAGAACTTCTGACCCATCTCCCGGCTAAAGTCATCGAGAAGACCGTCAACAAACAGCTGACTGCTTTCCTCGAGGACAACAACTTGCTCGACCCTTCCCAGTCCGGCTTCCGAGCCAACCACAGCACCAAGACCGCCCTCATCGCAGCCACAGACGACATCAGAACCCTGATAGACAGCGGAGAAACCGCCGCCCTCATCCTCAGCAGCCTTTGACACCGTATGCCACCGCACCCTAATACACCGCCTCAGCAACACTGGAATCCAAAAAAAAGGCCCTGGAATGGATCACCTCGTTGTGGTAAATAATTAATTACCCTGTCATAATTTCTATACATTAATAAGGATCATGCATATAATGAGAGGCAGAGTCCGTGGTGTCCGATTCAGAAGGGCTTTAATTCAGAAATTCGAGTTACTGGAGAATCGGGTTCCATCTCCACTAGGGATCAGGAAGGATCGTCATCTAAATCTTTATTCACAGAACACATTATATATAGTTAAAACATACATTGACTTGGATAGAGAAGGCGGAGCGCTCCAGGCGGAGCAAGTGAAAGAGAGAGATAAGAGCACATGGGCGTGAAAGAAGGCGTACACATGGGTGTTCACTAGATGAGTCATAGGTATGTCATAGGTGGGTGGATGCATAGAGGGGGTCTGCATGGTCAGCAGGAACCTTTACCCTACTTGTGCGCGCAAAATTGGTCATGACGTGGAATTGACGTGTAACTGGGGAGAGCTGGAGGGAGCTGACTTTAGTGCTAGTAGAGGAGTCTTGGATGTCAGAACGACCTGCACCCCTGGTATTATCTGATATCTTGTGTTTGGAGGATGTATTGTCTGAAGTAAAGGTCGCTCGAGCAAAGGCTGCTCATCACTAATGCTAGTGTGTGCATATATTTCTTTGTGCATTGCGGGGGCCATGGGCCTTCTATGGCAGCAGGTTCAGTAAATCACTTGGATGGAGACAGGAAGGCTAGGCCCTATTTTCCGCAGGCGGAATATGTTTACCCTTTTCATGAGACAGGAATGTGTTTCTGTAGAGCAGAGCAGATAACTGTAGGCAAAATACGGTCTTGGCAGGCCTAGCTGGGCACCTCTCGGCTGAGCAGGAAGTAAGTGAGAGGTCAGGGATTCATAACTAAAGTATGTCAGGAGACTTGAAGCCTGAATTCGGGTCCTGGCTCGGCTGAGCCACAAAAACGAGTTCATCTCGATTTTTAGACGTGTACCATGTAAATGCATTGGCAGCATAGGCCTCAGTGCAGAATTAACGTTTCATTCATGGAAGGCCTGGTGACTGACATGCTAACATTGGACGGAAATGCAGAGCCATTATTATTACAGGCATGAGGAGGAATTGCATGATGACATGATCATACATGGGGAATATGTACATACATAGGGTGCGTGTAGGGGACACACTGGCCACGTAAAATTTCTATTTCCTCATCCCCTCCTTGTCCCCTACTGTGCCCTTCAGGACACATCTATATTCATGATACCATATATCTGATGCTACAGCATCATTTGCTCGTCTTTTTTCTTTTGTACACGTGGACGTGGAATACAGGCAGTGGCACACAAGCCGCAAATCACTGGGCCACATTGCAGACAGAGACAGCAACTGAATATAACTAGTAGTATCACACCTAGGAATGATAATACTTTCCATCCCCATGCTGATATTACACTCCAGAGCCAACCGGACCAAGTCCATGTGCCTGGATTTTGGTGTATCTCGTGAGCTATCTTATGGAGTCTTGTTATTGCTGCGTATACAGATGGCGCGTTATTAGGAATAAACACACAACAACTGGAGCCGATCACTCTACAAGCCCCGCCCCTATCTGCCAGAATGACGTCAAGAACAAGGCGGTTCTGAAGAACAACAAGTCTCATAGCAGACTGCTCCTCGGTCAAGGTTCCTAAAGCAGAAGTAGTCTCATTCACTACTGCTTCCAAAGTTCTTGTTAACCTGCGTATGAGTTTACTGTTTTGGACGGGACCTATGAAGAAATAGAATCCTTTATTGAAATCTGTATATTGCTCCAAAGCTGTCTCAGTCTGATCGACAACTGGGGATTCGGTCTCCCTCGTGAGTCTCGATGATAATGGGTTGGGGCTAGAAAAACAGGTGGTAGTAGGAACGCTATATAACACGTCCCACCCCAGTCTAAGGGCAGACGCACATAGGCAGTCTGACCGCAAATGAAATAGGAATGGCGGGAAGCTTTGAAAGTAGACTTTCCTTTATCATTAAACTCGACCACAGTATTACAATCACTGTGACCTAAATGCACTGAGCCTTTCTTTCTAACGCATAATTCACCTTTTACTGGTAAAACTGTTATGAACGGTGAACCTATATTTGTCTCGGACTGGACATTCAGAATCATAAGGTTAAGGGAAACATTTCCTAGTTCATATACTTCATTTTCTAGATCTGTTCCTTTCCTTTGGGGAAAACCATCTTTGTCTGGAAAACATGTCTTATTCATGACTATATTCAAATCTCCCCAAATCCATTCACTCTGGGAATCTGCGAACCTTCTGTCTTGTGATGATGACATTAAAGCAAACCATGCTCCGCACGAACCATTGTGCGAGAACGGGTAAGGAAAGAGGGGCAGAACTCCCTTCGTTTTCTGATAAGGTGGGAGTCGGCCACATACCCAGCAATTCGTTACATTGCTGGTCTGATGAGAATGGTGTAACATGCGAATAAAAGTATTGTTGCGCAGTGCTAGTCGATATGACAGTTCATGAGGTGGCAGATCACTGAATGTGTGCTCTACAGTGTCATTGAAGGAAGAATGTATATGTGAACCAAGAGGAAAGAAAACATGTAGCGTCAAGCTTATACATATAATCGATATACTTAGAAGAAACATAATAATCAGAGTTACTATGCATCTGCTGCGTAGGGTCTTGCAGTATTTCTCTTTCTTATCTCTCTGTCTAGTATTTGGGTCTACGATCTTATACATGTCAGGAACCTGTCTAACCGATTCACCACAGGGTGGACTTAAACAATTAAACGCTGTCTGACTTACTAGACCGTAGCTTTAACTTATACTCCTGTTGCGTAGTCTTTTCTAGCAAAGGGAGTTTTGAGTCACTGGTTTCTGGGCAGTCCTTAGTTTCGATTACAGTTCCGTGTCCATGGAATCTTTTAACGTGTTGGGCATGGATCCAGCCCTTCCTTCCCTCGACCTTGACGGCGGTCCTCGTTGTCAGAAGCACTAACTTCGGTGCTCGCCAGCGGGGCTCGAGAGGACTTGAACGATCAAATTTCCGGACAAAGACAGTATCCCCTGGAACGATGGAATGGTCCTTCACTTGGGTGTTGTCGGGGGAAGGCGGCTGCAACCTGTGAACGACAAGAGAGGAGTGCAGACATCAAGGAAGCCAGGTAATCTGTCAGCATATTACTGTCAACATCGGTAATTCTTTTTGGCATAGGCGTACCCCACATATTCGGCGGTCTACCAAAAACCACCTCGTACGGGGACAGTCCTGTTCTGGAATGAGCTACCATACGCATGTAAAAGAGGTCAACCGGCAAGGCTACCATCCAATCCATGCCTTTTTCTGCACAGACATTCGCTAATTTTGTCTTGAGTGTCTGATTGTGTCTCTCAATGAGTCCGGCTGTCTCTGGGTGTCGTACACAATGGAACTTCCACTGGTACCCTAACAGAAGAGATACTTGTTTCATTAATTCAGAGGAGAATGGCTGACCGTTATCTGAGTACACGACACGGGGCAAACCGTAATGCGGAAAGAACTCTCGAACCAACTGTCTGGCAGTGGTCACAACAGTGTAATCTGGGACTGGGTACGCTTCTGTCAATCTAGATAGTGCACATACAACTACTAGGACATACTTGTATCCTCGACATCTGTCCATCTGGATATAATCCATCTGGAGGACTTCAAAAGGGTGGTCAGGAGGATGAAATCCACCTTGTTCCACGGGAATGCCTTTGCCTGGATTGAACTGGCAACAGATCATGCAGGTACGCACTTTCTGTTTTGCTGCTGCACGCAGGTGCTTGTTGAACCAAATATTCTGTAAACTGTCTAACATAGCCTTTTCTCCTAAGTGTGCTGGACTATGTGCTGTATTTATGATAACTTGTACCATGGAGTCAGGAAGAAACCATGTGGCTTTGCCTTTTGTCATCCAACCCTGGTCAGTCTGGACCCCTCCTTGTTCAGTCCATTTCTTTATTTCGTCTGGAGTGGCATGTGTCTGTATGTCGAGTACATCTTGTGAAGGATCCCTGACTGTCATGCAATTTGTCAGTGATGGTACTTCTGTCTTTGTCGTGTCTGTGGGAGTGTCCGTTGGAGTCTGAGCTGTAAGTTTAGCTGTTCGATCTGCCAGATCGTTACCCTGGGAAATGGTGTCTGTGACTTTAGTATGTGCTTTGCACTTCATGATAGCTATGGCTGTAGGCAAGTGTATTGCATCTAACAGAGCCTGAATGAGGGGACCATGCTGAATTTTGGCCCCATGAGAGGTCAAGAAACCTCTCTCCTGCCACAAAACTCCGAAGTCGTGAACGACTCCGAAGGCATACTGCGAATCTGTGTATATGTTTACTTTCAAGTTCTTGGCTCGTATGCAGGCTTGGGTCAGAGTGATGAGCTCTGCTGCTTGGGCTGACAGTGTGTCAATTCGATGTGTCTCTATGACTTCAGTATCAGTGGTCACTGCATATGCGGCCACTATCTCTCCTGTGCTTGTTCTCATGCATGAACCATCCACATAAAGTGTCAGGTCTGGGTCTGGCAGTGCAATGTCTGTCAAGTCTTGTCTTGGCTTCGTCACTGTATTTACTACTTCCACACAGTCATGTGGTGCAGTGTCTGTTGTGCTTGAGGGCAAGAGTGTAGCAGGGTTTAAAGTGTTGCATCGTCTGATCTCTATGTGTGGCTGGAATAATGTCAGTTCATATCCTGTCAGTCTTGCTACAGTCAGATGTTGTGTCTGAGTCCTGTTCAAGAGAACTTCCACTGCATGTGAAACCTGTACTGTCAGGGGGTGTCCTAACACTATGGAATCACTCTGTCTTATTGCTAGAGCTGTTGCTGCAACTGATTTCAGGCACGCAGGCAGAGCCTGGGCCACTGGATCCAATGTACTAGAAAAATAAGCACAAGGCTTGTGTGTTCCTGCTTGATCTTGTGTAAGGACAGATAATGCTGTTCCATCTCGTTCAGTGACAAAAAGTGTAAAAGGCTTACTGTAACAAGGAGTCGCTAAAACTGGTGCTTGACATAGAGCTTTTTTCAATTCTTCAAATGCAAGTGTATGTTCTTGTGTCCAAGGGAGGACAGTCGAAGACACTGCCTCCTGTGTTGTTAGCTGTATGAGTGGTTTGGCTAGATATGCATACTGGGGAATCCATTGTCTGCAGTAAGAAGTGAGGCCAATAAAGGCCCGTACTTCCTTTTGTGTCTTGGGCTGTGAAAGATTTGCAATTAACTGAATGTGGTCTTGTGTTAGCTGTCTACCCCTCTTGGACAGCAAGTGTCCAAGGTACACCACTTGCTGTGCACAGAATTGCAACTTCGAAGGGGACACTTTGTGCCCCTTGTCTGCCAGAAAGTATAAGACTGTCAGTGATGCATGTTCGCAGTCTTTTTCTGTTCGTGCTGTAATCAAGATGACATCGACATATTGAAGCAGTGCGGTGTCGGCAGGCATGTGAATACTGTCTAGTTGTCTTTTCAATGCTTGGCTGTAAATACTAGGACTTTCTGTGAATCCTTGAGGAGCCCTCGTAAATTTAAAACTGCGTCCATTTAAACAGAATCCGAAAAGGTACAGGCTCTCTGGATGTATTGGGACACTGAAGAAGGCATTCTTAAGATCGATTACAGTAAAGAACGTCGCCTCGGAATCAATTGCAGTCAGTAATGAAGAAATGTCTGGGACCACTGGGTACTGGGGTATTATGCACTTGTTCAGTTCTCGGAGGTCAATCACTAGTCTGTAGACTTGTGGTGCATTCGGGTTAGTTCGTTTAAGAATAGGGATGACAGGTGAATTACATACATTTGAGTCAGTTTCTACTACCACTCCCTGTGCAATGAGTTCGTCAACAATTTTCAGTAATGCTACTACGGCATCAGGTGGTAACTTGTATTGCCGGATTCGTGGCAGTACTACTCCATTTTTGAGAGTGACACGGTGTGGTGTAATGTGCATGTAACCTACATCAGTCGGACCTTGCGCCCATAAGTGCTGTGGTACATTCTGGAGTCTGGGATCAAAATCTTTCAACACATTATGTCCTTTAAAATCACGTAAAAACAATCGCACTCCTTCCGGAGAACAACAAATTACTGCTCCTAGTTCTTTCAATGTCTTTATACCAAGCAAATTTTCTGGACATGACTTAGTAAGTAACAAGTCTGTGGTACGGGACAATGGACCGACTCCTAGGGAAACTGGCTTTGACACTTCGTTAACAATAGGCTTTCCTGAAAATCCCAGGGAAATATTCTGTGAGCCTGAGAGGGGTGCCCCTGGAACCTCGTCATGACTGATGGTAGTTCTGCTCGCCCCTGTGTCAATCAGAAATTTTCTGTCTTTTCCCAATACACGACTATGTACATAGGGACCCTCTTGATCTACAGGAACCTCAATAAGGGGCAAGCCAACCTCCCTCTCTAGGCTATTTCATGAGTACTGTTGATATTCTGGATAGTCTGACTGTGCGTACTGGTACATTTGTTGCGTGACATGTTGTGTGGCAGCTATGGGTTGCGGTACAGCTACTGTCTGTTGCGTGTTCTGTGGCGTTTGCGTGTTCTGTGGGGTGCTATTCTGTCTAGGAGGATGCGGTCTTTCTTTTGTCTTGCCTGTAGCTATATTGTGTTTCAGGACGGCACATTCATTCACATAGTGACCTGGTTGCTTGCAATACTTACAGTTCCCTTTAACAGGAGCTGTGCCCTTTTTATGTCCATCAGCTGGTACTGATTGTGCGACTAGCACTTTCATTTTCGTATCTTTCATGCGTCTCTTTTCATGTTCCTGTTCCTCTCTAATTCGGTTCTGGTGGTATTGTAACATTTGCAACATTTGGGAAGGGCTATTTGCTTGCCAGGTACTCTCAACCTTCAGTACTCTATTTCTGATCGGGGGTAAGGAATTCTCCACTAATTTGTTCACAAAAAGATGTGGATACGATTCACTATTTGTCTTAAGGCCACTATTAATAGTAAAACATTTTTAGAATCTAGAATAAAAATCACTGGTGTCTTCGTCTTGTTTCTGTTTACAGGCTGAAATAGCATCCCAATCTTCCTTTTTAGTAGTCAATAATCTCGGCAGGACCTGTATCAATAGCTCAGGTAATGCTTTGGCTTTGTCCCCAAGACCAACACCAGGGTGCCGGCCTTTATCCTCTGCTTCCAATTCTGCCCAATTTATCTTTTTCTCTCCCACCTCCCAGTCTTTCTCTTTAAGCTTTTCGTAAATGCCTGCTGGTAACAGTACTTTTAATAATTTAATGATGTCAGCGTATGTGTAATCCCCTATGCGGAGAATGTCTTTTAATTCACTGTGGAATCCCCTCGGGTCTTTATCATGGCAGGGCAGCATCTTTTTCATTTCCAGTATTTCTATTTTCGTCAAGGGTGTGTAAACATATACTAGTTGAAGCTCATTATTTTCATTTTTGACGGGATGTACCTCTCGTAGGGGGTTCTGTCTGTCTATGTGTAAGATCTTCCTGTCGTGGTGTGGAGCAGGAATCATGTGCGTGGTCAGAAAAGACAAGTACTTATGTCGTTGGTCTAGAATGACATTAATTAATTCGGTACCTAGGCCTCTCCATCTTTCTAGGAGTATATCGTCCAGTAATTTATACAAGGGACCGGGATCAGAACGTTGACTCTCGTACAACGTGATCAGATGTTGAACCATGTAAATACCAGCCAAACGCTGTTCTTCCGGAGGAAGGCTTAAAAAGGTCTGAGCCACTACGTCATCATTATATATATTAGAATTAGACGCCCATTGAACGGCTGACCGGGCTAGTTCCTGTTCATGTATAGTATGGGGTCTATCGCCCCCGCCCCCTGCTCGTCTTTTCAGTGAGTTCTCAGTAGCTTGGAATAGATGTTCGAGAGAATATCTTTCTGGTATGGGAGGTCCATGTTTGCTGTAATCGAGGCCCTTAGGCCTGTCAAACTGTCTTGCTCTACCTACATAATTCAATTTATCTACTTCCTCTGTTTCAAGCTCAACATCATCTGATGCTGAGTCGTCCTCTTTCTCGTCTGACTCTTTCCTGTGTAAGTTTAGAATTTCTTTACGTATTTTCCTGTACATGCATTCTATCTTTGACATTGTATCATGTTTACAGGCAGCTATGTTGTCACTCCACTCAATCATACCGCTAGTTACTCCTTTATCTGGCTGGTCTTGTTCCCTAATCAGACAATTAACTAAAAAACGTAAAAGTGCGCGTTGAACCTCCACTTTTCTTTGTGCCATGGCCTCATGTGTACTCTCGGGTCCCTCCCCCGTTCGAATGAAGTGGTATATTCTGTCTAAATTGCCCTTCATGCCTGGTAATGTGATCAGATAATCTGCAACGCGTCTTAATCGTAGTGAGAACATGAGCATTGGGCCCACACCTGGTACTGGATCATATATACATTGTGAAATCGTTACAGTTTGTTTATGGGGTGTTGCTGTCATTTGTGACGTTCGTTGTAATGCTAGCTCTTGCAGTGTTCGTGTTGGTGGCGGTGTTTGCGGTATGTTTGTGGGCCCCCCACCCGTTGCCCCTTGTCCTAAATCGTCTTTCACTGTCACTGGAGGCTGCGGTTGGGTAAACTGATCCTGTGATGCGGGCGGGGGAAGAAAAGGATTGTTGCCAGGAGGAGGAGGGGGAGGAGGAAAACCTGCATTAACATAATCCGGAGCGGCCTCTTCTAAATAGGAGGAGAGAAAAATGTCCGCTGCTGTCTGTTTATGACTATGTACTTTGGTCGAGATCAGTGGTGGCGGGAAATTACTGGGTACTTCCGGGGTCACTTTAGGTAGTCCTTCAGCGAAGACGTGATACATGCCTCTAATAAGGGCATTTCTTTCTCTATCTGCTTGTTCTGCCTTGACCCGTTCCCCTTCTTCCTTTAGTTCTTGTTCTCTGGCTTTTTCTGCTGCTTCTTTACTTCGCTCTGCTTTATGGAATTCTTTCTCTGATCTCCTATGCGCTTCTTTACGCCATAACTCAATGGCATCTTTCTGGGATTGTCTAGCTTTCCTTTTCCATAGCGCTTCCTCTACTCTCATGATGCAATCAGCATCCCATGTTCCTGAGGCAGGCCATCTATACTTCTCTTCCAGATCCTTCGTATAATCTACCCATAAGTCTAAAAACAGTATGGCATCTAACCCATGCTTTTGGTACATGAAATGGCCAGGAGTGTCTCTAGGCCGGACGGGAACTGCCTCTTCGAGTATCCCTTTCCTGGTCCCTATCTGACGTAATTTCGAAAACAGTGGCATGTTGAAACTAACTTGAACGAAAACACAATATGCACAAGAATAGACTGGAAACAACCATTCACACTACGACATTAAAACATTTAAAACAGATACATCCTAACTAGTACATAGAAAAAAAAAATGATCCTGAAAAACTGTTTACTTTATCCACTGCAAAACAGTACAACCATACCGGTCTCGTAAAGAGACACGTCTCTACCGCGTCCACAAAAATGGACACGTCTCTACCGTGCCTGTGTACCCAGACACGTCTTTACCGGGCTCAAATAAATGAACCCGTCTCTATGCGTTCCCAATAATCACCGGGAAGCAGAACTGAAGGCCTCGGAAACTCGATACTGCGTGACTGCTACTGCTACTGGTGATGCTGATGCTTGCTGCTTGCTGCGCATGCGCCTCGGAACAGGTGGGCCTCGTGATACCTCAGACCTTGCTCTCTCTCGGCTTGGGCTCTGGTCGGGATGGTCCGCGATCCTCACCGCCTCGTGTGGATGCCTGGTCGCAGTCTCCGTCTCCTCCGTGGGCCTGAGGGAGTAGGCAGGAAGTCCCGCTGTCGTGTACACTTGAAGTGCGTCACGGCTGTAGAAGGGGGTACAGGGCTGGACCTACATCGCCGGCGCGTGGGGAAGGGGACTTGTTCCTATTCGGGCGCCAGATCAATGAGGTAAATAATTAATTACCCTGTCATAATTTCTATACATTAATAAGGATCATGCATATAATGAGAGGCAGAGTCCGTGGTGTCCGATTCAGAAGGGCTTTAATTCAGAAACTCGAGTTACTGGAGAATCGGGTTCCATCTCCACTAGGGATCAGGAAGGATCGTCATCTAAATCTTTATTCACAGAACACATTATATATAGTTAAAACATACATTAACTTGGATAGAGAAGGCGGAGCACTCCAGGCGGAGCAAGTGAAAGAGAGATAAGAGCACATGGGCGTGAAAGAAGGTGTGCAAGAAGGCGTACACATGGGTGTTCACTAGATGAGTCATAGGTATGTCATAGGTGGGTGGATGCATAGAGGGGGTCTGCATGGTCAGCAGGAACCTTTACCCTACTTGTGCGCGCAAAATTGGTCATGACGTGGAATTGACGTGTAACTGGGGAGAGCTGGAGGGAGCTGACTTTAGTGCTAGTAGAGGAGTCGTGGATGTCAGAACGACCTGCACCCCTGGTATTATCTGATATCTTGTGTTTGGAGGATGTATTGTCTGAAGTAAAGGTCGCTCGAGCAAAGGCTGCTCATCACTAATGCTAGTGTGTGCATATATTTCTTTGTGCATTGCGGGGGCCATGGGCCTTCTATGGCAGCAGGTTCAGTAAATCACTTGGATGGAGACAGGAAGGCTAGGCCCTATTTTCCGCAGGCGGAATATGTTTACCCTTTTCATGAGACAGGAATGTGTTTCTGTAGAGCAGAGCAGATAACTGTAGGCAAAATACGGTCTTGGCAGGCCTAGCTGGGCACCTCTCGGCTGAGCAGGAAGTAAGTGAGAGGTCAGGGATTCATAACTAAACTGCAGCTTTCAGCATGTCAGGAGACTTGAAGCCTGAATTCGGGTCCTGGCTCGGCTGAGCCACAAAAACGAGTTCATCTCGATTTTTAGACGTGTACCATGTAAATGCATTGGCAGCATAGGCCTCAGTGCAGAATTAAATTTTCATTCATGGAAGGCCTGGTGACTGACATGCTAACATTGGACGGAAATGCAGAGCCATTATTATTACAGGCATGAGGAGGAATTGCATGATGACATGGACATACATGGGGAATATGTACATACATAGGGTGCGTGTAGGGGACACACTGGCCACGTAAAATTTCTATTTCCTCAGTTCCTCTCCGGAAGAACCCAGAGAGTGCGCCTCCCCCCCTTTCGGTCCGTGGCCACTGAGATCATCTGCGGCGTACCTCAAGGGTCCTCACTCAGTCCAACACTCTTCAATATCTACATGAGCCCCCTCGCCACCATCGCACGAAAACACAATATCAACATCATCTCCTACACCGACGACACCCAGCTGATGCTCTCCCTCACCAAAGACCAAGACACCGCCAAGACCAACTTCCAGGAAGGAATGAAAGAGGTAGCAGACTGGATGAAGCACAGCCGTCTCAAGCTCAACTCAGACAAGACGGAGGTCCTCATCCTCGGACAATCCCCCTCTGCCTGCGACGACTCACGGGGCCCTTGGCGATGGGCACGGTCCCGACGCCCACGGACCACGCACCCAACCTGGGTTTCATCCTGGACTCCTCCTTCTCGATGACCAAACAAGTCAACGCCTTCTCATCTGCTTGCTTCAACACCCTGCGAATGCTTCGAAAGATCTTCTGATGGATCCCCACAGAAACCAGAAGAACAGTCACCCAGGCCCTCGTCACCAGCCGACTGGACTATGGGAACGCCCTATACGCAGGAACTACCACCAAACTTCAGACTTGGCTCCAACGCATACAAAACGCATACAAAACGCCTCCACACGACTCATCCTCAACATCCGACGCCACAGCCACATATCCACCCACCCACGTGAGAAAACTCCACTGGCTCCACGTCAACAAAAGGATCACGTTCAGACTGCTCATCCATGCACACAAAGCGCTCCACAACATGGGCCTCAACTACCTCAACAGCCGACTCTCGTTCTACACCCCCACCCGCCAGCTTCGCTCCACCAGCCTCACCCTCGCCATCGTCCCACGATTACGCAGAACCACCTCCGGAGGAAGATCATTCTCCTACCTGGCAGCGAAAACCTGGAACTCCCTCGCCATTCACCTAATAGGGACCAAGGACCATCTCAGCTTCAGGAAGCACCTCAAGACCTGGCTCTTCGAGCAGTAGCAGCCCCCCCCCCCTCCCTCTCACCCCCCCAGCACCTTGAGACCCTCACGGGTGAGTAGCGCGCTCTATAAATGTTCTTGATTGATTGATTGAAGCTCACTGCCCTCTTAGGGTCCAGGCGGTGAAGCCGTTCCTACACCTTGGAAGGGTGAGGGGGAGGATAGAAGGTAGGAAGGGTAATGGACTGCCCCAGATGAAAGGGAGTTACCACCTTAGGCAGAAAAGCAGCCCTGGTCCCGAGTACCATTCTTTCAGCATGAATGGTCAAGAATGGGGGTTTAGAACTAAGAGCTTGAAGCTCACTTACCCTCCTTGCCGAGGTAATTGCTACAATAAAAACAGTCTTAAAAGACAACAGTCTTATGGGACACTTGTGCAAAGGTTCAAAAGGTGAACCCATCAAGTAGGTTAAGACAAGATTTAAATCCAATTGAGGCACAATAAAAGGAGTAGGAGGGAATTTGTTGGTAAGTCTGAGACTGTCTGCAAGCACCTTCAGAACTCCGGCCAGATGATTTGCCATCAGACAAATCTGATGGTCCTGGACCCAGGACCAGAGACGCAGAGCCTCTCTGCAGAGACACTGCAACCCTACCCCTCCCTGTTTGTTGACATACCACATCGCTGTAGTGTTGTCCATCAGGACTTGAACCGACTGCCCACGAAGGGAAGGGAGGAAGGCCTTGAGCACTAAACGTATTGCCCGCAACTCTAGAAGGTTGATGTGAAGCAACCTTTCCTCTGGAGACCAAAGACACTTGATCTCCAGTTCCCCCAGATGAGCACCCCACCCTGGAGTGGTGCATCCGTTATCACTGTGGCAACCAATGGAGGAAGATGGAAGGGCTTTCCTTGAGACAGATTGCCCTCCAAGCCCCATCAAAACAGATCGGCCACATCTTCTCTGGAGATCCACACCGACTCCCTGAGATCCCCATTGTGCTGATACCACTGTCTGCGGAGGCACCACTGGAGCGCCCTCATGTGCCAAGCGTGCATGGTTGACCAACAGAATGCAGGAAGCAAACAGACCGAGCAGACGAAGGACCTTCAGGACTGGAACCGCTCCATTGTAAAATAAGGGAATCATTTCCTGAATGTCGAGAATCCTTTGAGGAGGAGGGAATGTCCGACACACAGTAGTGTCCAGTACTGCCCCTATGAACCGGTTGCGCTGTGAGGGACCAGGTGAGACTTGGGTACATTTATTGAAAAACCCTAATTGTACAACAGCTGGGTTGTCACCTGCAAATGATGAAGCACCTTCTCTGGAGACTCCGCCTTGAGAAGCCAGTCGTCTAGATAGGGGAAAACTGGAATACCCAATCTTCTGAGATGGGCTGCCACTACTGCCATCACCATGGTGAAGACTCGAGGTGCAGTAGTAAGTCCAAACGGGAGGACCGCAAATTGATAGTGCTGCGAGCCCACCGTGAAACAGAGATACTTCCTGTGCGACTTCAGGATAGGAATGTGAAAGTACGCATTCTGCAAGTCGATCGACACCATCCGGTCCTCTTGCTGCAGCGCCTGAAGAACCTGCGCAAGGGTGAGGATCTTGAACTTCTCTTGTTTCAGAAAAAGATTCAAGATCCTGAGATCCAGGATTGGACGTAACCTGCCATCCTTCTTGGAATCAGGAAATACCGGAAGTAGCCCCCCTGACCCCTTTCCTGCTCTGGAACAACCTCTATCGCACCCTTTTTCAGTAAGGTTAGAACTTCCTCCTGCAGGAAAAGGAGATGTTCTTCCGA
Source organism: Lissotriton vulgaris (assembly GCF_964263255.1). Taxonomy (NCBI): domain Eukaryota; kingdom Metazoa; phylum Chordata; class Amphibia; order Caudata; family Salamandridae; genus Lissotriton; species Lissotriton vulgaris. Next base: position 267,428,051 of record NC_141690.1, on the reverse strand, counting down.
GCAAGCACCTTGGCAAGAAGGGTAATTTGGAGGAAATTCCAGAAAGGGAAGAGCATACCCATTCTCTACAAGATTGAGAACCCATAGGTCTGTAGTGACCGATTCCCAATCTTGCAAAAAATGAGTAAGCCGACCCCCTACAGGACCAACATGATCCGGAATGGGGAATCTAAGGCTGCTTTGCTGCGGTGATAGGAGGGGAGGTAGAGGAAGAGGAGGAGGAGGAGGGTTGACTGCCTCGGGGGACGACCTCTACTTTTTCCTCTATATCATTTGTATTCTGTTGTTGTTGCTACTGCTGACGAGTTTGGCCATAGGAACGACAGGACGATCTTCCAAACCCTTTAAATCTCCTGAAAGCTGACCCTCTAGGTTGAGACTGTAAGCCAAGAGATTTACCTGTTGCCTTATTGTCCTTAAATCTTTTTAAGGCAGCGTCAGCCTTCTTTCCGAAGAGCTATGAACCATCAAAGGGTACATCCAACAGAGTAGCTTGAATATCTGTTGAAAAATTCGTAGACTTCAACCAAGCACTCCTAGTAGCCACAGAAGAACCCATGATACTTGCTACCGAATCAGCCGTGTCTAATCCACTCTGAATGACTTGACGGGCAGCAGCCTGGGTATCGTATAAAAACTCCTCAAAATACTTCCTGTCTTCCTCAGACAGCTAAGGCAGCAATTGTTTAGAAGAGTCCATAAAAGCATGGATGTAGCTATCCATCAGACAGGTAGCATTCGTTGATTTCAATATCATGCTTGCAGAGGAGAACACTTTCTTGGCTGATTGATCAAGCCTCTTTGATTCTCTGTCAGCCGGAACTTGAGGGAATGCTCCCGAAGATCTCTTTGAACATGCAGCTTGAACTACTAAGCTCTCTGGGAAAGGATGAGCCGATAAAAACTCTGGGTCCCCAGGAGCCACCCTGTATCTTCTTGCAATAGACCTGGAAACTGCAGGCGCAGAATGAGGTTTTTGCCAAACCTCCAGCACAGGCTCAAGAATTGCCTCATTGAATGGCAATAGAGGCTCAACAACTGAGGAAGGTGAATGGAGAACTTCCGTTAACAGATTAGATTTAAACTCAGTAGTAGAGTTGAATGTCCAATAATTCTGCTGCCTTTATGACTACCACATGATATGATACTACATCTTTTGAAGGTGCATTAGAATCAGGAGAAAACTCCCTTTCAGGAGAAACGTCTAGGCCACTGGCCTCTCTCAATTCAGCAAAGCACTCCTCTGAATCTTGCAGTTCACCTTCCTCCATTTCTTCACGATACTGTTACTCTTCTAAGATCCTCTGGGCTTCTGTCCTGGATCTTATCCGCGGCACAGGCGTCGATGGATCCATAATCGGATTCGGAGCCGGCGTCATGCACTTATGCGATGGCGCCGCTTGCGCCGGACGAAGGCACCGGTGAAGATGGAAATGGCGTCGGAGCCCTCGGCACCGGGAAACTCCAAGAGGGTGCCGTCGGAAGGAACGGCATGAAAGGGGCCTGGGCATAGGCTTGAGGAACCCCCAAATTGAAAGCTAATGGACCCATGGGACCCGCAGGTGCACCAGAGGGGTACATAGCCCTGTCAAAGACACCATACATAGCATTAAGATAATGCGATGGGTCTTGTCCTGGAGCTGGAAATGGAGGGTGCGCTCCCGGGACTGACTCTGAAGCAGGTGTTCCTGTATTCGGAACAGCCGGCGCCGATGTCGGAACTACTTCTGGAGTTACTGCTCTTCAGTCAAAGGGTGTTCTTGATCTGGAGCCGGAAAATGAACCGAATCCGGTGACGGAGACGGTGATCGACGTGGAGAGGCTTCAGGCGAAGCAGACTTCTCTGGTGAAGCTGGAATCGATAATGAAGGAGACACATAATCTTTTCTATGATGTCGAGGCGAGGTCAATCTCGGCGCCGCTTCTTTATCCGATCGATGTATCGAAGAGTGCTTCTTCTTCTTGTGTTTTTTAAGCTTCTAGTGTCCCGACGTCTACTTCAAGCCTGATCTCGATTCGGAACGAGACCTCGACCTAGACCTCCTCCTTCCTCTCTTCTTTTCTTCCCTCATTTTGGCCATAAAAAGCTTCGCTTCTCTCTCCTTTAATGCCTTAAGATTCATCTTCCTGCAGCATGGACATCCATCGACGTCATGGTTGGAAGACAAGCACCAAACACAATCTTCGTGCGAATCAGTGATGGACTTCTGTTTACCGCACTCCCTGCAGGGCTTGAAACCATATTTCCTCGCGGACATCTTCGAAGGAAACAAGAGAAACACAGCAAAACAGCTAGAAATACAAAGTAACTACAGAGAGTCCCCAAAAAACCGTTGGCGTCGACGGTGCGGAAAAAAGGGAACTGACGTCATCATGCCGACGAGGCCTTGTTATGGATCCAGTGACGTCAGTGGGGTCGCGAGCGGAGTCGTACCCTCTGTGACGTCGTCCATGACCTTGGCGGTGTGGAGAGCTACAAAGATTTCAGAATGACTGCTGGCGCAGGGGATATTCACAAGGTGAGGAATCCACTGGCAGATGTATCCATCAGAAGACCTTGATTTATTTAAAATGTTTATTTTTATTTGTACTACTGAGTTTGTTCCAATTACTTACTCGAAGAATCGCTGCAAAAAGGACTCCGCCTCATGGCTTTCCTCAGCTTAGCTCAGTAAAAACGTCATTGCAAACGACTTGAACGTAGATGGCGCCTGGCCAATAATCAAGATGACCTTGCCCAATTTAAGTTGGCACGAAAAATGTATCGTAAGTCTATCAAGAAGTCAAAAAACTCATATTACAAATCCAAAATTGAACAGGACCTGTACAACTCTAACACCATTTTCACTATTTATAAAACATTTCTCCAACCTCAAACACTTGTCATTGAGATTCCTCCCTCCCACACATTGTGACCAAATCTCTACTTTATTCGAAGACAAAATATCTGCCATCCAACAAGGCTTCAACTTAATCCTCAGTATTTACAGGTCAAAAGATCCTCCTACAATCGGAATTAATAATCCCTCAAAGGCAGGATTAACTGTATTTCAGGAAATCTCTCCAGACCACTCTTGTCAGGCTAACCCAATTGCAAATATGGGTCTCCCCTCAACCGTTGTGCACCATCAATATTGCATGCAGCTGTTGACACAGTCAACCCTATTGTCAATCAGATCTTAGCCGCATCACTTATGGAGGTGGAAGTTCCCTTACAGTGGAAACTGGCAATTGTGAAGCCTATAAAAAAAGAAACCTCTAGCCGATCCTACCACCCTGTCCAAATTAGCACCAATCTCCCTTCTCCCAATGCTATGTACAATTCTGGAAAAAATTGTAAATGTACAACTTATGACCTTCCTTGAAAATTTTCGGCACTCTCCACACCCGGCAATCTAGCTTTAGGCCCAAACATTCAACAAAGTCAGCACTTCTTGAAGTCGCGGAAACAATCTAAAATGACTCTAGACTTGAGCAACAGTGCGGTGTTGATATTGTTAGACCAATCCGCTGTCTTTGATACCATCTCGCATTCAACTCTATTGCTGCAGATTCAGGACATCAGAATCTCTCACAAAGGCCTAGCCTGGATACAATATTTCTTGACTAATAGAAGGCAATCAGTATTGTATCCCTGGGACTATTTCTGTCACCAGAAAGAGCAGTAATGTGGGGTGTACCACAGGGCTCTTGTCCGAGCCCCGACTTTAACATCTATATGGACCCACTCAGATAACTTAACGGCCTTATATGGGATTGCTACTACCACATATGCTGATGACACCCATTTAATTTTGTCCTCAGATTAAAGTTCATTTATCTCCAAAGTCAACTTCCAGAACTGCCTTGCCAACATAATCTTATGGATGCAGGATAACAATCTTAAATGTAATTCCGACAAGATGGAAATACTTCTTTTCGGAAAAACCAACATTTTCTGTCCCATAAAATGTTGGCTTACTCTGTTACTCCTCCCACTGCCACGGTAAAGGTTGCAAAAAACCTTTGAGTTAAATTCAACTCTGACTAGTCTTTTTCCACAAGCCTTTGGAGTTACACATAGTGATTTAGCCACCAGGAAAACGGTAGCCTTTGCTTTAATTGCATCCAGATTAGACTATTGTAGTAGTCTTTATGCCAGCTGCTTTAAATGCCTCATCCTCAAACTCTAGATGGTACAGAATACAGGAGCCAGACTGGTTCGACAACTTTCTAAGTGGAGCACAGCATCGGCAGCATTAAAAAGAAACTACACTGGTTCCCAATTGATAAGAGGATCCTGTGTAAAATCAGTCTGCTCTCTTATAAAGCCTTCAAGTCCATGGGACCCCAATATCTTAACCACATGACTGCTAAGGCAATTCCCCTCCTGTGCTGGAAATTGTAATAGTCCATGTAGGAGAGTAGGGTCTGCAATCCTATGATCACCCAGATTTTTTGCTTTTGTTTTACTGGTTTACGACTTTCTCTGGCTGTGGGCCTGCTAATCAGACCCACAGCCTAGCTGTTCTCTCACTAAATCGACATGTGTACCTTAGGTGCATTATCCAATTGGGACTGGGCCACTTTATCAGACCCTGTAACTCAGGGCATAGGTGTACCCAGGGCCTACCAGGGGCTGAAGCATGTATTATGCCACCCCTGGATGGCCATCTAAATCTGACACAACTGGCTGCACGACAGCTGGGGCAAGGTGGTGTAATCACCCTTTGCTTTAGATATAGTATACCTATATCTAACCCTAAAATGGACACACAGATTCCTATCAGTCACTCCTATGGCAGGCCTTGACAATCCTGAAGGCAGAGTGCTTGGAATCGTGTGAAATGGTGTTCTGGCATGAGCTGAGCCCGTTTGCAGCTTGCGGAACCAAGTCCTAATAGCTGTTCCATGATAACACATACCATATACTCTTAAGTGCATTATAATCCTCGCGGTTAAATGCTATCTTTGGTATTGCTTTATCAAAACATGTCGAGTAAGGTGTCATACAAATTGGAATACTAACCCCTCGCCAATTCTGGCGACGGGGTTAGCATTCCACCCTTCTAGAGGGACACGACATGTATGTAACTGTGAACCCTGGTTAAAGTTAACTGAAGCCTCAGCTCCACAAAATGGATGCTGCCACCACAGACACGAGTCTGACCTCCTGCTGCTGGGAGTCCTTCCAGCGAGGAGAGCTTGGACAAAGGGTTTCCTGTCAGGGGCGGTGCTAGAACCATCCCAGACAGGGTTTTGTGTATCCTGGGTAGGCAGGGCTTTACAGGAAGGTGACTGCTGAGTGGCACCCCGGTGCTCACTATGCATCTGCCGGCTAGAACCAGTTCCAGGGGCACACCAGCCCCTGGCCTGGGGAAAGTCCGGCATGGGAGAGGGGTGTAACCACCCCCCTTCCTAGTCCCACCCATAGGCAAGACCTAGTCACCGGGTCAGCCCCTTTTCCTAGTATAAAGTAGGAGCGGGCCCCCTTCCAATTTAGATCATCTTTGGAATCAAGACACGACTTTCTTCGAAAGGACTTCAAGATTTCTTCTTCAAGATTCTCCCTTGTGACTAAGGAGTAGTCACCCTGCATCCGCAGGCACCATCTTAAGAACACTGCGGTCTGCTGCAAGTCCTTCCTCCGGAATCCGACTGCCCAGCTCGACGAGAACCGGCTTCCCTGGCACCTCTGACCTCTACTCACCTCTACAGCCAAGCTGAGAACCGTGAGTGCGACGAGACCTCGAGGGACCGGCCATCTTCAAGACTGCACGACTTCTTTCCAGCACGACCGCCGAGGGATCCTCTGGTGAGTGCTTTGGGGTCCGAGAAGCCCTGACCCTGAGCAGCTCCAGCACCGAAGTTCAGCCTCCCAGCATCTCCACGATCTGCGTGGGGCCCTTCTGCTTTTTGCTGCTCACCGCGTTGTTTGGCTACTAGCCCGCTGGCTTGTGGACTTCTTAACGACGCCCGACGACATCACTGCTGCTGGTCTGGTTGCTCCAGACTGGCCCTTGCTCCCTCCCAAAAGAGGAGCACCCCGGACCCTCCTGGTCCACTCAAGACGCCATTTTAGGTCCACCGCGTAGGCTTGAATTAGCTAAGGCTTTGTTGCCCAACCCTGGGTCCAGCGACGCGGACAGCTTCATCCATCGTGGGACAGCTCGCTCCTCCATCCTGGTCGCCGACAACGCCTCCTGGTCCGTGAGATCTGCAGAGCACAGCGTCGCCCACTCACCTAGTCGAGGTGACTACCATCCGGTGCCCTCCTGGTGCCACCTGACTACTGGCTAGTAGTCACGAACTTGGTCCCCTCTGCTTTCAGGTATCGTCCATCTTCAAGATCCAGGCTTGGATCACTCCGAACTCTCTTCACTGGTCGCCTGCCAGCATCTTTCTTCCAGGCTCCTGGTCCGTCTACGAGGATTCCCGACGTCTTTTGAGACCTATGCAGCTGCAGCCCCTGGGCTAGGTAACTTCGGCATTTCGGTGCCCCAGCATAGCCTCACTATCCAAGGGTCAGAATCCACTTTCGTTTTCCTCCTACCAGGTCGGGTTCGCCCGAGAACACTAACTTTGCTGTTACTAGCTACCATAGACTTTGTCCCGCATCACGCGTGAGAGTGCACACTCTGCACCCGAGTCCCCTAGGCCTCCTAGAAGTAATCTAAAGATTCTATAGTCAAGTCCTAGCGATTCCAAAGCCTATCAGTACTGTATTTATTTATTTTATTTATTTATTTATTTATTTGTTGACATTTGTAGAGCGCGGCGAATACCCGTGGGCGTCTCGGCGCTAATTACTTACGCTGTACTTACCTGCTAGTAATTTCGCATTCCACTTTCAGAGTATATGGTTTTCCGTGCCCCTCGGGCATTTGTATATACTGTGCTAACTTAAGTATTTTCGTAAGAGTTTTGTTTTGTGCTTAGTACCCTGTCCTCATAAAGAGTACAGGGCTGTTGTGATTCTAATAAATACACTGTTTATTTTCATAACACTTGTGTGGTGTCCTTTCACTTGGTGTTCAAGGGGTATATGTGATGGTATAACAGCTGGCTTAACACGCCCTCTCGAGTCTTTAGCCTTAGACTGCTCGTATCCACGCTACTAGGATAGCTGGTCTATAAGGTTGACTTACAACCAATCATCAATAAGGGTTGTTGGACTGATACATAGTGTTCACTAGAATAGCGAGCACTGCATATCAGGCCACCTTCTCACAGTCCATAATTCATGACGAGCTCAGCTCGTCATGAGCACACGACCAGTCTACTGCATGACGAGCTGAGCTCGTCATGAGCAGCGAAGGGGTTAAAGAACAGATCTGCCGTGATCAGCCCCAGCGTATTTTGAGATCCAAATCCAAATCAATCAGGTGTTTGTTAAGCGCAACTACTCACACGTAATGGCCTCAAGACGCTGTGGGAGGGGCGGGGGGTTTCGCAGGTTCCAGTCCATCAAGGAGGGGGTCTGTCGAAGAGCCTGGTTTTGAGGTTTCTTGTGAAGATGGGGAGCGATGTTATCTGTCTGAGGTGGAGCGGAAGGTCGTTCCAGGCTCTGGCCACCTGGAAGGAGAAGGAGCAGCCTCCCGATCTGGCCTTTCTGGTGCGGGGGACCACGGTGTAGGAGAGCTGGGCTGATCGTAGGGTCCTTTGGGGTGCATCGGCTGTTCATGCATGCTAGTCCGGTGTCGTGGAGGGCCTCGTGAGCGTGGGTTAGAATCTTGATGGTGACTCTAGCTTCGATGGGGAGCCAGTGGAGTGTGCGCAGGTGCTGGGAGATGTGGCAGTGTCTTGGCAGGTGGAGGACCAGTCTTGCGGCAGCGTTTTAGATGTTCTGTAGCTTGCGGGTGAGGTTTTCGTTCATGCTGGCATAGAGTGCGTTGCCGTAGTCGAGCCTGCTGGTGACCAGGGCGTGAGCGACGGTCTTTCTGTGTTCGAGGGGGATCCATTTTAAGGTCTTACGTTGGAGGTGGAGGGTGTGAAAACAGGAGGACGAGACAGTTGATCTTGTGGTCCATTTTGAGCTCAGAGTCCAGGATGATTCCCAGGTTGCATGCATGATCAGTGGGGGTGGACGGGCTTCTGAGGGTGGGGGCCCACCAGGTGTTGTTCCAGGCATCTGGGTGTGGGCCCATGAGGAGTACTTCCGTTTTGTTGGTGTTTAGTTGTAGACCGCTGTTTTTCATCCATTTTGCAACGCCTTCCATGCCTTCTCGAAATTTGTATCTGGCTGTGTTGGGTTCGTTGGATAGAGAGAGGATGAGTTGGGTGTCGTCTGCTTTTGACACAATGTTGAGTCCGTAGGTTCTGACGATGGGGGCGAGCGGAGCCATGTTAACGTTGAAGAGCTTAGGGCTGAGGGAGGACCCTTGGGGGACTCCGCAGATGGTTGGTGTAGATTCCGAGAGGAAAGGGGAGAGTCTGACCAGCTGTGTTCTGCCGGAGAGGAAGGAGCAGATCCAGTCGAGGGACTTGCCTTGGATCCCTGCGTCGTGGAGTCTGTGTAGTAGGGTGCGGTGAGAGACTGTTGAACGCCGCTGAGAGGTCAAGGAGGATGGGGGCTGCTGTTTCTCCTTTGTCCAGTAAGGTACAGATTTCATCTGTTGTGGTGGAGGGCGGTTTCCGTATTGTGTTTTTTTCTAAAGCCAAATTGGGAGGAGTCGAGGACTTGTGCTCTTCGATGAATGTGGCGAGTAGGCTGTTGATGGCTTTCTCGATGACTTTTGCTGGGAACGGGAGCAGGGACATCGGTCTGTAGTTTTTTAGGTCGATGGGGTCCACAGAGTTTCTTCAGGAGTGGGTTGATCTCAGCGTGTTTTCAGTCATCAGGAAACGAGGCGTTTCCAGGGAGCGGTTGATGGTGTGGCAGAGCATGGGTGCGATGGTCTAGGCGGCTCTGTTGAAAATGCAGTGGGGCAAGGGTCTGTGGGGGCCCCAGAGTGGATTGACTTCATTGTCTTCTGTGTGTCTTTGGTGGTGAGGGCTGTCCAGTTGTCGATCGCTGGCTTCCAGGTGTCGGGGGTGGTTGGTGAGGGTTCAGTGTGTTGGTTGTCTTTGTCAAAGTTGTCGTAGATGCTCTTGATTTTGTGGTGGAAAAAGGTGCTGAGTTTGTCGCTGAAGTCTTGTGAGTGAGGGATGTCGGTGGACTCGCTGGTGGGTTGGGCGAACTCCTTGATGATGTTGAAGAGTTCTTAGCTGTTGTGTGCATGAGTGGAGATTCTGTCTTCAATTGCTTTTTTCCTCGTTTTTCTGATGAGTTGGTGGTGGGCGTTGGCGGCGGATCTGAAGTTGTTGTGAGCTTCAATGGATTTGGTGTTCTTCCAGGCCTTTTCGAGGCTGCTGCAAGTGCGTCTGGACTCTCGAAGTTCGGTGGTGAACCATCTAGCTTTTTTGGCGTGGGTGTTGTTTTTCTTGAGAGGGGCTATGGTGTTGGCGCTGATGGGAGATCCATCTGTGCAGGATTCGGGCTGCGGTGTTGGCGTCCTCATTTTCCGCAATGGTTGGGGTGGAGATTAGCTGGTCGTTGGTGATTCTGATCCTCTACTGCTAATTTCCTGAGATCGCCTTCCTTCACATTAAAATCTCGAGGGGGTAAGTCTTTCGCAGTATTGGGCACCAGCTCATGGAACTCGCTTGCAAGCACCTTTTGTGCAACTGAATCAAAAGAAACCTTTAAATCTGAATTAAAAACCTGGCTCTTTTCAGCTTCTGACACTTTTTGTAGCTCATTAATATAATCCGAAATCCATAGTAATTCAGGAAATGTAGTAGCCCTTAGTAAAGCGCCAGGATGCTCTCTTTTGAGGGACAGTTGCGTTTTACAAATACTCCTTTTAATTTACAGTGAAGATCCCTAAAGAACAAGGATTACAGGTAAGAAACCATTCCTTTTCTTTCAGGTGATCTCAAATAAAAGTCATAAGCACTGAACAGAGTAGCAAGCTCATTTACATGAACTGCAGTGGAAAGGAAACAGAGACGAACTATAGACCAGAATAAAATGAATACGTTTCTCAGAGATGCCTGTCCTACTGGAGCATCTGTTCTAGCATCTGAGACTAAACAATAATGTTTAGCAAAAATGTGAACAGATCTCCACATAGCCACTTTACATATTTCAGCAATTGGTATATTCCTTGTGAAAGCAGCTGTAGCCACTTTGCCTCTAGTGAAATGAGCTTAGGTTTACCAGACATACCTGATTTGCTTTATGTTAGGATAACAGAATGCAAAACACTATTCAACAGGATATAGACTGTGTAGGCGTGGTTAAACCTGTACGGACGTGCCAGTAGTTTAGAAGCAATTGGTTTGACATGAGGATTTTCTTTGTTTTATCTAGATAGTACTTTAAAACTCGTCTGATAAAGTTTGGAAAGTTCTTTCAGTTGGAGTCTAAAGTTGCTGAAAGAAAGTAAGCACAGAAATGTACTGGTTGACGTGAAAATCCGAAACCACTTTAGGTAAGAATTTCGGATGAGTCCTCAATACTACTTTCCCACTAACAAACATCATACATGGTTTGTGAGAGCACAGCGCCTGAATCTCACGTACGCCTAGGTGCTGACCTGATAGCTACTAGGAAAGCAGCTTTCCAGAAAAGGTGTTGTAATGAGGATTTATGAATGGGCTTAAAAAGGGCCCTGCATAAGATGTGGAAGGAATATGTTCAACTCCCAGGGAGGACAAAGACGCCGTATTGGACAGAAAACCTTTTTCAAGCCCCCTAAGAAGTGATTAACAGAAAAAAAATTCAAAAGACGTTTGTGAAGGACATTTGCTGTTGGCAGTATTTGCTACCAAATGAAGTGTGAGAGAAGAGAACTGTACGCCTGATTTGGCCAGGTAAAACAAAAACATGGGAGAATTGCTTTGTTCTGGGCACTTTGTTGGATGAAAGAACTTGTTAGAACACCAGACACAGAATCCCTTCCATTTAACAGAATAAGCTAAACGTGTTGAAGGACGTTAAGCCTCTTCGAGAATGTTCATGCATTCCAGGTTGTGGAAGATTCAAGAGCCATGCTGCCAAACTCCAAGAGAAGAGTTTGGGGTGAACCACCTGGCCTCCGAATTTCTTGAGTTGGTCCGATCTGCACAGCAGCTTCATGTGCGGACTCTGAAACATGTGGAGAAGGTCTGTGAACCACCACTGTCGAGGCCACTCCGGAGCAATATGAAAAATGAAGGAATCAGGGAGATCGGAGGATAAGCTTACAGAAATCTGCCAGACTAGTCAATCGATAGGGAATTCCCCAGCGTCCCTGGTTGGTAGTACCTCAAGGATAAGTCTGGCAATTTTTTGTTTTCTTCGATTGCAAATAAGTCTATGAGAGGAGAACCCCACATGTGTAGTTGGTTTGTTCGACCTCATTGTGAAGAACCCACTTTTTGTTCTCCTGAAGAACCCTGCATACGGAGTCTGCTCAAACATTTTGAGCCCCTGAGAGTGATTATCAGGATTCTGGCTATCAGAAAATCACAAATGGTCTAGGCTTTGTGTGATTATGGCCTGGATCTTGATCCCCCTTGCTTGTTCAAATAGTACATTGTTGTGGTGATGTCTGTCTGGACAAACATGGATTTATCATGAAGGACAGGGTAAAAGCCTTTAACGTGAATCACACGTAGCTCGAGGAGACTGATGTGATGAGTAAATTCCCTCAAAGACCATGTTCCCTGTATTTGACAATGATCCATATGCCCTCTCCAACCTAAAAGAGAGACATCTGTTACTACTGTCCGAGAGGGAATATCTTGATGAAATGGCATCCCTTGTAGTAGAGGTCGGGGATTTCGGGGGTTGTTTTGCTTCGTAAGTGTGTGTTCTCCAGTATTACATCTTTCATAGATTCACATACTTGTATCATCCCTGTCGTCATGGTGGGAGTCCCACGGTAACAGAATGACCAAAGCAGTATCATAGAGAAGAAAACTGCATAGAAAAGCCCATAGGGACTGAAGTATTTGGTAACCAGACCTCCTTATTGTTTGGTCCAAAAGTTAGCCAATCAGCATTGCTGCCCTGCCCTTACACTCCCCAGCAGAAGCTTCCTGCCTCAGATTTCCAACCGCTTTCGTATGAGAAAGGAGTCTCCCTGAGCTCTGCTCAGTTTGCTGTTCCTGAGTGAACTATTGACCTTTTACTTCTACTGTCTTTTCATCTGGATTAAGGTATTGTGTGTACCTATTTTCTTCATAATGGCTGAAAGCTCTAAAAAGAGGCTTTTCAGGCCTTGCAGATCCTGTGGAAAGGCCAGGCTTTTCTCTGAAGATCCTCACAAGGACTGCCTATATTGTCTTCATCCTAAGCATGTGGCCAAGGATTGTAAATATTGTAGAACCTTCTCTGCTAAAACTCTGAGAGACAGAGAGGCTCATTTGCTGTAGTGGTTTCAAAAGAAGAAGGCCGCATCAGACTCAGATTCTGGGGAGGAATCTTCTAACCTGACACCTAAAAAGAGAAAGGCCTCTCATTCTGAGGAAAAAGTGGAGCCTAAAAAGATTAAACCTAGGGAGAAAGCAGCGTCATCTCTCCCTATTACTCCTCTCAAGAAGCTGTCAGGTCAGAAAGGAACAGGGTCTGCTCCGTCGACCAGTTCCCTGGTTTCTGCTGCAAAATCTGTGGTAAAATCTTCAGCTCCGTCAACGACTTCGCCGTCGACGACGACTGTTTCGACGACGACAGCTCCATCGACGACAGGATTTAAAGCAGCGTCGCCGGCGACGTCGACGACTACAACGTCGACGAGTATGACCATCCCGTCGACGAAGAGACCGTCGACGAAGAGACCGTCGACGACGACGAGGTCGTCGACGAAAGGCTCGACGACGAAGACATCGACCGAGACCCCGTCGACGGTGGTCCCGTCGACGATGGCTTTGGTGATGGCGGCTCCGTCGACGATGACTGTCGTCGACGACACCGTCGACGAAGATTATACTTTCAACGGCAAAGGCATTTAAATCGCCCCAGTCGAAGACTATGATTTCTATTCGATCATTTCAGTCGTCGAGGGGTTCGGCGACTATAACCAAATCTGCAGAATTCACGTTGTGGACGCAGATTTCACCTTTACCTCCATCTTCTTTATTGGAGCAGGATTCAGATGGAGAGGAGTCATCAGGTGCTGCCTACAGCCCCTTACAACTCAAAATAAAAAGCCAGGACACAGACGAGGAAGAGGTCTTTTCCTTCATAGAGAGAGCTCAATCTTTAAGATATGAGTCTTTCCAGGAAACATGTAATTATAAGGAAGATGACGAGCAACAAGAGGAGTCGCGAGAGGAGGAGCGAGAGGAGTCAGTCACCATACCTGTGTCTCTTGTCTCTGACCTCAGGTTCATGATAAACGATTATTATCGCCGTTTTCCGGAGGCGAATGCTCCTCCGTCATCTATGCCGGTGACTTCATCGCAACCTCCAGAGACCCAATCTTCTTCTCAGGAGCAAGTTGTGAGATCACCGTCAGTGATAACAATCCGGGATGACCTAACGGATTCCGATGAGGATGATCAGCCTGAGGAAGGTTAGCTTGTACATGATGCTACGGAGCAGGAATGGAATGAGTACATTTTGCCGTCGACCCCTTCACCTACTCCGCTGCCGACCACTTCTCCTCCTCAAGACATTGGGGGGTTCCATGACATTATGGAAAAGGCAGCTAAGAGATTTAATTTGGATATGGAAGTTAAAGAAACTGAATGTTTCTTGTATGATTTCAAAGATGACGCCAGGAAATCGACTCGCTCAATCCCGATTATCTCTCACGTTTGGGAAGAGGGCCTAAACATTTTAAAGACACCGGCTTCTATAGCGGTTTCGGTTCCAAGGATTGAAAAAAAGTATAGAGCGCCGGAGTCTGCTGCAGCCTGTCTAATAGGACACTCGAGACCAGAGTCGGTAGTGACGCAGGCGGCACAGAGGAATTCTAAGAACCCGGTTGCTACTTCTTTGGTGCCTCCAGACAAAGAAGGACGGAGGATGGATGGAGCCAGGAAGAGGTTTGCGGTCATGGCAGCCTCTACGATTGAAGCAGCCAATGCTATGGCCCTTATTAGCCGCTTTAACAGACAAATGTGGTCGGATCTGGCACCCATTCTGTCTGCACTACCGGAAGATAGGAAAGAAGAGGCAGCGGCTATCCTCAAAGACAGGGCAAAGTCAGCTGCTGAATCAATTGACATTGCCATGGACGTTTCCTCTATGGCTTTCAGGCAGATGGCTGGAGCAGTTTCGCTTCGAAGACAGGGTTGGCTTAAAGCAACATCATTTCGTCCGGAGGTGCAGGCGAAAATTGTAGACATGCCATTCGATGGCGAAAATTTATTTGGAAAACATGTAGACGAAGAGCTACAGGGTATCAAATCTGACACGGATACTGCTAGAGCGCTGGGATCCCTTCAACAAGGACGGTTCCAGTCCTTTCGTAAAAGAGGTGCAAGAGGCCAATTCAATCAGAGATCTTCATATCAGACCAACAGATATCAGCCTTATACCTAACAGGGATATAGGCAATACAATTCAAGCAACCAGTACAGGCCCTCCAACTCCTCTTACCAGCAGCAGTCTAGGGGGAAATCTTCCAATAGAGGGAAGAATCAACAATCTAACAGACGTCAATGATTTCAGGCCGGCGCTCCCCACACAGCAGATCCCGGAAAACGACCACTATCTGTCTCAATACTTCAACAATTGGATGTCCATAATTTCGGACAAATGGGTTTTGGATGTAATAAGCAGAGGCCATACCCTAGAGTTTGTAGAAATGCCACCAGCTCATCCCCCGGTGCTCAGACACCACCAACATCGTCAGGAGCTGCAAAAGGAAGTCCATTCACTGTTGCAGAAGGGGGCTATAGAAGAAGTGCCGCATCAACACAGAGGGAAAGGCTTCTATTCGCATTTCTTCCTCATCAAAAAGAAACAAACTCTGAAATGGAGACAGGTATTGGATTTGAGGGATCTGAATCAATACATAAAGAAGATTCCCTTCAGAATGCTCTCATTGCAAGAGATCCTTCTAATGGTAAAGGAGAAAGACTACATGGCGTCATTGGATCTCATGGATGCGTACTTCCATATTTCAATTCATCGGAAGCACAGAAAATATTTAAGATTCGTAGTGGAGAGTCGCCATTTCCAATTCAAGGTGCTGCCATTCGGCCTCAAATCGGCCCCGAGGGTGTTTACCAAATGCATGGATCCGGTGACGGCCCATTTAAGGTTGAAAGGGCATTACATTTACCCATATCTGGACGATTGGCTGGTGACAGGTCCATCATTCAAAGAAACCAGAAGGTCTCTTCAGTGCTGCATCCGGCTATTCCATTGTTTAGGCCTAAGGACCAACTTGGAAAAGTCTTCACTTACACCAGCTCAGGGCATCCACTTCTTAGGAGCATGGATATGCACCAAGGCAGTGAAAGCTTACCCTTCCGAGGAACGGATGAAGAAGATAATAGGTCTAGCAACAACCCTTCAGACAAAAAGGTTCACTTCTGTGAGGATGTACAAATCCATGTTGGGGATGATATCTTCTTACATCCCACTGGTGCCAAACTGCCGTCTTCGAATGAGACCCTTGCAGGAACATCTGGACGAGCAGTGGGTTCAGTCCAAAGGAACCTTCGAGGATCGGATTACCATCACTCACCGTATGAAGGTGGCCATGTCATAGAGGAAGGTTCAGAAGAACTTAAATCAGGGTCTGAATTTTGTACCTCAGGATCACGATTATCTGATGACATCGGATGCCTCGTTGCAAGGATGGGGCGCGCACCTTCAAAAGCTGGAGATCCAGGGCCGCTGGTCAGAATGGGAAGCACAGCTTCACATAAATATGTTGTAACTCAAAGCGGTGTTTCTGGGGCTTCAAGCCTTCCTGCACAGAATCCAGCACTCGTCGGTGCTCATTCAAACAGACAGCACCACAACTATGTTTTACCTTCTAAAGCAGGGCGGAACAAGATCCAAACAACTGTCTGCGCTGGCGCAAAGAATCTGGAAATGGCTGATAAATCACGGCATTTCGATTCAGGTACAGCATATACAGGGCATCCTCAACACACGGGCAGATGTCCTGAGTCGCACAGAGAGCGTGACACACGAGTGGGAACTGCACGACACTCAGCTTCACAAACTGTTTCAAAAATGGGGCACTCCCACATTAGACTTGTTCGCAACCAGAGACAATTCAAAATGTGTCCAGTTTGCGTCCAGGTATCCTCAGCAAGATTCCAAAGGAAATGCATTTCACATGGACTGGACGGGAAGGTTTGCCTACGCGTTCCCTCCAATTCCCTTAATACCGTGAGTGCTTCGCAAAATGAGGTTGGAACCATGTCATGTCATTCTGATAGCACCAGCTTGGCCGAGGCAGGCATGGTTTTCAGATCTGCTGCAGATGTCGAGGGGCAACAAAGTGCAACTCCCGACATACCAGAATCTCATTTCCATGAGCGACTGTCAGATTCTGCATCCAGACCTAGCATCGCTAAAATTGTCAGCATGGAACCTCATGAGCGGGAATTCCAAGATTTGAGCATTCCACAAGACTGCAGACATATTCTATCGCAAGCCAGAGCTATGTCAACCAACAAGACATACGCAGCAAAATGGACTCGTTTCTGCCACTGGTGTGCCAGTCAAAGCCTACACCCGTTGACGGTACCGCCTGAGGGTATTCTGCCTTACCTGTTGTCGTTATCTAAGGCAGGTCTATCACATGCCTCGGTGAAGGTGCATTTGGCGGCAATATCCCGTTTCAGGAGACAGCCAGATGAGCCGTCTCTCTGGTCTAACAGGCTAAAAAAGGAGTTTATTAGAGGACTTTTTAGAGTTTTTCCACCTATTCGGCGCCCGCCAGTGCCCTGGCACCTCAATACATTTCTGGCACAACTTATGAGGCTGCCTTTCGAGCCTATACACAAGACAGACTTACAGTTCCTCTCGTGGAAGACAGCCTTACTGCTCGCCCTTACATCGGCGAGGAGAGTTAGCGAAATTCAAGCCTTTTCAGTTGAAGAGCCCTTTTTACAATTTCGCCAGGACAGGGTTATATTACGGACAAATCCTACATTTATACCCAAAGTCCCTACGTCTTTTCACCTCAATGAACCAATTATTTTGCCTACTTTTTTCAGCAATCCCTCATCTGAAGCAGAAAGAGCGTTGCACTCTTTGGACATTGCTAGATGTTTGAAGTTCTACATTGAACAAACAAAGACATTCCGCAAATCCAAGCAATTATTCATCGCATTTGAAGGACAAAGGAGAGGTCTCCCTCTGTCAAGACTGAGTATTGCCAGATGGATATCGACTATCTTGAAATGTCATGAAAAAGCGGGAAAGCCGCTTCTTTCCAATGTGAATGCACCTTCCACAAGGAAGATGGCGACATCAATGGCCTTGTTTGCGGGAGTGTCGCTGCCCGACATCTTCAGAGCGGCGATGTGGAAGAGTGTGCATTCGTTTACCAAGCACTACTGTCTTGACACTGCGTGGAAAGAGGACACGGCAGTGGGACAAGCTGTTCTGAAACGCCTATTTCAATGAGTTATAATTTGATTATCTTTTAATATTCTATACGGTACTTTGATATATGTATATATATATATATATATATATATATATATATATATATATATATATATATATATATATATATATATATATATATATATATATATATTATGCTATCTTTATAGATTGTTTTGTTCTATTATGTTTTCTTTCAAGAACTTACACAATATGTTTTGAATGGGAATTTGGTTCTTATTCCTATCTGACTTGTGTATTTTTAGATCATGTTCTAACTTTATTTGCTGCAGAACTTCCTTCTGGGTTCTATCCTGGAAACGCTGCAGCTCTGATACAAGCATGTGAATCTATGAAAGATGTAATACTGGAGAAGGAATTAGTTACTTACCTGTACACTATAGTTCTCTAGTATTATCTTTCATAGAATCACATGCGCCCGCCCACCTCCCCGTTTCTCAGGCAGAACCTGTTTCTCTGTATTTTTCCATGTCTCTCACTTGGGGACGGAAAATTTGAGGCAGGAAGCTTCTGCTGGGGAGTGTGAGGGCAGGGCAGCAATGCTGATTGGCTAACTTTTGGAGCAAACAATAAGGAGGTCTGGTTACCAAATATTTCAGTCCCTATGGGCTTTCCTATGCAGTTTTCTTCTCTATGATACTGCTTTGGTCATTCTGTTACCGTGAGACTCCCACCATGACGACGGGGAAGATACAAGCATGTGAATCTATGAAAGATAATACTGGAGAACTATAGTGTACAGGTAAGTAACTAATTCCATCTTGTCCTCCCAATTGCCCGAATATTGAACCCAGAATTAGAAGGAAAAAAAATCAGCAATTGAGCCTACGAGTGATGACCCTTTTCTCACTGTGGGATGACAGACTTAAATTAGAGGCTTTCTCCTCTGACGGGTACACTCTTGCTTGTATGGTGATGATGGTGGCATTGAGGTAATGCAGAAACTGGACAGGAAAAGAGGTTGTCTTGTTGTGATTGACATGCAGCCCTATATCGGAGGAGAACACTGATAGTTATTTGAAAATGGGGTTTAGACTCTTGTGTTAATGTTTTGTTAAGTCAGTCGTCTAGGTAAGGATACATGAATATTCTGAGTCTCCCGAGATGTGCGTCGACCACTGCCATACACTTTGTGAAAGTTCTGGGGTCTGGCTTGGGGCCAAACGGAAGTACTTTTTACTGGTAGTGATAGCAACCGGCTACAAATCTCAGACATTTGCAGTGTTTTCTGACTATGGAAACATGAACGTATGCATCCTGGAGGTCCACTAAACACAGTCAGGTGGATTTGAGGATAAATTTGATGTAATGCTAGCATTTGGAACTTTTATCTCCAAAATCATAGTTGGCTAGTTTGAGATCTAATATGGGTTTTAATTAGTTTTTGGAGTACTTCACTGTTTTGGGAATAACGCTCTCCAATGCTTGCTTCTGCAGAAGGATGTTTACTGCTGAACTTCACATTTATAGATTGTGATTTAATGGTTTTGGTGGGATACTGTGAGAGAGCTGGTAAACCTGAGACAATACCCTTTCCATACAATATTTAGAACGCAGGCATCTGTTGTGATGGATTGCCCCTCTGCCAGGAAATAAGAGAATTCCCCTTACTGGAGTGGGTAACAGAAAAGAGGGAAGCAGAGATTTATTGCATGGAGCCTGCTGTGGACTTTCCTGCTTGTACAGTCTGGTGGTCAGTTCTTTCATTAGGAGGATGACGTAGGTGTTGCTGATAAAGTCTTGGTAATGTTATTGAGAATTTCTAAAGCGTGTGTTCACCTGCAGGTCTCTAGGCGCTGGGATTAGTGTTGGAGTGATTGAAACAGGACCAGTCTAATTGTGTGCTTGAGTGAAAAGCCAAGTCTTTAGCAATTAACTGTAAATGCAGATAATCCACTTCGAGTCTCAGTTGTGGGCAGAGAGTTCCACAGATGCAGGCCCAGTATAGAGAACTGTGACCCACCTGTCTGTTTGCGTCTGAATCTTGGAACTGCCAATAGATTCACGTGCATGGATCTCAAGGTGCGCTGAGGGGAATATTTGAGGATTCTCGACGATATGTATTTGGGACCCATACCGTGTATGGCTTTGTATAGGATGCACCCTGTTTTAAACAGAGAACACTGCTCCAAATGGAGCCAGCAAAGCTCTTTCAGCAGCAGTCTAATATGACATTGTCTGTCTTGTTGGTAATCCAATTCTTGATGAATAGCATTGAGTTTCTAAGAAACTCCTCAGATTTTGATGACTCTTCAATGGTAAAAATTAGCTGCATATCGTCAGCATAGTTGTAAATCTTGATCCCCATCTGACGGAGTCTGGATATGGTATATTCACATTGAAGATAATCGGGGAAAGAGAGGAGCCTTGCGGAACTCCACAACTCATATTTACTGTATTGGACTTGTAGGCTGAGAGCCACACCAATTGCTTGTGGCCCTCTAAAAAGGATTTGAACCAACTCAAAGCAATGCCTCCGAGACAAGCTGTAGCAATACGATCCAACAATATTTCATGGTTAACGATATTGAAGGCTGCGGACAGGTCCAGGAGAATCAAGGCCTGCGTGGAGTCCTCATCCGCCTTTTCCTTTTAGATCATCCATAACAGAGTATGACAGATTCGGTGGAATGTGATGGACGGAAACCTGCCTGATGGGTGTCTAAGAAATTAGTTTCCTCTATGAAGGAGCTAAAAGATCTGGGTACATGCGTCTCCAATTTAGCGGGAAAAGGAAGGAGAGATATAGGTCCGTAGTTATCCAGCTCATGAGGACCAATGCCTTGCTTTTTTTGCAACGGGATGACCACTACTTCTTGAAAAATGACAGCACAGTACCTTGGGTTAAAGAAAGGTTCAAGAGGGCAAGAATGGTATCTGGATAAGCCAGATAGATGGATTTTATTATATGGAGAGAGCATACCTCCTTAGGGAAGCGAGAAATTCTCTATTTAGGCAAGGAAAGGTGGCCAGGGAGGTAGAGTTGGTATTACTTAGTGGTTCTTCTACAGCATTTTGGCTAGAGTCGATTGAGACGTGGATTTTTTTTATTTTGTCTACAAAGAAAAAGTTCAAATTGTTAGTGTGTCTGTGTGGCATTGATGGGGCGGGGGGGTCACAGTCCGGATTAAATAGCTCTATTACAATCTTGAAGAAATCTTCTGTCCTATTATTTGAATTGAGTACTTTGTTAGTATAAAAAAAATTGCCGCCTGGATGGCTTTTTTATATGCCATGAGGCTCACAATGTATTGCTCTCTAACCGGTGTTATGTAGGTGCTTCACCATTTCCTTTTAGCTTGGCGTACACTGAGTTTCATAATGTTTATAATCGGTATTGAACCATTTGGATGCTTCACTTTGCCTTATTCAAGAGCTTTTAATCTGTATAGGGGCATGGATATCAATAGCATTCAATTGGCAACTAGCAATCACCCTCTCAAAACAGCAATATTGTCCTGACTAGTGGGCTGCTCAAGATTCAGCATATCCCCTTTGTTGATGTTGCGCATGGTGACCTTGAAACCGCTGAGGGGTTTCTGTGGACAAAAGTCTCAGTTGTAATCTTCCTCCTGCTTCCCCCTGTACCTTCCCCTCTGTTGTTTTCCTCTTCTCTTTTCCCTTTGGTATCTTCCTCCCTCCCCCGCCCCTGTACCCTCTTGGAACGTTCCTCCAGAGTTCACTGTGGAATGTTGGTCAGCCTGTCAGTTGCGGAGAGTGGATGACAGAAAACGAAATTGAACTTACCTTGCCTCAGAACTTACCTTTATTACCGCCTTTATACGCATTCCTCCCCTTCTAAAGCAGTGGGTGCACCACTACAAGGTGACACACACACCTTCGTCATTGGACTAGTGGACCTTATATTTTATTGCATAATCTCCACCCCTTCCGGCCACCCTGCATTCCCCTTTACATATTCACGTCCTCCCCTTACCCTATTCAATATTGATGTCATCAATTACATTTTTGATACCTCCAGTCTCAAAATGCTGGAACCTGACATTTCTGCTGTAGGGTATACTGAGAACATTCCATTAGTGGGGATGATGAATGTGTGTATTAAATTCAAAGGAAGAACTACATGGGGCAAAGTTTATATGGTAAGGAAAGGGTCAAATCTGTTGGGTTGGCATCATCAAAGAGAGCTGGGGAGTGTACTCGATCCTAACAATAAAGATCAAGTTCTCGTAGCGGGGGAGAGGAAACCAGCTGGGATATAAATAATGGTTCTGAGTTGTTCACTGGTAATGGCCAAAACATCAATTCTAAACAAAATGCCAAAACCCTGGTAGAAGGGGCGGGGGTACCAGAGATGGTTCATGCTGTTTCAGGATCTGATGTTGTTTAAAGTAGGCCTGCAGTGAGAATTGGTAACCTGTCTGATAATCCCACAGCAGTTCCTAAAACTCCATGGACTAAGTTGGCATTGGAGATAATCGGTACCACAGGACAATTAGGAGTCCAGAAGAGAGTGTTGATGGTACTCATGGATTACACATCTCACTGGATCAAATACAAGTATGTTTCACGTTTCTCGACAAAAGTCCTCATCTACTTCTTAAGAGACTCATTCGCATGCGAAGGTGTGCCAGCTTGCTTAGTCACTAACAATGCCATAAAATTCTCATCTAGGGAAATGAAGACATTCCTTTATGAGCTGGGTATCAAGCATGAGGAATCTACTGTATATTGCCAAGGAGACAATGACCCAATCCAGATGTCAATGCGCTGGATCAAATATCTCACTCATCTAGCTTGTACCAACAACATGGATGTAGATAAAATGTTAAGAGAAAGCATTTGGGCATATCACACCTCTTCCGACTTGATAGCAGGAGTTACCCCTTTTGCTTCTATCAGGGGATGAGATCCGATTGCCAATTCCATACCCTCTTATTTGCCTTGCATACAGCCTTCACCCAAAATGTTTTCATCATAATGTTAAACAACAGTTGATGGACAGAATGCAGAACAATGTCATACATTCACCCCAGTACAGAGATCAGGGCCTAAATCCATCGTTTTTTTGCACTCCGCACCACCCCAGTTCAGACATGGCCATATGCAAATCAGCCTTAACCCTGTGCCTCATGGGAACAGTCCAGCCCGAACTACCAAGCCATGTCTTTCCTGGACCGGAATCAAGCATCCTAGGACCGGTTTCTGGCTATCAGCCGTCTTCAGCCAGGATAGCTTGACTCCAGTGGTGTGGAGAGCATGGGACTCACGTCTGAGTATACCCATCCCACTCGGGGTGACAAAATGCAAAACAACAGTTGATGGACAGAATGCAGAACAATTTCATACATTCACGCCAGTACATCATAATGTTACCATGACGTCATATTCCTTCCTTTGAGAGCTGGGGGCCAGGGGTTTCCCGGTTACTGATATGTTTATGCTTTTTCTCTTCTCAGGATCCTCTTGCCCTTTCACCCCTTCCTCTTTTCAGCCTGCTTCTTGTGCCTTCCCTTTCCCCTCAGTAGGGAGATGTGTTGTAATCTTCCTCCTGCTTCCCACTGTACCTTCCCCTCTGTGGTTTCCTTCTACTCTTTTCCCTTTGGTATCTTCCTCCCTCCCCCCACCCTGTACCCTCTTGGAATGTTCCTCCAGAGTTCACTGTGGAATGTTGGTCAGCCTATCAGTTGCCGAGAGTGGATGACAGAATAGACGTTGAACTTACCTTGCCTCAGAACTTACCTTTATTACAACAGTCTCTTGGTTGGTTTGAAAGTGTGTCTTTGTTCCGTACGCTTACCCAAGACCAATCTTTTTAAGGTCTCCATTTCAGTCTTTATCCTAGGCATTACATCATTGTCCGGCTGTCGAATAAGATGTCTGAAAAGGGTAGATTAAGGATCGTCTGCTGTGATTCTTGTTTTAGTGCAGTCAAACGAAGCCAAGATGCCTTTTTAGGGCCAACCTATGGCAGCATCTATGTTCTGCTAGTAGTGAAGTCTGCAGCCGTACTAACGATTTGGTTAGAAATCATTATGCTCTCATTTACCACTGAGGAAATCTTCCAATCCAGCTCTCAAGAGGTGATCTGCAAACTGCTGCACAGAGTCCCATAAAGCCCTGTTGTACATGCCCAGCATGGCAGATGCACTTGCTGCCTTTATTGAGTGGCCGCTGTGCCACACATCTTGCGTCCTACAGAATCAAGTTTTTTAATTTCCTTTTCCAGAGGAACTGTAGATGAAGAAGTGATAGAATGTAGCTTTTCTGCAACTAGAATAACCACAGAATCAGGGGGAGGGTCAGAA
The DNA here is from genome assembly GCF_964263255.1 of Lissotriton vulgaris. Classification (NCBI taxonomy): domain Eukaryota; kingdom Metazoa; phylum Chordata; class Amphibia; order Caudata; family Salamandridae; genus Lissotriton; species Lissotriton vulgaris. The sequence goes on along the minus strand of NC_141690.1, from coordinate 267,404,231 downwards.
TGGAGGAATAATGGGTCCTGCTCCAGAGGTCTACACTTTTTCTGTAGTCTCGACTGAGCTGATTTGGCTGCAGCTGGTATGAGGAACAGTTCCATTGCTGATTCCAATAAACCTAAGACTAAGGTTAGGAGGGGTCTGGAGCCCCTTTGTTGGTGAAGCGTCTCAAAAATCACTGTTGGTGGTGTCGGGCAGACAACGGAATTTTTTAATTTTGATGCCACTCTCAAGCAAAAAAGGAGAGGGCCCTTGTAAGATACTAATGACAGGCAGGCAAATCAGGAGAATGAGGCACAATAGAGAATACAAAAATATCCTGCCTGTATTCATTTTTATTTGGTGGAATCTCTCGCCATCTTGACAACGGTTGCTAGGAGTCCTGAGGAGGCCAAGAAACAACAATGACTATCAACACAGCTGAGGTACAGTCACATATATTAAAGATCCAAAAATGTGAAAACAAAATAAATGGTATCATTTTTATTGTCAATATTAGATACAAAATAATTTAAATAGTATATAGTTACATCTGTATACAGATATATATAAATAGATAGAAACAAATAATATGACATTTTCATTCTTGGTGTCTGTTTTCTATTTGTTTCTATCCATTTATATATAAGCATATACAGATGTGACTATATACTATTTTAAAATTATTTTGTAGCTAATACTGACAATAAAAAATTATATTTATTTTGTTTTTCCATTTTAGATCTTGTTTTATATATGTGCATGTACCTCAGCTGCGTGGATAGTCGTTTCTTGGGCTCCTCGCGAGCGTGGTCAAGCCAGCGAGAGATTCCGCTAACTAAAAATGTATACAGACAAGATATTTTTGTACTCTCTATTCCTCCTCTCACTAGCACCTCTTGAAAGGTGTTAATATAAATCGATCGAAGAAACCCTTGACTGAGGAGAGTCAGACAGATTAGGAGATATCTTCCAGCGCTAGAAGTCGTCGAATAAGGTGATCTGTGTAATGACTGTGTCCTAGATTTATATCTGGATGTAGGATGGTAAATTTTTGAATCCCGGGAAGATCGCCTTGAAGAAGAGTGCCCAGTTCGATGGCGATGCCTTGAAGTTATTCATGCCCTTCACCTATGTCGAGCTCTGGAGTGAGAAGAGCTTGATCTCATAGGAGTGGTAAAAAATCTTGCTGGAACAGGTTCTTCCAACGGTGTTTGTAGAAGAGGAGCTGGTGAAGTAGGTGGCCAAAGCTTAGAGTGTCCTGAAGCAATATAGGCAGAATCAGAGACAGGCCTCGAAAAATCCCAAAAATGTTACTAGACCTTCAGGTCTAATGACTTAAAAACCTAATTATAATGCTCTTGACCCATAAACTGGTTTCAAATTATTGATTCTAGGCAAGTATTTTAATTCACCGAGATGCCATTATCTTCTTATCGCATATGAGAGCATTTTCAAATACGCAAGTTCAGCATGTCTGCTGTACAGAAAACTCATTTAGTTTAATTAGACCAAACGTTTGCTCCATATATAATACAAATCCAGCCACATATAGGATGCACATGATCGTTGACTTGCCTTAGTTCATTAACCGCATGGGCATTAGTGAAGGGGTAGAAATTTTTCTGAACTCATGCTTAAAATCTGTAACTTTTATTAGATACAGAACTAAAGCATGAGGTAGCAGCACACTGTCATTTGAAATCAGCAGATTTTAAATTGAAATGGCTACAGAATTTACCCTGGAATGTGGTCTTAGAACTTTACAGTGAACAATGTCTGGAAAGCCAGATTCTGTAAATCTTTGTCATTTGCACATCACCAAGTAAAGTTTTGTGATTTGTATTGTTGCTATGTAAACATTTCTTTGCATCACACTTCTGAATTACAACAAAAAGTTATTTCATAATTCCCGTTATATTTTGAAGTTAATTTGAAAGTTTTATATAGCGCTGGCTAAATCCAGAGGTATCAGAGCACTTTACAAAAAGAAATACCATAGATTTCAAAACATAGCTACACAGTTACAACATTTCAGGTAAATAATAACTGGAGAAACAGGAGTTACAACGGCATGGGTCAGGTAAGAGGAAACAAGGAAGACACGGTAGTGAGGTTTGGGGAAGAGAGTAGAAGAGAGTAGAAGAGGAGGGAAAAGAGTGAAAAAGGAGAGAGGAGAGGGAGAAGGTAGGAAACACAAAGGAGCAACGAGAAAAGACACAGTGACTGATGAACGGATGGGAAGGTGACAGCCAAAGGGGAAACCTGACCAAACTCCTCAGTAGCTGCGAAGGGCAACAACACCTGTCATCGGCCAAAGGTTAGCTTGGGCGCCAAAGTACATCAGAGGGTTAAGGTAACAGCCGGGTTCAATGAGTGAGTGTGTGGTCACAGGGACTGGCGTTCGGCTTGTGGAATTCCCTCTGCTTTCTACACTGCTGAGGCAGCCGTTGCTGGGATGTATATATATATATATATATATATATATATATATATATATATATATGCAAAGGGGTTTCCCGAAGCACGGTGTACTGAAGGCAAAGCCTCGAAGGATCGTAAGCTGCACCTCTGGTAGTGAAACTTTTACCTGCGCATCATGTCTGAGGTATAGAACTATTCTTACAAAAGCATGAATTGCACTCAGTACAAGATGCAAACAGTATGGTTTTACCGTTATCTGCATTGGAAACCAGTTAAAAAAACGGAACAGTTGTGGAGTATTATGGGGCCTGGAGTCCAAGATGTGAAAACGGAAAATGAATCTGATAACAGAGCAAAGTAACCTGCATTTCTTTACCACTTGGAGGTTAAAAGACAACTTAAAGCAAGAAATGGTACCCAACTTTGCTGTCAGGATTGTAAATACAGCGTGTAAACCAGAAAAGACTCGACAACTAACTGTTCCTTTAAATCTGGAGGAAATGGACTTGGTCCCTTTTCAATGTTTAAAAGTCCTGTTATTTAAATCTGAACGAACCCACAGTTGCGCAGTAAATGGCATTTGAGAAAGAGTCTTGGACTCGAAACGCGTCATGCCTACTAACCTTTTTAATAAAGAGAAACTTTTAAAGTACTGCTGGTGTGGCCTGGATTGCGTGACAGATGGTGCACGTATCGTTGCAGGATTCAATGGAGGTGTCTGACACACATCGAGACCGGGCCCCGATCCGCTGGAAGTGGCACTCTCCTGGTCAGGTTGCGTAACAGAAGCGAGACGCTTGTTTAAAGAGTGCCCCCCGGCTGCGAAAGGCACAGAAACTGAGTATGTGACGGAAGGGCTACTATGAAAGGTGGCCCGCCTCAAACGAAGTGAATGGAGTTCAGCAGCAGCGAGCATATGCAGAGGGATTTCCCGAAGCACGGAGTACTGAAGGCAAAGCCTCGAAGGATCGTAAGCTGCACCTGTGGTAGTGAAACTTTTACCTGCGCATCATGTCTGAGGTATAGAACTATTCTTACAAAAGCATGAATTGCACTCAGTACAAGATGCAAACAGTATGGTTTTACCGTTATCTGCATTGGAAACCAGTTAAAAAAACGGAACAGTTGTGGAGTATTATGGGGCCTGGAGTCCAAGATGTGAAAACGGAAAATGAATCTGATAACAGAGCAAAGTAACCTGCATTTCTTTACCACTTGGAGGTTAAAAGACAACTTAAAGCAAGAAATGGTACCCAACTTTGCTGTCAGGATTGTAAATACAGCGTGTAAACCAGAAAAGACTCGACAACTAACTGTTCCTTTAAATCTGGAGGAAATGGACTTGGTCCCTTTTCAATGTTTAAAAGTCCTGTTATTTAAATCTGAACGAACCCACAGTTGCGCAGTAAATGGCATTTGAGAAAGAGTCTTGGACTCGAAACGCGTCATGCCTACTAACCTTTTTAATAAAGAGAAACTTTTAAAGTACTGCTGGTGTGGCCTGGATTGCGTGACAGATGGTGCACGTATCGTTGCAGGATTCAATGGAGGTGTCTGACACACATCGAGACCGGGCCCCGATCCGCTGGAAGTGGCACTCTCCTGGTCAGGTTGCGTAACAGAAGCGAGACGCTTGTTTAAAGAGTGCCCCCCGGCTGCGAAAGGCACAGAAACTGAGTATGTGACGGAAGGGCTACTATGAAAGGTGGCCCGCCTCAAACGAAGTGAATGGAGTTCAGCAGCAGCGAGCATATGCAGAGGGATTTCCCGAAGCACGGAGTACTGAAGGCAAAGCCTCGAAGGATCGTAAGCTGCACCTGTGGTAGTGAAACTTTTACCTGCGCATCATGTCTGAGGTATAGAACTATTCTTACAAAAGCATGAATTGCACTCAGTACAAGATGCAAACAGTATGGTTTTAACGTTATCTGCATTGGAAACCAGTTAAAAAAACGGAACAGTTGTGGAGCATAATGGGGCCTGGAGTCAAAGATGTGAAAACGGAAAATGAATCTGATAACAGAGCAAAGTAACCTGAATTTCTTTACTACTTGGGGGTTAAAAGACAATTTAAAGCAAGAAATGGTACCCAACTTTGCTGTCAGGATTGTAAATACAGCGTGAAAACCAGAAAAGACTCGAAAACTAACTGTTCCTTTAAATGTGGAGGAAATGGACTTGGTCCCGTTTCAATGTTTAAAAGTCCTGTTATTTAAATCTGAACGAACCCACAGTTGGGCGGTAAATGGCATTTGAGAAAGAGTCTTGGACTCGAAACGCATCATGCCTAATGACCTTTTTAATAAAGAGAAACTTTTAAAGTACTGCTGGTGTGGCCTGGATTGCGTGACAGATGGTGCATGTATCGTTGCAGGATATATATCTCAAGTCAGAAAACTTTGTCTTTTTCGGCGGCAGTAAGACAGAAACACAATTCTTTCCAGTTAGCCTTTTAATTTTGCAGATTAAAGGCGATCTTCACTATACGCGTTTCGGGTGAAAAAGTTTTTCACCCGAAACGCGTAGAGTGAAGATCGCCAATGATCTGCAAAATTAAAAGGCTACCCGGAAAGAATTGTGTTCGTGCCTTACTGCCGCCGAAAAAGCGAACGTTTTCTGACTTGATGCTGAAGGTTTGCCACCGTACACGAACCGCTGCCGAAAGTGTCTGGAACATGGCACTCCTTAGCGGCTGCTGAGCGCAAAGATTTTCGGAATATATATGTAGAAGGTTTTGAAAAAGAAAAAGGAATAATGATGAAAAGGTTTCTGGACAGGGGTTACTCAAAGAAAACGATCAAACAGGCAGAACAAAAAGTAGCTCAAATGGAAAGGAAAGATCTCCTAACCCCAAAAAAACACGAAGAGGAAGAAACGATTCGGTTCATAACCACATATAACTGCCAATCTTGGGAAGTCAGACGTGGATTAAAGAAATATTGGGAGATCCTCAGATTAGACAAAGATCTAGAAGAAGTAATAAATGCTACTCCATCAGTCACCTATAAAAAAGCAAGGTCTTTGAAAGACATGCTGAGCACAACATTGATCAAAAATTACCCCAAACCAAATGCAATACAAGGATTTTTTCCTTGCAAAAAGTGCAAAGCTTGTAAAACTAGTAGAAATTGTAAATCAATAAAGCTTTCACCTGATCAAGATGAACACATCATCATTAAGCATCTAAGCTGCTTCACTGATTATGCCATATACGCATTACAATGCCCGTGCAAAAAATCCTATATTGGGTGCACGACGAAACAAGCAAAACTCCGGGTCTTGGAACACCTAAGGGCCATAAAAAACCTGAATCAGCAGTACCCAGTAGCACGGCATTTTGCCCTGGAACATAACCAAAACCCCAATTTGCTCACATTTGCTGTAATTGATTGTGTAGAAAACAAGGAGAGGGGTGGCAACAGATGGCTAGACTTGAGAAAACTGGAGTCCAAATACATAATTAAGTACAACACAATCCAACCGGGGGGTCACAACCTCGGAGAAGAGTTAGCAATACACCTGTATGATTGAATGCAATGATATATTCTTCATCTTGTGGACTGATGTTGCATACTGTGTCGGCGTTTGAAACATATTACTGTGCGTTTTAATAGAAAAAATTACTTGTCACCACCTGCTGAGAATATCTGCTAACTTTTAACAGAGTTATTTTTCTGCACAATGAAAATCACAAAAATAATTGTTATTGAAGACCCAAATGCTAAAATATACACGTTGTCCTTTTGTTACAGATTATGGATGCCTGCCCACTGGGGCTTGATGAAGAATGTTTTAAATACGATCTGCACGTCATTTCTCACTGTTTATGCCCACTGGGGCGTTATAGACTTTGTCACAACCATGGATTATGGTTAAAAAATTGCTTGATCGCATCTCTTTTGTGTATTATACACATGAGTATCTTGAAGTCTTTATTGTTTGGCTGGCAAAGATATCAGAATGACACTCGATCTGAATAATAACACATTCGCCAATTGTGAGATATCATCAGTTTTGGTTGAAATGCATATTGATTGTTTAATTAATTTCGTGGCATCATGGTGAACATATGAATTAACGCATTGTTTATGTGCTAAATATGGCACAGCGATGGGCTTTTCTTTTAGTCCTTCGTATGCATGCCTAACAATGGGGCATTGGGAGAAAATGTGGGCATGGAGATCTGAACATGATGAAGCTGTATCAAAAACAGTGGCGTGGCTAAGATATATAGACGATTTATTGTTGATTTGGGACGGAACCACCCAGGAATTTGAGACCTACTTTGAAATCCTCAATAGTTCGGACTTTGGTCTCAAATTCACATACACAATCAGTGAGTCAAGAGTAATCTTTCTGGATACAGAAATCTTTATTGAAAACAATGAAATACAAACAACATTGCATCGCAAGGATACGGCAACAAATGCAGTCTTGCATGCTCAGAGCTTTCACCAACCAAACTTAATTCACAATATTCCTTACGGAGAATTTTTACGAATAAAACGAATCTGTTCAAAAGAGGAAGACTGGAACATGAACAAAAAACTAGCCAGCAAGAGATTTGAGAAACGCAAATACAATCCCTCAAGCGTCCAAATTGCTTTAAATCGCTCCTCCAATATCAAAAGAACTGATCTACTCAAGGAAAAACCAACATCAGACTCGGATGACCAAAAGATTCGATTCATCACTCATCACCACTCACTCCACAGCCAACTAATCAATAATCAAAATTCTAAGAAAGAATTGGCACATTCTTCATATGGATACAAAAATTGCGGAAATCGTGGGGGACCATCCCAATGTGACATATCGAAGAGCAAAGAATCTAACGGACAAACTAATCCACAGTCACTTTCAAGAAAAGAAAAAGCCGGAAGCTTGGTACAAACCGAAAGGCTTTTACAAATGCTCTGGATTCAAAGTTTGCTGCATTGCCAAACATGTCAAAGAACTTGAAATGACAAACAAAAAAACATGGAAAATTGATCAATTAATCAATTGTAAAACACAATTTGTCATTTATATTTTGGAATGCCCTTACTCTCTAAAGTACATTGGAAGCACGAAAAAGGAACTAAAACTGCGTATCCTTGAACATGTTCGTGCCACCATCAACTCGGATCCCAGTAACGCAATGGCAAAGCATATGGAATTAGAACATAACAGCAATTGGAAAGAATTAAAATTCTATGGAATTGAAAGTGTTGGGCCAAATCAACAAGGTGGTGACCGTGAAAAGGTAATGAGACAAAAGGAATCGAAACACATTATGAGTTTCCGAACATTGAGCCCGTATGGGCACAACCAGGACGAAGAACTACATTGCCACCTTTGAACTAAATCTTTCCACAAACAATGAACATTGATGAGTATCAAAAGTACCTCTCAGAACACAAACAATTTTAACTTACACTAGAGTCACTCTCTTAAACACAGATCTCTATAATGGGGACATGTATTTTGTTTTATTATTGAAATGTGCAGATTGATTTATGGGTATTACATTATGATTGATATTGACTCTTAATAATGAAAACTATAGCCCACCGGAGGGCATTCAAGAATAAACCAAGAATGACGAAAAATTGACTAAAGTATAGACGATTATGTAAGAATTCATTTGAATAATGGTTTGGAATGCCCACTAGAGGGCTTAATGAGATTGATATTGTGTAAAGATCAGGATAAAATACGATTGTGGGTCAAAACTCAGATCGATAAGAAATGCACATCAAAAATGGTTATATAGGATTAACATGTGAACAAAGGTTATTATTAAGACTACATGTCCCATAATTCCTGTGGAGCAAACAGGAAGTGATGTAAACACATGAACGCTTTCACGTAATTTAAAAAACGACATTTTGTTGATTCAGTTTACCTGTGAGCAAGGTCTCCGTAAGGTGTTGCTGGCTCGCTGTAATGAATAACGATTAAAACTGGATTACTGAAACAAAGAAACGTGTGGTGTAATTCTGATATACACGAGAGTGCATTATTATTATTATTATTTCTGAATTTGTATAGCGCCTGGTTACACTGTCAGTGTGTCCCCGCGCTGTCAGAAGAGTCAGTTGCTCCGTCAGTCAGAACAAGACGGGCTAATCTTTAGGAAAGAGGAATGTTTTAAGTTTCCTGCGGAAGATGAGCTCCGATGTTTCCACTCTTAAGCTCAGGGGGAGAGAGTTCCATTTGTGTGCCGCCAAAGTACGAAAGGATCTACCTCCCATTCTGGCTTTCTTGTGTCTGGGGACAGCGAGAAGGCCTGCTCCTAATGAGCGGAGTTGACGGGTGGGCGTATAGGGGCAGAGCAGGTTCCGAAGGAAGGCCGGGCCCTTGCCATGTACGATCCTGTGACCAATACATAGGACCTTGAAGTCGATCCTTTCATTGATCGGAAGCCAATGTAATGTTTGTAGGGATTTTTTTGAGGCGGCTCTTCTGGGCAGCCGGAGGACCAGGCGAGCGGCAGCATTCTGGATTGTCTGCAGTCGCCGCCGACTAGTGGCGTTGGCGCCTAGATACAGGGCATTGCCGTAGTCCAATCTTGACGTGACAAGAGCGTGGACCAGGGTCTTCCTTGAGGATTCTGGGAGCAGGTCGATGGTTTTGCGGAGTTTCCGTAGAATCGAAAAGCACGTACCAGCTACCCGTCTGGTGTGGTAGTCGTAGTCAAGCTTTGAGTCCACCCATACTCCAAGATTCTTGACCTGATCACTGGGGGTAGGGAGGGGCCCCAAGGTCTGCGGCCACCAGGCAGATGACCAGACTGAGGGGGGTTTTCCTACAATCAGCACCTCAGTCTTGTCACCGTTAAGACGGAGGCAGTTCTTCGCCATCCATCCAGCCATCTCCTGGAGGCATGCTGAGAAGTTCGCGGCGGCTTGTTCAGCAGGTTGGGTCAGAGCGACCACCAGCTGGGTGTCGTCTGCGTATGTCACTACTTCCACCCCATAGCGTTCCGCAGTAGTGGCCACGGGGGTGACATATAAATTGAAAAGTGTTGGACTGAGGCTTGATCCCTGCGGCACTCCTTGACCGAGGTCAAAGGTGTCGGATCGAGCTCCTCCTTGCTGCACCGAGAAGCTACGGTTGGTAAGAAAAGATTCCAGCCATAACCAGGCCATGCCTGTCACTCCTCCTTTCTTCAGACACTGTAGCAACGTATGATGTGCCACAGTGTCGAAGGCTGCGCTGAGGTCCAGGAGCACTAGTGCCGCCACATGCCCGGCGTCCACGTGCTTCCTCAGTGCCTCAGTCGAAAAAAGGAGGGCTGATTCTGTGGAATGGCGGGCCCGGAAGCCCGATTGGTTAGTATGCAGGAGGTCTCTGGACTCTATGTGTGCTGAGAGTTGTTGGTTGACTAGCTTTTCCGCCAGTTTAGAGAAGAAGGGTAAAAGCGAAATGGGGCGCAAGTTGCTAAGCTGGGACGCACTGATGTGGGGTTTTTTCTTAAGAGGTAGTACGACTGCCTGTTTCCACCCGTGAGGGACCTTGCCAGTGTTAAAAGAGGTAGACAATATATGGCCAACATAAGGTGCCAGAAGACTCATGGCACTGGCCAGGAATTTGGCAGGGGCAGGATCGTGAGGGGAGCCTGATTTGATTCCTTTAGCCGTGGCTATCAGGAGGTCCTCCGTCGGAACCTGGAATACTGTGAGGCAGTCTTCGATCTTTGCCTCCCAAGTCGCTTCTTCCTGAGGAGGAAGAAGGTTGGAGCCAGTTCTGGCATCATCAGGGAAACTGGTGTAAATGTCGCGTACTTTTTTGTAAAAAAATTCCGCGATGGCGTTACAAGATTGTGCTGAGGTGTCAGCCTGCTCAGAAGATGGGGGAGGTGTAGTGATCTCTTTATAGATCCTAAAGAGTTCCTTGGATGAGCAGTTAGCACTATCTATTCGATCAGTGTAGAAGGTCGCTTTGGTTTTCCTGATTTGGAGGTGGTATTCTTTTAAGCTAGCTTTGTACACATCTCTTGCCTCTGGTGAATAGTTCTTTCTCCAGGCGCGTTCGAGCCTCTTACAGACTGCCTTGGTTTCTCTAAGAGCTGTGCTGAACCAAGGTGCAGTTTTAGTTTGTCGCTCCGGGCCCTTATTGGCCCAAGGGGCAGTGATGTCCAGGGCTTTAGTGATGTTTCCGTCCAGGGCCGTGCAAGCCCTGTCAACATATACTCCTAGGTCTATGGGGGAACCGTTTAATAGGAAGTGATGTTCAAAAGAGTCCATGGAGAAACGGGCATGAGGAACCAACTCCCTGCAACGGGAAAACAGAATTTATATATGTGTATATATATATATATATATATATATATATATATATATATATTGCTTCAGATTCCTTCGTTTTTCCACGTATGGTACAAAAGTCACGGCACCACAGCAGCAGTAAGCTTTCAAATATTTATTCTTTTAAAACCCCATGTGCAAATTGCAAGGAGAACGGCCAATATATATAGTATATATAGTATATAGTACTATTAATTTACGAGCTGTTTAAATGAAAAAAAAAAAAAAGAAAAAGAAAAGTACAAAACATTTTCCAGGAACAGATAAGAAACCATTTCTAAAAAAACTGACCTTTGACTTCTGTCTTTGAAGAGAAAGGAAATGTGTCAAGACAAAAACAAACAAGATTTAAAGGCCTCTATTGCTTACTCACTTTCTGCATGAACAAAACCCCTGTTCCTTCCAGTTTAAATAAACTTGTCAGCAAGGTCGAGTAAATGCTAAAAAATCTCGGCCTGATAACATCGCACTCAACATTGAGAGTGGGCCAGTGGATTTTTCGAGGCATGGGAGAATACGCCCTGGTCAGAAGTGTCCTTGATTTTCTGACTTATTTTTTAGGTCTGGAGTGTCTCAACATCGAGAGACTCCCCAATGTCAATTTTTTCCAACTTCGACAAACTTCTCGATGTCGATCTTCACGTACATCTCAACATTGTGGTATCCTTTGACGTCGACCTATGTATTGCCGTCAAATGTTATCCACTGTTCAACAGGGACCTAGCTCTCAATGGCGAACATATAGGGACTGAACCTTGTCTCAATGTCAATGCCCTCAATGTCGACATGGAACAATGTCATTTTTGATGTTGGTATATCTTTTTGGATCTCCAATGCCTGGAGTCCCCAGAGGAAGGTGGGACTGCCCTTATAGAGGACTGACCCTCTCCCCACTCCCTTGACGTCCCATCTTCAGACTCATCCTGCTGCCTGTGTTGCTCTTCTTTTCAAAGGAGGGAAATCTTCCCCTTCGCTCAAGGTTTGCCTGGAAAACTTTCTGCATGGTGAACACCTGTCAGGAATGAGACTTTCAGGAAGGCGGATGATGCAGACTTCATGAGAATCTGTCTCTGCCTTTTTTCTTCCACAGCAGGACACTTGACAAAGAACAATTGCATTTCATTTGACAAATTAAAAAAAATGTCAGAAAATACCAAAAAACACAGATACTGATGAAATCTGTAGAGTGAAATAGTTGTCAAATATCTCCTGGTGAAATTACTGAGCGAAAGAAAAAGTAAAAAAAGGCTGAGCTCAGTGCTCCAAGATTATGTCACCAGGAGCCGGAAAACAGAACTGAGGCAACTGCCACCTGCTGGCCATGATGGGATACTGATGCAGGCGTGTGGAATTTAATCAAATATCTACTTGTCCATGGGGCAGGTTGCTTTTTAAATCTACTTGTCCTGTAACAAAATCCACTTGTTCCTTTGGGGCCATGTAGTGCAGTGACAAATTATGGCGGCAGTCTCACTATATATGAGCTTTGATATAGCCCGTCTTATTATGCCAGGGCTCACACCATAGTAGTGTTTGAATACTTGCAGTCCCCAGCAGTCTCATTATATAAGAGCTCTGATGTAGCATCTCTGATTATGCCAGGGCTCATACCATAGTAGTGTTTGAATACTTTCAGTCCCCAGCAGTCTCATCTCATACTGGGGTTGAAGGTAGTGGTAAGCAATAGTTCCAGGGTTGGAATGCCCTTTTGAGTCTGTGCAAACCTACTAACTTGCATGTTTTAAGGGTTTTCAACAACTCTTCTCAAATATTTTTCTATACTAAGAAATGTTGGAAATGTTCTCTTGACAATGGCAGACGTAAACCTTCTGCTAGAGTTAGTAAAAAAGTGGTTGGAGGGAAAGTGAACTTGCAAACACTCAGAATTTTGCATGAGCAAATCTATACATGCCTATTTGCTCATGCTAAAATGCAGTTTACAAAGATTTTTCTAATAGTGCTATTTCTTGTCCTATTGCAAATTCCTGGGAATTCATGAAAGCTGTATAGCTGCACTTAATGCAAGAACATACACCAAGGGTACACTTTTGAGGCTTTCTTGAATAATTGGCCCCCTAATTTGATCTGGCGTTGACCGTGAACTTTTGTGTTTATTAAACTTCTGTCTCCCTCTCTCTCTCTGTATCGGCTGGCTTCATTGTGAGTGACAGCATTCTGCCCTTTCACAAGGGGCATATCGGCACACAAAGAAGTTTTGTTCAGTGGGTTGTATGACGTTACAACTTATGCCATTACAACGCATACCGTTACAATGCATACCTTTACCCCTACTTGCAGTCAGGGTACCATGGAAGTTGGAATAGTATCATTTACAATTCCAACTCCAGTATGTGCAACAGTAGGGATTGTGTTGGAGTTAACTCAAACACCTTCTACCCCCTGCAACAAGCCTTTCGCATTGTAACAACAGGCCTGGTAATAGCATGCATTGTAACGCTTCTTTGTAAAGGCTGTTTCCCATTCAGTGCCAGTAACAACTGTGGCAGTGTGTGATTTTTGAGACCAAAAACAACTTTTGCTTTTGCCAATGTTTGTAATAATGGTGAGGGCCCGGGGGCTCCCACACCAATAAGGGTTTACAAAAACCATGCCAAAACAAGTCACACATTGACAACACTAAAAAGCTGACTGCCAATTTCAGACCACCTGGCTTTGCCAATGCTGGTTTATTTTTGTTTTCCATAATCTCATTTTAAACTGGTTACACTGATTTTCCATTATGAATATTTTTGGGAAATGCTAGTATGCATCAACACGTTACTAGATGATGCTGCAAATAAATGTACCTAAACTTTTACAGTAGTTTAAAGATTTTTTTTTTTCCTGCTTTCATTTTTTATGAGCATTTTATTTTGAAAGCAAAGAATCATCAATCTTGCTTTCAATCTTCTGCAAATATTTGCATCAAATCAGAGAGTATTCTGGGAGCATTATACATAGCCTCATATTGTTACAATAAAGGTGGTGTTTAATATGAAAGAGGGACAGGGCCGGCCCTAGGCATGTACAAGCTGTGCACCTGCACAGGGCCTCCAAACCCCAGGGGCCACCACACCAATATATATCCTTAATATAATAATCCTCTGAGGATGGATACATATTTGCGTGGCGGCCCCTGGCAGGGATTTGGGTCCTCCTGCTCTGTTCCACTTCCAAACAACCTGAACCCCCATCTTCACTGGCCACCGCGCACCGCCCCGCCCGGACCCCCTCTTCCGGGCCCGCTACCTACGCTCCCTGCCCAGGGCCACCATGAACCTAGAGCCGCCCCTGAGAGGGACGAATGTTCTGAACACATCTCCAAGTCATGGTTTAATATGACCATACGTCCTCTAAAGGGTCTGACCTACAATACCGACAACGAATATAGAGTGACAAGAGCGTCTTTCGAACAAGTATTCCAATACCGTAGGGAGACAGAATTTTTGCAAGGTCTACTCAATCAGAGAGGAGGGATCACACATACAATAGAACGGACATTTGAGGAGCCCTGAAGAAGTCCCTAAACAGGAAGAACATTTATAGAATAAAATACATTTTCAACGACTTTACTTGTTGGAACTGTACCTTTCCCCTTAATGTGAGCTGATCAAATCTTTATTGTAAAAGTTTGATGTGGAAATCTTTCAAATTTTTAGGAAACTATGGGGTCTTGTTGTCTTTGATCTTTGCACCATATGTCGTTACTTGATTTCCCGAAACACAAATAAGTGCGGTATTAAATCCCAGACCTCGTTTGTAAATCATAGCCTCATATTGCTAAATTTTGAAAACGTGTTTGCGGTTGTTTATACTGGAACCACTGTCAGTAGTGCAGTCAGAGCTTACAACGTTTACTTAGAGTACTCACCCTAAAAATAAAGGTTTTCAATTAATGAACCATAAATAAAAGTTTGAACAGCATTAACATATGGACAAAAAGATTACCTTAACTGCAGACACTACCCTCCCGTGATCCATAATGTGGTACTGCAAACTGCCAGCCAAAATCTTTGTGCTGCAGGGGGTTGGGCCTACTTGACCCAAGGACAAAATATACATGAAAACTTGTTGCCCTCAGCCCCTAAAAACATGTCCTAGACGTGGGGATATCGGAATTCCACATCCCTGCAGGTGGGCTGTGAACCCTTAAAGATGCAGAAGCTCTTTCGCAATTTGCATAATGTAGTCCTAGGGGGCTACATTGTCCTCTCCTCCTTCAGATTTTTCCTTATAAAAAAGGGTTTGTGAATGAGATTTAAAAACAAAACTTAACAATTCAGTTAAGAGTCTGAATTGTTTGATATACTTCTAACACGTTTGAATGCAATCTGAACCAATTGATCAATGTAACCTTCCTCACAGACGGCAAACATTAATATTTTAAGTGTCTTTCCAGGCCTTGCTAAAGAAAGGCAAACATCTAAATTGAAGATGAAAAATTGTAAAGAAGTGCTCCGAGATGCCCGCACGTAGGATTATCAAGTGCTTATGACTATCAATGGAGATCCTGAGGGAGAAATATGTGTCCTATTGTACAAGATTCATAGTCACAAATGGTTTTCTAAGACAACCCCGTATGAAGCTGGCTCTATATATACTATACCAAAGTGAGGAAAAGTGAGCAGAGTCCAGTGGAACCCCAAGGGTAGGCAGAGGTAGAAGTAGATAGCACCATACTTTCTATTTGTGGTTTTATTAGAGGGTAGTATTACGCAGCTGTTGTACACACTCAATCAGCAAATGATATCATACACTCAAAGACTGAACTTCAGACCCAATGGATTTTGTATAAAACTATTCTTTTAGCTATTTTATTTCCTAGAACCAAGCAAGCCTGGCACAGGTAAGTGATAAGCACTTTGCAGTAGTAATGCAGTTTGTAAACAGTTTAAATTGCAGTTGTATATATACTTTTGGTTTGATTGCAATAGATCTACTAGTAATGCAATGCTTTGAAATATTGTATATATACTCTTTTTATTGTTTTTTTAGTAGAATAACAAGTAGATTACTGTACAGATTACTTTTCTTACACAGTATACCTGAAAACTGCACTTGGACATGTCCTGTAAACAAGTAAGTTAAAGTGTTCTTGTTATTTGGTTACAGTTTTGAAGACTTGTATAGATTTTCCAACTCCACACTAAAACTTTTCACAGAAAAACAGTCAGTGTTATCCTATGGAGGTAAATAGGGTTATTGGTTCAAAGGTAAGGATTTGGTTGTGGGAGCTGGTATTTTGGGGGTAGACTCTGGAGTCTCCCAGTGTCAAGGATGCACTCTTGTTACACCCTCAGCGGCACTAGGGCAGCCAGGTGCAGAGTGCTGTGGCCCAAAGTTATCAAATAGGTGATAGGGGACCTCCGGTTGGTGGCTGCTTACGAGCAGGCCACAAGGTTGTGGGAGCAAAACTCCAGGACTTAAGCTCAGGACAAATAGGGGTTCAAGCCAGCGCAAAAGGTGCACCCTCAGCGGCCCGGTGCAGAGTGCTGTTTTGGCGTCCGACGCCCTGTAGCTTTCAATGGGGAGTCTCCGCTTTGCAAACACACTGCAGGCTTAGGGGCGAAGGTCTTCTGGATGCGAATACCACTTGGAGAGGTAAGTTAAGATGCTGGGGTTGGTTAGGCACCCTAGGCCGTGGGGCATCAGGTGCAGAGGTGCTTTTTTGGGTCGGATCTTCTTACCAGCTCTTGGTAGCGGTTGGGGGGGCTTTTAGTTTGAGGCTGCATGCGTCGGCTGGAGGCTTGAGGCAGGTTAGGGGTCCCAGGATCTCGGGTCAGGATCACCTGGGAGACCTCCTCGTGGTGTTGGGCCACTCGGACCGTGGGCGCAGGTGCAGACTTGCGGATCCTGCCAGAGCTGGAGTCTGTTGGTGAACAAATCCGGTGAGAGTATTTTATTTTGATGGCAGGGCAGGTCCTAAGGGTTCTTGAGGCTGCCGTCTGCAGGACACATCAGAGTTTTGCTTCTGCAGGTTTGAGGAGGGGTCAGGCCGACAGGGCTGGGGCCAAGTCAGTGGGCGTCCTCCTCTTCTTCGGTTCTGCACAGCTGTTCAATCCTTCTTCTTTTCTTCTAGTTGTTTCTTTTATGACTTCTTGGTTCAGGGCTGCGCCTAAATATTGTATTTAGGGGGCGTTTTTTGGAGTCTCGAGGTCAGTAGTCAATGGGCTACTAACCTCAGGGTAACTACACCCTTGGTGTGCTCGCACCACGTGGGGCAGTGAGCACAATCCCTAATCCTGATTGGGGAGTGCCTGGGGAGTGCCTGCCATCTGCCCGATGGCGGGCACTGATGAGTGGGCTTCACCTCGCCTCCCCCACCTGAGGGGTGGGGTTGGCAGAGGTGGGCACACCTCCTGGGTTGGATAATTTTTCCCAATTGTCTTCCAGCCGAAAAGAAGGGTAACAGGAAGGGGGCCTGCTCTTGATAGCATGAGAGGCTGGGGGCTGCATTACAAAGGCTGCAAGGCCTTTGAAGCTCCCGGCCACAGATGACTCTCCCGACCTGGGGGAGGTGTGACTACCTCCTCCCAGGAAAGGCTTTGTTTCTGGGCTTGGGGAGCGAAGGCTCCCACCGCAGGGGTCCACAAACATGTCTTGTGGTGGAAGGCTGGGGTGTGTCAGTCAGGTAACCCACCAGAGGCCGGTTGTTTTTCAGGGGGCATCTTCGAAATGGCCTCTGAGTGCCTTTTTTATTAAATCCCACACCAGCATCAGTGCTGGGAAGTTTGATACCAAACTTCTCAGTGCAGCCATTATGGTACCCAGCACCATATACTCTTCATGGCAGCACTGCGCTTATAATGTCTACGAATTGACTTAGACACTGTAGGAGTACTGGGCTCCTGCACCTGTTACCTTACCAAGGATATAGTGCACCCAGCTAGAGGGGCGACTGATTTATGCCAGGACAGTGTGTTGTAGGCATGACACACAGGGAGGTGTGATTAAACAAAGAGGACTAGCTTAAGTTGACCAAAGTGTTACAGTATTCAAAGTAGTTCTGTCACGGGCACCTTGTTGGTTTATTCATGAAGCCCTCACCCACCAACCTAGTTGGTGGCATGCTTCATCATCGGGCCCACCCAGTGACACCTATATGTCCCGGGTGTGCTACGACGCCTGATTACAGCGGAGCTGGTATATTGCTGAGTGCAGTGAGGTTGGGTGAGTTGTGATTTAAAACGGCTTGGTGGTGGTCCCAGTACCCGAGGGTAAATTAGATTTTAATAACTGGGCCGTCAACAGCGGTTAAAAGTAAGGCTGCAGGACGCGTGAGGGTAGCGAGTTACTGCCCCCTGCGTCCTTCAGATGGTCGACATGTTTCAGCCAGTGCCTTAGAGTATTCTGGCTTTCCTCAGGACCGTTTTTTACAAAGGTGTGGTGTGATAAAACAGACTTAGTGTTGTGGTACAGACTATGTGATACACTCACTAAGGTGTTTTTCTATATGTGAGAGGGGGATTCCCTTCTCATGCATACCTGTACAAACAAACATTAAGAACAAGTGCCATGTCGACTCTTCACTCTGTTCTGCACCATAACATGCAGCCTGCAATGGGGGGGGGGGGTGCACATGTGCGTGTGTGTGTGTAAAGGTACATGGCGTCTAAGGGTGGCACATAAAAAGTTGCAGCCCTTAGAGGCCTTCCCTGGCCACAGTACCCATGGTACCTTTTACAAGTGACTGACATGTGGCCAGAGAGGTGCCAATGGGGGTAAAAGGGACAGTTTGACAGTTTTGGGGAAACAACACAGGCCCTGGGAACCTGGTTGGCAGGGACCCAGGGCACATCAAGTCATAGTGCATTAGTAGTCTGGCAAAAAAGTGTGGGGTGTTACTGCAACAGAAACCCAGCTCCCTACAAACTCTTTGAGAGCTGGAAAGTAAATGGCAGAACTCTTAGGCGGGGGCTCATGATTCAAATACAAGCAGCAGCCAGTGGTCTATAAAAGACAATTATCAGACAACAAATTCAGAAATTTTCTGTTACCAAAAAGCTTACAATCCAACTATAAATAAAAGAAACAATTTCAGACTTAGAAATCACTTGCATCATTTCAGACAAGAATTCTGTGAAGAATTAGTACAATTCTTTACCTTGAAAATAATGTGTATATATATATATATATATATATATATATATATATATATATATATATATTCACTTTAAAAAAAACATAGGTTTCAGGCCTTATATAGTTAGGAATTAGCATTTAAAAAAACATTGAAATTGCTCCTATATAGTTAGTTGTACTAACTATATTTCGTGCACCCGCAATCCACTGCTGATGATGTCACATATTACATCATTCATGACATGTCAGTGACATCACTGATGACATCACTGATGACATCCCATTTGACATCACTGATGACATCATCCAGTGACTGTGTGTTTCTGGAAAGTTTAAATATGTTTTACATATTGAAGAATGAGTGGATGTATAATTGTCTGGATGAAGGATTTAGTAAGTACGTGACTGACTGTATGAGTGAGTGATTAAATGTGTCTTACTAAATGCATGGGTTAGTGACAAAACTGTCTGTATGTGTGCATCAGTATGTCTGTTGTTGTATAAGCTGCTGCATGTGTTGATCAGTAGCTATATGAGTGGCTATGTGGGTTATTGATTGGTTGCCCAAGTATTTGAATGGGAGACTGAGTGTGTGAGTGCGTGGCTGGGAGGTTTGCGACTCTGTGCATAGATGTGTGAGCAGTTGATTCACTAGGTGTATGAGTTCAAGAGTGCATGTGGAAACAGCTATATGGGCGGTTGACTGTGTGCATGGGTGTGTTGGTGAGTGAATGGATATCTCAGTGCTACATGTCCAAGTAAGTACATATGTAAAACACAGTGCATGTGAGAGTTGGCATATATAAATGACTATACATGAGAGCCAGTGAATGTGCGAGTGGCTGTATGGATCATTGTGTACTTGTATCAGTGATTGTATAAGAGAGTAAGTAGGTGTTAGTATATGTTTGAATAAGTAAGGTGTTGTGTGTATAACTGTATAGTTGAGGAAATGGAAGTGTGATTGATTCTTTGCATGACTGACTAGGTGTGTGAGTAACTCCATGGATGAGTGGCAGTGTGTGAGTGTCTGTATAGGTGTATGAGTGCATATGATAGTGTTGTATTGATGAGTGACTGTATGTATGATTCTATGGGTGAATGTGTGTGTAGACCTAGGAATCAGTGAGTGCGTATGTAGTAACTAGTGTTGGTGTGTCAATGGTTTCAAGAATGGTAGTCTGTATTTAACACTGGGTGTATCAAAGGTTATATTAGAGTGTGAGGAGGTGCATCGTATTATCACATGAATGATATCATCAGTGATGTGATCAGTGATGTCAAATGAGATGTCATCAGTGATGTCATTTGAGATGTCATCAGTGATGTCATCAGTGATGTTACTGACTATGTCATGAATGATGTAATACGTGACATCAGCAGTGGATTGCGGGTGCACGAAATATAGTTAGTACAACTAACTATATAAGAGCAATTTCAATGGTTTTTTAGATGCTAATTCCTAACTATATAAGGCCTGAAACCTATGGTTTTTTAAGTGAATTTGCAAGGTTTTTAAAATGCGAATTCCTAACTATATAAGGCCTGAAACCTATGTTTTTTTAAGTGAATTTGCAAAGTTTTTTAAATGCTCATTCCTAACTATATAAGGCCTGAAACCTATGTTTTTTTAAGTGAATTTGCAAGGTTTTTTAAATGCTAATTCCTAACTATATCAGGCGTGAAACCTATATTTTTTTTCAATAAATTTCAAAGGTTTTGTAAATGCTAATTCTATTAGCGGATAACGTTTATATATGTTATTATCCTTCTGGGACCACCTGAGCAGCCATCTTGTTTCTCAGGAGAAGTGAGGCACAAGAGAGCACAAAACAAGAGTGAAAACGCGAAAAGGGGGCAGGGTTGAGACCCCCTGACTCCCTAGCCCTTCTCAGGGGATCCAAGAAGGACCACCAAGTGCAAAAAAAAAATGTTGTTTTAAATCGCGGGTACGCGCACGGTACGCGTACCGTACGGTGCGCGTACCCCACGATTTTTTTGACTTCTTTTTTTTTGCCCTTGGGGGTCCTTTTGGGACCCCCTGAGAAGGGCTAGAGGGTTGGGGGGTCTCTACCCTGCCCCCTTTCCGTGTTTTTCACTCTTGTTTTGGGCTCTCTTGTGCCTCCGTTCTCCTGAAAAACAAGATGTTGGCCAACACTTCCTGGTTTGGACAGTTTGGAATGTTGACAGTCGACTGCCAGCCAATCAGAAACTCGCTCGCGCACGTAAGGGTACGCGCACGTACGCGTAGCATACGCTTATGGTGCGCGTACGGTGAGTGCATATAGATATATAATTTGCTCAAATTCAATTTTCTCAACAACTACTGGAGGGATTTTCACCAAATCTAGAAAAGGCACTACTGCATACCTGTTCCTACCATTTTGCCAAGTTTGGTGTAATTCCGTTCAGCCGTTCGGGCTGTAGCCGTGTCTAAAGGTCCCATAGAAAATGCCATTTGAAAAATTTCAAATTCAATTTTCTCAAGAACTACTGGAGGGATTTTCACCAAACGTAGCAAAGGCACATCTGCATACCAGGCCCTACCATTTTGCCAAGTTTGGTGTAATTTCATTCAGCCGTTCGGGCTGTAGTCGTGTCTAAAGGTCCCTATGGAAATTAACATGGGGAAAACACGTTTTGGGACCCCCCTGCTTGACGAATCTTCCCGAAACTTTCAGGGAAGGAGCGGAGCGGAGCTGTCGAAAATTCTGGAAAATTACACACGGATTCCTCAATCACCGCCAAAGTTATTCCCAATAGAATGTTGAGTGCATATAGATATATAATTTGCTCAAATCAATTTTCTCAACAACTACTGGAGGGATTTTCACCAAATGTAGAAAAGGCACTACTGCATACCTGTCCCTACCATTTTGCCAAGTTTGGTGTAATTCCGTTCAGCCGTTCGGGCTGTAGCCGTGTCTAAAGGTCCCATAGAAAATGCCATTTGAAAAATTTCAAATTCAATTTTCTCAAGAACTACTAGAGGGATTTACACCAAACATACAAAAGGCACTGCTGCATACCAGTCCCTACCATTTTGCCGAATTTGGTGTAATTCCGTTCAGCCGTTCGAGCTGTAGCCTTGTCTGAATGTCCCTATGGAAATTAACATGGGGAAAACACGTTTTGGGACCCCCCCATTTTTTCTCGGCCCCCGCTTGACGAATCTCCCCGAAACTTTCAGGGAAGGAGCAGAGCGCAGCGAGGCAAATTTAAGGAAAATTATAGGCAGATCCCTCAATCGGCGCCAAAGTTATTCCCAATAGAATGTTCGGAATTTCCTATGGAAACTAGGTCCTAACTATATATACCTACTGACGACCGCCAGTAGGTAATAGATATATACATGTGATCAAGGCTGTAGGAACAGTCAAAACGCGTTATGGCGGACAGGCTCAGCAACATACCTAAATAAAACACCCTGTTGTAAGCACTGAAGTTGGGTTCAGCTCTTCGTTCTTTCTTTGCCGATTGATTGGAATAATTGGTGGCACAGGCTTGTGCCGGAATGAGTTTTGTTTCATATATATATATATATATATATATATAAAACCTACTGGCGGTCGCCAGTAGGTAGTTATAGTTAGGACCTATTATACATAGGAAAATCGTAACATTCTTTTCCCAATAACTTTGGCGCCGGTTGACAAATCTTCACAAAATGTTCATAACTTGTGGGACGCTCCGGTCAGCTCCTATCATCAACAATTTCGGGGTGATTCAGCAAGCGGGGGCCGAGAAAAAAGAGGGGTCCCAAAACATGTTTTCTCCATGTTATTTTCCGTAAGAAACTTTCGACGCGGCTACAGCCCGAACTGCTTAACGGAATTACACCAAATTTGGCATGAAGGTAGCCCTTGCCTCAGAAAGAACTCTTTTTCTTAAATGGTGCAAATCCGTCCAGTATTTCCACACACCTTCCTGATCACGAGCTTCATGCTAATTGGCTGTCAACACTCCAAACCAGGAAGTGTTGGCAGCCATCTTGTGCCGGGGGCAGTTAAATGTTTGAGGGGACCAATCCCCCCACACTGCCCCGGGACCGCCACCCCCCGGGACATTTCAAAAATATTTACGGGGCCACACGACCCCCGCAGCTCCGGGGACCGCCGCCCCCGGGGATTCTTTTTCAATCTGTGGGGGGCCTCTAAGGCCCCCCCTAAGCCCCGGGTACCGCCTCCTGGGTTAAAAAAAAAATACTCCTGTGTGGGGGGAGGGGGTTTAAGCCCCCCACATGCCCCAGGAACCGCCACCTCCCCGGGGCTTACTAATATTCTAATTTGGGGGTCTGTTATGGACCCTAGAGCCCCAGGAACCACCACATCCCAGGGCTTTGTCAATAATGGGAGGGGGGGGGGGCACACGGCACCCCTACTGGAGCCTGTGATGGCCCAGAGGACTCAGAGGACTGCCACCCCCCAGGGCCAACTCCTGCAGTGTCCCGGGGTGCCCACCCCTGGGACACTGCTGTTTGCTATGGCATAGCAAACTCTGGTTTGGTTTTTGGAAGACAGAGAAGGGAAACCTTCCATTTTCTTATTTTTTTAACAAAAAGGGTTCAGGCTTTGGATGAATGGGATCCCCAGGGCCCCTAAAATAGAACAATTAGGGGCGCTGTGCTTAAAAAGAAAAAATATATATACATGCGATCGTGCCGGAGGCTCTGCCCCCTCCCAGCAGCAATCTACAAATGCGCCCCCTGGCACGCTGTAAGATGGGGGAAGTAATTCCCCTTGATTACTGGGGTCCCTGGGGGCCAACTAGCCCACCAGGTACCTCCAGTATGTGCCAGGGAACTGCATTGCAGAGAGGTCTTAAGAGGCCACGCCCCTTTTTACACCTCTCTGCAACGCAGCCTTGTGGCACTTACTGAAGGTACCTGGTGGGCTAGTTGGACCCCAGGGACCCTCAGGATTCAAGGGGACTTAATCCCCCAACTTGCACAATGGTGAAGGGAGGGGGCTGGCCTTTCTGCACCTCTGACTTAGAGGTAGTTTAAATCCCCCTGCCCTATTATGTACTAGGGCCTTACAGAGGAGGTCACGCTAATCACAGGGGTACGCCAACACATAGTGTTCCCTAGTGTATGTAGGTGTTTTCACTGAATTCTAAGTGTCTTTTAGCATAGCACTGGCTCTAGGCCTGGTTAGTCAGAGTCAGTTACCACCAGTACCGATCTGAAAAAGTTGAGGGCACAGGATGATTTTGCAACATGGCCTCTTTCTGCTCCTCTGTTTGTTGTTTCGGCACATCTTGCTTCTTCCTGCACTTTTCTTCGTCTTTGAGGACTTCTGTTGCTTTTTTCTGCATTTCTTTTGCTTCTTTCTGTGCGTTTTACCTTCTTTCTTCACATGTCTTACCTCTGTAGGCATAGTTAGAAACTAGCATTTAAAAAACCTTAGAAATTCAAAGAAAAAAAACATTTCAGAGACGTTATAGTTGGAAATTAGCATTTAAAAAAAACTTTGAGATTCACTGAAAATGCTATAGGTTTAAGAAACGTTACAGTTAGGAACTAGCATTTAAAAAACCTTAGAAATTCACTGAAAAAACTATAGGTTTCAGGGGTGTTATAGTTAGCTGGACATTTCACTCGTACAAAGCCACAGAAATTCCTCCGTTATAGTTAGTTCTGCTAACTATAAGTTGCGCGCCCGCAATGCACTGCTGATGATGGCGCATATTACATCATTCATGACATGGTCAGTGACATCACTGATGACATCTCAAATGGTAAACGGTGGTGCGTGATTGGATATCCTGCTTTGTTGTTACCGCCCTGTCGCCTTTTGGGATGGCCCATGGCGACTTTGTGCCGCTGTAGGCAAAAAGGCTGAATCAATCAGCCAAGATTCCCGGTCGTCGTATTCTTGCATCAAGTGATTTGACCAGAAACACAGGATGTTAAGCTGATGCGGAGACTAGAATTTGTTCGCCTAAGGCTAAAGTCAACAGCTCTGGGCGTTACAACACATCCTCTCCCCTTGTAAATTATAATTGCATTAACCACGTACCCTCGCCTCCACTCTATTCCGCGGTAAACTTACATTATAGCATTAGCTAAAACACCCTGAAACTGGCATCACTTTGGAGCCCACAGGAACTGAAGAAAGACTGGTCAGCGAAAGCCTGTGACCATCTTGCCATAGCGATATTTTACGGACAACAAAAAGGAAAGGCCGGCACAGGCAACAATAAAGCTATAAAAAATATATTAATAAAGTGTTACTTGAGTCTTATTTTCTAAACAACTGTTTAAAAATGCATGGATGCTTTAGTACTATATGTGTATAGGTTTGAAACAGCAAACATTTCTGTACAAAACGGGAAAAATGATCATAACTATTACATTTAGAACTACACAACAAGCATTAGAAATGCAATAGGTCTCGCAGCATTAGAGTTAGTGCTTTTAGAATTGTTTATGGTTTTTTTTGTAAATCTTTAGCATGAGGTTGAGGGTGAGTGAGGGTGAGGGGTTGAGGGTGAGTGAGGGTGAGGCTGAGGGGGTGAGGGTGAGTGAGGGAGGGTGAGGGGTTGAGGGTGAGTGAGGGTGAGGGGTTGAGGGTGGGTGAGGGGTTGAGGGTGAGTGAGGGTGAGGGGTTGAGGGTGAGTGAGGGTGAGTGAGTGAGGGTGAGTGAGGGTGAGTGAGGGTGAGTGAGGGTGAGGGTGAGTGAGGGTGTGTGAGTGAGGGTGAGTGGGGGTGAGTGAGGGTGAGTGTGGGTGAGGGATTGTGGGTGAGGGATTGAGGGTGAGGGGTTGAGGGGTTGAGGGTGAGTGAGGGTGAGGGGTTGAGGGTGAGTGAGGGTGAGGGAGGGTGAGGGGTTGAGGGTGAGGGGTTGAGGGTGAGTGAGGGTGAGGGAGGGTGAGGGGTTGAGGGTGAGGGGTTGAGGGTGAGTGTGGGTGAGTGAGGGTGAGGGGTTGAGGGTGAGTGAGGGTGAAGGTGAGTGAGGGTGAGGGTGAGTGAGAGTGAGTGAGAGTGAGGGTGAGTGAGAGTGAGGGTGAGTGAGGGTGAGTGAGGGTGAGGGGTTGAGGGTGGGTGAGGGGTTGAGGGTGAGTGAGGGTGAGGGGTTGAGGGTGAGTGAGGGTGAGTGAGTGAGGGTGAGGGTGAGTGAGGGTGAGTGAGAGTGAGGGTGAGGGTGAGTGAGGGTGAGTGAGGGAGGGTGAGGGTGGGTGAGGGTGAGTGAGGGTGAGGGTGAGTGAGGGTGAGTGAGAGTGAGGGTGAGTGAGAGTGAGAGTGAGGGTGAGTGAGAGTGAGGGTGAGTGAGAGTGAGTGAGAGTGAGGGTGAGTGAGAGTGAGAGTGAGGGTGAGTGAGGGTGAGTGAGGGTGAGTGAGGGTGAGTGAGGGTGAGTGAGGGTGAGTGAGGGTGAGTGAGGGTGAGTGAGGGTGAGTGAGGGTGAGTGAGTGAGGGTGAGTGAGGGAGGGTGAGGGTGAGTGAGGGTGAGTGAGGGGTTGATGTTGAGGGGTTGAGGGTGGGTGAGGGTGAGTGAGGGTGAGGGTGAGTGAGGGTGAGTGAGAGTGAGAGTGAGGGTGAGTGAGAGTGAGGGTGAGTGAGAGTGAGTGAGAGTGAGGGTGAGTGAGAGTGAGAGTGAGAGTGAGAGTGAGAGTGAGGGTGAGTGAGGGTGAGTGAGGGTGAGTGAGGGTGAGTGAGGGTGAGTGAGGGTGAGTGAGGGTGAGTGAGGGTGAGTGAGGGTGAGTGAGGGTGAGTGAGGGTGAGTGAGGGTGAGTGAGGGTGAGTGAGGGTGAGTGAGGGTGAGTGAGTGAGGGTGAGTGAGGGAGGGTGAGGGTGAGTGAGGGTGAGTGAGGGGTTGATGTTGAGGGGTTGAGGGTGAGTGAGGGTGAGTGAGGGGTTGAGGGTGAGTGAGGGTGAGGGGGAGTGCGGAAGCAGCACGGAGGGCAGGGAAGGGCGGAAGCAGCACGGAGGGGCGGAAGCAGCACAGAGGGCAGGGAAGGGCGGAAGCAACAGGGAGGGCAGGGAAGGGCGGAAGCAACAGGGAGGGTAGGGAAGGGCAGAAGCAACAGGGAGGGCAGGGAAGGGCGGAAGCAACAGGGAGGGCAGGGAAGAGCGGAAACAGGGAGGGCAGGGAAGGGCGGAAGCAACAGGGAGGGCAGGGAAGGGCTGAAGCAACACTGAGGGCAGGGAAGGGCTGAAACAAAACGGAGGGCAGGGAAGGGCTATTTTGTATTTTATTGTAAATATGCGGACACAGAGGCATCAATAATAACAAAAACAGTGGAGTCAAAGGATTTCTTAAGCCTTCATTGTTGAAGCAGCATCCTTCTTTTAATGTGTGGATTCAATACATGCGCAGCCAATGCGTTTCACCCTGTTTAGGTGGTGCGACTTCGAATTCCTTGGCTGCTTGATACAATTAATTATACGTTAATGTCACTGAGATTGAAACATTAAACCTGCATACTACAAAATTCTCTGCACCTAACTTACGTCCTTATTGTGCGGTTTTACTTAGATTTTAACCGTAGAACTTCAGTTGTGTGCAGATCTCTGCGGCAAGTCCATAAATCCACTGAGCTTGTCACCCCTGAGCTACGTCACTAGATGCAAACCCAGCTCTGACAGGTTAGAAAAAGATTTCCGCAGCATACACATTAGTCTACTGAGCTATCTCACCGATTTTGGAACATGGACTCGCAAGTTAACTGCAGGTTACTGCAACAGTGAGCTAGCTAACCGGAAACAGAACCATATAGCTGCACGGTACCTCACTGAGGAGCTGCCTAGCTTGGATCATGACCTTGGACATGCAGGTGTTCTTTCCCTAGCTGTCACGCTCGAACTTGAACCTTTGACCTGCAGATCACACTCAAACCGAACGTATATGTAGCTGGCGCATTACCCCGCTGAGGTATCCAGCTGCTTTGGGTAATCTGAGATCTCGCTGAGTGCGAAAAACATTAAGTAAAGTATGTTTTTTCAAGTAAACCTCCTTTTCCACCGTACACCCCTTGGTCTTCGATAGTGAAAGCTGGTGTTGCGGATGAAAGTCTTTGTGTCACGAAGGGGTTAAGGGGTGCATTCCGATCCCGTTCCTCAGGGGCCGCGGCGGAGCGTGTGGGTGTCTGCGCGCGCTGAGTCACGCCTGGCCGCCGCGAGCTCCCTGTAAGCGCGCGCACGGGCGGGGAGAGTGCGAGGAGCGCGGAGGGAGCAGAGGCTGCAGGCGCTCGAGCCCCTGGGACCGGAAACCGAGGCACCGTCGCGACCCTTCCGGATCTCTGTGAAGAAAGACTTCCCTTGCACGGTCGTTGGATCAGAGAGATCTCTATGGAAACAATTGCACTAAGGTTTAAATCTTGCACAGTGGACGGCGACATATAGTCCAGGAAACTCGCGCACATTGGAAGATCTGCTTGGAAACTCTTTGGGGTCCCTATCAGAAATTCGTGGAAATAAATTCAAACTTAAACAAGAGGAAATCAGGGGACGATCGGGGTGCAAGGGAAATCGGAACCCCGGCAGGAGAAGATCAGGAGCTAGGAAAAGATCGGGAGGCGGAGAGTTGAGGCAGGCAGGCAGGCATGGGAGGGGAGGAGGAGGGGGGAGGAGAGCGAAAGGATCGGAGACACGGCGACACGGCGGGTAAAATAAACAAAAAAAAAGCCGGAGGGAAGAGAGGGGAGGGGGGAGGAGAAATGCGACACGGCGGGAAGGGGAGGGGGCGGAGCGGGTCAAATAAACAAAAAACAAGCTGGAGGGAAGAGAGGGGAGGAGAAGTGCGACAGGGGAAATGCGAGACGGCGGGAAGACGGACATGCACGCGCCCGTGACTTTTAAGGTCAATGCGCATGCGCATAAGCTTAATGCGCATGCGCATTGACCTTAAAAGTCACGGGCACTGCAAGGAATCGCCACGATTCCTTGCAGTGCAGATAAAGAGTGGATAACTCGCAATACTCTCGCCTTGCTCGATGCGCATGCGCATCGACAGGCGAGACCTAAAAACTAGGTTATTTCCCTTCCTTAGTCCATCTATTTTCAATCAAAGCGCACACATTACAAAATGGCCATCAGTTAGTAAGCAAATATTCCATTTGAACAAGGAAATGTACAACGACGCCCCGAATATTCTTCAAAACGAGGCTTGCACCACACTTCTTTGTCGTCTTTACGCCCATCGCCTGACTGTATACTATAGTATCTCTGCCAAGCGGTTGCGCGACAAGGAGAGTTTTGGAGGTCATGATCACATGCCAAATTTAAAAAAAAAACTTTTTGTGACAATGACGTTCTTCAGGACTTTTACTTGTTATTGCAGTCATTGAAACGGCGAATGTGTGCAGTTTGTTAATTACTCAACTTTTGTAGGCTTTTATCTGTGCATCACCTAGTGGCACGTTTCTGTCGATTGAAACTGTTTAGAGAATGAAGAACCATACAACCCATCCGATTTACCCTCAAGTGTCCTAGAAAACCGATCCCTCAGGCATCTTATCCAAACACAGTACGGAATCCTTGCTTAGTTATGCTTGGTTGGGTGACTGAGCCTGGCTTTCCTAACAAATACTTATTTACATCGGTTAGGCAAGCACAAATCATTGGCATAGTGTAGTGAACAGTCGATTCTGGGTCAGAGGGATATCGTCACTGCCTGAAGGTCTACAGACTTTCTCTCTCTCTCTCCTTTGTCCCTGCCCAATCTTTCTTGTAATGTACATAAGAAGGGTTCACCCAAAATAAGTCACTGGGACCTGGGTATTAGTAGCACTGAGAAGAGGGGTCCCCGCAAAAAATTAATACACAACTATATATCATAAGTAACAAAATAAATATACAATTAATTCACAAACATTGTTGTTTATTCACATGTTGTCGTATTTAAATTGCCAAACACGATTATAAATATAATTCAAAAAGTATTCATAGTGCCCCTGGAAGGGAGGGAAGTGGTAAGGTGAAGGGTGGTGAAGGTAAAGGATAGTGACATAAAACCGGCCAAGCGGCCTCACTGTACTATGTATTATAAGTCAGACCTAGACATATACATCATCAATGCAGAAAATCCTTAAATTGTGAATAAACAACAATGTTTGTGAATTAATTGTATATTTTTTTTGTTACTTATGATATATAGTTGTTTATTTATTTTTTGCTGGGACCCCTCTTCTCAATCTTTCTTGTAGGCATATCACCCATCCAAACTTTTGTAGAAAATCAGAGGAAAGAAGGTTAATTTGCTTTGGTTGGTACTGGTTACTTTTCTTATGTACATTTCCCTGTACATGAGAGCACCCAACGCTTAACTTGCGTGAAATTATGATAAAATGCCAGTTTGAGAATAGATATGCTTCTCTCATTGTGTTGCAATAAAAGTTCGAGGACAGCATGTCAAGAGCAACCACCTGCAGCATACTAGCACACTAAAACTGAAAATCACGAGAAATTATTTTAACAACTTCGATTGGTTTGTTTTTTGCCACTGAGACAATTGAACTGAGCCTGTTTTTTGATGGATTTAGTGTATTTTTGTAGACAGTGAATTCCAGTGGTTGTCGATACCTTAAGTATTTTATTTGGTGTCACTCATGATTAGACAAGACGAAAAGTAAAGGATGGAATTCTTGAAGTAAGCTAAATCACTTGTAATTATTTTAACTATGTCAGTGATTTATTTTCTTTGCAACTGTAAATTATCAGAGTGAAACCACCCCTCAACTCTCAAATTAGTCAGTTGTAATGCTTACCGTTCTCTAGAACATAGCTTACACACATTGGCAAAGCCAATAGCTCTGGCATGCATTTTCAATAGTTTGACTTATTGGCATTGTAAATGATGGTGGCTTTTATTTATGCGTTCTGAAAACCTGCAAGCGGTGTGTAAACATACAATTTGTGCTTAAATTCCTTACTTACGCTTGCAGGTTATCAAAACACATAAATTAAAGGCATTGTAATTTACAATGCCAATAGCTCAAACTCTCACAAATGCGAGACCTATTGCATTGCAAATGCTTGTTCTGTTTTAGATTACAAGTCAACTGGAGTCACAGCCATTGGTTTCCTAACACAATACACAATAGTTATTAACCTTGGACCTACTCAAGACAGGACACCATCCCTCTAATAGCTAAAACACCTCCATGGCTTCCTTTAAATTTATGTTGTGGAACGTAAACATTCTAAGTGACCAGATCAAAAAGGGACTCCATCCTTAGATTTACCAAAAGGCACAAACCAGGCGTGCTGCTGCAAGAAACTCACCTTATAGGCACACGCTTTTCCCTCCCAGGCAGATTTGGACATACTGTTCTCCATAGGTCACACCAGAGGCTCTAGGGTGTAGCTATTCCATTACATAGATGCCTTCCGCTGTCTGTCCCTTAGATTACTGTGGAAAACCACAGCAGGTTTATGGCCCCAGAGGGTTGGATGGATTGTAGGTCATGTAACTTGTGTTTACATTGCTTGTTGACTTTCTACACAAACTCGTATGGCCCTGGAGAGGGTATTAATGGCCGTACCGCACAGTCTCACTATTGCTGGGTGCAACTTAACACAATACAATGCGAAGAGCTGGATGTAACTGCAGCGCGGGCTGGAAATCTCCAGGGAACCACTGCTCTAGGTAACTGGGCAGACTCTTTGGGATTGTGGATTGTGCAACGCACGGAAGCTCTAGAACCCCAGGTCAAAGAATACACACACATCAGCTGCCCACAAAACAATCATTAGCAACACAAACAGTCCTTGTGCGGGAAGTGTGGCCCTTGACTTCCATGGCAATAGTAAATTAATTGCTATTACCTTCTTACAAATAAGGTATCTCTGTGAAATTAATGTATTTCTCATTTCAAAAAAGGATTTGAAACCACGATTAACTTTTGATAATTTCGACGCCGGACTAAGGTTCTTCCATTAAAGTGAAGGATAGTGAACAGTAGATAAGGTGCGCTAGTGATGTATACAAAGTTATGTACAAGTGGCCTACGGGGATAATGTAATGTTATTATGAGTGTCGCAATCAAATTTAACTTAAAAAACAGTTGTGAAGGCTGGTGCAATGAGGCAGAGTGGTCTGAAAAGCAGGGGGGCTTATAAGCCAGAGAAAAGTAATGCTTCCTGCCAGGATGAGGCGTTTTGACTCATGCTTTTAAAGAATTCCTCGAAGCTACCATTGCGTTCACCAAGCCCTTGATTTTTTTTTAAACACACCGTTTTCCCATGTTCAAGCTGCTGTATGGAGCACAACCAGGAGGCTCGGAAGCATCGGTTGCCTTGGTGGTAGACACAACACACACATGAGCCTCTTGCTCACGAATTCCGCTGCGGTGAAGTCAGCCTCACTGCAGTTTTTATCTTTGTATATTTACACATTCCCCGCCTCACAATAACGAGAAGAGGTTTGAAGTCATCTGCTCACTATGTGCACCTCTGTTCCACCTTCACATTAGGAAAACAGAGGGTCATAGCGTAGGCAACCGCGTTTCTCTTTATAAAAAGAGGTAAGGAATATATCTGAGGAGACAGACAATTACAGAAGTGACATGCACTGCACGCCCCACTGAGGGAAGAGGACTAAAAATACCGAAAACGGGTAAAACTCAAATTCACTTTTTAGCCACATCTGAGTGCCAGACCGGGGTGCGGATTTATGCTAGATATGACCTTCGTGCCAAAGCAGTGTACAATAAACAGTGAATGAAGTATTAATTACTCTCCCATTTCATTCAGCAACGTCACAAAAAAGAACAAATGGCTTATCTTGAACTATGGTTCTCCTGCATTGCTATTATACACATGCTTGAAATAATACCCATCGCTTTACTGGGAATCCTGGCAAATATTGACGACACAGTATTAAAAGAAGGTGATGTTGGTTTTATTGACCTCTATATGCTGTACGTGTTCTATTACACATGTTAGGAGTATTCAATGTACTGACCTCGGAACGTTGGCTTTGCACGTGTGCTTCAGATCATGACAGGTGCTCTCAATTCACAGAGCCATGCTTTAAAATACAATAATAATGCATTGCAGCCCATCCAGGTCACTGTAAGGTTCGGCTCCGCAGCCCGTGAGATGGAAAAGGTGTGAAGGATTAGTTACTTAACAGTTCTCTTCCAGGGGTATCCTCTAAGCATTAGAATATTCCCGCCCATGCGCGGGACCCCGGAAACAATATATTATATGTGCCCCACATATATATACTCATATATATATATATATATATATATATATGTATATATATATATATATATAGTAGGTAGGTAGTTATAGTTAGGATTTTTTTCAAAGTTAAATCTCAAAATTCTATTTGGAATAACTTTGGCGCCGGTTGACGAATCTGACTGAAAATTTCCTCAAAATGGCCTCTTCGAGCTCCGGTCCTTCTCTGAAAGTTTGGGGGGGATTCGTCAAGTGGGGGCCGAGATAAAAGGGGGGTCCCAAAACGCGTTTTCACCATGTTAATTTCCATAGGGCGGTCAACCTCACTTTTAGCCCGAACGGCTGAATGGATTTCCACCAAACTTGGCAAAATTGTAGGGACTGGTAGCCCGATGTGCCTTTGCTGTCTCAAGATATGTGCTCCAGTGGATTTTGAGTAATTTAGGTTCAAAAAAATATATATATCTAGAAGCGCGCCCTGGTACGCGCACCGGGGAGCGCACCGGGCGCGCCACGCGACTTGCGCACGGAAAGCGGATTGGCTCACGGGTGTCTGCAAACATTCGAAACAGTCCGGAGCGGCCGACATCTTGTGTCTCTGTAGGATCAAGACACAAGAGATGACATAAAAAAAAGGGAGAAATGACTATAAGGGGGCAGGGTAGACCCCCTCCTGACCCCCTAGGCTTGATGTGGGGGCTAAAATAGGGTCCCGCTGGGCATTTTAAAAAATAAAAAAATTTCGATTTGCGCGGGGAGAGCGCCCGGTGCGCGCACCGGGAAGCGCACCGGGGAGCGAAGCATGGGGAAAATCCAGGCCTTATTTATGAAGGCCTTGCGACAGTTTTGCGCCGCCTGTGCGTCACTTTTTGTGACGCACCAGCGGTGGAAAAAATTTGCCTCGTTGCGCTATATTTCAAAAGTGACGCATCTGGGTAGATGGGTCACTTTTTAAAACCCTGCACCACATTTTACCTGCGTCAGGTATAATGTATATTCAGAGGGGGCGTTCCCCCGCAAGAAGCTTCGTAATAGTGACGCATTGAAATCTATGAGATTTCACTGCGTCACTTTTAGGATGCTGTTGCGTCAAAATCTTGCGCCTGCCTCACAGCAGGCGTAAGACTGACGCAAGACCTTTCACATCGGGCTTTCCCCCATGAGAAAGGACGCATTACTGGAGTTGCATCACTTTTGTGACACACTCCAGCAATACGTCACTTTTGTGTTTACAGATACGTCAGAAATACTGACGTATCTGTAACTCCTTGCGACATGATTCGTCATACATTAAATATGACACATCTGGAATGTCGTAAGGAGTGCGCACAGAAAAGTGACGCATCGCTGTTTTCACGCTGCGATGCGTCACTTTTCAGAAATGAGGCCCCCAGTTTATTCACTGTGTCACCTCTACGTCCCTTTCTTGCGTCAATACGTCCCTTTTGCATACATTACACCTGCGGTAGGAATAATGTGGCGCAGGGGCTTACAAAGTGACGTAACTACCTAGATGCGTCACTTTGTAAATATGACTGAATAAGGTGCATTTTTTACAGCACTGATGCGTCACAAAAAGTGACGCATCGGTGGCGTATGGCCTCATAAATGAGTCCTTCAGTCTTCTACTCATGCGTCATATTAAATTTATGACGTATTATGTTGGAAGTTTTTAGATACGTTAGTATTTCAGACGTATCTGTAAACGCAAAAGTGAAGCATTGTTGGAGTGTGTCACAAAAATGAAGCTACTCCAGCAATGCATCCTTTCACATGGGGCCAAGCCCCATGTTAAAGGGTCTGCAAGCCTGCTGTGAAACAGGCGTAATATTTGGAAGCAACAGCGTCATAAAAGTGACGCGGTGATATGTCATAGATTTTACTGCGTCACTTCTACGACCCTTTCTTGTGTCAATACGTCCCTTTTGCATACATTACACCTGACGTAGGAATAATGTGGCGCAGGAGCTTACAAAGTGACGTAACTACCTAGATGCGTCACTTTGTAAATATGACTGAATAAGGTGCATTTTTTACAGCACTGATGCGTCACAAAAAGTGACGCATCGGTGGCGTATGGCCTCATAAATGAGTCCTTCAGTCTTCTACTCATGCGTCATATTAAATTTATGACGTATTATGTTGGAAGTTTTTAGATACGTTAGTATTTCAGACGTATCTGTAAACGCAAAAGTGAAGCATTGTTGGAGTGTGTCACAAAAATGAAGCTACTCCAGCAATGCATCCTTTCACATGGGGCCAAGCCCCATGTTAAAGGGTCTGCAAGCCTGCTGTGAAACAGGCGTAATATTTGGAAGCAACAGCGTCATAAAAGTGACGCGGTGATATGTCATAGATTTTACTGCGTCACTTCTGCGACCCTTTCTTGTGTCAATACGTCCCTTTTGCATACATTACACCTGACGTAGGAATAATGTGGCGCAGGAGCTTACAAAGTGACGCAACTACCTAGATGTGTCACTTTGTAAATATGACTAAATAAGGTGCATTTTTTATAGCACTGGTGCGTCACAAAAAGTGACGCTCTGGTGGTGTTAAAGTGACGTATGGCCTCATAAATGAGTCCTTCAGTCTTCTACTCATGCGTCATATTAATTTTATGACTTATTATGTTGGAAGTTCTTACAGATACGTCAGTATTTTAGACGTATCTGTTAGTGCAAAAGTGATGCATTGCTGGAGTATGTCTCAAAAATGAAGCAACTCCAGCAATGTATCCTTTCACATGGGGCAAAGCCCCATGTGAAAGGGCCTGCACGCCTGCTTTGAAACAGGCGTAAGATTTGGACGCAACAGCGTCATAAAAGTGACGGAGTGTTATCTCATAGATTTCACTGCGTCACCTCTACGACCCTTTCTTGCGTCAATACGTCCCTTTTGCATACATTACACCTGATGTAGGAATAATGTGGCGCAGGGGCTTACAAAGTGACGCATCTACCTAGATGCACCACTTTCTAAATATAACGCTCTGGTGGTGTTAAGGTGACTCATGGTTTCATAAATGAGGCCTTCAGCCTTCAACTCCAGCAATACATCTTTTCTTACCCTTCCACACCCCCGTTCCTTTTCAACATTTTCTTTGAATATCAACATTCCCTATATTTACTCTTCTTCTCCTTACTTTCCTTCCCAACATTCACCTTCTTTCAGTCCCCCTACTTCACTTCCTTTCTCCTCTCATACCTTTCTTTTCTTTCTTACTCATTTTGTCACGATTCTCGTCGCCTCAGGATCAGGGTGATGCTGAAAGGGGTCCACCTCCTGATTTCCCCACACTCTGACTGTACAGAAAACACAGAGCGTAGAGGTAATCAAGCGAGGGATAAATCAGGGAAGGTAAGGAAAGGGACTGGAACGGATGGGACAGCAGAAATGACAAGAAGAGAAGAATTATCACATCAGTTCTAACTACTCATTCAATTCTCGCTATTGAAACAATACATACCAAATAAATCAGGAGGGGACCTCTGCCTCTCTATACCATAGATACTTCTCTATAGACCAGTGCCGCCTGCAAGAAAACCACTGATTACCAATAGTTTGAACACACCTCAGAATACATCAATGATGATATTATACCACACACATACCCATCTTAATCTTCCCTGGAATTGATAAAAAGTTCTCTCCAGTAACCCAGCGAAGTAATGTGTAGAAATGGAAACTTCAGTTCCAAAACAAAAAAGTGAAATGGCTTCAAGATAGTCTTGCAAACGAAACACGTTCCTTACGAACAAAAATGTAGCAAACGAAAGAGTATTCCTAGTTGGGCCCAACTAATTAGGGAACACTAACAAAAATAGAAACGAACAAAAAGATTCCTCCGTAGAGGCCTACCAGTTCGTAACCGATAGATACACCAGTCAGAGTTCTTTGGTTGCAAGCCTTCTCGATAATCCTCCAGTGGCCGTTCTTCCTCGCGATGATCGCTTGTGGAAAGAAACAAACCCTAACCAGTTTCTTCTATTCAAATCCCAAGGTACTCAGATCCAATCGGTTCCTGGAAACAAATCTCCAACCACGGTACACCTTCCCTCGCGGCAGCCGCACGCGAACGGGTAAGGCTAGGACAAGAAAACGCCCTCTGTAGTTCTTGCTCGCAAAACCAAGTTCTTCGCGGCTACTAGTTTCCTTTTTCCGCGGCAGCCGCTCGCGGAAAGATAACGGCAAACTCCAAATGTTCCAAAGTCTTTGATCCTGGATAGTAGTTCCCAAAACGTAGAACTCGACACCAACACTCACAGGTTCAAAAGAGTAATCACTTACGAAGCCCCCTAGTGGACATCCTGAATATATAGAATCAGTTCTCCACCCATTTTAGCATTATGGGAGTTGTAGTTCTGTAGGCGCAAATACGCAAACCCTGACACATTTTCCTTTCCATTATCAATGCACTCCATTTCACTTACTCTTTTTAATTTTTTAAAGAATATAGCTCTTTGATGAGAATTGGAGGTAGTTCTGAAAAGAACTTTTTTTTCTTCTTTTTTCAAAACAGGAACAAAAACAGGGAATGGAAACTCTCAACAGGAGCAAAAAAAACAAAAAAAAATAGGGGTGGAAAGGGCAGTGACGGTTTTCCAATGCTCGAACCATGAGCTGGACACTTTGCTCCCCAAAGATAAGGAGTTGATTGCAGTATCTGCATCTCAGGACACCAGGGTTAAAAGCAGGTTGGATATTTGGCACGAGCTCCTGCGATTGCCCCCTCCCAGAAGTAGTTGCTCCTCCGGTGGATGTAGAGGCCCCATCACTGGGAACCTCTTGTGCCAGAGCCCTGACACTTTCCCGGGCAAAATTCTGGGGGTGCATCCTCTCCACATGCCGGATCATCGTAAAATTCCCAAATGAATATTTTTTTGGGGGGTCACCCCGTGACAGGACTGGTTTGCAGATCCTGCACTCCACTTTTGGAGCATTCACCTTTTTTTGGTTAGGTGGTATTTTAAAAAATTTCCAAATAAAATGTTCCTTCACCTTTGGGGTAGGAGGCTCTTCATTGATGAAATCAGGTTCTTCATCACTGCTGGATTCTCTGGCAGCCATGGTAAACCAAGAAAGATCCAGGAGCAAAAAACAGGTCTTTCAGTCACAAAAGTGAAAGACGAAGTGAAGGAAATGGGTGGGGATTTCATTCTTTGTAAAAAAAAACTGTTAGCAACCAATGAAAAGTGTTATTTTAAGGTCACATGACTTGACGCGCTGACGCTGCGCGCACCGGAGCGCTTCCGGGGGCGCATACGCGGCGCGAACGTAGGCGCTTCCGGGGCGCATACGCGGCGCGAACGTAGGCGCTTCCGGCGGCGCTAACGTAGGCGCTTCCGGGGGCGCTTACGTTGCGCGCCGAAGTGACGTCTTCATAGTTTTACGGAAATGGAAAATCATTTTCATTTCCTTATAAAAAAAACTTCTTTTATTTGTATGGTACGAAATTTTTGCGTTATTAACTTTTCATTCATATTTTTTTCACGAACGAAAGTAGCGCTCTGGGTGCGCTTTCCGGAGAGCTTACCGGAGCGCGCACCCAGAACGCCCCGGGAAAAAATGTTTAAAAAAAAAACGTAAAAATTAATACTTACACAAAACAGCAAATTGTAAAAAAAAACATAGGTTAGAAACTCGATATTGAAAGGAATTAGCATTTAAAAAACCTATGACATTCACTGAAAAAACCATAGGTTTCACACCAGTTATAGTTCGGAATTAGCAGTTAAAAAACCTATGAAATTCACAGAAAAAAAACAAAGGTTTCACACCAGTTATAGTTAGGAATTAGCATTTAAAAAACCTTTGAAATTCACTGAAAAAACCATAGGTATCACACCAGTTATAGTTCGGAATTAGCATTTAAAAAACCTATCAAATTCACTGAAAAAACCATAGGTTTCACACCAGTTATAGTTAGCTGGAAATTTTACTGACATAAAACCATTGAAATTCCCACGTTATAGTTAGTTGGACTCACTATAACTTGCGCGTGTAATGCACTGCTGATGACATCACATATTACATCACTCCTGACATGGTTAGTGACATCACTCATGACATATATATATATATAAATAAGCAATTGCAGCCAAACAAACAGTAGAGCTGTATTATGCTGTGCAGAATTTCCACCATACATGGACATCTGCATTAGAAACATGAGAAACAACACCAAAGATTGCTTAGAAACTGTTTTAATGCTTAGAAAGCAGTAGAAATTCTTATAACTCACTGAAAGCATGGAAAGCTCCCAGGCTGCATTGGAAACACACAGTCTAAAAAGACTGAAAAGCTAACCTGTAGCTGCATGTAATACAAAAACTGACACCGTGCCTTTAAGGCACTCATGACCCCCAGTATCCCATCATGCCTCAGGGGTGACAGTTAGGTCAGTTGTTCTTTTCGGAGACTGAAGAAACCAAGTAACAAATAGGTTAACAATATCTCCTTATTAACGAATGTCCTTTGCCCAGGGAGGGGGGGTGGTTGCTTATGACTTTGATGAGGATACCCCTGGAAGAGAACTAGGCTTACAGGTAAGTAACTAATCCTTCTTTTCAGGGGATCCTCATCAAGTCATAAGCATTAGAATAGAATAGCGAGCCTCTCCTCATCCCTGCGGGCAAAGGAATAACAAGACAGTAATCTCATCAATAAGCCTGAGCAGGCCATAGGGTACCCAAATAGATTTCTCAAGGAGGCTTGCCCTACTGGAGTATCGGCCCTGGAATCAGATTCCAGACAGTAATGCCTTGTAAAGGTATGAACTGATTTCCAGGTTGCGGCCTTGCACATCTCTGACATTGGAATGTCATGTAAGAAAGCTACTGTGGCCGCTTTCCCTCTGGAAGAATGCACCTTGGGTGACAACAATAAAGGCTTGCCTGCAAGCTGATAGGCCAATTTCATGCAGGAGACAATCCACCTGTAGATGGATCTCTTGGCCGCTGGAAAGCTCGTTCTCATTGAACCATAGTTCACAAACAGCTGATCCGTCTTCCAGATCCCCTTGGTCTTTTCCAAATAGAACTTGAGCACTCTTAAGATCCAAGAAGTGCAGTGACCGCTCGGCTGGGGTCGTAGGATTTGGAAAAAACGAAGGGAGGGAAATGGACTGATGTATATGAAAATCAGAAACCACTTTAGGCAAGAAAGATGGATGAGTTCTCAGGACTACTCTATTGTGGTGGAAAACAGAATATGGTTCCTTTTCACAGAGCGCTTGTATCTCACTTACTCTGCACGCTGACGTAATCGCCACTAAAAAGGCTGCTTTCCAAGAGAGATGTTGCAAAGATGCCTTGTGGATGGGTTCAAAAGGAGGCGACAATAACCTGGATAGAACCAGGTTCAATTCCCAAGGAGGAGAAGGATTTCGCACAGGGGGATAGACTTTTTTCAACCCCTGGAGGAAGTCCTTTACCACCGGAACCTGAAAGAAAGAAATCTGATTGGGTGATTTCTTGTACGCTACTATGGCTGACAGATGCACTCTAATGAAAGCATATTTCAACCCAGAAGTTGCCAAGGAAAGGAGGTATGGAAGGATTACTTCCTCCTGCCCTTTAGTAGGATCTAGGTGACGATCCCTACACCATATGTAAAACCTTTTCCACTTGAACGCATAAGACGCTCTCGTGGAAGGTCTCTTAGCAGCTTTTAAAATGTGCATACATTCGGGAGGCAGGTTCAGAAGCCCATATTGCAGGACCTCAGGTGCCATGCTGTTAGGTTCAGTGATGGGAGATTGGGATGCAGTATCCTCCCGTTCATCTTGCTTAACAGACAGATGCAGAAGGTCCGGGTACCACCACTGTCGTGGCCAATCCGGAGCTATCAAGATCATCTCCATGTCCGACCTGAGGAGCTTGGACACTACCTTCGGAATCAGAACCAGGGGAGGAAACGCGTAAGCGAATGTTCCCGACCAATTGAGCATTCCCTGCGTCCCTGGCCGGTGGAATCTGGACGCGAAGGCGTGGCATTTTGCGTTTTGGTCATCTGCAAACAAGTCTATGGCTGGACGACCCCAACAACGAAAAAGTTCTTCTACCACTTCGTCGTTTAGCACCCAGTCTGGCTGATCTTTGAAGTGTCTGCTGAGTGTGTCTGCCTTGGTGTTTAATTCGCCTGGAAGGTGCACTGCCACTACTGATAGGCCTCAAGCCAGAAGCCAGTGCCAGATTGCCTGAGCCTCCAGGGAGAGAGGGCGAGATCGTGTGCCTCCTTGTTTGTTCAGATAGAACATGGTGGTGGTATTGTCTGTCTGAACTAGGACTGAGTCAGTGTTTATAGCTGGAAGAAAAGCCTTGAGAGCCAGATGAACTGCACGAAGCTCCAGCATGTTGATGTGATAGGTTTGGTGCTGAGTCGACCACCGACCTTGAATTTGAAGGCACCCCATGTGTGCACCCCAGCCTTCTAGAGAAGCGTCTGACCAAGGACAGTGTCGGAAGAGGCTGGTGAAACGGCACTCCCAGCAACACATTCTGCCACAGGATGAAAGACCTTGCTGCCTGGGACAGACTGATCCGATCCTCCCATTTCCCTGTCGCTTGGTCCCACTGGTCCTCTAGAGCTTGCTGCAGATGCCGCATTCTCAGTCTGGCGTTTGGTATCAGAAAAATGCATGAAGCCATGGAGCCCAGCAGGGAAGCTACCTGTCTGACTGTTGGATTCCGAGACTGGAGGAGAGTCCTGTGCTTCTGCTTCATAGATGATAGACTCTCCTTCGAAGGAAACACTTTTCCCAAACTTGTGTCCAGAACTGCCCCCAGGTAGTGGATGCTCTGGGTTGGTTGTTGGACAGACTTCTCCATGTTCACATGGAGGCCTAGCTTGTGTAACTGCTGAAGGCACAGTTGGAAGTCGCTGAGTGCCTGTCGGGGAGATGGGCCTTTTAGGAGCCAGTCGTCCAGGTATGGATAGACGAGAAGCCCCTTCTTGTGTAATTAAGCCGCAACCACTGCCATGCATTTGGTGAAGACTCATGGTGCTGAATTGAGTCCGAAGGGCAGCACCTTGTACTGGTAGTGCTTGCTTCCTACCACGAACCTCAAGTACTTCCGATGGCGAAGGGCGATTGGAATATGAAAGTACGCATCTTGCAAATCCACCGAACACATCCAATCCCCTAATTGAAGATGTGGACATATTTGGTGAAGAGCCAACATGCTGAACTTTTCTTTGACCACCACCTTGTTCAGAAGGCGAAGGTTCAAGATGGGTCTGAACTTGTCCTCCTGATCTTTTTTGGGGACAAGAAAGTATCTGGAGTAGACTCCTTTTCCCCTTTCAGAGGGAGGCACCTCCTCAATGGCTCTTATTCGAAGAAGAGTCTTGACCTCTCTTTGGAGAAGGTTTAGTTGGTAAGGGCGATACTTTTTCGGAGGTATGGACTTTGGGATCGCACGGAAACGTAGTGCATATCCATTACGCAGTATATTCAGCACCCAACAATCTTTTGTGATGCTGACCCACTCTGCCAGATGTCGTGAAGCACTTCCTCCCACTGGAGTGGGTAACGGTGCCAGAGGAAGCCACTCCTCAAGCTTTCCCTCCTCTCGACGTGGAAGAGGACTGTTGATGACCTCCTCTACCCCTGCTGGATTTGCTTCCTCGAAAGTGGGTTTTTCCCTGATGTTTGCTCTGGAACCACTGAGGGGTTTGAACCCTCTGTTTAGCCCCTCTGCCCTTGTTGGATTTGATACAAAGTGGTCCCAGATAGTAGAACAAATAAATCGAAAGTAACTTGAATAAATACAAGAGAAATTATAACACCATTGTTTTTAATCACAACGTGTTTCGTAAAAAATTATTCATAAAATAGATACATAGTAAATCACATATAATGCCCCTAAAGGGTTGGACAGGGAAGGGTAGTGATGGGATAGTGAAGGTATAGGAATTACAACACTGGTCAATTAGACCTGAGTACACCAGAAATAATAATAGGTTAACACAATGGAAAGAACAATTCATCAATTGATTCAACAATCATGCCCCAAATAAAGTAGAATCACAAATGATAAGTCAGGGAAGAGGCTGAACACAGGAGGAAGTGTCGACGTTTCGACCCAAGTAGATGCAGGCGTAATGTAATCCTTGCTAGAGGGTCTTCATCAGGACAAAGGGACGTGGATGTGATTTACTATGTATCTATTTTATGAATAATTTGTTATGAAACACGTTGTGATTAAAAACAATGGTGTTATCATTTCTCTTGTATTTATTCAAGTTACTTTTGATTTATTTGTTCTACTATCTGAGACCACTTTGTTTGTATCAACTATTCACCCAGGTCCCAGTGACTTTTTGGGTTAACCCGTGTTTTTTCAGCAGATGTTGGATTTGAAGCGTTGTTTGAATTCTCTCTTCTTCTCCAAACCGACCGCTTTTACCGTGTCCAGTTCGGTCTTCATCCGGGTCATCTCCTCATCTGCGTGTTCCCCGAAGAGAGAGGACCCAGAGAAAGGAAGATTCAAGATGCGTTGTTGAGCATCCGGTTTAAGGCCTGTTAAGCGCAACCAAGAGCACCTTCTGGCGCATACTCCATGTGAATAGGATTGCGCCGCCAACACTGCACCATCCGCCGCGGTGCT
This sequence comes from Lissotriton vulgaris, assembly GCF_964263255.1. Classification (NCBI taxonomy): domain Eukaryota; kingdom Metazoa; phylum Chordata; class Amphibia; order Caudata; family Salamandridae; genus Lissotriton; species Lissotriton vulgaris. The sequence continues at coordinate 267,360,719 of NC_141690.1, read as the reverse complement.
TATCATTTGGTTTGCCACCAGACTGCCTTCCGTTAGAGTTTCTTCAAAGTCCTTTTGGTCTTCCTTCAGGAGCTTGGCTTTGAAGCGCTCCATCGAGTCCCATAAGGCTCTGTTATACCTTCCCAGCAGTGCGGACGCACTGGATACCTTCAGGGTAGAAGCTGCAACATTACAAACTTTGCGACCCCATGAGTACTGTGTCTTACTGTCCTTATCTGGCGGGACAGAAGATGAAGGAGCGACTGCATGGGTCTTTCGAGCAGCCGCCACAATCACCGAATCTGCTGGTGGATCAGATTTGACAAAGACTGGGTCTGAGTCAGCAGGCTTATATTTCTTTTGTATACGAGCCGGCACCGCTCTGATGGTTGCCAGGGTGAGGAAAATGTTCTTGACTGGATCCATGATTCCAGGGACTAAAGGAAGTAACGCACGGGAAATGACTCAAAAATTACTGTGGTAGCCACTTGTGGGACAGCCATCTCAATATTTAATTTCTTAGCCCCTCTTTGCAGGACATCCAGATATGCATTGATGTCGTCCATTGGAGAGACTGGAGATAGGGCTGTCTGTGAGAGTAGGAGAGTAATCCCTAGTGGACGATTGGGTAGAGGAAGTCAAAGAGGTGGAAGGAGTTCTTCTACTCCTGCGATGGGTACTGTGTCGCCTCTCGCTCAATCTTCTGGAACGCTCTTCCCTTCTTGGAGAACGAGACCTTCTGGGACGTTCCTCTCTCCTAGGAGAACGAGATCTTCTTGGACGTTCCTCCCTTCTTGGAGATCTTTCTGGCCTCCTTTCAGGTGAACGTGTTGTCTGTTGTCTGGGGGGACTGACTGTCTACCTCAGCAACCAGCCTTTGCAGCGGAGATCTATGTTCCGGGCTGACATACTGCCGAAGGCGTTCCATAGCCCCTGCCAATTTTGCAGTGGTGCATTCCATCTAGGGGATAGCCTCACCCCAAGAGCAGAAACCTCTGACCGACGTGGAGGAGATTTCCGAACAGGACTTCTGGTGTTTGCAGATGATCTGCAGGAACCCGAAGACTGGGAAGATGAGTGATGCAAAGCTTATTCCGTAACCAGAATCACAGAGTGTCTTGACATTGATCCCGCTCTCGACGGTGAAGAATGACGCCTCATCGTCGAATCACCATGCCTCGACGCTGGAACTTTTTCCCTCGACGCCGACTGCCTCCGGGGCGTCGACGGAGCAATCACTTCCGACGTCGGATGTCTTGACGACGAGTGATGCGAAGAACGATGGTCTCTCGACGTCGAACGGCGATGACTTGCAGACGACGGAGCTCTCTCCCTCGACGTCGAGTGTTTACGTGACGACGGCGGAGGAACCTTGGACGTCCTCGATGCCGAACGTTGACGAGACATCAACGGAGATCGCCTCCTCAACGCCGATCGACGCCTTGTTGACGGCGGAGGGGTCTTGGTCCTCGACGCCGGACGTCGCCTTGTTGACGTCGGCGGGGGAGTCACTTCTCGACACCGATCGTGGCGATGGAGACGGCGGAGGTGTGCCGCCCCTCGACGCCGATCTTTTCCGGGTTGACGACGGCGGAGGGGTCTTGGTCCTCATCGCCGATCGTCGCCGAGTTGACGATGGCGGAGGGGTCCTGGTTCTCGACTCCGAACGTCGTAGAGCTGACGGCGACGGAGGGATCCTTGTCCTTGACGCCGATCGTCGCCTGGTTGACGACGGCGGAGGGGATTTCGCTGACGGAGCTGGCATCCTTGACGTTGGTGACAAACCTGATCTTTTCAACGGCGAGCCCTCGTCGATGGTCGTTTTTCAGCTGGAAAACTCACCGGAAGATGTTTCTTCAGCGCCGAGACCGACGTTGAAGTAGAAGGACGTGAAGACTAGCCTTTAGAAGGACTTCTGGCCCTCTTGCTGCCCTTCTTCACTGGAGATCTTCCTGTGGTGGATCTTCGAGCCAGTCCATAAATGCGGTTTCTTTCTCTGTCCTTGAGAGTTCTCTCAGACAGGCGTTTGCTTGCCTGATCATCATGATCCTAAGACTGTTCTCACTCCAATCCTGACCCGGAGGAACTTCAAGGACTAATTCATCCCAAACATCAGACAGAACAGTTTGTACAGAAATATAATCCCACCCTATCAAGAGGAGCTCTTTTTAACTGGCTCAGCCATCAGAAGTAAACAACCTTTTATTAAAGGTTAAAACATAAATTATAAAAGGAACTTGGACCTTGACGTCTTTAGGTGCAACTGGAAACCGAAAACTATCCTACCCGACAGAAGCAGTATATTAAACGGATTAACTTGATAACTTTAAGGGAACAACCCATATATATCCAGAGCGCCTGCATTGGCAAACTAGGATCAGAAGTACCACGTCGGATTCAAGACGGATATATACGCATAAACAGTTAAAGATAACCGACGCTGGAGAAACAAAGCCTGGTCCTATGGTAACCTTGACACAGACCTAAAAAGCAAATCTTTTGGAAGCCATGATGTCCAAATAATTAAGCCACGGGTATGATAATAAAGACCAAAGCAGATTTCCTGACGAAGGCGACCGCCGAAACGCGTTGAAGGAATTAATTCTGCGTTTATATGAAGTTTCAAACAGGAATGATGTTTTTTATATAATTCAGATTTTATGTGAAACTACCCTAATGTTTTGTATGTGAAAATGTCTTTTGTAAACTAAATAATCAAAATATATATATGAAAAAGATAAAATAAGGAGATAGAAAAAGAGAAACATAAAGAGAAAAGAATATCAAAGATGCATAAAAAATAAATAACATCAAATAGATCTTTATGAGTGGAAAATGAATTATTACATACATGTCTAATATACTCAGAAGTAATTAGTACACATAACCCGGTGTGTTCTTGCCTTTTCCAAAAATACTTTACCTTGCCAGGGTTCATCCTTTAAGGCAGGGGCCCCAAACTTTTCCTACAAAAAAAAACTCACTGCAAAGTATACAGACATCATGACGGTCTGATTTTGCCTTCTTGTTGCCACAAGAAGGACAGTTGTCAAAAAGAGAAGGCATTTTAAAACAAAATGCCACACAAAAACTGTCTAAAAGACAGAAACCTTACTTGACAAGGTGTTAAAAGTCAAAGTAAGTCCAAAAGTTAGAAAATTGAAGCAAATTTCTGTCAGAAAAGCCAGAACTGAGTGGAGCTGTGTTACCAGGGTCCTTCCTGAAGGAGCCGGAAAGAACAACTGACCTAACTGTCACCCCTGAGGCATGATGGGATACTGGGGGTCATGAGTGCCTTAAAGGCACGGTGTCAGTTTTTGTATTACATGCAGCTAAAGGTTAGATTTTCAGTCTTTATAGACTGTGTCTTTGCAATGCAGCCTGGGAGATTTCCATGCTTTCAGTGAGTTATAAGAATTTCTACTGCTTTCTAATCATTAAAACAGTTTCTAAACATTCTAAACAATCTTTGGTGTTGTTTCTCATGTTTCTAATACAGATGTCCATGTATGGTGGAAAATCTTTACAGCATAATTCAGCTCTGTTTATTTGGCTGCAATTGCTTATATATATATATATATATATATATATATATATATATATATATATATATATATATATATATATATATATATGTGTGTGTGGGGCACATATAATATATTGTTTCCGGGGTCCCGCGCATGGGTGGGAATATTCTAATGCTTAGGACTATTGATGAGGATCCCCTGGAAGAGAACTGCACTCTCTGTAGAAGCCAAAGTTCACTTTTTCATAGCATGAGACTGGAAGGACAAAAGTCTCAAAAGGGAAGGTGGGAAGATTGCATTTGAACCTATATACGATGCCAACGATGGAGAACTGTAGTTACGTATAAATAAGGCTCCCGGTTTTATGGCATTTATTTTTTTGACATTTCAGCCTGTATTTATCCATATTTATTTTTTGCTATTTTTATCTGTATTTATCCATATTTATTTTGGGTTTTGTGGGAAAAGTAAGCTGAAATTCATATTTTTCCACATTTATTTGACCTATAATTATGCGCTCATGCTTGAATGTCTTTCAGGGTTCAGAGCTGTGAACACCAGCAGAAGATAAATCAGTGCACTTACATAAAAAAAATATGCAAATTTCAGTTTCAACCTTGTGCTGATCTACTGTTGTTAAAGCCGCTTTACTAAAATTCCTTTCTTTTTTAACCACTTTATCTATCAATCCACACATGTATTGGCCTGACAGTCATGGTATACAGTATTCAGAATTACTTAAAAAGCAAACCAATTTCCGTTTTTCATCCACTTTTAAAAATTAATACAGACAAGAAAATTAATGTTTTCTGTCTGTATTTATCGGTAAAAATCTGTCAAAAACGGAAAACAGGGAGCCTTGCATATTAATAACCTTTTTCAGCACAAGCATTAGGTCTTTAATTGATTTAATTTTTTGAATTTGGACAGCAGTGAAGAGGAACGAGTTTCACCTTCAAATGGATAGACTAGTCTTGCTGTGAGGATGAGCTGAACAGGTTTCTCAAGCAGCAAAAAACTCTGCAGTACTAATTTGATTTTCTTCCCCAGCGAGGCAGAGCCTTGAGCTAATTGACACGGGCAGTTGCTCCCAGTCCTCTGAAGGTCTAGAAGTCCAAAATGTTAGCAAGTCCAATGTGGGAGCCTTTTTGGAGGGCCATGGAACATGCTGGAGCTGCAGGACCCAATCTACTATAGATCCTGCTAAACGGGCCAAGTACCCCTTCTGCATTGGACTCTCAGTGGTAGGTGTGGTCAAGCAGTCACACCTGCCTTGAAAGGTTGGAGTGGGGGTGGAGGAGGACTGGAGACACAGGTCAGTGAAGATTACTTATAACTCAAAGTGGAAGCAGTACATACAGGATTTTCTTTTACATCCAAAAAATTGTCCAGTCAAATGTTTGCTTCTATAGGAAAAATAAGTATTTGATGTCTAACTGTACACATGCAAAGGAATGTGGCATTCAGAAAAACTCAACCCACTCTAGGTATGAGCCCTAGTAGTTGTCAGGCAAATCCCTGTCTCACCCTCTTTAGTGTAACAGGTTTGGGGTTATTCCCTATTTGGTGGTGGCCACATCTAGGGAATACAAACTATTAGGCCATAATCAAGAGTTCCTCCCTTGACTCTTCACAATTTAGTCAAACAAGTTTGTGGTGCAGTTAGAAGCAGGTCCCCTGGGGCCTAACCGGGCCAGTTTATGTCTCATCTGCTCTCACAGCATGGAAGAGTCTTGCAGTTCAGCAGATGTTGGGGGAATGAGTTGGTTGGAAATTCTCTGTCAGCTCCCGACTGGAGCCGAGCAAGGGTGCAACACTGTCCTCGGCATCCTATGCAGTCCTCGGTTGTCAGTCAGGGGCAGTTCCCTCGCAGAGAGGGTCTAACACACTAAACCTCAGTCTCTCCTTCTAGCGGCAGCCCGAATTCTTCAGCAAGGTTGAAACCAGCATCCCCTCCTGGTATATGGGGTTTGTGCAGTATGGGACAGAAAAGGCACAGGCTCCTCTGATACAGACGCCCCAGCCACAACGGTTGCAAGTCTTAGCATTTCTCACAGAAGCAATTTTACATGTGGACCTTTCTGGCACACAGAGTCACCACAATTCAACTATGCAGACTCATCCAGTCCCGCATGGCGCTTAACTCTTGGCTCAGCCCACGGCGGCCAGCTCCTGGCATACAAGGGAAGGGGTTGCTGAGCAGCGACTCCTGCACACGGGCTACAGCCCAACCAGTGCACAGCTGAATCCTCGCACAAAGTCCTCACGGTAGGCCTCCCACTGGGCCTTGCTATCTCCAACGCTTCATTCTTCCTCACAGGGTACACTGGTGCTCTAAGTTCCAGGGCAGATGGTCTTGGTTTCCTGTATGATGGGGATGTTCCCTCGCCCACCAAGGAGACTAGCAGGCCTTTGCCCGCAGTCCTGGTCCCAGGCAGAAGTCTTGCAGAACATTCTCTCTTCAGTCAGCCCATCTGGCTGATTGGCAAATGGGAGTTTCAGGTCTCAACCTCTCCTTCCTACAGTCCATTTCCAGACACAAACTGTAATTTAGAGTCTTAGAAGTTATATGTTGAAGTCACGCTTCTGTGAACACTTCTCTCATTTTTTCTTTCCACATGAAACACAGTCTCTCACAGCAGGTATGACTCCAAAGCTGATTGATACACAACACAATTCATGGGATTGACCAGAGATCACACCTGGATGTCAGCCACAATGAAATGTGCATCAAAAGAATAATCTCAGTTTCCCAGCCCTACTCTTTATGATGACCTTATCAGCCCCCTCTCCTTTCCTAAGATGTGTTGAGGCCCCTTCCTTGTGTGATTTATCACCGAATCAAAGAGCAACCCCTTTCAAATGTAAAGGGAGGGTCCTTTCTTCCAGTGTCCCACTCAGATTTGTTTATTGCAGCATTCCTGTAACCTGTCTCAGGGGTGCGGGGGATGCAATACTCTATTCCTCGTGCTTTCACCAGGCAGACCTGGGCTTTCCAAAATGGAACCTAAGGCCGTCCATGTAATGCACCAATGCAGGCACACTTAGTGTACATTCACAGCACAACTACATTACAGCACTATTACCTCCATGCATTGTTACAAGTTCCCATACATTCCGTACACACATTTAGAGTGTGTGAAATGTTCAGCACTGAAGCTTTTCTATAATGAACCAGGGTGCGCAAATTACAATGCACACACTGCACAACACTTAATCCTTCAAGTATTGTACTCTAGGAAAAGGTCTCCTGCAGCACGTGACGTCCCTGTAACCACACAAGAGGTCAGTCAACTGACCCTGGGAGTACACTTCTTTCTCCTGGGTACAGGAGCTATTGGCAGCATTAGATGACCTACCTGGTTTCGCTCAGCATTGAGCTAAGTGAATTTAGTGACCATAATCCTCTAACAATCTGTCTAAAGGGACCCTGGGTTAAAAAGGGAAACCAGAGCTGTAGCACAGGTAGGCTGTGCACAACAGATGGGAGGAGGCAACTTAAATGGTCAATGGTCACCCCGGATCTTCTCTATAAAAATATCGCTGATAAATGTACTGAGGATATTAAAAACTGTACCCGAGGGGGGAGATCCTAGGCAGGTCCTAGCTGCTTATCAAAACTTATCGGAGAAGGTGTCAGAACTACTGTCAGTCCCCCTCAAGAACATGGTGAAAGGGGGTCCTAGGTGGTTTCACCACGACTGTACTAAAGCTGCACGCAAACTTAGGTTTGCTTTGTCAGCCACCTCGAGAAATCAGGAGGGTGTAAAACGGTGTAGAAAAGAATATAAGGCTGTCATCGCATCCCATCAGGAGTTTTTAAGAAGAGAGGCCTGGGATGAAACACTTGACCCCTCCACCTTAAATTGTAGCACCAAATTCTGGGCGCTAGTTAAAAGACCGTTCTTGGCAGAAGAACCGGGTGATGGACTAGATTGCTGCATAACTAAGGAGGAGTGGGAACTTCATTTTAAAAAACTGTATTACTCAGCGGACCCTGTAACAGTTGATGCTTTACCTTATGCCAGGGGAGGCAAAATTAAATTTGATAACAGTGAGGTAATGGACGCCATAGGGGGTCTCACAGCAAAGAAAGCCCCTGGACCTGATGGAATTCCACTGGATCTTTATAAATCAGATCCAGGTTTTTGGGCACCTATCTTGGTAGCTGTATTTAATGCTGCTGCTATAGTGGGCTGTCCCTTGTCCTGGGGATTGTCAACAATTGTCCCTGTGTTTAAGAAAGGAGACAAGGGCAGCCCTCTTTGCTATCGTCCAATTTCATTAATAGACTCGATGGTCAAGATTATGGGGAGAATCTTACTGCAGCGTTTATCAAGCAACAATAATAGTATGTCCATTTCCCAATATGGCTTCTGTGAAGGCCGTTCTACCATAACACAGTGTCTCAACCTGCTCCTCATATTGAGCAAATATACTGTCGAGCAGAAGGGAGCCGTCCACCTCGCCTTCATGGATCTGTCATCAGCCTTCGACTGTGTTAACAGGGGAAGGCTGTCGCAGACCATGAGGGAGAAAGGTGTGGACAGAGGGATTTTGAATTTTCTGGTGGACTTGCACACTGACACCAGAGCTAATGTTAGGTTTTCAACTAATGGGGAAACCACTGGTAATTTTAACATCAAAAAAGGGAGTGCGTCAAGGTTGCATCCCGGCCCCATTTCTTTTCAATTTTTACATTAATGACTTAGATGCCGCACTACAGGAGGTAAAATCAGACTGCCCCAGAGTCGGCAGGCGGGGTATTCCTGTACTTTGATACGCAGATGATGCAGATTTAATTTCTAGAACGGAAAAGGGTCTCCAGGCACTTTTGAATGCGTTTAATAACTTTATGACTAATAGAGACCTTTTGGTCAACAATTCCAAATCTTATATAATGCATGTTGGCCGTCAACCGAAAAAGAACTTTATTTTTAAACTAGATGATGTCCTGATCCCCATCACTCATACATTCTCATATCTTGGTGTTTTATTTGACACAAAGCTTAGCTGGGCCCAACACGTGGCAAGAAAGAAAGGGGAAATGACAAGGGTAAATGCCTCTATCTTTAACTTCGCCACTAAATTGGGGAAAAAGCCAAATACTGCTATGATGAAACTCTATAATGCCACATCGATAGCTACCACTGTTTATGGCATTGAGATATGGGGCTATGTAAGTGGTGAACAGCTACAGGTTACTGAAAACAACTTTTTAAAGCGTCTTCTCTGTGTCCCAGTTAGTACATCGAACCTAGCGGTACACGAAGAACTGGGAAGTCAGTACCTATCTGATATATTTGCGCTAAGACCACTGACATGCTGGGTAAAATTATGGTTAAACCAAGATATTCCCTTAACCCACCTGATTGTGAAAGACCTTGTATCTCATGATAATTCAATGTGTGTGCCCTGGCTAAAATACCTGAACTCTCATTTTCTGAAGCTTGGATGTCTGAACCTGTTTGAAAACCCCAGTGGGATAGTAAAGGGTGATGTGGCAGCAATTAAGCGGGCTTTTTACATGGATAGGAGGGCCCAAAGAGAAGAGGTTGAGCTTATGAAACCTAATGTTAGGAAATATGTCATGTTAAAAACTTGTGATACTATGGAATTATATCTAACATGCTCCTTCACTTCTCATGAAAAATTTCTGCTGACGAGGTTCAGGTTTAACATTTTCCATCATCTTTTAATTAGACCAAAGTTGGACATTTTTAATAAAACTGCTGCTCCCTGTGGCTGCGACGGGAAGTCTCCACAGGATATGCTGCATTTTATATTTTTATGTAGGTTTTAGGAATACCCACGAAAACGTTATCTTGTTACCCTTTTAAAGAAACTAAATTTTAATCAAATAAGACCAGCACTTATGTATCTACAGCTTTTGCACAGTGATAGTGTTCTTCATGTGATAGAATTCTTAAAATTAACTGTTAAATTGAGAAAGTGCCTAGACGAGTGATTATATACCTCTGAAGGATGATGAACTTCCTACTGAACGATTATGTATCTTGTTGTAAAATCAGTACTATTTGCACTTTAATTATGATTTTGCCTACTTACTCATCAATGAAATATGTATAATTTGTCTTTAAGTGACCGTGATTTTAATTATGAAATGTCTAATGTATTTTACTTGTGTACTTTTATGGATTGCAATATATCCGAAATAAAGTCTTTATTGAAAAAATTGACCTACCTGGTCTCCTTTTACTTGCAGTGACTGTCCCCGTTCCGCCGCGGCTCGTGCTGATTGTGCAGAGTGAAGCGCACTCACTTTTTCCTCACTTCCTGTGGTAAGGAGAAGAAAACAAGTTACTTACCTGTAACTTTGGTTCCCCAGTATTGGTAACTTTCATAGATTCCCATGCTTTGTATCATTCCCCGTCGTCGGAATGGGAGCCTCGGTACATAGAAAAAAACCATAGTAGTAAGCACAAAGTGAAAAAATAGGCCTAGGCCTCATCTCATTTTGTAGCTTATCCACCTCTTTTTGTAAAAGAGACCAAAATTCTGCAGCAGCCAATCAGAGCAGCCTCACCCCATAGAACCTTCCTGAGAGAAGCTCAGAGCCTCAGATTTTCGTAGCCGTTGTAAATAGCTATCCATCAATACCAGAAGACTGAGCTTTCCCAGGGGAGGTGGGTGGGCGCATGGGAATCTATGAAAGTTACCAATACTGGGGAACCAAAGTTACAGGTAAGTAACTTGTTTTCTTGCCCCAGTATTGGAACTTTCATAGATTCCCATGCTTTGTATCAGAGTAACCAGCAGTAAACAGAAAAGCATATTTTGCCATACATGAACCTGAAAATGCTAAACATCTCTGAAAAGAACAGCAGAACACATAGGATCATAAAGTCTGACAATAATGCAGTGATACAAAATATGCAATAGGAAGGCGGGATAGAAAGGAAAGCTCACCGACTTATTGGAAAAGATTCCTCAGGACTGCTTGGCCCACTGCTGCATCCTCCTTCACAGAAGAATCCAAACAGTAATGGCGGGTGAAGGTGTGGACACTGCTCCACGTTGCCGCCCTGCAAATGTCCTTGATAGGGACTCCTGCGAATAACGCCGCAGATGAAGCCATGGATCTGGTAGAGTGAGCACGAACTGCTCGCTGCAGAGGTTTCCCAGCCGCTTGGTGACAAAATTGTATAGCACTGGAAATCCAACGTGAAATACAAGCTTTAGAAACTGGACAACCTTTGCGTGGAGCGCTGAAGGAAACAAACAGCTGAGAAGATTTCCTGAAATGCTTCGTTCGCTCCAGGTAGAATTTCAGGCATCTGTGAATGTCCAGAGAGTGCAAAGTTCTTTCCGCGGGTGAAGAAGGCTTTGGAAAGAATGGTTTCAAGACTACGGGCTCATTTAGATGGAATTCCGAAGGTACCTTCGGGATAAACTTAGGATTTGTCCGTAGAATCAGCACATTATTCTTAAACTGGAGAAATGGTTCCTCAATCGTGAAAGCTTGGAGCTCGCTTACTCTGCGAGCCGATGTCAGGGCCAAGAGAAGAGCCAGTTTCCAGGAGAGAAACTTAAGGTCAGACTTATGAACAGGCTCAAAAGGGGCTTTCATGAGAGATGACAAAACTAGATTCAAATGCCAGGCCGGAGGAGGCGGCCGGACTGGAGGAAAAACCCTGAATAAACCCTTCAGGAATTGTTTGACAATCCTTGCTGACCATAGGAAAGGACCTGAAGATGAACGTCTGAATCTAGAGATGGCTGCCAGATGGACTTTTACAGAAGATGGAGCCAACCCAGATTTCGCCAGTGAAAGTATGTAAGGCAAGAGTTTGTGAGGAGAAGAAGTGTATGGGTGCAAACCTTCCCTCTGGCACCAAACACAGAATCTCTTCCATTTAGCACGATAGGTCTTGTTGGTACTAGGGGCTCGAGCCTGAGCCAGAATGTCTCTACATTCCCTTGAGAGATCTAAACCCTGGAACTCTCTGAACTCAGGAGCCACGCTGTCAATCTCAGTGACTTCAAGTCCGGATGTAGAACCTGACCGTGAGACATTGTTAGCAAAGTTGGAACAGGATGCAGGAGAACTGGCTGGTCCTGGGAGAGGAGAAGAAGTTCCGAGTACCAAACCTGTCTGGGCCATGCTGGAGCGATCAGAATCATCCTGCACGGTTCCACCTTGAGTTTGCTGATCAACTTCGGAATCAGTGGAATGGGAGGAAAGGCGTAAACAAAGGCGCCTGACCAGGCAATCAAAAGCGCATTCCCCAAGGATTCCCGATGGTGAACCCTGCTTGCGAAGGATAGGCATTTGGCGTTCTGGGGAGTCGCAAACAGGTCGATGGATGGTGTCCCCCATCGCGCAAAGAGCTCCTCCAGAACGGTCTGATCCAGTTCCCACTCGTGAGAGACTGTTCTCTGACGACTCAAAGCGTCCGCCCTGACATTAAGTGTCCCCGCTAGATGTTCCGCTGAGAGGGAGACATTGTTCTGGATTAACCAATTCCATAGCGTTTGGGCTTCCTTGGAGAGGGTGGAGGATCTTGTTCCACCCTGTTTGTTTATGTAGTGCATGGCTGTAGTGTTGTCCGTACGAACCAGCACTGCACGGTTCTGAATCCTCGGAAGAAAAGCTTGAAGCGCCAACCGGATAGCGAGAAGTTCCAGGAGGTTGATATGGAACTTGCTTTGCACTGGACTCCAGTGACCGCTGACTTTCAGCTCTTGGAGGACCGCTCCCCATCCTTCCATGGAAGCATCCGTTGTTACAATAAGGGGAGATGGTGGAAGGAGGAACGACAAACCCTTGGAAAGATTGCCTTTCTGCAGCCACCAGCTGCCTGCTTTTCTCATTTCCTTGGTAACGACAATCTTGTCGTCGAAGGATCCTGTGACTTGCCGCCACTGTCTGTCCAATTGCTCTTGTAGTGGACGCATCCTGAGCCTGCAGTGCGGAACTAAAGGAATGCAAGATGAAATCGATCCGAGAAGCGATTTGTACCTGCGAACTGTTAGTGTCTTTCGAGATTGGAGAAGACGAGCTGAACACATTAGTTTGGTCTGGCGTTCCTCCGATGGAAGGGCTAAGCAACTGTCCATGTTCAGGATGGCCCCTAGGAATCTTGCTGACTTGGATGGGCATAGGACCGATTTCTGCCTGTTGAGTCGAAGACCTAGTCGCTCGAACAGATCTTTGCATGTCCGGACTGCACTGGACGCTTCTAGAACAGATGGAGCTTTTAGCAGCCAATCGTCCAAGTATGGAAACACTTGAATAGCTTGCTTCCTGAGAAAAGCTGCCACCGGAGCCAGAATCTTTGTGAAGATCCGTGGGGCGGACCGGAGACCAAATGGCAGTACTTTGAATTGAAAGTGGCTCTTGCCCACTGTAAATCGAAGATATTGCCTGTGAGCTGGATGAATTGGAACGTGGAAGTATGCGTCTTCCAAATCTAGGGTTGCCATATAATCCCCTGGATTGAGTAGACGAAGGATGTCCTGAAGAGTGACCATCCTGAAGGACAACTTCACGAGATAAGTGTTGAGCTGCCGTAGATCTAAAATTGGACGCCACTTGTCCTTTGTCTTCCGAACCAGGAAGAACCTGGAATAGAACCCTTTCCCCTTTTGCGAAAGGGGTACAGGCTCTACCGCCCCCTTGGTGAAAAGTTGGTGGGCTTCGAGATGAAGGAGCCTGAGATGTTTTGGAGGGAAGGCATCCGGCGCTCTCGTTGGAGGAAGGTCTTGAAACTCCAATGTGTGTCCTTCTCTGACAATCTGTAGGACCCACTGATCCGATGTAATAATAATCCAGTTGTGTAGGCAATGGGCAATCCTGCCCCCCACTGATGTGAATGAGGGAACAGGAAGAGTGGAAAGAGCCACCTGGCCGCTATTGTTTCCTGGTGTTGTCTCTTCTTTGCTGCCCCTGACGTCCTTTAGGCTGCTGGCGAGAGAAAGAACCCCTTTGCGAGTATTGAGGCTTATACGTTTGGTTGGACTGAGATCCAGAAGAGTAGCGATTTTGATTTCCTCCCCGATAAGAAGAAAAACCTCTACCTCTAGCCCCTCTGAAAGGCACTTTACGATACTGTAATGAACCCAAGGACTTAGCTGTATCCGTGTCCTTTTTGATGCCTTGCAGGGCCTCATCGACGTGCTTGCCAAACAGCATCTCACCGTCATATGGCAGATCCAAGATCTTATTCTGCACCTCCTGCCTGAACCATGTGGCCTTTAACCACCCTTGGCGTCGCAGAACCGCTGAGCCAGCAAGTGCTCGGAATGCGGTGGTTGCTATATCCATTGCCACATCAATCACCTCCGAAGAGGCCCATTCCCCTTTGAGCAAAATCTTCTTCACCTCCTCCTTAGAAGAATCCTGCAGTTCTTCTACAAATGGAGCCAGGTCGCACCACATTTGCCGATCATAGCGTCCCAGAATCGCTAAAGCATTGGCTGCTCTAACCAGGAGACTGGCCATAGCTGAAAATCTTTTGCCTACATTGTCTAGGCGCCTGCCCTCCTTATCCGGCGGTGTAGTCATCGGCGTAGAAGGATTCTTGGATTTGCTCTGGGCAGCCTGCGAAATGACCGAATCCGGTTTTGGTTGGCCAAGCAAACATGCCGGACTGCCATCAGGTGCCTTGTACTTCTTTTCCAGTCTCGGAAGCACCGGGAGGACTGTGGCCGGATTATGCATGGCCTTCAAGCCCTCAGACCAGACATGCTCAATGATCGGGATGGACCTCACCGATTTTCTGAATGGTTCCTTAAAATCATATAAGAAGCAGTCCGATTGAACCGTGGTCACTGGGAGACCAAATCTTTTAGATGCCCTGTCCATTAGGTTGTGAAACCCTCCAACGTCCGCTGGAGGCGAAGTAATGTTATCTGGATCGGTGTTGTCCGGATCTATAGGGTCAGTAGTATTCCATGGCGCCTGTTGATCTTGATCAGGATCCGCTTGCTGGTCTGCATCTGAAGACGCAGCGTCATCATCAGTGTCCTGCACCTGTACCACCTCTTGTGGGTGCACATCCGGCGCAGTGGCCCGCTCTCTTGGGGGCAAAGAATGGTCTGCCACAGGTCGTAATGTCTGAGGCGGAGGTGTAGGGGGGCGCACCTGTTGGGTGTCTGGAGGCGCAGGGAAACGTTGCCGGTAGTCCTGCAACATAAGTCGTAAATCCGCCACTAAAGTGGACGGTATTGCCACCATCCCTTCAGGAACCTGACGTATAGGCTGCTGTGGAGGCATGTGCCTAGTAGTAGTGCGCTCCTCTTCATAATAATGCTCTGGAGAATAGTGCTGTCGTTCCAACTGCTCTTCCTCAGAGCTAACGTCCTGCACCTTAACCTGGAGGTCAGAAGGGCTATAGGCCTGACCAAATTCACTGAAAGTCTCTTCATCAGAGTCCTCTTCTAATAGCAGGCTTGGAGGTAATTTCTGAACCTGGCGAGGAGACGTCATCTCTGGCGTTATTTGCCTTCTTTTCCGTGAAAAAACATGTATTTCAGAAAATTCCGTCGTCGACAAGGTCGTCGTCGACGAGGCCGTCGTCGATGGCAAGCTCTTCTGGGTCTGTGTCAACGGTGGAAGTGCAGACGTAGGCACTATATTCATCGCCGAGGGCTGCGTCGTCGACGAGGTGAAACACGTCGTCGACGATGGTGGTATCGTTGACGGGACTGTCGACGAGCTCGTCGTCAGCAACATGGTAACCGGCGTCATCGACATCGTCGTCGTCGAAGTCGTCCTCGTCGTCGACACCGCCGTCGACGCCAGCCTTGCAGTCATTGTCGTCGACGTGGAGATGGTCACTCTCGTCGACGACGAGCAGGATTCCGGAGCCTTGAAAACCGTCGACGGTGTAGGCGTCGTCAACACAGCCGTCGTCGACGAGCCCGTCGACGAGGCAACCTTGGCAGAGCTGTCCTTTTTAACACTCGTCGACGACGTACCTGAGAGTTTGGTCGTCGACGACTTCTGCTTCTTGTCTGAAGCGACCTCCTGAGCAGGAGTTGAAGGCTTCTTGACCCCTCGATCTTTTTCTGAGGGAGGTGAAGAGATTGTAGAAGTCTTTCTCACCTTCTTTGAGGGCTGTTGCTCCTCAGGCTTACCCTGCCTCTCCTTTTCACCTCGGTGAGGAGATTTTTGGGCAGCAGGCCTGTCAGACCTATCAGAGGTCCCTGGTAAGGCCTTGTGACGGGACTCGTCTGAAGCAGAAAGGGGGGACCTACCCCTCTTCAGAGACTTTCTGGATGACACCATCGACGAGGAGCCCTCACTGTCCGAAGAGATAATTTCTTTCCGGTCCTTCATCTTCTGAAGCCATGTGAGGAGATGTCCTTCCCTGTCCCTCAAGGTCTTTGCTGAGAAGGATCTGCAAATCGGACAGCCTGTTGGTTTATGGTCCGGATACAAACAGTAGATACAATCATCGTGTTTGTCATCGACAAACAACCTCCTCTTGGAGCAGGTGGCACAGGCTCTAAAGAGGGCTTGCTTCTCCGACATGATGAGAAAATATCCAAGTAGTTGAAGAAATAACAAGAAAAAACTGAAGAAAACTGAGCAGAGCTCAATGGAGACTCCCTTGCACAACGTGCGGTAGAAAATCTGAGGCTCTGAGCTTCTCTCAGGAAGGTTCTATGGGGTGAGGCTGCTCTGATTGGCTGCTGCAGAATTTTGGTCTCTTTTACAAAAAGAGGTGGATAAGCTACAAAATGAGATGAGGCCTAGGCCTATTTTTTCACTTTGTGCTTACTACTATGGTTTTTTTCTATGTACCGAGGCTCCCATTCCGACGACGGGGAATGATACAAAGCATGGGAATCTATGAAAGTTCCAATACTGGGGCAACCAATGTTTGCGCAATAGCAGCTTTCACGCTTCCTCCCCTCCTACCTACTTAAGGCAGGTAGGGACGCGGACGTGCGCCGCCGCCAGGACCCCTGGACGTTTATTTTTGGAATGATAGGTAATTCAACCTTACTCAGCCCAGACATGGTTAAACTTTACTACTCAATCCAAGAGCTTAAATCATTAAATAAACCTTCTGCTACCTCAGTATCCAAATGCGTGTTAGATACTGCGGTGTATACTGCCACTCCCAAAGTAGACAGTCAAAACACTACTGATAAGTCAATTACTTTCCCTGCACCTCAATAAAAAAATACTAGGGACACCATTGAGACCCCTAAACAACTAAAAGGGCTTTATTTTAATGCCCGGTCAATCCCAAAGCACGCGTTAAAATATGGAGCCTTCTCGATCTAGAAAAGGCAGATTTCTGTTTCATTACTGAAACATGGGTCCATGAACAGACCTCCCCTGATTTGGCAACTGCATTTCCCCCAGAATATCATCTAACTAGACTAGATAGAGTTGCTAGAAGAGGGGGAGGGATCGCAATAGCCACCAGGGAAGGACTAGAAATCACCACACTAGACTCCTTTACCACAGAAACATCTGAAATGCTTATTTGTAAAATTGTAACACCAAAGGAACATGGAGAGGTGCTCTACTTTATAGGCCTCCATTCCAGAAAACTAATTTCATAAACCTTCTCCTTGAGCTGATTGCCCCACATGTATTAGCTGCTGATAACTTTCTCATCATTGGCAATTTTAATTAGCATGCAGAACTGTTATCAGACCCAGACGCAAGTAAACTAGTAACAAATTTGAACACACTGGGAGTATTCAGATGGTCGTGGGACCCACTCACCTGGCTGGCCGCACTCTGGATCTCTTGTTTACCAACTCAACCAAAGCTAGAGTTGAGCTATCCCTCCCCCTGCTTTGTTGCGATCATAATTTACTAAAACATTTTTTTACCACCTCAAAAAAATGTCCCAGTAGCAAATCCACCTGGATAAGGCCATGGCGTAAAGTCACCTTAGCAACTTTCTCGGCCCATTTTAACCCTCCGTCCCTATCTCACACCAAGAATATTGATCATGCAGTAACATCCTTTGAGGATGCAATTACATCTGCCCTGAAAATTGTGGTGCCTCTGTCCAGGGTCAAGATCAAGCCTAGAGCATCACCCTGGTTCACATTAGCACTGAAAACCGAAAAACTGTCTAGTAGGAAGGCCAAGCGTCAATGGAGAACAAGCATTGGTAATGCAATAGGTCTCGCATTAGGAAAGTTTGAGCTATTGGTCTTATAAATGACATTCTTTTTTATTTATGTGTTGTTTTTTAAAATAGCTCAATTAATAGCTTTGTCATTTACAATGCCAATAGTTATAACTTTCGCAAATGTGACACCTATAGCATTTGTAATGCAACATGTTTTGTATTTACGTGACTTAGATGTATTGATATTACAAATAACAATGGCTTTTAGTTTAAAAAAAAATTAATACTTAAATAATTTATTTAATTTGTAATGGCAATAGCTTAAATTTTTGTAAATAACTTTTGTTAAGATTATGTTCAGTGTTTTTTATTGTGACGAAAATCCAAGAACAGAAGTGAAATATTAACTTTTTTTGTGATTTGTAATAAAGCTTGAAAACAGCTTGAAACATTAAAAGAACATATTAGAACCAGTGATGCTGTGGTGGTGCTGAATGATGCTGTGGTTGCGCCGAGTGATGCTGTGGTGGCACTGAGTGATGCTGGGGTGGCACTGAGTGATAATGTGGTGGTGCTGAGTGATAATGTGGTGGTGCTGAGTGATAATGTGGTGGAGCTGAGTGATGCTGGGGTAGTGCTGAGTGATGCTGGGGTAGCGCTGAGGGATGATGTGGTGATGCTGTGGTGATGCTGTGGTGGTGCTGAGGTGGTGCTGAGTGATGCTGTGGTGGTGCTGAGTGATGCTGTGGTGGTGCTGAGTGATGCTGTGGTGGTGCCGAGTGGTGATGTGGTGGTGCTGAGTGATAATGTGGTGGTGCTGAGTGATAATGTGGTGGTGCCGAGTGATGCTGTGGTGGCGCTGAAAAAATGCGTCCAGCACCTGAGCTTAATGTCGTGTCTGCAGTCTTTAGTTATTTCAAAAATATTCGCTATTAAAATGGTATCATGATCATAGGCGGTGCAGTTCCAATGTTTATAAACATAAAACAATATCCTGTGTTGGACAACTGTTGGGTTTGCAGCGTCGTGCCAGAGGACAGAACTAAATACCGACAGTCAAAGTATAATAGATGAACAGTTGAAAAAGGTCCATCAGAGTTCACATAACTGTAGCATGACTCGAAGCTCCCAGGGCCGCCAAGGAATGAGTTGTTAGGACCAGCAAGTGAGAAAGGGTTTCGCAGGCTTTACTACACGGGGAGGCTGCACCACACCAGCATGAAATGAACAGGGAAAAACATTTTCTCAGAACAGCAAAAAACAAGTGTTGGACACATTATTTTAGCTCGGTGGAAAAACTGAAATTACATAGGATACTGTATGCAGTGCAAGATAATAGGAGCGAGCGTTTGTGCCACACAACATTTTAACTATATAGTAAAAAATAAGTCTAAAAGTGTATAACAATTCCAAATCGGAAACAACCTGGTCAAACTCGCTTCCTACATATGTACAGGTCGGTCCATATTTAGCTTACATGGAGTTCAGCCAACAGACACCAACCACGTGTGGCAGAGAATGAAGGCGAGAATGTGCTAGCATAACATGCTCTTGGCATTGCTGTGGGGAGGGGGAGGGGAAATGCGAGACACAGCCGCCAAGACAGACTGTGGCATAACGGCTGGAGCGGTCGCTTTTGAAGCTGGGGAACAGAGTTTGCGTTTCGGCGGGAGGGTCAAAATCCTGTGAATCTGGGCAAATCACTTAATCTCGCCATGCATTAAAAACAATGAATCTGTCTGTGTGCACTGCAACTGGCTCATCATGTAAAGCACTCCGATACCATCAAGCCGAGTTTGCGTTATATTAAAGTGAAGAAAAAACACAGGAGACGGAGTTCAAACACATGCACTTCTATGGAGTGTGGGGGCAAAAGGACGGCCGTATGTGCTAGCATAACATGCTCCTGGCATTGCTGGGGGGAATGGGAGGGGGAGGTGAAATGCAAGACAAGGCCGCCAAGACAGGATGTGGCATGACGGCTAGAGCGGTCGCTTTTGAAGCTGGGGAACAGAGTTTGAGTCTCGGCGGGAGGGTCAAGATCCTGTGAATCTGGGGAAATCACTTCATCTCTCCATGCATAACAAGTCGGGCGGCATACAGGGGCATAAAGAAAAAAAAAATGGCAGCGAAATGAAAGTAAAAAACGCGGCCAAGAACAAACTGAAAGTGCCATTATTGGGTGATACTGTGGGTCAGCCAAATATAAGATAAAGTAAACATGCTTGGCTTACCAAGGTCCATTAGATGAGGTAAATGCAACTAGAAAAATAAAGAGAAAGGTAGGCGATTGTCAGAAGAAAGACGGGAGGAGAAGAGGCACAAAGAGAAACGGGGACTGGAGTCAGGTAGCGACCTTAGAAGCAACATACAACAGCAGAAACTGGCCGCAGTCTAAGGGTATGAGCGTATATGAGCGTGGCCGTAAGCTTGTAAGCCAAAGGGCTAGGGCTAGAGCTGGTGAGCTAATTCTCGCAAAGGCACAAGGAGAGGGGCGGGCGGGCGCAGAAAAAAATAAAATGTAAACGCTCGACAGAAAAGGCTTTATACACTTATAATCGGGGGTGAAAAAGTAAGGTCAAGGTATGACTTACTTATGCTAGACAAGTCAGGTGGCACAACAGGGGCAGAAAAAAAAACCCGGACGCGAAATGAAAGCCTTTGATGCAGCAGGGGGCGGAGCGGATACCTTTGAAGAGCTGCTGGAGGCACCACTCTGGGGAACAGATGGCTGGCTTTGATGTGCACGTGCTTTTTAGGTCAATGCGCTTGCGCATTAAGCTTGCTGTTCAAGGGCACAGTATCAAATCGCCCGTTTGGTTAAGCTCTCGATAAGCCCCTATATCTCTCGCCAGCTCAATGCGCACGCGCATTGGCAGGCGAGACCTAAAAACCAAGGCCAATGAAGATCGTCAAAAATATAAACCGATCCATCGAGGATACTCAGGCATCATCAGACATGCCAAAAAGTTGTATCTTCCTAACAGGATTAATAAAGCTGCCAATTCCAACAAGGAGCTTTGCATAATATTAAAGGAGTTTACTACCCCTCTCTCTGACCAGCCCGGCAGTACATCCTCGCAAGAATGGGTTGACACGCTGTGTACCTTTTATGATGATAAGATTAAATCTATTCATAGGTCTTTTCCCAACTATGATATCAAAATCATCCAGTTATTAACTGTGACCCCACTTTGCCTCTCTCACTGGAATTCACTGTGCTGACATCAGAGGAAGTTTCCATCGCCCTAGCTAATATTAAATCAGGTTCCAAAGCAGACAAGGTTTCACCAGCTTCTTTGCAACTATTGCCCCTTTGCTCACGGATAAACTCACAGACTTATTCAACATGTCACTAACACAGGCTATGGTCCCCGCTAGATGGAAAGCAGCTCATGTTCAGCCAATCCTTAAAAAGCCCTGTACTGTCCAATTTCGCTGCCTCCATATTTCGGAAAGGTACTCGAGTCCTTAGTTAATAAACAGCTTACCACCTATCTGGAGAGTCACAGACTCCTGGGTCCATCACAGTTGGGGTTTAGGGCGGCACATAGTACCGAAACCTCATTGATGGAAGTTGTAGACAAAATAAGGCTGGTCCTGGACAACGGGCAGTCAGCCATGCTTGTCCTGTTGGATTTGTCAGCCGCTTTTGACACTATCTCCCATAGCATTTCGGACCAGCAACTCTGGGAGGTTGGTGTCAGGGGTACGGCCCTGGACTGGTTTAGGGACTATCTAATGAATCGAACCACCACACTACAAATAGGCACCCTGGCCTCATGCAGTCGGTCTGTAAGCATAGGAGTCCATCAAGGCTATAGAAACAAGTCTGACAGTGGAACCTTCAGATCTCTTGGGTGGGGGAATCATATCGCCCGAACCATGTTGATTTCTATGAAGGGCAAGAAGATTTAATGTCTATTTTCTCCGACGTACAAGTAGACATTAAATCACTTAAATAATATACGAACTGTGGGCACTCTGGGGCCCACTGCCAATCAAAAATGCTGCCAGAGAACCTTTGGCATGTCATGTCTCTGCTTGAGGTAGTTTGCTGCCCCGGCAGGCTTACGCATAAATCATAAACACTGCCAGTGTGTCAAAAAATTGTCCCCATTCCAGGCCATCACTTTGCCGTCGAGGAGCATATTTATAAATCCAAATTCTGGGGTGCACGGGGTAAGCACATTTATCTTTGTTGCCCTATGAATAGTGCTAAAATTCAGGCTTTGACGGGAGCCGGTGTGTTGCACATTTGTATGGATAAACACTTACGGGACCAGGAGGTCACGTTTTGTTTCCCTATGAAGAGTAAGGAGTTTGGAGCCCCTCACAGGTAATCGGATGAGGTGTTTTGGATTTTCACCCTCCACAACAGTAGATAGCTGCCAGCTTTCTACAGAATGCAGCATTAACTTTTGGCAGGACGAGAGAGGTCTTTCTTCATATCCCTGCATTATTTATGTATGCTAATTATATTTGCAGAATGCAGATGTCCTTTTAAGGAATGTTGGGCCCGATGTAAGTGGCCATTTACCAGCCGGTAACGGCCGATTTCGGCCGTTACCGACCGGTAAATGGGTTTTTGGGATGTATGGGGCCAATTTTACCGATTCTGTAAATTTACCGAATCGGTACTTTTACCGATTCGGTAACTAGATGTAGGTGGGACTCTTCTGAGTCCCAAAGGCCTCTCAGATTCGGTATTTTCCCACCCAATCCAATTGGGTGGTAAAATACAGAATCCAGGTGTGCATGCACATGTGTGCATGTACACCTATGCCATGTGACAGACAGACATGCCCTCAGGGCATGTCTGTGTGCCACATGGCACACATGCCTGTATTTGGGGTGCTAAAGGGTGTCAGAGTGACATCCCCCTGCACCCTTGCTGGAATCGGTATTTAACGAATCGGTAAATACCGATTCAGTAATGCCCAATGATTCCTATGGGCTTCAATGCCCATAGGAATCAATGGGCATTACCGAATCAGTATTTACAGAATCGGTAAATACAGAATCTTAACGATTCGGTATTTACAGATTCTGTAATACCTACATCCCCCCCACCCCCTCTATTTTACCACTTCCTAAATACCGAATCGGTAAAATTCGGTATTTAAGAAGTGGTAAAATAAAATTACCTAGATCTAGCCCATAATCTCCCTTCAGTTGTACTGACCCACGGAAACAAATCGAGGCTGATTTGAGTGCACGTGTGCACATCAAGGTAGCGGGACATTTATTTATTTCATTTATGTGCAGTTCGGTACATGCAGACTAGTAATCTAAGGACATTCTTTTGCTTTGTTTGAGGAATCATGTTCCAGAGAGGCCCGTAAGGAAAATTACATTTAGAGCCTCCGGATTGCCAGATGATAATCACGCTCACCTCTTTGTTCTAATAGTAAGACTTGTTTGTCTGCACATACCTCGTTAGGTGTTCTCTGTGTTCCGCTGGACTAGTCCCACTATGCATGTTTCCAGTCGAGGACCTTTACATTTCCTACTATAACCCTATACACTGGCCTTGGGGTAGTGAATTCAAGCACAGGTGTCTTCTCAAGTTCTCTGCTTTGGTGGTTTATATTTTGTGACATTTTTGATGACTGAGGATTGTAAATCTAATGGAACCAAGTAGCACTTTACATTTAGTGTTCATATTTGAATATGTGGCTTAGTGATATTTTCTCATTACAGGCTTAGGGTGGCCTTTGAGGTCGTACAGATGTGGCAACCCAGAGGAAGGCAATTATGCATGCATAGAGGAAGATTGATTAACCACATTGGGATATAATAACATTAACATAAGAACTAAGAACACTGTACAGAAAAAGAGTATATAATTGTCTTGACCCGAAGGTGTCGATTTATGATTTGTTATACTTTAAGAACATAGAAGCAAAGTTCCACAGTGAACAACTTTTCCAAGTTGGATGCAGAAATGTTTAATTTAAACCACACATATGAACTGATGATTTAACCAATGACTTGTAATTTATCAAACCTTTTAGTGTAAGGAATGCAGTTGATTCAGACATGAATGTGGATGTGAATAAGTGTGTTAAAAAAAATTCTTAACATAAAACTTTTTGTATTAGTCAGAGTTTTGTAGAAAAGAAAATTATCATGCCAAGTCAAGAAATAAATATTGTTGATGTGAACATCAAATAATATTTGACTGAGCCTTTGTCACATTCATGACAAATTGGTGACGGTTGTGCATTGAGAGTCGGACGGGTTTTTTTGTGTGCGTTTTTTGTCTGTTTCCCTGCCCCGTCGACTAATTCCAAACAGGGTGTCCTTAGCGTTTTTCAAAAGGCTGGCACTGTCACCATTGGCAGAGTGGACTCAAACCCCCTTTCGCACCAGGTGTGTAACAACCTCATTGGATGGCTGATGCCGCCTTTGTGGTTGTCAGTGTGTTTGCATCCGAGTTTGAATCACGAGGCAGAGTGACAGCTGCACGGACACTTCAGTCAGTAGCCTGGGGCCACATATCCTTCCTTGCACTAGAGCCCAGGACACAGTGGGTAATTCACTGCTTGAGCGTAGGTATGCAGAGATTTAAATATGCAAATATCACACATATGTCTGGAGGGAGCGATGCACTAACTTAACCTAGGATTGCCTGGTCCCCATCAGCACAGCTCTCAATATAAAATGAGCCTATACCCTTGGATCATGACCCTCTGCAGCTATAGGTTTTCAGTTTGCCATGTAAGCATTGCTAACTTGTACCTGCACAGCACCCTGGACACTTGAATTGTTTTTAAAAAAGCGCATGCTGATTAATAAACTATATATTTAAAGTGGCAAAAGTGTACATTATATTTTAGTCATGTACTAGGATCTGCACATTACAGTGAATGTACACAAAATGTGCAGGGGGATCTCATTTTCAATTTCAGGTTGCATTTTTGGCACTTTTGCCCGGAAAAATACAGTCTTAAAGGTGTCTGTTACCCTGTTACTATTGACTGTCTTGATTGAGGTGGTTTGCTTTAAATATATGCAGGTTATTGGGATTTAGGTTTCGGAGTCCCCCTTTTGTTGTGTTCCCTGTTTATTCTGCTTTCTTCAGCCTCCAGGGTGTCGACCTACTGCCAGCAGGGGAAAAAGATGCTTCTATAACCCAGAATATTGGGGGTTAAACCAGATTGCTCTGTCTGTGCAGAATAAACCGTCCCCTGACCACTTGCCAAGAAAAGTGAAGCCATCATCTTACAGATGCCTGCCTCCTCATCCTGATGCCTCCTGTTTGCCTTAGATCTTTCAGTTGCTTGTGGCGATAGTCCCTTCTTGACGCCACCATCTGTCCTTCTGCTACTCACTTCTTGATTAGCGCCTCCACTCCTGTTCTACAAACCTGCCCACCTCTCTTCCCAGCATCCTTGCATTCCTGTACACTACTTCATCACTGTAGCTCCCCACCTCTCACTCAGATCCCACATATTTCCACTCTGAACTCATTGCAACAACCATCTGTCCCTGTACTCCTGGCTAGTAAGTCAGCAACCAGTGTATTTTTTGCTACATGCTCACGAGCCACACCACTACTCTCCCCTAGTACTACATCATTCTTGCATTCCTTGAGGTCTTCACTATTACTAATAACTCGCTTTCCCCACTCCAGTTTTTAATGGCACTCCATTTATCGACCTCTGAGTATGGCAGGCAACCTATCATACTTCCAATCATGGCACTTCGATCACACCAGTTGTCAGGGCAGATCCAAAATACACTGACTCACCTAGCCGGTTCACAGATTCTGCTTTTTATCTGTTTATGCTGCCTGTGTGCGGTACAGGCAAGGACTCACGTCTTCCCCTTTGTGCCCTAGTCTAGTCACTTGCTCTCTCTGTTCCAATATTATCCGACTCTTCATTTCATGTTTATTTCTCAAGGTAGTCTGGTTTTGTCAATGTTGTTCAGTATTGCTTCCCAGTATTTCTTTCTTAACACTTCACATCCCTTTACATTGAGGTCCCCCATGTCATTAATTTTCTGTGGCCTTGCCCTCTGCCTCAATCCAAACCTCTCGTTTTTAATATAGCCATTCATAGCACACGTTTTTTAAGAGCTATAATTAACAGATTTTACTGGGGCTCAATTTTATGATACTCAATTTACTGAACTTGAACGATGGAAGGTGGATCCTTGTCACGATTTGAACTGCCACCTGCATATCACACTACTTGTCAGGTGAGCCCCAACCTACTGAGCCATCTTGCTGGTTTGCAGATGTTGCCTAGCAATGGTGCTAGTCTTACCCACTGTGGTATGATTTAGTCTCCTGCTCTTCCATTGTCCCAGAATGCTCTTGACTTCCTGCACTTTCACACCCTGTACGTGACCTGCATAACTTTCTCTCATGATCCACAGTTTATTTCTGCCCCTGCTATCGACACTGCATTTTCCCATTCAGAGTCAGCCCTATCTCTGTGTCCTAGACCTATGGCCGACATCGCATCCCTCAAGTCAACCCTCAATGTAGCCACAGGATCTCCTTGTAAGCCTCTAAAACTCTCCCTATCCTGCCTGCCCTCATACTCCCTTTTATCTGGTTTGCTGGTCCTCACATTCATCAGTGCATAGCTGGTGCTACCTTTCTCCCTTTATCTAGCTTAACACTTTCAAGTATGCTTAATGGTCCGATATTGGTCTCATGGCCATGCCCTCACTGATGCAGGTAGTAGGCTGCTGGAATAGCCTGCCAGCCTGCTCAGTTTCGTTCAGTATTCACTTAGTCTTGCTTCACCGTTCCATGTTCTGCTTTTTGCAATTGGCCTGTCCCTTATGCTGCTTTCTTTCACCCAGGAGACAGTTATACTGCTTTTTCACCTTCCTTTCACCTAGTTGTTTTATCACGAAGTATGCCTCCAGCCATGATGCTTGGCATGTTCCTGCTGATGGCTAACGTCCTGCACCAGCAGGAATTTACTTGCTCTGTTTAAATAAAGAATGCACACTTCTACATGAGATTTTGTTGATGCCAATGTTAGTGTGGACATAAATATATCTTTTGTCACCTCTGCACTTGTCACATTAAACCGAAATGGGTTTGTGCCTCAATCAACACTTGTCGTTTACAGCATGCCTCTAGGACTGTGGTTGCTGTAGGGGCAAGTTGCAGGGCTCATGGTGTACAGGGAGGGGTGGTTCTGTGAAGAGGTATCAACTGCTGGCTGCCTTTCTGTTAGCCAAGCACAACTCGCAAACAGTCTTAAGAAATGCTGGTAGCTTGTTGTGAAAGAGCGGATGGCAAGGGTTTTAACCCCTCCCATGCTCATGACGAGCTCAGCTCGTCATGAGCCACGGTTGCGCTGTGCTCATGACGAGCTCAGCTCTTCATGACCCACCCGGCGCTCACACGTGGGGATAATTCCCCTGCTGTGCTGAGTGCTCTAAAGAAACGGGCGTGGTCATAACGAGCTCAGCTCGTCATGAGCACAGCGCCACCGTGCTGCATGACGAGCCGAGCTCATCATGAGCACCAGGGCGCTGTTCGCGCCCCAGCACAGCGGGGGAATTACCCCCGCGACCAAGGGGTTACAGCAGTTAACAAAACTACAATAGAGTGACTTGGTGTCGAGATAAGATATTGGAGTGGAAGAGGTATGGAACCTGTGAAGAAAGGGGCATAAAACATGTAGTGAGCTGGAGGCAAAGGGACCAAGCATGAAAACTGTATTGTATGTAGTGGATGAAGGGGAATGAGCCTGTGGCCTGCAATGAGAGAGTGGAGGTAAAACACTATTCAGTCTGTATTGAGAGAAATGGGTAAGGAGATAAAGCTTATAGTGTGAAAGATCAGAAGCAAAGGGCGATGGAGCCTATGATGAGTCTGTGGAAGGGTTATGGACTGTAATTAAGAGGAAAGGGGACCAGTTTAGTATATGGTGAGAGGAAAATGGAAGCTTATAGGTTACTATAAGCGAATGTGTGTGGTTGCTTACAACTGATGGGCAGAAGCAGAGGGCAAGTTTACTTAGGAGGCTGTTGATTAATAAAGCAAGTGTGCTGCCTCATCTAAATGATTTAGGTAGTAAAGGGGGCAAGTGGATTTCATTATAGGACAAGGAGATTTCTCTAACACTTTGCCTCTTGGACAAGTACATTTTTTCAAAAATTCCACACCCCTGCAGATCTACAGCACCTGGCCTGCTATCCCTCTGATATTCTAGCCCATCTATTCTTATTGGGGTCTGTGTGCACACTGAAATTGTAGTGTAGTTCCTATTTTCCCAATAGGCCCTGCGCATTGGAATAACAAACAGTAGTATCGACGTAGAAGTGCGGATCTTCCAGGCCTCCACTGACTATGCTAAACTTAATTGGGTTTGTTACCAACTAGCTCAGAGGTCACTGGAAACTTTCTTGGCTGAATAGGAAGTGATCAGCTTCCCTGGCACAGCCATGAAGGGATTCAGTTTTCCAACAACCGTGCAACATGACAACTTTGCTCCTCAGATAAGAGTCAATCTCTAGGGTCGTGTGAAACAATAGACAGTTATTTTACTCAGTCAGTGGTTGTGCAGTTTACTTTCACAATATGTAGAGAATAGAGAGACGGGCGTTTTCAATAAAAGGTAACATTTATTGAACAGTCTTTCTTCTCGTACAAGAGAAATGAATTGCCACAATTGCAAGACTTGTTATTATAAAAAGTACGTACAGTAAGATAACTATTGCGAAATAATACTGTAAAAGCATTGATATGGTTTCTTAGCCATAAAATGGTTTAAAATGAATAAAACATATATACATTCATATATACATTAGGCTAAAATACTCAACTGGTGCTTCTAACTACGCCTACCCCAGTGTACCTGACCTAAGCCTAATACTTGGGAGGGGAGTAAGTAAGTAGCTTTAAGTTAACTTAGTTTGGCCAAGGTTTGCTTCAAGAATTCTCTCTAAGGGTTTAGTCAACACCATACCTCTGGAATAGAATGACGGAGGTCTGGTATCTCCTTCAGGGGGTCGATATCCCAGTCACCCGCAAGGGTAGACTAGAAACGCCGGAGCTGGATTTCTCTGCAGGAGAAAAGACAGCGTATCTCTCAGCGCGTCGAGGAGGAGGCGGGGCAGCGTCCGTGGGCAGCTTGCATCTGCTGGGCTCTTGCAGGGGACGGCTGTTCAGCTCCTAGGTTCACCACACCATCGTTCGCTAGTTAGCACCGATAGCAGTAGCGATAGCAGCTATGGTATCATCAGCATAACAGAAGCTTTGTCAGCAGCGATGGCATTGAGGCACATAGCGTTTGCTTAAGGCAACGTTGGTAATATTTATACCTGAAAGGTGCCGTGTTTGACGTAAGTTTTTAGACATAAGACGTCACTAAAGATGTCACTAGGAAGTGATCGTCTATCAGTGCTCATTAGAGTTCTATTACTAATCAAAACATAGCAAGCGGGGTTTTCTCAGGTTGCAGAGTTTTATCTTGTTGAAGAACTCTGAGTGTTAATCTAGGAATCTTAGATAGTAACTTCTGCTACGTCATTGCACTAATTGGTTGCAAAGGAAGTGGCAGAGAAAGCGATTCTGAAATGTGGTTCTGTTCGTGTGAGGCCAGAGACGAGTTTCTGAATATTGCACTTGAACGGTTATGCCAATATAGGGAATAAATGGATTTATAGCCGAATAGGGGCATAAGGTCACAGTATCGATCAGGGTCCTAGATTAGAACGCTACACCCACTCCACGAATTCATGTCCATCAAATTACTAAAACTAGAGCAATAAGATGCATGTGTAACATCGCCCACCCCAAAATACATATATGCATTTGAAATAGGCGTATTTGTAATACGTGAAAATGTAGGTACTGTACGTTTTTGAAGCATAGAAATCATTCAAAAATTATAGCATATGAAATCAATGAACAATTATGCAAAAAGAATTACACATGAAATATCTCTGAATACAGAAGAAGGGCGAGAATTTCATCACATATAAATGCATTGTAGTATAATGTGCTAGAGGCTGGTGTAAAATTATTATGTCTCTAGATGTATATAGAAATAGAAGTAGAAGCTTCTGTTCTCTATGAATAGTTTTACTTTAAGCAAATAATTTTTCGTGCCAGAAAAAAGGTAAATATTAAAAAGTGTTCAATTCAAAAGAATTATTGCTTGAACAGGGAAAATAGAGTTCCAACGCTTTTAGCACTTTTTGTTGTTCAAAACTGAAGACCGAATTCAGAGATCATGGGAACGCTGTGTGTCGGAATGCTTCTCTAAAGTTATTGTTTCTGTTCGGGTGAGAACATCATATCAGACAGGCTCTCAAAGAATTGGTCTACAAAATCAGGTGACAGTTCGACCAAATTCGATAGTGCTGTAACTTGGCAGGTGTGAGAATGATTGCTGTCATCAAAGGCTGGATCAGCAATGCTCACAGAAGGTCGTACCTGGGTGATGTTGCTTTTGTCACTTGCTCCACTGTTACCACCTAGTCATAGCACAGGAGTCTCAACGAATGCCGTCATCAGGATTGGTAGCCGCTGGGGACAACACAATGCGTGAGCCGTTATCGGACTTAGCAAAGTATCGATATCCATTGGTACTGCTGATGGAAGTGAAAGACAGGTGTCCAACACGCACTCCTCTCCGCATAGCATACATCGAAGTACAGGTAAGATGCAATTTTGCCATATTGGTCTGAATGAAAGGAACCAGGTCATGTTTAGATCTCTCAGCCTGGCCAATCCAAGGACTCTAGTTATTCTGTCCTGGTAGCGCACTGCTAGGATAGATGCTGGCCGCTATGAAACGCTTTTTAAGCTGTTTGCGTGGTCCCATAATAAAACCACGCAAATCAGCACCCTCTTTAAGTAAAGACAAGTGTTGCTTAATTTCAGCCAGTGTGGATGATCCTAGCCATTCGAGGCAGAGTTTCCCTACACTGTATGTTGTTACTATCCCTGGATGTTGTCTCTGGGAGTATCTAGGGTCTTGTCTGGTCATTTTTAACCCCTGTGTTTTATTCAGGAATCTATCTTGACAGTTGTTTGTGTCTGCAGGCCAGATTAACCACTTTTTCCAATCAGGATGTGTTCTGTTTAAATTTAAAATTTTTGTTACGTCTATCTCAATATCTGTTGTGTCATTTTCAGGTATTGGTTTTGGAATAGACGGTTTGTTTAGGTCTTTGATCTTAGCTAGGCCAAGACAGGATGTTTGGTGAATTGTGTCATTTAAAAACATCATTTGTTCTGGTATCATGCAGGTTCTGAATAGTGCTTCTAGGCCTTGTACCTGCCAATCTTTCGTACCCCAAATGGTTTTTGTTTCAATGTTATTTTTCCAATAATCAAAACCAAATGTCATCATTTTTTCATAAAATGCTTCTGAATATATTAATTTAGTGTTTGTCAGCATTGTTTTCATTCCTGTTTTATCTAACAGTTTGTAATAAAACGTTTCTGCATCACTGGTGTTAAACCCTGAGAAGTACTTGAATATCCCAAAGAATGTTTTAGAACTGCTTTTAGGTGGTGTACACAATGTTCCCATTGATTATACTTAAAAACATTTCTAGGCTGTGCAGATTTATGCAAATAATGATCGCCATAATGTGTATAACAGAACAACTGTTCATAACTAGACAAACCTTGTAAATAATCATGTTCTGTGAATCTAGCTGACATTACTAAATCAGACATCATGTCATTAATACTGTTAAAGTCCCAATCATCAGAGAATCTAATAGGTTTTACAAAGTCACTCAAGGAAACCTTCAGTTGATGAGGATACTTCAGGATCTCGACCGGACCATAGATTTCATAGTCCGTTTTCTCCCATACTACCCCACCGGGTATTGGAATGGCTGTGACATTTACTGTTGACAGTTCTCTTTTCTTCACGTGGGATGATCTGTGTGGTTTGAGGACTAGGTTGATGTTCTGACTTGCTGTGTCCATTGCACTATATTTTCCCTCAATGAATTTTCCCAAACAAAGTACCATGATGAGCCAAAGCAGGAGGAAAAATACCCGTAGACCGAACCAGAACTCTAACCAAGGGGAAATAAGGTAGATTTCCTTCAGTTGATGAAAGAGTTCCGTTGCTTATTCTTTAAAAGTCATTTTTGTTTCTGGCATCACTTCGGGGTTACTGTGATCCTCGGAAAAGTTGTCGAAGTCGATGAAATAACCAGAGGCAGTTCTGTCAATTGTTGGGATTGTTCTTTCAATCTGTCTTTCGGTAGCACTTTCTGATGCCACATCATTGTAGACTGGTGTTTCTTGACGAATTGTTTCAATCTGTGTCTCAAGAGGCACAAGTTCCATGGCATTATTGCATAGTCCTTCTCTGTGCACTGCAGGCTGATCGAATGTGATTAGTCTTTCAGTTTGAACCTCTTGGATTGTTGCAAGTTTGGGTATTCTGTTGTTTCTCGGGAGTCCACTGGGCCTACTGTTGATTATAGGCCACATGCTTGTGGTTTTACCAGGTCGATTGATACAACTCTGTTCTCATTTTTACCAGAAAGGGGCGGTAGTACTACTGATCTTGTTCCGGTGACTGCCAAGACAGGTACTGCTTTTCTGTAAGAAGGCCCAAATTCCTTCTTCACCGCTATTTTTTCTCTGACTAGATCCCCAATCTTTGGAATCCAGACAGGTCTTGCTGGGGCTGTTGCTTGTGGTGCCTCGTTAGTGGTATCTGGCTGTTGCTTTAACTTTATGTTGCTTAAGGATTTTCTTGTTTCATTCAAGTCCTGTAAAACAGCCAAACGATCTTTGATGTCAAAGTCTGTTGTCTTTTCTTGTACCACTGATACTTGACTATCTAAGTCCTGAATTCTCATTCTAATTCCGAACAATAGTTCGTATGGGCTGAAACCTTTTAGAGAATTTCTTGGCAAGTTATTAAGACTCGTTTGGACACTTATTAAATGTTTGACCCACCCAGCGCCTGAACCTAATACCTTCGCTTTTTCTTTCTACCACACTATTCCCTTCGGGGTGTGACTGACAAGAATACCGCAACCCAACTCCCATGCTGGCCATGGCCTCCTTATAAGCTCGAGAGCTAAAAGCAGGACCCTGGTCAGAATGTAACATGGCAATTGCGTATGTGCCGATAAAGACTCGCAGATCTTTTATAACCGTTCTGGCGTCAGCCGAGCGCTGGAGGCCACATTTTTTAAGTGTGTCTAGCATTAATGATGTACAATGGGCCGCGTTTCTCTTTTTTGATAGCGCGGATAGATTGCCTAATGCTTTCTATTAGGGCTTCTGACACTATACTGGCCGGTTCTTCACTGCGATCTCTGTTGCAGTCTTCACAGTTTTTTGCAAACTCATGAAAGCCTTCACTCATTTCCGGCCACCAGTACTCTGATTCTAATTCTCTCAGAGAGTCCCTGATTGTTTGGTGTCTCAGACCCAACCCCATATGTGTTTCCTGTAATAGGAAGCCCCTCCGGTCCCTGTTTGGAATTACCCTATCCCCCACTCCAGGGATTCGAGCAAAAGGAACGGAGTTTGCATCGATTACGTATGCATAATTGAGTGGATAGTTCACGGGTAGTGCTGCACAGTCGCCTTTTACGGTCGTTTTTACTGCCAGCATGGTTTCCCCGTCTATGTATTTTTCTGCACGCTTTTTTGTGGCTACGGAAGCCGGTTTAGTTGCTTCCGCTATGGCTGTATTAGCCAATGAATTCCCTGCAACGTGAACGCCATCACGTTGAAGACTCTGTGCGTGTATCACGTGAGTCTTTTGTAGTTCTTTCTGTAAAAGAGCTACCTGTTTCCAGAGCAATTTATGCTTTATTGTGGCACCTGTGTCATCCTTGTAATCGTTTTCAATCCAGCTCTGCAGTTTATTATTGTAAGAGTTGACGCAAAAATGAGAATCGCACACGATTAGTGTCGGGAATTCACGTTCTGCATTTTCAAGCGCCATCTTTAAAGATCTGATTTCAGCTCTCTGAGCCGAACAGTTTCTTACTGATTCAGTTTTTGTTACTTTCGGTCTGAATTTACCGCACAGCCAACGACCTTTAACAATCGCACACGCTGCATCGTATGATTTGCTCTCTACGTTGAAATGCTGTACAAATCTATCTGTATAGATTATACAGGCGTACTGTGGGAGAGGCAGAAGTTCGATTGGCAGAGGATATTCTTCTTCATATACTAAATCATTCAGTTCTTCGAATTGCGGGGCGAAATAGTATTTCACATCTTCCACTCCTAGAGAATCTACATACTGTATCCATTTCGGATCCAGTGACACTGTAGGCAGGTTTACTGGGCTGAATAGCGCCTCAAAGGCGGATTCCGCTGTGAGGATATTAATCCTTTTGCCGTGTGCTAGTTCTCGTTCATTCGCTAATGCAATCTGCACTGCTTTCACAGTATTATCTGTGGGACTGAATGTTTTTTCTGCTTGTGTGTACAAGTGAGATTTAATTGAAATTGGTACCTTTTCCCCCTATTTAGAGGTCAGGTACGTGAATCCGCATCCTCCTGGGATGACTCGGATTACAAGATCGCGTGTGTTGTCACGTGTATCTAATTTTGTTTTTGCTAACATGTCTGTTTGTAGTGATCTCAAAATTTCTGTGTGTTTTTGAGTCCAATTGATTTGTTTAAAATCAGGTTTAATTAGTTCGTAGAGAGGTTTAACCCTCTCTGCGTAATTTAGAATGTAAGTTCTTCCGAAATTCAGAAAACCTAGTATGGATTGTAAATTCTTCAGCGTTTTTGGAGCTTGGAGTACAGCGCACTTCTCTAAGAAGTTGTCCGCTAGGCTTTTCCCTTCACTTGATAATTCGTATCCTAAAAATAATACTGTCAGATGGGCAATTCGAGACTTTTTAAAGTTGAATTTGTAACCCTCTGCTGCGAACCCAAGTATAATGGTGTTCACTCTTTTCAAGTGAGTATCCAAGTCGTCATCTGTGAGATAGATATCATCTACGTAAGATAATGCCTCATCATCATATATTTGTAGTAACTCTGTTACTCTAGCTGAGAATAGTCCTGGGCTTTTCTTGAACCCCTGTGGGAGCCTACAGAAATTTTTCTGAGACCCCATTACGGAGAAAGCGGTCAAATACCTGCTTTGTGGTGCAATGTTTTGACAAAAGAAACCATTAAATATGTCTAATGTCGTTTTATATTTTTTCCTAACTATGTTATTCATTAGGGCTGCACTATGAGAGTTTTGTACTGCAAAAGTTTTGCAACATGCATTAAGGTGTCTGTAGTCCAAAACTAGACGATATGAATTGTCTGGCTTGGAGACAGGAAACAAAGGATTGTTCATTTGAGAGGTGAATGTTTCAATCACCCCCTGGTATTCAAGTTGATCGAAGATCTCCCTGACTTGTTTTTTAGCTTCTTGCTTAATGGGATACTGCCTTCGGGCAGTTGGTTCACTTTTTAACTGGATTTTGTGAGAAGGTGAGTCCTCATCCCATCCTACATGATTTTTATATAATGCCGGTGCCTGGGCTACTGCCCATTTCCTTGCATAAGTATATTTTTTGTGAATCGGAATGTGATTCGAGAAGGCAGGCATAATCATTTCTTCGCCACGAGGGCACTCCCTGACAAACTCTGGGGGCCAATCTTTTTCAGCTAACAGAATATCATAGTCTTTTGAGAGTTCATCCCAAAATAGACCCTTTATTTTCCTAGTCTTATCACCCTCTATACGCAGTGTTATTTCGTATATTTTATGGGGCTCGCTAAGTCTGGTGTCGGCAGTTTCAACCTGAATGTATTAATTCGTGTCCACGTTCTCCAGATGACTCATCAAGATCTTGCGGGCTATAGTGATTTCTGCTGCACTGTCTAACATTGTCTGTGCCCACTCCCCCTTTTTCAACTGTGTCCTCAGTATTCTCGGCATGTTCGATTACTCTAATACTGGCTACCTTCTTTTTTGGAAATTGAGATTTTTCACTCTGAGCAGGTTCTTTGTCTTTGGACTTTGTGTGCTCTCCTGGGTCTGACCGTCCTCTTCTTTCCGATTTCTGCGAAAATGATCGAGAGGGACGTGTATCAATACTTTGATATCTATCAGGCTTTTTCAAATTATCCCTATTTCTAAGGTTATATCTTTTCTCAGAGGGCTCCCTCTGGGGAGACTGGTGTTCTCGAGTCGGAGTTCTTTCCCTCCGTCGAGGAGACCTTCCTCTGGGCTGGAAAACTTCTTCCTTGGGAGTGGATTGTTTATTTCCATCCCAGCTTTTTTTATGAGTGTTTGAATTATTTTTAATAAATAATTTTTCAGGATTTTCGAGCAGTTGGGGCTTTACTGGTTTTCCACCCAAGCTGTCTCTACCTAATTCTTCATAGCATTTCTCTATGATTCTGGCAAGTGTAACTGGCTGATCTGTTATATCTGTTTCCTTTAACTTCTGGCGGATCGCCACAGATGCTGCTTCTCCTTTTATATTGGCTAATAATATAGCCGAGACCTGTTTGAAGTCTTTCAGTAATTTCATACCAAGAGTTAAAGCAGGTTCAGGACCGTATTCATTTTGAATCTGTCGTAGTACATCTGGTATTACCGCCATAGACGGAACACCATGTGTTTTTGTGTAAATGGAAGCAAAGACTGTACCCCAAGT
Source organism: Lissotriton vulgaris (assembly GCF_964263255.1). Taxonomy (NCBI): domain Eukaryota; kingdom Metazoa; phylum Chordata; class Amphibia; order Caudata; family Salamandridae; genus Lissotriton; species Lissotriton vulgaris. The sequence continues at coordinate 267,324,541 of NC_141690.1, read as the reverse complement.
GTCACAGTCCTCCACGTGTGGTGCGATTCCCATAGGAAGGCAGATTGTCAAGATTCTGTGTTTCTCAATAGGGGTAGTATCCGGAAATACTGCCTCTATTTGAGTGATTTTTTGTGCTAACCAGAAAGGAATTTGTTCCCGTTTTACGGGTGTTTTACCAAGACATGACTGTATGTTCTGTGGTGTAATTTTATTAGTGTTCCCCTGATGAGGGGTCAGCTGTGGTACATTAACAGCTGGTTGGACTGTTGCAGTCCGCATTACATATTGGACTAATTGCCTATGTATTTTAATTAATGTTTTTAGCTGTACTAACAGCTCTTCTCTAGACATTTTTGCAATGTCCGGATGTGGTGTGTAGCTGGCTAGAACCGGCCACGTTGCTCCTGGTCTACCTAGTGGACCGAGCCTGGTAATATGATCATTATGTTTTAGGGCGCCATTAAACCAGAGCAGGTGCTCTTGGAATTTTAGTGGGATTTCAGTCTCCTCGAAAGGAGCGTACTCATCCGGTGGATCCTCTACTGTATAGTAGTGGAACCCGTGTGTTGCGGCGTTTGCCGCTGGAAATTTTATCCATGAATAGAATACCTCTGTCTGCCGATATTCATGTGCCTCTATCACGAAAATCAATGTACCACCTTGTGGTGTCAGTCCGTTTTCTATAAGTTTTAAAGTTATAGATTTTCTTAAATGTGCCGGAATGATTATTGCACCCGGTACCGTAGTAGTGTCGGGACCCTGCTGAGTCGCATCTGCTGCGGCCCCAGTGGTTCCGTTTTCTCCTGGCATTTTATAAATGCAAGGTTTGCAGAGCAGGTCTCCAAGGAGACAAAGATTAGGTGCACAATATTTTGGAACACTGTATCCTTCAACGTTGAATAAACCAGAGCTTTACATAGGAATCTCTTCCTACTGAGTTCGGGCGGATTTTAACCTTTCACCCACTCCAGACGTCTATTGGAGTATTTACGGGAGAAAGGGGTCTGTGTGAAAAATGCAAGACTGAGTTACTCTAACGTCTTGCGTTAGTTTATCGCCTTACCAAACGTTTGGGCGCCATGTAGTGTAGTTCCTATTTTCCCAATAGGCCCTGCGCATTGGAATAACATAAACAGTAGTATCGACGTAGAAGTGCAGATCTTCCAGGCCTCCACTGACTATGCTAAACTTAATTGGGTTTGTTACCAACTAGCTCAGAGGTCACTGGAAACTTTCTTGACTGAATAGGAAGTGATCAGCTTCCCTGGCACAGCCAAGAAGGGATTCAGTTTTCCAACAACTGTGCAACATGACAACTTTGCTCCTCAGATAAGAGTCAATCTCTAGGGTCGTGTGAAACAATAGACAGTTATTTTACTCAGTCAGTGGTTGTGCAGTTTACTTTCACAATATGTAGAGAATAGAGAGACGGGCGTTTTCAATAAAAGGTAACATTTATTGAACAGTCTTTCTTCTCGTACAAGAGAAATGAATTGCCACAATTGCAAGACTTGTTATTATAAAAAGTACGTACAGTTAGGCATGGGCGGATTTTGCGGATTGGCAATCCGCGAATTTGCGGATTGCAAAAATCCGCAAAATCCGCGAATCCTCGCGGATTTCTTTTTTTGTGTGTTCGCACGGGTTTCTGCAAGTTCGGGAGGGTTTTGTACAATTTCACAAATTGCGAAATTGTACAAAACGCTCGCGAACTTGCAGAAACCCGTGCGAACACAATGTGCCTACTCATGTATGTGCCTCTTGTGTGTATAAAAGGTCAGAGAAAGATCAGTTCAGCAGATGAAGAGAAAGAAGCTCCTGGTCACAGGAACAGCATGGGTATTGCGCTCGTGAAAGTCAAGGATGCAAAGTCTATCCAGCATCACAGCTGATTTTCCACTGTAGATTTGGGAAGAAGGCACACCTGTCCTGCCTCGACAACGCTCACGATTGTTTTTGGGCTAATGAATGAGTCACTGAATTTGAGCATCAACTAGTTCGAGCGACCATGTGTGTGTTACTATGCAATCGAAGGGCGCAGGGGTCCCTTGAGTGAGCTGTAACTATTTTACAATGGCGCCAGCAAGCTGCCAGCGCCGTTGTAAAATAGTTACAAAGTTAGCTTGCACAGGAAGCACTTAGATAAAATAAAGCAGCACCTGCTTCGTTTTATCTAGTGGTTCCTGTGCAAGCTAACTTTGTAACTATTTTACAACGGCGCTGGCAGCTTGCTGGCGCCATTGTAAAATAGTTACATGAGTGGGGGGGTTCAACTTTTGAACCCGTTACGTCCGCTGATTTTTTTTTGCGGATTTTGCGGGAAATCCGCGGATTGCGGATTTCCCAAAAATCCGCGGGCGTAACGGATTTCCCGCTCATGCCTACGTACAGTAAGATGAGTATTGCGAAATAATACTGTAAAAGCATTGATATGGTTTCTTAGCCATACAATGGTTTAAAATGAATAAAACATATATACATTCATATATACATTAGGCTAAAATACTCAACTGGTGCTTCTAACTACGCCTACCCCAGTGTACCGGGCATAAGCCTAATACTTGGGAGAGGAGTAAGTAAGTAGCTTTAAGTTAAGTTGGTTTTGCCAAGGTTTGCTTCAAGAATTCTCTCTAAGGGTTTAGTCAACACCATACCTCTGGAATAGAATGATGGAGGTCTGGAATCTCCTTCAGGGGGTCGATATCCCAGTCACCCACAAGGGTAGACTAGAAACGCCGGAGCTGGATTTCTCTGCAGGGGAAAAGACAGCGTCTCTCTCAGCGCGTCGAGGAGGAGGAGGGGCAGCGCATCGTTCGCTAGTTAGCAGCGATAGCAGTAGCAATAGCAGCTATGGTATCGTCAGCATAGCAGCAGCTTCATCAGCAGCGATGGCATTGAGGCAGCTAGCGTTTGCTTAAGGCAACGTTGGTAATATTTACACCTGAAAGGTGCCTTGTTTGACGTAAGTTTTTGGACATAAGACGTCAATAAAGATGTCACTAGGAAGTGATCATCTATCAGTGCTCATTAGACTTCTTTTACTAATCAAAACATAGCAAGCAGGGTTTTCCCAGGTTGCTGAGTTTTATCTTGTTGAAGAACTCGGAATGTTAATCTAGGAATCTTAGATAGTAACTTCTGCTATGTCATTGCACTAATTGGTTGCAAAGGAAGTGGCAGAGAAAGCGATTTTCTGAAATGTGGCTCTGTTCGTGTGAGGCCAGAGACGAGTTTCTGAATATTGCACTTGAACGGTTATGCCAATATAGGGAATAAATGGATTTATAGCCGAATAGGGGCATAAGGTCACAGTATCGATCAGGGTCCTAGATTAAAACGCTACAAAATGCGCCCACCCTCATAGTGCATATCCCTATGGGATCATAACAATGTAAAACCTAAGCACAAGTGCACCACACATTAATTTGAGACTGGAGAAAAGACTGTTATTTTTGATCCAACACTAATCTTATTCAAAGTTTTTTTTAATTCCAATTTCATCGCTTTTCACAAAGATACAGCCAACGCGTTTCGTCCTGTTAAAGGACTTCTTCAGGGCTGTTAATTTAAACCAATATAAAATGCATATCAATGCACAAAAACGAAGATCACATATAATCCATTCATACTATACATACTTTTTCTAAAAATGTTCCTTACAACCATACGGCTATATTAACAATCCGAAACGAAACGAAACGAAATGAACAATCCAATACACAAAAACAATAACACTAAACACAAAATCAGAAAAGACAGACCAACATTTTTACTAGTTCAACATATAATATGTTCCCTTTTCAAAACAACATTTTACAACAGGCAAATTTTTCTATATATACGACATATCTACAAGCATAAAAAACCCCAACAAAGGAGAAACAAGCATTTACAATGCAACGGTCTCGCCTTTGCAAAAGTTAGAGCTATTGGCATTGTAAATGAGAATTTTTATTTATATGTTGGTTTTGAAAACAGATAAATAAATGGCATTGTCATTTACAATGCCAATAGCTTAATCTCTTACAAATGCCACACACAAACACACATACCCACACCCACACAGAGACCCATACACACACAGAACTACACACACAGAGCCACACACACACAGTAGTATGGTTTCTTGAAATCATACAAATCTATCACAAAAAGCGGTACTATTAATGGAAGATTTACCTAATATAAATATCAGTGTCTGAAATTAAAAAGTCTGGAAATATCATACACAAGTCTGCTCAAAATGCGCCGCCCCCTACCAGCCCCAGGAGGCCATCGGACCGGTCTGCAGGAGCGATCGACATAAAGGCTGCCTGAACAAGCTTCTTTGGACAACACAGTAGAGTTTTGTCGCATATACCCCATAATGCTTTAAAATATACCCAATAATGCTTCTTGTCTGAGTAGTGTCTCTTGCTTGACTTACAGTGGAAACGCCGTCTAGCACCTCTGCACCACCACTGATATATGTTTTAGGAACTATTTCTATAGTTTTATACATGCAGTATTGACATTTGTATGACAAACAATTCGACCACGCTAGAGTGTGTGTGTGGGGGGTGGAGGGTTAATTGCTTGACCATGGCACATATATCTTATTGAAATACACTTGGGGCATTAGTGAGGGGTTGGCCTAATTACACTTGTTTGCACGTTTGCTGAGTGCATGTGAACTTCAAGTGTGCAAAATCTTCACAACTAACTTGCGTTTTTTCCTCGTGTTTTCTTGAAATCGGAGATGCACTCTGAAACAATTGCACGTTTTATAGCATTTGAAATCACTAGATACCTGTCAATGTCAAAGCAATGTCACATGTTTATTATTGGTTTACAGTGGCCTCTTGCCCGTGTGTTGAGTACCACCCTCTAACTGCTGCTCTCTCTGCAGACATAAGAGGTGAGGTTTTTATTAGGATCCTCGTGGACGCAGAGCAGGCTTGTTGGGTTCTCAGAGCAGGGCCAACCCAGCACAGTCAGCTGCACCACGGATTATCTAGCTCTGTGAGGAGTAGCGTCATTCTCTGAATAGGGTGACCTGCCCATTTCACTCAACGGTAAGCAGCGTCTCTGTGGTGTTGTGAAAGGGAGCGTGGCATGCCTTGTAGGTCACTTCTAGAGTGCTATTGTTCCGTCAAAAGCGTCACACTCGCTGGTTGCTCATGTGGTGGTCTTAAATTGCAACAACAAATGCAAGTGAGGCTCACTGAAGCCATCCACGCTTGATAAAGCGATCTTGCCAACAGCGCGGGATTTGGAAGAAGGCTGTGATGCACCACTGCCCTGTTTTGTATCTTCTGTGCTAGAGCACACTGTGTGCCCCCACCCCGGGGCTGACACTTGCAAGGCTCTTCCTGCAGAAAGAGGAGCACGCTGCAAAAGAGTAGTTAAAAACATCAGACAAACCGAAACACGGAAGTGGTGGTTTCTGCCGCCAGCCCCTCCTCTGCAAGCACCCCTGCAGCGTGCACTGTGAATGCGCTGAAACTCCACTGCCACACCTTCCGTGCAGCGCCTGACATACATACCCACAGTCCGCGCACGCTCGGCTCCTCTTTTCTCGGTCTGGTGGGTGCAAAACCCGGCGAACTCTGTGTCTCTTACCACCTCCCGTGCGTCTACAAATCGGCCACCCGATATTTTTACACTGCACCACTAATTGCCATGTGGTCAAGAGGTGGAATGTGCCTTCTGTCAAAATGTCTATCTGAAGAAAGAGTGCCTGCAAATATCTAGGCTCATGGCGCAGCATTCTTGAGTAATATATGGCATGCCCCCCCCCCACTTTAGCCCCCCCACACCCCCATGGTTCGTCACCCCTCACTGTATTCTCCCTCCACGCAGCAAGAAGCCGTTCCCGCCCTCACACCTCTGAAGCCGCGGTTGCACTTTGTGGATTTCCATGCTGGCTGGGCACTTTCCTCGGTATTGCAAGAGTTCGCGCGGGGAAAAAACGCCGGCGGCCCTCGGTCCACTTCTCGCTGCATTTCATTCTCTGATGCACTTCCAGGGGCACCGAAAGAAACGCGAACGGGGCTCGGAGGGGGCCCAGGTCGTTTTTTTTCCTGTGGAAAATCATGGGATTCCTGCTTTTCGGCTCCGTCCCCGCCATGTTGAAAGTGTCAGATTCGACCAGTTCTCAGCACTGGAAGGTGGGGGGTGGGGGGGAGCTGAGGCTAAGGGGCTGACAGGGAAGATGGGTTCAGGGACTAAGTGGCTGACGGACCGAGGGTCAGGGGGTCCGAAGGATTGGAGAGCTGGGTATGCGGGGTGACAGGCCGTGCTCTGCGGGGCCAGGCCCTGAGGTATTCATGAGTTAGGGGTATGCAGGAAATGAAGGGCTGAGGAGGAAGAACGCCAGTTTTACAGCCAGATATTTAATATTGTTTTTCCAGTTCGCGCTTCCATTAAAGGTATCACCAACATCTTAAACCAAAGAGATAAACTTGAAAGTGTGTCTTGAACCCTAAAAGGGTCGTGCACGTGACATTACCTCTTTGGGACCAAAAATACACTGACATTTGTAACACTCACAAGCGCCTCGGAATATAGTTCTCCTAACCTGGTGTTGATGGAGGGGTGGGGGAGAGGGAGAACAGGCGTCCGGATCATCATTACCAGAACATCGTTGTAAACACCTTTGCTGTCAACTGTTATCGATACACACTGAAACAATTGTTTTGTGACTAAGATCACGTTTGTAAATTGGTGATAGAGCGACCGTGCCGGGACACTGATGCAATTGTGTCTATGCAATATTAAAACTGCACCTGATCAAAGTAATGCCAACTGCCAATGCCCATCCAGCCACCCTTTATGACGTGGAAGCATAAAACACCATTGAAAACCCACCGAAAGAAAAGCGACAATCAACGCGGCACACACTGCAGCCAAGCGAACACTTTGCAGAACTTGCTCTCAGCATTTCTGTTTTTAGACAGAGAGGGGAAAAAAACAGCCGCCTCCGATCAGGAAAAACACCCTGTAGAAACCGACGCGGGGTTTGGGCAATAGGGGACATCGGGCCTTGGAGGGGGTCCTTTCATTGAACCTTACCTGCTGAAGTTCTGCCCCCCCCATGGGTCTGTTTCAGGCCGCCCTGGGCAGGAGGGTACGAAGGCGAGCTCTGCCTGTCTCTCTCTCTCTCTCTCTTTGCACAAGCCTTATTCCAACATGGCATCCGCTCAGTGCGCATGCGCGCTGCCTCAGTTTATTTCCCACACAGAAGTCTCTCGGGCGGCTCCTTCAGCGACACTCTCCAGTGCTTGGAAAGTGTCTCGGTTCGAAGTGAACTGTAAGGAGCGCTCGCCCCACTGCCAATTCGATGTTTGCGGCTGGATCCTTTCCAGGCACTGCCAGAACCCAGTGCCAGGCAGGCAGAACAGCGCTTTGAAGTCCCTGGAGGCGGTGGATGTAGGCGTTCAACTTTTGTGTCAAAGAGACGAGTACTGGCAGTGCCTTCTAAAAGACAGGGCAGCAAATCACAATCGCACGAAAAGACAATGACATGAAAAACTTAAACAGAAATGTGTTAAGTAAAAGCCAACAATATTTCCTGGTTTTTAACAATTAAAAAACTACAAGCTAAGCGGAGGAAAAACACACATACAACGAATGACATAGAAACCTAACACATCTCCATATATACTGCGTCATTCAGAAATCGCCCAGTTGGGGGCATTGGCAATGTCCTCGGTAGATGCTGCTTGGAAAGCACAGCACGCCCTGTAGGGATTCGGGGGCGTGTTTTCGTGCTCTCCCCTTCCCATTGGCTGGAAGGTAAAATTCCAGCCAATGGGAAGAGGAGAGGGCGGGACTTAAAAAAAAAACACGGAAACGCCCCCGAATCGCGTTCTGACGGGGAAAGAGTGATTGACAGCCAATCTCTTCCAATGGCTAGCTTCCATTTATGGAGCTAGCCAATGGAAGAGAAGGCGGGACAAAGCCCCACACTGTAGGATCATAAGATTTCGCCTGCTCGAGCACTGCTGCGCAGTTCTACGGCCAGGCGAAACCTAAAAAGGAGAAAAATCCTTTGGTAACGTTAAATATCGACTGACACACGAAAGCAGGAAAACTAGGACGGGAGCAGAGTGAAAGCCAACAACTTGCGGGTTATACTTATCTGCTAAATTATTTCAAAGAGAACTGGACTTAGAATTGTATGGAAAGAAGGGGAGAAGAACAAGGATTGTGAGCAGCAATGGGCATAAGAGAGTATAACTGGGCCTCTATGCCCACAAACACAAGTAACTCAACTAGTGACGATAAACACAATGACATACCCACCACTATGGAAGTAAACGGATCAATACCAGGGAGAACAGGCCCTCAAGGCTCCATCATAAGTCCTATACCTTTAGACCTGTAAGTAACACCCCTGGCCAAGGTAATCAGATCCTATGGTTTTGATTAAAGTGTCATATGCTGATAACAATCGGCTATTAATTACTTTTGGCCCTGACCCCCACCGACACAAAGATTCCTCATGACCCATATTGACAACTGGATGTGTACCAATCATTTAGAACTTAATGGAAGCAAGACAGTGGTCATTCTTTTTGGCAAAGCGGATGAACACTGGTCCAGTGACTGGTGGCCTCAGAATCTAGGCCCATGTCCATCCCCCAAACCTGTGGTGCGGAACCTCTGAATGATGATTGACAATCAGTTGCCAATGAAAAATCATATACATTATGTAATTGACATCTGTTATAGCATTTTGCATAAACTACGCAAAACTTTTCAATGGATTCCCATTTAATTCAGGGGCTTATCATAAGTCGTATGGACTATGGCAATGCCCTATTGGCCTCCGTAAATGAGGCGCTCTACTCCAAGCTTCAGGTTGTGCAGAACGCCGGTGCTAGAGTGATATTAAACCTTCCATCAGCACCCAGTTTGAGGACCCTTCACTGGCTTACTGTTAAGAAGCTTCTGCATCATCTTCTTTCCACATCTGATCACAACTTCTTCCGTAAGGAAATAAAAACTTGGCTATTCGACCAACTATAATGCCTTCTTATCTGATTGTCATTCCTCACTGAGTCTTCGCCAGCGCCATGTGACCTTTTGGTGATATGTGCGCTTAATACGTTCCTCTGACTCGACTTCTGCAGTCCTTTGGAATTTTATGTCTTGAACAGCAGGTCCAGAGCGTGTTGTAATGAGTTATGGGCGAGATGTCACTTTTGTCAAATTCATTAACCAGTGCGTGGAGGTGACTCTGGACACTCCCTAGCCAATGGAGGGAAAGTTACTAAGGCTAAATTCACACACTTTAACAGCACATCCATTTGCCTTACTACAAATTATTCAATTCTGGAGAATTTGTATAGCGCATAGTTACTCAATGGGCCTCCCAGCGTTGAAGACAACACAACTGCCCAATAACTTGAGTGCACTTCCAGGTAAGGGACTATAAAAGAGTTTGGGTATTTTCTAAAGCTGAATTCTGACTGGTTCATTCTGAGATCAGCAGGGAGGGCGTTCCAGAGTCTGGGAGTTAAGTAGACAAAAGATAAGCACGCTCCTTGCCTTTTGTATCCTGGGGACTGTCAGCAACGTTAGATTCTAGGACTGCAGAGACCTCGTAAGAATATAAGGTGTGAGCAGTCGCTGTTATGAGCTGTGGGCCCATGCCCACGCATAGCACAATGGGCAAAGCTAAGTACCCCAAAGTGGATTATTTTCTACACAGTTAAGCAGTACAGGGCTGATAGAGCTGGTACCCCCAATCAGTGCTTTGGGATTTTTAGAAGAATCCAGACCGCAGAGTACTGAACAACTTGCAGCCTCTTTATCACAGCCTTTTCCCAGATAAAGGCCATTTCCACAGTCAGGGTGAGAATGAACTAGTTCTTGCACAACCACTTTCCACAAGGAGAGCTGTAATCAGCATAGCAGTTTTCTCAGAATTCTTAAAATTCCAAAGCAGCTACCGGAGAGTTTCCTGGCTTGTATCCCTTTGGAAGTTTTATCAATGATCTAAAAGCCAAGGCTTTTAACTGCTGGAATGGGGTTAGGATGCACACCAAGGTTGGCCGGCCATGAAGGTTCTAGCCAGCGTGAAGGATTGTTTCCGATGACTAATACTTCCTTCTTTTCATTCACAAATCAAGTTTCGGCTACTTGTGGATATCCAATGTTGGACCTATTTTAAACAGGCATTCAGTAGGTTAGAGGATTTTCCTGTTTCTGGAGTAAGAGCTATATCAACCTGAGTGTCATTTGCATAGGATACAAGCACAAGGCCATGTGCTTGCACTATCTTAGCTAAGGGAAGTACATATAGGTTAAATAATGTGGGGCTCAGGAAGAGCCATGCGAGACCCTGCATTTTAAGGGATGACTAGCAAAAAGCGTGGATTCTTCACTAATCTGGAAGCTTTCATTTTCAAGGAAGGCTTTCAGCAATTTGAGTGAGGCTTCGAAGATTTTGGCCTCTTCCATCCTTTGTATTTGGATGGGAGATTGTATCGAAGGCCGCGCTCAGGTCTAGCATAATCACAGCTGCTAAGGGACGTGATCCAAGATTGACCAGAGTTCTTCTGTGACTGCTAGTAGGGCAGTTCAATCTCAGTACTATTGCCCGGTCTAAAGCCTATTAGGGTGGGGTGTAAGATGGCTTGCATCGCTAGATAGGAAGACAGGTGTTTTATTCATGAACTTCTCTAAGGCTTTCTTCACCGCCGGGAGCAAGGAAATTGGTCTTTAGTTCTTGGCATGTAAGGGATCTGCTGAGGGTTTTTTTCAGTAGGGGTTTCACAATTGCGTGTGGGGGACTTTGCCCACTGTCTAAGGAATGATTCAAGACTGCATTACTCAGTTTCCTCAGTATGTCTGGGGGTGCTGTGTCCAGCAGTGAACGCGATTTGATGGTTTTTAGGGATTCCTTCAGCGACATCTATGCTGATGGCAGGAAACACAATCAATTTGTCCTTGGCCTGATATTTAGCATGTAGGAACATAATAGGAAAATTAGCAATCCCCTACTCCTACACTAAACGTGTCCTTGGACCAGTCCCCCTCTACCACCCATGCTCCACCATCGAGACAAAGCCCAGTTCACTACCCTAGGTCTAAAGAACAAATGTTTCCCCTTCCATAGGTAAACTAAACTATGAATGGGCAGGCTTCACCTCTGACACTTTCAAGTTAATGGAGTCCCTGGAAACTCCCCAGCTGCACTTCTTGAGCTGATCTAAATCACCCGCCCCACACCTTTCTCATCCTGTCACCAGGTCTAAGCCACTGTAACAATCTGGGAGTTGTTTTCACTCTTCATTAAGGTCGAGCATCAACAGAGAATCTGCTGGCAGACAAATTTAATTTAGCCACCAGGATTTCTCGCAGGGATAAGGTAACTTTCTAAGTTACTTTTCCTGAATATTTATTAAAAATCTTAACTTAAATTGATTTTTAATACATATTAAAACAAGCATTTGCAATGCAATAGGTCTCGCATTTACGCAAGTTTGAGCTATTGGCATTGTAAATGACAATGCCTTTTATTTAGGTTTTGGGTTTTAACACCTAAATAAAAGACATTGTCATTTACAATGCCAATAGCTTCAACTCGCATAAATGAGAGACCTATTGCATTGCAAATGCTTGTTTCATCCCAGCTACTTGGCGATGCCCTGCATGGGAATTCCTACCTGGAGAATGACAATGCTGTCCTGAACTGCCCATTCCTTCCTGACTTCAGTGACCTTTCATGGTCTCCACTTTTACCCTTACTTTATCAGTACCACAGAATCAGTACTTTGAGGTTATTTTTTGCCCAAATATTCTTCTGGGGGACAGTTCCATGGATTTACAACACAGTCAGTAAATCAAGGCCATTATACTACAAGTCCTTGCTTGTAGTATACTGGAATAACGCAATTTTGTGGCTTTTGCGTTTTCGGAGTATTTACATATTTTCCACACTTGCCGCATGATTCAGATCTTCTGTATCAGTTGCAAACATTGATTCTAGCTCAGATGGATCAAATGAGGCTTTCAAAAGCATCAGCCGTGGTCCCCCGGAGGGCAGACACTTTTCAAAGATGAACTGTCACCAGTTCATGACGGCTGTATTCAGGTTTTAGAGTGCTGCTGACCTGGGTCTCAGGATCTACAACGGCTCGGCTGACCTGGTTCTCTGGCTCTACAGCAGCTCTGCTGACCTAGTTCTCAGGCTCTAGAGCACCTCTCTTGATGTGGTTTTCTGGCTCTACAGCAGCTCTGCTGACCTGGTTCTTTGGCTCTAGAGTGGCTCTGCTGGAACAAACCTAATACTTGCCACTGGTTTCGGTGAGGAATTATCCCTATAACTCAGGGCAACGGCTTCCCAGAGGGAGCTCAGGAGGGAGGCTTTATTGTCAACCTTTCATCAGAGTTATTCCCTTCTATGAACCTGTTTCCTCCATTAGCTCCCCGGCTTGCAGTATTAGGCTTGTATATACCAAAAAGTGGGAGAGTGGTCATCCACACCAAAGGGACAGGACACAATACTGATACCAAGTCAAAGAAAATTCCCTTTGGTACACCTCAATAGCATACAACGGTACTCAAACCTCAATCACACCTCACTCATATATGAACTGTTGAAAATGCCAAAGAGTAGCATATAAATGTTTTATTCACCAAGTGAATGCATAAAAAAGCTCTATTTTATATCTAGCAAGATATATTAAACTAACATATAAACAACAAAAAAAATGGCACAAAATATTAAGAATTACTTGTTAAACGCATCAAGAGGATGACTGTTTCACAGTTCAACATTAAAAACAATCAACATTAAATTCACAATTAAAAACATATATATATGTGAACATTTCATATAAAAGCATCACAAGAAAAACATGACAAATGAATACAAAATGACCAAAGGCAACACGTTTCGGTGGAAGTAACTGGTCCAAACCACCTTCTTCAGGCTGTCTTATAAAAATGTGTCCAAGGATCCTAACATCGTTATGTAAGAATGTGGATTCAATGACAGGAGACTTCACTCTTTATCTCCTCCTGCTAGTACCAACCAGACCTTTTGGTAGTAGATTTGTTACCAATACGGGAATCTCACACGTTAATACTGAACAGTTTGAACACTTGGTGGTCACAAAAATAATCCTACTCAAGTATCCTTCCAGGGGGAATGTTCAATTTTAATATGTAAAGTGGGTAAAAGACACCACCACGGGTTGTCCTTAGTTGTTGTTATTTGAAGCCACAATATTCTTCATGTACTAAAAAGGCAGCCAGGCACCTCTTCCCTTCAGTTTTCCACTATATCTTAGTACTGAGAAATGGGAATCGGGATATAAAAATCTCCAAAAATATGTGCACGTAGCATCACCTTTTCCAAATGCGGGTTACACTTGATAAAAGATACAAAACCTGAGTGGCTTGACTCACAGGGCATTGGCAAACAAAATGGTTGCTTGTATTAAAAAAGGCTACTCAAGAATAGCCAGAAACAAGCAGTTTGGTGAACTATAAATCAAGGTGCGTGCGCATACACACTCTAATTGTAGGATGCAGAACACACAAGATGACTACTTTTAAGTTTGCCTTAGGGGACTTGATTTGCCTCTGTACTAAGCTTGGTTTTAGGACTAAAACACTGGCTATACTATGAGTTTGGTTCAGGCAAAGGGGGCATAGCTGTGCTTAGCATAGTGTCTCTTGTCTTTGAACTATTTTGGACCCTTCAAAGTGAATCTACTTTATACCCTCGGCCAACTATTCTCACTGCAGCATCCCAACAAAGAGAAAGAACCCCAAGGATGGTGGAGAGCCCTGCCACGCAGGGTTAAGAGCTCCGATACCCCAGCTACACCACAACAAAAACCATAATCACGGAGTGTCTTTGCTCATTGAGACCCATACGACAGGGTCTATGTGCCATCTCCTTCATCATAAGAGGCCTCAATCACTAAAATGGACTCTGTGATCAAATCAGTGTGGAGATTTCTGCGTGTTGAGAATACTGGCACTATGCATGGACAACCTCACAAATGGATTTAACAGATCATGGGTGGGAGGGGTTACCTAATGCCACCACCTACACGAAATGGTGCTGAGGCATATACTGTCCGTGTAGCCTGTGGGTCAAGCTGCAGAACTAGGTGTTCCTGTCACAACCAGTTATTTAAGAGGAATTTTCCAGGAGCTCCCAACATCAAGGTAATGATATCAAGATGCCCCACATTAACACATATGTGCCTGGTCATCAACTATTTTCTCAAGCTGCAATTGATGCTGAGCTCTGCATCCACTTCCACAAAAATACATCACATGAGTTCACAGGGAGGCACAGAAAGAACCCCTGAAAACCGATGCAAGTACCCCCCATTCCTACAATTTTTTTAAAAAAAATGATAATGGCTGCGGTATGGAGTTTATAGAATGTCTCCCGTCCGACAAGTTTAAAGAGAATGTTTTGTGAAAGGATTCTCGCCAAAAAAAGTAACTTAATTCGAAGGATGGATCACAGTTTCAATATTTCCCGCTTAAACATGAAGTTATCTGCAGTTCGCAATTTCGAATCCCAGAAAGTCCGGCTCGGAATTCCATCTTTCTGAGATATTTAATTTCAGCACTATTAAAGTGGATAATAGTAATTCTGATTGTTCACACAGCTTTAGAGCACAAGTGCACTATGAAACGCTAATTAAAAACAAAGTGTTAATTTAAATAATCTTTTGTTGCCTCTGACACTACGTCAGTGGCAAGAAGAGATTATTTAACAACGTCGAAGACATAGCGAGCATGCTCCAGACTCCACTGGTTTACGGTTCTTTTTTTAAACAAATACCCCAGCAAAAGTCACCCACATGGATCTCGGACACCACCACCGCCCTTGTGAATACCTGATCCTGTTTCCGTGTGAAAAAAGGTCACCGCTGGATTTTTAAGACTCACAGTTTGCTGTTTCTATGTAAAAATTGATGCGCACTGCTGCTCGACACCCGAAGTCCGCCCTACTGTCTGATCAACACATCCGGCAGGCATCTAAAATCCCAGACCGATGCCCGCTGGCCCTCACGGGGTACTGCAGAGGGACATCTACGGCCCTGTGTAACAAGCCTTTGGCTGCGCACCAATGACACGTGCTCTGCTTGTGTTATTTGTACAATGGTATAAACCAGCCTGACTGTCAGTTCTGTCTCAGGGCTGCGCAGGGAGGAATGCGGGCGAGCGGCATTCCACCCGCAGCGCCTACCCACCCACTCACTACCCATACACGCCATGGCGGCAGCGCCTAGAAGGACAGACTCAAGGGATTAAAGAACCCTGACCGACCCGACCATGTCCCAGGCTAGAGACAGGGCGGCTGTGCCAGCCTCCATCTGTACCGCAGACCCTATGTCCGTGACAGACGCGCCACTGTCCACAGGGAGCCGGGCGAGCGAGAAACCGGGAGACACAAACTGATCTTAGCGGGTCCGATGCCAGTTTAACAGCCGTTAGGCTGGCATCAGATGCCAACCGTCCCGCCTCAGATCAACTTCTGAACGTGGCACTTACCTCTAGTATTCCAGTGGAGGTCAGTATTGTCAGTTCAGAAGTGAAAACAAGCCCGGAACACCACAAGAGCAGCGCAAGTGACTGGCTGTTGTGTTGCCATGCAGTGGTCTGGGGCACTTCCGCTGTGCAGCCAATTTGCATTCACTACACGAGCTTGGTGTCAAGACCAGTCTCCTCCCGCAGCGCTGCCTGCCTGGAGTCATGAATCTCCGCTAGCAGCCCCACAAACACAACGACGATATAACTGTTCAGTGCCATATTCACTTACCAAGGTTTCCAATGTGCCTGGGTGTTTCATTGTGAATATCAGAGGCAGGAGGTTGTGCTTTACAAAGTGGACATTGGATGTTTAGGGGAGAAGTCTGTCTGCTATAGGAGGACTGTTATGTTCATTTTGAAAGGGGCTGTCGGGAGCAATCATGCTCTTTCGGACCACTGGGCTTTACTATAAGTGCGGGAGGGTGCATGTGATAATGTTAGCAATGAGTATTCCATAATGCTTGTTTCCTCAGAATGCGAACTTCACGGCGCTGTAAAGAGCCGGGACCCTTGTTGCACGGTGTGGGCTCTGGAGGTTTGGCGTCCGAATGGGCGAGGACGAGTCCCTAGGTGGCACAAGAGTAGAGTGCCCACTGGAAGTCAGCGCGTGGCACCTGGAGGGACTGCCAGGGCAGAGAGCTGGTTGGTGGCAGACTAGTCTGGCACGACAGAGCCCATAAAGTATCCCCTCTTCAAACCCTTGCGTACTCCATGCTACAACCGTGCCCTCGCCCACAAAACCACCAGACACACTAGGGCAAAAGGTAACATTTACTGGGATCCCTCTCCTGCCCACTCCCAAGACACGACCTCAGCCTCTTTCTGACCTCCCCCTGCAGGCACAGACCCATCGAGCGGTTCCTCACGCGTTCTATCAATCCCATGTTTCAAATTAATTACTCTGCAGGGGTGCACAGAGTGAAGCTGCATCAAAATCTCACTTCCCAACGATGCTGGTATAGTAGTTTGGGATGGTTGTATAGCGCAACATGTCAAGCACTGGCAGAGGATGCGGCGCTTATAAACGTAAATCGATACGCCCAGGATCACACAGTGCTGTCCAATTGCGGAGCCAGGATTAGAGCCCGGTCCTACGGTGGTAGGCTAATAGCAAGCAGCACACCTCCCGCCACATTCAAAGTGCAGCTAGTGCAGTTAAAACAAAAACAGAGTCCGCAAAAATGACTAAACAATGATCAGGTGTCGTCTCCTCTGCTTTTCTCCCAGCCCTGGCGCGGGACTCCGATTTAATGAACTATTCTTTACTCAAAGCTCTGCAATTGTCAGGCTGTGAGTTATTCCTTGGAAAAAAAACTTGTAGTTCACTCTTGCTGGCCCAAGCAGAAAACTAGTCGTTGTCTGATTTCTTCCTACGTACTCCAGCATTAATCATCGACACAGAAGAAGGACCAGTGGTGCGCATGCACCAGAGGAGCGGGGGTAAGGGAGCACGAAGACGCCGAGACGAGGTAGGGGATGTGTGTGTAAGCGCCGGGGGGTTCTCTGTGTATGTGTGTATGTATGTGTATGTGTGTGCGTGCGTGGGGGTCTGTATGGGTGTTGTATGTGTGTTGTGCATGTGTTGTGAAAAGCCTGCGGGAATCGGAGCGCGTGTTGACGCGCGTGACCTGATCCCGGCAGGCTGCTGCTGCGTGCGCGTGACAGTCTGTTGTCCTCTCCCTTTCAGTCCTTGAAAGCCGGAATGATAACAATAGTCTCGCTCTGCGACAGCAGGCCTTTGGCCTGCGATTCGCAGGGCGAGACCTAAAAAGTAGTTGAACAATTTCTTAAGCTTGTTTCAAAACGGAGATAGCATAATTAATATTTTATTCTGTACTTTACTTTTCCTCATAGGGCAGCCAGAGCCTTTCACAGTGAAAACCTTTTGGGGACAGGTCACTGTAGCGACACAACAGCATCAAAGTTCCCCATGTCCCAATTTTAAATCATACTATGGCCTCATAGGAAAGTTAATTAGGTGAATTGGGAGTTAGACAAGTTTACCATATTGAATGGGTCAGTGTCCAGCTGACAGTGTCCCAGTGCACAGGGCAAAAAAAAACAAAACATCATCAGTCCAGGTAAAATGGGGTTATGCGCTGCAAAAACAGGTGCTTTCTCACACTAAAGAATATCAATACTTATATTAATTGCACCAAGGGAAGGAACATTTATCATTGAGGGTAGTTACAATGTCTCCTAGGAAAGATAGGAACATTAATCACAGGTGCAGCTACTACCCCTTAAATGAGGCACCCCGGCCTAGCTTACCTCAATGGGAATTCAATTCCTGGGAATGACTCAAATGAAGAGAATAGAAGAAATCAACAAAGTTTCATCATCCTGAAGAGAAGATATAACCAATTACTGAGCCCTTCAAATGCTGGAGGCAGTAGAAAAATCCACTGCCCGTACTTTAAGCATGTCCAAAGAAGCAGCTATTGCCCAAAAACAGGGATACTATCAAGAAGGTGTAAGGGAAGTTAGAGGATGAGTGCACAGCAAAGTGTTGGCACGTGTTTTGTACAAGACATAATTCAAAACTCTGCTCTGGTCACTGCAACAAGGACTACTGCTCACTACCACCTACTGACCCATCACCTCTCACTCTGAATAATCTCTGTGAATGAGACAGGGACAGAGTGGAGACAATGGAAATACTCCGCATAGTAGAATCCTACCCCCCTCAACACTTTCTTGCCAGAGATGAAAATATTGTTGCTAAGAAAGGACCCAGAACTGGTATACAACTGCCAAAAATTGCACAGCGCAGCCAGAGGAGTGGCACGCCAGGTGTGTCACGTAAAGCACTCGAAGAGTGTATTAGGCCACCATGACATCGATCTGTATGGCTAAGCCCCTCTTATCAGACTATAAAAACTATTTAGGAACTGGCTACAAACTAAAAAGAACTTCAGACACTGAACTTTTGTACAGCACATCCTAAAGAAAGCAAATATGTAAATACATTTAAAAAACACACAAACAGAGAACGTACATGGAAATTTTTGGTACTGCAAGTAAATTTTCCCTTTTGGATCAACTCATTTTCCCTACAAATAGGCCATTTTCACACATTTTACAGCCAGTTATGTCAATCCTTATGAAAGGAGAGCGGCAACCTTGTCCATTACATTTAAAAGACTGACTCACTTGCAATGTAAGGAATGTCACAGAGTGATAAAGAAGAAATGCAAGGAACAAGCGTTCTGGCTTTCACAGTAGAATGATCAATGCTGCTGCAGACAGGCTTATTTGAGCATTTATTAACAGCCCATCTGACCTGGGTCTAGCTATCCCTTTTCCACATTCTTTGCAGCTGTCCGAGGCCCCCGCAAGGGGCCACTAAAGAGGGCAGCCCTCAGGTACCATCTGGGCACCTCTTAGGGGCAGGGACTCAGGGAGGAGTCCCCCCCACCCCCCGCAGCCTTGTCGCGGCGCGCTAGGTAGGAGTCACTTCCTGGGCACGAGGAGAGGGGGAAGGGTATATAGGCCTCCCCCACAATCTTGTCCTCCTCTTTCGCACACCGGAACATAGGGGGACCTCTGCGCGGCACCAGGGAGCGCCAGAGCCAATTCCTAAGAGCTTCATGCAAGGTTCATGCCCCATGTCGGCACCCTGGTAGTCCTTCGGGCGGTTGTGGGCCTGAACAACCGGGGTTTTGCTATGCTACGCTCGGCCCTGAAAGGAGCATTAGTAAGAAGGGGCCGTGTGTCACGTGATCCGGGAAGAGATTCACCAAAATGAGCAGCACTGATGGAGTTCGCGCCAGTGCTGCTTGGCTCATCAGGCGGGTAGGCGGCCCAGATGGTTGCCTGCCCTTGGATCACCCGTAAAATAACCCAGCATATTACATAACTGTGTATGTAATAAACCTGCAGCAATTTTACCTAAACAAGAAATGTGTTGTGTGTTTATTTATTAGCATGCATGTTACTTTGGAGGGGTGGGGAAGGTTGCCAAAGGTGGTACTATAGGCCTCGGGTATAAGTGCTGACAGAGCACTTATTTGAAGGAAAAAACATTTCTGATTCATGGGGTGGCACATTAAGGAAAATAGGTGTTTAACCATATTTTAGCAAAGGGAACATCTTCAGTACTCTAAGAAGACACTATAACATACAGGTGCAAAATCCAGACCATTTCTGTAGCAGAAAATGCATCACACAGGCCTATCGGCAGGAATATTTTGAAAGGTTCTCCAGTAGAATACCTTATCCTCCCCTTAGAAGAAAGCACTTCCACCTTTTCTGGTGGATGAATGTCAAGCCAAAATGTACATCTATATCCACTATTTCATGTATGAAAAATTGATAGAAAACTAGTCCATTCCATAGGATGACCACATCCCATTAAGTAACTTCCATCAAATTTCTCCCCAGTAAGAGTATATAAACAGTCTGCCTCCAACCCCCAAGAAGATGCAAACACTTCAGCCAAGCACAACAGAAGAGCACCCTCAACGAAGGAAGCTCAGTTGCAAATTACAGGTGGAGGTCCGTTAACAGGTGTTGGATAACACACCAGTTGCTAAAATTATAATCAACTTTAATCTGTAGGTAACCACTAAATAGCTCATCCATGACAGGAATGCACTTCACGTTAACACTAGTACCCCTTGTTGTAGTTTGACACGAATAGTTCTGGTTTTTAAAGGAAAGACAACATGCTAAACTATACTAAAAAAAAAGAATACATTTGTTGAAAGATCTGAAAAAACTGCAAGCTATAAAAATATACAAAAATAAATTTGCTCAATCTACAACAATTAAGAACACTGTGCAAAAAAATATTATGGAAGCAACCACACAACGCCAACATTTCACCTACATCTGTTAACTTTGTCATGGTCATATGTAAAATCATCCGTTTTTCTAAAATAGTCCTCATATGACACCGGTGTTGCACAACAGTGAAAAATGTACAAATTACTATGATCATACACCTTTTAAACTAACTAGAGACACGTATTTTAAATGGCAACACAACTGTACTGTTTTTCTGCTTGCTACATTAGTGAAAGAAAAGAAGCAACTAGAGAACCCCTTTGTATGTTTTTTCTCTCTTGGTTCTGCCAAATCATTCAGTACATATTGCCCGCTTACTTCTTAACAGGCATATTCAATTTTAAATTAAAATAATACGGTCAACATGTATGCAAGCTGAAACATTTAGCAATACACATTTCGTTTCAAACTGTAACAATCTAGGTATGTGGGAATTTGTTGCTCTGGACATATCATGCAACGGCCAGGAAAATGGGTCTTTTTATTTCTCAACTTGAAAAATATTTTAGGACACGGTTACACACTCCATAATGAACAGTGAGCCCAACAAACCATTGAGCTGTCTTTTTTCTCTTGGAAGGTGTATGCCAGGATTTCTTTTAGGTCATTCTGGTGGACATCTTCCCTTCTGATTCTTCTCCGAGTTCTCCAGTCAGAAGATTCTTATGGTTCCCTAGAGTCTCAGGAAGAAACGGGAATACTTCCACTCATAGGATTTGGCTTCCTTCCATCGCTAGTCAGCGTGGTTCCTTCTAGTAACAATTGTGTCCTCTTCCCCTTTCCACTGCAATTTCACCTTTTTGGGAAACGTTCTCCCTGCTTTGCTCTCTGTAAGGTCTTGTCTACGCATCGTGCAAGCGCTGCTTAGAGGGACCTCTTAGCATTGCTCTGTACTTTCTTGGTTTCCAATGAGTACTCGTGCATGCAGAGCATTTGCATTGCGGGAGCGAGGAGCGGCGCCATCTATTTGCAATCATCGCACCTGCCGCTGTTCGCTCCCGCAAGGCTGGTGGTTCGTGCAAGATGGCGACTCTACCCCCAGCTGTGCCAGTGATTGAACACACAGTGCCTCTGTGCCCGCGCTGGCCGCAACGCAGACCGAGGAGGAAAGCGCAAGTGGGCATCCTTCACCGTGGTGGGGCCCACTCCCAGTGGAGCATCTCCACTTTCCCCTGTGATGGGGTGGTCGGGGTCTGGGGGTGACTGAACTTCCGGGCCTGTCACATACTAGAGTAGGGTCAAAGCGCGCGGCAGCAGGGTAAGACGCCCATGGCTCCTCAATCCAGCTTGCATCTGCTCCGAGGTGCTTGTGCGATATTAAGCTGTATGGTCGCATCCAGTGCTAATGTTTATATGGAGCCGGGTGCGGTGTCTGCCTGATGGGAAGAGCACCTGCCTGGGTTAATGATGAGGGCGTTGGACGCCTTACAGGGGTCCCTCTCCGTCCCGGTCTGTGCTCTCTTGGTGCAGTATATAGCTCCAAATCCCACCTGGTCCTACTTTTCTCTCTTGGCGGAAGGGAGCGTGGCACGATTAAGTAATAATTGTAATAGAAAGCATCGAGTTTATGAACTGCTAGCGTGCCAGTGCGCTACTTGCCACCTCTTCATAAACCTATGGAGTCTGCGGATGTGCCCCTGTTTAGCCCGTGCTGTGCCTCCTGCTTGTCCCAGAGGAGCGGACATTTCCTGGTGGGAGCTCCTCTCCAGGATGGAAAGGCGGTTGTTTGGGGTGGATGCTGTGCGGTTGGAAGAGGACCCGCGTCTCTTGTGGCTGACAATAAATAGGTGTACACGCCGCTCAAAAGTACTGCCCGACATTTAACACTGTGTTTAATTTACGTAAATTTATCCCAAGCAGCTCCTGTCAGATGAGTGCTGCTCATGGTTTTACCTCATTTGGCGCAGTTCAAGAAAGGTTATTGCATGTTTGACCCGGCGATCTGACGTCAGCAGCCTCGTGTGAGGCACCTGGGGGCAGGTACCGCTGTACCAGATCGATGGAGCCTTTGATTGTACATCATGGCATAAACCGATGCCGGGCCAGAGGTCGTCTGACACTCACCGGCTGCTGAGGCCTGGATTCAGGGTGATAAAGGCCCCTGTTGTTCACAGCTGGCCTTTGGTCGGGTAAAGTCCGGGGCGAAGCCACACTTGGCACTCCTCCTCTTGAATTATCTCTGGGCCCCAGGCTGGAGGGGGCCTTCTGCAGTCAGCTTCTACACCCCTATTGGGGTGGGAGAGGAGGGGAGTGTGCCTGGGCGTGGGCCCAGGAAGCACATACTAAGAGCTGGTCCTCTTACAGGGAATGTAACTTCCCTTCTGTGCAATACTCCGGGATAGGGTTCCTGATTTCCTTTTTCATATCCCTGTATGTTAAATTGCATTTCTTACCAAACTTCCAAACACCTCTGGCAAAACACTTATAAGGTACCAGAGCGAGACCTATTAGCTATGCCAATGCTTGTTCTGCATGCTCTCAGCCCCGGTTATTTGGCACCTGCACCATAATAAAAATTTCAAAGGAACCAAACGGTGAAGAATGGAGAAAGAAATCCTTCAGAAGAAAAACGTGGCTGAGTAAGAGTGAGTTAGTAAAATGGATGGATTTTTCGGAGAGCCACCTGAGAAGCCACGACCCTCCTGCCTTGGCTCCTCAACTTGGTAGCATGCTGTGGGCTTCTCAATGCCCAGCATTTTAAGATGGCATAGTCTGGCTGGTTGATGGCGGATTCCTAACCTGCGAAAGACCATGTTGGTGTTTGTAAATGAAGTACTAGTATCAGGCACTGTGTGGACTGCCTTGTCCTCTCATACTTACAGCTGCCTCTGCGATAGAAACCAGAATACTAAGAAAAAATGATGATGTAAGCATTTTACCGCTGGGGATTGCTTTCCTTGCAGCCGTGAGGGCTGAACTGTGTAATCCCAAATACACTGCAGCAACCTAAACACGCATTTGCAATGCAATAGATCTTGCATTTGCAAGAGTTTGAGCTATTGGCATTGTAAATGACAATGCCTGTTATTTACCTGTCAAGAAAACCTGAAAAGTACAGTGTGGGAGGGCCTGGCCAAGATGGTGGGCTGAGAGGACGCACTTGCCGAGAACTCCCGAGCCCCTGGAAACCCTGCACCGCTTACATCCGCTGATCCCCCCCCCCCGGATCGAGCGGTAACCACACCTGGTGACCCCCATGGTGGTGTAGAGCAGTCGGCGAGCCCCAGGTGTCCCGCCACAGTGGTGATTCCGCCCAGATACCGACTGAGACGGCGCCCGCTGATCGGCTTGTGAGAAGCCCGAGAACCGCGAAACCTTCAGGCTTGGGGTCCCGGCGGCGTGATCCAGCGACTGCGAGTGGCCTGCCGGAGTACCTGCGCTGCAGCGACCAAGTGGGTGCCGAGGCGGCCTTCGCCGACGGAGCGGAGCCGAGCGGAGAAAGGCGACGGAGGCGTAGCCGGCCTATGACTACTACGCAAGACCGGGGCTCGAGAGCGCCTGATCCACGTGGCTGCTCTGGCCCACCCCTGGCCATGGCGGAGTAGAGTCGCGCCTCCGGAGTATTTGCACATCCAGGCGAGCCGGCCCTAGTTGCCTCTCGCCCTGCGGGCCGGCCCTTCGACTGTTTGTGTCACATTTGGATCCGTGACGGAGGTAGGCCTCATTCCCTGGGCGTTGGCCCCACTGACTGTAATGGGCGGCCATTTTGGAGACCTCGGACCGGCCGCACGGCCTTGATCGGGGCCTCTGCGCAGCAGTGCTTCCTGACCGACGACTGAGTGCCCGGCCGGCTTCCGCTGCTCGGCTGCCCTGACCTTAGGTGCCTCTTCACCAAGCTGCGGCCATCGGTGACTCCCGCCCCGCCAAGATGTCGAATGCCAGGGGTCAGAGGAAAGGCGACCGTACTTTGCCGGACATGTTGGGACGTGGTGCCCTGCGCAGCGGGGGAGCCAGGCCGCCCCGAGCTCCCCGGCCCATTCCAGAGGCGCTGACGGCGGAGAGCCCCCAGTGACTCGATCGTTCCTGGAGTCGCTGTTTAGCTCCTTGAGGGAGGATTTTCAGACTTTGAAGCAAGAGGTGGCCGGAGAGGTCCGGGAAGTCCGGAGAGAGGCGGACTCCCTGGGGGAGCGAGTTAACACTGTGGAGGAGGCCGGTCATTCCAGAGATGAAGAGATCACCCACCTGCAGCAGGAGGTCTTGCGGCTGCGGGAGCAACAGATTGAGCTGCAGGCCCACGCCGAAGACCTCGAAAACCGGTCCAGGCGGAACAATATCAGGGTCCGGGGCAGGCCCACGCCGAAGACCTCGAAAATCGGTCCAGGCGGAACAATATCAGGGTCCGGGGCGTCCTGTCCAACGAGGAGGGTGACGACGTGACCGCCTACCTGGAGGCCCTCTTCTGCGCAATCTTGGGGGAGTCAGAGGACTCTTGGGGGAGTCAGAGGACTTTCAAGTCCGTATCGACAGGGCGCACAGGGTGGCCTTTCCGCTTCAGAGATCACCCGGTGGCTCTCAATCAAGACTTATCCACGGTCACGCTGCAGAAGAGGAAATCTTTTAAAATCGCCACGGACTTCCTTCGGGAGCATGAAACGCAGTATTCTTGGGGGCACCCCTTCCGCTTGATCTTCCGGTGGAACGGGACATTGCACCAGCTCCGGTCCCTCCAGGATGTCTGCGCAGTATTGGGAATCACGGCTTCGGATGCAGACACCCCGGCGCGCGCCGCAGGCGAAGCACTCGAGACGGTTGGCAGCAGATCGGGGAGAGGCGCTCCCCGCCACTGGAGCGGCCTGACTCGCCCACGATTCGGGCGGACATGTCGAGCGCTATCCAGGAGGCCTCCAGAGCAACGGCGAACAGTGATGTGGCCTTGACGGCCTGAACTTACTCCGGGGAGTCTACATTAGCTTTTCATCACTGCAGGTGCAAGGGTTCTGGGGGTAGGGGGGAACGGGGTGCTGGTGGTGATGGTGGCTGGACGTCCACTCAATCGACTTTCCACGGCCTTGTCCGATAAGGACCGGACTGGGACAATGACTTTTTTGAATGGCTTGAGAAGCGGGGGGTGGGAAGGGGAGTTGCAGGGGAATGTTTCGAGTTGGGGGGATTGTTGGGGGGATGGGAGTTGGGGGCAGTGTGGAGCTGGGTGTGCGAAGTTCCGGGGGAAGGGGGGGGGTCCACTTAGTTGGGGGGTTTTGGGGTTCGGGGACTGTACTGTGCCGTAGGGATGTTTGCTTTCGCTGTGTGCTGAGGTTTTTTGTGGTGGCCTCTGTGTTTCGCCCGCTGGGCCTTGCCCGCCTTCATGTGCGTTTCTGGGGTTCCCCTCCTTGATGGCTCTTAAAGTTGTTACTCTGAATGTGAAGGGGCTGAATAACCCGGTTAAAAGGCGGCCCGTCCTGTCCCTGTTGGAGAACTCTCAGGCCGACATCTGCCTACTGCAGGAGACCCATCTGCTGGCCAAGGATTGTCCCAGAATGCGTACCCCCAAGTTCCCCACGCAGCTCTTTTCCTCCAGTGCTTCTAAAACGGCAGGTGTGGCGATCTTGTTCTCTAGGGGGTTCAGAGGGGAGGTTTTGCAGAAGGTAGCGGAACAGAGGGGGAGGCTTCTAGCATATAGGATCAAGGTGGGGGGTTTGGTGATGACTGTAGGCTCTATATACGGCCCCAATGACCACCAGGACCAATTTTTGCACAGGGCATTGGAAGACGTGGCATTCACCTCTGACAGGCACATAGTGCTAGGGGGAGATTTGAATTTGGTCTTTGATGCGACTCTGGACAGGTCTGTGCAACGGCGCCACCAGTTGGGAGAGCTTTCGGGCTCGGTTCATACCCGACTGGAGGAGCTCGATATGCACGACATGTGGCGCCGCCTCCACCCCGCGACCCGCGCGTATTCCTATTTCTCTCATGCACACAAGTCCTACGCGAGACTGGATCATCTCCTAGTGACGGGCCCGATGTTCGCACTAGCCTCGAATGCCGACATGGGGGTCCTCTCTCTCTCCGACCATGCACCGGTGGAGGGTACCTTCAGTCTAGCCCCGGTGGCTCGTCCGAGAGGGGTCTGGCGTCTACGGGACACGCTGCTGCACAGGCGTTCGACGGTGCAACAGATCCGCGCGGCCATAACGGACTTCCAGCGGGTAAACGACAACGACGACACCTCCCGCGCGACGCAATGGGCTGCCCTGAAGGCTGTGCTCCGGGGCGAATTTATCGCTATCTCCTCGGCGGAGAACAAGGATCGCCAGCTCAAGAGGGACGAGCTTACTCGGCAGGTGCGGGAGCTGGAACAGGTACATCACAGAACGGGCGCCCCCAGAGTTTGGAGGCAATTGAAGGCCGCCAGGAAACTCTTGTCTGCTCTTGACACAGACCGGGCGGAGTACGCGGTGCTTCGCTTGAAGCACAAGTATTACACCGGTGGAGACAGGTGCGGCCGGCTCTTGGCGCACAAGCTCAGGGTGCAACATCAGCAGCACCGGGTGAAAGAGCTGGTTACTCCTACCGGAGGGTTAGTCACGGAGGACGAGCAGACCGCGGACGTTTTCCGTAACTTCTATGCTGATCTCTACACTGGCGAGGCCCCCTCCGCCCGGGCTGAGGCGGACTATCTGGAATCGGTGTCGCTCCCATCGTTGACGCCGGATCAGGCCCAATATCTGGAGCGGGAGATTCGGATCGAGGAGGTGGTTACGGCGATCTCCCGGCTTAAGACTGGTAAAGCCCCGGGACCGGATGGCTTCATCCCTCTTTTCTATAAGACCTTCTGTCAGGAACTTGCGCCTCTGTTGACACGCCTCTTCAATACGTTTTCGGAGCCGGGTGCCATCCCCCCCGAATTTCTCCAGGCCACGGTCTCCGTGATCCCGAAACCGGGCAAGGACAGGACTGCCTGCAGGCCCTACCGCCCTATCTCACTACTGAACACGGACCTGAAGGTTTTCACTAGCATACTGGCAGCACGTCTGGCACTTCATCTCCCGGGCATGGTCGACTCGGATCAGGCCGGCTTCGTGCCAGGCAGGCAGACAGTGGACAATACGAAGAGGGTGACTCATATTCTTGAGAAGGCCTCCAGGATTCCCGGGGAACGCATGCTCCTCTCCATAGACGCGGAAAAAGCGTTTGACAGGGTGCATTGGCCCTATCTAGAGTAGGTCCTGGGCAAGTTGGGGGTCGGCGAGAAGTTCCGGCACCTGATTTTCAACTGCTACCGGTTTCCGTCCGCGGTGGTCCGGGTGAATGGGGGCAGCTCCCGACACTTTCCAATAGAACGTGGTACGCGACAGGGATGCCCACTGTCCCCTCTGCTCTTCGCTATTTATATGGAGCCGTTTGCTCAAAGGGTCCGACAGAACCCCGACATCACAGGGGTCAAGATAAGAGAGTTTCACCATGCGCTTAGCCTCTACGCGGATGACGTCATTTTGACGCTCGATGACCCACGGAGGTCCCTGCCTGCATGTATCGCGGAACTGGACCTCTTTGCCGCGGTGGCGGGCTTCAAAGTGAACCTCGGGAAGTCTGCTGCCCTCGATATCTCGCTGACTAGCGCCACCAGAGCTGACCTGCAGAGGCTTTTCCCTTTGAGCTGGTCGGGGGACCGGATTCCGTATCTGGGGATCCTCTTGGCACCCTCACTCCCTGCGATGGTCACGGCCAATTACACGGCTTTGAGCACGAAAATCAGAGAGGAATTGGCCCGGTGGGATAAGGGCACGTTATCGCTGCTGGGCAGGGTGGCCGCAGTGAAGATGACCCTTCTACCTCAGGTGCTATACCTGTTTAGGGCGCTCCCGCTACAGCCCCCCAAAGGATGGCTCGTGGAGACTCATCGCACGTTTTGTGTGGCAAGGCCGTAGGCCTCGGATCAAACTGACCATAGCTACGCTGGCGCCTGAGTCTGGAGGACTAGGGATACCAGACTTGCAGAAATATTTCCAGGCCGCCCAATTGCGCTATTTGGTGGAGTGGAGCCGGTGGCAGTCGGATAAACACTGGCTGTTTCAGGACCAGGCGGTAGCAGGCAGAACGCTACAGGAGGTGCCTTTCCTGAGACGGGCCCATCGGCCCCCTAACCTTTACGCCTCTTTTGTGACGCGGGTCCCGCTTCGGGTGTGGGACTCAGTGGCTACTAGGCATGAACTCACTACCTCTACCTCTCCCTTCACGCCGCTGATTGGCAATCCGGACTTTGGCCCGGGTATGGAGCCTGGCGCCTACGATCACTGGCGGGCGGCCCGCTGCTACACCTTGTATCATTTATATGGCCCAGAGGGTGTCGCACCCTTCCAGGATCTACGTCGGGATTATGGCCTCCCCGAGACGGAGCGCATGCGGTATATGCAGGCGCGCCACTGGTCGCTACAACCTCAAGTGCGCGCGACGGCAGACCGGGAGATCACGGTGTACGAGCGCTGGCTAGTCACTCGCACGTCGGACGCTAAGCTCATCTCCGATTTGTACAAGATGCTGCAGCCCCCCCCCTTCATATCCACAACCCGGGTAGGGAGCGCTGGGAGCGGGAGCTTGGTCGAGTGCTGAGTCATACTGAATGGGACCACATCTCCTACCGGGCGCGCCACTCTGCCTATCACACGGGGCTCACGGAGACCTTCACCAAAATTTCCACCTATTGGTATCGCACTCCTGAGAAACTACATGAGATGGATAGATCAATACCGGGGACGTGCTGGCGTAACTGTGGTCAGCATGGCACGCTTACTCATATCTTGTGGGACTGTCCCCTTTTGGCTTCTTACTGGGAGGAGGTCCTTAATGAGGTTGACAAATGTTTTGGGATAGAGCTGCCCCGCTTCCCTGCCTACGTCCTATTGGGATTGCCGAATGGATTGATGTACCCTCTCAGATCTAAAAGGGGTAGACAGATAGCAATAGCTTTGGGGTCAGCTGTACAAAACATACTCATACACTGGCGCTCCACCACGCTCCCCACTGTTGTCGGCTGGCTGCACAGATTGTGGCATGTCCTTGGCATGGAGAAGCTGTCCTTAGTGGTGGCAGGGGACGTTGATGCTTTTGAGGATCTGTGGGCGCCTTTCCATAATCTGTTGTGCTCTGAATTCAAAGAAATCACCTGCCCTAGGTATCTCAGACTGTTGCGGCTGACACCGCCGCCGGACCCGCCTGTTTGATTGGTCTAAGCCGGCATCTGGTAGAGGGGGCTAACGATAGGTTGCTGCGAGGGGAGGGCGAGTGGTTGATGGCACAGTACAGGGGGTGGGGATGGGGTGTGGGAGTTGGGGGGTTGTTGCCTGGGTAGGAAATGGGGCAGGATTGTTTTCCCCTCCCTTTTTTCTTTCTCCTTTTTCCCTTTCCTTCCCTTCCCCCCCTTTTTTGTCTCCACCCACAGGTGCGCGAGCTGTGTTTCCAAGCATGATGGTGCCCATTGTGGCGAAAGAATTGCTTTGATGTATCTAATGTACCGTACGCACTGAGTATGAGGGCACCTGTGGTTTTCTTTTTCATGTACTTTGTTCTTTCCTTCCTTACCCTGCTTCAATAAAATACTTTAAACCTAAAAAGTACAGTGTGTGTGTTTACGCACTGCTAATTGCAGGATTTTAAAACACAAACAAAAGGAATTGCCGTCTACAATGCCATTAGCTCTTTTATGTATTATTGTTGGAGCTGCTTTATGAATATGTTAACATATTTACAGTTCAAACATATTTACAGTTCATACAGTGAAAAGTTAAAGCATGTTTAAACACCAACTTCAGCAACACAAATATTGAAGTTACAAATCTCGCTCAATGCAAAGGTAGATTAACATCAGCAACGGCCATCAAATATTAAAACAATTTTAAAGTTTTCACTCTGCAGTCACAAAAACACCATTTTACCTTGTCACCCTGCTCCTTCCCCTTTTCTCCTGCAAAGATTCCTATGGTTCCAAAACGGTCCTGGCAGTAAAAGCGTTTTATTAGGGTAAATCATTGGAATCCTACAACCCACCCATGCCTTTCTAGATTTTATTTACAGTGCTATTCAAGTTAGAAACCATTCACAGTTGAGCCCTTCCTGACTGGTATTAAATGCGTGTTTTTCACAACAGATAATTGTTTTATTTGTCCACTCAGTACTATTACCATTTGAGTATATATATATATTCACTGAAAAAACCATAGGTTATAGACCATATATAGTTAGGAATTCGCATTTACAAAACCTTATTTTACTCACACAAAACCATTGAAATTCCATATATAGTTAGTTGCACTAACTATATATCGCGCACCCGCAATCCACTGCTGATGATGTCACATATTACATCATTCATGACATGGTCATTGACATCACTGATGACATCACTGATGACATCTCAAATGACATCACTGATGACATCTCAAATGACATCACTGATGACATCTCATTTGACATTACTGATCACATCACTGATGATATCATTCATGTGATAATACGATGAACCTCTTCAGACTCTAATATAACCTTAGATACAATCAGTGTAAACAGACACTCACAGACTGTCACTCATCCATGGAGTTACTCACACACCTAGTCAGTCATGCAAAGAATCAATCACACCTCCATTTCCTCAACTATACAGTTATACAAACTTTACTTATTCAAACATATACTAACACATATTTACTCTTATACAATCCCTGATACAAGTTCACAATGATCCATACAGCCACTCACACATTCACTGGCTCTTATGCACAGTTATTTATATATGTCAACTCTCACATGTACTGTGTTTTACATATGTACTTACTTTGACATGTAGCACTGAGATATCCATTCACTCACCAATACACTCATGCACACAGTCAAGCGCCCATACAGCTGTTTCCACATGCACTTTTGAAACCATACATCTAGTGAATCAACTGCTCACACATCTATGCACAGAGTCATACACCTCCCAGCCACCCACACACACACTCAGTCTCCCATACAAATACTTGGGCAACCAATCAATAACCCATATAGTTACTCATATAGCTACTTATCAACACATGCAACAGTTTACATAACAACAGACATAATGATGCACAAATTAAGACAGTTTAGTCACTAACCCATGCACTCAGTGAGACACATTTAATCACTCACTCATACAGTCAGTCATGCACCTACTAAATCCTTCATCCAGACACTTATACATCCACTCATTCTTCAATATGTAAGACATATTTTAACTTTACAGAAACATACAGTCACTGGATGTTGTCATCAGTGATGTCATCAGTGATGTCACTGACCAAGTCATGAATGATGTAATATGTGACATCATCAGCAGTGGATTGCGGGTGCGCGATATATAGTTAGTGCAACTAACTATATATGGAATTTCAATGGTTTTGTGTGAGTAAAATAAGGTTTTGTAAATGCGAATTCCTAACTATATATGGTCTATAACCTATGGTTTTTTCAGTGAATTTTCAAGGTTTTGTAAATGCTAATTCCTAACTATATATGGTCTATAACCTATGGTTTTTTCAGTGAATTTTCAAGGTTTTGTAAATGCTAATTCCTAACTATATATGGTCTATAGCCTATGTTTTTTTCAGTGAATATATATATATATACATACATATATAAACATATATCATCTGTATATCTATATAAATACAAACATAAATGCATGCATACATATACTTATATGCATACAGATGCATGTTATTTACATGAAAGTTGAAAAAAAACACTAATAAAAGCAAAGCTAAAAAGCCACCTCATTACAAACAGAATGGCTTTAACTTAAACGAGGGCGAAATCTATTGCATTTTCAATGCTTGTTTACTTTGGTTCCATCAAGAAGGCATTCAGCTGTCTCACACATTTGCCATAAATTCTGAATGTTAGCACTCTAGTTGCACATTGGATCACTGTAGTAAAGCTACTGCTCACCAGGGACGTCTGCTGCTGGTATTCAAAGTGCATGTTTCAGTCTGCATGTCAGAATTTTTTTAATGAAATAGAAGAGGATTTGAGAAGTCACTCAAAATGATCCCTAATTTTTCTTTCTGAAGCACTAATCATACTTTCTATGGCAAAATTAACCCCCTCATGTTGTTCCTTTTTAAATTGAGTGTTTTCAGACTTACCACTTCATTCCAATCAAGATGGCTTCTGGTGTGCCATACTTTTGTCATAAGTAAGACTGTTAGCGCTCTAGTTGTTCTTTAGAACACTCTGGGACATTCTGTCATTGGGCTATACTTGGGGTACATCTGGGTGATATTTGGGCTACATTTAGGCTCTTTTGTCTCTGGTTTTAATGAAATTGAAGAGGGTTTGAGAAGTCACTCAAAATGTGCCCTAATTTTTCTTTCTGCAGCACTAATCATAATTCATATGGCAAAATATACCCCCTCATTTTGTTCCTTTTTAAATTAAATGTTTTAAGAGTTACCACTTGATTCCAATCAAGATGGCTTCAGGTGTGCCATACCTTTGTAATAAGTAGGACTGTTAGCGCTCTAGTTGTTCTTTAGAACACTCTGGGACATTCTGTCATTGGGCTATACTTGGGCTACATCTGGGTGATATTTGGGCTACATTTGGGCTCTTTTGTCTCTGGTGGCCATTTTGGGAGACTGCATGTCAGAATGTTTTAATGAAATAGAAAAGGATTTGAGAAGTCACTCAAAATGTGCCCTAATTTTTCATTCTGCAGCACTAATCATACTTTCTATGGCAAAATATACCCCCTCATGTTGTTTCTTTTTAAATTAAATGTTTTAAGAGTTACCACTTTATTCCAATCAAGATGGCTTCAGGTGTGCCATACCTTTGTAATAAGTAGGACTGTTAGCGCTCTAGTTGTTCTTTAGAACACTCTAGGAGGCTGCAGTAGAACACAAAGGAATCAACTGACAGTCTCTGTCCTTGTTGGATGTACATGTTTTACTGAGAATGTCAGACTTCATTTTCACATGACTGAGAAAGATAATGTGAATTTACAGAAAATATGCTTTCAGTTTAGCTTATAGTTCCCCTTCCAAACCACTGTGGGAAAATCATGAGATATTCGTTTTCTTTCAAACAATATTCATGATATCACAACAGAAGGTTTTTTCACATGGTAAAATCACCTTAGAACCCACCACAATTCCTAAAACGAGTATGGTACCATCAACAAATGATTTATAATGTAACTAAAGTCCTAAAACCCTCTATTAACTACAATGCTTTTTAATGAGGTGCTATTATGTATATTGGTCCCAAGATGGCTGCCAACACTTCTTGGATGAAGTGCCGACAGCCAATCAGATCAGATGTGTGGTTAGGCTCCGCCCAGATATATATCTTTTTTTTTAACCTAAATTACTCAAAATCCACTGGAGCACATATATTGAGACCTAGCAAAGGCACATTGGGCTAACAGTCCCTACAATTTTGCCAAGTTTCGTGCAAATCCATTCAGCCGTTCGAGCTAAAAGTGAGGCCAACCGCCCTATGGAAATTAACATGGGAGAAACGCGTTTTGGGACCCCCCTTTTTTCTCGGCCCCCCCTTGATGAAACCCCCCCAAATTGTCAGGGGCTGCTCAGAAAGAAAATGTTCCATTTTCCTGAAAATTTCAGCCAATTCCGTCCACAAACGCCAAAGTTATTAGACATAGAATTTTCAAAAATCCCATAGAGAAAAAATCCTAACTATATATACCTACTGGCGACCGCCAGTAGGTTATATACATATATATATATATATATATATTGGGTAGTAAGTATAATGCTGGAAGCTTGGGGAATTTACATTCTAAAAATGTATATTCATTCTGTTCAATGAGCCCTTGTTTATTCCATTCATATAATTGGGTCTGAAATTGTCTGATAGCATGCTCATATTCCATCCTATTGCTCCTTTCATACTTGTCTACCTCTGCCAATTGTCTAAGACCCTCTTTGATGTAATTTTCTTTTGACATAACGACGACATTGCCGCCCTTGTCAGATTTTTTTTATAACTATAGAGTTATCTTTCTTAAGATTCTCTAAAGCTATTCTTTGTGCCTGACTTACATTACGACATCTATTTCAGTTTTTGCGCTTTGCAATTTTTCACAGTTCTTCACTTACACCTTTCTCAAACACATCAATTGCTTCGTTCTTTATTTGGGGCAAAAAAAAAATGTTGGTCTTAAGTCACTCTTAACGTTAAGGTGGAACGGGATATTCGCATGTGCAAGACTCTTAGTTGGATCATAGTTATTGAGGTTTTCTTCAGCCAACACATTCATAGTGTGCAACAATCCTACATAAGATATTCGCATGTTACTTATTACATTTAATGGTGTACTAACATGAGTATCTACTTTTGTAGCATGCCATTTCCTTAAACGTAATTTGCGAGTAAAAAAGAAAAGATCAATGCGACTCTGCGTGTAATTAAAATTATTAATGGGGCAAAAAGAGAGGTCCATAGACAACAATTCTACCTCTGTCTTACTTAATGTCTTTTCCGATAAGTTGATCACCGTCTTCTTATCCATCATTTCGTTTTGATTTGGCCCCTCGTTCTGCTTCCCACTGGGCTTCCAAGAGTTCCTAATGGTGCATTGGTGCCTCTTTTGCCTCTGTTTCCTCTTCCTCGCTTTGGAAATCCTTCCTGACTGTTGCTTGACTGTCATCCCTTGGCAACCAAATCGAGAGTGTTTTTGCCGGTCATCTGTGCAAATATTTTGATTGCTGCTAAAGACCTTCGTTGTGTCCGTGACTGCTGTTTGGTGAAACGCAAGACAGCCTTCTTGTTGGATTTATTGAGGCTGCCTGCCTCGTTGCCGACCGCTGTCTCGAAGTGGCCAGGGATAGGCGCTACAAGAGATTTCGCTTGCGTTTGGTTTGATATATATATCCTGAAGACTCCACAGCAAAGCGGCTATGTTGTTCAACAAAATGGAGCACGGACCACAAATAGATGCGCAGAATCTAGTTTATTTCCTCCAAACTCTGTTGGCCATTACGCGTTTCGGCTCAAGGGAGCCTTGATCACATGATATATATATATATATACACCCACACACATACACACACACACACACACACACACACGCACACACACACACACACACACACACCAAGTCAGAAGCCTTTAAATCGGGAAAAAGAACATCGTTTTACCTTTTGACTTGCACTGTGAATGAAAGTTAATAAGCGTTGACTTTTTAGGGACCAAAACCCATCATTGTAAAAAGTCAAAGAGCAATCAGCTGCAACCTTTACTGGTTGGGAGGTATATATGCGTTTGGCCTATTCAATCTCACAAATAGGTACTACCCTATACTCACCATGAACTTCATATTGGTTGCTGGTGGATTCACATTACAACAAAATTTGTTTTGTTTAACTAGGGTTTTCACAAAGTTGAAGTCATTAGGAGGCGGCACGTCTTGTGGAAGACAACAGACGAAAAGCTCTAGTAATGCACACACACCAACTGCTACCCTGTCTCCGCCATGCTTCCTGCACTGTACGTATTTCCGACGTACATTCCAGGTGTTCCACCTCAAACAAGTATTGGCAAAGCAAAAATTAACAATAGTACTACTTTATAAAGGGGGCACTTAATTCACAAAATGT
The DNA here is from genome assembly GCF_964263255.1 of Lissotriton vulgaris. NCBI lineage: Eukaryota > Metazoa > Chordata > Amphibia > Caudata > Salamandridae > Lissotriton > Lissotriton vulgaris. Next base: position 267,288,629 of record NC_141690.1, on the reverse strand, counting down.
TTTCATGAGTAAGCTTATATAACGTTTACTGGCATTGGTGTGTGAATCACAAGAGGAAGCACTGACGAGCAGCGGAACAATTACACATAAGCGCACCCAAGAGCAAGCACTGACTAGCGGCGGCGACGGGAGAAAGTTAAGAATTAAAAGAAAATAGTTCAACAAAACAGCTGAAAAAGCAAACCACAGAGAAACTGTACTTTACCAGTGCGCCTCACCCTTGAAGGGAAGTGACGTTCCGGCAAAGCCAATAAAGTAGAAGGTGGCAAGGAAGAACGACAGTGGAGTCAACCAATGGGAAGTAGCAGGCTGGAAAAAAGTCATAGTATTGACTACAACAGGCCTTCTAGCAGCGCATACGTGCTGTAGCTGAACCTAAAAATGGTTCTCCATTGTGAGGACCACTACGGACGCCCCACAAATGACATCAGGACAGTATTATTGTAGGTGTGTTTTGGGTATTTACAAAGCATAAACTTAGCAGAGATATAATAAGAAACAATCCAGGCTGCTGGGTTCCATCATGGGAGTCAGACTGTTAATATATTGTAGAGTATAGCTCTTTAAAAGTGATTTATTAATCTCTTTCCTATAACGAAGAATGGTAGATCTCTGCATTTTGCATTTAGCACCAAGTTTTATCTGAATTGTGTTAACAGATCATTTTTTTCTGCCGAGATAAACCCAAAACTCACCTTCACCTTTACCCTTTACCTGAGCAGATTGACTATTCTAGATCCAATACTAGTCAATTTGGGCACTAGAGCATAACTAACCTGTGTTCCAAGTAATTTCTTAACTTTTAGCCAAATGCCATAATTGTCATGCCCGAGATATAAAATATCTGTGTAAAGTTTGTAAAGTAAAAAAAGACCCGCAGAGTGCTCGCAATAAACTGTCCTCCAAAGCTCCATCCTTATCTCTGCATGCTTTAATGTATACTTTGAACTACACTGCATCTCGGGCATATCTGACCACTAAGATGCCAACATTTCCCCCAATCCTACAGAAAAGGTACAATACCCCCTCCAGTAACCAGGTTTGTGCCATCCTGTTCAATCATGAATTCGGTTTCTCAATATTTTGAGATGCAAGCACACCATCAATAATTGATCCAAATCTCCAGCTTCCATCTTCAAGAGGCTTAATCTCAATTACCACAAGCTTGTTTCTTGAGAAACAAGTGCAACATTTAATGCTTCTTGTGTATTAAATTGTTTATAGTAATTAGACAGTTTTTTATACATAACGTTTTGGAATGAGATGTGGGTGAACCACTTTTCTCTACATACCCATAAACAACTTGGCCAAGAAAGCCCAGTGCCAAAATCATTCTTAGACAACGCCTGGAGAATAAAGACGCCCTAAACTCGGGGTTGTCTCCATCCATTGCTCGTGTCAAAGACCAAAATATAGCCACACTCTATCTTGGCCACCTTAACGCCTACCCTTCTGCCAAGTATGCAGTCTGAGCGTCACTGTAGCTATTCGCTCCCTAGACAACCAATGCTAAAGTATTCAGGTGTACTGTCTAAACAAAAACGTTGGACATTTAATGAAATGGTGAGGATAATTGATATTACTTTACAGGTAACGATTGATTGATGTCATGAAGAGTTCAAAAATTAAAGTAAATACAAAGAAATTAAAGTGAGAACAGCCAACAAATGACAGGATGTTTGGAATTGCAATGCTCTTTAGGCATGGTGTACAGGATTGAAAAATATTGTTACAATACTTGAGGGTTTGCGAGGGGTTTTCTAATAACTCGCATCAAAAAATTTAAACAGGCATACTATAAAACGGATTCACAAAAGCATCTGCAAGTGTGGTAACTACTACTACTACTCCAATGCTTTTACATGCCTTTTTTAAAGTGGCCCTGAAAAGCCCAACTCCCCATAAGTAAAAGTGCAATGAGGAAACAATCTTATTATTTGTACTATTTATAAGCATGTGTTCCATTTTAGATGGGCTGGGGCCAATCCAGAAGGGCATATAAGAGTACATGAAAAAGTACTGCAGCAATACTACTTTACGTGATCCAAATAGCTTTGTGACTAAGCACCAGTGAATCCTAATTTCTAGCGAAAACCCTGAATCCACAGAGCTAGACTACATCTACCCCAGCAGAATTTTCTAGTATTAAAAATAGATTGCTTTACAGCATTTGACAAGAGGATGCTGCTATACAACTTGAAGAAAATAACTAATGAGGCAGCAGGAATATAGCAACTATTATTTCCCACAACTGTACGCAAGTTGAAGATAAATTAATACATTTCCCTCAGACCGCTCTTTACACTTGCAAACACCCAATAAAGCCATCAAAGAATTACCAGTTTTATAGCAGACTAGCTTACCCATCGCGCGTTGCTGCGATCTCAGAAGAAAGTAAATTTAAGGAAACTTGTTATGATAACATTCAATTTACATTGTGTAATTTTTATTGAAACTTATTCATTTTCATTTTAGTATGGAAAACATTTTAAAGTGTTTTAATTCTGTTTATTTATTTGAGTGCTTGTGGATACACGGTATTGTTTGTTTTTCCGTCTGGTGTGAATAAATCAGAAGGTTTTCCGACGCGTGAGCTGGCCACATACAGTTGTCCATGTGAGAAGCACGGATTCTCCAAATCTAGTCCACACACTTGCAGCAATTGTCCTTGTGCTTTGTTGATGGTCATTGCAAAAACGAGTCGCACCGGAAACTGTAAACGTTCAGTATTGGAAAGATTACGAGGGCTCTGGGGGGGGCCGATATTTAACAATTTGTCTTTTTTGCCAGAAACCTTCATGGGAGTGTACTCAACAACTTTTAACATTTTTTTTTTTTTTTGCCAGAAACCTTCGCAGGAGTGTACTCAACAACTTCCCAAAGTTTCATGCCGATCGGATGAATGGTGTAGTAATGCTTAAAGGACAAACAGACAGACATACATTTGTTTTTATATATAGATTAGAATACTAGTATAGCGCATGGCTGCCCCGGCAACGAGGCGTCCCAGCACTAAACTGGTTGTGCAACTGATTATAGTTCAAAGAAACCAATCAATCAAAAGATTTGTAGATTGCTCCTTGTCACCCAGGAGAGTATCCAAGCACGGGCAGGATCCAGTTGATTAGAGAGGTCTTCAGGGACTTTCGGAACTCTGAAGATCTTGGCTTGGAACACACTTCCACATCAAGATCAAAAACTTCGACAACAACTCTGCCGACCATCCACCAGAAGCCACAGCTGGCCCGCCCCCCCAGACACCTCAGCCAGCCCACCATCTCCACCTGGACGCCAATCACAGCCAAAGACACTGCCTCAACCATGAAAGGCATCCACTCAGGATCCCTCACAGACCCCCGCCCTCCACACATCTACCACAGTACCACCATCGCACCCAAACTACATTGCACCATCAACACCACCTTCGAAACAGGCACCTTCCCAGATGACTGGAAATGCGTAGAAGTCAGTCCCCTGCTCAAGAAGCCCACAGCTGACCCCACTGACCGCAAGAATTACTGGCCCATCTCGCTCCTCCCCTTCACGGCCAAAAGTTGCAGAGAAAATAGTCAACAGGGAACTGACACGATTCATCGAAGACAACGCTGTCCTCGACCCGTCCAAATCCGGAAGCAACCACAGCACTGAGACCGCCCTACTTGCCGCCACAGACCACATCCACTCCCTACTGGACCAAGGCCACTCCGCAGCCCTCATCCTACTCGACCTATCAGAAGTCTTCGACATGGTCTCCAACCGCACGCTCGTCGCCAGACTACACGATGACGGCATAAAAGGAACATCCCTAGACTGGATCTGATCATTCCTCACCAGAAGAAGCCTAAGAATCAGACTGCCACCCTTTCTCTCCGATCCCTCGGAAATCACCTGCGGAGTCCCACTGGGGTCATCACTGAGCCCGACCCTCTTCGCCATCGTCCGACAACATGGCCTCAACATCGTATCATACGCTGATGACACCAAACCAATCCTCTCCCTCACCAAAGACCCCACAACCGCCAGACTCAACTTCCAGAAAGGGATGCAGGACGTCACACTCTGGATGACCAACAGCTGCCTAAAACTCAACGCCGAGAAACAGAAGTCCTCGTCGTTGGAACCACCCCATCAGCATGGGCTAACACCTCATGGCCAACTGCCCTCGGAAGCCCGCGGACCATGCCAAAAACCTCGGAATCGTACTCAACTCATCCCTCACCATGAACCGACAGGTCAACGCAGTCACCTCCAGCTGCTTCACCGCCCTCCGCAAGACGTTCAAGTGGATCCCCCCTGAGTCCAGGAAAAGTCACCCACGCACTCATCACCAGCAGACTGGACTATGGAAACACGCTCTATGCAGGCATAAACAAGTCCCTACTCCAGAAATTCCAGCCGATACAGAACACCGCCGCCCGACTCGTCCTCGGCATCCACCAGCACGAACACATCAACCAACACCTACGAAGGCTCCACTGGCTCCCCGTGGAGCAGTCACCTTCAAAATCCTCACCCATGCCTACAAATGCCTGTACAACACCGTACCCGAATACCTCAACAAACAACAGAATCAACTTCCGTGTACCCAAAAGGAACCTCAGATCTTCCAACCTTGCACTGGCTGAAATCCTGCGCATCCACAGAGCCAGAGGAAGATTCTTCTCCCACATTGCAGCCAAGACCTAGAATGAGCTCCCGGCAGACATCAGACGTGCCCCCTCCTTGACTTTCAGAAAGACTCCAGATCTGGCTCTTCGGCTACTCAGAACTGCTGACCTCCCCTTCAGCACCTTGAGACCCTCACGGGTGAGTAGCCCACTTATAATACCCTGATTGATTGAAAGAGATGGGGAGGTCCGAAGATGAAATGGTAGTTCATTCCATGTTTTTGCTGCTAGGTAGGATAACGAGTAGCGTCTGCATTTGCTAGGTCAGATGCAGGGTCAGGGTTAGAGATAGAGATGCAGATGTGTTATGGGCTGATGGAAGTTTAGGCAGTGGTTCAAGTAGGCTGGTCCACAGTTGTGTAGGGCCTTGTATGCATGGGTCAGGTGATTGAACTACTTTTTGCATACTCCTGGTGAAGAAAACGACTATCTACTTGAGAGCGATGTTATTGAGCCTTGGGGGGAGTGTGGTGGGAGACCATATTGAAGGTTGTAGAGAGGTCTAGTATGATCAGAGCTGCAATCTCTCTTCAGCCTAGTAGGGCTTGGATGCAGTCTGTAGCTGCAATGAGGGCTGTCTCTGTGCAGTGGTTGCAGAGAAATCCAGAATGGGAGGAATCTAATAGGTGGCTTGTTCCAGATATAAGAGTTGGTTAATGGCTTTTTCTAAGACTGGCTAGGAACGCGAGCAGGGAGATATCGGTAACTAGTTATAGAGTTCACTGGGGTCTACCGATGGTTTCTTCAGTAAGCCATTGACTTCTTCCCCTTTCCAGTTCTCTGGGAAAGTGACCATTGCAATTGAGGGGTTGAACAAGGTGGCACGTACCTTGCGGATTCTGGTTTCGCCAAGGTTGAAGACACAATGATGGCATTGGTCTGTTGGGGCACCAGAGTTCATGATTAACAAGTTCATGTGGACCGAGTTCAGGCGGTGTAATGAGAAACGAGCTGGCTCTATTCGGTTAGTCGGATGTCTGAAGGTAGCTGGGTCGTGGTGCTGCCTGAAGAAGTTGGAGGCCTTGGGCTGGGGTTTGAGGTGTTTCCAGGTGTTAGCAACCTGGTCATGAAAGAAGTTTGCAAGTTTATCGTAAAGTTACTGTGAGGGGGTAACGTTGTTTGTTGCAGCTGAGGAGTTAGAGAATTATTTGACAATTTTGAAGAGTTCTTTGCGGTTACTGGAGTTTGATTTGATGCGTGAGGCTAGGGCCTTTTTCAACTGTCTCTATGGTAGAGGTTGAAAGCGGTCTTGAAGGCAGTTTTGCTAGTCGTGTCCTTGCTGGTGGGCCATCTCCTTACCAGTGGTTTATAGTGTGGTTTAGTGTTTGAGGTCTTCAGTGTATCAGTTAGCCTGCTTGGTAGACTTATGTGGGTGTTGTTGCCGATGAGAGCTAAGCTGCTGGCACAGTTGGTGATACAATTATTGAAGTTTGACGTTCTGGTCTTGGCTGTTGGAGGAGACGGGGTGGGTGGTGTTGAGGGTGTTGATCCATGTCCTTTGAGACTTTGCACCAGAGGGCAGACTGGAGTCTGAAGTCCATGAGCTGGTGATGCTGAAGTGGACAGAGTGGTTGGTTCAGGTGAGTTCCTTAGAGTGGGAGCACCTAATGCGGTTGCTGGAGGTGAAGATGGGGACTAGTGTGTGTAGCCTGCAGTGTGCGCAGGGTTATGAACCAGTTGGGCGAGGCTGATTTTGTTCACGCTGTTGCGGAGGTTGGTGGAGTTGTCGTCACTTTGGTCATCGAGAAGGAAGTGGAGGTCGCCAATGAAAATGTAGTGGAAGTTTATGGCAAGGGGGGGTGGTTGAAGTAGGTGATGAAGTTGCAGAAGGCTGGACTTAGTTCTTTAGGATGGTAGGTGAGGGTGACCCTGATGGTGGTTTTCCTGTCTGTTTGGAGTCTGAAGTTGAGGTATTGCATGGCAGCGGTGATATCATTTGTGGTGGTGCATTGGATGGATTCCTTAAGTATGATGGTGATGCCTCGGCCAGGCTTGGTGTCGCAGTTGTGGTGCAATACTGCAGGTCATTGATCTACAATTTTATGAAGCAAGAACTCATATTCCACCCATGAATCATCACACCATGGCAATCACTCATAAAAAGTGCCCTCCTCTCTTTTAAATTACCTAAATGGCTCCTTTCTATTGCAGCTAATCCTTCTTTCTAAACACTACATGGATATTAAGAGAAATGCAGCGCAAAAAAAATTATGGACAGTGTTGAATATATCAAACATTTACCCCCACTCAAAAGATGTGTGAAATTCACTGTTCTTTTGCGCACCAGGCCACCCTAGTTTGAACCCAGCCATATGCAAATCAGTCTTGACTCTACTCCTCATGGGAACAGTCTAGCCCAAACTGACAAGCCAGGTTCTCCCTGTACGTTTTGTACTATTGGATATAAAATGAAGCACAAATGTAGAGAGCAAAATGATAGAATTCACCAGAATAGTCACAGTCTTTAGAGGTCTGTATGAGCATCTTGCAAGTTTTCTGTAAAATACAGGTCAAGAATAAATGCGAAACCAATTTTGTATAACCATACCAAGAATCTTTATATACATTTTAGATGCAAGACTTCAGATTGGAAATGTACTTCATAGTTTTAATATTCTAATAAATACTCTGTATAATTGTGAACAAAATAAATGCAGTGCAGTTCATGGTATGCAGTACTTTCAGTATCTAGGCCCTCAGCCGTCAATACCGTCAAATATTTACCAGTGCGGTCAGCAGGGAAAGCAATGAACGTGTATAACCGTAATGAAATTAAGTCGGCCGCCAACACAGTTACCATCATGGTCGCCAGCAGCAAGACACTGGATGCCAATGGATTCGGAATATCGCCAACCCAGAGGACGCAGTTGCTGGAGGATGGTGTGGATTCTTAAAAGCGGGAGACCGCCAATTCGGTTACCACTGCAGTCGCTGAAATGAGGACTCTGCCAAGGAGTTTCGAATGACCAAGGTCCCTTGGATGGTCAGAGCGGTCTTTTGGGGCCCAAGATTCAGGAACAGCAGGCAGTCTGGGTTGTACCTGTATCAGAAGTACAGAGGGTCATGGGTGCCGATTACAGAGGTTACCGGCAGCAGTCAGGCCACAGGTGTGATGCACGGTAGACCGTCATGGAGAAAGTAGTTGTGTCAACATTGCTGCTTTATGCAGTCCAATGCCACTGGCAAGAGGGTTTGGGCTCTCAGTAACAGGGCTGTTTCCAGTGTCGGTCCTTGTGCTAAGAGAACCCTCGAGGTGGAGGCATGCAGGGGTCGTTTCACCGGACTGGACTGGTGGACCAACAGGTCTCTTATTTTTAGGGGGAGGTTTTTCCCTGCTTTAAGAGCAGCGTAGAACGCCTTAGCCCCGAATCTGTACTTTTTATTTTCATGGGACATGAGCTAGTAGGAGTTCGGCGGAGCATAGGTGCCGGTGTGGCTGATGGAGGTTGAGGCAGCGTTTGAAATAGACAAGGCCTAGATGGTGGAGAGCCTTGAATGTATCCTGGGGAGATTAGGTACGAGCCTTGATGCTGAGTTTTGGATGATGTGTAGTCTTCGGGTATGCTGACTGGTTATTACTGTGTATAATGTGTTTCCTAATTCCAGTGTGCAGGTGAGGAGGACTCTGGTGACCATTTTTCTGGTGTGGTCAGTTAGCCATTTGAAGACCTTCAATAGTTTTCAGAGTGTGAAATTATGACGAGACGGAGCTGATTTGGTGGGTAATGTCGACCTTGCTATCTGGGAATATTTCAAGGTTCTTTGCACGCATACTGGGTGAAGGTGTGGGAACTCTTCGGCAGCTCACCAGATAGGGTTCAAAAGTGAAGTCTTGGTGTCAGAGATAGGAGTGTGTGGTGTTGCTTGTGACGGCGAGCTGCTGGGAGGTGCAGCCTTTGTCTATGGCAAAGATTTATTTGCATACACACGCCAACCAGGTCTGTGATGGCTAAGTACTTATTTTTGTATTTGGGAATCGTGCACAGCTTGATAAGTTTTTGAAAAGTTTTTATCCACTCTATATGAATGTTGTGGGTGCTCCGTAGGTGGTAATCACGTCCCTGGGTACCAACATAAATCACAACCAGTGTCTGTAGTAGTGCACTACAGACATCCCTTTGGGCACACCTTCTCTCCTCGGTGTGAATGAGGATTCCAAAACATAAAGTTTTAAGTTATTTCCTTTATTGTAGTAACGCTTGTCTCCTTATATCTTATGGTACGTTATTTTGATGATGAATTCAATTTATTCATATTTATTCATATTTGCATCAACGACACAATAGTGGTTAAAATCCAATGCATTTCGGGCATGTGTGTCCTGCCCTTCATCAGGGAATCAATTTTATAAATGAAAATGAAATGCAAACCATAAATAACGTGTGTGTATCTCCAATGGGTCAAAACACAATATTCAGCAATCATGCATATGTCGCGGAACAATTCTAGAAGAACGTGTATGTATTATCGCTAGCACCAGGGTGTAACCTTATTAGCCCGTGTCCGTAACGACCAAAATGGTCACTTCATCAGCACTTACGTGTCGTGTTGTACCAATGCTTGACTAGAACGTGGGAGTTATTCCAAATTTCTAAAGCAACATCTATTTCGTACTCTCTAGTGTATGTAACTGACCTTAAATCGCAGTGAGACAGCATAATCGTCTTCCGTTCCCGCCACTCTTCAAAGCAACATTGTGTTTCCTGCGCTCACCTAAATCGAACAACGATCTCCTCCATTGGTCTAAGTTCCGATCACGTGACCATAGAGTGCAAAAACATACTCAGTGTTTAATACTTTCTAAATTGCGGTGATCTGACATAGTGTTCCGAAGGAATATACATGAAATAAACTAAATAAAAATAAAAATAATGATAAAATTGGCCTCTCAACGTGCCAGTCTAATTGTAACCAACAACAGTGTTACGCTTAAAGCGAAGCTGTGTGGTAGTTTAAAAACAATTCTAACCAGAGGATCGAACTCCTATAGGTACCGCGTCCAAATCTAATTCCTTGACAGGTGTGCTATATCTATGGACATAGTGGTGTATGTGTTATACGTGAATGAAGTTCCACTAAGAGTGTTGTTTCTTCTTATGTCAAACCCTGTGGGTGCATACAAATTATAAGTAAAACGAACATAAACAATGGGTTGAAATGCCATAGCAGGTTATCCGTTCCAGACCTAGGAACCACATATAAAGTTCATTACTGTTCGTTTGTTATAGATAACGAGATAGTTCCATTCTTTCATTGAGCCCGTGAGGACTCTGGGTGCACAGTTTGTGAATCCAAAAGTTCTCTCTCTGCAGCATGTATTTAGTATTATCTCTTCCTTCTATTTTTGTCACTGTCTCCAGAATCATGAATTTTAATTGAGAAATGTTGTGTTGTGCCTCCAAAACATGGGTGGACACTGAAGACTTTGTATTTTTCGTGCGGATGTTAGATTTGTGTTCTGACAGCCTGATCTTGATAGCTCTTTCCGTTTTGCCGACATATAGTTTCCCACATGGGCATTTTAACGCATAGATCACGTTTTTGGTTTCACATGTGGCGTTGACTCTTACTTTGATCTTGTGCCCTTTCATGGGGGGATTTATTGTATTGCCTTTTATGATGCTATTGCAGTTTCCGTAATTCAGACATGGGTTTGTACCCTTGTAAATTCCGGTTGGGGGTTTAGGTTGTTTCAGTAATTCACCCAGGTTTTGGGCTCTGGTGTGAGCGAATAAGGGTGGTAGCTCAAAAGATTTGCCAAAGTCTGTTTCAAGTTTAAGCATTGGATGATGATTTTCTTGAAGTTCTGACTCTGTGTTGAGTATTTTGAAACTGCTACTATCCGAGCTTCCTCCTTTTTCCTGATTGGTTTTAAAAGTTCTTTTCTTTCTATACCCTCAACCCTTTTTTTTGCACTCTCCAAAACTTCTTTCGGATAGCCTCTGTGTGAGAACCTGGTTGACATTTCCTCTAATGATGTATGAACTTTTGTGCTGTCTGAAGTGATTCTTTTCACTCTCGTCATTTGTGAATATGGTAGATGTCTCTTGAGACTTGGTTGATGAAAACTTGCAAAATGCAGCATATTGTTTCTGTCAGTGTCTTTTCTGTAAATGCTGGTTTCAAATCTTCTATCTTTGATGGTTATTCTTACATCCAAGAAGGTGACGGTGATATCAGAGATATCCCATGTAAGTTGGATTCGGCTGTCTGTATTGTTGAATTCACGAAGAGCTGAAAGTAACGACTCTTTAGTGGATTTCCATATAATGAATATGTCGTCAATGTATCGCACAATGAATCTGATGTTGTTATTCCATGTTGGTTTTGAGAACATATTTGATTCTTCATAGTCCTGCATGAAGATGTTTGCGTATACCGGCGCCGCCGGATTTCCCATGGCTGTTCCTGTGAGTTGTTGATACCATGTGTCCCTGTATTTGAAGTAACTTTGATATAAAGTAAAAGTCATGAGCTCCATCAAGAATGTTTGGAAGTCTAGGTTCAAGTTTGTATTAAGTAGCGCTTTTTCTATGGCTTCCATACACAGCTTGTGTGGTATTGAGGTGTATAAGGAACGCACATCTGCTGTGCACATAATGAGGGTTTCTTCCGGCTCCATCACTACAGATTCCAGTTTGAGTAGAAAATCCGTTGTGTCTTTGACATATGTTCTCATGCTTCTGACAGTGGGTTGCAAGTGTTTGTCTAACATTTGACCAATAGGTTCATGGATGCTTCCTCTTGTTGAAACAATTGGGCGTAAAGGAGGGTCCCACAAGTTCTTATGAATTTTTGGTATCATGTAGAATACCAGACTTTTTGGATTTGTTTTGTTCAAGAAATTCTTAGTCTTGAGGTTGATGGTGCTCATTTCATAAGCTTTTTCAATGATGTTTCCTATTATTTTGGAAAATTCCAATGTGGGGTTTCCACTTAGCTGCATGTAAGTATTTTCCTCCGAGATATGTTCTAACACTTTTGTTTCATACATGGAATTGTTCATGATAACCAAAGCACCGCCTTTATCAGCTTTTGTGAACCTTAAATTGGGATTAGAGGAAAGTTTCTTTAGACAATCCAGATCCTTTTGGGTCATGTTCTTTTTGATGACTTTGTCATATTTCAAACGAGATAGATCTTGTTTCACCATTTTTTCAAAGATGTCCAACGTTTTATGACTCAGTGGGGCTTGAAAGTTGCTGTTTGCTCGCAGGCCAAGTAGTTGATCCTCTGGTTCCTTATCTTGTTGGGGTAGGATATTATCGAAGTAATGGCGCAGTCTGATTTTTCGCATGAGTTTGAAAAAACTCACCTCTATTTCCAACATGTTCGTAACAGTCGTCGGTACAAAAGATGTACCTCTTTGTAAAAGATTTAGCTCATATTCGCTGGGTTGGTAGTTACTGATATTTATAACCAGTTGATTTAGGTTTGAGTCTTTTTCTTGTCCTTGTCTTTCTTTGGGATCGTGGTGCTCCTCGTGTTGGGGTGTTCCTTCTCTTTGTCTTTTTCTTTTGTTCTGTCCTCTCCTGGGTGGCCTTTTTGGGCTTGGCCCTGTTCTAAAAAAGGATGAGTGGTTGGTGGAACGCTAGTGGTGGGTTGCTCAGTTGAAACATTTTCTTGTGTTCTTGATTCCATTTGAGACCTTTGGTCAGTGCCAGTCGGTGCTTGTTGTTTGGAACTAGGATGTGGACGTTGAGATCTTTGTGAGGTATCACTCCCTGAAGAGGATGTATCAGTATTGGGGGAGTATGGACGGTTTCTTCTTTTTTGGGCATAAATGTCAGCCCATGTGTACACTTCCCCTAATTTATAATCAAGGGTATCCCTCTTGAATTTTCTTATTTTTCTTTCGTTAATATCCCTTGTGTGCTTTTCCATTTGTTCTTTAATATCATCCAGGGTTTGTTTGAGTTCCTCCTCCGTCAACATTTTGGATAGTTCCTTTGAGACATCCGATATTTCTTTTGTTAGCTCATCCAATATTCCGGATAGTTCCTCTATTATTAGTAGGATCAGGTCGAGAGAACATTTATTGAGAATAGCGAACCACTTGTCCTGAAACGTCTTCGAATTCTTACAAAGAGAAGGTTTTAGGGAGATCCTTAGGCCTCTGGGTATACGTAAAGCACGATGATATCTTATGAGGGTACTGGCATGTAGCCTCTGATTTATTTGTCTTTTGGTTAGATAGATGGTACACCTGACTATTAGACAAATGTACCTAAGACCAAGAAAGTGTCGTTATACTTATATTTTATTTTGAAAAATCAGGGGGGTTATATTTTATTATTAGAATATAAACCGTTTTTTAGAAGATTTTTCAAAGTATAATTTTTAGACCTTTATGTACAACTGACAAATCAACATATTATAAACACAACAATACTTTTTCGGATGGAAATCTTTTAGACTTTATGCACAACATATACAACAGGACACTCAGTCATACTCCTCACAAACCACACTATTTACATATCTAGACACGGTACAAAAAAAGAACATGCTAGTTCTATCAACAATGTAATCACTGTGGATTTACAAATGAAGCCTAAAACCTAGTTGTCTATTTACAAGAACTATTCAAAAATAAATCTCATCCATTTTACAGGTTGTCAAAGGCTTGTTAAGTCTACGCGTTTCGAACTCATAAAATTGAATGAGTTCTCATCAGGACCAAGGTCTGTGAAAAGAAAAAAGGGGAAACTTATTGGTATGCTGTTTAAGTGAGGACTAGTGTCTACCGTCCCTACTACTAGCTTGTGTCTCTTACCTCTCAGTCACTCAGAAACCAGAAAAAAGCAAGTAATCTGGACACCCAACCATCTGTTGTGGAGAGAATAAATGACTCCCATCAATGACTGCTATAAACAATAACCATGTTGCTTTATGACCAAACTCAAACCTCAATTTATGCTTACATAATTTTGGTGGGGCCAGGCTCTCTGACGACTTTGGGCGGTGGCGCTCCGGCTGTATGTGACAAGGAGGATGTGTCAATTGTGGCTCATAGTTGGGCAAAACTTATTAAGTAGCTTGACCCTGAGAATATGCTCACCTCGGGGTATGGTGCTGTACCTTCGCGCAGCCGGTATGGGGTCAATAAATGGTCCGTGGCGCCATAGAGTGGCTTAAGGCGATCGAGCTCGGGCTGTGTGTTAAAAAAACGGAGTGATGTAAATAGCGATTTTTAGGCACCCATGGCGAGTAGCTTAACCCTGCGTATAGTCTCACCTCGCGGCTTGGTGGTGTTTCTTCACTCAGCCAGTTTGGGATCCAGCAATGGTCCGTAGTGCACAGGAGTTAATCTACGAAGACCAAGATGGGAAACTGAAGTCAAAACAGCGTGGTCTACATATGCTCAAGTTTCAGAAAAGGATTGAGCCAGCGCGTTGAAAACTTACCGGCAGTCAAGCCGCGTTCTGTGTTGCCGATCGTCTGGGGCTTCCGGGTCCGCAAAGGGTCCTGGGAGTATGGGCGGATGCCTACTCTCTTGAGTAGTCCGTCTTTTATTTAGCGGGAGGACTTGTGCGGGAGTTGTAGTTTCTTACTAGTTATTGGCCGAGTACGACTCCGTGTTTGTTTTTCTTTGGGATTGAAACTTTATGCAAATTGACCTTTTTACGTTTGAAGTATATTTTTTGAAATTAGAAATGCTGCATTCATGCTTTGAATGTGGTTCGTCTGGGCTATATGTGGATATTCCAATAGCGCATGGTCCAGTGAAAAAAATCGTGTTTGTAGTTTCTTACTAGCTTTTGTGACCAAGTACGACTTCGTGTTTGTTTTTTCTTTAGAATTGAAAACTTTATGCAAATTTGACCTTTTTAAGTTTGAAATATATTTTGATATTGAAAATGCTACATTGATGCTTTGTATGTTTTCCGGTACGTCTGGGGTATGTAAAGATATTCGAATAGCGCCTGGTCCAGTACCAAAAATCGAGGTTAGCCGCTGTTTATAACGAAATTATTTGGTCGATTACGTGTGGCCATTCATGAACAAACTGCGACTGCATCGCGCTTGGTTCGTATTTAGACGGAATCATGCTGGAGGGAAATGAGTGTTTAAAGATTCCCGCTTAAAGCTTATTGACAGGGTAAGACACTGTGTGGTGTGTCCTATTTGATTCAATAAACTGAGGTACGAGTATTGTAGTACCCCGATTTCGAGTAGTCAAATCTCGTGACTACCGCGTGAAATTTATTAGGAAGAGTTTAATATGGCAACTGGTGTGCTGCGGGGTAGCGTAATTTGATTAGAAGATTGTAGCATGGAGGGAGGATGGGCTGGAATGTAGTTGGCAATGCATCCAAACACGGTTTTGAGTTCGCAGTGGTCGGGGTTCAGGTGTGATGGGGAAGTTTTTTGCTGGTGTCATCAGTACCTCGCCATGATTACAATTTGAACATTTCGGACATCTCGTTAAGGCCCTGGAATGCTGTGTTGAATTTCACTATTAACATAGCTTCCATTCTTGTAAGTTTTGCATCGAGATTGCCACCTCTGGTGTCACTTTCCACTTTAGCGATTACTGTCCAAATGACATCTGACTCTTTATGTTGTTTTTCTTTCCAGTGGTTGACTAAAGGGGCTGTGGCCACACTATTGCGGATTCTGGATTTATGTTGTTGTATTCGTAGGCGCACTTCTTGATTGGTTTTGCCGATATATGCCAATTTACAGGGACAGATGATTCCATATACCACATTTCGTGATTTGCAATTTGAGAACTTTTCGTGTTTCCAACTGATGTGATTGTGAGTGAAAACTGTTCCTTCAATCGTAGTGTCACAACAGATGCATGTGCCGCATTTGTGGTGTCCCTGGACTGGTGGAAAATTGAGCATAGTCCTTAAATCCGGATTTGTTTTTTTGGGCAACGCTGCTCTGATCAGCTGATTGGCCACACTGTAATCCTTTTTGAACGCGAAGAGTGGGTCTTGAGTGAATACTTGGTCGAGGTTACGCAAAAGATGCCAGTTTTGTTTAACCACTTTCTTTAGGTCATTAGAATTAGGGCAAAATGTTGAAACAAACAAACACCAACCTGTCTGTAGCATTTTTTGATCTTCTTTCTAGTAAGCTTTCGCGAGGCGTCCACC
The DNA here is from genome assembly GCF_964263255.1 of Lissotriton vulgaris. NCBI lineage: Eukaryota > Metazoa > Chordata > Amphibia > Caudata > Salamandridae > Lissotriton > Lissotriton vulgaris. The sequence goes on along the minus strand of NC_141690.1, from coordinate 267,272,854 downwards.
AAGCTCTTTTAGCAGATTTGATTAACAATTTTTTTGGGTATCCTCGCTGCAGTAGATTATCTGTGAGTTTATCTGCATGCTTCCAATACTCGGCTTTGAATTGGCAGTTCCGTTTCAACCGTAAGTATTGTCCGTAAGGGAGGTTTTCTTTTAGGCTCCGCGGGTGGTTGCTCCGGAAGTGTAGTGCCCTATTGCGGTCAGTTGATTTTTTGTATAGCGTTGTTATTAGTTCTCCTTCATATGGGTATACTTCTACGTCCAAAAACGGCATTTTTTCAGATGAATGTTCCATGCTGAATTTTATAGTTGGTACTCTGTTATTTATCCAATCATGGAATCGTTTGAGTTCTTCAATTGGTCCACTCCATATGAAAAAAATATCGTCGATATAACGATACCAATGGGTTATCCATTGTACATAGGGATTATTGTTGTAGACGAAAGCCTCCTCATATCTAGCCATGAACAAAACCGCTAGTTCCGGGGCAAAAGGGCAACTTATTGCCACCCCACCAATTTGGAAAAAGAATTCACCGTCAAAATTGAAATAGTTCTTTTTTAGTGCGAATTCTGCAAGTTTTAGGATGAAATTCGTTGGTATCGGGCTAACCCGATAGCCAGAACATATTAAGTGACCTGCAATGCTGAGACTCAAACCTGGTCCCCAAGGTTCAAAGTTGGCAGCTCTGGCTGTAACAGGGGAGTCAGGAGCGGGGTGGGTATGTGTGGGGTCTTTGTGTGAAGGGCATAGGGATGGTGGTTGGTTAAATGGTGGGGCAGCCCCACTCTTTCTTCGTAATAGGGGACTCTTTCCTCCCTTCACCCACTCTGGAGTCCGTGACATGAGGCCCTGGCCCTACCTCTTCTCCTGCCCTGCTCTCTAAGCCCCATGGCAGCAAGTCTTGAATCCTGTATTCAGAGGGCAGTGAGAGGGCAGGTGTGGGAGCAGAAACAGCTTGAGAGGCTGGAAAAGGTGCTGACTGCTCAGTGGTTGAATTGCATTAAAAATGTATAGGAACTGTGATGCTGCACAAAACGGGGGAAGCAGGGTTAGTGAGTCTGGGGACTGGGTCAAAGCAGTGGCTAATAAACCCTTAATATTTTCTAACTTTTTATGGTCTTTCACCTTCAGGTAAACAACATGTATAATAATGGACATCTTTAATTGAAGTGAAAGTTATGTTAATCAGTGGAACACTATGAAACCTCTATTAGTTCCTGCACTGACCAACCGATGAACATTTAGCACAGCAGGCAGGAATCTCTGACAGACCATCCTAGGCACAGGCACCCACATGTGCAGACTGCACATGCATCCCTGTGAACAGGTAGCTGTGCATGTTTCGCTGTAGACTTCTAATGCTAGCCACAGGCATCCATCCTGCAGGGCATTGAACTCCACCAGAGACAACATCAAACTATAAAAAGAGCCAGGCAAACCTTTGAGTAGCTATGGTTGAAGTGGAGGCTGTGAGATGCAAATTAGTCTCTGCTGAAGGTGGGTCTGGCCACCGGAAGTGTAAGGGGTAATTTAACAGCTCTGTATCCGCACGGGCCTGTCCTGGAGACTTTGATGCCACCTAGTGGTGACACTGAACCAGTGAAAATGAGGGGTTATGACCCTGAGATCCCCTGAACATCATTTTTTTGTCCGAATAAAAAATAATGCGGATGGGAGAGTGCAGGCATCGAGTGGGGTTTTGGGCTTGGCATGAGCTTCAGGGGTGGCAATAGGGGGGAGGACAACAGTCTAAACATTCTTCATGTACTTCTAACGTACCCAAGCATTGATGGCTCTTTGCCTAAATAGAGCTCGAGAAAATCTGATCACATCACAAGCTACTGTGATGCTTACTGATTACAGCCTCGATTCCCGATAGGACAGCCAATGAGGTCGAAGGTCTGCTGCAGTGATCAGTTTGTAACCTACGTGCCATAGATAGATATAAGTATGGTAGTTTGGTGGGCTTCTGTGCCTACTACCACACACCTGCAGTTCCCCAGCCCTGATCCTAGTGAGTTAGATCAGCAGGCTGAGGCTTTTCTTCTGTGATCTGTTTACAATGTGCCTGTCTTAGGCTCCAAAGCCAGTATGCTAGTTTGAAGGGTTGATTAACCTGTTGGAGAGGGAGAGGGGTAAAGGGAAAGGGACGGGGGAGAGGAGCGGGCAGGGGGGAGAAAATGAACAATAAACTGCATGTGAGCGTGTATTAGTGCAAGGAAGCGTGGAGTCGTTGGTATCTTTACTGCATGTTTAGTTGTTGATACAGTCGAACTCCCTGGAACAACGGGGGGACTACAGAGAACATTTTTATAACATTAGGAACACCCTAACTTGAGGTGCTTTAGCAAGAACCGATTGGTGTGCATGGAGTATGTGAAGAGTGTGCGAGGACTAGTAGTAGCGAGGAATTACTAGGTTGTGCACTCGTGCAGTTCGTTTTGATATTTCCCCCTTTTTTTCTGTCACACAGTCTGAGCAACAGGGAGAGAGAGAGAGAATTATTTTAGAGCAAAATTACACCTGCTACAATCAGAATATAACCAAGGTGTGCGGGTTCCAAGACTGAAGGGAGTACATTTAACTATGATGAAGTAAAGGAGCTCAGCTGCTGCAAGCTGACTCGTGACTGGGAGCTCATGGAGTGCTCCTACAGAGCGCTGGGGTGTCTCTTGAAAACCCTGCATGCCTCCCGTGCAGCCCACATGCAGGATATTCTGTGCCAGTTGAGTGTTAAGGGGAATTGCGCAATTTTCAGCGCTATAAAATTAATTTCACCAGTTCCGTTGTAGCTTGTTAAAACACCTAATTATCACAAATGTCGTTAGAGCACAAGTTGGAAATCCTTTTCTTTGTGGTCTCCTGGAAGAAAGCAGACAATGTGGTGCTCCGAAGACGCAACATGTAATGTGCAAAATGGGGCGGGTGCCAGGCGTCCTCTTGATTGGACTGATGTGGTTTGATCCATACAAGTCAACCAGTGAAACTGCAAGTAATGAGCTGCGAGAATCATCCTAGGAGGGGGCTTTGAGGAGGAAGAGACCGGGCTGAGGCGCTTGCAGCATGTGGCTGCATGCATCACTCACGACCCTCACGAGCCAAGCAGTTATTTCAAAATGTGCTTACACAGGCACATGGTCCCGAAAAATACCAGAAAAGAGAGCATGAAATGTTGGTGTGTGAGAGAAAAATAAGGCAACGGAGAGAGAATGAGACCGTGTTAACTCATGTCACATTGTGTGCAATGTGAGCTGCGCACTATATTAGCCTACCAATGAATGAGTTTCTGCGCTATGTTACTGATTCGGGACACTGTAATTTCAACATCTCTTCGTCTTTTTACATATTATATAACAGCATACAGAGCCTTACTGTCGCATGGTAAATTCTCATACCGGCAAAAAGAAGATTGCTTCGATAAAGGCACTGTGCCGGTTAACGGTTTGCAACTTCTGTCCCTAAAGTTAATAAATACAAATTGCCTATGCGCCCCAACAGTTTTAAAATCCACCAGCTGTCACAGACAATACGAGGTAAAACAAAGATATTGCTCATTTGCTCTAATGCTAACGTGTGGTGATGCGGCGATACTGAGCGCGGGAATTTTAAATGTTTACGACCCAGTATAATTCTTTAATGGCAAATTTAATATAATATGCATAGTTGCATAGCTGAGCTCCACTTAGTCAAGTCAAGTTAAGTCAATAAATTTATATAGCGCGCTACATACCCAGAGGGTCTCAAGGCGCTTGAAGAGGGGTGGGGAATTACTTCTCGAATATCCAGGTTTTAAGTTGCTTTCTGAATGCTAGGTGGTTTTGAGTGAGGCGAAGGTGCATGGGAAGTGAGTTCCAGGTTTTGGCCGCTAGGAAGGAGAATGATCTTCCTCCCATGGTGGTTTTGTTGACGCGCGGAACAGCAGCGAGGGCTTGGTTGGAAGAGCGCAGCTGGCGGGGGGTGTAGAAGGAAAGACGTGTATTGAGGCATTCGGGTCCAAGTTCGTAAAGAGCTTTGTGTGCGTGGGTGAGGAGGCGGAAAGTTATCCTCTTATTGACGGGGAGCCAGTGGAGGTTTTTCAGGTGACCAGAAATGTGTTCTTTACGCGGGATGTCTAAAATGAGTCTGGCTGATGCGTTCTGGATGCGTTGGAGTTTTTTTCCGAAGTTTTGCGGTGGTACCGGCGTAGAGGGTGTTTCCGTAGTCCAGGCGGCTTGTAACCAGTGCGTGGGTGACCGTTTTTCTAGTTTCGGTGGGGATCCAGCGAAATGTTTTTTTGAGCATGCGAAGAATGTTGAAGCAAGATGAAGAGACGGCGTTGACTTGTCTGGTCATCGAGAGTGAGGAATCCAGGAGGATGCCTAGATTCCGTGCGTGATCCGGCGGGATGGGTGCTTTTCCAAGGGCCTCTGGCCACCAAGTGTCGTCCCAGGCGGAGGGGGAGGTACCTAAGATAAGGACTTCTGTTTTGTCTGAATTCAGTTTCAGGCGGCTCTGCTTCATCCACTCGGCTACTTCTTTCATTCCTTCATGTAGATTGGTTTTGGCTGTGTTAGGGTCTTTGGTGAGTGAGAGGATCAGTTGAGTGTCATCAGCGTAGGAGATGATGTTGAGGTTGTGTTGGCGTGCGATAGTCGCGAGGGGGCTCATGTATACGTTGAAGAGGGTGGGGCTGAGTGAAGATCCTTGTGGCACGCCGCAGATTACTTCAGTGGCCTCCGACTTGAATGGTGGGAGGCGTACTCTCTGAGTTCTTCCGGTAAGGAATGAGGTGATCCATTCCAGTGCTTTTCCTTGGATTCCGATGTTTCTGAGTCCTTGTAACAGGGTGTTATGACAGACTGTGTCGAAGGCTGCGGAGAGGTCGAGGAGGATGAGGGCGACTGTGTCTCCATTGTCCAGTAGAGTTCGGATGTCGTCTGTTGCTGCGATGAGTGCGGTCTCAGTACTGTGTTTGGCTCGGAAGCCGGACTGTGAGGAGTCGAGGGATTTGTTGGCTTCGAGGAAGGCGGCGAGCTGGTTGTTGACAGCTTTCTCGATGACTTTGGCCGGGAATGGAAGGAGCGAGATGGGGCGGTAGTTTTTGAGTTCGGTGGGGTCAGCTGTGGGTTTTTTCAGAAGGGCGCTGAGTTCGGCGTGTTTCCAGCTTTCTGGGAAGGTGCCGGAGTTGAGGGAGCAATTGATGACGTCTCGGAGGTGTGGTGCTATGATGGAGTCTGCTTTGTTGAAGATGTGGTGAGGGCATGGGTCTGTGGGGGATCCTGAGTGGATGGAGTTCATCAGGCGGATGGTGTCCTCAGTGGAGATTGGGTTCCAGTCATTGAGGATGTTCAAGGGGGGTGAAGGTACGGCAGAGGGTTGGGTGGGTTGGTCTTCGGGTTGGTTGTCGAAGCTGTTGTGGATGTCTGCGATTTTGTCGTGGAAGAACGAAGCTAGTGAGTCGCAAAGGGTTTGAGAGGGGGTGATGTCGTTGGAGTTGGCAGTGGGGTTGGTAAACTCTTTGACGATGTTGAATAATTCCTTGCTGTTGTGGGCGTTTTTGTCTAGTCGGTCTTTGAATGCGGTTTTCTTGGCAGTCCAGATCAATTGGTGGTGAATGCGGGTGGCGTTTTTGAAGGCGTCCCTGGTGTTGGTGTTTGGGTCTTTTTTCCAGGCCTTTTCAAGGGAGCGACAGAGTTTCTTGGATTTCTTAAGATCCTCGTTGAACCAGGGGGCGTTTTTGCTGCCCAGCTTGATTTGACGTTTTTCAAAGGTGCTAGGTTGTCGGCAGTGTTGTTTAGCCATTGAGTGAGGTTGATGGCTGCTTGGTTGGGGTTCGATGAGTAGGCAGGGGGGTTTTGATGAAGCGATGTGGAGATCTGGTCGATGGTGATTTTGTTCCAGTTTCTTCGCAGGGTAGGTTGAGGATGGTTGTGGTCTTATTGTAAACGAAGTGAACGCAGCTGTGGTCCGTCCATTGGAGAACTGTGGTGTGACTGAAGGAAATATGTTTGCTGGAGGTGAAGATAGGGTCGAGAGTGTGTCCTGCGTGGTGTGTGGGGGTATTAACAAGTTGTTTGAGTCCGAGGTTGGCGAAATTGTCCAGAAGGGTGGTGGTGTTGTTGTCGTTGCTCTTTTCCAGGTGAAAATTGAGGTCTCCCAATAAGATGTAGTCCTCGGAGGAGAGGGCGTGTTGGGTGATAAAATCAGTGATGTCTTCAGTGAATTGTGCACGGGGTTCTGGTGGCCTGTAGAGGAGGGTGCCTCTGAGTGTGGTCTTGGGGTCGGTGTGGAGCTGGAAGTGAAGGTGTTCTGCGCTGGAGAGGTTGACGTCCGAGCTGGTTGAGATGCGGATGGAGTTCTTATGGACGATGGCGATGCCTCCTCCTGTTTGGATGGTGCGATCTTTTCGGATGATCTTGTAGCCTTCCGGGATGGCTATGGTGATGTCTGGGGCTGAAGAGGCGTTCATCCAAGTTTCTGTTAGGAAGGCGACGTCTGGAGAGATGGTGTCTAGTAGATTCCAAAGGTCGATGGCGTGGCTGTGGACCGATCGGGTGTTGAGTAGGATGAATTTAAGGTGGTTGGCGTCAGATCTATGTTTGGTGTTAGTAAGTGAGGAATTGGTTTTTGTTCCGTCAAACCTGCAGGAGTTGCATGTGAAGGGTCCATGGGTGTGTCCGGGTGCGGCTTGGGCGCAGTTGGGGAGTCGGCCGGGGTTTAGTGCAAGGAGGGAGGAGGCGTTGTAAGTAATGCGGGAGGGGTAGGTGATGCGGGGGTCAGGGGGTCTGGCGCTGGGCGCGGTCCAGGCGCAGACGGGCTTACCTTTGGCGCACCTTCGGCGCGATTTGGGCGCGACCGCTGCGCTTGACCGCTGCACGAGAATGCTTCTGTCATATATGGATGGTGGAGGGGGAGGGGCGAGGGAGGGTCAGCAGGGAGGCGGGGCGGGCTGTGGGGGCCGGTCTCTGGGGCACTAACAACAACAACAACAAGCGTAAGATGGCGGCAGCTATGTAGAAAGCGCTACTTGCGTTATGCTGAGGCTCAGGTAACTGACTAAGCTTGCAGCTGAAGCGTCCTGTTTAAATAAGTGTACAAAGAGAGAGCGCCGATAGTACAATGCCCCCAAGCGTTCCGAAGTCTATTTAAATGGTCAATGAGCGCCGAGTCAGCACTCCCCCGAAGTAATTTCAAAGTCCCAAATGCGTGTGGCAGCACTCGCGCTGCAGCGCTATGAAAGCAAATCAAGTTAATGCAGGCAGAAGATTAATCAATGCACATCCAAATAACGATACCACACAGGAGCAGGCAGCAGGGCAAAGGGAGCGGCCGCTTCTGAACTCGTCAGGGCGGTCACAGAACAGAACAGTTCTCTCCGAACCCCAAGTTAGCACTCTCTGTTTTCTCTAGTGTAATCTGAACTGGGCACTAGCGTATTGCCGCGTTATTTTGACTGCTATCAGTGGAGCTCTCAGCAGGATGTTTGCATTTCTTTTTCTCTTTGCGAGCAGAGAGAATAATGTGAACTGTATTCCTATGACCCTGATGCCGCAAGTTCACTTTGCATTAGCCTAGTAACATTAATGTCACACTTTCTTCTCACCTCGTTCTAAAGGTCGCGCCCCAGCATCGAGCTATTTGTGCTATCCTCATGTGTTAAAATGGAAACGGCTTCCTCGTGGTTCTCTGCACGTCCAACCCATTGATATTGAGAAAGCGAGACATCAGATTGCTGACATTGCCGCTTGTTGAGACTGACGCTTCAGTCCCCCAACCAATCACAGGCTACAGCCAGTCACGGGCTGCAAGCCAATCAGAGGCCTTAAAAGCATGTTCGGGCTTCCCGATTGGTCGTGAGTCCCAAAGTGCGCAAAGCCTGTATTTTATGTACGCGATTAATGTCTACTTGTCCATCGAACAAAATAGACATTAAATCTTCTTGCCCGTGATAAAAATCAACATGGCTCGGGCGTCGGGCGATAGGATTCCCCCAGCCCTGCATAAGATATAAGGAGACAAGAGTTACTACAATAAAGGAAATAACTTAAAACTTTATGTTTTGGAATCCTCATTCACACCTAGGAGAGAAGGTGTGCCCAAAGGGATGTCTGTAGTGCACTACTTCAGACACTGCTTGTGATTTATGTTGGTACCCAGGGACGTGGTTACCACCTATGGAGCACCCACAACATTCATATAGAGTGGATAAAAACTTTTCAAAAACTTATCAAGCTGTGCACGATTCCCAACTACAAAGGTATTGCTATTTCAAGTCCCCCGGGAAACAGTAGCACGCAATCATCATCATGAGTAATTATGAGGAAATAACCAAGAGCACAGAAGCCAGAGCAGATACATTTGCATTCAAAGACACTGAAATAGACCGAATATACGCCCTAATTAGGGAAGAAATACCGCAGGAATCCTCAACCCGGACCAAGGAACAAAATGTTAGGCAATTGATCTATCTAACCAAAAGACAAATAAATCAGAGGCTACATGCCAGTACCCTCATAAGATATCATCGTGCTTTACGTATACCTAGAGGCCTAAGGATCTCCCTAAAACCTTCTCTTTGTAAGAATTCGAAGACGTTTCAGGACAAGTGGTTCGCTATTCTCAATAAATGTTCTCTCGACCTGATCCTACTAATAATAGAGGAACTATTCGGAATATTGGATGAGCTAACAAAAGAAATATCGGATGTCTCAAAGGAACTATCCAAAATGTTGACGGAGGAGGAACTCAAACAAACCCTGGATGATATTAAAGAACAAATGGAAAAGCACACAAGGGATATTAACGAAAGAAAAATAAGAAAATTCAAGAGGGATACCCTTGATTATAAATTAGGGGAAGTGTACACATGGGCTGACATTTATGCCCAAAAAAGAAGAAACCGTCCATACTCCCCCAATACTGATACATCCTCTTCAGGGAGTGATACCTCACAAAGATCTCAACGTCCACATCCTAGTTCCAAACAACAAGCACCGACTGGCACTGACCAAAGGTCTCAAATGGAATCAAGAACACAAGAAAATGTTTCAACTGAGCAACCCACCACTAGCGTTCCACCAACCACTCATCCTTTTTTAGAACAGGGCCAAGCCCAAAAAGGCCACCCAGGAGAGGACAGAACAAAAGAAAAAGAAAAAGACAAAGAGAAGGAACACCCCAACACGAGGAGCACCACGATCCCAAAGAAAGACAAGGACAAGAAAAAGACTCAAACCTAAATCAACTGGTTATAAATATCAGTAACTACCAACCCAGCGAATATGAGCTAAATCTTTTACAAAGAGGTACATCTTTTGTACCGACGACTGTTACGAACATGTTGGAAATAGAGGTGAGTTTTTTCAAACTCATGCGAAAAATCAGACTGCGCCATTACTTCGATAATATCCTACCCCAACAAGATAAGGAACCAGAGGATCAACTACTTGGCCTGCGAGCAAACAGCAACTTTCAAGCCCCACTGAGTCATAAAACGTTGGACATCTTTGAAAAAATGGTGAAACAAGATCTATCTCGTTTGAAATATGACAAAGTCATCAAAAAGAACATGGCCCAAAAGGATCTGGATTGTCTAAAGAAACTTTCCTCTAATCCCAATTTAAGGTTCACAAAAGCTGATAAAGGCGGTGCTTTGGTTATCATGAACAATTCCATGTATGAAACAAAAGTGTTAGAACATATCTCAGAGGAAAATACTTACATGCAGCTAAGTGGAAACCCCACATTGGAATTTTCCAAAATAATAGGAAACATCATCGAAAAAGCTTATGAAATGGGCACCATCAATCTCAAGACTAAGAATTTCTTGAACAAAACAAATCCAAAAAGTCTGGTATTCTACATGATACCAAAAATTCATAAGAACTTGTGGGACCCTCCTTTACGCCCAATTGTTTCAACAAGAGGAAGCATCCATGAACCTATTGGTCAAATGTTAGACAAACACTTGCAACCCACTGTCAGAAGCATGAGAACATATGTCAAAGACACAACGGATTTTCTACTCAAACTGGAATCTGTAGTGATGGAGCCGGAAGAAACCCTCATTATGTGCACAGCAGATGTGCGTTCCTTATACACCTCAATACCACACGAGCTGTGTATGGAAGCCATAGAAAAAGCGCTACTAAATACAAACTTGAACCTAGACTTCCAAACATTCTTGATGGAGCTCATGACTTTTACTTCATATCAAAGTTACTTCAAATACAGGGACACATGGTATCAACAACACACAGGAACAGCCATGGGAAATCCAGCGGCGCCGGTATACGCAAACATCTTCATGCAGGACTATGAAGAAACAAATATGTTCTCAAAACCAACATGGAATAACAACATCAAATTCATTGTGCGATACATTGACGACATATTCATTATATGGAAATCCACTAAAGAGTCGTTACTTTCAGCTCTTCGTGAATTCAACAATACAGACAGCCGAATCCAACTTACATGGGATATCTCTGATATCACCGTCACCTTCTTGGATGTAAGAATAACCATCAAAGATAGAAGATTTGAAACCAGCATTTACAGAAAAGACACTGACAGAAACAATATGCTGCATTTTGCAAGTTTTCATCAACCAAGTCTCAAGAGACATCTACCATATTCACAAATGACGAGAGTCAAAAGAATCACTTCAGACAGCACAAAAGTTCATACATCATTAGAGGAAATAAATGTCAACCAGGTTCTCACACAGAGGCTATCCAAAAGAAGTTTTGGAGAGTGCAAAAAAAAGGGTTGAGGGTATAGAAAGAAAAGAACTTTTAAAACCAATCAGGAAAAAGGAGGAAGCTCGGATAGTAGCGGTTTCAAAATACTCAACACAGAGTCAGAACTTCAAGAAAATCATCATCAAACACTGGCAAATGCTTAAACTTGAACCAGACTTTGGCAAATCTTTTGAGCTACCACCCTTATTCGCTCACACCAGAGCCCAAAACCTGGGTGAATTACTGAAACAACCTAAACCCCCAACCGGAATTTACAAGGGTACAAACCCATGTCTGAATTGCGGAAACTGCAATAGCATCATAAAAGGCAATACAATAAATCACCCCATGAAAGGGCACAAGATCAAAGTAAGAGTCAACGCCACATGTGAAACCAAAAACGTGATCTATGCGTTAAAATGCCCATGTGGGAAACTATATGTCGGCAAAACGGAAAGAGCTATCAAGATCAGGCTGTCAGAACACAAATCTAACATCCGCACGAAAAATACAAAGTCTTCAGTGTCCACCCATTTTTTGGAGGCACAACACAACATTTCTCAATTAAAATTCATGATTCTGGAGACAGTGACAAAAATAGAAGGAAGAGATAATACTAAATACATGCTGCAGAGAGAGAACTTTTGGATTCACAAACTGTGCACCCAGAGTCCTCACGGGCTCAATGAAAGAATGTAACTATCACGAACAGTAATGAACTTTATATGTGGTTCCTAAGTCTGGAACGGATAACCTGCTATGGCATTTCAACCCATAGTTTATCTTCGTTTTACTTAGAATTTGTATGCACCCACAGGGTTTGACATAAGAAGAAACAACACTCTTAGTGGAACTTCATTCACGTATAACACATACACCCCATGTCTATAGATATAGCACACCTGTCAAGGGATTAGATTTAGACGCGGTACCTATAGGAGTTCGATCCTCTGGTTAGAATTTTTTTTAAACTACCACACAGCTTCGCTTTAAGCGTAACACTGTTGTTGGTTACAGTTAGACTGGCACGTTGAGAGGCCCATTTTATTTTTATTTAGTTGATTTCATGTATATTCCTTCAGAACACTATGTCAGATCACCGCAATTTAGAAAGTATTAGACACTGAGTATTTATTTGCACTCTATGGTCACGTGATCAGAACTTAGACCAATGGGGGAGATCGTTGTTCGATTTAGGTGAGCGCAGGAAACACAATGTTGCTTTGAAGAGTGGCGGGAACGGAAGACGATTATGCTGTCTCACTGCGATTTAAGGTCAGTTACATACACTAGAGAGTACGAAATAGATGTTGCTTTAGCGTTTTTCTTTAGCGTTTTTTTTGGATACATAGACTTGAGTTAGTGCTGATAGGAAATATGGTTTTTGTCTTTGATCATTTCTACAGTATATGAAATTTGGAATAACTCCCACGTACTAGTCAAGCATTGGTACAACATGACACGTAAGTGCAGACGAAGTGACCATTTTGGTTGTTACGGGCTAATAAGGTTACACCCTGGTGCTAGCGGTAATACATACACATTCTTTTAGAATTGTTCCGCGACATAGGCGTGATTCCTGAATATTGTGTTTTGACCCATTGGAGAGACACACACGTTATTTATGGTTTGCATTTCATTTTCATTTATAGAATTGATTCCCTGATGAAGGGCAGGACACACATGCCCGAAATGCATTGGATTTTAACCACTATTGTGTCGTTGATGCAAATATGAATACATTGAATTCATCATCAAAATAACGTACCATAAGATATAAGGAGACAAGAGTTACTACAATAAAGGAAATAACTTAAAACTTTATGTTTTGGAATCCTCATTCACACCGAGGAGAGAAGGTGTGCCCAAAGGGATGTCTGTAGTGCACTACTACAAACACTGGTTGTAAGTTCTTATTTTTTCTCTATCCTTAGGACATCATTTTATTCAATTTCAGTCTGATGATGACCTAAAGTTACATAGGTTGAAAAGCTGTCAACATTTGTTGCTCTTAACACTCTACATGATCTTGATACATTACCTTTTCGTGTATTCGTGTTCTGTATCATTTTAAATGAATGCTCACTCGCTGTTAGTTCACTTCTTCGCATGCTTCTCATGTGCCGTTTACAGTTTATCCCAAACACTGTGTCCACCAAACTATTTGCAAATTTTTAGAGTAACAGTAATTTGTTCATTGTGTTTAGAGTTGTTCTCCATCTGTGCTCCAGTCGTTTCCAGTGGTGCTTGGACAGTCTAAGGTTTTCCATATCCCAGCTGCATTGTGGTCTAAATCTTCTTGAGCCGTTTCATCTGAAGGATATTATGATGTTGGCACGGTGAGTAATCACATTTTTGAAGTTTTTTTAATGCATTTGGCAATTGGTTGAAGTGTTTGGGGCTGGCTTGAGAAGAGGATGGAGAGCCTATTGGCTCTCTGATTCTTTCGAAGTTTCTGCTTGCTGGTTCAGTGGCAGTTGTGGTTTGGCGATTGTAAGCAAGAATGTTGAAGTGGATGAGTGTGTGGTCTGTCCAGGTAAGGAGAATGGGCTTGTCTATAGTGATGTTGCTCAGGGATGAGAAGATGGGGTCCAGGAGGCGATTGGCAGCATGTGTGGTTTAGGAGATCTGCTGCATGAGGTCTCGATTGCTCAGTTGTGTTAGGGTTGTTTAGGGTGCCTGTGTGGAAGCTGGAGTCTCCAAGGAGGATGTAGGTGTTGATCAGGGTTTTCTAAAGTCAGTCCTGTAGAGCCGGATCCATGCCAGACTTTAAGCATATTCCCATTAGGATAAATGTAGTTCTCTTAAAAATCTGGCATGGATCCAGCCCTTCAGGACCAACTTTGGAGAACTTTGTAGTTGATAACTGGGGGGAGGGCGTGCTATTATGAAGTAGGTTTTGTTAGAAAAGTTGATGCAGGGCCCTGGAGGTCTGTAGATTAGTGCCATGCAGGAAAAACTTGGCCATGATGAACAGTATTAAGGAGAGGTGTGCCACGAAGTTGGAGGTGGTGGAACAGCTCAGGCAGTACTTAAATTTGATTACTACACCTCCACCGGGTATGTGTTGCCTATCCTGTCTGATAATCTTAGAGCCAGTGGGTAGGGGATCGAGGAGGCAATGTCCAGTGAAGTTGTGGCGTTCATGGGAAAACAGTAAATTAGGAGCGTCTTCATGTAGCAGGTTACAAACTGCTACGGTGTGTTCAGTGAGTGATCCCACATTGATGAGCATTCGAGTAAGGGGGGGGGTGGTTGGGCTTGTGGGGTGGTCAATTTGTAGGTGTCTGAGCTTCATGAAGCACAGCAGGTTTTGAAAATGAATACATTAGCATTTGCTCTATATGTAGGGTGACCACCTTTCTCCAAGTCATTTCAGAAAGCTTCCAGTCCTGTAAATGTGTGTGGAAGACTACTGCATTCTCACAACTGTGGTCGTGTTTAGATTAGATTGAACTAATTAGACTAAAATGCCTGAAATCAATAATTTGGAGGGAAAAAGTTCAAGACTAAGGTGCCCATTATGACCCGGAGTAAGCTAGTCACTCTTACTGTAAGTCTCATCGCTCAACTTTTTCAGTCTTAAAAGACAGCAAGATCAAAGGTTTTTGGAGGGTATCCCTCATACAAATTAATGGAGAGAAAACATTTTGGAAAGTTGACACAAGATTTCAGAGTGATCACTATGGATGTTATGGAGAACATCTCACCTGTTCAGCAGTTGACTCCCTTCATATGCAAACTGAGCCGTATAATAGCATTCAGACAACATCTGAAAGCAGAAAAGAGGGATATTTTGAATAATAAATCATGAAAAATGCCCCTACCACCCCAAACTCTTTTTAAATGGATGCAATTTTAGGTAAGAGAGCTAAAATAATTCACCAGTTAGTTGCCATCGGACTCCAGAGGCAAAACATGACATTGCTCAACACCGGATAGCACCAGCACCCCTCACCTACAATTGCAGAGTGGACACTTGGGATAGCCATATGTGCATCAGATGAGAAATCAGTCAGCTTACCACAATAACACAACACGATAAGGCACACATAATAGGACAGTTGACTTAACATATCTTTCTTGAATAGAAGCCGGACTGATTTGGAGAAAAAAAAACATATATATTCTCACACATACACACACATAAAAGAATTCTAAAAATAATAATAAAGAGAACCAAAAGAAATTTTTTGGGCTGTAAAAATCAGGAATGACTTGCCTGAGTTGGGTGTGTTGGCACATACGTATTTACAAATCAAGAAATGCTGACCCAATCACAAACACATAGGAAGGGTAGCCACATTTACATGAAAACAAACATCCGTTTGCTCACCGTTTGCCATGAGCTCCCTCGCAGGGGTTGCTTCAAGCATTGGCAGCCTCAACTCATAAACGGAGAAAACCCCGCATTCTGTTGATTTTCAGACTTTAAAGGTCTTTACACAACAGTTGAGGCGATAAAATAAATACTGGCCAGGTAGCAACTATTAACTAGCACGCCAATAATTTTTCCTAAAAAATAAAAAATGTCTACTACCCGACTGAGAAGTCGGACGCTTTTGCGTGGACAAGGGAAGGACAGGCCGCCCCGGAGGCAGGGCCCAGGGGCCGGCTGGAAGCGCCTCTGCTGCGACGCTTGTGAGGGAGCAGCGACCAACGGCACGCCCTCGACCAATGTGCTGCCACGCTATAATAAAGTTGGTGTTTATTGGCTGCAGTGCCAAGTTGAATGCCAGCTGATTGGCTGAGTAACCTTTGCTGCCCTACCCAAGCGGTGCCACTCACCAGTAACAATGGTGTTTATTGGCTGCACGACGAGCCATAGCACGTTGCGCCAAGGGGACCGCCCGCAGATTGGTTAATTTGCCTTTGATGCCCCACCCAAGAGGTGCCACTTTCCGGAAACAATGGCGTCATTGACTTCGCCGTCGTGCGTGCTCTGGCGCGAGCGAACTGCCGCTGAACAGCCAGGCGCTTTGTGATCCCGCCCAAGCGCTGCCACTCTCCAGTTGCAAAGGTGTTTATTGGCTGTGGCGTTGCGCGCACTCAGCTACAGTCCCGCCCAGGCGCTGCCACTCTCCAGTTGCAAAGGTGTTTATTGGCTGTGGCGTTGCACGTGCACACTGTCCTGCCCAGGCCGCTGCCACTTTCCCGTTGCAAAGGTGTTTATTGGCTGCCTGACATTCCTCTGGCCAAAGAGACGCATTCTGATTCATACGTGATGACGTTTTAGAAGAGGAAAGAGGGAGATAAAATACAATGATAGAGAGAATATATTTCCCCTTAAATCTCGGAGAATATCAAACGGAAGACAGCCAAAATAAATCCATATCAGGAATCTAATTATGGCAACCATTGTTGCCCAGCCTTAACTATAAGGTAAGTCTATTTTGATAACCCAGTGACATTATTTCCATTAATATCACTCTACTTGGCATTGTGCACTACACATGACAATTAGTCCACCCATGTTGGTTTTAGGACCCATATTCTGAGGTGGGTGGATGTATTCTGAGATACATAAGCTGAGGTTAAGTCCAGTGATGCTCAAAGTACGGCCCGGGGGGCGCATGTGGCCCACCTGACCTTTACATGCGGCCCCCTGATCAACAGCAGCACTGAGCTGCTGTTCATTTGACTCCGCACTAACATTAAAACAATGTTAAATAAACAGGCAAGCCTGTATTTACTGTTTAATTGAAGTTAAAGAAAGGAGAAAACGAGGTTTTCCTGCACAATTTAACTGTAGGAGCACCATCGTTTTCAAAGTCATTTTGCAGCAAAAGGGTAAAAACACGATAAGGTTTGTTCAAAAGTTCAACATTTTATTTTATTGACATGTAGAATGATTTCACCTTAGTATATCAGAATACATAAGTGCATTGAGAAGTATTTTTTTTAAGTGATAGTATTCAAATACGATTTTAGAAAAATACATTCTTCCCCCACACTGACAACAATGCCAATATTGAGCTAAGAAGTAAGTCAGTTGTTATATGCACTCTTAGGGTGTCCTCCTATTATACATGAACAACATTATAATGCAGCTGGGAGGGTTTTAGGTATTCCAGATAAGGACAGGCGCACAACCGTGTGTTCGCAAGGTTATAAGGTAGGCTCAAGTAACAGATTCCAGGCAAAGGGGCGGGCGGTAATCCCTCGTGACCGCTCAAGGTGGATAAATCCACACAGGTAGGCACAAAAAGCAGCAAATACCCCTGCTCTAGGAAAAAATGCAGTATATATGTTGATGTGCTTGTTCTACTACTGTTTCCAAAACCAGAAACTACTGTGACTTTACTGCATTTTTTCCTAGAGCAGGGGTATTTGCTGCTTTTTATGAACAACATTATATTTTATTAAATTAAACACAGGAAGAGGTTTGGTACATTCCACATCTTGAAGTGATGTATTACAAAGTCCTCTTATATGTGATAATAAAAGAAAGGAGGGAAAGTGAAACAAAACAATTGCCTAGGATCACACAATCTGATAAAGTGGAGAAGCTGAGATTAATCACAGATTTTCTGGTTTCACATTGCGCAATTAAGACACTACATGCATATGCTTTGCTTCCCCTATACCCACCTTACAGGCACCTTCCGCGCCAAATAACCCCCCCCCCCAGCCAGCCCCCACAGATCGCCCTCCTGCTGGCATTGATCCGGCCTTCGGTCACATCACAGACCAAAGATCGCGTCCCTTGGGGAAAATGTTTGCGAGTACCCATGGCCAAACGCACAAAACGGATGGGAAATTATGCTTGTGATTGATCAACACACACTTATGGGGCGCAGGGGGGGGGGGCTCAAGGCTAGATGGGTACATATGGACGTTCTCTTCCCAGGTAGTTAGGAACCCCTCACGAGAAGCTTCCCCTGCATTGGAGGTCTGCTCTTCTCATGAAGATACTCCTGGGGTGTTGCTGATTCTCTTGTGGGGCCTCCAAAAAAGGTCCTCACCATTGGGGCAGTGGGGAATTGCGTGCGCCTTCCTACACAGCCTAGGAAAAGGCGCTGACATGATGTTCCGGAACATGGGCCGGTCTGCCAATGCAGACCTGGGAGTGTGCACTTGCTCCTGTGTAACGTTCGCTATGCGCCCAACTTGCCATTCATTACAAGACCTGGTATGCAACCCGCCCTCGAGCTATTTTATATACGTGTCCAGCCTGCTGTTGCAGGCTCGAGGTGGCGCCCATGGCATCTATGGCATTTTGGATAGGTGCCTGGTCTGCCAATGCCAATTCGGTAACTGCCTACCTGCATATCTGTTGTTATCACACTCTGGTCAGTCTGCCATTACAGGTCTGTAATCGTGCGCTTGCACCTATGGTGATAGTGGAGAGGTGCCCTGTCCACAGTATAGCAGGCCAGGTGTGCGCAATCGCACCTGTAAGGGTCAACCTGTGACTGGCATGCCTGGGCAGGATAGTGTGTGCTCTTGCACCTAAGGTGCTGGGGCTTGGGTAAGCCCATGTGACCTACCTGTCTGTGCAGGACGGTGTGAGCACCCTTACTCCTAAAGCAACTTGGGCCTGAGTAAGTCCATGTGCCTGGCCTGCCATTGCAGATCAGCGTGTGCAAACAGGCATCTATAATGATGAAACTCCTGAACAGCCTACCAGTACTTGCAACTGAGTGTGCATCCGAATCTATCGTGCCAGTGACCGCATGTGCAGTATGCCATCACAGGCTAAGTGTGCGCCCTGACCCCCCATGTTAATTAAACCTATATCTAGCCTGTTGTTGCATCCTGGTGTAGGCGCAGTTGCACCTCTGGTGCTGGCGACTATGTGTCTGACCAGCAATTGCAGGTAAGTGTGCGCAGTATCGCACGCGCGCCAAGGTAGCGAGGAACACCTGTGTGTGTTTTCACTACCTATGATGCTTGTTCTTCCCATAGGTTAACAATCGGAAGCAGGTGACATTGCTTTTAGCTGCAATAGTGGATTGCAGTAAAGCAGTATCATGATGTTTCCTATCGTTGGATTCGCTGCGCCAAACCCTTTCCAGTGGTAAAGGTGATGTTGGCATAACTCACTTAGCAATGCCACTTTTAGAATACGGGCAGTTCCATTCTCTCTGAGTCTCATGTGCCATAGTGCCAGGCTCCAGTGGACACCAGGGGTTGATAGAGAACATCTGGACATTTCCCAGTAACAGCCATAAACCATGAGCATACAATGGGAATGGCAGACCTCTGTCATTTGAGGTTCAAATGGAATAGATAGGAGAACAAGGTTTGAACACTTGGACTTTAGGGGTGGGATCATGACACCTCTAGATATTAGGATCTACATTCCATGGTAGACAGACGTACAATTAAGGGGAGTCATCTTTGGCTCAAAGGGTAAACCCTACACCACTCCCTAACTTCAGAGGCACACAATAGCATAACAATGGATGACATCCTTCAACAAAAAGGTGTGTTATGCTTTTCGGGGTGAGGGACCGGAGAACCAGACTGCGTGGTGCTCATTTCAGGAGGATTCTGTTGTGCACATGGAGGATTACTGCCATTGAAGGGGACAGTGTGCCCATTATGAATAGTGGCTGGCCTGGGCTGAGACCTGCTGAAGTTTGGCAACCTGAAATGTTCTCTCCAAGGGCCCATTGATGAGCCTCCTTTTCTCTCGGGGTTCTCAGGGGCATCAAATATTTCTTGTGAAGGACCTACACCATCTACCATACCTTTGGAGTGCGCTACCCTCTCAAGTGCCCACAATAGCCACTAAATCCCAATGGGTAGAGTGGTGTGAGCATGGAACTTATCCTTGTGCCTGGAGACAGGATTGCGGAGACCAAAAATATTGCCTGCTTCCAAGGCATGTGGTTCCTGAATCCCAGTAACCCTGACACTCATATGAGTCTTGTTGGTGAGCTGATTCCCTTGTTGTGGAATCGAAGGTGACCCTCTTTGTCAATCGTGCCGCATCACTTTCCTGAGACACGCCAACTGCATGCTTATTGCGTGCGGTGTCGGATTCACAGGGGGCAACCCTCAAAGACGGGGATGTACTGGTTGTAGTGCTGCATTCTTTTGTGTGGGTCTGCTGAACCTGCGCCTGTGTGTGTGACTTGATTTGTCTGATGCCACCTGATCATCGTGCACTGGATGTGGTGCCTCCTTTTCAGGGACGTACAGAATTCGCAATTATTTTTGTGTGTGACCGGAATTGCTTGGTGCAATCCACATCCACGTGCTCCTGTCATAGAGCCTCATATTCAGAGAGGCATGAAATTGCAACTCATCGTGTTTGAGATCTGAAGTGTCTGGTGCAACTTATACCAACGCGCACCACACGATGTGCCAGGATTGCTTGGCATGACCCTGATCACCATATATCTGTTGGGGTACCTCATCCTATTGAGAGTCTCCCCTATGTCACTCTCCATTCATCGGCTGTTCCCTTTTTGGCGCACATTGTGACGGACCTACAGCCCTCTTAGCACACCTGGCCCTTCACGAAGACATCTTTGCATCTGATAGTAGTGAGAGAGATTAACTGGGTTGAATGAACGCTTCCGAGACAGTTCAGAAGCGGGTCAAGAGCTTACCTGACTCCATTGTGTTTTCAGACCCTTGGGTGAACATCCAGAGTGGCTGCTAAAATCCCCTTGTTTATGTCTACTTCTTAATTAAAACGTGCACCATATTCCCAACTGCTTTCTGAGGACCCAGACTAATTGACTTGGGCCGCGTGCAGCCTAGCACTGGGAGGCGGGTTGCCTGTTTACCATCCAGGGGTATAGGACAATCTGGGTCAACTAGAGGGTGAAGGGAGGTTGGGCCCACAGAGTCTACAGAGTGTTATCCATTGACCTGCTGGATACCAGTGGCACCGCATTAGGGTGCTGAGTGCTTATGAGTGTGAGAGCGTTCTTTACAGACTGTGCTGGATACCTGTCGCACTGCGTAGCGATGCGGAGTGAGTGTGTGCGAATCGTAGTGATAGTGTGCAAACCGTTTGTGATTTGTGATACATGACACTGGCCGGTGGTACTGCGTTATGCGTTGATTCCGTGCCAAAAGCACAGTTTATCTGACAATGGGTTTACCTGCGTGGCTCCAGCCTCCGTGCTGCTAAAAAGTGTTCTTGTTTCATGTATCAACATATTGTTAATATTGTTGTGACCTGGGGTGTACCATATAACAGTGTGGGACTATTTTATCAGGATTGCCAGGGTAGTCCTGGGGTGGGCAGCGTGTCGCACCACATTAGGGTACTTCCAATATGGGGAGGAGGGGTTAGATTAGAAATTGGTATCATAACCATACGAGTGGGCGTAGTACTGCTAGTAATAATACCAAATGTGTTTTATGCCCTAAGTCCCTGATTTTCATATTATAAAGATTATGTGTGTTGAATACAAATGTTTCTGCATACATCCTATGTGAAGTCTCTTTTTTGACGCTCAGTGTATTTATCGCGAGTGGCTGCTGTGCCTTTGCTTTACGCATTGTCTTTGAATTAATGATGCTATCTTACTGTCAGCTCACATTGTGTACAGAAATATCGTTAGACATGGCATGTGTTAGCGAATCCACTACATTGTATCTTATGCATTTTCATGGTCAATACTGACCGAATAAAGTTTCTTGACTGACATGGCCTACTCACACAAGTGAAGTACCATTTTTATCGGGAGACTGGGGGGAATGCTGGGTTGGTGAAAGTTTGTGGCTCCCCGCAGATTCCAGAACTTTCCTTCACAGAAATATGAGGAAAATATGTTTTCTGACGAAGTTTGAGATTTGCAAGGTATTCTGGGTAACAGAACCTAGTGAGAGCCACACAAGTCACCCCATCCTGCATTCCTCAGGATGTCTTGTTTTCAAAACTGTACAGGTTTGCTAGGTTTCCCCAGGTGCCGGCTGAGCTGGGGTCCAAAATCCCCAACTCGGCACTTTGCGAGAAAAGGGTCAGTTTTGAGTGGAAAAATATGATATGCCCATGTTGCGTTTTGGGACATTTACTGTCGCGAGCACTAAGCCTACTCACAATAGTAAAGTACCATTTTTATCGAGAGACTTGGGGAATTGCTGGAAGTGTGGAAATTTGTGGCTCCCTGCCGATTCTATAACCTTCCTTCACTGAAATGTGAGGCAACTGTGTTTGTTTTCAGTGGCGGCTCCTCTATGGGGGCGTTTGGGCACCGCCTCCTGCTTTCTCGCCGTGCGAGAAGGCAGAAACAAATAGTAGTTATTGCCGTAATAACTACCATTTGTTTCTTCCTTCTCGCACGGCGAGAAAGCAGAAGTTCCTGGTTGGGGGTGGATGGAGTTGCTCGACGGCAGGGGGGAGTGGCTTTCCCACTGTTGTTCATAATGACTGTTTGGGCAGCCTGAGGCCGCCCAAACAGTCAGTATGAACAACAGTGGACAAGCCACTCCCCCCTGCCCTCGAGCAACTCCGCCCACTCTCCCTGTTCTCTCTGTATGCTGCAGCATACAGAGAGATAATGACGCGGGTGGGGCAGCGGCTTCACGAATCAAAAAGGCAGCGGTGGAGGGGAGGGAGGCTGCCTGCCGCCTTCCCGATGACGTGCACAGTGCTGCAGGAATTGAAAACCAGGACGGCGGTAGTCGGTAGTCTCGGGACGGTAAGTATACTTTAATTTATATATATATATATTTGTTTCCATTAAACCCCTCCCGCCTCCCCCCTCATCCCCTCCGGTCGTCGGGACCCCATTTTCCCCACCACCCCCACCCGCCCGTAATGCCGGCCATGACTGAGTGAAGCATAGCATTGGATCTGGGCCTTGTTAGGCCCTCTAAAATTGACCCAATACATCATGCTCAGCTCTCTATTTGACTCCCAAATAAAGAAATATGATTCAAAACTTTCAAGTACGTTATAGAGCAATCCCAGATAGTAACCAGGCACGTTAGCTTATCAGTGAATCTTGAACCAGGGGAAGAGATCTTTTTAAACTACGTCTGATCCAGCAAACACCCACATGGCTCCATTAAATATGCCTTCCACAGTGCTGTGCCCCCCTCTGCAGTGGAAACTTGAGCTTGGTCGGGGACACACAGGCAGTAGAGCCCCCAGGGACAAGTTCTCTGGTGTCCTCATGCGACCCTCCCCGTCCTAGGCATTAACCCCCTCCTGGGCCCCAGCCCCCTCCTGCCGAGGAAAACAATATCTCCCAGCTTCTTCCAGAGCCCCATGCAGAAACCGTGTTCTCACGTTCACAGCAGAGGCTTTCACATGTTTTTCGAGTCAAGAGCCCCCGTTGGAAATTCCATTTGCCCAGTAACAAAGGGTTCCTACTGTATCAAGCATGTTTTTTTTTAAAAAATACGTGGGTAGTGGGTAATGGCTATTGACTGGAATCTCAGAGCTAGATATTGTTCTTTAAATATGATCATTCATTTCAGCTGCCATTTCTACTTAACCAGTAGAACCTCCACTGTATTCTCCGTTGAGCACGCGCAGTTCAATGCCCCAAGTCAGATATGCTGTGAGTGGGCTGAGTAGAAACTGCTTGTAAGGCAGCAGAGGACCCGGTCTATGCTTGCTTCCATCTATTGTTGGGATATCATATGTGGCTGTGTCTTATTGAATCAGGTCTTTTGGCTTCAGTGACCTCTTGGAGCAGGGGATGTTGGCTGTCGATATATCCTTACGACGCTGGAGAACCGTTTGACCCGCTCAGATAGTTCGTTAACTTCCTTCCTGGTTTCAAAACACATTTTAGTTGCTGTTCCAGGGGCTAGTCCTGGATGCGGTGCAAAGGACTGGTCCCGCGGCTGCGTTTCCCCATGCATTCTATTGTATCTCATTAAGTGAAATTTCGGGGATGCTTCCATCAGGGGAGCTCTTCGTTGTGAACACCGACAGGCTGGCACTGTTGTGGTGTGTTGGTTTGAATTATACATTGTATATAGCGCTTATTACCCTAAGGGACTCACTGAGACTGTCTCACTGCTGTGAGACAGTCTCAGTCTCACAGCAGTGTTTAGCATGTGTCAGTTGTCGTGTTTATTGTATAATATGTCCGCTGTCTTACACTTTTCTGCAGCATCTATCTGCCAGTCATCTCTTGTCACGGTTTACAGTATGTGATTTGTCTCAGCCAGTGTACAGTGTTTACCAGTCATCGTCCCCGTGTATATAATGTAACAGATGTCTCACAACGCTGCACAGTATGCATAAGCCCTATTGTCTCAGACGTCTCACACCAGTATGTAGGTTGCCTCATACTTATTTACCGTGTCCCGCTGCACGGTACGCGACAGTTGTCTTGGCCCAGGTCACAGTACACGTCACGCCTCTTTGTTGTTGATCATCATTATTATTATTATTATTATTATTATGTTTCTTATATAGCGCCAGAATCGACCCCCGAAGGGGTATCTCCGCGCTTGCCTTGGGAACCCGTCCTGGCTTTTCCCTGTGAGATAGCCCCTACAGGGCATCCCCAAGGTGAAAGCCAGGCATCCCGCCGCGGGGGGCCGTTGTGGAGATTAAGCAAGCTTAATGCCCAGAGTTGCAGAGTGTGAACCCATGATTAGGTCAGGCACCGAAGCGAGAATTATCGAGTCCATGGACATTTGTGCTCAAGACCCTGCTGCGTCGGGAATTGAACCCTGGTCCCGGGTCTGACCTCTGCTTCAGGGTCTGCCTGCTCTAACCAGTGAGCCACACTTCTCCACACTCATCCAGCGTGTCATACGCCCTCACGTACAGTCTGTGCAAATTACCTCAATGCCTGCTTGTTTAATTTCACATAAGTACACGCCGATCGTCAGATGCCCATTGGCATAACGGAGCTCTGACACTGAGGTCGGGAGGGTAGGGGGTAACGCAATGGAATGCCATAAAGTGAAATATTGGTCTCCCGTAATCACTTTACTATGTTTGGTGGTAAGACCCAGTAGGTGACTCGTAGGCGGCAGTGGAAGAATATTGATTTTAATTCTTAGAATGTGTCAGTCGAGATGTCTAAAGGGGCTGTAAATGTATAATTGCTGTATAATCGCCTTGATGGGTAAAGGGCCTTTGGCTTGGTAGAAGTTCTTACAGGCCGTTATCACTTTACCTTCAAATATTTCAACTACCATGTCGCCAGGGGTAGCACTTTGGTAAGCTTAAGCCCCATTTCTTTTGAGACAGTGCAGTACGATAATAATGTTACTCCTCACCACTTTCAAATGTCACCAGCCACCACTGTTTGTTTTTATAAAGTTTGAGGTTTGCAAGGGATTCTCAGTAATAGAACCTGAGGAGAGTCACACAAGTCACCCCATTCTGGATTCTCCAGGATGTCTAGTCTACAAAACTGTACAGGTTTGCAGGTTTCCACAGGTGCAGGCTGAGCTATGGTCCAAAATCCACAGCTAGGCACATTGCATAAAAAAGTCAGTTTTCATGTGAAAAGTGTGATGTGCCCATGTTGCATTTTGGGCCGTTTCCTGTCCCGGGCACTAGGCCTACCCACACAAGTGAGGTTCCATTTTTATAGGGAGCTTTGGGGAATGTTAGGTGGGTGGAAGTTTGTGGCTCCCCGCAGGTTCCAGAGATTTCCATCACAGAAATGTCAGGAAAATATGTTTTTTGGACAAAGTTTGAGGTTTGCAAGGGATTCTGGGTGACAGAACCTGGCGAGAGTCACACAGTATTCCCATCTGGATTCCCCTGGATGTCTAGTTTTAAAAATTGTACAGATTTGCTAGATTTCCCTAGGTGCCGGATGAACAAGGGTCCAAAATCCACGTCTGGGCACATTGCGAAAAAAGGGTCAGTTTTGAGTGGAAAAATGTGATGTGCCCATGTTGCGTTTTGCATTAGTTATAATGGGGTATCCTAGTAACCCTCAGAACCTGGGTCCTAAAGTGAAACAAGAGTAGTGGTTCTGTCAGGGATAAGGCAATTTCTTAGTTAATCTAAATAAATCGTCAGTCTTTACATATATTTGCAGGGAAACATTCAATGATCAAATTGTTAATGATACACCACCTTTCTTAGTATTTGAAAGATTTCCTCATTTATACGTATCAATAAGGTATACTGAAGGGCTGTCCGAAACAAAAGTGATACGGAAACACATATAAGGTGAAAAGGTTTCAGTGACTGGTGGTGACAAGTGATGTGTGGATTATACCAGGATCAAAACAAATAACATATACAATACTGGAAACATAAATTATCATCAGTCCATTTGAGGTTCATTAGTCAAAACTAAATGCATTCTTTTTCTTTATATGTTGTAACTTGTCATGGACGGATTGATTTGAATAACGTCGACGTTTCGACCCTAAGTTGTGGTGCAGAGTTGATTGCATCCGAGGCGGGTCTTCATCAGGACAGGTGGAGTGGACAGCCTGTAATTGTAAGGCAGGAGTTTAAAATCTGTGTGTGTCTTATGGGGTTAAAAATTGTGACCATTAGCCATTTGGCCAGCTCATCTGGGAGAGGGTGATTACTTTGGCGATCTCTCTGCACTTTCGAGGACAAGGTGTCAGCCGACACCCTTCCGTGGGATTTCTGTGTTGATATTCTTTTACTGAGGTAATCTTGAGAGGTAGATATGAGGCTTACATTATCTAGCCATCCTGTAAAAAATCTCAAGGTAGAGGCCTAGTGGTATTGTACGTACCTTTTATTAGATGAGTACCAATATCTTCACCAGCCGGTGAAGGAATAAGAGAAGTGCTGCATTAGCGATCACCTGTAAAAATAAAAACGGTGGACAATCTGAGTCCATGGAACCTCCTTTGCGGTGGTTGCTCAGTTGACTAATCATGGTGGGCGGAACAAAGCTTGAGTGTAAAGAGTTGGCAATAATCAGTTAGTGAACACATCTTAAAGAACGTTTTGAAGGACCGTGATAGCTGAAGGGGCTCTAACTGTGCAGAATATATAGTCAAGTAAATACATAGGTGGCCCAATACATTGTGCGTCTAAGTCAAGAAGGCTAGAGATCTAAGTGGTTACGGTATGGTGATTGATGGAGTGACTGCGCCGACTTATATTCACGGCTAGCACCATAGTATCTTTTCAACATAAAACACTTCAAAATCCTTTTTAATTCACTTGTGCGTCAAGAATTGGGACCGTAAATTTTCACTATTTCCCAACTCACTGGTTGTTGTGCTCTTGAGGCGGAAGCCGGGAGCAAGGTATTGTTTTTAAATATTGTGTCACAGATTTCACTTGTGCTTTTAAAAACTCACGCTCTTTGGGAAATTGCTGTCCTAAGCAGCCGAGTCATTGTTGTTGCGACACCGCTCTCCAGAAACACCCCTTGGCGCTGTCGCGCTGAAACCGGAGGCCACGCCCCCTTCCGTGGCCATGCCCCCTAAAGCAACCACTACTTAAGACGCCAATTTATGGCGCCAGGTAACTCGCTGGTTGTTGTGCTCTTGAGGCGGAAGCCGGGAGCAAGGTATTGTTTTTAAATATTGTGTCACAGATTTCACTTGTGCTTTTAAAAACTCACGCTCTTTGGGAAATTGCTGTCCTAAGCAGCCGAGTCATTGTTGTTGCGACACCGCTCTCCAGAAACACCCCTTGGCGGCGTCGCGCTAAAACCGGAGGCCACGCCCCCTTCCGAGGCCACACCCCCACGGACCCCACCTGAAGCTGCATGAATTATGTGCATATTCCGGACGCGCAGCGGACGAGCGCAGCGGGCGCGACGTTTGCGCGCCTAAGGCAAGCCCTTCTGCGCCCGTCCCCACGAGGCCAGAGGCCATCCCCCCTGCCCAACTACCGAGCCACATCATTACCTACAGCTCACACTCCCTTCGGCAACTTTACCAGCCTCCGACGCCATCCTGCCTTCACGCGTGGGACCCGTCAATAAAACATCCTGCCTGCAGCAATTGCAGCTTTCATTTCTCACCCCACCCCCCTTTGAAACCAAAAACATTCTCTATGCTACTGCTTAACTGTCGCTCACTCCCCAGACATTCTACGGAAATCCACCTTATGCTAGAGGAAATTAACCCAGATATTCTCTTTGCCACAGAGACGTGGTTACATGACCATTCGGAACCTGATCTAGTACAAGCTCTCCCGCCTGAATATCAAATTTGTCGCCTCGACCGCAAAAAGGGAACCGGAGGTGGCCTAGCAATAATCCATAAAGCTATTTACGAAGTTGCCAGCACCCCGGTGCTCCTCCCAGATAGTGAATGTCTCTCCTTCTCTATAAAATTCAGCCCTATTCATACCCTCTCCGGTATACTTATATACCGTCCGCCAGGACCCCAGGGCCCTTTCCTTTCAAAACTCGCCCCTACAATTGCGGACCTGGTGCTCAGCTTTGCTAACTACACAATCATGGGAGATCTCAACATCCATCTGGATGACCCGACCGACCCCTCTGCCAGAGAACTTACATCAAGCCTACAAGCCTTGGAGCTACATCAACTTGTCCTCGGGCCCACACATCAAAAAGGGCATCTCCTAGATCCCATTTTCAGTAACTGTCCCAACCTTCTTACCAAAAACCCCTCCCCACTGCCCTGGTCTGATCATTTCCTCATCCCATTCACTTGGACCCCCCCCTACCTCCCTCCTTCAAAACCCCGACGACTCTGCTATCAAGGAACTGGCAAAAAATCCCCCTACCCGAATGGCAAACCTCCTTACAATGTACGAAACCCCCTAACTCATCGCACCCCATTCAGGGGAACGATGACTATAACAGGTGGATCACCAACTCCTTAAATCTGGTACTCCCCATGAAAAGTCTTCGTCCCAAGCGGGGCAATCCAACTGCCCCATGGTACACAGACGATCTACGGAAGGCCAAACGCGCCTGTAAGCAGATGGAAAGAAAATGGCGCCTTCACTACTGCCCTGCAGATAAAATCAGTTACAGAGCAGCTATTAAAAATTATAAAGCAGACATCCAACAAGCTCAGGCCTCATTCTACGAACAAAAAATAGACAATGCGGCGAATAAACCCAAGGAGATTTACCGTATTGCCAAAACCCTCCTGCGACTTCCTGAGACTCCTAAAGTCCACAACAACACCCAGAACCATTGCGAGGAAATAGCGGAATTCTTCCATCAAAAAATAGAATTGATCAATTCCTCCTTCCCCCATCCCACCTCCCCGCCCAGAGACCCTACCAACATTGACCCTATGGTAGCCCCACCCAGTGTTCTCAACAACTTCCCAGCTCTTGACAAAATCAATCTGGAAAAGTATATGAGAATGGTAAAATCTGGATCCCCAACCGACCCAGCCCCTCCCAGGGTTCTCACCCAAATAACCAGCCAGATTTCACCCACCATCCAAGCTCTGCTCAATTCCTCCCTCAATACTGGCATTGTTCCCCCCTATGGAAGAGAGCCATGGTCAAAGCACTATTAAAGAAACCTACTCTTGACCAATCAAACCCTTCCAACTACCGACCCATCTCCCTTCTACCCTGGCTCAGCAAAATTCTGGAAAAACATGTCAATTCTATTCTGACAGACTTTCGAGAATCCAACAACATACTGGACCCCACCCAGACAGGTTTCAGGCCCCGCCACGGAACTGAGACTGCCCTGATTGCAGTGACGGAGGAGGCAAGAAGGATCCTGGACGGTGGCGGCTCCACGGCCATCGTCCTACTTGACCTGAGTGCCGCCTTCGACACTGTAAATCACAGCATCCTAATCCATCGCCTCAGTAGGATTGGAGTGTCAGGAATGGCGCTCACCTGGCTGGAATCATTCCTCACAGACCGATCCTTCCAGGTATTCGAAAAGGAGTTTACCTCCTCTAGTAAACCTCTTAACTGTGGAGTGCCTCAGGGCTCTTCCCTGAGTCCCACCCTTTTTAATGTTTACCTCCGTCCCCTAGCTGATGTCGTCCGCCCTTTTGGGGTGAAAATTGTCACCTACGCGGACGACACTCAGCTGGTGGTAGCACTGGACCCCCCTCTCAACTCCAACCACAGCCTACACAACTGCCTGGAAGCTGTTGCGTCCTGGATGTCGGTCTCCCATCTAAAACTTAACGGGGACAAGACAGAGGTAATGCTCCTTGGAAACAACATCTCCAAATCCATCGATACCATCTGGCCCCTCTGTTTAGGTAGCCCCCCCCAACCTAAGGATCAAATTAAGAGCCTTGGGATCTGGCTCGACCGCAATCTCACCTTCAACTACCAAGCCACCAAACTAGCCGCCATCTGCTTTGGGCTGATGAGATTGCTCCGAAAGATTCTCCCCCTTCTCCCGTTTCACTCCAGACGAATCATGGTCCAAGGGCTAATCCTGTCACGCCTCGACTGCGGTAACGCCCTATACCTAGGCGCCCCACAGTCCACACTGTCCAAACTGCAAGTTGTCCAAAACTGCGCAGCAAGAATCCTCTTGAACCTCCCTCGCCGATCCTCAGTAAAAGCCAGATTGAAGGACCTTCACTGGCTACCCATGGAAGCTAGAATAGAATTCAAGAGCATGTGCGTCGCGCACCGCTCCTACTGGGGAACAGGCCCCGCCATAAATCAACATTTGGTTGAAGCATACCATCCTCCTCGAGCCCTCAGATCCGCTACCTCCTACCTAACCTCCGTACCACGTATAAAAGAGCCAGATGCGGAGGCCGCTCGCTTTCCTACAACTTGGCCAGGATCTGGAACACTCTACCACTCACAATCAGGTCAGAATCCAACCTGCTCACATTTCGAAAACTCCTAAAAACTTGGCTTTTTAATAAATCTCACACTTAACCCACACTCTGCTCCCCCCACCCCCGCCCTACAGTTCAACCCTCTAGTTTGTCTACAGCGCTGGGACGCCTTTGGGTAGCCATCGCGCTTTACAAATTTTCATTCCATTCCATTCCATTCCAATGCTACACAGTATATAATTTTGCTTGTACTCGGAATAGGACCTACCTCTTTTTTAGCTAAGAAATAGCACAGGATGTCTTTCCTCCAAAGCGCCTGTCAGACATTTACCTCTTTGAACTGGTACGATGTCTCACGACTCGGAGCAGTCACTCCATCAATCACCATGCCGTAACCACTTAGATCTCTAGCCTTCTTGACTTAGACGCACAATGTATTGGGTCACCTATGTATTTACTCGACTATATATTCTGCACAGTTAGAGCCCCTTCAGCTATCACGGTCCTTCAAGACGTTCTTTAAGATGTGTTCACTAACTGATTATTGCCAACTCTTTACACTCAAGCTTTGTTCCGCCCACTATGATTAATCAACTGAGCAACCACCGCACAGGAGGTTCCATGGACTCAGATTGTCCCCCGTTTCTATTTTTACAGGTGATCGCTAATTCGGCACTTCTCTTATTCCTTCACCGGCTGGTGAAGATATTGGTACTCATCTAATAAAAGGTACATACAATACCACTAGGCCTCTACCTTGAGTTTTTTTACAGGATGGCTAGATAATTTAAGCCTCATATCTACCTCTCCAGATTACCCCAGTAAAAGTATATCAACACAGAAATCCCACTGAAGGGTGTCGGCTGACACCTTGTCCACGAAAGTGCTGAGAGATCGCCAAAGTAATCACCCTCTCCCAGGTGAGCTGGCCAAATGGCTAATGTTCACCGTTTTTAACCCCGTAAGACACACACAGATTTTAAACTCCTGCCTTACAATTACAGGCTGTCCACTCCACCTGTCCTGATGAAGACCCGCCTAGGATGCAATCAACTCTGCAGCACAACTTAGGGTCGAAACGTCAAAGTTATTCATATCAATCGGTCCATGACAAGTTACAACATATAAAGAAAAAGAATGTATTTAGTTGTGACTAATAAACCTCATGGACTGATGATAATTTATGTTTCCAGTATTGTGTATGGTATTTGTTTTGATCCTTGTATAATCCACACGTCACTTGTCACTACCAGTCACTGAAACCTTTTCACCCTATATGTGATTCCGTATCACTTTTGTTTCGGACAGCCCTTCTGTATACTTTATTGATACGCATAAATAAGGAAATCTTTCAAATACGAAGAAAGGTGGTGTGTCTTTACAATTTTTTCATTAAATGTTCCCCTGCAAATATATGTAAAGACTGACGATTTATTTAGATTAACTAAAAAATGGCCTTATCCCCGACAGAACCACTACTCTTGTTTCATGTTGCGTTTTGGGCCGTTTCCAGTCGCAGGCATTAGGCCTACTGTTGGACCCGGCCTCGTGGCGTGGTCCTCGCTGAGCTCCGCAGCCCCAGATCTACGGGTGGGACTGATTCCCGTCCACCCAGAACTGTACATGACACTCCTACACTGGACCTGAGACGATCCCCAGACCGCGTGCCTGCACCCGTGCACGTGACCATCAGACTCCATGTTTGGCCACCCCGGCAGGCCGGCCGCCTTCTTTCCTTTCGGCAGCCCTGGCCTCTCCTGGCTGCAACTAAGCCTGCGCGTCCGGCGCGCCCAGATCCACCCGGGGGGGTGGACGACTCACCAAGTACCCGAAACCAAGACTTCCATCACACCTCCGGCCCCCTTCCGAGGAACTGGTTTCCCTCACACCTCTGAACCATCCCTGGGGGCTGGTTTCGATGGCACCTTGGGCCTCCTAGTGAGCTGGCTCCAGGCCCTGATGGGCGTCTGGGATTCCCGGGGCGCATGGTCCAAAGCATCAAAGAACCAACCGCCCAGACGATCAGGCGCCTGGCCCTCGGACCTCCGGCCTCCTGCCTATGAGGGTCCGGACATCAAAGAACTCGTCGACTATAAGACAGCCTGCCTTCCACCTAATCGGCAGTTGTATCTTGGACAAGAAAGCCCTGCTGATCTGATCGCGGCTGACTTTAAGGAGAACAAACTCTGACCTACCGAGCCCTGCTGACGTCGTCGCGGCTCCCTCTAGAACCTACGGAACGGAACCATCGGAGTCCTGCTGACGCTGTTGCGGCTCCCTCTCGAAGCACAAGACCTGAACCATCGGAGCCCTGCTGACGCTGTCGCGGCTCCCTCACGAAGCACAAGACCTGAACCATCGGAGCCCTGCTGACGCTGTCGCGGCTCCCTCTCGAAGCACAAGATCTGAACCATCGGAGCCCTGCTGACGCTATCGCGGCTCCCTCACGAAGCACAAGACCTGAACATTGGAGCCCTGCTGACGCTGTCGCGGCTCCATCTGCTTACGAGTACGACGGAGTACTCCTGCCCAAGCCCTGCTGACCTCGTCGCGGCTTGACGAACTCTCTGGTCCGGCTGGACCACCGACGCTACCCTCACGATCATCTTGACCCCGAAGTGAGTAGGACAGCAAGTCCCATCGCCAGCCCCCGTACCCCCCCAGTTCGAGGATTGAGAACTGTGCGCAGGGTACGTGGCGTGCCAGCTGGCCTCCTAAGACTGTCCCCCTTCCCCGATCCCTCGTTACGAGACTTTCGTGATCCCTCGATCACTGTGTATTGCTCCTTACTTTAATCTTGATAAAGTCTGCCTTGATAAAAAATCACGGTGTAGTGTCCGTTCATAAGTGTGGTGTGTCGACAGTGTGTACGATCAGTCCTCCCCGGTGGGGACTCCCCCTCGATAAGACTCGGCAGTAATTGTGGGAGAGGAAGTTCCAGGTGGTTAGGAGAATCCTCTTGACCCCTGGGGTCTCCGCCTTCCAACACCTACCCACACAAGTGAGATACCATTTTTATCGGGAGACTTGGGGGAATACAGAATTATAGCACAAGTGTTATTACCAATTGACTTTAGATGCCTTTCTCCCTTCCAAATGTAAGACAATGTGTAAAAACTGAGTCCCTTTGAGAAATATATATCAAAAGGAGGGGAAGTGGATCAAATCAAGATCCAAGGGCTCAAATTACCATTCGTGAAAATTTCAGAATGGAAGGTCCAGCCACAGTCAGAGCCCAAAGGGACAATGTCGAGCAAAGATAGACTATACTGTTCCTACAAATCAGAAGTAAAGAGAAGTAAGATGAGGTAAAGGTATGGTCACAAGGAGGGTAAGGGTAGTGCTCTGTGGAGGACTACTCTGGGTATCCACTATGTTGGTAATAATGGCCTCACACACCCTTGCGAGTGTCATGCTTCATCATTGGCGTTTGCTCCTCGTTGGGCAGGCGGTGCAATGCCCAACGGGCTCACCTCTGGGAGGGGCTCTTTAGCGGAGATCTTTTTACCAACTGCCTACAGGTGAAGTGTGGGTGAGGGGCCAGAAAGGAAGGGATAGTGTAATACGTGAGTTAAAATGTGGCACAAGGTACCGGAGATCAATTTATTCTGGTGGTCCCTTGCCACACTTCACCTGTAGGCAGTTGGTAAAAAGATCTCCGCTAAAGAGCCCCTCCCAGAGGTGAGCCCGTTGGGCATTGCACCGCCTGCCCAACGAGGAGCAAACGCCAATGATGAAGCATGACACTCGCAAGGGTGTGTGAGGCCATTATTACCAACATAGTGGATACCCAGAGTAGTCCTCCACAGAGCACTACCCTTACCCTCCTTGTGACCATACCTTTACCTCATCTTACTTCTCTTTACTTCTGATTTGTAGGAACAGTATAGTCTATCTTTGCTCGACATTGTCCCTTTGAGAAATGTCAGCTAATTCCCATGCTGGGTATGGGTACCCACAATTTTGGAGATGTGAAATAACTACTGCTTCTAAACTCTGTATTGTTTTCCCATTTTGGAAATACGTAGGTGGCCTTGATACTTATTTTTCACTCTTTTTATTTTACCAAATGAATTGCTAAATACCCGGTACACAATGAAAACCCATTGCAAGGCGCAGCTCAGTTATTGGCTCTGGGTACGTCGGGTTCTTGGTGAACATACAAGTCCAATATATCACCACAACCAGAAGGATCCAGCAGATGTAACAGTATATTGCTTAAAAAAATCTACCATGTTTAGAAGAAGTTATAGGTGAGAACTGTGACACAAACGGCTGTTTTTTCAACTCAATTTCAATATTTTGTTATTTCAACTGTTATTTCTATATGAAAACCTTGAAGGATCTACACGCATGACCACTTGCCAAATTCAAAATTGTGAATACTTTTCAGAAATGTATAGCTTTCCGGGATCCATTATTGGTTTTATATCATTTTCTACCACCACACTCCTGCATGTGTAACAATTATGACTATTCCAGACCCCCAAAGCTATCAGAATGGCTTGGGTGGCAGATAATAGTCATTATTATTGTATTTAAATTATTAATTAACTGTTGTTCTGGTCATCTCTAAATTAGCCAGACATCGCCACCTCGTGAAAGACTGTCACAAGCACAAGCACCAGAGTTCACAATTAAGTGGCAAGCACAAAAAACCACCAGCTCAAATTAAGCACTGAATGGTGTTGTGCAATAAGAGAACGACGTTGTTATAGAAGAGGGCAAAATGGCAGGGATGAGAGTGGTGGGGGAGGAGCCAATCCAGAGATGAACCCTCACTTGACTCACCCACATTTGGCGCCCAATAGGAAGGGGCCTATGATCCGAACTGGGGAGAATGGGAGGGCAAGGACTTCCAGGTTGATTTGTTGGGTGAGAAATGTTGGAAATGTGATTATTAATTGGTTAAATGTTTCTATGCTTACGGGAAAAGGGGAATCTGTGTGTACTACATACACAAAGATAACTTACACAATAGTGAAGGACATAAGCAATAGCTTGAAATCACCAACTTAGGGGAGAGAAGTAACCATAAGAACATTTGGGCCTCACTTCACGTCAAGGAGTTGAACTCACCCATCAAGAGAAGCTCAATATGGAACTACGTAAAAGCTCCTCTGCTGGATATTATATGCATGTAGGAAACTCACCTGAAGAGGAGTAACCAGAAGAGGATGGGACTAAAGTTATATCCCAATGCTTCTCCATCGGCAGGGTCTAAACATAATCCAATGGTGATGTTCATGAAAGAGGACCTCCTGTTTACATTAAACAAAACTGATAAAGAAGGCTTACATCTGATACAAAGGGAACTTCTAAGTTATAAATGAATGATAGCTACAATGTATGCTTCCAATATAGCGCAGGAGTCCTTCCTAGAAAACCTTTTATGAGACCCTTACTGGTTTTGCGTTTAGTGAAAGCATTCTCACTGGGGATTTTAATGCAATTCAGGACCCTGAATTAGACAGAAGACACAAGGGAACAAGGGAGTAGCATTTCTAAACGGAATAAAAGAATTAAGAATGAGAGATATATGGAGAGAGCTGCTTTTGCTAGATGCAAAGTATACATTCCACTCACATGAACAAATCTCAGTCGTGGATCGATTAAATTTTCATAAGCAATTACCTGTTTTCGGAGGCAATCACAGCTGGCATTAGCACAACACCAGTTTCATGTATCCTCGATCGTGCACCTACTCATAAAGAAAAACAGACACATCGTGGTAAGAGAGCTCCATTGTGGCGCTAAGATGCTAAGAGATGAACTATTCAGAGAAAAGTTGAGCAAGCACATAGATGATTATTTTACGTATAACAAATGTGGCGAAATATCTACTGCAACGGTATGGCCTGTCAGTCAAAGAGCTTTATTATCGGTTAAAAAACATAAAAGCGGAAAATACATGATTTGAATAAAAGAGACCTTTAGACAACAATTGAAGGTGCACATAGTTAAACAATACTCCTAGTACAGTATATAAATAATGCTTAAAAACAAGAGGTAAAAACAGGCCATTCACAATTTAAAAATGTCCTAGTGAGTTACAGGGTTGTGCTAGCACAGTTGTAGTAGCTTGTCATTTTTAATTTTAGCTCCTCTAGTACACCACATAGAAAACAGGTATCTGGAGGTCGCAAACACAGTCAAGGGGGAAGAGTCGTATTTCAATAATCAAAATACTTCCCTAAATTCCCTGAAACCCCTGGACTTGCATAACTGAAGGAGCCATTTGGCTCTGGCCTTAGTGTACAAAGGGCAGAAGAGCAGAACGTGCAGATCCGTCTCTTCAGCGATTTCACACCCTGGGCATAGGCTAGGTACATAATGAGCCATTGACCACTTGTTAGTCACTGCCCTCACTGGGAGAGTTCCGTGTCTAAATTGAACACATAATTTCTTCGCCAGTGGGGGCTGGATATCGTCCATGAATTTCTCAAGTTGGTAATTATCCTTGACCTCGAGAAAGGTGCTGATCAACCTACCCAGAGATGGTTTTGATACCATCTGGTCCATTCGATAATTTTTGAGTGCTTTGGCCAGCATCCTCATAGGGGCCAAGGCAGATGATTGTTCCGGAGATAGCCACAGGTCTCCCTTCCCCAGAGCCTGACATAGGTGTTTAACATGCTTTAGCCAAGAGATTTTCCCCACACTCCTTATGGTCAGTAGGTGCCTAAGGTCCTCCCTGTAACTTGAAAGCTCAGGCGTGGACCAGAGTCTCCTCCTATACAATAAAGGACGATTAAGGATAACCTCCTGTATGGGGGCCAGGCCCAAGTCGAGCTGTAGCAGAATCAAGGGTGTGCTCTGTGGGAGTCTCAGTAGGCGCCTAATAAAGCTATTCTCAGTAATAGAGAGCGAGGAGGCGTTGGCGTAGCCCCATAGCTCTACACCGTAGAGCGCCCCACCTCTCGCCTGTGCTTTAAAGATTTCCACTGCAGGTCCCAAGATTTTGGATGAGCACTCGTTATGGACCTTTAAGATTCCTCCCGCGGCTTGGGCCAACTTCATATTTGCCTTGGCTATGTGGGACCCAGATTCCATCTTGTCATTCAGTGTTACCCCTAAATATTCAAAAGTGGAGACTCTTTCAAGCACCGTGCCATCCAGATGTGGACGGGGGCAGTTGGGTGATTTGGGATTAAAAACCATGAATTTGGTTTTAGAGAGGTTGATCTCCAGGTTTTTTATTCTGCAAAAGGAGCAGAAAGCCTCCAATGTTCGCTGTATACCCGTGGCAGATTTTGATAACAAAAGGGTATCATCGGCAAACATCAGGGCTGGTATCTTTCGGGCTGCTAATCCGGGAGAGTCTAAGTCCCTCGCGCCCAGTAGATGTTTGATCAAACCATTGAGGAACAGAGAGAAGAGCGTGTGGGCTAACACGCACCCCTGCCTCACCCCTTTTTCCACCGGGAAAGCGGCCAAAAGCTCCCCATTCCTCCCGTACCTCACCCTTGCAAAAGTGCCCTAATGCAAGCGTTTTAATAATTGGCACAGATAGACTGGGGCGCCCATCTCCAACAAGATCAACCATAGCTTCTCCCTCTGGACCAGGTCAAATGCGGATCGAAGATCTACAAAGATCAAATACAAACTACCGGCCCCCATAGTCACCGTCTTCCAGTAGACCAACTGTAGTCTGAACAGTTGGTCGATGGTGGAAACTTTAACGCGAAAGCCCGCTTAAAGGGAGGTCAGGATGTGATGATCCTCCATCCAACACTACAACCTTGTTAGTAAAATGCGGGCGAACAATTTCTGCAAGACGTCAATAAGACTAATGGGGCGGTGGTTGACCGGGTCCAGCGGGGAAGCCTTTTTGTGGATAGGAATAATATCTGCCCCCAGCCAAGTTGGAGGAATTTCCATGCCAAGGAGAATGGCGTTAAAATATAGACAAACATAGGGAGCCCAAACCTTTTGCTCACTCAAAAACAAATCTCCCGGTATGGGATGCCTCCAAGGTTGTAATAAGGGGGAGATGTATAGCATTCGTAGCCCACCTTAAAAGAATTAGAAATGTAGAAATAATTGTCTTTTATTATTTTAGAATATTTATATTACATATCATGTTTTAAGTGGTTTAAAGACCAATGGTATAAATAAACTTTATTTTTTTACTTGACTTGACTTGAGAAATACAAAAGATAGAAAAAGAATGGTGGGAGGTGGAGGCTGAATATAGGTCCAATCCTTCCATTCAGTTGTGGTGTAGGTTGGTGGCACATCGCTGTGAGCTGCAAGTTGCATTTGCTAATAGGGTGGAACTGATGCTCTTATATTTAAAACACAGGAGATATGTGTCTGGAGATCTAGTGGGCACACCTCTGGCAAGGCTGTTGGGTCCTAAGTGAGCAAGGGAACTCATGAAAGTGGTACATTCAGCGCTTGGCAGACATGTCAGCAACAGGATAAACTAGTGGAATTTCATTATTTTTATACGTTCATAAGTCCCTTTACATGAAAAGAGCCCACTCTCTATATTCCAGAAGACCCACATTAAAATTGCTCAGTTACCTACTATAACGCCAACTCAAAAAGAGATGCTTAAGATGCCAAGAAGTGAGGAAGAGGTAAAAAAGTTAAATCCTCGCGTTAACACAGTAATGGGTTCTTGGGTACGTTTTAAAAAAACTGTAATGATAAACTGACCCAGAGGCTAATTTACCTCTTTAATCACTGTTCAGAAACAGGAGAACTTACTGCACCTATGCAAGAGGAAATTATCACAGTTGTGCCTAAACCAAGGAAGGACAACAAATATTGCACCTCATAGACACTCATTGCATTGCTAGGCACAGATGCAAAGTTTTTTCCCAAAATTTAACCTACAAGATTGGATCAGATCCTACCTGAGTTGGTTTCACAGAACTAAAGTGGATTTATCACCAATAGAAAAATCACATGATACTATTCTTAAGAAATCCCACCTGGAGAATAAGACAGCTAAAAAAAATGTCAGCAGTCTTCCCGTTATTAGATGCAAAGAAAGCCTTGGAATGGTTGGAGTGGAATTTTCTGACAGAAGTGAAGTGACAAATGTGAATTGGGGATGGGGCCTTGAAATCTAAATATGATCTTTGGGAATTACAGAGCACCCAGGGGGCAAATCTCACTTAATGGAAGCTATACAATTCGAAATAGGTACCTGACAGGATGCCCCCTATCTCCACTTTCATTTACATTAAATATAGAACCCTATACGTTCATGATTCAGCAATCCAAGGAAGCTGTGGGGGTAGAGTTTGGTCCACATGAACCCAATATTATCCTCTACGCTGATGATGTCCTTCAGATTCTCGTTGCACCTGAGTACTCTTTGGCCGCCATGCTCAGTTACTTATATATAGACCAAGACGACGAACGCAACAGTCCAAACTTGGGGGTGGAATGGCTCTTTCCAATTTTAGAAAGTACCATGAAGCGACCCAACTTAGAGTTGTTCTACAGTTGTCTCATCAGGAAATAGACCTAGGTTTGAAGCATGTTTAGTATGGAATCATGGACATACCACTATTGGATCATATATGGTTACCACAGCAAATCTATATTTGATCACTCCTGTGCCACATCATTTGAAGTATGGCATAAAGTGGTAAAACAAAGAAAATTGACAAACTTCCCTTCAACTTACATCCCAGTACATTGAAACTCTGCATTTTCTCCTGCAATAGGGTGAGCAGGAGTCCCATATATGGAGGAGAGGAGGATGTCCAATGATAGCACATATGTTTGAAAAAGGTATGATCCAAACCTTCCCCCAGTTTAGGTAGGAGCTTGGTTTCGATGAGAAAGAGACGTTGTCATACACTCAAATTTACTACTGAACAGATAAGCTAGTTGAATCCACTGTACTGCGAATGATGGGTTTCAGGGGTGACTTTGTTTGCTTTATAAAATGTTAATGGTACCATCTGCAGATTCAGTTGATGCACATTGTCCTGGGAACAAACACTCCAGAAAGACATCCAGAGAAAACAATGTGAATTACTAAGGCAAAATATCCATAAAAGCTCAATGTCAAAAATAAGGAAATGCACTACAAAATGTAGGCTGCTACTATACCATGTTTAAGTCGCATATAGCTGAATACCGCTGTCGATTCCTGGAGAGGCTGTGGGTGTGCCGTACGTCCCATTGAGGGTTGGATTCCTCAGTGGTGCGACCATTCTGGGAGGAATTAGGGAGAAAATGGACAAGAGGTTTGCATGTGCAATCCCAGAGGACCCCTCAGTAATGATACTTGGATTGAAATCTACGGTATATAAATGCTTCAGCAAACAAGACTGATAACCAGTTCTTCAATGCCTGGGTGGGGCAAAACCAACACTAGCTTTGAACTGGATAAAGAAAGACTTCTCCGATAACACAATGGTATCACAGGTGGTGGTCAATGGTATCACAGGTGGTGGTCAATGGTATCACAGGTGCTGGTCAGTGGTATCACAGATCAATGGTATCACAGGTTTTGGTCAATGGTATCACAGGCGATGGTCTATGGTACCACAAGTGGTGGTCAATGGTATCACAGACAGTGGTGGTCAATGGTATCACAGACAGTGGTGGTTAATGGTATCACAGGCAGTGGTCAATGGTATCATAGGTGGTGGTCAATGGTATGACAGGTATGACAGGTGGTGGTCAATGGTATCACAGGCGGTGGTCAATGGTATCACAGGCGGTGGTCAATGGTATCACAGGCAGTGGTCGGTCGTATCACAGGCTGTGTTCAATGGTCTCACAGGCGGTGGTCAATGGTATCACAGACGGTGGTCAATGGTATCACATGTGGTGGTCAATGGTATCACATGTGGTGGTCAATGGTATCACGAGTCAATGGTATCACAGGTGGTGGTCAATGGTATCACAGGTCAATGGTATCACAGGCGGTGGTCAATGGTATCACAGGTGCTGGTCAGTGGTATCACAGATCAATGGTATGTAATATAATGTAATGTAATGTAATGTAATTTTGACTTATATAGCGCACAAATCACCCGAAGGTCTCAGGGCGCTTGCTTAGGGAACCCGTCCTGGTATTCCCCTGTGAGATACCCCGGCAGGGTATCCACAAGGTGAAAGCCAGGCATCCCACCGCGAGGGGCCGTAGTGGAGATTAAGCAAGCTATTGCCCAGAGTCGCAGAGTGTGACCCCGTGAGTTGAGTAGGCACCGGCGCGAGAATTATCGAGTCCGTGGAATTTTTGAGCCCGAGACCCTGCCGCGTCGGGAATCGAACCCTGGTCCACGGCCGCTCTCAGCCTCCGGGTCTGCAGCCTCTAACCACTGAGCCACACTTCTCCACTGGTATCACAGGTTTTGGTCAATGGTATCACAGGCGATGGTCTATGGTACCACAAGTGGTGGTCAATGGTATCACAGACAGTGGTGGTCAATGGTATCACAGACAGTGGTGGCCAATGGTATCACAGGCGGTGGTCTATGGTATCACAAGTGGTGGTCAATGGTATCACAAGTGGTGGTCAATGGTATCACAGGCGGTGGTCTATGGTATCACAAGTGGTCGTCAATGGTATCACAGGTGGTGGTCAATGGTAATACAGGTAGTGGTCAATGGTATGACAGGTCAGTGGTATGACAGGTCAATGGTATCACATGTGGTGGTCAATGGTATCACAGGCGGTGGTCAATGGTATCACAGACAGTGGTGGTCAATGGTATCACAGGTGCTGGTCAGTGGTATCACAGATCAATGGTATCACAGGTTTTGGTCAATGGTATCACAGGCGATGGTCTATGGTACCACAAGT
This sequence comes from Lissotriton vulgaris, assembly GCF_964263255.1. Classification (NCBI taxonomy): domain Eukaryota; kingdom Metazoa; phylum Chordata; class Amphibia; order Caudata; family Salamandridae; genus Lissotriton; species Lissotriton vulgaris. The sequence goes on along the minus strand of NC_141690.1, from coordinate 267,230,754 downwards.
GGTGGTCAATGGTATCACAGACAGTGGTGGTCAATGGTATCACAGACAGTGGTGGCGAATGGTATCACAGGTGGTGGTCTATGGTATCACAAGTGGTCGTCAATGGTATCACAGGCGGTGGTCAATGGTAATACAGGTAGTGGTCAATGGTATGACAGGTCAGTGGTATGACAGGTCAATGGTATCACAAGTGGTGGCGAATGGTATCACAGGTGGTGGTCAATGGTAATACAGGCAGTGGTCAATGGTATGACAGGTCAGTGGTATCACATGTGGTGGTCAATGGTATCACAGGCGGTGGTCAATGGTATCACAGGCAGTGGTCAATGGTATCACAGGTGGTGGTCAATGGTAATGCAGGCGGTGGTCAACGGTATCACAGGTCAATGGTATCACATGCGGTGGTCAATGGTATCACAGGTGTTGGTCAATGGTATCACAGGTGGTGGTCAATGGTATCACAGGTGTTGGTCAATGGTATCACAGGCAGTGGTCAATGGTATCACAGGTGGTGGTCAATGGTAATGCAGGCGGTGGTCAACGGTATCACAGGTCAATGGTATTACAGGCGGTGGTCAATGGTATCACAGGTGTTGGTCAATGGTATCACAGGCGGTGGTCAATGGTATCACAGGTGTTGGTCAATGGTATCACAGGTGGTGGTCAATGGTATCACAGGCGGTGGTCAATGGTATCACAGGCAGTGGTCAATGGTATCACAGGTGGTGGTCAATGGTAATGCAGGCGGTGGTCAACGGTATCACAGGTCAATGGTATCACAGGCGGTGGTCAATGGTATCACAGGTGTTGGTCAATGGTATCACAGGCGGTGGTCAATGGTATCACAGGTGTTGGTCAATGGTATCACAGGTGGTGGTCAATGGTAATACAGGTGGTGGTCAATGGTAATACAGGTGGTGGTCAATGGTATGACAGGTCAATGGTATGACAGGTCGATGGTATCACATGTGGTGGTCAATGGTATCACAGGCGGTGGTCAATGGTATCAGAGGCAGTGGTCAATGGTATCATAGGTGGTGGTCAATGGTATGACAGGTGGTGGTCAATGGTAATGCAGGCGGTGGTCAATGGTATCACAGGTCAATGGTATCACAGGCGGTGGTCAATGGTATCACAGGCAGTGGTCAGTCGTATCACAGGCTATGTTCAATGGTCTCACAGGCGGTGGTCAATGGTATCACAGACGGTGGTGGTCAATGGTATTACAAGTGGTGAACAATGGTATCACAGGTGGTGGTCAATGGTATTACAGGCAGTGGTCAGTCGTATCACAGGCTGTGTTCAATGGTCTCACAGGCGGTGGTCAATGGTATCACAGACGGTGGTGGTCAATGGTATCACGAGTCAATGGTATCACAGGTGTGGTCAATGGTATCACAGGTCAATGGTATCACCGGCAGTGGTCAATGGTATTACAGGTGGTGGTCAATGGTATCACAGGTGGTGGTCAATGGTAATGCAGGCAGTGGTCAATGGTATCACAGGTCAATGGTTTCCTGTCACAGGGAGGTGTAACCACCTCCCAGACAGGCTTTAGTGGTTGCACTCCAGGAGTGCTTTGAAAGTCTGCACTGGGGCGCACTTGGTGTCCCTGTGCATTGCCCAGTTCAAACCGGTTGCAGGGGCTACCTGCCCCTGCTCTGTAGCGAAAATGGACAAAGGGAAATGGGTGTAACCACCCCTTTTTCCAGACCCTCCCATAGGTGGGTCCCCAGAGTATGTCCAACTCCTTTCTTCAGTATAAGTAAGGGACCTCTGGCAACAAGACTTTAGATTATACCTGGACAAAACTCTGACACTGAATCCTGGAACTTCGACGCTCTACTCAAGACTAGAGGACGGAAGAATCTCCCTTGGGGTCAAGGAGTGACTCCCCTGCTCAAACAGGCACCAGCGAAGCATCTTGCCGGTCTGCATTTCCGAAGCTCCAGCCCGACTCCGAAGTATTTGCGACACAGACATGGACTTCCAGACTTCTCAGAGGCTGACACAAGATCCCAGCAAAGCTGAGACCCGCAGCCCTCACGAGTGACGTGGGACCGGAACTCCTGGACATCGTGCACATTTGCTAGTGCATCGACTTCCCGAGCTTTCCCAAAGTTGTGCATTGGGTTACTTATAGCCCAAGCCCCGAGCATCATCTGCTCCGAAGATTGTGGGCCTACACTCCACGAGTGTTCTGTGAGTCCGCTTCTTGCATTTCAGATCGAGGCCCCATTGCGATCCCTGGTCGACTGGTTGGTCCCCTCCAAGGTAACTCTACTTTTCCTTGGGCTTCCCTGGTTGCTTCAGACGTGCCCTGACTCCACACCATGTGCTGAGTCCCTCAGACCTTGCTGGTCTGCACCGAAACCTATCTCTGCTTTCTGTGTGGCTTGCTGTTGCCTAGGCTTGTTGGGTCCAATCCGGAAACTGACACTGCAGCACTTGACATCCTTCCTGGGACAGCTCTAATCCAGAAGCTGGTTGCCGTCAACACCTCCTGGTCCTCGTGGCTGAAGAGTCAAGCTTCACCTTCTTCACCTGCAAGCACCCCACATCGGTGGGCATCCGCCTATCGTTTTCCTGGTCACTGGCAAGTGACCCAGACTCTGTCCCCTCTGCTTTCAGGTTCTTCTCATCCTTGATCCAGGCTTGGATCACTCCGGACACTTTCCACTTGGACACCAGCAGCACTTTGCAGCAGATTGCCATTGAAAACGACGACGAAACCCACCACCAAAAAATACCTATGCACCCGGTTTCCCTGGGTGAGGTAACTCGAGTACTCCGGTGCTCCCATGGGTATTGACCCTAGAACCTCTTAGTTTTAAAGGGGTTTGCTCCAAGTCCTCTTCTAAGTGTCCTTTAACCTTAAAATTCCAACAGCGTTTTTCCCCATAGAAGTTAATGGTGATTCGCGGATGTGTTTAGACACTGCACGCGTCACCATGGGTCCCCTGTGTCACTACCTTGGGTGGTTCCTGGTGGCCCCAGCGGTTCTACAGGCTCTAGGCCTTGTCTTTATGCCAGTCGTGGTTCTTATACCACTTTCTTAATATATGGTTTTACTGTGTGCTAATTAATTTTACTGACTGTACCTTTGCCTCTAGCCTTATAAAGAGACTTGAGGAATGTGTTTAGAATAAATACATATATTTTATATATATATATATACCTGGTGTGGTTCTCCTTTCATTTGGTCATTCACGAAATTATAGACTGGAAAAACAAGCTGCTTTACATTCCTTCAAGACTTAGCCTGAAGGCTTTTCTCCACAGTTACAACTAGGATAGCTTTCTATACAGGTTTTCTTTAAACCTACCATCAATAAGGGTCGTTTGGACTGGTGCAAGGTGCCCACTAGAATAGTGGACAGCATATGCCAGGCCAACTTCTGACAAATGGTATCACAGGTGGTGGTCAATTGTATCACAGGTCAATGGTATCACATGTGGTGGTCAATGGTATCACGGGTGGTGGTCAATGGTATCACAGGTCAATGGTATCACAGGTGGTGGTCAATGGTATCACAGGTCAATGGTATCACAGGTGGTGGTCAATGGTATCACAGGTCATTGGTGTCACAGGTGGGTGGTGGTCAATGGTATCACAGGTGGTGGTCAATGGTATCACAGGTGGTGGTCAGTCGTATAACTGGCTGTGTTCAATGGTACCACAGGAGGTGGCTAATGGTACCACAGGTGGTGGTCAATGGTATCACTGGTGGTGGTCAATGGTATCACGGGTGGTGGTCAATGGTATCACAGGTCAATGGTATCACAGGTCAATGGTATCACAGGTGGTGGTCAATGGTATCACAGGTCATTGGTGTCACAGGTGGGTGGTGGTCAATGGTATCACAGGTGGTGGTCAATGGTATCACAGGTGGTGGTCATTCGTATCACTGTGTGTTCAATGGTACCACAGGAGGTGGCTAATGGTACCACAGGTGGTGGTCAATGGTATCACAGGTGGTGATCAATGGTATCACATGTGGTGGTCAATGGTATCACTGGCGGTGGTCAATGGTATCACAGGTCATTGGTGTCACAGGTGGTGGTCAATGGTTTCACAGGTCGATGGTATCACAGGTCAATGGTATCACAGGCGGTGGTCAATGGTATCACAGGTCAATGGTATCACTGGCGGTGGTCAATGGTATCACAGGTCATTAGTGTCATGGGTGGTGGTCAATGGTTTCACAGGTCAATGGTATCACAGGTCAATGGTATCACAGGCGGTGGTTAATGGTATCACAGGTCAATGGTATCACTGGCGGTGGTCAATGGTATCACAGGTCATTAGTGTCACGGGTGGTGGTCAATGGTTTCACAGGTCAATGGTTTCACAGGTCAATGGTATCACAGGTTATTGGTATCACAAGCGGTGGTCAATGGTATCACAGGTGGTGGTCAATGGTATCACAGGTGGTAATCAATGGCATCACAGGTCATTGGTGTCACAGGGGGTGGTCATTGGTGTCACAGGAGGTGGTCAATGGTATCACAGGTGGTGGTCAATGGTATCACAGGGGTGGTCGCGCTGTCCCATGGAGCTCTTGACGCATAAGTTGGAGGGCTCCCACTTGGAATTTAGGGATACGTGGGAGACCTTCGCAGATGTGCTTAATGGTGGTCGTTCACATTATTTATGTCCATCCAAATGGAGATCCATTGGAACCCTTGACCTTGATACATGAACGGAGACTGCTGGTTTTGGTTGCAAGGCATCTTTCACTGATCCATAATGTGGATGTGTAATACTACTGGGAATTGGGGAAGGGATCTACATGTTATGTGTTTACAGTTGTATGGGGACCAATGGACAATAAAATATTCAATAAAAAGAAATTTGATAAAATATCAATTTTTTTTCTTACGAAATACACAGTCGCCAAACATCAGCCTGTCATTTTCAGTGAGTACTCACATCTGCAAATGCCTCACATGGACAGGTTTTGCCTCAAATGCTTAGGTACTACACACATAGGCCATGAGTTGTTCACCATACATACAGAGGATGTCTATAATGTGCCACAAACGCTCACCATTGTACCAGGCCCACCACTGTGCCAAGGCTGGACGCCATAACGGCCATAATGACCACCATATATCAGTCCTGGCTACTATCAGGCAACAGGCACCATTATGTAGGGGATGGGTAAAAGTACGTCAGTCATGCTGTTAATATGTAGTGATGACTGCCACTATTTCACCACTAGACCGAAATAGTCCAGGATGACCATTGGCACTATTATGCCGTGATCGGACACGGCTGTGCTAGAGATGTACGTCTTATGATTAAGGGTTGCATATACTTCTGGGGGTCCTTGACACCAGGCATAGCTTCTTGAGAGAGATTGATGTTTATCAGGGAGGGACACAGTGTCACACGCAGAGATACACATAAATGTGCACACTTGCATACAAACGCAGATGAATGCACACGAGGCATTAACTGTCTCAACTCTGGACCCATAATCCACTGCCTTCAGATCTTGGGCAATCATGTACCCAACTAACCCATTTTCACCTTGTTGGTCAGCACTGGTGAGTGCTCAGGCTACCGCGTGTATTATTCTGCACACACAGTGCAACTGTTGCGGCTTAGATTGGGAGTAGTTACAGACGGTCATGAAGCAGATGTTATAGGCTGACTCTCAGTGTGTTTGAGTGGTATCATGAGGCCCTCCCACTAGCTAGGTGCGATTCTAAGGGTTTTCGATGAGCAGTGCTCTTTTCATAAATATGCACACACCCTCTGAATGAGGTACTGGTCTTGGCTTTTCCTCTGAGAGCTACCTGTAGGGTGCTGGTGAGCGAGCAATGGCTCCCGAGCTGCTCATTGGACACCCCTGCGTTAGTCTCACGTGTGATGCGTGACACTTGGCAGGACGGTAAATTCAGGTTTAGTGCTGCGTTGAAATCCTGCCCACTGGTGAAAGACTTCTTTCTGAGGAACGCTCCTCGGGCATTCAGACCCGTCTGTGCCACCATGACTCAGCGCAGTTCCGGCCTGCAGAAGTCTTTTTTTTTTCCTGTAGACTGCAGGAATTTCCTCGGTGCTTACAGAAGCTGTCAGAACTCGGCGATAACGGAGCAGTTATCTAAATATCTCGGCTTTCGTGGCATTTAGACGAGGCCTTGGAGATTAAAAGTGCGTTTCCTGTGGAGGTTGATGACGTAGCAGGGCCCTCGGTGCGCGCCACCGTGGGTGGGTTCACCGGATGCTGACGGAAGAATGAATGCTTGAGTGATGATGATGGGTGTGGGCAATACAGTGTGAAACACAAACACCACAACAGAGAGAGAGGGGAGGGAGGGAGAGGAAAGGAATCTGACGAACAGGAAGGGATGCAGGAGGGGAGGTAGAGGTGGGAGGGAGGGAGAACAGCATACTCCAGACATGGAGGGAGGGGTGAAGAAATGAAGGAGGTAAAGCAGGCTTGGGGGAGATGTGGAGACACTGTCGCGAGGGAAGAAAGATGAATGGGAAATGAGAAGTGGGAGGGGCAGACAGAGAAGTAGGAAGAAAATGAGGGAGCAAAACAAGGAAAGAAGTCATAAATGAAAGTGAGGGAGGGCGAGAGGGTGCATGGGCATGAGGAAGGAAGAAGGCCTCAGCCCAGATACTGTGGGAAAAGCGTGGTTTCCATGCCAGCTGCCACACAGGTGCACCAAGATCACACTGGGAGACACAATACATGCCTGGGGTGGAGGAATGGGGAGGCTCAGAAGTTGTCTCTGGCTCGGCTCTGGGCTCTCAATGAAGACCGAGCCAGAGACGAGCCAAGGCCCTGCTGCAACTCTCCCCCTCATTATGCATCTTTTTGTCACTTTGCAGGGCGCCGCTGGTTTCGTTTACTAAGAGAGGCTGATGCACATTATGAGCATGAATTAAATAGAAATGTGTTTTTTAGGTCGAGCAGACCTACATTCAATGCGTAAGAATTGATGGTGTCTGCTTTAGACCTATTGTCACCCGTATTTAGGAATGAATGAAGATACGAGTCAGACGCGCGCTTTTGCAGTCTCAGTTTTGACCGCGGGAGTGCGCGTCTGAGCCTCGCTTGCCCAGACGAACTCCTAGCCCCTGCTTTCGCTTCGCTCGCATACATTAACGGCGCACACACACACACACAGACACAGCCAGCCCCCACCCCTCTGCATGCACACACACACAGGCGCGCTCATGCACACGCAGGCACACACATACAGGCACACAGCCCCCCCCTCCTCCTCACCTCACCAGAGTCGGACTCGGGCTCGCACCATCTGCCAAGGGAGCCCCGCAGAGCACTCGAGCTCCTCTGCCACTCTACTAAGAAGCGGAGCTCTCCCCATAGGCATGTGGGCCCGCAGTCTCCCCGCTGGTCTTCACCCGGGCCCCCTCCTGGGACCCGGGACTTCATGCGGCACTTCTCTTCTCCGGGCTCGCGCTCGTCAAAACGAAACTGGAGTGGCGCGCATGCGCAGGCAGCCCCCGCCCTTCCACTCCTCACAGGCCGGTGAAGAGCTGATGGTAGCGCAGGACTGGTTTTAAATTTGAGAATAGTGCACCTAAGAGGACCGACATTGCGCTCGAATTGCAGGTCCTATACAACCGACTTTGTGGTAGGTTGGTGGGATGCGTGTACTTGCTTGATGGTCATGCACAGGACATGATCGTTTTTGGTCTGTGGCAGTCTTTCCTTGTAGCACTTCTGAGAGCAACACCAAGCTATTCTGAGGTACACACAACGCCCTGAGACCTGTCTGACGGTGGTGGGGGGAGGAGAGATTAATGATGTTATTTGCTTGTAATGTAGGGACGGAGACATCAATATACCTGGCTCCAGTCCGAATTAGTGGGCAGGTGTCCAGTTTGCACCCTCTGCCAACCGACAACCTCTGCTGAAAAATCAAGTGCTGATTACGTATCAAAACGAAGCATTCACACCTGCAGAGACGATTGGTCGGTTCATTTATGGGCCGAGACAAACTGGCAGCATATGAGGATGCCAGTGCGTCGATGTGTGCGCTGAGCGCGTGAAGGTCATGTGAGCCCGTTTTCATGCACACGCTTGTGTACTTGTGTGTTAGTGTATCAACTGCTCCCAGATAGTGAAATAGTGAAAAATGGCTAATGTCCTGCTTATGTTAACTATCCCCTTTGTGTGTATCATTCTCTCGTTTCTCCGCAATGCTGCCCTCCTTCGGGGCGGAACACAATTGTCTGTAGAGTTTATCAACAATTATTCTTTGTTTTGGCTGGTTATTTATCTTGCAACAAAGGATGTTTATTTTGTAAGATTCAAGGCGGGACAGGTCTGTAATTGACCAGCGTCCCTTAGAGATGTCCCACTGCCACAATAATATTCAAAGTGCCGCTGCTTCATCACATATCAATTGTGTGAAGCCAGTGAAAACGTTTGTGCCAATACCTTGGTTTTGGTGTAAAAGTTTAAAGGACAGCACATGATGTGGGAATGTGTTCAAGCGCAATGCTACTTTTGCCAAAATGTGTTTCTAAAATAGGAATCGGTCAAGAAACACAAGGAAATGACCTCAACAACAAAAACAGTGTATTAAACTGAACACACCTCTCGGGGGCGTAGCTTTGCCAGTAAGGGTGGCTGGATTCAGATTTTTCAACAACCACACTGGCTTATGATGTTAAAATGCATTATCGGACAAGCAGGGCGCATACGAGGGGCTAAAAGTGCGGTGGTATTGGAGACTCACCCTCACATTCTCACATCCTCACACCCCTCACCCTCACAACCCTCTCACCCACACTCACCCTCACCCCCACACACCCTCACCCTCAGAAACCACATCACTCAGGGACACCACCACATCACTTAGGGGCACCACTCAGGGGCACCACCACATCACTCAGGGACACCACCACATCACTCAGGAACACCACCACACCATTCAGGGGCACCACCACATCACTCAGCGACACCACCACATCACTCAGCGACACCACCACATCACTCAGGGACACCACCACATCACTCGCGGACACCACCACATCACTCAGGAACACCACCACATCACTCAAGAACACCACCACATCACTCAGGAACACCACCACATCACTCAGGGACACCACCACATCACTCGGGGACACCACCACATCACTCTGGGACACCACCACATCACTCTGGGACACCACCACATCACTCTGGGACACCACCACATCACTCTGGGACACCACCACATCACTCTGGGACACCACCACATCACTCAGGAGCACCACCACATCACTCAGGGGCACCACCACATCACTCAGGGACACCACCACATCACTCAGGAACACCACCACATTACCCGGGGACACCACCACATCACTCAGGGACACCACCACATCACTCAGAAAGACCACCACATCACTCAGGGACACCACCATATCACTCAGGGACACCACCACATCACTCACAGACACCACCACATCACTCACAGACACCACCACATCACTCGGGCACACCACCACATCACTCAGGCACACCACCACATCACTCAGGGACACCACCACATCACTCAGGGGCACCACCACATCACTCAGCGACACCACCACATCACTCAGCGACACCACCACATCACTCAGGGACACCACCACATCACTCGCGGACACCACCACATCACTCAGGAACACCACCACATCACTCAAGAACACCACCACATCACTCAGGAACACCACCACATCACTCAGGGACACCACCACATCACTCGGGAATACCATCACATCATTCGGGGACACCACCACATCACTCTGGGACACCACCACATCACTCTGGGACACCACCACATCACTCTGGGACACCACCACATCACTCTGGGACACCACCACATCACTCTGGGACACCACCACATCACTCAGGAGCACCACCACATCACTCAGGGGCACCACCACATCACTCAGGGACACCACCACATCACTCAGGAACACCACCACATTACCCGGGGACACCACCACATCACTCAGGGACACCACCACATCACTCAGAAAGACCACCACATCACTCAGGGACACCACCATATCACTCAGGGACACCACCACATCACTCACAGACACCACCACATCACTCGGGCACACCACCACATCACTCAGGCACACCACCACATCACTCAGGGACACCACCACATCACTCAGGGGCACCACCACATCACTCAGGGACACCACCACATCACTCAGGAACACCACCACATTACTCTGGGACACCTCCACATCACTCGGGGACACCACCACATCACTCAGGGACATGACCACATCACTCAGAGGCACCACCACATAACTCAAGGGCACCACTCAGGGGCACCACCACATCACTCAGGAACACCACCACATCACTCGGGGACACCACCACATCACTCAGGGACATCACCACATCACTCAGGGACATCACCACATCACTCAGGGACACCACCACATCACTCAAAAAGACCACCACATCACTCAGGGACACCACCACATCACTCAGGGACACTACCACATCACTCGCAGACACCACCACATCACTCGCAGACACCACCACATCACTCGCAGACACCACCACATCACTCACAGACACCACCACATCACTCGCAGACACCAGGGGCACCACCACATCACTCAGGGACACCACCACATCACTCAGGAACACCACCACATCACTCAGAGGCACCACTCAAAGACACCACCACATCACTCAAGGGTACCACTCAGGGACACCACCACACCACTCAGGGACACCACCACATCACTCAGGCACACCACCACATCACTCAGGGACACCACCACATCACTCAGGGACACCACCACATCACTCAGGGGCACCACCACATCACTCAGGGACACCACTACATCAGTAAGGGACACCACCACATCACTCTGGGACACCACCACATCACTCTGGGACACCACCACATCACTCAGGAACACCACCACATCACTCCGGAACACCACCACATCACTCAGGGACACCACCACATCACTCTGGGACACCACCACATTACTCTGGGACACCACCACATCACTCTGGGACACCACAACATCACTCTGGGACACCACAACATCACTCTGGGACACCACAACATCACTCTAATACACCACCACATCACTTAGCCCAACCACATCATCACTCAGCACCACAACAGCACTGTCCTTGCTTGCTACCAACAGCATTGACATACCCAATAGGACTCGCATTAGGAAAGTGTAAGCTATTGGCTTTGTGAATAACAATGCTAATTTATATATTTTCAAAGCCAACACAGATTAAAAAAAATGTAATTTACAATACCAATAGCTCACACTTTCCTAATGCGAGACCTATTGCATTGCAAATGCTTGTTTTCTTTGGACATTGAAAGTGAAAATCTCTCTAGCAGACATGATGGGGTTTTGAAGGCTCCTTTCTCTCTGTATCCCGGCTCTGTGGCAGCTCTCCCTCCCTCTCTGCAGACAGAGATCGAAGACATTCACAGCTGCAGCAGCATCGCTAACAGAGCACACTGCTGCCAGATCAGAGCTGGCCTCCTGGCACAGCAGGGTGCAAAAGTGATGGGTGGAAGGCTTGAACTAATCTCAGCCACTGGCAGTCACTTGGTGTTGGGCCGGAAAACCCTCTGCATGGCAATAGAAATGCCCCCCCCCCCTTCCTGGAGTGCCCAACCCTACTGTTTTCTGGATCCCTAATGCTGATTTTCATTGTCAAAGGTGAACATAGATCATACTTGTGTGGGATGACTTAGTCCTGTCTCATAGCTTGGTCTTCTCGTACTGGGAGGGGCCCCCAAGGCGCTACCCTCATAGTGGTGGATGCTACCGCCTTCCTCAGGAGTTGAGCAGCCCCAGCGCGGTGGTGGCAGCATACAGTGTAGTGATCAGTAGTAGTGAACATTCTGAGTCACTGGAGTGGGTCCTACAGGCTCACTGCTGTGTGCTTAACTCAGCCTTGGCTTACATCACGTTTGTTATGGAGCGTTGTGCAGCGCAGTGCAGGATTAGTGACTCCACAAGGTGCAGTGTGAGGATGGAGCAGTACTGTGCAGTGCGTGTGTGGCTATGCACTGGGTGTATGTATGCAGAGAGGAGTACATTATATGAAAGATGTAGTGCTGTACTATGCAAGTATGGATAAAGCATGTGCTGGGAGTATGTGTGCTTGCGGGGAGTACAGTATCGAGGGTGAAGTGTTGTGCAGCACACGTGTGTGTATTGGCCGTTTGTGTGTTTGTAAAGAGCACACCCTTGTCAAATATAGAAAAGTTTCAGTGCTGAACAGGGCGCACAGACTAAGTGTGTGTGCTTGATGCACGGGCACATGTAAGGGTACATTGCATGAAGGTATAGCTTGATTCCAGTGACACAGTGTGCGGTAAAGTAGCAAAGCAGAACCCCCGATACGCCGCCGGAATAGGAGCAGGGAGGCCGAATACAATGATACAGATGATGTGAAAAAATTCTCAGGCTTAAACATACATATGAGCAAAGAACGCCAATTGAAAGAGCGTTTTTGAATTAAATGCCAGTCAACTAAATCTGGCAAATTTCGCTAAACAATATCGGTGGCTCCTATTACCAGAGCGCTAGCCTCATTACTAATGAACAGAAGATACCAGAATTCCTCCAATCATACTGAGGATACTTAAACCAATCAGTACAGCTAAACCCGGATTGCATAATCGGGCCCCTGTTCTTCTATGATCAATGTGGAAGAAATATATAATTCCAGAACTGGTCCTGAAGAAGGTTGTTCATTAATCTTTCCAACCGAAACGCTGCGTCGACCCCTGTTCTTGTGAACATTTTAACCATTATTGTCTCTTTTTGTGTATATATAATTTGATTTTATATGGTTTTAATTTAGTGAAAATGTTTTCAAAATCATTGTAAGAATTTTTCTTCTTTGAATAAATAGAGATATATATATTTTTTATAACACTTCTGCCTGTCGTGTCTTAAATTTTAGGAACAAGTAGTAATTCTATGTGATATGTATTAATTGCTTTACTGTGTGGTCATACATTAAGCCGTCAGGTTTTGATCCATTGTGAGATTGGTATTCTCAAAAATAGGTTGGGGGCAACATTTGATTAACAATTACCATCTTTATGGTAAGTTAAGGGGACTTTCTCTTTTTTCACAATTCGTGGAATGACACTGAGCATAACACTGATTACATACACTCTTAAGAGACAACGAAGTTATGGAATGGTTGTCAGTAATAATTTAGGTTTCCTTATGTTTTATGATTGTTATAAAACAATGCAAAAGTTTTTCTGTTTACCATGGTAAGTCTGTCTCAATTTTATTTTCTTCATTTTTTACGGATTACATAGGAAATCAACTGCATTCCTTTGTGGTTTTGGACGACCGCTCTTTTCCTAGACATGCGCTGAGGACGTAAAGCCTAAGCTAAAGCGAAACACGTGTTGTCATCTTGATTCCAACCAACAATAACTATTGTGGCTCCCTAATTCCTCTGAGCTAAACGACTTGATGAATACGTCATTTGGACAGCATCTTTATTCCTGCACAGCATTATCTGTGCAGAAGACTAAATGCAGCAGCCATAGAAAAGCAGTGTATGGTCTGCAGTGTCACTGACTGAGGCATATGTTCTTAACGTGAAAGGAGGAATCCTTCAGCAAATCTCAGGTAACAGCAGAAGCTGGAGGGAGAGACCTCTGCATGTGCAGCATCTCCCAGGTAGAGGCAGGAACTTTGGGGAGAGACCTCTGAATGTCAGGCAACTTTCAGCAGACAGCAGAAGCTTGACAGAGAGTGCTCTGCATATGCAACAATTCTCAGTTAATAGCAGGAACTTGAGGAGAGGCATTTGCATGTGAAGCAACTCCCAGGAAACAAGAGAAGCTTGAGAGAGAGACCTCTGCATGTCTCCCATGTCAGCAGAAGCATGGGGGAGGGACCTCTGCATGTGTCACGTGTCAGCAGAAGCATGAGGGAGAGATCTCTACATGTCTCATGTGACAGCAGAAGCATCAGGGAGAGACCTCTGCACGTCTCACGTTATGTTATGTTAATTAAATTTATATCATATGTAGATACTCGAAAGTGTCCTGGCGCGTACCTGAGGGGTTCAGAGTCTAGTATTAAGCGAAGAAGTGTGTGTTTCAGGTTCTTTTTAAAGAACCGCAGGTCCTGAGTATTCCGCAGGCTGAGAGGAAGGGCAATCCAAGCCTCAGCTGCCTTCTGGGCAAAAGAGCTGCCTCCAAGCCTCTTACATTAAAACGCGGAACCTGAGCAAGGCGTTGGGACATGGATCGCAGGGGGCATAGAAAGAAAGCTCTTTTTGGAGGCAGCCTGGGCCAAGACAAAGAAGAGCATGGTGGGCCATAAGTAAGACTTTAAATTTGAACCGAAGGGCCACCAGAAGCCAGTGTAAAGAGCGTAAGTGGCAACTCACGCTCATCTTAGAAGGAATTTCAAGAAGAAGTCTGGCCACCCCATTTCGGACCACTTGGAGTTTTTTAAACAGATGGCCTGGAATGTCCACCAGTAAAGCATTATCATAGTCCAATCGGGACAGAATAAGTGCGCAAAAGACAGTTTCTTTTGCCTCCCTGGGCAGAAGAGGAAGACATTTTATTAGAGTTTTCAGAAGGCCAAAACAAGTCCCCGCAAGTTTCTTGATATGCTTGGAGAAAGACAAGTTATCCTCGAACCACACCCCCAGGTTTTTGGTGGGATTGCCTATATAAGTTGGTAGGGGGAACTTGGGTGCCTAGAGAGTTTCCTTAAAATTGGGAGGGAACTCCCCAAACAGGAGGATCTCTGACTTCTCCTCGTTGCACTTCAGTTGCTCCCTGACTAGCCATTTAAAAATGGAAGACAGACAGTGTTGGGCAGAGAAGACCGAGTCCCCACTCCTATCCCAGGTAAAAAGAAGCTGAGTGTCATCAGCGTAGGCCATGACCTTAGCCCTAAGACATTCTGGCAAAATACACGAGGGGAGTTACATAAATATTAAAGAGAAGGGGGCTAAGGGAGGCCCCCTGGGGGACACCGGTAGTCACGGGCTGGGTAGCAGAAGAAGACGGCGGGAGCCAAATCTGCTAGATCCGCCCTTCCAGGAAGGACCTAAGCCAACCCCAGGCAGTGCCTGACACCCCAATCGCGGCCAAACGAGAGAGAAGGAGAGAGTGCGGAACCGCATCGAACGCTGCCGACCGGTCGAGCAAAATTAATGCAGCCCTCCCGCCGGCTTCCAAACACTCAAGAATTGCTTTTGAGACCTCCACCAGGGACTCACATATCAGCGGAAGCATGAGGGAGAGACCTCTGTCTGTGCAGTAAATTCAGGAAGCCAGAAAGCTTTAAGCGGAGACCTTCGTATGTGTAACCACTCTCGACAGGCTGCAGAAGCATGAGGAAGAAACCTCTGCATTTGTCACGTGTCAGCAGAAACATGAGGGAGAGACCTCTGCATGTCTCACGTGTCAGCAGAAGCATGAGGGAGAGACCGCTGCATTTGTCACTTGTCGGCAGAAGCATGAGGGAGAGACCTCTGCATGCTCTGCATGTCTCATGTGTCAGCAGAAGCATGAGGGAGAGATCTCTGCATTCTCAGCATGTCTCATGTGTCACCAGAAGCATGAGGGAGAGACCTCTGAATGCTCTGCATGTCTCATGTGTCAGCAGAAGCATGAGGGAGAGACCTCTGCATGTCTCACGTGTCAGTAGAAGCATGAGGGTGAGACCTCTCTCTGTGCAGTAACTCTCAGGAAGCAGGAGAAGCTTGAGGCAGAGACCTTTGCATTTGCAACCACTCTCAGCAGGCTGCAGAAGCATGAGGAAAAGACCTCTGCATGTCTCACGTGTCAGCAGAAGCATGAGAGAGAGACGTCTGCATGCCATGCATGTCTCCCGTGTCAGCAAAAGCTTGGGGTAGAGACCTTTGCATGTGTCACGTGTCAGCAGAAGCACGAGGTAGAGACCTCTGCATGCTCTGCATGTCTCACGTGTCAGCAGAAGCACGAGGTAGAGAGCTCTGCATTTCTCACGTGTCAGCAGAAGCATGAGTGATTGACCTCTGCATGTCTCACGTGTCAGCAGAAGCATGAGAAAGAGACCTCTGCAGGCCTCATGTGTCAGTAGAAGCATATGGGCGAGACCTCCGCATGCTCTGCATGTCTCACATGTCAGCAGAAGCATGGGGGAGAGACTTGTGCATGCCTCACATGTCAGCAGAAGCATGGGGGAGAGACCCCTGCATGCTCTGTATGTCTCACGTGTCAGCAGAAGCATGGGGAAGAGACCTCTGCATGCCTCACTTGTCAGCAGAGCCATGGGGAAGAGACCTCCTCATGTCTCGCATGTCAGCAGAAGCATGGGGTAGAGACCTCTGAATGTCTCACATGTCAGCAGAAGCATGAGCGATAGACCTCTGCATGTCTCACGTGTCAGCAGAAGTACAGGGGAGAGACCTCTGCATGCCTAACGTGTCATCAGAAGCATGGGTGAGAGACCTCTGCATGCGCTACATGTCTCACATGTCAGCAGAATCAAGAGGAAGAGACCTCTGCATGCCTAACGTGTCAGCAGAAGCATGGGTGAGAAACCTCTGCATGCTCTACATGTCTCACATGTCAGCAGAAGCATGAGGGAGAGACCTTTGCATGCCTCACATGTCAGCAGAAGCTTGAGGGAGAGACCACTGCATGCTCTGCATGTCTCCTGTGTCAGCAGAGCCATGGGGAAGAGACCTCCTCATGTCTCGCGTGTCAGCAGAAGCATGGGGTAGAGACCTCTGAATGTCTCACATGTCAGCAGAAGCATGAGCGATAGACCTCTGCATGTCTCACGTGTCAGCAGAAGTACAGGGGAGAGACCTCTGCATGCCTAACGTGTCATCAGAAGCATGGGTGAGAGACCTCTGCATGCGCTACATGTCTCACATGTCAGCAGAATCAAGAGGAAGAGACCTCTGCATGCCTAACGTGTCAGCAGAAGCATGGGTGAGAAACCTCTGCATGCTCTACATGTCTCACATGTCAGCAGAAGCATGAGGGAGAGACCTTTGCATGCCTCACATGTCAGCAGAAGCTTGAGGGAGAGACCACTGCATGCTCTGCATGTCTCCTGTGTCAGCAGCGGCATGGGGAAGAGACTTCTGCATGTGTCAAGTGTCAGCAGAAGCATGAGGGAGAGACCTCTGCAGGTCTCACGCGTCAGCAGAAGCATGAGGCAGAAACCTCTGTCTGTGTAGTAATTCTCAGGAAGCAGGAGAAGCTTGAGGCGGAGACCTTTGCATGTGTAACAACTCTCAGCAGACTGCAGAAGCTCGAGGAAGAGACCTCTGCATGTCTCACGTGTCAGCAGAAGCGTAAGAGAGAGATCTCTGCATGCCCTGCAGGTCTTCCGTCTCAGCAAAAGCTTGGGGTAGAGACCTCTGCATGTGTCACGTGTCAGCAGAAGCATGAGGGGGAGACCTCTGCATTGATCTGCATGTCTCACATGTCAGCAGAAGCATGAGGTAGAGAGCGCGGCATTTCTCACATGTCCGCAGAAGCATGAGGGAGAGACCTCTGGATGCTCTGCACTTCTCACTTGTCAGCAGAAGCATGAGGTAGAAACCTCTGCATTTCTCTTGTGTAAGCAGAAGCATGAGGTAGAGACCTCTGTAAGTCTCACGTGTCAGCAGAAGCATGAGGGAGAGACCGCTGCATGTCTCACTTGTCAGCAGAAGCATGGGGAGAGACCTCTGCAGGCCTCATGTGTCAGTAGAAGCATGTGGGCGAGACCTCTGCATGTCAAATATGTCAGCAGAAGCATGGGAGGGGGACCTCTGCATACTTTGCATGTCTCACGTGTCAGCAGAAGCATGGGGAAGAGACCTCTGCATGCCTCACGAGTCGCAGAAGCATGTGGAATAGACCTCCTCATGCCTCAAATGTCAGCAGAAGTATGAGGGAGAGACCACTGCATGTCTTGCATGTCAGCAGAAGCATGAGGCAGAGCCCTCTGCATGACTCATGTGTCAGCAGAAGCTTGAGGGAGAGACCTCTGCATGCTTTGCATGTCTCCTGTGTGAGCAGAAGCAATAGGGAGAGGCCTCTGCATACTTTGTGTGTCTCACGTGTCAGCAGAAGCATGAGGAGAGACCTCTGCATGTCTCACATGTCAGCAGAAGCATGGGGTAGAGCCCTCTGCATTTCTCACATGTCAGCAGAAGCTTGAGCGATAGACCTCTGCATGTCTCACTTGTCAGCAGAAGCAAGAGACCTCTTTGTAGGAGAGTTGGGTCTGCTTCCTATGGTCACCCCCACTTTTTGCTGTGATTTTCTGGTTTTTCGACTTTAGTGTGGGTGTGGACCTGCTATTCAGACCCACAGCCCAGCTATTCTCTCTCTAAATTGATACCATGTGCTTTGGGTACATACCAGATTGGATATTGGGTCACCTTTGTGAGCCCCTGTATAGTGTACCATAGGCACCCAGGGCATTGGTGCATCCAAGGCCTACCAGGGGCTGCAACATGTATTATGCCACCCCTGGCTGGCCATCTAAACTGACACCACAGGCTGATCATTCAGCTTGGCTAAGGTGGTGTAATCAACCCTTACTTAGATATAGTATGTCTATATCTACCTTATATATAGACACATAGTAACCTATAAGTCACTCCTACGGCAGGTCTTATCGATCCTGGAGGCAGAGTGCTTGGTTTTGTGTGAGAGGGTGCCCTAGCATGACCTGAGCCCCTCTGCAGCTTTCGGAACCATCTCCTTATAGCTGTTCTATGATCTAGCTATAACATATACTTTTAAGTGTATTATAATCCTCGCTGTTATTGCTAACTTTGGTTTGGCTTTATCAAAACATGTCGTGTAAGGTGTCAAACACTTTGGAATACTACCCCCCGTCAGTTCTGGCGGCAGGGTTAGCATTCCACCCTTCTAGAGGGAGAAGACATGTTGAGGAAATGGAAAATCTTCATTCTCAGGGGTCTTACTAATATCAATAAAGAACTTGGCACAGAAGCTGAAATATGAAAAAGACATCTTAATTAAGTGAGGCTACGTCACCCTTAGCAATTGAATGAGGCAGTCTAAGGAATACAGATAACAGAGGCCTTATATATGTTTTGGGTTAGATAACTCAGCACAAAAGTAAGGGGCAGTCCTAGCTTATGCAAGCATGCAAAAAACCCAACATACCTTCTTACACAATCTGGACAAACCCATATCGTAAACAGGTCATAAAAAGAGGGAACAGAAACAGATGAGACGTAAGATAGAGGGGTGTGTGCATGTACCATAAACTCAGCAATGTCCTGCTTTTTGATCTCTATCGGACCAGCTGCCTAACAAGGAACTGGCTCAACGAGGTCTGCCTCGGGCAAGGGAGTCAGTTCGTTCAGGTCAAACAGAAGTCAGCACAAACTCAAGCTAAGGTGCATGTGTCCCAGAGACTTGTTCAGCCACAGTCATAAGCCTATGTGAGGGCAACCAGAAAATGGCTGCTGTGCACAGAATGGAACCCATGGTTCAGAACGAAATCTTCAAATACACAGTGAATCCATTGGTGTAACATGATGAAAACACTCATACTTGCTGAACTCACTGTTTACGGTTTGCTGTTACCAAATTCGTAACAGAACCACGACCTTTATGACCCAGGTTCAGAATTCACTGAACCTCAATGTAGTTACTGTTAACCCTGGTTAACATAAAACAGAGCCTCAGCATCACAAAATGGATGCTGCTGCCACCGACAGGAGTCTGACCTCCTGTTGCTGGGGAAAACTCCAGCCAGGGCGGCATGGACAATAGGTTTCCTGTCCAGGGAGGTGCCATCACCTCCCCAGACAGGGGTTTGTGTATTGGGGAAGGGAGGGCTGCATCAGCAGATGCTTTTTGAGACACTGCCTGGGACACACAAGGTGCTCCATGCATAGCCCGGTTCAAACCAGTTGCTGGAGCACTCCAACTCCGCTCTGGTGTGAAACTGGACAAAGGGAAAGGGGTGTAACCACCCCCTTCCCAGGTCCACCCATAGGAGGGACTTATCAAGTAATCCAGCCGCTTTTCCTAGTATAAGTATAGGAGCTGTGTCCCCAGGACTTTAGATTATCCTGAAACAAAACTTTGATACAGAACTCTTGGACCTTCGACGTTCTATTTGGACTAGAAGACTGACAACATCTCCCTTGTGGTCAAGGAGTGACCACCCTGTGCAAACAGGCACCACCAGTAACTTGCCGGTCTGCTTTGTCGACGCTCCTCCTGGAACCCGAAGACTCAGCGACACAGGAACTGGACTTCCAGACTTCTCTGACTCCGATCCACATCCACAGCAAAGCTGAGACCCGTGGCGGACACAAGAGACGTGGGACCGAACACCCTGGACATCCTGCATTTTGCTAACTGCATTGACTCCTGAGATAACTCGAAGTTGTGCATTGGGGTACGAGAAGCCCCAGACCCGAGCACCATTTGCACCGAAGCTCAGCCCTCCACACTCCACGAGTGCCGCATGGTGCCTGCTCCTGCATTTCAGCTTGATGCGTCTTCCTGGTTGCTGGTTTGTTGGCTAGTGAGCCCTCTGAAGACTTTCTTTCGAAACCAAACTGCTTTCCTGGTTGCTCCAGGCTTGCTCCAACTTCCCTGCAAAGAAGAAGCTACCCAGACCTTGCTGGTCTGCACCGAAGCCAATCTTCACTTCCTGCATGGGTTGCGTTTGCCAAGGCTTGTTGGGTCCAATCCGGATACCAACGCTGCAGACAACTAGATCCTTCGTGGGACAGCTCGAATCCAGCTCCTGGTCATCGTCCACACCTCCTGGTCCTCGTGGCTGCAGAGACAAGCTTCACCTCTTCACCTGAGATCATCGCAACATCGCCTGGTTCCTTCCTGGTACCTTCCTGGTCACTGGCTAGTGACCCAGACCCTGTCACACACTTCAAGGTGCACAACACATGCCTCTAAGGTTCAACAATGAAGTAAATGTTTTTAACCAATATTTTTAAACAGTTTTGTTGGGATTTATTTCAATTCTTTATCTTTTAGTTCATGATCATTATTGCAGCTTGATATCATACAATGAACATGATACAGTCTTCTCATTATATTGTATTACAAACAAATGACCATTACGGTGTATCCATTGCCGTGTTCCCAATGCATTTTGGGAAGTCCCTTCATCAGGGGAACTCTACGAATGACAGATAATATATGTATTCAAGCAAAAATCCAAAACAAGAAATTTTCAAAAACATAATTCTTTCTCCCATCCCCTACTGATTAGAACAAGAGTTCTTGATGCAGTTGTCCGTCATTATTTGTGTATTTCCTTGTAAAAATCTAAAGTGCCCATGATATCGCTGTGTTTTGCGTGCTCACATAGATATCAAGAATAGCCACATTAAACACAACGTGTATCCATAACTGCAAATCTGCAAACCTTATAGCCTGAGTGAGGGGTGTCTTGTGATGTGTCAATGCTGTGTACAAAGCAAATTAATTATAGAAATTATGCTAATCCTACCTAAGCGTTACGTAGTTCAGCTGACTCAAAGATTTGGAAAACTCTATAATGCAACAAGAATATCCATCAGAGCGACTATGATGCTTCAGGTGTTATTGTGTGAATTGCATGCAAAATGAACTTACTAGGTCGACAACTGTCAGAAAACACGTCAACAATAAACTTTTCATCTGTCGTATTGCCACTTTCTGAACAACAAACAATAACGTGACCTAATCATCTGTGCTGTCAAGTTTGTGCAGCACTATCGTACTTACTGCAAATCGAAATGCAGCTGTGTCTCTCGTGTTAACTCCAAAGTGACTTGAAATGAGTGCCCGATCTCGCTGAGTTAATTACGTGTTACATTAATATGTGCGTCCCGTCTTCATGCGGTGCTCCATAAATAAGGAAAACAGACTCTCATTAGTTCTGTATCCGTGTAATGCTATGTGATAGTGATGTTGGATAATAGCCCAAGATACAAAATAAAATAAAGACTATATGAATGAAAAAATATGCGATAGACTTATACTAACCAACGTGTGATCCATCATCCTTGCAAGTAGCTATATTATGCACAAATCATTTTGATCATCCACATTTAAAATTTGAGAGAACATGGTATTCCAATTCACAAAGGAGAGAACAAAGTACATGAAAATGTTCAAATTAATTCAGGTTACTAAAAATATATCACTGCAGTGCTTGATGACTCCATGTTGAGAATAATACACCCGCAGTCCAAGGTGTACCCTCAAAACTACTTCTGTTTAATTTTCTTTGAGTTCAAAGAAAGAAACCATTTCAATTTTGTCGTTCAACCCATGCGGTATTAAGGTATTTAAGTGTTTAATCCAAATTGTTTCTCTCTGCGCTAACACTTGATTGATGTTTCTATGTGGTGTAGAGAGTATTTTATCAAGAATGGTAAATCTAAGTTGTGGTATGGTGTTTTTTTTTCTCCAACCAGTGTGTGGCGGAACAAGAGTTCATGTACACTGTTCTGATCATTCTTTTATGTTCTGTAATGTATGTCTTGATTTTTCGTAATGTTTAGCCCACGTAGACCAATCCGTATGGGCATTTGATGGCGTAGGTTACTGTGTCTGTATTGCAGTCCGATGTGTGTGCCAATTTCATCTTCTTCCCTGTATGAGGGTGAGTGAATGTGTTCCCTACAATGACATTGCTACAATGGCTACAGTTGAAACATTTTCTCATCCCTGTTGTCTGGACTATTTGCTTGGATGTCGTACTTCTTTTCAACAACTCTCGCAGGCTTTTTGTCCCGAGAGTGCTCAAATAGAAGTTTGGAAAGAAACACATGCTTAAAATCAGGTTCATGTTCAATGATTTCCCATCTGCGTAAAAAACTCTGTTGGAAAATTTCAAGACACACACCTCTCTCTTGGTGGGGTGTTTAATGGACCGTGCTAGTAGATGCTCCCTGTCCATATGTTGAACTTTCAATCTTGCAGTTGCTAATATTTCTTCTGGATACCCCAGTTTGCGATATTGATGAGATATGTCTTCGATTGCTTGCAAACATTTAACCGGGTCTGAGGTAATTTTCTTAATTCGAATGAATTGAGATAGAGGCAGATGATTCTTTACGTTTTCCCCCTCCTGTGCTGAAAATTGCTATTTTTCTTTATTCATGAAGAGCTCAGCTCGTCATCAGCACAGCTCAACTGTGCATCATGACGAGCTGAGCTCGTCATGAGCATCGAAAGGGTTAAGGATGGTGGGTGAAAGTTCGCAAAATGCAACACATTTTTATTCGTAGGCTTTTTATAAACATGTGCTTGTAGACTGCCATCTCTTTATTCCAACTGTATGTCTAGGAAATTGATAGAGCATTGCCTCATTTGATATGTTAATTTTATGCTGGGATTCTGTTTGTGAAGAGTCCCAATCAGATGTTCAAGATTCTGCTGTGAGCTTTTCCTTACCAACAGGATGTCATCTGTGAACTTCATGTAAATCAGTAAATCGTCTTACCATGCCTTCTCTTGCAAGATATAGGTGTCTTCGAACTTGCCCATAAAAATATTTGCATATGTGAGTGCCCCCGGAAAACCCATAGATGTACCCATCGGTTGCAGAAAAAAATTCTCCTTCCATGAAAAATAGCTAGGGTATTAGCTAAAGTGCAACAATTCCAACACAAAAATGTTCTGCCCTTCTTCATATTCACCTTTTAACAACATCCATTCAACTGCTTCCAAGCCTTCATTATGAAGGATAGATGTTTATAGCGCCACTACATCAATGATACATAACCACATGTCTTCTTTGATCATAGACTGTATGTCTGCCAACTTATTCAGATAATCAGTTGTGTCTTGAATATAAGAAGTCCAAGACTGTACTGGAGCTTACAAGAAATAATCCCGATATCTACCCACTGACTAATGTGTAGAACCACATCCTGCCACGATGGGCCTAAAAGGAGGGTCCACCGGATTTTATGCATTTTGCGGAGCATACATATATGCAGTCTTTGTGTATAATCGGATGTTAAACATTTTTTTGTGTTGTCATTGATCCAACCCAACTCTAATGCTCTTTTTAAAATGTCATTCAAAGTATTCTTGAACATCGCCGTGGGGTCACTTTCCAGTGGTATGTATGTCTGTTGATCCGACACATGTTCTTGTACCTTTTGTTCGTATTAATTCCTATTATTTACAACCAGGGCACTGCCATTGTCTGCTGGTTAAAAAGTGATGCTGTCATCTTCTGCTAGTTTTTTTAAGTATTCTGTGTTATTTGGCTGTGAGATTTGTTTGTGCCTTGAATGATGCAAGTGTTCCAGATCTTTCTTTATTAGGAATTCAAATGTATCCAGCGTTTTGTGTGATGTGGGTGACATAAAGGAACTTTTGGGTTTGAAGTTATGACTCGCTATTGGTGATTGATTATCAGTGGACGGCGCGATATGATGAAAAAAACAACGCAATCTCAATTTCCTCATGAACTTAAATATGGATACTTCAGTTTCCATTGAATTAGTCGAATATATTGGTACATAAGACATGCCTTTGTTGAATACTGTTCATTCCAATGCATTAAGGACCAGATGTAGATAATCCCAGTTTACCAACTCTTAAATACCGAATCATACCGATTCGGTATTTAAGAACAGGTAAATGGGATGTAGGTAATTTTTCTGTAAAAATTACCGAATCGGTAAGTTTCGGTAATTACTGAATCGGTATTTACCGATTCGGTAATTGCCATTCATTCCTATGGGCCTGCAGGCCCGTAGGAATGAATGCCAATTACCGAATCTGTAAATACCGATTCGGTAAAATACTGAATCCTACAAAAAATGACACCTACATCTGGAAAGCCCAATACCGGCCAGTAACGGCCCTTAGGGCCAGATGTAGGTCACCCAATACCAGTCGGTGACGGCCGAAATTACTGAATTTCGGCCATTACTGGCCGGTATTGGGCTTTCCAGATGTAGGTGTCATTTTTTGAAGGATTCTGTATTTTTTTTTTTATCCCAGTTTACCGACTCTTAAATACCGAATCATACCGATTCGGTATTAAAGAACAGGTAAATGGGATGTAGGTAATTTTTCTGTAAATACCGATTCGGTAAAAGGGGGAAACATTGAAGGGTGGCAGGGTGTCACTTTGACACCCTGTTGCACCCCTCAATTGGGTATGGGTGCATACCAGGCCCATAGGAATGAATGGCAATTACCGAATCGGTAAATACTGATTCGGTAATTACCGAAACTTACAGATTCTGTACTTTTTACAGAAAAATTACGTACATCCCATTTACCTGTTCTTAAATACCGAATCGGTATGATTCGGTATTTAAGAGTCGGTAAACTGGGATTACCTACATCTGGCCCTAAGTTCTTTTTGGATTCCTCCGTGGGTTGTCCTGGTTTTGAATTTTGTCCCCTCCTGGTTCGCTTGCTTTTGAGGGTCCTTTGTCTTCCGGTGTGTGATTTGAAGTGTTGCCTGGTTCTAACAAAGAATCCTTTGGTGCTGCCCTTGTTGCTTGTACATCTGTTGTTGTGTTTCAGGGCTCGTTACTTGTTGTAAACGTGTGGGTGATGTTTATAGCTCCTGGCTCCTCGCCACATTTTTCTTGGATGATGATGCTCTAGGTTTTTTGAAAATGCGCCTTTGGGCGTAAGCGTCTGTCTATGTATAAACTTCGTCCAATTTATAGTCAATGCTATCTCTTTTGAATTTTCTAAGTTTCCGTTCATGTACTTCTTTAGCATGATTTCATTGATCTCATTTAAAGTTTTTCTCCAACTGTCACCATCCATTCTTTTTTCTAATTCTGTTTTTAAACCGGGAATCTCTTCGGCCAGCTCCTTCAAAACCTGAGAGAGTTCCTCTATGATTAAGAGTATCAAATCAAGTGAACACTTGTTCAAAATACCATTCCACCTTGTCATAACATTTTTGTTGAATTTAAACAGCATTGGTCGGAGAGAAATTCTCAAGCCTCTGGGAATGCCTTTACCTTGTGGTATTGTATTAGCGTTGTGGTATGTAGGTTTTGGTTTACTTCCTGGTGTTAGGTGTACTCCAGCTGTTTCAACATTTGATGGAAAATTGATTGTTGACGTGTTTTCTGACAGTTGTCGACCTAGTAAGTTCATTTTGCATGCAATTCACACAATAACACGTGAAGCATAATAGTCACTCCGATGGATATTCGTGTTGCATTACAGAGTTTTCCACATCTTTGAATCATCTGAACTACGTATAGGATTAGCATCCTTTCTATAAATAATTTGCTGTGTACACAGCATTGATACATCACGAGACACCCCTCACTCAGTTATACGGTTTGCAGATATGCAGGTATGGATACAAGTTGTGTTTAATGTGGCTATTCTTGATATCTTAATGAGCACGCAAAACACAGCGATATCATGGGCACTTTGGATTTGCACTGGAAATACACAAATAATCATGGGCAGCTGCATAAATCTCTCTTGTTCTAATCAATAGGGGATGGGAGAGCCTATTATGTTTTTGAAAACTTCTTATTTTGGATTTATGCTTGAATACATGTATTATCTGTCATTCGTCGAGTTCCCCTGACGAAAAGACTTCCCGAAATGTATTGGGAACACAGCAATAGATACACCGTAATGGTCCTTTGTTTGTAATACAATTTAATGAGAAGACTATCATGTTCATTGTATGATATAAAGCTGCAATAATGTTAATGAACTGAAAGATAAAGAATTGAAATAAATCACAACAAAACTGTTTAGAAATATTGGTTAAAAAATGTTTACTTTATCGTTGAACCTTAGGGCCATGTGTTGTGCACCTTGAAGTGTGTGACAGGGTTATGTTATATGTTATGTTATAATAGATGTATATCCCGCACAAATACTCAAGAGTGTCCTGGTGCGCAAAGTTACCATGACCTAGTGGAGCGGGGAGTTTAAATCAGATGATTAAAAAGGAAGGTTTTATGTTGTTTTTTAAAAAGTCTAAAGTCCTGAATATATCGTAATTCCACGGGAAAGGAGTTCCATGCTTTAGCTGCTTTCACAGAGAGGGATTGGCCCCCAAGCCGCATCCTGCGGAATCGGGGGATCACCATCCGTCATTGGGTGGCTGAGCACAAAGATCTGCTGGGAGCATAGAAAGCAAAACACTTCCTGATATACATTTGTCCAAGACCATGTAGGCTCAATAGGCCAAAGTGAGGGCTTTGAATTGCACTCTGTGGGCCACAGGAAGCCAATGTAGATCTCGTAAATGCTGACTTACGCTTGATCTTCCAGAGATGTTAAACAGAAGTCTAGCCGCAGCATTCTGTATGGTCTGCAATTTTTTTAGTAAATATCCAGGGATGCCAATGTACAGGGCATTGGCATAATCAATGCGGGAAAGAATAAGAGCCCGATTGACCATTTCCTTGGCCTAGGAAGCAAGGGGACGAATCTTAATGATTTAATAGTGCTGAAGCACGCTCCGATGAGTTTCTTGATTTGCACCAAAAACCAAAGGTCTTCTCCAAACCATACCCCCAAGTTCTTTGCTGGATCGCCCTCAGAGTTGGGTTGAGGGAAGTCTGGTGGCTACAGGGATTCTCTAAAAGCAGGCGGAAATTGACCATACAGAAGGACCTCCGACTTGCACTTCAGTTGGGCATGTGCAAGCCACTGAAACACAGACAAGAAACATTTCTGGGCAATTTCTGTCGATAGGTCGGAGTCTTACCAGGTAAATAGGAGCTGGGTGTCATCGGCATAGGCTATTATTTTTGCTCCCAGCTCCTCTGCCAGAAAAATCAAATGAGTCAAGTAGATATTGAAAAGCAGAAGGCTGAAGGTAGAACCCTGTGGGACTCCAGTAGACATTTTCCTGGCAGCCAATGAAAAAGGTGGCATCCAGACCTGCTGAGTGCGTTCTTCCAGAAAATATTTCAACCAATCCCAAGCGGTGCCAATGATGCCAATGTCTGAGAGTCGAGTAAGAAGTAATTGGTGGGGCACTGTATCGAAGGCGGCAGAGAGATCAGACATTCCCTGATCGCCTCAGCCTTTTTCCACCAGTGCGGTCTCGGTGCTATATGACGCCCTAAAACCGGATTGCGCCAGGTGGAGAACACCGGATGCTTCAACATAGGCCTCAAGCTGAAGAGAGATAGTGTGATAACTGGCAAGTTTAAGCGGATCTAAAGAAGGTTTTTCTTAAAGTGGCAGAAGCTTAGCCTGTTTCCAATTCAGAGGTACAGTAGTAGTCTGTAGGGATAGATTGATAATCGTAGTAACCTTTGGATAGACCAACTCAGCAACCCCAGCCAGAACTCTAGCTGGACATGGGTCTGTTGGAGAACCCGACTTGAGTGATTTGAGGATGGCCAATGTATCAGACCCAGCTAAGGGCAAAAACTTCATAAATGGATAAGCTTAAGGGGTGGGAACTGAGAGGGGCAGAGGAGAAGAATCCCTCAGCCCTCAGGACCCCATCCCCAGGCTATCTTGAATGGTCTGTATTTTTTCAATAAAGAACTAAGACACCTCCTCGCACCATTGCGATGAGGCTGGAAGGGCCGATTGTTCAGCGCAGGGTGTCCGAAAGCGTCTAACAATGGAGAAAATCTCCTTACTATTGTTATTAGCTTTAGCAATCCGCTCCGCATAAAACCTAATTTTCGCCTCCCCAATGGCTGCATAGTAGTCTCTCTGGGCTTTGCGAAGAGCAATTTTGGCCAGGGGACAATACTCCAGACGCCAGCGTTGTTTCAGTTTTTTACAGCCCAGTTTAAGCTCTCTGAGGGTACCCGAGTACCAGGGTTTAGGAGGAAACAGTCTTGGTCGCCTATTGGGCCGGAGTTTAGAAGCGGAGTCAACCCCTTGGTTGATCCAGGTGGTAAAACTATCTACAGCTCTTTCAAGATCAAGGTCTGCCGGCGGACGTGAGCGTAGAAGGGCCTTAGAGAGGGCCGGGATATCAATCTTCCGTAGCCGATTACTTTGGGCCGTGGCTAACGAGACAGGGGGCTTCCCTATAGTCCAAGAGAACCGGACCAAATAATGATCTGACCAAGTGACCTGAAGGGGGTCAGTAACGGAGAGAGCAAAGTTGGAACACACCAAGTCAAGCGTATGTCCTCCCTTGTGAGAGGGAAACCTGATCTACTGGGTCAATTGTGCCACATCAAACAAATCCATTAGTTCCCTGGAGTCAGAAGCCTCCGGGCAATCTAAATGGATCTTGAAATCGCCCAAGAGGAGGAAACTTGAGAAGCAAAGGGCTTGGGGGACAATGACATAATCCAGGGCTTTCAGGAAAGCTCCGGAAGGGCCAGGGGGACGGTAAATTAGAGTACCATCCAGCGTGTGATAGGGGGGCATAACAATGGTAAAATCAAGAGCCTCCCCATCCACTAGCCCCGCAGATACCTCGCGAGAGAAGACCCAAGTGTCCCTGAACACCACTGCGATCCCGCCCCCTCTCCCAATTTTACAGTCCGCTCTTGCAATTCTATAGCCTGCTGGGATGGCCAGCTCAACCACAGGGGCACAGGACTCATTGAGCCAAGTTTCAGTTATAATAAAACATCTAAATGTTCATCAGAGAGAAGCTCATGGATATCAGATGCATGTTTAACCATAGAACGGGAGTTAATAAGCGCTGCCCGAATCCTGTTCTCCCTCTCAATTCGAGAAGCAGGGGCTGTCTGCTTAGTTTGGAAGCAGAATTGGCACGTGGGGCATATCCTAGAGAGACTATGAAGGACTGCCCACTGATCGCCCCCCTGCACTTATAGTTATCAAGCGCCAAAAGTTCCTTACGGCTGAAGGACCTCCAACCATCCTGTTACTCAGACGTGTGCCGGGCATCGTGGCTGGCGTTGGGCGAGGTGCGGACGGGCGCAGACGGGCTCGCGTTTGGCGAAGCCTTCGGCACGCCCGCTGCGCGCGCGCTCCAGCCTCATAATTTATACTAGGAGAGCGCTAACAGAGAATCAGGTGTGAGAGCAGGCAAAGCCTAGACTACTCACCCTGACTCAACCCAAGATGGCGGATCGACACCACGGAGCGAGAACCAGCTTCTAGGAACCAATACTAAGCCTCAAAGTAAGTGCAGTTTCAAGTATCTATTCTTAAAGCAGGTTGCTACACACTATTTCAAAGTTGTTATCCTGACAGGAGCAGGTCAGGTTTTTAGGTAGTACACAATTTATTGAATTTTGTTTATACACGGATTATAGGTTTTAACGGATTACACTAGGTGTGTAGGCTATATTAACCATTAGAATTTATACTAGTTAGGTCTTGCCTATGCAGCGCGCTTGCGCTGCCTAGGAAAAATACCTTTTGCCATCGATTCCCTTTTTCAGGCCAAAATCGAGCACGCGTTGCATTGCTTTGAATGCAACGCGTGCACGCTTGGCGATTCCCTTGCGGGAGCGAGCAGCGCCAGCTGGTAGCAATTATCGTGCTCGCTCCGCAAGGGAAACGCTGCATGTCCCTGCTCTGGGCCGCACTCCCCCCACTTGTGAGCGCCTGCTTGATTTCACGTTAGTTTCAGTTTCATACCATTATCCCAGCGGATGCTCGGGGATGGCTTCTGCGAGTATTCAACATGCAGGCAAGATGCCAATAGATGAGGGTTGTTCTCCTCTTTGCAGGATCGCCCCTTCCATGTTAGTACAATTTATGGCAGTGTTGATGCTTCTCTTCTCCTCAATCAACTTAACCGCATCTGAGTCTGAGCTTCTCGTCCGTGCCCCGCAACCGTGGCACACAGAGGCGCTGTCCGTGTCGCAGCTGCTGAACAACCAGGACTGGTGCAGGCTGGAAGGGTGGGTCAGGCACCAGGTCTCCATCGCAGCTCCCATCTCAACCCTCGTCAGCGAGTGTGTAATCTCTGCACTGAGTCCAGCGGGGAGGGAGTACTGGTGGGGGTGTCACTTCCCTACCAGTTTAGCCGCTCTGGGATCGGCGCCTCACCCTCCGTTCCTCTTCGAGGACCTCCACAGGATCTCCTTTATTCTCTCCACTGATCATTGTCTGTCCCAGCAAACGTTGTCACCGAGGCTCTGTACTCTCGGTCCCTCCTGTGCTCCCACAGCTCACTTTGCGCATTGGTACACAGCTTTATTCTGTGCTGCAGTTTGCGGGAGTCTCACCTTGATGTTCGGTTGTTGGTTGCCATGTCGGGTCAGTTTTTGTGGAATACATGCTTATTCATCTTGGGTAATATCCTATTCAACTAGTGAGTCGGTGCATATAATAGGTTTACACTTCTGAGAACATGGAGGGTCTCATGTGTGCAAAAGATTTCAGAGAATAAACAGTAAGGTGTTGAATTAATAGTTATTTTGGAGCGGCAGTCCCAATCTGTGGTCAAAGGGGTCATCAGGTTTGCTTGATGTACTACCTAGGAGCCCTCGGAATCAGCGATTCTGCAGCCGTCGCTTTTTCTGCATAGCTTTACATTTGACATCTACTCTATCACCTACTGCATAATTTGCATATGTGACCAAAAAATATTATTTTTTTTCATTCTTTTTTTTCTCAAACGAATCAAAAGTTACTAAAAATGCAGCCACATGTGTTGCTGTGCAGTGGAAGACCCTGTGCAAACATTGAATGGTCACCTTTCACATGGCTATTGCTGTAAAGGAGCATTAGACTGTTACTAATAAGGTGGAACCTTAGCCCAAACAGTGTTAAGTGTGTTTAATTTTTTTTTTTAAAAAGCACAATCATATTGTAAAACGATCACAAAATGTATTGCATTGTGCTGCACAATTTGATTTTTCTTGTTGCATAGTTTAGTCATCATTGTCTCATAATTCGGCCTTCCACAATTGCGGAATTCCAGTGGGCCTGGTGAAAAGCAGACGACAGTCATGAGGCAACCAGAATGATTGTTAAGGTTTAGGGATGCAGCCAGATTACAAGTTATTTGTATTTTTTTTTCTCTTTTCCGATTCTTCAATCATGTCTGTGTAGTGTGTGGTCTGATATAAAGATTTATTTGTCAAGTAGTTTGGGATATTATGGAGGATAACTGTGTGTGCCACATAGGTTGTCTTGAAGACAGAGTGGATTTTAATGAGAAGCCGGTGCCTCGTGTGGCCAACATAGCCAAGATGGTAGACGCACTCTACAGTGGCTATATTGATGGAACCTCGCCAAATATTCCTTAATTTGCTTTGGGCAGGAAAGAAGCAAGACGTTCCAAATAATTTTGTCTAACATTGCCTCCCTAGCAAGCTAACAAATGATCATGACCTCAAGCACCAAATCCAAGAGAGAATATAAGAATAGTAAATTAACTAGATGATATCCATCTTTATGTCTGAGAACTTGACAAACTAGGTGCTAACTTTCCTGTACACTCCAATCCCAACTTGTCCTGTCTTGAGACACAGGAGCCTATTTACAACTTTAAATCTAGACGTGTAGGTTTACTAATAGTACATTTATTCTTACATTTTTGAGTGACTTTACTATTTTGGGCTACACACAAAATCAGTGTAAAGTTATTCAAAATTGTGGATTTGCGGGGCGTGGCTTGGACGCCGAGGAAGATGGCGGCTTAAAGCGTCTCTCCTCCCGTCACGAGCGTCTTCAATCAAATTTGGAGCACCCTTTTATGCTTGCAGGTGGGATGTGACAGAAGGATCTAGTGTCGGATCACTCCCTGACTGCAATGAGCCGACCCTCGTGCCCGTGGCTGTAGCGGATCGGGAGCTGCGCCGAGTGAGGCGTCCATGGCGGCAGCGCGATCGGAAGAAAGGAAACGGAGCGTGAAGTGAGCTCCTGCGAAGTGCAGCGGTAAATCCGAAGTCGCGAGAGGGGCGGATGTAGGTGGACACGTCTACGGAGGAAAAGTGCACACCGGGACAGTCAGCTAAATTACCGATCGTGTAAGTACAACCTGATCGGCCATGTCGAAGCTTCCTCTACCTTTACCAAGATGGCGGCCGCCACTCGGTAATGCCTGAAAAACCGAGGCAAACTGTCTCTCCTCGCTAATTCTGCCCGATCAGCCGGTTTTTGATGCCATTTGAACACTGTGGAGAACTACCCTGTTATGGGGTGAAGAAAATAGACACACATTCTTGCACTGGTCAGAGGAGTTGGTTGCTGCTACGCTGTGTGCCTGGAGTGCCTGCCTTTAGCCCACAATGCCCACTCTACAGTCACAATACATGGCGGACTCACAGTATCTGACAATATACTCATGAGGACTTAAATCTGCTGAAATGAGCGCCTGGATTGCCTAACATCAACTCACAGTGGGCTCCCTAATGTTCCGGTCTCAGTTAGCGCCACGTGCACACAGTGAATGAATGAATGGGACGCCCTGCTCCTCAAATGCCTTTTGCAAAGTGTTATCAACAGTGAGCTGAGTTCTGGCTGACCAATCTCCTAGGTAGGCTGGTGCTGGTTATTTTGCCCCGCGTGAGTGCCGAGGGGAGCTTTCAGGTCACTATCTACAATTCTAAGCAGCCCAGAGAAGGAGCCAGTGACCGCAATGGATACCAAAGACCAGGGAACCCTTAAGAGACTTAAATCTGATCACTCGAACCCGGGATCGCCAAACAAGCCAAAGAAAGTTACCCCGGACGCACTTGACATGATATTGAACAGGCTGGATGAGGTGAAGGACCTAGCCAAGGTCACTAAGGAGGAAGTGGTGGCAATCCGTCAAGATATCCGAGATACTAATGCGCGCCTGACAGAAACAGAATCCCGGATCAGTCGCCTGGAGGACATAGAGGTTAAAACTACAACGGCTCTGAAACGCCTTCACATCTCCTCTGACCAGACAACTAGACGACTAGCCGAGTTGGAAGACAGGAACAGGAGGGGGAACCTACGCATTTTTGGGATTCCGGAAGGATCAGAAGAAACGGATGGTTCATGCATTAAGTTCTTGGAATCCTGGTTCACTAAAGCCACAAACATGACTTTTGCAAATCCTCTGGAATTTGACAGAGCGCATAGAGTCCCAGGGAGAATCACTAAAACGCAGAAAGGACCTAGACCCATCGTGTGTAAACCCTTACGCTACCAACACGTGGAGCAAATCCTAGCCTTCGTGAGGAAGCACAATCATATTCTGTGGAAGGACACCAAGGTCTACATCTCTCAAGATTACAGTAAGGAGACCGTCGAAACAAGGAAAGCCTTCCTCGCCCTTCGTCCGCAATTGTCAGTGAAAGGGTACCAATTTGGTTTTGTGGGCCCAGCGAAGTACCGGGTGACGATACAAGGATCGTCTCACTACTTTACGGACCCAATGAAGCTCAAACGTATGCTTGAGGACGTAGAAGAACGAGACATGGAGCGCGACATGGAAACTAATAACCCGGATGGTTTGTCAGCCTCGGCTTCTGCTTCAGGATACAAGTGACCACGTTAGGTTCTATCATAAAATTTTCTATGCTCTGTTATTTCTAGAGGTCTGATGCGCTTAACTATTGCTAGGTACCTACAGGATAGGTCTCAAGTTTACGGGTCCCTTCCAACACTAGAAGCTCTATGATGTTCTGGAAATCTCTTTACTTTACTTCTCTGGTTCGAGCTGGCGTGGTCATGCTGTTAATGCTCTGATCCTTGTGACTAGAGCTGGCTCGTACTGTGGATTCCAATGAGTCGGTGGCCGGTGATATATAATTCATAACGTGTTGTCTAACTCTAGACTTTGGTTCACTGACAGGTTACTCGGAGTAGAACGGATTCGTTCTGGCAATACTGTGACTCTTTGATTACTGATTACTGATATTCTATTGTTCTTTGGTTAGGTTACTCACCACTGATGCGACGACTTAGATACTACTAGCTATTACGTGCCTTTAATGTAGGATATGATGCTATAATATCTTCTGATAGGCCATGATGTTGTATTCTCAAATATCTGTCCGATAGTCATAGTTTAGTGGGCACTCAGGACTTATTAAGATTTACCAAGAATGTATAGTGAGTGTGCGCTGTTGATCTCATGTTGGTTCTGCTGTTTCATTCCAACGTTCCACTACTTGCATAGTCCTTATATGCATTTTTCGTTATGTATTGTTGTTCCAATGTCTATACATGACTAGTTTAGGCGGGGGGGTTACTGCGGTTTTCCTCACGTCGCCATGCTTCTGTATCACAATCGGGGTGGGTGGGGTGGGGGGTTGAGTGGGGTTGGGGGGGATGGGTGCTGTGTTCTATGGTTTGTATTATTTTTTCTTCTGTCTCCTTCATTCTCCTTCCTTCTTTTTCTTTTCCTCTCCGTACCACTTCTTTCTTTTCTGATCTATCTCTTTGCTCTTGATTGGACAAGTTGTATCATGCATATGCTGTGTTTGTATATCTGTACTCAGACCAGGTGTGCTATACCCTTGGGTACCCAAGTAGCTAGTTATGGCTTTCGACCGTATTTCATCTTAAGTAGCAAAACAGTATGTTATTTATATGATGCACCGTGTACTATGTTTTCCCTTGGCTCTCTTGGTACAACCATGATACATACACCGTTGTAAATGTCACATAGAACACTGTCCACTCCACTTGGTACAACCTCTCTTGATCGATTGAAAGTTTTGTCCATGAATGTTAAGGGTCTGAATCAGCCCGTTAAAAAACAAAAGATATTAGATTATTTGCGGAGACAAAAGGGGGACATTGTTCTGCTGCAAGAAACCAAATTGGATGCTAAACAATTCTACACTCTGCGCAACAAGTTTTATTCAGAGGTTGTAGGATCTAGTGCACTCGGTAAAAAGAATGGGGTTCTGGTATTAATGTCAAAGAAGTCCAAGGTAGAATTCCTTTCATCCTCATCGGATGAAAAAGGTCGCTGGGTTACGGTGAAACTCGCTAGGGATAACACGGAATTCTTTGTTACTAATGTTTACGCACCTAACACTAATGATTTAGAATTCTGGCAGGATTTAGTCAAGCAGATTGCAACGGTACCGGATACGGCGGTGCACATAATTGGGGGAGATTTTAATCTACCATTTGACCCGGCCTTAGATAGGGACTCTAAGTGTACATTCAAACCAAACAAATCACATAATGCCTTCATCAAATTATGCCAACAATTTCATTTAATTGATGCGTGGAGAATACAAAACCCTACTGATAGGGACTACACATTCTACTCTTCCCCTCACGACTCGTTCTCCCGCATTGATTACATTTTCATTACACAAAATGGCGTAGCAAGGATAGAGGACACTTCAATTGAGCCAAGGGTACTGTCGGACCATTCATGTATATCTCTATCCATCAGTAACATTAAATCATCCCCAAAACAAACGTCTTGGAGACTCAATGAAGAGATCCTGCACAAAGAACAAAATAGGACTGAAATTCTGGAAGCTATTAGATCTTATTTGGACACTAATGCGAGAGGGGACACTTCAGAACTAGTGCGATGGGAGGCCTTGAAAAGTACAATAAGGGGGGTGTGCATCAAAATCCGTTCAGCAATGAATAGGGATTGTAATGCGAAGCTGGAAGGGCTGGAAGCTGAGATAGCTACTTTAGAGAACAAACACCAAATGACAAGGGACCAGGAAACGTTCAATATCATGACCCATAGAAAATACGAATATAACAAGCTGGTGAGCGAAAGGGCGGGAGTGTGGCTGGATAGGAAGCGAAGGTTTAAGCTATGTGAATCTAATAAAGCCGGTAAGAGCCTAGCAGCATACTTAAAATTTAAAGTGCAAAGGAATGCTATAAATGTTATTAGGGACTCGGCGGGAGTTGCTCATTCGGACCCCCAAAAAATAACTGAGGTCTTTAAAGGCTTTTATGAGGACCTATACGCTAAAAACGAGTTGGTGGCGGAGGACAAAATTCAAGAATATCTACAAGAATGTGTACTACCAAAGTTAAAGCCTGAGGAGCAACTTAGTCTGAATGGGCCGATCTTGGCTACTGAGGTGGAAAAAGCGATCAGGGGGTTAAAATGTGGGAAAGCACCAGGTCCGGACGGCTTTACGGCCAAATTTTATAAAAGTTTTGCAACAGACTTGGTTGATCCTCTTTTAAACCTCTTTCACGAATTTACGGAGTCAGGAGAGGTCAAAGGCACGTTGGCAGAGGCGACTATTGCGGTCCTCCCTAAGGACGGCAAAGACCCGTCATTACCAAAGAATTACAGGCCGATTTCCCTGATTAACCTTGATTGTAAATTACTAGCCATGATTTTGTCAGCCCGACTGCAAAAAGTCCTCCCTACCCTAGTACATCCGTCACAAGCGGGTTTCTTAAAACACAGACTATCTAGTGATAACACCAGAGTACTGGCCCATGCCATAGAAAAAGCTAAGCTCTTGACAACCCCCACGGTGGCAGTCACACTAGATGCGGAAAAAGCCTTCGACAAGGTAGATTGGTCTTACCTTGAGGCAGTTTTACGCAACTTCAATCTAGGAGAGACGTTTACTAAACTCGTCATGGCTTTGTATGCCGGCCCTACTGCTAAGGTCAGAGCGGGTGGCTCCTTCTCTTCCTCTTTCTGCTTAAAACAAGGGACGAGACAAGGCTGCCCATTATCGCCTTCTCTGTTCTTACTAGCAATAGAACCCTTTTTGTGGCATATTAGACACAATGAAGCCATCGCTGGGGTCCCATTTGGTGACTGCACTGTAAAATTGACTGCATACGCCGACGACGTCCTGATCTTGACGGAAAAAGCTGAAGAAGCTATCCCGGCCTTGATGAACACAATTGAGGGGTTCTCTAGAGTCTCAGGTTATAAATTAAACAAGGATAAAACAGAAGTTAAGTTACTAAACAACATCGGGGGTAAAGAAATTCTGGGATCATCGGGCCTCACCTGGCAACCGAAAGCTTTTAAATATTTGGGCCTAGACTTTGAGAAGGACTTGATTACGACTCTGAAGTTAAATGAAGACTCAACGTTAAAAAAGATATCCACTTTGCTAGACAGCTGGTCACCAAAATTTTTGTCCTGGTGGGGTAGGGTTGAGACTTTAAAAATGATGTGCACGCCTCTAGTTAACTACCTGGCTTGCATGCTCCTCATGACTTTCTCTGACGAATTCATCAAGAAGGTAGACAAGTTGTTCGGAGAGTTCCTGTGGCGAGGGAAAAAAGCCAGGATATCATTGAAAAAGCTGCAACTAGCAAAAGATAAGGGTGGCCTGGGCCTGCCCTCGTTCAGGAACTACCAAACGGCTTTCCTCTGTAAACAAGGGGCCCTCTGGCTGGTTGATGATACATCCTACACTCCAGTATGGCTAACTATTGAACGGTCGCTAATGGCAGGGGCACCCCTCTCGTCTCTCCTCACCATGGATTTGGCTCATATACCTCACTCTAAATACATCCTTCTAAATACCAGAAGAGCACTTCTCCGACTTGACCAATACCATAAGACTGCTCTGGTGATTAAGAGATCCACCCTACTTTCACTATGGCATAACCCTAAGATCCGGATAGAGGGAAAGACCCTTTACTGGGAACTGTGGGCTGGGAAAGGTATACACATAGTGAATGACCTCTATGATAATGGCAGACCCCTGCCCTTTTCGACATTGCAAGAGAAGTTTAGCCTACCACCCATAGAATTTTACCAGTTCCTAAAACTGAAGGCCGCTATCTCCAAATGCCCCCTCAATACAGGCTTACCCTGGCTAGTGACCCGTCTTCGAATACTGTACCATGCTGACCATTTTGTATCAAGAATATATAAATTGCTCCTCCCCCTGCCCAAGAAACCACATAGGCTGACCGAAAGTAAGTGGGAATCGGAACCTAATTCCACAGGCATTGCATTAGACTGGGAGGTAATACACGGCACCGCACTGACAAACAAGATATCCCCGATCCTATGTCAAACGAAATATATGCTGTTAAACAGAGTGTTCTGGACCCCCCAGAGATTGTTTAAGTGTAAACTGAGGGATACCCCTACCTGCTGGAACTGCCAAGAAGCACCTGGTGACTTGGCACACATGTTTTTTCATTGTTCCCTATTGCGACCATTTTGGAGTAAAGTATTTACATACATTCAACAGGTGCTTGGAATCACGCCTATCCAGGAATTCATATATGTCATTTTGGGTCCTCTGGAAGCACAATTGCCGGACATTCATGACAGACAGTTGCTTGATATAATGTTGACATTGGCGTGCAAGGTCATACTTTACAAATGGAAAAATTTTGCTGAAGTCAACTTCAAAATGTGGCTAGAATGGCTTTCATTTTTAAGAGGGGCGGATAATCCTGCACTACAGTCAGCCACTTGGAAGCCTTCGAACAAAAAACTCTGGTCATCCCTGGATGCGTCATCCGCTCACTTTGAACCACCATGACATACATCTCAACACTCGGCCTTGTTAGATAGAATCTAGATGGAATTGATGTGTTTGTTTCTGTATGCTTATTGTATACCCTCTGCTACACACACAGTATGCCAAGTCTGGGTAAGCCAATTGCTATGGGCCTATGGATACACCTGTCCTCTCTCTTCTCACCTCTTCTTTCTCTCCTCTTCTCTCTTTCTCTCCTCTCCCTCTCTCTCTCTCTCTCGCCCTTTTGCTATCTTCTCTCCTTGATTTGCTTTTTGATTATTGTAAGTGTCATGTTATCAACAATTTATTCACTCGTACCTCTGAAGATTTATTGTATTGCCTTTATTTTTATCCTTATTCTTCAATAAAAAAGATTTGAAATAAAAAAAAAAAATTGTGGATTTGCGTCTCAACTCCCTTAAGTGGGTGATGAAGCCAAATTTTGAAATGTATAGTTACTACAAGTGTAGCCAATAGGTCTCGCCTTTGGGACATTATAAGTGTTTAGCCATGCAACAGTTGATGTTGTTGCCCCAAGGATATTGTGCTGCATAATTAAATAATTAAATTCTTATAAGGAGGCTGCCCACTCTACCCACTACTCTTCTCCCTGGCAATATTTCCACCCAGCGATCATTCCGTTTCTCTTCATGCAGATGACCTGCCCATCTATCTTAGAGATGTACATTCAATCCCTGCTACCATCACCTTGATTCTTATCCACTTTGCTTACCTTTC
Organism: Lissotriton vulgaris; assembly: GCF_964263255.1. Classification (NCBI taxonomy): domain Eukaryota; kingdom Metazoa; phylum Chordata; class Amphibia; order Caudata; family Salamandridae; genus Lissotriton; species Lissotriton vulgaris. Next base: position 267,190,753 of record NC_141690.1, on the reverse strand, counting down.
GGGCTTAAAGGTCTACTGGGCTACGTCTTGCCTGTTCCTCTTCGCTCCTGCACTGCCAGACCCACACTTCTAGCTCAATGGGGCTCTCATAATCTGGCAACCCACCACGTTCTGGTATCTAGGCGCCCTGGTATAATACTCTTCCTTGACCTATTTGATGATAATCTCACAAGAGCTACCATGTCCCTACAGGCACAGATGACATTTTGGCAGATGCTTCCGTTGTCTGTAACAGGGCCGGTAGTACTCCTCAAAATGGTTGTCCTCCCCTGCCTCCTATATTACTTTACCAACCTCTTCCACTACATTCCATCACCCTTCTTTCACCCTTCTTTCACTCCTTCGAGAAGCTAATGAGGGAACTTGAAATTATACTTACCCACAGGTCAGGGTGGGTTTGCGGTACCAAACATCGAACACTATTACCTCGCATCCCAACCCCAATGGGTAGCTAAATGTTGGGTGGGCTAACTCTGCTGCTACAATGCCTGCCTTGTACCTGCCAAGCGCCCTTCAACTGTTCCCCCCTTGCGCTTGTGCATCAATAGTGGACCCCTTGTATCTGGGAATAGCATATTGCTGCTTTCGTCAAGGCCCTTACCTCAAAATATCGGTGTCCACCTATGCTCTGGTGCTCTGGCAACAGCCCTACTTGGCACACCCAGAGGATGGACCACCACTTCATCAGTGGAACTAGCTGCTTTCCACACGGTAGGCCCTCACACTCTGGGTGATCACAATCACAACAGAGCCCTCCTACAATATGAGTCCTTGAAGGAGCAGGATGGTCTATCCCTGGCCATTTCCTCCTACACAACTCCCTGATTGCAGTGCTGGGGAACAAATGGGGCAACATGGCACAGGATCATGCGATACAACTCACCATGCAGTATGTTCCTTCGATGGGACCAGGCGGGAACTTTGCTGACTTGCTGTGAACCCACACTGCATTACCGCTCATGCCCTTCTGTCACCGTTTTGAAGACGATCTAGCACGGACAAAGAATGGACTGCATTGCTGCAAAGCCCAGTCCTCATCCCATGCAACACCCACTTCTGTCTTATACAGCTTTAAATTATACACAGAGCATACCTCACCCCTGCCAAGATAAACCGCTATTTCCACTGCGCGGACACTGCCTGCCCTTGTCACTTGGTAGACGTTGATTTCCTCCATATATTATGGATCTGCTGGTCCCTAAAATTATATTGACAAGGGTTCATGCACGATCTGTCCAGCTCCACAGAGCCCCTGCATTACACACATGGGAAGTATGTCTTCTGGGCCTTCAGCTCAGGGACAAGAAGCAAAGGGTCACATCCCTCACCCTTGACCTACGGTTCTTGACAGCTAATCAGTTCATTACTCGGCCATGGAAATCCTACAACCCCCCAGCTCTTGTGGCCTGGATGAAATCCCTCATCGCATGGGCTCAGGTGAAAAGCATCACCTTGCACATGGAGGACAGTCTAAGACAATGTCTTTATAGATATCAAGGTAATTATAAGTCAGCGCTGCCCAAAATGACTACTCTTCTGTGATTTAGAAGTCATTCACCTGCAGTATTTCCTGTGCCCCTGTGAATTATATACATTGCCCTAAAGATTAAAAAACGATAGCATACAGATTAAAGATTTACAATACACTAAAAACATTTCTACAAGTGTTATTTATCCAACCAAAATCAATCAAGCTAATCTTCATATGTTTGATATTTGTTATATGTTGCTCAATATAAACCAATTAGTTTTATTGCTCTTGCTTATTGGTTGCAAATAATGTTTAGTCTTCTTAGAGAGCTGAAAGATTTCTGTTGAACATCTTGCGCCTGGCATAGTGCACAACAGTTTTGTTAGTATTGAGTCTGAAGATAAAATTCCAATGATCTATACATCTTGACTCCACAGATAACACCAGATGGCAATCGGCACTCTAAATATAACAAGCATTGGAAATGCAATAGGTCTCGCATTAGGAAAGTTTGAGCGATTGTTATTGTAAATGACACTTTTTTATTTATGTGTTGGTTTTGAAAATAGCAAAATTAATAGCTTTGTCAGTTACAATGTCAATAGTTTTAACTTTCGCAAATGTGACACCTATAGCATTTGTAATGCAATGTGTGTTGTATTTACGTGACTTAGATGTATTGATATTACAAATAACAATGGCTTTTATTATTGTAAATAATTAATACTTAAATAAAAGTTATTGTAATTTATAATGGCAATACCTTAAACGTTTGTAAATAACTTTTGTGAAGATTATGTTCAGTGTATTTTATTGTGACGAAAATCCAAGAACATTGCATTTGCACCTACACACACACAGAGCCACACACACGCACACACACACACACACACACACACACACACACACATAGATGTGGTGGTGGTGGATCTGGGGGATATGGTGGTGGTGGATGTGTTGGTGGATGTGGTGGTGGATGCGGTGGTGGATGTGGTGGTGGTCATGGATGTGGTGTTGGTGGATGCAGTGGTGGTGGATGCGGTGGTGGATGTGGTGGTGGTGGATGCGGTGGTGGATGTGGTGGTGGTGGATGCGGTGGTGGTGGATGTGTTGGTGGATGTGTTGGTGGATGTGTGGTGGATGTGGTGGTGGATGTGGTGGTGGTGGATGGGGTGGTGGTGGATGGGGTGGTGGATGTAGTGGTGGTGGGTGTGGTGGTGGGTGTGGTGGATGTGGTGGTGGATGTGGCGGTGGATGTGGATGTGGTGGTGGATGTGGTGGTGGATGTGGTGGTGGATGTGGTGGTGATGGTGGATGTGGTGGTGGATGCGGTGGATGTGGTGGTGGTGGATGCGGTGGTGGTGGATGCAGTGGCGGTGGTGGATGCAGTGGTGGTGGTGGTGGATGGGGTGGTGGATGTAGTGGTGGTGGGTGTGGTGGATGTGGTGGTGGGTGTGGTGGATGTGGCAGTGGATGTGGCGGTGGATGTGGCGGTGGATGTGGCGGTGGATGTGGCGGTGGATGTGATAGTGGATGTGATGGTGGATGTGGTGGTGGATGTGGTGGTGGTGGAGGTGGATTTGGAGGTGATGGTGGATGGATGCACACATGGATGGATGCAAATGTGAATGGGTGGGTGAATGGATGCATGGATACGTTTATAGTTGAAGACTAAGCCACGGCTGTGCCACTGAAAACTATCGAAGCTGAATTGTGACGAGCCCATCAGAAGCTATCAGATCATTTTCATCAACACCCGCCGCTCCCCACCTCCAACTGGGCAATGAGGGCGTGTTTGGTGATGCAAGCAGGAGGAAAAGGTTCAGCTACCTGCGGAACTGTAAACAACCCCCATTTGAACAACAGACTAGACAGAGCCGAACACGAATCAAATAAAGCCCACGAAGTCCATATATTACAGTAAAAACACAGTTGAAGGCAAGCAGACATGGGCTGCAGTCTCCAAGGTTGCTTACCCGTAGAATAAACACAGCTGTACACGGGGTAAAATTAGACAGACATTCAGAATAACAAGCTTTGAACAAGGGGCGGAGCGAGGGGGAGGTGTGCTGGGAGAGAGAGTGGGGAAGGGGAAGAGCTGCTGGCGGAGTTCCAAGCGCTATATGTCAAAAATATTATTGTTAGTAATTTGATGGGCAATTAATTTGCAGTGGAGGAAATACGCTAATAACAGAACATTCAGTATATAGACCTAGACAGAGGGAGGGAAGACAAGAACGCTAGTTGCCGTAATGAAAGAATCAAAGTTTGGGATGAGGATTAACCAGCTGCTTTAATAGTGAAGGACCTCTTGGCAACAGTCATAATGAAATCTTCCTGAAAAAGGCAATGAGCAGAATAGTCCACGGAACCTGGACACAATTCTTCCTGCTGAATTCCGTGCTGTATGCTGGAGGGGGAGGTGTGCTGGGAGAGAGAGTGGGGAGGGGGCGGAGCGGGAGGAGCGTCGCGAGGGGAGAGAGAGTCGGGAGAGGGCGGAGCAGGAAGAGCTGCTCTCGGCAGGCTGGGGAACAGATGCTGCTGTTCGTGTGCCAGCAGGAGAGGTCCGCAGTTGTGCGTCTCCTCCCTCATCATCTGGCTCCTGGAGGAGGGTTAGCGGCTCTCGTGATGTGTTCGGGCAAAGGGAGGAGGGTGGGAAGAAGCCGGGGGGAGGGAAGGAAGGGGGAGTAGAGGCGGGATGTCTTTTCAAGGTTTAAACAAGGGGCGGATCGAGGGGGAGGTGTGCTGGGAGAGAGAGTGGAAAGGGGAAGAGCTGCTGGCGGAGCCTGAATTCCGTGCTGTATGCTGGAGGGGGAGGTGTGCTGGGAGTGAGAGTGGGGAGGGGGCGGAGTGGGAGGAGCGTCGTGAGGGGAGAGAGAGTGGGGAGAGGGCGGAGCAGGAAGAGCTGCTCTCGGCAGGCTGGGGAACAGATGCTGCTGGGGAAGTGATGAGGTGAGGTGCCCTGAAGAAATGCAACACGGCAGGCAGGGGAGGGGGCGGAGCGGGGGTGTGGGAGGAGTGCGGCTGAGGGAAAAGACGTGCAAGGCAGGGGGCTGGGGGCATGTGCACGCGCTTTTAATGTCAATGCGCATGCGCATTGAGCTTGAATTTCATGGGCACTGCAAGGAATCGCCATCGATTCCTTGCAAGTTGGTTAAAGTCTGTTTAAGCCCCCATAGTCTCGGAAGCTCAATGTGCATGCGCATTGACAGGCGAGACCTAAAAAACATAAACATTATTCCTAAGGAATGCCTTTATTTGACTTTGGCAACGTTGGACCTGCCCCTTTCTGGAAGGTCACCCCCCCAAACTTTTTGCCTTCCTCATCCTACTTTTTGCTGAATTGGTTTTTGCTGGCCTTAGGACTCTGGGAATTTTACAACTGCTAACCAGTGCTAAAGTGCATGTGCTCTCTCCCCTAAACATGGTAATATTGGCTTTTCAAAAATTGGCATATTTAATTTACTTATAAGTCTTTAGTAAAGTGCACTATATGTGTCCAAGGCTTGTCAATTAAATGCTGCTAGTGGGTTTGAGGCACTGATTGTGCCCCCCACTTAAGTAGCCCTTCAAACATGCCTCAGGTCTGCCATTGCAGAGTTTGTGTGTGCAGTTTTAAACTGCCGTTTTGACCTGGCAAAATAAACCTTTTAAACCACTTTGGAGTGAAGTTTCACTCCAATGCCGGACGCACAGCTGAATCAATGACTTCTTACAGAAGATCCATTTATCTTTGTTTCATATTGGTTTATTCCTTATGTTTCAACTTCTTTTTCAATTTTACTCATGTCAGTTCATCATGTCACATGAGGGACAAAGCATATTTTTAACATCTAATACGTCAGATATGCCAATCCAGGCCTTTTTCTGAAGCAAGAATTAATACGCAAATCATCCTAAGTGAAAAAAGTTCTTCCCAATGCATTTCGGGCATATTTTTTTGCCCTTCGTCAGGGGTTTCACTAAAAATAAAAACAACATTTAACATTTAGATTGTGTATCCAAAACATGATATTTACTGAATTTTGTAGTTTGCAAATGGTTAAGGAAGGCTTAACAAGGAGGCATGTGAAATAGGGAATCATTGGTATACGGGCACCTCTTGTAATGTAATGGAGTGTTATGGGAGTTGTAGGAAGGATTAAGGATGGTTTTTGCAGATTTGGGGAGGGAGTATGTGGGGTGTTTATGTGAGGGCGAGAACAAGATGGGAGGGAACGAGCTGTTATCTGACAGTGGTTGAAAATACAGTGGCACGTTAACGTTTCTGGGAAAGTGGACTATTTCATTGGGGTTTGGCACAAGCTGGTGGGGACTATTCGTGGAGGGTTATCAAAGGCACAAGGAATGTGAATAGGGAAGATAGTAAATAATTTGAAGGAAGCTTGTTTGGTTACCAGGTTGCGTGTAATCACGTAATTAGAGGGATAACAGTGCTTATGTGGTAAAGTAATAATCAGCAAAAGGGGTTAGGAGTAAAAAGGTTGCTTGTAAATATCACGTTTTGGATACACAATCTAAATGTTAAATGTTGTTTTTATTGTTAGTGAAACCCCTGACGAAGGGCATAAAAATATGCCCGAAATGCATTGGGAAGAACTTTTTTCACTTAGGATGATTTGCGTATTAATTCTTGCTTCAGAAAAAGGCCTGGATTGGCATATCTGACGTATTAGATGTTAAAAATATGCTTTGTCCCTCATGTGACATGATGAACTGACATGAGTAAAATTGAAAAAGAAGCTGAAGCATAAGGAATAAACCCATATGAAACAAAGATAAAATGTGTGGAATCTTCTGTAAGAAGTCATTGATTCAGCTGTGCGTCCGGCATTGGAGTGAAACTTCACTCCAAAGTTGTTTGAATGTCTACACGTGGTAACAGGGCTGATCACGAACTGGGCTGCACGCTAAAAGGATTAAATTGAGCAAATTTTGTGAAAGCTCGAAAGATAGGTGTGCACTTGGACACTCTCTCTCTTGTGGAAAATAAACCTTTTGCCAAGCCCAAACCTTCCTTTTTAATACACATAAGTCACCCCTAGGGTAGGTCCTGGACAACCTAGATGACAGTAAGCCATCTAGATTTAAGTTTAACATGTCCTGGTAGTGAAACCACGTAAATTCGTTTTTCACGACTGCAAGGCCTATCTGTACCATAAGATAACAATGGAGTTATCTTATTACATTTTAGTGTAATTTCCAAAAAGCAAGAGTTAACCCCTTTAAGTTTGGCATCTCTTGAACCACAAATTAAAATCGTAATTTATAGTAAAGTCGGAATTTGAATTGCAATTCTGAAAATACCATTTGCCATTTTCTTGCCTTAGCTATGTCGTGCCTGCAGCCTGTCTCTAACCACATGCCTGGCTGTAGTAGGCTGTTGGGCTTTGTGTATTTCTCCTAAACAGCCTTACGGAATGGGGAGCTTAGGCGTGACTGGATGAGCCATCATTGGCAGGATGAGAAGGGGTAGCTGGGCAGAGCCCCACTTGCACTTGAACAGGTTGTGTCCTACCACCACACAAAGGGCCTAATGGCCCTGCATTGTCACTTCAGCAAGCTCGAGCCAGGGCAGGGGAGATAGGGAATTCCATGCACTTCAAAGACACTGTGTAGAAGCCTTTCCCACTTTCCAGAACTAGGGCACCAGGGTATAAAAAAAGGACCTGAGACACTACCACTTCAGTACACTTCTGGACCTGTGGATACCTTGCCAAGAAGAAGGACTGATGTGCAGTTGAAAAAACTGCCACTCTGCTGGACTGTCACTCTGAAGGAGCTGCTGCCTTGCTGTGCTGATTTTCTGCCTGCTGCCCTCTTGCTCATAGAGGAACAACTGAACCTGGCACCCATCTTGAACCCAGGACCCCAGAGTGACTCAAAGGGTTAGTCTGCTGTCCTCCAGATCCGAGCCTCAGGGACATAACAGGCACCCCACAGCTCCTGGACCTGTCTACACTGAGTTCCTGACCCCAAGAGATGCCTCTCGGGTCCTGGATCCTCAGTGTGGCACTTGAGCTCTTAAATTCAAGCTTTTGTGCTCCTTGCAACCGCAAATGGGCCCGTTTGCACCTGAACCGCACCGCTCCCACCGAAAATCAGCACGATCCATTGCAGGCCTTCCTCCGCTCAGCAAGTATCGATTGCCCGCACAGGACCGTCAACACAACATACTATCCCGCCCATCTGTGATGCCCAGCCTGCTCCTTGCGCCACACCTACCACCATCAACAACACTCTTTTTGCTCCCAGAGACTTTCTTCATTGTGAATGGGACTCTTGGCACAAAACTTGAAAAGGTAAACCTTCAGTGTGACTAATCTGGGACTGTATCTGACCCACTCTCCACTTTTTTTTAAAACTAATTTTATTGGGTTTCATTCACACAGCATATAGCAGCAATTACATGACCCGCACTGTCTAAACCCCTAAAAGAAACCCCCTTGATAACAGTTACAGGGAAAGGGACGGGATGAAAACTAGTGCAAGTCCATGAGTCCTAGTAAAAATTACTCTCAGTGTATCCCCAGTTAATAACCCAATGCATTCCCCAACAACCCACCCTCCTCCCCGGATCCCCATCATCGATGTCCACAGCCGGTTCCAGTCATTGCAATGTATGTGAACAGGAGCTGTTAATAAGTGCTCAATGTAGTGTGCCTTTCATGTCCCGGGGATGGCCATCAAAAGTGTCACTACTCTGCTGTTTCCTCATTTGTGCCATAGTCACGCAGTGATTGTACTAAAGCTTCCCATGCCCGAGCTGCTTCTAATGCCTTGTCATTGCTTTGTCTTCGCGCATTTTGAATTCTCAGCACACTTTCACCATTAGCCCACCTAAGAAACTCGTTCCTCCAACTAACGCCATTAGGTCCTACCGCTGCTTTCCAGTGCCGTGTGATTTCTCGCTTTGCTAATATGAGCCCCATATCTATAAACTTGCTTGCGATCTTGTTCCTGGGAGTATGGGGAAACCAGTGTAGGACACCCACAGCCATATCAAGTACCAAACCCCTTTCTGTTATCGCATTAAGAGTGTCACCCACCTCCTTCCAATAGAGCGCCAGGTTGGGGCACGTCCAAAGCATATGTTCCAACTCCACTCCTATCTTCGTACAGCGAGGGCATGCTGCAGTGTCCACATTGAAGTATTTTCTAATCTTCCCTGGCGTTAAATATGCCCAGTGGAGGATGTAGAAATGTACCAGTTGGAATCTGGCATTACGCGTGCTCTTCCAGGCCCTCCGCAGTATCTGTGCCCACACTGTTTCAGGGATATCCCTCCCTATATCAGTTTCCCACTTTAGCTTCAGCGCCTCTAGTGGTGGCAGCCCTTCATTAATCATTCTGGAGTAGAGGCACGTGACCGCCTTGAAGGTCCCCGCCACCATCATAACATACTGGCAGGCCATTGTCGTCCTTGGCTCCGTTGGTCCCTCTTTCCAATGTCTCTGTATTGCTCGTGTCAGTGCTGCATGTAACAGGAAGCTTCCCCCTGGTAGATCGAACCGTTCTTGAAGTGTCGGATATGGCAACAACGCTCCATCTTCGAACAAATCTCCTAATACCTGGATTCCTGCCTCTTCCCAGTGTTGGAGCTGCTACCAATCGCCACCGTGTGGTAGTGCTGTTAGCATCCCCAGTGGAATTTCGGGGGCATATGGGTGGAGTACTTTCCCCCTACGCTGTGATCGATTCCAGCACAACCTGACCGTTTTTCTTCCTGTGTGAGATCCCGAAGGTCCAATTTCTGCTGAAGCGCTATTAAGGAAAGGACATGGCGAGGTATACCCAGGCCCCTCTTCTGTTCTGGTCCCCTGAATTCTCATGCTATCTCTTGCGTGTAGATCTGCAGTTGGGCCGCTAAATAGTATAGTTTAAAGTCGGGGACCGCCAATCCCCCCTCTAATTTAGGTCGTAATAGGGTGGTCAGTGCTACTCTTCGCCGTTCCGCTCCCCAAAGAAAGGATATTGTCATGGACTTCAGGAGTCGGAAGGTTGCAGCAGGTATCCACACAGGCAATGTCCTGAAGTAGTAAAGGAGCCTTGGTAGCGCCACCATTTTCGGTAATGCTATTCGGCCTGCCACTGACAGTGGGAGAGTAGCCCAAAATGACATGCTACTCTTCAGTGCTCTCAAGCTACGGTTAATATTACCCTCCAATAAGTCAGTTGTCGCATGATAGATGTGCACACCCAAGTATTTCAGGCATCTGGGCTCCCATCGTACTGCTCTGGTCGTGCGGGGTTGGGTCTCCCCCTGACGTACAGGAAACAAGCACGTTTTGGACCAGTTCACCTTCAAGCCGGATATCTCGCCAAAGCACGTTAGGAGAGTCTCAGCTCTCCGCATGGCCTCATCAGCATCTTCAAGAAAGAGTAGGAGGTCATCGGCGTATAACGAAATGTATTGTTGCCCGGTCCGGCTAACCCCCGAAAGTGGTGACACGTCCGAATTGTCATCGCAAGAGGCTCCACTGCCAGAGCAAACAGCAATGGAGACAATGAGCACCCCTGTCTCGTGCCTCTCTCAACTGAATATTGTGACGATATCAGCATGCCCGTTTTTACTCTGGCCACCGCTGAGGCGTAGAGGACTGTCATCCAACGCAGGTAATCCTCCCCCACTCCGAAGCGCCTCAGTACTGCATAAAGATACTCCCATTCGAGGCTGTCAAACGCCTTCTCTATGTCCACTGACAGTATCATTGGGTGTCGGGTCTCGTGATGGTCACCCTCTAGTAGGCGCATCAAACAGCGTATGTTTGTGGTCGTATTTCGTGTTGGAATAAATCCAGCCTGGTCCTCGTGGACCAGTGTGGTCATGTGTTCCAGCAGTCGAGACGCTAAGATTCTGCTTAGTATTTTATAATCCGTGGTTAGCATCGACAGTGGTCTGTACAATGCTGTTTCTCCACTCTCCCTCCCCGGCTTCAGTAATGGTATCACCAGCGCTTCCCACATAGAGTGTGGCAACCGTCCCAACCGCTTCGCTTCTTTATAGACCTCAAGCAGTCTGGGTGCTAGAAGGTCAGCGTATTTTCCGTAGAATTCTATGGGTAGTCCGTCTAGGCCCGTAGTTTTATTACGTGGCATGTGCTTGATGGCACGGCGTATTTCCCCAAGCTCAATATCTTTGCCTAGGTCTTTCGCTTGTTCGTGATCCAATTCAGGGAAGCAGAGCCCCTCCAGAAAGATATCTATGGCTGGGGTTCCATTCGTCAACGTTCGTTTGTATAGGGTTTCATAGTATTCTGTGAAGCACTGTAGGATCTCTGGTTGGGTGTAAACTTCCTCTCCATCTCTCGTGCGCATTGACACTATTGGGGGACCTCTCTTCATGGGGTTGGCAAGCCAAGCCAGCAGGGTCCCGGCTGTGTCGCCCTCTGAATGGGTCCTGGCTGTATAGGCCTTATAGTCAAAGCTGCGTAAGCGCTCTGTTTCCACCGCCACCGCCTCCTTCGCCTCACTGACCCTTTCCCGAAGTTCGGGGTGACCAGGTCTTAAGAGTTCTACCTCGCGGAGTGTCTTCTCAGCCTTATCTAGGTCTGCCAGTAGCACTTTCCGCACACCTACGTATTTTCCTATACAAAACCCTCTTAAAACAACCTTGAAGGCGTCTCACTCTGTCGCTCTTGCCTCGGTCGTGCCGGCATTATCCTCAAAGTATTGAGTAATCCCCTCCCCCAGCGCAGCTTAAAAGAGGTGATCCTCCAACGTTTCGGGGCGCAGCATCCAAGTGGGGACCCACGAGGCGCTAGGAGACCACTGCAGGGCAATTAACAAAGGATTATGGTCGGACAGCGTTCTCGATAGATATTCAGTCTTCAGAATCGCTGGCAGCATTATTAGGGAGCATAATATGGCATCCAACCTCACATGAAGTTCATGCATGCCAGAAAAATAGGAGTAATCTCGGTCCTGTGGGTGTTGCGCGCGCCAGGCATCTATAAGTCCCCACCTAGCTTGCCATTTCATTCTGCCTCTAGCCACGCGGTGCGTCGGGGAATCCGCCAGACGGGGGTGTGATCTATCAAGGGCAACATCCAGGACCGAGTTAAAATCGCCTCCCAGTATTACCGGCCCCACAAGAAATTGCGCCAAGGACCCAGGTAGCTTTGCCAGGAAGGCCACCTGATCAACATTTGGTGCATAGATACTGCAAAAGGCAATGTCCCTTCCCCGTAGCTTCCCTGCTATAGCTACAAACCTTCCCTCCGGGTCTATGATTTGCCTGGTTAGCTGAAAAGGAACCCCATCCCTGATCCAAATTAAAGCGCCCCTAGCGAACGCTGAGTATGTGGTGTTAAATACTTGGCCCCTCCATCTACGCTGTAATTCTATCCCTTCTGTCTTTGTCAAGTGTGTTTCTTGAAGTAGGGTTATCTGTACCCCCCTCCGTGTCAAATAGGCATGAACTTTGTGGCGACGTGACATGGTGTGTAGTCCCCTCACATTCCAGGTTATACATTTCACATTAGCCATTTCACCCATTGTCCCACAATGTCCTGTGCTGTCCACTCCCCAAGAGCCTCAAGTGTGGTAATTCGTCAACATCGATGATGAGCCCTCCCTTTAACACCCCAAAACATCCCATACCCCCCACCCACCCCCAGAACAGGGCCTAGCACTTTCCATCTAGCTCCCGTCCAAACATCCCCAAATAGCAACATATGACTAATCCCAACAGTAGCCACTGTGGGTATGCATAAGGGCAGTAAGGGAGGGTCGGTCACCAACGGGCAGCCACCCAAACTCCAGGTCCTCTACCGCATAATCTAGCCTTACGGAAAGAAGCATTTCAATGGCCACCCACTTCCCATAAACAAGCAAACACTCCCTCCCAACAACATAGGAAGCGACCCATTTAAGTCTGTATATCGAACTCATACAGCTCACCGGGTACCTCTAACATTCGTCCAGTATTGCTTCTGCCGTCGCCGGAGTGACCACAGGCAAAGGCACACTGTCCGTCTCAGATCGCTCAGTGTCCGAGTGTTCATCATCTTTTTCTGATCCCGCTTCTTCCTGCGATGGAGACCCCGGTTGAGCTGATAAAGCGTTCATCGCCTCCAGGACTCCCTGTCGTTCTGCCGCCATTTCCGAAAGTGATGGCCTCTTCAGCCCTCTTTGCCTATTGCGAAGTCGCCGCGATGTCCGTTGTGGCAGTCCCTCAGACTCCAGCCTCGGTCGAGGGGCAAGGACATCTTTGCCGGATTTGTACAGTTCAAGCCAGGCACAGGCATCATCTGGCGTATCAAAGAACCTAGTGGTATGGTCCACAATCACAAGCAGCCTAGCTGGGAAGAGTAAGGAATATTGTAGTCCCTCCGCTCTCAATTCTCTTTTGACTGCTAGGAAAGAGGTCCGTCGGCGCTGCGTTTCATAGGTGTTGTCCGGGAAGATATTGACTTTGCTGTTTTCCACCTGATATGGACCGTTAGCTCGTGCTTTCTGGAGCAGCAGATCCCTGTCCCGGTAGTGTAGCAGTCTAGCCACCACTGGGCGTGGGGGACGACCCTGTTGCAGCGGCTTGGCCAGGACCCTATGCGCCCGCTCCAGTGTGTAGAAAGATGACAGTCCTTCCGACGCCACCAACGTCTGGAGCCACTCTTCAATGTAGCGAACCATGTCTCGCCCCCCACTTTCTCCGGTGGGCCCATTATCCAGATGTTGTTCTGGCCGTTACGCCCTTCTGCCTCCTCAGCTCACCGCTCTAGCACGTCCATGCGATCTAGCACGTTAGTCATCGTGGATTTGAGTTCTTTTTGCGCCGGTTCTAGGGTTTGGATTATTGTCTCTACCAGCTTGACCCTATCTGACAGTTTGCCATGATCGGCCCGCAGAAGTCCCAGTCCTGTAGCCACCTGCACGATGTCCTGCTGCAACGCCGTGCGGGTATCCGCTATCGCTGTCAGGATTTTGTCTAGTGTCAGATGCAGTTGGGGGTCCCGTTAGTGGCTGGGTTCAATGTGATCTCCTTTGTCCGACGCCTTAGTGTCCGACGTGGGTTGAGCACCACCTTTGTTTCCTTTAAGTTTTCCCATGATGGTGCTGTGTTGTCCGCTGCACTTGTAGTGGATAGGGAGATATTGCCCAGGACCTGGGCACTCCACGCAACTAGCACTCCTGGGTCCGTAGTCCAGCAACCGTTCTAGGCGCTATCTAGGCGCGCCGCACACACTCGTCCCCAGAAGCAGTGTGGCAAAATGTCCCCAGGAGGTAGTAGGCAAGATCCCACTCCTTCCGGGCGCAGCCGCAGCAAGGCTAGGCAAGCCGCGCCTCAGCAGCCCGCCGGGACCCAAGTATTGGACTAAGTCCTTGTGATGCAGTGGACAGTCCAGCTCCGCATATAGGTTCAGCAATTGGCCAGTTGTTGGCGCAACACCTGCCCGGGATAGCCCCTCCGTGGGCCAAGTTACATGCCAAGTTGCGTGCGACTCCCAGAGTCGGCCCAGCAGTTCGTTATCCCTCGCTGCAGTCGCCGATGGGGCCTTGCCCTGCAGTATCGCGTGGCGCGCCCACCCCTCAGAGGTCCAGGAGGAGGCCAAATTCTGCGCGCCCGGAGGGATGGCAGCAAGGAAGCTTCTGCGTGTACGATTCGGCGTTAGGAAAGCCAGATCACGGTACTCACCAGCGGAGTTCCACCGTGTCATGAAGAGTGTACGCCTTCTCAGTGCGCTCATTCGTAGTATTGGGCGTTCTGGGGTCTCCGTTCTGTCCCAGGCCGTTGCACTCCATCAACTGGGGGCCCGGGTGTTGTTTGGTTTCTCACGCCCGGTGCCAAGGCAATTCCAGTGGCCTCTCTCCGAGGCCCCGTCGAATGGCTGCGCCCCCGCACCTCCGCTGGTTCGTGTGACCTTCACGTGCCTCCGCCCAGCAGCTCGCCCTCCGTGGTCCCCGGTGTTGCTGTTGCCGCCACTGTGCTCCACTCCAGTGCGTGGCCTCTGGTTAATACCGCCACAACCTCAGGAGGGAAGTTCCAACAGGAGCACTGCTCTCGATCAGGCCTTAGAGCCCCAGGCGCCGTCACAGCTCTCGGTGATGAGCTCCTTACCGCAGGGCCCTCCGGTTATTCAGAGGGTGGCTTTTCCTGTGTGACAATGCACCCCCTGGGTGTGGTCCCTCAGCAAGCTATGATGGTCCAGTGGCAACCCCGGGGGGGTCTGGGCAGGCCTCGTGTGGCGGTCCGCAGCACTGATCCCCCAATCAGCATTCTTTTGGCCCCAGCCGGAGCCCCAATCTAACCTTCTCACCTCTGGAGTAGATCCCGGGGTCCACCATAGACCCGGAGCCGACCATCTGCCAAGGGGGGGGGGGCCCGAAGGGGTTAGGGCTCCCGACACCCCCGCTGCCCCGCCTCCCAGTACCTCGAGTGGATCAGGCACTGGGCAGGGAGTCCCTCGCCGACAATACTTGCTCTCGTTGCTTTAATAGTCCCAGGCCTCCGTTCAGATTAAGCCCCGGTGGGGAAGGGTCCAGCCGCTCTGTCCTCCTGGCGAATGCGCTCCACGACTCTATTCGGCCTGCAGCAACGGGGACCGTCGGCTCCAGCTCTCCGCTTCCTTGCGCGCAGTTTCCCGCACAACAGTCGCCTCACTGCACCCGCTCCGCCTCACCAACTTCGAAATCGAAGCGCTTCAGGTTGTGCAAGGCGTCCTGCAGCCGCAGGCAATCGGGGTTTAACACTTCCCCTTGGCCGCCATCTTGGTTGCTGCCACCAGAGCACCCCGGGTGCCGCGCCATCGATCCGTCCCAGGCTTGTAGGGAGAATCGAGCTCCGCCTTGCGGGTCTGCTGTGGGGGAGTCCCTTCCCCCGGTTGGCAAAGTGGGTAGGGGATCGCCAGAATCCGTTTGGCAGGTTAAATGTAGGCTCGATCTCGGAGCCCAGTGTCTAGGCGGCCTCCTCCATCGGCGCCCAAACCACGTCCCCCACCCACTCTCCATCACAGGCAGGCTTGAACTTTTGATTTTGATCCGGTCCAGTGCATTGCAGTTAGGGCTTTATGATTTTAGGCGCTGTATTGCAGATTATTCTTTACAAATTATAACTCCAGTTCAACTGATTGGATTCTTCTCATTTTAGTCTTGTTTTATTTATTACATTAAAATCTATCTTTCTATCATGGTGTGGGATAATTTTTCTGTGGTGTTTTCACAATTTTACTATTTGGGAGTGTTTCATAAGTACTTTACACATTGGCTGTAAGTTAAGCCTGACTGTTCTGTGCCAAGCTACCAGGTGGTGAGCACAGGAGAATTTGGGGTTTGCTTGTGTCTTACCCTGACTAGGTTTGTGGTTGTTGCTTGACCAGGGCTCACACCCCAGTCAACCAACAACCCTATTTCTAACAGGCGAACTATGCAGGACTTTGCGGTGATCATACAGTATCTGTAAAAGAAGGTTTAGCTTCCCAGGCAGCAATTCACAAAATGCATTTTGTAGTACATTTGTAGTGCTGAAATACTACTATAAACAAATTATAAAATACTATTCACAAACTACACTAAAGTACATAATACACTCTGATTTTGTGAGTAGTAAACTTACTCAACAGTGTAAGTTACTGTGACGGGATGAGACAGCCCAGATCCGAGGCAGGAATGAGTCCAACCCTTACAAATGTCAACGGTGCCCTCTCCCCTCTCTCTACACAGCAGCCTGAAATCTGGGACCGAGCGAAGACCGCAGTGATTGTGCCGGAGGACGAAAGCGAACACTGTTTCTTTAATTGGGCCGAGTTTGGATCAAGCCCCGCCCCCTTTTGTGACGCGCAGGTCGACGACGAAGAAAATCCCTGAAACAGCCAGACGCGGGTGTGTTCGACACCTGGAGGAGAGGAAGCAGAAAGTGTGGAGGAGAGAGCGAAGACCGAACGAGGACGTAGCGAGGGAGAAGAGAGAGCGGACGCGGCCGAGAGAACAGCAAAGCCAGGAGGCCAACGACAAAGCGTATCGCCAAGCCACGCTTCAGGGGATGCGTGGCTTACACAGGTACGTTTGCGTATGTCGGGTTGGGTGGGAAGGAAGGGGTTTAAACCTCCCTGAGTCACCACTCGAACGCTCCTGTCACTCCCTGCCCTGAGCACTGTCGGCACCTCGGAGTACTTCCTTTTGCTTATGCTTTTGTGCACCGACTGTCTCCTCACTACCCGTTCCTTTACACATTATAAAAATTGGACACCAGACTGAAGTCAGTCTACATTTTCTTTTCTTGGGTCCCGGAACGTCCGGACGGCGTCTGTTCACGTCCCGATCATCATGGAGTGGAGAAGGCGAAGCCTGGAGACCCGTAAAAGGCGTCTTTCCCTGGAGAAGAAAGAAAGCGAAGGCCCACTTCACGATTATAGAAGCACTTTACGACGAAGGCGATTGTTAAAACCAATAAAACCCACTTTAAGTCCCATATGTGTCAGTGCGAGTCTCTCTAGCTTTACCTTTACCTTTGAGAATCAGGCCCCTTGTGAGTACGATTTTGTAATACGTTTGCAGTATTCCAAAATGATGTACCACAAAATGCAGCTTGTGGACAGTCCCAAAGCCTTTCAATTTGGTGGAGACATGCAAGTTTCACTGTGAATACAAGGTCCTTCTAAAGTTTCCTTTCACAAAGGAAGCCTTAAGGAGAATTGTGGCAGTAATCTTGCTTGAGAAGCGTCAGCCATTTTAGCATAGTGTTAAACACGCCATGCACTGTGTGGTGAGGCTCCATAAACAAACCTTCTTGACGGCTTGCCTTCTCCTAAACTGAGAACTTAAGCTCTGCTTCAGCATCCTCTCCCCAAACTGCTCAAATTACCACGATCCATGGCTGTGAGAAGGTCTCCACACGTATTTACTTTTTCCAAACACTAGATAATCACATTTCTGGGCTTTGAGCTTTGGGATTCAGTACTTTTAAAGGTACCATGGTGTTAAAATCTCATTGTTGGAAGAAAGTTGCAAAAGTACAGAGCTGCTTAGGGTGTCCACTGCCTTCTGAGACACATTCATCGGTGAAGGCGCCACTGAAGTCATTTAGGCATTCAATCATTGTTGAGCAGTGACTGAACACAGACACTACACCAGGAGTTCACAGACCCCATCTTGTCACTGTGGGCGAAATGAAGACCCACCCCCCCCCCCCCAACTGTCCCCTCTTGAAATTCTTGCAATTGTGCAATTCCTTTTACATAATTAGTAAATATTGCCCTCTGATGACTGTCTTACAGCAAGCATAGCATCTTGTATTGTTCATGCAGATCTTCCTTAAAAATGTGTATATTTACGAGTTGTGTGTTTCTGAGGATGAACCATGTGGGTGCATCTACCATGTAAATTACCGTCTTGTAAACGTTTCCAATTATGGAATTTCAGGAGCCTTGGTAAAACAGAGCACAGCATACTTTCAATTTTAGGGCTGATAGAAAACTGTAGGGGTCTACAGGAATAGAGAAGTGTGGTTGGAAACCTGTCATATTCAACTTGAGTATACAGAAAAGAAAAGGACAAATATATATGGTAAATAGAAACTTTAATAATGCTTTTCATACAGAAAAATGGTCCAGATTTGTTAAATATGAAAAAATATAATAGAAATAAATATTTTAATACATAATAAATATTAACCACTGACAAAAGGTTATTACAACCCTTTTTATGTAATAAAGTTCATTTTCTGATGCCGTCCAGTTCAAAACAATTTTTCCTGGAACAGCATTTAATCTAAGCCTTCCCCAATGTTCCAGTAGACTTCACTTAACCCAGCCTGGGTCTTTTGGAGAGAACATCCAGAAGCTAAAACTACTAGTGTCTGTGTAGACTGCATCAGCCACGTACAAAGGCCTTTAACTCTGCAGACCTTTCAAGGCCTTGATGACCAAATTGAGCTTAGCCAAAGACGTACCTGCACACCCCTTGTATTTCTTCAGGAAGACCAGAGGAGGCAGCTAAACAGACGATTATATTGGGATCTCAGTCTTAAGAATATCTGGGCACAAACACAGTGCTGCTTTGGAAGCTCTTCCCTTCAGGAGAATGGCCTCGTGCACAAACTTTTTATAGATAAAATGAGGAATGGCACTAAATTGGTAGTTGGAATAAAAGCATTGATTGGGTTTCCAAGCATACCCAACACTAGCATGTAAAGGAATTTATAATTGTGAGG
The DNA here is from genome assembly GCF_964263255.1 of Lissotriton vulgaris. Classification (NCBI taxonomy): domain Eukaryota; kingdom Metazoa; phylum Chordata; class Amphibia; order Caudata; family Salamandridae; genus Lissotriton; species Lissotriton vulgaris. The sequence goes on along the minus strand of NC_141690.1, from coordinate 267,172,133 downwards.
AGAATATGAACTTGCCAGAACATTACAATTTGGAAACATGGATAAGTTGTCAATATATTGCAGGAACCTCAATTCTCTCAGCTGCTTTCCTACTAGACTATACGTCAATCCTAAAAAAAGGACTCAGTCGCATTCCTGCAATACCACATCTCAGTGCAATGAGACGGACTGTCAGCTGCATGCCTGTTAGACCACGTCAGCTCAATGAGATGGACTCTCAACTCCATGCCTGTTAGACATGTCATTTCGATGAGATAGACTCTCAGCTGCATGTCTGTTAGACCATATGTCATCACAACGAGATGCACTCTCAGCTTCATGCCTGTTATACAACATCTCATTCCAATGAGATGAGCTCTCAGCTGCATGCCTGTCAGACCACATGTCAGTGCAATGGCATGAACTCTCAGCTGCATGCCTGTTACACCACTTCTCATTGTAAAAAGATGGATTCTCAGCTGCATGCCTGTAATACAACATCTCATTGCAATGAGATGGACTCTCAGCTGCATGTCTGTTAGTCCACATGTCATCGCAATGAGATGGAATCTTTGCCGCATGCCTGTTAGATCACATGTCATCGCAACTAGATGGGCTCTCAACTGCATGCCTGTTAGACAATTCATCCCAATAAGATGGACTCCTCGCTGCATGCCTGTTAGTCCACATGTCATCGCGAAAAGATGGAATCTCCGCTGCATGCCTGTTAGTCTACATGTCATCGTGATGAGTTGGACTCTCAGCTGCATGCCTGTTAGACATGTCATCACAATGAGATGGTCTTTCAGCTGCTTGCCTGTTAGACCTAATGTCACTGCAACAAGATAAACTCTCAGCTGCATGCCTGTTAGACATGCCATCACAATGAGATGAACTCTCCGCTGCATGCCTGTTAGACATGTTGTCACAATGAGATGGACTCTTATCTGCATGCCTGTTAGTCCTCGTGTCACTGCAACAAGATAAACTCTCAGCTCCATGCCTGTTAGACATGCCATCGCAATGAGATGAACTCTCAGCTGCATGCCTGTTAGACATGTCATCGCAATAAGATTGATTCTCAGCTGCATGGCTGTTAGACATGTCATCACAATGAAATGGACACTCAGCTGCATGCCCGTTAGACCATGTCATTGTAATGTGATGGACTCTCAGCTGCATGCCTGTTAGACCTCATGTCATTGCAAACAGATGTACTCTCAGCTGCATGCCTGTTAGACATGTCCTCACAATGAGATGGACTCTCAGATACATGTCTGACATGTAATCGCAATGAGATTGACTCTCAGCTGCATGACTGTTATATAAATCATTCCAATAAGATGGACTCTCAGCTGCATGCCTGTTAGTCCATATGTCATCGCAACGAGATAGAAGTCCGCTGCATGGCTGTTAGACCACATTTCATCGCAACAAGATGGAATATCCGTTGCATGTCTGTTAGACATGTCATCGCAACAAGATGGTCTCTCAGCTGCATGCCTGTTAGACATGTCAATGCGATGAGATGGACTCTCAGGTGCATGCCTGTTAGACATGTCATCACGATGAGATGGTCTCTCAGGTGCATGCCTGTTAGACATTTCATCTCAATGAGATGGACTCTCACCTGCATGCCTGTTAGACATGTCATTGTGATGAGATGGACTCTCACCGGCATGTCTGTTAAACATGTCATCTCAATGAGATGAACTCTCAGCTGCCTACCTGTTAGACATGCCAACGCAATGAGATGGACTCTCAGCTGAATGCCTGTTAGACATTGTTATTGTGATGAGCTGCACTCTCAGGTGCATGCCTGTTAGACATGTCATAGCAATGAGATGAACTTGCAGCTGCATGCCTGTTAGACATGTCATTGCGATGAGATTGCCTCTCATCTGCATGTCTGTTAGACATGTCATCATAATGAGATGGACTCTCAGCTACATGCCTGTTAGACGTCATTGCAATGAGATGGACTCACGGCAGCAGGCCTGTTAGATCATGTCATTGTAATGTGATGGCCGGAGAGCCCTTATTACCTCAAAGTTGCAGCCTCAAAGGGAACCATGTTATCCATTTGTTTTACAGCCCTTCCCTACTGAATTCCAGCGTCATACAATAAACACTGCTAGTGACACCATTGGTAGCGGTGCCCTGGAACACAATGGGGGTCGCCTCTTTTTCAAATTTGGTTGTTGAAGTTTGATTTTAAACTTTTTTCACAAAGGAAAGATAAACTTCCTACACTTTTCTAGTTACATTGCATGAAAATTATTTGAAACAAAGGTCTTCATTCTCATGAACCCTAAGGCTTTCCCTGTAAAAACCTGGGGGGGTGCAGGTCAGGAAGACAATTCAATTCAGAAGGACAATTTGCTTTTTATCATGCTTTGATATTTTAAAGTTATTAGATCATTACCTATGGATGAAATGGAGCACATACTGTGAGTATGCAATCCATACAGCCTATGTTCAGTGCGTTCTAGGAGAATAGGTTGTCAGATTGTGAGAAAATATCTGATGACCACTGTTATTTTCAGGTCAGAAGAAAAGGCAGCTTGGGTGACAGGACATGCATGCTTTTTAAAAATTTGTGTTGAGTTTCAGTCTGTATTGTGGTCTGTGCTAATTTTGTCCAGATAAGATTGGGCTTGATGGCCTTACATTTTGAGCCTGAAGAAAGCTTGAGACATCATGAGTCGTGAGCGAGGTTACATTTTAGTGTCCTACAGAAGATGGTGCCCCGCCTAGGAGAAAAAGACCAATCCCTAATCCAAATGCCTGCTTCCATTTCTTCTCCACTTAATTTCTTCATGGTGTTTCTGCTGCTTACTTAATATGTTCGTCTTCTGGTCTGTCAAAAGAAAGCAGTACATGGATTAGCAGAGAAATGCACAAGCCAACCACAAACATTTATAAAACATGCCTTGCATCTTCGACTTCGTAATTTGGCACTGATGATCAGGCAATTTTACACCACCATTTGCTCTGACTACCTAGTGCAAACTTCTTTTTTTAGTTAGGGATCAAGTGCTGAGGCAAATTACTTGATTACAGTCACCGGAGCAATGCATGCCATCTGAACCCTGGGGATCACACAATCTCAGAGTGTGACAGATTTCTCACACCCATGTGTTGAAGGAGAATCCATGGCACTGCACCACTTCTCTCATGACTATTACATAGACAGTCTTTCAAAAAGGAAGCCATCAGTTTTTGCAAACCAATGCAACACGAACAGCGGAAACCATTGACATTTAATAAATGGAACCATACTTGCTCATCAAAATAATTTAGCCCAAGATAAAATATTTACAATAATAGGTTCTTTATTAACACACATTCCTTAGTGTTTTACTTGTTATTCGAGTGAAATTGTATTTTATCTCAGTGGTTTCTCAGGGGTTTGGTTCTTGGGAAAAAAATAAAATTAACAGGGGCTCTGTCATGAAATTGCTGTGGAAACCTTTCCAAGTTTACCAAGTCATAGAAAATAGATAGTCTGTTGCAAATTTTCTTCCAAATCTAGATTCTTTACATCTTTAACTTCTCTATTAGCTGTTATGTGTGATGATATTATTAAACATAATAACAGACTCATGACATCAACGACGTGTTGGGCATCACGGTTCGATACCCTTGTACTCCTTAGCTCAACATATCCTCACTTCCCCGCTCAAGAATCTAGCATCCGTCTCTACTTCCTCTTATACATCAGGTCAGCGGACCACTTCTTCTTGGTGCTCGTTTCTTTTCTACCACTCGTTTACTATAACCCATAAACCTTCTTCTACAACCTCACAGACAGGCTGCAAGTTATTTAATGTTGGACTCTTTAGCAGCATTGTGATGTCTCTTATTGACCCCATTTTCCTGTCTGCTTAAGTGCCTGGGTGCTGTGTTGGATATTTTATACTTATTTTCTGTTCTGTTATTTATTTGTGGCCAGCCAAGGCCTTTCCATTTCCGTCAGTGGTTCCTCTATTCAGTGTGGTGCTGTTGCAGTGTAACCAGTGCTTGTAAGAGAAATACAACTCAGTACTTAAGAAGTATTGAAAAATACTTCTTAAATACAGTGGCCATGAGGTGGACCGACAACTCGGGGAGAGCTACACTTCAACAGTGAACTGTCAATACACTGAATAACTAAAGGAGAAGCTGAAGGGCTATTAGTGACAATTTACCACTTCTTTATTGTAGATCTTCACCCTGTGAATCTATACTAGATGGTACATTCTAGTGCATTGGACATACTAAGAGAAGTAAGTCATTTGTTTTCTTTGTTCATAGCAGTGTGCCTTGCCTGCAGTGCCCTCAGGGTTAAAATGAAACCACCATGTGATCAGATCTATGGCCGTTAGACCATTCTGTTTGCTTGTGTAACAACTTAGGAACTTAGCTGCCGTAATTGGCAAAGTGGCCCATGAGGGCAGCAATCCTCATGCATTTAAACCTAATTCCTGAGACAGGTCCTATGGTTGAGTGTGAACAGGCTCTGCTGCTGTGTGAGCATTCCTTGTGTGCCTCTCTGTGCTTCCTCATCAAGCAGAAGAGCACAAGTGTGTCTGCTCTTGCTGGGATGATAACATAGAGATGGCTCTTTGCAAGACATGCTTGTCATTTACAGTGGCCTGGTAATAGATTGGGTGATGTCGAACAGGAGGGCATGGAAGGATTGTTTAGATTAAGGTGATGGGTAGAATATCTTCTTCAAAACGGGGTGTGGCCAAGTCACACATAATACTGCATACTAGTATTGGAATTCTGCATCTTTAAAACCAAGGATCTTGTGTACCTATTGCATCTACATTCTGTGACATTTGCCTAAAACAATAACTGTAGGGAATTGCTGAGGCATTAATGGGTGTGGATAATTTGAGGAGAGTTGGTCCATTCATCTGATGCTAAGGGTCATCTACAGGTGAATCAGTGTAATGGCTAGGAGCTGAAATTTCTGCTGTGATGAACTGCAGGAATGTGAAGATATTTACCTCAGTGTCAATAAGGAAGAGCTATGGGTTCTCAAAAGATTTGTATCATGGTCAAGGCTGTATTGATGCCTGTCTTGTACAAATGTTATAATGCCCCAGTGAGTAGATACTAAGGTAGAATTAAAGAAGTTATTTAAATCAATTGAATGAATGCATCCCATTGTGGTCACAAGAAAACTCTCTAAAGAGTTAAGATTGTGTGTAGATCTGAGTGTACTGCATTGGTCTTTGTTGATTGAAATCCAACTCAAATAATCGGTGAGATTATTCAGTTTTTGGAATATGTCAGTGCCTTTCACCCCCAATCCTTATTAGAGTACCCCTATATCTGTTTGCATCCCGACAGACTAAGGAATACATTATTTCTAACTTCTCAGGCTTTGTTTCATTTTCATATGATGCCTTTTACCCTAAGGTAGACCTAACTAAAATGAAATTCAGAAGATTATTGATTACTTGTCCAGCAGTATGCTCGGGTACAATTTATGCAGACTGTCATACAGGTATTCTGATGGGATATCAATGAGCAGAATAGGAGATAGGTTAAGCATTAAGTGCTTTCAGGAGGAAAGGGTTCATTACTCACAAAGAGAAAAATTTATGTTTTAACAGGAGTCAATTGATTACATTGGTTATGTTGTTTGCAAGGAGGAAAAAGAATTAATAATAACTATTGTTAATGAGTCAAAATTGGGAAGCAAAAACTAACTCATGTCTTTAGCTACGTGTAGTGGAATTCTGCATTAGATTTCAGAACTTTATACCATTTCCATAAGAATAATAGTCAGTAATGGATTGGTAGTTTGGTGGAACCATAAATCTGATAGCATTTAGGAAGGTTGGCGACAAAAAGGGTAAATCATGCTGTAAAGAATTGACACCTATCTGTCCACTGTGGATGAGGATAGCTAAGAGAGGAAGTGGGTAGTTCTGGGATAGCTGAAAAGCAGGAGAGGACCAAGGAGTAGAGGATTTGATAAAAGTTGTGAGAGTGAAAGTGGCCATTGGATGAAGATAAAACTTCAAAGTGGCTAATTGTGTGTGAAAATCTAAAATCCCAGTAACATCGGTGTGCAGCATGAATAGTATGGTGGTGTGGAAGTATCAGAGTGTGGAAAAGAAAAAGAGTCATTCTCGAGAGAAAGGGGGGGACGAAAAATACCCTCTATGGGTAGAAAATATTTGTGTATAATCCATAGATGGGGAGCAGGGGTGCTTTGGTGTATATGGGTATATATCACCCTGTCAAAGCAATTTCTGTTACACAACACTCCACTGACGGCCTTAGGCTTATCTGGCATTTAAAGGAACCAGGGGACAATTTGGCCACATTATTGAAAACACAATTTGGACTGTTCCTCAGTTGTCTGTCAGATGTAAGTGGGGATGTTATGCTAGCTCGCTGCAAAAGATTAAGCCAGGGTATCAGACACTTTTTGCAGCCTAATGGGGGGGTGGCTCTGTGGCTTGATAGGCACTGCTTGGAAGCCAACCATAGATTACGGAAGGCCCTTGTAGCTTGTCCTAAAGATTGGGACGAAGTTTGAGCAGCTCGGAAGCTTCATAAAACACCTTGAGGGCAAGGAAGGATGTGTTAGACCTGTCAGCCCTTTGGGTGGTTCCTCCTAATTATTATTATTATTATTTTTTATCCCCTTTTTGCCTCCTGTATTTTTCTTGTGTGTCCACTATTTTTTTTCCTGGTGTTGAACCTAGGTCTCTGGGCGCCTCATTATCATCTATTAATGGTGAGGCGCAGGTGCATCCCTGAAATGGAGGATTAGTGCTGTCCTAAAATGGTGGCCGTCAGAAATTATCTCAGAGCCTTGGGCCATAAGGTGACATGAGAGGTTCTGGAACCTTCCGATCCACTCTGGTCCCTTGGGCCCAGGCTATAAATAGAGGGAGTTCAGAGCGGCCATTTTAGAACAAGGAAAGTCGGTGGTCATCTAGGAGCTGGCTGGAGTCCAGGCTGCTGAGTGTGGAGGCTAGTGCACTGTAAGGGTTGACCGCCTCTTGGGGTTGCTGCCCTTTACAGCTGATGTTGCCACAACCTGCTGATCTGACCCTGCTAGGAACCGGCTCCAGGACCTGCTGATCCTCCGCATCATCGCAGGAGTGGAGGTGCCCTATTGACCCCAGGGATCTTTCAAGGACAGATGCCAAGGAAAGCCGAACATTCCTGTAAGGTGGTGAGTGCTACCACCGATTGCTGGAGGTGAAGCCTGAGCGAAAGAACTTCCTCCCTGAGGGCCCCGCTGCTGCGGCCTGGAGCGTTAGCTTGACAGGGTTGCCCCCGTAATCTCCGTGAGCCAGGGCCCTCCTTATTGTTAGAGACTGCTGTCAGCCGTGGTTTCCCCAGTGTTGAGGGAAGACACCAGTCAAATCATTGTTGCGGCCCGGGGACCTCTAATGTGTACGAGGCCGTGAGGTGGATGTCAGCCCCCCCTGTGCTTGAAGCGAGAGCCGGTAAAGTAATCTGTTCAGCGCGGCGGCTCAGGTGGGGAGGGGAAGCCTTGACGCGCTGTTAGGAAACTGACGGGGAAAGGAGAGACGCCGGGCGGGGTTGCCTAGCGACCGAGGCCTCAGCCCAACGCTTCATTCTCCCATGTCCGTGCCCCGCCCGCAGCTTTCACTGAGCAACGCCGGTAGTCCGTCCCCGCCTGTGAGGGTCTGAGGGGATTCCAAGTGAGAAGAGATTGTGACGGTTGGCCCCGCTTACCCCCCGTGGGCGGACAGCGGCCTGTTATCATCCGCAACGAGGCTCAGTAGAGAAACGTACTCGCTGGGAATCGAGGTGAGGAGAAATGGGAGGTGACCTCAGATAGCGGGCTAACGAGAGTGATTTTCCACACACGGCTGGTGGGCCTCGTTAAAATTGTCGATCAGAAGCATAGGAAGTTAAAACCCCTCTGGGAGGGAATTGAATGCGAGAGCTGGCCAGTGAACTCAACTAAATAGAATTTTGCCAATCCCGTGGTGACTTCACAAGGACTTGAACATGTGATTAAGCTGGCCCTATTTCCTCAGAAATCTGTATAACGTTCACTGTTAACTGTCTATTTCCCTACCAGATTGTAATGCTACCATTGGCCAATTAGACTGTGCTTCTCAACCCTCATTAGGAACTGCAAATGCTGCTGACTCTCTCCGGAAGTGAGCTTGTCTAAATCAACTTCCCAGAATGATACAAGGAAATGTCTTACCGAAGTAATTTGTTTTTACCTTTGAAACTTTATTAAATAAGAGGGTGAAACGTTGCGCCAACTCCTGGAACCCGCACATATGCTAAGTGTTTAGTTGGCTATATAAAAAAGACTTGTTGGGGATTAAATGTTATTTACGTCCTTGGGACTATTGATGAGTTATTTATGTGTGAGTGGGATATGCAACCAAAGGCCTAATGTTTAACCTATATTATTAATCCCTCGCTTGGTTATAGAGTTTCACATACAGCATATTAATCTGAATAATAAATCTTGTTTGATAATGCTCAGAACCAAATGAAACAAAATTGCTCTTATTCTCATTTATGATTTATGCTGGAAAGAAATTAACTTGCCAAGAAACTTGATTGATGAAATGTGTTGAAATGTCTAATTAGAGGAAAAACCAGGAGATAAAGATTTAATACTTTCTAGAAAAAAAAAGGTGTGGTGTCATTTTTAGAGTGGAAGCACACTGAAATACTGAGTTGAGTGTGACACAAGCACAACACAATAGCCTTGGAGTTAGGCCTTCCCTCTTGTGCCAAGCTACCCTAGGTGGACCGGTAACCCCGGGTCCAACATATTGGTGTTCAGCGGTGGGATCAGGGCTTGTGCTTAGGTCCACTTGACAGTGGCTTAGTGTGCACCACGTACCCTACACCTGGAGTTTTCTCCTAGTGGTCTCCCTAATTGGAAGTTTTTGTTTTTCCAAATTCCTTTCTGGTGGTGGGTGGAAGTAGTCTTATTTGACGCCTCTTTCTTGAAGTACTCCAAAATAGCTGTCTGAGGTCCCACCTGGTAAAATGGAGTTTAAGTTGGATGAGTTGGAGACCTACACAGTGGCCCAACTTAGGGAATTTTGCCAGGAAAAGGGGGTGTTCTTCAAGCGTGGTGCGAAGAAGGTGGAACTTCAAACCAGCTTGAGAGCATGGGTGGCAGCTCACCCAGATGGGAAAGAGGAGGATCGTGACACTGTCATAGAAGCAGAAATGCTTTACCAAACCGAAGGGGAGAATCTGTTACCCGGTCCTAGGACACCTTCTAGGGCGGGCAGTAGTGTATCTGGAAGGAGCCTGACTGCAGCGGAGTTAGCTGACAGGAGGGAGGAAAGACAATTAAAATGGGAGTTAGCTAGGTTGGAAAAGGAGAGGGAGGAGACAAGGCTCGCTCATGAGCTTAGCTTAAAGGAGTTAGACCTCAAAGCCCTACAGGTAGGGACCTCCAGTAATCCTATTGGTGGCAGCGTACTCAAGGAGGTCACCAGGGAACCCAGACTCTACTTGCCCAAGTATGTAGTCGCCAGTTTTAGTGTGGGAGACGACATTGCCAAATGGTTGGCTGCCTATGAGGTCTAATTAAGAGCCCATGGGATTTCAGAGAGTCATTGCGGGGGTGGCCTGTAAAAGTATATGCCTCCAGTGGGGAGGGATGCTCTCTTAGCTCTGGAGCCTGAGGAACAGACCAATTACCCCACCATGAAGGTTGCTTTGATTAGAAAGTGTGGGCTGACCCCTGAAAAATACAGGCAGAAATTTAGAAACAACCACAAACTGGGTACACAAAACTGGGTAGATTTTCTAGACTACGCTAAGAAGGCCCTAGAGGGTTGGGTGCAAGGCAGTGAGGTGGCTAATTACGAGGGGTTATACGACCTGTTATTAAAGGAGCACCTACTCGAGAAATGTTTTCCGGAGCTGCGTCAACACCTGGTGGACAGCAAGCTGACTAACCCTAGGAAACTTGCGGAGGAGGCGGACATCTGGGCTAGTACCCGGGTGTCCTCAAAGGGGACTGGAGGGGATTCCCAAAGGACTGGTCAGGGCGCTCCCCAGAAGAAAGAGGGGGGAGACAAAAAGAGGGAGTTCTCAAAAGGCCCCCAAAACAGTTTCCAAGGAAGGGGATCAGGTTTCACTCCTAAGGTTAATCCACAAAAAAAAAACATGCTGACCATAGTCAGCAGCCAAGGGTTGTCTGCTGTTACGAATGCAGTGGGGTTGGGCACTATAAAAGTGATGCCAAGTGCTCAAAGAGACCACCCCCTCCCACTGGAGGAAAAACCCCGGGAGTGGCTAGTGTAGAGCAAAGGGAGGAGTTGCCTCTAGATAAGGGAGGTGAGTGGGCAGGAAAAACATTAGTGTCCCTGGGAGACAGCGAGATGGTTCCTAAGATCCAGGTGCCCCCAAATACCACCAAGTATGGGCAGTGGGTCACCATCAATGGCCGGAGAGGGGAAGCTCTGAGGGACACAGGTGCCAGTATGACTATGGTAAGCAGTCCGCTGGTGTCCCCAGAGCAGGTGATCCCAAATGTACTCCACCCCGCCGCAATGGCTGACGGCAGAATAGGTCAGTACCCTGTGGCTGAAGTTCCCTTTGAGTGGGGAGGGGTCGCAGGTCTTCTTAGAGTTGCGGTGAGCCCTGCCGTGCCAGTCGATTGTCTGTTGGGGAATGACCTGGAGCACAATGCTTGGAAGGAGGTGGAATTCCAGACTCATTCAGAGATGCTGGGTACACCTGACTGGACCTGTGCAAGCACACGATCCACGACTACCCGGAGAGGGAGTTCGCAACAGCTGGAGCCTAGAACAAAGGCACAGCTGGCTGCCGGAAAGAGGAAAATCCGGGGACAGGAGAAACCTGCCTTGGCATCCACACCCCGTGAGATGGATGGGACACCTGAGGTGGTGAGCTCGGAGTCCACGGAGGGGGATGTTGTCTCCCTGGAGGACCTACCTATCCCTGCGGAATGGCATGTGGAGGGAGGACCTACCAGAGAAGAGTTTTGTCAGGGGCAGAAGGAGTCCCCTACCCTTGAGGGTCTAAGGCGACAGGCCGAAGCCCAGGCAGCAGGTAACGTTGCAGGCAACTTCCACATTTACTGGGAGGATGGTCTTCTCTACAGTGAACCCAAGGCTCCGGTGCACAGTTCGTCATGGGCCTTGGTAGTACCCCAACGTTACCGATCCTTTCTCTTAGAGTTGGCTCACAAGATTCCCTTGGCAGGACACTTGGGACAGGACAAGACCTTTGCCCGGCTTGTCCCCCATTTCTATTGGCCTCAGATGAGGATTGCGTCTGACACTTTCTGTAGGGCGTGTGTGTCTTGTCAAGCTAGTGGGAAAACAGGGGTTAAGCTGAAGGCTCCCCTGGAACCACTACCTGTTGTTAGCACCCCCTTTGAAAGGGTGGGCATCGACATTGTGCGCCATTGGATCCACCCACTTCAGCCGGTCACAGGTTTATCCTGGTTCTGGTGGATCACGCCACCCGGTACCCAGAGGCAATTCCTTTGAGGACTGTTACTGCACCTGCGGTGGCTCGGGCCCTGGTGGGGATTTTTACCCAAGTGGGTTTCCCCAAGGAAGTTGTGTCCGACAGAGGGGCCAACTTTATGTCAGCCTACATGCTGGCTATGTGGAAGGAATGTGGAGTTACTTACCGGTTCTCCATCCCTTACCACCCCCAGACCAATGGTCTGGTGGAAAGGTTCAATAAAACCTTGAAGGGCATGATCAGAAGTCTGCCTGAGAGCCTGCGGAGGAAATGGGACGTCCTCCTACCTACCCTGTCTGTTGTTCTCATACAGGGAAGTACCACAGAAAGGAGTGGGCTTCAGCCCCTTCGAACTTATGTATGGGCACCCTGTCAGAGGACCTCTCAGCCTGGTGAAAGATGGATGGGAAAAGTCTCCCAGGAAGCTTCCCCAGGATGTGGTGAGCTACATGCTGGCCTTCCGTTGCCAAATGGCTAAGTTGTGGAAGCAAGCTTCTGACAACCTGGAAGCCAGCCAGTCAGTTATGAAAGAGTGGTATGACCACAATGCTCACCCTGTGGAGTTGGAGCCTGACCTGAAAATGTGGGTGATGGAGCCTGGAGAGCTTAGTGCCCTCCAGGATCGCTGGACAGGTCCCTTTGAAGTGGTTGAGAAGAAGGGCAAGGTTACTTAGTGGATCTTAAGACCCCTAGGCAGCCCCATCGGGTGGTCCATGTCAACCGCCTCAAACCCCACCATGAGAGGCCCGAGGTCATCTTGATGATGGTGACAGATGGAGCAGAGGAAGAGGAAAGTGAGTCTCTCCCTGATCTCTTTTCGTCCCAGGAAAAGGATGGGTCGGTGGAAGGGGTGATCCTCTCACCATTCCTAACTCCCGAACAGCGAAGAGACTGCGGTCAAGTTCTGGACCAGTATTCCTCGCTGTTCTCCCTTATCCCGGGAAGGACCCACCTCTGTACCCATGATGTGGACACAGGGGACAGCACACCTGTGAAGTCCAAGACCTACCGGCTGTCAGATAAGGTGAAGGCCAGCAATCATAGTGAAGTCACTAAGATGCTGGAGCTGGGAGTGATTGAACCTTCAAACAGCCCCTGGTCCAGTCCGGTGGTTCTGGTACCAAAAGCTGCCCCGCAGGGCACCACTCCAGAACTTAGATTCTGTGTGGATTGTAGGGGACTGAATTCTTTGACAAAGACTGATGCTCATCCAATCCCTAGGGCGGATGAGCTCATTGACCGTCTGGGAGCTGCCCAATATCTGAGTACTTTTGACCTCACATAAGGGTACTAGCAGGTCTCCCTTATAGATGGAGCAAGGGAAAGGTCAGCCTTCTCCACTCCTGAGGGCCACTACCAGTTCTGTAGTAGGGGATCTCTGTGTATAGTCATAATCTAGTGAATAGTCCCGTCCATGTGCGTGGACCCCGGAGCAATCAAAAATAATCTCTTAAGCTGTCAAAAATGCAGAACTGCAAAGACACTTAAGAGAGAATTTAAAGACCGATAATGCAGCCTATATCCACAGGCTACATTGTCCAGTACTTCAACTAGAAATTCCACCAAAATAACCACACAAACAGCACAGCTTGCCCAGTTTCCTCACAGAGAAAACTTGCTTCTACCAGCAAAAGTCTCTGGAATGATAGAGAGGAAGGTATGGACAGACAAGCCCCATAGGCTGCCATTATGTGGCTCAAATAGGATACTGTGCCTTTAAGAAACTTTCCAGAACTCTCTCAGTATCCCAGAATGCACAGCAGGTCCCTTTTACTTCCAGTTCTTTTTTCCGGCTCCTGCTAGCAGGACCCTGGAGCATTGAGCTCTCCCTTTCAAGGGTTAAATTGGTGATTTTTTCACTTTTTCTTGTGTTTAGTGCTTGTTGTTAAGTACTAAGCCCTTTTTCTTCAATATATTGTCAAAATGCCTGGCTTATTTGACAATTGCCCAGAGTGTGATAGAAAAAAGGCCAAATCCGACCCACATGGAGTGTGCATGGTCTGCCTCCCCTCTTCTCACCTCCCAGAGGAGTGTGAAATCTGCAAGGCCCTCTCTGCCAAGACCCTGAGAGAGAGGGCTCCAAGGCCTCGAGGAAAGACGTTAGAAGGCACAAGGTGGGTCAGGGCATGCTTCATCTGCCCATGCTGAGGCCTCTGGGGGGCTCCCCAGGGGCAGGAAGTCCATCAAGCGTCCCCATTCTCCGCCAGCGTCGACTGCGGCGTCGAGGGGGATGACAACGGTCTGTTCCCAATCTCCCCGGGGCTCTGGGGAGAAGCGGCGTCGACGTTCCGCGTCGAGGGAGCTGAACAGGCCACCGTCGACAGCATCGTCGTCGACATCGTCGACGTCATCGTCGAGTCATCGACGTCATAAAAAGGCCCGGTGTTTGCGCTCGCCGTCGAGGCGACACCGCCGTTCGCCGTCGGCGAAGAGGAGAAGATCGGCGTCAAGGGGATCCTCGCCGTCGAGGAGGCGTTCGACGTCGAGGAGGCGTCACCGGTCGACGTCGAGGAGGCGCCACCGGTCGACGTCGAAGAGGCGCTACCGGTCGACTATGAGAAGACGTTCCTCGACGTCGAGACGGCGTTCTTTGACGCCAAGGAAGCGCAGGAGGAGTCCTGGCGCTAGGAGGTCGCAGATTGGTTCGCCATCGTCGCCAAGGAAGAAGACACAGTCACCGGGCTCGGTGTACTCAGTGGTGTATACGCCTACTAAACCTAGGATGCCTACCCCTCCTCCTTTGCCGAAGGGTCCAGCTCCTCGGAACCCCACCCCGCCTCCACCACCACCATCGCCTCGTGGGCCGGCTCCTCGTCAGTCACCGCCGCCTCAGCTCCCACCACCGCCTCTTCCCTCCGTTCCTCCACCTGTGCCTCCACCCAGGACGGCCTTGTTGCCACGCTATCCAACACCTCCTAAGGGGACTCCTCGGCCGAGGGTCCCGGCCAGGCCAGCATCGCCTGCTCCTGCGAGGCTTGCGGATCGGCCGAGGCCGAGAAAATCGTGCTCCCGCTCCGGCCGGAGAGGGAGATCGCGGAGCCGTGGCCGGTCGTCATCTCGATCTAGATGACGCCACAGGAGGCGCAGAACCAGATCCCACACAGGCTGTTCCACCAGGGATTATTCACAGACGCTGTCAGAGTCTCCAGGGACAAGGGTGTCACCCGTGGACGATATCGTCTCCTTCCAGGAAGTGCTGTTGAGGGGCGCTACTAAGCAAGGGATTACGGTGACGGTGCGAACACCTATGACGTACATGATCTTCGAGACACTTCACAAAAAGCATTTGTCTCGACCGCTGCTGCCGTTGGTACCCGGATTGGAGGAGCCCGCCAAGGAGTTGTTCCTCACTCCGGCGTTGACAAAGGCAGCCCCCTCCAGGCTCCTCAAGAAATACCGGGCTCCGGAATCTGACCCGGCTTTCCTTCGAATGGACCCAACACCAGACTCCGTTATCGTGACAGCGGCTAAGAAGCAGCATGCCACCACTCCTTCTTCGACAGTGCCGCCTGATAAGGACAGCCGGTGGCTGGATTCGGCGGGCAGAAAGGTCTGTGGGACGGCATCTACCACCATGAAGGCTGCAAGTGCCGGGGCTCTGCTGAGGCGATATGATCGTGCCCTATGGGAGTCCTTCCAGCAGTATGCTGAGCTCCTCCCTCGTGACAAGAAAGAGGACTTTCTGGAGATATTAAACGAGGGTATGATGGTGTCTAATCAGATTATCAGCGCAGCTGCTAATGTATCCCTTTTGGCGGCACACGGATACTACCACAACATCAATCAATGGCGCCACGCTTGGCTTTGCCTCACCTCACTCAAACTGGAGGCGCAACAGCGGGTGGCCAACCTGCCTTTCTCGGGGGAAACCCTGTTCGGCAAACATGCGGACGATGAAATGGCCCGTATGAAAGCAGAAGCCGAAACCCTGACGGCTGTCGGGTTAGAGAAGCCTGAGAAGAAGAAGAACTACCGCCCGTTCCAGAGACGGTACCGAAACTCAGGCAGACTTCCGGACAGCAGCAACAACAACAGCAGCAGTTCCGGAAGCCCTTCCAGAAACGCCAAAGGCCCGGCCGGGTCTAGGCCCTGAGCGTTTATTTCCCCCACATCCGTTACCCACTCCGGTGCCTCAAAGGGGAAGAGGTCTGAACTCACAGTTCTCTCTTGTCTGCAAGAAGGACAAGAACGAGGTCAGGCCCATTCTGGACTTGCGGAAAGCAAACAAGTGGATTCGCAGAGAGAGATTTTGCATGCTGTTGTTGCAGCAGATTTACCCTCAGCTGCAGCAGGGAGACTGGCTTTGTGCTATAGACCTACAGGATGCGTACTTCCATGTGCCCATTACACAGAAACACAGGAAGTTCCTGCAATTCCAAGTTGGCGCCAATCATTATCAATACACAGTACTGCCATTCGGGCTGAAGTCTGCGCCCAGGACATTCTCGAAGTGCATGGCAGTGGAAGCGGCACACCTGCGGAAGAACAAGGTGTTTGTCTACCCGTACCTGGACGACTGGTTGATCAAGGCCTCCTCCTTCTCGGAAGCTCAAGCACACTTCCAGAAGATGTGCGTTCTATTGAACAAGCTGTGGTTGCACATCAACATGTCCAAGTCTGTCCCGACTCCGGTCCAATGCATACAGTACTTGGGAGCCTCCATCAATACGCTGTCAGCAAGCGTGTCTTCTTCGGAGGAGCGACGGTTATCACTCCTTCGGAAGGCTCAGGCTCTTATGACCGCTCCATCTACAACAGTGAGGACGGTGTCTTCTCTACTGGGGTCGATGGCCTCTTGTATCTTCCTCACGCCCCACGCATGGCTGCACATGAGACCACTGCAGGAGTGCTTGGAGGATCAATGGGATCAGAGAACCGGTTCTTGGGACGACAATACGACTGTCTCTGCATGCTCTTCAGTCTGTGAAGTGGTGGTGTTCAGCGGAGAATCTCCTCAGAGGGGTTATCTTCCACAAGGACATTCCCGCACAGACGATCGTGACAGATGCGTCTCGCCACGGCTGGGGGGCGCACTCTGGAGACTTACAGATTCAAGGGACGTGGTCTCCGTCCGAGTCCACGTACCACATCAATTTCCTGGAACTCAGAGCTGTTCACTTGTTACTGAAGGCCTTTCATCCGTCCTTTCAGACCAACTCTCTGCTTGTACAAACGGACAATACGACCACGATGTATTACCTCAACAAGCAGGGAGGCTCGAGATCACGCACTCTGTCGCAGGAGGCGCAGGCTTCTGTCAGAGGACTGACGATAACGGCTACCCATCTGCCAGGTGTGCAGAATGTTCAGGCGGACGCACTGAGCAGACTGATTCAGGAAAATCACGAATGGGTCATAAACGACGAAGTGCTAGGAGAAGTCTTCGCAAGGTGGGGGACTCCAGACGTAGATCTGTTCGCCACCGCCGAAAACAGCAAATGCCGAGACTTCGCCTCCAGGTACTACCAACAGGGGATGTTGGGGAATGCCCTATGGATCGACTGGTCGAACAGCTTTCTGTACACTTTTCCACCCATTCCCCTGATTCCGGCGGTGCTCATCAAGCTGTCCCGGTCCAGGGCGCGGATGATATTGATCGCCCCGGAATGGCCCAGACAGTGGTGGTTCACGGACCTGCTTCACCGGTCTCTCCTTCCTCACATACGGCTGCCGTGCAGGCCGGACCTTCTCACGAAGTTCGGGTGGGCATATGGTGCACCCGAACCTCTCGTCTTTGAGTATGGCGGCATGGCTCCTGAGATAGTGCAATATGGCCATTTGAATCTACCCGAAGATTGTATGGACATACTGAAGGAGGCTAAGCGACCTTCCACTAGGACTTCTTATGCTTACAAGTGGAAGAGATTCTGCATCTGGTGCAAGTCCAAAAACTATGACCCTACGATGTGTAAGGAGGATGTCATCCTTCCTTATTTTCTACATTTGGCGCAGTCTGGCCTTAATTTTCATTCCATTAAGGTTCATCTCGCTGCATTGACTGCCTACAGGAAATGCCCTTCACAGACTTCCTTCTTCCAGATCCCTGTGATCAAAGATTTTTTGGAAGGCTTGAAGAAAGTATTCCCTCCTGTCCGGCTTCCTTCGCCTTCATGGGAATTGAATGCGGTGCTGTCCAGATTGATGAAGGAGCCTTTTGAACCTATTCATAAGGCTTCGTTGCAGCACCTGTCCTGGAAGGCGGCGTTTCTCGTTGCCATTACATCGGCCCGCAGGGTGAGTGAAATTCAGGCGTTGTGTTGCCAAGAACCTTATACTGTATTTTATGCTGCTAAGGTTGTTATGCGTACTCACCCTAAATTTCTTCCCAAGGTTATTTCTGATTTTCATGTCAACCAGACTATAACTTTGCCTACGTTTTTTCAGAATCCTTCATCTCCAGCGGAAAGGTCTTTACATTCCCTGGATGTTAGGAGGGTGTAGAAATTTTATCAGGATAAAACCAAAGATATTCGTAGGTCAGACCAATTGTTTATCAATTATGGATCAGTCAGGACCGGTCTTGCTATCTCCAAGCAGTCCATCTCTAGGTGGATTGTGTCATGTATACAATTGTGTTACCAAAAGGCTAATAAGACCTTAGGGGGTAAACCTAAGGCTCATTCCACCAGAGGCAAAGCTGCCACGACTGCTTTGCTACGTAATGTTCCAATTGCAGAAATCTGCAAGGCAGCCACTTGGAAGTCGGTCCATACCTTTGCTAAGCATTACTGTCTGGACACTGATGCCAGGACAGACGCTCAGATTGGACAGGCTTCGCTGCGAAATCTGTTCGCACAGTTGTGGTGTTATGTCTTTTTTTCCACCGCCGGTTTGGTGTGGGGATGGGCTTGCCATTCTATTCACTAGATTATGACTATACACAGAGATCCCCTACTACAGAAGGAGTAGTTTCTGTCCTGTAACTCCAGTTCTGTTGTAGGGGTATCTCTGTTATAGTCATAAGCGCCCTCCCTCCTCCCCGGTGGAGTAAGATATTCATGTAAGGAATGCTACAGGTCTGGCGTGTTACGCGTTCAAAAAGAACTGAAAGTAAAAGGGAGCTGCTGTGCATTCTGGGATACTGAGAGAGTTCTGGAAAGTTTTCTTAAAGGCACAGTATCCTATTTAAGCCACATAATGGCAGCCTATGGGGCTTGTCTGTCCATACCTTCCTCTCTATCATTCCAGAGGCTTTTGCTGGTAGAGGCAAGTTTTCTCTGTGAGGAAACTGGGCAAGCTGTGCTGTTTGTGTGGTTATTTTGGTGGAATTTCTAGTTGAAGTACTGGACAGTGTAGCCTGTGGATATAGGCTGCATTATCTGTCTTTAAATTCTCTCTTAAGTGTCTTTGCAGTTCTGCATTTTTTGACAGTTTAAGAGATTATTTTTGATTGCTCCGGGGTCCACGCACATGGGCGGGACTATTCACTAGATTATGACTATAACAGAGATACCCCTACTACAGAACTGGAGTTACAGGACAGAAACTACTCCTTCTGTGTGATGACCTTTGGGCTCAAGAACGCCCCTGCTTCGTTTCAGCGGTTGGTGAACCAGGTCCTCTCTGGTATGGAGGCTTTCTCTGCTGCTTATCTTGACGACATCGCTGTCTTCAGCAGCAGCTGGGAGGACCATTTGTGTCACCTTCAGGCTGTCCTTCACGCCTTGAAGCAGGCTGGGTTAACCATCAAAGCCAGCAAATGCCAAATTGGGCAGGGGTCGGTAGTGTACCTAGGCCACTTGGTGCGCAGGGGGAAGGTGCAGCCCCTACAGGCTAAGATTGAAACTATCATGGCCTGGGAACCCCCGAAGACCCAAACTGAGGTCCGAGCTTTTCTGGGCCTCACCCGATACTACGGTCGCTTTGTCAAAGGTTATGGCACGATTGTGGCTCCTTTGACTGAGCTTACATCAAAGAAACAACCTCGACGGGTAGTCTGGACTGAGGCCTGTCAACGAGCTTTTGACACCCTAAAGCAAGCAATGTGTGCGGCTCCTGTCTTAAAGGCCCCTGATTTTTCCAAGGAATTTATAGTCCAAACGGATGCATCAGAGCATGGCATTGGGGCAGTGTTATCGCAACTCAATGAAGAGGGTCTGGACCAACCTGTTGTTTTCCTATCTAGGAGACTGCTTCCCCGGGAACAGAAGTGGAGTGCAATTGAACGGGAAGCTTTTGCGGTGGTATGGGCTTTGAAGAAATCGCCACCATACCTGTTTGGTTCGCACTTCCTTGTTCAAACTGACCACCGGCCCCTACGATGGCTGATGCAAATGAGGGGCGAGAATCCCAAGTTGTTGAGATGGTCTATCCCCCTACAGGGAATGGACTTCAGGGTGGAACATCAGCCTGGAGTGGACCACGCCAAGGTAGACGGTCTATCAAGATACTTCCGCCTTAGTGATGAGAACTCCCAAGGGGTTGGGTAGCTCTCCCCACTTTCAGCTGGGGGGGACGCGTGTTAGACCTGTCAGCACTTTTGGTGGTTCCTCCTAATTATTATTTTTTTTTTTATCCCCTTTTTGCCTCCTGTATTTTTCTTGTGTGTTCACTATTTTTTTTTCCTGGTGTTGAACCTAGGTCTCTGGGCGCCTCATTATCATCTATTAATGGTGAGGCGCAGGTGCATCCCTGAAATGGAGGATTAGTGATGTCCTAAAATGGTGGCCGTCAGAAATTACCTCAGAGCCTTGGGCCATAAGGTGACATGGAAGGTTCTGGAACCTTCCGGTCCACTCTGATCCCTTGGGCCCAGTCTATGAATAGAGGGAGTTCAGAGCGGCCATTTTAGAACAAAAAAAGTGGGTGGTCATCTAGGAGCTGGCTGGAGTCCAGGCTGCTGAGTGTGGAGGCTAGCGCACTGTAAGGGTGGACCGCCTCTTGGGGTTGCTGCCCTTTACAGCTGATTTTGCCACAACCTGCTGATCTGACCCTGCTAGGAACCGGCTCCAGGACCTGCTGATCCTCCGCATCACCGCAGGAGTGGAGGTGCCCTATTGACCCCAGGGATCTTTCAAGGACAGATGCCAAGGAAAGCCGAACATTCCTGTAAGGTGGTGAGTGCTACCACCGATTGCTGGAGGTGAAGCCTGAGCGAAATAACCTCCTCCCTGAGGGCCCCGCTGCTGCGGCCTGAAGGGTTAGCTTGACAGGGTTGCCCCTGTAATCTCCGTGAGCCAGGGCCCTCCTAATTGTTAGAGACTGCTGTCAGCCGTGGTTTCCCCAGTGTTGAGGAAAGACACCAGTAAAATCATTGTTGCGGCCGGGCACCTCTAATGTGTACGAGGCCGTGAGGTGGATGTCAGCCCCCCCTGTGCTTGAAGCGAGAGCCGGTAAGGTAATCTGTTCAGTGTGGCGGCTCAGGCGGGGAGGGGAAGCCTCGACGCGCTGTGAGGAAACTGACGGGGAAAGGAGAGACGCCGGGCGGGGTTGCCTAGCGACCGAGGCCTCAGCCCAACGCGTCATTCTCCCATGTCTGTCCCCCGCCCGCAGCCTTCAATGAGCAACGCCGATAGTCCGTCCCCGCCTGTGAGGGACTGAGCGAATTCCAAGTGAGAAGAGATTGTGGTGGTGGGCACCCCTACCTCCCGTGGGCGGACAGCGACCTGTTATCATCCGCAACGAGCCTCAGTAGAGAAACGTACTCGGTGAGAACCGAGGTGAGGAGAAATGGGAGGTGACCTCAGATAGCGGGATAACGAGAATGATTTTCCACACACGGCTGGTGGGCCTCGTTAAAGTTGTCGATCAGAAACATAGGAAGTTAAAACCCCTCTGGGAGGGAATTGAATGCGAGAGCCGGACAGTGAACTCAACTAAATAGAATTTTGCCAATCCCGTGGTGACTTGACAAGGGCTTGAACATGTGATTAAGCTGGCCCTATTTCCTCAGAAATCTGTATAACGTTCACTGTTAACTGTCTATTTCCCTACCAGATTGTAATGCTAACATTGGCCAATTAGACTGTGCTTCTCAACCCTCATTAGGAACTGCAAATGCTGCTGACTCTCTCCGGAAGTGAGCTTGTCTAAATCAACTTCCCAGAATGATACAAGGAAATGTCTTACCGAAGTAATTTGTTTTTACCTTTGAAACTTTATTAAATAAGAGGGTGAAACGTTGCACCAACTCCTGGAACCCGCACATATGCTAAGTGTTTAGTTGGCTATATAAAAAAGACTTGTTGGGGATTATATGTGATTTACGTCCTTGGGACTATTGATGAGTTATTTAAGTGTGAGTGGGAGATGCAACCAAATGCCTAATGTTTAACCTATATTATTAATCCCTCGCTTGGTTATAGCGTTTCACATACAGCATATTAATCTGAATAATAAATCTTGTTTGATAATGCTCAGAACCAAATGAAACAACATTGGTCTTATTCTCATTTATGATTTATGCTGGAAAGAAATTAACTTGCCAAGAAACTTGATTGATGAAATGTGTTGAAATGTCTAATTAGAGGAAAAACCAGGAGATAATGATTTAATACTTTCTAGAAAAAAAAATGTGTGGTGTCATTTTTAGAGTGGAAGCACGCTGAATTACTGAGTTCAGTGTGACGCAAGCACAACACAATAGCCTTGGAGTTAGGCCTTCCCACTTGTGCCAAGCTACCCTTGGTGGACCGGTAACCCCGGGTCCAACAGGATGCACTACACAAGAGGGACCAGGCGCTTTTGGAACACACTGCAGTAGAATAAAATAGTAAGGAGTTTTGGAATACAGTTAAGAAGATCAGGCAAAAGAACGCTCTGGATAGCCCACTCCTGAGCTCTAGCATCTTGAATGGGATTCGCGTATTAGTGCCATCTACAATATGGAGGAAAAAGAGAGCATGGGTGAACTTTTGCAAATAGATTATCCCATTCGTCACCATTTTTGGTATCACTGCAGGAATTGGTGGCTGCGATTCACCAGAGTTGAGGTGCGCATGCCCATGGACTTGACAAGTTAAAGATTGACCTCATAAAGTGCAACAATGATCTATGGGGACCTTTGATCACCAACGATTTCAGTCACTCCTTGATCAGTAACATTTCTTGCTCATGGGAATGTCGTCCAAATGTGACTGCCCTATTTCCCTCATTGATAGTACAGTCAAAATAATTGGTAGGGTTGTTTGTAATTGCCTTACAGCATGGGCTCAAGAGAACCAGTGATATTATTGGATCTTGGGGTGCAGGAGGCATTAGTAAGCTTCTTGCATTCTTTACACAAAAAACTAGCTGCGAACGTCCTTTATGGCCCAAACGGTGAGATGTCAAGTGTATTCTTCCTTGCACGAGGGGTGCGACAACGGTGTATGTTGATCCTGTTACTTTTATGAGCGACATAAATGGTGCGTGTCCCTCCCTGATCTCAGCCCCTATAAATACCCCTAAGACTGCCCACAATCAGGTGCCCACGCTATTGTATGCCTACAACGCGGTCTCACTGGCAGGAACCTCGATCTTGGTTCGGGCACAAGTTGACTACTTTGTCTCCTTTATGAGCAGTTTAGATCTGGTAACAAACTTTGGGAAGTCGCACATCATGGCGCATGGGCCAGGTAAAATAAAACCCTTCTAAGCTTTTAATGAAAAGGCCAATCGCTCAGCAGTATAAGTAACTTCAGCTATTTAGGGTCTATTTTCAAGTCCATGAGCTCCTTTCAACCACAGTTTAACAACTCACAACTTAAGACTGGTTCAGTTTTTACAGAGAGCTGTGGGGAAAGGGGCCATTTCCCCCTGTCTTAAATATTTATAACTCTCAGTGCGTTTCCGGACCTTTCTATGGTGTAGAGGTCTGGGGACATCTTAATACTTCCTACCTCCAAGTCAAGGAAAAGAGGCTACTCCCTGTCCCCCACTCCAGCTCAAATTTCATCATGCTCTTGGAGCTAAACCTACACTATACATCAGATAAAGTAAAGTTGTCTCCTTTGCTGTTGTGGGTCAGTGTGTGGCTTCACCCTGATGCCTGTTTTTTCAGGGATATTATCACCAACTGACTTCGTTTGGACAAAGGGTGTACAGTTCCATGGCTAGATTACATTTCAAAACCTCTTGCACGATGGGATTATCTGCCTTCTTCACGGCCCCTCAAGTATTTAAAGGGATGATGAACTAAAGGTAATGAGCCATTTTTCATAGCTCTGCAAGACTAAGAGGTTCTATATTGAATTAAGTTATTGCTCTGTGGCGACAGGTTTTTAGTGCCTGCTGAATCTAAGTGTTCCTGACTCTAGATCTTACACACTGGGAGAGTTCTCTCCTCTTCTGCTTCAGGGCAGGAGCGGTCTGGCGGCTTTTGTGCTTTTCAGAAGAATGGAGCGCTTTTTAGGGTTCTGCCCCACCTTGGCCATGGAACAGTTTGGCAGACCAAACCATGTTACATCTATTGTTTTTCTGCACATTTTTTAATCCTCTGTTTCCGTTCTTTCTTAAACCCTTACTAAATCCCTTAGGACATCGCAAATGGAGAGAAGCACTATTTCACTTTCATTGCGTCCTCCTTGCAACATGCTGGATGCGTCATATTTACAGTATGACGCATCATGTCGCAAGAAGTTACAGATAAGTCAGTATTTCTGACGTATCTGTGAGCGCAAAAATGATGCATTGCTGCAGTGTGTCACGAAAGTGACGCAACTCCATCAAGGGGTCATTACACATGGGCAAGTCCCATGTGAAATGTGCCAGCGTCAGTCTTACGCCTGCTGGCCTAAGATATTGACACATTTGCATCCTAGAAGTGACGCAGTAAAATCTCATTGATTTCACTGCATCACTTCTACGAGGATTACTTGCGTCAGAACGCCCACCCTGCATACATTATACCTGGTGCAGGCATAATGTGGCACACAAGTTTACAAAGTGACGCATCTACCTAGATGCGTCACTTTGTAGATATGACGCAACATGGTGCATTTTTTACCCTGCTGGTGCTTCACAAAAAGTGAAGCACCGGAGGCGCAAAAGTGACGCAAGGGCTCATAAATAAGCCCCTAAGTGTTCTTTCCGAGGTAGGGTCCTCGTTTTCAAGGGTAGCTCCTTGAGAGTGCATTGTGTTCCCTCGCCCATACTAGAGCTGAAACCTCTCTTAGGTTTCTTTTAAAAAGACTCACCTCAAGTTCAGCCCAGTCGCTCCACTCTGAGTTATAGTACAAGTCACGGCATTTGATGCGGACAGTTTTCAACCTTCCATCGACGGTCACGTGCTGCCCTTCCAGCGTCCGGTTAGTCTGAAAAAGTGTCAATGGCACAGAATTAGTTTTCAGTTTCTAACATGGCCGCCACCCCTCTACGGCAAGGGTGTCCCATGTATTTCAAATGGCTTACATATTGAGCTCCAGCTGCATTACATGTCTATCCTGACAATCTGGCCTTGATGTAGCCCCCTTGGGCCGACACTGGACACCCCTGTCTGGGATCATGCCTATGTGTCTTTAAGGTCCTGTATCCAGATGTGAGGTATGGAAGCACATCAAGGCCCAGATTTACTAATGCTTTGCGCCTGGTTTGCGTCACAAAAGTAACATAAACCCAGTGCAAATCCCTTTAGACTAATATTTATAGACAAGGATTTGCGCAAAACCTTACATCTCTTCGAGGCAGACATACTGAGGAGAAATGTTTTAATTTCTCCTTATTTTTCAAACTTGCCACGTGTGCGCCATTGTAAAGTGCAGATGCAAAGTGGGAAAGGTTTTAGAGGATAGTTTTGCTATTGGAAGGGTCCCCTTTTCAGTACAAAACCTAGGCATTAGAGAAAGCACACACACTTGCACTATGGCACACGGGTATGTGCATTGGTGCATTGAAGCTAGACGTGGTCCAGAACTGGGAGACAGAAAAAATGCAACATTTAGTAGATATGGCACATTTTTTCTCCCTTTGACACAAGGCAACAGAGCAAATTTGGTGGCTGTGCTGCATAGCGTACTTCGTTATCCTCGCCATTGTTAAGAGACTGCCCAACTACTGGACTCGATAGGTGGATTTCCACGCTCAAGGCGACAGTGGTGTATGTCATCGGAATCATTTGTATGCATGTCCATGCTGCTTTGAATTGGTGTAAGTATGTCAGTCAGTCAGTCAAAACCACTTTATTCGATTAGTTAAAATCATAAAAGTATTCTAGACATATTTGAGACAATTAAAACATATTAAAATCAATTAATACAGTATTAAACATGGCAAAGATTAAAAAACAGTTAAAAAAGAGTAATTACACAAATTCATTTCAGTTTGCGCCCAACAGTACAATGGTCAATAATTAATTAACTTTCAACATTAGAAATCCGATCTTAACCTTAGTCTCTTACTTCTTACAGATGCAGCCAGGAAACTAGCAGTACAAAACATAATTACAGGAGAATCCAACATCTGTAGCTATAACAATGCGGGCTTGTACTGCGTAAAACTCAACTCCTTCAGTATTGGTTTTAAGTATCGAATCCGAGGTTCACAATAAAATGAGCAAAAAAACAGGAAGTGCGCATTGTCCTGGGTGGAAAAACCATCACATTTACATGGGGACGACTCCTCTAGCCTACACCAATCTTTCTCTTCCCACAGGACCATATACATTTGATTGAAACGGAACTTGGTCAGTAGCCACCTATGGAAGAAACTTGTGACCACTGACAAGTAAGGAGCCAGCTCAAGGGATGTAGTTATCATTACATGGGCCCTCACAGAGGGTTTGCATAGCTCAACCGTTTCACGCTCGGCAACACAGAGCCTAATAAAGTTGGTCTTCGCCCACATTAGATCTGCTTTACACAGGGATTCTGGGCTGTCAAAGATCTCGAGGAGTCCCAGCTTCGCAGCCAAGGACTCCACATAAGACAGCCACTGGATATCCCTCCTGTGGTCTAGATTAAGACAGTCTTTTATGAGCTTGTGGTTAAGGCTAAGGTTCGGATTTAGCCAGAGCTTGACCCACATCAGGAGCGGAGCTAGATTTATTGTGTCTAGAATGTAGCCAAGACCTAGCTCAAGGTGTTGGGAATAGGTAGCAGGTGACTGAGGTAAGCCCAGCAATGATCGTAGGAATTTATTTTCCTCTATTTGAATACGGTCAGATTTTACATAACCCCAAATTGCAGCCCCGTATCTGGCAATAGCGGCAGTCTTGGCTTTATAGATAGCCAAGATAGCCTCAATGGGTTTTCCCCCTAATCTCTTTGCGAACCCCAGAATTGCAGAGGATGAACTTCTCACCGCGTTTGCTTTAGATGTTAACTGCGGTGACCAAGTACCCCTTCGGTCAAAGATAACACCCAAGTAGGTGAAAACCTTAACACTAGTGATAACCTCACCGTCACAGAAGAAGGTTTTTTCTTTATTTTCTGAACAACCTACTGACATTGTGTGGGATTTACTACTATTAATCACCAAGTCAAGACTAGACATGAAATTTCCAAATGAATCAAGTAACTTTTGCAGGGCTATTGGGGTCCTGGCAATTAACACCGCATCATCGGCATAGAGGAGCACCGGGATTGGTGCACCCCCCATGCTCGGGATATCCTGTGTGACTGCCGTTAGGTCATCCTCCAATGAATTCACATATAACGTGAATAACATTGGGGCCAGTATACAGCCCTGACGGACCCCTCTGGTTGATCTAAAACTTGCCGTACATTTCCCTTCTGTTGTCATTCTAATGCAGGCTCTCAGATCTTTGTGGAGCTCCGCCAGGAAATGTACCAGAGAACTATCAAGACCCAACTTCAGGAGCATTGCCCACAGCCTAGATCTATTGACAAGATCAAAGGCTGTGGACAAATCCATAAAGCCTAAAAATATCATTCCCCCTTTTGCCCTTGTGTATTTGGAAATTATAAGGTGGAGATTGAGGCATTGGTCCTCTGTACTCCTCCCCGACCTGAAACCATATTGTGCCTCGGACAGAATATTGTTCCCTTTGGCCCAAGATGCTATTCTCGCCAGGACAACCTTCCCTAGAATTTTAACCGAGGAGTCCAGCAGTGATATAGGTCTATAGCATCTAGGGTCTCCTCTCTGCCCTTTTTTGAATACTGGAATTATTGTGGCTGAGGACCAGGTGTACGGGAATCCAACTACCACAGATGCATTAAAGACTTTAGTTAGGATATTAGCCCAATACAACGGATTTGCCTTAAACATATCCGCTGGGACCCCATCGGGACCCGGGGCCTTTCGTCCCGCAGTGTCCTCCAATGCTCTGAGCACTTCAGCTATATCAAAACTCACAGGCTCCAGGGGGATATCAGAAGTAGGGACTACAAAGGGTTCCTGCTCCATGTTGCTACCATATATTTTTTCAAAATGGCTAAGCCAATCTGCCTCAGGTATGTTGAGTTCCAGCACAGTATTTTGGTCACCAGAGAACAGAGGAGTATTGATAATTGACCAAAATTTTGCACTGTTTTTTAAGGTGGCTTTATCCATGAGTTCTGCCCAGGCATCACTCTTTATTTCATTTTTACGAGTTTTAATTGCCTTAGTAAAATCCTTTCTTAGTTGCACTACTAGGGCTTTGTCCCTCGGACGAGTATTGAGTGCTTTCTTCAGGA
This sequence comes from Lissotriton vulgaris, assembly GCF_964263255.1. NCBI lineage: Eukaryota > Metazoa > Chordata > Amphibia > Caudata > Salamandridae > Lissotriton > Lissotriton vulgaris. Next base: position 267,144,120 of record NC_141690.1, on the reverse strand, counting down.
GGTTATGGGCTTTACTACAGTTGTTATCAAACCAGCCCTTCACCGGTTTATTTTTACCCCCTGACCTTTAGCTGTTAAGTTTATAGCCACTGACCGACAGACACCTTCAAAGGAGGATATAACCTCCTCGCTCCTAGAGAGGGGATTGGCACAAATATTCAGATCTTCAGCAGCCAGAGAAGTTAGGTTTAAGAAAAAATCGTCAGGAACTACCTTTTCCCATTTAATTCTTCTCCCCTGATCCTTAACCCTTAGTGGCAATATAACCTGAGGGGTAACAGACGATTTTAGCTTCAAAAAACCGTTTGCTAGCTCCATCCCCACGGGATTATGATCACTCAGTGGCATAGCAATAGCATTGTAGGAAATCACATACTTAAGGAGACCTAAAGATACAAAAATAAAATCAATTATCGAGTCACAGGCCCTTCCCGTGTATGTGGCAACTCGTGTCCTGTTGTCATAAAGCTCTGCCTCATACAATTAATTTTCCATTAATAGATTTTCAAGAACCACTCCCTTCTGAGTATGTTCTAAATGAGGGGGGGAAACACTATCAGGCCCATCTACATCCGTTAGAGCGTAATTTAAACATAAATGTACGTTAAAATCACCCATCAAAATAAAATGACAATAAGTGGTTTGCTTTTCCTTATAAAGAGTTAAAAAATCTGCTAACCATGTTAGGTGCACAGTTTATGGATTTCCGTTCGGTGCATTGTAACATTTTACAAGAAGCAGTTTACAGCCAACATCCAAAATTATCTCTAAGACAAGAAAATTATGAGTGGCACAGTCAATCATTGTAATTTTGCCCTTAATATTCACCGATACCAGCGTCAGAAGACCTCCTCTATTCCGGCCTGCTGGGGAGGGCAGGGCAGGTACAAAAAAGGAAGTAAAGCCATCCAACCAATAATCGCACTCCGTGTCCCAAGTCTCTTGAATGGCAATAATATCATAAAGCTTTACAAAATTCGACCAGTTAGGGTCACCCTTCTTTGACCGTAAGCCAGCAATGTTCCAGGATAGCAACCTAACCATGTCCCCTTTTACAGGACTGACCTCAATCGGAATGTTACCGTCCACACCGGAAGAAGGTACAGGAGTCATAGGGATAGTTTCCACTATAACTTCATCCACTATACCCTCTCCGGCCCCCCGTCAGTCGCAAAGATCGAGTCCTGAAAGAGCATCGAATCTATTGTGTGTTACAATGGGGGGTCCAAAACTGAAGAAATTATCTCTTCCCTGTCCCTGGCTTTGACATGCAGACCTGGGCCCAACTGGAGTAAAGGGACTTAGTCCTTGTCTAGGGGCAGAGGCTACAGTGAGATGATTGTAAAAATATCCCAAAGGTCGCACTTGGATACCGTTGCCATCATTCAACATTGATGCTGCCCGTAATAAGACTGTGGCCACGTGTTGTGGATATTTAAAGTTTACTACCACACAATCCCCTCTACAAGTTTTTCTCGAGGGACCGATCCAATTTACCCTCCTGGTCGTGATGATTTCTCAGGCAAATTTTGTAGGAAAACCATTGTGCAAAAGTGTCTGCATCATATCTAGCATAGGTTTAGTTCTCGAAGGTAACTTTCCAAGCTACCACTTAGCCAAGCTACCACTTTGTTTTTGAGAGAATCGTGAGATTCCTCGTGAGACTCGGCTGTATCCGGGTTTTGAGACAGGACATTTGCCAGCACAATTACGTAGGGAGCACAGTCCGGGGGTAAGTTAATAAAATTGCTTCGCCTACGTGGCATGGAATTCAGGTTTTGAGCGGGCCTGGGTTAGGATGTGTAACAGAGGTATCTACTGGCAAGGGAAAAGGGACCGAGGAGGCAATGGTATCAACGTTGGCTCTACTGACCTGTCGGGATGTGTGAGATGGTTTAGACGCCTTTGCGGTATTTTTCCCAACAGCCTCTGAGTTCACTGTACTAGTTGAAAGGGGCGGGGGATTAACCTTAACTGGGTGGGCCAGCTGTTGCTCTATCAGACCTCCTAGTCTTTTTATCTCAGCATTAGCAGTATCCAGTTTGACCGCTAAGGAATTAAGGGATTCCTTAAGTTTTAGTTCAATTTTGGCTTCTATAGTTTTAATTAGCAAGCCAAACTGCTCAGGGCTCAAAGTTATACTTGCCTCTTTTTTACCCTCCAAGTTCGAGGTCGCCTCAGGGGAGATATGGCTGTCAGGCGAGTAAATATCTCCCCTTCTCTTGTGAGCGATCCTGCCCCCCCTTTTGCTTTGCTGCTTTCTGCAGGTTCTGACAGGTCTCGTGCTTTTATGCTCTACTACCACCTCTTCCTCAGAGTCCGAAGATGACTTATCGAGAGTTACTGTGTCGGGGGCCCGATGGATCAGGGCTTCTACTGCACTAGCTACACTGACTACCCCCGCCCCACAATCAGTGCTATTTTCGTTCTCTGGTGGAGCCTCCATTGGGGGTAGACCTACTATAGAAAGATCATGATCTGATGAATCACCTTTACCCAATGAGGCCCTTCTGTCTTTGTTGATTTTATTCACCATTTTTACTAAGAAGTTGTCAATAGGACCAGCCCCCACGGTAGCCTTTTCTTTCTTTGATCCTGACATGAGTCTGGTTTATACAATGTTTCTTTGGGCCTAAAAGTGGATATTACAAACAGCTCAGCACCCAATATTTCAATGTATACACAGTAGACCTTCAACGCTATCCGTCACTTTACCGTATGATTATTAGGGCACCGTGGAGTTCACACAGGGTCTCTGGCCCAGCCCAGCCTCTTCCTGCCTCTGACGGCCTCAGACGGCCCGCCCTCTGCCCGGGCTCCGCCCGGCGTCGCCCGCGCGCGTCCCGCGACGCGGAGGAAGCGTCCTGGCCGCGAGATGGAGCTGTGCGGCGCGGCGAGACTACAGTGTTTGGGCCCCAGGAGTCGGTGTCCGCCAGGTAAGTGGAGTAGAGTCCTCAGCTCCTCTGCTCGCTTGTTCAGCTCTCCCCCGCTCCACCGAGGAAGCGTCCTGCTCTAGTAGCGGCAAACCGGAAGTTGCCGCTAGGCTCCCTGGGAGCTGTAGTCTCCAGCCGCGGGCCTCGAGATGGAGCTGTGCGGCGCGGTGAGACTACAGCGTTTGGGCCCCAGGAGTCGGTGTCCGCCAGGTAAGTGGAGTAGAGTCCTCAGCTCCTCTGCTCGCTTGTTCAGCTCTCCCCCGCTCCACCGAGGAAGCGTCCTGCTCTAGTAGCGGCAAACCGGAAGTTGCCGCTAGGCTCCCTGGGAGCTGTAGTCTCCAGCCGCGGGCCGCGAGATGGAGCTGTGCGGCGCGGCGAGACTACAGCGTTTGGGCCCCAGGAGTCGGTGTCCGCCAGGTAAGTGGAGTAGAGTCCTCAGCTCCTCTGCTCGCTTGTTCAGCTCTGTAAGTATGTAACCTTGCCATGCAATTTTGTTTAATAAAGGTTTTTGGAAAAAAAACAACAAAAAAAAACAACCAGCCCCCAAGGCGCTGTTGAAGCAATTTTAGTAGATTAAAAGCACATCCGGGCCCACATTTAAGAAGTTGGCATACAACATTGAGCAACAACCAGAGCTGCTGGAATATGTCAAAGGGTGCTACTAAGATATGGGTAAGTCCTTCTCTCTCTCTAGAACTGGTGCACAGTCAAGCTGCCTAGCACCACACACACTATTGCATCGTTGTGCAAAAGTGTCTGCATCATATCTAGCATAGGTTTAGTTCTCGAAGGTAACTTTCCAATAAAATATACTATGCTTAGACAAACTTTCAAACTTTTCCTACATTGTTTTTTTTTTAATTGTGCCACTATTCGTGTATTCTGTACGGTGCTCACATATGTCTACTGTTGCTAGTAGGTAAGATTTTGCACAAAAAACATATATGGTTGCATTGAAACGCCCATGTACCACCCGTGCAATGCCCCCTTGACTCAAAGTAATGAAAATCACTGCAAAGCCCTGCTTTGTGTTACTTTCATATCACACACAAGAGAAGGTTCTCGACTACCCAACAATACAGACAAGTTATTTCAGTATTAAAACACCCCCTTTATTCAATGTGTAAACACTTGTCTTTTGTGAGATTTGTTTAACCAATTTATTATATCTCAGCCCATTACCATATAAATTGGTTAAATATTTCTCACAAAGGTCAAATATTTACACATTGATCTAAGGATGTGTGCTAATACTAAAATAACTTGTTTGCATCAATCGCTAGTGGGGCCCTTCTCTTGTGTATGTTATTTTGATATATTGATCCCTACCCCAGGGGCTGTAACATAACGATACCCCATCTAAGATGAAAACATTTCTTGCCGGTAAACGTTTTGCGCTGGAAAGTAAATTCCAAATAAACATTTTGCGCCAGTTTACATAACTTTTGTTGGGCAAAATGCTAGTGCATCTGCCTCCTAGTAACATCTTAGAGGAACCTTCCTGCATGAAAACAATCCACAGCAGCGTTTTCCTCCTTCTATGTGTGCTGCTGAATGCAGCGCACATAGAAAGAGGACAAAACAAGGACAAATTAAGATATTTCTCCTTATTATGCCTTCCCTGGGGAGGAGTAAAATTAGGACGCATTTCCAGGTTTACAAGTCCTTTTAAATGTTGGAATGCTTCAAAACCCATGGGAGATGCATGGGAACACCCACAGCAACACCCACAGAACGCCTCCCTAGTGCAAAGTGAGGCCAAGCAGCGATTTGTGCTGCATCGCCTTACTCGGGATATATGAGGCCACTCAAAACCATCAAAGTGGCTTCATAATTCTGACTCAGAGCCTTGTATCACGCCCGCGTGAACCACTTTGCGTGGTGCAAACATGACACAAGACTCATGAATATGACCCGCTGTGTTCATAGTCTTCTTTAAGAACACATTGTGCCACTGTTTCGTCACTTTTTGATACGCTCCAGCTGCGCAAACCACCATAACATGTATGAGACCAAGCAAAGCCGCTTTGTGTGGCTTTGAGGGGCCTCATATATATAGAGTAAGCAACACAGCGCAAATCACTGCTTTTCATTACTTTGCACTATCCAAAGAGGCGTTTCCCTCTTCCTGTGAGGAAAAAACATAGAAAGAGGAAAAAACGAGCAGAAAAAAAAGATATTTCTCCTATGAGGCCACTCAAAGCCACACAGGGTGACTTTGCGCGGCTTCATAAATCAGATTGAGAGCCCTGCGTTATGCATGTACCACTTTACGTGGTGGAAAAGTGATGCAGGGCTCTCATAAATAAGCCACTCAATTGCTAGAGGTGAGCAACGCTTGTGCTCATTGAAACCTACATCTGTGGACTGCAGTCTGGCGCATAGCCCAGCCAGACAGATTCTCACAACAACAGGAAGGCTGTTAACTAATTGTTAACTCTTGCCATTTAGAATAAAACAGCATCTATAAAAGTCATTATTCAAGGTGGATTCATGGTATTCTGTTTTTTGGAGCGCTAGCAAGTAGCCTGAACCCAAGTCACCACCTCCCGTACAACTCACCTTATTGTTGCTGAACTGCAGGTCAAGGTGGAACAGCAGAGGGAAGTAGGTGTGAGGTCTTGCCCAGGAGGATGGATATGTCCAGTTGATTTGAAACTGTCCTGGATGCAGCCTCTGCACGTGCAGGTTCTCAGGATGCCCGGGCTTGACTGTACAGGCAAAGCAAGAGGACACAGGTGATGAGAGACATCATTATCTTGTGAGGATAAGATATGTTAGGTTCAGTAAGCTGTATAAGCTGGAGTCCGATACACCACAAGGGTTGTAATGAAGTTATGAGGTTCTATCTGGAGACCTTCAATGAAAATATGGGATCCTAGCTGGAGAACGTCAATGAAAATAGGAGGTTCTAGCTGGAGAACTTCAATGAAAATAAGAGGTTCTAGTTGGAGAGGAAAAATAAAAATATGAGGCACTAGCTGGAGAACTTCAGTGAAAATATGAGATTCTAGCTGGAGGTCTTCAGTGGAAATATGAACATTTAGCTGGAGAACTTCAATGAAAGTATGAAATTTGAGGTCCTAGCTGTTGAACTTCAATGGAAATATGAGGTTCTAGCTGGAGAACTGCAATGGAAATATAAAGTTCCAGCTGGAGAACTTCAATGGAAGTATGAGGTTCTAGCTGGAGAACTTCAATAAAAATATAAAGTTCCAGCTGGAGAACTTCAATGGAAGTATGAGGTTCCAGCTGGAGAATTTCAATGAAAATATAAAGTTCCAGCTGGAGAACTTCAATGGAAGTATGAGTTTCCAGCTGGAGAACTTCAATGAAAATATAAAGTTCCCGCTGGAGAACGTCAATGGAAGTATGAGGTTCCAGCTGGAGAACTTCAATAAAAGTATATAGTTCCAGCTGGAGAACTTCAATGGAAGTATAAGGTTCCAGCTGGAGAACTTCAATAAAAATATAAAGTTCCAGCTGGAGAAATTCAATGGAAGTATGAGGTTCTAGCTGGAGAACTTCAATAAAAATATAAAGTTCTAGCTGGAGAACTTCAATGGAAGTATGAGGTTCCAGCTGGAGAACTTCAATAAAAATATAGAGTTCCAGCTGGAGAACTTCAATGGAAGTATGAGGTTCCAGCTGGAGAACTTCAATGAAAATATAAAGTTCCAGCTGGAGAACTTCAATGGAAGTATGAGGTTCCAGCTGGAGAACTTCAATAAAAATATATAGTTCCAGCTGGAGAACTTCAATAAAAATATATAGTTCCAGCTGGAGAACTTCAATGAAAGTATGAAATTTGAGGTCCTAGCTGTTGAACTTCAATGGAAATATGAGGTTCTAGCTGGAGAACTGCAATGGAAATATAAAGTTCCAGCTGGAGAACTTCAATGGCAGTATGAGGTTCTAGCTGGAGAACTTCAATGAAAATATAAAGTTCCAGCTGGAGAACTTCAATGGAAGTATGAGGTTCTAGCTGGAGAACTTCAATGAAAATATAAAGTTCCAGCTGGAGAACTTCAATGGAAGTATGAGGTTCTAGCTGGAGAACTTCAATAAAAATATAAAGTTCCAGCTGGAGAACTTCAATGGAAGTATGAGGTTCCAGCTGGAGAATTTCAATGAAAATATAAAGTTCCAGCTGGAGAACTTCAATGGAAGTCTGAGGTTTCAGCTGGAGAACTTCAATGAAAATATAAAGTTCCAGCTGGAGAACTTCAATGGAAGTATGAGGTTCCAGCTGGAGAACTTCAATAAAAATATATAGTTCCAGCTGGAGAACTTCAATAAAAATATATAGTTCCAGCTGGAGAACTTCAATGAAAGTATGAGGTTCCAGCTGGAGAACTTCAATGAAAATATAAAGTTCCAGCTGGAGAACTTCAATGGAAGTATGAGGTTCCAGCTGGAGAACTTCAATGGAAGTATGAGGTTCCAGCTGGAGAACTTCAATGGAAGTATGAGGTTCCTGCTTTCTTTGTGCCTTCTAGCGCTAATGCAGACACCCTTGCGCCGTGGTGCAAGGGTGTCTGCGTTGCATGCAGGATTGTTTTTGTGCATGAAAACGCACCTTCTTGCACAAAAACATGCCTCTGAGACATTTTGCACTTTCTATGTGTGCTGCAGAATCCAGCACATGCAGAAAGAGGAAAAACAAGGAGAAATAAAGATATTTCTCCTTGTTCCATCCCACCTGTGAAGGCGCAGCATTTTGATGCATCCCCAGGTATACCTGTAATGATAAATCTGGGAATGTGGCAAAATCCACGGGTGGATGCGTGAGAACACCCACACTCCACCCATGGACCGCCTCCCAGGGGCAGAGTAAAGCAATGCATCGATTTGCACTGTGTTGCGTTACTCTCGATTTATCAAGCCACGCAGGGCCACTGAAGGTAGCCTTTCGTGGCGCGATAAATCTAACTTAAGAGTTACTTTGGTCTTGCACCCCTTGCATGGCACAAGTGCGATGCAACTCATTAATAAGTCTGCCCCTCAGTCTGAAAAAAGTGTCCTGTGTGAGCCTTCATCAGTTCAGGTTTATATTCACAACCATGCGGAACATGCATAAGGCTTATCACGGCAGAGATTCAGGTTACAGCCAGAACCTGGTGGCCCGATACAGATAAGACGGAGATACTGATCTTAAAGTCACTCCGCCAGCAAAAATCCGAACAGCAGAAATACAGGGACAGATTAGTAGGAGTCGACTGCGCAAGACTATGCAAATACCTGAATCAAAACTGGGGGCAGAGGTGGTCCCTCTTCAGGGGGAGTCCGATCCACAAGTGACAGGGTGGATGTGTTCTTCCGGGATAGGAGTGAGAGATCAGTTATTCTTTCTCTTCATTTGTGATGATCCCATTGGTGGTGTTTAAGGCAAGAAGGTAGAAAATGGGTCTAGTATCGGTAATGCCAAGACGACAAGCTTGGGGGCCTATTAACAAAGGCTTTATCTCCACTTTTTTGGCTTTTAAAGCCAAAGAAGCTGAGATAAAAATATCGCCCTATCAACAACAGGGTGTTAACATGCAAAATCGCATATTAGCACCCTTTTTCACTACGCTTCCCATTGCATCTCTAATGAGATGCAAAGTGGGCGTTCCAGGGCAAAATAATAGGAGAAATGTCTCTAAGCGACATTTCTCCTATTATCAAGCTTCAAGCTAACCCTGTTAGAGACAAAAAAAGCAACGCTACCCACGGTTAAAGCTGCTTTTTCACGTCTGCTAATTTTCAGGCTTAGCCATGTAATCCAATGGGAGGTGGATTACATGGCTAAATCCACCATGGGCTATCAGCAAGGATATCCCTATAGTTTTATCACTGCATTAACAGCGATAACCTCCCAAGATGCAGCTATCGTTGGATTTTTTATCGCCTAGGCGGTTAGCGTTGTTAATAATGCGATAAACAGGCGATATTATCCACCCTTAGCGTTAATTTTCCCTGTTCCTTGTTAATATGCCCCTTGGTTTCCAGGTCATCTGCACTTTCTTGGGATTCTCCAGTCTTTATTCGCCACTTTCAGGTGACCCTCAGGCGCTGTCTGAAGGAAATGCCACCTGATGGTGCATTCAGGGTCACTGCGACTGTCATTTGGGATGGTTTTAGAGGGCACTGGCAGGTCTCGGGATTTTTTCAACCGTTCATATTTTTCATGAAAGAATCCATGGTACTAACAAGAAATCCCACTCCAGCTGGAAAGGGTGGTGGGGTTGATCATCTAAATGACTCTCAATCCATTGGAGACAGATGTGATTGCTGCTTTGACTTTTTTGCCCCATTTAGCAGCGGAAAAGCATACTAAACCGGTTATTATTCCAGATTGTCTCTTTTGGCCATAAATGTCCTGATGGTTATTGTCCCAGTGGGAGGACATCCATGGGTCTACAAGCTACTGAGGAAGAATGTGTTTTCAAACCCATGTAAATCCAAGTATTGCAAGACATTTTTAAAGTTGTTTCAGTCTTGTCTTCTGAATAAGGATCATTCCAGGAAGGAGGTGTCGGCTAACCTACAATATGTGGTTATATCTGGGTTTGTGCAAGATGGTCTTGGGAGTTAGATCCGGATAGAATGGTGTTTCCTTTCACTGGAGTAATATTCAGGAGAACCAAAACCAACACCCACCTAGTTTCACATCCAGGTTTTCCAGATATCCACAACCTATGCAAAAACTACAAGGGACTTCACATCCACGGTTATTGATTTCATTGAGTCAGGCGGGGGCTGCAGGAGGCTGACTTTGATGTTTATGTTTCTGAAGCACATTTGGGGCTGAAGCTGTGGCCTCTAACGCGTTTCTTCCAGGAAACAAGGTGGAGGACATCCTGAGGACAGCTGATTGCTCAGCAGATTCTACTTTTAAGACACTAGCATAATCTCTGCCCCTGGTCCAGACATAGACTAAAAAATATCGCAAGCTATTGTGAAAGAATGTTTAATGTCCATGAAGAACGCAGAGGTGAGGACTGTCCATCAGTGAAACATTGGATAGTTGTGAGATGTTCTGGGATGCTTCCTGTTAGACCCGTCTGCTTCTGATAGTCCCCTCACCACTATGATTTATTTTGTTCCCCTGTACCTCCCAAAATTTGTCGCTTTTCTTTGTCTACCAGGACCTTTTGTGTGCTGTTTCATGGGGCTAGATGTTCCTTGACGCCCAGTTGTTCACAAGGTTTTTGGCACCTATTTACAAGGCACCTGGCGAAACCTGTGACATTATCGACTGGGATTGGCAACCTGTATGAATGGCCTCAAAATGGTGGCCATCCTTTTTCCTCATGTGAGTGACTCCCCTTGGAGCCTCCATGAACCTTGACCTTTCAAGGTTTTGGCGCCCTTTTACTTGGCGCACATTCCTGACAGGAATTACTTTATTTCCCTCAGGTACACAAAATGGCTGCTCTAGAACCCCAGTATGGTGGCTGTTAGGGTCCCAAATACCTCTCAGAAGTGCCATGTCATGGGCCTAGCCCAAAGAAGGTTCTAGAACCTACTGGCACGAGCCAGCACCTCAGGGCACTGGCTATATAAGGTCCAGTCCCTGGCGGCCATTTTAGATGACCAGAAGACTAGATAGGATAATGATGTTCCAGATCTAGGTGAAGAAGGAGATTCCAGACTTGACACCAGATTGACACCTGCCCTGTTGACCCCTGAGGCGGCTGGTAGCGCGGGCAGTAGAGCAAGCAAGGGTCACTGGCGTGGATCCTGACTGGCGTTCAAGTCAGCTGTGTGTGCAGTGACCTCGCGCCTACAGCACCTGCCCAGCGAGTGCCTCGTCACCCCCAAGAGACTGTGGCCGTTGTCGTGTGCCTTCCCCGCCCCCCCCCCGCCCCCCCACCCCCGGTGGTGAATTACGACAGACTCGGGTCGCGAGAGCAAGTTCGCCGCGACCGCGAGCATCTTCTGTGCCCCTTTTGTGACAGGCGCCTCCAGCGAGGAGCTCGGACGTCTCCAAGCTCCACCGGTGTAGAGTGCTTCCTGCGCAGACTGAGGTGAGGTGGTGCCCCGGGGCGGGGAAAGGCCGTCCTTCGTTGGGCGGGACTACTGTCTCTGCCCCTCCCCAGTGAATCGGCGGCTGTAGCTGTGGGCGGGAGCCATCCCTGTTTGAGGAAGTCAGAGGGAGGTCCGTGGAGCCCCTGAGAACCCGTCGCTGACGAGAGAAGTGCTGAACCCGACTGAATCGCTTTTCGATTGCAGCCGATGTGAGGTGGGCCCGTTTCTTCAGGTGGGAAGCGGTGATATAAAGGAACTGTGAGCCGGCATTTATTTGACTGAGCGCGAAGATTGTGTGACCTCTTCGGCAGCCCCGTTTGTCAGTCTAAAGACTTTGAACTGGTGCCGCCTGTGTGCTAGCAGTGGTAAAGCCCCTAGGCGCGCATAATCCCCACCGGCAAACAGAGATCTCAACCCGGTGGCAGCCGAGTGTAAATGAAGTGTTCACTGTCTTTCCTTGCCTTTTAGTTACACGCGCATAACCCCGTGTGGTTCTTAGAGAGTCCCAACACTCCTTTTGTGCCCAGAGAATCCTGTGTACAGGATTGGTGTGATCGTCATAAACTGTAAGAGTTATCTTTCCAACATGAAATGTAATCGCAAATGTAATGTTCCTGAAGTATTTAATTGGTGGCAGCGACACCAGAATGAACCGGTGAATGTTTATTTAACTGAACCAGAATTTATTCTGCTAAACAAAGAGTGATATTTATTCTGTTTATTGATATTTATTCCTGATATTTATTCTATTTATTGATGATATTTATTCCCAAGCTAATTTATTGTATTTATTCCAAAATCGAAACCCAGCAAATTGTGGCCAAAAGAAATGTGTATGTGCTTTCCTAATTGATCCCCATTCACAACAGAGAATTTTTACATAAAGGAATCATATTTTTCTACAACAGTGGTGTGGTGTCCTTCTTTTTGGTGGTTGTACAAGGAGATATTATTGGGTCAAAGCCGGCTTAACACGATAGCCTTCACTTGCCTTGACACTTGAGCCAAGCTACCCCCTTTGTGCTGGGCTTGCCCATCGCAGGTCCAACACTTCCCACCACCATCCCTTGGAGTACCTGCTGATGTAAACAGTCAGCGGCGGTACTCCAAGATTCTGATCTGAAAAAGTGCACATGCTTTTGATTTACAGAGGCTGAGTAGATGAAAATATAGGACAACCACAAATGGAGGACAGGCGATGAGCTGCCTGGCAGGATGATGACATTCAGACGTTCTATAGGATAATGCTATTGGATTGCTGTTTTTATCACATTGTTGTTCTTTTTTCTGAGGATTGTGGATAGTTTATTGTTCGAAATGACCGTGTTTTTCTTGGCTGCTGTGTGTATAAAAGGAAACTGCAAAAGCCTCTGTGTCCTTAATAGAATTGTAAATTTCCTTTACAAAAGCTAGGAGAACTTTTTCAATTCTGCAACAATGATTGAGAAAATGCACAGCCCCACATAGAGCAAATAGGGAAGTGTATGCCCCGGTGCAGAAGCAGAAGTTCAGTCAAGTCACACACCATGATCCAGCCGTGAAGTTAGTATTCAGTAAAGCCACAACATTTTCTTATATGTTCTTAACTCTCCCCCCAATGAAGCGGCGCCAATTCTGAAAATGTACGTACTTATGTTACGCAGAAACATTGTTCTGTTATCAGAGACGTAAGTGTGGTCATTTACAGCCTCCACGTACACAGTGAAGGCCGAGTCCTCTTCACCATCTGGACAGGATCTGGGAAACTCCAACTCAAATGTGACCACCCCCTCGTGGATCCTGTGGACTTCAATCCAGTCCAAGTCTGAGTCCCTGGAAAAGACAAGAGGGCAAGAGATGTTAATGCCTTCAAACATATGTCATTTGTGACTTGAAATGTGTTAGACCTGTCAGTCCTTTGGGTGGTCCCTCCTAATATTGTTTTTATCCTCTTTTTTGCCTTCTGTATTTTTTTTTGTGTGTCCACTACATATTTTTGGTGTTGACCCTAGGTCTCTGGAAGTCCATGGTTACTCATTAACAATGTGGCGCGAGGGCTCCTCTAAAATGAAGGGAGAGTAGGTGAAATACAAAATGGTGGCCTGTCCAAATCACCTCATAACCTGGGGCCATAGGGTTGCATTGAGGGGTTCCAGAACCTTCTGGTCCACTCTGGACTCTCTTGGCCCAGGCTATAAAAGGTGGAATGTTGGGTGGCCATTTTGTCATTGTGTGAGGAGTGAGACCAGTCAGGAGTTAAGGCTGCCTGTGGGGAGGTTGGTGCACTGAGGGGGATCTGACTGTGTCTGGACTTGCTATCCCTCTTTGCTGGTCTACCTACCCCCCCCTTATGCCCCTTCATAGAGGAACCCTGGTTTCATTCTGGTGAGCGGAGGACATCTGACCAGGGAGTTGAGTGGTGCTTGTTGTTGTCGTTGGTAAGGGCTTCTAACTGTAAGAGCTTCTGACTGTAAAGATGGTCCAAGCCGTAACAGGAGAATACTTTATTAAGATAAATAATAGAAATACAGGCGATCGCCAGGGAGCAGCTGCAAGGAAAGACTGCTCCAGTATAACTGACTCCCAACATACGAAAGATGCTAACACATACATTATAACCTGGCGTCATATACATTCTAAAGAGAACCTAAGCACGAGCCTTAAAGGCATATAATACAAGGCAACATAACACACACCCCCTCCTTCCAATGAAAGAATAAGGAGAAGAGGTAACAAGAAGAAAACGAAAAACTTAAAGAAATAAAGAAACAAAAGGGAACAAAAAGAAACAGCACAAAACAAAATAATATAGTTCATTTTGTCACATAGTCCTTAAGCCAAGAAGGTAAAACACTTGTTCTTTTCCCATGTCCAAACTCCAGAACACTGGGACCACCATCTCTGTTAAAGCCTTTGTTAGCACTAGTACTAACAACCCCTCCTCCCCCTTCACAAAAAGACTGACTAACCAGAGAAGAGTCATCAACAACTCCATTGGTGTCTCTTTCCACCTCAGCCATTTGTGATTGTAAACAACTGTTATCAAAATGGTCCTCAATCCAATCATAATTATCTCGGTCACTTACAACTCCATCACACGCATTACCACATTGCTTGGCATTAATTGCAATGCTTTTCATGTTCCACACTCTTCCATCACTCAACCTCACTGCATTTCTCAACACTTCAATTATTTGCATTGGTGGTTCAAAAGCACTTTCACCTTTAGGTACTTTAAAAGGTTTCCTCACATGTACCCAATCCCCTACTCCAATTTTTACATCCTTTGTGCTATAGTGATTATCAAAAAATTCTTTGCTTTTAGCATGGACCATATCCAGATCACTCTTGACTTTAGCTGGAGACCATTCTGTGACCTTGCCCGTAACCAACCAATCTGGGTTGACTTTGCTTCTCGGTAGTCTGCCTCTCATCATAACAAACGGAGACAATCCTGTACTTGCCTGCGATGTTGTCCTGTATGACCACACCGCTTTCTGTACCTGAACCTTCCAATCCATTCTTTTGTTAATGGCTGCCTGAATAACACCTTTGATTACCCTATTAAATCTTTCAACTGTGCCATTTCCACTAGGATTGTATAAGGCTGTAGTTTTATGCTTAACACCACACTTTTGAAAATAATTGTCAGCCATATGTGATAAAAACTGTACTCCATTATCAGTCAGGGTGCAAATGGGTAACCCTTCCATTATAAAAATCGTGTCCAAAAACTTCAGAACAGTATGCGTGCCCGCCTTATCCACGAATCTCACCATAGGCCAATTTGAAAATAAATCTATAGCAACCAAACCAAATTCTTTCATCTCCCCGATTGGCCCAATAATATCCATAGCAATGGTATCCCATGGTAGATCTGGAATTAACCCCTCACTCATACACGGTTTTAACGTCCTGAGAGTTTTATCTGCAGAATTACACACATCACAGTTCCTGACAAACTTCTCAGTATCCCTATCTATTCCTGGCCACCAAAACATGTTTTTCACAATCAATTTATTCCTACTAATGCCAAAATGTCCCTCATGACATAGCTCTAAAATTTTCTTCCTTAAGGAAACAGGGGGAATAACTCTATCACCTCTGAATAGTATGTTATTCTCAAGAGAAAACTCCATTCTAACTTCCCAAAAGGCTTTAAGTCCATCTTCAATAATATACTTTTTTGGCCAACCTTTACAGATATAATCCACAATTTTTTTAACTTCTACATCTTTACCCTGTTCCTCCAACCACTCCTGATTGCTAATAGCGGGTGTCCCTGAGTCATGCACCAAGGCAACACTAAAATTTCCCCACGGGTCATTCTCACACTCTTCGAGTGGAGCAGGCAATCTCGATAAACAGTCTGCAATGAGATTATCTCTACCTGGTAAGTAAACCATCTTATAAATAAACTCTCTCATGCGCATGGATATCCTAGCCATTCTACCCGAAGCCCCAGAAATGCCATCAGAAGATAAAATTTTAACTAATGGTCCATGATCTGTGCGAATGACTACTGGTTTGCCCCACACAAAAGCTCTAAAGTGTTCCAACGCCCATGCACACGCCAATGCCTCCCTTTCAATGATGGGGTATCTCGCTTCAGCAGAAGAAAGTGCTCTTGAGGCAAATAAAATAATATTTTCCTTTCCTTTTCCATCTTTTTGGGATAAAACTGCCCCCAGGCCCTTATCACTCGCATCTATTGTCAAACACTCCACATTCGGATCAAAACTTGCCAATGCATTAACATTCTGTAAACCTTTTTTGATCTGTTCAAAATCATCCTGGCAACACTTTGTCCACTCAAACTTCACGTTCTTTTTGAGTAGATTCCGAATATTAAACACCTTAGATGCAAAATTGCTCACAAACTTTGCACAGTATTCAGCCATACCAAGAAAGGCCCTAACTTCTTCTTTTGTACTTGGTGCCTTTGAACTTACAATATTCTCAATCAAAGCTGGTTTAGGTCTGATTCCTTCCTCACTAATGGTGTGACCCAAATATGACACACTCCTTTTACTAAATTTACACTTAGGCAATTCCACCGTTAGTCCTGCTTTTTCTAGCACCCTTACAACTTGTCTCAACTTTGAATCATGTTCATCTTGGTTCTTAGCAGCAACCAAAATATCGTCCTGAAAAAACGAAATCATGTCCAAATTCCCTAGTAATCTGTACATCAAACGCTGAAATACAGCCGCAGCTGATGCCAGCCCAAACGGCATCCTTTTAAGCTAATAGGAACCGAAAGGCGTGACAAAAGCCGTGAGACTCCTAGACTCTGGCTCTAACTCCACCTGGTGATAAGCGGCGGAGAGATCTATAGTCGAGAACCAGGTGGCACCCTTTAATGAAGACACCATTTTGTTGATCTTTGGTAACGGAAATTTCTCTATAATTATATTATTATTTAAATGGCGTAAGTCTATGCATAGACAAATCTTGCCATTCGGTTTTCGTGCAACTACAATAGGACTAATCCATTCAGACGCCTCCACCTCTTCTATGATCCCCTTAGCTAGCAGGCCTTGCAACTCCTTCTTTACTTCCTCTCTGATCAACATGGGGATGGGTCTTGCTTTGTGCACCTTAGGTTCAGCATTAGCTTTGAGTAATATTTTATGCTCAAAGCCTTTCAATTTCCCAAGCACTTCACCAAACACTCCTGGAAATTCTTTACACAACATGTCACTCAACTTACTCTCATCATCCATTACCAAAACTTTTTCAACACTGTTTGGGTCTAAAATTATGTTCACATTTTTCTGATCAAACCACCCCAATACTGATGGTCCCAGCTTTGACACATAGCTGTGTCTAGGCGCCGGGAAACCCTTTTTGGGTAGCTGTTGCGCCCTACAAATTGACAAAATAAAATAAATAAATATACAATTTACCTCTTGTGCTCCTTCCCTTGAATAAAAAGGTAAGCCACCTACAACCCAGCATTTCGATTCTATTGCCAGTATAACTAATAGGGCAAATATCAGAAACATTCAATTGATTACCAATTTTTCCTACAAAACTTTTCCTCCAAATCTCCTCATTGACAATCGTGTAAGGAGAACCTGAGTCTGCATACACTTCTACAACAACACCACCTAATGAAATGTTACATAAGGGTTTACCCTGTAAAGATTCTTCCGATATATTAATTACGCAATTTCCCTTCACATTTTTAATACAATCAAATCTTTCTCCGTCTAGTTCCTCAATCTACTCCTCCTCATCCCAAATATACTTGACGTTACTTCGTCTACGACACATCTTACTAAAATGTCCCACCAGCCCACAGATTCCACATTTCTTTCTCAAGGCAGGACAATTCCTACTGAAAGCCAAATGTTCTTTACTGTCACAACGGTAAGATCTTCTTTCTTCATTTTTTGTTTCTTTATTTTGGTATCTAGTAGGCTGACTTGTCCCTTTTCCTTGCCAATTTTGCTGATATCTGGTCTGAGATTGGCTTTGCGGTTGCTGATACCTGGTCTGTGATTGGCTAGAAAGTTGAATCTTACAAATTGCCGAAGAAACTTTCTCTTGTTCTGTTTCTTTCACTACTGAGGAACATCTACCAGACATTTCTGCTTTTCTCATTTTGGCTAAAACGTCATCCAATGGTGCATCGCCATTCACCCATAGACAATCTTGTAAGGTAGAATTATTGTTATGAATAACTAATTGATCCCTTATCAACTCGTCGTGCAAATCTCTAAAATTACAGTAGATCGCTAATTTCTTCAAATCATCAATCCACTCATCAACAGTTTCTTGCTTAGTCTGTTTCCTTTGAAAGAACTTATGTCTAGTTACACCAATACATACTTTCAGTGCAAAGTATTTGTCCATATCTTTAATCCAGTTTTCAAAAACATCCAAACTTGAATCCTCTATTTTGTTCATCCGTAAATGGGTTTTTCATCCAATTGGTCCCAATGAATGTAACAAAATTCTCTTCTTTTGTTCTGGTTTCATCTTCATCCCTTCATCAACTGCTTCAATATAGTTTATGAAGTATACCTTCCACTCAATCCACTTAATACTCGGTTGAGTACCTGTAGCCCAAACCGGCTCAGGAGCGCTTATAGTAAAATTTTGTTGCGCCATTTCACACTCTTTATTATCAGTAGTGTCTCCTCTTTCCATATAATTATACTCTTTTTTAAATAAAATTACAGTACGTTCTTCAATGACTTTAAATCTGTAATAATGATACCCTCCGACAATCTCACCTGTATTTGCTTAAAGTATTCTTTTTCTATTAATCTCCGTTAATGTTCAATCTTGAACCAATCCAACGTTTATTTATTTATGTTAAGAAGATCCTTCTTCCTAACTCTGCACTGCTCCGGTGAATACCTTGAATTAGTGTCCCAAAATGGCCGCAGCGTAAGGTCACCCTGCATGAACTTGTGTGATTACTTCACAACCTCTGATCCTTTCCGGCGTTCTGCAGGGAACACTTCCGAGAGTTCTACAAAACCTCTCGCGTATCACCATGTCGAACCTCTACTGCTGCTCGAAAGATGCAGCCGAACGGGAGGCTCAACGGATACAATCCATCCAAGAAAACAAAGTCTTGCCGTGAGGTATGTTTAACACAAACTTCTAAATAATCACTGACCTTTTTTTTTAAAAAATTGGAGCCGATGTTTCTGAGGTGCCGATGTTCAGATAATATACGCCTTTAATTCCGTATAAAAGCATAAAATCCAAATGTGATTTGAAGTCTTCACACGAATCAGGGTCCAAATTCAATGTCGCCAATTGTAATGATGGTCCAAGCCGTAACAGGAGAATACTTTATTAAGGTAAATAATAGAAATACAGGCGAGCGCCAGGGAGCAGCTGCAAGGAAAGACTGCTCCAGTATAACTGACCCCCAACATACGAAAGATGCTAACACATACATTCTAACCTGGCGTCATATACATTCTAAAGAGAACCTAAGCACGAGCCTCAAAGGCATATAATACAAGACAACATAACACGACCTCTGCCCTAGCTCTCCTCAACCTTGCTGCCGCCTGGAGTCTGGGTGCGCAAAGACTTTTTAGCTGTCCCGCCAAAAGAAACCCACCTGAGCCTCTACTTTAGAAAGTAGCGCAGGATAAATCACAGCCGCTGCCCCTAGGTTCATTGGCGCTTTCCACGCGAACCTCACCTCATTGCTGCTGGCCCCGTCGAAGTCCCTGATAGCATCTGTGGGCCCCCACTGAGAAGATCCTGGGTAGGGGGGTGCCGGGTATTGGAAAGGTGAGTGGTGGTGCTCCAGGGAGGCGGAGACGGTGTGGCTGCGGCATAGCGGAAGCCTGCCCCAGCGCTGACTAAGTGAGCGTCAGGAAGAAGGGGGCAGGATTGAAGGAGGCCGAGCCCGGGTTAAGTTCCCTCCCTCTGATGAGTGAGAGGGCGGGACGCAGAGCCAGCTGGAACGCCCGGAAGAGACGCTGTGAAGTCCCGGTTCAGGCCAGCCGCTGGGAGCCTGTCCCGCGTTATAAGGCAGAAACTGACATCGTAGAGGCCTGATCGCACGGGTGGCAGGTAGCGGCTGAATAGACTGTGCTGGGCCAAGGACCTGACCGAAACCGGGTAAGATCGCCGGAGTGTTGTTTGGGGCCTCAGGTGGTGAGAGGGCCCCACTACTGCCTTCGAAACTTAACTGGAGACTGCTGGAAGTAGCGGAAAGAAGGGGTGGGGGAGCACATGAGACAGGACTAATTCCCCCACACAGTTCCACAAAGGAGGGACTTAAAAGAAGAGGAAAGTTAAACGGCAGGAGGTGAAAGTTGATTGAATTTGCTGGGTCTCCAAGGGACCTGCCATTTATTATAATACCACTGTCTGCTTGAACTTAATGATTCTGAATGTTACCCTTCTAGAACAATTAATTGCTTACTTCACTGGTAAATCGACCTGATACATACCTGTGTTTAATTTAACACCTTAGCTGCTTCGCAAATATCCCTCCCCAGTGCTGCGCTGTCCATTGGAACTAGTGCTGAATGGACGTCCAATGGTCGTGCGCAGCACTGGGGAGGTAGCGCTCGTGACGACCGTTGGCCGTCAGCAGCGCTTAAGAGGTTAATGGATTCTAATGCTTGAGGCCTAGATGTGGTGACAGAATACAGAAAAACTGCCTAGAGCCTTTCTCTTTTACTGTTATATTGAAGGGAGTCATTAATTGAGTTAATCTTTTACAGCTAGCCTGCTCTCTAATGCTCTGACTAAGTAAGGTTCACCAGGGAAAGACAATCTTATGTCATGGTTTATGTTTACAAAAGCAGGTAATCCAAATGAAATGTCTATAATGTGAATTTATTATTGGTGTTGCAACTGAAAAAACAAACTTAAAAGAAATATAAAGAGTTTCTACCTTTTCTAAATACGGTGTGGTGTCATTTTTGGTGGAGGTATGTTGGGTTACTGCATTGAGTGTGTCGCAAGTACAAAACAGTAGTCTTGGAGTGAAGCCTATACCCCTTGAGCTAAGCTACCCTAGGTGGACCGGAGACCCCGGGTCCAACATATTTGGTGTTCAGTGGTGGGATTAGGGCTTGTACTTGGGTCCACTTGACAGTGGCTTAGTGTGCACCACGTACCCTACACCTGGAGTTTTCTCCTATTGGTCTCCCTAATTGGATGTTTTTGTTTTTTCCAAATTCATTTCTGGTGGTGGGTTGAAGTAGACCTTACTTGACGCCTCTTTCTTGAATATTCCAAATAAATATCTGAGGTCCCGCCTGGTAAAATGGAGTTTGAGTTAGCTGAGTTAGAGACTTACACAGCGGCCCAACTTAGGGAATTTTGCCAGGAGAAGGGGGTGTTCTTCAAGCGGGGTGCGAAGAAAGTGGAACTCCAAACCAGCTTGAGAGCATAGGGGGCAGCTCACCCAAATGGGAAAAAGGAGGAGAAAGAGGTGGATTGTGACACCATCATTGAAGTAGACATGCTGTACCAAACCGAAGGGGGGAATCTGTTACCAGGTCCTAGGACACCTTCGAGGGCGGGCAGTAGTGTATCTGAAAGGAGCCTGACTGCAGCAGAGTTAGCTGACAGGAGGGAGGAAAGACAATTAAAATGGGAGTTAGCTAGGTTGGAAAAGGAGAGGGAGGAGAAGAGGCTTGCCCATGAGCTTAGCTTATCTTAAGGGAGTTAGATCTCAAAGCCCTACAGATAGGGACCTCCAGTAATCCTGTTGGTGGCAGCGTACCTAAGGAAATTACCAGGGAACCCAGACCCTATTTGCCCAAAGATGTAGTCGCCAGTTTTAGTGTAGGAGACAACATTGCCAAATGGTTGGCTGCCTATGAGGTCTCATTAAGAGCCCATGGGATTTCAGAAAGTCATTGGGGGGCGTGGCCTGTATAAGTATATGCCTCCGGTATGGGGGGATGCTCTTTTAGCCTTAGAGCAGGAGGAACAGACCAATTACCCCACCATGAAGGTTGCTCTGATCAGAAAGTTTGGGCTGACCCCTGAAAAATACAGGCAGAAATTTCGGAGCAGCCACAAACTAGCTACACAAAACTGGGTAGATTTTCTGGACTACGCTAAAAAGGCATTGGAGGGATGGGTGCAAGGCAGTGAGGTGACTGATTACGAGGGGTTATATGACCTGTTCTTAAAGGAGCACCTCCTAGAGAAATGGTTTCCGGAGCTGGGTCAACACCTGGTGTACAGCAAGCTGACTAACCCTAGGAAGCTTGCGGAGGAGGCAGACATCTGGGCTAGTACCCGGGTGTCCTTAAAGGGGACTGGAGGGGATTCCCAAAGGACTAGTCAGGGCGCTCCCCAGAAGAAAGAGGGGGGAGACAAAAAGAAGGAGTTCTCAAAAGGCCCCCAAAACAGTTTGCAAGGAAAGGGATCAGGTTACACTCCTAGGGTTAATCCACAAAAAAAACCCTATCCTGACCATAGTCAGCAGCCAAGGGTTGTCCGCTGCTATGAGTGTGGTGGCATTGGGCACTATAAAGGAGATGCCAAGTGCCCAAAGAGACCACCCTCTCCCACTGGAGGAAAAACCCCGGGAGTGGCTAGTGTAGTGCTCGGGGAGGAATTGCCTCTAGATAAGGGAGGTGAGTGGGCGGGAATAACCTTAGTGTCCCTGGGAGACAGCGAGATAGTTCCTAAGATTCAGGTGCCCCAAAATACCACCAAGTATGGGCAGTGGGTCACCATCAATGGCCAGAGAGGGGAAGCTCTGAGGGACACAGGTGCCAGTATGACTATGGTATGGAGTCAGCTGGTGTCCCCAGAGCAGGTGATCCCAAACGTACTCCAACCCGCCGCGATGGCTGACGGCAGAGTAGGTCACTATCCTGTGGCTGAGGTTCCCATTGAGTGGGGAGGGGTCTCGGGTCTCTTACGAGTTGCGGTGAGCCCTGCCGTGCCAGTCGATTGCCTGTTGGGGAATGACTTGGAGCACAATGCTTGGAAAGAGGTGGAATTCCAGACTCATTCAGAGATGCTTGGTACACCTGATTGGACCTGTGCAAGCACACGGTCCGCGACTGCCCGGAAGGGGAGGTCGCAAGGCCTGGAGCCTGGAACAAAGGCACAGCCAGCTGCCAAAAAGGGGAAGACCCGGGGACAGGGAAAACCTGCCTCGGCGTCCACACCCCGTGAGATGGATGGGACACCTGTGGTGGTGGTCCCGGAGTCCACGGAGGGGGATTTTGTCTCCCTGGAGGACTTACCTATCCCTGCAGAATGGCATGTGGAGGGAGGACCTACCAAGGAAGAGTTTTGTCAGGGGCAGAAGGAGTGCCCTACCCTTGAGGGACTGAGGCGTCAGGCCAAAGCCCAGGCAGCAGGTAACATTACCTGGAACTTTCACATCTACTGGGAGGATGGTCTTCTCTACAGTGAACCCAAGGCTCCGGTGCACGGTTCGCAACGGGCCTTGTTAGTTCCCCAGCGTTACCGAGCCTTCCTCTTGGAGTTGGATCACGAGATTCCCTTGGCGGGACACCTGGGTCAGGACAAGACCTTTGCCCGGCTTGTCCGCCATTTCTATTGGCCTCGGATGAGGATTGCTCCGACACTTTTTGTAGGACGTGAATGTCCTGTCAAGCTAGTGGGAAAACAGGGGTTACACTGAAGGCTCCCCTGGAACCACTACCTGTCGTTAGACCCCCCTTTGAAAGTGTGGGCATCGACATTGTGGGCCATTGAATCCACCCACTTCAACCGGTCACAGGTTTATCCTGGTTCTGGTAGATCATGCCACCCGGTACCCAGAGGCTATTCCTTTGAGGAGCGTTGCTGCACCTGCGTTGGCTCGGGCCCTGATGGGGATTTTTACCCGGGTGGGTTTCCCCAAGGAAGTTGTGTCCGACAGGGGGGGCCAACTTCATGTCAGCATATATGCGGGCCATGTGGAAGGAATGTGGGGTTACTTACAGGTTCTCCACCCCTTACCACCCCAGACCAATGGTCTGGTGGAAAGGTTTAACAAAACCTTGAAGGGCATGATCAGAAGTCTGCCTGAGAGCCTGCGGAGGAAATGGGACATCCTCCTACCCTGTCTGTTGTTCTCATACAGGGAGGTGCCACAGAAAGGAGTGGGCTTTAGCCCCTTTGAGCTTCTGTATGGGCACCCTGTCAGAGGACCTCTCAGCCTGGTGAAAGATGGATGGGAGCAGACTCCCAGGAAGCTTCCCCAGGATGTGGTGAGTTACATGCTGGCTTTCCGTAGCCAAATGGCTAAGTTGTGGAAGCAAGCTTCTGACAACCTTGAAGCCAGCCAGGCAGTCATGAAAGAGTGATATGACCACAATGCTCACCCTGTGGAGTTAGAGCCTGGACAGAAGGCGTCGGTCATGGAGCCTGGAAAGCTTAGTGCTCTCTGGGATCGCTGGGCAGGCCCCTTTGAAGTTGATGAGAAGAAGGGCAAGGTCACTTATTTAGTGGATCTTAAGACCCCCAGGCAACCCCATCGGGTGCTCCATGTCAACCACCTCAAACCCCACCATGAGAGGCCCAAGGTCATCTTGATGATGGTGACTGATGGAGCCGAGGAAGAGGAAAGTGTGCCTCTACCTCAGTGTTTCCCAAACTATGGTCCGCGGACCCCCAGGGGTCCGTGACACATTCCCAGGGGGTCCGTATGCAACAGTTTTAAAAGCACCGAAACGTTTTTTGTATAATTAGCAGCTTTCCAGCAACAATAAAAGTGTCAAGAGAACGCCCGTGATTAATGTACCTGCTGGAGAGTGAAGAGAGTTTTATTCAGTGGCAGCTTTGATTTAACTAATGTAGCACAGAGGGTTAATGTTCCTACTGCAAAGAACGTGTAACATGCCTCTTAAAAAGCAGTATTTTATGTGCCTAGGTTCGTGGTTACTACTTTTGTCACAGAGATTCTTTTGTTATTGTGCACTTTATAAGTGACAATCGTAATCAAGCAGAGGGACCTATAAACTGTCATCAAAGAGCTGCTTTCAAACTGCATGGTACCAGTTAGAAACTTATATTTTGCCCCAGTTATTAATTATCCTGATGCTGCTAAAAAGATATATTTTGGTGGAAATGCGTTTTAAATGTTAAAGTCAATGCTAGAAATTGAGTTATGTTCTGAATCCTGAGTTTGTGCTTTTCCAGACCAAGCACTCTTTAAACATTTTATATACACACTGACTTACATGTATGATTCAATGTCTCCATATGTGTGTTATGTAAAGTGCTCTGACATCCTACAATGGTATGAAAGATGATATAAAACAAATACAATACATGTGACAGAGGGGCTATTACTTCAATATAAAATACTAAGGGCCAGATGTACGATCTGTTTTTATATGCGCAAATGGGTTCGCGGCCCGTTCGCGCATGCAAAAACCTATTGGGCCATGTACATGGCCCATTTCGCGAGTTGCAATTTTTTTGCGACTCTCTAAATAGGTTTTGCAACTTGCTATTTGGAAGGGGCATTCCCTTCCAAATAGCGAGTCTCAAAACCATGTACAAATGTTTGCGGTCGCAAAACAGTCACAATTACCACCTACTTCAAGTAGATGGTAATGTATTCACAAATGGGCAGGGGTTCCCAGGGGACCCCTTCCCCTTTGCAAATGCATGCAAAATTATTGTTTAAGGGCAGGCAGTAGTCCCAGGGACCTCTGCCTGCCCTTAGAAAATGAAAACAAAACGTTTCATTTTCTTTTTTTTTTTAAATGCATGGTAAACCGGCTGCATTTTTTTTTAAAAACTGCTTTATTTAAAAGCAGTCCGAGACATGGTGGCCTGCAGAGCCCAGCAGGCCACCATCGCTGGGAGGGCTGGCATTCCCAATGGGGTTGCAAATTGCGAGAGGCTTATTAATATTAATGAACCTCGCAATTTGCGACCCCATTGAGAATCCCAAACAGTGTTTAACACACTGTTGTACATTTCATTTAGCGACTCGCAATTTGCCACTCGCAATGTGTCGCCAATTGCGAGGCGCTAAATAAAATGGTCGTACATCTGGCCCTAAATTCCTTAGTACTTTGAGTATTTGTTTTGTGTGCAAACGTGTGTATTCTTTTTCGAATTACTCTTTTAATGTTTGAAATTTAACTCATACAAATTGCTTGGGGGTCCCCAGCTTCCAGTGGTAACTCAATGGGGGTCCTCAGGAGTCAAAGGTTTGGGAACCACTGCTCTACCTGATCTCTTTTCGTCCCAAGAGAAGGATGGGTTGGTTGGAAGGGGTGATCCTTTCACCATCCCTAACTCCCGAACAGCGGAGAGACTGCCGTCAAGTCCTTGAGCAGTATTCCTCACTGTTCTCCCTTATCCCGGGAAGGACCCACCTGTGTACCCATGATGTGGACACAGGGGACAGCCCACCTGTGAAGTCCAAGACCTACCGGCTGTCAGATAAGGTGAAGGCCAGCATTCACAGTGAAGTCACTAAGATGCTGGAGCTGGGAGTGATTGAACCTTCAAGCAGCCCCTGGTCCAGTCCGGTGGTTTTGGTACCAAAAGCTGCCCCGCCGGGCACCACTCCAGAACTCAGGTTCTGTGTGGATTACAGGGGACTGAATTCTGTGACAAAGACTGATGCTCATCCAATCCCTAGGGCGGATGAGCTCATTGACCGGCTGGGAGCTGCCCTATATCTGAGTACTTTTGACCTCACATCAGGGTACTGGCAGATCTCCCTTACAGATGGAGCAAGGGAAAGGTCAGCCTTCTCCACGCCCAAGGGCCATTACCAGTTCTGTGAGATGCCCTTTGGGCGGAAGAATGCTCCTGCCACTTTTCAGCGGCTGGTGAACCAGGTCCTCTCCGGGATGGAGGCCTTCTCTGCTGCTTATCTAGATGACATTGCAGTTTTCAGCAGCAGCTGGGAGGACCACCTTCAGGCTGTCCTCCAAGCCCTGAAACAGGCTGGCTTGATGGTCAAGGCTAGCAAATGCCAGATTGGGCAGGGGCCGGTAGTGTACCTAGGCCACTTGGTGGGCAGGGGAACGTTGCAGCCCTCCAGGCTAAGATTGAGACTATCATGGCCTGGGAGCCCCCCAAGACTCAAGACTCAAACAGAGTTCCGACCGTTCCTGGGCCTCACAGGATACTACCGTTGCTTTGTTAATCAAGACTGAAATATGGGAATGAATGTCCGTTAATTCGACGTATGAAGATTTGCCTTTTTTCTGTGACCCTTGGGTTCACGCTCTCTTTCGCATCCGGAGCCTTCTGGCCCACCACTCGTCCTAGACGGTGCCACGCGACCCAGTGCGGCTTTATAGGTGCCCTCCTTCACCTCCCCGGCATCCCGCCCCCACTTGTCCTGATGAAGACCCCGCAGTAGGGCATGAATCAGCCTATGTCTTTGGGGTCGAAACGTCGACATACCTTCTTCCATTCCTACCCACCAGCAACAGATCATTTTTGGCTGTGTTAGAATGTAATGGGATAGGAATATGCAATTGTATAACAATACTTGAATGGCAATGTGAATATGCCCCTGTGGTACCATTTTCTAAATGTACATGAGACCATGTGTGATTTATTTTGAAACTTTTCTATATTCACACTACCCTCACTACACTCTACTTCCCTCACCTGTCCCTCTTTCTCACGCCCTTCCCTCCTTTGGCAATAAGAATAAGTTTACTATTTTGATAAATGTACATGCAACTGATCTGCAATTGAGGATGTGTATTAAAATAACATCACTCTAAATGTAATTTCTCCAGAAAGTTCTTTATATATCTTTTTTATGTAAATCCTGTTTTTGTGCTCTAAATATTGTTTCAACTGGGACCCCTTTACATGTAACATTGTTAAGGGGTATGGCACAACTGTGGAACCACTAACTGAGCACACATCTAAGAAACAACCTCGACGGGTAGTTTGGACTGAGGCGTGTCAACGAGCTTTTGACACCCTGAAGCAAGCAATGTGTGCAGCTCCTGTCTTAAAGGCCCCTGATTTTTCCAAGGAGTTTATTGTCCAAACGGATGCAGCAGAGCATGGCATTGGGGCAGTGTTGTTGCAACTCAATGAGGAGGGTCTGGACCAACCTGTTGTTTTCCTATCAAGGAGACTGCTTCCCCGGGAAGAGAAGTGGAGTGCGATTAAATGGGAAGCTTTAGCGGTGGTATGGGCTTTTAAGAAGTTGCGACCATATCTGTTTGGTTCGCACTTCCTTGTTCAAACTGACCACCGGCCCCTTCGTTGGCTGATGCAAATGAGGGGCGAGAATCCCAAGTTGTTGAGATGGTCCATCTCCCTACAGGGAATGGACTTCAGGGTGGTACATCAGCCTAGAGTGGACAACGCAAACGCAGACGGTCTCTCAAGGTACTTCCGCCTTAGTGATGAGAACTCCCAAGGGGTTGTGTAGCTCTCCCCACTTTCAGCTGGGGGGGACGCGTGTTAGACCTGTCAGCCCTTTGGGTGGTCCCTCCTAATATTTTTTTATCCTCTTTTTGGCCTTCTGCATTTTTTGTGTGTGTCCACTACATATTTTTGGTGTTGACCCTAGGTCTCTGGACGCCCATGGTTACTCATTAACAATGTGGCGCGAGGGCTCCTCTAAAGTGAAGGGAGAGTAGGTGAAACACAAAATGGTGGCCTGTCCAAATCACCTCATAACCTGGGGCCATAGAGTTGCATTGAGGGGTTCCAGAACCTTCTGGTCCACTCTGGACTCTCTTGGCCCAGGCTATAAAAGGTGGAATGTTGGGTGGCCATTTTGTCATTGTGTGAGGAGTGAGACCAGTCAGGAGTTAAGGCTGCCTGTGGGGAGGTTGGTGCACTGAGGGGAGGTCTGACTGTCACCTGGACTTTGCTGACGCTACCCCCTGCTGGTTGACCAAGCCCTGACAACATAATTTTCCTTGGGGCTACCTACCCCCCCTTATGCCCCTTCATAGAGGAACCCTGGTTTCATTCTGGTGAGCGGAGGAAATCTGACCAGGGAGTTGAGGGGCGTGTTGTTGTTGTTGGTAAGGGCTTCTGACCTCTGCGCTAGCTCTCCTCAACCTTGCTGCCTCCTGGAGTCTGGGTGCGCAAAGACTTTTTAGCTGTCCCGCCAAAAGAAACCCACCTGAGCCTCTACCTCAGAAAGTAGCGCAGGATAAATCACCGCCGCTGCCCCTATGTTCATTGGCGCTTTCCACGCGAACCTCACCTCATCGCTGCTGGCCCCGTCGAAGTCCCTGCCGCTGGGCTGCCGCCTTTTGCCCGGGGCTGATAGCGTCTGCGGGCCCCCACTGAGGAGATCCTGGGTAGGGGGGCCCGGTATAGGCAAGCGGAGTGGTGGTGCTCCAGGGAGGCGGAGACGGTGTGGCTGCGGCATAGCGGAAGCCTGCTCCGGCGCTGACTAAGTGAGCGTCAGGAAGAAGGGGGCGGGATTGAAGGAGGCCGAGCCCAGGTTAAGTACCCTACCTCTCTGAAGAGTGAGAGGGCGGGACGCAGAGCCAGCTGGAACGCCCGGAAGAGACGCTGTGCAGTACCGGTTCAGGCCAGCCGCTGGGAGCCTGCCCCGCGTTATAAGGCAGAAACTGACATCGTAGAGGCCTGATCGCACGGGTGGCAGGTAGCGGCTGAATAGACTGGCTGGGCCAAGGACCTGACAGAAACCCGGTAAGATCACCGAGTGTTGTGTGGGGCCTCAGGTGGTGAGAGGGCCCCACTACTGCCTCCAAAACTTAACTGGGGACTCTTGGAAGTAGGGGAAAGAAGGGGAGGGGGAGCACTTGAGACGGGACTAATTCCCCCACACAGTTCCACAAAGGAGGGACTTCAAAGAAGATGAAAGTTAAACGGCAGGAGGTGAAAGTTGATTGAATTTGCTGGGTCTCCAAGGGCCCTACCATTTACTATAATACCACTGTCAGCTTGAACTTAATGCTTCTGAATGTTACTCTTCTAGAACAATTAATTGCTTACTTGACTGGTAAATCGACCTGATACATACCTGTGTTTAATTTAATAGAATCTAATGCTTGAGGCCTAGATGTGGTGACAGAATACAGCAAAACTGCCTAGAGCCTTTTTTCTTTTACTGTTATATTGAGGGGAGTCATTAATTGAGTTAATCTTTTACAGCTAGCCTGCTCTCTAATGCTCTGACTAAGTAAGGTTCACCAGGGCAACACAATCTTATGTCATGGTTTATGTTTACAAAAGCAGGTAATCCAAATGAAATGTCTATAATGTGAATTTATTATTGGTGTTGCAACTGAAAAAACAAACTTAAAAGAAATATAAAGTGTTTCTACCTTTTCTAAATACGGTGTGGTGTCATTTTTGGTGGAGGTACGTTGGGTTACTGCATTGAGTGTGTCGCAAGTACAAAACAGTAGTCTTGGGGTGAAGCCTATACCCCTTGAGCTGAGCTACCCTAGGTGGACCGCAGACCCCGGGTCGAACAAAATGGTTGTGAGGAACATGGGGACATTCACTCAACGAGTACCAAATAGTAGAGGTAGCTCTAAAGGGGTCGTAGTAGCTCCCTAAATATACAACCATCTACCTGAAGTAAGATTTTATATCCTGTAGGGTGATGTCACATCCTGTTAGAGATCTTCTTAAAATGTTGATCAGATATTTTGGGGCATATTATCAAGGGCAATATCGCCACTTTAGCCACACTTTCGTGCCGCTAACAAGGTCATTTTTATCGCCTTATTTACAAGCTCGCGCTAACCTGTGTTAGCGCTAGTTTCTGTGAGTTAGCTGACGGTTTTTTATCGCCCTGCATGCCATCGCTAATGACAGACAAAGTAGACGTTCCGGAGCAAAACAACATGGAAATAGTCGCTAACGCGGCTTCGCAGTATTAACAAGCCTACAGCAGACCCGCGAAGCGACAAGAAAAATCACGCTATGCACCCTTTATCGCAAGTATTTAACGTCTGCAACATTTCTGACTTAGCCATACATATAATGGGAGGTGGATTGTACGGCTGAGTCCACATCTTCCTATCACCAAGGATTAGCTTATTGCTGCCGTTTTTACGCTGGATTTCTAGCGATGTGCGCGGAATTCACCGCTATCACAGGATTTATTATCACTGTGGAGATATGCGTTGATAATAATGCGATATCTTGGCGATAAAATCCTGCGATACGCGGTGTTAAACAAAATCGCGCTAAGCGTGCTCTGCGATATTTATCGCAGTACGTTCATAATATGCCCCTTTGTGTTTTACTCTTATGGTTTTAAAAGAACATCCATATGTGAATATTGAGAACTTCTTCTGCCATGAATCCCAAAGTTGACTCAATCACTTTGAACGTCAACCATTTTTCAATAACATAAGTGTGGCTGAAGGAGGACTTCTTTCAAATCAGTGGCTGATAAGCTCCTCCCTATACATCTTTGGATTTATTTACTAACAATTCTCCTTCCAGAAAGTTTTGCATTTAAGCAAGGATCCTCAACAATCAACACTTAGGAACAAATTTGTAATTTTAGAAAGTGGTAACCAAATAACTTTGAGCATTATATAACTATTCTGTAATTTCCGCATATCATCCATTGATATTATTTTCTATACATTATATTAATATCTCATTATGAGAACATTATGCTTCCCATCATTAATATATTGCTTGTTTAAGAAGAAATTTGGTGTGTGTACAATGTGCTATAGCAAGAGTATTTGCTTTATCTGCCACAACAGTGACGAGATCACAGATTGTATTACTGCTCTTGATAATATAAATGTATAAGTTAACGATTAAATAGTGCTCCATTCCACAATAGTTTGATAATGTTACGTCATGGCTGTATGTCATCATAGACATTGCTTTCCAGTTTTGGACTTGGATTTAACTATCCCATGCATTCTGGGAGTTGTATTTCTCGTTTGCCTCCATTAACTGAACTAGACCACATTTTCAGATTACAAGGGTTTCTGAGAAGTAAAATTGGACTTAAATAAAATGTCCTTGAAAACCATGATACTGGTGTGTTATTATTAATGCACAGCAGGAGAGGCAATGACCTACCAACTTACCTGTCCATGGTAGGGTACATTCTAAGTATATTTCAAGTCACAGACCACTTCTGTGGACATGTGTGCAAAACCAAGTGCACTTTCAAGGCAAGTCAATGCACGACTATCAATCCCTTGTGGCGCAACTTGTAAACACCTCAAGAAAGCTGAAGCTGTGGTTACTGCTCCTCGGCTCAAACCTTCCATTGTTCACCTGAGGTACTGGTGTACTAAGGTACTGGTGTAAGGCAGGCCAAGACCACCTGTGCTGTGCTTGGGAAGGGATCTCAAAGGTTTGGTCGCTGTACATCTCGTGGCGTTTGCAATCAATCAGCCTTGTATGAGACCGGGTGAGAAGTGTCCCAGAATCTCCCATGGAAGGTAGGTCAAATACAGTCTGCAGTTGCCCGCAAACACCCCAGCCAAGATCAGTCAGACACAGTGTGCTGCTGTCAGCAAATACCCCAGCCAAGATCAATCAAATTCAGCCTACTGCTGCTGCTGTCAGCAAACACCCCAGCCAGGATCAGTCAGATACAGTGTGCTGCTGTCAGCAAACACCCCAGCCAGGATCAATCAAATTCAGCCTACTGCTGCTGCTGTCAGCAAACACCCCAGCCAAGATCGGTCAGATACAGTCTGCTGCTGTCAGCAAACACCCCAGCCAGGATCAGTCAGATACAGTGTGCTGCTGTCAGCAAATACCCCAGCCAACATCAGTCAGATACAGTCTGCTGCTGTCAGCAATCACCCCAGCCAAGATCAGTCAGATACAGTCTGCTGCTGTCAGCAAACACCCCAGCCAAGATCAGTCAGATATAGCCTGCTGCTGCTGCTGTCAGCAACCACCCAAGCCAGGATCAGTCAGATACAGTCTGCTGCTGTCACCAAACACCCCAGCCAAGATGAGTCAGATACTGTCTGCTGCTGGTGCTGTCAGCAAACACCCCAGCCAAGATGAGTCAGATACTGTCTGCTGCTGGTGCCGTCAGCAAACACCCCAGCCAAGATCAGTCAGATACTGTCTGCTGCTGGTGTCGTCAGCAAACACCCCAGCCAAGATCAGTTAGATACTGTCTGCTGCTGGTGCTGTCAGCAAACACCCCAGCCAAGATCAGTCAGATGCTATCTGCTGCTGGTGCTCTCAGCAAACACCCCAGCCAAGATCAGTCAGATACAGCCTGCTGCTGTCAGCAAACACCCCAGCCAAGATCAGTCAGATACAGTCGTGGGTTCCTTGCTCACTTTGCCTCTGGATTCAAGATAGCCTGGCTGATGAAGGGTGTTACCGAGAAACCGGTTTCAGGATGCTTGTTTCCGGTTCAGGGAAGACTTGGCTTGGCAGTTCGGGCTGGACTGTTCCCAAGAGGCACAGGGTCAAGAATGATTTGCATATAGCTGGATCTGAACTGAGGTGGCGAAGTGAGCTGAAGAATGATGATGGATTCAACCCAGATCAGTTACTAGGGGAGCGTCTGAAAAGTTTCAGCGCTCCGTCCAACATCTCCTTGTTTTTGCTGTGTTTGTTAACAGCACCAGCAGCAGACTGTATCTGATTAATCTTGGCTGGGTTGTTTGCGGACAGCACCAGCAGCAGACAGTATCTGCTGAGCTCGGCAGGGGCGTTTGTTGACAGCACCAGCAGGAGGTTGTATCTGACTGATCTTGATGGGGGTGTTTGTTAACAGCACCAGCAGCAGACTGTATCTGACTAATCTTGGCTGGGGTGTTTGTTAACAGAACCAGCAGCAAGCTGTATTTAACTGAACTTGGCGGGGTGTTTGCTGACAGCACTAGCAGCAGCCTGTTTCTGACTGATCTTGGCTGGGGTTTTTTTTAACAGCACCAGCAGCAGACTATATCTGACTGATCTTTGCTGGGGTGTTTGTTAACAGCACCAGCAGCAGACTGTATCGGACTGATCTTGGCTGGGGTGTTTGTTAACAGCACCAGCAGCAAACTGAATCTGACTGATCTTGGCTGGGGTGTTCGTTGACAGCACCAGCAGCAGACTGTATCTGACTGATCTTGGCTGGGGTGTTTGTTAAAAGCACGAGCAGCTGACTGCATCTGACTGATCTTGTGGTGAATGTCTGAAAATGTTCAGCGCTCTGTCCATCATCTCCTTGTGTTTGCTTTGTTTGCCCTAAGTTGGCAGGGTGAGCCCTGATGTGGGTCCCTTGCTCACTTTGCCACTGGATCCAAGCTAGCCTGGCTGATGAAGGGTGTTACCCAGAAACCGGTTTCAGTATGCTTGTTTCCGGTTCACGAAAGACCTGGCTTGGCAGTTCGGGCTGGATTGTTCCCATGAGGCACAGGGTCAAGACTGATTTGCATATAGCTGTGTCTGAACTGAGGTGGCAGAGTGAGCTAAAGAATGATGATGGGTTCAACCTACATCAGTGACTGGGGGTGAATGTCTGAAAAGTTTCAGCACTCCGTCCATCATCTCCTTGTGTTTGCTTTGTTCGCCCTAAGTTGGTAGGGCATGCCCAGACATGGGTCTCTTGCTCACTTTGCCACTGGATTCAAGTTAGCCTGGCTGATGAAGGGTGTTACCCAGAAACCGCTCCCAGGATGCTTGTTTCCGGTTCAGGGAAGACTTGGCTTGACAGTTCAGGCTGGATTGTTCCCAAGAGGCACAGGGTAAAGAATGCTTTCCATATAAGCTGGGTCTGAACTGAGGTGGCGAAGTGAGCTGAAGAATGATGATGGATTCAACCCAGATCAGTGACTGGGGAGTGTCTGAAAAGTTTCAGCGCTCTGTCCATCATCTCCTTTTTTTGCTGTGTTTGCTGACAGCACCAGCAGCAGACTGTACCTGACTAATCTTGGCTGGGTTGTTTGCGGACAGCACCAGCAGCAAACAGTATCTGCTGAGCTTGGCAGGGGTGTTTGCTGACTGCACCAGCAGGAGGTTGTATCTGACTGATCTTGGCTGGGGTGTTTGTTAACAGAACCAGCAGCAGACTGTATCTGACTGATCTTGGCTGGGGTGTTTGTTGACAGTACCAGCAACAGACTGTATCGGACTGATCTTGGCTGGGGTGTTTGTTAACAGCACCAGCAGCAAACTGAATCTGACTGATCTTGGCTGGGGTGTTCGCTGACAGCACCAGCAGCAGACTGTATCTGACTGATCTTGACTGGGGTGTTCATTGACAGCACCAGCAGCAGACTGTATCTGACTGATCTTGGCTGGGGTGTTTGTTAAAAGCACGAGCAGCTGACTGCATCTGACTGATCTTGTGGTGAATGTCTGAAAATGTTCAGCGCTCTGTCCATCATCTCCTTGTGTTTGCTTTGTTTGCCCTAAGTTGGCAGGGTGAGCCCAGATGTGGGTCCCTTGCTCACTTTGCCACTGGATCCAAGCTAGCCTGGCTGATGAAGGGTGTTACCCAGAAACCGGTTTCAGTATGCTTGTTTCCGGTTCACGAAAGACCTGGCTTGGCAGTTCGGGCTGGATTGTTCCCATGAGGCACAGGGTCAAGACTGATTTGCATATAGCTGTGTCTGAACTGAGGTGGCAGAGTGAGCTAAAGAATGATGATGGGTTCAACCTACATCAGTGACTGGGGGTGAATGTCTGAAAAGTTTCAGCACTCCGTCCATCATCTCCTTGTGTTTGCTTTGTTCGCCCTAAGTTGGTAGGGCATGCCCAGACATGGGTCTCTTGCTCACTTTGCCACTGGATTCAAATTAGCCTGGCTGATGAAGGGTGTTACCCAGAAACCGCTCCCAGGATGCTTGTTTCCGGTTCAGGGAAGACTTGGCTTGACAGTTCAGGCTGGATTGTTCCCAAGAGGCACAGGGTAAAGAATGCTTTCCATATAAGCTGGGTCTGAACTGAGGTGGCGAAGTGAGCTGAAGAATGATGATGGATTCAACCCAGATCAGTGACTGGGGAGTGTCTGAAAAGTTTCAGCGCTCTGTCCATCATCTCCTTTTTTTGCTGTGTTTGCTGACAGCACCAGCAGCAGACTGTACCTGACTAATCTTGGCTGGGTTGTTTGCGGACAGCACCAGCAGCAAACAGTATCTGCTGAGCTTGGCAGGGGTGTTTGCTGACTGCACCAGCAGGAGGTTGTATCTGACTGATCTTGGCTGGGGTGTTTGTTAACAGAACCAGCAGCAGACTGTATCTGACTGATCTTGGCTGGGGTGTTTGTTGACAGTACCAGCAACAGACTGTATCTGACTGATCTTGGCTGGGGTGTTTGTTGACAGTACCAGCAACAGACTGTATCTGACTGATCTTGGCTGGGGTGTTTGCAGACAGCACCAGCAGCAGACTGTATCTGACTGATCTTGGCTGGGGTGTTTGTTGACAGTACCAGCAACAGACTGTATCTGACTGATCTTGGCTGGGGTGTTTGTTGACAGTACCAGCAACAGACTGTATCTGACTGATCTTGGCCGGGGTGTTTGCAGACAGCACCAGCAGCAGACAGTATCTGACTGATCTTGGCTGGGTTGTTTGCGGACAGCACCAACAGCAGACAGTTTCTGGCTGATCTTGGCAGGGGTGTTTGCTGACAGCACAAGCAGGAGGCTGTATCTCACTGATCTTGGTAGGGTGTTTGCTGACAGCACTAGCAGCAGGCAGTTTCTGACTGATCTTGGCTGGGGTGTTTGTTAACAGTACCAGCAGCAGACAGTATCTGACTGATTTTGGCTGGGTTGTTTGCAGACAGCACCAGCAGCAGACAGTATCTGACTGATCTTGGTTGGGGTGTTTGCGGACAGCACCAGCAGCAGACAGTATCTGACAGATCTTGACTGGGGTGTTTGTTAACAGCACCAGCAGCAGACCGTATCTGACTGATCCTGGCTGTGGTGTTTACTGAGAGCACCAGCAGCAGACTGTATCTAACTGATCTTGGCTGGGGTGTTTGTTAACAGCGCCAGCAGCAGACTGTATCTGACTGATCTTGGCGGGGGTGTTTGCTGTCAGCACTAGCAGCAGGCTGTTTCTGACTGATCTTGGCTGGGGTGTTTGTTAACAGCATCAGCAGCAGACTGTATCTGACTGATCTTGGCTGGGGTGTTTGCTGACAGCAGCAGCAGCAGAATCTATCTGACTGATCTTGGCTGGGGTGTTTGCTGACAGCAGCAGACTGTATCTGCAGGCAGTTTCTGACTGATCTTGGCTGGGGTGTTTGTTAACAGTACCAGCAGCAGACAGTATCTGACTGATTTTGGCTGGGTTGTTTGCAGACAGCACCAGCAGCAGACAGTATCTGACTGATCTTGGTTGGGGTGTTTGCGGACAGCACCAGCAGCAGACAGTATCTGACAGATCTTGACTGGGGTGTTTGTTAACAGCACCAGCAGCAGACTGTTTCTGACTGATCCTGGCTGTGGTTCTTGCTGAGAGCACCAGCAGCAGACTGTATCTGACTGATTTTGGCTGGGGTGTTTGTTAACAGCAGCAGACTGTATCTGACTGATCTTGGCTGGGTTGTTTGTGGACAGCACCAGCAGCAGACCGTATCTGACTGATCCTGGCTGTGGTGTTTACTGAGAGCACCAGCAGCAGACTGTATCTAACTGAGCTTGGCAGGGGTGTTTGCTGACTGCACCAGCAGGAGGTTGTATCTGACTGATCTTGGCTGGGGTGTTTGTTAACAGAACCAGCAGCAGACTGTATCTGACTGATCTTGGCTGGGGTGTTTGTTGACAGTACCAGCAACAGACTGTATCTAACTGATCTTGGCTGGGGTGTTTGTTAACAGCGCCAGCAGCAGACTGTATCTGACTGATCTTGGCGGGGGTGTTTGCTGTCAGCACTAGCAGCAGGCTGTTTCTGACTGATCTTGGCTGGGGTGTTTGTTAACAGCATCAGCAGCAGACTGTATCTGACTGATCTTGGCTGGGTTAACAGCACCAGCAGCAGAATGTATCTTACTGATCTTGGCTGGGGTGTTTGCGGACAGCATCAGCAGCAGACTGTATCTGACTGATCTTGGCTGGGGTGTTTGCTGAGAGCACCAGCATCAGACTGTATCTGACTGATTTTGACTGGGGTGTTTGTTACAGCAGCAGACTGTAGCTGACTGATCTTGGCTGGGTGTTTGCTGACAGCAGCAGGCTGTATCTGACTGATCTTGGCTGGGGTGTTTGCTGACAGCAGCAGCAGCAGAATCTATCTGACTGATCTTGGCTGGGGTGTTTGCTGACAGCAGCAGACTGTATCTGCCTGATCTTGGCTGGGGTGTTTGCTGACAGCAGCACACTGTATCCGACTGATCTTGGCTGGGGTGTTTGCTGATAGCAGCAGGCTGTATCTGACTGATCCTGGCTGGGGTGTTTGCTGACAGCAGCAGACTGTATCTGACTGATCCTGGCTGGTGCGTTTGCTGACAGCACCAGCAGCAGACAGTATCTGACTGATCTTGGCTGGGGTGTTTGCTGACAGCAGCAGCCCTGCCAACTTAGGGCGAACAAAGCAAACACAAAGAGAAGATGGACGGAGCGCTGAACCAG
The DNA here is from genome assembly GCF_964263255.1 of Lissotriton vulgaris. Taxonomy (NCBI): domain Eukaryota; kingdom Metazoa; phylum Chordata; class Amphibia; order Caudata; family Salamandridae; genus Lissotriton; species Lissotriton vulgaris. The sequence goes on along the minus strand of NC_141690.1, from coordinate 267,106,259 downwards.
CCAAGATCAGTCAGATACAGTCTGCTGCTGGTGCTGTCAGCAAACACCCCAGCCAAGATCAGTCAGATACAGTCTCCTGCTGGTGCTGTTAACAAACACCCCAGCCAAGATCAGTCAGATACAGTCTCCTGCTGGTGCTGTTAACAAACACCCCTGCCAAGACCAGTCAGATACAGTTTGCTGCTAGGGCTGTCAGCAAACACCCCAGCAAAACCAGTCAGATACAGTCTGCTGCTGGTGCTGTTAACCCAGCCAAGATCAGTCAGATACAGTCTGCTTCTGGTGCTGTCAGCAAACACCCCAGCCAAGATCAGTCAGATACAGTTTCCTGCAAGTGCTGTCAGCAAATACCCAACCAAGATCAGTCTGATACAGCCTGCTGCTGTCCGCAAACACCCCAGCCAAGATCAGTCAGATTCAGTTTGCTTCTGGTGCTGTTAACAAACACCCCAGCCAAGATCAGTCAGATACACTCTGCTGCTGGTGCTTTTAACAAACACCCCAGCCAAGATCAGTCAGATACAGTCTGCTGCTGGTGCTGTTTACAAACACCCCAGCCAAGACCAGTCAGATACAGTCTGCTGCTGGTGCTGTTAACAAACATCCCAGCCAAGATCAGTCAGATATAGTCTGCTGTTGTCAGCAAACACAACAGCCAGGATCAGTCAGATACAGTCTACTGCTGTCCGCCAACACCCCAGCCAAGATCAGTCAGATACAGTCTTCTGCTGGTGCTGTCAGCAAACACTTGCACCAAGATCAGTCAGATTCAGTATCCTGCTGTCAGCAAACTCCCCCGCCAAGATCAGTCAGATACAGTCTGCTGCTGGTGCTGTCAGCAAACACCCATGCTGTGGTGGCTGTTCTAACCTAGACATTGCTCCACATTTACCTGCACTCTGCAAATTGCCTTTTTTAAACAATTTTAACAGGGAAACAAAGAGAAAGCACCCACCCTCGTCCAGCTCGGGCTCTGATCAGGTCTGGCATTTCATGTAAAGTCTGTGTCCAGTTGCACCGGAGCCTGCTGTGGAGATAGGAGTCTGCGATGCACGAGATGGGAGAGGTCGGATGAAGTCCTGCACAAGAAAGATGAATGTTAGACACATAACATTGGAAGTGGGTGGATGGATGGATGGATGGATGGATGGATAAATGGTGACGAACAGACGGTCAGGAAGGGTATTTTCTAATGACCTGTTATAGGAAGGGATGCCATATGTTTCTTATGCTAAGATGCATTGATGAAATCAAGGGGAGTCTTGCGCTATTTTCTGAGGGGGGGGAAAGAATACAGATACATTCATCAGTGGGTGAATGGGTGAGTGAATGGATTGATCAAAGTTGGGCAGCGTTTTTCCATGTTCCTGAAAGTAAGAGGGTGTGGATAGATGGTACGGTAGATAGACATGAGACAGATAAATGGAGAGACAGATGAAAAGGCGGGCAGGCAGGAAGGTAGGTAGATAGAGAGATAGACAGATGGACGGTTGTGTTTAACACTCAGGAGACCCCCAGACTTGAGGGCTCCACCGGAGGAACCTTGCTGGGTTTGGATGGAGAGCTGCCATTTGCGCTGCGCTTGAACCCACACTCATACCAAGTCTCCTCTCATGAGAACTCAAAGGGTGTAGAGCCTGAAACAGACACTCACTTGAGACATCAATGAACAGGTAGGTGGAGGTGACCACCTCACCACCTGACCAGCAGATGTAGAGTCCTGCATCCGGCTGGTCCACGTCTGTGAACCGCAGAGAGGTGGCGCCACGTGCTTTAACTTTGCCATGTGTGTCCGTCCATTTGATGTCTTGAAGGCCACTTCCGCATTCCAGGCTGACAGCAGAGTCAGGAGGGGCGGTGATAACTGTAAGAAAAGAAGGACTTAGCTTCAAACCCAACAGGGATGGTGCTATGTCACCAAACGGTCAACAGTCTTACAGCTCCACCACAGATGGCCTGAAAAGGGCCTGAAGCTGCAACACATGTCCTCCAAAAGGCCTTGTCACTGGGATAAAGGGGAACCTGTGGCTCTGGAAATCATTATAGGAGACCTGATTCTCCACACAGAACTACAGGTGCATTACCATATTGATTGTAGGAATGCTTAGCAGGGATGGACTGACTGGCTATCAGAAACTGCAGCCCAGTTTCAAAACATATTTGATATCCATCTCCAAACACCCCATGGGGAATGACACTACCCAGAAGGCCTTGCGCTGAAATACTGGGCTTTTGGACCCAATTTGGAGTTGGTATTGATCAAAAATCTTCATATTTCTTTATTAAATTCTAAATCCACAGCAGAATCCACAGTTAAAATATTCTGCCCATACTGGAGGATAGGCCACAGGTAGATCCTCTCCCGCATGTAGTACTTCTCCAGAAAACGTCATGTGAATTAGAGGATTTTCTAAAAACACAGAGCCTCATTTACAAGAAGCCTGCGCCACTGTAGCATCACTTTTAATGCTCAAGCCGCTGTGTTGCCTCACACTGCCTCGGTGAGGCGTGCCCACACAACGCCCATGGTTTCTGACACATTCCCAGATTCAGAACAAAGCGTAAATCTGGGAAGGCTTCAAAAACCCTGTGCCTCCCCAGGGGTGGCGTAACAGTTGTTTTTGTGCAGGAAGGTGCGCCTTGATGCCCAAAAAGAACTTGATTGCAACACAGGCACCCTTGCACAAAGGTGTCTGCATTGGCAGTAGGCAGCCATTTGTGTGCCAGCGTAGTGTAAGAGGAAAGAAATGCACGGTATCCCAGAGGTATTGCATTCCTGCCCTTTTCTTTTGACTCAGGGTAGCACAGCAAAGTGTCGTACAGCGCTGCATTTTGTCAAATTGTTGTAAATGACGTCCACAGTCTTCAAATAAAGCCCTTGGGGCCATTAGCCCATTTCTTAAAAAAACTGTCTCTGGTTTATATGAATGAATGATTTGTTTCTGCTGCAGTGGTTCTATGTTTTATCTTTGCATTATGATTACGACCTCCCTCTCCACACCAGGGTCGCCTCCTCTTCCTGAATTCTGCAAGAAGCTGAAGACCTGGATTTTTAGGCTTCGGCTAGCGTTACTGTGCACATGCGTAGCTCGCTCGGCGAGATTAAATGTAAATGAGTACTTTTAGAAAAGGGATTTAAGCCCCGCCCCTCATTTCCATTGGCTGGCATCACCATTTATGCTTAACGGTGGCCAGCCATTGGAAAAGAGCTTTGTATGTTGCCTCCCTTTGGCTTTTTGGGCCGGCCCACTTGGACGGGCTCGCCTGCTTTCCGTGTTTAGTAAACATTTTCATATCTTTATGGGGCCATGTGTTTCAAACACATGGCCCCATAAAGACAAGAGATCCGGCTGCAGCGCCGTCCATGTCTAAGTCAAACATTTTTTTCTATTTCAGAATGTGACAAGCTGGGCTTCATCGTTAACATGGCGCCCTTTATACTTTATTATGCACAGCGCTGTGCATAATCTTGGCGCCTGCTCAATGTAGTTTAATGTGCATGGGCGCCATGCTTAATCACAGCGCCCGCTTAATTTAATATGCATCACGGCGCCCGCTTAATTTAATATACATCAAAGCCGGAGCTCCCTGATGGGGAAATACTGGCACCTTCCCAGGAGTAAATGAAATGAAACTCACCAGATATAGCAGGTTTGCTCAGAAACAGAGTGAAACTTATTTATTGGTACCAAAAGCATGCATCATTGCTAATTAGCAAGGAAGAAGTCATATCTGCCACCTATGGGGCTCTCAGAACACTTCTTCCCAGAGTGACAGATTTCTAGGTGCCAAATACCTTGAGTAATGCCATGTCAGCCGAACTAGAATAAGGCCCCAAGCCAATAATATGGCTGACATGGATGTGCAATGTCTGCACCATGCAAATTATAAGCAGCCAGATATGGGCAGACCAGAAAGGCAGGCTCTGCACTGTGTAAGCAACTTGCACAATCAGAATAAGAAATATCATGTTGACAAGACAAGCAAGGTGACCTGTAAGGGGGTACAGAATAGCTTGTTGAAGCTTGTCCAGTCAAGGTCAGATAGGAAGCCCTTTGGAGCTCCAAGCCTCATGTTGATGTGAATCTCTAGACTACTAACCTTGCCAGCGAGGACGCCTGATAATCCTTTTCCAGGATCACCGCCACAGCTTGCCGGACCCTGCTTGCCCCGCCCCCAGCGCACCAGAAGTATTGAAAAGCATCCCGCTCTAGTCCTAAGTGGGAATCTCTAGACTACTAACCTTGCCAGCGAGGACGCCTGATAATCCTTTTCCAGGATCACCGCCACAGCTTGCCGGACCCGCTGCGCGGCTCCCGCTTCGCCAGAGAGGACCTTTGCACTCACAGACTTGCTCCAGACACCGAGGCTTGCTGGGGGTGTGTGTGGGCTAAAGGCAGGGCTGCGAGTGGTGCTACAGGGACTCCAATTTCCAGGAGTCCCTGCTCAGCTGACCGGCACCACCTGGACCACTCTCCCTGCTTGCCCCGCCCCAGCGCACCAGAAGTATTGAAAAGCATCCCGCTCTAGTCCTAAGTGGGAATCTCTAGACTACTAACCTTGCTAGCGAGGACGCCTGATAATCCTTTTGCAGGGTCACCGCCACAGCTTGCCGGACCCGCAGCGCGGGTCCCGCTTCACCGGAGAGGACCTTTGCACTCACGGACTTGCTCCAGACACCGAGGCTTGCTGGGGGTGTGTGTGGGCTAAAGGCAGGGCTGCGAGTGGCGCTACAGGGACTCCAATTCCCAGGAGTCCCTGCTCAGCTGACCGGCACCAACTGGACCGCTCTCCCTGCTTGCCCCGCCCCCAGCGTGTATATAACAGCTTCAGTTGGCCGCTGCGCTGGAGCGACCGGGCGAAGACTGGGCCAAGAGCGGGCCCGTTGTAGCCCGTTAGAGACCGTGTGAGACCGGACCGGGCCACCCCTATTCGTTTTCTGTAGCATATAATTATTATTGTTCTGTGCCATAACTCTTTGTAAGGAAATCTAGGAATCCTGTCTATGCGAGAAAGTAGAAGCAGGGCTGCGAAAGGGGGGAAACAGTTAACCGGGACCCTTCAATTCTGAGCCCGACTTTGTTCAATCTTTATATGGCACCCCTGGCCAAGTTGATTGCGACGTACGGGGTTGAGATAGAGTCATATGCTGCTAGTAGCGATACTATCTCAGCCCCTGGAAGAGGCTTCAGACAATTTTTCGGCATGTCGGAGCGGGGTAGCCGGATGGATGAACACCAATTGCTTACGCCTTAACGCGAATAAAACTGAGCTTTTGGTGTTGGGGAAATCTCCATCCATTTGGTCATCGGCATGGTGGCCTAAAGAACTCGGCACCATCCCAGAACCATTAAAGCAGGTTAAAAATGTAGGGGTCAGTTTGGACGAGACTCTATCCTTCGAACAGCACACCAGAGGGATAGCAGGGAAATGCTATGGGATCCTCAAGGTCCTACGCAAGACCCTGGACGCGCTCCCTGCAAATAGTAGAAAAACGCTAATTCACACGTTGGTGACGCCTCACCTTGACTATAGTAATGCCTTGTATTTAGGCTTGAGTAGGAAAGGTTTGCATAGGCTACAGTGTGTCCAAAACGCGGCAGCGAGACTAGCTCTCAACCTCTCAAGAAGATCTTCAGGGAAACAAGCTCTAGCCCAACTCCATTGGCTCCCTATACGGGAACGCATTATCTTCAAGAGCATGTATATGACCCTCCGTATTGCCTATGAGAGAGGGCCCACCTATCTGAAAGAGCTACTTACCAAATATCACCCCAATCGTCCTCTAAGATCACAGGGGCGTATGCTCTTTCAGGTACCCAGAATTCAGCGGGCACGGATGGGGGGTCGGTCCTTCAGATATTTGGCTAGCAAACAATGGAATGACCTCCCCATTGAGCTCCGGATGGAGCCATCAGAAGTTAGCTTTAGGCGTAGGCTGAAAACTCACCTCTTTCCTAAAGCTTAATTTTCTCCTGACCGCTCCCTTAGTGGCTTTTGTTTTGGGGTTTAGTGCTGGGGAACTTGTTTCTAAGCGCGGGGACACACTGTTCCTAGTGTAACCAGGCGCTATATAAAAGGTGTTATTATTATTACTTTATAACCAGGACTAATACTGGACTAGACATTGAAATTCACAAAATGCAACAGAGAATATCTATGGATTTAGAAGCAGCAAGAAGATTGTCCCAGGACCCTGCAATGGCCAAGAAATCATCCTTAGGTCAAATAGCATCTGTGAAAACCCCTGAGCGCTTGATCGGCCCTGTACCAATTATAACATTGGCGGATGTGCACTGCACCTCAGATATAACGCCCGTTGTGACAGCCCCTAGTCCAGGGTTACTCCATCCACCAACTAACCAGAGTTTATCTTTGGATGTGGAGGATCCGTTACTGGGGGTATCCACTGAGACAATTCCCAAGGGAAATGGGGGGTGTGTGAGTAATTTGTGCAAAAGCAAACAGGGTGTAAACCAAAAAAGAAAACGTAACACTACATCTGCCTATGCTAGGAAAAAGGCTAAAGTAGCAAGATCCCCTAATAGGAGCCGAGAATGGCGGGGTGTCTGTCTGTGAGGTGGAGGGAAGAAATGAGGAATTCCTAAAAACTGTATGGGAAACTCTAAAAAAACTCCTAACCCCTCTGGAAGTCAGATTATCACGTTTAGAAAACCAGTTGATTGAGGTGGAAAAGAGCATTATAACCTTATCAAGCCTTAGTATAGTGGGAAGTAAATCAAATAGTTCTATTGATGCTGTTAAAGCTTTACCAGCACCTACTGCTATCTCTCCAGCATTACCGTTAGCATCCCACACATCTGCACCCCGATCTGAGGCTCAAGCAACCAATGTTAGCAACCCAAAAGTGAATGTATCAAAGCAATTGCCTGCACAACCTGTACCAGCTCATAAAGACACCGCTGTCCTGAGGGCCAAAGAAACTAAGGCCCATCAATTTAATCAACAGGGGAACCAAACAAAAGAGAAACATCGGGGGGGTTTTATAGACCTTCCACCAGACGCTAGGCCATACGTAGAAGTGTTAACAGGGGTACCGGAAATAGGCAATCAATATCAGGAAACCTTTTGGTCACTGAAGAATAAAGTATTACATTGGTTGAATCAAAACAGGCCCTTACCTAACCATATAAAAAGCAAACTCTTAATGGTGCGAAGGGTGCCATGGATAGACCCCCTCATACAAACCCATCCCAGGTGACTGTATTGTTGTTTCATTTGAAGACCCAAACACGGTACATCACATATGCTCATGGAACACCTATGGTGAGAACCCATCTATTGAAGCTAGACCACTCACTTTTTTCTACCCACCGCAGACGCATTCCAATTACGAAGGGAACTGGTCAATGGCTAGACACTATGTTCGGGGAGGGACAGTTACTGGCAGGCAGGGTAACCACAGTTGGTGGAATGGGGCCCCAACCTACAACAGGTTCAGTTGTTTAGAAGGAGTAGACTGACTCACCCCAAAGATAGGCTGCACAATTAGCTCCAATGGTACACCCTCTACACCCTGCACTGTGCCTATGATGACCACATGTAACCCAGAAGAAAGTAACCTAGAAGAAAGTATAGGAATGACTACGGGGGAGGGAGTTGCCCACTGTTTAGGCTCTGATGCAGTCCCTAAGTTCCCACAAGAAAAGATATGCCTGGTAGTACCAGCTGAACAGGGAGTGAGGGGACATGCCCTACAAAGGGAGGAGTATGAAGCATGTAGACTGTCCCAAGACGTGTCGACTCTTCCGGTGCCACCACCACTGGATGTAGTTATTTCAAATGTAGGACTTTCTACTAGCAGTAGCAACTCGCCATTGACGTTAATCTCATGGAACATAGCGGGAGTAACTAAGAATTTAAGGGATCCCGAGTGGGCGGAGTATATTTACTCTAGTGACCTCTGTCTGTTACAGGAATCTTGAGCAATTGGTACACCACACAGGGTTGGTTATAAATCATATGGCATTGGAGCAGTTCCTTCAGTTAGGGGTAGGCCCTCAGGGGGACTAATTATCTGGGTTAAGGTAACCCTGAAGATTAGGATAGAAGTTATGGACACTAACTCGCCAGACATTTTGGCCCTTAAAATTAAAATTGTGGATGGGAGACTGTGTTATCTAATTAATGTCTACAATAGGCCATTACCCCACCCCAAGGAATCGGCTATCCTAGCTAAATTAGACTCATTCATGGGGAGGGTGGTAGATAAAGAATCAGTTATAATAGGTGGTGATTTAAACTGCAATTTCGAACCTGTCCCAGGACTTATTGATGTCTTCGAGGATGAAGATTCTGCAAATAACATCCCTCGGTTGGACAACACTAAGTTTGTGAAATGTTCCACCTTGGCAGTACAAATAGTGAAGTTGATGGCTGACCATGGTCTTAGGGCATGTAATGGCCGCCTTCCCTCAGATGTTTTAAAAAAGCCTACCTTTTCAAGATCTGCCACTAAAAGCAACCTAGACTTTGTAGTTGTTTCACTATCCATCTGGCAGTATATGGTTGACTTTGAGGTGAAGGATAGATCAGAGAGTGACCACTACCCCATGGAATTAACTTTAGACGCACTTCTGCTTAAGAAATCTAGTGATGCATTTTTTCTAGAGGCACATAATACTGTCCCATGCGATGACACACTGGTCAGTAACAATAGACGAGCCTTAAAGTGGCCTTACGTCCTAGAACATGATGACACTCTCTTGGCAATATACTCACTGTTTGAGTCGACCTTTGCACCCCTGTTAGGGTGTGATACCATCACAGATCAATTTATGGTATTGCACAATTATTTTTTTATGACATTGAAAACATTATTAACAAAAATGCCAAAGAAGAAGCAGCAAAATGTAAGGAACTTGTCTCATGGTAAAGCATGGTATGACAAATCCTGTAGGCTAGCCAAGGGGGAGCTTATGATTGCCATAAAAACAAAAGTCAAAATGATGTTAAACTAGCAAGGGAGGCGTATAAGCGCATTCAGATGACCTCAAAGAAGGCCTGGGAGGAAATGTTGGTTGCCGCCAAAGCGAAGGACACTGTAGGGTTTTGGAGGCTAGTCGCCAACGGGAGCCATGTAGGAAGAATAGTGAAAGATGTATATCTCGATGAATCCACATGGGTGAATCACTTCACGACTCTATATCAAAAATTTGATGGTGGTATAGATAAGTGTAGTAAGATAGCATCGTGGGCCCCTCCCCTGATTGAGTGCCTAGACTTCTCTATTGATGAAACAGAAATGGCAATCAGTGCATTGAAAAATGGCAAAGCCCCGGGTCTTGATAAAATACCCAGGGACTTGTATAAACACGACATAAAGGTCTGGGCTCCCTATGTAAACTACTTATTTAATGTCTTATCTAGTAATTGCAATTTCCCAGACAGCTGGCGGGGTGCCGAGATTGTTTTAGTTTTCAAAAAGGGCAACCGGTCTGAACCCTCTAATTATAGACCGATTAGCCTAATGGGCATCCTGCAGAAATTATATTCAAGGCACATACTAACTCAAATAAATCATTGGCTAGAGGATAAAAGGGTACTTACAAAATTGCAAGCTGGGTTCAGGAGTAAGGTCAGTACCATCGACCAGGTTTTTAGGTTTTGCTGCCTTTATTGGAAATACGTTTTAATCAGGAAAGGTCATTTATATGTCGCTTTCGTTGACTTGAGAGCGGCATTTGATTTAGTGCCACGGTATCTCCTTTGGAGGTCCCTTGATGAGGCTGGGATGCCAGGATGCCTTCTGGCTCAAATAATTGAGCTACACGCCAGAAATTTCGATAAAGTGAGATGGGGTCCAAATGGCGAACTGACCCAAAATATACCAATAGAACGTGGCGTTCGCCAAGGATGCGTCCTGGCTCCAACCCTATTTTCACTTTTTGTGAATGACATCCCTGCTCATCTGAAGGGCTGCACTAATGATTCTCCCCGACTTAATGGAGAAAGTGTGCCTGCGTTACTTTTTGCGGACGATACCATCTTGATTTCGCAAACTAAGAAAGGTCTCCAGGCGCTACTTAACTCCTTCAGTGAATATTGCGACAAGAAAGGGCTGGAAATTAATGTAAATAAAACAAAGTGCATGGCCCTAAATCCAAGTAGGCCGGATAAAGGGTGCTTAACTTTAGATGGCCAGGAGCTGGAATTAGTTGATCACTTCTCTTACCTGGGGGTTGAGATAGACTCAAAATTCACTTGGAAACCCCAAATTCAGAAAAGTAAGGTGGTTTTTGCCCAAAACATTACACCAATTATTAGTAAGCTTAACGCAAGTACAAGTAAGGCAGTGACACCTGTTATGGGACTCTTTAAATTTAAAGTTCAACCTGCAGCTCTCTATGGGGCTTAGATCTGGGGGCCATCGGCGAAAGATAACTTTTCCACCATGGATAACAAATTTATGCGAAGCATTGTAAGGGTTCCTACAAGTACCCCTTTAGTGCCTCTTCAATTGGATCTGAACTTTAAGAGGACAGATCATTACACCACTCTGAGGCCCTTAATGTTCTAGGTAAGATTGTGGCAGACACCAGAATTGGATGATTATAGGAAAGGGTTACAAGAAATAATGGGCTTAGACTCAGTGAACTCTATTCCCTGGCTCAAACATATTAAAACATGGTTTTCTATCTTAGGCCTCCAACAGTTATGGGAGCATCCCGAAAGGCTACCACATAACACAAAAATCATGGTGAAAAATGTCTTTTGGTCCTTCATAAATAATCAATTAGTCAATGGGAACAGATGTGGGACTCTAGTGAACAACTTTTTAACTTTTAAGGACGAAGCCCTTTTTGAGGTCTTCCTCGACGAAGTTGAGCCCCCCCTAGCAAAAACCCTATTTTTGAAGTTTAGGTATGGAAACCTAATGACCAACTACATTAAGGAATATTGGTCTAGGAAAAATAAAGATGAAACCCCTGTAGCAAGTGGAAATTGCTTAATGTGTGAAGGGAATTACAAGGAGGATGAGGTTCACATATTGTTTTTTTGTCAAGCATATTCCAAAGCCAGGAAAAAATGGATCAAACCCTTGTGTAACATTTTGGGAATTAGGTCATGTAATCTGACAAATAGAATAATTAAGTCCGATACTTCTCAGATCATTGTTTTTAGTGTCAGCAGATTCCTTCATTCTGTTTATTTTGCCAGGATCAAAATAGATTTAAAACTGTAACTATAAATGCATTACCACCTACTCGTACAACCCAATGGTAGCATATCCAACCATGCAGGCATGTGTTGTTATTTATCCTATTCATTGTGTCAAATTTTAAATGATTGTACTTTAGTAAAACTGGCATGTTCTCTTTTTATTATCATGTGTGTATTTGTGCAATCTTTTATGGCAATTGCCGAAATAAAGAAATAATGAATGAATGAATGAATGATGTGATCTTATCTAAGCATGATATCTTTTGAAGTGCATACACATGAATTTATATGGATATTCATATATATTTTACAACACTCCCAGTGCCCCGTACAACGCTTGCGGGCCTCTGCTCTTAAGCAATGGCGACCACTTGTTGTTATTGTTATTGTTATTGTTATTGTTATGTTGGATTTATATCGCGCCAATCACCTGCAGGTCTCTAGGCGCTCGGAAATCGATGGAATTCACACAATAACTACGTACAACACAAAGAGACAGTGCAGCAGCGAACTTACATTGCACCCAGGACCCTCCCAAACAACAATGTCTTTAGGGACTTTCTGAACCGCAGGAGATTCACCTCTCTGCGTAGCCCCTCAGGCAGCTTATTCCATAGCTGAGGGACCAACACAGAGAAGGCTCTCCCTCCCTTGGTTACCAGTTTGTACCGAGGGCAGATCAGCAACTGAGAACCAGAAGATCTGAGTGTTCTTTTTGGGCTATACACTTCAAGACGGTCTTTAATATAGACAGGTGCATGGCCATAAATTGCCTTATGGGCCGTGCATAGACTCTTAAACTCTACCCTCTCTTTTATGGGGAGCCAATGTAGGCTCTGTAACAAGGGAGAAGCCTTGGTCCTTCTGGGGAGTCTAAAAATCCGTCGCGCCGCGTCGTTCATCTCGACCTGCAATCTGTTCATCAGAGTTTTAGGGAGGCCTAAATAAAGGACATTCCCATAGTCCATTCTTGACATAATGGTTGCCGCTACAATTGTTCGCAACATGGCCTGGGATAGAACGGGTACTAATTTCCGTAGCTGCCTGATGATGATCGTGCAGCTCCCAACAACAGCGGAGATTTGGCTGCCCATTGACAAATCACAATCCAGCTTAATCCCCAAGCTCTTCACATTTGCACTTGGCTTCGGAGTTGGCCCTAACTCCTGTGGCCAGTAAAGATCGCTCCAAGGTGAGGTGGTAGATGGAATTACCAATACCTCAGTCTTGTCTGGATTGATCTTCAGCAGATTTCTCGTCATCCACCCGACCGTATACCTCAGGATATTCTGCACTTGGAGCTGCGCGGCCTCAGTGTTATTGATACTCAGCACAAGCTCAGTATCATCAGCGTAATTAAAAACTCTGCAGCCCATACTGGCCAGAGATGCAATCAGAGGTTGAAGGTATAGATTAAACAGTAGTGGGGACAATGCGGAGCCCTGAGGCACCCCACACTCTAAAGTCCCCACGTCTGATATCAAATCCCCCAGTTGTATCCTCTGTGTCCTTCCCAAAAGAAAGGATTTCAGCCAGTTAAAAGCTACGCCTTTAACCCCGAAGTTATCTAGTCTTTCCAGGTGCAGGGCATGGCTGACAGTATCGAACTCCGCCGACAGATCTAAAAGAATAAGGGCGCTCGGTTTCTTAATATCAGCCATGCCTCTTAATTCATCCAGCACCGAGAGCATCACCATCTTGGTGCTGTGATGTGCTCGAAACCCTGCCTGTCGCTCGTGGAGTAAACAATGAGACTCCACATGAAGAGATAGAAACTTCAGGACATGCTGTTCTAAAATCTTAGAAAGAAAGGGCAGCTGGGAGATTGGTCTATAGTTCTTCAAGACCGCAGGATCCGCGCCGGGTTTCTTCAACAGGGGCCTAACTCGCGCTTCCTTAAATTCAACAGGTAGGTTCTTGTTTTTTTATATTCTAGACTACTTTTCACCCTTCATTTACGGCTCCGCTGCAAGTAGACCAGCAGGCGAACCTTTCCAAGGCAGCCCCCTGGACTGGTAACATCTTCCATAATGTACCCCTCCACAGTAAACTTCTCCCGTTCACTTTAAAAACGCAAAGTGCGAGCTGTTTTCTATCCAGGCTGTTGTGCTGCGGCATTGCGCCGTGTGTCCTTCCAAGAGCTGCAAAGTGTCCTAATACCCCAGACATGTACTCCATGGAAGTGCAAAGTATTTCGTCTTGATGTAATGAGCCATCCGTCCGTTAACAACGCTCCTGGGTGTACAGTGGAATGAATGACACGAGGAATGAATGAAATACAACTGTACGGGTTCCTAACCAGGGTGCATCGGGGTTCATCTGGCGACCACAATTCTGAAAGTCGCATGTTTGTGCGAGTGAACAGTGCTAGCCTCGGGGTGCACCCGGTGCTTGCCTCAGACCAAGGCTGCGGTTAGCCAGTATGTAGCACACCGAGGCCAGCTACCAAATGAGGGCGGCCTCTAAGGGCACCCCCTCTGTGTCTGCCGAGCGGGTACTCGCTGAGGTCAGTCCGTGGGGTACAGCAAGGCTTTAAGTGGGCCGGGTCTTGCTGGTGCCCAGCACCGGCAGTTCTACACCAGGTGCCGAGACGGGTCCCTATCGGGCTCTCCATTTGTGCCCTCACCCTCGGTGAACACATAAATGTAAACTCCGCGGCAGTGCCACCCTTCACTGCCTTGGGTGTAACTTCGAAGAGACTGTTTATAGCTCTTCCCTGTCTCATCATATCTGAAAGAAACACGTTAGTGTTAGATTCCTTACCTTAGAATATCCCCAGGCGTCAGTCTGGATCCGGAAACTTTTGCGTAGCAGTACCCCTGCGCGTCGGTAGGCGTTGTCTGCAGGCGTCCCCTGCGGCTCCGCGTCCGTCGTCGGCGTCGTGCGCCGTGATGACGTCGCTGGAGTATATAGACGCCGCCTCCGCGCGCTGACGTCAGTTCTTCTTTTTTCCACGCCAGTAAGCGCAGATCCGAAGAGCAGTACTCCGGTCTTTTGACCAACTTTGTTATAACTTCTATCTCTTTTTGGTGCCTGGTAGGATGCCTGGTTTCAAGAATTGTGACGGGTGTGACCGCCCGATGTCGGTCACGGACCATCACCGCCTCTGTCTCCGGTGCCTGGGCCCCGACCACGACGTGGACGCCTGCGTCGACTGCCGGGCTCTCACTGGCAAGGCTAGACGGGAGCGGTCCTGCAAGCTGCTTGAGCTCCGGGTGTCGGCCCCGCATCGGGAGCGGTCCCGGTCCGGCCGGAGGTCCAGGGAGCGTTCGAGGGAGCGGTCGCGGAGCCGCGCCGAGCGCTCCGGAAGTCGTCACCATTTGTCGGGCTCCTCAGGTAAGAAACACAAGAAGTCGGGGCGTCGTCATCGTACCCCCGACTCCCCCCGACGCTCGCGCGACGCGGCCGGGGGTTCGGGTGACCGCGGCTCCGCGAGAGTCGCCGGCGCGGCCTGGCCCATACCCTCCGGTCCCTGGGCACGGTGCGACGCCTGAGGAGGTTGAGGCGTTCCTCATGGCCATGAGGGCGCTCAGTTCTCCGACGGGGCCTACGGCGCCTTCGGGCCCAGTGCTACCGTCCGCGGGCCCTGGCGGGTCGGGTGTCCCTGGCTCGACGCCATCGGGTGCTTCGGCCCCGGTGCCGCCGACGGCTCCGACCCCGGCGCCGCAAGGGCCTTCGGGGTCGACGCCGGCTGGCCTACCGGCTGGTCCAGCGCCGATCCCATCGGGGTTACCCCCGACGCCGCCCCCGCGCGGCGCCGGTTCTCCTGTGCCGGCTTCGGCCGGCGCCGGGGGTCCGGCGCCGGCTCCGGGCGGCGCCGCCCCATTCCTTCCCCGAATCCGGACGCGGAGTCGGACCGGCGTCGATCGACGCCGGGCTCGACGCCGATGGGGCCTGTGAACCCCGAGGAGCCGGTCTACATCGTTGACTCCGAGTATGGAGATGATGAAGAGTACGGGGAAGGTTGGGAGGGGTCTGAGGACCCTCTGTCACGTGAGTGCCAGTATGACCCGGACTGGACAGGTGATTTGGGGGACGCCAGTGGTCTGGACGACTCTCCTAACCCTGGCTTTGTCTCTCCTCCTTCCGTGGCGTCGGAGGAGGGAGCTGCATATTCAGTGGTGCTGATGAGGGCTGCCAAGGCCTTACACCTTGAGCTCCCCGTCGCGGCCGTGAGGCCTAACATCCTCACTGAGGTCTTCAAACCGCAGTCATGCCCACAGGAGCCACTGCTGCCGTTTAACGAAGCCTTGTCAGACGTTCTGTTGGGCACGTGGTCCAGGCCCGCTTCAGGTTCGCCTGTTGATCGGAACGTGGCCAGGCGCCACCGTCCTTGTCCGGACGACCCCAAGTTCCTGTCCACCCATCCCACCCCCGAGAGTCTGGTGATCCAGGCCTCTACCTCCCAGACCGCATTCCCGTCGGCCCCGCCCGATCGGGAATCCAAGAGGTATGACCAGTATGGAAAGAAGGTCTTCTCGTCCCTGAGTCTGGGACTGCGGTCTTGCAACACCGCATGCCTCTTGGGCCGCTACACCCACTCTGTGTGGGACACGGTCGCGGAACTGCTGCCAGAATGCCCCATGGAGGTGCGGGCAAAGCTCGGCAAGGCTGTGGCTGAGGGCCGAGACGCAGCAAAATATTCCATACGGTGTGGTCTTGATACGACCGACTCGCTGGACAGAGCTATGTCAACGACGGTGGCGATTCGTCGCCACGCCTGGCTTAGATCCGCCAACTTTTCGGCAGACGTCCAAAATGCCTTGATGGACATGCCGTTCGATGGCTGTCGCCTCTTTGGTGACAAGGCGGACCACACGCTGGAACGCTTCAAGGACTCCAGGGTCACGGCCAAGTCTTTGGGTCTTTCGACCCAGCGCCAGCAAACGGGTTCGTTTCGCTCCTTTCGTGGCCAAGGAAGGGGCGTCCCCACACGTGCTGCCAGCCACGCGCCGCAACAATCCTTTCAACGCGGTGGCGGCCGTGGAAACCGCCGTGGCGGCGGTAGGGGTCAACGGCGGGGTCAGGCCACACCTCCCCCCGCAGCATCCGCCTCCAAATGCTCCTAGTCCGTGCTTTCGGCCCCATGTGACGCCAGTGGGTGGCAGGGTTCGCCATCACCACGCTCACTGGCGCACAATTACGTCGGACAGGTGGGTGCTGCAGCTCGTCCGAAGGGGCTACTCCCTCCCCTTCGAGACTACTCCTCCAGCCATGCCACCACAGAACCACCGTGTGTCGGGGGACCACTTAACACTTCTGCAGGAGGAAGTTACGGCCCTCTTGGCCAAGGGGGCCATCGAGCGCATTCCTGGGCCAGAAGTAGGGCGTGGTTGCTATTCCCACTACTTTCTGGTACCCAAGAAGGACAAGGGGGGCCTACGTCCTATCTTGGATCTACGGAACGTCAACGGCTTCCTCCGGAAGGAGAAGTTCAAGATGTTGACTTTGGCTCAGGTCTTGGCTGCTCTAGACCCGCAAGACTGGATGGTAGCGTTGGACTTGCAGGATGCGTATTTTCACATCCCCGTCCTGCCGGCCCATCGGCGTTACCTGCGGTTCACGGTAGGCCAGGAGCACTTTCAGTTTATCGTGCTCCCCTTCGGCCTTACCAGCGCCCCACGGGTGTTCACAAAGGTGATGGCGGTGGTCGCAGCCCATCTGCGCAGGTTAGGGGTTTCAGTCTTCCCCTACCTCGACGACTGGCTGTTGAGGGCGGGCTCGCCCCTGACAGTCGTCCACCACCTTCAGATGACTGCAGACCTCTTGCACGACCTGGGGTTCTCCATCAATGTGCCGAAATCACACCTGTGTCCCTCCCAAAAGCTCCTTTTCATCGGAGCGGTTCTGGACTCGGCGCAGTTTCGGGTTTATCCTCCGGAACGGCGGGTCCGGGATATACAGGCTTTGATTCCCATCTTTCAGCCGCTATCCCGGGTTTCGGTCAGGTTGACGCTGCGGCTGCTGGGACTGATGGCTTCCTGCATCCTTCTGGTGCATCACGCCCGGTGGCGGATGCGGGCTCTGCAGTGGGACCTGAAGTTTCAGTGGGCCCAGCATCAGGGCAACTTGTCCGACCACGTCTTGATCTCGGAGGGCACTGCGAGACAACTGCAGTGGTGGCTTACGGACCGCGATTGGGTCAGAGGCAGATCCCTCTCACTTCCCCAACCGGAGCACGTTGTCGTGACGGACGCGTCCCTCCAGGGCTGGGGTGGCCACTTGGGAGAGGCAGAGATCAGAGGCATCTGGTCTCCGGCGGAGTCCCGGCTCCATATCAACCTGTTGGAGCTACGGGCGATTCGTCTAGCACTGAAGGCATTCCTCCCCTTTGTCAACGGGAGTGTGGTGCAGGTGTTCACAGACAACACCACTGCCATGTGGTATTGCAACAAACAGGGCGGGGTGGGGTCGTGGACCCTTTGCCAGGAGGCTCTGCGCCTCTGGCAGTGGCTGGAACGTCAGGGCGTGACTCTGACGGTTCAACACCTGGCAGGTTCTCTGAACGCCAGGGCGGACGAACTCAGCCGTCGGTGCTCGATGGATCACGAATGGCGTCTGAACTCGGACGTGGCGCAAGGCATCTTTCTGCAATGGGGAGAGCCTTGGTTAGATCTATTCGCCACAGAAGAGAACGCGCAATGTCATCAGTTCTGCGCGTTGGAGTTTCCAAGACGGCACTCGCACGGCGACGCCTTTCGGCGCGAGTGGAGTTGCGGTCTGTTATACGCCTTTCCGCCTATACCACTTCTGCCCAGAGTGCTGAAGAAGATCAGGCGCGACCGGGCCCAAGTTATCCTTGTGGCTCCGGACTGGGCTCGAAGGTACTGGTATCCCGAGCTACTCAGCATGTCAGTCGGTCCCCCGATCCGCCTGCCCCTTCAGGAGGACCTTCTGTCGCAGCAGCAGGGGACGGTCCTCCACCCGAACCTGTCCAGTCTCCACCTCCATGCTTGGAGATTGAGCGGCGGCAGTTGAGGCCATTTGACTTGCCTCCTGAAGTCTGTGATGTAATTCTGGCAGCCAGGCGTCCCTCCACAAAGTTGGTATACGCCTGTCGGTGAAACAGATTTGTGGCATGGTGCACAGCAAAGGCTGTGGATCCTCTTTCTGCCCCTCTTTCCGAGGTTCTTCTGTTTCTTCTCTCTCTTGCCCAGCAGGGCTCTGCTCTGGGCACTATCAAGGGCTACCTTTCGGCCCTTTCAGCCTTTCTAAGGCTTCCTGATCAGCCTTCTTTGTTCAAGTCCCCAATTGTAACGAGATTCTTGAAGGGCATCACACACATGTATCCACCTGTTCCGTTTGTGATGCCTCAGTGGGACTTGAACCTGGTTCTAACCTTTTTGATGTGTGCTCCCTTTGAGCCCCTTCATTCTTGTCCTCTCCGTCTCCTGACTTTAAAGACGGCTTTCCTGGTTGCCATCACCTCTGCCAGGAGAGTGAGTGAGCTCCAGGCTCTTTCTGTCCAACCTCCTTTTCCTGTCCATTCATCCAGACAAGGTGGTTCTCAGAACTAGACCTTCTTTCCTGCCCAAAGTAGTTTCTGCTTTTCACATCAGGCAGTCCATTACCCTCCCCTCCTTCTTCCCGCCTCCGCATCCTTCGAAGGATGAAGAGCGGCTCCACCGTCTGGACCCAAAACGTGCGCTTTCATTTTATATGGATTGCACACGCCAGTTCCGGGTGGATGACCAACTGTTTGTTGGCTACGTGGGTGCGAAGAAGGGACGGGCGGTGTGTAAACGTACCATCTCTCGGTGGGTCGTTCTGTGCATCAAAGCGTGCTACTCTTTGGCTCGGAAGGAGCCCCCTGTTGGGCTGAGGGCCCATTCCACTCGGGCCACGGCGGCTACTACTGCCCTGGGCCGGGGGAGTCCCTTTGCAGGACATTTCCCAGGCGGCTACGTGGGCCTCGCTGCACACCTTTGCGAGGCACTACTGCCTGGACAGTCAAGTCCGGAGGGATGGCTTCTTTGGCCGTTCTGTCCTCCAGGACTTTCTGGTGTAGGAATGTATTGGTTCGCAGACCCACCACCGGGGTTGGTATTGCTGGGGTATCTATTCTAAGGTAAGGAATCTAACACTAACGTGTTTCTTTCAGATGAACAGGTTACTTACCTTCGGTAACGATATATCTGTAAGAAACATTAGTTAGTGTTAGATTCCTTACCGAACCCACCCATCCTCCCCGTTCTGCGAACTGATACCTAGGGTTGAGGACATCCCTTTCAGGGCCCTAGTTTCAAATGGCACCAGTGTTGGTTCTCTCATGGCTCTGCGTTTTTTGGCGCGGAAAAGCTGTGTACAAAGAACTGACGTCAGCGCGCGGAGGCGGCGTCTATATACTCCAGCGACGTCATCACGGCGCACGACGCCGACGACGGACGCGGAGCCGCAGGGGACGCCTGCAGACGACGCCTACCGACGCGCAGGGGTACTGCTACGCAAAAGTTTCCGGATCCAGACTGACGCCTGGGGATATTCTAAGGTAAGGAATCTAACACTAACTAATGTTTCTTACAGATATATCGTTACCGAAGGTAAGTAACTTGTTCTTCGGAACGGATGCATGTTTCAATATTATATACAACGCAGCCATAGTTATTGCTTATTTATCTTCTGCACCTAGCAACCATTGACAAAGCCAATAGTACTGGCTTGTTGTAAGTGTAATGTTGCTTGCTTTATTATTTATCTGGATGCAACGATAGAAACAGCAAAATGCCAGATGAGCGGTACACTGTGCTACGCACACCACATTTTTAGCTTGGGTGTTTTTAAGCCACGCCCCAAATTACATCGGCCACAGCCCTTTAAGAGACCCCCCCCCCCCCGTGGGTTCATCCCACTTAAAGCCTGGGTGTACAGTGCGCTGGCTCCGGTGAGACTGGCTCCCTCGTCCCCTTCAGTTTACATCACAGACCGTGGCATGTAAAACCGCATGGCTTCCTTAGAGGGACTACCATCGGTAGGGCACCCCCTCGGTTTCTGCAGAGTCACTGACTTCCTTGCTCTCTTCAGTTTACAGCAAAGACCTGGACTGAGGCCAGCCTGCGCAGAATTTAGACCGCTTGGCTCCCTTAGGGGGGCCTTCCATTCTTAGGATACAGCCTGGTGTCGGGAGAAGAAAAGAGGAAGCCAGCACGCATGGAATAACTTGAACCTGACTCCCTCGTGACAAATACATTTGAACTGTTCCGACCATGGGCCCCCAATATATTATTTGTCCAGGTCCCCAAAATTCTTAGAGGCACATTGCTGCACCCTGTGTTTATTCCAAACAACTGGGTTAAAGTCGGCCTGCATGCAGTACTCAGAGCCTGGCTATCTTGTGACACTTTGCCCTCCTCTGGCTTACCCCTCCATGTCACAGAGATCAGGTGCCACTCAGGGTACACCCTCAGGGTTTCCCTCTGGGTTCCTTATTCAGAAATCCAGGACTGGGTGGCCAACCTGCATGAAAACGCCGACCCTTGCTCCGGTACGGGAGTACCGTCCTCAGGGTGCATGCGCCTGGGCTGTGGAAAGTTTGTCTGCATAGGTACTCCCAACCTGTCTCGGGTTTAAGGACTGCCCCCCCTCGGTGCCCGGTGAAAGCCTGGGCTGACTGCCCATTTCAGGGCACCATTTCGGTGTCGGAGGGCAGCCTGAGCCTGGCCCCGCTGTTCCCGACTGCCCCTATCAGGGTACATCATCCGTGCCCGGAGAACACCTGGGCTGAGGCCGGTGAAATCCCCCGAGAAGGCTCGGATGTGACGGGCTGCCAATCACAGGTCACACTGTCCGTGTCAGAACAGCCTGCATATCAAACCCAGAGTCTTCGGTTTATCTAAGGGCACAGCCTCGCGGGGTTTACGGGTGCTCAAAAGTCAAAAGTGTTTATTTTTCGGCCGCAAATGTTGAAAGCACAAAATGGTCTGGTTGCTGGGTCCGTGCGGAGGGTCAGGATATAGAAAGCCACCTTGGCGAGGAAGACCACGGGGAGAGTCCACTGGTAATTCCTACATTGACCCTTAGGAATAAATATAACACAGCCCTAAAAAATAGGAAAAAAGAGCTAAAGTCCCTCCTTTGGGAACAACTCCACGAAAGCTGTGCTATAAAAAACTCAGCTGCCTTCTGGCAAGTGATTAAGTCCCCCTTCTTAGCAAACAATATAGATCACCCTAAAATAGATGTGGTAATAGACGAAAAGGAGTGGGTCCAGCACTTTTCAAAGATTTCAAAGATATTCACGATCAATCCAACTGATTCTGAGTATCATGACTATCCTATCCAGGATACCACGCACACGGATAAACCTGGAAACCCGTTCCCGATCGATCTTTATTTTTCAATGCAAGATGTTGAATTGGCCCTACGTACAAGTAAAAATGGTAAAGCACCGGGTCCGGACGGTGTGCCAATTGACCTTTTTAAAGCACACATGGACATCTGGACCCCACTTCTAACCAGAGTGCTGAATGCAACATGCTCCGTAGGCCTCCTGCCTTCTTGGTCAAAATCAATATTAGTCCCTATTTTATAAAAGGGAGATAGGGGGTCGGTAACCTGCTATCGTCCTATCTCACTCCTGGATTCGTTGGGAAAGGTGGCAGGACGACTAATACTCGAACAACCGCAGGTGTGGGTGGACGATGGCAGGATTATTTCGGACCTACAGTATGGCTTTCGCCAGGGGCTGGGGACCATAGAGCAGGCACTGAACTTGACCCTATTAATAGACAAATATGTTTATGTTAAAAGGGGTGACATGTACATGGTCTACGTGGACCTTTCGTCCGCGTTCGACTCCGTGTCCCACTCGAAACTCTGGATCCTACTGAGGGACATGGGTTCCACAAAACCTGCTTAAGATTCTAAGGGAACTTTACTCTAACGCTACCGCAGGGGAACTAACAAGGGAATTTTCCGTGGAAAAGGGAGTCAGGCAAGGATGCGTCTTGGCTCCCCTCCTCTTCACTCTCTACACCAACGGTCTGGAGGTTGCAATGAGAAGGGGAGCTCACGACCTCCCTATGGTGAATGGTCGATCTATACCAGCGCTCCTCTATGCGGATGACGCTGTCATCTTAGCCCGTACCCCCCCTGGAACTGCAAAAGAGTGTGGACAGATACTCGGCTTTTATGGCAGGGCTCGATATGAAAATTAACACAAGTAAAACTTTTGTTATGAGGGCAGGCACAGGACACAAACGAAAAATGAGGGACATTCACCTATATGGGCAAAAACTAGAGACCACACAAAACTATTCCTATTTGGGCGTAGCGATAGATAACAAACTAGCTTGGAATGTTGCTGTAGAAACCAGAAAACTACTTTTCCTAAGAACTACAGCAGCTCTAGCAAACTTTTCCAGAAAGCTAAGGAAAAGACCTCCTTGTGAACTTATAAAGATTTACCAAGCCAAATGTCTATCAGTGGCTCTCTACGGTGCTGGCCTCTGGGGCTCGCACCGACAGACGAGATCCAGAAAGTGGAAAACTCCTTCCTGTGATATCTTTTGGCGGTCCCAAGAAGCACGGGTACTATGGCGTGCCACATAGTTAGGTCTGCCACATGTTACTGATCTAGCAAAAGCTGAACCAATATTATTATGGCATAGAATCTGGAGGAAAGAGAAAGCAACTCTTACCCAGTCCATTTTAACAGACTGCCTAGCATTGGACAAGGCCCACAACTCCAGGTGGCTGTGCTACATAAAAAAGTTTTTGCAAGATCTAGGATGGGCAAGGTACTATTATGATCCCTCTTCAATGACCGAAGTCTCAAGAAAGGAACTAAAAAAGAAATGCTTATCCCATTTAGAGGAATTGAGACTAACAAAAGAGGTAACAAAACCGTCAGTAATACGTTCATTACAAATACAAACGACTACCTCCATTCAGCCATACCTTACACTAAACACTTCAGGTTATGAGAGGTATCTCCTGGTAAGGTTTAGGCTGAACCTGTTCCATCGATTGGTCACATTCCCCACAAGAAATAATTGGGCCAAAGACCTTCCACTGTGTCCATGTGATGACATTTCCCCTCAATCGACCATGCACACCATCCTCTTCTGCAAATTTTTCCACGATTTCAGGAAAATGTGGTTGATCCCGCTACTAAAACAGACTGGGCTCAGACAATTCCGCCTAGCTTTTTTATTTCTGCAGCAGTTGGATGGTGAAAGGACTACTTATCTTGTTGTGAACTTTCTGAAATGCACGGTCAGACATAGAGCCTTCTTAAGCTAATTATCTATTATTCATTTTTCATTTTTAACAACGGGTCATCTATTGAACTTTCGGCGAACTTTTAAAAGTATCAATTAAGCTTTAAAACTTAAAAGCGAGAACTCTCACGTATAGTCTCACTTTTTAATATGGTATAATTGCATCATTTTTTTAACTGAGTTGTGTACGTGGAAGACTTGGCATGAAGGTTTTTATTTGTATATATTGAATTTATCGTAAATGTAATGTATTGTCATATGATTGTTGTTCGCTTTTTATGATTTATACTCTAAATCGAAATAAAGCTCAATTGACTTGACTTGACTTGACTTGAGTCCACTGGTAATTCCTACATTGCCCTGGGTGAGAGGGGAGTTATGCCCTAGCTGACAAAAAGAGGCTTTCGGCAGCGAGTATCAGATGTGTGTGTGCAAGAGCATCTATGGTGGGCATTGAGAAACGGAAATATTAAGCAAAACGTGAAAACACAGGAATAAAACAGAAAAATACACAAAATAAAACCAATACAAACAAACTGTGAGCATGCACAGACATGCACACGCGTGCCTACACTTGTACATATGAGAGATTTAGAGGTACATTACAAGCTGCTACAGTAGACCATAGAAACATTATTTTATCACTTATAACCGTAACCCCTCTATACTGTTAATAATATTTGCATAGTGCAGACCTCACTGAATGGACAAATTCGCGTTTCCGTTTAACCAGTTACCACAACACATTACAACAAGCATTAAAATACTGTTATGTGGCGTTTTAGGCTCCGAGTGAAGTTTCCCGATTCATGCCCTTATATAGGTACAATTCACACTGCCCTTATATAGGCATAGAAATCAAGCCCTTATTTAGACATAGCCCATGCAGACCAAATACAGGCATGGTTACTTCCACCCGTACCAAAAGTCACAAACTATTTCTTGGAAAATCGGCTTAAGCTGTTAGGGAACTTCCCCTTGCTAGAATATTGATTTGGTTCATTGACCTCTACTCTGTATCCTGCCCCAAAACCTTTTTGCTGCAATGTCTCCGCATGGTCTTGACTGAGAACATATTTGAATTTGGACATAAACTCTTTCGACAAACAAAAGGAGTCAGTATGGGGGCCTCAGTGGCACCGTCTGTAGCAAATATCTATATGGCTGAATTCGAGGCACGCCATATTCAAAATGAAGTAGCACCCTTTTTTCGAGTCCGTCTCCCATTGGTCCAGATATATAGACGACATCTTTTTTGTCTGGACCGATGGGAGAGAGACGCTGGATGATTTCTTAACATGGCTTAATACATGCGACCCCAATCTTAAATTCACCTCCCACATTAGTTCGGAGAAGTTGGAATTCTTAGATATCTGGATTCTCCATGAAGAAGGAAAACTGAAAGTAGATCTTTTTATAAAACCGACAGCCAGGAATACCCTCCTGCACTTCCGAAGTTTCCATCCAAGGAATCAGAGACAAAGCATCCCGTTCTCTCAATTTCTGAGAGTAAGGAGAAATTGTACCAGCCTCGTAGACTTTGATAGACAGGCAGCAGGGATGAGACAAAAATTCTTAGACCGTGGCTACCCTCATAGACTAGTGCGAGATTCGTATAAAAGAGCACGGTACTATGACAGAGATTGTCTGCTAAGAAGCAAATCTAAGACAGAAGCGAACAAATTAGTCTGCATTACACGTCATTCAACAGTCAACGCGAAAGTCAAACAGGTCATTAACTCCTCTTGGCACATCTTGAACAGCAATGGAGCTATTAAACTTGAAAAACCTCTTTTTGCCCATAGGCGTAACAAAAACATCAAAGATCATATTGTTCACTCCAGAATTAAAAGGCCTGTTGACTCTCTTCATATGGCGCAGAAATCCCTTATTGGAGACAACCCTGTGAAAGGTACCTTTCCTTGTTCAAGTTGCAAATCCTGTGTAAACATATACACAGGAGTTACCTTCACCCATAACGGATATACAGCCAATGCCAAAGAGATGTACAATTGTAGAACCTCTAACGTCATATATCTCTTGAAATGCCCATGCTCTCAAGGGTATGTAGGTGAAACATCTCGTGCAATACAGACAAGACTGACAGAACATCGTTCAGCAGTCAAAACTAAAAAAATGACTGCACCCATTGTGAAACATTTCTTAGATCATGGCCATGGTCCGAATGATTTCACTTGGCGCATATTAGAAAAAATTAACATTGCTGATGACAAAGGAGGTGAGGCAATACGCAAAAAACGCGAAGTCTTCTGGATTTTTTCTCTCAATACATTCCGTGAGGGATTGAATAGTGAAATCCCGTGGGAGAACGCAATCTTTTAAATATAAAACTATAGGAGAACAGAGAACTAACCCCTTCTGTGCTCCGTTCAAAATACCTAGGAAGTTAGTTTTCGTTTACTGTATCAATAATTCTTTCATTTATATTTGTATTTCATTCCAGTTCATTTATTTATTTTTTAGATACATACTAGCGAGTAAAACTGAAATCTAGCAGTTTAGACTAACAGTATGTCTAAACAGCAAGAGTCCGTCTTAGTGGACCTCAGTCTGTCATCGAGTTCTATTAACACAAGTAAAGTCAGGCGTGGTTTTACTTTCCACAGCAACAGCGTGTATACATTTGTCCCTTCCTAGTACATCATAGTCTCTCCTCGCGTTCTATGCACTAATTAAGTCAGGATTAGCCTAATTAGCGGCAGCGGTGTTCACATAAATACGCGCGCGCTGCACCACTCTTTCATTTCATCCCGGGACTACGCCCGAAGCAGACGTTCGCCTCCACGCTACTTTGACTCCAGAATTAAAAGGTATGCCATCGGCAGAGAGAGATTAGTACGCGTTAGCAATAGAAATCACCTGGCCTCACTATAACTTAGGAATTGATGTTGCCCTGTAGGAATCTGGAAAGCTGCATTAATTGCATCTACACGCTCCAACTTCATCTCGCCATCTTACAGAGAAGTTACAAGCCAGATATAACGGTAGGTTCTGAGTACTTACTTGCTAGCTTAATTGTTAGACCAGACTCCATCTAAGATATATCCTTGTCCCAGACTATAACAAGCATTGCTCTTGTCTTTTAAGGAATTAGACGTATTTGTATGTATGGCCATCACATACACAGCAAGTACTAATCAGCTTCTGACCCCCTATCAGTGACGGTCTCCAATTGACAATAAGCCCGGTAAGCATGCAATGGGGCAATCTAAAGAAAACCGGTCGTTTGTAGTTAATAAGACAGATTCTCCGTACTGATATTTCCGTTTTTTATTTTGTTTCAATCATCAGATACCGCGGGCATCGCAGATTTCGAGACCTAATTAGCATATATTTACAGTGTGGAGGCGACACTTTTCGAAGCTCTCATTTGGGTAAGAAGAGCAATTAAGTATATTTATCTTTGGCATAGCCCTTATAACTATCAGACATAGCCCATATCAAAGCATATCCTAAAGGGTGATTCTCTATTTACTATCTAGGCAGTTATTTATCCAACAAAAACAGATTGATATATCTATCTATTAAGCAGCAAGACCATAAGAACTGACAAGTCTTCAAAATAGGTTAGTTGCCCTCTTTACAATTCAACTATCCATCTTGAGATAGGATTGCATTCATGTATACCTGTAACACTAATTGTGTTTTCTATTTGTAGTCATCAACATCACAGAATTAGCTTTGTATCACATGTGTTCCGGTTCAGAATAGTAGATGAAACCGCTCTAACGTCAATACCATCACTTATTTTCAAAGTCTTTTCGTATCTGTGGTAAGTGTAAATTAGATGCATGAACAGAATGACACCCGTTAGCGATAATCTTATCGTAAGAACAAGGAGATCATCTATATATATATATAGATATTCATAAATAGGAAACCCATTCTGCTTTTCAGATACTCTAGTAAGAACAGAAATATCCATGTGGCATAACTAATTAAGACTCCAACAATAATTGGTAGAAAACGATTTAATGTAGAATAAAGAACTATGAGATTCAGTTTTTTTCTCTTTTCTTGTTATCTCCATTCAATCCTTTATCTGCCTTTCTCTTAATTATATCCTTAGCTTTATTCTTACTATTTAAGATGTAATGTTAGCTTTGATCATCGCCTTTCAATTACTGCTATATAATGGTGACTGTATAATGGATCATGAAATATCATAATGGAATCAGACCTGTTCCTGTTTTATTTATCAGATATTTAACTATATCTGTCATACTTTGCATGATGTTCTAAAAATCATATAGGATCAATTGTTTATGCTAGTGATGAATACTCTCCTTATCTGACACGTAGGCTGATATATATTTATTTTGTTACAGATTAGTATTTGTCAGAAATGATTTATTGTATAATAATGATGATCAAACCCTGAAGAATAAAACAATGAGACCAACAACCCACAAGTCATTACATCTAGAGACTGTGGTTAAAATATATATACAAATCAGTAGCAGGCTATAAAAGAGGTTATGATATATGAATTGATGCTTCACAATTTTCATAAATTATCAACTATGTTGTGGATAGATTTAGGACCTGAGACTTTTTGAACAGTGTTTCTTTTATATAAAATGTATAGAATAAACATATTAATGTAATAACTAAGAATGATTTAATTAATACTATACATCATTTTATTTTCAGATAGTTGTAAAATTGTCTTGAGAAAGGCGCTGGCCGCCGAAACGCGTCGACACACAACTCACTCTTCTATGTTCAAGAATTTTTATGTTATGATTGATGTAAATTCAACTTTTTATGAAATGTACTTTTTAGCTATTGTTTATATGATTGTAATAAACTTATGTTTTTAATTGGAAGCTGTTCACTCTCAGTGTTGGTCCTTTTCGTATTGTGTGTTTACATTCAAAATTACTGCCTAGGTAGTTTTCTCCATTAGAATATTGATTTGTCCAAGAACTTTTGTACTTTGCAAAAAACTACTATTCCCAAGGAGTTCTTTCCTGACGTTATCATACCTGACTTTACATCAAACTAGACACCTTCAAGGTATAAACATGCCTTTACTTGCTCTATCAAGGCACAGTGGTTCGTAGCAGTTCGACTATCTACTTGCCTGACGCAGCTCGCTACAGCAAGTGCCGAAGGAAGCCGACCCTCCAGCTGACGCACTGATCGAGAAGCTGTCCTTTCTCTCGCTGAGAATCCAGCTCCAGTGTTTCCAAGCTCCCCTTGCGGGGTGTTGGGAAATCGAGTCCCGAGACAGAGAGATACCAGACCTTCTTCATTCTAACGAAGGTATGGAGCTGATTAGACCCGTAGAGACATCTTGGATAGATTCTTGGCAAAGAAAACTAAACCTAGGCTACACAATACTTACTTCTTCCCTCGTACTAGACTTAGGTTAGGTACACCGGGGTAGGTGTATTTTAGAAACACCAGTTAAGTATTTTTAGTCATTGTTATTTATGTATGTATTTTTATATGGCTTAGAAACCATACAATGCTCTTACAGTATTATTTTATAATATTGTTCTCGCTGTACGCATTATACTTTGCAGCCTGCATTACGATTGTAGCGGTTCATTTCTTGTGCTTGAGAAAGAAGACTGTTTAATAAATCCTTTTATTGCAAAACGCCTGTCTCTCTATTTCTCTGCACCTCTGGTGAAACGAAGCATGCACGATTGACTGAGTGAAATACTTATCTATTGTTTCCACGACTATAGAAATATATTTATTATTCCCGGGAAACAAAATTGTCATGTTTATGTGGTTGTCAGAAACTAATCCCTTCTTGTTTATTCGAGAACGTTTCTAGTGACCTCTGAGCTAGCTGGCACTCACTATTAAGTTTAATATATTCGATAGAGAGCTAGTCGACCTCAGTCCTATGTCTAATCTATAGGATATATTATTCCAATGTGCAGAGCCTATTGGGAATATAGGAACTACACTACAATACAATAGGTCTCGCCTTTCATTAAGTTAAAGTCATTTGCTTTGCTATACAATACCATTAGCAAAGCAAATGGCTTTAACTTAATCAAAGGCGAGACCTATTGCATTCTCAATGCTTGTTGATTAACCAACCTACCCTAGGCAGGGCTCGGCACACACGACAGCTCAGGGCTAGGATACTCTCTCAGGTGATAGTGCACTTTACAAATACACATAACACAACATTATGGGCCCGATGTAGGTGGCAAATACCGGTCGAAAACGGCCGAATTCGGCCGATTCCGACCGGTATTTGGCATCTTGAGATGTAGGGGACAGTTTTTACAGATTCTGTAAATTTACCGAATCGGTAAATTTACAGAATCTGTAAAATACCGAACCGGTATTTTTACCGATTCAGTAATTCCCAGATGTAGGTGGGACTCTTCTGAGTCCCAAAGGACCTACAAATTCGGTATTTTACCACCCAATCCAATTGGGTGTTAAAATACCGAATTCAGGTGTGCATGCACATGTGTGCATGCACACCTAGCCATGTGACAGACAGACATGCCCTTAGGGCATGTCTGTGTGCCACATGGCGCACCTGCCTATTTTTGGGGTGCCAGAGGGTGTCGAAGTGACACCCCCTGCACCCTTGCAGAATTCGGTATTTACCGAATCTGTAATTACAGAATCGGTATTGCCCATTGATTCCCATGGGCTTTAAGGCCCATAGGAATCAATGGGCAATACCGATTCGGTATTTACAGATTCGGTAAATACCGAATCTTAACAATTCGGTATTTACAGAATCTGTAATACCTACATCTCCCCCCTTCATATTTACCGACTCTTAAATACCGAATCGGTAAAATTCGGTATTTAAGAGTCGGTAAATATGAATTACCTACATCTGGCCCTATGTCCCTAGCACAGCCATGCATGCTGACAGTGCTTCACCTCTAGGCACTATGCACCTGTCCAGCAGGTGTGTGAACAAGAGTTGGTGAGCAGCACGTGAGTGTTAGCGGATGTGCTGGAATAGTCAGTTCCTACACAAGGTTTCTAGGTGTATGGCAGGGGAATTCTATAAAGCTTAAATGTAAGAGTGTGAAGTTCCTGAGTCACAGTATTGATAATATTCTGTCATATAATCAGTGGAATACGCTCCAGTAGGAGCACGTGTGCTGAACCTATCCAAAAGCTCCTGGTTCCTTTTGTTTAAATAATTCTGCAAAGCTCCCAGCAATCTGAAATCTACTATTCATGAAGGATGCCAATGATGCAAAGATGTTTTTACTTTTTTTTTTAACTCATCGTGAATCGGCAGGTTGTTCTGTGATCCCCTGCGAATGGAAATGTTGTGATGCGACCTGTTGGTATATCGCTTGTATTAACCTTCATAAGCCCAACATTGTACATAATACAATGCAATTGTGTGATCTAATGCTGTTATTTCATTCAAAGATGTAAGTCCTCAGTTTATATACATGATCATGTATCGTCTCCCCACTCCTCAATTAACGTGCAGCGCATAGTTGCAACCCAGCTAGCTTTGTGCTGTATAAATACCGATACATACAAACATACTCGGTGTGATTTTTAGGTCACAAGTGATCGAGTGATTGTGGTAGGTCGGTTTTACTGGTACGGGGGTCTACAAGACATTAAGGAGTTTTACCTTTGCAGGTGTGTACTAGACACCAAGGACGTGATTAAGCTGGTGTGGCAAATGGAGGTATGTGTTATGGCGACTGTCTTAATGAGCTGAGATTGGTGCAGTGCTTAATTTGAGCCGGTGGTTTCCTGTGCTCAGCACAGGCTCTTAAATTGTGAAAAACTGCGTTTGTGACAGTCTGCCACAAGGTGGCGCCGCTATCTGGTTAATTTCGAGATGACCACAACAATAGTCAATTATTAATTCAATACACATTTAGAATGACTATTTCCTGCTGCCCAAGCCAGTCTTATAGCTTTGGGGCCTGGGATATTCTGAATTGTCGCACTTGCAGGTGTGTGATGGTAAGCAGTTGTGTTATTACAATAATTGACAGCATAGCAGGGGCAATTTGTGGTGCAAGCTGCAGTGGCCTCCTGAGGAGAGCCCTGGAAATTATTATTCTGAAATGAAGCACTAGATTAGTGACTCTTGGGCACAAGAATGCAAGTAGTTTGGGACAGTGGAGTGGAAGACCCTGCTCAGGCGGTATCTCTCCGGGAAGAGCTAAGAGGTTGTCGAAGCTTGAGTGGCCATGTAGGCGCTACAATACTGAGCTCAGCGCCTTGAGCCAGCGATATGTAATTCTCTTAGAGAGAGTCAGGAGTGTGTGGTGAGCTTGTGAGGGTCAGCGGCATGGTGTGTCCAAACCCAGGCACAGGTAGTGTGGCTCACTGGTTAGAGGCGGCAGACCCGAGAGCAGAGGACGGCCCGGGACCAGGGTTCGATTCCCGGCGCGGCAGGTTTCTGGACCAGGGTCAGCGGACTCGATAATTCTCTCGCCTTGGTGCCCACTCTGATCAGCGATCACACTCGGCAACTCTGGGCATTAGCTTGCCTCATCTTCACTAACGGCCCCACCAGACTGCCGGGGATGCCTGGTCTCACCCTGGAGATACCCATTAAGGGACCATCTCTCAGGGAAGCCAGGAAGGGTTTCGCAGCGGTCGAAGCGCCTTGGGACCCTCCGGGTAAGTAGTGCGCTATATAAATGCCTATACATTTACATTTACATACAATCTTTCACTAGACCAGTAATGGAACAGACTACGGTCTTGCCAATCTCTTGCAGCCGGAAAGACTTTAAAAATACTGTGCCATCGTATTGTGATGTTTTTGGGCCAGAGAGGAGGGATATTGCCAAGAGTAGGACTGGGCACCGCATAGGTTTTCAATAGGCAAGTAGGCCTGAGGGGGATGTGGGAAGATAATTGAGATGATTAAGGATGAAGAGTCCTAAAGGAGAGGCATCTGGAAACTTTTTAAAGACTCCATCCCCCATAGACCCCCAATAGGGGCTGGCCTGGAAGACCCCAGAGATGGCCTCATTAGACCTGGACCCTTCTTAGAGATTCCTTTTGAATAGGGGAGCTTGACATGCAATGGATACAGCTAGGTTTAGGATGAAGAGAGTTCAAAGTCACACCACACTTTACAGGTTCATGAGGCAGTGATGGGCAGAGGACAGGCTGAGGCTTACACTTCTCTGGCCAAGAGTCCAGACTTCTTGCTCCAAGCATGCTCTGCAGGAGGAGGAACACAGGAAGGAGCCGGCGCATCATCTGGAAGAAAAGGTAAACCATAAATATCTGTCCAGCTGTGTCTCAGCCTCTACGGTTTTTGACAAACAGACTCTATTCTTTGGTATCAAGATACATAATCCCAGCCCTCTACTTCAGAGAAGCAGTCTGTCACTGAAAAACGTGTTTATTTCACTTATATTTGAGGTATATATGTGGTGTAAAAGTATATCAATATTAATAGGTGGCAGCTAAAAAATTGGGTTTTCAAAACCTTCCTCAGAATCAGGAGAGAGGAGGTTGGTTTACTGTGGCAGGGCTTTCTGTACCTTTTAACCAATGACAGAGAATCACCGAATGCCCAAAGAAGGTGGGGGTTAGGGGCTTAGATCTGCTGACTGGTGTTTGCTGATCTTCCTCTGGGGTGGGTGGGAAGGACAGAGAAAGTTACCACTACATTGCTTATTGGGCCCTTTCTCGGACCACTTTCAATGGGGGGCGGGGGAGGGGGTAGAGAAACTTTACATTAAAGAGCTAACTGATCTCTCTCCCTGACTTCACTGGGGGAGGAAGAGAAAGTTATCCCAAAGGGTTAATTGACCCTGCACCTTCACCCCTCTTGGAAGGATAGAGAGAGTTATCATTGAAGAGCTAATTGATCCCTCTCTCTGGCTCCTTTCTCTGACCTCTCTCTCTCTGGCCCCTCTCTCTGGCTCCTCTCTCTGACCCCTCTCTCTGACCGCTCTGTCTGACCTCTCTCTCTCTCTGGCCCCTCTCTCTGATCATCTCTCTAACCCCTCTCTCTGACTCCTCTCTCTGACCTCTCCCTCTGGTGCCTCTCTCTGTCCCACTCTATCTGACACTCTCTCTGACCCTCTCTCTGGCCCCTCTCTCTGACCCCCCTCCCTGACCGCTCTCTCTGACCCCTCTCTCTCTGGCCCCTCTCTTTGATCATCTCTCTAACACCTCTCTCTCTGACCATCTATCTGACCACTCTCTCTGACCCTCTCCATGACCCCTCTCTCTGATCATTTCTCTGACCCACTGTCTCTGACCTCGCTCTCTGACCCTCTCTCTGGCCCCTCTCTCTGGCCCCTCTCTCTGTCCCACTCTCTCTGACCACACCCTCTGACCCTCTCTCTGGCTCCTCTCTCTGATACCCCTCTCTGATCCACTCTCTCTAACCTCGCTCACTGATACTCTCTCTGGCCCCTCTCTCTGACACACTCTCTGACCCTCTCTCTGACCCCGTCTCTGATCCTCTCCCTGGTCCCTCTAGCTGACCCTTCTCTCGAGCCCCTCTCTCCGATCTCTCTCTCTGAACTGTCTCTCTAACCCCGCTTTCTTACCTCTCTCTCTATCCCTCTCTCTGATGCCTCTTTCCGATCCCTCTCTCCGACCCACTCTCTAATCCCTCTCTCTGATCACTCTCTGGCCCCTCTCTCTGATCACTCTCTTTCTGACCCCTCTCTCTGACCCTTTTACTTGACCTCTCTCTCTGACCCCTCTATCCCTGACCCCTCTTCCTGACCCCTCTTTCTGATCCCTCTCTCTTACCCCTCTCTTTGATCCCTCTCTCTGACCCCTCCCCCTGATTCCTCTCTCTGACACTTCTCCCTGACACTTCTCTCTGGTTCCTCTCTGATCATCTCTCTGGCCCCTCTCTCTGACCCCTCTCCCTGAACTCTCTACCTGATTCCTCTCTCTAATCCCTCTCTCTGAACCCTCTCTCTGGCTCCTCTCTGATCATCTCTCTGACCCCTCTCTCTGGCTCCTCTCTGATCATCTCTCTGACCCCTCTCTCTGGCTCCTCTCTGATCATCTCTCTGGCCCCTCGCTCTCTCTGACCCCTCTCCCTGACCCCTCTCTTTGACCTCTCTTTCTCTGACCCCTCTCTCTGGCCACTCTCTCTGACCCATCTCCCTGACAACTCTCTCTAACTAACCTCTCTCTGACCTCTCTCTCGCTGACCTCTCTCTCTCCCTGACCCTCTCTCTAACACCTCTCTCTCTGACCCCTCTCTTTAACCTCTCTCTCTCTCTCTCTCTATCTGACCTCTCCCTCTCTCTGGCCCCTCTCTATGACCCCTCTTCCTGACCCCTTTCTCTGACGTCTATCTCTCTGATCCCTCTCTCTGACCTCTCTCTCTGACCTTTCTCTTTCTGATCCCTCTCTCTGACCTCTCACTCTCTCTCTGACCTCTCTCTCTCTCTGACATATCTCTCTCTGACCTCTCTCTCTATCTGACCTCTCTCTCTCTCTGATCCCTCTATCTGACCTCTCTCTCTCTGATCCCCCTCTCTGACCTCTCTCTCTCTCTCTGACCTCTCGCTCGCTGATCCCTCTCTTTGACCTCTCTCTCTCTGACCTCTCTCTCTGATCCCTTTCTCTGACCTCTCTCTCTCTCTCTCTGTTCCCTCTCGCTCACCTCTCTCTCTCTGATCCCTCTCTCTGACCTCTCGCTCTCTGAACCTCTCTTTGACCTCTCTCTCTCTGATCCCTCTCTCTGACCTCTATCTCTGATCCCTCTCTCTGACCTCTCTCTCTCTCTCTGACCACTGTCTCTCTGATCCCTCTCTCTGACTTCTCCCTGACCCCTCTCTCTGACCTCTCTCTCTCTCTGTCCCACTCTCTCTGACCACACCCTCTGATCCTCTCTCTGGCTCCTCTCTCTGACACCCCTCTCTGATCCACTCTCTCTGACCTCGCTCACTGATACTCTCTCTGGCCCCTCTCTCTGACACACTCTCTGACCCCGTCTCTGATCCTCTCCCTGGTCCCTCTAGCTGACCCTTCTCTTGAGCCCCTCTCTCTGATCCCTCTCTTTGACCCCTCTCTCCGAACCCTCTCTCTGAACCCTTTCTCTGATCTGCCTCTCTAACCCCTCTTTCTGACCTCTCTCTCTATCCCTCTCTCTGATGCCTCTTTCTGATCCCTCTCTCTGACCCCACTCTCTGATCACTCTCTTTTTGACCCTTCTCTCTGGCCCCTCTCTCTGATCACTCTCTTTCTGACCCCTCTCTCTGACCCTTTTACTTGACCTCTCTCTCTGACCCCTCTATCCCTGACCCCTCTTCCTGACCCCTCTTTCTGATCCCTCTCTCTTACCCCTCTCTTTGATCCCTCTCTCTGACCCCTCCCCCTGATTCCTCTCTCTGACACTTCTCCCTGACACTTCTCTCTGGTTCCTCTCTGATCATCTCTCTGGCCCCTCTCTCTGACCCCTCTCCCTGAACTCTCTACCTGATTCCTCTCTCTAATCCCTCTCTCTGAACCCTCTCTCTGGCTCCTCTCTGATCATCTCTCTGACCCCTCTCTCTGGCTCCTCTCTGATCATCTCTCTGACCCCTCTCTCTGGCTCCTCTCTGATCATCTCTCTGGCCCCTCGCTCTCTCTGACACCTCTCCCTGACCCCTCTCTTTGACCTCTCTTTCTCTGACCCCTCTCTCTGACCACTCTCTCTGACAACTCTCTCTAACTAACCTCTCTCTGACCTCTCTCTCGCTGACCTCTCTCTCGCTGACCTCTCTCTCTCCCTGACCCTCTCTCTAACACCTCTCTCTCTGACCCCTCTCTTTAACCTCTCTCTCTCTCTCTCTCTCTGACCTCTCCCTCTCTCTGGCCCCTCTCTATGACCCCTCTTCCTGACCCCTTTCTCTGACGTCTATCTCTCTGATCCCTCTCTCTGACCTCTCTCTCTGACCTTTCTCTTTCTGATCCCTCTCTCTGACCTCTCACTCTCTCTCTGACCTCTCTCTCTCTCTGACATATCTCTCTCTGACCTCTCTCTCTATCTGACCTCTCTCTCTGATCCCTCTATCTGACCTCTCTCTCTCTGATCCCCCTCTCTGACCTCTCTCTCTCTCTGACCTCTCGCTCGCTGATCCCTCTCTTTGACCTCTCTCTCTCTGACCTCTCTCTCTCTCTGACCCCTTTCTCTGACCTCTCTCTCTCTCTCTCTCTGTTCCCTCTCGCTCACCTCTCTCTCTCTGATCCCTCTCTCTGACCTCTCGCTCTCTGAAAATCTCTTTGACCTCTCTCTCTCTGATCCCTCTCTCTGACCTCTATCTCTGATCCCTCTCTCTGACCTCTCTCTCTCTCTCTGACCACTGTCTCTCTGATCCCTCTCTCTGACTTCTCCCTGACCCCTCTCTCTGACCTCTCTCTCTCTCTGTCCCACTCTCTCTGACCACACCCTCTGATCCTCTCTCTGGCTCCTCTCTCTGACACCCCTCTCTGATCCACTCTCTCTGACCTCGCTCACTGATACTCTCTCTGGCCCCTCTCTCTGACACACTCTCTGACCCCGTCTCTGATCCTCTCCCTGGTCCCTCTAGCTGACCCTTCTCTTGAGCCCCTCTCTCTGATCCCTCTCTTTGACCCCTCTCTCCGAACCCTCTCTCTGAACCCTTTCTCTGATCTGCCTCTCTAACCCCTCTTTCTGACCTCTCTCTCTATCCCTCTCTCTGATGCCTCTTTCTGATCCCTCTCTCTGACCCCACTCTCTGATCACTCTCTTTTTGACCCTTCTCTCTGGCCCCTCTCTCTGATCACTCTATTTCTGACCCCTCTCTCTGACCCCTTTTTCTTGACCTCTCTCTCTCTCTGACCCCTCTCTACCTTACCTCTCTTCCTGATCCCTCTTCCTGATCCCTCCCTCTCACCCTTCTCTCTGACACCTCTCTTTGATCCCTCTCTCTGACCCCTCCACCTGATTGCTCTCTCTGATCCTCTCTCTGACACTTCTCCCGACACTTCTCTCTGGCTCCTCTCTGATCATCTCTCTAGCCCCTCTCTCTGACCCCTCTCTCTGACCCCCCCTCTCTGACCCCTCTCCCTGAACCCTCTACCTGATTCCTCTCTCTAAACCCTCTCTCTGACCCCTCTCTCTGGCTCCTCTCTGATCATCTCTCTGGCCCCTCTCTCTCTGACCCCTCTCCCTGACCCCTCTTCCTGACCTCTCTTTCTCTGACCACTCTCTCTGACCCCTCTCCCTGACCCGTCTCTCTAACTAATCTTTCTCTGATCTCTCTCTCGCTGACCTCTCTCTCTCCCTGACCCTCTCTCTGACACCTCTCTCTCTGACCCCTCTCTTTAACCTCTCTCTCTCTCTCTGATCTCTCTCTTTCTGTCTGGCTCCCTCTCTGACCCCTCTCTTTGACCCCTCTCTCTCTCTGGCCTCTCTCTCCCTGGCCCCTCTCCCTGACCCCTCTCCCTGACCCCTCTTTCTGACGTCTCTCTCTCTGATCCCTCTCTCTGACCTCTCTCTCTGATCCCTCTCTCTGACCTCTCTCTCTCTGATCCCTCTATCTGACCTTTCTCTCCCTGACCCCTCTTTCTGACGCCTCTCTCTCTCTGATCCCTCTCTCTGACCTCTCTCTCTCTGATCCCTCTCTCTGACCTCTCTCTCTCTCTGATCCCTCTCTCTGACCTCTCTCTGACCTCTCTCTCTCTCTATCTGACCTTTCTCTCTCTCTCTCTGACCTCTCTCTCTTCGACCTCTCGCTCGCTGATCCCTCTCCCTGAACTCTCTCTGATCGCTCTCTCTCTGACCTCTCTCTCTCTGATCCCTCTCTCTGACCTCTCTCTTTCTGATCCCTCTCGCTCACCTCTCTCTGACCTCTCCCTGACCCCTCTCTCTCTGATCCCCCTCTCTCACCCCTCTCTCTGACACCTCTACTTGACCCTTCTCTCTGACACCTCTACTTGACCCCTCTCTTTGACCTCTCTCCCTGACCCCCCTTTCTCTGAGCCCTCTCTCATGCCCCTCTTTCCGCGACATACATAATTAAAAAAGGCTCATGTAATTCTGCTTAAAACACCCTGGAAGTTCAGATGGAGAGACAACTAGTGACGTCCTCAGATCCCCACAAGCCTCAGCTGTCTGTCAGGCAGGGTCATGACCGGGCGGTCCCTTTCCATGTGAAGTGAGCCATTGGCAGTGACTGAGACCTTTGCAAGCAGCCATGCATCACCTTTTATTGTTGAGAGAACCGCAAGTGTGTCATTTGTGGAGGGACATCACTGCTGTCTTAGCTCATAACCTGTGATCTTCAGAGAGGCACTTCTAAGTAAGGTATATGAGGGAAGTCTCTCGGCGTGTGCGCTTCTTAAACAGTTGGCATGACTACCAACTGTGGTGTGCATCAAAAACAATATAGCATATCTCTACCGCCTGGGTGTCTGTGTGCGTGTGTATGTGTATGTGAGAGAGAGAGGTCTGTTGAGATGTTATTTTCCTGTAGTGACTAGCTGGGATATGTGTCTATACCACCTGTTGGTATGGTTCTGCCAGCTGGGGTGTGTGTCTGTAACACCTGTTGGGATGGTTCTGCCAGCTGTTGTGTGTCTGTAAAACCTGTTGGTATGGTTCTGCCAGCTGGGGTGTGTGTCTTTAACAGCTGCTGCTATGGTCCTGCCAGCTGGGGTGTGTGTCTGTAGCACCTGCTGCTATGGTCCTGCCAGTTGGGGTGTGTGTCTGTAACACCTGCTGCTATGGTCCTGCCAGGTGGGGTGTGTGTCTGTAACACCTGCTGCTATGGTCCTGCCAGCTCGGGTGTGTGTCTGTAACACCTGTTGGTGTGGTCCTGCCAGCTGGGGTGTGTGTCTGTAACGCCTGTTGGTATGGTTCTGCCAGCTGTCGTGTGTCTGTAACACCTGTTGGGATGGTTCTGCCAGCTGGGGTGTGTGTCTGTAACACCTGCTGCTATGGTCCTGCCAGCTGTCGTGTGTCTGTAACACCTGTTGGGATGGTTCTGCCAGCTGGGGTGTGTGTCTTTAACACCTACTGGTGTGGTCCTGCCAGCTGGGGTGTGTGTCTGTAACACCTGTTGGGATGGTTCTGCCAGCTGTCGTGTGTCTGTAACACCTGTTGGGATGGTTCTGCCAGCTGGGGTGTGTGTCAGTAACAGCTGCTGCTATGGTCCTGCCAGCTGGGGTGTGTGTCTGTAACACCTGCTGCTATGGTCCTGCCAGGTGGGGTGTGTGTCTGGAACACCTGCTGCTATGGTCCTGCCAGCTGGGGTGTGTGTCTGTAGCACCTGCTGCTATGGTCCTGCCAGCTGGGGTGTGTGTCTGTAACACCTGCTGCTATGGTCCTGCCAGGTAGGGTGTGTGTCTCTAACACCTGCTGCTATGGTCCTGCCAGCTGGGGTGTGTGTCTGTAACACCTGTTGGTGTGGTCCTGCCAGCTGCGGTGTGTGTCTGTAACGCCTGTTGGTATGGTTCTGCCAGCTGTTGTGTGCCTGTAACACCTGTTGGGATGATTCTGCCAGCTGGGGTGTGTGTCTGTAACACCTGTTGGAATGGTTCTGCCAGCTGTCGTGTGTCTGTAACACCTGTTGGGATGGTTCTGCCAGCTGGGGTGTGTGTCTGTAACAGCTGCTGCTATGGTCCTGCCAGCTGGGGTGTGTGTCTGTAACACCTGCTGCTATGGTCCTGCCAGGTGGGGTGTGTGTCTGTAACACCTGCTGCTATGGTCCTGCCAGCTGGGGTGTGTGTCTGTAACACCTGTTGGTGTGGTCCTGCCAGCTGGGGTGTGTGTCTGTAACGCCTGTTGGTATGGTTCTGCCAACTGTCGTGTGTCTGTAACACCTGTTGGGATGGTTCTGCCAGCTGGGGTGTGTGTCTGTAACACCTGTTGGGATGGTTCTGCCAGCTGGGGATCGTGTCTGTAACGCCTGTTGGTATGGTTCTGCCAGCTGGGGGGTGTGTCTGTAACAGCTGCTGCTATGGTCCTGCCAGCTGGGGTGTGTGTCTGTAGCACCTGCTGCTATGGTCCTGCTGCTGGGGTGTGTGTCTGTAACACCTGCTGCTATGGTCCTGCCAGGTGGGGTGTGTGTCTGTAACACCTGCTGCTATGGTCCTGCCAGCTGGGGTGTGTGTCTGTAACACCTGTTGGTGTGGTCCTGCCAGCTGGGGTGTGTGTCTGTAACGCCTGTTGGTATGGTTCTGCCAGCTGTCGTGTGTCTGTAACGCCTGTTGGTATGGTCCTGCCAGCTGGGGTGTTTGTCTGTAGCACCTGTTGGTATGGTTCTGCCAGCTGGGGTGTTTGTCTGTAGCACCTGTTGGTATGGTCCTGCCAGCTGGGGTGTGTGTCTGTAACACCTGCTGCTATGGTCCTGCCAGCTGGGGTGTGTGTCTGTAACTCCTGTTGGTATGGTTCTGCCAACAGGGGTGTGTGTCTGTAACACCTACTGGTGTGGTCCTGCCAGCTGGGGTGTGTGTCTGTAACACCTGTTGGGATGGTACTGCCAGCTGTCGTGTGTCTGTAACACCTGTTGGGATGGTTCTGCCAGCTGGGGTGTGTGTCTGTAACACCTACTGGTATGGTTCTGCCAGCTGGGGTGTGTGTCTGTAACACCTACTGGTGTGGTCCTGCCAGCTGGGGTGTGTGTCTGTAACACCTGTTGGGATGGTTCTGCCAGCTGTCGTGTGTCTGTAACACCTGTTGGGATGGTTCTGCCAGCTGGGGTGTGTGTCTGTAACACCTGTTGGTGTGGTCCTGCCAGCTGCGGTGTGTGTCTGTAACGCCTGTTGGTATGGTTCTGCCAGCTGTTGTGTGCCTGTAACACCTGTTGGGATGGTTCTGCCAGCTGGGGTGTGTGTCTGTAACACCTGTTGGGATGGTTCTGCCAGCTGTCGTGTGTCTGTAACACCTGTTGGGATGGTTCTGCCAGCTGGGGTGTGTGTCTGTAACACCTGTTGGTGTGGTCCTGCCAGCTGCGGTGTGTGTCTGTAACGCTTGTTGGTATGGTTCTGCCAGCTGTTGTGTGCCTGTAACACCTGTTGGGATGGTTCTGCCAGCTGGGGTGTGTGTCTGTAACACCTGTTGGAATGGTTCTGCCAGCTGTCGTGTGTCTGTAACACCTGTTGGGATGGTTCTGCCAGCTGGGGTGTGGGTCTGTAACAGTTGCTGCTATGGTCCTGCCAGCTGGGGTGTGTGTCTGTAGCACCTGCTGCTATGGTCCTACCAGCTGGGGTGTGTGTCTGTAACACCTGTTGGTGTGGTCCTGCCAGCTGGGGTGTGTGTCTGTAACTCCTGTTGGTATGGTTCTGCCAGCTGTCGTGTGTCTGTAACACCTGTTGGGATGGTTCTACCAGCTGTCGTGTGTCTGTAACACCTGTTGGGATGGTTCTGCCAGCTGGGGTGTGTGTCTGTAACACCTACTGGTGTGGTCCTGCCAGCTGGGGTGTGTGTCTGTAACACCTGTTGGGATGGTTCTGCCAGCTGTCGTGTGTCTGTAACACCTGTTGGGATGGTTCTGCCAGCTGGGGTGTGTGTCTGTAACAGCTGCTGCTATGGTCCTGCCAGCTGGGGTGTGTGTCTGTAACACTTGCTGCTATGGTCCTGCCAGGTGGGGTGTGTGTCTGTAACACCTGCTGCTATGGTCCTGCCAGCGGGGGTGTGTGTCTGTAACACCTGTTGGTGTGGTCCTGCCAGCTGGGGTGTATGTCTGTAACGCCTGTTGGTATGGTTCTGCCAGCTGTCGTGTGTCTGTAACACCTGTTGGGATGGTTCTGCCAGCTGGGGTGTGTGTCTGTAACACCTGTTGGGATGGTTCTGCCAGCTGGGGATCGTGTCTGTAACGCCTGTTGGTATGGTTCTGCCAGCTGGGGTGTGTGTCTGTAACAGCTGCTGCTATGGTCCTGCCAGCTGGGGTGTGTGTCTGTAGCACCTGCTGCTATGGTCCTGCCAGCTGGGGTGTGTGTCTGTAACACCTGCTGCTATGGTCCTGCCAGGTGGGGTGTGTGTCTGTAACACCTGCTGCTATGGTCCTGCCAGCTGGGGTGTGTGTCTGTAACACCTGTTGGTGTGGTCCTGCCAGCTGGGGTGTGTGTCTGTAACGCCTGTTGGTATGGTTCTGCCAGCTGTCGTGTGTCTGTAACGCCTGTTGGTATGGTCCTGCCAGCTGGGGTGTTTGTCTGTAGCACCTGTTGGTATGGTTCTGCCAGCTGGGGTGTTTGTCTGTAGCACCTGTTGGTATGGTCCTGCCAGCTGGGGTGTGTGTCTGTAACACCTGCTGCTATGGTCCTGCCAGCTGGGGTGTGTGTCTGTAACTCCTGTTGGTATGGTCCTGCCAACAGGGGTGTGTGTCTGTAACACCTGTTGGGATGGTTCTGCCAGCTGTCGTGTGTGTCTGTAACACCTGTTGGGATGATTCTGCCAGCTGAGGTCTGTGTCTCTAACACCTACTGGTATGGTTCCCCCAGCTGGGGTGTGTGTCTGTAACACCTACTGGTGTGGTCCTGCCAGCTGGGGTGTGTGTCTGTAACACCTGTTGGGATGGTTCTGCCAGCTGTCGTGTGTCTGTAACACCTGTTGGGATGGTTCTGCCAGCTGAGGTGTGTGTCTGTAACACCTGTTGATATGGTTCTGCCAGCTGGGGTGTGTGTCTGTAACACCTACTGGTATGGTTCTGCCAGCTGGTGTGTGTGTCTGTAACACCTACTGGTGTGGTCCTGCCAGCTGGGGTGTGTGTCTGTAACACCTGTTGGGATGGTTCTGCCAGCTGTCGTGTTTCTGTAACACCTGTTGGGATGGTTCTGCCAGCTCGGGTGTGTATCTGTAACGCCTGTTGGTATGGTTCTGCCAGCTGGGGTGTGTGTCTTTAACTCCTGTTGGTATGGTCCTGCCAGCTGGGGTGTGTGTCTGTAACACCTGCTGCTATGGTCCTGCCAGCTCGGGTGTGTGTCTGTAACTCCTGTTGGTATGGTTCTGCCAGCTGGAGTGTGTGTCTGTAACTCCTGTTGGTATGGTTCTGCCAGCTGGGGTGTGTGTCTGTAACACCTGTTGGTATGGTTCTGCCAGCTGGGGTGTGTGTCTGTAACACCTGCTGCTATGGTCCTGCCAGCTGGGGTGTGTGTCTGTAACACCTGTTGGTATGGTTGTGCCAGCTAGGGTGTGTGTCTGTAACGCCTTTTGGTATGTTTCTGCCAGCTCGGGTGTGTGTCTGTAACGCCTGTTGGTAAGGTTCTGCCAGCTGGGGTGTGTGTCTGTAACACCTGCTGGTGTGGTCCTGCCAGCTGGGGTGTTTGTCTGTAACACCTGTTGGGATGCTTCTGCAAGCTGGTGTGTGTGTCTGTAACACCTGCTGGTGTGGTCCTGCCAGCTGGGGTGTGTGTCTGTAACACCTGTTGGGATGGTTCTGCCAGCTGTCGTGTGTCTGTAACACCTGTTGGGATGGTTCTGCCAGCTGGGGTGTGTGTCTGTAACGCCTGCTGGTGTGGTCCTGCCAGCTGGGGTGTGTGTCTGTAACACCTGCTGGTGCGGTCCTGCCAGCTGGGGTGTGTGTCTGTAACACCTGCTGGTGTGGTCCTGCCAGCTGGGGTGTGTGTCTGTAACGCCTGTTGGGATGGTTCTGCCAGCTGGTGTGTGTCTGTAACACCTGTTGGGATGGTTCTGCCAGCTGGGGTGTGTGTCTGTAACACCTGTTGGTATGGTTCTGCCAGCTGGGGTGTGTGTCTATAACACATGTTGGGATGGTTCTGCCAGCTGAGGTGTGTGTTTGTAACACCTGTTGGGATGGTTCTGCCAGCTGGGGTGTGTGTCTGTAACTCCTGTTTGTATGGTCCTGCAAGCTGGGGTGTGTGTCTGTAACGCCTGTTGGTATGGTTCTGCCAGCTGGGGTGTTTGTCTGCAACACCTGTTGGGATGGTTCTGCAAGCTGGGGTGTGTGTCTGTAACACCTGTTGGTATGGTTCTGCCAGCTGGGGTGTGTGTCTGTAACAGCAGCTGGTGTGGTCCTGCCAGCTGGGGTGTGTGTCTGTAACACCTGCTGGTGTGGTCCTGCCAGCTGGGGTGTGTGTCTGTAACACCTGTTGGGATGGTTCTGCCAGCTGTTGTGTGTCTGTAACACCTGTTGGGATGGTTCTGCCAGCTGGGGTGTGTGTCTGTAACACCTGTTTGTATGGTTCTGCCAGCTGTGGTGTGTGTCTATAACACCTGTTGGGATGGTTCTGCCAGCTGGGGTGTGT
Source organism: Lissotriton vulgaris (assembly GCF_964263255.1). Taxonomy (NCBI): domain Eukaryota; kingdom Metazoa; phylum Chordata; class Amphibia; order Caudata; family Salamandridae; genus Lissotriton; species Lissotriton vulgaris. The sequence continues at coordinate 267,061,710 of NC_141690.1, read as the reverse complement.
GTCTGTAACTCCTGTTGGTATGGTTCTGCCAGCTGGGGTGTGTGTCTGTAACACCTGTTGGGATGGTTCTGCCAGCTGTCGTGTGTCTGTAACACCTGTTGGTATGGTCCTGCCAGCTGGGGTGTGTGTCTGTAACAGCTGCTGCTATGGTCCTGCCAGCTGGGGTGTGTGTCTCTAGCACCTGCTGCTATGGTCCTGCCAGTTGGGGTGTGTGTCTGTAACACCTGCTGCTATGGTCCTGCCAGGTGGGGTGTGTGTCTGTAACACCTGCTGATATGGTCCTGCCAGCTGGGGTGTGTGTCTGTAACACCTGTTGGTGTGGTCCTGCCAGCTGGGGTGTGTGTCTGTAACGCCTGTTGGTATGGTTCTGCCAGCTGTCGTGTGTCTGTAACACCCGTTGGGATGGTTCTGCCAGCTGGGGTGTGTGTCTGTAACACCTGCTGCTATGGTCCTGCCAGCTGTCGTGTGTCTGTAACACCTGTTGGGATGGTTCTGCCAGCTGGGGTGTGTGTCTGTAACACCTACTGGTGTGGTCCTGCCAGCTGGGGTGTGTGTCTGTAACACCTGTTGGGATCGTTCTGCCAGCTGTCGTGTGTCTGTAACACCTGTTGGGATGGTTCTGCCAGCTGGGGTGTGTGTCTGTAACAGCTGCTGCTATGGTCCTGCCAGCTGGGGTGTGTGTCTGTAGCACCTGCTGCTATGGTCCTGCCAGCTGGGGTGTGTGTCTGTAACACCTGCTGCTATGGTCCTGCCAGCTGGGGTGTATGACTGTAACACCTGTTGGTGTGGTCCTGCCAGCTGGGGTGTGTGTCTGTAACGCCTGTTGGTATGGTTCTGCCAGCTGTCGTGTGCCTGTAACACCTGTTGGGATGGTTCTGCCAGCTGGGGAGTGTGTGTCTGTAACACCTGTTGGAATGGTTCTGCCAGCTGTCGTGTGTCTGTAACACCTGTTGGGATGGTTCTGCCAGCTGGGGTGTGTGTCTGTAACAGTTGCTGCTATGGTCCTGCCAGCTGGGGTGTGTGTCTGTAGCACCTGCTGCTATGGTCCTACCAGCTGGGGTGCGTGTCTGTAACACCTGTTGGTGTGGTCCTGCCAGCTGGGGTGTGTGTCTGTAACGCCTGTTGGTATGGTTCTGCCAGCTGTCGTGTGTCTGTAACACCTGTTGGGATGGTTCTGCCAGCTGTCGTGTGTCTGTAACACCTACTGGTATGGTTCTGCCAGCTGGTGTGTGTGTCTGTAACACCTACTGGTGTGGTCCTGCCAGCTGGGGTGTGTGTCTGTAACACCTGTTGGGATGGTTCTGCCAGCTGTCGTGTTTCTGTAACACCTGTTGGTATGGTTCTGCCAGCTCGGGTGTGTATCTGTAACGCCTGTTGGTATGGTTCTGCCAGCTGGGGTGTGTGTCTGTAACTCCTGTTGGTATGGTCCTGCCAGCTGGGGTGTGTGTCTGTAACACCTGCTGCTATGGTCCTGCCAGCTGGGGTGTGTGTCTGTAACTCCTGTTGGTATGGTTCTGCCAGCTGGAGTGTGTGTCTGTAACTCCTGTTGGTATGGTCCTGCCACCTGGGGTGTTTGTCTGTAACACCTGCTGCTATGGTTCTGCCAGCTGGGGTGTTTGTCTGTAACACCTGTTGGGATGGTTCTGCCAGCTGGGGTGTGTGTCTGTAACACCTGTTGGTATGGTTCTGCCTGCTGGGGTGTGTGTCTGTAACACCTGCTGCTATGGTCCTGCCAGCTGGGGTGTGTGTCTGTAACACCTGTTGGTATGGTTGTGCCAGCTAGGGTGTGTGTCTGTAACGCCTGTTGGTATGTTTCTGCCAGCTCGGGTGTGTGTCTGTAACGCCTGTTGGTAAGGTTCTGCCAGCTGGGGTGTGTGTCTGTAACACCTGCTGGTGTGGCCCTGCCAGCTGGGGTGTTTGTCTGTAACACCTGTTGGAATGGTTCTGCAAGCTGGTGTGTGTGTCTGTAACACCTGCTTGTGTGGTCCTGCCAGCTGGGGTGTGTGTCTGTAACACCTGTTGGGATGGTTCTGCCAGCTGTCGTGTGTCTGTAACACCTGTTGGGATGGTTCTGCCAGCTGGGGTGTGTGTCTGTAACGCCTGCTGGTGTGGTCCTGCCAGCTGGGGTGTGTGTCTGTAACACCTGCTGGTGCGGTCCTGCCAGCTGGGGTGTGTGTCTGTAACACCTGCTGGTGTGGTCCTGCCAGCTGGGATGTGTGTCTGTAACGCCTGTTGGGATGGTTCTGCCAGCTGGCGTGTGTCTGTAACACCTGTTGGGATGGTTCTGCCAGCTGGGGTGTGTGTCTGTAACACCTGTTGGTATGGTTCTGCCAGGTGGGGTGTGTGTCTATAACACATGTTGGGATGGTTCTGCCAGCTGAGGTGTGTGTTTGTAACACCTGTTGGGATGGTTCTGCCAGCTGGGGTGTGTGTCTGTAACTCCTGTTGGTATGGTCCTGCCAGCTGGGGTGTGTGTCTGTAACGCCTGTTGGTATGGTTCTGCCAGCTGGGGTGTTTGTCTGTAACACCTGTTGGGATGGTTCTGCAAGCTGGGGTGTGTGTCTGTAACACCTGTTGGTATGGTTCTGCCAGCTGGGGTGTGTGTCTGTAACAGCAGCTGGTGTGGTCCTGCCAGCTGGGGTGTGTGTCTGTAACACCTGCTGGTGTGGTCCTGCCAGTTGGGGTGTGTGTCTGTAGCACCTGCTGCTATGGTCCTGCCAGTTGGGGTGTGTGTCTGTAACACCTGCTGCTATGGTCCTGCCAGGTGGGGTGTGTGTCTGTAACACCTGCTGCTATGGTCCTGCCAGCTGGGGTGTGTGTCTGTAACACCTGTTGGTGTGGTCCTGCCAGCTGGGGTGTGTGTCTGTAACGCCTGTTGGTATGGTTCTGCCTGGTATGGTTCTGCCAGCTGTCGTGTGTCTGTAACACTTGTTGGGATGGTTCTGCCAGCTGGGGTGTGTGTCTGTAACACCTGCTGCTATGGTCCTGCCAGCTGTCGTGTGTCTGTAACACCTGTTGGGATGGTTCTGCCAGCTGGGGTGTGTGTCTGTAACACCTACTGGTGTGGTCCTGCCAGCTGGGGTGTGTGTCTGTAACACCTGTTGGGATTGGTCTGCCAGCTGTCGTGTGTGTCTGTAACACCTGTTGGGATGGTTCTGCCAGCTGGGGTGTGTGTCTGTAACACCTGTTGGTGTGGTCCTGCCAGCTGGGGTGTGTGTCTGTAACGCCTGTTGGTATGGTTCTGCCAGCTGTCGTGTGTCTGTAACACCTGTTGGGATGGTTCTGCCAGCTGGGGTGTGTGTCTGTAACACCTGCTGCTATGGTCCTGCCAGCTGTCGTGTGTCTGTAACACCTGTTGGGATGGTTCTGCCAGCTGGGGTGTGTGTCTGTAACACCTACTGGTGTGGTCCTGCCAGCTGGGGTGTGTGTCTGTAACACCTGTTGGGATGGTTCTGCCAGCTGAGGTGTGTGTCTGTAACACCTGTTGGGATGGTTCTGCCAGCTGGGGTGTGTGTCTGTAACTCCTGTTGGTATGGTTCTGCCAGCTGGGGTGTGTGTCTGTAACACCTGTTGGGATGGTTCTGCCAGCTGTCGTGTGTCTGTAACACCTGTTGGTATGGTCCTGCCAGCTGGGGTGTGTGTCTGTAACAGCTGCTGCTATGGTCCTGCCAGCTGGGGTGTGTGTCTGTAGCACCTGCTGCTATGGTCCTGCCAGTTGGGGTGTGTGTCTGTAACACCTGCTGCTATGGTCCTGCCAGCTGGGGTGTGTGTCTGTAACACCTGTTGGTGTAGTCCTGCCAGCTGGGGTGTGTGTCTGTAACGCCTGTTGGTATGGTTCTGCCAGCTGTCGTGTGTCTGTAACACCTGTTGGGATGGTTCTGCCAGCTGGGGTGTGTGTCTGTAACACCTGCTGCTATGGTCCTGCCAGCTGTTGTGTGTCTGTAACACCTGTTGGGATGGTTCTGCCAGCTGGGGTGTGTGTCTGTAACACCTACTGGTGTGGTCCTGCCAGCTGGGGTGTGTGTCTGTAACACCTGTTGGGATGGTTCTGCCAGCTGGGGTGTGTGTCTGTAACAGCTGCTGCTATGGTCCTGCCAGCTGGGGTGTGTGTCTGTAGCACCTGCTGCTATGGTCCTGCCAGGTGGGGTGTGTGTCTGTAACACCTTCTGCTATGGTCCTGCCAGCTGGGGTGTGTGTCTGTAACACCTGTTGGTGTGGTCCTGCCAGCTGGGGTGTGTGTCTGTAACGCCTGTTGGTATGGTTCTGCCAGCTGTCGTGTGCCTGTAACACCTGTTGGGATGGTTCTGCCAGCTGGGGAGTGTGTGTCTGTAACACCTGTTGGAATGGTTCTGCCAGCTGTCGTGTGTCTGTAACACCTGTTGGGATGGTTCTGCCAGCTGTCGTGTGTCTGTAACACCTGTTGGGATGGTTCTGCCAGCTGGGGTGTTTGTCTGTAACAACCTACTGGTGTGGTCCTGCCAGCTGGGGTGGGTGTCTGTAACACCTGTTGGGATGGTTCTGCCAGCTGTCGTGTGTCTGTAACACCTGTTGGGATGGTTCTGCCAGCTGGGGTGTGTGTCTGTAACAGCTGCTGCTATGGTCCTGCCAGCTGGGGTGTGTGTCTGTAACACCTGCTGCTATGGTCCTGCCAGGTGGGGTGTGTGTCTGTAACACCTGCTGCTATGGTCCTGCCAGCTGGGGTGTGTGTCTGTAACACCTGTTGATGTGGTCCTGCCAGCTGGGGTGTGTGTCTGTAACGCCTGTTGGTATGGTTCTGCCAGCTGTCGTGTGTTTGTAACACCTGTTGGGATGGTTCTGACAGCTGGGGTGTGTGTCTGTAACACCTGTTGGGATGGTTCTGCCAGCTGGGGATCGTGTCTGTAACGCCTGTTGGTATGGTTCTGCCAGCTGGGGTGTGTGTCTGTAACAGCTGCTGCTATGGTCCTGCCAGCTGGGGTGTGTGTCTGTAGCACCTGCTGCTATGGTCCTGCCAGCTGGGGTGTGTGTCTGTAACACCTGCTGCTATGGTCCTGCCAGGTGGGGTGTGTGTCTGTAACACCTGCTGCTATGGTCCTGCCAGCTGGGGTGTGGGTCTGTAACACCTGTTGGTGTGGTCCTGCCAGCTGGGGTGTGTGTCTGTAACGCCTGTTGGTATGGTTCTGCCAGCTGTCGTGTGTCTGTAACGCCTGTTGGTATGGTCCTGCCAGCTGGGGTGTTTGTCTGTAGCACCTGTTGGTATGGTTCTGCCAGCTGGGGTGTTTGTCTGTAGCACCTGTTGTTATGGTCCTGCCAGCTGGGGTGTGTGTCTGTAACACCTGCTGCTATGGTCCTGCCAGCTGGGGTGTGTGTCTGTAACTCCTGTTGGTATGGTCCTGCCAGCTGGGGTGTGTGTCTGTAACACCTACTGGTGTGGTCCTGCCAGCTGGGGTGTGTGTCTGTAACACCTGTTGGGATGGTTCTGCCAGCTGTCGTGTGTCTGTAACACCTGTTGGGATGGTTCTGCCAGCTGGGGTGTGTGTCTGTAACACCTACTGGTATGGTTCTGCCAGCTGGGGTGTGTGTCTGTAACACCTGTTGGTATGGTTCTGCCAGCTGGGGTGTGTGTCTGTAACACCTACTGGTGTGGTCCTGCCAGCTGGGGTGTGTGTCTGTAACACCTGTTGGGATGGTTCTGCCAGCTGTCGTGTGTCTGTAACACCTATTGGTATGGTTCTGCCAGCTGGGGTGTGTGTCTGTAACACCCACTGGTGTGGTCCTGCCAGCTGGGGGTGTGTGTCTGTAACACCTGTTGGGATGGTTCTGCCAGCTGTCGTGTGTCTGTAACACCTGTTGGGATGGTTCTGCCAGCTGAGGTGTGTGTCTGTAACACCTGTTGATATGGTTCTGCCAGCTGGGGTGTGTGTCTGTAACACCTACTGGTATGGTTCTGCCAGCTGGTGTGTGTGTCTGTAACACCTACTGGTCTGGTCCTGCCAGCTGGTGTGTGTGTCTGTAACACCTGTTGGGGTGGTTCTGCCAGCTGCCGTGTGTCTGTAACACCTGTTGGGATGGTTCTGCCAGCTCGGGTGTGTAACTGTAACGCCTGTTGGTATGGTTCTGCCAGCTGGGGTGTGTGTCTGTAACTCCTGTTGGTATGGTCCTGCCAGCTGGGGGGTGTGTCTGTAACACCTGCTGCTATGGTCCTGCCAGCTGTACACCTGATGGGATGGTTCTGCCAGCTGTCGTGTGTCTGTAACACCTGTTGGGATGGTTCTGCCAGCTGGGGTGTGTGTCTGTAACAGCTGCTGCTATGGTCCTGCCAGCTGGGGTGTGTGTCTTTAACACCTGCTGCTATGGTCCTGCCAGGTGGGGTGTGTGTCTGTAACACCTGCTGCTATGGTCCTGCCAGCTGGGGTGTGTGTCTGTAACACCTGTTGATGTGGTCCTGCCAGCTGGGGTGTGTGTCTGTAACGCCTGTTGGTATGGTTCTGCCAGCTGTCGTGTGTTTGTAACACCTGTTGGGATGGTTCTGCCAGCTGGGGTGTGTGTCTGTAACACCTGTTGGGATGGTTCTGCCAGCTGGGGATCGTGTCTGTAACGCCTGTTGGTATGGTTCTGCCAGCTGGGGTGTGTGTCTGTAACAGCTGCTGCTATGGTCCTGCCAGCTGGGGTGTGTGTCTGTAGCACCTGCTGCTATGGTCCTGCCAGCTGGGGTGTGTGTCTGTAACACCTGCTGCTATGGTCCTGCCAGGTGGGGTGTGTGTCTGTAACACCTGCTGCTATGGTCCTGCCAGCTGGGGTGTGGGTCTGTAACACCTGTTGGTGTGGTCCTGCCAGCTGGGGTGTGTGTCTGTAACGCCTGTTGGTATGGTTCTGCCAGCTGTCGTGTGTCTGTAACGCCTGTTGGTATGGTCCTGCCAGCTGGGGTGTTTGTCTGTAGCACCTGTTGGTATGGTTCTGCCAGCTGGGGTGTTTGTCTGTAGCACCTGTTGTTATGGTCCTGCCAGCTGGGGTGTGTGTCTGTAACACCTGCTGCTATGGTCCTGCCAGCTGGGGTGTGTGTCTGTAACTCCTGTTGGTATGGTCCTGCCAGCTGGGGTGTGTGTCTGTAACACCTACTGGTGTGGTCCTGCCAGCTGGGGTGTGTGTCTGTAACACCTGTTGGGATGGTTCTGCCAGCTGCCGTGTGTCTGTAACACCTGTTGGGATGGTTCTGCCAGCTGGGGTGTGTGTCTGTAACACCTACTGGTATGGTTCTGCCAGCTGGGGTGTGTGTCTGTAACACCTGTTGGTATGGTTCTGCCAGCTGGGGTGTGTGTCTGTAACACCTACTGGTGTGGTCCTGCCAGCTGGGGTGTGTGTCTGTAACACCTGTTGGGATGGTTCTGCCAGCTGTCGTGTGTCTGTAACACCTGTTGGGGTGGTTCTGCCAGCTGGGGTGTGTGTCTGTAACACCTATTGGTATGGTTCTGCCAGCTGGGGTGTGTGTCTGTAACACCTACTGGTGTGGTCCTGCCAGCTGGGGGTGTGTGTCTGTAACACCTGTTGGGATGGTTCTGCCAGCTGTCGTGTGTCTGTAACACCTGTTGGGATGGTTCTGCCAGCTGAGGTGTGTGTCTGTAACACCTGTTGATATGGTTCTGCCAGCTGGGGTATGTGTCTGTAACACCTACTGGTATGGTTCTGCCAGCTGGTGTGTGTGTCTGTAACACCTACTGGTCTGGTCCTGCCAGCTGGTGTGTGTGTCTGTAACACCTGTTGGGGTGGTTCTGCCAGCTGTCGTGTGTCTGTAACACCTGTTGGGATGGTTCTGCCAGCTCGGGTGTGTAACTGTAATGCCTGTCGGTATGGTTCTGCCAGCTGGGGTGTGTGTCTGTGACTCCTGTTGGTATGGTCCTGCCAGCTGGGGGGTGTGTCTGTAACACCTGCTGCTATGGTTCTGCCAGCTGGGGTGTGTGTCTGTTACTCCTGTTGGTATGGTTCTGCCAGCTGGAGTGTGTGTCTGTAACTCCTGTTGGTATGGTCCTGCCAGCTGGGGTGTTTGTCTGTAACACCTGCTGCTATGGTTCTGTCAGCTGGGGTGTTTGTCTGTAACACCTGTTGGGATGGTTCTGCCAGCTGGGGTGTATGTCTGTAACACCTGTTGGTATGGTTCTGCCAGCTGGGGTGTGTGTCTGTAACACCTGCTGGTGTGGTCCTGCCAGCTGAGGTGTGTGTCTGTAACACCTACTGGTGTGGTCCTGCCAGCTGGGGTGTGTGTCTGTAACACCTGTTGGGATGGTTCTGCCAGCTGTCGTGTGTCTGTAACACCTGTTGGGATGGTTCTGCCAGCTGGGGTGTGTGTCTGTAACACCTGTTGGTATGGTTCTGCCAGCTGGGGTGTGTGTCTGTAACACCTGCTGCTATGGTCCTGCCAGCTGGTGTGTGTGTCTGTAACACCTGTTGGTATGGTTGTGCCAGCTAGGGTGTGTGTCTGTAACGCCTGTTGGTATGTTTCTGCCAGCTCGGGTGTGTGTCTGTAACGTCTGTTGGTAAGGTTCTGCCTGCTGGGGTGTGTGTCTGAAACACCTGCTGGTGTGGTCCTGCCAGCTGGGTTGTGTGTCTGTAACACCTGCTGGTGTGGTCCTGCCAGCTGGGGTGTGTGTCTGTAACACCTGTTGGGATGGTTCTGCCAGCTGTCGGGTGACTGTAACACCTGTTGGGATGGTTCTGCCAGCTGGGGTGTGTGTCTGTAACGCCTGCTGGTGTGGTCCTGCCAGCTGGGGTGTGTGTCTGTAACACCTGCTGGTGCGGTCCTTCCAGCTGGGGTGTGTGTCTGTAACACCTGCTGGTGTGGTCCTGCCAGCTGGGGTGTGTGTCTGTAACGCCTGTTGGGATGGTTCTGCCAGCTGGCGTGTGTCTGTAACACCTGTTGGGATGGTTCTGCCAGCTGGGCTGTGTGTCTGTAACACCTGTTGGTATGGTTCTGCCAGCTGGGGTGTGTGTCTATAACACATGTTGGGATGGTTCTGCCAGCTGAGGTGTGTGTTTGTAACACCTGTTGGGATGGTTCTGCCAGCTGGGGTGTGTGTCTGTAACACCTGCTGCTATGGTCCTGCCAGGTGGGGTGTGTGTCTGTAACACCTGCTGCTATGGTCCTGCCAGCTGGGGTGTGTGTCTGTAACACCTGTTGATGTGGTCCTGCCAGCTGGGGTGTGTGTCTGTAACGCCTGTTGGTATGGTTCTGCCAGCTGTCGTGTGTTTGTAACACCTGTTGGGATGGTTCTTCCAGCTGGGGTGTGTGTCTGTAACACCTGTTGGGATGGTTCTGCCAGCTGGGGATCGTGTCTGTAACGCCTGTTGGTATGGTTCTGCCAGCTGGGGTGTGTGTCTGTAACAGCTGCTGCTATGGTCCTGCCAGCTGGGGTATGTGTCTGTAGCACCTGCTGCTATGGTCCTGCCAGCTGGGGTGTGTGTCTGTAACACCTGCTGCTATGGTCCTGCCAGGTGGGGTGTGTGTCTGTAACACCTGCTGCTATGGTCCTGCCAGCTGGGGTGTGGGTCTGTAACACCTGTTGGTGTGGTCCTGCCAGCTGGGGTGTGTGTCTGTAACGCCTGTTGGTATGGTTCTGCCAGCTGTCGTGTGTCTGTAACGCCTGTTGGTATGGTCCTGCCAGCTGGGGTGTTTGTCTGTAGCACCTGTTGGTATGGTTCTGCCAGCTGGGGTGTTTGTCTGTAGCACCTGTTGTTATGGTCCTGCCAGCTGAGGTGTTTGTCTGTAACACCTGCTGCTATGGTCCTGCCAGCTGGGGTGTGTGTCTGTAACTCCTGTTGGTATGGTCCTGCCAGCTGGGGTGTGTGTCTGTAACACCTACTGGTGTGGTCCTGCCAGCTGGGGTGTGTGTCTGTAACACCTGTTGGGATGGTTCTGCCAGCTGTCGTGTGTCTGTAACACCTGTTGGGATGGTTCTGCCAGCTGGGGTGTGTGTCTGTAACACCTACTGGTATGGTTCTGCCAGCTGGGGTGTGTGTCTGTAACACTTGTTGGTATGGTTCTGCCAGCTGGGGTGTGTGTCTGTAACACCTACTGGTGTGGTCCTGCCAGCTGGGGTGTGTGTCTGTAACACCTGTTGGGATGGTTCTGCCAGCTGTCGTGTGTCTGTAACACCTATTGGTATGGTTCTGCCAGCTGGGGTGTGTGTCTGTAACACCCACTGGTGTGGTCCTGCCAGCTGGGGGTGGGTGTCTGTAACACCTGTTGGGATGGTTCTGCCAGCTGTCGTGTGTCTGTAACACCTGTTGGGATGGTTCTGCCAGCTGAGGTGTGTGTCTGTAACACCTGTTGATATGGTTCTGCCAGCTGGGGTGTGTGTCTGTAACACCTACTGGTATGGTTCTGCCAGCTGGTGTGTGTGTCTGTAACACCTTCTGGTCTGGTCCTGCCAGCTGGTGTGTGTGTCTGTAACACCTGTTGGGGTGGTTCTGCCAGCTGCCGTGTGTCTGTAACACCTGTTGGGATGGTTCTGCCAGCTCGGGTGTGTAACTGTAACGCCTGTTGGTATGGTTCTGCCAGCTGGGGTGTGTGTCTGTAACTCCTGTTGGTATGGTCCTGGCAGCTGGGGGGTGTGTCTGTAACACCTGCTGCTATGGTCCTGCCAGCTGTACACCTGTTGGGATGGTTCTGCCAGCTGTCGTGTGTCTGTAACACCTGTTGGGATGGTTCTGCCAGCTGGGGTGTGTGTCTGTAACAGCTGCTGCTATGGTCCTGCCAGCTGGGGTGTGTGTCTGTAACACCTGCTGCTATGGTCCTGCCAGGTGGGGTGTGTGTCTGTAACACCTGCTGCTATGGTCCTGCCAGCTGGGGTGTGTGTCTGTAACACCTGTTGATGTGGTCCTGCCAGCTGGGGTGTGTGTCTGTAACGCCTGTTGGTATGGTTCTGCCAGCTGTCGTGTGTTTGTAACACCTGTTGGGATGGTTCTGCCAGCTGGGGTGTGTGTCTGTAACACCTGTTGGGATGGTTCTGCCAGCTGGGGATCGTGTCTGTAACGCCTGTTGGTATGGTTCTGCCAGCTGGGGTGTGTGTCTGTAACAGCTGCTGCTATGGTCCTGCCAGCTGGGGTGTGTGTCTGTAGCACCTGCTGCTATGGTCCTGCCAGCTGGGGTGTGTGTCTGTAACACCTGCTGCTATGGTCCTGCCAGGTGGGGTGTGTGTCTGTAACACCTGCTGCTATGGTCCTGCCAGCTGGGGTGTGGGTCTGTAACACCTGTTGGTGTGGTCCTGCCAGCTGGGGTGTGTGTCTGTAACGCCTGTTGGTATGGTTCTGCCAGCTGTCGTGTGTCTGTAACGCCTGTTGGTATGGTCCTGCCAGCTGGGGTGTTTGTCTGTAGCACCTGTTGGTATGGTTCTGCCAGCTGGGGTGTTTGTCTGTAGCACCTGTTGTTATGGTCCTGCCAGCTGGGGTGTGTGTCTGTAACACCTGCTGCTATGGTCCTGCCAGCTGGGGTGTGTGTCTGTAACTCCTGTTGGTATGGTCCTGCCAGCTGGGGTGTGTGTCTGTAACACCTACTGGTGTGGTCCTGCCAGCTGGGGTGTGTGTCTGTAACACCTGTTGGGATGGTTCTGCCAGCTGTCGTGTGTCTGTAACACCTGTTGGGATGGTTCTGCCAGCTGGGGTGTGTGTCTGTAACACCTACTGGTATGGTTCTGCCAGCTGGGGTGTGTGTCTGTAACACCTGTTGGTATGGTTCTGCCAGCTGGGGTGTGTGTCTGTAACACCTACTGGTGTGGTCCTGCCAGCTGGGGTGTGTGTCTGTAACACCTGTTGGGATGGTTCTGCCAGCTGTCGTGTGTCTGTAACACCTGTTGGGGTGGTTCTGCCAGCTGGGGTGTGTGTCTGTAACACCTATTGGTATGGTTCTGCCAGCTGGGGTGTGTGTCTGTAACACCTACTGGTGTGGTCCTGCCAGCTGGGGGTGTGTGTCTGTAACACCTGTTGGGATGGTTCTGCCAGCTGTCGTGTGTCTGTAACACCTGTTGGGATGGTTCTGCCAGCTGAGGTGTGTGTCTGTAACACCTGTTGATATGGTTCTGCCAGCTGGGGTGTGTGTCTGTAACACCTACTGGTATGGTTCTGCCAGCTGGTGTGTGTGTCTGTAACACCTACTGGTCTGGTCCTGCCAGCTGGTGTGTGTGTCTGTAACACCTGTTGGGGTGGTTCTGCCAGCTGTCGTGTGTCTGTAACACCTGTTGGGATGGTTCTGCCAGCTCGGGTGTGTAACTGTAATGCCTGTCGGTATGGTTCTGCCAGCTGGGGTGTGTGTCTGTGACTCCTGTTGGTATGGTCCTGCCAGCTGGGGGGTGTGTCTGTAACACCTGCTGCTATGGTTCTGCCAGCTGGGGTGTGTGTCTGTTACTCCTGTTGGTATGGTTCTGCCAGCTGGAGTGTGTGTCTGTAACTCCTGTTGGTATGGTCCTGCCAGCTGGGGTGTTTGTCTGTAACACCTGCTGCTATGGTTCTGTCAGCTGGGGTGTTTGTCTGTAACACCTGTTGGGATGGTTCTGCCAGCTGGGGTGTATGTCTGTAACAACTGTTGGTATGGTTCTGCCAGCTGGGGTGTGTGTCTGTAACACCTGCTGGTGTGGTCCTGCCAGCTGGGGTGTGTGTCTGTAACACCTACTGGTGTGGTCCTGCCAGCTGGGGTGTGTGTCTGTAACACCTGTTGGGATGGTTCTGCCAGCTGTCGTGTGTCTGTAACACCTGTTGGGATGGTTCTGCCAGCTGGGGTGTGTGTCTGTAACACCTGTTGGTATGGTTCTGCCAGCTGGGGTGTGTGTCTGTAACACCTGCTGCTATGGTCCTGCCAGCTGGTGTGTGTGTCTGTAACACCTGTTGGTATGGTTGTGCCAGCTAGGGTGTGTGTCTGTAACGCCTGTTGGTATGTTTCTGCCAGCTCGGGTGTGTGTCTGTAACGTCTGTTGGTAAGGTTCTGCCTGCTGGGGTGTGTGTCTGAAACACCTCCTGGTGTGGTCCTGCCAGCTGGGTTGTGTGTCTGTAACACCTGCTGGTGTGGTCCTGCCAGCTGGGGTGTGTGTCTGTAACACCTGTTGGGATGGTTCTGCCAGCTGTCGGGTGACTGTAACACCTGTTGGGATGGTTCTGCCAGCTGGGGTGTGTGTCTGTAACGCCTGCTGGTGTGGTCCTGCCAGCTGGGGTGTGTGTCTGTAACACCTGCTGGTGCGGTCCTTCCAGCTGGGGTGTGTGTCTGTAACACCTGCTGGTGTGGTCCTGCCAGCTGGGGTGTGTGTCTGTAACGCCTGTTGGGATGGTTCTGCCAGCTGGGCTGTGTGTCTGTAACACCTGTTGGTATGGTTCTGCCAGCTGGGGTGTGTGTCTATAACACATGTTGGGATGGTTCTGCCAGCTGAGGTGTGTGTTTGTAACACCTGTTGGGATGGTTCTGCCAGCTGGGGTGTGTGTCTGTAACGCCTGTTGGTATGGTTCTGCCAGCTGGGGTGTTTGTCTGTAACACCTGTTGGGATGGTTCTGCAAGCTGGGGTGTGTGTCTGTAACACCTGTTGGTATGGTTCTGCCAGCTGGGGTGTGTGTCTGTAACACCAGCTGGTGTGGTCCTGCCAGCTGGGGTGTGTGTCTGTAACACCTGCTGGTGTCGTCCTGCCAGCTGGGGTGTGTGTCTGTAACACCTGTTGGGATGGTTCTGCCATCTGTTGTGTGTCTGTAACACCTGTTGGGATGGTTCTGCCAGCTGGGGTGTGTGTCTGTAACACCTGTTTGTATGGTTCTGCCAGCTGTGGTGTGTGTCTATAACACCTGTTGGTATGGTTCTGCCAGCTGAGGTGTGTGTCTGTAACACCTGTTGGGATGGTTCTGCCAGCTGGGGTGTGTGTCTGTAACTCCTGTTGGTATGGTCCTGCCAGCTGGGGATTGTGTCTGTAACGCCTGTTGGTATGGTTCTGCCAGCTGGGGTGTTTGTCTCTAACACCTGTTGGGATGGTTCTGCCAGCTGGGGTGTGTGTCTGTAACATCTGTTGGTATGGTTCTACCAGCTGGGGTGTGTGTCTGTAACACCTTCTGGTGTGGTCCTGCCAGCTGGGGTGTGTGTCTCTAACACCTGCTGGTGTGGTGCTGCCAGCTGGGGGGTGTGTCTGTAACACCTGTTGGGATGGTTCTGCCAGCTGTCGTGTGTCTGTAACACCTGTTGGGATGGTCCTGCCAGCTGGGGTGTGTGTCTGTAACGCCTGTTGGGATGGTTCTGCCAGCTGGGGTGTGTGTCTGTAACTCCTGTTATTATGGTCCTGCCAGGTGGGGTGTGTGTCTGTAACAGCTGCTGCTATGGTCCTGCCAGCTGGGGTGTGTGTCTGTAGCACCTGCTGCTATGGTCCTGCCAGTTGGGGTGTGTGTCTGTAACACCTGCTGCTATGGTCCTGCCAGCTGGGGTGTGTGTCTGTAACACCTGTTGGTGTAGTCCTGCCAGCTGGGGTGTGTGTCTGTAACGCCTGTTGGTATGGTTCTGCCAGCTGTCGTGTGTCTGTAACACCTGTTGGGATGGTTCTGCCAGCTGGGGTGTGTGTCTGTAACACCTGCTGCTATGGTCCTGCCAGCTGTTGTGTGTCTGTAACACCTGTTGGGATGGTTCTGCCAGCTGGGGTGTGTGTCTGTAACACCTACTGGTGTGGTCCTGCCAGCTGGGGTGTGTGTCTGTAACACCTGTTGGGATGGTTCTGCCAGCTGGGGTGTGTGTCTGTAACAGCTGCTGCTATGGTCCTGCCAGCTGGGGTGTGTGTCTGTAGCACCTGCTGCTATGGTCCTGCCAGGTGGGGTGTGTGTCTGTAACACCTTCTGCTATGGTCCTGCCAGCTGGGGTGTGTGTCTGTAACACCTGTTGGTGTGGTCCTGCCAGCTGGGGTGTGTGTCTGTAACGCCTGTTGGTATGGTTCTGCCAGCTGTCGTGTGCCTGTAACACCTGTTGGGATGGTTCTGCCAGCTGGGGAGTGTGTGTCTGTAACACCTGTTGGAATGGTTCTGCCAGCTGTCGTGTGTCTGTAACACCTGTTGGGATGGTTCTGCCAGCTGTCGTGTGTCTGTAACACCTGTTGGGATGGTTCTGCCAGCTGGGGTGTTTGTCTGTAACAACCTACTGGTGTGGTCCTGCCAGCTGGGGTGGGTGTCTGTAACACCTGTTGGGATGGTTCTGCCAGCTGTCGTGTGTCTGTAACACCTGTTGGGATGGTTCTGCCAGCTGGGGTGTGTGTCTGTAACAGCTGCTGCTATGGTCCTGCCAGCTGGGGTGTGTGTCTGTAACACCTGCTGCTATGGTCCTGCCAGGTGGGGTGTGTGTCTGTAACACCTGCTGCTATGGTCCTGCCAGCTGGGGTGTGTGTCTGTAACACCTGTTGATGTGGTCCTGCCAGCTGGGGTGTGTGTCTGTAACGCCTGTTGGTATGGTTCTGCCAGCTGTCGTGTGTTTGTAACACCTGTTGGGATGGTTCTGACAGCTGGGGTGTGTGTCTGTAACACCTGTTGGGATGGTTCTGCCAGCTGGGGATCGTGTCTGTAACGCCTGTTGGTATGGTTCTGCCAGCTGGGGTGTGTGTCTGTAACAGCTGCTGCTATGGTCCTGCCAGCTGGGGTGTGTGTCTGTAGCACCTGCTGCTATGGTCCTGCCAGCTGGGGTGTGTGTCTGTAACACCTGCTGCTATGGTCCTGCCAGGTGGGGTGTGTGTCTGTAACACCTGCTGCTATGGTCCTGCCAGCTGGGGTGTGGGTCTGTAACACCTGTTGGTGTGGTCCTGCCAGCTGGGGTGTGTGTCTGTAACGCCTGTTGGTATGGTTCTGCCAGCTGTCGTGTGTCTGTAACGCCTGTTGGTATGGTCCTGCCAGCTGGGGTGTTTGTCTGTAGCACCTGTTGGTATGGTTCTGCCAGCTGGGGTGTTTGTCTGTAGCACCTGTTGTTATGGTCCTGCCAGCTGGGGTGTGTGTCTGTAACACCTGCTGCTATGGTCCTGCCAGCTGGGGTGTGTGTCTGTAACTCCTGTTGGTATGGTCCTGCCAGCTGGGGTGTGTGTCTGTAACACCTACTGGTGTGGTCCTGCCAGCTGGGGTGTGTGTCTGTAACACCTGTTGGGATGGTTCTGCCAGCTGTCGTGTGTCTGTAACACCTGTTGGGATGGTTCTGCCAGCTGGGGTGTGTGTCTGTAACACCTACTGGTATGGTTCTGCCAGCTGGGGTGTGTGTCTGTAACACCTGTTTGTATGGTTCTGCCAGCTGGGGTGTGTGTCTGTAACACCTACTGGTGTGGTCCTGCCAGCTGGGGTGTGTGTCTGTAACACCTGTTGGGATGGTTCTGCCAGCTGTCGTGTGTCTGTAACACCTATTGGTATGGTTCTGCCAGCTGGGGTGTGTGTCTGTAACACCCACTGGTGTGGTCCTGCCAGCTGGGGGTGTGTGTCTGTAACACCTGTTGGGATGGTTCTGCCAGCTGTCGTGTGTCTGTAACACCTGTTGGGATGGTTCTGCCAGCTGAGGTGTGTGTCTGTAACACCTGTTGATATGGTTCTGCCAGCTGGGGTGTGTGTCTGTAACACCTACTGGTATGGTTCTGCCAGCTGGTGTGTGTGTCTGTAACACCTACTGGTCTGGTCCTGCCAGCTGGTGTGTGTGTCTGTAACACCTGTTGGGGTGGTTCTGCCAGCTGCCGTGTGTCTGTAACACCTGTTGGGATGGTTCTGCCAGCTCGGGTGTGTAACTGTAACGCCTGTTGGTATGGTTCTGCCAGCTGGGGTGTGTGTCTGTAACTCCTGTTGGTATGGTCCTGCCAGCTGGGGGGTGTGTCTGTAACACCTGCTGCTATGGTCCTGCCAGCTGTACACCTGATGGGATGGTTCTGCCAGCTGTCGTGTGTCTGTAACACCTGTTGGGATGGTTCTGCCAGCTGGGGTGTGTGTCTGTAACAGCTGCTGCTATGGTCCTGCCAGCTGGGGTGTGTGTCTTTAACACCTGCTGCTATGGTCCTGCCAGGTGGGGTGTGTGTCTGTAACACCTGCTGCTATGGTCCTGCCAGCTGGGGTGTGTGTCTGTAACACCTGTTGATGTGGTCCTGCCAGCTGGGGTGTGTGTCTGTAACGCCTGTTGGTATGGTTCTGCCAGCTGTCGTGTGTTTGTAACACCTGTTGGGATGGTTCTGCCAGCTGGGGTGTGTGTCTGTAACACCTGTTGGGATGGTTCTGCCAGCTGGGGATCGTGTCTGTAACGCCTGTTGGTATGGTTCTGCCAGCTGGGGTGTGTGTCTGTAACAGCTGCTGCTATGGTCCTGCCAGCTGGGGTGTGTGTCTGTAGCACCTGCTGCTATGGTCCTGCCAGCTGGGGTGTGTGTCTGTAACACCTGCTGCTATGGTCCTGCCAGGTGGGGTGTGTGTCTGTAACACCTGCTGCTATGGTCCTGCCAGCTGGGGTGTGGGTCTGTAACACCTGTTGGTGTGGTCCTGCCAGCTGGGGTGTGTGTCTGTAACGCCTGTTGGTATGGTTCTGCCAGCTGTCGTGTGTCTGTAACGCCTGTTGGTATGGTCCTGCCAGCTGGGGTGTTTGTCTGTAGCACCTGTTGGTATGGTTCTGCCAGCTGGGGTGTTTGTCTGTAGCACCTGTTGTTATGGTCCTGCCAGCTGGGGTGTGTGTCTGTAACACCTGCTGCTATGGTCCTGCCAGCTGGGGTGTGTGTCTGTAACTCCTGTTGGTATGGTCCTGCCAGCTGGGGTGTGTGTCTGTAACACCTACTGGTGTGGTCCTGCCAGCTGGGGTGTGTGTCTGTAACACCTGTTGGGATGGTTCTGCCAGCTGCCGTGTGTCTGTAACACCTGTTGGGATGGTTCTGCCAGCTGGGGTGTGTGTCTGTAACACCTACTGGTATGGTTCTGCCAGCTGGGGTGTGTGTCTGTAACACCTGTTGGTATGGTTCTGCCAGCTGGGGTGTGTGTCTGTAACACCTACTGGTGTGGTCCTGCCAGCTGGGGTGTGTGTCTGTAACACCTGTTGGGATGGTTCTGCCAGCTGTCGTGTGTCTGTAACACCTGTTGGGGTGGTTCTGCCAGCTGGGGTGTGTGTCTGTAACACCTATTGGTATGGTTCTGCCAGCTGGGGTGTGTGTCTGTAACACCTACTGGTGTGGTCCTGCCAGCTGGGGGTGTGTGTCTGTAACACCTGTTGGGATGGTTCTGCCAGCTGTCGTGTGTCTGTAACACCTGTTGGGATGGTTCTGCCAGCTGAGGTGTGTGTCTGTAACACCTGTTGATATGGTTCTGCCAGCTGGGGTATGTGTCTGTAACACCTACTGGTATGGTTCTGCCAGCTGGTGTGTGTGTCTGTAACACCTACTGGTCTGGTCCTGCCAGCTGGTGTGTGTGTCTGTAACACCTGTTGGGGTGGTTCTGCCAGCTGTCGTGTGTCTGTAACACCTGTTGGGATGGTTCTGCCAGCTCGGGTGTGTAACTGTAATGCCTGTCGGTATGGTTCTGCCAGCTGGGGTGTGTGTCTGTGACTCCTGTTGGTATGGTCCTGCCAGCTGGGGGGTGTGTCTGTAACACCTGCTGCTATGGTTCTGCCAGCTGGGGTGTGTGTCTGTTACTCCTGTTGGTATGGTTCTGCCAGCTGGAGTGTGTGTCTGTAACTCCTGTTGGTATGGTCCTGCCAGCTGGGGTGTTTGTCTGTAACACCTGCTGCTATGGTTCTGTCAGCTGGGGTGTTTGTCTGTAACACCTGTTGGGATGGTTCTGCCAGCTGGGGTGTATGTCTGTAACACCTGTTGGTATGGTTCTGCCAGCTGGGGTGTGTGTCTGTAACACCTGCTGGTGTGGTCCTGCCAGCTGAGGTGTGTGTCTGTAACACCTACTGGTGTGGTCCTGCCAGCTGGGGTGTGTGTCTGTAACACCTGTTGGGATGGTTCTGCCAGCTGTCGTGTGTCTGTAACACCTGTTGGGATGGTTCTGCCAGCTGGGGTGTGTGTCTGTAACACCTGTTGGTATGGTTCTGCCAGCTGGGGTGTGTGTCTGTAACACCTGCTGCTATGGTCCTGCCAGCTGGTGTGTGTGTCTGTAACACCTGTTGGTATGGTTGTGCCAGCTAGGGTGTGTGTCTGTAACGCCTGTTGGTATGTTTCTGCCAGCTCGGGTGTGTGTCTGTAACGTCTGTTGGTAAGGTTCTGCCTGCTGGGGTGTGTGTCTGAAACACCTGCTGGTGTGGTCCTGCCAGCTGGGTTGTGTGTCTGTAACACCTGCTGGTGTGGTCCTGCCAGCTGGGGTGTGTGTCTGTAACACCTGTTGGGATGGTTCTGCCAGCTGTCGGGTGACTGTAACACCTGTTGGGATGGTTCTGCCAGCTGGGGTGTGTGTCTGTAACGCCTGCTGGTGTGGTCCTGCCAGCTGGGGTGTGTGTCTGTAACACCTGCTGGTGCGGTCCTTCCAGCTGGGGTGTGTGTCTGTAACACCTGCTGGTGTGGTCCTGCCAGCTGGGGTGTGTGTCTGTAACGCCTGTTGGGATGGTTCTGCCAGCTGGCGTGTGTCTGTAACACCTGTTGGGATGGTTCTGCCAGCTGGGCTGTGTGTCTGTAACACCTGTTGGTATGGTTCTGCCAGCTGGGGTGTGTGTCTATAACACATGTTGGGATGGTTCTGCCAGCTGAGGTGTGTGTTTGTAACACCTGTTGGGATGGTTCTGCCAGCTGGGGTGTGTGTCTGTAACACCTGCTGCTATGGTCCTGCCAGGTGGGGTGTGTGTCTGTAACACCTGCTGCTATGGTCCTGCCAGCTGGGGTGTGTGTCTGTAACACCTGTTGATGTGGTCCTGCCAGCTGGGGTGTGTGTCTGTAACGCCTGTTGGTATGGTTCTGCCAGCTGTCGTGTGTTTGTAACACCTGTTGGGATGGTTCTTCCAGCTGGGGTGTGTGTCTGTAACACCTGTTGGGATGGTTCTGCCAGCTGGGGATCGTGTCTGTAACGCCTGTTGGTATGGTTCTGCCAGCTGGGGTGTGTGTCTGTAACAGCTGCTGCTATGGTCCTGCCAGCTGGGGTATGTGTCTGTAGCACCTGCTGCTATGGTCCTGCCAGCTGGGGTGTGTGTCTGTAACACCTGCTGCTATGGTCCTGCCAGGTGGGGTGTGTGTCTGTAACACCTGCTGCTATGGTCCTGCCAGCTGGGGTGTGGGTCTGTAACACCTGTTGGTGTGGTCCTGCCAGCTGGGGTGTGTGTCTGTAACGCCTGTTGGTATGGTTCTGCCAGCTGTCGTGTGTCTGTAACGCCTGTTGGTATGGTCCTGCCAGCTGGGGTGTTTGTCTGTAGCACCTGTTGGTATGGTTCTGCCAGCTGGGGTGTTTGTCTGTAGCACCTGTTGTTATGGTCCTGCCAGCTGGGGTGTGTGTCTGTAACACCTGCTGCTATGGTCCTGCCAGCTGGGGTGTGTGTCTGTAACTCCTGTTGGTATGGTCCTGCCAGCTGGGGTGTGTGTCTGTAACACCTACTGGTGTGGTCCTGCCAGCTGGGGTGTGTGTCTGTAACACCTGTTGGGATGGTTCTGCCAGCTGTCGTGTGTCTGTAACACCTGTTGGGATGGTTCTGCCAGCTGGGGTGTGTGTCTGTAACACCTACTGGTATGGTTCTGCCAGCTGGGGTGTGTGTCTGTAACACTTGTTGGTATGGTTCTGCCAGCTGGGGTGTGTGTCTGTAACACCTACTGGTGTGGTCCTGCCAGCTGGGGTGTGTGTCTGTAACACCTGTTGGGATGGTTCTGCCAGCTGTCGTGTGTCTGTAACACCTATTGGTATGGTTCTGCCAGCTGGGGTGTGTGTCTGTAACACCCACTGGTGTGGTCCTGCCAGCTGGGGGTGGGTGTCTGTAACACCTGTTGGGATGGTTCTGCCAGCTGTCGTGTGTCTGTAACACCTGTTGGGATGGTTCTGCCAGCTGAGGTGTGTGTCTGTAACACCTGTTGATATGGTTCTGCCAGCTGGGGTGTGTGTCTGTAACACCTACTGGTATGGTTCTGCCAGCTGGTGTGTGTGTCTGTAACACCTTCTGGTCTGGTCCTGCCAGCTGGTGTGTGTGTCTGTAACACCTGTTGGGGTGGTTCTGCCAGCTGCCGTGTGTCTGTAACACCTGTTGGGATGGTTCTGCCAGCTCGGGTGTGTAACTGTAACGCCTGTTGGTATGGTTCTGCCAGCTGGGGTGTGTGTCTGTAACTCCTGTTGGTATGGTCCTGGCAGCTGGGGGGTGTGTCTGTAACACCTGCTGCTATGGTCCTGCCAGCTGTACACCTGTTGGGATGGTTCTGCCAGCTGTCGTGTGTCTGTAACACCTGTTGGGATGGTTCTGCCAGCTGGGGTGTGTGTCTGTAACAGCTGCTGCTATGGTCCTGCCAGCTGGGGTGTGTGTCTGTAACACCTGCTGCTATGGTCCTGCCAGGTGGGGTGTGTGTCTGTAACACCTGCTGCTATGGTCCTGCCAGCTGGGGTGTGTGTCTGTAACACCTGTTGATGTGGTCCTACCAGCTGGGGTGTGTGTCTGTAACGCCTGTTGGTATGGTTCTGCCAGCTGTCGTGTGTTTGTAACACCTGTTGGGATGGTTCTGCCAGCTGGGGTGTGTGTCTGTAACACCTGTTGGGATGGTTCTGCCAGCTGGGGATCGTGTCTGTAACGCCTGTTGGTATGGTTCTGCCAGCTGGGGTGTGTGTCTGTAACAGCTGCTGCTATGGTCCTGCCAGCTGGGGTGTGTGTCTGTAGCACCTGCTGCTATGGTCCTGCCAGCTGGGGTGTGTGTCTGTAACACCTGCTGCTATGGTCCTGCCAGGTGGGGTGTGTGTCTGTAACACCTGCTGCTATGGTCCTGCCAGCTGGGGTGTGGGTCTGTAACACCTGTTGGTGTGGTCCTGCCAGCTGGGGTGTGTGTCTGTAACGCCTGTTGGACTGGTTCTGCCAGCTGTCGTGTGTCTGTAACGCCTGTTGGTATGGTCCTGCCAGCTGGGGTGTTTGTCTGTAGCACCTGTTGGTATGGTTCTGCCAGCTGGGGTGTTTGTCTGTAGCACCTGTTGTTATGGTCCTGCCAGCTGGGGTGTGTGTCTGTAACACCTGCTGCTATGGTCCTGCCAGCTGGGGTGTGTGTCTGTAACTCCTGTTGGTATGGTCCTGCCAGCTGGGGTGTGTGTCTGTAACACCTACTGGTGTGGTCCTGCCAGCTGGGGTGTGTGTCTGTAACACCTGTTGGGATGGTTCTGCCAGCTGTCGTGTGTCTGTAACACCTGTTGGGATGGTTCTGCCAGCTGGGGTGTGTGTCTGTAACACCTACTGGTATGGTTCTGCCAGCTGGGGTGTGTGTCTGTAACACCTGTTGGTATGGTTCTGCCAGCTGGGGTGTGTGTCTGTAACACCTACTGGTGTGGTCCTGCCAGCTGGGGTGTGTGTCTGTAACACCTGTTGGGATGGTTCTGCCAGCTGTCGTGTGTCTGTAACACCTGTTGGGGTGGTTCTGCCAGCTGGGGTGTGTGTCTGTAACACCTATTGGTATGGTTCTGCCAGCTGGGGTGTGTGTCTGTAACACCTACTGGTGTGGTCCTGCCAGCTGGGGGTGTGTGTCTGTAACACCTGTTGGGATGGTTCTGCCAGCTGTCGTGTGTCTGTAACACCTGTTGGGATGGTTCTGCCAGCTGAGGTGTGTGTCTGTAACACCTGTTGATATGGTTCTGCCAGCTGGGGTGTGTGTCTGTAACACCTACTGGTATGGTTCTGCCAGCTGGTGTGTGTGTCTGTAACACCTACTGGTCTGGTCCTGCCAGCTGGTGTGTGTGTCTGTAACACCTGTTGGGGTGGTTCTGCCAGCTGTCGTGTGTCTGTAACACCTGTTGGGATGGTTCTGCCAGCTCGGGTGTGTAACTGTAATGCCTGTCGGTATGGTTCTGCCAGCTGGGGTGTGTGTCTGTGACTCCTGTTGGTATGGTCCTGCCAGCTGGGGGGTGTGTCTGTAACACCTGCTGCTATGGTTCTGCCAGCTGGGGTGTGTGTCTGTTACTCCTGTTGGTATGGTTCTGCCAGCTGGAGTGTGTGTCTGTAACTCCTGTTGGTATGGTCCTGCCAGCTGGGGTGTTTGTCTGTAACACCTGCTGCTATGGTTCTGTCAGCTGGGGTGTATGTCTGTAACAACTGTTGGTATGGTTCTGCCAGCTGGGGTGTGTGTCTGTAACACCTGCTGGTGTGGTCCTGCCAGCTGGGGTGTGTGTCTGTAACACCTACTGGTGTGGTCCTGCCAGCTGGGGTGTGTGTCTGTAACACCTGTTGGGATGGTTCTGCCAGCTGTCGTGTGTCTGTAACACCTGTTGGGATGGTTCTGCCAGCTGGGGTGTGTGTCTGTAACACCTGTTGGTATGGTTCTGCCAGCTGGGGTGTGTGTCTGTAACACCTGCTGCTATGGTCCTGCCAGCTGGTGTGTGTGTCTGTAACACCTGTTGGTATGGTTGTGCCAGCTAGGGTGTGTGTCTGTAACGCCTGTTGGTATGTTTCTGCCAGCTCGGGTGTGTGTCTGTAACGTCTGTTGGTAAGGTTCTGCCTGCTGGGGTGTGTGTCTGAAACACCTCCTGGTGTGGTCCTGCCAGCTGGGTTGTGTGTCTGTAACACCTGCGGGTGTGGTCCTGCCAGCTGGGGTGTGTGTCTGTAACACCTGTTGGGATGGTTCTGCCAGCTGTCGGGTGACTGTAACACCTGTTGGGATGGTTCTGCCAGCTGGGGTGTGTGTCTGTAACGCCTGCTGGTGTGGTCCTGCCAGCTGGGGTGTGTGTCTGTAACACCTGCTGGTGCGGTCCTTCCAGCTGGGGTGTGTGTCTGTAACACCTGCTGGTGTGGTCCTGCCAGCTGGGGTGTGTGTCTGTAACGCCTGTTGGGATGGTTCTGCCAGCTGGGCTGTGTGTCTGTAACACCTGTTGGTATGGTTCTGCCAGCTGGGGTGTGTGTCTATAACACATGTTGGGATGGTTCTGCCAGCTGAGGTGTGTGTTTGTAACACCTGTTGGGATGGTTCTGCCAGCTGGGGTGTGTGTCTGTAACGCCTGTTGGTATGGTTCTGCCAGCTGGGGTGTTTGTCTGTAACACCTGTTGGGATGGTTCTGCAAGCTGGGGTGTGTGTCTGTAACACCTGTTGGTATGGTTCTGCCAGCTGGGGTGTGTGTCTGTAACACCAGCTGGTGTGGTCCTGCCAGCTGGGGTGTGTGTCTGTAACACCTGCTGGTGTCGTCCTGCCAGCTGGGGTGTGTGTCTGTAACACCTGTTGGGATGGTTCTGCCATCTGTTGTGTGTCTGTAACACCTGTTGGGATGGTTCTGCCAGCTGGGGTGTGTGTCTGTAACACCTGTTTGTATGGTTCTGCCAGCTGTGGTGTGTGTCTATAACACCTGTTGGTATGGTTCTGCCAGCTGAGGTGTGTGTCTGTAACACCTGTTGGGATGGTTCTGCCAGCTGGGGTGTGTGTCTGTAACTCCTGTTGGTATGGTCCTGCCAGCTGGGGATTGTGTCTGTAACGCCTGTTGGTATGGTTCTGCCAGCTGGGGTGTTTGTCTCTAACACCTGTTGGGATGGTTCTGCCAGCTGGGGTGTGTGTCTGTAACATCTGTTGGTATGGTTCTACCAGCTGGGGTGTGTGTCTGTAACACCTTCTGGTGTGGTCCTGCCAGCTGGGGTGTGTGTCTCTAACACCTGCTGGTGTGGTGCTGCCAGCTGGGGGGTGTGTCTGTAACACCTGTTGGGATGGTTCTGCCAGCTGTCGTGTGTCTGTAACACCTGTTGGGATGGTCCTGCCAGCTGGGGTGTGTGTCTGTAACGCCTGTTGGGATGGTTCTGCCAGCTGGGGTGTGTGTCTGTAACTCCTGTTATTATGGTCCTGCCAGGTGGGGTGTGTGTCTGTAACGCCTGTTGGTATGGTTCTGCCAGCTGGGGTGTGTGTCTGTAACACCTGTTGAGAAGGTTCTGCCAGCTGGGGTGTGTGTCTGTAACATCTGTTGGGATAGTTCTGCCAGCTGGTGTGTGTGTCTGTAGCACCTGTTGGGATGGTTCTGCCAGCTGGGGTGTGTGTCTCTAACTCCTGTTGGTATGATCCTGCCAGCTACGGTGTGTGTCTGTAACACCTGTTGGCATGGTTCTGCCAGCTGGGATGCGTGTCTGTAACACCTGCTGCTATGGTCCTGCCAGCTGGGGTGTGTGTCTGTAACATCTGTTGGTATGGTTCTGCCAGCTGGGGTGTTTGTCTGTAACACCTGTTGGGATGGTTCTGCCAGCTGGGGTGTGTGTCTGTAACACCTGTTGGTATGGTTACGCCAGCTGGGGTGTGTGTCTATGACACCTGTTGGGATGGATCTGCCAACTGAGGTGTGTGTCTGTAACGCCTGTTGGTATGGTTCTGCCAGCTGGGGTGTAAGTCTCTAACACATGTTCGTATGGTTCTGCCAAGTGGGGTGTGTGTCTGTAACACCTGTTGGGATGGTTCTGCCAGCTGGGGTGTGTGTCTGTAACACCTGTTGGGATGGTTCTACCCGCTGGGGTGTGTGTCTGTAACATCTGTTGGGATGGTTCTGCCAGCTGGGGTGTGTGTCTGTAGCACCTGTTGGGATGGTTCTGCCAGCTGGGGTATGTGTCTCTAACTCCTGCTGGTATGGTCCTGCCAGCTGGGGTGTGTGTCTGTAACACCTGTTGGTATGGTTCTGCCAGCTGGGGTGTGTGTCTGTAACACCTGCTGCTATTGTCCTGCCAGCTGGGGTGTGTGTCTGTAACACCTGTTGGTTTGGTTCTGCCAGCTAGGGTGTGTGTCTGTAACACCTGTTGGTATGGTCACACCTGCTGGGGTGTGTGTGTCTGTAACACCTGCTGCTATGGTCCTGCCAGCTGGGGTGTGTGTCTGTAACACCTGTTGGTATGGTTCTGCCAGCTGGGGTGTCTGTCTGTAACACCTGTTGATATGGTTCTGCCAGCTGGGGTGTGTGTCTGTAACACCTGTTCGTATGGTCACGCCTGCTGGGGTGTGTGTCTGTAACACCTGCTGCTATGGTCCTGCCAGCTGGGGTGTGTGTCTGTAACACCTGTTGGTATGGTTCTGCCAGCTGGGGTGTGTTTCTGTAACACCTGTTGGTATGGTTCTGCCAGCTGGGGTGTGTGTCTGTAACACCTGTTGGGATGGTTCTGCCAGCTGAGGTGTGTGTCTGTAACGCCTGTTGGTATGGTTCTGCCAGCTGGGGTGTGTCTGTAACACTGGTTGTTATGGTTCTGCCAGCTGGGGTGTGTGCCTGTAACACCTGTTGGTATGGTCCTGCCAGTTGGGGTGTGTGTTTGTAACTCCCGTTGGTATGGTCCTGCCAGCTAGGGTGTGTGTCGGTAACTCCTGTTGGTATGGTCCTGCCAGCTGGGCTGTGTGTCTGTAGCACATGCTGGTGTGGTTCTGCCAGCTGGAGTGTGTGTCTGTAACACCTGTTGGTATGGTCCTGCCAGCTGGGGTATGTGTCTGTAACACCTGTTGGTATGGTTCTGCCAGCTGGGGTGTGTTTCTGTAACACCTGTTCGTATGGTTCTGCCAGCTGGGGTGTGTTTCTGTAACACCTGTTGGCATGGTCCTGCCAGCTCGGGTGTGTGTCTGTAACGCCTGTTGGGATGGTTCTACCAGCTGTGGTATGTCTGTAACACCTGTTGGGATGGTTCTACCAGCTGGGGTGTGTGTCTGTAACACCTGTTGGGATGGTTCTGCCAGCTGGGGTGTTTGTCTGTAACACCTGTTCACCTGTTGGTATGGTTCTGCCAGCTGGGGTGTGTGTCTGTAACACCTGTTCGGATGGTTCTGCCAGCTGGGGTGTGTGTCTGTAACACCTGTTGATATGGTTCTGCCAGCTGGGGTGTGTGTCTGTAACACCTGTTGTGATGGTTCTGCCAACTAGGTTGTGTGTCTGTAACATATGTTGGTATGGTTCTGCCAGCTGGAGTGTGTCTGTAACACCTGTTGGTATGGTCCTGCCAGCTAGGCTGTGTGTCTGTAACACATGTTGGTATGGTTCTGCCAGCTGAGATGTGTGTCTGTAACACATGTTGGTATGGTTCTGCCAGCTGGAGTGTGTGTCTGTAACACCTGTTGGGATGGTTCTGCCAGCTGGGGTGTGTGTCTGTAACACCTTTTGGTATGGTTCTGCCAGCCGGGGTGTATTTCTCTAACACCTGTTGGTATGGTCCTGCCAGCTGGGGTGTGTGTCTGTAACACCTGTTGGTATGGTTCTGCCAGTTGGGGTGTGTGTCTGTAACACCTGTTGGTATGGTTCTGCCAGCTGGGGTGTGTGTATGTAACACCTGTTGGTATGGTTCTGCCAGCTGGGGTGTGTGTCTGTAACACCTGTTGGTATGGTTCTGCCAGCTGAGGTGTGTGTCTGTAACACCTGCTGCTATGGTCCTGCCAGCTGAGGTGTGTGTCTGTAACACCTGCTGCTATGGTTCTGCCAGTTAAGGTGTGTGTCTGTAACACCTGTTGGTATGGTTCTGCCAGGTGGGGTGTGTGTCTGTAACACCTGTTGGGATGGTTCTGCCAGCTGAGGTGTGTGTCTGTAACACCTGCTGCTATGGTCCTGCCAGCTGAGGTCTGTGTCTTTAACACCTGCTGCTATGGTTCTGCCAGTTAAGGTGTGTGTCTGTAACACCTGTTGGTATGGTTCTGCCAGCTGGGGTGTGTGTCTGTTACACATGTTGGTATGGTTCTGCCAGCTGGGGTGTGTGTCTGTAACGCCTGTTGGTATGGTTCTGCCTGCAGTCGTATGTCTGTAACACCTGTTGGTATGGTTCTGCAAGCCGGGGTGTATCTGTAACGCCTGTTGGTATGGTTCTGCAAGCTATCATGTGTCTGTAACACATGTTGGTATGGTTCTGCCAGTTGGGGTGTGTGTCTGTTACACATGTTGGTATGGTTCTGCCAGCTGGGGTGTGTGTCTGTAACGCCTGTTGGTATGGTTCTGCCAGCAGTCGTATGTCTGTAACACCTGTTGGTATGGTTCTGCAAGCCGGGGTGTGTCTGTAACGCCTGTTGGTATGGTTCTGCCAGCTATCATGTGTCTGTAACACATGTTGGTATGGTTCTGCCAGCTGGGGTGTGTGTCTGTAACACCTGTTGGTAAGGTTGTGCAAGCTGGGGTGTGTGTCTGTAACGCCTGTTGGTATCGTTCTGCCAGCTTTCGTGTGTCTGTAACACATGTTGGTATGGTTATGCCATTTGGAGTGTGTGTCCGTAACACTTGTTGGTATGGTTCTGCCAGCTGGGGTGTGTGTCTGTAACACCTGTTGGCAAGGTCCTGCCAGCTGGGGTGTGTTTCTGTAACAGCTGTTGGTATGGTTCTGCCACCTAGGCTGTGTGTCTGTAACACATGTTGGTATGGTTCTGCCAGCTGGAGTGTGTCTGTAACACCTGTTGGTATGGTCCTGCCAGCTGGGCTGTGTGTCTGTAACACATGTTGGTATGGTTCTGCCAGCTGGGGTGTGTGTCTGTAACACCTGTTGGGAAGGTTCTGCCTGCTGGGGTGTGTGTCTGTAACACCTGTTGGGATGGTTCTACCAGCTGGGGTGTGTGTCTGTAACATCTGTTGGGATAGTTCTGCCAGCTGGGGTGTGTGTCTGTAGCACCTGTTGGGATGGTTCTGCCAGCTGGGGTGTGTGTCTCTAACTCCTGTTGGTATGATCCTGCCAGCTACGGTGTGTGTCTGTAACACCTGTTGGCATGGTTCTGCCAGCTGGGATGCGTGTCTGTAACACCTGCTGCTATGGTCCTGCCAGCTGGGGTGTGTGTCTGTAACATCTGTTGGTATGGTTCTGCCAGCTGGGGTGTTTGTCTGTAACACCTGTTGGGATGGTTCTGCCAGCTGGGGTGTGTGTCTGTAACACCTGTTGGTATGGTTACGCCAGCTGGGGTGTGTGTCTATGACACCTGTTGGGATGGTTCTGCCAACTGAGGTGTGTGTCTGTAACGCCTGTTGGTATGGTTCTGCCAGCTGGGGTGTAAGTCTCTAACACATGTTCGTATGGTTCTGCCAAGTGGGGTGTGTGTCTGTAACACCTGTTGGGATGGTTCTGCCAGCAGGGGTGTGTGTCTGTAACACCTGTTGGGATGGTTCTACCCGCTGGGGTGTGTGTCTGTAACATCTGTTGGGATGGTTCTGCCAGCTGGGGTGTGTGTCTGTAGCACCTGTTGGGATGGTTCTGCCAGCTGGGGTATGTGTCTCTAACTCCTGCTGGTATGGTCCTGCCAGCTGGGGTGTGTGTCTGTAACACCTGTTGGTATGGTTCTGCCAGCTGGGGTGTGTGTCTGTAACACCTGCTGCTATTGTCCTGCCAGCTGGGGTGTGTGTCTGTAACACCTGTTGGTTTGGTTCTGCCAGCTAGGGTGTGTGTCTGTAACACCTGTTGGTATGGTCACGCCTGCTGGGGTGTGTGTGTCTGTAACACCTGCTGCTATGGTCCTGCCAGCTGGGGTGTGTGTCTGTAACACCTGTTGGTATGGTTCTGCCAGCTGGGGTGTCTGTCTGTAACACCTGTTGATATGGTTCTGCCAGCTGGGGTGTGTGTCTGTAACACCTGTTGGTATGGTCACGCCTGCTGGGGTGTGTGTCTGTAACACCTGCTGCTATGGTCCTGCCAGCTGGGGTGTGTGTCTGTAACACCTGTTGGTATGGTTCTGCCAGCTGGGGTGTGTTTCTGTAACACCTGTTGGTATGGTTCTGCCAGCTGGGGTGTGTGTCTGTAACACCTGTTGGGATGGTTCTGCCAGCTGAGGTGTGTGTCTGTACCGCCTGTTGGTATGGTTCTGCCAGCTGGGGTGTGTCTGTAACACTGGTTGTTATGGTTCTGCCAGCTGGGGTGTGTGCCTGTAACACCTGTTGGTATGGTCCTGCCAGTTGGGGTGTGTGTCTGTAACTCCCGTTGGTATGGTCCTGCCAGCTAGGGTGTGTGTTGGTATGGTCCTGCCAGCTGGGCTGTGTGTCTGTAGCACATGCTGGTGTGGTTCTGCCAGCTGGAGTGTGTGTCTGTAACACCTGTTGGTATGGTCCTACCAGCTGGGGAATGTGTCTGTAACACCTGTTGGTATGGTTCTGCCAGCTGGGGTGTGTTTCTGTAACACCTGTTCGTATGGTTCTGCCAGCTGGGGTGTGTTTCTGTAACACCTGTTGGCA
The DNA here is from genome assembly GCF_964263255.1 of Lissotriton vulgaris. Taxonomy (NCBI): domain Eukaryota; kingdom Metazoa; phylum Chordata; class Amphibia; order Caudata; family Salamandridae; genus Lissotriton; species Lissotriton vulgaris. The sequence continues at coordinate 267,031,527 of NC_141690.1, read as the reverse complement.
TGGTCCTGCCAGCTCGGGTGTGTGTCTGTAACGCCTGTTGGGATGGTTCTACCAGCTGTGGTATGTCTGTAACACCTGTTGGGATGGTTCTGCCAGCTGGGGTGTGTGTCTGTAATACCTGTTGGGATGGTTCTGCCAGCTGGGGTGTTTGTCTGTAACACCTGTTCACCTGTTGGTATGGTTCTGCCAGCTGGGGTGTTTGTCTGTAACACCTGTTCGGATGGTTCTGCCAGCTGGGGTGTGTGTCTGTAACACCTGTTGATATGGTTCTGCCAGCTGGGGTGTGTGTCTGTAACACCTGTTGTGATGGTTCTGCCAACTAGGCTGTGTGTCTGTAACATATGTTGGTATGGTTCTGCCAGCTGAGATGTGTGTGTGTAACGCCTGTTGGTATGGTTCTGCCAGCTGGGCAGTGTGTCTGTAACACATGTTGGTATGGTTCTGCCAGCTGGAGTGTGTGTCTGTAACACCTGTTGGTATGGTTCTGCCAGCTGGGGTGTGTGTCTGTAACGCCTGTTGGTATGGTCCTGCCAGCTGGGGTGTGTGTCTGTAACTCCTGTTGGGATTGTCCTGCCAGCTGGAGTGTGTGTCTTTAACACCTGTTGGTATGGTTCTGCCAGCTGAGGTGTGTGTCTGTAACACCTGCTGCTATGGTCCTGCCAGCTGAGGTGTGTGTCTGTAACACCTGCTGCTATGGTTCTGCCAGTTAAGGTGTGTGTCTGTAACACCTGTTGGTATGGTTCTGCCAGGTGGGGTGTGTGTCTGTAACACCTGTTGGGATGGTTCTGCCAGCTGAGGTGTGTGTCTGTAACACCTGCTGCTATGGTCCTGCCGGGATATACGTAGGGGGTCAAGGACTTTGATCTAACAACGCAGAATCGGAAACTCGAGAAATTGGCAAGAGATATCAGATTGTATGACAAGAAAAAAACATATCCTTACTTACAGGAGGACTATTATCGCCAAGACCAGCAAGGCAGATTCACGAATCGGGGACGAGGTGGTTACAGAGGAAGGAGAAACTACCAAACATTCTCAGACTCCTCCTTTAGCTCTGAGGGTGAACAAGAACAACCTGGTCCAAGCTTCCAGCAATATTATCCTGACTACGCACCATACCAACAGCATCAATTCAACCCTTTTTTAGGGCAACGCCAATGGACATGGCGACCGCCACGCGGCAGAAGCAACAACTGGCAGCGCGGCCAACAACGTGGGTCACAGCAGGGCAACAACACCTGGAATGGAGGTCGTGGCCAACCACAAAAACAGGTACAATTTCAGACAGAACCTCAACACGGAGAACGAGTGACACGCAACAAAACCTACAGATGGTAACTAGCTGTGATGGTTACCCGAAACTCAGACTTCTCGGAGGTGCTCCACCGTTGACGGATAGCCCTGTTGTCAATATATCCAATCTAGCTCTGAACGACGATGAGATTAAGGTACTGGGCAAAGGATTATCTTATGTCCCTACGAACAATCCCGATGCATTCTTGACTCGCAGTAAACTTTTTCAATTTTTTCGGAAGATTAGGCTAAGATATTTCTTCCGTAACTCTGAACCTTCAACACCATCATCGGTTACTGGGCTGAGACCACCCTCTACATTTGTCCCATTCAACAGCACTATGTCACATAAGATTCTTGCCTATGAATCCATTGTCATTAGAGATGTGCAACGACTGTTGGAAACCAAACCATTCATTAAATATAACACCAGCAAGAAAGAAAAAATGGCCTTGCTATCGCTTGCCAACAATGAACAACTAATCATCAAGCCTGCCGACAAGGGCGGAGCTATTGTGGTACAGGACGTCACCGCCTATGAGTCCGAAATCATGAGACAACTGAATGATGGAACAAGCTATCAGCTACTGAGATCAGATCCTTCAAAGACTATCGCCAATGAAATTCTGGAGCTAACTCAAGCAGGTCTCGAACAAGGTTTCTTATCGGAACTAGAATTTAGCTTCTTGAACAAAAAGTGTCCACGCCTGGCAACTATTTACACTTTGCCTAAGATTCATAAGTCCATGATAGCCCCCCCTGGCCGCCCCATTGTTTCGGGGTGTGGCTCCATGCTTGAGCCGCTTGGGAAATATATTGATTTCTTCCTTAAACCACTGGCGGAAGGCACTCCTGCATATCTCCGTGATACGATGCACACCATCAACATTATTGAGAATTCTACTTTTGATTCCTCAAAACAACGTCTTGCCACATGTGATGTGGTATCTCTTTATACATCGATTCCCCAAGATGAGGCATTAATGGTCATTTCACGCTCCCTGAACCAACGCCCGGCACCAATTCAAGTACCAACTGAGTTCATTGTTGCCCTATTACGCATAGCGATGACCAAAAACTTCTTCATATTTAGAGACAAATTCTATATTCAGACCTCAGGAGTAGCAATGGGGGCGCCCTTTGCTCCTGATGTGGCCATTCTCTATATGGCAGCCTTTGAACAGGATACCATTCTTAGTCCAGTCAACCCATTCAGAGACCAGCTGGGTCTCTGGATGTGGTACATAGACGACATCCTGCTAATCTGGAACGGAGATTTGGATGGACTGATGTTGTTCTTTGGTTGGTTGAATAACCAATCAGGACACCTTAAATTCACGATTGAATCAGACAGTCACAAAATCAACTTCCTTGATCTCACCATCTATGATTGTTTGGGTCATCTGCTAACAACACTCTATCGAAAGCCCACCGAAAGGAATTCTCTATTACACTATAACAGTCACCACCCCAGAGCCTTACGAGACAATTTACCATTTGGACAATTCCTGCGGATCCGCAGGAATTGTTCCAATAAGGATCACTACTTTACCGAATCTGAAGAACTAAAACAACGACTTTTAAGCAGGGGATACCCTAAACTACTACTCAAGCGAGCAAGGAAAAGAGCTTGGTTCTACCCCCGAGACGAGTTGCTCACCCCGAAAACTGATAAGGGAGATCAACAAGAAAGGATTGTATGCGTGACCACCTTCAGCACACAGAGTAACAAAATTAAACGTATCATTAATCGCCATTGGGAATTGATATCAGATGATATCCAACAACCAAACCCGCCTCTACATGCTTTTAGAAAAGCGCGCAGTGTGAAGGATCATGTGGTTCGCTCCCTGTTGAAGACCAGAGATGACCCTACGGTCGCAACACTTTGGAACTTACCTGCCATAGTGGGCCATTTCAGATGTGGTCAGTGTAAGGCATGCGACAGTGTCATCCAAACCAAGGAATTCACGTATCGCGATCAAAGAGTTTCGCTGAAAACACATACCAACTGCAATTCATCAAACATTATATATGCCATCCTTTGCCCATGCTCGCTGATATACGTTGGTCAGACACAACAGAAAGCGAAGGCCAGAATTCTCCAACATATGAGCAGGATCAGGTGCTCAACACCAGGTGCACCCTTAGTCGAATATTTTTCCACAGCCGGCCACGCACCGGAGAGTCTGAAATGGGTAATTCTAGAAAAAGCCACCTTAGGACCCCGGGGTGGGAATATCGCGAATATCTTGAATATTCGGGAGCTGAAGTGGATGTTAAGGTTTGACTCCATTGAAAATGGGCTCAATGAACAAGATAGTTCTTTTTCACAACTGGCAACCTTATCACTTACTTGAATGTTATGTCATGCAGCTCTATAAGACATATAACGCATGTAACTTTATCGTGTGTTCAGTAGCATGTGACTCTGGATGGCTTTTACCCTCTTGGGAGAGGTACGCCGTGTAACTTGCACTCTGCTTACAGTATGGTTATTACTAAATATTTCCGACATTTTTCTCTGAGGATTGACGATACCTGTGGCCTTACCCTCGTGTGAGAGGTACGCCACGCCCTGTTATGTCCAACTGAATTGCATTTATTGCCATACTATCTATTCATCAGTGCCACATGGTTTCGGTTGGTTTTTACCCTCGTGTGAGAGGTACGCCATGAAACCCACCGCCCACTCATGAATATGGTTACCACTATATATGTTTGTTATTAACATCAAGGCCTTTACCCTCTTGTGAGAGGTATGCCATGAACATTTACCGCCCACTCCTAAATATGGTTATTACTATATATGCTTGATATTACCATGAAGGGTCTATGTGACCGGTGGCTTTGACCCCTATGTATGATACTGTCACCATCCAACGAGACTACAAGTGTTCTCTCAAAAATGTTATACGTGTCTTTTTTGTCAATTATGTGTTCTAAATTTCGTGAATGTTTAAATTGTGAAACTATAACCATTACCACTTGATCCCTTTACTAGCGTGCATTACCAATTATTTTAAGACACTCTGCACCATTAGGAAATTTAGGGGTAATTCATCCCATCTAACCGAAGTCTTTGCACTATGTTCACACGGGTGCTCCGCACCACGTGACTCCGTTGCCATGGGGATATCCCCAAACCCGGAACGAAGCATCGCCATTGCGAACCATGCTCGTTGCGGGATATGACTAAATTCCAACCCGGTAAGATCCTTGTCAGACTGTGGATACGTGTGAGATATTCATCCCGCTGTGGGCAGTCTACAATATTACCTCCGCTTTTTAATTACAGTTTACGTCACGAAGCATTCTTTCCGACTGATCCGGACCGCGCAAGATCGGCATCCGATCGTTGCTACCCGGTGAGTCCCACCTCCCGTTTTAATTTAATCTTGTTGGCACTGCATAGCTAATCTCCCCTGTACTGAGATTCTGGTCCCTTAATTCTATTTTTAGAATTACCCACGCAGCACCTTTGTGAATCAGCCAGACCCCACCACCACCGCAACAGGATCGTGTCCTCTTGGTGAGTTCTACTCGCTGGTAAATTTTAATAGGTGGTGTTATCACTATCCTCCCGCCTGCTAAATCCGGGGTCTTTTGTATTTACACTCCTCAGCCTCGCTACAACCGCTGAGATAACAGATCACGCCATTAATATCGCTTTGGGGTCGTCCCGATATTGCTTTGTGGTAAGCCCCATTCCTATTTTATTGTACCTCAATTTAATGTATATGTGTAATTGTCTAATGGCCCGCCCTTTTTGGCTATCAACAGCTTTTCATTCTAACGACGATCCAATCGTACTACGCCACCTCATGGCACCACGGTCTAATTTTATGCTACTTTATGGTGAGTTTTACTTACCAATATGGAATAATTGCTAGGTATATTCTTGAGCCCTTGGATGTTTAGTTGTCCTGCTGCTGCAGGTTCAGACTGGCCTTACTCCTTCTTTCCTTCCATAGAAATTCAATTCAGTGCATTTTCCATTTATTCAAGGTGCACCTAATACCCATTGGGTTGAGTAATTTCACGGATATTAAATGTGTGGCGCATTAATTCACTCGCCCTTATTTTGTGTCACAAGAATGATTTTAGTTCCTACGACCTCATGTAAATACTGATGTGCTTTCCCTTTTGGAACTAGTTAGGGATTCATTTCCCATTTTTAATTTATATATTTTACATTGAATAGGTGTGTCCCCTACCCCCGTCCTGATGAAGACCCCACAACAAGGATAGCAAGTCTACCTGCGCAATAGAGGGTCGAAACGTCGACAACCACTCTTATTACCAACTCCACGCCCTGACTTTTCCATTTATTGAACTTTGTGGAGTATGCTGTTCTTTTGAAATGATAATTTGAACTTTGCGGTCCCCATTCCTGCACACATTGTGTAGTATGGACGAATGACGCTAATTGACTGATTTAATTGTCACAACAAACTTCCTTCTTCTTCCCTCCACTATTTCCTCACAGGATCACTCCCCCCCTCCCCTGTCCTTCTACTACTTTTGGGGCACTTCATGAACTATATTTACGTGTCAATATACGTTATATATTTGTAACAAGCATTCACATTGTGATTAAAACAATGTGAACAGATTTCTTTTGTGATTGGTTTATTTATTATTATTTTTTGCCCTGTAAATCGTTTCTTGATTACTGGGACTCCTTCTTCTCACTGCTATGGTCCTGCCAGCTGAGGTCTGTGTCTGTAACACCTGCTGCTATGGTTCTGCCAGTTAAGGTGTGTGTCTGTAACACCTGTTGGTATGGTTCTGCCAGCTGGGGTGTGTGTCTGTTACACATGTTGGTATGGTTCTGCCAGCTGGGGTGTGTGTCTGTAACGCCTGTTGGTATGGTTCTGCCTGCAGTCGTATGTCTGTAACACCTGTTGGTATGGTTCTGCAAGCCGGGGTGTATCTGTAACGCCTGTTGGTATGGTTCTGCCAGCTATCATGTGTCTGTAACACATGTTGGTATGGTTCTGCCAGTTGGGGTGTGTGTCTGTTACACATGTTGGTATGGTTCTGCCAGCTGGGGTGTGTGTCTGTAACGCCTGTTGGTATGGTTCTGCCAGCAGGCGTATGTCTGTAACACCTGTTGGTATGGTTCTGCCAGCTGGGGTGTGTGTCTGTAACACCTGTTCGTAAGGTTCTTCAAGCTGGGGTGTGTGTCTGTAACGCCTGTTGGTATGGTTCTGCCAGCTTTCGTGTGTCTGTGACACATGTTGGTATGGTTATGCCATTTGGAGTGTGTGTCCGTAACACTTGTTGGTATGGTTCTGCCAGCTGGGGTGTGTGTCTGTAACACCTGTTGGCAAGGTCCTGCCAGCTGGGGTGTGTTTCTGTAACAGCTGTTGGTATGGTTCTGCCAGCTAGGGTGTGTGTCTGTAACACCTGTTGATATGGTTCTGCCAGCTGGGATGTGTGTCTGTAACACCTGTTGGTATGGTCCTGCCAGCTGGGCTGTGTGTCTGTAACACATGTTGGTATGGTTCTGCCAGCTGGAGTGTGTGTGTGTAACGCCTGTTGGTATGGTTCTGCCAGCTGGGCTGTGTGTCTGTAACACATGTTGGTATGGTTCTGCCAGCTGGAGTGTGTGTCTGTAACACCTGTTGGTATGGTTCTGCCAGCTGGGGTGTGTGTCTGTAACGCCTGTTGGTATGGTTCTGCCAGTTGGGATGTGTGTCTGTAACTCCTGTTTTGATTGTCCTGCCAGCTGGAGTGTGTGTCTTTAACACCTTTTGGTATGGTACTGCCAGCCGGGGTGTATTTCTCTAACACCTGTTGGTATGGTCCTGCCAGCTGGGGTGTGTGTCTGTAACACCTGTTGGTATGGTTCTGCCAGTTGGGGTGTGTGTCTGTAACACCTGTTGGTATGGTTCTGCCAGCTGGGTTGTGTGTCTGTGACACCTGTTGGTATGGTTCTGCCAGCTGGGGTGTGTGTCTGTAACACCTGTTGGTATGGTTCTGCCAGCTGAGGTGTGTGTCTGTAACACCTGCTGCTATGGTCCTGCCAGCTGAGGTGTGTGTCTGTAACACCTGCTGCTATGGTTCTGCCAGTTAAGGTGTGTGTCTGTAACACCTGTTGGTATGGTTCTGCCAGGTGGGGTGTGTGTCTGTAACACCTGTTGGGATGGTTCTGCCAGCTGAGGTGTGTGTCTGTAACACCTGCTGCTATGGTCCTGCCAGCTGAGGTGTGTGTCTGTAACACCTGCTGCTATGGTTCTGCCAGTTAAGGTGTGTGTCTGTAACACCTGTTGGTATGGTTCTGCCAGCTGGGGTGTGTGTCTGTTACACATGTTGGTATGGTTCTGCCAGCTGGGGTGTGTGTCTGTAACGCCTGTTGGTATGGTTTTGCCAGCAGTCGTATGTCTGTAACACCTGTTGGTATGGTTCTGCAAGCCGGGGTGTGTCTGTAACGCCTGTTGGTATGGTTCTGCCAGCTATCATGTGTCTGTAACACATGTTGGTATGGTTCTGCCAGCTGGGGTGTGTGTCTGTTACACATGTTGGTATGGTTCTGCCAGCTGGGGTGTGTGTCTGTAACGCCTGTTGGTATGGTTCTGCCAGCAGTCGTATGTCTGTAACACCTGTTGGTATGGTTCTGCAAGCCGGGGTGTGTCTGTAACGCCTGTTGGTATGGTTCTGCCAGCTATCATGTGTCTGTAACACATGTTGGTATGGTTCTGCCAGCTGGGGTGTGTGTCTGTAACACCTGTTGGTAAGGTTCTGCCAGCTGGGGTGTGTGTCTGTAACGCCTGTTGGTATGGTTCTGCCAGCTTTCGTGTGTCTGTAACACATGTTGGTATGGTTTTGCCAGTTGGAGTGTGTGTCTGTAACACTTGTTGGTATGGTTCTGCCAGCTGGGGTGTGTGTCTGTAACACCTGTTGGCTAGGTCCTGCCAGCTGGGGTGTGTTTCTGTAACACCTGTTGGTATGAATCTGCCAGCTGGGGTGTGTGTCTGTAACACCTGTTGGTATGGCTCTGCCAGCTAGGGTGTGTTTCTGTAACACCTGTTGGTATGGTTCTGCCAGCTGGGGTGTGTGTCTGTAACACCTATTGACAAGGTCCTGCAAGCTGGGGTGTGTTTCTGTAACACCTGTTGGTATGGTTCTGCCAGTTGGGGTGTGTGTCTGTAACACCTGTTGGTATGGTTCTGCCAGCTGGGTTGTGTGTCTGTAACACCTGTTGGTATGGTTCTGCCAGCTGGGGTGTGTGTCTGTAACACCTGTTGGTATGGTTCTGCCAGCTGAGGTGTGTATCTGTAACACCTGCTGCTATGGTCCTGCCAGCTGAGGTGTGTGTCTGTAACACCTGCTGCTATGGTTCTGCCAGTTAAGGTGTGTGTCTGTAACACCTGTTGGTATGGTTCTGCCAGGTGGGGTGTGTGTCTGTAACACCTGTTGGGATGGTTCTGCCAGCTGAGGTGTGTGTCTGTAACACCTGCTGCTATGGTCCTGCCAGCTGAGGTGTGTGTCTGTAACACCTGCTGCTATGGTTCTGCCAGATAAGGTGTGTGTCTGTAACACCTGTTGGTATGGTTCTGCCAGCTGGGGTGTGTGTCTGTAACGCCTGTTGGTATGGTTTTGCCAGCAGTCGTATGTCTGTAACACCTGTTGGTATGGTTCTGCAAGCCGGGGTGTGTCTGTAACGCCTGTTGGTATGGTTCTGCCAGCCGGGGTGTGTCTGTAACGCCTGTTGGTATGGTTCTGCCAGCTATCATGTGTCTGTAACACATGTTGGTATGGTTCTGCCAGCTGGGGTGTGTGTCTGTAACGCCTGTTGGTATGGTTCTGCCAGCAGTCGTATGTCTGTAACACCTGTTGGTATGGTTCTGCAAGCCGGGGTGTGTCTGTAACGCCTGTTGGTATGGTTCTGCCAGCTATCATGTGTCTGTAACACATGTTGGTATGGTTCTGCCAGCTGGGGTGTGTGTCTGTAACACCTGTTGGTAAGGTTCTGCCAGCTGGGGTGTATGTCTGTAACGCCTGTTGGTATGGTTCTGCCAGCTTTCGTGTGTCTGTAACACATGTTGGTATGGTTTTGCCAGTTGGAGTGTGTGTCTGTAACACTTGTTGGTATGGTTCTGCCAGCTGGGGTGTGTGTCTGTAACACCTATTGACAAGGTCCTGCCAGCTGGGGTGTGTTTCTGTAACACCTGTTGGTAAGGTTTTGCCAGCTGGGCTGTGTGTCTGTAACACCTGTTGGTATGGTTCTGCCAGCTGGGGTGTGTTTCTGTAACACCTGTTGGTATGGTTCTGCCAGCTGGGGTGTGTGTCTGTAACACCTGTTGGCAAGGTCCTGCCAGCTGGGGTGTATGTCTGTAACGCCTGTTGGTATGGTTCTGCCTGCTGGGGTGTGTGTGTCTGTAACTCCTGTTGGGATGGTCCTGCCAGCTGGGGTGTGTGTCTGTAACGCCTGTTGGTATGGTTCTGCCAGCTCGGGTGTGTGTCTGTAACGCCTGTTGGTATGGTTCTGCCAGCTGGGGTGTGTGTCTGTACTGTTGGGATGGTCCTGCCAGCTGGGGTGTGTGTCTGTAACACCTGTTGGTATGGTCCTGCCAGCTGGGGTGTGTGTCTGTAACACCTGTTGGTATGGTTCTGCCCGCTGGGGTGTGTGTCTGTAACACCTGTTGGGATAGTTCTGCCAGCTAGGCTGTGTGTCTGTAACGCCTGTTGGTATGGTCCTGCCAGGTGGGGTGTATATCTGTAACACCTGTTGGTATGGTTCTGCCAGCTGGAGTGTGTGTCTGTAACTCCCGTTTTTTTGATTTTGCCAGCTTAGTAGGTGTGAGTCTGTAAGACATCTTTACCTCTGTTCCAGCTGCGATGTGTATTTGAAAGAAATGCAGTGACAGGTTATTTAAGAGAATCTCACCTTTGGCTTTCTGTTGAACCTGGAGAAGTGTGGCTCAATGCTTAGAGCGGCAGACCTTGATGCAGAATGCTGGCCAGGGACCAGGGTTCGATTCCCGCCTCGGCAGGTTTCGGGCTTAAATTCCTCTGACCGGATATTCTCGCCTCAGTGCCGATACTAAGCATGGGTCCCACGCTGCAACTCTGGGCAATAGCTTGCTTAGTCTCCACAAAGGCCCCCTGATACACAAGGGATGCCTGGTTTCACCATGGGATGCCCAGGAGTGGACACCCCACAAGGAAAAGCCAGGAGGGGTTCCCTTGTGGTAGGAGTACAAGCGCCGGGATGCCTCCGGGTCACTGTTCGCGCTATACAAATACGCCACATTTACATTTACACCTGTCACTTAAATATCACGCCTGTAAGATCCAGACGGGCCTGTAATTGGAGGAGGGGGTTTCTCCCATCTAAGATATACAAAATTCTTGTCTGAGGAAATAGCTACGCTGGCTTCTGATGTTCCATGAACTTGGAAACCCATGGGCTTGCTCCTCCGATGCATCACTTTTTGTGACGCACCACTGGCGCAACCTACTGCCCCATATAGCCCCTCCTCATGCAACACTTTGCATTAAAAGGGGTGTGGCATGGGTGTGACTGTCAATCAATCAATCACGGCATTTATATAGCGCGCTACTCACCCGGGAGGGTCTCAAGGCGCTGGGGGAGAGGGGTGTGTCACTGCTCGAACAGCCAGGTCTTGAGTTGCTTCCTGAAGGAGAGATGGTCTTGGGTACGTCGAAGGTGAATGCAACAGTCATCTATTCTGCCGCATTTCCAGAGATTCAAGAATTCGTAAACCTGGAAATGCGTTGGAATGCAACGCCACCCAAGCGAGGCACAGCGAGAAGAAATCTTTACATTTCTCCTTGTTTTTTCCTCTTTCTAGGGGTGCTGCATTCTGCAGCACACATAGGACTTGTAAATCACCTCTTTTTTTAAATAGTTTTTGTTATTGTTTTTGTGCAGGAATGTACCCCTTCCTGCACAGAAACAATTATCCCCATGATACAGGCACCCTTGCACCACGGTGCAAGGGTGCCTGGGTCGGCGCACGGGAGCCGATTGTGCTGAATGGACAGGGATGCATCATATTTTTATAAACAGGACGCATCCCTTTGAGGTTTACTCACTGCAGCACTTTCTTGTAAACGAGGCCCTCAGTTTGGATTAGTGCTGACCCCTCTGGTCTTACAGAGGACAAGGCTGGTTCAGTATCTTACAGCGCCCTCTTGGTCCCATCATCAAAACCCACCAGGCAGAAGAGCCTTCTCTGTACTGCCCGCCCTCTTCGGGCACCAAAGCCCCTTGGGCACCAAAGGCCCTTCCTCAAATCCAGTAAAGTTTGTCTGTCCATGAAAAGGGAGACCTTTCAAAATATGTTGGTCTGCATAGTGCCAAGATTCCTTTAAGCGCATGTTGACTCAATATAGGACTTAACATAGATATGTCTAAGGTAGGTCCTGGAGAGACCCATGTCAGGCCAGTGGGATGCCAGCAAAAGAGAAATGCCATACAGTGAACCCAAATGTAACTGTTTTACAAAGTGGTGCCCACCAAACTCTGCTTGAGGGCAGTCATACACGCCCATGGAGATCAGAATTGATAACTCATGTTACGGTGAACGCTTGTTGTCTGCTTCTATTCCACCTGGCCTTTCCTTGAAAATGTAAACTACAAAACTCTTGTGATTAAGTAGCTGTAAAAGTCTCTGATGAAATAAAAATTAAAAGTGGAATTACTCCTCACCATGGCGAAAGTCGCACACCAAACTCTGGAGTTCTTTTGACTCTCTGGAACTTTGCTATGACCCGCCCTAGACTTGAACAGTCGTCATATCCCCTGATGTGTAACACGTTTCTGTCAACCACAAGGGCACAACATACGCGCGGTTACTCTACTGTTACGATTCAGGTTACCTAATATGAGTTTATGTTAGCTGCTGTTTCCGCTCTCAATTTAGTCTCGTCTTTCTTTCTTTCTTTCTTTCTTTTCTTCCTTCCATCTTCTCTTTCTTTCTTTCTTTCTTTCTTTCTTTCTTTCTTTCTTTCTTTCTTTCTTTCTTTCTTTCTTTCTTTCATTCTTTCATTCTTTCTTTTTTTCTTTCTTTCTTTCTTTCTTTCTTTCTTTCTTTCTTTCTTCCTTCCATCTTCTCTTTCTTTCTTTCTTTCTTTATTTCTTTCTTTCCTTCCTTCCTTCTTTCTTTCTTTCTTTCTCTCTTTCTTTCTTTTTTTCTTTCTTTCTTTCTTTCTTTCTTTCTTTCTTTCTTTCTTTCTTTTTTCTTTCTTTCTTTCTTTCTTTCTTTCTTTCTTTCTTTCATTCTTTCTTTTTTTCTTTCTTTCTTTCTTTCTTTCTTTCTTTCTTCCTTCCATCTTCTCTTTCTTTCTTTCTTTCTTTCTTTCTTTCTTTCTTTCTTTCTTTCTTTCTTTCTTTCTTTCTTTCTTCCTTCCATCTTCTCTTTCTTTCTTTCTTTCTTTCTTTCTTTCTTTCTTTCTTTCTTTCTTTCTTTCTTTCTTTCTTTCTTTCTTTCATTTTTTCTTTTTTTCTTTCTTTCTTTCTTTCTTTCTTTCTTTCTTTCTTTCTTTCTTCCTTCCATCTTCTCTTTCTTTCTTTCTTTCTTTATTTCTTTCTTTCCTTCCTTCCTTCTTTCTTTCTTTCTTTCTCTCTTTCTTTCTTTCTTTCTTTCTTTCTTTTTTTCTTTCTTTCTTTCTTTCTTTCTTTCTTTCTTTCTTTCTTTCTTTCTTTCTTTCTTTCTTTCATTCTTTCTTTTTTTCTTTCTTTCTTTCTTTCTTTCTTTCTTTCTTTCTTTCTTTCTTCCTTCCATCTTCTCTTTCTTTCTTTCTTTCTTTATTTCTTTCTTTCCTTCCTTCCTTCTTTCTTTCTTTCTTTCTCTCTTTCTTTCTTTCTTTCTTTCTTTCTTTCTTTCTTTTTTTCTTTCTTTCTTTCTTTCTTTCTTTCTTTCTCTCTTTCTCTCTTTCTTTCTTTCTCTCTTTCTTTCTTTCTTTCTTTCTTTCTCTCTTTCTCTCTTTCTTTCTTTCTTTCTTTCTTTCTTTCTTTCTTTCTTTCATTCTTTCTTTCTTTCTTTCTTTCTTTCTTTCTTTCTTTCTTTCTTTCTTTCTTTCTTTCTTTCTTTCTTTCTTCCTCTCCCTCTCTCTTTCCTTTCTTTCCTCCTCTTTCCTTTTTCTTTTCGTAAGTCCTCTCCTATTGCAACCATCCTTTTTGATTAAGATTTGCATGTATTTATGTATAATGCTCACTGTTTTACCGATAAGGAATCCCTTGTTTAAATGGTCTTGATGCTCTTCCCTTAAACTGTACAACTCAGGTTGTATTTTCTCATGATTGTAACTCAGCGTATGTTTTTGTTTTTGTAAAACTCTGCTTTATTTAATAAAAATGATTTAAATTTAAAAAAAGACTGGAATTTAAAACAAATATAAATGTAACCGCATAATTGCCAATTGGACCTTTACCCTCACTTGATCGGTGTTACTGCAAAATAATTTGTATTCCAATTCCTCAATAGAGTTCAGGATTCATATTTATAAAAGCAATACATATCCAGAATTATATCCATGTTACGTATTATGAAGCAACTGCTTCTTCGTCAGGTCAAATCTTGTAATTCTTTGCAATATTCTCATGCTATACGAACTACAGTCTTATTACACACATAAAATAAACAGATGACATAGCCCAGAGACAAATCTAATTAAGTTGGATAAGGGAATGACTTTAAAGCAACCTTGAACAAGTATTTCAGAAGTATTCTTAAACACCTCTGAAGAAAAAGTTGGGTTATATTAGTTTGGCATCCCACCATGGATATATTTTTTATTCCATCATTGATATGTGCAATCCCTAGACACAAGGATTTGGTTCAATTCGTTTATCCTGAAACTCTTGCATGGACCTATCCTTCCTGGACCTTCGTTGGACACAAATGATTTGACACAACTTCAAATCTGTGCACAAATGTAACAAAGAGTTTGCACGAACAGTCACAAAATCTAACATCTCCATACACAGCCACTCTCATCGCATCCTTAAATGTCTATTTCGCAGAATGTGCAGCGCGCGGCTCTTCCTCTTTCCGGAGAATAAATATAGTCTATGGTTTTCTTACCTCACAAATCTTCAGTCTAGTTTTCAGCGATAAAGAGTCTTCCTGAGGACAGGGAGAGCAGCTTGACTATATATGCACATCCTCAGTGACATCACTGCTCAACTCCCACTGTGTGAACTCATGTCTAGGAAGGTGGGAGGCAGAAACAGCATGAGAAACACCACCTCTGGATGTCAGAGATAAAGATGTACAAACCTCACACAAGGAAAGTGTGATGGGGAAATGCCAGCAATTCTACTAAGCAAAAAATCTGTTATATTTGCTGCAGGATTTCTAGATCCAATAGCAGCTATGATCATATCTGATTAAAAAATGACGTGGTTGCCACAGTGAGCAGTTTGAGACTCACCAAGGTGGTGACAGAAATGACAGTGACTTGTTCACAAGGATTGTGCACTTAGTAAAAATCTGGTTGTGCCTCAGTGTCCACAATCATCTCTGACTGTCAATTTGCAACACAATTTATTTGACATCGAGTGCATGCACAGTGCTCTCCGATATCCCGTCCGCCGAAGCATAAATCCCATTACATCCTATGGGATTTATACTTTGGCAGATGGCATATATGTCACCATTGTGATGGAGTAAGCCATCCGCCAAAGAACCCTAAGTCGAGTGAAGTTGACTAACAGATACTATAACATGTTTTGATGATCTGCTTGTTATCTACATAGTTAAAAAGAAGAAATTGAAAGAGCTGACGAAGTTTGAAGATGGCAATCAGTACACTTTAATGGAAAGTGGCAAAAGGGCAGAGTCTACAGAGGCTCAATAATTCATGTCTTTTGGTATGGAGGGGAACACTGGCTGCTTCTTCTGTTAGCTCAGATGGTAGCACTCGGCAGCCGGGTAGTGCCCGTTTGCTAATGCTGATGTTTGTCTACTGTAGATCCAAGAACAATACCAGATGAACCATTCTCTGTGTCTACTCAAGATCCAGGATCCATATCAGGTGAATCACACTCTATGTCTACTGTAGATCCAGGATCCATTCTAGGTGAACCACTTTCTACATCTACAGTAGATCCAGGATCCATACCAGATGAAACACTCTGAACATTTACCTTAGATCCAGGATCCATACCAGGTTAACCACTCTCTACATCTACTGTAGATCCGGGATACAGACCAGGTGAACCATTCTCTACATCTACTGTAGATCCAGGATTCTTACCAGGTGATCCACTCTCTATATCTACTGTAGATCAAGGATTCTTACCAGGTGATCCACTCTCTATATCTACTGTAGATCAAGGATCCTTACCAGGTGATCCACTCTCTATATCTACTGTAGATCCAGGATCTATACCAGATGCACCACTCTTTATGTCTACTGTAAATCCAGGATCCAGACAAGGTGAACCACTCTCTACCTCTACTGTAGATCCAGGATCCAGACCAGGTGAACCACTCTCTACATCTACTGTAGATCCAGGATCCATACCAGATGAACCACTCTCTATGTCTACTCAAGATCCAGGATCCATATCAGGTGAATCATACTCTATATCTTCTGTAGATCCAAGATCCATACCAGATGAACCACTCTCTACATCTACTGTAGATCCAGGAACCATACCACATGAGCCACTCTCTACATCTACTGTAGATCCAGGATCCATACCATGTGAACCACTCTCTACATCTACTGTAGATCCAGGAACCATACCAAATGAGCCACTCTCTACATCTACTGTAGAAAAGGATCCTTACCAGGTGAACCACTCTCTGTGTCTATTGTTGATCCAGGATCCATACCAGGTGAACTGCTCTCTATATCTACTGTCGATCGAGGATCCATACCAGATGAACCACTCTCTATATCTACTGTAGACCAGGATCTATACCATGTGAACCACTCTCTACATCTACTGTAGATCCAGGATCCATACCATGTGAACCACTCTCTACATCTACTGTAGATCCAGGAACCATACCACATGAGCCACTCTCTACATCTACTGTAGATCCAGGTCCAGACCAGGTGAACCACTCTCTACATCTACTGTAGATCCAGGATCCTTACCAGGTGATCCACTCTCTATATCTACTGTCGATCGAGGATCCATACCAGATGAACCACTCTCTATATCTACTGTAGACCAGGATCCTTACCAGGTGAACCACTCTCTACATTTACCTTAGATCCAGGATCTATACCAGGTGAACAACTCTCTACATCTACTGTAGATCCAGGATCCATTCCAGATGAACCACTCTCTTCATCTACTGTAGATCCAGGATCTATACCAGACAAACTGATCCCTGCATCTACTGTAGATCCAGGATCCATACCAGGTACACCACTCTCTATATCTACTGTAGAGCTAGAATCCATACCAGATGACCCACTCTCTACGTCTACTGTAGATCTAGAATCCATACCAGATGAACCACTCTACGTATACTGTAGATACAGGATCCATACCAGATAAACCACTCTCAACATCTACTGTAGATCCAGGATCAATACTAGATGAACCACTCTCTATATCTACTGTAGATATAGAATCCATACCAGATGAACCACTTTCTACGGTTACTGTAGATCCAGGATCCATACCAGATGAACCACTCTCTACATCTACTGTAAATCCAGGATCCATACTAGATGAACCACTCTCTATATCTACTGTAGATGTAGAGTCCATACCAGGTGGACCACTCTCTATGTCTACTGTAGTTCCATGATCCTTACAAGGTGATCCAAGCTCTACATCTACTGTAGATCCAGGAACCATGCCAGATGAACCACTCTCTGTGTCTACTTAAGATCCAGGATCCATATCAGCAGAAACACTCTGTACATCTACTGTAGATCCAGAATCCATACCAGCTGAACCACTCTCTACTTCTACTGTAGATCCATGACGCATACCTGATGAACCACTCTCTATGTCTACTTAAGATCCAGGATCTATATGAGGTGAATCACTGTCTATGTCTACTGTAGATCCAGGATCCATAGCAGGTTTACCACTCTCTACGTCTACTGTAGATCCAAGATCCGTACCATGTGTACCACTCTCAATGTCTACTGTAGATCCAGGATCCATACCAGATAAGCCACTCTCTACCTCTTCTGTAGATCCAGGATCCATACCAGGTAAACCGCTCTCTATGTCTACTCAAGATCCAGAATCCATATCAGGTGAATTACACTCTATATCTTCTGTAGATCCAGGATCCATACCAGATGAACCACTCTCTACATCGACTGTTGATCCAGGATCCACACCAGATGAATGACTCTGTATATCTTCTGTAGATCCAGGATCCTTACCAGATGAACCAATCTCCGCATCTACTGCGGATCCAGGATCAATACCAGATTAAATACTCTCTGTATCTACTGTAGATCCTGGATCCATACCAGATGAACCACTCTCTACATCTACTGTAGATCCAGGATCCCTACCAAGTGAACGACTCTCTATGTCTACTGCAGTTCCACGATCCTTACCAGGAGATCCAGTCTCTCCATCTACTGTAGAATTAGGATCCATACCAGATGAACCACTCTCTACATCTACCGTAGATCCAGGATCCATACCAGACGAACCACTCTCTATATCTACTGTTGACCAGGATCCATACCAGGTGAACCACTCTCTACTTCTACCTTAGATCCAGGCTCCATACCAGATGAGTAACTCTCTACATCTACTGTAGATCCAGGATCCAGACCAGGTGAACCACTCTCTACATCTACCATAGATCCGGGATCCAGACCAGGTGAACCACTCTTTACATCTACTGTAGATCCAGAATCCTTACCATGTGATCCACTCTCTATATCTACTGTAGATCCAGGATCCATATCAGATGAACTACTCTCTATATCTATCCTTACCAGGTGATCCACTCTCTACATTTACCTTAGATTCAGGATCCAGACCAGAAGACCCAATCTCTACATCTACTGTAGATCCGGGGTCCTTACCAGGTGAACCGCTCTCTACATCTACTGTAGATCCAGGATCCAGACCAGGTGAACCACTATCTACATCTACTGTAGATCCAGGATCCATACCAGATGAACCACTCCGTACATTTACCTTAGATCCAGATTCCATAACTGGTGAACCACTCTCTACATCTAATGTAGATCCATGGTCCAGACCAGGTGAAACACTCTCTATATGTACTGTAGATCCAGAATCCATACCAGATGAACCACTCTGTATATCTACTGTAGATCCAGAATCCAGACAAGGTGAACCACTCTCTACATCTACTGTAGATCCAGGATCCTTACCAGGTGATCCACTCTCTACATCTACTGTAGATCCAGGATCCATACCAGATGAACCACTTTCTACATCTAATGTAGATCCAGGATCCACACATGTACCACTCTCTATATCTACTGTAGAAAAGTATCCTTACCAGGTGAACCACTCTCTATGTCTATTGTAGATCCAGGAACCATACCAGGTGAACTACTCTCTACTTCGACTGTAGATCCTGGATCTATACCACGTGAACCACTCTCTACATCTACTGTAGATCCAGGATCCATACCATGTGAACCACTCTCTACATCTACTGTAGATCAAGGATCCATACCATATGAACCACTCTCAATATCTACTGTAGATCCAGAATCCAGACAAGGTGAACCACTCTCTACATCTACTGTAGATCCAGGATCCTTACCATGTGATCCACTCTCTACATCTACTGTAGATCCAGGATCCATACCAGATGAACCACTTTCTACATCTAATGTAGATCCAGGATCCACACATGAACCACTCTCTATATCTACTGTAGAAAAGGATCCTTAGCAGGTGACCCACTCTCTATGTCTATTGTAGATCCAGGAACCATACCAGGTGAACTACTCTCTACTTCGACTGTAGATCCTGGATCTATACCACGTGAACCACTCTCTACATCTACTGTAGATCCAGGATCCATACCATGTGAACCACTCTCTACATCTACTGTAGATCAAGGATCCATACCATATGAACCACTATCTATATCTACTGTAGATCCAGAATCCAGACAAGGTGAACCACTCTCTACATCTACTGTAGATCCAGGATCCTTACCAGGTGATCCACTCTCTACATCTACTGTAGATCCAGGATCCATACCAGATGAACCACTTTCTACATCTAATGTAGATCCAGGATCCACACATGTACCACTCTCTATATCTACTGTAGAAAAGGATCCTTACCAGGTGAACCACTCTCTATGTCTATTGTAGATCCAGGAACCATACCAGGTGAACTACTCTCTACTTCGACTGTAGATCCTGGATCTATACCACGTGAACCACTCTCTACATCTACTGTAGATCCAGGATCCTTACCAGGTGAACCACTCTCTACATCTACTGTAGATCCAGAATCCATACCAGATGAACCACTCTGTATATCTACTGTAGATCCAGAATCCAGACAAGGTGAACCACTCTCTACATCTACTGTAGATCCAGGATCCTTACCAGGTGATCCACTCTCTACATCTACTGTAGATCCAGGATCCATACCAGATGAACCACACTCGATGTCTACTCAAGATCCAGGATCCATATCAGGTGAATCACACTCTATATCTTCTGTAGATCCAGGATCCATACCAGATGAAACACTCTCTACATCTACTGTGGATCCAGATCCACACCAGATGAACCACTCTCTATATCTTCTGTAGATCCAGGATCCATACCAGATGAACCAATCTCTGCATCTACTGTGGATCCAGTGTGAATACCAGATTAACTACTCTGTGTATCTACTGTAGATCCAGGATCCAGACCAGGTGAACCACTCTCTACATCTACCGTAGATCCAGGATCCAGACCAGGTGAACCACTCTTTACCTCCACTGTAGATCCAGGATCCTTACCAGGTGATCCACTCTCTACATCTATTGTAGATCCAGGATCTATACCAGATAAACCACTCTCTATATATACTCTAGACCAGCATCCTTATCAGGTGATCCACTCTCTATATTTACCTTAGATCCAGGATCCAGACCAGGTGACCCACTCTCTACATCTACTCTAGATCCAGGATTATTACCAGATGAACCGCTCTCTACAACTACTGTAGATCCAAGACCCATACCAGGTGAACCACTCTCTACATCTACTGTAGATCCAGGATCCAGACCAGGTGAACCACTATCTGCATCTACTGTAGATCCAGGATCCAGACCAGATGAACCACTCTGTACATTTACCTTAGATCGAGGATCCATAACAGGTGAACCACCCTCTACATCTACTGTTGATCCAGGATCCAGACCAGGTGAAACACCCCCTATATGTACTGTAGATCCAGGATCCTTACCAGGTGATCCCCTCTCTACATCTACTGTAGATCCAGGATCCATACCATGTGAACCACTCTCTACATCTACTGTAGATCCAGGAACCAGACCAGGTGAAACACTCTCTACATCTACTGTAGATCCAGGATCCTTACCAGGTGATCCACTCTCTACATCTACTGTAGATCCAGGATCCATACCATGTGAACCACTCTCTACATCTACTGTAGATCCAGGAACCAGACCAGGTGAAACACTCTCTACATCTACTGTAGATCCAGGATCCTTACCAGGTGATCCACTCTCTATATCTATTGTAGATCCAGGATCCATACCAGATGAACCACTCTTTAAGACTACTGTAGGTCGATGATCCAGACAAGGTGAAACACTCTCTACATCTACTGTAGATCCAGGATCCATACCAGATGAACCACTCTCTACATCTACTGTAGATCCAGGATCCATACCATGTGAACCACTCTCTACATCTACTGTAGATCCAGGAACCAGACCAGGTGAAACACTCTCTACATCTACTGTAGATCCAGGATCCTTACCAGGTGATCCACTCTCTATATCTACTGTAGATCCAGGATCCATACCAGATGAACCACTCTCTACATTTACCTTAGATCCAGGATCCATACCAGGTGAACCACTCTCTACATCTACTGTAGATTCAGGTTCTAGACCAGGTGAAACACTCTCTACATCTACTGTAGATCCAGGATCCTTACCAGGTGATCCACTCTCTATATCTACTGTAGATCCAGGATCCATACCAGGTGAACCACTCTCTACATTTACCTTAGATCCAGGATCCATACCAGGTGAACCACTCTCTACATCTACTGTAGATTCAGGTTCTAGACCAGGTGAACCACGCTCTACATCTACTGTAGATCCAGGATCCATACTATTCTATTCTATTCTATATATTTGGTAAAGCGCAAACAGCTGCCCCAGCGAAGAGGCGTCCCGGCGCAAGGAGATCACAGACCCACGCCTGAGTGAATAACGGTGGAGAAGAGAAGATGAAACACTCTCTATATCTACTGTAGATGCAGGATCCATACCAGACAAACCGATCCCTGCATCTACTGTAGATCCAGGATCCATACCAGATACACCACTCTCTATATCTACTGTAGAGCTAGAATCCATACCAGATGAACCACTCTCTACGTCTACTGTAGATCTAGAATCCATACCAGACGAACCACTCTCTACGTATACTGTAGATACAGGATCCATACCAGATGGACCACTCTCTGCATCTACAGTAGATCCAGGATCCAGACCAGGTGAACCACTCTCTACATCCACCATAGATCCAGGATCCAGACCAGGTGAACCACTCTTTACATCTACTATAGATCCAGGATCCTTACCAGGTGATCCACTCTCTATCCAGGATCCATACCAGTTAAACCACTCTCTATATCTACTCTAGACCAGGATCCTTACCAGGTGATCCACTCTCCACATTTACCTTAGATCCAGGATCCAGACCAGATGACCCACTCTCTACATCTTCTGTATATCCAGGATTATTACCAGGTGAACCGCTCTCTACATCTACTGTAGATCCAGGATCCAGACCAGGTGAACCACTATCTACATCTACTGTAGATCCAGGATCCAGACCAGATGAACCACTCTGTACATTTACCTTAGATCCAGGATCCATACCCGGTGAACCGCTCTCTACATCTACTGTAGATCCAGGATCCATACCACATGTACCACTCTCTATATCTACTGTAGAAAAGGATCCTTACCAGGTGAACCACTCTCTATGTCTATTGTAGATCCAGAATCCATACCAGGTGAACTGCTCTCTACATCTATTGTAGATCCTGGATCTATACCACATGAACCACTCTCTACATCTACTGTAGATCCAGGATCCACACCATGTGAACCACTCTCTACATCTACTGTAGATCCAGGAACCATACCACATGAGCCACTCTCTACATCTACTGTAGATCCAGGATCCAGACCAGGTGAACCACTCTCTACATCTACTGTAGATCCAGGATCCTTACCATGTTATCCACTCTCTATATCTACTGTAGATCCAGGATCCATACCAGATGAACCACTCTCTATATCTACTGTAGACCAGGATCCTTACCAGGTGAACCACTCTTTACATTTACCTTAGATCCAGGATCCATACCAGGTGAACCACTCTCTACATCTACTGTAGATCCAGGATGCATTCCAGATGAACCACTCTCTACATCTACTGTAGATCCAGGATCCAGACCAGGTGAAACACTCTCTTTATCTACTGTGGATCCAGGATCCATACCAGACAAACCGATCCCTGCATCTACTGTAGATCCAAAATCCATACCAGGTACACCACTCTCTATATCTACTGTAGAGCTAGAATCCATACCAGATGAACCACTCTCTACGTCTGCTGTAGATCTAGAATCCTTACCAGACGAACCACTCTCTACGTATACTGTCGATACAGGATCCATACCAGATGAACCACTCTCAACATCTACTGTAGATCCAGGATCAATACTAGATGAACCACTCTCTTTATCTACTGTAGATATAGAATCCATACCAGATGAACCACTTTCTACGGTTACTGTAGCTCCAGGATCCATACCAGATGAACCACTCTCTACATCTACTGTAGATTCAGGATCCATACTAAATGAACCACTCTCTATATCTACTGTAGATGTAGAGTCCATACCAGGTGGACCACTCTTTATGTCTACTGTAGTTCCATGATCCTTACAAGGTGATCCAAGCTCTACATCTACTGTAGATCCAGGAACCATGCCAGATGAACCACTCTCTGTGTCTACTTAAGATCCAGGATCCATATCAGCAGAAACACTCTGTACATCTACTGTAGATCCAGAATCCATACCAGCTGAACCACTCTCTATGTCTACTGTAGATCCATGACCCATACCAGACGAACCACTCTCTATGTCTACTTAAGATCCAGGATCTATATAAGGTGAATCACTGTCTATGTCTACTGTAGATCCAGGATCCATACCAGGTTTACCACTCTCTATGTCTACTGTAGATCCAGGATCCATACCAGATAAGCCACTCTCTACCTCTTCTGTAGATCCAGGATCCATACCAGGTAAACCGCTCTCTACGTCTACTCAAGATCCAGGATCCATATCAGGTGAATCACTCTCTATATCTTCTGTAGATCCAGGATCCATACCAGATGAACCACTCTACATCGACTGTAGATCTAGGATCCACACCAGATGAACGACTCTGTATATCTTCTGTAGATCCAGGATCCTTACCAGATGAACCAATCTCTGCAACTAATGCGGATCCAGGATCAATACCAGATTAAATACTCTTTGTATCTACTGTAGATCCAGGATCCGTACCAGATGAACCACTCTCTACATCTACTGTAGATCCAGGATCCCTAGCAAGTGAACAACTCTCTATGTCTACTGCAGTTCCAGGATCCTTACCAGGTATTCCAGTCTCTCCATCTACTGTAGAATTAGGATCCATACCAGATGAACCACTCTCTACATCTACCGTAGATCCAGGATCCATACCAGATGAACCACTCTCTACATCTATCTTAGATCCAGGCTCCATACCAGATGAGCCACTCTCTACATCTACTGTAGATCCAGGATCCAGACCAGGTGAACCACTCTCTACATCTACCGTAGATCCGGGATCCAGACCAGGTGAACCACTCTTTACACCTACTGTAGATCCAGAATCCTTACCATGTGATCCACTCTCTATATCTACTGTAGATACAGGATCCATATCAGATGAACCATTCTCTATATCTACTCTAGACCAGGATCCTTACCAGGTGATCCACTCTCTACATTTACCTTAGATTCAGGATCCAGACCAGGAGACCCAATCTCTACATCTACTGTAGATCTGGGATCCTTACCAGGTGAACCGGTCTCTACATCTACTGTAGATCCATGAGCCAGACCAGGTGAACCACTATCTACATCTACTGTAGATCCAGGATCCATGCCAGATGAACCACTCTGTACATTTATCCTAGATCCAGATTCCATACCAGGTGAACCACTCTCTACATCTAATGTAGATCCAGGGTCCAGACCAGGCGAAACACTCTCTATATGTACTGTAGATCCAGAATCCATACCAGATGAACCACTCTGTATATCTACTGTAGATCCAGAATCCAGACAAGGTGCACCACTCTCTACATCTTCTGTAGATCCAGGATCCTTACCAGGTGATCCACTCTCTACATCTACTGTAGATCCAGGATCATACCAGATGAACCACTCTCTTCATCTAATGTAGATCCAGGATCCACACATGTACCACTCTCTATATCTACTGTAGAAAAGGATCCTTACCAGGTGAACCACTCTCTATGTCTATTGTAGATCCAGGATCCATACCAGGTGAACTACTCTTTACATCTACTTTAGATCCTGGATCTATACCACGTGAACCACTCTACATCTACTGTAGATCCAGGATCCATACCATGTGAACCACTCTCTACATCTATTGTAGATCCAGGATCCATACCAGATGAACTACTCTCTATATCTACTGTAGACCAGGATCCTTACCAGGTGAACCACTCTCTACATCTACTGTAGATCCAGGATCCATACCAGGTAAACCGCTCTCTATATCTACTGTAGATCCAGGATCCTTACCAGGTGAACCACTCTCTACATCTAATGTAGATCCAGGGTCCAGACCAGGTGAAACACTCTCTATATGTACTGTAGATCCAGAATCCATACCAGATGAACCACTCTGTATATCTACTGTAGATCCAGAATCCAGACAAGGTGAAACACTCTCTACATCTACTGTAGATCCAGGATCCTTACCAGGTGATCCACTCTCTAAATCTACTGTAGATCAAGGATCCATACCAGATGAACCACTCTACATCTAACGTAGATCCAGGATCCATACCACATGTACCACTCTCTATATCTACAGTAGAAAAGGATCCTTACCAGGTGAACCACTCTCTACATCTACTGTAGATCCAGGATCCATACCAGATGAACCACTCTCTATATCTACTGTAGACAAGGATCCTTACCAGGTGAACCACTCTCTACATCTACTGTAGATCCAGGATCCATACCAGGTTAACCACTATCTACATCTACTGTAGATCCAGGATCCATACCAGGTGAACCACTCTCTACATCTCCTGTAGATTCAGGATCCATACCAGGTGAACCACTCTCTACATGCACTATAGATCCAGGATCCATACCAGGTGAACCACTCTCAACATCTACTGGTGATCTAGGATCCATACCAGGTGAATCACTCTCTACATCTACTGTAGATCCAGGATCCATACCGATTTAACCACTCTCCCTGTCTACCTTAGATCCAGGATCCATACCAGATAAACCACTCTCTATGTCTACTGTAGATGCAGGATCCATACCAGATGAACCACTGTCTATGTCTACTGAAGATCCAGGATCCATACCGGATGAACCACTCTCTACATCCACTGTAGATCCAGGATCCATGCCAGGTGAACCACTCTCTATGTCTACCTTAGAACTAGGATCCATACCAGATGAACCACTATCTATGTCTACTTTGGATCCAGCATCAATACCACATGAACCACTCTCTACTTCTACTGTAAATACAGGATCCATACCAGGTGAACCACTCTCTACGTCTACCTTAGATCCAGCATCCATACCACCTGAACCACTCTTTACGTCTACTTTAGATCCAGGATCCATACCAGGTGAACCACTCTCTACGTCTACTGTAGATCCAAGATCGATACCAGGGGAACCACTTTCTATATCTACTGTAGATCTAGGATCCATACCAGGTGGAAATATCTTCATTGCGTGTCCCAAAAAACTGATATGGCTTATGTTGAATCTACATACAAGAGACATCCTGCAATCAAAGCTTGGATTTCATTAAGATATTTGTGGGGATCCACCTGAGGCAGTGGGTGCTGCTTCCTGTCTGGACTGGTCATAATATTATATCTGAAATAAACCTTTTTAAGGCGTATGATCTGAATCCGTTTCTTCTACGGTGCACTCATCTTTATAGCACTTTCAGAGACCTATTCTGGACACCTCCAGTTCAGGAGGTTTAAATGTTGGACCACATGGAAGGTCTCGGAGACAAAGTATATTTAGGACCTGCCATGGTCCAGAACGGCCGCTTTCAGTAATGGTTAAAGTGTTGCTTTCTAGAGAGTCTCCGGGGACAGCCCCACCTTACAAGAAATATTTCTGATGCGGACGGGGTTTTCAAGTCATATCCTCCAAAATGGAATGACCACATTTGCTGCAAATTTTCATTTGCAGTGCTACTTGAAATACCTCTCATTTTGGCCAAAAATCATGCCCTGAGAAAAATGTTAAAAGAAAATTGCTTCATGACAAAATGTAATAGTTGTATCAGAAAAATTAATCAAATTTGTTTAAATCGATAAATGATTAATATGAAATATGATTCATGGAAACAGATTTGACTTATCAAAAAAGAATAGAGAGGCATTAGCTTGTCATGGCATATCACTGAGCTCTGCCCCTTCAGAATTTCAAGACTGCACCATATTTACAAGGATATGTCGTAGCACGCCCCGTCCCACAGCGGGGTGGGAAGACCCCCATGATGAAGCATGACGCCAAGGGCCCTTTTGGTCTGTGAAGGGTATTTAAACAAAGCTGTATGCTTCCCACCACACCACTGTAGGAAACTCACTTTAGCTGTTCGATCACAAGTATATTTTTGTTCTGGGGTGTATCCCGTTTGTTTATGTACTGACTTAAAGAGGACTTGTCCACCTCGTTTTGCTCTTGGAGCACTACCTCTTCACTCCCTAAATTGCTTCTTTACATATTGGTTTGAGATGCATGGTAAAATCCTACCTCTCATGACATAGTGGTTTGAGTAGTGTGGTGCCACCCTACCTCCTAAAGACATACTAGTTTGAGAAGTGTGGTGCCACCCTACCTTCTCATGACATACCGGTTTAAAATGCATGGTGGCACCCTACCTCTCGTACATACTGGTTTAAGATGCATGTGGCACCCTACTTTCTAATGACATACGGTGTGACATGTGTGGTTTCCCTACCTTAATGGCATAGTCATACAGGCATCCATTTTATCCCGGCTTGATTACGCCAGCTCGCTCCTATTGGGAGCTAATCGGGCCGAGATCGCTCGTATGCAGCGTGTCCAGAACGCCGCAGCCAAGCCCTGGTGGGCTTACCGAGGTTCTGTTCGGCGGACAGTACCATCCGTTCGCTGCACTGGTTGCCCATCAATCAATCAATCAGGAGTTTGTTAAAGCACGACTACTCACCCGTAAGGGTCTCAAGGCGCTAGGGGTGGGGGGCGTGGGGGGTGCAGGTTCCATTCCATCAAGGAGGGGGTCTGTCGAAGAGCCAGGTTTTGAGGTTTCTTGCGAAGATGGGGAGCGATGTTGTCTGTCTGAGGTGGAGCGGAAGGGCGTTCCATGCTTTCGCCGCGAGGAAGGAGAAGGAGCGGCCTCCCGATCTGGTCTTTCTGGTGCGGGGGACCACGGCGTAGGAAAGCTGGGCTGATCGTAGGGTCCTTTGGGGTGCGTGGAATTTGAGTCGGCTGTTCTGGTATGCTGGTCCGGTGCCGTGGAGGGCCTTGTGTGCGTGGGTGAGCATCTTAAAGGTGATTCTCGCCTCAACGGGGAGTCAGTGGAGTGTGCGCAGGTGCTGGGAGATGTGGCAGTGTTTTGGCAGGTTGAGGACCAGTCTTGCGGCGGCGTTCTGGATGTTCTGTAGCTTGCGGATGAGGTTTTTGTTTATTCCGGCGTAGAGTGCGTTGCCGTAGTCGAGTCTGCTGGTGACCAGGGCGTAAAGTGACTGTCTTTCGGTGTTCGAGGGGGATCCATTTGAAGGTCTTACGAAGGAGGCGGAGGGTGTGGAAGCAGGAAGATGAGACAGAGTTGATCTGGCGGTCCATTTTGAGCTCGGACTCCAGGATGATTCCCAGGTTGCGTGCGTGGTCTGTGGGGGTTGGCGGGTTTCCGAGGGCGGTGGGCCACCAGGTGTCGCTCCAGGCTTCGGGGTTTGGGCCCATGATGAGTACTTCTGTTTTGTTGGTGTTTAGTTGAAGGCAGCTGTTTTTCATCCATTTGGCAACGGCTTCCATGTTTTCTCGAAAGTTGCGTCTGGCGGTGTTGGGCTCGTTGGATAGGGAGAGGATGAGCTGGGAGTCGTCTGCATATGAGACAATGTTGAGTCCGTAGGTTCTGACGATGGGGGCAAGTGGAGCCATGTAGACGTTAAAGAGCGTCGGGCTGAGGGAGGAGCCCTGGGGTACTCCGCAGGTGATCGGTGTGGGGTCCGAGAGGAAAGGGGGGAGTCTGACCCGCTGCGTCCTGCCGGAGAGGAAGGAGCAGATCCAGTCGACGGCCTTGTCCTGGATTCCTGCATCGTAGAGTCTGCGTATTAGGGTGCGGTGGGAGACTGTGTCGAACGCCGCTGATAAGTCGAGGAGGATGAGGGCTACTGCTTCTCCTTTGTCCAGTAAGGTGCGGATGTCGTCTGTTGCGGCGAGGAGGGCGGTTTCCGTACTGTGGTTTTTTCTGAAGCCGGATTGGGAGGAGTCGAGGATGTTGTGTTCTTCAATGAATGTGGCGAGTTGGCTGTTGATGGCTTTCTCGATGACTTTCGCTGGGAACGGGAGCAGGGAGATGGGTCTGTAGTTTTTGCAGTCGGTGGGGTCCGCTGAGGGTTTCTTTAGGAGGGGGTTGACCTCGGCGTGTTTCCAGTCGTCGGGGAACGAGGCGGTCGCCAGGGAGCGGTTGATGGTTTGGCGGAGCATGGGTGCGATGGTGTTGGCGGCTCTGTTGAAGATGTGGTGGGGGCAGGGGTCCGTGGGGGCCCCTGAGTGGATTGACTTCATTGTCTTCAGTGTGTCTTCGGTGGTGAGGGCTGTCCAGTCATCAATCGCTGGTTTCCGGGTGTCGGGGGTGGTTGGTGAGGGTTCAGTGTGTTGGTTGTCTTCGTCGAAGTTGTCGTAGATGCTCAGAGGATTCATTTTAAGACCCTGTGCCTCACTTTTAAGATCCTTAAGTTAGCCTCCCCCCAGATTCTTGACAATCTTCTGGTGCCTTATGTGCCCTCACGCCCTTTAAGATCTTTGGGTCAAAATCTGGTAGCAGTCCCACGGTTTAGGCTATGCAGGGCTGGAGGTCGGTCCTTTAGAGTGCTGGTTGCAAAATTGTGGAATTCTCTTCCGCCCCACATTTGTGAAATGGATGAGATCATGATGTTTAGGAAAGCCATTAAAACGCATCTGTTCCCTCACACAGTTTAGTTTCTCTGTTCTGTGCGCTTTTGTCCGTAGCTGCTGTGTTGTGTGTGGGTACTTTCCATGAAGCGCCGGGACGCCCCTTGGCTGGGGCAGCTCTGCGCTATAAAAGTGTTTTTTAACATAACATAACATAACAGATGCATGGTAACACCATACCTCTCATGACATACAGGTTTGAGATGCATGGTACCACCCTACCTCTCACGACATAGTGGTTTGAGATGCATGGTACCACCCTACCTCTCATGACGTACTGCTTTGAGATGCATGGTAACACCCTACCTCCTATTGCATACTGGTTTGAGATGCATGGTAACACCCTACCTCTCATGACATAATGGTTTGAGATGCATGGTACCACCCTACCTCTCATGACATACTGCTTTGAGATACATGGTACCACCCTACCTCGCATGACATAGTGGTTTGAGATGCATGGTACCACCCTACCTCCCATGGTATACTGGTTTGAGATGCATGGTACCACCCTACCTCTCATGACACATTGGTTTGAGATGCATGGTACCACCCTACCTCCCATGGTATACTGGATTGAGGCATGGTAACACCCTACCTCCCATGGTATACTGGTTTGAGATGCATGGTAGCACCCTACCTCTCATGACATACTAGTTTGAGATGCATGGTACCACCCTACCTCTCATGACATACTGGTTTGAGATGTATGGTAACACCCTACCTCTCATTACATAGTGATATGAGATGCATGGTACCACCCTACCTCTCATGACGTACTGCTTTGAGATGCATGGTAACACCCTACCTCTCCTGATATACTGGTTTGAGATGCATGGTACCACCCTACCTCTGAAGACATGATGGTTTGAGATGCATGGTACCACCCTACCTCTCATGACACATTGGTTTGAGATGCATGGTACCACCCCACCTCCCATGGTATACTGGTTTGAGATGCATGGTGCCACCCTACCTCCCATGGTATACTGGTTTGAGATGCATGGTACCACCCTACCTCTCATGACACATTGGTTTGAGATGCATGGTACCACCCCACCTCCCATGGTATACTGGTTTGAGATGCATGGTACCACCCCACCTCCCATGGTATACTGGTTTGAGATGCATGGTACCACCCTACCTCCCATGGTATACTGGTCTGAGATGCATGGTACCACCCTACCTCTCATGACACATTGGGTTGAGATGCATGGTACCACCCTACCTCCCATGGTATACTGGTTTGAGATGCATGGTACCACCCTACCTCCCATGGTATACTGGTCTGAGATGCATGGTACCACCCTACCTCTAATGACACATTGGTTTGAGAAGCATGTACCACCCTACCTCTCATGATACATTGGTTTGAGATGCATGGTACCACCCTACCTCCCATGGTATACTGGTCTGAGATGCATGGTACCACCCTACCTCTCATGACACATTGGTTTGAGAAGCATGTACCACCCTACCTCCCATGGTATACTGGTTTGAGATGCATGGTAGCACCCTACCTCTCATGACACATTGGGTTGAGATGCATGGTACCACCCTACCTCCCATGGTATACTGGTTTGAGATGCATGGTACCACCCTACCTCCCATGGTATACTGGTTTGAGATGCATGGTAGCACCCTACCTCTCATGACACATTGGGTTGAGATGCATGGTACCACCCTACCTCCCATGGTATACTGGTTTGAGATGCATGGTAGCACCCTACCTCCCATGGTATACTGGTTTGAGATGCATGGTAGCACCCTACCTCTCATGACACATTGGGTTGAGATGCATGGTACCACTCTACCTCTCATGATGGTTTGAGATGCATGGTAGCACCCTACCTCTCATGACACAGTGGTTAGAGATGCATGGTACCACCCTACCTCCCATGGTATGCTGGTTTGAGATCCATGGTACCACCCTACCTCTCATGGGATACTGGTTTGAGATGCATGTGTGCCCCAACCTCCCTGAGTAGGTGGAAACTCAATTCTCCACTGGGGTAAACACCGACCTTTCACCCAGAAGCAGTTCCTGCCGCCCAGAGCCCGGGATCCCCGGAGTTCCTCTCGAAAGTGACTTTCTGAGATATAACACTTTGAGGCACCAAAGGTATCAGCCATGACGGCCTCTGAGTAATATTTTATCACTATCTGTGCCCTGCCCTTTCTCAAGAACGGGTACCCCATGTGAGAGGGAGGGGGTCTCGGGGCACTGATGTCATCAGAGACTGAGGGAAGTCAGTGAGTGAAAAGGAGAAGGAAGGAAGTGGTGAGGCAGAAGAGAGCGGAAGGAGAGCTGGGCCTCGAGAAAGAAGAGATGTCGAAGAGATAGAGGTGGGAAAAAGAGGCAGAGAGAGGAGATGACAGGCGAAAGAGAGAGAGAGAGGGAGAGAGAGAGGCAGAGAAGGAGGGAGAGAGAAAGAGTGAGAGAGAAAAGGAGAGAGACAGATAGGCAGAGAGAGAAGGAGAGAGAGAGATAGAGATAGAGGGAGTGAGAGAGAGAAAGAGAGGGAGACAGAGAGAGAGAGAAGGAGAGAGTGAGATAGGCTAAGAGAGAAGGAGAGAGAGAGAGAGAGAGAGAAGGAGAGAGCAGGAGAGAGAGAGAGAGAAGGAGAGAGAGAGATAGCTGGAGAGAGAGAGAAGGAGAGAGAAAGATAGGAGAGAGTAGGAGAGAGAGAAGGAGTGAGAGAGAGAAGGAGAGAGAGATAGGCAGAGAGAGAGAGAAGAGAGAGAGAGAGAGAAGGAGAGAGCAGGAGAGAGAGAGAGAGAGGGAGAGAGAGAAAGAAAATGAGAGAGAGAGATAGGCAGAGAGAGAAGGAGAGCGAGAGATAGGCAGAGAGAGGGAGAAGGAGAGAGAGAGATAGGCAGAGAGAGAAGGGAAAGAGATAGAGAAGAGGAGAGAGGAGGGAGAGAGAGAGAGAGAGAAGGAGAAAGATAGGCAGAGAGAGAGAGAGAGAGATAAGGGGAGAGAGAGAGAAGGAGGGAGAGAGAGAGAAAGAGAGAGTGGGAGAGAGAGAGAGAGAAAAACACAGGAGGAAGTGAGAGAAAGGCTGAAATAAAAAAGATTGAAAATAATGAAAGAGAAGGTGGAAGAGACCAAGGGGGTGATTTACTAAAAACATTTGCTGGGTTGTCCTCACTTTTATGACAGCACACAATTGGGCTTATTTACAAGCCCCTAGCGCCGCCGGTGCGTCACTTTTCTTGACATTCCGGTGCCGCTCTGGGCCTACCCATATGTACGATGCCACGGAAAGCCACCCTGCGTGGCTTTTAATGGCTTCGTATTCATGGTGTGAGGCAACGAGCGCAAGTCGCTGCGTTTCCTCATACTGCCTCAGGGAGGCGTGTCATGGGCGTTGCGGTGGGTTTACCCATAACACCTGTGGCATTCGGCACATTCCCAGATTCACAACAAGGTGGATCTGGGAATGTGTCAAACCCTGCGCCTCCCTAGGGGTGACGGAAGGTGTCCCTTCCACCACAGAAACGACCTCTTTTCGAGGCAGGCACCCTTGCACCACTGCGCAAAGACACCCGTGTTGGCGCTAGGCAGCCATTTGTGAGCCAGTGCGGTGGCATTTGGCGCATTCCTGCCCTTTTGTTTTGACGCAGGGCAGCGCAGCACATTGACGCGCAGTAAATTGTATTAAATGAGGGTCTTTTCTTTTTTTTAATGATTTACTTTCCAGCGCAAAACTTGTTTTGTGCTGGAAGTTGACTAAGAGTATCGCAAAGTAGCTCAACCTCTGCTTTGCAATAGTTAGTATCAAGGGGGCGCTACATGGGCAGTCCCATGCAAACACCCTCCCTTTTTGACACCAAAATCTGTTTACCAGAAATGTGAGAAAGGGTTTTGCATAAAAAAATGCCTTTTGAAAGAAGGCATTAGAAAGAGAAATGTTTTCTTTTCTCCTTTCTTTTGCAACTTTTGCGCGTGTGCTGCACTGTACAGCACATTTACAAATTAAGAAACGTTTTAGAAGCTGACCATACGTAGTATTTTGCACTGGAAGTGACCCTTAGGGTACAAAACCTATGCTAGACTCTCGCACGCGCCCTTGCGCAATGGTACAAAGGTGAGTGCTTGGCGCACAGTAGTAGAATCCTGCCCCAGCGCTAGGGAGAGGGGGGAGAGAGCCATCTCTCTAGATATGGAGCTCTCCTGCTCCCTGTCATAGTTTGGTAAATCTGCCTCCAAGAGAGACAAAGAGACACAGCTTGTCAAAGCCATAGGAGGAAGAGAAAGAGTATATAACAAAAGCAAGAGATGGAGGTGAAAAACGAGAACATAAAAAGACGTGAAGGGTCAAAAGAAGAGCAAGAGAAAAAAACAGATGTTGGGGCAAATTTACAAAGAATTGGGGCAACTTTACAAAGAATTCACGCAACACAGCACCTGAAACAAGGTTGTTGCACTGGGTTGCGTGAAAGGGAGGGGGCTGAACTGCGTAATATCAACTAAGATGTGGCGCTGTTTCTCTCTCTCCATGCACTGGTGGAATTTAAACTCCCTCGCGCCAGCACACACACCCGTGCACCACGCGAGGTTAGGTTTTGTACTGGAAGGGTAGGCTTCTAGGACAAAATACTATGTTTAGACATGGTGTGAAAGTTTTCTAAGGTTGTATCTGCGCTGACCATTACAGCACACGTGCTGACTTAAAACATTTTCGAGAAAGAAAACTTTTCTCACACGTTTTAAGTGCGTTGAGCAGGTGTCATTTTTTTTAATGCGTAAAATATCTACTTTTTTTTAGTAGATCTGGATCTGCCTCAAAACCTGTGACTGGTTGCAAACGTCCATCCACCAACCCTGGTACACCCCCTTGATGTAAAGTAGCACATGGCAGTGCAAAGGGAAGGGATACTTTGGGACTCATTTCCAGCGAAAAACATGTTTTGTGGTGGAAAGTAAATAACAAAATCATGACTATAAATGTGGCCCCCTCTGTAAACAAGAGGAAGAGAGAAAAGAAGAGAGAGCGAACAGTGGAGGGTAAAAGAGAGACGTCCATCCTTGTTGAAGAAAAAACAGAGATGGCAGAAAAGGGATCGGAAAAGTTGTGAGAACCCGTGACACCAGCAGAGACCCGGGGTTCAAAGGTGCACCTGCTATGAAGGAGCCTGCAAAGTTCTGGCAACGCCTGGAAACCGAAGGCTCACGCCAAGGAAGCACGAGTGAGCAGAACTAAACTCAGACGAAAGTGAGAGGAAAAAGAGTAATGAGACAGAGGGAAGGAGAGGAAATACCAGCATTTGTAAAGCGCACAGCTACCTCCGGAGAGGTGTCCAGGCGCTGCGGGCCATCGGGTAGATTAAGCGAGCTATTGCCCAGAGTCACATGGTGCTGGGCTAGCCTGCCGCCGGCACCAGGGATCGAACCGTGGTCCGGAGTCAGGCACCCTGGCCGCTGCGCCACACCTCTTCCAGTAAGTGACACAATACGAAGAAAGTGTGGGGCACAAAGGAAAGAGGGAGAAAAAGAGAAAGCAGAAATAAGGGAGAGTGGGGAGGGGAGAAAGGAATCCGTATGATCGAGAAAGGAAGTGTAGAGAAGATGAGACAGGGAGCAGGAGGGAAAGTGAACGAGAAGTAGGTGGTGAAAAAGCAGATTGAAACTCACTTCAGAACAAAACCCCAAACATAGGAACCTAAGTGACATATCATGAAAACATGCAAATAGGGAGACTAACTGGACCACAATAAACGAAAGCGTTTGCGTATGCAGCACTCGGGGAAAAGTAAGCAGTACATGCTAAATAGGAGAAACCAGGGAAAGACAGGAGAGAGCAGACAGAAAGATACAGCGGCAAGAGAACATATGAGCCTAGAGAGTAAAATGTAGAGGGAATAGTACATATGAGACAGAGAGAATAATAATAATAATAATATTTATTGTATATTTAGTAAAAACCATTACAAAATGTAAATACGGCACTGTTAAAACACAAAAAGATTTACACTGCTGAGTGAATAAAAAATGTATACAATGAGAACGTCTTTCAGGCTAGAAAAGTAAAAGTGTTCAGGGCTCAAGACTTTGCCAGTGTTTTTTGCTTTTTCTCGAAATTGTCAATGAATTTGACTGCCCTGCAAATGAGTTGCGGATCTACTGAGCATAGGATTAGCATGATCGCAGACCGGCAGGTACGTGTTCCATATTCCTTAAACGGGGTGTTTAACCAACTCCGACGTTCCTGGATCAGAGCCGGGCAAACACAGTTTAGGTGGATAAAGTCTTGTCTTCCTGCGCCACATAAACAGCATCCATCACATTCTTGGGGCTTCCATTTTGCTGACTCAGCATTTGTTGGTAAGCTGCCCAGCTTTAAATTGAGGTGTTTCCGTTTGATGAATGGCGAGAATGAAGGTCTAGGTAGGCTGCCGGTGCTAGTTTTTTATAAGATTGAATTGTCATCCAAGCATGGGACCGATGATTAAAAGGTTTTTTATCATTGAGCAACGAATGCCTGTTGGCAGCCTTTTTTAACAACTGTTTAAAGCAGTGGTTCCCAAACTTTTTTGACCTGTGGCTCCCTTGACCTAATTGGCAGTTGGCCGTGGCTCCCCAACATTTTTTTACCGGTGGGTGATGTAAGCCCGACGTCGGGAGTACTTCCTGTTGTCTTCCGTAAATTAATTGGGATGCAATGAAGAATGAAGGTATTATAATCATATTTTTAACAAAATAAAAATATAACAGTTTAATAAAATCTTGTTAAGTGAGAAACATTACAAGATTAATAGCGCACACACGCTTTGAAACTACGGCTACGTACAAACCAAGTGCAAATAGAGAGGCTGCTATTGCTGGAAAGAAAACATGGAGTCCAATTCATGAAAGGAAACATAAAAACATGGGCAGAGATTTACTTCTCCGACTGAAGGTATTTTTAGGCTGATTTCATATTCACCAAAATTACAAGCAGAGGGCATGCAAAGCTGCGGCAGTGGAAAGTTTCCAGGCATACCACTGGCGATACACAGGCACCAAGCAATACCAATCAAATGCCATGCCGATCTTCTGCCCAACCTCCGTTTTTTACTTGAACTCATTTTACACCCGTGTTTTACATGATCTTGTCAGTATTTAAAATCTAGTTCAAGTAAAAATCTGAGGTATGGCAGAAGATCGGAATGCATTTGATTCATAGTAGCATAGTTGCATCCTTTTGGTAACACTGGTGCTAATAGACACTTTGCCCAATCTGCAACTCCTTTACCTTTAAAATGTAAACTTGGGATCACAGAACACTTTGTACATGCATTCTCAGAGCTCTGTCTCATGTTACCTCTTTCGACACCAGCCATCTAGGATTTGGAGTGTTTAAAAGGCAAAGCAACATGTAATTATTTTAGTTCCTAAAATTATCTTGCAGAGTAACCTAAATTGAGGACTGTCAGGAAAGGCAAAAAGAGTCTGCAGAAAGAAAACCGTATCCATCACATCCAACATTACCAAAGGTTTGCAACGTTTTCACTGAGGGGGGAATACTAAGGAAATACCAACTTTAGGCCTGAATGTAGTAATATTTTACCAATATGTGCTGCTCAACCATGACAACCAAAACTACTTCTACCATGTAATTTCCAATAAATGCTAGGGGAGCCAAATGTGCATCTGTACGCTGTTTGGATCTGGGGGGAACATCATGCCCGCATTCTGAGTTTTTAACGAGCTCCGTGGAGCCCGCCTTTTTACACTAAAAATAATGCAGGTGATACAGGTGCAAAACGGAGGTTGAGCAGAAGATCGGCATGTCATTTGATTAATAATTAATGATAATCAAATGCCATTCCGAATTCTGCCCAACCTCCGTTTTAAACCTGTATCACTTGCATTAGTTTTAGTGTAAAAAGGTGGGCTCCACGGAGCTCGTTAAATAAATCAGACAAAAGAAGCCAAGCCAAAGCCTTCTCTCTGACTGCTTTAACAAGCTCCGTGGAGCCCGCTTTTTTACAGTCGGGCTTCTTGGCGTGTGTATCACTGCCATACTCCTGTTCTACTGAACGGGAATCCCTCCCATGCCAGTTCCTTACCTTACTTGCGAAGAGGATCCCACGGTGGGCAGCAATAATGTGCCTCAAACGGTCAGAGGCGAGCTTCATATGCCAGTAATGGCGACTACTACGCCTGTGAAAGCACAACGCGTACGTACGTGGCTTTTAGGCCAAATCATTTCCCCCGATTATGCAGGCAGCAAGTATTTTGCGCTGCAGCTGCAATAAGGTTCATTTTCCCAACGTGAGCGCGGCGCCCCTGGCTGCTCGTGACGGCGCACCGGGGCGCCGCGGCGCACAGTTTGGGAACCACTGGTTTAAAGGAAAGCACTGGAAGCTTGGATTCCCAATGAGCAGCCAAGTTCGTTGATTCAAGTGATGATTTAAGGTACTTGGCATAGGGCGAGTTGGGACTTTTACTGATTGTTTCCCACATGGCACGGTACAGCGCAATTTCTTGGTTCATCCACACATCATACCAGAATTTTATGGTCTCGTACTTTTTCAGCAGGACTTGAGATTGCAAACCGAATTCAAGTCTGACTTGTGCGGGTGATGCATTGCTTGGTAACACAAATACACGCTTGTAGATTTTCATTTGAACTTTGTCCAAGAGTTGTGCACTCTTGCCATGATGTAATACGCTCCCATAAGCTATTGTTGGAAGTAGCTTGGCTTTCATTATTGTTAGGAGGGGGGAGACCAGAGGGCCTCTGAGTTCGGTCGCCAAGCTACTGAAAGCGTGCAATAGGACCATGCTCCTCTTTTCCATGCTATTGAGATGCGTAGTAAAGTTAAGACGCTTGTCCAGTAGTATCCCGAGATACTTATAACTTTGAACCGCTTCCAGTTTGACATTGTCTATAGTGAATATTGGTTGCACTTTGCGGCGTCGGGTTATGACCATAGTCTTAGTTTTTGTACTGTTTATTACTAGCAAATTCTGTTTGATATAGCAGGTCAATTCCTGTAGTAGACGTTGCAGGCCGATTCTTGTCTGGCTTAGTAGGACCACATCGTCGGCGTAGGATAGGTGTGTTATACAAAGATTACCTAGGTGGATGAGCATTAATCTGATCAAGGCTTACTGTTAGATCCGCCATGAATAAATTAAGAAGGTGAGGGTACAGCACGCAGCCTTGCTTTAATTCATCAAAGGTATTGATCTTCCGGGTTATCCTCTGTCCGTTGTCGATCTTTACCTGCATCCAGGTGTTACTATACAGGTCAATGATCGGCGTTAGGATTGAGTCTGGCAGGCCCTGCTGCTTCAATTTGGCCCATAGTAATTTCCTGTTGACACGGTCGAAGGCAGCCTTAAAGTCAACGAAGCAGGTATAAAGTTCCTGGTGGTTTTGTAGACTTTTTTCAGCAATCAAGCATAACGCCATTGCATTTGCCATAGTGCCTCTTCCGCGATGAAACCGTGTCTGGTTTAACAGGATTTTGTTGTTCATATCCGACCATTGAGCTAGATCGGGTAGCACCAGAGATGCGTAGTATTTTGCTTCCGCATCGATCAGGGCTATTAAGCGGTAATTGGTTGGATTTTTGCGGTCTCCGCCTTTATAGATGGGATTGATGATAGCACCCCTCCAGCTTTCCGGGACCCGACCTGAGTTGCTAATTGACCGAAACAGGATGTTGAATTTGCATGCCCAGAACTTGGGGTCCTCTTTGTAGATTGCCTGCGGAATGCCATTCGGCCCGGCGCACTCTCTTGCTTGCCTTTCTTGATTATTTTTAGTATTCGGCAATCGTCGTCTGTCCGTATTGATTGATCCATGTCTTCCTGGCCGGTGGTCAAGCCATTAGTGCTGGTAACAGCCATTCTTTCCTGGTTCATAGCTCTTGGCATTTCAAATTCGGTTGTTGACGTTGTGATCTGGTTCGCCGTTAGGTTTATTGAGAATGTATCGACTATGTGTTTGGCCAAATCACTTTCGGTGATGCATGTCAAATTTGCAGGTTGAGCTGCTCTGTTAATGGAGTTGACTTGCATCCATAACGCCCTGGAGTCTGATTTTTTTATGTTGTGCAGCAATTTGACCCAGAAGTCGTTAGCTTTGTTCCTTTTTTCCATCCAAACCAGCTTCTTGCATTGCCTCCTTGTCGATCGGACTTCTTGCCAGATACTTGGGTTTGTCCTTAGTCCTTGTGCCCGTCTTATGAGCTTCTGAAGTTGTTTCCTCATAGAGAGTGCTGTTTTTGTGAGTTTTATATCGGTCTTTGGATAGGTCTTCCTTTTTGCGTTACTATTGGACCTTGGTAGCCTTTCCAGGTAGTCAGACCAGGTTTCTAAACATAGGTCCTTTTCTGCAGTTAATGTTTTGAACAATTTCTTAGCGTCTAACGCTTTTTGGGGTAGGGTGTTACTTGACCACCTTAACCGCTTCAGGTTGACTGTTGAAGTTATGCCTGGAATAGTTGGTGCCTTTATGTGCCTGGAGGGACTCAGTTTCATCTCGATGTGTTGCATTGAGTGATCACTGTCTAGTGAGCAGAGTATTTGGAATTTTTTAATTAGACTTAGCAGGGGTAGTATTACTAATGTGTAATCTAAGGTGGAGCTTGCATTGTGGCCTATATAGGTAGCGGCAGGAGGTTTGTCATGAAAAGTTCTTCCGTTTATTACCCGTAGGCCAAGGCGTTCAAAGTCCCACATCAGTTGCCTACCCACTTTATCTGTCTTCTTGACAGATATAATCTCCTGGGGTTCAACATACCACAGTTCGTTTGCTACAGAGATGTTGTCCTCGTCTTCCGGTGGATGTAGAAGGTTGATGTTAAAATCGCCCGTGACAATAATCTCCCAACTTGGTTGTTCAAGGCGGGTGTTGGTTACTACATTGACAACACGGTCGAAGAGGTCCTTTTTAGCCGATTTTTTCAGGTGGGCATATAAATTAATCAAGATGATTGTTCTGGCATTGCTTTTTATTGTGCTCGCCAGTTTAATAATTTGCATATCTGGTGCTGATATGGCCATTTGTGAGGCGCTGATCTTCAGTGCTGTGGATATATGTGTTGAAAGACCCCCCCTTTCGCGCCCGCAGCACTGGGGACGCGTCGCGCTTTCATGGAAGCATAGTCTTCACAGGACATCAATTGGCTCCGTTGCCCACGTTTCTTGCAGTGCTATGATGTCATATTGGTCCCAGGTCGCTGTCTTTCTACTATGGTTTAAGATGTTTTTGCTCCTGCGATGTTCCAGGAGAGCAGCTTTATTAGTGTTCCTTTGCTCTCTCCCGCTTCCCAGTGGGTTCAATTATCATCAATGCCCAATGTCTGTCTCCAGTGATTATTAGTCGGAGTTTCAGCCCCCCTGGCACCTTGCAGTACTGAGTGAGTAATTCGGGTTTTGCAGTCATCTCTTTTCCCACATCTTCTTGTGAGAGAATAATACAGAGGGAAGAGCACATGTGAGGGGGAGAGAAAAATACAGAAGGAAAATGGCATGTGAGACAAGAGAAAAAAGATACAGAGGGTAGAGCACATGTGAAGGCAGAGAGAAAAATACAGAGGGAAGAGCACATGTGAGGGAAGAGAGAAAAATACAGAGGGAAGAGCACATGTGAGGGAAGAGAGAAAAATACAGAGGGAAGAGCACATGTGAGGGAAGAGAGAAAAATACAGAGGGAAGAGCACATGTGAGGGAAGAGAGAAAAATACAGAGGGAAGAACACATGTGAGACCAGAGAGCAAATACAGAGGGAAGAGCACATGTGAGGGCAGAGAGACAAATACAGAAGGAAGAGCACATGTGAGGGCAGAGAGACAAATACAGAAGGAAGAGCACATGTGAGGGAAGAGAGACAAATACAGAAGGAAGAGCACATGTGAGGGCAGAGAGACAAATACAGAAGGAAGAGCACATGTGAGGGCAGGGAGACAAATACAGAAGGAAGAGCACATGTGAGGGAAGAGAGACAAATACAGAAGGAAGAGCACATGTGAGGGCAGAGAGACAAATACAGAAGGAAGAGCACATGTGAGGGAAGAGAGACAAATACAGAAGGAAGAGCATATGTGAGGGCAGAGAGACAAATACAGAAGGAAGAGCACATGTGAGGGCAGAGAGACAAATACAGAAGGAAGAGCACATGTGAGGGAAGAGAGACAAATACAGAAGGAAGAGCACATGTGAGGGCAGAGAGACAAATACAGAAGGAAGAGCACATGTGAGGGCAGAGAGACAAATACAGAGGGAAGAGCACATGTGAGGGAAGAGAGAAAAATACAGAGGGAAGAACACATGTGAGACCAGAGAGCAAATACAGAGGGAAGAGCACATGTGAGGGCAGAGAGACAAATACAGAAGGAAGAGCACATGTGAGGGCAGAGAGACAAATACAGAAGGAAGAGCACATGTGAGGGAAGAGAGACAAATACAGAAGGAAGAGCACATGTGAGGGCAGAGAGACAAATACAGAAGGAAGAGCACATGTGAGGGCAGAGAGACAAATACAGAAGGAAGAGCACATGTGAGGGCAGAGAGACAAATACAGAAGGAAGAGCACATGTGAGGGCAGAGAGACAAATACAGAAGGAAGAGCACATGTGAGGGAAGAGAGACAAATACAGAAGGAAGAGCACATGTGAGGGAAGAGAGGAAAATACAGAAGGAAGAGCACATGTGAGGGCAGAGAGACAAATACAGAAGGAAGAGCACATGTGAGGGCAGAGAGACAAATACAG
Organism: Lissotriton vulgaris; assembly: GCF_964263255.1. Lineage (NCBI taxonomy): Eukaryota > Metazoa > Chordata > Amphibia > Caudata > Salamandridae > Lissotriton > Lissotriton vulgaris. The sequence goes on along the minus strand of NC_141690.1, from coordinate 266,988,833 downwards.
AAGGAAGAGCACATGTGAGGGAAGAGAGACAAATACAGAAGGAAGAGCACATGTGAGGGCAGAGAGACAAATACAGAAGGAAGAGCACATGTGAGGGAAGAGAGACAAATACAGAAGGAAGAGCACATGTGAGGGCAGAGAGACAAATACAGAAGGAAGAGCACATGTGAGGGAAGAGAGGAAAATACAGAGGGAAGGGCACATGTGAGGGAAGAGAGACAAATACAGAAGGAAGAGCACATGTGAGGGCAGAGAGAAAAATACAGAGGGAAGAGCACATGAGAGGGAAGAGAGAAAAATACAGAGGGAAGAGCACATGTGAGGGAAGAGAGAAAAATACAGAGGGAAGAGCACATGTGAGGGAAGAGAGAAAAATACAGAGGGAAGAGCACATGTGAGGGAAGAGAGACAAATACAGAAGGAAGAGCACATGTGAGGGCAGAGAGACAAATACAGAAGGAAGAGCACATGTGAGGGCAGAGAGACAAATACAGAAGGAAGAGCACATGTGAGGGAAGAGAGACAAATACAGAAGGAAGAGCACATGTGAAGGCAGAGAGTAAAATACAGAAGGAAGAGCACATGTGAGGGAAGAGAGGAAAATACAGAGGGAAGAGCACATGTGAGGGAAGAGAGACAAATACAGAAGGAAGAGCACATGTGAGGGAAGAGAGACAAATACAGAAGGAAGAGCACATGTGAGGGAAGAGAGGAAAATACAGAAGGAAGAGCACATGTGAGGGAAGAGAGGGAAATACAGAAGGAAGAGCACATGTGAAGGCAGAGAGGAAAATACAGAAGGAAGAGCACATGTGAGGGCAGAGAGACAAATACAGAAGGAAGAGCACATGTGAGGGAAGAGAGGAAAATACAGAGGGAAGAGCACATGTGAGGGAAGAGAGAAAAATACAGAGGGAAGAGCACATGTGAGGGCAGAGAGACAAATACAGAAGGAAGAGCACATGTGAGGGAAGAGAGACAAATACAGAAGGAAGAGCACATGTGAGGGAAGAGAGACAAATACAGAAGGAAGAGCACATGTGAGGGCAGAGAGACAAATACAGAAGGAAGAGCACATGTGAGGGAAGAGAGACAAATACAGAAGGAAGAGCACATGTGAGGGAAGAGAGGAAAATACAGAAGGAAGAGCACATGTGAGGGAAGAGAGGAAAATACAGAAGGAAGAGCACATGTGAGGGAAGAGAGACAAATACAGAAGGAAGAGCACATGTGAGGGCAGAGAGGAAAATACAGAAGGAAGAGCACATGTGAGGGCAGAGAGGAAAATACAGAAGGAAGAGCACATGTGAGGGCAGAGAGAAAAATACCGAGGGAAGAGCACATGTGAGGGCAGAGAGGAAAACATAGAGGGAAGAGCACATGTGAGGGCAGAGAGACAAATACAGAAGGAAGAGCACATGTGAGGGAAGAGAGGAAAATACAGAAGGAAGAGCACATGTGAGGGCAGAGAGACAAATACAGAAGGAAGAGCACATGTGAGGGCAGAGAGACAAATACAGAAGGAAGAGCACATGTGAGGGCAGAGAGACAAATACAGAAGGAAGAGCACATGTGAGGGAAGAGAGACAAATACAGAAGGAAGAGCACATGTGAGGGCAGAGAGACAAATACAGAAGGAAGAGCACATGTGAGGGCAGAGAGGAAAATACAGAAGGAAGAGCACATGTGAGGGCAGAGAGACAAATACAGAAGGAAGAGCACATGTGAGGGCAGAGAGACAAATACAGAAGGAAGAGCACATGTGAGGGCAGAGAGACAAATACAGAAGGAAGAGCACATGTGAGGGAAGAGAGACAAATACAGAAGGAAGAGCACATGTGAGGGCAGAGAGACAAATACAGAAGGAAGAGCACATGTGAGGGAAGAGAGACAAATACAGAAGGAAGAGCACATGTGAGGGAAGAGAGGAAAATACAGAAGGAAGAGCACATGTGAGGGCAGAGAGACAAATACAGAAGGAAGAGCACATGTGAGGGCAGAGAGACAAATACAGAAGGAAGAGCACATGTGAGGGAAGAGAGACAAATACAGAAGGAAGAGCACATGTGAAGGCAGAGAGTAAAATACAGAAGGAAGAGCACATGTGAGGGAAGAGAGGAAAATACAGAAGGAAGAGCACATGTGAGGGCAGAGAGACAAATACAGAAGGAAGAGCACATGTGAGGGAAGAGAGGAAAATACAGAAGGAAGAGCACATGTGAAGGCAGAGAGTAAAATACAGAAGGAAGAGCACATGTGAGGGAAGAGAGGAAAATACAGAAGGAAGAGCACATGTGAGGGCAGAGAGGAAAATACAGAAGGAAGAGCACATGTGAGGGAAGAGAGGAAAATACAGAAGGAAGAGCACATGTGAGGGCAGAGAGACAAATACAGAAGGAAGAGCACATGTGAGGGCAGAGAGACAAATACAGAAGGAAGAGCACATGTGAGGGAAGAGAGGAAAATACAGAAGGAAGAGCACATGTGAGGGCAGAGAGACAAATACAGAAGGAAGAGCACATGTGAGGGAAGAGAGACAAATACAGAAGGAAGAGCACATGTGAGGGAAGAGAGGAAAATACAGAAGGAAGAGCACATGTGAGGGAAGAGAGGAAAATACAGAAGGAAGAGCACATGTGAGGGCAGAGAGAAAAATACAGAAGGAAGAGCACATGTGAGGGCAGAGAGAAAAATACAGAAGGAAGAGCACATGTGAGGGAAGAGAGGAAAATACAGAAGGAAGAGCACATGTGAGGGAAGAGAGGAAAATACAGAAGGAAGAGCACATGTGAGGGAAGAGAGGAAAATACAGAAGGAAGAGCACATGTGAAGGCAGAGAGGAAAATACAGAAGGAAGAGCACATGTGAGGGAAGAGAGGAAAATACAGAAGGAAGAGCACATGTGAGGGAAGAGAGGAAAATACAGAAGGAAGAGCACATGTGAGGGCAGAGAGAAAAATACAGAAGGAAGAGCACATGTGAGGGAAGAGAGGAAAATACAGAAGGAAGAGCACATGTGAGGGAAGAGAGGAAAATACAGAAGGAAGAGCACATGTGAGGGCAGAGAGACAAATACAGAAGGAAGAGCACATGTGAGGGCAGAGAGGAAAATACAGAAGGAAGAGCACATGTGAGGGCAGAGAGAAAAATACCGAGGGAAGAGCACATGTGAGGGCAGAGAGGAAAACATAGAGGGAAGAGCACATGTGAGGGCAGAGAGACAAATACAGAAGGAAGAGCACATGTGAGGGAAGAGAGGAAAATACAGAAGGAAGAGCACATGTGAGGGAAGAGAGGAAAATACAGAAGGAAGAGCACATGTGAGGGAAGAGAGGAAAATACAGAAGGAAGAGCACATGTGAGGGAAGAGAGGAAAATACAGAAGGAAGAGCACATGTGAGGGAAGAGAGGAAAATACAGAAGGAAGAGCACATGTGAGGGCAGAGAGACAAATACAGAAGGAAGAGCACATGTGAGGGCAGAGAGGAAAATACAGAAGGAAGAGCACATGTGAGGGCAGAGAGAAAAATACCGAGGGAAGAGCACATGTGAGGGCAGAGAGGAAAACATAGAGGGAAGAGCACATGTGAGGGCAGAGAGACAAATACAGAAGGAAGAGCACATGTGAGGGAAGAGAGGAAAATACAGAAGGAAGAGCACATGTGAGGGCAGAGAGACAAATACAGAAGGAAGAGCACATGTGAGGGCAGAGAGACAAATACAGAAGGAAGAGCACATGTGAGGGCAGAGAGACAAATACAGAAGGAAGAGCACATGTGAGGGAAGAGAGGAAAATACAGAAGGAAGAGCACATGTGAGGGCAGAGAGACAAATACAGAAGGAAGAGCACATGTGAGGGAAGAGAGACAAATACAGAAGGAAGAGCACATGTGAGGGAAGAGAGACAAATACAGAAGGAAGAGCACATGTGAGGGCAGAGAGACAAATACAGAAGGAAGAGCACATGTGAGGGCAGAGAGACAAATACAGAAGGAAGAGCACATGTGAGGGAAGAGAGACAAATACAGAAGGAAGAGCACATGTGAAGGCAGAGAGTAAAATACAGAAGGAAGAGCACATGTGAGGGAAGAGAGGAAAATACAGAAGGAAGAGCACATGTGAGGGCAGAGAGGAAAATACAGAAGGAAGAGCACATGTGAGGGAAGAGAGGAAAATACAGAAGGAAGAGCACATGTGAAGGCAGAGAGTAAAATACAGAAGGAAGAGCACATGTGAGGGAAGAGAGGAGCACATGTGAGGGCAGAGAGACAAATACAGAAGGAAGAGCACATGTGAGGGCAGAGAGACAAATACAGAAGGAAGAGCACATGTGAGGGAAGAGAGGAAAATACAGAAGGAAGAGCACATGTGAGGGCAGAGAGACAAATACAGAAGGAAGAGCACATGTGAGGGCAGAGAGACAAATACAGAAGGAAGAGCACATGTGAGGGAAGAGAGACAAATACAGAAGGAAGAGCACATGTGAGGGAAGAGAGGAAAATACAGAAGGAAGAGCACATGTGAGGGCAGAGAGGAAAATACAGAAGGAAGAGCACATGTGAGGGCAGAGAGACAAATACAGAAGGAAGAGCACATGTGAGGGAAGAGAGACAAATACAGAAGGAAGAGCACATGTGAAGGCAGAGAGTAAAATACAGAAGGAAGAGCACATGTGAGGGCAGAGAGGAAAATACAGAAGGAAGAGCACATGTGAGGGAAGAGAGACAAATACAGAAGGAAGAGCACATGTGAGGGAAGAGAGACAAATACAGAAGGAAGAGCACATGTGAAGGCAGAGAGTAAAATACAGAAGGAAGAGCACATGTGAGGGAAGAGAGGAAAATACAGAAGGAAGAGCACATGTGAGGGCAGAGAGACAAATACAGAAGGAAGAGCACATGTGAGGGCAGAGAGACAAATACAGAAGGAAGAGCACATGTGAGGGAAGAGAGGAAAATACAGAAGGAAGAGCACATGTGAAGGCAGAGAGTAAAATACAGAGGGAAGAGCACATGTGAGGGCAGAGAGACAAATACAGAAGGAAGAGCACATGTGAGGGCAGAGAGACAAATACAGAAGGAAGAGCACATGTGAGGGAAGAGAGGAAAATACAGAAGGAAGAGCACATGTGAAGGCAGAGAGTAAAATACAGAGGGAAGAGCACATGTGAGGGAAGAGAGACAAATACAGAAGGAAGAGCACATGTGAGGGCAGAGAGGAAAATACAGAAGGAAGAGCACATGTGAGGGCAGAGAGAAAAAAATACAGAGGGCAGATCACATGTGAGGGCAGAGAGAAAAATACAGAGGGAAGAGCACATGTGAGGGCAGAGAGGAAAACATAGAGGGAAGAGCACATGTGAGGGCAGAGAGACAAATACAGAAGGAAGAGCACATGTGAGGGCAGAGAGACAAATACAGAAGGAAGAGCACATGTGAGGGAAGAGAGACAAATACAGAAGGAAGAGCACATGTGAGGGAAGAGAGGAAAATACAGAAGGAAGAGCACATGTGAGGGAAGAGAGGAAAATACAGAAGGAAGAGCACATGTGAGGGCAGAGAGACAAATACAGAAGGAAGAGCACATGCGAGGGCAGAGAGACAAATACAGAAGGAAGAGCACATGTGAGGGAAGAGAGACAAATACAGAAGGAAGAGCACATGTGAGGGAAGAGAGGAAAATACAGAAGGAAGAGCACATGTGAGGGCAGAGAGGAAAATACAGAAGGAAGAGCACATGTGAGGGCAGAGAGAAAAAAATACAGAGGGCAGATCACATGTGAGGGCAGAGAGAAAAATACAGAGGGAAGAGCACATGTGAGGGCAGAGAGGAAAACATAGAGGGAAGAGCACATGTGAGGGCAGAGAGACAAATACAGAAGGAAGAGCACATGTGAGGGCAGAGAGACAAATACAGAAGGAAGAGCACATGTGAGGGCAGAGAGGAAAACATAGAGGGAAGAGCACATGTGAGGGCAGAGAGACAAATACAGAAGGAAGAGCACATGTGAGGGCAGAGAGACAAATACAGAAGGAAGAGCACATGTGAGGGCAGAGAGGAAAACATAGAGGGAAGAGCACATGTGAGGGCAGAGAGACAAATATAGAAGGAAGAGCACATGTGAAGGCAGAGAGGAAAATGCAGAAGGAAGAGCACATGTGAGGGAAGAGAGGAAAATACAGAAGGAAGAGCACATGTGAGGGCAGAGAGACAAATACAGAAGGAAGAGCACATGTGAGGGCAGAGAGGAAAATACAGAAGGAAGAGCACATGTGAAGGCAGAGAGTAAAATACAGAAGGAAGAGCACATGTGAGGGCAGAGAGACAAATACAGAAGGAAGAGCACATGTGAGGGAAGAGAGGAAAATACAGAAGGAAGAGCACATGTGAGGGAAGAGAGGAAAATACAGAAGGAAGAGCACATGTGAGGGAAGAGAGACAAATACAGAAGGAAGAGCACATGTGAGGGAAGAGAGGAAAATACAGAAGGAAGAGCACATGTGAAGGCAGAGAGTAAAATACAGAAGGAAGAGCACATGTGAGGGAAGAGAGGAAAATACAGAAGGAAGAGCACATGTGAGGGAAGAGAGGAAAATACAGAAGGAAGAGCACATGTGAGGGCAGAGAGAAAAATACAGAAGGAAGAGCACATGTGAGGGCAGAGAGGAAAACATAGAGGGAAGAGCACATGTGAGGGCAGAGAGACAAATACAGAAGGAAGAGCACATGTGAGGGCAGAGAGACAAATACAGAAGGAAGAGCACATGTGAGGGCAGAGAGGAAAACATAGAGGGAAGAGCACATGTGAGGGCAGAGAGACAAATACAGAAGGAAGAGCACATGTGAGGGCAGAGAGACAAATACAGAAGGAAGAGCACATGTGAGGGCAGAGAGACAAATACAGAAGGAAGAGCACATGTGAGGGAAGAGAGACAAATACAGAAGGAAGAGCACATGTGAGGGCAGAGAGACAAATACAGAAGGAAGAGCACATGTGAGGGAAGAGAGACAAATACAGAAGGAAGAGCACATGTGAGGGAAGAGAGACAAATACAGAAGGAAGAGCACATGTGAGGGCAGAGAGGAAAACATAGAGGGAAGAGCACATGTGAGGGCAGAGAGACAAATACAGAAGGAAGAGCACATGTGAGGGCAGAGAGACAAATACAGAAGGAAGAGCACATGTGAGGGCAGAGAGACAAATACAGAAGGAAGAGCACATGTGAGGGAAGAGAGACAAATACAGAAGGAAGAGCACATGTGAGGGCAGAGAGACAAATACAGAAGGAAGAGCACATGTGAGGGAAGAGAGACAAATACAGAAGGAAGAGCACATGTGAGGGCAGAGAGGAAAACATAGAGGGAAGAGCACATGTGAGGGCAGAGAGACAAATACAGAAGGAAGAGCACATGTGAGGGCAGAGAGACAAATACAGAAGGAAGAGCACATGTGAGGGCAGAGAGGAAAACATAGAGGGAAGAGCACATGTGAGGGCAGAGAGACAAATACAGAAGGAAGAGCACATGTGAGGGCAGAGAGACAAATACAGAAGGAAGAGCACATGTGAGGGCAGAGAGACAAATACAGAAGGAAGAGCACATGTGAGGGAAGAGAGACAAATACAGAAGGAAGAGCACATGTGAGGGCAGAGAGACAAATACAGAAGGAAGAGCACATGTGAGGGAAGAGAGACAAATACAGAAGGAAGAGCACATGTGAGGGAAGAGAGACAAATACAGAAGGAAGAGCACATGTGAGGGCAGAGAGGAAAACATAGAGGGAAGAGCACATGTGAGGGCAGAGAGACAAATACAGAAGGAAGAGCACATGTGAGGGCAGAGAGACAAATACAGAAGGAAGAGCACATGTGAGGGCAGAGAGACAAATACAGAAGGAAGAGCACATGTGAGGGCAGAGAGACAAATACAGAAGGAAGAGCACATGTGAGGGAAGAGAGGAAAATACAGAAGGAAGAGCACATGTGAGGGAAGAGAGGAAAATACAGAAGGAAGAGCACATGTGAGGGAAGAGAGGAAAATACAGAAGGAAGAGCGCATGTGAAGGCAGAGAGTAAAATACAGAAGGAAGAGCGCATGCGAGGGCAGAGAGGAAAATGCAGAAGGAAGAGCACATGTGAAGGCAGAGAGTAAAATACAGAAGGAAGAGCGCATGCGAGGGCAGAGAGGAAAATGCAGAAGGAAGAGCACATGTGAGGGAAGAGAGGAAAATACAGAAGGAAGAGCACATGTGAGGGAAGAGAGGAAAATACAGAAGGAAGAGCACATGTGAGGGCAGAGAGAAAAATACAGAAGGAAGAGCACATGTGAAGGCAGAGAGAAAAATACAGAAGGAAGAGCACATGTGAGGGCAGAGAGAAAAATACAGAAGGAAGAGCACATGTGAGGGCAGAGAGAAAAATACAGAAGGAAGAGCACATGTGAGGGAAGAGAGGAAAATACAGAAGGAAGAGCACATGTGAGGGCAGAGAGAAAAATACAGAAGGAAGAGCACATGTGAGGGAAGAGAGGAAAATACAGAAGGAAGAGCACATGTGAGGGCAGAGAGAAAAATACAGAAGGAAGAGCACATGTGAAGGCAGAGAGAAAAATACAGAAGGAAGAGCACATGTGAGGGCAGAGAGAAAAATACAGAAGGAAGAGCACATGTGAGGGCAGAGAGAAAAATACAGAAGGAAGAGCACATGTGAGGGAAGAGAGGAAAATACAGAAGGAAGAGCACATGTGAGGGCAGAGAGAAAAATACAGAAGGAAGAGCACATGTGAGGGCAGAGAGAAAAATACAGAAGGAAGAGCACATGTGAGGGCAGAGAGAAAAATACAGAAGGAAGAGCACATGTGAGGGCAGAGAGGAAAACATAGAGGGAAGAGCACATGTGAGGGCAGAGAGACAAATACAGAAGGAAGAGCACATGTGAGGGCAGAGAGACAAATACAGAAGGAAGAGCACATGTGAGGGAAGAGAGACAAATACAGAAGGAAGAGCACATGTGAGGGCAGAGAGACAAATACAGAAGGAAGAGCACATGTGAGGGCAGAGAGGAAAACATAGAGGGAAGAGCACATGTGAGGGCAGAGAGACAAATACAGAAGGAAGAGCACATGTGAGGGCAGAGAGACAAATACAGAAGGAAGAGCACATGTGAGGGAAGAGAGGAAAATACAGAAGGAAGAGCACATGTGAGGGAAGAGAGACAAATACAGAAGGAAGAGCACATGTGAGGGAAGAGAGACAAATACAGAAGGAAGAGCACATGTGAAGGCAGAGAGGAAAATGCAGAAGGAAGAGCGCATGTGAAGGAAGAGAGTAAAATACAGAAGGAAGAGCACATGTGAGGGCAGAGAGACAAATACAGAAGGAAGAGCACATGTGAGGGCAGAGAGAAAAATACAGAAGGAAGAGCACATGTGAGGGAAGAGAGACAAATACAGAAGGAAGAGCACATGTGAAGGCAGAGAGGAAAATGCAGAAGGAAGAGCGCATGTGAAGGCAGAGAGTAAAATACAGAAGGAAGAGCACATGTGAGGGAAGAGAGGAAAATACAGAAGGAAGAGCACATGTGAGGGCAGAGAGACAAATACAGAAGGAAGAGCACATGTGAGGGAAGAGAGGAAAATACAGAAGGAAGAGCGCATGTGAGGGCAGAGAGGAAAATACAGAGGGAAGAGCACATGTGAGGGAAGAGAGGAAAATGCAGAAGGAAGAGCACATGTGAGGGAAGAGAGAAAAATACAGAAGGAAGAGCACATGTGAGGGAAGAGAGGAAAATACAGAAGGAAGAGCACATGTGAAGGCAGAGAGTAAAATACAGAAGGAAGAGCGCATGCGAGGGCAGAGAGGAAAATGCAGAAGGAAGAGCACATGTGAAGGCAGAGAGGAAAATGCAGAAGGAAGAGCACATGTGAGGGCAGAGAGACAAATGCAGAAGGAAGAGCACATGTGAGGGCAGAGAGACAAATACAGAAGGAAGAGCACATGTGAGGGAAGAGAGACAAATACAGAAGGAAGAGCACATGTGAGGGCAGAGAGACAAATACAGAAGGAAGAGCGCATGTGAGGGCAGAGAGGAAAATACAGAGGGAAGAGCACATGTGAGGGCAGAGAGACAAATACAGAGGGAAGAGCACATGTGAGACCAGAGAGATATTACAGAGGGAAGAGTGCACGTGAGGGCAGAGAGAAAAATACAGAGGGAAGAGGGCATGCGAGGGCAGAGAGGAAAACAAAGAGGGAAGAGCACATGTGAGGGCAGAGAAAAAGCTATAGAGGGAAGAGCAAATGCAAGGGCAAGGAGGAAAATACAGATGGAAGAGCGCTAATGAGGGCAGAGAGAAACATACAGAGGGAAGAAGACCAGTGAGGACAGAGAGAATAATACAAAGGGAAGAGTACATGTGAGGGCAGAGAGAAAAATACAGAGGGAAGAGTGTACGTGAGGGCAGAGGGAAACAGAGGGAAGAGCAAATGTGAGAGAAAAGAGAAATGTACAGAGGGAAGAGAGCATGTGAGGGCAGAAAGAGTGGCAACGCAAGCTCTCTGGCTGCGCCTTACTGCGGCGCTTCCGAAGCACAGGAATGCAACATATTTACAATAATATCTTGCATACCTGTGCTTCCCCCTGCTTGGCGGCCATACTGCAGCCAGGCGCCGGCGCAGGCATCCTTGCACCACGGTGCGAGGATGCCTGCGACTTGGGAAGATTGTTTTTGTGTAGGAAGGGGCACTATCCCAATCAAGTCACAGGTATGCAGCAATACACAAATCTGCCTGGGGCGATTTCTCTCCTCATGTTTTCACCCTGCAGGACTGTGCTTCCCAAAATGGAACCCAGGGTCCTCCATGGAATGAAGCACCGAAGGAGAATGCAGTTCCTGTAGGGTGGGGAAAGAAGAGAAGGAGGCAAGGTTGGTCAACACGCTTACTCAGTAGTGGAGTGTGGGTGTTGGGAAGTGGGGCCCTCACACACCCATTTGAGTGTTGTGCTTCATCATAGGGCTTGGTCATCGTACAGGCCCCAATAAATACATTGAATTTATTGGGGCCTGTATACTGGACCTATACGCACCCCTTCTCCCTCATTTGCGTTGAGTCCTCCATGGGATGTACCGTGGCAGGCACACTTGCACTCGGTGTACTCTCACAGCGCACATACTCTCCTGGACTGTTACGTCTGTGCATTGTGTCACCACAGACAGGCATACCTTCAGCATGTGCATTCAATTTGCAAGCACTGTTACCATCTGTGTGCTGCACAATACTTCACGCTTCATTTATTTTACTTCTTACAAGCACACACACAGCCAGCACATGCCTTCTTTGCACATGCACTGCACAACACTACATCTCTCATGTAATATATCCCTCACAGGTACACATCGACCCAGTACATGCACGCAACGAGTATCTTCTGCACAGCACCGCTCTATCTCTGTACTGTACTGTTCCCAGGCATTTGTAAAACTCATTAAAAAGACAAGTTTTTACTCTCAGATAAAAGCAGCGCAGTCACCACTCCTGCTCTGTGCAGCACTGTACATTCAGGCCAAGGGTGAGTTAAGCATAAAGCAGTAGAACTTTTAAAAATGTGAGGGAGCCTGTAGGCCTTGCTCCAGTGACACAGGGTAGAAAGGTCCTGTTAACTACTACTGATCACTACACACGATATGCTGCCACCACCGCACTCGGGCTGCTTAAGTCCTGGAGAAGACGGTAACCTTCCACCACTATGGAGGTAACGCTTTGGGCGCCCTCCCGGTCCAACAAGACCACAATTCGTGAAACAGGCCTGTGATGGCGCACAAGTATGATCCATGTTAATGTATGACAAAAATCATAATTAGGGATTCGAACAACAGCACTTTTGGGTCTCAGGGCAGGGGCACATGCCTCTTACCATGCAGAGGACTTTCCATCACAAGAGAATGCCCCGCCCAGATCAGAACATCCGAGCCAACTCCTAATCTGGAGAGGTTGGTTAGTCAGATCGGTAAAACTGGCAGGAATACGTTCAGCAATCCCCATGGCTCAATCCGGCACTCTGCTGCACCACAAAGACTAACACTTGCAAAGAAATAGACCTTCTGAACAACTTGGGGCTCTCTCCCCTCATAGCCATCAACCATTTCAGGGACAAGGGGACGAGTTGGTCAGAAATACACCCTAAGTAAACATCAGCATCAGCGAGAGAGGGGTGCCTGCCACCTTTTTTATGTATTTATTTTAAAGGTTTTGTATAGCACGAACAAGACCCTTGTGGGTATCAGAGCACTTTCCAGGGCAAAAATAGGTGACGGCAACACACATAAAAATAATATAGGTTACATTAATAAGAAAATAGAAACTATTACAGCTTAGCAAATATAGCAAGTGTATACACGGATTTATGAATAGTTCAAGTGAATTTGGCCAAGAGAATTGATTTCCCTTCGTTTTTGAAAAATGCTGTGGAAGCGTTCTGTCTCGGTTCTGGGGGCAAGGCATTCCAAATCCTTGGAGCCATTCCTGAGAAGGACCGGTTGTATGTTTTCTTCTTGGTGAATCGTGGTTTCAGTAGAAGATTATAGGAGCTCCTGGTGGTTCTGCTACCACACGATAGCACCAATTTCTCAGCTAGGTATCTCGGGGTTTTGTGATGTAATGCCTTGTGCATCATACAGGCGATTTTCAAGTGAATTCAAGCCTCAAAAGGAAGCCAGTTGAGGGCACGCAGGTCGGGGGAGATGTGACAGTTTCTTTTGGAGCCTGTGATGAGTCTAGCTGCTGCGTTGATAGAGGCTCTTAGCGGCCGTAGTCGATCTGGGAAGGCCCATACTCCATTTTAGGAATTACTTGAGCTTTAACTGCCCGTTGGAAGTCATTTGCGTGCAGGAAGGGTTTCAGTCTTCTTAAGGTGTTCATATGAAAATGTGCTCCTTTTTTCAAAGCACTGATGTGTTTCTGCATGTTAAGCTTATTGTCCAGGGTTATTCCCAGCAATTTCGCTAAATTGATGATGAGAGGTTGATGGTTGAGTGCTGTTAGGTGCTTCATCCACTCGAAGATGATGGTTGATTGGCTGGCATTAGCAACACTGAAGTGACATTTCCTGAGAGGGTGACCTTCTTCATCATCTTGGAATAATCCTGGAATAATTGATTCAACAGCATTTTATTATAAATGTTTGTTATTATTAATGTTTACAGATTGACACATTTGTGTTTCCGTATTAAATAATCATTCAAAAGCCAATTTTGACCAACTTCTATTAATTGATTTCTATGAAAAGGTAAATGCTATTTATTCCAAAAATTTCCATTAAACAGTTTGGATGAAAAGGCTTCTCAGTAATGGTATTACATGGAATAACTTTTTCTATGAATTTACATACGAGCCACACAATTAGCTACATTAACCCTATACCATTCTCAAGCAGGGCTTTCTTCCTAGCCCTGGCAAGATTTAAGACAGTGCAACTGGTTCGGCCGCACTGGGCGCTGACCAGGAGGGGGGCACCGACCTCAGGAAGGGGGGGTTGTTTAGCAATAATTTACCATTTAAAAGCACCTGCTGCAGAGTTTCTTGTGTGCACAGCTTTTGGGCAGCAATACAAATGTCAAGATAACTCTTTTGATCAATGTTCCTGCTAAACAGAGAGGGATCAGTGTTTTGTCTAGTGGCATCTTTGACTCACTGTAAAGTAGCACAAAGGGTTAATGCGCCTGCTGCAAAGAACAGATCTGTATTTTATGTGGACAACTGAATAGATTAGTAAAAGCCAGCCTTTACCAGCGCTTTAAAATAAATGAAATGTATGTGAGAGAGGGGCTATGGAGAGATGAGGGGCACTTTTGCCGAGTGTTAGTGAAGCAATCCGAGGAGGAGGACTTGGGGGCAGGTGAGGAGACAAAAAAGATTGTTGGACCAGTCGCCACAAGCGCTAAAGCCGGCCTGTTCCTAACCAACAAACTCATCTCTCCTGTCCTTTCAGAAATTTTTCTCAAATTTAGCATACTCTGCTGTGCTAAGGAACACACAGAATTGTTCCTTGCTCTCCGGGCATGACACTTTCTCTATTTTCTGAAACAATTACATTTTTGGTCTTACGCCATCTCAAAATACAGAATGCCCTAAAAACTCAAAACTATGTACACAAACTGACATTTATCAATCCAGTCGTCAAACCTACCTTATCCAGTATTTGTAAAACTCATTAAAATAGATGTTGTTACACTCAGTCATTAACCAACAGTATATCATCCTGAAAATAATTCACCTTTATACTCCAGGAAATGACGTCAGCATTGCTCTTTGGAAGACAGCTGAGACACGTGCATTTTCTCAAACGTGAATAAACCTCCTTGAGTTTTAAAAGGGGGAAGGTGTCACCATGATGGATGTAACTTAACTGGAATGTGCCTTTTGGATAAATCTAAGGCTGTGAAAACACACCTGTCAACAAACATTGATAACAAATCACTGATCTTTGCAATCTGTGCCAGTCCACCCGTATAACATCATTTATATGCCTGAAAAGTACGCACATTCTAATCTTACCATCCTGGCTGTTTTATAGCATTCTCAGAATTTAGCCTTTTGCAAATAATTCCCAACTGCCTGCACATATTCAAAATACATAACTCCTGTGCTCATTGCGAGTTAGCTGAAGTGCCCGGTGCTCTGACTTATGATCACCCCATTTTACACCTACAACCCCTCCAGCTTCCATAGTTTGGAAACAGAGAGCAAAACAGGTATATGTCTTGTCAGGCTTTGTCAATTTGTGTCCAGCTAGAGGGTCATTGAAGTGAGCGGGCAAATGAAGGACATCTGTTGACAAGGAGTGGGAGAGGACCCATGGTTCGGCCACTCGTGTATATATATGTCTCTGCCTGACTGATGTATGCACGCACAGTCATCATTGAGTGGCTATATATTTCTCTGCCCGATTAATGTATGCGTGCACATTTATCAACGCCTCATTCGTCCCCCAACCCCCCATAATTCTTGCCGGTTCCTCTGATCCCCCAACATCCGGTCCGATTCTTCGCCGAATTACATGCTGCCTAAATTAAGCTTGAGGTCACTGCCGCAGCATACTTACGCCAACTCCATTGGCGTGGACGTTGAGCATTCTGAATCGATTTTTCTTCCGCCATCCACTTCTGCCTTCCCCTTGGACGCTCGACTGTGGCGCCTAGACAAGTGATATCCATCCCTTGGACACTCGCCATCCCCCCCTCTCCCTCCCCCCACCTTAGTGCTGCCAGAGCACACTTCTAATCGTGTAACCATTGTCCTGAAGATGACCTCAAGTTAAAGAGGTCGAAACGCCGTCGACTCGACAACACCATTCGCGGCAACCTAAGGGTCTTTCGCAAATAACAAAATCATGTTTTGAGATTCTAAATACTTTTGTTTGATCCGTTGCTTTGTTTTTTGCTGCTTCATGTTGTTTTTCCTAATCACTTTTTTTTTTTTTTTTTTTAGTTCAAATCTGCTTTATTGTGTAATTGGAGACATGTCACACAGCTTGTTGTGCCCACAACCCGGAGGCTGGCAGCAAAAAGAAGTGGAAATGAACACAGCCTTGTTGCCAGCATCCCGGAGGCCCGGCGGCAATGCATGGGGGAAATGAAGTGGGGTAGCGCCGCCGATGTTGCACGGTAAGGGAGGATGAACAGCAGGAGAACAGCGTTTTCCAGTGGAGAAAAAAGAAAGCTCTTCCCTCTCCAGTTTTGGTGTTTAAAACAACTTAACAAAACAACCCAACAAAGTAGTAACTTAGAGGCAAGTCATGACTACATGGTAAGTTAAGCGGCAGTGAGTTGGTGTGGCACACTATGTGAGCGGAGGTGTGCATAAGAATGTGTGCAAGTCATAGTCGTCTCAGCAAGAGGACCTCTATAAGCCAGAAGCTAGGTCAGGGACGGAGCCCCAGAGAGACAGCCAACAGTGGGTGTTGTGACATATTGCAGGTAGGGCACAGATGGACCGCGTGCGAGTAAGAAAGTGTAGTGGTGATCTAAGGGAGTAGAGCCATGGTGCGGGTGTTGCATGGGGTCTGGGGGGGGGGGATCAGCGAGTGTATAGTGGTCGAAACTAGGGGGGGCCCCACCCGGATAGCACAAGGAGGAGGCATGCGCGCAGAAACAGGATCCCCAGCCAGGTCTAGTATTGGAGCAGTGTGCTAATCCATGATGGGTTGATCATCTGTCGGGTCTGCATCATCTGAACGCGCGAGTAGATACCCCACCAGTGGATCCCAAATGTCGCCGGGGCGACTCGAAATGGGCAATAGTTCAGCAAATGTCGCATGTTGGTCTTGGCAGTAAGTTAAGTCGCCCAGCCAGTCCTTAAATTTGGGAGCTCTGCCCCTTCCCCACCAGCACGCCATGCGTCTCTTGGCCAGCAGAAGTGCAGTGTCAACGAACTTCCGGCAGGATCTGGGAAACAGTACAGAGTCCCCGAGTAGGGCCACCAGTGGGTCAGAGGGCACGGTCTCCTCAACCATCTCCGCAAGAGCGTCCAGCACTTGTTGCCAGTAGTTCGCCACCTGAGGGCATGCGCATGCCAAGTGAAGAAAGTCGGCACCTGCGACATGGCAACGTTCACAGCGGTCGTCGTCCGCCAGGCCGAATCGCTGCTTCCTCACCGGCGTGTAATACACTCGCTGCAAGAATTTATAATGAATGATCTTTAGTCTGCTGCTGGCAGAGATGCGAGAGGTGAGCGCGCAGCAGCGATGCCACTGCTCATCTGATATGTCGATAGCGAGTTCGGTAGACCAGCGCAGCCGCGCATTGGATTCTGGTATCGGGGCAGCTCCCCTGAGTTGACGATAAAGGCCGGAGACCAGGTGGGCACCATCCTGCGAGCTCAATAGGAAGTGCAGCGGTGGCAGGGTGTCGGGCTCACTGGGAAAGTCTGGCAGGATGTCTCGCATCCCTGCCCGCAGCCGCATATAGTAGAAGAGGTCAAGGGGAGGTCGGTCATGTTCAGCAAAGAACAGATCCGCTGACTTGAAGGTGCTATTGGAGAATAGGTTGCGAAAGCCCAGTTCCCCCAAAAGGGTAAGATTAGGGTGATGTGTGAGCGGTAACTTGGGCGAGTAGAGAAGTTTACAAGCCAAGCTCTTGGTGATGCGGCGCCATGCGTCTAATGTGCAGGAGACCGACGTATTTGGTGTAGTTTGTTTTTCCTAATCACTTGTGTCACTGCGCCGTTTATTTACTGTAACACACCCCAGTGCACATTTGGTGTTAGGGTTACTGCAATTTAATTGTTTTTGTGCTTCTATTTGCGAATAACAACCCTTCCACTCTTACCTGGTCTCCCGTGTACCCTTCCTGTGCTAGGTGATTCATACTCACTTTATATAGTCCCCTTGTGTGATATACCAGTTGAGACATTGTCCTATTGTTACAATAACTGCCTGGTCTAAGCTGGGATAGCTGGTTTACTCCTCTTTCTGTTTACTCCTGGGAGGGGCTGGCATTGATTTTGGCTCCCTGGGTGAAGGAAATCATCAGCTCACTCCAGACCTGTGCCAAAGGGCACACCCGAGCCCCCCTGCCACTTTTCTGTGCTGGGCGTTGCTCCTCCCATGGAAACCTTATAACTGCATTGACCCATTTACATGGAGAGCGGCCACGTCCGCCTTCCAGTGCATTGGAATGGTGGGTTTAGCGAATATCAACAGATAAGCAAATCTCGTCGCAGCTCTAATGGTTTTGGGTTAAGGAGCGAGACCCCCAGGCCCACAGGGCCCGATTCACAAAGAGACATTTACACTTTTGTGTAACTTTACTACTTTTGGTATTCACAAAGGTAAACTTTGACCAAAAGTCTAACTTTACTACTTTTGGTATTCAAAAAGGTGAACTTAGACCAAAAGTCGAACTTTACTAGTAGTAAATTACCTTTGTGAATACGAAAAAGTAGTAAAGTTAGACTTTTGGTCTAAGTTCACCTTTTTGAATACTGAAAAGTAGTAAAGTTAGACTTTTGGTCAAAGTTAGACTTTTGGTCTAAGTTTACCTTTGTGAATACTGAAAAGTAGTAAAGTTACACAAAAGTGTAAGTTAACCTTTGTGAATTGGGCCCACAATTTTCAATTGTGTTGTAGTGATTGGTCCCTGTAACCTTCTCCCTATAGTTCTTCCACCACCTGCCACATGTGGTCCGCGATGGACGTCCCAGCAGAGGAACAAACCCGGCTGGAAGCGAGGGCCCTCTGAAGATGCCCTTGTGTTTATATTGCCAATCACTTTGGGGGTCATGTGTGCCCTATGTATAGGGTGTAAATCCATGTTATGTAGCCTGGTCTGAGCTTGTGTGATATCTTCTGAGGATATCTTTGCATCTTGTCCCATTCTCTGTCATGGACCACGCCCCCAAGGCTGTAGTCCTGTTTATATTTCCGTTGGCCTAATGGTGTGCTGTGCTGCCCTTCTCCAAGAATGCGTTATGCGACCAAGTGACCGTCTAATAACCACACTGCATTGTATGAATGGCCTTCCGTATCCATGCGTCTGAGGTCCAGTCTCAATGGGGCCCCATAGAGGGCACACCTCTGCCACCAGGGCTTGGTGCTGAAGAAACTGTGTAACGGGGGGAGCTCCTTCTTCAGTCAATGACTCAAATGCCTGAAGAGATCCGCTCCCAAACAGATCTCCCTCATCATCCAGCACGGCCAGACCCAGCACAGCCGGCCACAGCAGGCCCCAGCACAGCCAGACCCAGCACAGCCAGACAGAGCACAGCCAGATCCAGCACAGCCAGTCCCAGCTCAGCCAGCACCAGCACAGCCAGCCCCAGCACAGCCAGCGCCAGCACAGCCAGACCCAGCGCAGCCAGACCCAGCGCAGTCAGACCCAGCGCAGTCAGCCCCAGCACAGCCAGACCCAGCGCAGTCAGACCCAGCACAGCCAACCCCAGCTCAGCCAGCCCCAGCACAGCCAGCCCCAGTACAGCCAGATCCAGCACAGCCAGCCTCAGCTCAGCCAGCCCCAGCACAGCCACCCCCAGCTCAGCCAGTCCCAGCACAGTCAGCCCAGCACAGCCAGCCCCAGCTCATCCATCCCCAGCTCAGCCAGCCCCGGCTCAGCCAGCCCCAGCTCAGCCAGACAGAGCACAGCCAGTCCCAGCACAGCCAGACCCAGCACAGCCAGCCCCAGTGCAGCCAAACAGAGCACAGCCAGCCCCATCTCAGCCAGACAGAGTACAGCCAGCCCCAGCTCAGCCAGTCCCAGCACAGCCAGACCCAGCTCAGCCAGCTCCAGCACAGCCAGCCCCAGCACCGCCAGCCCCAGCTCAGCAACCCTCAGCTCAGCCAGACCCAGCACAGCCAGCCCCAGCACAGCCAGCCCCAGCTCAGCCAGCCCCAGCTCAGCAACCCTCAGCTCAGCCAGACAGAGCACAGCCAGCCCCAGCACAGCCAGCCCCAGCTCAGCCAGCCCCAGCACAGCCAGCGCCAGCACAGCCAGACCCAGCGCAGCCAGACCCAGCGCAGTCAGACCCAGCGCAGTCAGCCCCAGCACAGCCAGACCCAGCGCAGTCAGACCCAGCACAGCCAACCCCAGCTCAGCCAGCCCCAGCACAGCCAGCCCCAGTACAGCCAGACAGAGCACAGCCAGCCCCAGCACAGCCAGCCCCAGCTCAGCCAGCCCCAGCTCATCCATCCCCAGCTCAGCCATCCCCAGCTCAGCCAGCCCCAGCACAGCCAGCACAGCAAGACCCAGCACAGCCAGACCCAGCACAGCCAGACAGAGCACAGCCAGATCCAGCACAGCCAGATCCAGCACAGCCAGACCCAGCGCAGCCAGCCTCAGCTCAGCCAGCCCCAGCTCATCCATCCCCAGCTCAGCCATCCCCAGCTCAGCCAGCCCCAGCACAGCCAGCACAGCAAGACCCAGCACAGCCAGACCCAGCACAGCCAGACAGAGCACAGCCAGATCCAGCACAGCCAGACCCAGCACAGCCAGACCCAGCGCAGCCAACCCCAGCTCAGCCAGTCCCAGCTCAGCCAGTCCCAGCACAGCCAGTCCCAGCACAGCCAGATCCAGCTCGGCTCAGCCAACCCCAGCTCAGCCAGCCCCAGCTCAGCCAGACCCAGCACAGCCAGCCCCAGCTCAGCCAGACCCAGCACAGCCAGACCCAGCTCAGCCAGACCCAGCACAGCCAGCCCCAGCACAGCCAGCCCCAGCACAGCCAGACCCAGCACAGCCAGATCCAGCTCAGCCAGACCCAGCACAGCCAGACCCAGCTCAGCCAGACCCAGCACAGCCAGCCCCAGCACAGCCAGCCCCAGCACAGCCAGCCCCAGCACAGCCAGTCCCAGCACAGCCAGATCCAGCTCAGCCAACCCCAGCTCAGCCAGTCCCAGCACAGCCAGATCCAGCTCAGCCAGCCCCAGCGCAGCCAGCCCCAGGCCAGCCAGCTCCAGCTCAGCCAGCCCCAGCTCAGCCAGACAGAGCCCAGCCAGCCCCAGCACAGCCAGCCCCAGCACAGCCAGCTCCAGCTCAGCCAGCCCCAGCGCAGCCAGCCCCAGGCCAGCCAGACCCAGCACAGCCAGACCCAGGCCAGCCAGACCCAGCTCAGCCAGCCCCAGCACAGCCAGACCCAGATCAGCTTTCCTAACTGTGGTCCCCCAAGAGTGGTGAGGCTCCGCAATGGTGTCACCGTAGCGTATGAGACTCTGGTGTGAGTCCTTCCTGAAGCCCTCAGATAGTTCTGGTGACCCCCTTATTCCAGCTGTGGGAGGTCTCGCTGTCTCCTGTTGGTGTGAAGAAGATGGCTGCAAAGCCCAGCCCTGTTCTGTTTTTAATTGCCTCCTCTGTTAATTCCTTCAGGTTCAGCTGAGCCAGTCCCATGCTTTCCATTGCGTGTGGGCAATAATGTAATATAGTTCAAAGTCGGGGACCCCCACAACCAACCGGCCTATTGAACTTCCCCATGGCCGTCCCACATCTCCCAGAGCACCAAATTAAAATATCTTGTCACGCGTCCACTTCCTTCCATACATCTGAGGGCCACCACTGGTGGAGTAGTGAGGTAGACCAGCAGCATCGCCATTCTCGTCGGAGAGCCTTCCAACCACGGATAGCGGTAAGGTTCGGGCAAAGCTATTAGGGTCATAGGGCCGAGATGGTGGCATTTAGGAGATCTTCAGCTGAGGGGTATTTCTGCACTCCCCAGTATTTAAAGGTAATGTCTCCTCGCCACGTCATCGTGTTGCCCAATCCAGTCTCCTCTCTGCCTACTGTGGGGCTCAGGCGGAAGAAACCAGATGTTGACTGGTGTATGAATAGTCAAGAAAGAGACCCAAACTCAGAAAGTAACCCTTTGATGGGATGTAGGTCTGCTTCAAGGTCACAGATATAATAGCAACAGGTCATCAGCATAAAGGGACACCTTTTGGACTCCTCCCCTTAAGGAGACCTCCCCACCCCCATCCGCTCTGTCCCTTTTAAGCTCCACCATGAAAGGCTTGGCTGCAAGGCAAAGAGCATGGTTTTGCTGCACATTTCAGACTCGGTCTATTTCTAATTTTGTCTATTATTGTGCATTATTCCTATTACTGAGAGCCTTCGTGGCAATGATGTTATGCATATAAATGAGGCTATTGTGGAGTTCTGGACTTTCCGGTACTGTCCAGAGGTGTCAGGGACAACACCCGAAGACCCCTGAGTTCTACCTGTCTCGGTGCACAAATAAACAGAAACACGGGCTTCTCGATGGTGGCGTCAAAGACCAAAGGTTTATTACTGCAGGGACACAGAAGTCACAGAAACTACACACAGGCAGATTCTAGGAGCCTGTTCAAATTGCACAAAGTGGGTTGCTCCTTAAATACAAAATATTTAGCTGGGGGCAACATTCTTCACATGCTAGTGTGTTTCTCAAGCTTTATGTCCTAAACAATAAATATTTGGTGTTACACAGGAATCGTCAACAATATCTGATGTCAAAACATTACGAATGAGAGGTTCCCACTGTTCCATCATAATCCCATGTCAAACTTTCATTCAAGAGCCAGACCGCCTCATGGTAAATTTCGTTACCTCCCCCTAATAAAGGCCCAGAAGGAAAGGAGCAGAGCCAGGTGCAGAAGATAGAAAAACAGGATATGTTTGTGGGTCGTAAATGGGCAAGGCTACCAGCTTCGGCCGCCTAATCATGATCAGGCCAACGAACAAGAGAACCAGTATAGCAGGACTGGCCTCAGGCAGAGGAGGCAGCTTTTGCCAAGTCATGCGGCCACAGCGTTTCTGTCCTAAGGTGCACGTGTCACTAGCAAGGTGAATCGCCGGCTAAAGCCTATGTGTTCTTAAGTGAAAATGAGGTGATCAGAGGTCACTGCGTGTCCATTGACTATGTGAGGGCAAGAATACAAGATGGATGCCATGATCTAAAATGGATGCCATCGGTGTATCAGAAATGTGGTTATAACAGGAGTGCTCTTGCTCGTAGCATAGCGAAAACACCAGGATATACTAAATGGATCATTTGCGGTTCATCGGTACCAAAATTATGAGTTTACGACAATGTTGAAAACACGGGTTCAAATCGTCACGGAACCTCAGACCCTCCTTTTGCCCTTACATAGGCAATTACTCAGTCTATGTCAGAGTTTATCTCGATGTTCATTAGGTCAGTGATATGTTGTTGCATCATCATCCTTTCTCGCACCTTGTCTCCAAATACAGGCGGTTTTCTAAGACAGGTTGCAGCACAGAGGCTACACAAAGCGGGACCACATTGGATAATAAGGCAGCACGAGAATAGGAATACTAAGATAATACCAACGACCATCAGAACCTTCCATCCCCACGCTGACAGTAGAGTCCAGAGCCATTCCATTAAGGACCAGTTTCCCTTATCCACGTGGGTAGAGTCGGAAATCTTGTGTAGCTTAGAGATCGCTTCATACACTGTCGGAGCATTATTGGGGATAAAAACACAGCAGCTCGATTGGATCATTCTGCATACCCCACCTCGATCTGCAAGTATTACGTCAAGAACCATACGATTCTGTAACGTCATGAGACGATCCGCCTGGAGCTCAGCTGTTAAATTACTAAGGGCACCAGCAGTTTCTGTAATAGTAGATTCAACTACCCGTGTTAGTTGACGTAGGTTTCTACTATTGGCCATAGGCCCCCAGAACGGAAGGAAACCTTTGAAAAAGTCTCCGGCTTCCTGACCAGCGGTATCTTCTTTGCTGAAAACACCTCTTGCTACTCTGGTCTTGTGATAATCTGGGGAAGCAGTGTATGTCGGAGGAAATAGTCGAGCAATATAGCATGAACCTGAAAAGTCAGCAGGCAACCATGTATATGCCCTATCCTGACAAATGAAGTAGGTACCCTTAGCAGTTAGAAAGGCAGGGGAAGAGTTAGACGGATACACATAAGTCTCAACACAGTCACTCTTCCCTAGCCGAGCTCTTGGATTTCTCCCATTACCTTGCAAACAGACTTGACCTCGGTGAGGCACGACCCAAACTGGAGTGGAGCTCTTACGCTTGCTTTCACCCAAACTAATGCGATACTCTGTAGAATTCCAACCCAGATATACTCGTAGTTCATCCCTAGGATAAGATGGGGTGTTATTGACGTCTTTAATCATGTCAATGATTCCCTTGACTAAAGCTTTATTAGCGGAATTATACTTAGCGGAACGTGGTGGACGCGGGGGATAGGTCTCGAGGGCATAAACAAATATAGTCTAAAATGATCCATTATAGCTAAAAGGCAAAACCAGATAGGGAATGCCTTTATCCATAGTGTGTGGTATCAGACCACATACCCAACAGTCTACGAGCTAATTTGTCCACAAATCATGAACCAAAGAAGCATGAAGAAACACAGTCAGGGGAGAGCAGCAGGCAAACCCCCCACCCTCAATAATAAGTGACATAGCTTGAAACTGTTGACACATGTGGAGGCTGTGATGGCATTAGTCCTTTTAGGGAGTGGTGGGAAGTGTGCGAGATGGAGGCGGGGCTCGTGAGGGCAGCTGAAATTTAAAAAATCCATGGAGCTGTGTGCACCTGATGTCTCCTAAAGAGTCAGTCAGTGTTGGGTTCCTTTGTGAGTGGTGGCTCCCTGGAGAAGGTTTTGAAGGGCCAGCAAACAGCTAGAGGGCTCCCAGGCACAGGTGATCCTGTCTCGAGAAGTGATGTACCAATGTCTTATATCGATGCAAATTTGCGCTGTTTGGTCTAAATGATATGTTAGCAGTTCCATCGTTAGGCGGTGCCGTAGTTTGGTCAACCAAGTGCGGTACGTAGAGATTCTTCATTCTTCCAAAATAGTGCAAGAAACCACCTTGACGCTGGCAGCGTGTGCTGCGGTAGAACCCAATCATGGGAAGCCATGCTCTCCACTTGTCCCGATCATATACTCTAGATAACGTGTGATTTCAGCCAGGATGGTGTAATCCCAGACTCCTTAAATGTGCCTCAGGACCTCCTTCCAGAACATCTGGATCACCAAGCATGACCACCATATGTGGGTAATGGTACCCTCCTCTCTCTCGCATCACCAGCATCAGGCGTGGGATAACGGGTAAAATATGGTGCAGTTGGTCACGCATCATGTATCCCTGGTACATCATTTCATAAGCCGATTTCCTGTGAATGCACATCCCCATTCCCTGTTACTCCAAAAACAGACAGTCAAATACACAAACAGGCAGAGGTACACAGAATAGTTAACAAGAAAATGCCTACTTTCTAAAAGTAAAAAGAACAATTGATGGACAGAATACAGAACAATGTCATACATTCACCCAAGTACAGAGATCTGGGGCTAAATCCACTGGGGCAGATTTACAACAAAGTGACGCATCTGTAGAGATGCGTCACTTTCCTTGCGCCTTCATGTAAAACCCTTGCGTCACAATGGATGCGCCGTATTTACAATACGGCACACCAATGCACAAAGATTGACAAATGCGTAAAAGATTCTGACGCATCTGTTGACGGAAAAGTCACGCATTGCTGGAGACGTGTCGCAATAACGATGAAACTCCAGCAATGCGTATTGCGGCCTATTCCCAATACACTGCGTCACTCCTTACGCCTGCTTCAAGCAGGCATTAGGTTTTGACGCAGTGTCGTCCTAAAAGTCACGCAGTGAAATCCTGTAGATTTCACTGCGCACTTTTCCAAGGCTTTCCTGCATGGGAATGTCTACCATGCATACATTATACCTGGCTCAGGTATAATGTCACGCAGGGCTTTACAAAGTGACACATCTCCCTAGATGCGTCACGTTGTAAATTGGGCGCAACTTTTACACCGCTGCTGTGTCACAAAAGTGACGCAACAACGGTGCAAAAGCACGCAATGGGCTTGTAAATCTGCCCCATCGTTTTTTTGCTCACCATGCCATTCCAGTTTGAACCCAGACATATGCAAATCAGTCTTGACCCTGCGCACAATAGAAATAGTCTAGCCCCCACTGCCAGGCCAGGTCCTTCCTGGACTGTAAACAAGCATCCTAGGACCGGTTTCAGTTATTCACCCCACTTCAACCCGGATAGCTTGACTCCATTGACATGGACAGCACGGGACCCATGTGACAATTGCAAACAGAACAAGTGATGGATAGAATGCAGAGCAATGTCATACATTCACCCCAGTACACCATGCATTCCGTCCTTCAATTGTGTGTCTTTTGCTTTCTCGCCCTAAGTGTTTCCGGTCCAGGGAGGAGCTGGCTTGGCAGTTTGGGCTGGAATGTTCTCATAAGGCACAGGGTCAAGACTGATTTGCATATGACCAGGTCTAAACTGGGGTGGCATGGTGAGCAAAAGAATGATGGATTTAACCCAGATCTCTTGACTGGGGTGAATATTTTGATTTGTTTTGCATTCCGTCTATCAATTGTGTGTCTTTTGCTTTCTCGCCCTAAGTGTGCCTGGTATGCCCAACGTGGGTCCCGGGCTCACTGTGCCACTGGAATGAAGCTATCCTGGCTGAAGAGGGACTAAATCCATCAGGTTTGGCTCCCCATTCCATTCCAGTTCCGTTCCTGCCATATGCAAATCAGTCTTGACCCTGTGCCTCATGGGAACAGTCCAGCGCGGACTACCAAGCCAGGTCTTCCCTGAACCAGAAACAAGCATCCTGGGACCAGTTAAGGGGTAACATCCATCATCAGCCAGGCTAAGTGAGCAGGGGACCCAGGTCTGGACATAACCTGCCACGTTAGAGTGAACAAACCAAACGCAAGGGGATGATGGACGCAGCGTTGAAACTTTTCAGACACTCACCCTGAGTCACAGATCTGGGTTGAATCCATCATCGTTCTTTAGCTCACTTTGCCACCTCCATTCAGACCCAGCTATATGCAAATCAGTCTTAACCCTGTGCCTCATGGGAACAGTCCAGCCCGAACTGCCAAGCAAGGTCTTCCCTGAACCGGAAACAAGCTTCCTAGGACCTGTCTCGGGGTAACACCGCTCATCAGCCAGGCTATCTTGAATCCAGTGGCAGAGTGAGCAAGGGACCCACGTCTGGGCATACCCTGCCAACTTAGGGCAAACAAAGCAAACACAAGGAGATGATGGGCGGAGCGCGTAAACTTTTCAGACACTCACCACCAGTCACAGATCTGGGTTGAATCCATCATCATTATTTAGCTCACTTCGCCACCCGAGTTCAGACCAAGCTAATAAAAAAACGATGGATGTAGGCCCAGATCTCTGTACTGGGGTGAATGTATGACATTGTCCTGCATTCTGTCCATCAATTGTTCTTTTTGCACGTGATGCAAAAGAGAGGCAGCGCTGTCTCCAGTAGAAATTCCTAAGCATGGACATCAGCGTTGGGGTCCGACGTGCAGGATGCTGTAGGATAAAGCACATGTAACATGTAAGTGCATCATGTAGGAACGGGTTTGACCCCTTGCTTAGTCCTGCTTATCATTGAGGGATTTGGGCAAAGCCAGATCTTGCTATTTTAATAAACCTGGTATAGCAACAAAACCTACATTTTTTAAAGCGGCCTGCCCCAGACTCGCCCCCTTGATGCATTAAGAGTTTGGCGTAGATGGCCCCAAAGTGATCCAGGGCAGTGATACTGGGCCCTCAATGGTAACATCTGTATTGTTTCCTGAAGAGCTGAGAGTCCATCAGGCAGTTCTGGGTGCAGTCTGGAGTCCATGAAAGGCAGGACAGCCACATCTGAGCGATGGCCTCCAGCACTGACAAACCAGGAGAAGAACAGGCGAGGCTTCTAGGCACATGGGTACCAACTGTTCAGAGAAGATGCCTTTTTTCCTACTAAGCACCTCTCTGGCAACGGATTGTACCCTACAAAGAAATAGTTTGATTCAGAAGGGTACCTCACCTCTATGCATCAAAATAAACAAATCAGAGAAAATGATATTGAAAGCAATAAAACATGGCAATATCTCTTGCACATTTTTTGAGAGTTGGAGGGTTAAGTTAAAAGCAACACAATGATGCACAATACATCATAGTAAAAGCAGTTAAGATGCTGAGGTGGCTGGAGAAGGGTGGGTGGCGAGGATAACATAATTACAAATACTGTATGAAAAAATGGAAAGCCATATGAGAAAGAGCTGTGAAGAAATGGGGGGTCTTCATGGCGTGGCTGAGAAGGGTATGCATGAGGGGAAGTCTCAGTGAACTAAAAATACAGAACAATACTACCTCCCAAATACTAAAAATATCAGTATTTTCAGCTTTAAAAAAATTTTGGGCCATATTATCAAGAAAGGGTGATACATTATCGCCGCTTTTATCGGCAGGAAAGTGCCGCTAAAGCGGCGATAATGGGCCTGATAATAGGTCCTTGTGAATTCCCATAGAAGCCCAGGTTCTGGTGTTAACCTTGGCTTGTTTGGGAATTCACAAGGGCCTATTATCAAGCCCATTATCGCCGCTTTAGCTGCAGTTTCCTGCCGATAAAAGCGGCGATAATGTATCGCCCTTTCTTGATAATATGGCCCTTTATTCCTTCATGTATTAATTCTACAATTTGTTCCACAGCCATGCCAGCATGCCACAGCAATCTAATGTGAGAAGTGATCCGAGCCCTAGTGAAAGCTCAAGCCTTTACATATTGTAATAAAGTTACTTGTAACACTTTGAGTAAGTGGGACAGTCCTGAAGGGAAGCAGAGATGTAAACCTCAGAACTAGTCCAGGATGTAAGCAGGTGTGAAGATCTTTTTTCTGTGATTCAGAAGGCCCTGGATGAACATGGATGTCTTTTAGGGGTCGCCAGGGGTCGCAGTTGTGACCCCTATTTTGCCCCTTGCTCCCCCTGACATTGCCTTTGCGACCCCTGGCCTCAGAGGTGTCAAAACCAGTGCCAAGAACACAAGGGGGTCGCCTTATCAGAGTCAGGCTCGAACCTCGTTTTCTGCTCATTTGTATTACACTGATAGTGAATAATACTTCATTATTCAATATTAGTGTAACAAAAAGTGAAGCAGCCAGATCAGGACCTTCCCTGGCATGTGGGTGAGAGTGTGTTTGAGGGAGTGCGTGTACATGTGTGAGCACGTATGTTTGATTGTGAGATCGTGGCTGAGTGTGTCAAAATGAGTGAGTAAATATAAGTCAGTAAGAGTGAGAGAGTGCGTATGAGTGCGTCAGGGTGAGAGTGAGTGCAAGAGACTAGGTGAAAATTAATGAGTGCAAGTGAGTGCTAATGAGAGATACTGCTGGTGATGGCACTTCAGAGGACATTCTTGGCATCTGTTGCACCTGTGGCATACTGCTGGTGATGGCACGTCAGAGGACATTCTTGGCATCGGTTGCACCTGTGGCATACTGCTGGTGATGGCACTTCAGAGGACATTCTTGGCATCGGTTGCATCTGCGGCATACTGCTGGTGATGGCACTTCAGAGGACATTCTTGGCATCTGTTGCACCTGTGGCATACTTCTGGTGATGGCACTTCAGAGGACATTCTTGGCATCGGTTGCACCTGTGGCATACTGCTGGTGATGGCACTTCAGAGGACATTCTTGGCATCGGTTGCACCTGTGGCATACTGCTGGTGATGGCACTTCAGAGGACATTCTTGGCATCGGTTGCACCTGTGGCATACTGCTGGTGATGTCACTTCAGAGGACATTCTTGGCATCGGTTGCACCTGCGGCATGCAGCTGGTGATGGCACTTCAGAGGACATTCTTGGCATCGGTAGCACCTGTGGCATACTGCTGGTGATGGCACTTCAGAGGACATTCTTGGCATCGGTTGCACCTGTGGCATACTGCTGGTGATGGCACTTCAGAGGACATTCTTGGCATCGGTTGCACCTGTGGCATACTGCTGGTGATGGCACTTCAGAGGACATTCTTGGCATCGGTTGCACCTGTGGCATACTGCTGGTGATGGCACTTCAGAGGACATTCTTGGCATCGGTTGCACCTGTGGCATACTGCTGGTGATGTCACTTCAGAGGACATTCTTGGCATCGGTTGCACCTGTGGCATACTGCTGGTGATGGCACTTCAGAGGACATTCTTGGCATCGGTTGCACCTGTGGCATACTGCTGGTGATGGCACTTCAGAGGACATTCTTGGCATCGGTTGCACCTGTGGCATACTGCTGGTGATGGCACTTCAGAGGACATTCTTGGCATCGGTTGCACCTGTGGCATACTGCTGGTGATGGCACGTCAGAGGACATTCTTGGCATCGGTTGCACCTGTGGCATACTGCTGGTGATGGCACTTCAGAGGACATTCTTGGCATCGGTTGCACCTGTGGCATACTGCTGGTGATGGCACTTCAGAGGACATTCTTGGCATCGGTTGCATCTGCGGCATACTGCTGGTGATGGCACTTCAGAGGACATTCTTGGCATCTGTTGCACCTGTGGCATACTTCTGGTGATGGCACTTCAGAGGACATTCTTGGCATCGGTTGCACCTGTGGCATACTGCTGGTGATGGCACTTCAGAGGACATTCTTGGCATCGGTTGCACCTGTGGCATACTGCTGGTGATGGCACTTCAGAGGACATTCTTGGCATCGGTTGCACCTGTGGCATACTGCTGGTGATGGCACTTCAGAGGACATTCTTGGCATCGGTTGCACCTGCGGCATGCAGCTGGTGATGGCACTTCAGAGGACATTCTTGGCATCGGTAGCACCTGTGGCATACTGCTGGTGATGGCACTTCAGAGGACATTCTTGGCATCGGTTGCACCTGTGGCATACTGCTGGTGATGGCACTTCAGAGGACATTCTTGGCATCGGTTGCACCTGTGGCATACTGCTGGTGATGGCACTTCAGAGGACATTCTTGGCATCGGTTGCACCTGTGGCATACTGCTGGTGATGGCACTTCAGAGGACATTCTTGGCATCGGTTGCACCTGTGGCATACTGCTGGTGATGTCACTTCAGAGGACATTCTTGGCATCGGTTGCACCTGTGGCATACTGCTGGTGATGGCACTTCAGAGGACATTCTTGGCATCGGTTGCACCTGTGGCATACTGCCGGTGATGGCACTTCAGAGGACATTCTTGGCATCGGTTGCACCTGTGGCATACTGCTGGTGATGTCACTTCAGAGGACATTCTTGGCATCGGTTGCACCTGTGGCATACTGCTGGTGATGGCACTTCAGAGGACATTCTTGGCATCGGTTGCACCTGTGGCATACTGCTGGTGATGTCACTTCAGAGGACATTCTTGGCATCGGTTGCACCTGTGGCATACTGCTGGTGATGGCACTTCAGAGGACATTCTTGGCATCGGTTGCACCTGTGGCATACTGCTGGTGATGTCACTTCAGAGGACATTCTTGGCATCGGTTGCACCTGTGGCATGCAGCTGGTGATGGCACGTCAGAGGACATTCTTGGCATCTGTTGCACCTGTGGCATGCTGCTGGTGATGTCACTTCAGAGGACATTCTTGGCATCGGTTGCACCTGTGGCATACTGCTGGTGATGTCACTTCAGAGGACATTCTTGGCATCGGTTGCACCTGTGGCATACTGCTGGTGATGGCACTTCAGAGGACATTCTTGGCATCGGTTGCACCTGTGGCATACTGCTGGTGATGTCACTTCAGAGGACATTCTTGGCATCGGTTGCACCTGTGGCATACTGCTGGTGATGGCACTTCAGAGGACATTCTTGGCATCTGTTGCACCTGTGGCATACTGCTGGTGATGTCACTTGAGAGGACATTCTTGGCATCGGTTGCACCTGTGGCATGCAGCTGGTGATGGCACTTCAGAGGACATTCTTGGCATCGGTTGCACCTGTGGCATGCAGCTGGTGATGGCACTTCAGAGAACATTCTTGGCATCGGTTGCACCTGTGGCATGCAGCTGGTG
The DNA here is from genome assembly GCF_964263255.1 of Lissotriton vulgaris. Lineage (NCBI taxonomy): Eukaryota > Metazoa > Chordata > Amphibia > Caudata > Salamandridae > Lissotriton > Lissotriton vulgaris. The sequence continues at coordinate 266,957,495 of NC_141690.1, read as the reverse complement.
ATGGCACTTCAGAGGACATTCTTGGCATCGGTTGCACCTGTGGCATGCAGCTGGTGATGGCACTTCAGAGGACATTCTTGGCATCGGTTGCACCTGCGGCATGCAGCTGGTGATGGCACTTCAGAGGACATTCTTGGCATCGGTTGCACCTGCGGCATACTGCTGGTGATGGCATGTCAGAGGACATTCTTGGCATCGGTTGCACCTGTGGCATGCAGCTGGTGATGGCACTTCAGAGGACATTCTTGGCATCGGTTGCACCTGCGGCATGCAGCTGGTGATGGCACTTCAGAGGACATTCTTGGCATCGGTTGCACCTGCGGCATGCAGCTGGTGATGGCACTTCAGAGGACATTCTTGGCATCGGTTGCACCTGCGGCATACTGCTGGTGATGGCACGTCAGAGGACATTCTTGGCATCGGTTGCACCTGCGGCATACTGCTGGTGATGGCACTTCAGAGGACATTCTTGGCATCGGTTGCAACTGTGGCATACTGCTGGTGATGGCACTTCAGAGGACATTCTTGGCATCGGTTGCACCTGTGGCATGCAGCTGGTGATGGCACTTCAGAGGACATTCTTGGCATCGGTTGCACCTGTGGCATACTGCTGGTGATGGCACTTCAGAGGACATTCTTGGCATCGGTGGCACCTGTGGCATACTGCTGGTGATGGCACTTCAGAGGACATTCTTGGCATCGGTTGCACCTGTGGCATACTGCTGGTGATGGCACTTCAGAGGACATTCTTGGCATCGGTGGCACCTGTGGCATACTGCTGGTGATGGCACTTCAGAGGACATTCTTGGCATCGGTAGCACCTGTGGCATACTGCTGGGGATGGCACTTCAGAGGACATTCTTGGCATCGGTTCCACCTGTGGCATACTGCTGGTAATGGCACTTCAGAGGAAATTCTTGGCATTGGTTGCACCTGTGGCATACTGCTGGTGATGGCACTTCAGAGGACATTCTTGGCATCGGTTGCACCTGTGGCATACTGCTGGTGATGGCACTTCAGAGGAAATTCTTGGCATCGGTTGCACCTGTGGCATACTGCTGGTGATGGCACTTCAGAGGACATTCTTGGCATCGGTTGCACCTGTGGCATACTGCTGGTAATGGCACTTCAGAGGAAATTCTTGGCATCGGTTGCACCTGTGGCATACTGCTGGTGATGTCACTTCAGAGGACATTCTTGGCATCGGTTGCACCTGTGGCATACTGCTGGTGATGTCACTTCAGAGGACATTCTTGGCATCGGTTGCACCTGTGGCATACTGCTGGTGATGGCACTTCAGAGGACATTCTTGGCATCGGTTGCACCTGTGGCATACTGCTGGTGATGGCACTTCAGAGGACATTCTTGGCATCGGTTGCACCTGTGGCATACTGCTGGTGATGGCACTTCAGAGGACATTCTTGGCATCGGTTGCACCTGTGGCATACTGCTGGTGATGTCACTTCAGAGGACATTCTTGGCATCGGTTGCACCTGTGGCATACTGCTGGTGATGTAACTTCAGAGGACATTCTTGGCATCGGTTGCACCTGTGGCATGCAGCTGGTGATGGCACTTCAGAGGACATTCTTGGCATCGGTTGCACCTGTGGCATACTGCTGGTAATGGCACTTCAGAGGAAATTCTTGGCATATGGGAAGACAACTGTGGCAAATACATGGGGCCATCCATGACAAGATGTGCTCCACAACATATTAGACATCACCTTTGACATAATGTACACCCGTCGTGTAAGAGAAACAGTATTAGGAACATTCTGGCACTGGCAAATTGTATGTAATGTTTGTGCAAAATGGGCCTTTGTGGCAAAATGCTGGTCCCAGCAATGGAGGTACATTTTGACATAAGGAGGCACCCATAGGATATTTTAAAAACATAATTGGGTGAACTCATGGGGACTGTCAGGTTTCATTAGCTAGGCATACCATGAAAGGGACTTGAATATTTACTGAGTGTTTTTTAGAGCCTATGGTTTTTTAGACAATGTATGTGAAAATTGTGCATTAAAATGCACTAGGAAAGCTAAGTATGTTTAAACTTTTCTCAGGGAGAGAGACCCCAACCCTGTGTTCTCCCCTTGAAGAATATAAAATATTAATTGTGCAATTATTATGTAACTTCAGTAATGTTAATTATTGTGATGTCATTAGGATTAGGGCCAGGTGACCTTTCTTCTAGGGATGAATCAGAGTCAAAAGTCATATGATGTAACTTCCTGGGACGTCATTAAGGTCAAAGGGTATATGATGTCACTTCCGCTACCCCAGGGATTTTGGTGAATCAATGTCCATGTAGACGTACATTCACTTTCAAAGCTGAGTTGACTTTCTTCCCTGTAGCTTCCTAAGAATGTCTAGATTCGCAGTACTCAAAGCCACAACTTCCGCATTCGTTAAAGTTATCTTTAGAGTTCACAAGAGGAAAGGAAGGGGCGGGGGTTTCTCCTGCTGACTGGCAGAAACGATGGATTTAGGTCAGAGGTTCTAAGATAAGAACTTCTCTGCTTTCAGCTCTTGATATCAGGATATGTGCAGATTCAAACTAAGGTATGTTATATCTACCTCTGCCAGAGCTTTAGCAATCTGAGCTGTATCGCTTATGTCTAAATTGGAACAGGACTTTAGAAATGGCTTTCAGTAGCCGTATTTCTTCTTCTCTAGATTTATCAGGTTTTTTTGGCAATACAACTGCTGCCTCCTATGGCCACCTCAAAGTAGTTTTCTTCATATGGAGTATGCGTAAGTAAGCCACCATTCCAATCAATCAATCAATCACGGATTTATAAAGCGCGGCAAATCACCCGCGAGAGTCTCAAGGCGCTGGAGTTACTAACTGCTTCGTGATGATCTGTTCATTCAGTCACAATGATGGAAAAACAGGGAGAAAGCAGTAAAAACAAGGGGAAAACATAAAGGCAGCACTAAAAACACAGGGGGAAAAGCAGAGACAGCGGAGAAAATGAGGGAACAGCAAGAAGAAGGCACTCAAAATAGAGGGGAAATGCAGGAGAAAACTGAGAAAAAGAGGGAAAATGAAGGAGAAGGCTCTAAAAAACAGGAGAAAAAGCAGGAGCGAGCAGTGAGAAACAAGGGCAATGCAAAGAGAAAGCAGTGAAAATTAGGTAAAAGCAAAGAGAAGGCACTCAAGAAACAGGGGAAAAAGCAAGGAGAAAGCTGTGAAAATGAAGTAAAAGCAAGGAAAAGACACTCAAAAAATGAGGGAAAGCAAGGAGGAAGCAGTGAAAACGAGGAAAACGCAAGGGGAAGGCACTAAAAAATGGGGGGGGGGAAGCAAGGAGAAGACAGGAGCAAGAGCAATGCAGTAGCACAGGGAGAGCTGGGCCCGAGGCCTGCTTTCTCTTCCAGAGCGGTATAACCTATCACGAGATTATGCGGCATTTTGGATTATTAAATGGTGTATATTTTTTACTTCTAATTAACATTGTCTACAAAAAAGGAGCCAGATTCAGTGCTTTCTAAAAATATATTATTGTTGTTGGTATAATAATATGAGGTTTGATGAAAAAGGCATTTTACTTAAGTACCAGTTTAGGCAGATGTATTGGGTTGGATTTTAAGGGAGATTTGATTAGTTGTGAAAGAAACAGTCTGGTGGGTGGAGAGTGGCATGTGGTGAGGACACCTTTACAACAATAATACTGGTGATATAAATGCACAATACTGCACCAACGGAAGCAACAATAGGTCACATGACCCCTCTCATGATCAGTCCAGCTTCACCTATGGACACCACGCCGAAAACCGCTAGTCTCAAAATCTTAGACGTCTCCCTTCAGTTCTTTAGCGAAGGCAAACACTGCCTACTGGTCCTTCTTGACTTGTCAGCAGCCTTTGATACCATTGACCATAACGTTCTCCATCACATACTACAAAACAGAAAGGGAGTCAAAAGGTACCGGTTCTTGTCTTTCATTTACAAATACTCGATGCATCAACACTGGTGACTCTACCAATCCCAAGACAGGTCCATCTTGGCTTCCTCAATGTTTAACATTTATTATGGACCACTCAGGAAATTGTCCTGTAAAGTGGGCATCAACTGCCTTCAGTATGTTGAGGACGTACAACTGTACCTTAACAATAATAATTCACTTGTCCTCTCACATGGACACTAAGAATCCTAACAACTTCCGCCCGATTTCTCGCCTTCCTCTTCCTGCAAAAATGGTTGAAAAAAGTATGAATCGTCAACTCAGTACTTTTTTGGGGGAAGCACAAGCAGTGGATCCCTCCAATATGGCTTTAGAGAGGGACACAGCACTGAGTCGGTGCTCATTAAGGCGACGGAGGACATCAGGGAAGCAGTGGATCGAGGAGGCGGGGCAGCCGCGATCTTATTGGATCTGTCCGCTGCATTTGATACGGTCCATCACAATATTCTGATGGACCATCTCAAGGACTGTGGCGTCTAGGGTAAAACTTGGGATCTTCTTAAATCTTTTCTCTCAGAAAGAGGACAGGTTGTATCCCTAGGGAAATGTCAGTCCAAACCCTTTGCACTGCCATGTGGTGGACTGCAGGGGTCCTCACCGAGCCCTACACTCTTTAACGTGTATGTCTCATCATTGGCCCCCGTTATCAGTGCATTCGGATTTGGGTACGGTAGGAGTCCTCACTGAGCCCCACACTCTTTAATATGCATGTCTCATCATTGGCCCACATTATCACTGCATTCGGGTTTGGGTACCGCAGGGGTCCTCACTGAGCCCCATACTCTTTAATATGCATGTCTCATCATTGGCCCACATTATCAGTGCATTCGGGTGTGGGATTACGTCCTACGCTGATGACACACAAATTGTGGTGTCTGTTACTGGGCCAAGAGTTGGGAATAGATAAACGTTTTCAAGTCTGCATGGAATCGGTTGGGAGATGGATGGCAGATAATTGCCTGAAGCTTAATTCAGGTAAAACTGAAGTAATGCTGTTTGGGAACGATCTATATTTTTGGACTCCTAATTGGTGGCCTGGCCACCATGGGGTCACTCCCTACACCCTCTAAAAAGGTGAACAATTTGGGAATAATACCAGATGAGAAACTCTCCTTTGGGGCCCAAGTAAATGCACAAACCTCAACAACAGTGCATGTCCTGAGAACTGTTAAGAAGGTATTGCGGCTTTTACCTTTGGGTATCCGGCAAACAGTGGTTACAGCATTGGTCATGTCGAGGCTGGATTACTGTAACAGCCTCTATCTAAATATACAACAAAATATTCTGTATAAACTCCAGCTGCTACAAAATGCCGCAGCCAGTTTACTTACTGGCACATCCAAGTTCTCCCCAATTTCCAAAGAGATAAAAAAATGTGCACTGGGTCCCGGTGAGGAACCAGGTGCATTTTAAATCTCTTTGTATGGTTTTTAAAGCATTTCAAGGTCTGGGACCAGATCATTTAGGATGCAAGTTTCAATGGTATAGACTGACAAGAACTCTTAGATCTCTGGGAGCCAAACTGGTCGTAGTCCCACCTACAAAAAAAGCTCAGTGGGGCGGCAGAAGTTTCTCTTCATGCTCAGCAAAAGCCTGGCACGACGCCACTCCATTTGAGAAATGCCACAAATCTTCTAGCTTTCAGAAAAGGGTTGAAGACCTGGCTTTTTGATAAATAACCCCTCTTTTTTCTAGCTCTGCATTAAGGAGAAGTAAATAGCGTGTGGTGCGGTGGAGAAGCAGACCAGGACACACAGTTAAAGGTTTACTATAGGTTTTATTCGGTTAACTGAAACATGGGTTTGTGGGAATCGTACGCCAGTTTGCACTCTTCTTTTCCTCACTGTCCTTAGAGGCTGGGGGAAAGGGGTTTCCATCTTCTTCTTCTTCTGGGCATGATTGAATGTCTCGTTGAAACCCGGCAGAGCATGTAACGGGGGGGGGGGAAGAAAAACACCCAGTCAGGGTAATGTCCGTTTGTTTAGATATCTGTGTGCAGGTTGCAGGGAGGGGAAGTGTTTGGAGTAAACACCCAGTACTGTCACCAGTGAGGAGATCGCGGTGGCAGCAGGAGGGTCTCTAAACGTAGTGGAGCGCTTTAGTTTCTCACCCCACTTACACTACCTCCCCTGTTGTTCTCACCCTCCCCCGTACGGCGCCACACCGCCCCAAGGCGTCCCCGTACCTTGTCAAGCCACGACCCTCCTGGGCGTGGCTGGCTTGTTTGTGTTGCCGGATTGGGTCCGACGTCCCGTCTGTGCCTCTTCCTTCGGCTCCCAAGCGTTGGGCTCCTACATCCGGATCGGGACGTGCCTCTGCCGCGATGGTCCTCCTCTCTCCCAGCTGGGGCCTGACGACAAAGGTCTGAACGCAGCAGTACTCGTCCTTGAGTCCTTGGTTCTCCTTTTCCAGCCTGCCAAACGAGAGCACGTCTTCCTTGGTTTCCTCGTTTTTGAGCTCGAGCCAGTCACCTGACTCAGTCACGTGACGCGGAACAGACACAGGATTAAAGGACCAGTGTCCCGTCTGCACATCCTGAAAATAAAGAAGGGTACAGGGAGAAAGGGGAGTAGGGAAGCGTTCTGTCCCTCGTGTATCCGCCTCCGTGGTCTGTCCTTGGTCGCCACACAGCGCCAGGACACCTCCGGGTAATTGTGTGCTCTAAAAGTTTACATAACATAACATAACATATTAGTCAGCACACCAAGATCATTCCACAAGACTGGACAATTAGATAGACGTCTTAACATCTTCCTTAAAATTGTTAAGTTAGCCAAATCATTGGCATTAGATTGGACAAGCGTCTAACTTTTGACACATCAGGGAAGCCAACTGAATTTACTATCTAACATCAGGGCTTTCAATCCCAGAAAAGATTTCAGAAGTGCCAAGCAGGCAATAATGATATTTTGGTTTGAATATGTGAATGGTCTAATATGTGGATTATCTAACTCCTGCCTTGCCCCTCTGCACTGCAACCAGACTGATCACTGAAACTAAAAATTACAGAATCACATCTCCTGTGCATCTCTAACGAGATTTGCTCTTGAACCTCACTGCAGCTAGGGACCTTCTTCCATACAAGGTTGTATAAACTCAATCCCCCTTCACAAAAACAGGAGTTGATATGAAAAACAGGACTCTAAGAAGCAATTACACACTCCTCAGAACACCAAGCTTCAAAAAGACATCCACCATGAAATGCTTTTCAACGAATATGGATTGAGCAACAGATGAGTGTGGGAGAATACACAATAAAGAATGTATGGGGTGAGAAGCAACAGATGAACTAGGGAGGGGTGATACAAACTAGAGAGCAGAATGGGGGAGGACTTGGGAGGTTGGAGATGAGGAAGCTGAAAAGAGAGCAGTGGGTCAGAGATGTTAGGAGAATGGAGTGTAAAGAAAATAAGAGTCTTCCTCAAGTCAGCAATGGAAGGATACATTTCTTTCAAAAAGGACAGATGGGATGAAAATGCTCATGAGTGTTACAGGCACAAGGCTGAAAAGCCATTGAATGAAGAGCAGAGGCTTGAGAGAGAGTAGCCATTCAACCAAGAGCAAGGAGCTGCCCGAAAGCCCACTCTAAGTATACGTTTGCTTTAGAAAGAAGTGGCCTGCGACAGACAACACTGATGATTGAAGACGGTGCAGGGTCCAGAGTCATATCCCAGCCCAGATCACCTACACAACTCCAGGCTTGCAACCCAGGTCAGATCATCTACACAACTCTAGGCTCCCAACCCAGCTCAGATCACTTACACAACTCCAGATTCGCAACCCAGCCCAGATCAACTGCACAACTCCAGACCAGCAACCAACTTCAGATCATCTACACAGTTCCACATTCGCAACCTAGTTACGATCACCTACACAATTCTGGGCTCTTAATCCAGACCAGAGCACCTACAGAACTCCAGACTCGAGTCCCAACCCTGCTCAGATCACCTGCACAACTCTAGACTTGCAACCCACCCCAGATCACCTGTAAATGTAAATGTACATGTATTTATATAGCGCAAATCACCGACCCGGTATCTAAGCGCTTGCTTAGGGAACCCGTCCTGGTATTCCCCTGTGAGATAGCCCCGGCAGGGTATCCACAAGGTGAAGCCAGGCATCCCACCGCGAGGGGCCGTTGTGGAGATTAAGCAAGCTATTGCCCAGAGTCGCAGAGTGTGAACCCATGAATCGAGTAGGCACCGGAGCGAGAATTGTCGAGTCCGTGGACATTTTAGGACTCAAGACCCGCCGAGCCGGGAATTGAACCCTGGTCCCGGGCTGACCTCTGCTTCTAGGTCTGCCTCCTCTAACCAGTGAGCCACACTTCTCCTACACATCTGCAGACTCGCAACCCAGCCATGATTATCTACACAAGTCCAGACTCGCAACCTAGCTATGATCAATCAATCATCAATCAAAGTCATTTATACAGTGCACTGCTACCTCAACAGTGGTGCCCCAGTGCTCAAAATCAAGACTGAAGAACAGGAACAGCCATTTATATCTACATTTGAATGAAGATCCAGGTTTTTAAATCTTTCCGGAAACAGTGTTCGGACATTGCCACGCGAAGATGCATTGGGCAGTGTGTCCCAGAGCTTGGCCATCATTCCTGAGAATGACCTGCCGCCTCAATGAACTTTGGCATTAAGCATGAGCGGATTTTGCGGATTGGCAATCCGCGAATTTTGCGGATTTGCGGATTCGCAATCCGCAAAATCCGCGAATTCCCGCGAATTTGCGGATTTTTTTTTTTTGTGTTCGCCCGTGTTTCTGCCAGTTCGCGAGGGTTTTTACAATTTCGCAATTTGCGAACTTACCTGTTGGGTCGCAAGTTTTGCGAACTTGTTGTTTCTACGTGTCCAGCCTGTTTGGGACACTCTTCTTCATCACTGCCACTCTCTGTCACCACTGCCACTCTCTGACTACTCATGCCACCCTCTGGCCCACCCATGCCACCCTCTGTTTCATCACCACACCCTCTGGTTGTCCAGTGTACATTATTTTCGGCAAAGCAAAGCACACCTTCCCTGCCTCAAGTGACCTGAATTAATTTGGGGCTGATTAATGTGTCACAGAATATTTTTTTAGCTGGCACCTGCTTCCTTAGTGCGCCCTGATTAGTGATCTTTTGCACTTGCTAAGTGCTTTCATTGTTGCAAAATTAGTTACAACACCTGCCCTGCCCCAACTGACAATAATGAATTAGGGGCTGATTAATGGATTTTAACTTCCAGCCTGGCTCCTGCTTGTCTCCCTTAGCTGTAATTCAGGACCTTTGTGGCATATGTGTAACTATTCTGAGGTTCAGAGCAGGGTCACATAATAGTTTCAACTGGCAACTGAACTCTGGAGGGGCCCCTCAGGAAGCACTACAGGAAATGGCTACTAATGATGTGCCTGAACTTTTGAACCTGGTAAGTAGTTACTTTCAGTTTTGCTAAGATCGTATTTCTGCAATTTTGCACTTATTCGCGGGGCGCGAACTCACGCGAACAGTGCGAGCAGCGCGAGCAAAATCCGCTGCTCGCGGATTTGCGGATTTTGCGGGAAATTCGCAAATCTCGCGGATTGCGGATTTCCCGAAAATCCGCAAAATCCGCGAGCGTAACGGATTTTCCGCCCATGCTTATTTGGCATACCTCAGGATGCAGAATAGTTGCAGGTGGTTAGATCTCAAGGCTCTCTACTGAAGGTGCTGGCTAAGCCTATTTCTCAGGTACTGTGGACCTTTGCCCCTAATGCCTCTGAAAGCCAATGTCAGGGCTTTGAACTCAACCCTCTTGGCAACCAGAGGCCAATGAAGCTGCTTCAAATGAGGGGAGATGTTATGATGAGAGTGAACCCGTCGAATCAACCTGGCCGCTGCATCCTGTATCACTTGGAGTTCATGAGTCAAGAAAGCTGTAAAACCCAGATATAAGCTGTTAGCGTAATCCAAATGCAATGTCACCAGCACATGGATTACGATCTCTTTGGTCTCTTCTGGAAGAAGTTCTCATAATTTCCTGACAGATCTTAACTTCATAAAGCAGGACGAAAAATCTGCTGAATATGGCTTGAGAGTGAGAGGTCAGAGTCGAACATCATCCCGTAATTTCTAGCTGAAGCAACAGGTGTCAATGGAGGATTCAATTCAGAGGGCCACCAGAGGCTAGATGAGAGGCAGCCGTCTGGCGGATTCAATTCAGAGGGCCACCAGAGGCCAGATGAGGGGCAGCCATCTGGGGGATTCAATTCAGAGGGCCACCAGAGGCCAGACGAGGGGCAGCCGTCTGGCTGAAGAAGAGCACCTCCATCTGGTCCGCATTCAATTTCAAAAAGTTGATGTCCATCATGTGGAAGGGTCTTCTAAACACTCTTTGAAATCGAGGAAAGTTGCTTCTGAATGTTCTCTAAACGAGAACATGCGTTGTGTGTAATCTGCATACGAAACAACCTTCATTCCCCAGGTCTCAATAAGGGTGGCCAAAGGGGCCAAGTAAAGGTTGAAAATCAGTCGACTAAGAGCAGGAATCTGGCGCACGCCACAAACCAAAGGTTTGGGCAAAGATGGGAATGGACAAAAGAAGACCCAATGGAATCAATCTTCTAAAAAAGATCGTATCCATGACAGCAGAGTGCCCTGGAATCAACAAGGTAGAATGTGCTACTGTGTCGAATGCTCCTGATAGGTCAAGCATCACTACCATGGTGAAGGCACCTCCATCCAGAGCCTCTCTGACAATCTCAGCCGCTTCCAGTAGAGCGGTCTCCGTGATATAGACTGCCCGGAAGCCAGATTGAGCATCATGAAGCAACTCATTAACTTCTACAAAGGAAGACAGTTGGTGATAAACCAGCTTTTCTAAGATCTTTGCGGGTGCAGGTAGCAATGAAATGGGTCTAAAATTGCTGAGTACCCCAGGATCAGCAACGGGCTTCTTTAGCAGCGGCGATTGGAACTCCTGTTTCCATAAGGCAGGAAAGATGCTGGACTTCATGGAGGCATTCCAGATCCTGTTCAGAATAGGGTTTACAATGAGGGCTGCCAGTTTAGGAAATTTAGGGGGACAGGGATCATCTGGGGAGCCAGAATGACATTTCAATAACTCCTCAAGAGAGTCCTTTTAGGAAATTAGGCAAAATCCCGGGAGTAGATGCAGGGATATCGGACAATGTTAAAGGTCGATGAGCAAACTTCTGATGAAAACGTTGAGTATAGTTTTAAAATGTTCTCACTGAAGAAATCAGAGAGTGTAGTGCATAGGACAGGAAACGGATGAAAAGAACTATTAATCACTTCCTGTGCGGTGAAAGATTTTACAATATAAAAAAATTCTCTGAACATGTTACCAGCCTTTTTTTTTTTAAACAGTTTTTTTATTTTATATAAACAACAACCGGGTACCGGTACATATATAAAGCGGAGTCACTGTAAGAAATCCCTCCTCCAATACATACATCATCATAGTGACATTTACCCCTTGATAAAGTAGGGGTGCTTACGTGACAATACAGGTCATACCATTTACAGGGAGTAATTAGAGACCACACTATCCAGAGAATATAGACAAGTTGCAATAGGTGGCTTGGGCCGCAGAGAGCGAGAACATCACATCTAAGGGGGGGAAGCCAGCACTTCTGCCGTCAGCTGGGCCATCAAGGTTTGTCTTTCTCTCTGCAATTCCATTGTCGGGGAGATGCAAATGTCCCCTCTGTAGCTGTTCCATTTTACCCATTTCTGATCCCATTTCTTGGGGCAACCCAGTCCCTTAAATACTGACTTTTCAGCAACCATGGCGATATCCATGTCCTTCGCCAAGTCAACCAGGAGCAGGACCGCCTCTACCCCCCATTTCTGCGCAATATTTTGTTTCGCTATAATAAAGCCCATAGAGGCCCATGATTGTTTAGCTTGTGTGAAGTCCGCCGCCTCCCAAATATCGAGTAAGCACAGTTGGGGAGATAATCCAAAGGGTGTGCCTCCTGCCCTCTAGAGTTGGCAAACAATTTCCCCCCAGTAGTCCTGGATTTCTGGACAATACCATTATGATGTGAATGAAAGTGTCCTTTTGGTTACAGTGGTGGAGACAAAATAGATCGGGGTGCTTGCCTAAATTGAAAAACAATTTGGCATCAATGTAGGCACGGTGGAGGATCTTAAACTGTAGGAGCCACATGCGCATGGGGATTACTACTTCTCGAGGCGAGGCCAAGGCGTCCCGCCACATGTTATCCTCTAACACTCCCACATCCCTCTCTCGCCCCCCTCAATTTCAGCATTGGGTTGTTGAACAGCTTTTTGTATGTGAGTGATATGGCCTTTCGATCCATGGGGTCCAATAATAGCTGATCTTCCAGAGGGGACGAGTCGGGGAGGGAACCCTCCTTCGGCAGGGCGGAGGACACAGCGTGGGTGATCTGCAGATATATCTAAATATCTTGGACGGAGCCAATTGGAATTTAGCCTGGAGCTCTGTAAACGAGGCCAGTTTCCCTTTAACCCAGAGGTCTATGCACCGTAGGCCCCGTTAAGCTGAGTTTGCAGGGATCGGTTTAGAGTGCTCTATTGTACCCACGTCGCCCAATGAGCCAGTGGTCAGTGCGGAAATTAGGCTTGTCGCGGGGCTCGAAAGCCCACTTATTGACAGCAATCAATAAATTGACGCTTTTTAATATAGCCTGAGATCTGGTAGGCCGATATCACTGTCATACAAACCCATAGTGAGTTTATTCATTGCTATACACGACGTACAGCCCTCCCACAACAAGTCTCGTAATACACCGTCTATTTGGGAAAAATAAGAATCTGGGATCAGGTTGGGGGTATTCTGCAGAGTATAGAGAAAATGTGGGAGTGCGAGCGTTTTAAACAGGGACGCACGCCCTAGGAGAGTCAGGGGAAGAGAGCACCAATGTACGATGTCGGATTTGAAACGCTGAAGAGGGCCAAGTAGATTTTCGTTGAAAAAGAGATCGGCGTCAGGAGTAACGAAGATGCCCAAGTACTGAAAGCTCCGGGGTGCCACCGGTATCTCATAACCCCCGAGGACTCACCGGAGGGGGACCCCACAGTGCATACATCTGGGACTTGGACCAGTTTATCTGATATCCTGAGTGGGCGCCAAAAATATGAAAAATATGAAGCACCCACCTGAGTGACCGTGCAGGGGAAGTATAGGAGAAATCGTCCGCATAAAGCTAGATACGATCCTCATGACTTGTTGTCCACTTAAGCCCCTGTATTCCAGGATCACCCCAGACCCACACCGTGAGCGATTCTAAAACAAGAGCGAAGAGCAACGGCGACAGGGGGCAGCCCTATCTCGTGCCCCGATGAAGCTCAAAAGTGGCAGAGCGATGATTATTGACCACGACATGAGCAGTCGGGCCCGTATAGAAAAGCTGGATCCAACATATCAGCTTAGGCCCAAACCCCAGGTGATTCAGAACCGCAAAAAGAAAGTCCCACTCAATGGTGTCAAATGCCAAGAAGGCATCCCAGGATAACAATGTTGCGTCCTCCTCTAGGGTGTGGAGCCTACCGAGGACCCCGTTTACCCAACGCAAGATACGAGTCGTATTTCTCCCGGGCATAAACCCTGATTGATCCGGGTGGACCAGAACAGTAATACAATGGAGGAGTCGATTCCCGAGGATTTGGTCAGAATCTTAGCCTCGACCGTCAAAAGGGATATGGGGCGATACAATTTGCACTCTTCAACAGGCTTGTTTGGTTTGTGAATAACCACGATGGCTGCAGTTCAAATCTCTCCGGGGAGGACCGCTGATTCGAAACATTCAGTGTAGAAATTTAACAGGTGAGGAGCCAACAAAGTTGACATGTGTTTAAATAATTCAATGGGAAGCCCATTGGGGCCCATAGCCTTCCCGGAATGGACGTCTTGTATAGGCTTTTGGAACTCTGTCACTGTAATGTCTGCCTCCAGGGTCTCCCTGTCCTGTATGGAAATAGTGCGGACGTCGATAGTAACCAGGAGGTCAGCTGACAGGGAGGCCTGGGATGTGGGAGAGCTAGTGTAGACATCCGCATAATAACTAGCAAATGTGTCAGTGATTTGTTGAGGGTCAGTAAGGAGAGTTCCTGCAGAATTCTCTATCGCGCGGACCCACCTAGCAGCTTGCTCCCGCCATTCAAGCCACGCCAGAAGTTTACCTGTCCGTTCACCCTGCTCATAGATCCTGTGTCGGGAGGCCAGAGAGCATCATCAAAGAGAAGCTGCTGATAGTCCTGGCTCTTAATCTCAAGGCTGTGACATGTGGCTTGGTAGGGATCCCGGGCGACCTACTCCTCCAGAGCCGAGACATCGCCTCCAGCACCCTCCTGGAGTGCTCCGCCCGATGTCCCACCATGAATGATAAAGCCCTGCCCTTGATGACTGCCCCGAATGCCCCCCATGATATCACTCCAGAGTCGACAGAGCCAGTGTTTTCGGCAAAGTAATAATCAGTTTCTTTGCGGAGAGCCTCTATGATGCTAGGACGACCCCAGCAACGAGAACCCAAAGTCACCAGGACGGGAGAGTGGTCGGAGATCCCACGGGCCAGGCAACTGGTCTTCGTAAAAAGAACACATTGAACATATAGTCAATTCGCAATTGGCTTCCGTGCACCCCCGATTGAAACGTGAAACGGGTGTGTGATGGATGGAACCACCACCAGACATCCACCACCCCCAAGGCATTTGCAAATTCCAACAAGTATGAACCTCTCGGTGGGTCCCCCGGGGAGAGGGACGGTCCAGAGAACCCTCCATCGTCAGATTGAAATCCCCTCCCAACACCCCAAGGTGCAGGTCAAAAAGCAGTGTACCCAGGTCACGCAGCGTTGGGTGCTGTAATCCGGTGGGGGCATACACAGAAACGACATTAACAACACGCCCCTCTCAGGAGCCCGAGACCACAGCGTAGCTGCCCTGGGGATCAGTCCAGGCCTTGTGAATAATATAGGGGCAACCACTTCGAAGCAAGACCCCCACTTCCCTGGATCCCGAGGTGAAGCCGGAATGGACCACCATTTTGTACCCTTTCCTGCTCAGGGCGCCACAGGAATTCCCAACCAGATGAGTCTCCTGTATGAGCTCATTACCCTTGATGTATTGCAACACAATGCCTCTCTTTATCTTGTCTCCCAGACCATTAACGTTCCAAGTGGACATGTTGAGTTTCAGACCTCATGCCATCACGTCAATTCAATGGGAATCAAATGGTGCCGGAAGTTAACAGCCTTCTTGATGCGCAACGCGAAATGCTCTCTCATCGGTTGGGGCGTAAGTATGCGATATTTTTTAAGGGCAGCCTTATAGGCATGTTTTGCTGCAGGGCCATAGGACCTTCTCATAATGTCGGTGAAGAACCAGGGATCAGATGGCTTAGATCTGTTAGCTGTTCCTGTTTTTAAAGGAGTGAGCGGGTCCAGCTCCTTAGGGATCCATAGATTGAAAAGGATCGAATCACTGTCGGATTGCCTGTAAATGATGGCAAAGTAGATTGAAGAGAGGGCAGAGAGGACTCCTTCATAAAATTTGGCCTGTTCCTCCTCCTTTCAGATGTTGTACTTATCTCTGGCTGCTTGACCATGCATGAAAAGTGAGTGGGACAAGAAAATGATCCGTCCATATCAGGCTCAAGGGGGCATCAATTTGAAAGCTGGTGATGTTAGGGAAAATTAAGTCCAGTATATGGCCCACTGTATGGTTAGGGGTGGTGAGTAACTGGGTCAAATTTAGGCCTGCCAAGGTTTGAATCAGCTGTGATGCCAGGGAGCAGTTCGGGACATCGATATGCATATTAAAATCTCCCAGAACCGTAAAGTTGGCATATTGTAGGGATATTTGGGAAATATGATCACCTACACAACTCCAGACTCGTAACCCAGCCCAGATCACCTACACCACTCCAAACTCGCAGCCCAGCGCACCTACAGAACTTCCGACTCACGACTCAGCCATGATCACCTACACAACCTCAGATTCATAACCGACCCCAGATCGCACAACCCAGCTCAGATCATCTACACAACTCCCGACCGCCAACTCAGCCCGGAAATAATATGCAACTTTAAACTCATACCCCAGCCCAGATCATTTACACAACTCCAAACTCCTAACGCAGTCCGGATCACATACTCAACTTCAGTCTTGCGACCCAGCCCAGATCACCTACACACTTCTCACTTTCATCCAAGCCCAGATCACCAACACCACTCCAGACTCGTCCTCCAGCCCAGATCAGCTACACAATTCCAGACTGGTAACTCAGCTCAGATCACCTACGCAAAACCAGATTGGTACCCCAGCCCAGATCACCCATACAACTTCAGACTCGTTCTCCAGCCTAGATCATCTACACAAACTCCACACTCATACCCAGCCCAGATCAACTACACAACTGCAGACTGGCAACCCAGTCAAGATCACTTAAACAACTCCAGTCTCGAAATCCAGCTCAGATCACCTACACAACACCAGATTGGTACCCCAGCTCAGATCAACAATACAACATCAGATTCTTACCCCAGCCCAGATCACCTACACAACTCCCGAATCGCAACCCAGCCCAGAGCACTTACAGTACTCCAGATAGGCAACCCAGCCATGATCACCTACACAACTCCAGATTCATAACCCACCCCAGATCGCACAACCCAGATCACCTAAACAACTCCAGACTCGTCCCCCAGTCCAGATCACCTACAGAACTCCAGACTCAAATGCCAGCACAGATCACCTACACAACTCCACACTCGCAATCCATCCCAGATCACCTACACAACTCCACATTCGCAACCCATCCCAGATCACCTACACAACTCTACACTTGCAACCCAGCTCAGATCACTTCGAAAACTCCAGCCTCACAACCCAGGTCTGATCAGCTACACAACTCCGGGCTCGCATTGTAGATACTGTCCGGTCACACAATTGAAAACAGCTCTTCCTTATGGATTTTTTGGATTCATCACACTATTGTCCATATGCTACTGTGATCAACATATCAAGTGCATGCAGAATACTGGACACAGCATGCAGGTACCACAGGTCCAGACACCCTGCACTCATCCTGTACTGACATCCCTGCCCGGCTGAGACAGAGGCTCCTGAGTTGGACGCTTTGGTCTCCTACTGCTATGTTAAAACAGAGGCTCCTGAGCTTTAAACTGTGGTTTCAGACTCCAGACTTGCAACCCAGCCCAGATCACCTACACAAATCTAGACTCGCAACCCCTCCCCAATAACCTGCAGAACTACAGACCTGCAACCCAGCCCAGATCACCTACACAACTCCAGACTCGCAACCCAGTCCAGATCACCTACGCAACTCCAGACTCGCAACCCATCCCCAATAACCTGCAGAACTACAGACCTGCAACCCAGCCCAGATCACCTACACAACTCCAGACTAGCAACCCCTCCCCAATAACCTGCAGAACTACAGACCTGCAACACAGCCCAGATAACCTACACAACTCCAGACTCGCAACCCAGTCCAGATCACCTACGCAACTCCAGACTCGCAACCCCTCCCCAATAACCTGCAGAACTACAGACCTGCAACCCAGCCCAGATCACCTACACAACTCCAGACTCGCAACCCCTCCCCAATAACCTGCAGAACTACAGACCTGCAACACAGCCCAGATCACCTACACAACTCCAGACTCGCAACCCAGTCCAGATCACCTACGCAACTCCAGACTCGCAACCCATCCCCAATAACCTGCAAAACTACAGACCTGCAACCCAGCCCAGATCACCTATACAACTCCAGACTCATACCTCAGCCTAGATCACCTACACAATGCCAGACTCGTACCCTATTCCAGAACACCTACACAACTCCAGACTCACAACCCATCCCCAATAACCTGCAGAACTACAGACCTGCAACCCAGCCCAGATCACCTATACAACTCCATACTTGCAACCCAGCCCAGATTAACTATAGAACTCCAGACTTTTATTCAAGCCCTGATCACCTACACAACTCCAGACTCGCAACCCAGCCCAGATCACCTACACAACTCCTGACTCGTACCCCAGCCCAAATCACCTCCACAAATTCAGACTGTCAACCCAGCCCAGATCATCCACACAACTTGAGAATCGCAAACCAGCCCAGATCACCCACACAACTCGAGAATCGCAAACCAGCCCAGATCACCTAATCAACTCGAGAGACGTACCTTAGCCTATATTACCTACACAACTCCAGACTGATGCCCCAGCCCGAACACCTGCACAACTCCAGACTTGTACCCCAGTCCAGATCACCTACACAACTCCAGACGCGAAAACCTGCCCAGATCACCTACACAACTCCACACTCGCAACCCAGCCCAGATCACCTACACAACTCCTGACTCTCAACCCATCCCCAATAACCTGCAAAACTACAGACCTGCAACCCAGCCCAGATCACCTATACAACTCCAGACTCATACCTCAGCCTAGATCACCTACACAATGCCAGACTTGTACCCTATTCCAGAACACCTACACAACTCCAGACTCGCAACCCATCCGCAATAACCTGCAGAACTACAGACCTGCAACCCAGCCCAGATCACCTATACAACTTCACACTTGCAACCCAGCCCAGATCACCTATAGAACTCCAGACTTTTATTCTAGCCCTGATCACCTACACAACTCCAGACTCGCAACCCAGCCCAGATCACCTACACAACTCCAGACTCGCAACTCATCCCCAATAACCTGCAGAACTACAGACCTGCAACCCAGCCCAGATCACCTACACAACTCCAGACTCGCAACCCAGTCCAGATCACCTACGCAACTCCAGACTCGCAACCCATCCCCAATAACCTGCAAAACTACAGACCTGCAACCCAGCCCAGATCACCTATACAACTCCAGACTCATACCTCAGCCTAGATCACCTACACAATGCCAGACTCGTACCCTATTCCAGAACACCTACACAACTCCAGACTCGCAACCCATCCCCAATAACCTGCAGAACTACAGACCTGTAACCCAGCCCAGATCACCTATACAACTCCATACTTGCAGCCCAGCCCAGATTACCTATAGAACTCCAGACTTTTATTCTAGCCCAGATCACCTACACAACTCCAGACTCGCAACCCAGCCCAGATCACCTACACAACTCCTGACTCGTACCCCAGCCCAAATCACCTCCACAAATTCAGACTGTCAACCCAGCCCAGATCACCCACACAACTCGAGAATCGCAAACCAGCCCAGATCACCCACACAACTCGAGAATCGCAAACCAGCCCAGATCACCCACACAACTCGAGAATCGCAAACCAGCCCAGATCACCTACACAACTCGAGAGTCGTACCTTAGCCTAGATCACCTACACAACTCCAGACTGATACCCCAGCCCGAACACCTGCACAACTCCAGACTTGTACCCCAGTCCAGATCACCTACACAACTCCAGACTCGAAAACCTGCCCAGATCACCTACACAACTCCACACTCGCAACCCAGCCCAGATCACCTACACAACTCCTGACTCTCAACACATCCCCAATAACCTGCAAAACTACAGACCTGCAACCCAGCCCAGATCACCTATACAACTCCAGACTCATACCTCAGCCTAGATCACCTACACAATGCCAGACTCGTACCCTATTCCAGAACACCTACACAACTCCAGACTCGCAACCCATCCCCAATAACCTGCAGAACTACAGACCTGCAACCCAGCCCAGATCACCTCTACAACTTCACACTTGCAACCTAGCCCAGATCACCTATAGAACTCCAGACTTTTATTCAAGCCCTGATCACCAACACAACTCCAGACTCGCAACCCAGCCCAGATCACCTACACAACTCCTGGCTCGTACCCCAGCCCAAATCACCTCCACAAATTCAGACTGTCAACCCAGCCCAGATCACCCACATAACTCGAAAATCGCAAACCAGCCCAGATCACCTACACAACTCGAGAGTCGTACCTTAGCCTAGATCACCTACACAACTCCACACTGAAGCCCCAGCCCCGAACACCTGCACAACTCCAGACTTGTACTCCAGTCCAGATCACCTACGCAACTCCAGACTCGAAACTGGATCACCTACACAACTCCACACTCGCAATCCAGTCCAGATCACCTACACAACTCCAGACTCATACCCCAGTCCAGATCACCTACACAACTCCACACTCGCAATCCAGTCCAGATCACATACACAACTCCAGACTCGCGTCTCAGAATGACAGCTCCTGAGTTGGACTCGGTGGTCTGTGACATCACTACAGGCTATCACAGCTCCTGAGTTGGACTCTGTGGTCTCTGACATCACTACAGGCTATGACAGCCCCTGAGTTGGACTCTGTGGTCTCTGACATCACTACAGGCTATCACAGCTCCTGAGTTGAACTCTGTGGTCTCTGATGTCACTGCAAGGGCTGAGACACACGTCTCTGTGCTCTAAAGATAAATGTGTCATGGGGAAGAGTGTAGGAAATTCCTGTGACTGGAGAGATCAGGGGTGGGATAAGAGAACTGAGAGAGGCTCTGAGCTTCCACCCTGTTGCTTCTCTAACGCAGAGAGCTCTGAGTACAGCAGGCATGACAGCATGGGGCTTTCACTGCATATTTGGCTGAGATAAAATCGTCAAGGTACAGATACAGCCTGGCCTTGAACACTTTGAGCAAGGACTGAGGGGCGGGGGTGCTTGTAAGAGATTCTCAGGTCTCTCTAGCTTTGAACTCCAGTCCAAAAGATACAGGCTCCAGTGTACAGTTCATATGAGGCGTCTCTGAGTTACCACAGAGACCAGCATTGTCACTTTGGTTGGTAGTCACTTGGCATGTCCGAAGGTAAAGGGTCTGCTCCTTCGTTGCAGCCCAACCAGCCAGATGAGGGCACTTCCTAATCCATGATGGCTTGCATCCTTTGGTAGTTTGTGTTGGCCGAGTACCATCTGCTCGCTTCTGCCACACCACACAAAAGCAGATTTGTTTTCCATTAGGGAGGAGGGGGTTGGATTTCCGTTCACCATTCTGGTCCAGCTTGCATGCACACTCACGCGTGACCGCAACATGGAGGATAATCATATCTGCTCACAGCACATTAGGCGTGACACCTTGTAGGCACCATCACAGATCCAGGCTAGCCGTGCGTGGGGAGAGGGGGGTACAATGGTCCTGATAGTCATCAACTTAGGGCACCAGAACCACACTTCACCATTTTCTCCAGTGACACAAAGAGTTAAAACAGTGTAGTTTGCAGCAGAGAATAACTGCTTGTTTTTTTCATGGGATATCCTGGTCTGGCTCTCACAACCTGTGAGTCTTCAAACCTGCCCCAACTCGACTATCCAGAATTATAAAACTGTATGTAAACAAATATACAAGAAACTTCTTCTAACAGCATTCCTTGCACCATCACCTACACTTTTCAGTATTGTAGCCATCATCTAAACCCTGAACCCCATTGTTTACTCTAGCCCTAACACTGTCTTAATCCTCAAGCAAATATCTACTCCAATTCATGTATGCACTATTTCTATAGCGGGAACCTAGCCTAAAGCAGCAGAGTGGTGTAGAGGGTCACAAACAAGCATAACATTAAAGAGTAAGAGCACCAGAAGCTGGTTTGTGGCTGTTAAGGTATGTGATGTAGAGTTCTTTGAATAATGTGTATTCAATTATTTCCTAAATTGAAGCAATATTGAGGCCGTACATGTCAATATGGGGATGTTCTTGACGATCTTGGTTGCATAGATGGAAAAGGACGAATACCTTAAAAAAATATTTTTTACAATTCTTATTCTTCAGTCAGAAGGTGTCCTGGCTGTGGATGTGCTGAGAAACACCAAGTAGCGAGCTTGTCTGCAAGATAAGCGGGGGTGGTGGTTTGTGAATGTTGCCGCTGGTTTTGAAGATGGTGCGGGCGGCAAGAGCAGCCAATGGAGTTCCATCAGGATGGGTGGGGGTGAAGTGATCATGGGGCATATTACCAAGGGGGGCGGTAGGCAATTATCGCCAGTTTAGCGGCCGTTTTCGGCTGCTAAGCGGCGATAATTCTATCGCTCTATTAGCAAGCTGTCGCTAACTGATGTTAGCAACAGCTTTTAGGCGATAGCGAGCGTTTTGGGGCTCGCTTTGCATGTCAGCGATATTTATCGCTAATGACATGCAAAGTGGGCGTACCCACGCTGTTAGCGACTGAAAGCAGTCGCTAACGTCGCTAATGCCTATTAGCAAGGCGGGAGTAGCGATGGAAATATTCCCGCTATGGCCAAAAACTAACGCCTGCTCAGACCAGTTCTTAGCCATGTTATCCAATGAGAGGTGGATAACATGGCTAAGAGCATTTCGTCGCTAATGCGTGAATATCGCTGTATTCTCAGCGATATTCACGCTATCGCTGGAAAAATTATCGCTTTGGTGATAAACGTTGCTAATAGCAAGGTATCTCAGCGACAATTTCCGGCGATGCTTAGCGATAAAAAATCGTTGCAAAGCCTACTTAGCGATAAATATCGCTACTCGTTGGAAATATGCCCCTATATTCCTTCAGGGCCTGAATGAGTCGTGCTACTGTGTCTATAATGCCTCTAATGGGTGCAAGTGTGGAACCTGGGAAACCTTGGTGTAAGGCATTACCGACACCCTGATTCAGGAGTACAGGGGCTTGAACAGCAGTTCTGAAGTTGCTTTTTGGAGAAACTGTTTCACTTTCTATAGAAGCGAGAGCTGGTACCAGGCCATGTTTCTTTTTTTGGGCAATGGGTTTCTTGAGGTTGGTGTCGAGGGTGAATCAAGTGACTTGGCATTCAGCAAAAGATAAGGTTGGAACATATAAACCCAGTTATTTACCCCAGCCTGAAACCATGCCTTAACCCTAATGCGCACTGCTGCTCCAATCATACCACTTCCTTATCCCATCGGTTTCACCATCCCTTACTCTGACCCTAGCTGTTCACTTGAGTAACCTACTCTTAATCCCTTTCCTCGTCCTTAACTCTCCAAACTTCTGATCTGCATCCTTGTCCCTACCTTGCAACATTTTAGTCCAATCCTAGTTCAGAATCACAATTTAATCCCAACAAACGCCTCACATAACCCATCGCTTACATCAGTATTACCCATGCATTTTTCCCTACTTGTTTGTATATTCCACTTTTTCATGTAAATGTTTAATTTTTAGGCTACTTTTTTGCTGCTCCTTTTAAATTCTTTGTTTTTACTGTGAAGCTCAGTGACTGCAATGGTTCCAGGGCTCAGGGTCTGGCAGAGCCCTCGGGGGCGCATTCAAGGACTATTGATGCCCAATGGACCTCTGCCCACGCCTGTCGCAGCTGCATCACGGGAAAAGGTCAGTTACTGTTTTCTGTGAAGGTGAAGAACTGTGACTCCTTATCTATTACTCAGAACATTGAACTACTCATGCCACAGACACAGAAGCTGAGCTTAGAAATGCCACCTGAAGCCATCAAAGGCCATGATTCAGATTGAACCCATCAAACTAACAGTTTTTGGGGCAAAAACAATAGCCAGGCTGGCAACCTGCTATTCACTGCCATGGCGACCAGATGCTTGAGGCGGCCTGAGGGTCCTCTCAAGAGGCGCGAGGCAGAGGAACAAACTGCGTGGATGAAGGGATCTCTG
Source organism: Lissotriton vulgaris (assembly GCF_964263255.1). Classification (NCBI taxonomy): domain Eukaryota; kingdom Metazoa; phylum Chordata; class Amphibia; order Caudata; family Salamandridae; genus Lissotriton; species Lissotriton vulgaris. The sequence continues at coordinate 266,933,893 of NC_141690.1, read as the reverse complement.
ACGCTACAGAGGGCGATGCAGCGGTTAGTAGATAAGACTAGAACAGCAGCAATAGGGATCTGGCAAACAGCTGCAGCCTCTTCTTGGCCACTTGAGCCCCACGCCCCATTTTGTGACGTAAAGTTGAATCCAAGACACCCACGTATAATTTTGGGACAAGTGATAGCAGATTGAGTAGTATTAATGCGGGGGCAGAGAGTATGCTATATAAATGAGAAAATACAATATGGATAAGGCCACATCTAAGAAAGGTCCTCACATGATGGAATAAAAAGCCATGCATGGATTGCTCGCCGTGCACTACCCTCCAGCTGTAAATGTAAATCAGTCCTTCAGCGAAGATTGGACCAGGCTCCTGGTCCCCCCTCATCGAGCGAAGATTCGACCAGGCTCCTGGTAACCCCCCCTCGTTGAGTAAAGGTTGGACCAGGCTTCTGACCCTCCCACACCTCATCAAGGAAGATTGGACCAGGCTTCTGGTCCCCCCTCATCGAGCGAAGATTGGACCAGGCTTCTGACCACCCCCACACCTCATCAAGGAAGATTGGACCAGGCTTCTGACCACCCCACACCTCATCGAGCAAAGATTGGACCAGGCTTCTGACCCCCCCTACACCTCATCAAGGAAGATTGGACCAGGCTTCTGGTCCCCCCTCATCGAGCAAAGATTGGACCAGGCTCCTGGTCCCCCCTCATCGAGCGAAGATTGGACCAGGCTCCTGGTAACCCCCCCTCGTTGAGTAAAGGTTGGACCAGGCTTCTGGTCCCCCCCTCATCGAGCACGCTGAGCTGGTTCAGACAAAGCGGGCAGGCTCAGCCACCATCGCTCTGATCAGAGGTCTGTTTTGAAAAGTCCTGTAACCAGCACCCATCTTTGGAGGGACACATGCTGAGGATGCAGAACAGGTTGGGGATGGACCAGCACCCACCCACAAGGAAAAATGGCAGAAACGCAAAGGCCAGTTACCCTACACTGTCATCTGCACTGACTGCTCCACGGATTGACAGAGAAAACGTAGACACGTGTTTCGCTTTGCGGGAGCTGAAGGTGGAATGAGGGCACTATTGTGGGATTGGATGCAGAAGATCTGTTAGGGGACCACAAAATAGTGACCCATAATCATTGATCTCTCACCTTCTCAAAACGTTGCTGAGTAGCAGCAGGCTACTACTGGGGCCAGGAACACTGGTCAAGACTAGGAACACCTTTGGTTTGAATATACAGCACAAATCCTTGGAACAGTAGGTTTCTGTAAGCTCATGCTTGAGTAGAAGATGCAGTGAAAGGAGAAATGAAAACAGGTGTCTTGGTCTGAAGACTGACCCTACACTCAGCACATGTAGCACACCTTACAACATCCTTCCAGTGCCGGGTGGCTCAAGCAAGCGGGACCACCAACCTGGGAAATAAACTAGCCCTAGAATTGGCTTGGCCACCGGCTCATCAGCAATGGCTGATTTCTCGCTTTGTTTATCTGACCCTGACTGTGGGCGACCTTTAACAGGGTTGTAGACACTAAGCAGATCAATGTCATAGGAACTGCCTCGGCTATGCTGGTTATCCCTCCTGGCATGGCCTGGGCCAGTGGTGGCCCTTAGGAGGCATCTTCTTGCATGGTGTGGGAGCGAGTTTGGTTGCTGTCCCCGCAGCTGTGGTTATGCAAAGCTGCATGTCCCACACATCTGTGGTTATGCAAAGCTGCATATCCCCCACATCTGTGGTTATGCAAAGCTGCATGTCCCCCACATCTGTGGTTATGCAAAGCTGCATATCCCCCACATCTGTGGTTATGCAAAGCTGCATATCCCCCACATCTGTGGTTATGCAAAGCTGCATGTCCCCAACAGCTGTGGTAATGCAAAGGTACATGTCCCCCACAGCTGTGTAAAAGGGGTCGTAGACAACCAGTGACCAAAGACCCTTTTGTGTTGCCCGGCGGTGTCGCCTCTATTACCCACAAAGTATTAATCTATGAAGAAGCAGGCGCTGGAGACTGAAAGGCAGGAAACGAGGGTTTATTCTCTCCGGAGGAGAACACATCAATTCAGACAGCAAGTATCGTCACGAGGTGCTCTAACCGCATCTCTGAGGCCTGGCCTCTTATACACAGGTTTATGATCTTTATTGCACGTAACACATTCTTGCAACACTTTGATATGTGAAAAAACATCCTCGGAATCTCCCCTTCATGCCCGTTCCCACACATTTACAGTTGAAGCCCCCCGCCCCGGTCACAACAGGTGATGATTATCGTGCAGCTGGACATTCCGCCGATTCACGGAATGTGTGGGGTTGATCGGATCTAAGGGTGTTCGATCGACTTGAGGGTCCTTTGATAAGGGGAGGCTTCCTACTGTACGGGGTAATAAACAGTATCCGCAGGGCCAGGTGGTGGCTTGGGAACAAGGAAGACAGACGGGCACACAGGAAAGAGGGGGGTTTGCATCAAAGGGCCTGAGACTATGAAAGGAATGAAGGGAGGTGTCGCGCTGGGAACAGGATGGGATTCTGAGGCAGATCTGCGCTGGAGAGGGGTTTATGACCCAAGGAGAGCGAGGGGGTTGTCAGCGTGCGGGGGATGCCTGCGAGGCTAAGAAAGAGAGTGAGAGAGAGAGAGACGCGCTGGCTATCAGCGAGGGGCAGAGGGGCCATGGTGCTCAAAATGGCTGCCACTTACGCGCAAGGCATGTGAAAGCGGGAGTGATCAGTGCGTGGGGGTGCTTGTGTAGGTGGAGAGCCGTGCTGGGGGTCAGGGGTATGCAGAGGGTGGTTCTGGTCAAGGCAGCTAAAGTGGTGTGTGTGTGCGACAAAGAGTGTGGCATCGGGGCAAAAGGGAAGATGGCGCAGATAATGTTCACCAAACCGTATTAATTTTCCACAGTCCTCCCTTTAACATTTCTAAGACATCTTGCAGGCCTATTTCCTATCTATGTCTACTGTTGTGGTCATAAGTAAGGAAGTGAAAACCCAGGTGAAGGAACTGTACATAAACATCACATTTCTTTTTAAAATCTTTTCATCTGGTGGGCGGGCTCATCGTTAAGCTTTGTTACAGGAAAGTCATAGTAATGCAATATCAGACAAAAATTATGCAGTGAGAGCGTTGGATACAGATCATAGATGCTTGTAGTCATTCGGAATAGGAGCCGATAAGTTACCACGTAAGTAAGTTCTTTTTGTACTCGGTTGGAGCATAGTCAATTCAATGGTGGTTGGGAGAGAAATGAGACATAGTAAAAACAATAATCAGGGTTCCCAGTGTCTTATGGTCGTGGACCATGATTAGTGAGTTCTCAGCATTCTTTGTCGTCTTCCGTTGGCACTGTTGAGCACCTGTATTACAATTCGTTCTTTAGTAGGAATGTCCATGTGGGTTGAGCCGTTGGAGGTCTGCGGGCAGGAGAGTGTCTTTGTTCTGTTTCGCCAGACCTCACGGGAGAAATGCGTTACGGTTTTGGAGCAGATGCATTTTCTTCCATAATCCAGAGTGTGGTCATTAGAAGGAGACAGAAAAGGATTGTGGTGAAGGGTGCAATTGTCTTTGAGTTGTGGAGTCTGTCTGTTCTTGGGTTTCTGTGGTGGGTATTTCCTGTTGCTTCCATCATCTTCAAGGTGCTCGGTACCGGGCAGAACCACATACTTTGTTTAGCTTCTCTTTGGGGTGACCCCTGGTGGTGTTTTTTTTAGGTCACCGTTCTGAGATTTAACACAGTTCGTGGTCTACTTAGTCGGGGCTCCCTCCCTTTTGACGCAGGAAATACCCTTCTCCGGATGGCACAGTAGGATTTAGAGGATTTTGAAAGTTCAGGTGGAGGGATGGGGGTGTGTGAATAGTCCTTAGGGCAGGTCGGAGGAGGAGGGGATGGAGCAGGGCCAGATCGGGAACAGACCAGGGGGACGGAAAATTTTAGACAGGCGGGTCCATAATCACGTTCAGAGAGCGGGGACTTTTCGGCACGCGTCGATCATAGAGCAGGGGCCTCAGGTCAGCCCTTTCCTTTAGTTTTGTCGGAAACAGTGCCTTGTCCTGCGACTCCTTACTGTTGTGGTCTCGCCTTGGCCTCTGTCACTGAGGTTCCACGATCTGCAGTCAGGCCGCGTGCTCCCACATCCGGTCTCTTTCTCCTCCGACAGTGGTACCCTTAAATGAGTTTGAAAAGACAGTCTTTAGAGATTTTGCAGAGGAAGGTAATTACGTAAATCTATTTCTCTCCCAACACCAAGCAACTGGGGTAAACATCCGCTACATTGAGGTCTGCAGCCAACGTATAAACAATTGATGATGGGTTTGCTGGATTCCCAACAACTTCCCTTTGTGGTTATTTCTTTGGCGTTTTGTCGGTTTATTACATTCATTTGTCGTGGTACGAGGTCTGATACCCATTCATTGCATTCGTTTATTACAGTCATGTCAGTTCTTCTGGTAGAGACCCATTTCCCTAGTACGAGTCTTGCAAGGCTAGACCGGTCTTCAGGGTTTTGTATTTTACGGAAAAAGTGCAACGTGTTATTCACCATAGTCTGATAGGCATCCTTCTGAGGAATGAACATAGGCTAAACGATTCTCTATTACATCAATGCGTCCTATCTTTTAGCTAAACATCTTATTTTCAACAAGGTTTACTGCAACAAGTTCTTTCATTTTTCGATCTAATTTTAGCTTCGTAAACATCATTCTAAATTCTACATAGTTTCTTACAACCTGGCTACTTTATTAAAAACTCGGACTCGCGATGACTGTTCAACCCATCTTTGGGGTGAGCGAGGTCTAATGGGAAACAACTAGGAACATAGCGAACTGGGGCAAGGGACATTTTCCAAACTCCTGTTCAGGGCAACTGATACCAAGCCGGGGGCATTCTGGAAAAACGGGGATGTCTCGATCACTTTTTCTGTTTGGGTATTGAGATAACTTCGGGACGGGGGGGGAGGTCGCGTTCATCAGAAACATTTTATCATGGATGCCACTGACAAGTAGTTCCCTCAAAATGGGTCAGATTAGAGAACCTTAGTCGTCTTACCTGTCCCTTTCTTTTCGGCCAATCTAGGTTTCATCAATATTTAGCAGAAAAGGAGAGGTATTGACATGGCATCAATGCAATTTTATTAAAAACGAATTTTGTGCAAATACTTGTGGTATTTGGAGCCAATTGGGTGGTACACCAAGTTCGCCAATTAGGTGCCAGTCATTTAGGGAGAGACAGAGAGAGGGTGATAGAGAGAAAGATAGAGAGATAGATAGAGAGAGAGAGAGATGTGCAACGATAGGCTAAATGATACACATGTGTCCTGGGAGAGTGACTGTGTACCATTTAGGCTATTCAGTGCATTACCCAATATGAGACGTTTCGGGTCTGTGTTAGGATGTAGAAAGCATGCAGTTTGGGACGGAAGAGCATTAGGTCAGGTACAAGAAGGACGTGCATTGAGTTGGGCGCCCTTTGGTGTCATCTTGCAGCGTTAGTCCGTTTCATGTATCGGGCGTGACGTGGCTCCAGATCTGTTACGATACCCTAATCGCGATTCCATTGTAACCTGCAGAGGGAGAAAAAGAGGGAAAGGGAGGGGGAACAACATTCGAGCATATCAAATGTACGGGCACGAAAGTCCTTTACTTACCACATACCCGTCTTATCCCCTCAGGATATAATCCCTGGGGTCTCGGTTTCCGAAGTCAAAGGGGTGGGCAGAGTGGCAAGGGTGGCGAGCGATAGGTTGTTCATGGGGGAGACGGTCCGAGGGTGGCATTATAGGTCGTGTGTGTGGGGAGAACGCTAAAAAGAAATCAGAGGTGCCTAGCGCGAGGTATCTGGTTTGTAAATGTATCCAGCTATTGGGGATCCTTTAAATCACTCCCAACGCTGTGATGTTCTAGGGCATATCAGTTCTTCGGCTAACCCTGTCCCTTAGTACCTTCGATCATCATACCCTTATGACATTCTAACATTCATACCGTTTTGCTTTTACCCATTCTCCGAAGTCGAGGTCCTTCTTCATGCGTTAGTTCCTGAGCTTAGTCGCATATTTTGGAGGCAGCGTATCATACCTTAGATTCGATCATAAATCCGGGGCCGAACAGCCATTTTTCTAATAACCTTAAAAAGAGAGCAAAATGGTTGTGCACAAAATAGCCCTCCCGCCGATTCCCACATTTACAAAAGTATGTGATACCCATTCATAGTTTGGAAAACCTTTATTTGCATAATCGTTCAGTACGTAAAATGTGAGAGTGCAATCATATTTTGGCTGGACGTGGCGATGGTGGAAGCACATACAGTAGGGGGGGTTTGTCGCATAAGAACATGTTAAAAGGGCCTAATTAATTATTTGCAAGTAACTAAAAACGTCTCGTTAAGTGATGAGGGATCAGGGGTATTTTAGTTCATGAATGGGAACACAGTCAAGCTCATTGTAATCACATTTCCTAGATGTATACCGTGGGTGTGCATCATAAGCGACATTATGTACCAGTTACAATAAATATCAAAATAAATCGTTCATTGAAATCAACATTTTGACAGGACCCCTTTCAAATGTTCGCCAAGCGAACCCTCCTCTCCTTTTCGTCAAGTGTGCAAAGGTTCACATATATCTTAGTACATCAAGTCTCATTAGCTAAAGAACACCACGAGGTGTCCGTTAGTTCCTATTTGATACCGGCGCCATTTTGGGCGAGGCCGTTTTAGTCCGGAAGTAGCATCAGGGAAAAAATGTCTCCGACGATTGACGGTTGGACCAGAGTCCCTTTCGGCAGTTCAAAAAAAACCTGTGCTAACAGAGGGGCTGGTGGTGTGGACCGTCAATCAAAAAGAGGGAGGGAGGTAGAATCTTTCTTACCGGGTCACGTTGATGCTCCGCCGAAACTTACTCGAGTTCGCTAGCCCATAACGTTCCGGGGTGGTTCAGACTGAAGCTGGTGCAGACACGAGAGCACCACCATCTTGTTGCTATGTCGTGGTCGCTCCAGTTGTTCCCTACCGGAAGCCTGTAGGGGCCGAGGGCTTCTGGGACTCTGGTAGAATCTTCAAAGCTGTGGGGATGTTGTCGGAGGTGGAGGCTCGTGCCCAGGTGGGCAAGTGCCCGAGTTGCAATTCCGGACAAAGTTACTCCAGCGGCCTAGACCCGCCTTCCAGAGGGCCCAGACGCCATTTTGAGACCCTGCAGCCGCCGCCCTTCGTTGTGTCTTTCAGGAGTGGAAGAAACTTCTTGTGGCGACAAAGACAGAACACCATGCTGTTGGAGCAGGACATTTGGTTCGGGGCGCCAGGGTGCAGCTGTGGAGCCTTCACCTGGGGAGGTGAGGGAGGCTCGTTCGCGCCGCCTCCCTCTCCCAGCGCATCCCACGCCGTCCCTTCGAATCAGGGGTGCACATGATGACCACCCTACACCCCTGACTCCGACTCTTGGGGGACCATTGTATGTTCGGTGCTCCTCAAATATGCCCGTCGGACATTGTATGTCCTGTGCTACGGAAGTATGCCCGTTGGACATTGTATGTTCTATGCTGTGAAAATAGGTCCGTCAGACATTGTACGTTCTGTGTTGCACAAGTATATCCGTCGCCCGGCTGGAGGATTTCGGCGCCGGGCCGGGGCTGGGAAACCTCCTACCTGTGGAGGTGGGAGAGGCTCGTCCGCGTCGCCTCTCCCTCCCAGTCCCCCTGCGCCAGTTCGATGGAGGAATTCGTGATGGCCGGACCAGGAGATACGAGGGAGGGGGTCATCGGCATCCGCCCCCCTCCTTACTCGTGGCCCGGGGACGTCACCCCAGGAAGGAGAGTATGGGAAGACCATTTCATGTCGGCCCATGGAGCCTCCTGTACCTTCTCGTCGGCGATTTCCTTTGGTCTATGGCTGATGGCTGGCCCCGCCCCACACGTGCTGTGTGTTTCACCTTCCGGATGGGCGGGACCGTTGACTGGTTACATTTTGAGAACTTCCAGAGTGAGCGTAATATGTTTTGTATTGTTCCTATTAGTACAGTTTACTTTAAAGAATGTTTTACTAGTTTTTCTATTTATCGTTGGTTGTGTGTTATCTTTATCGTAATTAAATCCTAAATTATATAACAGATGCTTGGTTTCCTTGAGTCCTTTTTCTAACGGGGGATTGTCTACGCAGGCCTGTAATTGCTTCTGTTTTTCAGAGTGGGGGGGGGCAACAGGGGGCAATCAGTCCCAGAACTCTAACATGTCGTTAAAATTGGTCTGAAGAAATCTGTGCTATCGAGCATAATCAAACGTGGTGGTTCTATCCGTCCTGTCCGTGTTAGTCTGATTTGTTTTTGTCTCGCGCCTTTTCCCTTTCTGCCGGCCTGTTATTTCTGTCGACCCTCCGCTCGTACCTATGTTCTGTAGAGTCGGGCATTGGGCTTTCCAGTGCCCGAGACATTTACAAAAAGCACATTGGTTTTGCCTTAAATCTGTTCGTCCTGTGCATAGTGTCGGGGGATTACTTTTGGGTCGTTGTGTCTCGGGGTTGTCCCGTCGGCACATCCCTTTACACCGTTCTCTTTTTGTGTCTAATCCTCGGAACTGTGTCGTTGCTGGCCCTTCCTTTTGCCTACCAGACGTTTGGAGGGTTGCCTGTCGCGTTTCTTTACCTACTTTGACTTCGTCCCTTTCCTTTCGTTGCGTAGCTTCTTTGCGCCACATACCGAGACTATCGAGCATAATAGGCGTTGTCTTATTTTTACAAAGGGCTATTTCTACCGTTTCTATTTTGTCTAAATCGAAGGATCCTATCAGTGGCCATTGTTTCTCTTGGTTTGCTTTGGTATACTTGTGCCATAGCTTACTATAGGCTATGGTAATTAATCCATACTTTGTGAACATTTCTTTATTAGGGGTGCCTTCCAGCGGAGCTAGATGGTCCACCTCTAATAGACGGTCCGGGCTGAACCAGCTATCCATCAGTGGGGAGAAGACAGGCATGACGGATCACAATGGGGATAATAGTCAGCACTACCTATCTTATCACTGCGTGCAAAGACTAGACAGAATATTTCTATTCTACGTTGTTTGCATGCAGTGAATACCTCAAGAACCAATATCGGGCAATCAGTGTTTGGTCAATAAATAAAAATAAAAAAATGGTCAATGGGGAGAATAAGTAGGCCCGCAAAGGTCTGCGTTACCTACCCTTTCACTATCTGCAAAGAGGGGGACCTATTCTTACCTGTTTGCAGACAGAGAATCTCCAGAAAACGATCCGTAACAGTTAATCAATGGGGAGGGGCAATTGATCAGTGGGGGAGAAAAATAGGCACGACGGGTGCGTTACCTATCCTTCACTGCTTGCAAAGAGAGAGCCGGTTGTTTCTCCGTTTGCCGACAGCGAAACTCCAAATAAATTAACAAAGAATAATACTAGTATTTTCCATCAATCATCAATTATTCCGCAATTCGTCGTGTTTACACGACCTTACCCGGACCGTATGGATAGTTTCCTGTCTTCCGAATCCAGCGCCCGATCGTCCTCTTCTCTTCGTACTCCTCGTGGCACTCCTGGTGGTCTCCAGTCAGGACCGTAGATCACTCGAGAGAGGTCCGTTCGGAACCAGTGAAGTTCGGATGATCGGCTGTCAGACGAGGGTCTATCGGACAGGGTACCTTCCGATCGTTGCAGTCGTTCACTCTGTCGTCAGGACCTCTCCCACTGGATCCACGAGTCACTGATGGGCCCCACGCTTGGGACGCCAATTGTAAAAGGGGTCGTAGACAACCAGTGACCAAAGACCCTTTTGTGTTGCCCGGCGGTGTCGCCTCTATTACCCACAAAGTATTAATCTATGAAGAAGCAGGCGCTGGAGACTGAAAGGCAGGAAACGAGGGTTTATTCTCTCCGGAGGAGAACACATCAATTCAGACAGCAAGTATCGTCACGAGGTGCTCTAACCGCATCTCTGAGGCCTGGCCTCTTATACACAGGTTTATGATCTTTATTGCACGTAACACATTCTTGCAACACTTTGATATGTGAAAGAACATCCTCGGAATCTCCCCTTCAGGCCCGTTCCCACACATTTACAGTTGAAGCCCCCCGCCCCGGTCACAACAGGTGATGATTATCGTGCAGCTGGACATTCCGCCGATTCACGGAATGTGTGGGGTTGATCGGATCTAAGGGTGTTCGATCGACTTGAGGGTCCTTTGATAAGGGGAGGCTTCCTACTGTACGGGGTAATAAACAGTATCCGCAGGGCCAGGTGGTGGCTTGGGAACAAGGAAGACAGACGGGCACACAGGAAAGAGGGGGGTTTGCATCAAAGGGCCTGAGACTATGAAAGGAATGAAGGGAGGTGTCGCGCTGGGAACAGGATGGGATTCTGAGGCAGATCTGCGCTGGAGAGGGGTTTATGACCCAAGGAGAGCGAGGGGGTTGTCAGCGTGCGGGGGATGCCTGCGAGGCTAAGAAAGAGAGTGAGAGAGAGAGAAACGCGCTGGCTATCAGCGAGGGGCAGAGGGGCCATGGTGCTCAAAATGGCTGCCACTTACGCGCAAGGCATGAGAAAGCGGGAGTGATCAGTGCGTGGGGGTGCTTGTGTAGGTGGAGAGCCGTGCTGGGGGTCAGGGGTATGCAGAGGGTGGTTCTGGTCAAGGCAGCTAAAGTGGTGGTTGTGTGCGACAAAGAGTGTGGCATCGGGGCAAAAGGGAAGATGGCGCAGATAATGTTCACCAAACCGTATTAATTTTCCACAGCTGTGCTGACAAAGAAAGGTGGTGGCAGCTCCTTTTCGCGTTGTTTGTGTGCACTTGCAGATTGCGAGGGGATCCTCCTCTGCGGGTTACATGCCTAGTGTGAATCCGGATAATATTTTGCACATCGTGATTATTTGAAATATTTTAACAATTTGATTACTAAATTGCCTTTTAGCTGCAGTACTGTTCTTTTCATGTGATTGTATACCCTAGCCCCGTTCCACAGCGGCTCCGTGCCATTAGTTGTGGAGGGCAGGGCAGAGCTACATTGTGCCTCAGGGCCGGCTCCCGCCGTGAACGGAACCGAGTTAGCGTTCTAGTTGGGGGCGGAGCCTGGATAATAAAAACACAGTGTAACACGGAGCCCGGGCGACAAAGAAAGGTGGTGGCAGCTCCTTTTCGCGTTGTTTGTGTGCACTTGCAGATTGCGAGGGGATCCTCCTCTGCGGGTTACATGCCTAGTGTAAATCCGGATAATATTTTGCACATCGTGATTATTTGAAATATTTTAACAATTTGACTTACTAAATTGCCTTTTAGCTGCAGTACTGTTCTTTTCATTTGATTGTATACCCTAGCCCCGTTCCACCGCAGCTCTGTGCCGTTAGTTGTGGGGGGCAGGGCAGAGCTACATTGTGCCTCAGGGCCGGCTCCCGCCGTGAACGGAACGGAGTTAGCGTTCTAGGTCGGGGCGGAGCCTGGATTATAAAAACACTGTGTAACAGGGAGCCCGGGCGACAAAGAAAGGTGGTGGCAGCTCCTTTTCGCGTTGTTTGTGTGCACTTGCAGATTGCGAGGGGATTCTCCTCTGCGGGTTACATGCCTAGTGTGAATCCGGATAATATTTTGCACATCGTGATTATTTGAAATATTTTAATAATTTGACTTACTAAATTGCCTTTTAGCTGCAGTACTGTTCTTTTCATTTGATTGTATACCCTAGCCCCGTTCCACCGCAGCTCTGTGCCGTTAGTTGTGGGGGGCAGGGCAGAGCTACATTGTGCCTCGGGGCCGGCTCCCGCCGTGAACGGAACGGAGTTAGCGTTCTAGGTCGGGGCGGAGCCTGGATTATAAAAACACTGTGTAACAGGGAGCCCGGGCGACAAAGAAAGGTGGTGGCAGCTCCTTTTCGCGTTGTTTGTGTGCACTTGCAGATTGCGAGGGGATTCTCCTCTGCGGGTTACATGCCTAGTGTGAATCCGGATAATATTTTGCACATCGTGATTATTTGAAATATTTTAACAATTTGACTTACTAAATTGCCTTTTAGCTGCAGTACTGTTCTTTTCATTTGATTGTATACCCTAGCCCCGTTCCACCGCAGCTCTTTGCCGTTAGTTGTGGAGGGCAGGGCAGAGCTACATTGTGCCTCAGGGCCGGCTCCCGCCGTGAACGGAACGGAGTTAGCGTTCTAGTTGGGGGCGGAGCTTCGCTATATAAAATGAGCATTAGGAAGCGCAGCATACGAGTGCAGCGGGAGCGCCGTCAGCGCGCCGAAGCCGCGCCAAAGGGGTGCCAGTCTGCGCCAGTCCGCGCTGGGATCGTGCGGAGCGCCATACCCCCTGGTCCCCGAAGGCCCGGCCATATTAGTAAGTTAATCACATACACTAGGGCACAACTCAGGGACATAGGAAACAACATAAAATCCTTAGGTTGCACTCATTTTGATACAGACTCCGTTAGTAATCTGCTCTCGTCCTCATGTCCAAACTGCCTATTTAAGCTTACATTACCCTACGTACAACCATCATCTCTTCTGGCCCCCAGGAATGATGTTAAACACATAACTTGTGTACTTATTAATGCACGCTCCCTTATAAAACACAGAGAAGACGTTGCGGAACTAATTTCCAACCAAAATATAGACATCCTGTTTGTAACGGAAACCTGGGCAGATCTAGCATCTGGCCCTGACTTCAGTATAGCCACCCCAAATGGCTATCACGCCAGGATAGATCGTCTGAAAAAAGGGGAGGCGGCTAAGCAATAATTCACCGAGCCAACTTAGCAATAAAGACAGAATCATTAGATTGTACATCCGCTGAAGTCTTGTGTTTTACCATCACACTTTCTCCCACACAAACTTTTAAGGGGACTCCACTCTATCGACCTCCTGCCACACGCACGCTTTTTCTGAAATCCACTCATTTTTTATTAGAACCGGCAGCAGCCAGTTCGGATTATACTATTTTGCGAGATTTTAATTTCCATTTAGAAAATCCTAAAGACAAAGACTCGCTAACACTCATTGCCGACTTCCTGGCTGCTGGTCTAATACAACGCGTTTCCACTTCCACCCATAGAGCAGGCCACACTTTGGATGGCCTATTTACAAATAATTCTTATATCACTTCCCCAACAGTAATTCCGCTTACATGGTCGGATCACTCAGCTGTGAAATTTATCATTCTAATTGCGAAACACAAAAACTTACACCCTTCCAACGGTCCCCGGGTACTTTGTCGTGACTGGAAGAATATTGATTCTACTTTACTTTAAACTACCTTGGAGGCTATGAGACCACAAGACACATCAGATCCGCACATAGCCTCTAAAGACTATGGTCAATGGCTGAAAAATGCCTTTGTTAGCACCTGTTAAAAACTTGCGGCCCAATCGCATAAAACCTTCTGCCCCTTGGTTCTCGAAACCCCTAAGATTAGAAAGACAGCGAAGCTGTAATTTAGAGAGACGTTGGCGCACTAAATACGACAACAACGACAGAGACACTTACAAACAAGCTCTGTCAAGTTACAGGAAGCTTATAACTATAGAAAAATGTAAATTCTATAGTAAACAAATAGAGTCATCCCAAAACTCGAGCAAGCAATTGTATCAAGTGGTCTCAAAATTTGCTAATCCACCTGCACCTGTCACTACTGAGAAATCCCAAACCTTCTGTAACAACGTTGCGGACTTCTTTATGGCAAAAGTTAAAGATATTTTTAACAATTTCTCCAATAAAACTGTCACTGAGCCATCCGGCCTGAATAATGGTGTTACATTCCCCAACTCCACTCTGGAGGAATTCAGTTCGCTATCTCAACTCTATATAGGAGAACTCATGAACACTGTTACATCAGGATCACCTCAGTATCCGTGCCCACCAACAGTTCTTAAATCTGTATCCAACTCGATAGCTCCAGTGCTTACTAACATCTGTAATTCCATGTTTCAAACGGGGGATTATCCTTCAATCTGGAAAAAAGCCATTGTAAAACCTTTATTAAAAAAAAAAAACCTCAATCCATCAGAGCCCAAAAGTTATCGCCCCATTGCCTCTCTCCCGTATCCATCTAAGATATTTGAAAAGGCAATGAACATCCAGCTGGCCAATTACATCGACCAGAATGACATACTGGACAACAGGAAGGGCCACGGGACAGAGACTGCTCTGATAAAGGCGGCGGAGGAGGTCAGAATGATCATGGATCAAGGTGGCGCGGCGGTCCGAATATTATTAGACCAGTCTGCAGCTTTCGACACGGTCGATCATACCATCCTGATCGACCGTGTCGCTGCCATAGGCATTCAGGGCAAAGCCAAGGCACTTCTGGCCTCGTTCCTTGCTGACAGAGAGCAGTCAGTGAAGATGGGGAGTTTTTACTCTCCCGTTTTCTCTCTGCCGTGTTGAGTCCCCCAGGGAGCCTCGCTAAGTCCGACACTTTTTAACATCTACGCATAGCTGCATGTCCCCCACAGCTGTGGGTATGCAAAGCTGCATGTCAGCCACAGTTGTGGTTATGCAAAGATGCATGTCCCCCACAGCTGTGGTTATGCATAGCTGCATGTCCCCCACAGCTGTGGGTATGCAAAGCTGCATGTCCCCCACAGCTGTGGTAATGCAAAGGTGCATGTCCCCCACAGCTGTGGTTATGCAGCGCTGCATGTCCCCCACAGCTGTGGTTATGCAAAGCTGCATGTCCCCCACAGTTGTGGGTATGCAAAGCTGCATACCCTCCACAGTTGTGGTTATGCAAAGCTGCATGTCCTCCACAGTTGTGGTTATGCAAAGCTGCATACCCCCCACAGTTGTGGTTATGCATAGGTGCATGTCCCCCACAGCTGTGGTTATGCAGCGCTGCATGTCCCCCACAGCTGTGGTTATGCAAAGCTGCATGTCCCCCACAGCTGTGGTAATGCAAAGCTGCATGTCCCCCACAGTTGTGGTTATGCAAAGCTGCATGTCCTCCACAGTTGTGGTTATGCAAAGCTGCATACCCCCCACAGTTGTGGTTATGCATAGGTGCATGTCCCCCACAGCTGTGGTTATGCAAAGCTGCATGTCCCCCACAGCTGTGGCTATGCAATGCTGCATGTCCCCCATAGCTGTGATAGTGCAAAGGTGCATGTCCCCCACAGCTGTGGTTATGCAAAGCTGCATGTTCCCCACAGTTGGGTTATGCAAAGCTGCATGTCCCCCACAGCTGCAGTAATGCAAAGGTGCATGTCCCCCACATCTGTGGTTATGCAAAGCTGCATGTCCCCCACAGCTGTGGTAATGCAAATGTGCATGTTCCCAACAGCTGTCGTAATGCAAAGGCACATGTCCCCCACAGCTGTGGTTATGCAAAGCTGCATACCCCCCACAGTTGTGGTTATGCAAAGCTGCATGTCCCCCACAGCTGTGGTTATGCAAAGCTGCATGTCCCCCACAGCTGTGGTTATGCAAAACTGCATGTCCCCCACAGCTGTAGTTATGCAAAGCTGCATACCCCTCACAGTTGTGGTTATGCATAGCTGCATGTCCCCCACAGCTGTGGTAATGCAAAGGTGCATGTCCCCCACAGCTGTGGTTATGTAAAACTGCATGTCCCCCACAGCTGTGGTTATGCAAAACTGCATGTCCCCCACAGCTGTAGTTATGCAAAGCTGCATACCCCTCACAGTTGTGGTTATGCATAGCTGCATGTCCCCCACAGCTGTGGTAATGCAAAATTGCATGTCCCCCACAGCTGTGGTTATGCAACGCTGCATTTCCCCCACAGCTGCGGTAATGCAAAGGTGCCTATGCAAACCCGATGAAGGAGAAAATGTAATCCCAAGGGGACTCCAGGTCACCTCCTAAGTGAAGGAAACAATTCTACACCACTTGACACAAGCAGTAATCAATGCACAGGTCAACAAAAACAAATTGTGCCAGAAGCCTGTAGAAGTAACGGACAAAGAAGTGTACTGTAATACACGGGAGCCTGCCAACCCTGTATGAAAGCCAGCCTACTTCATACAGTGGAGTTCTGACATCATTAAATAGCTGTAAGAAGAAAATGATGTAGCTGCTCAACTGTAATCGGTTATTACAGCTGTGTTGTGACGTTACAGTGCATGCCGCTAGAGCCAGAAGACTTCACGTCATGAAGTAAAGATACAAGTCCTGTTTAAACAGAACCAGCTTGTGAGATGTTAGCCTGGCATATGATGTCACTAGTTCTAGTTGCACCTTGCACCAGTCTAAACAACCCTTATTGATGGTGGTTGTAAAGTCCACCTTATAGACAAGCTATCCTAGTGGTAGCATGGACCAGCAGTCTTAGGCTAAACTCCAAGGAGCATGTGAAGCTGTTTGTTTTACCAATTATAATTCCTTGAAAACCAAATGAAAGGACACCACACAATGTATTTATCAAATATATATGTATTTATTTCTAACACAACCCCTCTGAACTCTTTATGAGGTCAGAGATCGAAGTACATCACAAGTTACTTAAATAGCATACGATAAGTTGCACAAATACAGTTTTGCCCTAGGTGCCTCACAAACCATATACTAAGTAAGTGGTATAAGAACCACTTCAGAAATAGTGAATAGGCCTAGGGCCTAGGGAATCGCTGGGGCTACACTAGACAAACCAAGGTTAGGAAGTAGGAGACCCACGGGAGACGCGTGCAGTGTCTAAACACAGTCGCGAGTTACCATTGACTTAGAATGGAGAATGTGCAAGTTACAAAGTTATAGATTTAGGGCACTTCCGGATGGACTACAACTAAACCACTTTAGACCAGGGCACTTTGATAGTTAATACAGACGGGAGCACCAGAGTACCCGAGTTACCTCACCCAGGGAAGCCGGTGCATAGGTGTCTTTTGGTGTCGAGTTTTGTCGATGTTTCCCATGGAGATCTGCAAAGAAGTGCTGCAGGCGACCAGTGGAAAAGTGTCCCGGTGGATGGAGGAACTAAAGAACCTGAAAGCAGAGAGGACAGAGTCTGGGTCACTAGCCAGTGACCAGGAAGGAACCAGTTGATGTCGAGGAGATTTCAGGTGAGGAGGTGAAGCTTGTCTCTGCAGCCACGAGGACCAGGAGGCGTTGATGACAACCAGGAGCTGGATTCGAGCTGTCCCACGAAGGATCTAGTTTAACTGCGGCGTCAGTATCTGGATGGGACCCAACAAGCCTTGTAAACCGCAACCCACACAGGAAGTGAAGATTGGCTTCAAGTCAGACCAGCAAGGTCTGGGGAGCTTCTCCTTTGGAGGGAAGCTGGAGCAAGTCTGGAGCAACAAGGCCAGCGGTGTAAATTCAAAAAGAAGTCTTCGGAGGGCTAACTAGCCAGCAGGCTAGCAACCAGGAAGACACGTCAAGCTGAAATGCAGGAGCAGGCCCCATGCGGCACTCATGGAGTGTGGAGGGCTGAGCTTTGGTGCAAATGGTGTTCGTGTCTGGGGCTTCTCATACCCCGATGCACAACTGCGAGGGTACCTCGGGAGTCGAGCAGTTAGCAAAATGCTGGAAGTCCAGGGTGTCCGGTCCCACGTCTCTTGTGTCCGCCACGGGTCTCAGCTTTGCTGTGGATGTGGATCGGAGTCAGAGTAGTCTGGAAATCCAGTTCCTGAGTTGCTGAGTCTTCAGGTTCCGGCAGGAGGGTCGACAAAGCAAACCGGCAAGCTACTTGTGGTGCCTGTTTGCACAGGATGGTCACTCCTTGACCACAAAAGAGATGTCTTCAGTCTTCTAGTCGATATAGAACATCGAAGGTCTAAGAGTTTTGTATCAGAGTTTCATTCCAGGATACTCTAAAGTCTGTAGACACAGCTCCTATCTTTATACTGATTTTAGGGGCTGGATTACCTGCTAGGTCCCTCCTATGGGTGGACCTTGGAAGGGGGTCATTACACCTCTTTCCCTTTGTCCAGTTTTGCGCCAGAGCGGGGCTGGAGTGCACCAGCAACTGGTTTGAACCGGGCTATGCATGGAGCACCTTGTGTGCCCCAGGCAGTGTCTGGAAAAGCATCTTTCCATTCAACCCACCCTGCCCCAATACACTACAGGCTGTCTGGGAAGGTGCTAGCACCTCCCTCGATAGGAAACCTATTGTCCAGGCCTCCCTTGCTGGAGTTTCGTCCAGCAGCAGGAGGTCAGATTCGTGTCTGTGGCAGCAGCATCCATTTTGTGATGCTGAGGCTCTGTTTAACTTTACCGGGTAAAGCAGTAACAACATGTCTTTCCCTCCAGAAGGGTGGAATGCTACCCCCGCCCGCTAGAACTGGTGTGGGGGGGGGGGGGTAGTATTCCAAAGTGTTTGACTCCTTACACAACATGTTTTTATAAAGCAAAACCAAAGTTAGCATTAACCGCGAGGATAATAATGCACTTAAGAGTATATGGTATGGCTATATCAAAGAACAGCTATACAGAGATGGTTCCGAAAGCTGCAGAGGGGCTCAGCTCATGCTAGGGTACCCTCTCACATAAAACCAAGCACTCTGCCTCCAGGATTGTTAAGGCCCTCCATAGGAGTGACTTATAGGTTACTATGTGTCTATATATAAGGTAGATATAGATATACTATATCTAAGTAAGGGGTGATTACACCACCTTACCCAAGCTGAGTGATCAGCCTGTGGTGTCAGTTTGGATGGCCAGCCAGGGGTGGCATAATACATGCTGCAGCCCCTGGTAGGCCTTGGATGCACCTATGCCCTGGGTACCTATGGTACACTATACAGGGGCTCACAAAGGTGACTCAATCCCCAATCAGGTATGTACCTAAAGTACATGGTATCAATTTAGAGAGAGAACAGCTGGGCTGTGGGTCTGATTAGCAGGCCCACAGCCACACTAAAGTCGAAAAACCAGAGAGTCACAGCAAAAAGTGGGGGTGACCATAGGAAGCAGACCCTACTCTCCTACACCCCCCCCCCTAAAAGTAGGGATATTAAACTAACCTTGACCAGTTGAGTCTTCATGTTCTAAGTGGAAATATCTGGAGAGTCCATCTGCATTGGGGTGGTCAGTCCCAGGTCTTTGTTCCACTGTAATTTCCATCCCCTGTAGGGAAATCGACCACCTAAGCAGTTTGGGATTTTCACCCTTCATCTGATTTAGCCACAAGAGGGGCTTATGGTTTGTCTGAATCTTGAAGTGAGTACCAAACAAGTATGGCCTCAGCTTCTTCAGGGCCCAAACCACAGCAAAGGACTCCCTCTCAATAGCTGACCAACGTTTCTCTCTAGGGGTCAGCCTTCTGCTAATAAAAGCTATTGGCTGGTCTTGACCATCTTTATTCAGTTGTGAAAGAACAGCACTCCCACCCAATTCAGAAGCATCTGTTTGAACAATGAATTCCTTGGAGTAATCTGGACTTTTCAGAATAGGTGCAGAGCACATGGCCTGCTTCAGGTAATCAAATGCCTTTTGACAGCTTACTGTCCACTGAACTTTCTTTGGCATTTTCTTTGAGGGTAAGTCATTAAGAGGAATCACAATGGAACCATAGTTCTTAACAAACTTCCTGTAGTACCCAGACAGGCCCGAGAAAGCTGTGACCTGTGTCTGGGTGGTGGGAGGAGTCCAGTCCTTTATGGTCTGGATCTTGATCTCCAATGGTTGAACCTGACCCCCACCTACAAGGTGGCCCAGGTACCCAACCATACTCTGCCCTATCTGGCACTTGGTAGCCTTGATAGTGAGGCCTGCCTTTTGCAGGGCCTCCTAAACATTCTTCAGGTGGATCCGGTGATCTTCCCAAGTGGAGCTAAAGACAGCAATATCATCAAGATAAGCTGCACAGTAGTCATCCAGACCTGAGAGGACTTGGTTCACCAACCTTTGGAATGTGGCAGGTGCATTCTTCAAGCCAAAGGGCATTACCACAAATTGATCATGACCTTCTGGGGTTGAAAATGCTGTTTTGGCTTTTGCATCATCTGCTAGTCTGATCTGCCAGTAGCCAGCTGTCAAGTCAAATGTACTCAAAAACTTGGCAGAAGCCAATCTGTCAATGAGCTCATCTGCTCTTGGGATTGGGTGGGCATCTGTCCTAGTGACAGCATTGAGGCCTCTGTAATCCACGCAAACCCTCATCTCTCTCTTACCATCTTGGGTGTGAGGTTTAGGCACCAGGACTACAGGACTGGCCCAAGGGCTCTCTGAGGGCTCAATGACTCCCAACCCCAACATCTTTTGGACCTCTGTCCTGATACAGTCCCTGACATGATCAGGTTGCCTGTAGATTTTACTCTTCACAGGCAGACTGTCACCAGTGTCCACCTCATGGGTGCACCAGCTAGTCTGACTTGGAGTTAGAGAAAACATATGTCTGTAGGACTGTAGAACTTGCCTGCAGTCCTGCTGCTGTTGGTCAGTGAGGCTGCCTGCCAAGGCTACACCATTAACTGAACCATCATCAGGGTTCTGAGAAAGCAGGTCTGGAAGAGGGTCACTCCCCCAGGGAACTGTTTAAAATTGTCGACTCCCTGTCTCTCCTCCAGTCACCCGACCCCATAGTAGCTTCCCAAGAATTGTGTGATCAGATCTCCACTTTTTTCCACACTAAGCTTATGGATATCCACACTGCCTTGGAAGCCCTCAATCTCGACCCAGAGAGCCCCCCCTTGCCCGCTTTACTCCCTCTGGATAGACAGGCCTATGAATCTTGCAGTAACTTTTCCAAGTTCCCCCTCCTCACTCTTGATCAACTTAATCTGCTCCTGGACAAGCTTAATTCCGGATCCCCTTTGGACCCTTGTCCACTGAGAACCTTCAAAGAGTGCAGGGAGGTATTGCTGCCCCCTCTTTTGGAGGTTATGAACTTGGCAATCTCTGAAGGTGTTTACCCATCATCTTGGAAAATGGCCATAGTCAAGCCTCTCCTAAAGAAGGTTACCCTAGACCCTGGGATCTTGAAAAACTTCTGCCCTATTTCCCTTCTCCCTGCCCCCGCTAAGATGCTAGAGGCCCACCTCAACCACCATCTGAGTGCCTTCCTGGATAGCGCCAGTTTTCTGGATCCTTCCCAACATGGCTTCCGGAGGGCACATAGCACTGAGTCAGCTCTCACAGTGGCTGTCAATAACATCCGCACTAAGGTCGACAGTGGCCAGACTACCTTGCTGGTACTGCTCGACCTTACTGCCGCATTTGACACCCTGTCCCCTTCCATTCTGGCTACCCGCTTCAGGGAGTTGGGAGTCGATGGACCAGCGCTTAGCCTCTTGACATCTTTTCTTGACTAGCGAAATCAAAGGGTCAAGTTGGGTGACTTCCTTCCACCCGTCAAGCCTGTGCAGTGTGGGGTCCCCCAGGGCTCATCCCTGAGCCCCACACTTTTTAACATCTATGTGGCCCCACTCGCCAGGCTTGTAAGATCGTTCGGGCTGGAAGTTCTTTCCTATGCAGACGACACTCAGATCATGGTTTTCCTATTACAATCAGTTAATATAACGGCCTTAAATTTTAGGAACTGTATGGAAGTAGTTGCAGGCTGGATGATTAAGAACTTCCTCAAGCTAAATGGGGAGAAAACTGAGGCTCTTATTTTCGGAGGCAAACAGGAGACTTGGTCGATGGACTGGTGGCCCTCTGCTCTCGGCGCCTGCCCCATGCCCTCTACATCGGCCCGCAACCTGGGTGTAATCTTGGACACCACCCTCCCTTTTGACAAACAAGTAAGCAGGACAGTCTCTACCTGCTGTGGTGCCCTAAGGATCTTGAGAAAGATGACACATTATCTTTCCTTTGAAGCCCGAAAACAGGTTGCGGTGGCTCTTATATCCTCCAGGCTGGACTACTGCAACGCACTATACTTAGGCACTAAGAAAGGTTTGGTCCAAAGCCTTCAGATAGTGCGGAATGTAGCTGCCCGGTTTGTTGTAGACGCCCCGAAGCGCTCTTCAGGCTCCGCCATCAGGAAGGATCTGCACTGGCACCCTATGCAGGCCTGGATCAACTTCAAGGTCCTCTGCCTCACGCACTGTGCCTTGTTTGGGACTGGACCCTAAGATATCCGGTCCCTTGTGTCCTATTGTGTTCCTGGCAGGGCCCTCAGCTCTACCAACAAAAAACTGCTAGCCGTCCCCCGTTTCTCTAAGGCCAGATGGGGAGGAAGAGCCTTCCGCTCTCTTGCTCCCAGACTGTATAACTCGCTTCCAGACGACATCAAGGGCCTGGCCTCTCATGCTCTCTTCCGCAAAGCACTTAAGACCTGGCTCTTCCTTGAAGCCTATTTATAATCTGCTCTTCTTTCCCCTCTGCTCAAACAGTCGTACCATCTGCTAGCGCCTTGATGCCTTTGGGTTTAGTTGCGCTTTACAAATTCATAATTCATTCATTCATTCGCTCTCTTCCTCCTGTCCCTCATCTGTAGCCATGAGCAAGCCTATGTCTGCCCTGTCAACATATGGTTTCAATCTGTTGACATGAAGCACCCTGTGGGGGGCTCCTGGGAGTTCCAAGATCAACCAAATAGGTTACCTCTCCCTTCTGCTCCACAATAGTGTGGGGTCCAGACCATTTGTCTTGAAGGGCTGCTGGGGCCACTGGCTTCAACACCCACACTTTCTGCCCTGGCTGGTAAACAGTCAGCACAGCCTTTTGGTCATGCCAGGCTTTTTGGATGCCTTTTTCATATACTCAGCCACCCTGGAGCAGAGACCAAGTGCATAATCCACAATGTCTTGTTTTGGAGCTTTGAGAGCTAACTCCCATCCTTCCTTCACCAGACCAAGGGGTCCTCTTACAGGGTGCCCAAACAGAAGTTCAAAAGGGCTGTGGCCAACCCCCTTCTGTGGGACCTCTCTGTAAGCAAATAAAAGGCAGGGCAGAAGGATGTTCCATCTTCGCCTAAGCTTTTCAGGTAAACCCTTGATCATGCCCTTTAAGGTCTTGTTGAATCTCTCCACCAGACCATTGCAATGTGGATGGTAGGTTGTGGTGAACTTGTAGTTCAATCCACACTCTTTCCACATAGCAGTCAAATACCCAGACATAAAGTGTGCACCTCTGTCTGAGACAACCTCCTTTGGAAAACCAACTCTTGAGAAAACTCCCAGGAGTGCTCTTGCCACAACAGGGGCTGTTCTGGTCCTTAGGGGAATAGCTTCTGGGTATCTGGTGGCATGATCCACTACCACCAGAATAAACCTGTGCCCAGATGCTGTTTGGGGATCCATTGGTGCAACAATGTCTATCCCAACTCTTTCAAAGGGAACCCCCACCACAGGTAGTGGTATTGGGGGGGGGGGCTTTGTGGTGCCACCTGATTTGCCACTGGCTTGGCAGGTGACACAGGAGCGACAAAACTCCTTGGTATCTTCTGACATGTGAGGCCAGTGAAAGTGAGGGACAAGCCTGTCCCAAGTCTTGTTCTGGCCAAGATGTCCTGCTAGGGGAATATCACGGGCTAAGGTGAGAAGGAAGCCCTTGAATGCCAAAGGTATGACCAAGCACCAGGCTTGGGGTCTTTAGCCTCTGAATAGAAGAGCCTTTCATCCCAATACATTCTATGGGTACATGTAGCATTCCCAGCAGCCTCAGCAGCAGCTTGCTGTCTGAAGGGTTCAAGAGAAGTGCAGCCCAACTGCGACTTCCTCAGATCTGCCCTTGAAGGTCCTCCTGTCCCAAGAAACCCAACCTGCTCAGGCTCAAGCTCTTCTATGACAGTTCCTTCTTGGGTCACACAATCAGCTTGCTTGGAAGGCTGATCCTCATCCTGAGGCAAGGGGGAAGGTACTGACTTAACCCTACTGCTTCTCCTCCTGGTAGGCAACTGGTCCATATTTGCAGGATCCAGGGCCTGTTCAGTGTTGCACTTTTTGGCCTGTGACCTGGTCACAGCAAGTACATGCGCTGATATACCTAACATCTCTGCACGGGTCCCATACTCCACTTCAGCCCAGACTGAAGATTCTAGGTCATTGGCAAGCAAACATTCTACAGGGAGGTCTGAACTAACAACAACTCTTTTGAGGCCAGATATCCCTCCCCAGGAGAAATTAACAATTGCCATACTATAGGTGGTAGTGACATTGCTTGCATTGGTCACTAGGTAATTGTCACCTAGTATGATCTGTCCAGGGTTCACAAAGTTGGGTGTCACCATAGTGACACTTGCACATGTGTCCCTGTAGGCCTGAGCCACTTTGTTATTAATTAAAGGTGTATGTCTGTACTTGCCCAAGTTACTGGGGCTCACAGTAGAGGACATAGCCATGTCCACATCACAGACAAGAACAGCTTGAGTTGGTATTCTGACTAGACCAGAATCCATCTCAGTTCCCAGGGTCAACCCTACTACACCCTTTTGTTGAGAACCACCACTATTAGCTATACTAGGGGGAACAGTTGCCTTAGTGGCAATGATGGTTGGAGCTGCCTCCTTCTTGGTGCACTCACTGGTCCAGTGAGTATTAGTTTTACAAAAATTACACCATGGTTTCTTTGGACCTTCCTTCTTTTTAGGTTGTTGGGGACCCCCACCAGTAGAAGCTTTTTGGGAACCTTGAGAAGACTTATGATCTTTTGCTTTCTCCCCACCCTTTTGGTCTTGCTTCTTCTGATCACCACCTTGGTTCTGTACCTTATGCTCCACCCTGGTTCTGACCCATTTGTCTGCCTTCTTACCCAATTCTTGGGGGGAGGTCAAATCAGAGTCAATCAGGTGTTGATGCAATAACTGGTTCTAACAATTATTAAGAATCTGTTCTCTCGTAATCAAATTATACAATCCTGTGTAATCATTGACCTTACTGCCCAGTAACCAGCCTTCCAGAGCCTTAGTGGCACAATCTACAAAGTCAGTCCAGTCCTGAGTCTGTGTATTCTGGGTGTCTCTGAACAGCAATCTGTACTGCTCAGTGGTTAAGCCAAACCCATCTATCAGAGCACTCTTCAGGACAGTGTAGTTGTCAGCATCCTGTTCATTAGCTGTTAGGAGCTTATCTCTACCTTTGTCTGCAAAGGAGAGCCACAATATAGCTGCCCACTGACCCTGGGGTACCTGCTGTACTTTGCAGGCCCTCGCCAAAGCAGTAATCCACCTGTGGATGTCACCCCCTACCTGATAGGGGGGCACCATTTTCTATGGCCATGAGACCTTTCCTTATCTTTTGGAATTATGTTGCCACCAGTCGACTCTAGTCCACACTATTTTCTCTCTCTCTCAAGAGCCAGGGTCTCTTTTGCGAGGGCAATTTCTTGCCTCTTGATCCTAAGCTTGGATTCCCTCATCCTAGCCTCAGAGCTGAGGCATGGCACCCTATTGAGTCAGCAGAGTGGTTGGAATCACTGGAAAGTGATCTTCTCCTTCTGTGCCCATTGTTGGGCCTACCTGGGGGTCTGGTTTGGATTCTTCCATTCTCAGTCCCAAGTAGTCCTAGGTTAACCTGGTTCAGTTCTCTGACTTGCACCGGCTAACATCCACTACAGCATCAGGATCTCCCTGGTTGTAATTAGTGGGATCTTCTGCTGAGGGATGGTCCTCCTCTGTACTGCCTGATGGATCTGGGTTAGATGCCTTTTCTTCATCATACTCCACTACTATATCTATCAGGTGCCTAGAGGTGGGGCTTTGTCCTTGTCTTAATCTTCTGACTGAACATAGACTTCTCAACTCATGAAAAGTAAATGTGTCATACTTAGAAAGTGCCCTGGGAGGGTCAACTTCTGTGGGGAGAGGCACACTAGGCTCTCCTCCTAAGGACATTTTCTAGTGAGGTGTGGTGTGTGCACCTACCTACACTAAATGTTATCTACTAGAACCTCTCTAGAGTTGTAGTCAGGGTGTGCTAAGCCCTTTGCTCTACAACTACTAAGTTCAGTAGAACTTAAAGTATTATAAGACTTAATTTATATGTACCTACTGGTACCTTAATGTGATCCTTCAAATGATATCACAAGTTTATATGGTAAAACAAATTCAAGCTCTTATCCCATCCGCTGCACACCAACGTGAAAATTCAATTCAATTCAAATTCAAATTCAAATTCAACGTGAGAAGTTAGCCTGGCATATGATGTCCACTATTCAAGTGGGCACCTTGAACCTGTCTGAACGACCCTTATTGATGGTGGTTGTAAAGTCAACCTTATAGACAAGCTATCCTAGTGGTAGCATGGACCAGCAGTCTTAGGCTAAACTCCAAAGAGCATGTGAAGCTGTTTGTTTTACCAATTATAATCCCTTGAATACCAAATGAAAGGACACCACACAAGGTATATATCAAATATATATGTATTTATTTCTAACACAACCCCTCTGAACTCTTTCTGAGGTCAGAGATTGAAGTACATCACCAGTTACTTAAATAGCATACGATAAGTTGCAGAAATACAGTTTTGCCGTAAGGGCCTCACAAACCATATACTAAGTAAGGGGTATAAGAACCACTTCAGAAATAGTGAATAGGCTTAGGGCCTAGGGAATCGCTGGGGCTACACTAGACAACCAAAGGTTAGGAAGTAGGAGACCCACGGGGGACGCGTGCAGTGTCTAAACACAGTCGCAAGTTACCATTGACTTAGAATGGAGAACGTACAAGTTACAAAGTTATAGATTTAGGGCACTTCCGGATGGACTACGACAAAACCACTTTAGACTAGGACACTTGGATAGTCAATACCCACGGGAGCACCGGAGTACTTGAGTTACCTCACCCAGGGAAGCCGGGTGCATAGGTGTCTTTTGGTGTCGGGTTTCGTCGATGTTTCCTATGGAGATCTGCGAACAAGTGCTGCAGGCGACCAGGGGAAAAGCGACCGGGTGGATCCAAGGGTGGATCGAGGAACTGAAGAACCTAGCCAGTGACCAGGAAAGAACCAGGAAGGAACCAGGCGATGTCAAGGAGATTTCAGGTGAGGAGGTGAAGCTGGTCTCTGCAGCCACGAGGACCAGGAGGCGTTGACGTCGACCAGGAGCTGGATTCGAGCTGTCCAACGAAGGCTCTAGTTGTCTGCGGCGTCAGTATCCGCATAGGACCCAACAAGCCTTGACAACCACAACCCACGCAGGAAGTGAAGATTGGCTTCAAGTCAGACCAGCAAGGTCTGGGGAGCTTCTCCTTTGGAGGGAAGCTGGAGCAAGCCTGGAGAAACCAGGCCAGCGGTGTAAATTCAAAAAGATGTCTTCAGAGGGCTAACTAGCCAGCGGACTAGCAACCAGGAAGACGTATCGAACTGAATTGCAGGAGCAGGCCCCACGCGGCACTCGTGGAGTGTGGAGGGCTGAGCTTTGGTGCAAATGGCGCTCGGGTCTGGGGGCTTCTCATACCCAAATGCACAACTGCGAGGGTACCTTGGGAGTTGAGCAGTTAGCAAAATGCAGGAAGTCCAGGGTGTCCGGTCCTACGTCTCTCGTGTCCGTCATGGGTCTCAGCTTTGCTGTGGATGTGGATCGGAGTCAGAGAAGTCTGGAAGTCTGGAAGTCCAGTTCCTGAGTTGCTGAGTTCCGGCAGGAGCGTCGACAAAGCAAACCGGCAAGCTACTGGTGGTGCCTGTTTGCACAGGGTGGTCACTCCTTGACCACAAGGGAGATGTCTTCAGTCTTCTAGTCGATATAGAACGTCAAAGGTCCAAGAGTTTCATATTAGAGTTTCATTCCAGGATAATCTAAAGTCTGTAGACACAGCTCCTATCTTTATACTGATTTTAGGGGCTGGATTACCTGCTAGGTCCCTCCAATGGGTGGACCTGGGAAGGGGGTGGTTCCCTTTGTCCAGTTTCGCACCAGAGCTGGGGCTGGAGTGCCTCAGCAACTGGTTTGAACCGGGCTATGCATGGAGCACCTTGTGTGCCCCAGGCAGTGTCTGGAAAAGCATATTTCGATTCAACCCACCCTGCCCCAATACACTACAGGCTGTCTGGGGAGGTGCTAGCACCTTCCTCCACAGGAAACCTATTGTCCAGGCCTCCCTTGCTAGAGTTTCGTCCAGCAGCAGGAGGTCAGACTCATGTCTGTGGCAGCAGCATCCATTTTATGATGCTGAGGCTCTGTTTAACTTTAACTGGGTAAAGCAGAAACTACATGTCTTTTCTCTCTAGAAGGGTGGAATGCTACCCCCGCCCGCCAGAACAGGCGGGGGGTAGTATTCCAAAGTGTTTGACACCTTACACGACATGTTTTGATAAAGCAAAACCAAAGTTAGCAGTTTTAGACCACCGCTATTAAGTGTCCTCCAATGTTTCTTGACAATTTTTGTCACTTTTTCTGAAGCCACATTGTAAGAGGCCGGTATTTTGTGTCCCCCAAAGGCTGCAGTTGCACCCTAAATATTGTTCCCTTCCTGTTACTGCCCCTTGATTCCTTCTTAGGGCTGTGATTTTATTCACATTTCTGTATTTGCACGACAGCTGTGGTGAAGCACCGAGTGGAGCTTGTTATGCCAGGTTATTGATCATGATTCCTTCCATGGGACCCAGGCGCGGGAGTGACGTCATGCATGCAGAACATGGAGGGGCCACGCGCCCATCGGCTCTTGTCCATGGTGTCTCTACCAGCATCATGTATGTTCATAGGGACCCAGGCGCGGGAGTGACGTCATGCATGCAGAACATGGAGGGGCCACGCGCCCATCGGCTCTTGTCCATGGTCTCTACCAGCATCATGTATGTTCATAGGGACCCAGGCGCGGGAGAGGCGTCATACATGCAGAACATGGAGGGGCCACATGCCCATCGGCTCTTGTCCATGGTCTCTACCAGCATCATGTATGTTCATAGGGACCCAGGCGCGGGAGAGGCGTCATACATGCTGCACATGGAGGGGCCACACACCCATCGGCTCTTGTCCATGGTCTCTACCAGCATCATGTATGTTCATAGGGACCCAGGTGCGGGAGAGGCGTCATACATGCTGCACATGGAGGGGCCACACGCCCATCGGCTCTTGTCCATGATCTCTACCAGCATCATGTATGTTCATGGGACCCAGGCACGGGAGTGACGTCATGCATGCTGCACATGGAAGGGCCACAGGTCCATCGGCTCTTGTCCATGGTCTCTACCAGCATCATGTATGTTCATAGTCCTGACAGTATCACCTGACCTCAGGGTCACCCACAAGCTGCAGACACGGGTCACCTGAATGTGATCTAGGCATTGCTTCTCGGGGGTGCACCCATGTGAAAGAGGGGTACACACACACTCCTGCCCCCTTACACAGTTTAAATGTACACTGCATCCAAGTATGTATGCTAAAAATATGTTCCTCAGCTTAATCTGTACAATTTTTAGTAGGATCAGATATGTGATCTAAAAATCATAGTGTAAACTTTAAAAAGACTATTCTATTGATAAAAATTGGACCCCACGGATGATTCAGTTTACTAACTTTCATATTCATCTGATCATTCCAAATTAATTCTATGGCGAACGATACATTTCAAAAAGTTAGCGGTAATCTTTACCGACCATTCCCCTTCCAATAGCTGTAAAAAAAGAAAAGCGGAACGACAGGTTCTGAACCCCATCAACTTTAGCAGCGGGATAAGCCATTTCCTTCGGTGTTCATTATAAAACTTGCAAAAGAGGATGGCGTGTATCGTTGTCTGTGGTGATGTATCATCACAGGGGCAAGGAGGTAAGTCATTTGCCCAATTATTTCTCTTTGGAAAAACGACCAGTCTGTGAAAAAAGTTCAACCTTAACCTTACCAAAAGAAAGCGCTCATATGTAGTGATGGTATATGTTAGGTAAGGCTGGATTCCAAATGTTGTTTGTATAACCATAGAATGCCTCACTGACGGTTTCATGGCCTCGTGTGTAAGTCTTAATTCTTCAAGATGGTTAAGGCAATGGCCTTGAAAAGCCTTTCTGGATACCTCTTGAGCTGTCTGGGGATTATGATAGTATTTTTCTAACCCTAGATCCGTTAGAAACTTTTTCACATACTCTAACCATTTAGATTTGTGCGCGTTCTCCAAGGCAATACAGTCTAAGATCAACATTTGTGTGAGTGTTGGATTTTCTGATGACTAGATCCGATGCCACAATAAAAGTGGCTGAATTTTCACTATGTCTGATAGATGGTGAAGTCCCAATTCCATGTGACAGGAAAGGGTGGCTGTGCTCCTGGGTACTGCGAGAAGATATCTCAAAAAGTTATTCTGCACCCCCTGCAACTCCTCTGCAGCAACGTGCCCCCAGATACCCGCTCCATACAGTGCCACTGTAAGGCATTTAGCCGTATATATTTTGACAAGTTCCAGGGGTGCTCTTTTACCTAATTTGCTTGAGAAATTTACGAGTGCTGTAGTAGTTCTCATGAAAACAAGTTGTCTCGTTTCAATTCTGGTTTCCAGGACAGTTTTTCATCTATCGTAATGCCTAAGTACGGACATTTGTGTGTGACCTCTAACTTTTCCCTTTATTTTGCTTTTGTTACCAGTGCCAGCTTTCATGACGAATGTTTTTCCGATATTGATGTTTAAGTCCAAATAAGCCATGAAAGTGGAATATCTGTTCAGTGCCTTCTGCAGCTCAAGGGGGTTCGGGGCCAATATCATCGCGTCGTCCACGTAAAGCAACACAGGTATCGGGCGGTTGTTTACTGTAGGCAAGTCCTGGCATCCCTTAATCATTTCAGCCTCCAAGCCATTGGTATAGAGGGTGAAAAGAAAGGGCGCCAGGACACAGCCCTGCCGGACTCCTTTCTCCACCGCGAACGAAGCGGTTAGCTCTCCCTTGGCCCCAAACCTCACCCTTGCTGTCGCGTTGGAATACAGTTCTTTCAAGAAGGTCACTAGATTCGATTCCACCCCCATCTCCAATAGGACAGACCAAAGTTTGGCGTGGGAAACACAGTCGAAAGCGGCTGATAGGTCCACATATACCATATAAAGGGCTCCTGCTTTTATTTTTACGTATTTGTCAATCAGCAGTGATAGATTTAAAGCTTGATCAACTGTCCCCCGATCCTCTCGGAAGCCATATTGCAGATCTGATAGGATCCCAACATCCTTCGACCATTTCTGCAAACGCTCAAGAATAACTCGGCCCGCCACTTTCCCCAAAGAGTCGAGAAGGGATATTGGGCGATAGCATGTTACAGACTGCCGACCTCCTTTTTTGAATATGGGGACCAATATTGACTTGGACCAGGACTCTGAGGCCTGTCGCACATGAGGCATTTGAAACCCTGGTCATGAGGGGGACCCAGAGATCCACATGGACTTTAAAAAAGTCTATTGGCACCCCATCTGGGCCGGGGGCCTTCCCATTTTTACTTGCTCTCAGGGCCTGTGTTATCTCGTTGACAGTAAATACTAAGTCTATATGGTAGCAGTTAGGTGTTTGCTCACAAAGATTTATTTCCTGTTCATTTCTAGCCACTAGGTATTTAGAAAAAATCTTAGCAAAGTGCGCAACCCATTCGTTCTCGTAAATCGCCACCTCGATTCTCTGAGAATTTCCGGAATCGGTCAG
This sequence comes from Lissotriton vulgaris, assembly GCF_964263255.1. Taxonomy (NCBI): domain Eukaryota; kingdom Metazoa; phylum Chordata; class Amphibia; order Caudata; family Salamandridae; genus Lissotriton; species Lissotriton vulgaris. The sequence goes on along the minus strand of NC_141690.1, from coordinate 266,902,559 downwards.
GTAAGGCGATTTTACTACTAACCAAAAGGCAGCGCTGTTTTTATGAATACAGCTGTCATGGAGTTGGTCCCAAAGTTGCTGTTTTAGCTTGAACTTCCTATCCTTTATTGCAGAGTTATATATTTTCCTTAAGGTTTTGATCTCGTGAGGGACCCTGATAGTCTTCCGTAAGGCCGCTTTTAGATTCGAATAGGCTGCTGTAAACTTGTGGTCAAACCATCCCTTCCTCTTCTTAGATGTACTGTTTAAGTTTACCCTTAGGGCTTCATTTATGGCTTTTGTAACTGTGCCAAAGTTAGTGATGACATCCGTGTCTGGAGTGGCCATATCTAGGCATTTCATAATAGAGGGGTGAGCATTGGTTACCACTGTTTTTGAGATTATACTTGGCTCTACTTTTTCCCATTTTAATGTATAGCCATTTGGCCTATCTAGAGTCAACTTGTTTTGTGCCAGAATACTGACAATGCTGCTGGTAGGTTTATAGGACAGCGGCAGAGTGATACTGAGGGGATAGTGAACACTTAAAGCGTTTGGGTATGTATTGAAGTGGGTGTCTATATGATTCTTAGGGTTTGAAACAAGGACAAAGTCTATAGTAGTTTGGGCACCTCTCCCATGAAAAGTTGGAGCCAACACTGTATTGGTGTTAACTGTTTCGTTTTCTACTACAAGATCTAACTCAAAAATAGTTTCATTCAAACAGTCACCCAATCTCGTGTGACTAAAATGTGGTATTGGGTTATCGTTCTCATCAACAATACCACATATATTTTGATTACTGACTTGACATGGTCCCTAGGTTGAAATCTCCCCCCCCAAACAATCATAGTGTCCCCTTTCATTGTCCTCTTTATTCTAGATAGTAACGAGGAGCAGATTGAGCGTACTAACAGGACCGATTCTCCTTCAGAGAGATTATTATAAAAATTAACCAAAATAAATCTGTCCTTCTTGTTTGGGCGGAAGCTAAGGATCTGATAGTTTGGTTCAAGTTTAATGGGTGTTATTTCAGTTGCCTGTATCAAGTTCGAGATATAGATAGTCAAGCCTCCCTTTGCTCTACCAGACTTGGACGCTTGTGCAGGCGAAAAGTAAGTTTTGTACCCTTCCATATGAATCTCGGAGGTCGACCAAGTCTCCTGTAGACATAACATTTTGAAGTTATGAGTGAAATTGGTCCATATGTCGTTTCCTACCGTTGAGCGCTGACCAGCAATGTTCCAAAAGAGTAAGACGATTTGGGGATTACTCTCTTCCTTGTTGCCTCCCGCCTTATAAGTAGAAGGTATGGCAGGTTGTTCTAAACTAGATGCTATCAGTTTCACCGTATCCAGGGTGGATGGATTTAACCCCTGTCGACCAACAAAGACTCTATGCCTTGATTCAAAACTCGTAGGGTGTTACTATTATCTACCGCAGGTTTACAATGGGCATTTTGGTACTTACTAGTGTCTGGGTCCCTAAGCTTCATCTCTGTGGGCCCTTGTAAGTCTTTTGGGCCAGGAAGTCAGTCCACTCCGTCCAAGCCCGAAAAGAGAGTGAAGCGGTTGTCGGTGGGGATGTTAAAGGTTGGACCTCCTGGATAGAACCTGGGCAGAGCCCAGGAATTTAGGGGATTTGCTAACAGAGCCCTAGGGTAAAAATAATCTAGGTTATGTGGTACGATACCACCCCCACCTTTTCCTGAGTACCAATCAATATTGTGTGTTGTTGCCCTACGATCTCTAAAATTGAGAATAATAAAGTCTCTCTGAATTTCTTTTGATCTATGTCCCACCCACCGAGTCTTCGTACGTGGAGGATTTCCCCATTGACTTTAGGAGGAAGTGGCCTATTAAGTTTTAACCAATGTACGACCTTATTTTTAAGGTCGTAGTAGCCTTCCTTTTTCCCACTTTCTAATGCTGGGACTCCGGTAAGCACCACAACGTATGGGGCTGCCTCCGGGGTTAGGTGTATTTGTTGCTTATTTGCCCCGTTGATCTTTTCCGATGGGGAAGTTCTAATTGGATTTAGATGCGAACTGCCAGAAAAAAGAGACTGCTCTCCTGCCCTTGTTCCCATATTATTTATCTCTGTTTTGTCTTTCATATTAGATGCTATATTTATAACGTTTGGGACTGGTGGGGGGGCTTTATTGGTCGCTGAACCAGTTGAACCAGCTTTCTTAAGAGCATCTGTTTTCGTTGCGGGTGTTATCTTTGGAATGCATGGTATAGCTAATTTTTTAATTAAAGCTGTACTATTTACAGTGGCTTTTTCAAGTGACCCACGTTGCTGTGCTATTCTTTTTATCCTCTCAATGAGAGGGAATAAAAGAGATCTGACTATTGCTCAATATTCCCCAGTAGTTCCTTGACGAGGGGATCTATAAGGGAATGAAAGTCAGATTGAATTAATTTTGCTGTTACATTTGTGTTTTTTTGAGGGCTTTGGAGCTTTTTGGGTATTTGATCACATTTGCTATTATGACTTATCCCCCTCCTCCTTCTCTTTTTTGGCGGTGGGCCTTGTGGATTTTTAATGTCTTGGTGCTTTTGCAGCGGTTTTTGTGTGGACATCACCACTGGCGTAGGTCCCCTAATTTGACTTCTAGTACTGAAGCTAAAGGGTCAGAGGCGTCAGTATTTAAACTACTTAAAGTATTAGTTTGTAAGGTGATGTCTTGTAAAAGTAGTGGAATACTGTTATCTGTTGCTGTAGCATTAGCCTGAGGATCCATGTATGTCGTGTGCTGTGGTGAAGTGGTTAATTGAATAGGGCCCAGAGACGAGCGCCTGTTGTGGAGATGCTCTGCAGACAGGTGCCGCTCTGTTGTGGCTATTTCTCTTTCTACTGCCAAGGTGGCCCTGGTAATAAAATTGTCCAGAGTTCCTCTAATTGATCCTCCTCCTAAAGAGGCTCTACCTTTAGCAGGTCGGGAAGCCATAGTTTGACACAACACAATAACTAGTAATAAATAAATATAGCAATAATAATGATGTGCCACTTAAAAAAGAATAGTCTCACTAGTCACGTTTGGAGAACGAGTCTTCAATGGGGTGGCCCAGCCCAGCCTTGGCCAGCCCCGGACGGCCGCAGACGGCCCGCCCTTTGCCCGGCTTAGCCCGTGACGCGGAGGAAGCACCGTTGTTTTATGTGCCTCCAGGCGCGGAAGTGCAGGTAAGTGGGCGGGGCTGCCAGGAATTATGGGGGCTGTAGTCCCCCCACTCAGCGGTCGCTGGTGGTGTAAGAAGGGGCGGCGGGGGGACCAACAACCGGGACAGCAGCGCACTCAGCAGTGCAGGACTCCCGAAGCAGTATCTCTCCCAGGCAGGGTGGCCGAAAGCAAAGTTCCAGGCAAGTAGCGTTTCTGGAAAGTAGCGTTTCTGTTCTCCCGCTCCTTCGAGGGAGCACCGTTGTTTTATGTGCCTCCAGGCGCGGAAGTGCAGGTAGGTGGGCGGGGCTGCCAGGAATTATGGGGGCTGTAGTCCCCACACTCAGCTCCCGCTGGTGGTGTAAGAAGCGGCGGCGGGGGGGACCAACAACCGGGACAGCAGCGCACTCAGCAGCGCAGGACCCCCGAAGCAGTATCTCTCCCAGGCAGGGTGGCCAAAAGCAAAGTTCCAGGCAAGTAGCGTTTCGGGAAAGTAGCGTTTCTGTCCACTACAGAGCCCGAAGCCGAGAAAGCGCCCTGTAAGAAATCAGATGCAATCACCATTCTGAAGACAAAGCAGCCTCGAAGAAGGCACTCTCTGTACCTTCATAAAACCAAAAAAGAGTCGTCAAATCTATATTTCCAATAAAATTGATTATGCTGATGATTTCTAGAAGAAATTGTATAAAAATCCTTATAGATTTTACTCCTCTCCCCCAGCCCCCGATTGCCACTCAGGAATTATGCGTTTCTTTGGCAGACTATTTTGAAGATAATATCAAGCCGATTGATCAGAATTTTAGAAATAAGTCGCTTCGTTTTACTAACGATCTAATCGACACCCCTTCCGATAGTTCTAGGGGTTGCAGGTTGAATCATTTCAACCCCTCACTTTGAAGCAAGTGCAACAGGGGCTTGAAAGGGTAAAATCTGGAAGAATATGCAGATTATACTGATTCAAAACAAGGAGAATTCAGACTCTTCTATTCTTTAAAATTACAGACCCATATCATGATTTCTCCGCCTGGGCGAGCTACTGGAAGGTGAAATTGCCAAACAACTGATTATCTCGAAGTGAATAAAATCTTAGATCTTCTCAATCAGGTTTCAGAGTAGAGCATGCAACTCAAGCAGCCTTGGTGGCCGCGACTGGTACAATTAGGAGCTCGCTGGACGTTGGCACACCTACCATGCTCGCTCTTAGACTGACTCCCAACATTTGATATTGTGTCCAACACTAACTTATTACAAAGATTACAAGAGGTCGGGATTCATGGGTCTGCCCTGGCGTGGCTAAAGGACTTTTTGAAGGATAGAATACGGGGCGTCTCGCTGGGAGGGTATAAAGCCAAGCCCAGGTTGGTCGTCAAGGGAGTACCGCAAGGGTCATGCTTGAGCCCTATCTTATTTAACATTTATGTGGCACTCCTGGCAAAAGTCATCAGACAATATGGATTTAATATTATATCATACGCGGGCGATACGCCAGTGATCCTGTCCATCGAGGAAGATCTTGACAAAGCAAAGTATCGCTTTTCGACTGGTATGAAGGAGATTGTCAAATGGATGGCAGATACACCTTCCTGCAGTTAAACCTGCTCGAACGGAAGTGTCAGTCTCCCAAGCCACCTGCTGCTGCCCGCCCGCCCAGGTCACCCCAGACCTCGTTCCTATTTCCTCCTGAGAGGATGCCGGAAGTTGCTGCTGATCACGTGCAGCAGAGCAGAGCGCAGTTAAACCTAGGGAAAACAGGAATGTTTCTGTTTGGGAAGGCCAAAAGCCTGTGGTCCCCAATTTGGAGGCCGCCTGACTTGGACATGGTTCCTCTCCCTAGCAAGGTAATTAAACGTCTTGAGGTCGGGGGGCGTGGCTAGCGGCCGAACATGGCGGCAGCATAGAGGACTAGCTCCGGCAGGGAAGCGGCCTCTCCAACTATCCGTACTCTAATCCATGGCTGAATCACACCTCAGACGGAGGCACCGAACGCCCAAAACCGGGCGGAACTGGCGGCGAGTACCCGGACGAAAATCGGTGGCCGGATGGCGGAGCTATCGTCGAGTGTCGAGGCGATCGAGACACAGGCCTGACTCCGGGGGACCCAGTGGCGAGTGAAGCCGACCGGAAGTGTGTCTTACCCGGCTGCAACAGACCGGAAGTGGTCGGGACTGGAGAAGCACCCCGCGACACGACCAGCGGACAGGGTCTCTGTCCTGGGAAACAAAGTGTGCCATAACTGAGAGCGGTGCGCCTAAGGAGGTGCCCGAAGACCGTCTGGAATACCGGGGAGATAGTACACGGCCGGAAGACGCAGACCATCTGATACGACACGAACATTGGGGCATTCACCCCCATTCCTACAGGAGCTTCTCCTTGGATCGGACTGTGGGCCGCGTTGTAGCGGCGACCGATCCTTTTGCTCCCCTCGCTCCGAAGGCCTGCGTAATTACCATGAAAAAACTATGGCTGGGAAGGGTACTAAAGGCGGTACGACTCAGACGCGTATTTAACGATACACTAATGACAAAACCGCGTCCCCTCCAGCGGATGGACGACACTCGTCCGCGAAAACAGTGGACAATGTGGGAACTAAGAAGGCGACACTGGACGATGTCATGAGGGCTCTCACGCAGGTCCAGACAACGGTGGGCTCCATCTCGGCCAAAATAACCCTCATTCGGGCGGATCTCCACAAAATGGCCGAGAAGGTAGGGTCACTGGAACTGGTTACGAAGTCGCTCGTAGAGGATGTGTCGGAGCTACAGACGGCTATGGAGGCGGTAATGGCGGAGAACAAAATCCTAAAGGACAAACTGGACGACCAAGAGGGACGCTCCAGACGGAACAATATACGTATTCTTGGTGTTCCGGAATCCGAGGGCACGAGAGCAACGGATCTATACGTGGAGGACCTCATCAAAACGCACCTCCAACCTAAAGGGCTATCGGCCTTCTTTTCGGTCGAGAGGGCACACAGAGTCCCGGGCGGACAGCCTAAACCAGGGACGTCCCCCAGACCGATCCTGCCGAGACTGTTTAATTTCCGTGATCGGGATGTCATCCTTCAAGCAGCACGGGTCTCCCCGCCTGTGAAGATTCAGAACTCTACATTGGCGTTTTTCCCTGGACTACACGGCGGAGGTGGCCAGACGGCGAAAAACTTTTTTAGACGTTTAAAAGGAGCTCAGGAAACCTGATATTCCATATTCCATGATCTTTCCGGCCAGGCTCCGGGTAGTATTTACAAAAAGGGGTGGTGAGGGACAGAGTCTCTGAATTAAACAGAAAGCTCTCACCCAGTCAAAAGATCAGGGCTAGATCCAACACCGTTTTTTAGCTCACTGCACCATCCCAGTTTCAGAACCTGACTGTATGCAAATTAGTCTGTTCCTGTCCCAGTGCATGATGGGAACAGGACAAACCAAACTACAGAAGCCAATTCTTACACTGGGAAGGAAACAAGCTCCCGGGGACCGGTTTCTGGCATTACAGCCGTCTTCGGCCCGGTTTGCTTGAATCCTGATGGTGCAATGAGCAAGGGTCTCACATCTGAGAATACCCTTCCACGCTTAGGGTGGACAAAAATATTTACAAAAAGGGGTGGTGAGGGACAGAGTCTCTGAATTAAACAGAAAGCTCTCACCCAGTCAAAAGATCAGGGCTAGATCCAACACCGTTTTTTAGCTCACTGCACCATCCCAGTTTCAGAACCTGACTGTATGCAAATTAGTCTGTTCCTGTCCCAGTGCATGATGGGAACAGGACAAACCAAACTACAGAAGCCAATTCTTACACTGGGAAGGAAACAAGCTCCCGGGGACCGGTTTCTGGCATTACAGCCGTCTTCGGCCCGGTTTGCTTGAATCCTGATGGTGCAATGAGCAAGGGTCTCACATCTGAGAATACCCTTCCACGCTTAGGGTGGACAAAAATATTTACAAAAAGGGGTGGTGAGGGACAGAGTCTCTGAATTAAACAGAAAGCTCTCACCCAGTCAAAAGATCAGGGCTAGATCCAACACCGTTTTTTAGCTCACTGCACCATCCCAGTTTCAGAACCTGACTGTATGCAAATTAGTCTGTTCCTGTCCCAGTGCATGATGGGAACAGGACAAACCAAACTACAGAAGCCAATTCTTACACTGGGAAGGAAACAAGCTCCCGGGGACCGGTTTCTGGCATTACAGCCGTCTTCGGCCCGGTTTGCTTGAATCCTGATGGTGCAATGAGCAAGGGTCTCACATCTGAGAATACCCTTCCACGCTTAGGGTGGACAAAAATATTTACAAAAAGGGGTGGTGAGGGACAGAGTCTCTGAATTAAACAGAAAGCTCTCACCCAGTCAAAAGATCAGGGCTAGATCCAACACCGTTTTTTAGCTCACTGCACCATCCCAGTTTCAGAACCTGACTGTATGCAAATTAGTCTGTTCCTGTCCCAGTGCATGATGGGAACAGGACAAACCAAACTACAGAAGCCAATTCTTACACTGGGAAGGAAACAAGCTCCCGGGGACCGGTTTCTGGCATTACAGCCGTCTTCGGCCCGGTTTGCTTGAATCCTGATGGTGCAATGAGCAAGGGTCTCACATCTGAGAATACCCTTCCACGCTTAGGGTGGACAAAAATATTTACAAAAAGGGGTGGTGAGGGACAGAGTCTCTGAATTAAACAGAAAGCTCTCACCCAGTCAAAAGATCAGGGCTAGATCCAACACCGTTTTTTAGCTCACTGCACCATCCCAGTTTCAGAACCTGACTGTATGCAAATTAGTCTGTTCCTGTCCCAGTGCATGATGGGAACAGGACAAACCAAACTACAGAAGCCAATTCTTACACTGGGAAGGAAACAAGCTCCCGGGGACCGGTTTCTGGCATTACAGCCGTCTTCGGCCCGGTTTGCTTGAATCCTGATGGTGCAATGAGCAAGGGTCTCACATCTGAGAATACCCTTCCACGCTTAGGGTGGACAAAAATATTTACAAAAAGGGGTGGTGAGGGACAGAGTCTCTGAATTAAACAGAAAGCTCTCACCCAGTCAAAAGATCAGGGCTAGATCCAACACCGTTTTTTAGCTCACTGCACCATCCCAGTTTCAGAACCTGACTGTATGCAAATTAGTCTGTTCCTGTCCCAGTGCATGATGGGAACAGGACAAACCAAACTACAGAAGCCAATTCTTACACTGGGAAGGAAACAAGCTCCCGGGGACCGGTTTCTGGCATTACAGCCGTCTTCGGCCCGGTTTGCTTGAATCCTGATGGTGCAATGAGCAAGGGTCTCACATCTGAGAATACCCTTCCACGCTTAGGGTGGACAAAAATATTTACAAAAAGGGGTGGTGAGGGACAGAGTCTCTGAATTAAACAGAAAGCTCTCACCCAGTCAAAAGATCAGGGCTAGATCCAACACCGTTTTTTAGCTCACTGCACCATCCCAGTTTCAGAACCTGACTGTATGCAAATTAGTCTGTTCCTGTCCCAGTGCATGATGGGAACAGGACAAACCAAACTACAGAAGCCAATTCTTACACTGGGAAGGAAACAAGCTCCCGGGGACCGGTTTCTGGCATTACAGCCGTCTTCGGCCCGGTTTGCTTGAATCCTGATGGTGCAATGAGCAAGGGTCTCACATCTGAGAATACCCTTCCACGCTTAGGGTGGACAAAAATATTTACAAAAAGGGGTGGTGAGGGACAGAGTCTCTGAATTAAACAGAAAGCTCTCACCCAGTCAAAAGATCAGGGCTAGATCCAACACCGTTTTTTAGCTCACTGCACCATCCCAGTTTCAGAACCTGACTGTATGCAAATTAGTCTGTTCCTGTCCCAGTGCATGATGGGAACAGGACAAACCAAACTACAGAAGCCAATTCTTACACTGGGAAGGAAACAAGCTCCCGGGGACCGGTTTCTGGCATTACAGCCGTCTTCGGCCCGGTTTGCTTGAATCCTGATGGTGCAATGAGCAAGGGTCTCACATCTGAGAATACCCTTCCACGCTTGGGGTGGACAAAAATATTTACAAAAAGGGGTGGTGAGGGACAGAGTCTCTGAATTAAACAGAAAGCTCTCACCCAGTCAAAAGATCAGGGCTAGATCCAACACCGTTTTTTAGCTCACTGCACCATCCCAGTTTCAGAACCTGACTGTATGCAAATTAGTCTGTTCCTGTCCCAGTGCATGATGGGAACAGGACAAACCAAACTACAGAAGCCAATTCTTACACTGGGAAGGAAACAAGCTCCCGGGGACCGGTTTCTGGCATTACAGCCGTCTTCGGCCCGGTTTGCTTGAATCCTGATGGTGCAATGAGCAAGGGTCTCACATCTGAGAATACCCTTCCACGCTTAGGGTGGACAAAAATATTTACAAAAAGGGGTGGTGAGGGACAGAGTCTCTGAATTAAACAGAAAGCTCTCACCCAGTCAAAAGATCAGGGCTAGATCCAACACCGTTTTTTAGCTCACTGCACCATCCCAGTTTCAGAACCTGACTGTATGCAAATTAGTCTGTTCCTGTCCCAGTGCATGATGGGAACAGGACAAACCAAACTACAGAAGCCAATTCTTACACTGGGAAGGAAACAAGCTCCCGGGGACCGGTTTCTGGCATTACAGCCGTCTTCGGCCCGGTTTGCTTGAATCCTGATGGTGCAATGAGCAAGGGTCTCACATCTGAGAATACCCTTCCACGCTTAGGGTGGACAAAAATATTTACAAAAAGGGGTGGTGAGGGACAGAGTCTCTGAATTAAACAGAGAGCTCTCACCCAGTCAAAAGATCAGGGCTAGATCCAACACCGTTTTTTAGCTCACTGCACCATCCCAGTTTCAGAACCTGACTGTATGCAAATTAGTCTGTTCCTGTCCCAGTGCATGATGGGAACAGGACAAACCAAACTACAGAAGCCAATTCTTACACTGGGAAGGAAACAAGCTCCCGGGGACCGGTTTCTGGCATTACAGCCGTCTTCGGCCCGGTTTGCTTGAATCCTGATGGTGCAATGAGCAAGGGTCTCACATCTGAGAATACCCTTCCACGCTTAGGGTGGACAAAAATATTTACAAAAAGGGGTGGTGAGGGACAGAGTCTCTGAATTAAACAGAAAGCTCTCACCCAGTCAAAAGATCAGGGCTAGATCCAACACCGTTTTTTAGCTCACTGCACCATCCCAGTTTCAGAACCTGACTGTATGCAAATTAGTCTGTTCCTGTCCCAGTGCATGATGGGAACAGGACAAACCAAACTACAGAAGCCAATTCTTACACTGGGAAGGAAACAAGCTCCCGGGGACCGGTTTCTGGCATTACAGCCGTCTTCGGCCCGGTTTGCTTGAATCCTGATGGTGCAATGAGCAAGGGTCTCACATCTGAGAATACCCTTCCACGCTTAGGGTGGACAAAAATATTTACAAAAAGGGGTGGTGAGGGACAGAGTCTCTGAATTAAACAGAAAGCTCTCACCCAGTCAAAAGATCAGGGCTAGATCCAACACCGTTTTTTAGCTCACTGCACCATCCCAGTTTCAGAACCTGACTGTATGCAAATTAGTCTGTTCCTGTCCCAGTGCATGATGGGAACAGGACAAACCAAACTACAGAAGCCAATTCTTACACTGGGAAGGAAACAAGCTCCCGGGGACCGGTTTCTGGCATTACAGCCGTCTTCGGCCCGGTTTGCTTGAATCCTGATGGTGCAATGAGCAAGGGTCTCACATCTGAGAATACCCTTCCACGCTTAGGGTGGACAAAAATATTTACAAAAAGGGGTGGTGAGGGACAGAGTCTCTGAATTAAACAGAAAGCTCTCACCCAGTCAAAAGATCAGGGCTAGATCCAACACCGTTTTTTAGCTCACTGCACCATCCCAGTTTCAGAACCTGACTGTATGCAAATTAGTCTGTTCCTGTCCCAGTGCATGATGGGAACAGGACAAACCAAACTACAGAAGCCAATTCTTACACTGGGAAGGAAACAAGCTCCCGGGGACCGGTTTCTGGCATTACAGCCGTCTTCGGCCCGGTTTGCTTGAATCCTGATGGTGCAATGAGCAAGGGTCTCACATCTGAGAATACCCTTCCACGCTTAGGGTGGACAAAAATATTTACAAAAAGGGCCGAAGAGGCTGAAATGCCAGAAACCGGTCCCCGGTAGCTTGGCTCCTTTCTGGTAAAGAATTGGCTTGGTAGTTTAGTCTGCCCTGTTCCCATGATGCACTGGGCCAGGGACAGACTGATTTGCATATAGCCAGGTTCTGAGCTGGGATGGGGCAGTGAGATAAATAACGGTGATGGATCAAGCCCTGATCTTTGGACTGGGTAAGAGTGGTCTGCTCAATTCAGACACTCTGTTCATCACCACCCCCTTTTGTAAATCGATTTAGGCTCCGGGTAGTGGCAGAGAACAGGACTTGGTTTTTTGATAACCCAGAAACTGCACGAGAATGGCTGGATGGCTGGCGTCCTGCCTCTCAATCTCGCCGCCCTGGTCGAACTAAAAATGGCCAACACTCGAAAGACCGCGACGACGTCAGAGATGCTGACCTGAACAGTGGCAGGAGCTCGCCGATGAGAGACAATGTTGGTGCAAACCAGGAGGTGGACATATGAACACTCGGCAGGTACGAGACATTCTTGCTTGGGGCTGTTGCCGGAACCGCCATGGACACTGGGCCGAGGGCCTCTGCAGAGGGTATGAGGGGTCGCTAATTCCGGAGTAATCCTCACCCCCAACGAGCAAGTAACTGTGTGGTTTTTTTGGGGTGGGTTCAAGCACTCTGCTAAATTGGGGTGGTGGGCAGTTTTGAGTCCGTATGGCAGGGAAGCAGGGCGGGTGGGAGTTTGGGGCACGGGGGGGTTTCTACGGTTTGTTAGTTTGTATTGTTTGGCTCTGCTGATCATATTGCCGTTTCTCTTAGTCACACTGTGCCGACTTTCATACACCGGGTGTACCAATACTGATCTGATAGCACTGCAATTGCTCCAACATGCGATTAGAAGCACATGGGGGAAGGAACCTCCATCGGGTACAGTTTTGTCCTACCCCATGGGTTCTCAGCCTGCGTGCACGGTCTCACAATGGCAGAACAACCACAACCAAATAACATAACAGCTGTTCCCGAGGTGGGGCCTGTGCCGCCGATACAGATAATGTCATGGAATATCAGGGGGTTGGGGGACAAAGTGAAGAGAGGGCTGGTTCTCCAGTGTATCAGAAGGTTAAACTGCGACCTTGTCCTGCTTCAAGAAACACATTTAGTGGGTGCAGCTAGCAGGGCTTTAGATAGACGAGGTTACCGCATGGTCACACACTCAGATTTCACTTCAGGGTCCCGCGGGACGGGTATTTGGGTGAGAAAGACGTCTCGATTCATACAACAGTCTACCAAAACGGATAATCATGGCCGCTTCGCCGCGGTGTGTGGGCAGTGGGAAGGCGTGCCCATTAATGTGGTGTCTGTGTATATCCCGCCAGCACTACATTCATTGGCGCTTCCGGACCTGGGCAAATTCCTTCTAGAACTCCCGGACGGGGACTTAATGGTGGGCGGAGACTTCAATGCACTGGCCCATAGTGAACAGGATAGATTCCCGAATCGCACACTCTCCACAGGCCCAACAAGATTCAAGGACTTTCTGGAGGCACAGGGACTGGTCGATATATGGCGGCAGCTCCACCCTGAAGATCGGCAGTACTCTTATTACTCAGCTACACATGACTGCCTATCCCGTATTGATTATTTCCTTATACTGGGGGGTGGCAGACTCACAATCAACGACGTGCAGATTAGGCCCCGGGGTATATCGGATCATTCCCCCTTGACCATCGCTATGTCATGCACAGCAACAGCGCGCAAGCGAATTTATCCCATCTACCCTGGATATCTCAAAATTCCTCCGATTCGCAAAACCTTAATCACAACCACTAAACACTACTTTCATGAGAATGCCGGCTCGGTGTCTTCCCCGACGACACTGTGGGAAGCATACAAGACGGTATTACGAGGACAGGCGATTGCGTCTATCATCAACCATAAACGCACACAGAAACAGGAACTACTAGCGTTAGAACTGAAGCTGGAGCAGGCGAATGCGGCCCATATGGCACTTCCGTCGGATGACACTCGCCACTCACTACACCTTTGCCAACAGCAGCATGACGACCTTCTCAGACGAAGGACGTTAGAGAATATAGAGGCGACTGCGCATAGGGTCTACGATATAGGCGATAAAGCCAATAAATTGCTGGCCTGGCTGCACAGGAAAAAAGACGGCAGTAGGCACGTTCTACAATTACAGGACCCGGAGGGGACCTGTCACACGCGCCCCTCTGAAATCGTCGACATCTTAGCGAACCACTTCCAGGTAGTATACACCCCGAGGGAGGTGGTCACGGCTGAAGCGGCAGTGTTGGCGCTCCAAGGGGTAGAGGTAGAGACGTTGTCACCAGAGGCAGTGTCTGAATTGGAAGAAGACCTCACGGAGGAGGAGCTCCGTATGGCGATAGGTGCGCTGCATACGGGTAAGGCACTGGGCCCTAACGGGATACCGATTGAGTGGTTTCAAGCAATGTCGGATACCCTGAGTTCACCGCTGTTAGCCATGTTCGAGGAATGTCGAGAAACTGGGGCTCTGCCATTGGACCAGCACTTAGCGACTATAGTGGCCATTCCGAAGCCGGGCAAACCGCCCGCAGATTGTGCGTTGTATCGCCCAATCTCGCTCCTCAACGCAGAGGCGAAGATTCTGGCGAAACTGATCGCAAATAGACTGACCCTGCACCTACGACACTTGATCCACCCGGATCAGTCAGGCTTCATGCCACATAGGAGCACGGCGTTAAATCTCCGGCGTGTGCATGGAGCATTGGCTCGCGCACATTTGCTGAAGGAGCCGGCGGCCATTTTGTCACTGGATGCCAGAATGGCTTCGATATGGTAGAGTGGCAATACCTATTCGCAGTCCTGGCTCGGATGGGCTTTGGTCCAAACTTTCTATCCTGGGTTAGACTCCTATACACGGACCCGGTTGCCCATGTGGCGGCCAATGGCCACGTCTCTCGAGCGATCCCTCTAGCACGAGGGACACGTCAGGGCTGTCCCTTATCCCCTCTACTATTTGCGCTGGTGTTAGAACCGCTCGCTACTGTTATTAGGTCCACGCCGCTGCTGAAGGGTATAACGTGGAGTGACGCCTGGGAAGATAGAGTATCTCTATATGCTGACGATATGCTGATTTACCTATCTGACCCTGAGACGAATGCCCCGGTATTGTTAGCACTTTGTGATAAGCATGGCTTGACCTCCGGGTATACAATCAATTGGACAAAGTCAGTCCTTTACGTACTGAAAGGCCCTGTACTGACCCTTCCTGAACAGTGCCCGTTGGTAGTGACCGATACCTCCTTTAAATATCTGGGCATACACGTCTCCGGTGACCCGGGCGTATTCTACGATCAGAATCTGGCACCCCCACTCCTTCGCCTGAAGGCGGATGTCCGTCACTGGACAGCCCTGCCTCTTACGCTGCTGGGGCGTGCCGCCTTATTTAAGATGATGGCACTCCCGCGCCTCTTATATGTTCTGGAAAACACCCCAGATGTGGTCTAGCCTTCTTACTTTCAAAAAGTGACTGCAGTTTTGACCAACCTACTGTGGGGAGACCAGCCACCGAGGATAGCACACGTTAAACTTAATCTCGGGTGGTACGATGGAGGAATAGCATTACCAAATATGCAACTTTATTATTGGGCATCCCAGCTCAAAGTGATTAATCAGTGGATCCACGCCCCACACGATGACCCGGCATATCTGGCGGATAGGACCCAACTGGGAACGCATAGTCTGTTGGCCCCGCTATATAATCCAAGTCTCCTTAAGGGACTACTCGGCCCAACCAAGCACACAGTTACATTGTGGTACAAGGCGCTCACGCGGTTACAATGGAAGGGGGTCATTACAAAGCTGACTTCACTTTGGGACACTAAAAAGTTAGGCTGCCTCAGATCCAGTAAGGGGTTTACCCAATGGGACAATATTGGAATTTCAACGGTGGGGGATCTCTGGACCTCTGCAGGGGTACTCCCTTTCTCGCAACTGCAACAACAATACGCACTAGGCCCCACTGAAACTTATACGTACATCCAGATAAGACACGCACTGATGGCAGTACTTGAACCAGGGTCCCCTGTCCCAGAATCCTCACCCTTAGAAGACCGGCTTCTCACAGACTTCATGCAAACACGTGCCACCTCACTTACATACCGCAAATTAATAAACAACCTCCCGAACCCCTTACAACGTTTGAGAGAGAAGTGGGAAACTGAATTGGGAGCTATGGACGAGACAGATTGGAATGCTGCAATGGCGTCGCCAAGGGAGGCGGGGGTCTCGGCCCGGTTTAGGCTCATACAGCTGAAAGTACTACATAGGGTGTACTACACTAGAACCGCTCTTTATAAAATGCACAGGGCTGAAACCCCATACTGTCTTAGGGGATGTGGGGAGGAAGGAACGCTATTGCATACATTGTGGGATTGCCCGGCCATAAGGAGTGACTGGCAACAAGTCATGCGGACCATATCCCAGACCCTTGACACTTCCCTAACACCAGAACCACGCATGTGCCTTCTGAATATTTGGGAAGGGACTGATTTGAATCTCAGGCAACAGCAATGGGTCACTATTGGGACAATGGTAGCCAAGCGCGACACGGCGCAGAGGTGGGGGGTGCCAGAGGTACCTACTTTAGCATTGTGGTGCAGAACGATGGACAAACTGATGTTAACTGAACGCACAGTGTATAAAATGAGAGCTAACCCCAAAAAATGGAACAAGGTGTGGGAGGCATGGAATAGGTAAAGGGGAGATATCTGTGAACCACTGCCAGAGGACGAGGACGACGGTTCGGAAGATGAGGAGGAGATGGAGGAATGAATCGGGAGGGACACACGGGGATGGATGAAGGGGCACTACTTATCTGATGGGGATTTCACTTTTGATCGGTGCTTGGAGAGGGAAAGGTATCTACCTGGGAAATTGGAATCAGCAATTTTCGCTGACATTGTCTTATACTTTGTGACTATATATCAAAGATGAGCCAACTAATTTTGTTCTGTTGACCTTTTACAAAAATAACATAAAAAAGTAAGATTTCATTTATTCACTCATTATATCCTTACTGCATTTCGCATCATGTCAAGTATTCGCTGCCGGACCGGAAGGTTGTCAGCTGAATAGCTGTGTAACAGTACGAGCCGTTGATTTATTATGTAACATTTACGAATGACAAGATGTACTGCTGATGTCTTGATGGCAATTTTCAATAAAAATCTTACACCAAAAAAAAACAAGAAAAAACAAAAAAACGTCTTGAGGTCAAGTTAGATCAGGAATTTAAAATGAAAGGTTAAGTCCTATCTACTATGAGCACCTGTTTCCGTCTACTACGTTTACTCAAGAAGGCATTACCATTTCCTCCACTCTCTGCCAGGAAAACCTTAGGGAAAGCTCTTGCTGTAAGCCGGCTGGACTACGGCAATGCACTATTGGCTTCTGCCAATGAGCCACTAGTATTAAAATTGCAAGTCGTTCAAAATATAGCTGCACGCAGAACAACCTCCACTCCCCTTTTAAAATCTTCACTGGTTACTACTAAAGAAAAGGATAACTTTCAAAGGTCTTGAGTATCTATGTCAGAAGCTCAAACGTTATTACCCTGCTAAGAATCTGCGTTCCAGTGAAAAGGAGCTACTGTCGGCCCGCGCATTTGTCGATCTAGATGCGATGGAAGGTGTTTTTCAAATTTGGCCCCCAACCTTTGGAACAAATGGCCATATTTTGTCAAAACCTGTCCAGACAAGTACACATTTAGGAAAGCACTAAAAACGGCACGGTTTTAGATCTGGTTTCTTCTTGCCTCACTGTACCAATGGTGTGCAGAGATACCCCGGTTAGGGTGATTCATGTGCGTTATTAAATTAAATCATTTATTCATCTGTGCATCTTCCAACTGATGTGCTGTATCTCATAGCTGACGTGCATCTACTGATGATGTGCATTTCCAAATTGATGCTGTGCCTCTCCAAACAGAGGCCGTTGACTACACACCGAGGGTTCCAAACCGATGGGTGTGCGTCTCCAAACAGAGGCTGTGCGCCTCCAAACCGAGGCCGTGTGTCTACAAACCAAGGCCAGGCGTCTCCAAAACAATAGCGTGCGTCTCCAGATTGATACTCTGTGTCTCCAGACTGATGCTTTGCGTCTGCAGACTGATGCTCTGCATCTCCGGACTGATGCTCTGCGTCTCCAGACTGATGCTCTGCGTCTCCAGACTGATGCTTTACGTCTGATGCTCTGCGTTTCCAGACTGATGCTCTGCGTCTGCAGACTGATGCTTTGCGTCTGATGCTCAGCGTTTCCAGACTGATGCTCCGCGTCTCCAAACAGAGGCTGTGCATATCCAAACCGAGGCCATGCATCTCCAACCCAAGGCTGTGCGTCTCCAAACAGAGGCTGTGCGTCTCCAAACCGAGGCAGCGCGTCTCCAAACCGAGGCAGCGCGTCTCCAAACCGAGGCAGCGCGTCTCCAAACCGAGGCCGTGCGTCTCCAAACTGAGGCTGTGCGTCTCCAAAACCGAGGCCGTGCGTCTCCAAACCGAGGCCGTGCGTCTCCAAACAGAGGCTGTGCATCTCCAAACAGAGGCTGTGCATCTCCAAACAGAGGCTGTGCGTGTCCAAACCGAGGCCCTGCGTCTCCAAACCGAGGACGTGCGTCTCCAAACCGAGGCCGTGCGTCTCCAAACAGAGGCTGTGCGTCTCCAAACAGAGGCTGTGCGTCTCCAAACAGAGGCCGTGCGTCTCCAAACTGAGGCAGTGCGTCTCCAAACTGAGGCCATGCATCTCCAAACTGAGGCCGTGCGTCTCCAAACTGAGGCCGTGCGTCTCCAAACAGAGGCCGTGCATCTCCAAACAGAGGCTGTGCATCTCCAAACAGAGGCCGTGCATCTCCAAACTGAGGCTGTGCATCTCCAAACCGTGGCCGTGCATCTCCAAACCGAGGCCGTGCATCTCCAAACCGAGGCCGTGCATCTCCAAACTGAGGCCGTGCTTCTCCAAACTGAAGCCATGCGTCTCCAAACTGAGGCCATGCGTCTCCAAACTGAGGCCGTGCGTCTCCAAACCGAGGCCGTGCCTCTCCAAACCAAGGCCAGGCATCTCCAAAACAATGGCGTGCGTCTCCAGACTGATGCTCTGCATCTCCAGATTGATGTTTTGCGTCTGCAGACTGATGCTCTGCGTTTCCAGACTGATGCTCTGCGTTTCCAGACTGATGCTCTGCGTCTCCTGATGCTCTGCGTCTCCAGACTGATGCTCTGCTTCTGCAGACTGATGCTCTGCGTCTGCAGACTGTTGCTCTGCGTCTGCAGACTGTTGCTCTGCGTCTGCAGAATGATGCTCTGCGTCTGCAGACTGATGCTCTGCGTCTCCAGATTGATGCTCTGCGTCTTCAGACTGATGCTCTGCGTCTTCAGACTGATGCTCTGCATACCCGGACTGATGCTCTGCGTCTCCGGACTGATGCTTTGCGTCTCCAGACTTATGCTCTGCGTCTCCAGACTCATGCTCTGCGTCTCCAGACTGATGCTCTGCGTCTCCAGACTGATGCTCTGCGTCTCCGGACTGATGCTCTTCGTCTCCAGACTGATGCTCTGCGTCTCCACACTGATGCTCTGCGTCTGCAGACTGATGCTCTGCGTCTCCAGTCTGATGCTCTGCATCTCCAGACTGATGCTCTGCGTCTCCAGACTGATGCTCTGCGTCTCCAGACTGATGCTCTGCGTCTGCAGACTGATGCTCTGCGTCTGCAGACTGATGCTCTGCGTCTGCAGACTGATACTAAGCGTGTCCAGACTGATGCTCTGCTTCTCCGGACTGATGCTGTGCATCTCCGGACTGATGCTCTGCGTCTCCGGACTGATGCTCTGCGTCTGCAGACTGATGCTCTGCGTCTGCAGACTGATACTCTGCGTAAATGTAAAATGTAAATGTAGTAGTACCTGTATAGTGCACGAATAACCCATGAGGCATCTCAGCGCTTGTACGCATACCGCTGTGGAACCCTTCCTGGCTTTTCCCTGTGAAGTGCCCACTCCCGGGCACCCCCAAGGTGAGGCCAGGCATCCTTAGCGTTGTTGGGGCCGTTGTGGAGATTAAGCAAGCTATTGCCCAGAGTTGCAGAGTGGGACCTGTGATTAGAATAGGCACCGAGTCAAGAATTATCAGGTCCGACGAAATTTTAGCCCAAGACCCGCCGAGGCGGGAATTGAACCCTGGTCCCGGGTTAGACCTCTGCGTCAGGGTCTGTCGCTCTAACCATTGAGCCACACTTCTCCACTGTCTGCAGACTGATGCTATCTGTCTCCAGACTGATGTTCTGCGTCTGCAGACTGATGCTCTGCATCTTCAGACTGATGCTCTGCGTCTCCAGACTGATGCTCTGTGTCTGCAGACTGATGCTCTGTGTCTGCAGACTGATGCTCTGTGTCTGCAGACTGATGCTCTGTGTCTGCAGACTGATGCTCTGTGTCTGCAGACTGATGCTCTGCGTCTCCAGACTGATGCTCTGCGTCTCCAGACTGATGTTAAGCGCCTCCAAACACACACAAAAAGTGGGAACAACCAAAGTAAACAATGTTTTGACATATTAGTCTTCAGAACCAACTTGTGTGAACTCTTAGTTTGAGAGACTACTTTTGGTGAAATATAGGAGACTTCCTTTATCATTCATCCATTCATTCTTATACCATTCTGTAACTTGGTCACAGCCTCTGCTGATACTGATAAACAAAAACAACACAGCACTTCAACCAATAAGGGCATGAGAGCCCCAGATACTTTCCTGGCTCCTCCGGAGAACCAGTAGTGTTCTGGGCACAGTGGAAAGGAGGCCTGTGGCCTATGTCCAAGCTGTGGGTGATGGCATGTTTACTGGTAAAAGAAAGTTGGCCGAGTTGAAACACTCTGTGTGATGAGAGGCGTCATGCCCAACATCAATTCCCCTATTTTAGTGGAAGAGGAAGAATTTGATGAGTTTGAAACGGCTATCTGTCAGCAGGATGCAAATTAGGGGAAAAGAGTACATCAAGCTGCAGCTACACATTCGTTTTTAGTAAGAGGCCAATTACTTAGAAAACTTGTAAACGGTTTTGTTTTTGCAGTTGGACCTTTCTTTTATATGAGTTATTTCATGAGGAGAAGACCAGGGTAAGGAAATTGATTAGATCCCAAAACATGTCATATGAAATTGCAAGAGAAGTTGCTCTTGACTGATAATTTGACAATAGAAAAGGCAGTTCAGATTGTGCACCATTTTGAGGCAAATTTGCAAGAAATGATACAGTTCCTGCAAAGCGATCGTAAGATTGCGAGTGTAAGACGCAGGCTCTCTAGATAGTGCATTATGTAGAGTCCACTGAGTCCCTGATTGGCATACAGAGGCAAACGTAGATAATACTGCTAAGCATTTGTTGTACTCACAGAGGCAATAAATGACACACACAAGAATATATCAGAGTCCAATTTATAAAAATAGCACTGATTTTTATGTAATTTTTTGGACTAAGAACTTCGTTCTACAGTAGGTACTTTTAAAGATCGCAATTTTCAAAGTTCGCAAAATGAATAACTTTTGTGCACAATTACGCACCATTGAAGTCAGCAGGTGAAATAGAAAAATGAATATAAAATCACAAAGTTGGATTTCAAGGTTTACCTCTGAGATTTAAGTAAGTGGCAAGGCCGGCCCAATGTTCCACCAGTGGATTCTCAGGAGTGTGGCGGATTCGGATGGAGCAGGGTGCTGAGGCCATTGGTAGCTGGTGTGCTACGAAGAAGGGGGCCACTTGAAAACAGACTGCACAAAGGGACTTAAAGGTAAGTACCAGGGGTCCCACTTGAAGGAGTACTTTGCAATGGCCTCAGGTCCACGGGAGCACAGCTGGATTGTCGTTACCGAGGGCGGGATGGGTGCAGAGCAGATAGGTCAGTCGGGCTGCACGTGTCAAGATTTCCTCGAGATCAGAGGCAGGCAGCTTGGAGAGGCGATTCCAGGGCAGGTGGGCCACTCACAAAGTGGGTCTCAGGGATCTTGACTCCATCGAC
The DNA here is from genome assembly GCF_964263255.1 of Lissotriton vulgaris. Lineage (NCBI taxonomy): Eukaryota > Metazoa > Chordata > Amphibia > Caudata > Salamandridae > Lissotriton > Lissotriton vulgaris. Next base: position 266,881,268 of record NC_141690.1, on the reverse strand, counting down.
AGGTGCTTGCTTCAGGGTCAGTTGAAGTCCGGATTGTACTCTTCATCGTGTATGCTGTAGGGGGTCTGGTACCCCTGGTATTGGTGCAGCAAAGCATCAGAAAATCCGGGGGTCTCCATTCTTCGTGGGGAAACAGATATGATGCTCCAGAGCTGATGCACCACTTTTGGTTCAGGTGCTGCATCTGAGCCGCCGGGGAGCAGCAAGTCAAAAAAACAGACTTCATGGTTCCTTGCCTGTGGACTGCAGGGGAGTAGCACCTCTACACCAAGGGAGCTCTATGGCAATTTGTAGAAAGCTGTGGGAGCTCTCGGATTCTTGGAGGCTCCACAGTTGCAGAACGAGATAACACAGGGGTAATTGTCGGGTCCTTAAGGCACCAAGGCTTCAGCAGATCTTCTTTCTCCTTTTCTTCTCTGTGTCCGTCAAATCTAAGTTCATGGTCCAGGGATGCCATCTAAATACTAAATGAGGGACTTTAAAGGAGGGAGACAGGCAGAAGCCAATGGGCTACATGCGTTTCAGGTGACTTCACCCTACAATTGACCACTTCCTGTGGGACGGGGCTCTACCGTGATCCTAATTGGTTAATGCCTCACAAACCAAGATGGAGGGAAATGAACAGTGGGCTCCTCATCACCTGCCCCTCCTTAGGGGTGGAGCTGGCTGAATGGAGACCAACCTCCTAATTCAACAAATTTTCCCTCCAGTTGTCTTGCCAAATATGGAGCAGCAAAGAGGGGTTGGCATCCTCCACTGTCTGGAGCGGCCTGAGTCGCATTTCAACAGTGGCATCGCCTTAGAAGCTTCCTGCCCTGACTCTGGTGCTACCCTGGGCAAGGCATTGAACTACGGTCACGCTCGCAGCACGTTATGAGCAAGGACAAACACGTTCAAATTCAGAAACTAAAATGGTGTGCATTCCTTTCATCTCATTGATTATTCCTGCCCTGGAAGGCCATCCTTGTCTGGAGGAGGTGTGTGCCCTGTCGACTCTTCAGTTTTTCTCTGCGCCAAGACATGTAGCTTGCAATGGCAGTTTGCGTGCTCTTGGTGAGCGGTCTCTGAGGTGGTACAATTGGTGCTCCAGTCCCAATGGATCCTCTTTAGTACCAATGCCTGATGTTCCATTTACTAGGACTTACAGGGGTTGCTGAAGTTGTGCCGATCGTGGTACAGGTTTGTGCAAAAGATCTGGCACTGGGAACCATGTTGGCAGGGACCCAGTGCACTTTCAATTAGAAATCACATCAGACACCACGCAAAAAGTGGGGGCTAATCATGTCAAAAGAGGCGCTTCCCTACAGCGAGTAATAAAAACAAGGGGTCAAAAGTAAGAATTCAAGTCGGCATTGCAATAAAAGAGAATTTTCCCATAGTAAATGAGAGGTGCCTGGAGCTCATGATACAGGGACTGATTTAGATCTTGACGGACGGGTTAATCCGTCACAATGGTGACGATATATGTCCACGGAAATATAAATCTGATCGGATATAATGGATTTATATTTCGGCAGACGGAATATCCGTCAAATTGTGAGAGAGTGACTCGTCCACCAAGATCTAAATCTGGCCCTTACGTTCTCGAGGAATGGACTGGATGACCCGTTGCTACAGGTGCATTTGTCTTTGAAATGGCCAGGTTTGTTTTTGTATACAAATTTCTTGCAATTTGGTATACCTTACAATTTACACTGAACAGGGTACAGACGTTTTGCGGATTCCATCCAGGGGAGTGTGCGAAAGGAGTAACTTAAAGCACACATGCCTCACACCGAGGACACCTCAAAACTCATCTGCCCATTTCATCCAGCCCTCTCCATCCCAATTCCTTTCCCATCGGATCCTGTACTTCGAGCATGTGGTCCTGACTGTGCTTCATGGTGGTCGAGCGTCCGGTGGCCCCAGGAGTTCAGCAAGCAGAGCTGCCCATGACTGGAAGCCATCTGCCAATTTATTGCCCCTTCGAGTCTTTCACATACGACTTTCCTCCGCTACTGCCCATTCTGCCATGTCCCTTAGCCAGTCCGCCACCCAAGGAAGGCTAGGGGAAAAAAAGACAGACAGCCACCCTGCACTTAACAAGTACCAGCCCCATCATCACAAATATTCTGCTATGGTTTTTTTTTTTTTTTTTACTGGGTTCATTTCCAGCAGACATTTTCTAACATCTCTAGGGATGGTCCACTCGGTGGCCATACTCAGTCGATCGCTTACCGCCTGCCAGTACACATCTGTCAAGACATCCCAAAGCATGGGCAAAAAGTCCGCCCCAACGCATGACAGCACGGGCAGGAGGACGCCCTCCCCGGGTATACTGCATGCAGGGCATTTGGAGTGAGGTACACACGGTGCACTACAATATACTGCATCAGTCAAAACCTCACACTGGTAGAGACCTTCTTCACCCCTTCGTGTACACCCTCCCATTCTTGATCCGTGAGAGGTTTGCCCAGTATCTCATGCCAGACACTCTGAAGCAGAAGGGTGCAGGTTGGAAGATCTTCCCACAGCGCCCTATAGACGTGGGAAATCAATCTCTAACCCCCCCCTTGACATATCAAGCAAAGTCAAAAGAGTCTGCGACTCTTGGGGTGCGTCCCGAAAAGTTGGCCAGATCCCTCGTTCTGTAGCTGCTATTTTGACATATTAGAGAAACGGTCCCTGGTTAAAGGCTGCCACAGCATCCATTAGGGTGACAAATCTACCATTGGGGTAAAGGTCTTGCAGAGTGTGGCATCCTCTGGCACGCCACCGGTCAACAGACATTGTCCGAACTATATGCGTGAATGGGCGGAGCATCCAAGTGCTTGGGGGCATGCCGTATCACCCACTGAGCTCCCCTCTCCCATACTCGACACACCTGCCCAACCATACAGAGAGCAGAGTCAGGGACTCCAGCTCCCAAAATCAGGAGCTCCGTCAGGGGGATTTCACCACATGTGCCCCTTGGTAGCCACTCCAGATCGCAGTGGTCTAACATCCCTCGCGGGGTGTCCAACTCGAGACCAGGATGGGGTCCCATATTCTCTCATTCTCAGGTAATGGGATTGACTAGATCCTAGAGGGATTCTTGGCTTAACACCTACACAGATGCTAGGTACATTTAGGTACATCTAGTTAGGGAGGCATCGTAGGAGTTCGCACTTATTATCTTGTGTTTTATGTACTTGTATATATTCATTCTTACTTCCCCAGTTGTCTCCCCATCAAACCATGCACTGCAGGCTGCAACTGGATTGCCAAGTACCAGAGCTCCAGGCCCGGGAGCCCTACCTGTGACCAGGTTGCTTAAGTGGGGCCAGGCCCACTCTCTTTCTCCCCGAAGACCAAAGCAGTTCCACTATCAACTTATCCAGTTCAGCAAAATACTTTCTGGGGATATCGAACATGGCTCCCTGAAAACCATGCAGGCAGCGGGGTACAATGATCATCTCCACTAGAGCCAGCTTGCCCTTCCAGGACAGTAGCTTAATCGCGAGATACCGCACATTAGCGGTCTCCCAGGATAGCCCTTTATCCAGAAGTTCCTGTGTGGTAGCTCAGCCAAGAGGGAACAGTCCAGAATTGGTTCGGGTCACTTGGAGTCCGAGATCTCCTCGAGTTCCAACAGGATGGCCATCTGATGTTTTTGTGATAGGATGGCCATCATGATGGGACCAAGTATTCTGGTTGCCTAAATAGACCAGAGCGTCATCTGCGTATAAGGAGACCACCTGTGTTGTTTCCCAACAGTGATGCCCCATCTCTTTAGGACCGATCGCAATCTACATGCCAGCGGTGCCAATGCAAAGAGCAGTGGTGAAAGTCGGCAGCTCTGCTTGGTCCCCCTGAACAGGGAGAAGCAGTGCGACACCGTCCGGCCCACCTGCACCGTTGCCACTGGAGCAGTATATATTAACTTCACCCAATGAACGAAAGAGACCCCAATCCCATCTTATGCATTGCCCGCCAGAGGAAACCCCAATCCAAGGAGTCGAAGGCTTGCGCAGTATCAAGCAGGCTAGGGCGCACCAGTCATCCATTTGAACTGGACGCGCATGACCAGAGCAAGGCCTCTCAAGTAGCACTGAGTGTTAGGGCACAGGATGAAGCAGCACTGATCCTTGTGTATTAATGGCGGTAAGTAATCCAGTAGCTGTGTCACCAGAAGTTTGAAGAGTATTTTTACATCGACATTCAGCATAGAGAGGGGGCGACAGGACGTAACGTCTTTAGTGTCCTTGTCCGCCTTGGGCAGCATTACTCTTAAGGCCCCCCTCATTGATTTAGGGAACCTACCTTGTTCCTATGCCTCATTATATGCCCACAAGCAGGCAGTCTGTGAAGGAAGATGCCCTCCTCTGATGCAGTTCAGATGGGAGGTCGCCCCCCCACACCTTTGCGGTCTTCAAAGCCCGAATCACTGCCATACTTTGCCCCCTAGTGATGAGCGCTTCTAACCGGCCCATCCTCAAACCAGACAGATGGGACAGCCCAGTGCCATGCATGTTTTCAGGGGGTGCAGCGTACACTCCCTTCGGGTGTGGCGCAGACTTCCATTATGCACCTCCTGTCCCCATGCGAATCGCATCCTGACCACGGGGTTCCTCTGAGTCTTGCGGAGAGAGGGTAGCCAGCATCCTGCTCGCCTTATCTCCCTCGCATGGAGTGTACAAACGTATCCAGCCTATCCCAGGCCTCCAGAAGTTCCCACTGACCGTCCTTCCACTCTGACAATCGTTGCGGCTGCATGACCAAACATTCCTGTAGTCCATTGCATCCAGTCTATTCTCCTGCACGCCCAGTGACCGCGTTAGCTGCGGCCTTACACCATAGATCACTTTTATACATTTCCCGCAGAGGGCCACCTTCCTTGCATCCCACTCGGTGGCTCTGGCAGCCGACCTTCCCCAAAGTAACGATCCAATACGTCCAAAACCATATATGCAAAACTGGGCATGGCAGTGCCTCCACCCTTCGCTTCCAAGGCGGGACCTGAGGGCCCTTCTACAAACACTCTAGATGGCTAGCATGGGGGAGTGATCCGAGAGGTGGCATGCCACATACGAGACAGCCGCCACATTTGGACCTATACTGCTTGATAACAAACACTAATCGAATGGACTGTGTGTTCCTGCGGATGGGGTGTAACATGAACAGACAGGGTCTGCCTCCATATGTCGTGCAGTCCTAGTCCTCCCATGCATCTTCCAGAGAGCAACCATTATGGCTGGTTTAGTGTTGAGTTTGGGGGGAGACCGGTCCATAAAACCATCGAATATGCAATTAAAATCCCCCTTACCACCACAACTGGGCCTAGATACTCTCTGGCTGCCCCATCACATTCCCATAGAAATATGCGTCGTACACAATTGGAGCCTAAACGTTTACCAGACCTATGTCCCGGGCATTTAGTGTGCCAGACACTGTCACATACTGCCTGTCAGCATCCACCTTCATTCACCCCTTTAACCAAGAACAGGGATTCCGGGAGCCACCCAGATCAATGCCTCCCTCTTGGTAAAGCTAGATTAGGAGGCTGCATAAATCTGTCCCTGGCATCTTCGTCTCAACTGTCCAATGCAGTCACCCCATGTATGTGCCTCTTGTAGGAAGGCCATGGAGACCCAATAGAGCTTCAGATAAGAGGGTACCCTATGCCACTTAGGGGGCTGGCTCCGTCTATGGACATTCCACGTTAGAAACTTCCACTCCTGTTCCATCTGGGGCAGTGTATCACATGCAACTTCCCACCCTTCCTCACACTCCCCCCACAGCCATTCGAAACTTGCACATGGTTTCACCGGTCCCTGTATCCTAGAGCCCCCCCATGTCCTTAGATCGCCAAAACCTGTGGAATCTGACAAATTCGATGTACATAGACAGCATTCATTTCACCTCTTCTCCCACTCCTCTCCTTGTGAGCACCATGGATACTGCAAATTATTGACCGTATCACCCTGCCAGTAAGAACCCGTACCCCTGTGTATATGCACGGCCATTCTAGGCACCTTGGCCCTTTTTACCCATTAGACTCCCCAGCTTCCCTCCTGCGCGTATCTTGCACCCCCTCTCTCATGTATAGGCCATGAAACCCGCTCCCTTTGCGCGACCCTGATGTGAAAGGTAACCCTCCTGCTTGACCCAGGCCTTCTCCATTCCCCTCTCAAAGAAGTATCCTTCGCCTCAGCTGACATAGCCCCCCAAATGTATCTGACTGCCCCTGTTCCCCCATGTACAGGTCGTAAGATCTCTCTCTCTCTCCCTCTCTGCGCGGCTCTGGTCCTGCACGCACCCCGTCCCCCCCCTCCTTCTCCTCACATGAACAAGTCGTAAACCCTCTTCTTCCGCAAAGCCCTGTCCTTGAGAGTCACGGCCGCGCCTGACCAGCACCTCCTTCCCTTCCATGAATGCCCCTCTGTTGACGAGCCTTCCCTCCACGCTCGATTGTCCACGCAGACATGAATACCACTCCTTTGATGACCCCTTCCCCCGAGTCCGGCTGACCACACATGTCCGAGGCCATCGCCTAAGCCAGGAGATACCATTTACTGCCCTTATTGTATGCCTAGCCACCCCACCCCCTGGGCCATGATCAGGCGCACACATCCTACGACACACTCAGCTGCATGATTGCCCTCCCCTCTTATCAGCAGGTCAAGGGTCCCCATTGTGAATGTATGTGGAATAGGATCATCACGAGGATTATAGGAATGTTTCCCTTTTGCGACACATTGACCTGATTGTATCATCAAATGTTCTGCAAATGTATAAAAACCGGAGTCTCACGCTCACTTGTCAGAGCACCTCCCGAAAGACACTGTGTTTCGTGTCCGAAATGACATGCTCTCCTCATGAGAATTAAACTCTGTTCTTGATTCCTGCTTCCAGCGCCCGTCTTTTTATTTTTGGTAACTATTCAGAATGGGAACTAAGAGGCGGTTTGCGCCAGCTACCTGGGCATCGTTAGAATTATGGGCTCACTTTCCACAATTGGCGTCCCAACGCGGGGTCCATCAGTGACATGGGGTTCGGTAAGAGAGATCCAGACGAAAAAGTGAACGTCTAAAATGATCGGGGTATGCCTGCCTTGAGAGGGCCCTAGCCCGGCTGCCGATCGACAGAACTTCACCAATTCTGAACGGACCTCTCTTGAGTGACCTATTGTCCTGACTGGAATCCCACAGGAATGCTACATGGAGTAAGAGAACGATCGGGCGCTGGAGGAAGGAGTCGAAGAACTGTCCGTATGGTCCGGTCCGGGTAAGATTAAGTAGGGTGTTTTTACGCCTGATTGGTAGGGTGGCTCTGTCCACCTGATTGATTGATTGTTTGTATTGAAAACCAGTATTTGTATACTGGCATTATTGGTATTGGTTCATTTAGCTTTGAGGGCTACTTGACATATTGGTTCTCTTGTGAGAACGAGACATTCTCTGTTTGCAAACAGCGGCGAATAGGAACGTCGTCCCTCTTTGCAGATAGAGAAGGGTAGGTAATGCAGACTTTTGTCCCCGGTGTGATCCGTCGTGCCTACTTTTCTCCCCACTGAATTGTTTGAAGTCGATTAATAATCGATTGTTGCTCTTTGAGATCTTCCCTGTCCACAAACAGAGATGAATAGGAATATTCTGTTCCCTTTATGGATAGCGAAGGGCAGGTAATGCAGACATTTGTCCCCGTTGTAATCCGTCATGCCTGTTTTTCTCCCCACTGATTGGTTGGTTGCCTGGACATTGTTGTTCCAGGAATTGTTTCGTTTGAGGTATTTTCTATTTGCAAACAACGTAAAATAGAAACACTCTGTCTAGTCTTTGCAAGTAGAAAAGGGTAGGTTATGCCCCTTTGTGAATTCGTCAGTCCTACCCACTCCCCACTGGTTGGTTATTGTGGGGTAGCTCGCATGGTCCGCCCAGGAGACTACTCTTATGGAGGACATATGCTCTCTACTCATGGGCCATTTAATAGAAATAGACCGACTGGTCCGTCCAGGAGGCTACCCTAGTAAGTGGAAGTACATCGCTCGGTCTGTCCAGGATGATACCCTAATGAAGGAATATATGTTCCCCTTTTGATCGATAATCTCGTTCCACCCCGGACCATTTATTGGAGGGGACTCGTCTGGTCCGTCCAGATGTACCCCCCTAGTGAAAAGGACACATAAAAATATGAAGTGATCACCGTTCCCTACTAACAGAAAGCTTTGGCTCGAAACACGCTAAGGAAGAGAAAGAAAAATAAAAAGAAATCAGGCTAAGTCAGTAACCCCCTGATGAGCTTTTGACTTCACCAAAAATAAGAAACATTAGAAGTAGTTCGTGATAAGAAATATAAAATGGCGAAAAAGACTCGATATCAGAACATAGCCACGAGGTAGCTAGGCTTCACTGCCTGTTCCTGTTCCCAACATGTCTGCCTCATTGCCCGCCCCGCCCAAATAACGGTCACATGAAATAGAAACAACTCAATAAGTACCTACCCCCATTCCGGAAGCTCCCGAAGTGCAACAGGCCCGCGGTTACGCCCATCCGGAAGGCGAGGCCTGGAGGCACGAGGGACTCGCCTGCCCACGGTCAGAAAGAGACGATGTTGGGCAGGCGGGCCAAAAGGGATGACAAGGACCTCTCCGTCTTCTCCCTTCTGCCGCCCTGCAGGCCGCGGGGAGAGAGGGGGCTGTCTTGCCTCGGCCGCCGACCACCCCTCTCTCTCACCCGATCCGGCTCCTGTTGAGGGCCGGAGCCAAGGCGAAACGACAGCGAATCAAGTAGTCCCGCCACATTTCAAATTCGCCGCATGCCATCATCTGCTGGTCCAGAGCCGAAGCCAAGGCAAGAACGGCGGCAGATCAGCTAGTCCCGCCACATGCCAAATTCACCGCCTGCCTTCATAGGTATAGGCGGTCCAGCCACATTCCACGCTCCCTGGAGAGTTGAAGGTAGTCCCGCCACATGTCGCCGAGGGAAGGGGGGGGGCTGTCTTGCCTCAGCCGCCGACCACCCCCCCCCATCATCAATGGCTGGCATGGCCGATGTCGAAAACTATGGAGCCGGGGAACGGCGCAGGGTCGCTGGAAGGGGGAGGTGCCGCGAACGACCCTCCCCCACCTCCCTCCAGGTGGAGGCTTCCAGCGACACCCCAACGCTCTTCGCTTAAGGGTCAACATCAAAAAGAGGTCCTCTGCCCAGGACGGGCACACGCTCCATATCGCCTCTCCTCGACCTTGAAGATTCTATAAGAGCCGGGGGGCCCCCGACCCCCTGCATGGGTGCCCCCATCCCCTTTGCTGGGAACCACGACAGCGGTGCTGCTCCTGCCGGCACCAGACTCGGATCGGAAATGGCTAAGATACCGCCACGGCACAAGCTTGTTCAGTTCCGGAGGAACACCAGAATGACCCGGTAGGAAAATTGTTGCCGCCCTTCCCACTCTTTGACTCATGGTTCATATTGTTAGACTGTTAACCACACTGCACGAGACTTTCTGAACTGCCAATGGAAAAGTTCTGGGCCAACCTTGCGAGACTAGAGACACTCTGACTATGCTAGAACTCGCCTGACCCCACCCAAAATGGCGCCGACGCAAAATGTGACGTTTTTAATGAACTTTGTTGCACCCTGATCGCGCAAGCTTTTTGCACCGAGATATATATAACGTTTGGATAATGAAAGTAAATATGAAGGATATTGAGTATGTGCTTGAACAATGAATTGACTTAAGGGTGGGTACTGTTTATGAGTTGGGAAATGAATTGGTATAAATGAATGATCATTGGACGACGTATTTATGAACGTATTTAAGATGAATTACTGACATGCATCATGCTTGCTCTGTAGGAGAGTTTAATATGATTTTATTGCACTGCCGCACTTTATACAATGAACTGCCACTAGCTTCGTTCTTCCCATGCACAGTTCCAATCTGCTCCGTGGCTAGCCCACCGGGTTGTAGGCCTGTATTTATGTGTCAACCCTCTTTTATTAAAGGTATTTTGGAAACGAAAGCATCATTGTAGCGGATTGCATTAATGAGTTTTGAATGAATTACTACTATGAGCAACGAGAAAGTATGATGAAGGCTAAAGGTTAAAAAGGACCCGATATTTAGCAGCCACACTATGTGTGACAGGCAGCCGGAAAGGTGCTTTAGAAGCCCTGAAACGACACCACAGAAATGCCACCTGGCCGACACCCTTGTACCCGATCAAAAGAGGTTACGACCAAGTAGCTCATGTCGCACAGATCGTCAACGATTATCTGTCTGACCTCTCTGGTCCATCTGGGCTTAAACGCCGAGATGGTAAAGAAAGGCGGTACGTGAAGATGAGTCGAGTATGTGGTAAGTAAAAACATTTTCGGGCTACTACATGCTGATGTACTTTGAATGCTGCCACCCCCACCCCTTCTTTTCCCTCCCTTCTGCAGGTCACGTCGGAACGTCGACTGAAGTATGGAAGAGCGACGGTCAGACCACCGACGAAAAAGGAAAAGAGGGAATATGTGTGAAGTCGTTATAACGATAGGTTCTTAAAAGAAAAGACGTAGACTTAACATGACTGTTCTTCCTTAGGACATAGCGACTGAGAGGATGGACTGACATAGAAACTGGACAGGTACTGAATGACGAACAAAATTTTGACTAGAAAGGACGTGTTAAATAATGTGACCGGACGTTTAAATAGGTAGGGAAAGGACAAGGAAAATCGTACGTATAAGGGTTGCCACGGCATCATCCGCCTAGGAAGTTAGAAATGTCGCTGATGTTCAAAATGCACAACCCCTTTTCTCACACTCTTACAGATATAGCCAAGCTGTCCGACTGTTTTCCCGATCAATACTTGCCGTTGCCTCAGCCTGGAGAACTTCCCACCACAGGAGGGAACAGAAAAATGGTTTAAGATCCAACCATGGGTAACTAGCATGACCAGGTTAATTTCCGATCAGCCAACGGAGGTGTGAGTATTGGTAATTGGGAACGCTCACAGGCGTGACAAACGAGAAGAAAAAGGGGGGAAAGGCAGAAAGAGCTAAGCACGTAGATAAATAGGATAGTAACGATATGTAGAAAAATATAAAACAGATCTTGTAGACTAACAATTGTTTCCTGTCTCGTCGTAGATGTTTTGTATATGCGTAATATATGTGCCGTCTTCCCTGTCTGAGTCTGTGTGTATGTAACGTACGAATTTGTGTCTCCCCTCTGTCTGCATCTATAGGTCACCTGACCTTTGCCGTTCTGTGTTGTGAGCGCACTAAATGACCTATTTTCGTACACGTCTCTCTCTCTCCGCTCCTTTTTGTCTCTTTCTCTATCTCTCTCTCTGTCTCTCCTTACATGTCATACGTGTACCGAATGGCTCGTTTAGATTGCGGACGACTCTCACTCTCTATGAGAGTCTACCTATTTGTTCCTCGCTCATTTGGTAAAATTGTGCCCCACCGGCACCACTCCGATTTGATACATATTTGAACACGAAGGTGTTCAGCGAAATTGACCGAAACTAAAATGACTGCATCTTGCCATGTTACTGCCTCTCCTTTCTACAAAATGAATGAACTTGAATTGGCTATGAAGGAAAGGACAGGTAAGACGACTAAAGTCCCCCAAAATCAGGCCATTTCTAGGGGAACTGTATGTCAATGGCATCCTATGTCTGTTCTCCAGGGACGAACGCCAACATCTAGATTGACACCCAATACCCAGATTGCCCCACCCCTTTGCACCCAAGCGCAAGCGCCTGAAGCATCCCCGCCCCACTTTTTGATAGAACCGCTTCCGTTGTCCCCGGTATAAACATAATGACCATGGGTAGCTGCTGACCCTTGAGGATATCTTGTTTTGCCCGACACTCGACGACAGCATCCCCGCCCTGTCTGAAAACGTTAGCCAAGTCCTGAAGGGAAATGCTCTGTAATATTGAATGCAATGTAACGCACAGTTGATGGAAAAGTCATTTATCCTCGCATAAGTTATAAATAGGACAATGAATATACCTGCCATAAACTCAGTAAGAATGCTGACACATGCACTGCTTGGTAATAGACCTCTGACTGTGACCAATGACCATAAGGACTCAAATGCGAAAAATTGAGGGAGGAATTCACATGCGTAGATATCTTTTTCTGCCATTTCTCTAAAACACTGTCTTGTACTCATTCAAAGATGCTCGATCACCGAAGGAGATGGGTCGGATGTGACGTACAGCCTGGCTACAGATCTTGGGACACGTGTGACCTCGACCGAAGGTGGAGCTGCAGAGCAACAAGATACGGACGAGACAGCACTTTCGACGTGGAAAATGAAAAATGACGGGCTGCCCTGAAGCCCTCCGTCTGCTAACCCACGTGTGCCTGGAGTCTCCGTCCCCCTTCTTTGGGCCCAATTGATGGGCCTGCCTGCTTGTTATCCTTTGCTCCCTTGGTCCCTTTTGTGTGTCCCAGGAACTCTGACCCAACCCCGCTCACTCTTTCTCCCGTTGACTGTTTGAACAACATTCACCCACCTTCCCACGTGACTTTTTGCCAAAGGAAAGAACTGCATTCATATGGGAATAGGGTGTTGCCATAGAACTATAGGTGCCGAGCATAAGGCGCCACCAAACGGACTGTTTAGGGAACAGGACTGTGGTCTAACAGCAGAGGACTGACCGCACCCTGCAACGCGTGAGGATGGAACCGAGCTGGACCCGTAGCTCCATCGCCGGTGCTCAACAGCGCCACCGAAGGTACCCGGATTAGAGCCTACCAGTGATGGCTCGCTGATAAAAAGACACTGTGACGAAGAAATACTGTGCATTGAACTGAATTCCGCTCTCAACTGCCTGGTCAAAACTGTTCATTGGTCACATTTTTAAGTCAGAAAGCCTTGTGCTATGTAATGCGTTTAACTGTTAGGAACACACCGAAAATGTAATTTCGTATGTACTGCATTCTTCCCATCACCTTAACTGTCTATGATTGTACGCCACATGTTAGTATCGACAAAGTGCTAATTCGTCATCGATGCTTGCCTACCCGTAATGTCATCAGCTGTAAAAATGATTGCTGCTATGTAAAAAGGGGCGACTGTGGAATCTGACAAATTCGATGTACATAGACAGCATTCATTTCACCTCTTCTCCCACTCCTCTCCTTGTGAGCACCATGGATACTGCAAATTATTGACCGTATCACCCTGCCAGTAAGAACCCGTACCCCTGTGTATATGCACGGCCATTCTAGGCACCTTGGCCCTTTTTACCCATTAGACTCCCCAGCTTCCCTCCTGCGCGTATCTTGCACCCCCTCTCTCATGTATAGGCCATGAAACCCGCTCCCTTTGCGCGACCCTGATGTGAAAGGTAACCCTCCTGCTTGACCCAGGCCTTCTCCATTCCCCTCTCAAAGAAGTATCCTTCGCCTCAGCTGACATAGCCCCCCAAATGTATCTGACTGCCCCTGTTCCCCCATGTACAGGTCGTAAGATCTCTCTCTCTCTCCCTCTCTGCGCGGCTCTGGTCCTGCACGCACCCCGTCCCCCCCCTCCTTCTCCTCACATGAACAAGTCGTAAACCCTCTTCTTCCGCAAAGCCCTGTCCTTGAGAGTCACGGCCGCGCCTGACCAGCACCTCCTTCCCTTCCATGAATGCCCCTCTGTTGACGAGCCTTCCCTCCACGCTCGATTGTCCACGCAGACATGAATACCACTCCTTTGATGACCCCTTCCCCCGAGTCCGGCTGACCACACATGTCCGAGGCCATCGCCTAAGCCAGGAGATACCATTTACTGCCCTTATTGTATGCCTAGCCACCCCACCCCCTGGGCCATGATCAGGCGCACACATCCTACGACACACTCAGCTGCATGATTGCCCTCCCCTCTTATCAGCAGGTCAAGGGTCCCCATTGTGAATGTATGTGGAATAGGATCATCACGAGGATTATAGGAATGTTTCCCTTTTGCGACACATTGACCTGATTGTATCATCAAATGTTCTGCAAATGTATAAAAACCGGAGTCTCACGCTCACTTGTCAGAGCACCTCCCGAAAGACACTGTGTTTCGTGTCCGAAATGACATGCTCTCCTCATGAGAATTAAACTCTGTTCTTGATTCCTGCTTCCAGCGCCCGTCTTTTTATTTTTGGTAACTATTCAGAATGGGAACTAAGAGGCGGTTTGCGCCAGCTACCTGGGCATCGTTAGAATTATGGGCTCACTTTCCACAAACCAACATCAACTTGGACCCCTGAAAGCACCCCCCACCTCCCATAGGCAGTGAGCCCCAAGTACAGTCCCTTTCTTCAAGTCCAACGCATTGCACCCACTGCCCCAATTGTCCCAGGCAGGCCGTTGCCACAAACGCCCCCTTGCATCTTGCAGAGGACTGTAGCCCTTCTTGTCTACCCCCTCCCCGCCACCCCCCGCACAGGCAAAAATCATTAAATCCTTTGGATTCAAAATACTGTCATATGTAGACAACACTCTGCTTGTCATCTCCTTTGATAACAACGTGGGAGAGGTGTGGCGCAGCGGCCAGGGTGCCTGACTCGGACTACTGCGTTCACGGTTCGATCCCCGGCGTTGGCGGCAGGTCAGCCCAACACCATGTGACTCTGGGCAATAGCTCGCTTAATCTTCCCGACGGCCCCCAGCGCCGGGACACCTCTCGGGATGTAGCTGTGCGCTTTACAAATACTGGTATTTCATTTCATAAAGTTAAAGACAGCTTTTCCAAAGGCATGAAAGCAATCGCAGAATGAACGTCAAACTGCTCACAGTTAAACACTGACAAAACTGAGCTCATGAAGGCCCAACAACTCTGGTCTAGTGAATGGTGGCCTCCAGAATTAGGTACAGCTCCCACTCCTGGCTGGTAGTGAAGAATCATGGGGTTAAAATGGATCCATCCCTATCCATGAAAGAACAGGCTGGATCCATTGGTGGTACCGGCTTGAATACCATGTGCCTGCAGAGGAAAGCATTCCCCTTCCTTCCTCTCTCCAAATTGGGAAACTCTAGTCCAGGCAATGCTCATTAGCAGACTGGATTATGGAAATGCTCTACTTGCTTCAATAAACGAGACCCAAATGTCCAAACTGCAAATAGTCCAAAACACGGCAGCACAGATCTTTTGTTATCTTCCCTTATGGCTCTGCAACAGCACCTCTTCTGAGAGCCTTCGATTGGCTGCCAATCTGGAAAATATCAAGCTGTACCGTAGACCCAAGTCCTACAACCTTTTTGTAAAAATCAATATAAAACCTTTAGGGAGTTTGTGACCCTTGCGAGTATAATTTGGGAACACTAAAACTTTCCCGCCTTCATATTGTAGACACCCATGCACTCCGACATGCTGAAATTAAAAACACGGGCCATGATGGCACATGGGGGTGCCCCCCGTCTGGGCATAGGCACTACCCTCCTTGGATCATGTCATGGTCTATTGCCCCATCAGAGGAAGGTTGTAATTCAATTGCCCAATTCTTCTCTGATAAAGTCTCCAATATTTATTAAACTTTCCCGAAGGCAGTCAGAGGTGATCCATGCCTCGAAGTTTGGTTTAAACCATCCAATACTAAGGAAGGACTCTCTAGCTTTAGTACCTTAACCACAGCAAAGCTGCGTGCTCTGTTGCCCAAGTTGAAAACAGGCTCACCAGGCAACCCCGGCTTATTATAGAACGAGGGATAGAGGCTATTCTACCCGGACTGCGCATAATTCCTTTGTGCTAGGTCAGGTACCCTCGAGGTGGAAACAAGCTACTGTTGTACCACTCCTGAAAAAACCCGCACTGGACCCTGCAAAGCTGAAAGACTTTAGGCCCATCTCCCTGCTCCCGCTTTTTTCCAAAGTGGTGAGAATCACATAAATAAACAGCTGATGAGGCGGAGGATCTACTGCATGAAACCAAACTGCGTTACTGCCCGCAGTACAGCACAGCATCAGCGCTTCTGTTAGCCTCCGAGTCTCTTTGACATACTGTTGACTGGGGCAAAACTGCTGCACTGATCATGCTGGACTTGAGTGCAGCTTTGGACACGGTATCCCAAGGCCTTCTGCTTGAACTGCAGTGGAAATACAGTGTCTGTGACACCGGTCTGTGATGGCTATTTTCTTTCAGACAGAACAGCACCTTTGAGGTGGTTCAACAACCTATTTCATCTGAAGTTTTTTCACTGTGGCAGGGGGTGCCACAGGGCTCTAGGGTATTTACTCTTTACATGCGCTCCCTATCATATGTCATCGAACATTAGGGCTTTAACATCATGTTGTATGCTGATGACACACAGTTTATCACCTTGTTTCAGGATAAGGCAACCTCTGTGGCTCAGCTTGGATCTTGCCTGGTTAAGCTAGCAGAGTGGATGGATTACAGCTGCCTCAAACTTAATCCCAGAAAAACTGAGGTTCTCATCCTAGGAAAGCAAGCATCTATCTGGTCCACTGCTTGATGGCCAGGCGTACTTGGACCAGTAACGGTGCTGAAAGTGAAGAACCTCAGCATTTGGTTTGACACAAATCTATATTTTGACAGCCAGATCTCCAGCCGAGCTGGAAAATGTTTTGGAATTCTAAAAACATTAAACAAGATCATTGGCCTTCTCCCTGAAGCCACCAGAAAATCAGTAGTCTAGGAACTGGTCATGTCCAGACTGGACTGTTGTAATGAGCCTCACAAGGTAGACAGAGCTCCAGAGGGAGGAAAATGCGGCAGCATGTCTGCTGCTCAATCTCTCGAGCCATTTCCCTACAGGACCAGCCCTCGCCAAACTTAATTGGCTCACTTTGAGCAAGGGTGTCCTTTAAAGCTATGTGCTTTGGCCATAAAAAGTTTAACGGAAATGGACCTTGAAAGCTAAGGGCCTCGCTCACCGTGGTTCCCACTGTGAAAAAAGCATGTATGGGAGGGTGCTAGTTCGCTTTCTGGCTTCCAAAATTTGGAACACCATGCCTCAGAGACAGGAATGCTCAGAACCAGCCTTTTTGAAGAAACTTAAAACCTGGCTTTTTAGGCAAATGTGAGTGCCCGATGAGCGTGTCATACTAGAGAATGAATTCCTAGCGTCGGGACACTTTGGATGGAGTAACCAGGCACTCTATGAATTACCTAATATTATTATTATTATTAGTAATGCCCAATGGGCTCGTTCAATGGTGAAGAACTTTGAGAGCTTCCTTGGTTTCAAAGAGTTCATGATCCAGTCTTCCAAGAAGAGATCAGCCGATTGCCAGTCAGCTCATTCTGGGAACCCCACAAATATTAAGTTGTTCCTGCGGGGCGTCCTTCTGAATCTTCAATCCACTCCTCCACACAAGCCAAGAGGGACTGGAGTGCAGCCACTGTTCCATTCAGGGCCGACACATCACGCTCCACTGCAGCTCCTTTACAGTCCCTTCCATGTCTGTGACCCTTTCTGAGATTTTCTGAAAGCCAGCTCGTAGCAAGTTCACTTCAATGGCCACAGTGTCAACCTTAACAAGGATGGCCTCTCAAAATACCTTTGTCTGCCAGGAGATCCATCATAGTTGGGGCCACCACTGCCTCCATTGGTAACTTTTGGGACTGCTACCCGCAGTGCCACCAGCCTGCACAGGGAGGGTGTAGTTATCAACCTTATTTGACTGCCCAGTCTTGAGGGCCTGTCCCTATCCATTCCCGCAGGTGGCTAAGTTGACAACAAGATCTCACCACTATGTAGACACAGCATCAGCACCTTCAGCAGCAGGCACACTACACTATAGGCTCTCTCGGGCCAGAGATCAGGCTCTCTGTAACCAGTTTCCGCCTTTAGTTCCTTGATGCCAAACAGAGAATCCACAACTGCCCAAAGGCACAATCATCGCTGCTACCATACCCCTCAGCACCGGGCCAGTCTCAACCAGACACAGTGACACCATCAGCCCCAAATGGAAAATAATGTCCGTCACAGCTGGGGCCCACAGCGCACCTCGGTGGGGGGGGGGGGGGGGGGGGGGAGGAGGAGGGGAAGGCAGTCGTGACCAGTGAGGAGCACTTACTCCCCCCTCCCCCCTCCCGCCCTAAGTCTTCTTGTCTGCTTTCAAGAAGGGCAACAGTTTCCAGGAGTCCAAAATGGCCCTACGCACCACTTGCATATCTACTAGGCGGAGGACACCCGTGCTCCCAGTGTCTACCAGTCTCCTTTCCATACAGGAGAGATTAGGCGCCCATAGGAGGTATGGCCCCGTCGCTGCCCCTTACTTGCTGCACATTCACGGGCCCACTCCAGAGTCATTGCATTTCCTGCCCGGTGCCAGGGTGGCTCAGCACTGGTCTCGTCGAGTGGCAAAGCCAGATCTCAGCCCCTGATCTGCTGATTCTCTGCAGGGCTGCCGTGTACAGGTTGCGGCACAGCTCGCCAGGCAGCAACTGCACTGGCAATCGTTCGATATGGGCATGCAGCCTAGTCAGATCACACCCCCACAGCTTCCAAATCCGAGCCGCAGGTCCATTGGTTAGGCCACAACTGTGCCTAGGGGCCAAGCACATCGCTCTGCACAGCTCGTCCATGGCCTGCTGTTAGGCTGCGGCACTTGCCTCATCGGTGCAGCCCTACTGGCTCCCTTCCGGATCTGGTGAACAGCTAGGCCCAACCTGACCCCCAGCTCTCCACTATCTTATCACAGCCGCAGCCACTGGGCCTCGATCAAAGCCCGTACTCCTCGGGGTCAGTTGACAAAACAATTCTGCCTAACAGCATACACCCCCCACAAATCAGGGGGCTGCTTGCTGCTCACTGTTTGGGTGGGGAGGGGGTTATTTTAGTCCTTGTGGGCCCAGAATTTTGGCAATGCTGGCGGGTGCCATCTCGGAGTGCGTCTAGTCGGCTATCTTGCATGGCCATGTACCTTAAAATGGTTAGTTTTTCAGGAAGGGTAACAACAAAGGACATTGTGCTTTAATGAATAATGGGAAATCGGGAACAGTGCTAAAAAATATACAGGACAGGTTTGAATCCTGGCAGGTCAGGATGGGAATGTTTCTGAAAAGTTCAATCTACAGATCTGTGAAGTAAGAGAATCATACTGAAGCAATATGATAGGGGTCTCAGAAGATGCCAACGATGGCTCATGAAGGTCATCCTGGTACAAGTATCATGAAAAGATGAAGAATAGATTTTTTTATAGCTTTGTGTACTGAAGCATAATGCTAGGGGGAAAGAGGTGCCAAGTATTGATTATTCAGCTACATGACACATTTTAATTGGTGAGAACAAACTACATTTTTTAAAAGGTTATGATAACAAACCAATAGATATTCTAGGACATTCCTAAATTAATCTAGAATCGAAGAAAGAAAGGATTTAGAATAAAGTGTTTGTTGTTGGCTAGATTTCTAGTCTGCCAGGTTGCAGCCAGTACTGGCTTTGGGAAGAGAGGGTTTAATGATGGATTGGACCCCACTCATCCCGCTCAAGTAACAGGATATGAAATTGTGTGGATGGGGCACTTGCCATAACAGCACACAATTAGCCCAGATGCATTGTGGTAAATGCAGTGCATGATAACACTCACTTCAGTTGAAAGTCTTTAGTATATATCATTGTTGGGGCAGCCAGTAATGTGCATATCTAGACACATGTTTAAAGATGCTTGCCCTTCTTCAGTAGAGAGTAACAAGTGTACTATGGGGGTGCTGCAATGCTGCTCACAGTCTTTTTTTTTTTTTGTAAATATATTTTTATTGCAGGAATTAGATATAGTTGCACAGTGGTCCATGATAAGGCAATCGGTGATGATAGCACCAACGGTGAAGCAACAATGATACACGGCCATTTAGCCCACAACCCGGATAGCGGGCGGCAATTTATGCTGAAACGATACATGTGGGTCCAGCGGCCTGCTAACTATGACCATTTATGAATTTAAAGATTCACTCCTGCTTTTCTAAAAGAAAAAAGAAAAACTCCCACCCCCCCCTCCCAACTAAACAAAACACTCCCAGAGGTTTAATGTCCAGTCATCTAGTACAATAATCAAATAGCACACCAGGAGGCTTATGACGCTCCCTCCTCCCTCTGTCCCCTTCCCCCCTCCCACCCCCGCCATCGGTGTCGTGGTGGATGTGCAAAGAGCGTGTGGTAGGAGACATTACGCATCCCGACGGGCATACCGTGCCTCAATTGCACTACGGCTGCCCATCAGCATCACTGTCGGTGTCACTGGATGTGTTATGATCGCGCAGGGCCTGCACCAATGACTCCCACGCCTGTGCGGATTCTAGCGCCTTCTCATTCTGCTGCCTCCTCGCTAGCTGATACCGCAGGGTGCTCTCTCCCTCCGCCCATTTAAGAAATTCATTGCGCCATTTAGTGCCCGTTGGACCAGCCCGTGCCTTCCAATGTCGGGTTATTTCTCGTTTCGCCAGGAGTAGCCCCATATCAATAAATTTACTGGTAACTTTGTTTTTGGGGGTATGAGGAAACCAGTGCAAGATCCCCACCGCTATGTCAAATTGTAGGGACCGCTCTGTAACCCTGTTAAGGGTATCCCCTATCAACGTCCAATATGAGGACAAAGCAGAGCAGGACCATAGCATGTGCTTTAGGTCAGCTCCAATCGTCCGGCATCTTGGGCAAGCCGCCGTGCCAGAGGCGAAGTATTTTTGTATCTTCTCCAGGGTCAGGTAGGCGCGGTGCAATATGTAAAAGTGGACCAATTGGAACCGAGCGTTACGCGTGCTCTTCCAGGCCCGGCGCATCAGGCTGCTCACAGTCTTATCTGGTTCCTGTGCATCTCCCAGAATGCAGCTGCACCTTAGAGCTTGTCAGCTCAACAACTAGGAAAAACAACCACAAAAGGGGGGGCACACTGCTTGGCATGCCAACAAGGAAGGGCGGGGGGCAATGCACACTGTTTGGCATGCCAACAAGGAAGGAGGGGCAATGCACACTGTTTGGCATGCCAACAAGGAAGGGGGGGGATGCACACTGTTTGGCATGCCAACAAGGAAGGGGGGGGGGGGAATGCACACTGTTTTGTATGCCAACACAATTTGCGTTGATGGTAAAAGCAGTGCATGATGACACTCACTTCAGTTGAAAGTCTTCAGTATTCACCACTGTTGGTGCAGCCGGTGCTGTGTAGCTCTAGACTCGCGTCTCAGGATATTTCTGAGTCTTCGGAAGGGAGTAACAACTTCCATTTGGAGGTGCAGACAGAGTTCTTCTTCCACTCGTTTGTGATAGGATGGGAGTATGTTGTTATGGTGGCTTTAGGAAAGGCATGAAGTGGGTCAATCTTCATCTTCTGCCTAGCACTGCTGACGATGATGAAGTGTGAGGCAATCTTTTCAACCCTTGATCGTCAGCAGCAGACAAGTTCATTGCAGCGCACGAGGCAAACAAATTGTGGACATTGCTCATTCCAATGGGGGCGCTTTTTGTTCCAAACGAATGCTCTTGGGTTTAGCATTGGCATCACAGGCTTCCAGCATGCGCTGCTCAAAGATGTACCTACATTTGTTTAATACCAAGACGATACTGAGGCTGGTTGGACTACGATAAAGCACTGTCTATATTAGAAATATGTGGTTTGACTACCACTAAAGAATAATGTCTATTTGGAATGGAGTGTGTGGGTTATTTGGGGCATTGCATAAGCAAGAATGATAGAGCTAAAACAAATGTTAGCTACAAATATGAATATTCACTAGGACAAGGATAAAGTCACATTCTTTTTGGAGTTGGTGGAATATTATTCACAAATACACCAAGCGTACGAGGCCTCATGCTGAAAAAAAAAGAAAAAAAATTGTTTGGTGCAGCGAATTAAAAAAATATTAATACATCAAGAAAAGCCCTGCGGATGCTCCTGCTAGAACAACTTTTGAGACAAAATCGAATCCTGCAATTGTAAAAAGTGCCAATCCTGTGAGGCTGGGGCTGTTCTCATTCGTCAAAGTGATGGTAAGTTGTAGATAATGGCTTTTGTGTCACATCAATTGAGAAAGTAGAAAGAAAACATTTGCCAATCATAAAAGAAGCATTACCATGCTGGAGGGGACAGAATTATGTTCTGCAGCATGTCCAGGTAACCCCATTTCTAATACACACAGAGCATCACTTACCTTTACTTACCATTGGTTGGCTCCCACGTCTCTCGTTTCCTTTCTTCCTGTTGGTCAGTGCCGCCCCCTGCCTCCAGCTTGGCTTCACGTCTCTGTGTTCGAGGTGAAGCATGGGCCAAGTACTGCTTCCGGTGGCCCGTGTCCTTCCACTGGCTGCACAATTGTAACATACTATATATATATATATATTTTTACTTTCCAGCAGACGCATTCTGTTTGTTGCTTACCCATCCCAACCACCACCTCATATGTGTCGCTGCATACCCTTTCCCCGCTTACCCGTTCCCCGTTCGCTACTGGTCTATCTCTCCCGCCACCTCGCTCCCGTCACTGCATGCCCCTTCCCCACCCTGTCGCTAGTCATAGCTTGTTTTATATAGCACTAAGTCGACTAGAAGGACTTTGCACACTTTACATGAGTTCTAGTTACATTACACAAGGACATAGTAATTTTACAGGCACAAGGAGATAAAGTGACTTGCTCAGAATCCGAGGATGTTGAGCAGGTCGCAGAACTCAAACCTGGCTCCCCAGCCAATCAGCTGCTCTGGCAATAATACCACAGCCTCTCCATGCTCTGTGTTCCAGCTTGGTACACTTTGACATACCGATGACTGTAACAGGTATCTGTTCAAGAATATAAACTGTATATTAAGTTTAGGAAAAATAACATTTTAACTTGCTTTTAAGTGCACAGCTTTAGGTTGGAAAAAAACGCTATAACGCGTTCTGGCACATCATATTGCTTTTTTAAAAGAAAACTTCACCCTAAGTAGCACAGCAGCTTGCACCGCTGTGAAATATTTTTTTGTTTTAAACATTGACAAAGCCAATAGATCTAGCATAGATGAAACCTATTGGCTTTGCCAAAGCTTGTTTAGACTGCATGAGGGTACGGTTAACACAAACATTTTTAAGGCCAGTTCTCAAGTATGAAAGTTTAGATCGAAGACCAGCTGCTGAGTTTTTAATGGATAGGAGGTATTTAGATGGGACTTGTGCATAGAGAGCTTTGTATTATCTGCTGATTTTTTAAAGAAATTGTAATTAATTTCATTGGCTTTTAATAAACACATTTAATTTTTTGCTGTTTGAAAGACTATGCTCTAAATAAAAACGTTTAGACTGGGTGTCATCATATTAGGCTTGTGCAGACGGATGCATGCATACTTTCTCCAGAATAACATTTTAGTGGAAAGATGGAAGAGGGACCACACTTGGCTTTGCGTGTGGGAGGGGTAAGAATAAGGTGGAATAAATGTTGAGGGTCTATGACATGATGGCAAGTAAAACTAACGAGTGATCACTATTTGGAGAAGTGAGCGGTAAGAAGGCGGTTACCGACAAACGTTTTGGATGGAGAAAGGGAATGTTGAAAAATGAGTGTCTGGCACTGATTGTGGTGCAAATGATCACTTCCTACATTCCCTCTTGCAACCTCAGATCGAACTCGCAAGGGCCAAGGCTCCCAAAATTCATAAAGCACGAATGGGTGCTCGCTCATTTAGCTATCTTGCAGCAAAATTATAGATCACCCTGCCCCTAATGCTGCGATCCGAAGCAGAGGAGCACACCGTTTGCGAACAATGGAAAACCTGGTTATTTGCGTCTTAATCCCAGCTGCAATGTCTTTACTCTCAGTCCGTATCCCTCTTATCTCGCTCCTTCTCACTATGAGGCTACGATCCTGGCATGGGAACACACTGTTGGTTTAACCAGGTGCTTTATAAATGGCATTTCATTTCAAAGAATGTTTTACAGTCTGATTACATCAGAAAGAGGTAGTGTAAAATACTTGTAAAAGTTTTTTGTGATTAATTGTCTAATGCTCCAATAGTACATAGACTGATTCTGGAAAGTAAGCAAGGTGGCTTTGATGCCAGACTGCGGGAGTGAGGAAGGTACAAAGCGCAGGTGAAGTTCTGTGGAGAAAAACATTCAGTTTGAGAGGAGTTGCAGGTCCAGGCAGCCCCCTGCTTGGATGAAAGATTGTCTTGAAGGCTGAGTGTAGTCTTCTTTCTCCATGCCTTGACCTGCTTCTTCTGTGGGTTGTCCCATCCTGGGTTTATTTTATGGGTACACCAATGTTTGGGTTTTGCGACTTCGTATTTGTACATTCTGCTGCAAAAAGTTACGTTTGACATGCTTTTTTGTTCTTAGAATCTATATAAAATGTTGTTTGCAGGTAAGTGTTTCAAATTACTAGGATTTGTGATCATCTGGACCGGAATGTTGTAGTTGAGGTTCTCAATCAATCAATCAGTACTTTTAGAGCACAACTTATCACCCCGGAGGGTATCCAGCCGCTGTGCTGCTCGTCTCAGTCGAAGAGCCAGGTCTTGAGCTCCTTCTTGAAGTGGTTCAGGGAGGGGACGGTGAGGAGGAGGGCATCCAGGCTGTGGCGGCGAGGTGAGAGAAGGGGGCGCTCTCCTGTGGAGGTTAAAACTTTGTATTTTCCATCCCTGGTAGTTACCAGCAGTTCCCTTTCTCTTGTAAGATGTACTTGAAGGTGCTGTCAGTAAATATCTCCTCAATAATCCTGCATCTGGTGAAAGCTTGATTTAGAAAGTTAATCTGTGACACAATATACTATTAAAAATATGTATTTTTTCAGAAAGTTAATTCGTTTTGAAATCGTTTTTAAAGACAAGAGGTTTAAAACACAGATGGGACGTCAAAACAGAGATACGCCAGCCGATGATTTCTCTCTCCACTGGCTCCCGATCCCCTAGCGGATACAGTTTAAGGCCCTTGTGCTGGCTTTTAAAGCCTTACATGGTTATGGAGCCCATTACCTGAGGAAAAGAGTTCAATTCTATCATCCACAACGCTCTCTTCGTTCCGCCTCATTGCACTAGTCGCTACTCCCGAATTAGAGGACACTCCTTCCGGCTGCGAGTGGCTAACAATGGAATGATCTGCTGCTTGCTCTGAGACTTCAGGATCTGCTTCCCTTCAGAGTAGCCCTAAAAACATGGCTGTTTCAGCAACAACTATGCACTTCACGTTCCACACATTATCCCTTCCTGTCTAGCTCAGCCACACTCACCCAGTGCCGGGACATTCAGTAGAGTAGCTGTGTGCTTTATAAAAACCCTGTTAACCTAAAATAACATAACAATGTGGAAGCATTGTGCTTTAAAATGGTGCCACGTTTATAGGTCGAGCTAAGATGGCAGCCTCACTTCATGGGTAACGTTGTGTATGAATACAGATGGTCTTGTAGCCCGAGTAGGCTAGAGGAGTCCATGTAGGCCAGACCGCCTGTGTCCTTTGTGGAGATATGCTCTCAGTAAGTCGAGTACTAAAGGCGGACATTGCTTGAGACTCAATTACAGTGGCAAATAAAACCAACTTTTTAATTTTACCAGTAACCCTTTGAATGGCGACCAAACACCTCACATTCATCATTTCTCCTCAGCGTCTTATTGTAATTCCAAACAAGATTTCCAGGTAAGGATGTAAACAGCTGTATTTATAACAAGTACCTGATAAAATTCAAAATACCAATTACATACATTACAAACATAAACCATTTGATTGTACATAGCATTTTTGCATCAAAATACAAAAAGGCAATGTTACTTTTAGCCGTGCAAACAAACAGAATTCAACTAAACAAAGGCAAACATTTTCATTGCACTTACAAATATACGCTTCACTGTAGGTCCGAGCAGCGCCATGGACTGGAAGGTGGGATCCCCGGAGAGCTGCAGTCAGGCATGTCTCTGGGGTCCCCTTGCTGTGAGTAGGCATGTGTGCACTGGGCTTGTGTGTGCTAATGACTCTGTAGCAAATGGCTTTATCAGCTGCTGGTGTCACCAAACTGCGAAACATGTCTCCAGCGCTTAGCAGCATGCGCGTCTTACATATACCAGAGCAGATCTAGTTTAACAGTAAGATCTCAGTTCATATGGCGTCATCTTAGCACATTACTGCTTGAGGTCCTTGTCACTTGACGGAGGCACGGGGGAGTAACCTAAAAACTAGTAGGACCTCTGGCTCCAAAAGTGCTTTATTCGTTAGCTCACTGCACCTCTCAGCAAAGAGCTGCTGTACCTCAAAGAAAAACTCTTTAATTGAATTTGTAAAAAGGCCTGCTCGAAAAAAGCATTTTAGTGCATCCCTAATGTAAAAGCATGTAGTATGAAAAGCAGAAAGTACCAGTTGGGTAAGCTACTGAGCAACGCTCCTAAAAATACAATACTTTACATTACACATATGCCCCGCTCACGCCAGCCTCTTGTGGGTCGCAAGGGATCACTCTAAATCAGGCAGGTTGAAGTCAGTCAAATAGCAGGTATCCTTTTATGGTCTACCTATATAAGATATTGTCCTTCAGCAAATTCAAAGACACTACTTTTTGAGGGCTATATGAGTCATTTGGGGAGCTCTTCCTCAACTCTACACTGAGCTCCCTTCGGGGAGTGTTCGCAGGCTTCACGGTCATTTAAAGGAGGCTACAAGCAGAGCCCGGATGCAAGAGTCCCCCTAAATCTAATTCACCTTGTAGTAAGTTACCCATTCATTGAGATACTACTGTATGTGACATAAAAAAACAATTTGGGCCAATGAGCCCACATAACAATCACAAACCTTGCAACCAGGACGACTACACTTCCGGCAAGCTAGCGACTCGCTACACATTTATCGGCACAACGAAGATCAACGGAAATAGAATTTAAGCAAAGTGCAAGTACATCATTGGCATCTGAAGCTTCCTTAGACAATGTTTAACATCCAGAGCACCCTGTGATACAAGTAATCACTACAAAGTTAAAATGGAGTCCAATTCCCATTCGATCCATGGCCCGGTTAGAAAAAGCCGCTGCCTTTTTCCTGCTGTGAAATGTATGTAATGTAAAACAAACAAAAAACTAAACTGGAAGGAAATATACAACATGAAACCATCTTTTAAACATACTTGCATCATTACTATTTGCACAGACTTCGTGTAAGGGCGGCGGAACAAGGTGTTCCAATGTTTCCTCATTACTTATAATGGGCGGAAGAAATTCTCTTCCTAGCTTGCCATGGAATTCATTTGTCAAATACAGTTTTGTGAACACACAATATAAGAGCATGTATATCCACCATATACAATGGCCATATGGGAATCATGAAAGCTTCCAAAGGAAGATTAGAATTGATCATTTCTGGGGGTAGCCTGAACGCTGCAGTAAGGCGTCCATCTTTAATGTGTCCAACGCCCACTCAGATCCATCGAAGAAATGATGCAACCCTTGTGCTCTATTCAACAGAGGACTCCACCTAGATATGACATTTAAACCATGGACGTCTGCCCGAGACAGACATGTCTTTTGCTCTGGTCTGCAAGCACGAGACGAGGCATCATGGATTCTTGACTTACGCCAAGTGCCCTGATGACTGCACCCTTCCTGCATGCAGGGGCTACAACCATCAGTTTGACTCTCTGCCCACACTCACCTCCTGCTCACTTCTAGTGTTCTTGCTACTTGGTTCTACACGAGGATATAAATCTCTGACACAGCACTCGTGTGGGTGTCAGCTGAATGCTTTGGACGAGGGGACCTTGTTAGCCGGATGAAACATTTAGGGGCCAAATATCGACATAGTAATGTTGAAAATGGAGGTGCTCATTCATGACAGTATTGAAGCGTACTTACAAGAGCCAAATGGTCTCATGTCAGCAAAAGTAAAAAGAAGTCATACTCCAGGCAACACATCTGTCTCCAGGTCAGAGAATAGACTGCATGGCCTCACGACTAAAGACATCCACCGTAAACTGACTCTGCTCAGAAGTCCGCTTTATAGACCATAAGGGCAATCAATATAACAGTCACCATCCACAGACTCTCTAATGCATGCTGGCAACCACCTACGTTTTAGGCCCAAACGTTCTCCCCTGGCTCCTAACCACATCACACTCCCATACCTGCTCCCTAACGAGAATAATTATATGAATGGACTTGCTGAGAGCAGAGGCTACACCAATGTCCCTCTGATTACCATCCAGCTTGCAGCAACAAGCTAAAAGATGGGGTCACATCCACAGACGGCGGACCTTACCCTTCGTCCTGGAAATCCCGTAAGCCCACGTCTGCTCTGCAAAACTGGTGTAATATCCAGGTGCATCTTAATTGCGTTGACTCCAGGTCATCCCTCATGCATGGACCTGCTCTCTACATGTACAGCCTTACATACATGGAGTCGATACTACATCCAAACTCAGTCATGGAACCTCTAGGCGCCCAGGTTACCTTAATGAAGCCTTGATGACACACTGGCTCACAGTCTTAATCTTGACTATCATACAGCCCAATCGAAGAGTAGAGGCTCCCGCCACAGACTCTGCACGTTGCTCTTGTTCCCAGACATACTCTAAGGTCGCCTAAAAGTGCTAGCTACAACCACAGCAAAATAAAGGAGCAAGGCGTAGCAGTCCAGACCGCGACTGCCCTTCCTACACCACTGCGGATGTGTTTGCCTGTGTCATAAGGTGCGCTAGGGAGAAGATCCCATTACTGCTGCATTCTAATAAGATCTAGGTAGAAAGCGTATGCTTGACATAGCCCATTATCCCATGCCTGTTAAACAGAAGAACTGAGTTTCCTCCTGCTTTCACTTTTCAACTTAAATATCCACTTTAAAAAAATGCTTTTTGGGCACTTAGAAAATTTGTGTAGTGCTCTTGAAGGATTTGCGCATCTCACATCTGAGACAACAAAGCACAAATTAAAATTAAAAAAGGAAACAAACTTAGAAACATTTGTCTTGAAAGAAAGATAGGTGCCAGTCTGTGACAACCACAGTTATCAATGTAGTGTGTTGGTGTTTGCAGGAGTGCATCACTTCAGGAAATGAGCTGACTGTCTGCAAAAGGCGAGGTTCTGCCTGCTCCCTTTCCAAAATACAAAGGCCACTTATCCAGCATTGGTCTCTGGTTTCCAGATCACAAGTCATTTCAAGTCTTGGATTCTCAGAGTTAGTCCAAACTTGTGCAATCAATTTCTTTTGGAATCAATAACTTAAGAGCTTTTCTGATCTTGCTCCAGTTGTCTTTGCGCTGAGTTGCTGTGGTTCACTGTACCATTAGTAGGCGATACCTTGTGGCTTCAACAACGTACCATGAGGCAAAAGAAATTTGTTCCACGAAACCTCGAGTGCGGTTCTACAGTCACGCAAGGACTACTGTGTTAGGAACAGAAAGACTGCTTCAAGGCCACTGGATAGCCCATTTGGGCCTCCTCCTGGACGCTGGACGCTTCCAGCCTTTCGTACAGATCAGATCTTGTTTCAGTAAGAACTCAAGATTGGGTCACTGCAGAGAGCACATTTCCCTCTCTTCTTCCTCAACAGTCCCACCAGAGGCACCCAATTCTGCAGCTTCGCCAAGGCCGTCTTCCTCCACCTGGTCACCAGCAGCAGACAGCTTCTCCCGTAAGGCCATCAACAGGTCTCTGCTCTCACTCGCTGGCAGGTTACTTAGGTAGTACTGTGGGGCAAATTCAACAAGCCTGCGGAGGAAAAGCAAAAGAGAGCACTGACATATCAAATTCTGCACATAAACATAACATACAGTTAAGGACATAGGTTATTTATATATTTATTTGTTCACTGCTCTTGCCGACTTCTTTCTGTGTGAAGCCCAACAAGAGATGGTTATTGAAATTAAAAAACGTTACAGCAAACTGCTGAAATAACGGGATCAAGCATGGCACAGTCAATATTTCTGGTGTTGGCTAGCTAGGAAGCTGGCTCAGTATTACCAAAAAAAGGCATAGTGTGCTGAGTTCAGCGAGTCCCCAACAGTAGGCAGAGGTTAAAGTAGATAATATCTTACTCTCAATTTAGTGGTAGCTGGGCTGAGAAGTCAGGCTTATAAGAGTAGTGTGACTGCATTTGGTGTACATACTCATACAAGGCAGGAACACACACTCAATGACTGACTCCAGACCAATGGTTTGTAGAAGAATATTACTTTTGTTACTTTTATTTCTTGGAACCAAGTTGAACTCAGTTACAAGTAAGTACTTTTGTGCAATGATTTCAACTTACTAGCAACGAGTTTGTATACATTAAACAATACTTTGCATGTGCAAGAAATGCTTTTCAATACAGGAAGTAAGTGGTTCTCAAGTTCAAGTCTCAGGGTTTTGGGTCAACACTGGACCAGGGTCTGACCAAGGTAGGTACTGTATCGCCATTCTTGCCGCCAAGACCGAATACTTCTCGGGGAGGATTCTTGCAGCTGAGAATCAGCCAAAAGAAATCTTTGCCACAGTTCAAGAGTTGGCATCTTCTGATAGGACATCTTCTAAGACCTCTCCGTCTCAATCTTTTTGCATCCTACTCAATGATTTTTTCATCGAGAAAGTCGCATTAATTAAGGCCAACATACCCCTCCTTCCCCTACCTTCCGTGACTTTCTGCTGCCACTTAATAAGTCCAGCTTGACTCACATACCCCCATTGACCAAAGAAATTTTTCTCTCTCTGTTTGCCCGGGTCAAGTCTGGTTCTCCCGTTGACCCCTGTCCGGCCCACGTGTTACGTACGGCCTTCTCAAACTGCTACATGCCCCCCCTTACTCTCCTTAACGACTCACTCAGGCGGGGCATTGTCCCCGCCACTTATAAAGCAGCTACTATCATACCTATTTTAAAAAAGCCTGGAGCCGACCCCTCTTCCCCTCTAAACTATCGCCCCATTTCCCTCCTTCCTTTCTTGGGCAAGGTCCTTGAGTCCTATGTCACCAAGGAACTCAGTTCCTTTGTCGAAGATAGTGTTTACCTTGCACCATGTCAGGCGGGCTTCCGATCTCGACATTCCACAGAGAAAGTTGTCGTCTCAGTTATAGACGAACTAAGAGAGGGGCTGGATTCCAATGCCCCTCAGGCCCTCATCCTTTTGGATCTGTCCGCCGCTTTTGACACGGTTGATCATTCCATCCTTCTTTCCCGTGTCAGGGCGGCGGGCATAGGGGGCCTGATGCTGGTTTGGCTCAGCTCTTTCTTGAGCGAGCGCACTCAAGCTGTCCGCCTGGCTGATTTCACTGCTTCCACACGCAAGGTCCAGTGTGGTGTCCCCCAGGGATCCTCCCTTTCCCCTTTATTATTTAATCTGTACATTCTCCCCCTCATTTCTGCAATTCAGGAGATGGAGGTCACGGTGTACAATTACGCCGATGACCTCCAGCTCATCTTTAATCTTTCTCACTCCCCTACTTCTGACCACAATTTTCAATCCATAATGTTGTTTATCAGGGACTGGATGAATACCAACCATCTAAAACTAAACCCGGATAAGACCGAGTTGGTTCTTACCGGGGGCAGTCGCAGTCCCTGGTCTCCTTCCTTTTGGCCATCCTCCTTAGGTTCCCCACCTTTGCCGTCACTCTCTGCCAAAACACTGAGGATCACGGTTGATCAACACCTCACTCTTCACACCCAGATAAGTTCGGTAGTTTCTTCCTGCTTCTTTGCCCTTCGTACTGTTTGCAAAATGTCTCGTTTTTTTCCCCCCCCGGCACTAAAACTGATTCTAATGGCGATGGTTTTATCGAGGTTGGATTATGGGAACATCGAGTACAACGGTGTCCCCGCCAACGCCCTTCGACGCCTCCAGTTGGTGCAAAATCAGGCGGCTCGCCTGATTTTTGGGTTGCCCAAATTCTCCCACATCACCTCCACACTTAAATCTCTCCACTGGTTACCCATTAAAGGCCGGTCTCTTTTCAAATTGGGCTGTACAATATTCCAGGCTTTAGCCGGCTCTGCTCCTGCGTTTATTTCCTCTGCCCTTACTGTCTATCGTCCCAGCAGAGAGTTACGCTCCTCCACCAAGCTTCTCCTCTCGGTACCCCGCTTTAAGAAAAGCAGGTCAGGAGGCTTGAAATTTTCTGTACTTGCCCCCTCTTTTTGGAATGCACTCCCCATTTCTGTTAGATCTGCCCCATCCTACATCGAGTTCCGAAAGATCCTCAAAACTCATCTCTTTCACCAAGCCTTCCCATCCTAAATCCTAGGTCCCTTCCCGGAAATCTCAGTGCGCTTTATAAAAAATTTTTACATTCAAATTCAAATTCACCAGCAGCACTGTGGCGGCCGGGTGCAGAGGTCACTGGGTCCAATGTTATCCTATGGAGGCTGAGGGCACCTCAAAGAGGCGCTGGTTACAGGTAAGTACCTGCGGTTCAGGGACACAGGTCCTGGGAGTTAAGATCAGCACTGAAAGGGGGCACCAAAGAGCACTGATACTGCACCCAAGCGGCAGCCAGGTGCAGAGTGCAAAGAATGTCAGGGACCCCGTTGAACTCAATGGAGATCCTTGGTTGGGGAAAAGGGCTGCAGGCTCAGTTCCGGAGGTTGGCTGCAGGAATCCCACCACCGGAGAGGTAAGTTGGATAGTGGTGGGATGCTAGGACACTGTAGGTTGGGCACACCGAGGCTGGGGGGCTGAAGGTGCAGGGGGGTCTTTCGATGTCTGTTTTTCTCACCAGATCCGGTTGGGGGGACCCTTCAGGTTGAGGCTGCAGGCGTAGAGTAGTCAGGAAAGGTCATCAAATGCAGGATCTCAGGTCAGGATCACCAGGGAGATTTTACAGGGTCAGTGGGCTATCTTGACTTGGGCGTTGGGTGCAGAGTGGTGGAAGTGTCACAGATCCACCTCCGGATGTTTGGAGTTGGTTTCTTTGCTGGACAAATCCGGTGTCCACGGGACACCTGCGTCCTTGATGAAGACCACAAAGGTCCTGACTGCAGGCCAGGCTGATTTCTTGCAGCAGGGTCACTGGAGGAGGAGGAGGAGGAGACAGGCCGGTAGGGAGGTGCCAAGTCAGATGTATACTTCTCCATTGCTGCTAATCACTTCAGTCCTTCTCCTTCGGGTGTTGAATCTGAGGAACAAGGTTCATGGGTGCCCTTAAATACTAAATTTAAGGGCGTTACCTAGATCGGGGGCAGTAGCCAATGGCTACTGTCCCCTATGGTGATTATACCCTTTGGGTGTTCCCTCCATTTGAAGAGGATGGCACATCCCTGTTCCTAATGGGCCTAATTCTCCAATTCAAGATGGATAATTTTTAAGAGAGTGGTTCAACTCAGCTACTGGCGACCCCAGGGGTGTGCCAGGCTGAGATGGACACTCCTACTCTGCTTACCAATTTTCCAGCCTGTCCAGACACCAAAAGTGGGGCGAGGACGGGGGCGGGCATCACCACTAGTTGGAGCTGCCCAAATCAGCACATCACAAGGTGAGAGCCTTTGAGGCTCCCCACCAAGTGCTGCTGTTCCTGCTAGGGGGAGGTGTGACGCACCTCCACCCAGAGCAGGCTTCTTTTCTGACTTCCGAGAGCACAAAAGCTCTCACAACAGGAAATCAGAAACCGGTCTGGCGGGGGCTGGCTGGTAGGGACCAGTGAGCCAATACACTAGGAGCTGGTCGTTTTTCAGGGGGGCATCTCTAAGATGCCCTCTGAGTGCATTTTATGATAAATCCAACACTGGCATCAATGTGAGTTTATTAAGCTGAGAAGTTTGATACCAAACACCTCAGTCTCTTCAGTAAACCCATCATGGAGCGGTGGACTCCGTGTTGACAAACTCCAAAGCCCATGTATTCAAAATAGCTTCACTGCACTTACAATGTCTGTGAATGGTATAGACACTGTATAGGCATTTTGCTCTGCAGCTTTGCATTTACGTGTGGTATAGTGCACCCTGCCTTAGGGCTGCTAGGCCTGTCAGAAGGGAGACTTACCTATGCCACAGGTAGAGCTCTGTAGGCAAGACACCCAGGAAGGTTTCCATGTCGACTAAGTGTAGTTAAACCACAACACATAGCCTGCAATGCTAGTGTGTATGTTTGGTGTGGGGCCCTTTACGGTGGAGCCCTAAGGAACCCTCTCTGGTCACAAGGCCCTTGGTACCACTGGTATCTTTAACAAGGGACTTATATGTGAGGCCAGAGGAAACAATGGTACTGTTTAGGGAAAGAACACAGGTGCTGGGGCCTGGTTAGCAAGATACCAGCACAAACTCAGTCGAAGCAGTCCACTGCATCAGAAATCTGTCAAAAAAGTATGTGGGGGGATTCTGCAACAGAAACAGACTTTCCTACCCCAGCCCTTTGGCTTTGGCAAGGTGTGTTTTGTTTTCCAAGGGTTTTGAAAAACGTTCTTGTTAGGGAATCTGCGAGGCCATCCTAAATCACACAAAAAACATTGCCTGTAAGCAAAAAGCACATATTGGAACAGTATACTTTGTGCATGGGTGTGCTCTATGTGGAAGGGCAAGGTGTCACTTACACTGAAGATAGCCAATGGCTGCTAAGGGCCGACATACTGCCCCAAGGTGCATGCTGCAGCTGACGGCATTGAAATGTGAATGACACAACAGCAGACCAATGGATGAAGAGGGCTGGCTGAAAGGCTTTAGAACTGTATTATAGATCGAACTTTAGTAAAATCAAAAGGTCTTTGCTCAAGCTACACCTAAAAGTACAGCAAGCCTTTTTTGTTCTATAATATTAGTAGGTTTGTAATTAACTCGTTTTCAGAACGGTACACTGTATTTGGAAATGGAAATGTTACTGCAACAGTAGAGGTGTTGGTTCAGGCTCTGGTAGCATTATTTACTCTGCATTAGTTCGCCATCTAGCGTTTAGACTTGGAATAGCATCTCAAACTTCTTTTTGGCTTGGAAAAAACATGCACATTGTGTATGTATCTGCAATATACCCTTAGAAGCCGCTGCTATTTCTATTGTTTCCCAGTAGCCTTACAGCAGACGGGCTATAAGAACAGTCCACCCACAGAGTAGAATGTTATAAATTAAAAAGGGAAAGCATGAAGACAAACATTGGAATGTTCCCCTCCAAGGTAATTTGCCACCATTTCGAAGCTGTTCTTTTAATATCGCATTCCTGTGCACTAGCGCGCTGCAGTAGCGCATTTGCGCGTAATTATCTGTTTTACCGAATCGTTTTAAAATATTTTATTTGCGTCATATTTTGGGCTATAATTTCGGGGAGGACCACTCACCTGCACCGTAATAGTCATTTTTCACCGCTGTTTGGCGGGTCCTGGGTGATGACTCTGGGTGGGTGACATCTTGGGGGAGGAAGAGTCGTGTTTGGCCGCCATTTCGGGGGGGGGGGGGGGGGGGGGGTAGTGGCCCTTCTATATTGTATGCGCCTGAGGGGTGAAAGATTTTTTGCTGAAAGCCTGGGAGGGGCCGAGGTCTTGGGCGTCAAGCTCGGGATACGGATGGATTGTTGGATTATTTTGCTGGTCTGCCGACCCCCCTGGGCGTTGCCAGCCTTCCCGGATCTATTCCTGGAATTGGTCCAGGATGTTCGATCTCGATACAACAACATAATCATTATGGGTGACTTAAATTTCCACTGGGATAAGTCCCCACAAGAAGGCCAAGCCAATCAGATAGATGAGGCGCTTAGGTCCTTTGGGTTAGTTCAGAGGGTAATGGGCCCTACACACGAGAAGGGCCATACCCTGGATCTCGTTTGGATCACAACCCCAGAACATGGCCGGGATTATGGCCCAGTAGAGGCGCAACGTTGCGCATGGTCAGACCATTATCTGGTGAAAGGTACGATATCGGTTGACGAACAGAGGGGGAAGCCCGGAGCAGGATGGATGGTCGTGAGGAAATGGAAACACATAGACAGGGACGATATGGTAGCTCATCTCCTAGCTCGTCCGCATATTAACAAGATGGAACAGAATCCAGAAATCATTTGTAAAGATCTAACAGACAAATTAAATAGGGTAGTGGATCTCGTGGCACAAACTCGACGGATGAAGCTGGTAGATAGAGGAGCGGGAGCTCCGTGGTATAATGAATCCCTTAGGGGGAAAAAAGAGGGCGCTACGTAAATCTGAGAGAGCATGGCGGAAGGGCTATAGCCTCAACGCACGGAGTATGTACTTGCAGGAGCTCGCTTCCTATAAACATGCTATCTTGATAAGGAAAGCTGAGTTCTATGAGAATTAGTTGTAGGTAGGTGGCTGGGTTTATAGTGCGCAACACTTACTTTTATCTTTTCTACCTCAAATCTGTGGCTCTAGGGAACAAGGGACGCACTCGTAGCAGAGACGATGGGAGCACTCTCCCGATACATTGATAATCTACCTATTTATCTACTGTGAAAACTTGACTTATGGAGCCTATTTGAGTATTTTAAATTACCCTGTGAAGAGTGATAATACACTGGATGGATGTTGGGATAATTGTGAGAAAACCGATTTTATTGCCCTGAGGAAGTCATTGGGAGACTGTTCCCGTGACGAAACACGTGTTGGCTTTGGTTTTTTGGCTACGTTCGCTGTACAATGTATTGTCTATGAACTATGGAATGATGACATTTTGAAGAAGAAGACAAAACAAGAAAAAGAAAATAAAAAAGACTGTTGAATATCTTGAAAAACGAATACTTGGATTTGACTTTTTCTTTATAATATACTGTGTATTGTGTGATTGTGCTCGGGGACAGTATCAATTTTCCCGAGTTCTATGAGGACAGGATTTCCAGAACCCCGGACCTACAGAAAGAAATTTTTAAGGTCCTTACGGAACTCAGGAAAAATAAGGAGCAGAGTCCCGAGTTTAAGCAAGAAGACTGCCAAAAATTCCAGGACCACTTCTCCACCAAGATTAAAGACCTCTTATCGGAAATTGCTATTACCCCAATTCTGGACTGTCCTCTACAGACCGTCCTGGTTATCCGCCCAGTTGATAACCCTTTGGTCACTCTGCCCTTGATTACAAAGGACAGATTGGCAAATCTTGTGGGGCGGGTTAAATCAGGCTCTCGGGCCGACCCTTGTCCCCCGGAGGTCTTTAAATTAGCCATGCCAGGTATCGAGGAAGACATTTTGACTCTCCTCAACAATTCCCTACAAATAGGACTGGTCCCTTCCTCCTTTAAGGAGGCACGGTTGATCCCTCTGCTGAAAAAAACGGGCAAAGAACTTAAAGAACTTTAGGCCGATTTCTCAGTTACCATTCCTGGCCAAAGTTCTGGAGCAGCACGTCCTTACGTATCTCGCTGACCATCTGGAGAAAAATGGCCTACTCAAGCAAAACCAGGATGGGTTACGTGCGCACCACAGCACGGAGCTAGTGATGCTATCCATCCTAGATGAGTTAAGGAACAGAGCTGACAAGAAACTTCCTGGGGCCCTGAAGCTATTAGACCTCTCCGCGGCTTTTGACACCGTTTGTCATAGTCAATTGCTGCTGAGGTTGAGGGACTGCACAGCACTTGTCTGGCTCTCCTCTTTTCTCCAAGGGAGAACTCAGAGAGTTCAACTGGCGGATCTATCTTCTACCAGAGTGCCAATCACCTGTGGTGTACCACAAGGCTCTGCCCTTTCCCCTCTTTTATTTAATGTTTATTTACAACCCCTGATCTCGGCCCTTAACCAGATGGATTGCCAAATTTATAACTATGCCGACGATACCCAAATTGTCATCCAAATGGAGGATTGCTCGGATGCACACGCAAGAATGCAGAATATCCTAAGATACACTACTAATTGGATGTCTCTGAATTCGTTGAAAATCAATCCAGACAAGACAGAGGTGTTGCCAATTACAATTGCTGGCAACCCCTGGAACGATCTGTTCTGGCCAGCAGAACTTGGAACACCTCCAGAACCTGCAGTAGTAGTGAAAAGCCTGGGCATCTCCTTGGATGGGAGTTTGTCGATGCAAAGGCAAGTCTCTGGGGTGGTGGGCACGTGTGTAGGCCTCCTCCGACAACTTAGGAAAATGTCCTCACTCTTGTCCTTTGCCACTTTAAGACGCGCCGTTTCTGCCATGATCCTAGCCAGGATGGATTATGGTAATTCACTTTATGCAGGGCTCCCTCAAAAACAGCTGAACCGTCTGCAAATTGTTATGAATGATGCGGCCAGATTGATTTTCAAGAATCCTCGGAGAACGCATGCTTCCCCTCTATTGCGTGAACTCCACTGGCTACCGGTCAAACAAAGGGTTTTGTTCAAAGGGCGCTGCATTACGCATAAAGTCCTGTATGGTAAGGCGCCAAGTTACATCAAAGCCTGTCTGGCCCCTTACAAACCTGGCAGACGGCTGCGCTCCTCATATGCTTCTTTGCTAGCCCAACCGCGTTTTAAATTATCCACCCTGGGTGGTCGTGCTTTTTCTAACATCTTCCCAGCTGTCTGGAATAACTTACCCACTGAACTGCGCAAAGAATCCAACTTGTTGCCTTTTCGAAAAAAAATTAAAACAGTGCTTTTTCAGCAAGCATGGGGTATGCTGTAAATTTGACGATCAGCTGTAGAACTTGGTTGGTATATACCTGGAAAAGCGCATAGAGACCCCGGGGTGATTACGCGCTATATAAATTAAATAAATAAATAAATAAAAATTGGCGCTCTGGGCTTATACCAGCCATCATCAGCCTGGAACTATTCCATTGTCTTCAATGAGCTCTCAGCATTCCCATGTTCTAATAGTTATTAATGGTCCAATACTCTTCCAGAAGAGGCGGTCGGTGCATGTAAAACAGCCTCGAGCTTCAATAGTAGGGGTACATGCAATTCGATTTACGTTTTGCAGGGTGAAGGTATCAGAGTCACAGGCTATACATTGACCATAAAACAATCTAAGGTTGTGGGTGTACATCCTTAGATGTAAGGTCTCTGCCAACAGTTGCTTCTTGCATGCGCTCGACCAAAGAACATATCTGACCAAGCCATTCCAATTTAAGAGACTGACTTGTAGAAGAGAAAACCCCAGGAGGAATAAAGTCTGGAATGATGAAACGGATTTAGTCGCCACCACGGAACAGAATCCCATATCCTTCAGGTCCAAAAACTTCTGAGACCCTAACTTTTCAGATAGTCTTTCAATTACCACTTAGGTCAACAAGGAAGAATGCTTGAACCAGGCTCTCCCTCCATATCCACCTAGGCACGACTCTGCCCCTCATGCCGTCAGATCTTTAATTGTGATCTGTTTCCATTCAGTTTCCCAGAAGGCTCTTTGAAGCGGCTCCGAGAGCTTTATAATACAGAGTTTTATAAATATAAATACACAATGTACTGCTAAAGAAAACTGTACTGGATCTCATGGCACGTGCAAATGTCCGACCTAGAATCGCCAATGAGTCGGCTGCGCTTACCATAGTTGCTACCATTGCAATTGACCTCTTACCCATATTGTCCAAGCGCCTTCTTTCCCTGTCGAGTGGGGTGGTAAAGGGACTAGATAGCTTTTGTGATCTTCTTTGGGTAGTCTGCATAACTACAGAGACAGCCTGAGGATGACTGAATAGACTAGCAGGTTAATCATCTGAAGCCTTATATTTTTGCCCACTTGAGGGACAACTGGTGTGACTATCACCGGATTTCTCCTGAACTTTACATGTTCATTCCAAACTAAACCCATTATTGGAACGGCTGTAAGGGATTTAGGAGTGAACTTCTTCAAATAGAGTAAAAAAAACAATCCGATTGCTTGATCGGGAATGGTAAATCTAATCTTTTAGACGCTCATTCTAAAAATAGCATGAAAATCTCCAATGTCATCCGGCGGCGAGTCTACTGGTCAGGGAGCACCTAGGTGGGAATGTGCTACATTATCACCCTGGTCTGGACCTACATTTTGATCCCCTGCCTCGCAGTCGTCATCGACATAAGTGCCATCAGCTACTGCAGATCACACAGCCCTAGGGGAGGGGGTTGAGATGGTTGCTGTAACCTTGGACTTGAAGAGATGGCAGTAGGTGGACCTGCCTGTAGAACTAGCAACTGTGGCGGCAATGAAGATTGCTTTGGCAAGTTTGTTTTTAAAGGCTCTGGCAACCTTCTATAGCAGTCAGCCAACAAATGTCTTAAATTTTTGACCAAATGATGTGGAACTTGCAGAATCTCTTCTTGGTATTGTACGCCTTATTCATAAGGCCCATATTCGTAAAGCACAAGTTACTAACCTTCGGTAACGATATATCTGTAAGAAACAGTAGTTAGTATTGGATTCCTTACCTTAGAATATCCCCAGGCGTCAGACTGGATCCGGAAACTTATGCGTAGCAGTACCCTTGCACGTCGGTAGGCGTCGTCTGCGGCTCCGCGTCAGTCGTCTGCGTCGGTGGCGCCGGGATGACGTCGCTGGAGTACCTAGACGCCGCCCTCGCTCGCTGACGTCAGTTCTTATACATAGCTTTTCCGAGCCAGAAACGCAGAGCCATGATAAAAACCAACACTGGTGCCATGAAACTAGGGCCCTGAAAGGGGATGACCTTAACCCTAGATATCGGTTCGCAGAACGGGGAGGATGGGTGGGGCGGTAAGGAATCTAATACTAACTACTGTTTCTTACAGATATATTGTTACCGAAGGTAAGTAACTTGTGCATCTGAAAGAAACAGGTTAGTATTAGATTCCTTACCTTAGAATAGATACCCCAGCAATACTAACCCCGTGGTGGGTCTGCGAACCAATGATCACACCAGAAAGTCGTGGAGAACGTAACGGCCGAAAAAGCCATCTCTCCGGACTTGGCTGTCCAGGCAGTAGTGTCTTGCGAACGTGGACATAGCTGCCTGACAGATGTCCTGCAAGGGGACTCCCCCACCCAGGGCAGTAGTAGCCGCCGTGGCCCGAGTGGCATGGGCACATAGCACCACAGGAGGCTCCTTTCTAGCCAGAGAGTATCAAGCCTTGATGCACAAGACGACCCATCGAGTAATGGTCCGTTGTGCACCGCCCGTCCCTTCTTAGCGCCCACGTAACCAACAAAGAGTTGGTCATCCAACCCGGAACTGGCGTGTGCGATCCAGATAGAATGAGAGCGCACCTTTTGGGTCCAGACGGTGGAGCCTCTCTTCCTCTTTCGAGGGATGCGGAGGCGGAAAAAGGTCGGCAAGGTGATGGACTGCCCTATGTGGAAGGCTGTGACTACCTTGGGCAGGAAAGAGGGCCGCGTCCGCAACACAACTTTGTCCGGATGGACAGAAAGGAAAGGAGGTTGAGAAGAAAGAGCCTGGAGCTCACTCACTCTACTGGCAGAGGTGATGGCAACCAGAAATGCAGTAAAGAGTAAGGAGACATAGAGGACAGTTATGAAGTGGCTCGAAGGGAGCGCACATCAGATAAGTCAGAACAAGGTTCAAGTCCCACTGAGGCATCATGAAAGGAACAGGAGGCAATATATGAGTGATGCCCTTCAAAAACCTATTTACAACTGGGGACTTGAACAAAGGAGGGCTGATCAGGAAACCTTAAGAAGGCAGAAATGGCAGAGAGGTAGCCCTTCAGAGTGCCCAGAGCAGAGCCCTGCTGGGCAAGAGAAAGAAGAAAGAGGAGAACCACTGAAAGAGGAGGACCTCTGAAAGAGGGGCAGAAAGGGGATTCACAGCCTTTGCTGTGCACCATGCCACAAATTTGTTCCACCGGCAGGCGTATACCGATTTTGTGGAGGGACGCCTGGCTGCCAGAATCACATTACAGACTTCAGGAGGCAAGTCAAATGGCCTCAACTGCCGCCGCTCAATCTCCACGAATGTAAGTGGAGATTGGACAGGTTCTGGTGGAGGACCGTTCCAAGATGCTGCGACAGAAGGTCCTCCTGAAGAGGCAGACGAATCGGGGGGGGATCGACAGACATGTGGAGTAGCTCAGTATAACAGTATCTTCGTGCCCAGTCCGGAGCCACAAGGATGACTTGGGCCCGGTCGAGACTGATCTTCTTCAGCACTCTGGGCAGAAGTGGTATAGGCGGAAAGGCCGACAACAGACCGCAGCTCCACTCGGGACGAAAAGCGTCTCCGAGCAAGTGCCGCCTTGGAAATTCGAACGCGCAGAACTGGTGACATTGCGCGTTCTCTTCTGTGGCGAATAGATCTAACCAAGGCTCTCCCCACTGCTGAAAGAGGCCTTACGCCACGTCCGAGTTCAGACGCCATTTGTGATCTATCATGCACTGACGGCTGAGTTAGTCCACCCTGGCGTTCAGGGAACCTGCCAGGTATTGAACCACCAGGGTCACGCCCTGATGTTCCAGCCATTGCCAGAGGCTCAGAGCCTCCTGGCATAGGGTCCACAACCCCACGCCGCCCTGTTTGTTGCAGTACCACATGGCGGTGGTGTTGTCCATGAAACCTGAACTACACTCCCCCGGATAGAGGGGAGGAATGCCTTCAGTACAAGCCGGATTGCCCGCAGCTACAGAAGGTTGATGTGGAGCCGGGACTCCGCCGGAGACCAGAGGCCTCTGGTCTCCGCCTCTCCCATGTGTCCCCCCCAGCCCTGGAGGAATGCATCCGTCACAACTACGTGCTCTGGTTGGTGTAGGGAGAGGGATCTGCCGCTGACCCAATCGCGGTCCGTGAGCCACCACTGCAGCTGTCTTGCAGTGCCCTCCGAGATCAAGACATGGTCAGACATGTTGCTCTGATGCTGGGCCCACTGAAACTTCAGGCCCTACTGCAGAGTCGTTTCCGCCACATGGCGTGATGCACCAGAAGGATGCAGGAGGCCATCAGCCCCAGAAACCGCAGCGTCAACTTGACCGAGACTCGGGATAACGGCTGAAAGATCGGAATCAGAGTCTGAATATCCCGAACCCGATGTTCAGGAGGATAAACCCGAAACTGCGCAGAGTCTAGAACCGCTCCGATGAAGAGGAGCTTCTGAGAGGGACACAGGTGTGACTTCGCCGCATTGATGGAGAACCCCAGCAGGTGCAGGAGGTCGGCCGTAGTCTGGAGGTGGCTGACGACTGTCTGGGGCAAGCCCGCCTTCAACAACCAGTCTTCGAGGTAGGGGGAAGACTGAAACCCCTAACCTGCGCAGATGAGCAGCGACCACCGCCATCACTTTCGGGAACACCCGTGGGGTGCTGGTAAGGCCGAAAGAGAGCACGGTAAACTAAAAGGGTTCATGGCCTACCGTGAACCGAAGGTAGCGCCGGTGGGCCGGCAGGACGGGGATGTGAAAACAAGCGTCCTGCAAGTCCAACGCTACCATCCAGTGTCCCAGGTCCAGGGCAGCTAAGACCTGAGCCAGTGTCAGCATCTTGAACTTCTCTTTCCGGAGGAAGCCGTTGACGTTCCACAGGTCCAAGATAGGGCATAGGCCCCTTTGCCCTTCTTGGGAACCAGAAAGTAGTGGGAGTAGCAACCACACCCTACTTCTGGCCCAGGAACGCACTCCATGGCCCCCTTGGCCAAGAGGGCCGTAAATTCCTCTCGCAGAAGATTCAAGTGATCCCCCGACACGCGGTGGTACTGCGGTGGCATGGCTGGAGGGGTCGCCTTGAAGGGGAGGAGTAGCCCCTTAGGACGATTTTCAGCACCCACCTGTCCAACGTGACAGTGCGCCAGTGGAGGAGGTGATGGCGAACCCTGCCCCCCACTGGCGTCACGAGGGCCTGAAAGCTCGGACAAGGAGGGCTTTGAGGCGGATGCTGTGGGGGTGGATGTGGACTGGCCTTG
Organism: Lissotriton vulgaris; assembly: GCF_964263255.1. Classification (NCBI taxonomy): domain Eukaryota; kingdom Metazoa; phylum Chordata; class Amphibia; order Caudata; family Salamandridae; genus Lissotriton; species Lissotriton vulgaris. The sequence goes on along the minus strand of NC_141690.1, from coordinate 266,837,751 downwards.
CCGTTGTCCCCGGGCACCGCCACGGCGGTTACCACGTCCGCCACCGCGCTGGATGTTAGTCTGCGGCCCGTGGCTGGCAGGACGTGTGGGGGCGCCCCTTCCTTGGCCACGAAAGGAGCGAAAGGCAGCAGTTTGCTGGCGCGGGGTCGACAGGCCCAAGGACTTGGCCGTACCCCTGGAGTCCTTCAAGCGCTCAAAGCCCACTGTCTGCCTTGTCGCCAAAGAGGTGACGGCCATCAAACGGCATGTCCATAAGGGTGTTTTGGAAATCAGCCGAAAAGTTGGCAGACATCAGCCAGGCGTGGCGACGAATCGCCACTGTCGTTGCCATCGCCCTGCCTAGCGAGTCCGTTGTATCCAGCCCACACCAGATGGAATACCATGCCGCATCTCGACCATCCGTAAGGGCTTGGGCGAGTTTAGTCCGGGCCTCCTCCGGACATTGTGGCAGCACGTCCGCGTCCCACAGAGAGTGGGAATAACAGCTCAAGAGGCACGCAGTGTTAACTGACCGCAACCCCAAACTCAGTGAGGAGAACATCTTCTTACCATACTGTTGGTACCTCTTGGATTCCCGATCGGGGGAGCCGTCGGGAATGCGGTCTGGGAGTTAGAGGCCTGTATGACCAGGCTCTTGGGAGTGGGGTGGGTGGACAGGAAGCAAGGGTCGCCTGGAACCGGGCGGTGGAGTCTGGCCACGTTCCTATCTACAGGGGGACCTGTAGAGGGCCTGGACCAGGTGCCCAGAAGAACGTCAGACAAGGCCTCAATAAACGGCAACAGTTTAAGGACCTCAGTGAGGAGGTTAGTACTCACAGCCGCGACAAGGAGTTCAAGGGATAAGGCTTTGCCCCCGCGTCAACACCACACTAAAGGCAGCCCCCTCCTCCGTAGCCACGGTAGGAGGGGAGACAAAACCAGTGTCTGGCGAAGTGTCCTAGCCCCCTCCCAATCCGCCTCGCCACCCATCTCCTGGTACTCCGGGTCGAATGATGGGGCCGGATCATGGAAGAAAAAGTCTTCTCTCGGCGTCGAGCGGCGCCGCTCCGGCGTCGGAACCGGGTCGAAGGGGGGTCCGGGGATGACGTCGTCTGGGAACGGCGTCGGGGGAGACACCCTAGGGGCCGGCGCCAGCGTGGTCGTAAGGTCGACCAGCGACGGCGTCGCGTTCTGCCAAGGGACCGGCGGGAATGGAACAGGCCATGACGCCTGCGGCTCCGGCGGAGCCGCGTGGGCGGTGTCGCTCGAAACCCCTGCCGCGTCGGGGGGAGTCAGAAGAGCAATGTCGCTGTTTCGACTTCTTGTGCCTCTTACCTGAGGACTTGGAGCCTGAGGAGTGGTGTTGACTCTCCGAGCTGTGATGACTTCGGCCCGCGACCGGTCCCTCGACCTCCTTCCGGACCGGGACCTCGAACGGTGCCGGCCAACTGCCGGAGCTCGAGGTGCTTGCGGGACTGCTCCCGCCTAGCCTTTGAAGTCAAGGCCCGGCAGTCGGGGCACGACTTGTCATCGTGGTCGGGCCCCAGGCAATGTAGACACCGGCGATGGGGGTCGGTAACCGACATAAGTCGGCTGCAGTCGACACAGGGCTTGAACCCAGGGATCCCTACCAGCACCGTCAGTCGTTCGACTTCGAAGAAAGATCAGAAATGATCGAAACTTTTAGTCAAAAATTGACTAAGGGTACCACTTTTTCCGGATCGGCGCTTGCTGGCGTGGAAAAAAGAAGAACTGACGTCAGCGCGCAGGGCGGCGTCTAAGTACTCCAGCGACGTCATCCCGGCGCCAACGACGGACGCGGAGCTACAGACAACGCCTATCGACGCGCAAGGGTACTGCTACGCAAAAGTTTCCGGATCCAGTCTGACGCCTGGGGATATTCTAAGGTAAGGAATCTAATACTAACCTGTTTCTTTCAGATTAGGACTTACTTTGCGCCTGGTCATATGCCCACGTACTGCTCATCCTCCTGATATTTAAGATGTAGACAGGACCTGCGGGCCCTTCTTCACCAGAGCCCTCAATATCCAGTGGATAGACTTTGGGACAGAAGCAACACCTTGCTTGAGGACGTATGTCCTGGCAGCAATGGCACTGATGTTCTTTGTGGTAATGTGATTTTTTGGGGTCGCGTTGACTGCCTCTTCATTCTCAGTACCTGCATCGACAGAACTACTGATGGGACAGTCCACAGAGTGACTGTTAATGGTGAGTTGGCATTCACCGCTGTTGCAGCTGATAAAGTTGTCATTCCCGATGTCAACAGGGGTAACACTGATCTAATCGACTGGGGTTTGTCAAGGGCCTCTATGTTGTCAATGATGGTACCACTGACTGCGCCACCGACATCTTAGTAAGCACTACAAGTACCTTTGTTAATGATGTTGGAGGCTCTAATCTTGGTCTGAGACACAACAGATCTTTATCTTATTATTCACATGCGCGAATTTTCAACGTCAAAACATGTTTCGTGGACAACCGTGCAGCATCTCAGAAGGGGTGCACATCAAAAAACTAAAAACTAAATTCAAGTCCCGTTGTGGCATTAGAAAGGGCTCTTGTGGAAATAAATGCTACACACATTTCAGAAATCTCATCGCAACAGGGGATTTGCATGAAGAAGGTGGATCCGGCAGCCAATAAAAAGCAGAAAGAGCCAATAACTAGCATTTAACATTGCCCAAAGCAAGTCCTTGCTGGACCAGGGACAGCACCAACAACACATCATCAGACAACTTAGCTTAGTGGATCTGTTGGACAGGTGTCACAACAGATTTTGTGGATGATGCCAAAATGACATTTACAACCTCAAGAGGAAGGTCAAATTAGGTCAACTGCTACTGCTCAATCTTTAAACATGGATAGAAACTGCAGGTCCTGCTGCTGTGACAGACGAGCGTCCCAAAGCTGCATCTTGCAGATGTTCATACTCAGCAGGTCAGTGTACCACTCTTCTGGCCCAACCCGGTGCCCACTAGAGACTTGGGTCTGGTTGTTCCTAGTCTTCCTCAGAATTCTAGGCAGGAGAGGCCGCAGCAGGAAGACGTGCAGGAATCTTGAGGTCCACTCTAGGCAGAATGCGTCTCTGATAAAGAGCCTTCATGGAAACTCGAATGTGCAAAAGTGCTGGCATTGCGCATTCTCTGCAATAGCAACAAGACTGAGCCAGTGTTTCACCCATTGATGTAAGATACCCTGCGTCATCTAATGGAATAAGTGCCATTGATCAAGTGTTAAACTTAGGTGGCTGGGTTCATCTGTACTGGCATTTAGATGATTCACCACCAGAGGATTCCCTGGTGGGTCAGCCACTTTCAGAGACGTAGAGTCTCCTAGCACAGGACTGACGGTCCTACCCCCGCCCTGCTTGTTGCAGCGATGGTATTGTCCATGAGCACCTGGTCCTGCACCAGTATTCCTCTGATGGGAGGAAGGAAGGCCTTCATCATCAGGAGAATCTCCTTCAAATCCAATAAACGTATGTGGATTCGAGCCTCCTCTAGAGACCAGAGGCCACTGATCTCCAGCTCTCCCCGATGACCTCCTCAACCCAGAAGTGATGCAACCACCACTACTGTCAAATCTGGATTATGGAGAAGGGTCTGCCACTGACCTAGTCACCATCCAGCAGTCACCACTGCAGGTCTGTAGCATTCTCCTCTGAAACCCCTGGTATTGCGGCCCCTGGGACTTCAGGTCTCAGTGCAGAGCCTCCATATGTCATTTGGCATTTATTGCCAACAGTATGCAGAAGGCAAAGATTCCCAGCAGCCCAGAAGGCAAGGATTCCCAGAAGCCTCAAAGTCAACTGTACTCCAGAACAGAGGCTAAAACAACATGATCACAGCCCAAATGTGCTGGACTCTCAACTTTGGGTGAAAGGCACAAAACTGTACCATATCCACAATGGCTCTGATGAAAGGGTGAGTGTGTGAGGCTGGCCTAGTACATGGTGCGCATTTATTCCAGTGGTAAACCTTGCACTAATCCAGACAACCCTTATGGTGGTCTTTGATAACCACAGAAAGCGCTCTAAGTGGTAGCTGTGGAGAGCAGCCTGTAGGCTTATCTTGAAGGAGTGTTAAACAGCTTATTTTACCAGTTTAATCTGTAGTGTAAGTTAGATGAACAGAAACCACACAGTGTTTACTGAAATAAGTATATTTATTACAACACAATATCAAAATCACACTGGGATAGCTCCTACTTGGGGGATATCAACACAAGAATACTTCTTAAGCAATCAGGTGAGTAGCACAAAATTCAGTGGTTTCCAGGAGGAGACAAAACCATATAGTAAAAAAGTGGAATGCGTCTAGCAACAGAGGATGGGACTTGGACCAGAAGACTCTGGAGGAGCTGGGAACACAAGAAACCACCCAAGGTAGGTACCCAGGAACCCCACGGAGGTTGTGTGCAGAGTGAAAACACGGCTGTGTGTCCACTAGAAGTCAATGGAGAAGTCGTGGTTGCAGTTTTAGAGAAGGACCCTTCCCGGAGGACCCCAAAGAAACCCTTTGGAAGACAGAAGGTTGGAGAGCCATCCCATATGTGGCTGTCCCAGGAACCATGTTACCTACACAAATTAAGCCCGGTGCAACCGGGTGTAGTGAGGTCAGAACCTGCCATAGACAACTATCGGAGATGTCAAGAAGATGCATCAGAAAAAGATGTTGAAGGAGTCCGGTGGAATCCAAGGGTGCATTCGTGAAGTGAAGAACCTGCAAGCAGAGGGGACCGAGTCTATGCCACTTTGAGGTGACAGGGAGGCACAGAGACACGATGCCCACCGATGTCTGTGGTGTCTATGGTGACCTTGTCGCTGCAGCTGGGGCGACCAGCAGATGCTGAGGAAGACCAGGAGCCATGCACAAGCTGTCCCACGTCAGATGTAAGTGAGCAGGTGGCCTGTGTCTGGCTGGAGCATCAACAAGCCTTGGTAGCTACAACTGGCGTGGAAGACAAGAAAGGAGCAACGTTGGGACCAGCAAGGTCCAAAAGACTTACTAACAGCCGCAGAGTCCTTGCAGGCCCCAGCAAACAGGGGAGCCCACTGAAGCAGTAGAAGACCCTCTGGAGGACACACAGGCCGAAGGCACAGGAGTTGCAAGAGTAAATCGAGCAGCTCACCAAAAATGAAGGCCCACAGTGCGGAGGATGCGGTGAAGACGCTGATCTTGGAAGGAAGAGATGATGGAGGCTGGAGCTTTTTGTAGCTGGAAGATCTATTGAGTGCAGAGTCAACAAGTCTTGGCAACAGCAAGTCGACAAGGTGCACACGGGGTTGGTCCCAGCGGTTGTGACAAGAGATACTGGCCTCAAACTTGGTCAGGCCTCGAGGGAGTTGCAGAACCACCACCTGTGTAGCTGAACCTCGGAGGTGCATAAGACGATAGGGACAGCTTCATTGCGGTGGCTACAGATTTCTTCAAGTGTCCTTAATGCCCATAGGTCTGTTTAAGAACCTGGAAGAAGTACAGACGAAAAAGAAGACTTGAAGCACAGTGAGACCAGGAGCAGCAGCAGTCTTGGTTCCAGTCAAAGACAAACAAAGTCCAATGTCCAGACGATTGAAGAGTGTCGTAGTTTCAGGGTTGAGTCTTGTCCCACGAGGACCCACCCACAAGTAAACCCTTAAGCACGCTAAGGAAAGGGTTGGAACAACTCGTGGGTCCCTTTGTCTGGTTTCATGCCAGAGCAGGAGACAAGGGCTCCCTGTACTGACTAAAACTTGAGTATGCAAGGAGGGCACTGAATGTGCCCTTCAAAGCAGTCTGGTGATGTTGGCAAGCGCCCCCAGCCCAGGGCTGGGACGAGAAACAAGGCCAGGGCCGGGAAGGGGACACAAGGCAATGGCCAGGAGGAGAAACAAGGCCAGGGCCGAGAGGAGAAACAAGGCCAGGGCCGAGAGGAGAAACAAGGCCAGGGCCGAGAGGAGAAACAAGGCCAGGGCCGAGAGGAGAAACAAGGCCAGGGCCGAGAGGAGAAACAAGGCCAGGGCCGAGAGGAGAAACAAGGCCAGGGCCGAGAGGAGAAACAAGGCCAGGGCCGAGAGGAGAAACAAGGCCAGGGCCGAGAGGAGAAACAAGGCCAGGGCCGAGAGGAGAAACAAGGCCGGGGCCGAGAGGAGAAACAAGGCCGGGGCCGAGAGGAGAAACAAGGCCGGGGCCGAGAGGAGAAACAAGGCCGGGGCCGAGAGGAGAAACAAGGCCGGGGCCGAGAGGAGAAACAAGGCCGGGGCCGAGAGGAGAAACAAGACCGGGGCCGAGAGGAGAAACAAGACCGGGGCCGAGAGGAGAAACAAGGCCGGGGCCGGGAGGGGAAACCAGGCCGGGGCCGGGAGGGGAAACCAGGCCGGGGCCGGGAGGGGAAACCAGGCCGGGGCCGGGAGGGGAAACCAGGCCGGGGCCGGGAGGGGAAACCAGGCCGGGGCCGGGAGGGGAAACCAGGCCGGGGCCGGGAGGGGAAACCAGGCCGGGGCCTGAAGGGCAAACCAGGCCGGGGCCTGGAGGGCAAACCAGGTCAGGGCCGGGAGGGCAAACCAGGTCAGGGCCGGGAGGGCAAACCAGGTCAGGGCCGGGAGGGCAAACCAGGTCAGGGCCGGGAGGGCAAACCAGGTCAGGGCCGGGAGGGCAAACCAGGTCAGGGCCGGGAGGGCAAACCAGGTCAGGGCCGGGAGGGCAAACCAGGTCAGGGCCGAGAGGGGAAAACAAGGTCAGGGACGGGAGTGGAAAACAAGGTCAGGGACGGGAGTGGAAAACAAGGTCAGGGATGGGAGTGGAAAACAAGGTCAGGGACGGGAGTGGAAAACAAGGTCAGGGACGGGAGTGGAAAACAAGGTCAGGGACGGGAGTGGAAAACAAGGTCAGGGACGGGAGTGGAAAACAAGGCCAGGGACGGGAGGGGAAAACAAGGCCAGGGACGGGAGGGGAAACAAGGCCAGGGACGGGGGAGGGGAAAACAAGGCCAGGGACGGGGGAGGGGAAAACAAGGCCAGGGACGGGGGAGGGGAAAACAAGGCCAGGGACGGGGGAGGGGAAAACAAGGCCAGGGACGGGAGGGGAAAACAAGGCCAGGGACGGGAGGGGAAAACAAGGCCAGGGACGGGAGGGGAAAACAAGGCCAGGGACGGGAGGGGAAAACAAGGCCAGGGACGGGAGGGGAAAACAAGGTCAGGGACGGGAGGGGAAAACAAGGTCAGGGACGGGAGGGGAAAACAAGGTCAGGGACGGGAGGGGAAAACAAGGTCAGGGACGGGAGGGGAAAACAAGGTCAGGGACGGGAGGGGAAAACAAGGTCAGGGACGGGAGTGGAAAACAAGGCCAGGGACGGGAGTGGAAAACAAGGCCAGGGACGGGAGTGGAAAACAAGGCCAGGGACGGGAGTGGAAAACAAGGTCAGGGACGGGAGTGGAAAACAAGGTCAGGGACGGGAGTGGAAAACAAGGTCAGGGACGGGAGTGGAAAACAAGGTCAGGGACGGGAGGGGAAAACAAGGTCGGGGACGGGAGGGGAAAACAAGGTCGGGGACGGGAGGGGAAAACAAGGTCAGGGACGGGAGGGGAAAACAAGGTCAGGGACGGGAGGGGAAACTAGGCCAGGGACGGGAGGGGAAACTAGGCCAGGGACGAGAGGGGAAAACAAGGCCAGGGACGAGAGGGGAAAACAAGGCCAGGGACGAGAGGGGAATACAAGGCCAGGGACGGGAGGGGAAAACAAGGCTAGGGACGGAAGAAGTATCCAGACCACTGGCATCTTGTATTTCTTCAAATCAGTTTTCCTTATCATATTGGGAAACAAAAATGATCCCCTTTATCAAAATTGTCATTGTCTAAATCTTTGTCAAAAAGATTATGTAAATCTGGGCCCTACCTCGTTGTAAGGGGAGGGTATCAGAATCCTAAGGGTTGCCTGTGGCAACAACAGTTGTGGATTCTGTTCCTATTTGAAAAGCACAATGAGCTGCAAATTCTCCCTGGGCGTCGACCCAAAGTTGGCATCAGGACCATTGGCGAACCTGAAACAGTTTGAGGGCTAAGACTGTGATGAGGGGGCATGGTTTGGGAGCTGAACATGGCGGACGCGTCTCTTCAGAGCTCCGCTGTTCTCTCTTTCAGGGCCATTATCCAGCATGATCCTGGAAATTAGGACCCGTGCCAGTGAGCAGCTTGCACACGGACACGTGGCTTTCCTGGAACAGCTATCCGGTGGTGGAGGACCGGACTAACCCTTAGCTCATCCAGCCGGCAGAGACCGTGCGCGGCAGAGGGTAGAATTGACCGAGTAGCGGCCGCCTGCTTCGCGGTCCGCGGGGATATATCAGGGGCTGAACTTTAAGCCAGCGCTGTCCCGTAGCGGCTCTCTGAGAGGCTTGCTTGGTCATGGGAATTGCCATCACCCTGAGGCCCTGGTCCGGCTCACCGGGTCTGGTACACCATCGGCGCCCTCCGCGCACACTTGTCGCCGCCCCATGCGCTGGATCCCCAGCGGAGGGCGGAGTAATAAGAAGACTGGGACCCTCCTGGCAACGGACACGAGCAGGCGGCTGGTCGGTACTGTCCTGAATCGACACATCCGGAGCGGTGGCCGCCTTCAGATGCCGTATGGTCCCTCCCGACCTGCTGGAGGCCCTGGGAGGCCATCGAGGGGCTGATTCCAAACATCCGCCGTGATTGGGTGAGCGTGGGTACGGGTGTCTGACATGGTGTTCCCACCTGGCGGCACCCAAGCAACACACCTTGGAACACTAAACCCAGCCACCCCGGCGGGCAGGGGAACTGCGGAAGGCCTTTCCCCAGAAACAGCAACTCTTGGAGTCCATTAACCAGTCGCAAACTGCCCTTGAGGCCCAGATCGGGGCAGTGGGCTCAGAAGGGTCATTCCTCCGTCAAGACCTCCGAAAGGCAGTCGACCAAATCACTAAAGCAGAGACAAGGGTTTCCACAGTAGAGGACACCGTTTCCACCCACCAGAAGAGGGTCGACAAACTGGCCATGGCTTCCCAAGAATTGGCGGCGTGAGTCGGGGATGCAGAAGGGTAGGCCCGCCGCAACGACATCCGCCTGGTTGGCTTTCCAGAGGGTTGTGAAGGGTCCTCGATGGATGCCTTCCTCTCAGGTTGGCTCATGGCGCTGTTGACGCCGTACTTGGTTTTGCCAGGATGCATAAATACAAAATGATTTTTGAGTCTCATCCCATCATGGTCTTCCTGGACTACACCTGGATGGTCCAGCAGCAGCGTCAGTCCTTTGTTGCGGGCAAGCGGCGACTGCGTAAAATGAAGCTATCATATGCGTTGCAGTTCCCGGCCCGCATGAAAGTGATCTACAATTTAAAATCATTCTGTTTTGATGCCCCAGATGAGGCGTTTGCTTGGACGGACGAACGACGCAACTTCAAGCTGCATTACCCACCCCATATGGACTCAAGACTCTTCCCAGGGTGGAGAAGTGTGGCTCAGGGGTTAGAGGCGGCAGACCCGGAAGCTGAGATCGGCCCTGGACCAGGGTTCAATTCCCCGCCCCGACGGGGTTGGGCTCAATAATTCCACGGACTCGATAATTCTCGCTCCGGTGCCTACTCAACTCACGGGTTCACACTCTGCGACTCTGGGCAATAGCTTGCTTAATCTCCACAACGGCCCCTCGCGGCGGGATGCCTGGCTTTGACCTTGTGGATACCCTGCCGGTGTATCTCATAGGGGAATACCAGGACGGGTTCCCTAAGCAAGCGCATAGATGCCTGCGATGTGGGCGATTTGCGCTATATAAATACATGTACATTTACATTTACATAGGAGCGGCAGACAAAGCAGAGATGCAACTCATTGGCGAAATCGATCCCGCTCCAATTGGCGTAACCGGACTGATACTGCAGACTGAAGTAACCATGGGGTTTCGGACATTTCTCACTCGGTTTTCCTCCTTAACTAGATGGGTCACTGGTTGAGGCCACATGCTGGGATTTCTTCCTCCTAGGGTCAGGGGTCTCTGTTATTTCCCTGGAGGGTGCGAGGCCTTACACGCTCTCACCGGTTTGAGTTACGATGTGTAATGTTGGGAGGGAGGGGATCCATTGAGGGAAATCGCCAGGGTCTTCCCGTTTGGTGGCCAAGACGAGATTCCACCGTAACAGATACTCCATGTTCTAGGATGTATGGGGGTCGGTGGGAGGGCAGGGAGAGGTGCGAGGGGGGTAATTTGTTGTATGTTGATGGTTTCTGCACAACACACGCACCACAGAGTCCCATACTTTCCGCATTACCATTCGCACTACACCTTGACATGACACCCACAGCAGGCGACACTCCCCAAGGGGATCTTAACATTGTTTTCTGGAACGTACGGGGCCTATTGAATAAGGTTGAACGGGGGGCGGTACTTCACCTGGTAAAGCCTTACTCAGCAGACATCTTATTACAGGAAACACATTTACTAGGTAACAAGGCTCCATGTTTGTCTCGCTATGGCTATGCCACAGTATTCCATTCTGGCTTATCAAGGGGGGCACGTGGTACTGCCATACTCATTCATCGTAGAGTCCCATTCAAATTTACACAGCACTGGTCGGATCCGGGTTGCCGCTTCACGGTCGTTTCCGGTACTCTGGTTGGGGAACAGATCACGATTGGGAGTGTTTACGCCCCACCACCTGGTCAGACATTTATTGACGGACTGACGCAGCTGTGGGGGGGGGGGGATCTCCCGGGCGGCCTGACGATCCTCGGTGGGCACTGGAACAACATCATGACTCCCTCAGATAGATGGCGAGCTGAACCCCCAGCCGCCCCCTCTCCCAGGTCTAAACTGAACATACTGACGCACACAATGGGTTGGGTGGACACATGGCGGGCCTTTCATCACTTAGAGGCCGGATTCACATACGCATCACCTGTTCACCCCACCCTCTCACGTCGGGACTACTTGTTCCTCCCACATAGCTATATCCACAGAGTGTCACGCCTCCATCCTGCCCCGCGGCCTGTCCGATCACTCACCGATCCAACTCAAACTCCACCTGCAGACCCGCCGTGCCCCATACCCATGGTGCACGTCTCCTTGGCTGCTCAGAGACTCTTGATATCAGGAGATGCTCCATAGAGCAACCACAGATTATTTTAGTTTCAATACTGGGACCACTCAGTCCCCGATCATTTCATGGGAAGCCTTTAAACCTACAACCCGTGGGGCTATCAGCTATTGTACAGGAGAAAAGCAGCGCCACATGGTACCAGACCTAAAAGATAGACCACTCACTCTTCAAACCGCACTAGTGGATGGCTCGGACGCCGGTACCCGCTGTAACTTAATACATGTTCAACAGCAGCTACACCAGTTGCTCATAGATAATGCCAAAGAAGCCCGGCTAGCAAATAAAAACAGGATTTATCAATGGGGCGACAAATCTAGTCAGATGCTCCATAGACTGTGCCAGGCTAGGGCATTCCCGACACAAGTCCCTTTCCTGGGACCCCCTGGAGGCGATAAACGTACCTCCCCCGAGGGGGTGGTTCAAGCCTTTGCCGATTTCTATGCAGCTCTATACAGCGACCACGAGGGACTGGCCGAACCTCTCATAGATGCTTTTCTTTTAGATATCCCCCTCAGATGCCTCTCGGATGAACAGCCCATCTCTCTAGACGAGTTACAGGCAGGCCTTTCCAATACGCACCCGGGCCGGGGGCCGGGTACCGGGCCCGAACGGGTTCCCATGCAATTCTATGCGCCCCCGTATGGGGACCATTGGCCCACACTTATTTAAAGCGCTACACATGGCTTCGGAACAGGATATCCTGCCTCAAGATTGGCGACATGCTAAAATAGTTGTCTTCCTTAAACCGGGTTGCCATTCCAGAAGATCCCGGTTTGCATCACCCCATATCCCTATTGAATTTCGAGCCGAAATTGCTAGGAAAAGTCCTGGCCGATCGCATGCGCACTTGTATTCTGGACCTGGAAGATCCAGATCAATCTGGCTTTATGCCACAACGTTCTACCAAGCACAACATCAGACGGGCCCACATTTTTGTAGCTGAGACCCACCGCCTAGGATGCCCCGCGGCTGTCCTACTAGCGGATATCAATAAGGCGTTTGACTCAATGAGCTGGACCTATCTTTTTAAACTCCTAGAAGCGGTCAACCTAGGGCCCCGTTTTCGTGCCTATGTAAAATTACTATATACAGATCTTACGCCCACAGTTCGCGTGGCTGGCTATCACTCTGCCTCCTTCCCCATCCGCAGGGGGACCAGACAGGACTGCCCCCTTTCCCCGCTTTCATTCTCCTTAGCTATAGGGTCACTGGCAGCGTGAGTGCGCCTGGACGCGGTCTTCTGGGGGTTGGATGGGTTGCCGGAATGCTCAGACAGGATTGCGCTATATGCTGACAATACGTTATTCTTTATCTCCGACCCTTGGGTTACTGTGCCAAGGGTGCTCCAGATTTTGTGGGTCTTCGGAGAGACAACTGGAGTATGTGCCAACCCATCCAAATCTGTTCTGTTCCCCATATGCAGTGAGCAGAGGAGTCAAGCTTGGGCCTCACAACTGATCGTCCCAGAAGAGGGCTTCAAGTACCTAGGTGTTCATATCACCAGATGCCCCACTATAGTGTGGTCACGCAATATAGCCCCTTGCTCCCGGCGGTGCGTGAGGAAACAGTGTGGTCCCACCTCCCCATATCACTATATGGTCGGTCCCCCATTTTTAAAATGGTGTCCTTGCCACGCTTGCTTTTCAGGCTACAGAATTATCCACATCCCATTCCCCCGTCGTGGTTTCTCCAAATGAATGCGCTCCTTAATAGATTCCTTGGGGGGGGAGGAAGGGGTGGGGGCGATCCGGGTAGCCCTGGCGACGTGTATTCAATCCACGTTCTGTGGCGGGATTGCGGCAGCGGATGTTCGGGGGTACTATTGGGCATCTCAACTGTTAGTAATTAATGAATGGTGGTAAAACTCTCAAGCTGATCCAGCCTATGCAGTAGAAAGGCTCTTCCTAGCGGAATACCCGCTGCTTAATCTCCTATACAGTAATTCGTCCTAAGAGGCGCTCCCCCCGGCCTGCCGAACGGTGATTCAGCTCTGGAGATGTGTGTCCAGGTCCATGGGTTGGTGGGACATGCTGACAGGTGCTACTCCCCTTTGGCGGGGTACGCGCCTCCGTCCAGTTTCGATCCTGACGGGGTTTCGCAGATTGGATGACTTAGTGATATCTACACTCCGGGATGTAATGCGGGGACCCACACTTAACTCCTTCCAGAGGCTGCAGGAGGAGTTTGACCGACACAAATCTCAATTCCACAAATATCTGCAGCTCCGTCATGCTCTGCTTCCTCTGATTAAACACCTCCAGTCACTGTCTGAATTTCACCCCATGGAAGGTAGACTGCTAATGGGCGATCTAGGGACGCACAACATCCACCAAATTTATAAGACCCTGACCACACACTCCAAAACTAACATACATCCGACTTGGGCGGTGTGAGAGGCGGACTTACCAGCCCTGACTGACGACGACTGGACGGAGGCCCTAGCCAGCCCCAGGTATTCTGCTGTCTCCACCAGGTGCCGGCTGATACAGTTCAAATACCTCCACAGAACTTATTATACTCTCCTTCGCCTCTGGATGATGTGGGCTATACAGTCCCCCACATGCTTCCGTTGTAACTGATGACGGGTCATTCCTTCACGGCGTCTGGAGCTGCGGAGCGCTGCAACACTTTTGGTCGGACGTGCTGTCCTGCTTGGGGCGGGTGTCAGACCCTACCTAGACTGACACTTCTCCACAGCACAGACGATATCGGGGGGGGGGGGGGGGGGGGGGGGGGGGGGGAACAGATACAAGAGACACCTCCGATTCCTGGGCCTTACCTTAGCCAAGTGAGACATTGCGCAGCATTGGAAGGTCTCCTCTCCCCCCGGGGTGGCAGCATGGAAATCGGCCTTAGATAAATGTATGTCGGCTGAAGTGGTGGTGTTTCAGGCACGGGGTTGCCCACAAAAACATAGGAAGATCTGGGCCAGGAGGGCAAAATACCGGGGCACTGACCTGTCTCTCTTAACGCAACCAGCAAATCAGGACCCTCTTGAACGATTATCAATGACTCGCCAATCTAATGTGTTAGCTTGCCATGGATGCCGAACTAACCTCCTTATTGTACAAGTACGTATCACTTCTCAAGGGCTGTGTGGTGCAGGGTTGAGGGAGGGGGTGGGGTGAGGGGTGGGTTGTTAGGTCACATGTTCTGCAGACCTCCTGGAGAGGATATTTCCAGTACCTATTGTTTCCATTATTCGTCATGTGCCTATATGCCGCTTATTAGGCTTCGCCCACTTGGTACTATAAAAATCAATAAAATGTGTTGTTAAAAGACGATGATGAGGGTAGACTCACTGAAGGGAGCATAGCTGGAAGCCCATGTGGATCTTTGGGGACTGAGGGCAAGCCACAGGTAACTGGTAAATGCTGGAAATGTGCAGCTAAAGGCCTCCGAAGGACCTTGGAATTCAGGGTGCATGCTCTGCATCAGAGGCTGGATGGCACATTGGTGCCCTCTCCAGAGCAAGAATGGTGGGAAGGGGCTCATTCTCACTTTGATTTCTTATGCTTTTTCTTGGACTCTCCCCAGTGACTTTGAGCAAGAAAATGTCCTGCAGCAGGATAGACTTCAGGAAGACCAACACGACCTTCATTTTGACTTTCACCAGACACAGGATGGATACTTCCTGTATTTGCCGGCACACAGTTTCGCCATGTGGTCCCACATGGCCTTTGGATTCAACGGGGAGCAGTTGTCACAGGCCCTGGAATTGTGTTCTGAACCCAGGCACCCGGCACCCTAGACACACTTGATGAGGGTCTATCACAAAATCTTGTTTGAAACAGCCCCTCCATGGCTTGAACCCATTGTCTTAGGAGGGGGCAGCTTCCCTCGCACAGTGGAAAAATATTTGAGAAAAGGGTCTAAAAAGACCACGGAATAGTTTTGGATCTGCGTCTTAAGGCGCATAAGTAAGGGAAACTGCATCAACGCGCATGAGTGGCGCTTATATGCGGCTGCACTCGTCTCTTCTGGAGCAGAACCATGTTGGTGCGGAGCCACAAGACACTATCTGTTGGCATGCGGGGGTACTGCTCTAAAAGGTGCTGGATCAAGTCGGATGCCTCAGAAGAATTCATAAGGTGATGAATCTGCAGTTAGAAGTATGCCTCAGAATGCAAATTTCAGTGATTTACTCGCTATATTTTTCATGAAAGGTCCTGCAACATTAGGGAATTAGATGTGAAACAAACAAGAAGCCCCCCTCCCCCTGTAGACTACTTACATGTCCGGCTGGATCTCGGAGACCACATTGATGCAGTTGCCCTGGGAGATGGTAAATTCATGGTACAGCACCCAGGACGGAGGCCTTGGCAGCGGCTTCCGTGTCAAGTAGCAGGAGAAAGGATGCAGGTGAGCCACATGCTTGTGTGACAACATCAGGTAGTTCCCCTGGCCATCCACATCTTGGGCAGCCTGCAGGCCAAGATAGAGGAAATAAGTGGGTGAATGTGAAAAATAAAAGTATTGAACAGGTGTAGACAAGGGCAAATGGAAATTCACACAAAAGATATTATGAGTTAGGCACATTCACATATCCACTGACATACTCACACTGATAGCCCCACGCCATGATAAAGGGTCACTCCCCTAAATACACAGTATGGCCCTTTTACCACACACTGATCTCAGCATGTGTTCACCCTGTTGTGGACTGGCCCAGCTCAAAAACATCCTTGGAATTTCCTGTCCCCAATACTTCAGCTCCAAACCTCTTCCTCAGTTTACTCTCCCTTGCCTCCTATTACAAGAGTGAAGGAGGGATAGCACCACCGCTCCACTAAAGGGTCTGGCAAGAACAAACAGGAGCATCTGAAAAAACGTCAGCTGGGGGTGGATGAGATTGAGAGATTAGTGTCAAAAAGATCTCTCAACAATCTCACTTTAGTACCGTTTGTTGGCCAGTTGCATAGGAATGGTTTGAACAATACATGAACCAGAACCTCACTCTTTTCCTATTTCTAGATAAGAAGCTCTCACACAGCAAGTATGCTTGCGTCTCTGCCTTATTTTGAATCGGAGGTGCATTAGGATGTCACTGGCTTGCAATGTGAAGGGGTACCTGGTATTGTTTAATGGTGGGCGGTAAACTCTGCTCCTCCAGTGGAGTTTGCAGAGTTTTGCCCGCTTTGCCTAGTGAGTGGAGTTTTGAAAAATCTCCGCTAACTGCCGCACGGCAAAACTTTTTCTTGCATGTGGTTCCCCAAGTTGGCGAGTGAGAAAACTGAGTGCTAGACCGCCTCCTGGTGAGACTTCTCATCGCGGGCAGTTGTGGCAGGTAGCTACAGCTTGCGCCGAGAAAGCTGTTCCTGGAGTAGAAAATCTACTTGCGTTGCAGAAAGAAGCAACACCCTCTGCTGTGCCGCGAGGGGTCGTTCAAGCTGATTTTACGGCTTGGGACCAGCTACCAGTACTGAAAATCAGTGCAGCATACTGAACTCCGCCACTCGCGGAACTCCACAGAGTTTTTAGGTTACTCCGCTGAGCTCCGCGGAGTGAAGATCTGTGAGTTCCACCCACCCCTAGCATCGATCCAGCACCAGTAGCATGTGCTGTACATGACTATTAAAAAGCAACACAAAAAGATGATGGATGTAATGCTGAACATTGCCAAACATTCACCCCGTCACAGATCTGGGGTTAATCCATCGTTATTTTGCTCGCCACGACATTACAGTTTGGACCCAGCCATATGTAAATCAGCCATGACCCTGTTCCCGGGCTGGACTATTCCCATGAAGAACAAGGTTAAGACTGGATCAAGCCACATGCAAATCAAATTTGGGTGGCGTAGTGAGCAAAAGAATGATGGATTGAACCCAGATCTATGACTGGGGGTGAATGTTTGCTTTGTTCAGCATTCCTTCCATCATGTGTTCCTTTTTTAATTAAAAAGCAGGCATGTGATATATAAGTTCTAGAGCATCTCTGAATGACATTTTACAAGTAGGCCTGTTGGCTACAACAGGATCCATTTTAGCTGGGACAGACGTAGGTAATACTGACTGATATCTTACGCTTTCCAGCAGAATGTGCGTCAATGCTGCTGGGAGTTTGTGAAGTATCAGGGACATTTTGTTCTCTGTTGTGAAGTGGAGTGTTCCTCACTGATGTCAGACATGGAAGATTCTGCACCTCTCATGGACATGAAGCCTGAGAGAGCTCTTAAAAGAGGTGTCTCAGTTCTCAGTGAGTGAGCTCTTAAAAGAGGGGTCTAAGTTCTCAGTGAGTGAGCTCTTAAAAGAGGGGACTAAGTTCTCAGTGAGTGAGCTCTTAAAAGAGGAGTCTCAGTTCTCAGTGAGTGAGCTCTTAAAAGAGGGGTCTCAGTTCTCAGTGAGTGAGCTCTTAAAAGAGGAATCTCATTTCCTTGTTTTCCTGCAACTTTCTGGTTACCTCTTTCCCCAGATTTCCTGGGACTGAAAACATTGAGGATTGGCTGGTATTTGATCGGAATACCAGCTAGAGGCTTTGTGATGGTGCAAGTCAAAGAAACATGGACTCCTCCGTGTGTAAGCGCAGCCTTGATCATGTTTGTGAGATCTGCGAATGGAGGAAAAGCTTCACGCGTGTGGAGGACTGAAGTCCATTCATACCACTAGCCAGGCCACAGTGATTCAATTACAGCTGCTTCCGGGTGCTCATTCAGTGTGTGTGGTTAGAAGGCCAATGGTTGTAGTTTGTCCTACATGAAGGTGTTGGGTGAGGAGTACGAGATAGAAAGAAGTGCTTAAAACATAGTGTGGCGAACTGGTGGCTGCGTATGGACATGACCTGCTACAGGGCAGTGTAAGCATATATGTAGCGTGTACATGGGCACCTACACGCCATTGTTCCTTTTTCATATGTGTGCAAGAACTGAGCTGCAGTATTTAATTATTTAAGCAATGCAAGAGGTTTTACCAGCTTATAGCTTTTTGAAGGGAAAGATGGTTAAAACAGTTGCCATCCTGAAAAGTAGAGATCTTAGCCAAGCATAGATGAGAAGTTTATGTTGGAGCAAGGTTGCTCTGGTTTCATGGTCTGCTATGAGTAAAATGTAATATGTTAAACCATCAGCTGCCCATGTGAGTAGTTTAACATGCTGGAGGTGTACCTCTCAATAGGAAGGCAGAGTATCAAGCTGGTGGCTGCATTAGGAATTATCTAGAAGTTAAGAAACGGGTAGTAAACAGGAGAGAGCCCTGTTACACGATAGGCTTCCTGGACCGGCTGCTGTATTGGGGAGTCATAGTGAAATAAATAATTGCCTGAGAATCAGACAATTTTAGTCAAGTGGGAAAGCCGGGGCTGATCCCAGCTTTTCTGGTTGCACACTGTGCAATTCAGCAACTAGATGGATATCTCTTTCACCCTTTCGTTTTACCTAAAAAGTCAATGCCTCCTCTTTCATTCTTGGCACATGAGCTTAGAGCGTCGGTGCGGATGGAAGCCACATGAATGCTCGGCTCATTTTGGGCTTGAAGAGCCAAGAGAACTCGAGCTAAGCTGGAGCCCTCAGTGGCTCGCTCACCCGGGGACAAAGGAATAGGAAGGATAGGATTTGATCACCATCAAACTGTGAAAGCGGAAGTACTATCACCACAGTCCAGATCTCCTCTTTTTAAGATTCACGACTTGCTCACTACACAATTTTGTATTGGTGGAATAGGGGAGTGGGTGTTCTCTCCCCAATGGGTAAAATCACATGATTGTAGGGTAACAATCCTGTTTTCTTATCACAAACTTACTACCAGTGTTTAGTTGGATTTGTTTTTTCCTTTCACTGTTAAATAAAAGGATCACATAAATATGTTCAGAAAGTGATGACACAAGAATGAACAGTTTGTCACAAGGTTAAGCCGAGATTAATAAAACAAAAATGCCTTCTTGTTACAGGGTTCCTATCTTGCTCATTACACACCTACCCATACTCTGCGTTCACAACCAGCATCTTAGGCAAAGTAGTAAAGCTAAGATGAAACGCAAAGTCTCCTAGTGCCATGGCTAAAACATTCCTCCTGTGCCATGTCTAGCGGGGAGGTTGGGGGTTTGTGTCTGCCAACCTCAGTTAATTGCACACCTTGTTGGGGTGTCTTTAGCAAGGATTTTTTACAGCCATATCAACCTTAACAGAGCCGGTTTCGAAGCTCTGGTGAGGTTTACAGATAAAAGGCACTAAGCAAAAGTAGATTATCAGACCTAAGATTCCATTTAATTTCAATTCAATAATTAAGTGTCTTCCTTTGCACGCTTGACTTTCCAAATGTAGCAACAGCAAGCAAGATGGAGAGGGCCCCTGTGCATCGGCTCAAAGTGAGAGCACGAGGACAGTGGGGCCTAATTTAAGATCCTATTGCATCATCACAAAAGCTTTGGGTGGAAACCGGTGTCAACCCCTTTATTACCACATCACAGCAGGCGATTTAAACAAGGACAGCTAGTCCCGCAGACGCAAAAAGGCTGGAAGAGCCAACTAATAACCTTTGATAGTGTCCATTGTAAGTACTTACTGGGCCATAGATAAAACAAATCAACAACATATCAAATAGTTTGGCTTGCAACGGGTCTGTATTGGTACTGGGTCGAAGCTCTCCACTTCAAGCAGGAGTGAGACTTGTGAGATGTTTGGCAATATATAGCTTCGCTTTATGTTCCCGGATCGCCTTTGGATTCACAAGGACACACGTCACACCAATCTGCAAATCTGTCTAAACAACCAGTGCAGATTTACTTTGTCGAGAGAGGCCTGGCAGCAAGGGTGACTTTAGACAACTTTGGGAGGGAAACTGAACGCAGTCAGCTGCCTCTGCTCAAACTCCACGCACGGAGGTGTATACTGTGCACGCCCGGGTGCAGACCCCTTGCCCGCTCCTGCGACAGAAGCTTCACCCGAAGCGGTAGCTTGATCAGATGACAGATGTTCATGCCCAGAATTTCAGGGTATCACACTCTCCTGGCTAAATCAGCGGTCACTAAGAGGACTTGTGCCTCGTCATTCTTGATCTTCTTCAGAACCCGGAGCAGAAGAGGCAGAAGTGGAAATGTGTACAGGAGCCCCGTGCCTTACTCAAGCCAGCACGCATCCTGGATGGACACAGCAACACACAGAAGTTAGCATTGTGCTTTCTCGACTGTGACAAAAAGATCTAGCCAGGGTTTCTCTATTGATGGAGGATTTGCTGTGCCACGTTAGGATGCAGTCATCCATGATTTGCGACACACAACCAGCTGAGTTTGTCCACCCTGGCATTCAAAGATCCTGCCAGCTGATTCACGACCAAGGAAAAGGCCGGACATTCCAGCCACCTTCAGAGGCACATGGCTCAAAACCCCATCCCACTCAGCCCTGTTTGCTGCAGTACCACATGGTGGTGGTATCCTTAAGAACCTGCACCAGCCTCCTTTTATGGAAGATTTCAGCACCAGGCACATGGTCTGCACCTCTGACAGGTTACCGTGGAGCTGTGTTTCTGCCGGAGCTCAGAATCCTTTGATCTCCTCCTCTCTCAAATGACCAATCCAGCTCAGTAGCGACACATCAGCCACAATGATCAGCTCTTGGTGGGGAAGAGAGAGGAGTCTGCTGCCGTTCCGACTGTGGTCAAGCAAGCAGGAGTAGAAAGGCCCTACGAATGCAATGTCACCTGGCTCTCTTTAAAGTGTTCCAGGGCCGAATCATCCTACTCGATAAACAGGCGTGACCTGTCGAGAGGAATTGTCATGAGTGATGCCTAAGTGTCTCAAGAAAAGCCTGTGGATCTCATTCACATTAGAAGCCGCATCACCATGCTAGTTCCAATTGCTCTGCCCGCTCAGTGGTGGCTAGTCGTGAACATAGTATGTATTTGGTTGCATCATGAAGATCCTACTGCTTTGAGCCACAAAGGCCCGAAATTCTTCAGCAACTACAAGATCGTGTTGACCATGTCCCAGAGAGTATGTGAGCATCGCCCTAACAGACTACATGCATAGACTGACGGCTCTGCAGAAGAGACATTGTCCTCTCAGAATTGGATTGAATGGGGCCGGGGGCATCCGGGCAGTTTCGGGATGTGTGTTGCTTGGTCAGGGCTGAGATGAATTCTACTCGGAGTCGGACACAATGATTGAAAGGCGTGGGGACGGACACTGATGTTAAAGAGAAAGGTGTGAACTTTGGTGCTGGAGTGGGTATCGGTATTGTAGCCAGTGCGGAACCAGTGATGTGGTAGGGAGGCACAGACTGCACGAGGATGGATTCTTGAGGTTTGAAGGAGCCAGGAAGGTGCTAAGGATGGGCATCATCTCTTTAAAGGGTCCAATCTGTTGCGACAGCCCCGATGACCCGAGTCACTCGGGGTGCATCTGTATCAGCTGTTGAATCAACTTCTTGGCAGGTATCCGGGCTCGAGAGTGAGAGGTACTGGACATCTGTGCGACTCTCAGGCAGAGCAGTGGACAGGGAACAGATCCCGATTACCCTTCTTGTGATGCCACCTCCACTTACCAGAAGAGTGTTCTGCAACGAAGGTGGTACTGGGTCAAATCACTCAATGTCAAGCAGGAGTGGGGCTTGTGTGATTTCTAGAGCTATTCTTGAGCGATTTGGCAACATATAGCTTTGCGTTCCCAGATTTCCTTTGGATTCATGAGGCTGCGCTCTTCGCACAACTTTGAGTCGTGCTCAAGCCCAAACACCAGAGATATACATTGTGCGGGTCTGCCAGAGACATTTGCTTGAGAGAGTACAGACAAGGCTTAAACCCTGCAGGTCTTCGGAGAGGACATGTTCCCTTGCACACGGGATTTTTGAGAAAATGTATACAAAACAACTTGTCAATTGACAAGCAAAAAGTTTAAAAGAAAGTACAAGACATCAGCATGCAGAAGTGGTGCTTTTTGCAGCTCTGTTCATCACTTGGAGTGAATCAATCAATGAATTTGCCAAGTGCAACTGCTGCTGCATTAGAAGCGCCCTGGCTCTACACCAGTAGTAGAAACAAAGTTAAACTTCATAGAAAGTAAAAGTCTTTTTCTGGGCCACCGACAAACAGACTTTGGTTCGGAAAAGACCGAAGGTAAGATGGTCGAGCAATCCACACAGTGGGAGCTAGAAAGAAAACGCTCTTTGACATTGCACCAGATCTAGTTTTACACCCTTTAAGGACATACAGCAGTTTTTGATTGGCTGAGTGAAGTGCCCTGTAAGGAAAATATCTTTTTAGCTTGTTTTGAATATTAGAATATACCTAGAGCCTTTCAGATATACTGCTCTGGGCTTAACCATAAAGCTTTAAACTTGAGTCTAGCCTTAACTGGCAACTATGAAGTTGCTTCCCTGGGGAGGAACGACACACGACACCACCTACCGGTCATCAGGAACAACACTGTTTTATATATTCTAGATCCAGTGTGGCACCGGGGAAAGTCTAAAGGTTATGTTATGTTATTAGCACTTCTAGAGCGCAGGGATACTCAAGAGTGTCCCAGCGCGGAACACTCTGCCAACTGCCAACAGGACCGAGCGGAGAGCGGTTGTGAATTAGTTAAAGAGCAGGGTCTTTAGCTGCTTCTTAAACAGCCTGGGGTCTTGAGTATTCCGCAGTTCATATGGAAGGGAATTTCAGGCCTCAGCTGCCTTAAAAGATAACGAACTGCCCCCATCCGAGCAAGGCGAAAGCGGGATATCACTGAGAGCCGCTGTGAAGCAGAACGCAATTGTCTTCGGGGGACGTAAAAACTAAAGCATCTCCTAGGATAGGCCAGCCCAGATCCGTGGAGAGCTCTATGTACAATAATAAGGGCTTTAAAATGGACATGTTGAGCCACAGGGAGGAGTTCTGTAGATATAAGCAAAGTACTTATAAAGTACGTTTTTTTAAGCCCTAGTGCTGGAAAAATGGCCCAAGTTATTTTTCCCATTGCAAATCCCATGCCACATAGGTTAACATGGCATGACGATAGTAACTAATAACTCCTGATAGGAGAATGATAGACGTTCCATTCAAAGACTTCCCAGAATGGTAGTGATGAATCCAACAATATCATATTGTTGAATTTCTCCTAAAATGTACAGACAAGAAATTATAAGACTTTCTCGTTTGTAAGTCCAGATTCAGCCTTCCATTGCTTTGTCCTGAGTGGTCAGAGTTAAGTGAATTAGCCAGGCTGCCTTGCAGAGGTGATAAAGATCCCCCTGGGGTTAACCAGCTCTGTTGGGAGGGCAGTGTGCTACTACACAGGAATGCCATAGCAGGGGGAGGAGTCGTAAACCATGATCTTCAAAGAGAAGAGGACGGGAGTGTCATTTACAACTTCACTCTTTTGACCCAAAGTAAGAGCTAGGCTTATGGATGGAATGCACAGATGCCGGGTGGCAGAGGCTTTGGAAAGTAGCCATCTTAGGGGTGCGTTTAGCCAGCTCTTACCTCCCTGCTGGAAAATCAGCCATTATGAATTTGGAGGATTTAGTGCACTCTGGGACAAAATAAAATCACACTCTACAGGATGTGGTCATATCCTTGGGGAGTTGCCCTGCTCCCACTGGTCAGGAGTGACCTCCTGCTTGACCCAGAGAACTTGC
Organism: Lissotriton vulgaris; assembly: GCF_964263255.1. Taxonomy (NCBI): domain Eukaryota; kingdom Metazoa; phylum Chordata; class Amphibia; order Caudata; family Salamandridae; genus Lissotriton; species Lissotriton vulgaris. Next base: position 266,814,111 of record NC_141690.1, on the reverse strand, counting down.
ATAAGTATCTGAGAGGGGCAGAGTTTCTCAGATTTGCATATTGAAACTTAAGAAAGCAAGACGTTGCCATGCTGGGAAGTTGGGGTGCAAAACTTTAAAGCGTGCCCTCTGAAGACTGCACAAGCTGAAACTACATCCCTGTGGATTACCTTGCTGTAAAGGAACTAAGAATGGACTCCCTACAAGCTACAGGTTATCAGAGCTCACCTGGAGCATCACCACCAAGGATCCTCAACCTGGAGAACGACCAGTGGATTTGTAAGGGTTTTCTTCAAGTGCATTGTGGGAACTGAAGTCCTCAACTTTCAAGGACAATCTTGGAGCTTCCAGACCCTTGGAGGGAGTTTGAGACCCTTAGGGACCCCTTGGGGAACTTCAGGAAGAAGTTCCAGAAGTTTTGAGAACTTCGAAGCAACTTTGAAAAAAAGCTGCATAGGTGGACCGACTTAACCTGGCCAGCCAAGCCACCTGCCATCACCCGCGAGCCCGCCAAGCCATCCAGGTTCGTTCCGCTAAAAGCTCCGTAGGTCCGACGTCCAGAGTTTGACCGGGAGTAGAAGATATCCGAGGCTGACGAACCCTCACCGAATCCGGCCTAGTGAAGAGCATCAAAAGGGACCCCGTGAGAAAAAGATCCAGAATCGTTCTATGTCTGAAGGTAAAAACTGTGACCGGGACCTACCATGATTGGTAGCCGCTCAGGGCTCCATCGCGGTCGGCTTGAAACTTTGAGCCAGTCTATTGCGACCAGATGTCCCAATAGGGTGCTATAAGTTTCTAAGTGCTATAAAGTGATACATCTTTAAAAATTCATATCTCCGGCTCCCTACATTGGATTTTTGTCGTTTTGGTGTAATTTTAAAATAAAAATATTTCCTATTTTTATAAATTGGTGTTGGATTTTTATTATGTGTTGTATCTTAATTATTTACTGAATTGGTGTTTTAAAATGCTGTACATACCTGTCTTTGAAGTTAAGCCTGTTTGCTCGCAGCCACTGTACCAAGGGTTAAGCATGGAAATATTTTTCTAAGTCCTATTCTGAGCCCTAGACTATTAGTGGCCTACTTGCCAGTGGCAGACCTTCATTTGCCCCTACCAATAATCCATGTTCCAACACCCCCGTTTTAGATTAGCTTCCCATCTGGTTTCAAACACACACAATACACCTCACCTTTACTCTCACTGTCACTCCTGAATGGTCTTCTCCATGGTGAAATGTCTTACAACAATTCACGTACAGTGGTCGTACATTCACAATACTGAAAACACCTACATAAAAAGTAATGCAAGCCCATTAATAACTCACTCAGTAAAGGTGTGGGCAAAGGAAAGTAAAGGAAAATGCTTTGTGCGACATCCATGGAGGGCAAGAGGGGTGTGGCATCTATGAGCCCATTTAGAAAAATCTCTTCTCCTACCTTGAGGAAATAGCCCGAAATCAAGGCCCTTTTGACGTTCTGGATGTTCTCAGCTGTGCCGAATGCTGGAGGGGAGATGGGCAGCTCAATCCTCTGCATGACCTCCAGCAGCTCCGCCCGCACCACGTCTGCAAGCTTCAAGGCGGAGTAGCTCAGAAAGTTCTTTGCACACCAAGCCTCGTCGTCATTGTCTGTAGAGAGGGGCAGCAGACGTTTAGTACCACTCGTTTATTACTGGAATTCTACTATTTACAGCAGCTAAAACCACCACCATGATTGGGGCATGTTCAGTCAGCCCCTGCCTTTTAGCCAATTGCCCTTTAGATTCTAAGATCTATAGTTTTGGCCTTTACATTATTCATATGGACCAACATATCGCAGGGTGCTCAAATACAGGATCAAGGGACGTCAACCCTGACAAAATAAATCTATGGCACCCGCATCCTATACAAATATGAGGTGTGCCCAAAAGGAACAGTAATATGTTCAGAGGAGACCCACGCTGAGACTTACATAGAAGGCAGGGCCATACCTATTCCACGGCAACTTGTGTGGATTTGATTAGAAAGTTTACAATCGGAGAGGAAGATACAGTGGTTTCGGGAAGATCGTTCTGGTTGGCACAGAGATAGAAAGTGCTTTGATTCACAAACACATTTCTAATCAGCCCGTGTGTACTCTCTCAAAACCAATGTGGCACTATCTGGCACCCCTGTTTTGATTCAGCCTGGACAAAAAATTTGAGGTGGCCCGAGGCGGTGGGGGGGATGGAGTGTGGGGGTTTAGCAGAAATGTTTTCAATTGTGTTCTGAATGCAAGGAGATTGTTCGAGTTCTGTAGGTGTGGATGAATGCTGTCCCAGAGGAAGGGTCTGGCCACGAAGAATGGCCAGACCACTCTGGATTTTTTAGTTCCTTATGGGGATCCTGAGGAGATGTGGTAGTGATCATATCACTCATGGGAATCACTTGAGATTGCTGTGGTCATGGCAATTTTACAGAGGTTTCTCAGCCACACAGGATTTTGAGCTTTTTAAAAACTTATGACTTGGTAAGAGGGCAAGCCATAGTAGAAAGGGTTGCAGCATTCTACGCAGGAATTTACAAAAGATGTGACCGGAGGGGGCTTCAGGGCGCATGCAAGGTTATGTTTTTGGGGCAGTGTTTATGGCATGAGGCTGATCTGAATACAGCCCCGGATTTAGAGTTTGAGCTTTGGTCAACATCCAAGGAAGGGCTTAGATTCCTCACTTAAGTAGATAGAAGGTGGACACAGGATGACAATCGTGAGAAAGTGAGGTGGTCCCAGGATGAAGATTTAAGTCTTGGAGCAACTAAGCTTTACCTGTTGGGCTCATCCAGTGATTAGGGACATCACGGAGTTGGTTTTCCGCCGGTGTTACTCTCAGGAACATTTGAGTATTGTTGGAATAGGATAGCATTAAGAGGTGGTGGGAGTGTACAAGGGCCATTATAGGATTTCGTTAATGTGAAGGAGAAGTGGGCTTTTGGTCAGTGAGATTGGCTGTGGAATGAAGTGACAGTGACAAAGGCAGCAAACAGATCAATAAGGATCATCACGAAGAACGATCTGTTGTCTGATATTTGATGGATTTCATCCCAAACATTCAAGAGTCTGTTTCTCATTCATTATTTGGGGGGAAGCTACACTGGTCCAGAATACAGTTGGATTTGTGGTGTGTTTATATGTAGATAGTATTACAGATATCCAAATAAGCTCAGCAAAACATTAGCTACAACCCAGAGATTGCTAACAATACTGGATGAGGAAGTATCAGAAACTGGTAAGAAGACTACTGGCTACAGACAGTCACAGCTTCTGGAAGAACTCATGTCACCAATTCTTCCAGAAAGTACAATGAAAAGTTACTGGAAGGCAAAGGGCTTTTGATTGGCCTCCTTCCACCACTTGATTGGCCTCCTTCCACCACTGGTTTCTAGCTGTTGTTCATGTTTTGCCATTGCTTGGTTGGGAGTGCATCAATGCTATGGCTTTTCGTGAAAGGTTACGTTGTCCAATTTATATTCCTATTAGGTTTTGGTGACGGGGTCTCAAGAGGTCCTTGTGTTAGACTGCAGATGTCACACAATGTATAGCTTGTTATTGAGAACCAGTGTATGTTCTTTGATGTATTTACTAGGCCTGGGCGGTGAACTTTGCTCCGTTCGTGGAGTTTTCTGCACTCCGCAGAGCTCGCGGAGTGCAGAAAACTCCGCTTTGCGATGTGCAGCAGAGTTTTTCCAGGCCCGTGATCGCGAACAATAAGATTGCGAACGGTAAGTTCGCGAGCGCGAGCTGCCGCTCGGGTAGGAATACCAGCACAAACTGCAGTTCGCACTGCACTCCGCCACTCTCGGAACTTCGCAGAGTTTTTTTGTAACTTTGAGAAGTTACGAGTAGCAAAACTTTGCGAACTACGCCCAGGCAGCTGATGCAACAAATGTCTGCCGATTTATGGCTTTTCTGTTTAGGAAGCACCAGTTGTTTGGATATTTCAGCCTTTCACAAAGACATATTGCTGTTTACTAATCTCTCTAAGCATGCACTTGTGTTGCCTTATGTAGTGAAGCAATCCAGGTGTCAGGTAAGTTTCCACAGGAATATTTATTAAAGTCAGACTATGACGGTGCATCTCTGCCAAGCATCCCCAGACCAACTGAAATACAGATCCCAGAGCAACAAGAAGAACTGCCATAGGTGTTCCACAAGATTAACCCACAACACATACTTTCCCTTTAAACAGATAAAGGATCAATAACTGAAAACAGGGGTAATGAGTAGCAAATCAAGTTGTACTGCAACAATGATGTTATGTTATGTTAAATTTGACTTGTAGAGCGCACGTACGCCCGTAGGCTTCATGGCGCTGTAGGAAGTTTTCAGAAACACAACACAACAACAGGAGGACAGCTTGGAACATCTAAGGATAGGCTTCCCTAAAGAGCCAGGTCTTAAAGGCTGGTCTAAAGGCCAGAATATCCTCGTGTGACCTTAAAGAAGCTGGCAGGGAGTTCCAGAGGGAGGCAGCAAGAAAGTGAAAGGAGCTGCCGCCCTGACGTTGTTTCCTAACAACAGGCTCCGTGAGCAGGCTTTTGTGACTGGAACGAAGGTTGCGAGAGGGGACATATCTGGCAAGTAAGTTAATGATAAATTTGGGGCCCTTGCCTTGTAGTGCCCTGAAGATAATGCAGCCGGTTTTAAAAGCCGCCCTCTGGGCTATCGGCAGCCAATGCAGATCTGCCAGGCCTGGCCTGATGGACTGCCATTTAGGAAGCCCACAGATCAGCCTGGCCGCCTGATTTTGAACTAGCTGCAGCCTCTTGAGCTGCCCGGCTGGAAGACCCAAATATAAACTATTTGAGTAGTCCAGCCTTGACAGCACAAGGGCGATGGTCACCTGTATCAGGGCAGAATGGGTTAGGAGATGGGCAATCTTTCTAATCTTGCGCAGCTGAAAGAAGCATGCGGAGACTACTGTCCCTACCTGACTTTTCAAAGAGAGGTCTTCACTAAAGGTGACTCCAAGGCTCTTGACCGTGCGGGATTTGGAAGGGGGATTTCCCATCTCCGGAGGCCAAAATTGAGGTCCCCAGCTGTGTTCACTCTTCCCAGGCAAGATCAGTTCAGTCTTGCCTGGGTTGAGTTTTAGGTGGTTAAGGCCCATCCACCTCTGGATGTGAGCCATGACCTCCCTAAACTCAGTAACAGCGTCAGGCGAGCCTAGGGGGAAAATCAATTGCAGATCATCTGCGTAGTTAAAGATCCACACTTTGAATTTCCTCAAGGAGTACAAGAGGGGACGCAAATATAAATTAAATAAAAGGGGGGACAGGGAAGAGCCCTGAGGGACACCGCAGTCGTTCTTAATTCTAGGGGCTGTGAAGGTGCCCAGTCTCACTGCTTGAGTCCGGTCAGACAAAAATGATTCCACCCAGCTCAGGGCAGCACCTCTGAGGCCTGCCTGCCCGACACGGCCGACCAAAATGGTGTAGTCGACCGTGTCGAATGCAGCAGACAGGTCAAGGAGTACCGGTGCCTGGTGGACGTCCCTGTCTGCGTTACACCGAAGTGTGTTCTGGACTGCCAGGGTTACCGTCTCGGTCGAATGGCCTGGACGGAACCCAGCTTGATTGGGCTCCAGAAACCCAGTGGTTTCCACAAAGTTGGAAAGACAATTGGAGACGTGAGCCTCCAATATCTTGGATAAAAACGGCAACAGGGATATGGGACGATAATTTGATGAGTCCCAGGGGTCCAGACCTGGTTTTTTTATCAGAGGGATTAGCAGGGCGTGTTTGAAACCAGTAGGTACCCTGCCCTGGGCCAATGATTTGTCTAGTAGGGGTAGGATACCCTGAGGGATAGTCTGACCTATTTCAGAGAAGATGTGGGGGGGGCAGATATCGTTTGGGGATCCGGACTTTACCCTCGCCAAAAGTGAAGAAAAGGTTTTACCATCGATGGCCGGGAAGGCATCTAGTACAGAGGGATTATAAAAGGCGTCATCCAGAGGAAGTGACGTTGGGGAACTAGCAATGCTCGATTTAATAGTGACAATTTTTTCTCTGAAAAAGTTATTCAGGGAATCACATAGCTTCTGCGTGGGAGCTATTGAGGGGGCTGTCCTGTCGTTGTCACAGAGTTCATTGACTATATTAAAAATGTCTTTGGACTTATTAGATGAAGATAACATTTTTGTGGAAAAGTAGTTTAGTTTGTGTTGGCTTAAAATTTTTTGATATTTTTTCCTAGTGACGCAGAAAATTTCCCTATCCTGTGAGGAATAAGTGGCTCTCCACTGTCTTTCTTTCTGTCGTACCCCTAATTTAAGTGCTCTAAGTTCCTGAGTGAACCATTTGTGGGCATCATTACCTCTAATGTTAGACAAGTATACAGAGGGGGCGAACAGATCTGCTGCGTGGAGGAGCCAGGAGGACAGTGCCCTCTCGTCAACCTCCAGGTCTTCGCCTGATAGGGGAAGGGTGTTGTTCAACGTGTCCATGAACTCAGAGCGGTCCATGGATTTCCATGATGAGGTGAAGGGGTGCAGGATTGATCACAGGAGAAAGCAGAAAAGACCGAAGCAATGAAATATAAATAAGAGGAGGCCAAATTGACTGGAGAACAGAAGAATAAGCCGGAACCAAGGACAAACAATGTATTCATCCAATTACAGTCAGAACATCAGTTACATAGTCACAGAACCACACAGTACCTCTCAGATGAGTGTCCCACCCCTTTTTGTCAACACTAGAAGGCAAAGACGACAGACCATATCTGGCTACCTCAAACCCATGATGGGAGCCAGCATTTCCAGCTCTCACACACTGTTTGCGAAGTAACCAGGATCGCTGGACTCGCCAGATATTGGGCCACATTTACCTGACATTTCATCATCAAATAGAAACACATGCTGCTGCGGTCATCAAACCCCTCAAGACACAACCTGCAAGGTAAAGGCCACCTAATAAGAGACCACACCATGTTGGTGCTCTTTCTGGACATTAACCAGTTTAACATACAATCTCCTAACAGCCTTAACCTTAAATGGACCCCGAGGTATTGAGTCTCTGCCCAACCCTTCCCACTTAGACTCTGACCCAAAGTTCAACTGATCAGCAACTTGTAGGCGAGATACTCTGAGTCTCACAGCAGACCCGGTCTCCTTAAGCTAGACTGGGATCTGCTCTGTGTTGCCTTTTCTTCCCTCATAGAGAAGAAAGGGATTCGCCCTTCGATAGCACTGACTAGTACATAGCACCAATACCATGTCTAATGTAGTCCATCCCACATTCAAGTTGCCTTTCAATGTCATTTCAAGGGTCCACTTCACTAGCCTGCTATCTCTTTCAACTAGGACATTGGTTGGACTGTACGGAGCTGTGTAGCGCGGTTTAATACTGCAACTCAACAAGAAGTCCTTCATTTCTCGGGACACCAACTGTGTGCTATTGTCACTAAAATGCAACTGGATAGGCCTGCTCTTCCACTTCCAACCACTTGCTGTAGACACCCAAAAATACGGCTGCAAAGAGCAAGTCTCCTGGAAAAGAATTAAGGACCAAATAAAGTCCAAGCAGATCTGGCATGGTTAACCAGGATCCTCCATATACCCTCCACCCACATTCAAACTTTCCTCCCCTTGTAACTTTCTTAGTTACCTGGTCATCAAAAGAAGGCCACCAAAACTTGTCAGTCTGTCTACTCTTGGTCAGGGATCTGTCCCAAGTGCCCTCCTTTGGCTAAAAAAAACAGCCTTTTCTATAATGACGCAGGAAGCACAAGACTGTCACCATGCATCAAGGCTACATCCGAACTGACAGTTAACTCATTCAACACTTTCAAATAGGGTCTAAATCTAGCGGGAATGCTTTTTCCTCTAAATCCACCTTTCTTGGTCAACCGCACTGCAACTGCACAACCTGTCTGTGAAAAAAAAAATCTCTCTATGGCATCCAACCATTCTCCCTTCTGAATGGCTCCATCACAACAATGACAACTACTTCTAGATTCAGAGGACAAATTCAACGTCAGATGATCCAAAGGCAGCCTGGAGAGTGAATCCTCTAAGCTATTTTCCCATCACTGCACTACACTCTTAAAGGCTAGCAGCAAACCTCCCAAATCTTGCAGACCCATTTACCACCCCATCAGGGAGAAGGACTTTAACAGCTTGTGGTCAGTTCTGAACGCAGCTTTCAAACCACAGATGTGAGTCAGAAAATGCTCAGCTTCCCAAACAGCTGCCAACACCTCCCGCTCATTGACGGAGCAGTTTCTCTCAGAATCTGAAAGGCAGCAGAAAACAAAAGCAATGGTCTTTTCAAACACTGATACCGTAAAAGGACAGCACCAGCGTCTAGAGCACTGTCATCGAAGGTGAGAAAAGTTGGGCAGATCCCTAATGGCCCTCACCCGGTTGGCATCTCCAAGAGTCTAAACGGTAGGTCATTCCACTCCTCTCCAGTTTGTCAAATACTTGTTTTAAGGTGGCTTTGTGCTGGTCAATGGAGCTCCCTTACACCAAGACATCATCCTAAAAGTAGATTTCTCCCAAGAAATCCCCAGCATCATCTTCTGACAGACGCTGGTGAACTGGAATACACCTTCCGTGATGATGAAAGTTGTCAGTGGATTGGAATCCTCGTACAATCTGATCTTGTGGTAATCACTCCTCAGGTCTAAGCTGGAGAAGTACTAAACACCCTTCAATATTAGAACAATGACCCGAATATTGGGGAGAGGAAAACTGTCCATTACAATGTTCTGATTAAAGCATCACAGTTTGACGCAGAATCTCAGGCCGCTGCCCTGTTTTTTTTGGAACTCTAATCGGCTATAACCATCAGGCTGTTCAGTGGGATTAATAATGCCCTCCTGTACCATGTCCTTTAACATATTTTTGACGTCCTCCCTCAATAGAGTGGGAACTCATATAGCCCTATGTCTAACAGACTTCTTAATATCTGCAGACTATCCTGTGGACTACAACATTTCTAAATGCAGGTAAATGGCCCGTCTATTCCCGTGTGATGTAGGCAGTATAAAATAAAAGTGAAATTCAACACCCACGGCTCATTACAATTAGAAAGAAAAAAGCCGGACTCAACTGCTAATAAAAACACATTCATTTCTAGAATATGTATCGACTTACGTTGCTTGAAGGCATGGAAAACATTAATTAGCGTAAAGTGATCTCCATCCGGATGAAGCAGCATTCGACGGTGTGTTAAGGCAGTTTCCTCTAACCGCGGGGGCGGCGTCACAAAACACGAAGAAGCTGAGGATTGGAGAAAAGAAAATCTTAAGAGAAGCATTCATATATTAGTAAGAAGACAAACAGTTAGTTTGGAACATTTCTAAACAAATATAATGTATTTCAAGAGAAGCTTCGGTCTTCCCCCAAGAAGGTTTTATGTTTTTATTACTAGATATGTCTGAAAACATCCTGTGCTTTCCTGCATCTCAAAGCACCAGATAAATCAAGAGCACTGAATGCAAATGTCCTAAACATTCTGCAGTGACATCATCACCAATGCCCTGGCCACCAGAGTCTATGATCTATAGAAAGAACCCATGCACAACCATATAAGTGACTTACAGAAGAAAACATTCACCCTTATTTATAGCTTATTCTAGAATACGTCCATAATTAACTGTATATGTATCTTATAGCAGCACGCATCCATATTCACCCATCTAGGTGACCTACAGCAGAACTCATCCAGCACTATAGAGCATCAACAACTCATGGCCACAAGGTTTGGGGTCTTCACAGAGTCTGGCCTGCACGCATGATTCATGCCTTGTGCATGGGCTTGGGTCTCCACGGATTCTGGCCTGCCTGCACGATTCATGCCTTGTGCTTGGCCTGGGGTCTTCACGGAGTCTGGCCTGCATGTACATGATCCATGCCTTGTGTGTGGGCTGGGGTCTTCACTGATTCTGGCCAGCAAGCATGATTCATGCCTTGTGCATGGCCTAGGGTCTTCAGGGACGAGACTTGAATAAGGATGCTACATGTGAAGTATGAACTAACTAGTCTGTTACCATAATTACTTTGATCCCTAGCAAGTCACACAGTTGTCAGTGCATGGTCCAAATGGAGGCTGTGCACAAAAGCCGACTTATTCCAACCGTGAGCGGGCTCGTCACAAAGTCAAGACACGGAAGTCAAATGTTAAATTCTAAAAAAATGTTTTACAAAAATTCAGAAAACGCCAAAACCATCTATATAGGTGCCTGTCCGCTTTAACCAAGAGGTAGAGTAATAAAAACAGAGGCAACAGCCAAAGAACTTTTAATCGCTGACAGCAAAAGGATTCTACCATAAAGTTACACAAGACACAATAAATAGGAACATAGAGAAACAAGACAAAGTCAAGATGAAGCCACATGAACTTTGGGATCATTGTCCATGATGCAGAATCCGCCCATCGACTACTGCTCAACACTGCAAAGATGAATCTGGATCCTGCCACCAGGAAGCACTGTAAGGAGGGCACTGGGCCAAACTCAAGAATCTGTCTTACACTCATAGCTCCTCCCATACATGGGTTGTAAGGAGGAGCTATGCTTCGTATCCAGACCTTCTATGTGGGAGGGAGCGTCAGTACCTGCCGCTGCAGGTCATGTGGGGGCTCCGGCTCCAGGTCTGCTTGCTCCCAGGATGGTTCACGGTTTTGGGGTGGTTCCTCCTCCAAGTTGCTCTTTAGACACAGCGTCTCATGAATGTTTGAATAAGGGCGGTGAGCACTCGGCAGACACACAGCAGCTGACAGTGCCTGCAGAACTGCCCAAGGAGCCCCAGCGCAGCGTGCCTTCCTCCATCTGGCCGTGCCTAACACAAGGGATCATGCACTCTCGATCACAAAAGGGCATGGTGAGGTGGAGTCCATGTCTGCCACTCTTCTTGGTTGTGGACCCTTCAGCTGAGAGACTGTTCATCTTTGACAGCCTTGAACTGAGGCACTCCGAAGCCCGCCGGGGTGTCACGGGTCAGAGAAAGCTCCTTACTACTGGGTAGGACTCTGTCCTATGGAGAGAATGCTACTCTTCACATAGGTGCCCGAGAGAGAGAGTACCGTTGTCACCGTAGTCAGGAAGCACCTCCACCCACAGCCATCCAACCCGCGACCTCCTACAAAGGACAATGTCTGACTAGACAGAGCACACCTCCAGGTTAAGACCCTTTTCTTATCGGTGGTAGAACCACACAGCTTTCAGTGGAAAGAAACTGAGTATATAAGTAGTGAGGGGAGGCAGGAAAGGCTATGGAAGCCATCTTTATATCCTACAGAGACATCTCGGACTCTCTTGAATTGTTAAGTACAGGGAGCGCTTCCGTCTTTACACGCAGATGGTGCAGGTCAGGCGGGTAAGTATCACCATGGAATTTGAGAAGGAGGTTTACTTCTGACTTCTAAACTCGCCTTATTTATTGCGGTCAGACATATTGGTTGAGGGAGATCACAGAACACCGGCACACAATGCCTGCAGTGGTCGATACACTCTTTGGGGCCCTGTAGCACCTGTGATTTTTTATTTTTTCTCTGGCTATAATTATTATTATTAAACTTGCAAGGCTCCTGGTTACTCCAGTGGAGTTTCCCCGCGCTAGGACACCGTAGACCACGGCAGCTGGCCCAAACAACCCCCCCACATCCTAGTCCCCAAATGCAAGAAGGCCTACTCCCAGCCTCCCGGGGGAGATTGAAGGAGACAGGTTGTCCGTTTTTTCCAAACATAGTCTCCGATGGTTATGTCCTCAGTTCCATGGGTAGGTTATTCCAGGCCTTAGCCGCGAGAAAACCAAAAGAACTACCTCCTGACCGTACCTTACAAACCTTAGGCACAATCAGCTTAGCAGTGCCCAACGACCTCAAATTCAGAGTAGGTCTACAGGCAGTGAGTAGTGGGCGCAATTGAGGGACAATCAGTATATTTTGTAAACTAACATCAACAGCAGTATATCAACGTCTGGACCAAAAAAGAGTGGTGGAAACATTTTAATACTAGATGAGGCGTGGCCACATCATTGTCTGCAGAATCTCTGCTTGGAGTTCTACCTACGGAAAGGTTCCCAGCGCAGAAGCCTTATTCATTTTCTCGCTCTATTAGAGGTCACCTGTCCACTAGCCGGATACCTTTACCATTGATTAGCATAAATGTGCAGAGGGTGGCCGTGATGCCAAGAGCTCAAAGTGTATCATACCTGTAAGCATGGCAGCGATTGTCAGCATCTCGTTCACGCAGTCGAACTCGCAGGACGCAATGAGGGCCTTGGCCAGCTGGGGGTCCAGGGGGAACTCGGACATGATGATACCGACTTCCGACAGGTTCCCGTCATCATCCAAAGCGGCTAGGTAGTCCAAGTCCTCGAGGGCCTGCATTAGGGACTCTGGCTCTACAGGAGACGAGAAAGAACAAGCAAATCTGCAAGACTGCACGGAGAGCATAAGAAGACAGAGACATGTCAGAGGATACAGTAAAAGTAATAAGAGGAGGTAGGTAAATGGACAGGTAGAAAAGCAATTGGAGCAAAAGCAAGCAGTTCAAATTTGGCATGATGGAAGCAACAGAGATCAGAAGAAGACTTGTTAAAGGGGACAGAAAGAGTAAGAAGAAGAAGGAAGTAAACAATCAGAGAAGAGGGTTGAGATCAAGCACTTCAAATAGTAGAAGCAACAAAGAATGGAGGAAGACGGACACAGCAGACAGAATAATGAGGAGAAAAGGTAAATGAAGAGGAGAAGCAGAACAAAAGCAAGGAGCTCAAACTCAGAATGACAGAAACAACAGAGTGGTGGCAAACCAGTGAGACTACAGTCTAAGGGAAAATAACAAGCAGCAGGTCATAGGAGAGAAGGCCATGGCCAGCAGAAGCAACTGAAAATGTAAGGACACAGGTAAAGAAGACAAGAGGACACTGATGAATCAAAAGAAGAAGCAGATAAACATTGGACAGCAAGACTGAAGCAAGAGAGTTTGGTGGAAAATTAGAAAGACGATAGATTGCACAGAGAAAATAATAAAGAAATGTAAATTGGAAAAAGCAAGAGAAGGCGAGCAAAGACAACAACTTCCCAGCCAGCAATATAAAAGCAGGAGAGAGTGACGCGAAACTACAGAGGGATAGAGAACACAGCGAAAAGAATTAGAAGAAGCAGGTAATTGGACAGAGAAATAGAAATGCTAGAATTAAGAGAGTGTAGGAGGAAACCCAATGGGGAGCATGAAACAGGGAGGAAGGTAGAGCGGGAGATGAGAGTAACAGAGACAAAACCTTCGTTTGGAACAGAGAAAGACTCTGAAAAAGAGTTGGAACACAAAATGGAGAACACAATGTCATCCATTGTGAAAACAGGACAAGCGTGTATTGGAAAAATACAGACGAATGAAAAGGTTTAATAGGAAGTAAATTAATAAAAAGTTGTTCAGAGGGACAGAAGAGAAGGGAGCATAAGAGAGTGTTAGTTAGCTTTCATCAATGGATGCACCACTTGTTTGGTTTGTGATAAACATTGGAGTACACATGAAACTCCTCTTCACAAGGCCGAGTCACCTGAGGAAGTTAGGCAAAAAATTGGCTCGAGTTTGCTAGCCATTTGAATGTTTTACCACAAATTAAAAATAAAAATTAGTCCTGTCTAACTACTTTTCAAGACTGTTTATTTGGATTTCACACCCATTCCCAAAACCGACTTATTTATCGAGTTTTTCAACAATATTTTTAATATTGAAGGGCCACCAAGGGAAATTGTCACAGATAACAGCACACATTTCACCTCCTAGCAAATGAAAAATGTTATGGATTCGTTTCACATTAAGCATCTTGAGGTTGTATTATATTCACCTACCTCGAATGGCTTGGTCGAACGTGTGAATAGATTTATTAAAGAAGCTACTCAAACCGCACTTGCAAGTGGGCTTGACGTAGAAGGTTTTCTTCAACATACATTATGGTCATACCAGGTTACACCACATAGTACTACAGGCTTTTTGTCTTATACTCCTTCGCAAAAGACTACCTAAATCTTATTTATGTCCTGATTGGATTACAAACATAATACAAGAAACTTTTCATGTCACTAAAGAAAAGTTGGTCTCAAAAGTTGTAAAGCAACAAAAACACCCCAAGGACAAGCTGGACAAGAAACATTGTGTGAAAGATGCTGGCCTCAACATTGGTGATCAGGTTTTCATCGAGACGCCCAGCAGAGTTACGAAAGGGGAATCAGTTCGCGATTCCTGCTAAAATTTCAAAACTCTAGGGGATCTGCTTTGAGTTTGGGGAAAGGGTGGTGGAGGTGGAGGCGTTTAATTACAATTTCACCTGATGTGGACAGTAAGATGTTGGCGGTCAATGGGTATCACGGTGATGAGGCTAGTTATCAAACGTCTCTTGATGCCTCTTGGAGGTCAGACTCTCAGGTACCTCCAGTCATCACACCTTCTACATTTCCACAAAGTTGGGAACATAATATTGTAGTTTCTGAAAATGTATCAGTTGAGTTTTCTTCCACTGACACCACCTCTTCCTACTGGAAATGTTTGTGCCTTTCTGTAACAAGGACTTTTATTTCCATTAGAAGTGTTTTAATGTTGTTATTCATTATTGTATAGTATTCTTTCGGTTGTTAAATTGGAAGGGGATGTTATTCTGCTACTTGTTACTGTTTATACACGTGCACCTTGTATTGTTTTACATGTGTTAGTGTAGCAATGTAAGCAAGTGGCAGCGGAACTCGCGAGCCCGGTTAGGTTTACTTCTGATTGCCTTTCTGCCCGTTTCTACTTCACGTCGAGATCTGACTGGGTCACTGGCTGGTGGGAGCTGGACGGGCCGTGGGCCTTTTTAGAAACCTATCAAAGAAATTATTTGTTTGAAACTTTTCATCGTTTGCTCTTTACTTAACAGGGAGGAATAAAACATCAATAGACAGGCTGAACAGGTAGTTAAGAAAAGTAATGTAACATCAGCCATCTTGTTCCATGTTTGTCCGGAGATGTTCAGTGATCTCACTCTCTAATGGATGGAAGACTACAACCTCTGGAGTGTCGGCCGCCCAGCCTGACCACAGTGGAGCCCTTGGCTCAGACCTGCTCTGAGAAGTTTTGATTCAACACAGAGGGCAATGTGAGCTAGGGACAGCCCCCAGCCCTGCCCCCGGCCGGTCCAGGAAGTCACACTGCCCCATGTCGGCGATGTCCAGCCTGACCACAGTGGAGTCCTTGGCTCGGACGTGCTCAGAGGAGCTTTGATTCAACATAGAGGGCAGATGTAAACCAAGGACAGCCCCCAGCCCTCCAGACATACCTGGCCGGTCCAGGAAGTCGCACTGCCCCATGTCGGCGATGTCCAGCCTCTTCAGCAGCAGCACCAGGTGGCTGAGGTTGGCTTCAATCACCTGCGGAGGAGGGAAGTCCGGCATGCACGTGTCATAGAACGTCTCAGTGTACAACCTGAAGCAGGTGCCTGCGAAATAAAAAAGGGACAAGACTTAGCAGAGTCCAGGGGGGGGTGGGGGGGGGGGGGGGGGGGACACAGGACGTGCATGTGACGAAGACAGGAAATAGAATGTTACTTACCTGTTACTACAGTGCTCGAGAGCAGCAGCTCTTAGTGCCGCCCCCCCCACTGCAACAACTCCCAATGAGATAGCCAATTGCAATTAATGTGGTTTAACCAAGGGCGTAGCCGTTTATTCACATAGTCACATTGCTTCAGTGACGAATGATATAATTGTTATGAGAATACAGTGAGATCGGCCATACATTGTCATGAGGTTACAGTACATGAGCTTTAGCAAAAGAGCTCAACTATCGTACATGCATTAAAAACAGTTGTCTATACCCAATACAGAGCAACACTTCAGGATGCACTTGTAAAATCAGTTCAAAGCATTTTTGTTCTGAGAATAGTGTACATGAGATCAGCAAAACATCTCCAGGATTGCGCAAGCAATAAAACCATTGGCAACACTTTGGAATGCAAAAGTGCCAGCAGGCCCCTTTTCTATATCCATCGCCCAAGCCCTCAACCCAGGGCATACGGGGCTTAACTTTGCAGCAACTTCCCCTCCATCACATAGAGGGGTGGGAAATACCCGCAGTTCCACATACCAAAGCACCGCATAGCGCTTTGTCTCTGCGGGGGTACCGGTCACCAGGCCAAACCCCCAAAAATTCCACTCTGGGCATCCCGGGGTAGGGCAGAAAGGTCCAGGACCACAGCAGGTCAGTCCTCCCTCCTGCCTGCCCGGTGCCCTAAAAAACCACTGCTCCAAGGGGTAAATTCAGTATATCAGTCCAAATTTTGGGTAACCCCCTTTTTCTGCTGTAATACATTCCGCCAATTCCTCGTCCATCCATGGGTGGGTGGGTATTTGATGTAGACTTCAGGCTGGTGCACGGTGGAGAGAAAAAGAGGCCAGTCTCTCCTCTTGCGATGCCTTATAAGTCTCCAGGTGCCCCCCGATGACGTCACCAGCCAGCGACCCTCTTCTCATCCTGAAAACCGACGAGGGACTCCCACTTGTTAGGCACCTGCACTTGGAGCGACTATGGGCGCCCTAACGCTATTCGTGGGAAGCACCTGGCCAATAGATTCACATTCTATGAATTACTCCTTGTTAAATGGTCAGGGAATGACACAAACATATTTAACAAAGCGGTGCCAAACATTCCTTCTAGTTTGATAGCCATACACTGCACCTGTTTAACCTACTGACAGGCCCATTAGGCACAACATAAACCAATAAACCTTCGTCTGGGCCGGGGGGTGGGGGGTGGGGGGGCGAGATGGGGGGCAATGGTGGCTGTGACTGGGGGGAGCTTCAGATTCACATGTACACAAGTGACTAAGAAGACATATGCTTCATATCAGAGGAAGACGGGCTATAGGCAAATTTATGAAAAATACAAACCATGGAGAACTGTAGTTGACCTTTCAATGCCAGGGTGTTTGAGCACCAATATTTGTAAACTTAAAAATAATAATAATTAGCATTAGGTCGTACAAACGTAAGTACCGCTTCGGTCACCGACGTACACTAGGTTTTTTTTGGCCCATTCAAAGATATATACTGGTGCAAACCCCAAATCAACATCTCATTGGGGCCTGAACCTATGAAAAATGTGGACTTTGATTTTTTTTTTTTTACAAACCTGATGAATATTTTGTTGCAGAACCTATCCTTTCTTTTACTGCCATGTCCTTTCTTTCCTTGTGAAAGTAAGGTTAACCAATACCTCTATTCTTGCAACGGTCACATAATTTTCCTAGTCAGTTATTCCATTTCTCGTTTTAGCAAGAGAAATTAAATTTTATAAAAATTGTTACCTTCCTCCTGCGCTTACTGTTTTTACATTTCCTAACTGTAACTCTTTCCTTTGTTTATTTCATTTTTTTATCAGATATTTTATAATTTGTTGAATTACAATTCAAACCATTAAAATATTGCTTCTGTTTCATTAAGGTAATGTTATCCCCAATTCTTATAGTTAAATAAATATTTGTATACAACTCATTTGTATCAGTTACAGTTCAAATGATATGTATTTTAAACTAAATTGATTTTATTGAAATTGCTTTAAAATATTTTGTAAAAAATAAATAAAAAAATACATAAATCCCACTATATGCCTTGTGTTATTAATTCACTTTTTTATTATAGTATATTGTTAGAAGGGGCGATCTCAGGGGTCAGGGTATACTCTCCCGACCTACCCGTGACCCTCCTCTCCCAGGAATACTGCAGAGTCCTAACGTGAAGTCCTCGCCAGGGAGGACTCCGGGTCTAAGATCGTACACACTGAGCTCACACCACACTTATGAACGGACACCACACTGTGGGTTTCAGTAAGCAAGTTCTTTATCAACAGTAGAGCTTTAGGCAAAATGAACACTTATTTACAAGCGATCGAGGGATCGTAAAGTCTTGGTTGTGAGGAGTAGGGAAGCGGGACAGTCTCAATATTAGGCCAGTACGAAGCGTACCCTGCGCACAGCTCTCAATCCTCGAGCCTGGGGTTACGGGTGGTGGTGGTCGTACGAGCTGCTGTACTCACTCCTCTCGCTCCAGGTCGTGTTGGTAGCGCCGATGGTCCAGCCGGACCAGGGTTCTCCTCGAGCCGCGACGAGGTCAGCAGGGCTCGATCCAGAGTGAACAGAGTGTCTGTCAGTTCTTGAGGAGCCGCGACGGCGTCATCAGGGCTCAGGGTGTTCAACGAATGTCCTTAGAGTTTCAAGGATGAGCTGCGCTGAGGTCAGCAGGGCTCCGAGGTTCCAGTTCCTTCTTCACGAGAATGAGCCGCGACAGCGCCAGCAGGGCTCAATAAGTTCCAGAGTTCAGTCTTCTCCTCAAGGGATTGACCCGCGATCAGATCAGCAGCGCTCTCTTCTCCAGGATACAACTGCCCGCTATTTCTTGGGCGGCCCTTGATATAGCGCAGTGGCCCTTTGATGTACAGACCCTCGCAGGCGGAGATCTCATGCCTCGGGGGTGGTTGTCGGAGAGTCCTGTCGGCTGGCCCTTTGATCCTCTTGCAGATGCGTCCGGGGGTTCCCAGACGCCCAGCAGGGTCTGGAGCCAGTTCTCAGGGAGGCCAGAGGTGCGATCGAAACCAGCCCACAGGGGAAGGCCAGAGGTGTGAGAGAAACCAGTCCCCCAGGGGAGGCCGGAGGTGCAATCGAACCTCTTTGGTCTGATCTCACTCAGGAAGCCCTTTACCCCCCAGCCGGGCCTGGCGCGTCTGCGGCCTAAGTTTCGCTGGTACCGGGGTCGGGCGAGGCTATGGAGTCAGGGACCTCGGGAAGGGTAATGGCGGCCGGTGGCCCTGTGGGGTGATGCACGTTCAGGGTGCCCGGTACCGGGAGGATCATGCAGGGATGGTCGTCCGTTGGTAGGGTCGTGTAGGGAGCGGGCGGACAGAGAACAGGAGGACCAGGGGTTTTCGGGGTGCAGGGCTGGGCTAACGGGACACTGAGGAACGGGGGGAACCATGCCACGAGGCCAGGTCCAACATATATTTTGCATTAATTCAATTATGTGTTGACATTTTTACATTTACATGTTTTAATATAATTTGGGGAGGGGGCGGCTTCCACCACCTTCAGAGGTTGGAACTCCGACATCAACTCTTCAGTACACTTCTGGATCTGCGGATACTCTGCCAGGAAGGACTGCTGTGCTGCAGAAAGGACTGCCACTCTGCTGGACTGCTGCCCTGCTGTGCTACAGCCCTGCTGCACTACTGCCTTGCTGCTCTTCTACCTGGGTGAAAAGGACCTGCATCTGTTGAACTCCAGAGTGACTCCAAAGGCTAGTTGGCTGACCTCCTGACTAGAGCCTCAGGAACAGAAGACTCCAATAACCTTGAACCCAGCACCTAGACTTTGCCATCTGTGAGTCTACCCGACAAGTGGTGCCAGATCAGTCCTGGACCCTTTGAAATGGGCCTAGGGTGCTCTGCCACCCTATCTCTGTAACAAGCAGAACTGGTGCATCTCCTATGCTCTGCCATGCAAACCCGAGCAGAACCGATCCATTGCCTCTGCTGCAACAGTTATTCCCGACGCAAAGGACTCCGCATTGACCCTCAAGCCGCATCGGATCCACCGCCTGTGCGAAGCTTTCTCCATGCAGGTCCTCACCTCCCTAGTAGATGGTGGCCTCGACGGAGACTCAGGTTCTCACATCGCAGCTTCACAGCTCCTCGCAACGGACGCATTGCCTCACTGCGTGACACATCCCAACAGTGGACTTCACATCGCAAGCCCTTGTCGACCTCAATAATGACACAGGACCTTACATCACAGCTCCGCAGCATATTGAAACAGACGCATCGCCTCAGCTGCACGAGGTGCCCTTAGCACGGACCCTAGCAACTCTCCACAAACAGGACCTAAGGTACCTTGTTCAACAGGTCTAACCAAGTCCCGGTAGCTAGCCCACAATCCATGACAGTCAGCCTGAGCTTGTAATTTACAACTTTGTCCCATTCCGGCATGACCAGATTACCATAGTTGTCGTTTTGTGACACTATTTTCACTGAAACCTTTAAACCTGCCTATTGATTGGATTTTTGTCATTTGTGTCTTGTTTTGTGTATTAAAAAGGACTCTGTTTTTCTGAACTGGTGTGTTTTTACTGTGTTAGTGAAGTGTTACACAAATACCTCATGGGCTCTGAAGTAAGCCAGACTGCTCCACGCCAAGCTATCCGAGGGTTGAGCACAGGTTAATTTAGGGTTTGCTTGTGACTTTACTATGAGAATTGTGCTTGAGCTGGAATAGAGTTTCACCCTCTTAACCAGTTTCCCAATTTCTTACAGTCTCCAACAGATGATTAATTTACTTCAACAGGGGGTGTGCCTGCTTCGACAGGGGGTGTGCATGCTTCGACAAGGGGTGTGCTTTCTTCGACAGGGGATGAGCCTTTTGCTACAGGAGATGTGCCTGTTTCCACTGGGGGGCGGCTTCAACGGGGGGTGTGGGGGGGGATGCCGGCTTCAACAGGGGGTGTGCCTGCTTCAACAGGGGGTGTGCCTGCTTCAACAGGGGGTGTGCCTGCTTCAACAGCGGGTGTGCCTGCTTCAACAGGGGGTGTGCCTGCTTCAACAGGGGGTGTGCCTGCTTCAACAGGGGGTGTGCCTCAACAGCGGGTGTGCCTGCTTCAACAGCGGGTGTGCCTGCTTCAACAGCGGGTGTGCCTGCTTCAACAGCGGGTGTGCCTGCTTCAACAGCGGGTGTGCCTGCTTCAACAGCGGGTGTGCCTGCTTCAACAGGGGGTGTGCCTGCTTCAACAGCGGGTGTGCCTGCTTCAACAGCGGGTGTGCCTGCTTCAACAGCGGGTGTGCCTGCTTCAACAGCGGGTGTGCCTGCTTCAACAGCGGGTGTGCCTGCTTCAACAGGGGGTGTGCCTGCTTCAACAGGGGGTGTGCCTGCTTCAACAGGGGGTGTGCCTGCTTCAACAGGGGGTGTGCCTGCTTCAACAGGGGGTGTGCCTGCTTCAACAGGGGGTGTGTCTGCTTCAACAGGGGGTGTGCCTGCTTCAACAGGGGGTGTGCCTGCTTCAACAGGGGGTGTGCCTGCTTCAACAGGGGGTGTGCCTGCTTCAACAGCGGGTGTGCCTGCTTCAACAGCGGGTGTGCCTGCTTCAACAGCGGGTGTGCCTGCTTCAACAGCGGGTGTGCCTGCTTCAACAGCGGGTGTGCCTGCTTCAACAGGGGGCGTGCCTGCTTCAACAGGGGGTGGGTCTGCTTCAACAGGGGGTGGGTCTGCTTCAACAGGGGGTGGGTCTGCTTCAACAGGGGGTGTGCCTGCTTCAACAGGGGGCGTGCCTGCTTCAACAGGGGGTGTGCCTGCTTCAACAGCGGGTGTGCCTGCTTCAACAGCGGGTGTGCCCGCTTCAACAGGGGGTGTGCCCGCTTCAACAGGGGGTGTGCCTGCTTCAACAGGGGGTGTGCTTGCTTCAACAGGGGGTGTGCTTGCTTCAACAGGGGATGTGCTTGCATCCTATACCTTTCTTTTGCTCCTAATGGTGTGTTGGTTCGGGGTCTGGTGGAAATTCTCTCAAACTTCAGATAATAGTGCGGGCATTTTGTTAGCCAGCCGTTTGAACATCAAGACGACTGTCAAGACCATCTCGAAGTTTGATTGAGCTCCGTGTACGAGGGGTTAGAGATAGACAAAGGAAGATGGTATGATAAGGATGAGCCATGTTGTATACAACGGTCTGCAGTCCCTCATCTGTATATCACATGCAGTTTCTGCTTCTTGGAGTATGTTCTGGGAATGGACACTGTCCATCAATGAACAAGGTCACCCTATATCACAAAGGGCAATCTAAATGTCCACCTGTACATGTGACCAGCAGCTAAAACCACTCAAGCAGTCAGGTTGATGCAGAACTCTTTAGTCTGGATAAGTGTAGCATCTCCATGCATCACACCACTTTTAGGTTTATAATATCTTTATTGAATTTTTTTAAGTACATAAATGAACCATAAAAAACAACAAAACATCTGTTGATTAACTGTACCCTTCACTCACCCAACCCACTTGAAATTTTAACTACAACAATACCCCTTCCCCCTCAACTCCCCTCTCCAGCCCTTTCTCATGATGCTCACCATTGTAATCCATTAGTGTTCCACCTGCGTCGGTTTTGTAAGTCTTAGTATTCATAAATACTTAGGACATGTAAGTTCCTTAAATTCAGTTGAGAGCCTCTTTATAAATGGTTTCCAAAGTTCGAAAAAAGAGGTCCCCTTGTTAGCCAAAGAGTAGGCTACCTGTTCCATGCCCAGGATATGCCATATGCGATGCAGCCAGTCCGCTCCATGCCCATGATATGCCATATGCGACGCAGCCAGTCCGCTCCATGCCCAGGATATGCCATATGCAATGCAGCCAGTCCGCTCCATGCCCAGGATATGCCATATGCGATGCAGCCAGTCCGCTCCATGCCCAGGATATGCCATATGCGATGCAGCCAGTCCACTCCATGCCCAGGATATGCCATATGCGATGCAGCCAGTCCGCTCCATGCCCATGATATGCCATATGCGACGCAGCCAGTCCGCTCCATGCCCAGGATATGCCATATGCGACGCAGCCAGTCCACTCCATGCCCATGATATGCCATATGCGATGCAGCCAGTCCGCTCCATGCCCAGGATATGCCATATGCGACGCAGCCAGTCCGCTCCATGCCCAGGATATGCCATATGCGACGCAGCCAGTCCGCTCCATGCCCACGATATGCCATATGCGACGCAGCCAGTCCGCTCCATGCCCATGATATGCCATATGCAATGCAGCCAGTCCGCTCCATGCCCAGGATATGCCATATGCGACGCAGCCGGTCCGCTCCATGCCCAGGATATGCCATATGCGACGCAGCCAGTCCACTCCATGCCCACGATATGCAATATGCGACGCAGCCAGTCCGCTCCATGCCCATGATATGTCCTATGCGATGCAGCCAGTCCGCTCCATGCCCATGATATGACATATGCGACGCAGCCAGTCCGCTCCATGCCCATATGCCATATGCGACGCAGCCAGTCCGCTCCATGCCCATGATATGCGACGCAGCCAGTCCGCTCCATGCCCACGATATGCCATATGCGACGCAGCCAGTCCGCTCCATGCCCGTGATATGTCCTATGCGACGCAGCCAGTCCGCTCCATGGCCATGATATGCCATATGCGACGCAGCCAGTCCGCTCCATGCCCATGATATGTCCTATGCGATGCAGCCAGTCCGCTCCATGCCCATGAAATGCCATATGCGACGCAGCCAGTCCGTTCCATGCCCACGATATGCCATATGCGACGCAGCCAGTCCACTCCATGCCCATGATATGCCATATGCGACGCAGTAGTCTGCTCCATGCCCATGATATGCCATTTGCGACGCAGCCAGTCCGCTCCATGCCCATGATATGCCATATGCGACGCAGCCAGTCCGCTCCATGCCCATGATATGTCCTATGCGATGCAGCCAGTCCGCTCCATGCCCATGATATGTCCTATGCGACGCAGCCAGTCCACTCCATGCCCATGATATGTCCTATGCGATGCAGCCAGTCCGCTCGATGCCCATGATATGTCCTATGCGATGCAGCCAGTCCGCTCCATGCCCATGATATGCCATATGCGACGCAGCCAGTCCGCTCCATGCCCATGATATGTCCTATGCGACGCAGCCAGTCCGCTCCATGCCCATGATATGCCATATGCGACGCAGCCAGTCCGCTCCATGCCCATGATATGTCCTATGCGACGCAGCCAGTCCGCTCCATGCCCATGATATGCCATATGCGACGCAGCCAGTCCTCTCCATGTCCAGGATATGCCATATGCGACGCAGCCAGTCCGCTCCATGCCCATGATATGCCATATGCGACGCAGCCAGTCCGCTCCATGCCCATGATATGCCATATGCGACGCAGCCAGTCCGCTCCAGGCCCATGATATGTCCTATGCGATGCAGCCAGTCCGCTCCATGCCCATGATATGCCATATGCGACGCAGCCAGTCCGCTCCATGCCTGTGATATGCCATATGCGACGCAGCCAGTCTGCTCCATGCCCGTGATATGCCATATGCGACGCAGCCAGTCCGCTCCATGCCCGTGATATGCCATATGCGACGCAGCCAGTCCGCTACATGCCCGTGATATGTCCTATGTGACGCAGCCAGTCCGCTCCATGGCCATGATATGCCATATGCGACGCAGCCAGTCCGCTCCATGGCCATGATATGCCATATGCGACGCAGCCAGTCCGCTCCATGCCCATGATATGCCATATGCGACGCAGCCAGTCTGCTCCATGCCCATGATATGCCATATGCGACGCAGCCAGTCCGCTCCATGCCCATGATATGCCATATGAGACGCAGCCAGTCTGCTCCATGCCCATGATATGCCATATGCGATGCAGCGAGTCCATATGGGTTGGATGTCTATCTGTACCCCACAAA
This sequence comes from Lissotriton vulgaris, assembly GCF_964263255.1. Classification (NCBI taxonomy): domain Eukaryota; kingdom Metazoa; phylum Chordata; class Amphibia; order Caudata; family Salamandridae; genus Lissotriton; species Lissotriton vulgaris. The sequence continues at coordinate 266,789,673 of NC_141690.1, read as the reverse complement.
GCCAAGACATTCTGTAGAGCCGCACCTAGGGCACAGCCTGGCAGTCTGCCTTTCCGAGATGTAAGCAGGAACAGAAGATCGTTAGGTAGGCCCAGCGCAACATAGCTCAGAAATCGGGGAAGTTGTATGTCAAAGCCCTTGTCTATATCGTCCAGGACCGGTTTCCAAAATTCAGATAATTTCGGGCAGTCCCACAGGATATGTTCCAAGGTTCCCTGAGCCCCACACACCCGCCAACATGAGGGTCTTGTGCAGGATTTCCACGGTGTAATCTAACTGATGTGAGGTAACAATAGTTAGTTATTTTTGTGGTGGTTTCTATACCCGCTACGTTTCTAGCTGTGTGCCTAGCTCTATAGTATATGTTTTCCCACTGGACAATGTGAGTTCTCTACCCAAATCAGTTTCCCATCGCTTCTGGCCAGGGGATTTGATAGATGGGGAGGGGGTTCTAAGTGGTTGTATAATTCTGTGATAAGGCGAGAATCAGACGATTTTGACAAGAGCCATTTCTCAAATGATGTCAGATGGGGTTGTGCTAGAGGACGTATATTTGGTGGTATCATCCAATGCCTGGTTAGCTGGTACCTAAATCTCTTGATTTCAGGTAGGTCTATCCGTAGGCGAAAGTCCTCAAATGTAAGGCGACCAGATTAGTCAAAGAAGTGCCCAATGGATCGTCAACCCTCACGTGTCCACCAATGGAAAGTTTTAATATCGAACCCAGGAGTAAACTCTGAATTTTCTGTTATGGGTGTCAGGGGAGATGGGAACGTCGTTAACATCTCTCTCTCAGCCACCTTGTCTCAAGCCCCCAGGGCTGTCTGCATGACTCGCAAGAGGTAGAGATACCTAGGACGTTTAGGTTTCAGGAGAAAGGGGATCTTCCAAAGGGGTTTTTTGGCCAGAGTCCTGTCCATGAACAGCCAGTGCTTTTCAGATTTGGACCGGGACCATTCTACCAAGGGCCTGATCTGCATTGCCCAATAGTAGATTTGAAGATTCGGAATCCCAAGGCCTCCCATCCCTGGGGGCCTATAACTGAGATCTCGGCGTAGGCGGGATTTCTTGTCGGCCCAAATAAAATGCTCTAGTACTTGTAGGGAGAGTAGGGTTCCAGGATGGGGATCTAACAGCAAGGTCTGAAAGAGGAATATAATTATGGGTAAGAATGTCATCTTGATCACCGCTATTCAGCTCAACCAGGATAGTGTATATGATTTCCAACGGTTAAGAGAGGTCCATATTTTCTTGAGCAGGACTTTGTAATTCAGTGATCCCGTATGTTGTGGGGAAGCGACCAGTTGTATCCCCAAGTATGGGATGGCGTCTGGCACCCATTGGATAGGCTATGCTGCTTGAAGGTCTGTTAGCGGGGATGCTTTAAGGGAAAGGCTAAGAGCCTGGGATTTCTGAATACTAATTTTGAACTCTGCGGCTTGAGAAAATTCCTCTAACTCGGCCAAGAAGGCCGGGAGTAAAACCCCAGGGACCTCCAGAGACGCTAGAACATCATCTGCATACAACCTTAGGGTGTGCCTATCCCCCCCCCTCCCCCCACGGAACTCACCCCAGTAATGTGTGCATTATCGCCACTCTTTGAGCCATAGGCTCCATATATAAGGCGAAGAGGAGAGGAGAAATGGGACAGTTCTGTCTGGTCCCTCGTTGTATCTGGAAGGGAGATGCGGTATATCCGTTCACTCTAACTGATGCTACAGGATTGGTTTAGCCACTAAAAACCAACCAGATGAATCTGTTGGGAATCCCAAAATGTCCCAGGGTCGCTTTTAGGTAGGGCCACTAGACCCTATTGAATGCTTTCTCAGCGTTGATTGATAGTAGCATACGCTCAGAGTCGAACCTCTGTGCCTTATCTGTGATGTGGAGTAGTTTTAGTATTATCAGTTCATTGGAGGCCGGAGATGAATCCCGCCTGGTCAGGATCTATTAGGCAGGGAGGAGGGGAGACAGTCGGGTGGCCAACACGCCAGTAAATAATTTAAGATCTACATTAAGCAGAGAAATCGGCCTATAGGAGGCGCATTGTTTCTTGTCCTTACCAGGCTTGGAATCACTATCACTGATGCTGCTAGCATTGTTTGGGGAATCTGCAATGTGGATCCGATTGTATTGTACACCCTGGTGAGAACTGGGGCCAATATATGACAAAAGGATTTTTAAATAAGAGCTGTAAACCCATCTGTCCCTGGAGTTTTTAGTGTTTTCGGTTTGGAGATGGCAGTAATAACATCAGTTAATTGTATGGGGGATTCAATATTCTCTGCTTGATGTGGCGTCATTCTCGCTGTTGCTACCCCTTGCAAATACTCAGATGGTGCCTCTATTGGGAGATCCTGCATCTCAAAGCCCGTTGTAGTGTTGACGAAATGTCTCAGCAATCTGGTGATTGGACTACTGTACCTCCCCAGTCGATTCGTATATTGCAGCAACTCCCGCAGCCTGCTTCTGCATCCGCAAACTATTAGCTAGCAGTCGCCCACTCCTGTCTTCCCCAGTGGGGAAAGTGTGGCGCAGCCTCAGTGCAGCATACTCCGCTCTATCTAAGTCGCGTGCAGCTTCCAACTGACGCCAAACCCTCAGGCCCCAGTCCGTTGGTGGATGCGCTCTAATTCTTGTACCTGTCCTGCCAGGAGGTCCCTCCTCTCCCTCCGCCCTCTGTTGTTTTGGGACGCAAATGCTATAAACTCTCCCCTGACCACTGCCTTTAGGGCATCCCATAGGGTTGCTGTTGAGGTTTCGGGGTGCTTTATGGTGAACAAGGGAACCCACAAGGTAAATAAGGACCCTGGGTGTCAACTTTATATTATAAACAATGGTCCTTAACCCCTTGCATGCTCGTGACGGAACCATTCCGTCACGAGCCATGGTGGTGCTGTGCTGTTGATAGAATGGTTCCGTCACGGCCCGGCCGCGGCGCCTGCGTGACGTTGATTTCGCGCCTGCGCTGAGCGTTCCATTGAGCTGGCGGGCCGTGACGGAACCATTCCGTCACAGGCACAGCGCCACCGCGGCACGTGACGGAGTGGTTCCGTCATGAGCATGGCGGCGCCGACCCCCCCGCCGACACCCCCCCCCCCCCCGCCCCCCCCCCCCCAGCGCCGCGGCGGAATTATCGCTGCGGCCAAGGGGTTAAGAAACATTTATAATACAATAATAAATATAGACTAGGATCAGTCCTATATTACAGGATGTCCAGCCGGACACACAATTTAATAAATCCAAAAAATATTAGACATATTCAAGAGCAAGCAAGCAAAAAAAAAGTGGGAGACAGTCCTGCGTCCTCCACATAAACAAAAGACAATTTTAGTATTTCAGGCGAAAGACAGAGGAGGCTTAAAATCAAATGTGATAAATAACAAGCTTTCCATAAACAATATTCACCCTGGTTTTAACGCAATGGTTTAACGTGTAAATATGTTTCATAGGTCGACGACGTTTCGATCTCTTTTAGAAGGATAATGGGATCATCATCAGGACAGTATAATTACATGCCTGAGTATAACAAACTGCGGCAAAAAGGCTCTCAGCTGTGAACCATGTGTGAAGGCATGGTTTGGGTGAGGTAGCAGTATGACCGCCCACTTTTCCTGGAGTTTACACACCTCCAGTCATACTGCTACCTCACCCAAACCATGCCTTGACACAAGGCAGAGAGACTTTTTGCCGCAGTCCCACCCACACGGCCTTGCATGTGCAACAACGGTTAAGAGTAATAAGCCTAGGTTTCTTTTACAGGAGCTTACTCTCATCTCCTCTTCATAACATGTCTTTCTGCCTCTCCATTTGTTTTCCCTTTCCCTTACAGGCAGTTTGTTATACTCAGGCATGTAATCATACCGTCCTGATGAGGATCCCATTATCCTTCTAAAAGGGATCGAAACGTCGACCTATGAAACAGATTTACACGTTAAACCATTGCGTTAAAACCAATATGAATATCGTTTATGGAAAGCTTGTCATTTATCATCATTGATTTTAAGCCTCCTCTGTCTTTCGCCTGAAATACTAAATGTCCTAATGTAATGGTGTTTTGTTTATGTGTAGGACGCAGGACTGTGTCCCACTCTATTTGTTTGCTTTCCCTTGAATATGTCTAACATTTCTTGGATTTATTAAATTGTATGTCCGGCTGGACATCCTGTAATATAGTACTGATCCTAGTCTATATTTATTAATATGTTTGTTGAGGTTTCGGGGTGTCATTCACCGTTAAGTAATCTCTTATTGTTTTGGATATAGGTTCTATCATCTCAGGCGCTAAAAAAGTGAGTCTCTCAGGCGCCAAGTGCGGGAAGGGGGGGCTGGCAGTTGGCAAGGAGATGTCCACCGATACTGCAGAGTGGTCAGACAGAGTGAGAGGATGAATATCCACCTGCGTGACGTGTGCTCTGATGGCATAGGTACCAAGCAAGTAGTCTATTCTGGCGCATGTTTTATGTGAGTGCGAGTAGAATGTATACTCTCGAGCTGTAGGGTGGGCATCCCTCCAGATATCTAGCAAGCCTGCGCTTTGTAACCTTTGGTGTCCTTCCTTAAAAAGCAATCCGGATTGTCCCGGTCTTTGGGTCGACCTATCTAGGGTATTGCCGAATGTCAGGTTCAAATCACCCCCTTTAACTAAGAATTTATCAGTAGATATGCTAATTTCTGCTACTGCTGAATGAATGAAGTTTTCCAGTTCATCATTGGGGGCATAAATAGAACCAATGTCTATGGAGTGAGGCCCCACTTGTAAGGAGTATGCCAATAACCAACCCTTAATTTTGGCTAACTTAGAACCCAGCTTCCCCTTAAACGAGGCAGAGATAAGGATAGCCACTCCCGCAGTTTTAGGAAAGAGAGGAGAATAGTTGTTGGGGGAATGCTCTAGAGCGCAGTCTGTGTGTGCCCCCTGAAAGGAGATGGTCTCCTGAAGGAAGCAGATGTGTGCACCCGAATTTTCTAAATAAGAAAGTATGGACTGTCTTTTCACTGGGATGTTGAGCCCTTTAACATTTAGGGTGAGAATTTTAAGAGTGCGTGATATCTATATCCATTTAGAGTATTGCCATGAGAGGGTGTGTTAAATGCGTTAAACTGAGTGACTTTACTAATGTGATAGGTCCTATGTTGCCTGGTGGTAGAAGACCTGTAAAGCAGTGTAGATGGCCGGGTCTCGGCGGAATGGGAGAGAGAAAAACCCCAAAAACGCAAACAAAAACCCCAAACATACAACAATATACCTAGTAATTTGTTATTGTCCTGGGAGGTCAAATCCATGCAAAAGGGGGTGGAAGCGGTTTGGAACGCTCCACCGCCCTGTCTCCCCGGGACCCACTCTCCAATTGAATCTGACATCGTGGGACCTCAGGAGCTGGTTCTCAGCATGGCTTCCAATGTAATCCGGCGTGCGTGTCCTCTCAGGCTGGATCGGTCGAGTCCTCTTCCAGAGACACCAAGACCGCCTGTCTTTCTTTTATGATGGTCTCTGGGTGCGGCCGGAGCCGGCCCGACCTGGCCCTACTGTCCTCCATCGGTTTCTTTCACGTCTGTCGTTCTGTCCGGTTGGCCGTGGTGGACTTGCTGCAAGATCCTCTGATATGCCCAGAACTTGGTATGCGTCTTTAAGTGAACGGATCTGGTGAGCCCTTCCCCCCCATCGAAAAATGAGGCGGAAATGGTGGCCTCATGAATACGGGATCTTGTTAGCTCAGAGGTGCGCCATGACAGGCCGGAAAGCTTTCCTTTTCAACTGCGTGGAGGGTGCCAGCTCCTGAAAGAGGGTGACCTGAAGCCCCTGGAACTGAATCGGATGGCAGTCTCTAGTTTTCTGTAGTATCCGCTCTTTCAATGTAAAGTCGTGAACACATGCTAAAATGTCTGCGGGAGGAGCTGGGGGTGATCTCTTGGGCCCCACCCGATGCACACGGTCCAGTTTGATCTCCATTTCTTCTGGGCCCTCCAGTACCGATTTAAAAAAGTTCTCTACGTATGCACTGATGGACTGACTCCGCTCCGTGCAAAACCCCCATCACACGAATGTTGTTTCGTCTTGAGCGATTCTCAAGATCCTTGGTATGTGCTCGGAGGTCGAGGTGTTGTTCTCGGAGACGGATAACTTCTTGTTGTAATTGTTCCAACTCTTCATCCCTGCTTGTGCCTTGCGACACCAGCGTTTCAAATCGGTCTCCCAGCGCATCTATGTCTTTCCTGACCGCTCCTAGCTCGTGAATCAGGTCTGCTTTCACGGACTTCAGGTCCTCCCGAAGTGTAGCGAAAAGAGTTTCTATGAAGGCGCATGTATAGGGGGCCTCTTCATCTCCTGATTCCGCTGGACTTTGTGTCTCTGCTGAACCCTTCTAGCCGTCTTGAGCAGGAGATCTTTCATGGAGCGGTCCTTTTTCCCCCTTAACCGTGGCCATATTGTTGGTCTCGCTATGTCTATCCCTCGTCTCAGACGGGAGGTCCACTCCCCAGCAGTTCAGGCACTTCCCTCGGGCGATCGGTTATCTTCCGACCTTAGCAGCATGGACCCCAGCAGACTCAGGAGAGGGACAGCTGACAAGGCAGCTCGGCCCCAGCCCCCCTATCGGTTAGCACTCCAGTCGTGCCCAAGGCCCTCCAGCTCAGACTGTGACCAACTTAATAACCCCTCTATTTAATCAGGCCGGTCTCACCAGGGCAAGGTCGTCACGTGGCCTATTCCTAATGTTGTCCAGGCCTGTATGCCTCAACCACCAGTGGATGGTACCAGTCCTCCTTTGTTAGCCCCGAGAGCCGTGCCTGGTAATTATGCCCCTAAAGTCAAGTTATCCAGCACAGCCTTTCGTATGCCTCTTCTTTCCCTTCTCCGTGACCAGACTGGCTTTCAATATTCTCAGCCCACTCAACTTCAGGCAGGTCTCTTGTTATGCTTTCTGTTATGGGGGCCGGTGCGGGTTTCTCATGCTGGGAGCCAACTTATGGGCCTGGCAGACACTCCCTGTAGTCCACTCCTGCCGGTCGGCTCCTTTCGTCTCACAATGTGGCCTCCTGCATCCGTCGCTGTCTGAGGGTGGTGCAGCCCCGTGCCTCAGGTCTCCTCTGCTGCGTAGGCCTTCTGCTGTGATTGCGTGTCTCGCAGGCTGCGCCCGGCTTGCCTGGCGTCAGGCACTGTGAGACCGCCTGCTGTTTTCTCTACCAGTGGCCTCTGCTTTTATTTCAGAGCAACTCCGCACCCTCTCTGGCTCCGGCCCTCTATGGGCGTTGATTTTGCTCTTGTGGGCCCTTAGCCCACCACCGCCTGTCTCTACATCCTGGCCAGGCCCAGTGCAGTCTGCCCGGTGACGGGTCTCAATGTAACTTCAAGGGCGAGACGGACCGCCGCAAAGACTCAAGCCTGACAGATCCGCTGTCTCTGGAAGCATTGGAAATCACCCGTCCGCCGCGCCGCTGCAGGTCCACCCCACTCCGGTGCCTCCTCAATTGTCAGCCTAGTCCTCTGACCGTGCCCGCTCTCTAGGCCACGCGCTTCGCACCGTGGACGCAGATTTCCTGTCTCTCCTCCCACAGGAATCGGTCCACTGGGAGCTCCGGGCCTCGGTCCTGCCGGTGAGCTTGATTTCCCGGCACCAGCGGCTCCGCAACTCAAGGCTTTTTCAGTGAGCTTGGCTGGCGAGAAAGAGCGATGAGCAGGCATGTCCTACTTGGCCACGCCCCCCTTGTACGCCACTTTTGACCATGTCAGTACAATCATCGAGCAAGAAAGAATAAATAAATATGGCAGTGGCATCCCTATGTGAATGAGTAGGAGGTCATTGGAGCTATGAAGGAAAAACATTACAAAACTAAAAACAAAAGTTTAAAAAATAATTATTCTTGCTATACATTTTAACTATACCCAATTACCCAATTAGTCACCTATATCAATACAATGCTAGACTCAGCAGTTTGCTTACAGTTGATACATTCTGGGCCTTTCTCCGACCATAATGCAGTATATCTTCTCTCATAATCCACCCATGTGGCACGCCACTACCCAATCTATACATTTACGCGTATTCCCCTGTATTGCTACTCCCTTTATGCAGCTGTTTCTCTGTGAGCATGCACCCTCCATGTCCACTTTCCATTCTCGTACATCTGAGGGATCACATCCCCCCCACAGTCTGGCTATATTCCTTTTTGAAACCATCAGTCCCAGTATCACAAATAGTTTAGCCCCTTCCTCCCCATATATTAATCAGGATCAATGTAGCTTTGTCTTCGATTTTTGCTCTCGCCACCAGCTGTTGACACCCCTTCACTTCACCCCAGTAATGCCTTACAACTGTACAATGTGCAAGAGAACTGTTGTATGGCTGCACACCTGAGTAAGAAAATTTAAATTAAGTAAACCAATGTACTAGAATTTTTTTTGTTGGTTTTGTGGAAATTGCGTGCTTTTACCGGTTTATGAGAAAAGACCCTGTAATTTCTCAATGAATTAAATTGCAAAGGTAGACCATGGGGTGCCCACAGTCAAGGGAGAGCACAGCTATTGGACTTGATGAGTCTCAAGTAAAAGTTTTCTCAATTAGTCTCAAGACAAGTAATCAAAAATGCTTGAAAGCAAAATGGTGTTTATCAAATTCAAATCATCTTTTTTTACAAATCACATGAACCCATGCCTACAAACATGCATGCTAATAGCCATGTATCATTTTTTGCGAACATTTCAATATGTGATTAAATAAGTAACAAAACATTATGCATGCATATCTGAAAGTGCGTTAACATTCTTGACTTTAAAAATCCCAATTCATTTCGGGTTCAGAAGCGGAACCCTTCGTCAGGGGAAAATCAATTCTGTAAGTGATGATATCTTCAATTGTTGATCCAATCCACAGTAATCTTGTAAAGTTCATTAAATCACTGTGATTCGCAACACAAGCAACGGAGGTGAGGACTATGTGGTTCCAACTGGTCACAGAAAATCTACATCAAGGGAGAACTTGCGCCCGTCGATACTCAGGACGAAAGCTTCGTGTGACCCGTAGTCGATGTAAACTCGTATGCCCCTTTACCGCAATATCATCGCTGGCATTGAAACGCCGAAATCGGGTCAGGACGCGAGTTCGGCATTTCAATACCCGCAACGTATCCCCTACCGCAGCTGGAACAAGGTCACCAAAGACCAGCTCATCACCGTCCTCGCCCGAGACCCACCGACAGACACCTTCGACACAGACACAGCCGCCAGCAATCTCAGGCAATGGATCGCGACTGCGCCAACACTCTCACCCCCATCAAAAAACCCTCAGACGAACCGACAGAAAGGCTAGCTGGTTCACCATTAACCTCCATGAATCCAAGAGGACTTGCCAAAGACTCGAGAAAAAGTGGCGCCACAAAAAGACACCGGACAACCACGCAGCCCCAAAGAACGCCAGCTGCAAGCACCACCAACTCATCTGAGCCACAAAGAGGACCTCCTTCAAGGAACGCATCGACAACAATGCACACAACAGCAAAAAGCTCTTCAACATCTTAAAGGAGCTCTCCAACCCCAGTTCCAACAACATCCCGCAATTGCAAGACCTATGAGACTCCCTAGCCACCTTCTCTCACGGCAAGATCGCAGACATCCACGACAGCTTCAACACCCAAATCCTCCCTACTGCCGCCGTCACTACAAAATCACCGCCCCCCCAGCCTCACCATCCGCATGCTATCCTGAACCCACGTCAACAATGAAAACACCATCAAGACCATGAACACCATCCACTCCGGCTTACCACCCGACCCCTGCCCTCACCACATCTTCAACAAAGCAAACCGCAGCATCGCACCCCAACTCCGGAAGATCGTAAAAAGCTCCTTCAAGACGGCCACCTTCCCGGAAAGCTGGAAGCACGCCAAGATCAACGCCCTACTCAAGAAACCCACAGCAGACCCAAAGGACCTCAAGAACTTCCAGTTTATCTCCCTTCTTCCGTTCCCGGTGAAAGTCATCGAAAAGATCGTCAATAGGCAACTGACCCACTTCCGCAAGGAGAACATCCTGGACCCGTCCCAATCCGGATTCCGCAGCAATCACAGCACCGAAACCGCCCTCATCGCTGCCACAGACGACATCAGGAATACGCAACAAAGCCCTGGACTTGACCACCTCCTTCCTCACCGACAGAACCCACATGGTCTGCCTCACCCTTTTCTTTCTGAAGCCACCAAGATCATCTGCAGCGTGCCCCAAGGATCATCCCTCAGCCCTACCCTTTTCAAGATCTACATGCCACTGCTCGCCAACATCGTCCGATCGCACAACCTCAACATAGTCTCCTACGCCGACGACACTCAACTGATCCCATCTCTCACCAAAAACCTCGCCACGGTCAAAACCAACGTCCACGAAGGAATGAAGACCGTCACCAGCTGGATGCAGACCAGCCGCCTGAAACTTAACTTGGACAAGACAGAGGTCCACATCCTCGGATCCACTCCCTCCACCTGAGACGACTCCTGGTGACCTGCCACCCTGGGAGCCGCATCCACATCTACCGACCACGCACGCAATCTGGGGTTCATCCTGGACTCATCGCTCTCAATGACCCAGCAAGTCAACGCCGTCTCGTCCTCCTGCTTCAACACCCTCTGCATGCTCCTTAAGATCTACAGATGGATCCCCACCGGAACCAGAAGGATGGTCACACAGGCCCATCGTCAGCAGCGGACTACAGCAACACCCTCTATGCAGGGACCAGTCAAACTCCAGAAGAGACTACAAACATACAGAACACCTCTGCACGCCTCATCCTCGACATACCCCGCCACACCCACTTCACTGCCCACCTGAAAAACCTGCACTGGCTCCCAGTCAACAAGATGATCACCTTTATGCTCCTCACCCACGCGCCCAGAAAGCACTACACCACGCCAGACCAGCATACCTCAACAAATGTCTCCCCTTCTACACCCCAAACCACCAGCTTCGCTCCGCCGACCATGCACTCGCTCCGGCGACCTAGTCCTTGCCACTGTCCCACACATCCACAGAACCTCCACCGGCGGCAGATCCTTCTCCTACCTCGCTGCCAAAACATGGAACACCCACCCCACACAGAAGGAAACTTCTCATGACCTGGCTGTTCGAGCAGTATCTGCCCCCCCCCCCCCCCGCTCAGCACCTTGAGACCCACACTGGTGAATAGTGCGCTCTACAAATGGTTGATTGATTGATTGAACTGGTGAAATGCTCTTCCTGTGCGACTTGGCTGTCAACGCAGTAGTGGTTTGTGAATGTGTGCACTGATGCCCATGCTGCCTCCTGACATATCAAGAATGGGCACTTCTTGTGCCAATGCAATGGTAGCAGCCTTGGCTCGGGCGCGATTGGCATCAGTCCTTCTGGAGGCTCCTTCTTGGCCAATGCTTTGTTGATTTTAATGCAAAGGACAAGTCACCCTGTCACAAGTCCTTTTCTATCCTGCATTGCATTGCCTTCCGTTGCCCCAGAAGATACCACAAAAAGCTGATCATCTTCAACCAGTCAATCAATCAATCAATCAATCAGGGGTTAAGCGCGACTACTCACCTGTAGGGGTCTCAAGGCAGTAGGGGGGAGGGTTGAGGGTTTACAGGTTCCATTCCATTAAGGAGGGGGTCTGTCGAAGAGCCAGGTTTTGAGGTCTGTTGCGAAGATGGGGAGCGATCTTTAATGCGATTGATGTAAGAGCTAAATGCTTCCTTGGGCTCCAGCTAATGGATTCTCTCCTCTGGTTTCGAGCCGTGAGGCTGAGCAAACAATCTTGAAAGGGTGATGGTTTGTCCAACTTGAAGAGAAATCACAACCTTTGGCAAAAATGTTGCCCGGGTCCTCAACACCTCTATCTGGTGGTTCAAGATGGCTGCACCAAGGGAGCTTGGAGTTGGCTCACACAACGAGTACGGAAACTATTCCAGTTATTTTCAATGCAACAATGTACTATGATCCATGCCTACATGTTACAGCTGGAGGTGCAGCTAACCAAACTACAAGCTACATTTTATTAACAGTAAAGTCATTCATAACATTTGTAAAAAATCATGTCTATTTATTGTGAGACGACTAAAGGTGAAAATGACGAAGCTTGCCATCCACTAACGAGGCAATGATGGGTTGTAAGTTCACAACTGAATTCTTCTATCCTTCCACATGTGCTCCTCCAAACATCACTGTAGAATTCAGGTAAACTTCTCAATGACAAGAGTCACAGGAAATCAAAATGATCTCACATAGTTCTTATTACAGGGACACTGGCACTGTTAACCAGCTCAACACATCTTTCAGCCCCTTGAATGAAAGCCCTGACACTACGCATTACTGCATTCTGAAGTAGGTTTTCAGAGTTTGTAGTTCTCAGAACCTGGTGTTCAGAAGGATTAAAGCTGTACTTCTCACCTGGGGAGTCTCCAAGCACCCGCATCCTGCGCAACGCCGCCTGGCTCTTACTGATGGGTCTGACAACTTGAGAATCCGCTCGGATCCGGGGATTGTAAACCTGGTGTGAGAAGAAGAGTAGACAGGTGAGTAGCAGTGCAGTGGCAGTGAGGAAAGAAGCAGCATCAGACGGACACATTTCTAATGCCACCAATCAATGTTTCATACAAGTAAAGTAATGCATCCAACATCATATAGCGTTTGGGCAATTTTTTGAAGACTTAAACTAAACCCAGATCAGTTGAAATGGGGTGAGTGTTTGATTGGCTCAAACGCTCCGTCCATCATCCCCTTTTGTATCGCTTTGTTCGCCCTAAGTTGGCAGGGTATGCTCAGATGTGAGTCCCTTGCTCACTTGGCCACTGGATTCAAGATAGCCTGGCTGATGAGGATTATGAATCCGAAACCGGTCCCAGGATGCTTGTTTCCGGTCCAGGGAAGACATGGCTTGGCAATTCGGGCTGGACTGTTCCCATGAGGCACAGGGTCAGACTGATTTGCATATGGCCATGTCTGAACTGGGGTGGCTGAGTGAGCTAAAGAATGGTGATGGATTAAACCCAGATCAGTTGACTGGGGGTGAGTGTTTGATTGGCTCAAACGCTCCGTCCATCATCCCCTTTTGTATTGCTTTAAACTAAACTTCAGCCGATATCGGCCTTCAAACAACTCTCAACGTATTACCACCACCCTTGACTCACCCAACGCCATTGGCCAATTTAGTCTCAAGAAGTGGGTCTTCCTTTGACATGTTTAAGTTAATCTACCATGAAGGAAAAGTATTTGTCATTGAGACAAGACCGTGCCATGCAGTAGCCCTGAGAAATTGTGTTTTTAGTGTGCTGTGAAAGTTACAGTTGAAAACAAGTAAATAGTTTCTACAGATGCCTGTGGTATGTTTGGCACCATGAATGAATAAACACACAGCTCTTACCAAGGAGCAATAGGATTGCACGTCCAGTATTATGTCAGGCTCTTCACTGATGGTGCTACAGACACACAGAAAATCGTCACAATGAAGAGAGCCCTTCAGAGAGTGAAGGCCTCCCAGGATCGAGTCACAAAGACATCCTCTGGAGACCTTTAGGAGTTGACCAGAGGACCTCTTACGAATCCACCCTAAAGGGTCTTCAGATAGTGAAGACGACCCAGGACTGAGTCACAAAGACATCGTCTGGAGACCTTTAGGAGAATACCAGAGGATCTCCTACGAATCCACCCTAAAGGATCTTCAGATAGTGAAGACGACCCAGGACTGAGTCACAAAGACATCGTCTGGAGACCTTTAGGAGTTGACCAGAGGACCTCGTTTCATGAATCCACCCCAAAGGGTCTTCGGAGCGTGAAGATGACCCAGGATTGAGTCACAAAGACATCCTCTGGAGACCTTTAGGAGAATACCAGAGGACCTCCTACGAATCCACACTAAAGGGTCTTCAGATAGTGAAGACGACCCAGGACTGAGTCACAAAGACATCGTCTGGAGATCTTTAGGAGAATACCAGAGGACCTCCTACGAATCTACCCTAAAGGGTTTTCAGAACGACTTCCACTGGAGCACCTCTGGAGATTCCGGGAACATATTTCACGAGCTTGGTGCATCTTTAAGTAAAGATTGGTAGACCTTTGCAGATTTTATTTGCTTGAACTCTTCCAGATTTGCTCCTGTGGAAATCTTTGTGAAAACAGTATGACTGGTGGAAATCAAAAAGGGTCTGGGCACCTCCTACTTTGCTTCTTATGAAACTATCAGAGTCAGATCAGAAGAGGCGTAGTCTGCCAACCTGAACAAGGCCACACAGCGTTCAAGGCAGAAAACTGAGGACCCCTTAACCATCTGCGAGGAATGCAAAAGCATTTGTCTAAAACTAGAATACAGCGTCTACATTCACATAAAAGCACACACAGGTCATGTGTTAGGAACTGGAATGTGGGTTCTTCATTTCACACAACCTTAAACAAAAGTAGTTACTGCTGTAAATAGCAAACAGAGATTGCTGGTTCTTTACACTAAAGGATGTTAGGAGAAGGCAGTGACATTCAGGAGATCATGGCTAGAAACCCAAAGTTCTACAATTCTTTGATTTTATATCCGCAAGCCTATGTTTTGTGTATGCTGGAAAAGAATGAAAGAATACCTTCGTTTTACTGCCAGGTTTTCTTGAACGCCTATTTCAAAGACCACAATATCACTTACAAATTTCTTTGCAAACCTTTGTGTGTGGCCCACAATTTATTTCAGCATCACACTGCTTTAACAAATTACTCACCCCCACACCAAACACTCAGACCTCAAACAGCACAAAATAAGGGTAAGACATGTACTCGTAGCTAGAAGGATCACTCTTCAAGGTGTGACTATTCAGGATCCTAGAACCTGCTCAGGATCCTAGAATATTCTCATCTCACGAGCATAAAAGGACCACTCGGAGTTCTGTAGAGCTTCTGTAACATGCTCTTGGTCACGCCTTTACTGAAGAGACCGTACCAGCCTTGGCAACCACAACCAACAGCCCATAACCAGTGATCTCCATACCTTTTTTTATGCCGAGCACGCTTTACAAGAGTGTGTGCCCCTCTGTCCCACCCCTTCCTCTTGACCACAGCTCCTTTTAGATCCCCCGTTCCCTTCCAAACGTTCTGAAATGTTTAACAGTAAACTTTTAACACTGAGAGCTTTTCACCTTAAGAGTCAAGTTGAGTGCATACGTGGCTAAACTATCTCAAATGCTAAATATCAGGACAGAGGGGATATTCATGGTGCTTGTCCCAAACTTCTGCTCCAAACTTTCAAAGTAAATTGTGGCCAACCCAGCCAATCTCTCACATCAATTTCTCCCCTGTAGATGGGTTTCAGTAGACCACATAGATCATTTTCTGCATGTGTTTTTACAGGGTTCTCTAATGCCGTTTCTGCCCGCTCTTGTAAATTCCGTGTTTTTTTGTTGTTTTTTTTAAGAGAGTTTCTCTGAACCCTCATCTTCCTTTCATCCACCAACTAGCCGGACCTTCCCTGGAGGAAATCAGGCAACTACCTCCATAACTCCCGCTTACCCAAGTCGCTTATCCACATTTTATACAGCTTGCTCCACCTGACCCCATCCACTGGGACATTCCCCTCTGCTTTCGAATTAGGGTCAAAGCTGTTGTTTCTGTGAAAAAAGGTCTCCTTTATTGTCGTTGAACAACAATCTACTCAACTGGAATTTTCTGATAATTTACTTTTTTCAGTTCCGATTCAAAATGATTTCTTTCCTACTTTATTCCCCATGGAAACCACAACCGAGTAACTTTCAATGGTCAGGACGTGTTGATGTGCGCACCCTCCTAGAATAAGGACTTTGGGTCAGTGGTGATGCAACGACCAACACAAGGCTTGTTTTATGAACGACAACCCTACCTGGTGCACGGGAATAATCACAAGCACAGAACAGGTCACTGAACCTTCAGTAAAGAAAGGAGGGATTCAGAAAGGTCTCTTTCAGTCTGCGTGACCTACTCCTGTGCTATGCTTTACTCCTGCACTTGTGAGCGGAAGTCCCATCTACTGACATGAAAAAAGGCTTTGTGAATCCCATGTCAGATCACTAACGGTAAGTTTGCCCTCCCACCAAAAGCCACATTGAAGTCTCCCTACTGGGCCCAAGCAGCGGCATAGCAGGCCTACAGGTAGAAATGCACACTTGTTCCAGTCTTCCAAATGTGCACTGAATCACACATGGAGCTGCTGTTTGGAATCCACCCCTCCCCCCTACCCTCCTGGACACTATGGCATTACAGAATAGGTGACACACATCTGTGCAGCCCCTCCTCGAGTTTGATCACGCTGGCGTGAAATGTCTGCCAGCCCCATGGAAATAAGGGAAGGTCTTTGCAGTCAGGAAACACACAAATGGTGCACATCACACACAAGGTGGCACACAGTCTGTGGGGCCACAAGGGTGTCCCTTAGGAGAGGGCGAACATAGTCCCAGGGACCCTGCCGGTGGGTGAAGTGACACCCTTCACTGGTGCAGGGGACCCTGCCTTCCCTTTGACAGGAATCCAGCGTCCAATGAAAGGGAGAGCTGTGATTTCAAACAGCAGCTCCGACAATCACTAACGCAGTCAGTCACACCAGCACCGGTGCGAGCATCAGTTCACATCTGCAACGAGGCCAGGGTAATCCAGACGACTGAACCCAGCATCTTTCATTTAGAGCAAACTCGGCTCGAGGTATTGGAGCGCTTCACATGAATACGAGTTACATTACATACACAACGACACCATTTTTAAAGGTTTGTTTTTTTTGGTACGGGGAGAGTAAACTATTTGCCCAGAATCACAGAAAGTTGTTGAGGCCACGCAGAGGCTCAAACCTGGTTCCCCAGTTCCAAAGTGGGCAGCTCCGGCTGTTAAGACCACGTCGTCTCCCTTTCGCCCCAGATGGGATAGTGTGCCTTTAATTTGCCCCCGGGCCTTTTTACAGAGAGTGCCCCAGGTGTGCAACAGGCATTTGCGTCCCCTTTGCACGTCTCCAGGGCACCTTGGATTACAGATGGGGGGCAGATGCTTAATCAGGCCCTTATGTAATACCTATAGCGCTGGCGCACTTAAAGCCCAGACTATCTTCAGGGAGTGTTCCCTCATTTGCATGGATACGTGGATGCGTGGCCTATGCAAATGAGAGAATCCATTTGCCTCTGCGCCCACGCCTTATTATAAACAGGGACGCAGAGGCAAAGACACTCGCAGGAGGTGCACTGATAGTGCACCCCCGATTGCAGCCCTCAGGAGCGGATAAAATGGTGTCCCATGGACCATGTGTCACTGACTCCACCTGCCAGCAAAGGGATCTGTAATCCCCTTCAAAGTGCAGGTGGGTTGCCGCTTGCACTGTGAAAACAGCCAGCAGCTGCTTCAAAGCCGCTCCGTATTTCTCTTGAATGCGCTGCCCCCATGTTTTAATATCCCATCCTCGTCGCCAAATGAAGTAATCAAAGGAAGCTGGAACTGTAGGTTCTTAAGTTACTTTATTAATTAAGATGTTAAGTTAGAAGTTATAGCGATAACCCCATCAGGAGCAGCTGTCCTGCTGCTCAGCCCTCACTCAACTGACATTCACAGCACAGCAACATTCCAATCATCCAACATTCCATATGACATACATACCAGCTGAGCAGCAGGGAAACACAAGTTATAACATAAGCATAAGTCCGTGGCTGCCCTGGGTGCAGCGCATTCTATGTTATGGGGCGCACTTTCAAAGTTTTCGGGATGGGGCGCTACCTGGAAAAGGTATGTGAAGTTTGTGTGCTCATCTATTTTGCAGGAAATACCTCTCTGAAAAGCCCATAAACCAAACCATAAACCTCAATATGTGAGTACAAAACTGCAGCACACTGCTAGAATTTAGCATTCATAACTACCATCTGCAAACGTAAACTTTTACCGAATAAAATATAAATCAGGAATGGGAATCTGCCCTTTTAACTGATTTTTTAAGCTCCTACACTGACTTATTGCGGAGCTTTGTGAAACAGTTCCATATTAAGCATCTTAAGCAGAGCTGAACCAGGATGCTTTGTTTATAACCTTATATTCCCAATCTGCAGTATTCACAGAATGATGTTATGAGAATTTGTAGAGCGCGCAAATCACTAGAGGGGTATACTGGCACAGAGTACAGGAGTAGGCCGATCCGGCTCCTAGTTGAATAGCTAGGTCTTCCGTTTCTTCCAGATTTCAAGACGGGATGGTGATGTCCCGATTTGGTGAGGAAGGTTGTATCAGGATTTGGCAGCAATATAGGAAAAGGAGCGTCCGCATGACTTGCTCCTGCGGATGTGGGATATTTGTGCGAGGTGGAGTGAGGCAAAGCGCAGTTGCCTGGTGGAAGATGAGGCAGTGGTAGAGGTAGGCAGGTCCGACGTTGTGGAGGGCTTTGCATGCGAGGGTGAGCAGTTTGAGATGGCATCGCTTCAGGATTCGTAGCCAGTACAGCTCTCTGAAGTAGGGTGTGATGTGTGCTTTGCAGGGAATCTTGAGGAGGGCCATGGAGTTGGGATCTTTTTGGTCGTTAAGATGGAAGTTGAAGTCCCAGAGTAAATTGAATTTGTTTAAACTGATGGCTACAGGGCGAAGTATGAGGAGGTTGCTGAAGGGGGTGTGTGGTTTGGGTGTCTTATGCTAGAGTGCCTTTGATGGCGACGTGGTTGCCAGTCTGAAGTAGTAGTGCATATGTGACTGTTTGAATTGGCATCACTTCCAGACTAGTTGCCAGTGTAGCTCTCGGAGGTGGGCTGTGAGGTGTACGCAGCATGGAATGTTGAGTAGGGCTGTGGAGTTGGGATGTTGTTGGTCGTTGCAAAAGTTGCGGTCGCAGAGTAAGATGAATTTGTTTGAGCTGATGGCGAAGGGGCGATAATGTCGGAGGAGATTGCTGTAGGTGGCGTGTGGTCCGGGTGGCCGGTAAGCTAGGGTGCCTTTGATGGAGGTCTGGTTGCCAGTCTGAAGTAGTAAATGCATGTGTTCCATGAAAGTTGTGTCCCCGTTGATGGAGGTGGTGCAGGTGATGGAGTTCTTGTGCATGATGGCGAGTCCGCCTCCTGGTTTGTTCGGTCTATTCTGGTGGGAGATCTTATAGCCTGGTGGAATGGCTGTGGTGATGGTGGGTTCCGATGTGGGGTTTAGCCAGGTCTCTATCAGGAACAAGATGTCAGAGAAGTGTGTCTCAATGGTGTCCCAGATTTCGGGGCGTGTCTGCTGAGAGATCATGTGTGGAGGAGCATGCATGCCAGATGAGGTGAGGCATGTGTGGCACGTGGGGAGTGAGTTTTGCTGCAGGTGAAATAGCAGGGAGTACATGAGAAATGTCCTATTGTGGCACAACGTGAGGTTTAGAAGCAGCTGACATCGTCCGGTGCAGACTGCATGCAGGCTGAGAAGCAGAGGCGTTCGGTCAGACCAGGGTCCCTGGCACTGGGCCTGGTCAGGGCACAGACCGTCTTGCCTTTTGCATGCCTACTGCGCGGTTGCGCAGTGGCCGCCATTTAGTAGGTCCTGTGAGGGAACGCGGGTGGTGGAGGACAGTGCTTGGGAAGGGCAGGGCACAGGAGGCGGGGAAGGCACGCAACAGGGATGCAGGTAAAGAGCTGGGGAGGCGGGTAAGTGTGAGATTAACAGGCTGGAAGAAAATATTTGGCTTGGCAGTTCGGGCTGGACTGTTCCCATGAGGCACAGGGTCAAACTGATTTGCATATTGCCATGTCTGAACTGGGGTGGCTGAGTGAGCTAAAGAATGATGATGGATTCAACCCAGATCAGTTGACTGGGGGTGAGTGCTTGCAATGTTCAACACTCCGTCCATCATCCCCTTTGGTTTTGCTTTGTTCTCCCTAAGTTGGAAGGGTATGCCCAGACGTGGGTCCCTTGCTCACTTTACCACTGGATTCAAGCTAGCATGGCTGAGGACGGCTGATTAGCTAGAAACCGGTCCCAGGATGCTAGGTTCCAGTCCAGGGAAGACATGGCTTGGCAGTTTGGGCTGGACTGTTCTCATGAGGCACAGGGTCAGATTGATTTGCATATAGCCATGTCTGAACTGGGGTGGCAGAGTGGGCTAAAGAACGGTGATGGATTAAACCCAGATCAGTTGACTGGGGGTGAGTGCTTGCAATGTTCAACACTCCGTCCATCAGCCCCTTTGGTTTCCATTGAAGAAAATGCTGGCACAAGAAAAATGGGCAAAAAGAGGAGAGGAGAGTGGAAAAACTGGCACAAATAGGCACAGAAAGAAAGTGGAAAATGTGCAAAAAGAGAGAGAAAAGGAAGGAGAGAAGGACGAGAGGAAGGAGCGTAAAGCGAGAGAGAAGGAGTGCAAGAACGAGGTGGGGCCTCGAGGCAGCGAGGCTGGTTCCGGAAGAGCCTTAGACCGGTGAGTGGACCAGTCCATTTAAGTGAGAGGTGGAACGTGGACAAAGACTGACACAATTTCCTAGCCCAGCACAACCTATCACCCAGAGGGAAATAGATTGTAGAAAACCTCATCTAGAGGGTGCTCAGGATCAGGCAACAATACCGGAGTGCTCCCTCGTGTATGATAAGATGGCACCTAGATTCTGAAAAAAAGGTCTGGCCTGCTCGCTATTCACTTCCAAGATGGCGCCAGCACAGATCAAGAAATGAGGACTGAGAAGAGCGCCGGCAGCAAAATCAATATCTGATCCCCGGGGGTGCGCAATGATCTGGTTGTCCACAAACTTAATTAAAATGGAGCAAATAAATTTAGAGTAGGCTAACGACTGAGGACACATTTTATATTCAATTCTCTGAGACATTTTAGAGGATCATAAACTAAACTTATTGATACATCTTTATTGGTTCCTATTGCATGCTAGGCTTATGTATAAGTGGATTTAAAATCCATGATTGGAAACTGTTCACTACTGTGGCGGCCTCAAGTCCCTATTGAGTGAATTATCTTTAGCAGTGATTTCCAATAATTGCACAACTCAAAGATGGTCGTCTAAACTACACAGCGATGGAGTGAATGCGACCTTGCAAGTTAGCAACAGACCAGTCTTCCAATGAAATGGTCAAGAAAGGGCAGTGGGGGACAGGAGGCTATCCGTAGGGCATAGTATAGGTTAGTCGCCATGATTCAAAGTGGCAATCTGAAGCACTGAGCATACAGTAAAGAATCGTGGGTTCCCACATTCATACGAGAAAATAATAAAGGACTGAACCAAAGCAATGTGACAAGTACTCAGATAAAAGACCCATGCCAGATAAGGCTCCCTTATCCTGCTCAGCGTACGCCCCTCCCATATACTCACATTTTTCAGTTCTACTCCAGTGTCGATGACATAATGCAGCGTTTGAAGGGAAAAGGAGGAATCGGCCAGCGGGTCAGTGATGACCACCTTCCGTCGGTAGCCACCTTCTCCTCGCTCCGGCAGCGGCTCATATACCTTCTGTGCAGAGCATCCGGCGCCCCGATGAAGTGGTATGGGAAGCAGCTCCCCGAGCACAGGGTTGAGGGCCACCCCCTCGGTCCTGATGGCTTCACAGCAGTCCCTGACCTCCTGTTGGATGGGACGGTGAATAAAGACAAGTTAAACAAGGTCTCTGCTGTCCCCTCACCCTGTGATCTGGCTGACTTTTCCATTAACCAGGAGCAGTGAGAATAGAGGATCCTTTGTTTCACACCCAACTCCCACGAAAAGCTAGAGAGAGAAGCACTCCAACTAGATGACGCGCCTAGATGTAGCACAATGTAGGGCTTGTCTGAGTGGTCATAAATGAGGGTAGTCAATGCAAGGTCAGGGATGGGAATATATCATTTTATCTTAGCTTTCGGAGTCTGCAGTTGGGTTAGGGTGTGCATCTTCCAATGATACAAACTGATATAATTACAGTCACTGAAGAGAGTCATAAAAAGCATTTCTAGCAAATGTGACTCATTTCAACGAGACATGGTAGTTTCATTGATCATGGATTCATTACCTTTTGCTTTATTTTGTGGGACCCCTTTAGTAAGTATGCACATATTTTTTTCTATATTGGGTTAACTTCTGTTTTGGTAATTTTAAACATTTTTCTCCCTCGGCTGCGGTGTAACCAACTGCTGTTTTTCAATGACACAGTGCGCAAGTTCTTGTACCCAACGGCATCCGACAACCCCAAGTTAAAGGTAGCCTAGAACATGCAGATCTACAACAGCTTTGTGGAGTGGGAGGACATAGTTAACACCTTTGTACCAGAGACTTAATGGAATACGTCAGCGGAGTATCTTCCCTTGGAGTACAGGATTGTGGGAGGTAAGAAGGATCACACGACCTGCTCTTAACCAGTATACCACAGACTGAAGATTGGAGAGACGTACCTTTTCGCTGGCCAGGAACACCATGATGTCCCCCGCTTCCTGCTTTCTGTGGATGTCCAGCACCATCTGACATGCAGAAGAAACACGGTCCCGGGCCTGAGGGTCTTTGTAAACCACCTCTACTTCGGGAGGTGGACCCTCCTCAGTCCATGGCACATGCACCACAGGGGCGTCCTCACCACAGAAGGCACGCAACCGGGGCTCCAGCGCTGGTGCAGAGATGATCACAATTTTCAGATCCGGGCGCTGTCGTAGCACGTCCTTCAGCAGACCAAGCAGCACGTCCGTTGCCACGGTGCGCTCTTGCACCTCGTCGATCACGATCAACCCGTATTGGTGTAACAAAGGGTCCGACATCATCTCATTCAGCAGCATATCATCCGAGAGGTACCTGGAAGGGAGATGTTAGCAAAGCACACAATGGGAATTTAAACAAACTATGCAAGACAGGTCGTTTACCTTTTTTGGATAGGATGCTTGTTGTATTTTCAATAATATTGCTGTAACTTTACTCCTCAGTTTTAAGACCAAATAAAACCAATGGAACTTTCCAATTTTGTTTTTCTACTGGACATTCCACATGAATCAGTTAGTTATGGTCGCTGCTTGTGTGGACTGGCTTTTAGGACTTCCATCAATGCAGGGTCAAGCTTCAGGGTTTCCATCACAACAGCCAA
Source organism: Lissotriton vulgaris (assembly GCF_964263255.1). Taxonomy (NCBI): domain Eukaryota; kingdom Metazoa; phylum Chordata; class Amphibia; order Caudata; family Salamandridae; genus Lissotriton; species Lissotriton vulgaris. The sequence continues at coordinate 266,766,689 of NC_141690.1, read as the reverse complement.
TGGTGCCCCTTTTTAAAAACTGCTGATGTGTTTTGAGGACAACATGAGAGATCAAGTAACAACCATGTTCAAAGTACAGAAAACAAGGATTGCATCATTTTGAGGTGATCTTCTCCCTGAGGCTTGAACAACAACTATGCTAGACTTAATCAGGTTTTAATGCTTCTCTGTATGCTCCATCACTTCTTGCTACAGTTGGGTGGATTTGATTCCTGGGCGAATAGGACTACGGAACAGAAGAATCAATTTAGGCAGACTGCACTCAGCCCGAGGAAACTGATGTGCAAGGTTTGCTCTTCTGGAGACCAGAGACCTGGGATCTCCAGAGTCGTCAGATGCCCCCCATCCTAGGGTGGAGACATCGTAACTACTGTGGCCATTGTTGGGGGTTGACAAAAGGGCTTCACTTCACTCAGATTTCATTATAGTGACCAATAGACCAGGTTTGCCACAGTGGTTTTATTTACTGACAATGCAAACACGACTGCAGGCCTACCATGAGTAGCCTGGCAAATTCAACCTGTCAGAATAACTTCTTACTTTTGACAGGCCCAAACCTTACCTTTAAATATAAGTACATCACCCCTAAGTAGGCCCTATTGGCCACTAATGCATGATTCATGGTATATCAGAGTAGAACATGTTAAGGTTTAATGTTTAAACATGCCCTTACAGTTAAAAGGCACAAAATAATATTCAGACCGTAGAAGGGTTAGCTGTGCCATAGGAAAGCTTTGGGATACAATATGAGGATTAATAAAAGTTCTCCCTGATTAGGAAACAGCTATTGTAATATTTACAGACTATTTAATAGCTAAACAAAATCTAATTTAATGGCAAAGTCAAATTGTATCCAACTATTACAGAAAAGGTATTTTAGAAACATTACCTTTTGCCTGCCTAAAGCTGGTCAGTGGCTTTCAACGCACCGGGCAGCTAATGGCTCACTTCTGGTGCGGTGTGAACTGCTCCCAAGAGCAAACAGTAGGCTGACATGAGTGGGCAGAGATGGCACATCTGACCTTGATAGAATATGCAGGGGAGGCTGCCAAGATGCTCTTTGACATAAAATTGTCAAGCCATACGCGAGTGTCATATCCTGCTTGACAGGGCTGCTGGGTTTTTTCATATGACACTTGGGGCCTACTTCAAAGAGAACTCTCTTGTCACAGTAAATGACACTTAGGCAGGTTCCTTCTATTGTCCTGCCAGCCATTCAGGCCTAAACGACAGTGGGACTCTGTGACATTACAGTGTCATGGCCTGTTTGACAGGTCTACGGAGTTTACATGTAACATTTGGGGCATACTTCAAAAGAGGGGAACAGAATGCTAACCATTAGCTCATGCCAGGCATAAGTGTGGCACCTCTAGGCCATCACTTTATAGCACTCCTGGACCTGAGGAAGATCAGAAGAGGATTGAACCTGTTGTCTGCAACCGGAGCCCTGGAGGACTGGACCTGCTCTCGCTTGTACCCAGGATAAACATGTGGACTTCAAGAGTCATAAAGTTGACCTCCTGTTAAAGCCACAGGAAGACAACAAACTACAAGATGCCTTTTCCTGCAACTGCCCAGCTAACCATTGGCAACTGGACCTGGACTGGACTGTTATGTTGACCTCTGCCTGTCACCCTATGAATCGCTATGTGTCTCCCTAAGCATCTGGGGGGGGGGGGAGGGGGGAAGCTTTAGAAGTGACTTCCTATGGTGGAGTGGGGCATAAAGGACTAAAGTCAGAAGGTAAATTCTTACTGCTAGGTCCTGTTCTACACAGTCCACAGATTATAAACTGCACTTTGGCTACCCGGGGGAGGGGGGGGGGGTTAGTTTCAGTCATCAAGAGGGACGCTTTGGCAGCAGCTTGGGGAGTAGAGTACGTTAGAACCTATGTGTGTGGTGTCCAGACCGTACTTTGTCTCACCTTCCTGATTTGGAAATAGTGATGAGGAGGCTTTACTGTCAGTGAAAAAGAAAAGCATGAGTGAGGGATGAATAAGTTACTTACCTTCGATAACACCTTATCAGGTAGAGACTCTATTTAACGGCAGATTCTTACCTTAGAATTTTTCCCAGGCATCTGACTGGATCTGGACATTTTTCATGACCAGTACTTTTGCGTGCCAGTAAGCGCCATCATTCGGCTCTGTGTCATCCGTGATGTGCGCGGTGCCTATCTAGGCACCACCCCAGCGAGCTGACGCCAGTTTCTTTTTGTGATTTCCACAGCAGGAGCGTGAAGCCACGAAGAACACCGACCACTAGAGTGTAAATTTAGGGCACTGGAAGGGGAACAGCTCTGCCTCTAGAAATCCATTTGCAGAGCGGAGGACGAGTGGGTCGGTAAGGAACCTGCAGCTAGACAGTCTGTCTACCATATAAGGCGTTATGAAAGGTAAGCAACTTGTTCATTTGTTAGAGACTTCTAGCCGCAGATCCTTACCTTTGAATAGATACCGAGCGATACACCTCCCTGGAGGTGGGTTTGCGAAACAATTTCACACCAATAAGTACTGCAGGATCAAAAGGGCAAAGGGCCCATCCCAACGGACCAGACTGTCCAGGCAGTAGTGCTTAGTGAATGTGTGCAGAGAAGCCCACTTTGCTGCTTGGCATATGTCCAGGGGGTCGACTCCATGTGGTAACGTGGTGGTCACAGCCTTTGCTTTGATGGAATGAGCATGCAAACCCTCTGGAGGTTGTTTCCTGGCCAGCGCATAGCAGATTTTAATGCAGAGTACGATCCTTTGGGAGATGGTCTGTTTCCACATGGCCTTCCCTTTCTTGGCCCGACTTACCCCATGAAGAGTTGATTGCCCACCCATAACTGTTTTGTGCGTTTAAGGTAGAACGAAAACGTTTTATTTGGGTCCAGCCGGTGGAGTCTCTCCCCTTCCTTGAAGGGATCAGGCATGAGTAAAAGGTAGACAAAGTGATGGACTGGCCTACGTGGAACTTGGTGACTACCTTATGGCAAGAAAAATGCTTGTTTCTGAAGTACCAGTTTGTCAGGGAAAAACAGAATGCAGGAAGGCTGGAAGGACTGTGTCAGTAGCTAACTGACCCTCAGGTGTAATTGACACCAGAAAGGCCGTCTTGATGGTGAGGAGCCTTAGAGGACAAGAATGAAGTGTCTCAACTTACTTACCTGTTGTGAACTCCCTTAAAGGTCCCATTGAGGCAGGACTATGGGAACTGGGAGAAGCATGTGACGCAGACCTTTATGGAACCCATTTACAATATGGGACTTGACGAGAGAAGGCTAATCTGGCAGCCACAGAAAAGCGAAGACGGTAGATAAATAACCCTTCAAAGTGGTCAATGCGGAATCCTGCTGGGCCAGGGTAAGGATAAACAAAATAATCTGGAAAAGGGGGGCAGATAAGGGGTCAACCATTTACTCTCCAAACCATGCCACAAACTTATTCCAGCCGTCGGCGTATACCGTTTTAGTGGAAAGACGCCAAACTGCCAAGATAATTTCCATGCTTGAAGGCCGAGAGTTGACAAGCTTCCGCATGAAAACCCGTCCCTGCTGCTGCGACAGAAGATCCCCATAAAGGGGCAGTCTGTACAGAGGATCAACAGCCATGCTCAACAGCTCAGGATACCAAGCGCTTGGAGCCCAGTCTGGAGCCACAAGGATGTCTTGGGCCCAGTCGTTGCTGATCTCCTGGAGAACTCTGGGCAGGAGTGGTATGGGCAGAAAGGTGTACAAGAGTCCTGAGCTCCAGGAAAAGTGTTGGTTTCAGAGCAAGAGACACTTGCAACTCCAGTAAGCAAAATTGCGGACATTGTGTGTTCTCTGCGGTGGTTGTAAAGATCCAACTAAGGCTCTCCCAACTGCTGAAAGAGACCTTGCACCACCTCCAGAGAAAGAAATAACTCGAGAGTCGCTAGGTATTTTTGACTGAGTTTGTCCGCCCTGGAATTGAGAGCCCACCAGGTGTTGAACCACTAGGGAAAAGCCATGGCATTCCAGTCATATCCAGAGATGCAGGCAGTGGCGGCTGGTGACACTTGAAAGTGGTGAGGCGCAAAACTTGGGTATTACTTTTATGTAACATGCGATGCGAGCACGCTTAATGGACAAACATGGGGTCCAGGGTGGGTCCTCCCGGAAAATAATTAATAAAAGATGGCAAATGGTGCATTTTAAAGAAAAGGAATTCGTGAAAAAGCAAGGCTTATAAAGCAGTGGGAATGTATAGTCTTGAAATATTAAACACATTAATAACTGCCCCATATCTTACTGCATTAACATGTTCAACAATTACTGCAACGTGAAAATTGTACAGCGCAACAACTTCAGCCCATTAAAGTGTGTGCTTGTCCAGTGTCGTGCACTGCATGCAGCATCAACTTTGGGAAAAAATAACCAGGCTTTGGTAAGCACCCACCCCTTTCCTTTTGCCTTGTAAATATTTAGACTTTAGTATTCCCCATTCACACACATTTCTACAAAATTTCGAATGAAATGGAATACATGACCAATGTTCTGTGCGCTCTGCAGAGAGGCCAACCAAACTGACAGGCGCTTTCATCTTTAGCAACAAAGATGTGAGTCAAAGACCCTCAAACACCTGGCATGGCTCAAAGTATGCACGAGGCAAGAGTACTAAGATGTACTGAAAAAATACAGAAACACAACATGATTAAATAGCTAAAAATTGGGAATGCAAGATTAAGCAAAGCGTGAAATAGAAGAGGAACTACATCACTGACGTGCATTACCGTAACATTTTTAATATTCATTATTCGTAAATCAATCCATGTTTCTGGCATTAATGTTAAGGGGATGAAGTTCGGGCCAGTTTTATCACCAGACAGCAAATAACTGTCTTTACTAGAAGCACTTATGTCTCTCTTTGTACTAGACTCAGATGTTTGGATCAGCTTCAAGGGATTAATGTTCAGTCCTGCTTCTGGCAGTAGTTCATAATATGAGGAAAAAATAGAAAGCTAGACTTACATATAGGATTTTCACTTCACACAACTTGTAATCAGAGCCATAGCATGTGTAGATACATGTTTAACCCTTAACAGCTCATGACGAGCTCATGAGTCACAGTGGAGTTGTGCTCATGACGAGATGAGCTCGTCAGAACGATCGCGGCCCGCGCGGCTAATTCCCCGCCTGTGCGGGAGAATTCATCAGTGGGTGGGTCTGTGACGAGGCCAGCTCTTCATGAGCACAGCTCCACAGTGAGTCATGACGAGCTGAGCTCATCATGAGCAGAGCAGCGCCGCGGACCCGCCACCTGCCCCCCTGCACCGTGGTGGAATTACCCCCGCAGCAAAGGGTTAAGGCGCCAGAATGAAAACTATAAGTACCAGAAAGCAATACACAAGGCCTTCATGAACTACTAAATGGTTATCCATATATAGGAAAGAATCTTCCAATATTGATGTGTTTTAGGTTGCTTAAAATTTCTCTTACAATTTCCACAACTCTACTGTAAGACAATGGACTAAAGGAAGCACACATCTGTCTCAATTTTGTTTTAAGCTGTGTCCAAATATTTTGAGTATGGACGTATTGCTGACACGCAAGACCTTGGCTGCTGGTGTGACTGCGCCTCCTTTTCTCTTCCATTGCCTGGGGAATAAGGGGCCTTTGCATTTGAATATTACATTTTGAGCACTTCCTGTTTTTAAAACAACATCTGCATGTTGTGCATCCGAGCTGCAGAGGCTTTAAGCTTACGTCGGCAGTATTGAAAATGCTGATTTTAAAAAGGCGACTGCTCCCACTTTGAGCCCGCTAAACACTGCAGAAGACGCTGGCTTGATGTGGAGTGACCCAAAGCCACCAACTGCAACATTAACGTGAGCGCTGGCTGTGGAAGGGTTAACAAATGTTTGTCCCCAATTACATGGCAAAAGAGAACCAAATGAGGCCGCATTGATAGAATCATGTGGCGAGAAAAGGCCAATTATGCAGCGTAATGCAACACTTTTGGCATTATTTTTTTTTACTATTTTAGACATTTAAAGCACAAAAGTATTAGTCTATCTAAAAGTTTCACCTCATTGTTATTAATTTAACAGCATTCCACAAAACTCAGCTACCACAAGTTAGCACACAAAAATGTTTTGCATTCTGGATTGAGCTTTTTAGAACGAGTTCTCTATCCTTGGAAAGGTTCTGTTGAAATGTGTCTGCTGAAACGCTGCAGTTCCTGCTCTTTGGTTTCCCAGTCACAAATCACATTACCAGCTCTGCTGCCAGGATTGTGTGATGGAAACCAAGGAACAGGAGTAACATTTAATTTAGCTCCTGCAACATTGAAATTCATCCGTCCACTGCCTCAAGAATCTTGGAAGTGCAGGGAAAGCAAATCAAAACAACGTTACACTTGCCAGAATGCCCTCGGCGCTAATAATTCCCAGAATATTTTTGAAAATAATAAACGGACAGGCACTGCCTCGCCTTGGTCTGTAGAAAAAATGCCTACGAGGGATGGACGTCTGGCATCACGCAAGGAAGAAGCCCCCAACGCCCAATATCGTGACGCTAAAAGCATCACTGGCCTACAGTGGATAAACTATCATGGACTTCAAGAGCAGAGACGGGCTTTCGAACAGTAAGCCCTGCGTGCGTTCAAAAAGAGAATTACTGCCTGGCTTCTGTCTCCTGCTTCAGAACGAAGTGGAGCAGGCAGCCTGACCAGGCTTAAATACATAGATTTATTTAGAGATACAATTGCATCTCTAAATAAATATATCTATTTAATATTTGTGCATGGAATCTGTAAGAATTTCAGCAGGGCGGAGCCCCGGAGCCCTAATGGAGAAACCGCCCCTAGATGCAGGCGCTCTTGACATAGGGTCCACGACCACACCCCACCCTGTTTGTTGTAGTACCACATGGCGGTGTTGTTCTCCGTGAGCACCTGCACCAGCCTTCCCTTGATGGAGGATAGAAAGGCTTTCAATGCCAGCTGAATCGCTCGAAGCTAAAACCGACTGGTCTCCAGCAGAATCCGGACTCCACATCAGAGTCTTCTGATCTCTTCATCTCGCAGATGGCCGCCCCAGCCCAGGAGTGACGCATCTGACACTACTGCCAGATCTGATTGGAGAAGGGAGAGGGTTCTGCCACCGTCCTAACTGCGGTTCGTTAACCACCACTGCAGATCTTTTGCAGAGCCCTCCATGATGAAGACCATGCTGGAGAGTTTCTCCTGATGCTGCGCCCACAGGCAGATCACCTGAGTTCTGGTGAAAGTAGTAAGAAAACCCCGGGACCCACAGTGTTGTGAAGAAGTGTGGCCATTAAGCATGCAACGGTACACAGAACACAGAGTATCCAAGTATCCTCAAGAGTATGTGAAGTAAACCCTCCTGTGTTTTGCTTTATTTCTGTTATATAGAAGGGAGATTTCTTGTGATCTTTCTTTAGCTTTTGTGGACTGAAGCTATGGAATACTTAACATGAAATGTTGAGTGATTCCATGTGACTTATGGCTTGAGCAGTGAAAATGCATCTACAGTCAGTTATCCACAGACTGGCAAAGGGAAAGCAACGTGCTTGTCCTGTTCTCAAATACATTTCTCACAACACATGTCCATCAGGTTGGCTTGTGCGTCACCTGAAAAGCCCATTGGCCATACCCAAGCCGGCCTACAAAGGACAACAGAAGATCCCATGGCCCTCACCACCCAGGATGTGCCTGGATCAATTCTGAACATCTCTGCTAAGTTTTCTTTTAAATGGCATGGAAGACTGAGCACCACCACACCGCTGACTCCCAGAGTGCCAGGGGATACCTGGATAGCGGGCTTGTGGCATTCACGGAATGTAGAGCCAGTATCCACAGAGCCCACATTTTTGCTAGACACATCCTCCAACTTTGACTATCTGGCATGCTGTGGAAAATGCTCCATAATTCTGCTTGGAGCAGGAGGATCCTGGCACAACCAGGTTTCCAGGAGAGGGGCGTTTGGACAGAAAATCATGATTCCCAGGCAACAGCCTGCATCAGTGGGCAATCAGCCTTTTAGAGCAGAGGCGGATGTGGGTTTGACCCAAACAGCTTTTATTGGCTCCAATGGGACCTTATTAAATGGAAGGGGCAGTTTCAGAGCAGATGAAGAAGGCTTAAGAATTTCAGTGGGAATGCTGGATTTAGCTCCGAATGTGGGGAGATTTAATTCTATATGTTCACAGCCTTCCCTCAAAAGTGCATTGAAAGAAGAAACCCTCTGACAGGATTCTGGTGTCAACTGGCACTGGGGCGAGTACCCACCGGCAGCAGCCAAGTCAGAGGCCAGAGGTGTGTGCGCCATCATGGTGAACAGGAATTGCTTTGCAAATTCTGGGTAGGTAATAGGAAACACTGGGTTGGACCTGGGAACGGAGCCATGTACGGGACCAGAGCCGGGGATGGAAGAAGTTCTTTACCCCGAGTGATGCCCACCAGCACCAGTGATGCCCACCAGCTCCAGCTCAGAGGAGGTACCAACTGGAGGTGGGATGAGTCATGGAGGCCTATCCCTTGAGTGGGAACAGTGCCTGACACAGTCATCGTCCCATCTTTTGTTCCTCTTGTGTTTCCTCTCCATTTCCTGCAATTACTTTGAAGTCTTACTTGGATAGAGACCTCATGGGCTACCCATGCCAAGCACACTGCTCATTACTCTTACCATGAAGAGTTTGACTCCCACTCCTAAGCAGCCTTTGAGTGCATGAAGATGCACTTGTCTCTTGGCCTAGAGTTGTGCTTTGGCATCAAGCACCAAAAGCAGATCCCATGGGGGTTGGACGTGGACATCGCTCCAGGACATGGCTTAAAGCCTGACTTTTTGTGGGGAGCTATCCATATTTATGGAGTGAATCTCTGGATGGAGTGAATCTCTGGATCTGCCCTGAAGGACACAGAAAAAGGGCATCTATGTGAGGGTCTCTTGAGTGGTGCTCCACGGCTCTAGTGATATCACATCCCTGTGACAACTCATCTCAAGATGAAGCTAGCACCAGCTGCCGACACGGGAAAACTCCTGCAAAGTTTGTGGATCCAGCCTGGGGGTAGGAAACAGATCGAGGGGTTCCATCAGAAAAGACGAGGTGGGCTTCAACCAACGTAGAAAATACATTGGTGAGTATTTCTAGATGATTGCAGGTATCAGAGCCTAATACTAGATTAAATAATATAGAGTGAATTACATACTATAAACCTAGCAATAAAGATGCTGAGCTGTAAGCAAGAGGATAGGGTGCAATAAAGTGTTGGGTGTGGGCAGGGTCAGAGAGTAGGGAGGAGCTAGAGGAAGTTGCCAAGGAGCCATGGTGGGTGCATTTTGGAACAAGAAATAGGTTTTATGAGGGTAGGGGGCGAGGAAGTGGCGCAGCGGACAGAGCTGCAGACTCCAAAGCTGGGGTACGCATCTCAGCGCCGGCTCAACATCCCATAATTCTGGGTCAATCACTTATTCTCCCTGTGTCCATGGACAGCGCCTGGATACCCTCACTGGGGATTAGCTGCACTATACAAATCTACAAACTAGAACTGTATAAGCCACTCCGGCCAAGTTTGCAGGCAACGTTCAGTCCAGCTGGCCCACACTCAATCAAGAAGGGACTCAGAAGGGGAAGGGGAGAGATTTGGCATTGAACAAAAAAGGACGCTACAGCCAAGTGACACTCACCTGAGAATCGTCTCCCCGGTGCAGCAGTCTTCGAAGGGGACACAGAAGCCAACCTCATGGCCCAAGTTGAGGTCCATCTCATCGGCTACACGTAGCACCAAGCTGAGCGCGGCGAGGCTGTGCGGCTGTGTGCAGGCAACCAACCCGTGAATGTACTGCATCGACAAGGCGTACTCGGCACACCACTGCGGAATCTACAAAACAATGAAGAACGTGCCTGAGACTGGGGCAAACTAACGGAGCCTTCACAAGAGAGCACAAGAGAGCCCCCGCCTCCATCAACAACAAGCATTGGATAACACAATCTAGGCTCAAGGTCATAAGGCACAGTTCTGCACTGGGAGCTGAATTATTTGAAACACAACAGCGTATTGTCATTTCACAGCACAAGTCTAGTTAAAGAAGGACTCAAAAAGAATCTTACCAAGTAGTAGGTTAAAAATGATGATACATAACTAGTTCAGGAGAAATAGAGGTGTAAAACCTGCAAGTAGCTGTAGCCTATACATATACATTTTGTTATTTGATATATCTGGATATTGTTCTCCAGAGCAATTCAAATATTAATATTTTTAAAAATCTGAAATTTTAGAACAATTAAAATATATGAAAAGTCGATTTTAAAGAGTAGTCAAAGTCGCTGAATACAACAATACAATTGTACGTCTCGTACATAGATTTCGTTTCACAAACATGTTTTAGAAAAATGCTTCGGTACACTTTGAGAGTAGGCCAAATAAAAACACATTTAAAAATCCTGCATCCTACAATGACCCAAATGACAGATCAATTTAACCTTCCTTTTTAAGTAACCAATAATTATTAACCCAATTGGTAAAACATCAATATGAAAACTAAAAATCGGCGTCCCTTGGGGCCAAGTTTGGCTCTGAAATAAAAACGTAAAAGGATTTGAGCAAACCTGTAAGAAGAGACTAGACTTCATAAACATAACTTCAAATGATCTTCTCTGTTTCTTATAATAATAATAAAGTTTCATGTATTTTTCAAGCAGAACAAAGAGGCGTCAAACGAGGAGGACATATCGTTACTTTAGAATATCCTCTGCGTCTCATGACCTATCGCGGAGTCCATATGACTGCGCGTGAATACTGAACGCCACATGTATGGTGGGAACTGGAGCGTGTGACCGTCGCTGGGAGGTAAGTCGAGCCGAATAGCCTCGAACGAATGCAAGGTCACAGGGATAAAGAGGCTGGTCATAGGGAGGTCCCAACACCTGCCATAGAACCAATGGGTTTAAGAAGGCGTCTACTTCATGAAGGGTCAGTACTGGACTGTGGCAATATAAACCTCAATAAGTCAATTGATGGTTTCCACCATCCTCTCCGTTTCCATACTCAGTTCCCCTACAGCCTAAACTTAGGCTTCCTACATCTGTAGGCCCTCATTTATGGCGCATCGAGAGAACACACCTGGAGTGCACGCCTATTTCTGTAAGACCCAAGAGGACTAGTTTGTCTACATCTGTGGTTCTTAGCATTTTGACTTCTGTGAACCCCAACTTAATTGTTCCTGGAATCTGGGCACCCCGCTGAATCATTATTGTAATCCGGGGACCCCTACTGAGTCATTACTAGAAGCCAGAGGGCCTTGGTCTAGGCATCTTTGATGTGAACTGCAAAGCAATACACACAAAATACAGAAACAAGCATTCATAAAACTAAAACAATCAATTGTTATTTAATTCTCTAACAAATGTAAAAAAAAAAAAAATCTACATTTTTATTTTAATGGAAAGGTTGAAGCTTTTCAAAATTAATTTGAGGCCTTTCATTGTCCATTCTATAATCTTTTTAATGCATTTGGAATGCTCCCACAAATCAATCTGAGAATGCTGACAATATTTAGCCTCTAATTTGCCAATTACAGAATGTTTTAAAATGTTCACTCTTCCATTTGGCTTCTTTATTTATATACACGTTATTATTCTGTTAACATATAATTCTTTAAACAGTCGCGGACCCCCCGAGTAGGCGTTGCGGACCCACCGGGCCCACACGTTGAGAACCATTGGTCTACGTGACTGAAAATCAACAAGTAGGACATAGCTCAGGGTGGAGGAAAACATCAGGCAGAGATCAGAAACTTTCGGAGACATGCAGTATAAAAAAAAAACACAGAGAGGCCTAAAAGGCACCTCGTTCAGTTCACTACTCAAAGTGGTTTTGGAAATAAATACTTTCTTCATGCCATTCACAGAATTAATTCAATTATTGGAGAGTAGGGCAATGAGTAAGTTAAGAGCTGGAGGAAATTCCCAGAATTTTACCAAAGGGAACTACCACCTACAGTATCCGGAGCACTAGCGAGGTCGATGGAAACCATATGCCACCTACAGTATCCGGAGCACTAGCGAGGACGATAAAAGCAATATACGACCTACAGTATCCAGAGCACTAGCGAGGTCGATAAAAGCAATATACCACCTACAGTATCCAGAGCACTAGCGAGGACGATAAAAGCAATATACCACCTACAGTATCCAGAGCACTAGCGAGGTCGATAAAAGCAATATACCACCTACAGTATCCAGAGCACTAGCGAGGACGATAAAAGCAATATACGACCTACAGTATCCAGAGCACTAGCGAGGACGATAAAAGCAATATACCACCTACAGTATCCAGAGCACTAGCGAGGACGATAAAAGCAATATACCACCTACAGTATCCAAAGCACTGCAGAGGTCGATGGAAGCAATATACCGCCTATAGTATCCAAAGCACTGCAGAGGTCGATGGAAGCAATATACCGCCTATAGTATCCGGTGCACTAGCAAGGTTGATGGCAGCAATATACCACCTACAGTATCCAGAGCACTGGCGAGGTCGATAAAAGCAATATACCACCTACAGTATCCAAAGCACTGCAGAGGTCGATGGAAGCAATATACCGCCTATAGTATCCAAAGCACTGCAGAGGTCGATGGAAGCAATATACCGCCTATAGTATCCGGTGCACTAGCAAGGTTGATGGCAGCAATATACCACCTACAGTATCCAGAGCACTGGCGAGGTCGATAAAAGCAATATACCACCTACAGTATCCAAAGCACTGCAGAGGTCGATGGAAGCAATATACCGCCTACAGTATCCAGAGCACTGGCGAGGTCGATAAAAGCAATATACCACCTACAGTATCCAGAGCACTAGCGAGGACGATGGAAGCAATATACCACCTACAGTATCCAGAGCACTGGCGAGGTCGATAAAAGCCATATACCACCTACAGTATCCAAAGCACTGCAGAGGTCGATGGAAGCAATATACCGCCTATAGTATCCAAAGCACTGCAGAGGTCGATGGAAGCAATATACCGCCTATAGTATCCGGTGCACTAGCAAGGTTGATGGCAGCAATATACCACCTACAGTATCCAGAGCACTGGCGAGGTCGATAAAAGCAATATACCACCTACAGTATCCAAAGCACTGCAGAGGTCGATGGAAGCAATATACCGCCTACAATATCCAAAGCACTGCAGAGGTCGATGGAAGCAATATACCACCTACAGTATCCAGAGCACTGGCGAGGTCGATAAAAGCAATATACCACCTACAGTATCCAGAGCACTAGCGAGGACGATGGAAGCAATATACCACCTACAGTTTCCAGAGCACTAGCCATGTCGATAGACGCAATATACCACCTACAGTATCCAGAGCACTAGCGAGGACGATGGAAGCCATATACCACCTACAGTATCCAGAGCACTAGCCATGTCGATAGACGCAATATACCACCTACAGTATCCAGAGCACTAGCGAGGACGATGGAAGCCATATACCACCTACAGTATCCAGAGCACTGGCGAGGTCGATAAAAGCAATATACCACCTACAGTATCCAGAGCACTAGCGAGGACGATGGAAGCCATATACCACCTACAGTATCCAGAGCACTGGCGAGGTCGATAAAAGCAATATACCACCTACAGTATCCAGAGCACTAGCGAGGACGATAAAAGCAATATACCACCTACAGTATCCAAAGCACTGCAGAGGTCGATGGAAGCAATATACCGCCTATAGTATCCAAAGCACTGCAGAGGTCGATGGAAGCAATATACCGCCTATAGTATCCGGTGCACTAGCAAGGTTGATGGCAGCAATATACCACCTACAGTATCCAGAGCACTGGCGAGGTCGATAAAAGCAATATACCACCTACAGTATCCAAAGCACTGCAGAGGTCGATGGAAGCAATATACCGCCTACAGTATCCAGAGCACTAGCCATGTCGATAGACGCAATATACCACCTACAGTATCCAGAGCACTAGCGAGGACGATGGAAGCCATATACCACCTACAGTATCCAGAGTACTGGCGAGGTCGATAAAAGCAATATACCACCTACAGTATCCAGAGCACTAGCGAGGACGATAAAAGCAATATACCACCTACAGTATCCAAAGCACTGCAGAGGTCGATGGAAGCAATATACCGCCTATAGTATCCAAAGCACTGCAGAGGTCGATGGAAGCAATATACCGCCTATAGTATCCGGTGCACTAGCAAGGTTGATGGCAGCAATATACCACCTACAGTATCCAGAGCACTGGCGAGGTCGATAAAAGCAATATACCACCTACAGTATCCAAAGCACTGCAGAGGTCGATGGAAGCAATATACCGCCTACAGTATCCAGAGCACTGGCGAGGTCGATAAAAGCAATATACCACCTACAGTATCCAAAGCACTGCAGAGGTCGATGGAAGCAATATACCGCCTATAGTATCCAAAGCACTGCAGAGGTCGATGGAAGCAATATACCACCTATAGTATCCGGTGCACTAGCAAGGTTGATGGCAGCAATATACCACCTACAGTATCCAGAGCACTGGCGAGGTCGATAAAAGCAATATACCACCTACAGTATCCAAAGCACTGCAGAGGTCGATGGAAGCAATATACCGCCTACAGTATCCAGAGCACTGGCGAGGTCGATAAAAGCAATATACCACCTACAGTATCCAAAGCACTGCAGAGGTCGATGGAAGCAATATACCGCCTATAGTATCCAAAGCACTGCAGAGGTCGATGGAAGCAATATACCGCCTATAGTATCCGGTGCACTAGCAAGGTTGATGGCAGCAATATACCACCTACAGTATCCAAAGCACTGCAGAGGTCGATGGAAGCAATATACCGCCTACAGTATCCAGAGCACTGGCGAGGTCGATAAAAGCAATATACCACCTACAGTATCCAAAGCACTGCAGAGGTCGATGGAAGCAATATACCGCCTACAGTATCCAGAGCACTGGCGAGGTCGATAAAAGCAATATACCACCTACAGTATCCAAAGCACTGCAGAGGTCGATGGAAGCAATATACCGCCTACAGTATCCAGAGCACTGGCGAGGTCGATAAAAGCAATATACCACCTACAGTATCCAAAGCACTGCAGAGGTCGATGGAAGCAATATACCGCCTATAGTATCCAAAGCACTGCAGAGGTCGATGGAAGCAATATACCGCCTATAGTATCCGGTGCACTAGCAAGGTTGATGGCAGCAATATACCACCTACAGTATCCAGAGCACTGGCGAGGTCGATAAAAGCAATATACCACCTACAGTATCCAAAGCACTGCAGAGGTCGATGGAAGCAATATACCGCCTACAGTATCCAGAGCACTAGCCATGTCGATAGACGCAATATACCACCTACAGTATCCAGAGCACTAGCGAGGACGATGGAAGCCATATACCACCTACAGTATCCAGAGTACTGGCGAGGTCGATAAAAGCAATATACCACCTACAGTATCCAGAGCACTAGCGAGGACGATAAAAGCAATATACCACCTACAGTATCCAAAGCACTGCAGAGGTCGATGGAAGCAATATACCGCCTATAGTATCCAAAGCACTGCAGAGGTCGATGGAAGCAATATACCGCCTATAGTATCCGGTGCACTAGCAAGGTTGATGGCAGCAATATACCACCTACAGTATCCAGAGCACTGGCGAGGTCGATAAAAGCAATATACCACCTACAGTATCCAAAGCACTGCAGAGGTCGATGGAAGCAATATACCGCCTACAGTATCCAGAGCACTGGCGAGGTCGATAAAAGCAATATACCACCTACAGTATCCAAAGCACTGCAGAGGTCGATGGAAGCAATATACCGCCTATAGTATCCAAAGCACTGCAGAGGTCGATGGAAGCAATATACCACCTATAGTATCCGGTGCACTAGCAAGGTTGATGGCAGCAATATACCACCTACAGTATCCAGAGCACTGGCGAGGTCGATAAAAGCAATATACCACCTACAGTATCCAAAGCACTGCAGAGGTCGATGGAAGCAATATACCGCCTACAGTATCCAGAGCACTGGCGAGGTCGATAAAAGCAATATACCACCTACAGTATCCAAAGCACTGCAGAGGTCGATGGAAGCAATATACCGCCTATAGTATCCAAAGCACTGCAGAGGTCGATGGAAGCAATATACCGCCTATAGTATCCGGTGCACTAGCAAGGTTGATGGCAGCAATATACCACCTACAGTATCCAAAGCACTGCAGAGGTCGATGGAAGCAATATACCGCCTACAGTATCCAGAGCACTGGCGAGGTCGATAAAAGCAATATACCACCTACAGTATCCAAAGCACTGCAGAGGTCGATGGAAGCAATATACCGCCTACAGTATCCAGAGCACTGGCGAGGTCGATAAAAGCAATATACCACCTACAGTATCCAAAGCACTGCAGAGGTCGATGGAAGCAATATACCGCCTACAGTATCCAGAGCACTGGCGAGGTCGATAAAAGCAATATACCACCTACAGTATCCAAAGCACTGCAGATGTCGATGGAAGCAATATACCGCCTACAGTATCCAGAGCACTAGCAAGGTTGATGGCAGCAATATACCACCTACAGTATCCAGAGCACTAGCAAGGTTGATGGCAGCAATATACCGCCTATAGTATCCGGTGCACTAGTGAGGTTGATGGAAGCAATATACCGCCTACAGTATCCAGAGCACTAGCAAGGTTGATGGCAGCAATATACCACCTACAGTATCCAGAGCACTAGCCATGTCGATAGACGCAATATACCACCTACAGTATCCAGAGCACTAGCGAGGACGATGGAAGCCATATACCACCTACAGTATCCAGAGCACTGGCGAGGTCGATAAAAGCCATATACCACCTACAGTATCCAAAGCACTGCAGAGGTCGATGGAAGCAATATACCGCCTACAGTATCCGGAGCACTAGCGAGGTCGATGGAAGCAATATACCACCTACAGTATCCAGAGCACTGGCGAGGTCGATAAAAGCCATATACCACCTACAGTATCCAAAGCACTGCAGAGGTCGATGGAAGCAATATACCGCCTATAGTATCCAAAGCACTGCAGAGGTCGATGGAAGCAATATACCGCCTATAGTATCCGGTGCACTAGTGAGGTTGATGGAAGCAATATACCACCTACAGTATCCAGAGCACTGGCGAGGTCGATAAAAGCCATATACCACCTACAGTATCCAAAGCACTGCAGAGGTCGATGGAAGCAATATACCGCCTATAGTATCCAAAGCACTGCAGAGGTCGATAAAAGCAATATACCACCTACAGTATCCAGAGCACTAGCGAGGACGATGGAAGCAATATACCACCTACAGTATCCAGAGCACTGGCGAGGTCGATAAAAGCAATATACCACCTACAGTATCCAGAGCACTAGCGAGGACGATGGAAGCAATATACCACCTACAGTATCCAAAGCACTGCAGAGGTCGATGGAAGCAATATACCGCCTATAGTATCCAAAGCACTAGCAAGGTTGATGGCAGCAATATACCACCTACAGTATCCAGAGCACTGGCGAGGTCGATAAAAGCAATATACCACCTACAGTATCCAAAGCACTGCAGAGGTCGATGGAAGCAATATACCGCCTATAGTATCCGGTGCACTAGTGAGGTTGATGGAAGCAATATACCACCTACAGTATCCAGAGCACTAGCCATGTCGATAGACGCAATATACCACCTACAGTATCCGGAGAACTGGCGAGGTCGATGGAAGCAGTATACCACCTATAGTATCCGGAGCACTAGCGAGGTCGATGGAAGCAATATACCACGTACAGTATCCGGAGCACTAGCGAGGTTGATGGAAGCATCTATAATATCCGGAGCACTAGATAGGTCTATAGAAGCAATTTACCACCTACAGTATCCGGAGCACTAGCCAGGTCGATGGAAGCAGTATACCACCTACAGTATCCGGAGCACTGGCGAAGTCGATGGAAGCAATATACAATCTACAGTATCCGGAGCACTGGCGAGGTCAATTGAAATATATAGCTTTTGTTTGTTTTGGCCCGCAGATTTTACCACTTTCATACGCAAAATCATGCCCATGTAAGCCTTAATTATCAGATCAAAACCCCCTCTGTTGCAAGGGGATCAAATAGCTTTCTTTCCTCAGCCCCATTACTCAGAAGTATAATTTCACCAGTTTCCTGGAAGCATTCCAGAGGACAAATAGGCAATAGGTTTTTTGTTTCGTATTTGTTGTAAAGAAGAGATTCTGGAATAAGGGAGGCGGACAAACCTTAACATTCTAAGTGAATATGCAAACAGGTAACGCTGAGAAGGTTACTAACGATCAAAAGGTATCAATGTACCATCCAGTACCAAAGGAAACCTTTTAGATTAAATACCACTTGAAAACAATTTAACGTTGATGACACTCGAAAGTATTTCAACAGAAGAGAATAGTTTATAGATGTGAAGCAAAGAGGATCAGAACTTATCAGAAAATAAATGAACACGTGGTCGCTCCGGTGAGGATGGACAACTCTTGCATCCTTTACACCAGTTCTCGTGGAGGCGGATAACATGAGGAGTGTTGTTAAATTGGACGTTGTTGGAGTTACTGCCAGTGAATCGAAAAAAATATTAAAATGTGTCACAACCAGGTGATTCCCAACCAAGAGATTAAAGGAGCACGAGGCAAAAACGGAATGAACACTAAAAGCCTCGTACGTTGAAAAAGAAAGTACGGAGGGTCCTTCACTGAAACTGTAGCACAAAAGTGTCTTATTAAAGAACTAAGGTGCAAAACGCTTTCAGACATAGTCCACTAACAAGAGTTACAGACTGGGCATGGCCCTGCGGAAATAAACAGCTGCCGCTGCAGGGGTTGGGAGGCAAATAGCCGAGCCAGCCAATCAAGAAATCTAAAAATATTTGCCAAACCTGGTATAAGTATCCCTTAGTGCCCCTTAACCTGAACGTGAACTCTTCTACTTTAGTTATGTTGTCCATGCTTTAATCAGCTATTCCACTGCTTGCTACTAATGAATTAATGTCCCCCCCACGTCCCCTAGTCGAAATTACTTTTTAGCCCAAAGTCTTCTCTGAAACAATTTCTCTTCTGTAGTCAGAGAAAGGAACAAAGCTGAAAGTCTCTTTTGGAGTACTCACCCAGGCAATCCCCTCCCCACACACCTTCACCCTGAGGTCACGTACACACACCACCTCCCTGAGGTCACGTACACACACCACCTCCCTGAGTCACGTACACACACCTCCAGCCTGCGGTCAAGTACACACACCACCTCCCTGAGGTCACGTGCACACACCACCTCCCTGAGGTCACGTACACACACCACCTCCCTGAGGTCATGTACACACACCACCTCCCTGAGGTCACGTACACACACCTCCAGCCTGCGGTCACATACACACACCTCCAGCCTGCGGTCACGTACACACACCTCCAGCCTGCGGTCACGTACACACACCTCCAGCCTGCGGTCACGTACACACACCTCCAGCCTGCGGTCACGTACACACACCTCCAGCCTGCGGTCACGTACACACACCTCCACCCTGCGGTCACGTACACACACCTCCACCCTGCGGTCACATACACACACCTCCACCCTGCGGTCACGTACACACACCTCCACCCTGCGGTCACGTACACACACCTCCACCCTGTGGTCAACACACACACACACACCTCCACCCTCATTGGACGGACCACAGCTGCGTTCACTTTACCTACAATAAGACCACAATCTACAACCATCCTCAACCTACCCTACAAAGAAACTGGAACAAAATCACCACCGACCAGATCGCCTCATCGCTTCTTCTAAACCCCCCCGCCCACTCCTCAAACCCCGACCAAGCAGCCATTAACCTCACCCAATGGCTATCCAACAGCGCCGACATCCTAGCACCGTTGAAAAAACGTCAAAGCAAACTAGGCAGCAAAAACGCCTCTTGGTTCAACGATGATCTTAAGAAATCGAAGAAACTCTGTCGTTCCCTCGAGAAGACCTGGAAAAAAGACCCAAACACCACCAACAGGGACGCCTTCAAAAACGCCACCCGCATACACCACCAACTAATCCGATCGGCCAAGAAAGCTGCATTCAAAGACCGACTAGATAACGCCCACAACAGCAAGGAATTATTCAACATCGTCAAAGAATTTACCAACCCATCAGCCAACTCCAACGACATCACCCCATCCCAAGCCCTCTGCGACTCCCTAGCTTCCTTATTCCACAACAAAATCGCAGACATCCACAACAGCTTCGACAACCGACCCGGAGACCAACCCACCCAACCTTCTGCAGGACCTTCACCCCCCTTAAACATCCTCAACGACTGGAACCCAATCTCCACCGAGGACACCATCCGCCTGATGAACTCCATCCACTCAGGATCCCCAACTGACCTATGCCCTCACCACATCTTCAACAAAGCAGACTTCATCATAGCACCACACCTCCGAGATGTCATCAACTGCTCCCTCAACTCCGCCACCTTCCCGGAAAGCTGGAAACACGCAGAACTCAGCGCCCTTCTGAAAAAACCCACAGCTGACCCCACCGAACTCAAAAACTACCGCCCCATCTCGCTTCTCCCATTCCCGGCCAAAGTCATCGAGAAAGCTGTCAACAACCAGCTCGCCACCTTCCTCGAAACCAACAAATCCCTCGACCCCTCACAGTCCGGCTTCCGAGCCAAACACAGCACTGAGACCGCACTTATCGCAGCAACAGACTACATTCAAACTCTACTGGACAAGGGAGACACAGTCGCCCTCATCCTCCTCGACCTCTCCGCAGCCTTCGACACAGTCTGTCATAGCACCCTTCTACAGCGCCTCAGAAACGTCGGAATCCAAGGAAAAGCACTGAAATGGATCACCTCGTTCCTCACCGGAAGAACCCAGAGAGTCCGCCTCCCACCATTCAAGTCAGAGGCCACTGAAGTCATCTGCGGAGTGCCACAAGGATCGTCACTCAGCCCCACCCTCTTCAACGTATACATGAGCCCCCTCGCGACCATCGCTCGCCAACACAATCTCAACATCATCTCCTATGCTGACGACACTCAACTGATCCTCTCACTCAAAGACCCTAACACCGCCAAAACCAACTTACACGAAGGAATGAAAGAAGCAGCCGAATGGATGAAGCACAGCCGTCTGAAACTGAACTCAGACAAAACAGAAGTCCTCATCTAAGGCACCTCCCCCTCCGCCTGGGATGACTCTTGGTGGCCAGAGGCCCTTGGAAAAGCACCCATCTCGACGGACCACGCACGGAACCTGGGCGTCATCCTGGACTCCTCACTCTCGATGACCAGACAAGTCAACGCTGTTTCATCATCTTGCTTCAACATTCTTCGCATGCTCAAAAAAACATTTCGCTGGATCCCCACCGAAACTAGAAAAACGGTCACCCACGCACTGGTCACGAGCCGCCTGGACTACGGAAACACCCTATACGCCGGTACCACCGCAAAACTCCAGAAAAAACTCCAACGCATCCAGAACGCTTCAGCCAGGCTCATACTAGACATCCCGCGTAAAGAACACATATCGGTTCACCTGAAAAAACTCCACTGGCTCCCCGTAAATAAAAGGATTACTTTCCGCCTCCTAACCCACGCACACAAAGCACTCTACGAACTTGGACCCGAATGCCTCAACACACGACTGTCCTTCTACACCCCCTCCCGTCAGCTACGATCCTCCAACCAAGCCCTTGCCACTGTACCTCGCATCAACAAAACCACCATGGGAGGTAGATCCTTCTCCTACCTGGCAGCTAAAACCTGGAACTCACTTCCCGCTCACCTTCACCTTACCCAGAACCACCTAGCATTCAGAAAGCTACTTAAAACTTGGATATTCGACAAATAATTCCCCACCCTTCCTCAAGCGCCTTGAGACCCTATGGGTATGTAGAGCGCTATATAAATTTCTTGACTTGACACCCTGTGGTCACATACACACACCTCCACCCTGCGGTCACATACACACACCTCCACCCTGCGGTCACATACACACACCTCCACCCTGCGGTCACATACACACACCTCCACCCTGCGGTCACATACACACACCTCCACCCTGCATTCACATACACACACCTCCACCCTGAATTCACATACACACACCTCCACCCTGCATTCACGTACACACACCTCCACCCTGAGGTCACGTACACACACCTCCACCCTGAGGTCACGTACACACACCTTCACCCTGAGGTCACGGACACACACCTCCACCCTGAGGTCACGGACACACACCTCCACCCTGAGGTCACGGACACACACCTCCACCCTGAGGTCACGGACACACACCTCCACCCTGAGGTCACGTACACACACCTCCACCCTGAGGTCATGCACAAGCACCTCCGCCATGCGGTCACGTACACACACCTCCAGCCTGCGGTCACGTACACACACCTCCAGCCTGCGGTCACGTACACACACCTCCAGCCTGCGGTCATGTACACACACCTCCAGCCTGCGGTCACGTACACACACCTCCAGCCTGCGGTCACGTACACACACCTCCAGCCTGCGGTCACGTACACACACCTCCAGCCTGCGGTCACGTACACACACCTCCAGCCTGCGGTCATGTACACACACCTCCAGCCTGCGGTCACGTACACACACCTCCAGCCTGCGGTCGCGTACACACACCTCCACCCTGTGGACACACCTCCACCCTGCGGTCACATACACACACCTCCACCCTGCATTCACATACACACACCTCCACCCTGCATTCACATACACACACCTCCACTCTGCATTCACATACACACACCTCCACCCTGCATTCACACACACACACCTCCACCCCGAGGTCACGTACACACACCTCCACCCTGAGGTCACGGACACACACCTCCACCCTGAGGTCACGGACACACACCTTCCCCCTGAGGTCACGGACACACACCTCCACCCTGAGGTCACGGACACACACCTCCACCCTGAGGTCACGGACACACACCTCCACCCTGAGGTCACGGACACACACCTCCACCCTGAGGTCACGGACACACACCTCCACCCTGAGGTCACGTACACACACCTCCACCCTGAGGTCACGTACACACACCTCCACCCTGAGGTCACGTACACACACCTCCACCCTGAGGTCACGTACACAACTCCACCCTGACATCACCCACACCTGCTGACCAGGTTCGAACTCAATGGAGGAGGCATGTTGATCGTACCATTTCTTCATGTCCTCCTGACTGGCCTCAAGATTGGCTTTAGCGATCTCCCGGAATCGCCTGGTCTGGTTGCGGAGGGTCAGGAGGTACTTATAGACGTCTGGAGGGGTTTTCAGGGGGGCCATTTCCCATTCTTCTTTAACTAAGCTGAGAGGCCCTCGGACAGGGTGCCCGTACAGGAGCTCGAAAGGGCTGAAACCGAGGGACTTCTGGGGGACTTCTCGGTAGGCGAAGAGGAGGCATGGGAGGAGCACGTCCCACTGGCGGCGTAGGGGTTCCTCTAGCCCCATAATCATTCCCTTGAGGGTGCGGTTGAACCGCTCGACCAGTCCGTTTCCTTGTGGGTGATAGGGGGTTGTGAATCGGTAGGTGACTCCGCACTGCTGCCAGAGGGATTTCATATATTTCGAAATAAAGTTCGTGCCCCGGTCACTGACGACCTCCCGGGGGAAGCCCACTCGCGAGAAGATTCCCATCAAGGCTCGGCCTACCACTGGTGCTGTCACTGTTCGGAGGGGAATGGCCTCGGGATAGCGGGTGGCGTTGTCCACCAGGACCAGGATGAATCGGTGCCCTTGTGCTGTTCGGGGGTCCAGGGGCCCCACAATGTCTATTCCCACCCGTTCGAATGGGGTGGTGACGACGGGGAATGGCTGTAGGGGTGCCTTGAGTTTTCGGCCGCTCTTTCCGCTGGCCTGGCAGGTGGGGCAGGCCCGGCAGTGGTTGGAAACGTCATTTCTCATCTTGGGCCAGTAAAAGTGAGTCACCAGACGGTTGTAGGTTTTGTCTTGCCCCAGGTGCCCAGCCAGGGGGACATCATGTGCCAAGTTCAACAGGAAGTCTCTGAAGCGGAGGGGCACCACCAGCACCCGACTGGCCCCCAATTCGGCGATTCTCTGCTCGCTGAATAGTAAATCATTGTCCCAGTAGATCCAGTGCGCCCCTGCGGTGTCTCCCGCACTCTGGGCGAGGGCTTGTTGTCGGATACCCTCGAGGGAGGGACAGGTCTTTTGTTCCTGCCGGAATTGTTCTTGGGTGGGCCCCCCCTCTTGACGCCACTGAGCCAGGTCTGGAAGGTCCTGGGGCTGAGCGGGCTCTTCTGGGGCTCGTTCTGCGGGGTCCGTAAGGACGGTGTCTTCCTCTGGAGTGATCGGGGGAGGAGGTGCTGGCCATTCGGGTTCTTCTGGTCTGGGGATGGCACGGGCGGCCATGGACCGGGTTGTTACGCACGCCCAGTCCGGGAGGCCCAACATCCCCAGGTGTTCTCTTCTCTCAACGGCCGCCCACGGGGAACTCTCGAGGTCGTTTCCCAGGAGGCAGTCCACGGGGGCATCATCGCGGACAGTCACTTTTAGCATGCCGGACACTCCTCCCCATTCAAAGGGGACATAGGCCATCCGACACAGGCTCTCAGAGTTGTCGGCCGATCGGACGGGGCAAAGGACGTTTGGCAGGATTTGTTCTGGGGTCACCAGGTGACAGCGGACGGCCGTCACGCTGGCCCCGGTGTCACGCAGGGCTTCGGCCTTGCGTCCATTGATGTTCACCCACTGGCTGTACTTTCTGGTGTTTGCGGGTAGGGGGACCCGCGGGATCATGTCTCTTCCCCCTAGGCAAGCCAGGACCATGGCGGCAGGTTCCCACTCGGGCTGCTCTTGCTCGTATTCTTCATGCTCCTCGGACGTTTGTTCTTCTCCTAGGGCGGCGGCCGCGACCTGGCGGGCCCGGGAGTCTGGTTCTTTGGGCAGTTCGGGTCGCTGGCATAGAGGCCGACCCGCTGGCACCGATGGCAAGTGACATTGGCTCGGAACCCTGGGCGCATCGGAGGGTTCCCCCGCCCAGCCGGGGGCTGGGTGTTGTTGGCGGGAGCTGCCGGGACGGCATCTCTGCCCCGGCCCTGGCCTCCTCCTCCTCGGGGACGATGGTGACCTTGGTTGTTTCGGTTCTGCTCGGTTGGCCCACTCCGGGCCACTCGGGTGCTCTCCCAACGGTCAGCCTCAGCGGCGAGCTGCCGAGGGTCAGTCAATTTACTGTCGAGGAGGTGCTGCCTGAGCTCGACAAAGCAGTTGTTGGAGAGGTGCTCCCATACAATGAGGTTGAAGAGTTGCTCGTATGTGGTTACGCGGCTACCCTTGATCCATCCCTCGAAGGCTCGGCTGAAATAGTTCACATATTCCACCCAAGTTGTACCCGGGATCCGGGTGCAGTCGCGGAACCTCTGGCGGTACATCTCGGGTGTGAGACCATAACGAGTGAGGAGGGCGGCCTTCATGTGATCATAGGACGTCATCTGATGGTCCGGGAGCTGTAGCAGGGCATCGCGGCCTTCATTGACGAACCTCCCCCATAGGCCGGCTCCCCAGTCACTTCGATCGATCCGGTGGGAGGTCATGGCGATCTCATAGGCCTTGAACCACTGTTGTATGTCGTCGTTCCTATAATATTCTCGGACGACATCTTTAGGGATGTGGACTTTCGGTTCTGTAGCGCCCGGGGTGCGCGGTTGCTCGGGCACCCCTAGTTCTTTGTTTTGTTTTCGCAGTTCGATTTCCGCTAGCTTGCGCTCGTGTTCGTATGCCAGTCTTTTCTCTTCGAGTTCTCTTTGTCTTTGCTTTTCTTCCCGCTCTTCTTGGAGCCGTAAGTGTTCCAAGTTCAGTTTTTGTTCTGCTAGTTTCAGCTCTCCGTCCAACTTGAGCCGTGCCAACTCCAATTCGTGGAGTCTGTTTTTTTCTCGCTCTTGGATCTCTTCCCGGGAGAGACCCGCTCTCCTTTCTTCGGGAGAAGTGGTGTTTGTCTCTGGCGCTTCGACGTCTTGGTCCCGGGGTCTGACGGCACCGGTTTCTGCCCAAGATTCTAGGGCGTGTTTGAAATCGTCTTTCGTGCTCAAACCGGTGGTAGCAATGCCTAGTTCTATGCAAAATTGTTTTAGCTCTCGATGGCTGTACTCCTCCAATTTCTCCATCTGGAATTTCTCTGTGGATCCGCTCTCTTTCGTTGACATTGTGGTTTAGTCGTGGGGTGAGTTACTCTCTGTACGGTACGCGTTGGTTCGGATCGCGCCGCTGGCCGCTAATGTTAGACGGGACCTGGAGGGTCGGCCGAGGACAGGGGGAGAGGTCTCTGGGGAGAGCCGTCTCCAGCGATCGTACAGACAAGTAACTTCCCCCCCCCCCCCCACAGATGGACACCACACAAAGATAAGGTTTAACGTTCTTTATAAGCAAATCTTGAAGTACGGTAGTATGGTACAAGGAGGTCTGGACACAGGGGTCCCCTCGGTTCTTAGTCTCTTGGAAGGAAAAGGGGGTAGCGGGACAGTCTTGTTACCAACTGGTAGTGGATGAAATGATGGTAGCTCTCAATCCTCGAGCTCGGCGTTCTAGGAGGTCGGGCCGCGGCAGCGCCAGCAGGTCCCGAGGAGATCGTAGGTGGTACCGGGCCGCGTCAGCGCCAGCAGGTCCCGAGGAGATCGTAGGTGGTACCGGGCCGCGGCCGCGCCAGCAGGTCCCGAGGAGGTCGTAGATGGTAACGGGCCGCGGCAGCGCCAGCAGGTCCCGACGAGGATGATGGTTGCAGAAGGCCGCGGCAGCGCCAGCAGGCAGGACGACAGTTCGCAAGGCAGGGCTGCGGCAGCGCCAACAGTCCGTCAAGGATGAGTTCTTCTAGGTGTCTCTCGACTCCAGGATACAACTGCCTTCCTGCTCTGGAGCTGCCCCAGTTATAGGTCTGGAGCCCTTTGATGTCCGGACCCTCGCACTTGGAGGTCGGGAGGTCCGGGATGAGGGAGTCCAGACACCCAGTAGGGGGGTGGAGCCAGCGCCCGGGGAGGCTGGGGGCGATCGGCACCTGGCGGGGGAGAGCCATCAACGCTCCTCTCTCCCATTGACCTGCCAAGTGGTCCGCTCACCTCCTGGGTGGATGGTGGTGCCGGGATGTCGGGGCCTGGCCAGGCCCAGGGTTAGGGTCGAGCTGAGGCCACGCGACCTCGTGGCGCAGTGTCCAAGATGGCGGCTGGGCCCGGGCAAGGGTACTGGCGGTGGCCCGGGCCAGTGATACCGAGATGTTCGGGGGCAGGTGTCCCGTGTGGGACGGGTCACGGGTGACTTCTGTGGGTAGCTGCTGGAGGGTCGGTGCTCTGGCTCTGTCGTGCCGGGAGGGAGCGAGCCCGTTTCTGGGGCCTGTCCAACACACAAGCACCTCCACCTTGCGGTCACATACAACCACCTCCACCCACTGGTCACGTACCTCCAGCCTGCGGTCATGTACACGCACCTCCACCCTGTGGTCACGTACACACACCTCCAGCCTGCGGTCACGTACACACACCTCCAGCTTGCGGTCACGTACACACACCTCCAGCCTGCGGTCACGTACACACACCTCCAGCCTGCGGTCACGTACACACACCTCCAGCCTGCGGTCACGTACACACACCTCCAGCCTGCGGTCACGTAGACACACCTCCACCCTGAGGTCACGTACACACACCTCCACCCTGCAGTCACGTACACACACCTCCACCCTGCAGTCACGTACACACACCTCCACCCTGCAGTCACGTACACACACCTCCACCCTGCAGTCACGTACACACACCTCCACCCTGAGGTCACGTACACACACCTCCACCCTGAGGTCACGTACACACACCTCCACCCTGTGGTCACGTACACACACCTCCACCCTGAGGTCACGTACACACACCTCCACCCTGAGGTCACGTACACACACCTCCACCCTGAGGTCACGTACACACACACTTCCACCCTGAGGTCACGTACACACACACTTCCACCCTGAGGTCACGTACACACACCTCCACCCTGAGGTCACGTACACACACCTCCACCCCGAGGTCACGTACACACACCTCCACCCTGAGGTCATGTACATGCACCTCCAACCTGAGGTCACGTACACGCACCTCCACCCCGAGGTCACGTACACGCACCTCCAGCCCGAGGTCACGTACACGCACCTCCACCCCGAGGTCACGTACACGCACCTCCACCCCGAGGTCACGTACACGCACCTCCAACCCGAGGTCACGTTCACGCACCTCCACCCCGAGGTCACGTACACGCACCTCCACCCCGAGGTCATGTACATGCACCTCCACCCTGAGGTCTTGTACATGCACCTCCACCCTGCGGTCACGTACACACACCTGCACCCTGCGGTCACGTACACACACCTCCACCCTGCGGTCACGTACACATACCTCCACCCTGCGGTCACGTACACACACCTCCACCCTGCGGTCACGTACACACACCTCCACACTGCGGTCAAGTACACGCACCTCCACCCTGAGGTCACGTACACACACCTCTACCCTGCGGTCGCGTACACACACCTCCACCCGGTGGACACACCTCCACCCTGCGGTCACCTACTCACACCTCCACCCTGAGGTCACCTACACACACCTCCACCCTGAGGTCACCTACACACACCTCCACCCTGAGGTCACCTACACACACCTCCACCCTGAGGTCACCTACACACACCTCCACCCTGAGGTCACTTACACACACCTCCACCCTGAGGTCACGTACACACACCTCCACCCTGAGGTCACGTACACACACCTCCACCCTGAGGTCACGTACACACGCCTCCACCCTGAGGTCACGTACACACACCTCCACCCTGAGGTCACGTACACACACCTCCACCCTGAGGTCACGTACACACACCTCCACCCTGAGGTCACGTACACACACCTCCACCCTGAGGTCACGTACACACACCTCCACCCTGCGGTCACGTACACACACCTTACGTACACACACCTCCACCCTGCGGTCATGTACACACACCTCCACCCTGCGGTCACGTTCACACACCTCCACCCTGCGGTCACTGTGGTACTGAAAATTCTGAACCTGTGTTTTAAATATCATGATTCTGTTATGAATTTGGTATCAGCGAACCGCAAATGACGAATGCGGTATGCACGAGTATTTTCGTCATGTTACACCAATGGATTCACTGTGTATTTGAAGGTTTTTTTTTCGAACCCTTGGGTTCCATCTTGTGCATAGCAGCCATGTTGTGGATTGCCCTTACAGTAGGCCCTCACCGTGGCAGAACAAGCATTTAAGGACATAACCTAAGCATGGGTTTGTGCTGACTCCTGCATGACCTGACGAAAGCTGACCCTGTTGCTTGAGGCTAACCTTGCCAAGCCAGTTCCTGCCCTTTAGCTGATCAAGATTTTAGATCAGAGCACAGGACATTGTAAAGATTTACTACACACAAACGTGCCTATCTTACTTCCAACTGTTCCAGTTCCTGCCTCCACGAGCTATTTATGACATGGGCTGTGATCTTACTGTTTTGGGTTTATCCGGCCTTGTCAGCTAGAGAATGTACGCATTATGTGGACATTCTTTATGGCCTGGACTTATCTCGAAAGTGGGTTTGTCATCATACAGTGCTTTGCGTGCACGTCCAGGGAGTGACCAACAATAATGTACTTCAAAGAGAAAATGTGTGCCTAGGGCATAATACATGGTATAAAAGGTCTGTGCGGAGACCATTCAGCAGGCTACCTCATTCAGTTGCATTAGGTGTGACTGGGCGACGTAGCCTCACAATTAATTGTAATAAAGATGTCTTTTCATATTTCAGATTCTCTGTTGATTTCTTTGCTGCTTTTGAATTGACTACTTATTGGTAAGACCCCTGAGAAGGAGTTTGTGGATTTCTGGAACCACAAATGGCGCGACCAACGCGGGCTTCATCAGAGAAGTGACTTTCTGTGGGAGTGATCTTGTCAGGAGACAGAAAGCTACTGAGGAGGACAAGACAGGATTCCACTAAGAAGGTACTCTGTGCACAGTGATTCTGGGGATTCTTCGTCTCTGCAGCCCAGTGTATTTCTGCTCTTCCTGATTTTGATCCTCCACAAGATGTCACTCCTGACTGAGAACCTTTTTGGCGTGAGTATTAAAAAAACCAACAAAGCGACCGTTAGGTCATGTAGAACTTGACAGTTAGAATTTGGATAACCTTTTGATTAGTAAAAGTAAGAGTTAAGTATAAGTGGGTCGCTCCCAGTCCTTTGTTCTTAGGTCTTTGGTTCTGTGGTTCTTTGCTTAGTTTGTTTTGGTCCTTAGTTCTATTTGAAGATTGCAATTTTCAATAACCAAGGGTCTTGTATATTTACAAGTGTATCGATAGAGATAGCCCCTTGAAGTTTGAAGCTAGATTAGTGAGCTATAAGATGCCTGATCTTAGCAAATTTGAAGATTTGTGTTGGCCAACTTTGTATACGTTTGGATTAGCCGGCTTCCCCTAAAGGGAATATCTAAATAGGTTAGATTTACAAACATATTTCTTCCTTGGTGATTTTGTATCCCCAGGGAATTAAAATATGGGCATAATACATACAAGGATCCTTTGTTCTGCGCAGTTTTATGAATGAAGATATGCAGAACGATTTTGTTGGGTGTTCTGCTAGTCAAAGCTAGTGAATTGAGTGTATTTTCGTTTCTTGGACATACATCAGTCTGTTGGGCTGTTTTTTTCAGTCTTTTGGAACACAATTGAGAAGCGTTTCTTGTAAATATGACTTACTGATAAGAACAGATACTACACTTGATCTTAGCCAAAAGGCCGAGAAGCGATTTGTAAATATGACTTACAACTAGCATTTACAAATGGTTTGGTTTGAGTACAGTCTCTATGCTGTCCTTTATTTCTGTCCTGAGTATTGGTTTGTGGGATAAATGTGTGTATAAATGTCTCTGTGGTTTTCCCATTAGTGCAATTTCTTTAAGTAAATAGCGTTGGCGCTATTCACGAAAATGCATGGCTAAAATCGTGCCGTATTGTGTGTGACTCCTTTCTGTTTGTCTGAAATTAGCTCAAATGTGTGATGGTGTTTTTTCTTGATGTTTTCAGTCTATTAAGCAAGATGTCAAATTTTTTAAAACTAAAATGTAAATTCACATTCACTAGGAATAAAAAGCCCCAAAGACGAATTTGGGTGTTTTGCAAAAAAGAAATAAATTTACAGCATTTTTCTTAGATGCATTGTATTAGATGTTCACAGGCAAACCTTTCAGCTGCAGTATATTTGATAGGAATGTTCATTCAGCCAGCACTTTTTCCAGTTAAACACGGGTGGAATTTTGCATAACCGTCCTTTTAAATAAATGTGGCGCAAAAATGTGACGCAGGAATGTGACGCGTTTTAAGTTAGGCATATGCGCTTAGGTTTGTAAGTTAATGCATCTAAATGATAGGCAAGGGATGCAGCGGGCTCTTATATGTAGAACAATCCCAGAGAGGAATAATTGGTTTTATTAGAAGAATTTTTTTTTATTAATTATGAAAAATAATTATTAAAAATAAGTGCTACAAAAATCGTTTTTTAATATTTATAAAGCTTAACACTCATACTATGACTTCCTAGCATTACAATTTGATTTAAGTTATTTTGCATCACTAAAATGACAAGCATTCATGTGTATAATTTGCCCTTGGCATAGGCGCAAACAAGCTCATTTTGTTATAAGTTATTATTTTCAAATGCCTGACTCATGGGTTATGTAATAGACATTCTAGTAATACATATTATGCAAGAAAATTGTAGGATATTCATTTTTTAATGCCCAAAATATGAAAGTCGATTTTGAGTAAAAGCACTGTTTAAACTGCATTTTGCTTTCATTCAGAGTACTTTTTAAAGTGTCTCAGGCTTAAGCAAATGCATACATTTAGGTTTTGATATATATATATTTGCAGGTTGTGCCTTCTTATGATTCAGTGGGTTAATGTGCCAGTACACAGGCTTGTTTTAATATCAGGGTTGAAGGTTCTAACTTCAGCTAGGCCTACGGAAAAGTTTGTTCATTTAAGACTGATGAAGTGTGTACCATAGGATTGCAACAAGCATTTACTCTAAACAAAAACTGGTCTGGGTGTCATTAGGTTTTGAGAATTATTAACAGTAAATGTAGTTTAATGATCTGGGAATAGAGATAATTTTAGCGCCAAAAAAAAAAAAAAGAGAAATTATTTTTCAAAATAGAGTGAATTATTGCAGGTTAGACCTTCTGGCTTTGACAGCGTCAGTGTGGCAGAAGCTGAGGGCTGAGAGAATTGCAGAGACGCGCTGCTGAGATGTTATCTATTAGTTTCCCTGTAAATAATGGAGAAGGCCTCCGAGGAATGCAGAATGACCTTGCTGAACGGGCCTCTAAGGGTGGGGTTTCTGGTTTCTCCGTGAGAACATCAATAAAATGAAAGAACTTAATTTACAAGGGAAAATAAAAAGGGGTTTCTTTGGAAGTCCCAAACGTCGTGTTAAATGCTCTGCAGAACTGATACATTTGTGTCTCCATGCTAAGAAAAATAACGTTTGCTAGTTGCGTTATCTGACAGAAAACGAAGTGTTGCATTAAGTCTTAGATAAAAAAATAAGATGCAGCCCTTTTCCAAACTTTTGAAGGCTACAGGCTACAGGCCTAAGTAAAAACGATTTCCTAATTAGGAAGTATTTTTCAGTGGAAATTATAGGTTCCAAATTAATATGGAGTGTCAGTATAACCATTTCTTTTAGAACGGTAAAAATAAGGTGGCTTGATGTTGCGAGGTGAACTGACAAGAGAGTAACAGTTAAGTAATGAAAATTTATTTTTGTGTATGTTAAAATGTTTTTTGTGTGTTGTGTATTTTTCTGCTTCTGCCTACAGATTATTCATGGATTGTTCTGAGGCTGACAAGACACGTGAGTTTGGTTAATTGAAAGGAGATGTGTTTTTGCGTAATTAAAAAAAAATGTTATATCTGACAGCAGACTCACACTGCATGGTGATCTACTGTCAAAAGGAGGGTAGGGATTTTAGACCTGACAAATTTAGACATGCCCAAATATTGGGTTTTGGGCTGCAGGTTTATAGTGCATAAAGTACATGTGCCATGTTGCTGTGTGTCACCGTTTGTCCACATATGCTATTGTCTTGTCTGTGCTGCTTGATATACATGTGCATTATTTTGTGTATGTTTTGGTTTATGTTGTTACTATTACAAGTTCCCCGGTGTTGTGAAGGGATCCGTATGACGATACGTATCGTTGCACAACAGTTGGATGGATTTGGTATAATGATAAATTTCACCGATATGGTTGTCATACTGTGAGGAAGACAGGCAGCACTTTTACCAGTGCATGCCTAAATTTGGCTATAATAATATTGAAGAAAACTAAAAAGATATACAGGTTCAAAGTGTGTCACCTGATGTTAGTCACTTACTGCACATTCCCGTAAAGGAACAGGCAGCCCTAAAATTATGTATCCTGATTGGACGTAAGGATAAAATTATAGATCTGTGACTCTTGTATATGGGGACCTAATTTCTATATTGCATTACTTAATCATGTTCTGTTTCCCAAATAGCATATAGCTTTGTCCCTTGAAAGGAAACCAGGTTTCATTTTCTCCCTGAAGAGAGAACAGGAACATTAGCTAAGATTACCGTATATGGTGTAGTTGCCAGCGGTAGAGTTAAAATTTGTGTAACTTTGTTCTTTTGTGTATCCCCCGTACTCTTGGTGCTGTGTCACATGCCTGAGGCACCCAAGCAAACTCTTGTTCTTCCTAAAGATTTTTCTTTTGTTGCTCCCCCCTGACAGATGCTGCATCATGCTTAGTTATTGGGCATTTTTAGTTGTGTCCTAGTTCCATTTCCCTTTTCCATATTCCTTTCACCAGTCAGCCCATTTATTATTATGGGTGAATTGTTTATGTTCACACTTCGAGACTGTAGTGATGTATCAGGGACCCCCCAAGTTATGTATAATTCCCTTTTGTATGACCAGACCTGTTTCCAAGAATTTTCTTTAGGCCTACTTTAATGTTTTTTTCAGATTGACTGTCGGGGTAGTGATAGGCTGGTTAATTGGCCCAATATTATAGTAAGACAAGTTTTCCATCTCAATAGGAGATATCTTAAGTTTACCTTTTGAACACGACAAATTTTCAATGTCTATTTTAATTTTTCAGTTCTCTTGTATTCCTGCTGCTTTAATTTTTGGTGGGATCAGATGTGTTCTAAATTATGCAAATACCGGGACTCTCTAGTGCTTGTCCTTTTGTCTGCACATTTGATCATTAGCCTTTGTATTGCATTGTGCACTTAATGCACATTTTTTAAAGGGACTCTTCTTCATGTCCTTGATAACCTGTATTATGTCATTTCTCTATTTCAGAAGTTCTAGATAAAGAATTTAGGAACACCTAGGCTTAATCATTGAGGAAAATATGTATTTACCCCATTGGCGTATTGCCACTCTCTTGCAGATTGCAGGCCACCTGCTTGCAGTCCCCTTGTTAAAACCCATGAACTGTTTTTTGTGCTTGATTTGAAGGAAACTAACAATTGTGTTACATTTCTTATATCACTAGGTTCTGCGGGATCTTCCAGAGTCAAAGGAAGAGTGATACCCTGCAGACCTGTGATCGAGACTAAGCCCACTCCCCATCAGTGACCGCTACAGATGAATGACAGATTTCTTGGCTCTGCAATTCCTGCAACCAGAAAGTCGCGAGGCTGGACAAGCGATCATCAGCGTACCGTCAATGGTACCTCCCAAGCAAGGCGTTTGCTTCATCGGAAGGCGTTGCAGAAAAAAAGAGGAGCTGGTTCTTTGTTTCCCACAGAATGAGAGCTTCTGTTTGTTTGAGCTTTCTACCTGTTATGTGCTGGAAACCTCCGACAGCGTACAGTCCCTTGGGCCCTTGGCCCGAGTTTTGGCCACACACACACCTCTTTTGCTTTGCTCCAGCGGAAAGACAGTGCACCCAAGGATCCACGTTTGGAAAAAGGCACTACATTCTGGTGCCCATGAGAAAGCAGCTTGAGCGTCCTCTGACACTAAATAATGAGTGTTGGGGTCTGAAAGTGCAGCTGATCTTGAGAGGTTGTTCCTCAGTAGTGCTTGGATCTGCACGAGATGTTTTGTGCCCTTGATCAATGAAGAGCACATCATTTGTAGTGTCTGCCACAAAGAAGAGACACTGGTGCATTGTTTTGAGACATTGAGACTTTCAAGTGAGCTGTGGGTGTCTGCCAGGAGGGCACTCCAACTAAGCAGTACTTTTTCTCATGAAAAGGCCTGAAATCGAGAGGCCCAACACGGAAGAAGACAATGGAAGCGGATTTGATGGACAATAGAAACCTTCCAAAGAGGCTTATAACGGACTTTGGGCACAGTTGCAAATATAGACTGAGTGATTGCCTATGTGAGGTCACGTACACACACCTCCACCCTGAGGTGACGTACACACACCTAACCCCTGAGGTCACGTACACACACCTAACCCCTGAGGTCATGTACACACCTCCCCCCTGAGGTCATGTACACACCTCCCCCCTGAGGTCATGTACACACCTCCCTACTGTGGTCATGTACACACCTCCCTACTGTGGTCATGCACACACCTCCCCACTGAGGTCATGCACACACCTCCCCACTGTGGTCATGTACACACCTCCCCCCTGTGGTCATGTACACACCTCCCCACTGTGGTCATGCACACACCTCCCCACTGAGGTCATGTACACACCTCCCCACTGTGGTCATGTACACACCTCCCCACTGTGGTCATGTACACACCTCCGCACTGAGGTCATGCACACACCTCCACCCTGTGGACACACCTCCACCCTGCGGTCACGTACCCACACCTCCACCCTGAGGTCACGTACACACACCTCCACCCTGAGGTCACGTACACACACCTCCACCCTGAGGTCACGTACACACGCCTCCACCCGGAGGTCACGTACACACACCTCCACCCTGAGGTCACGTACACACACCTCCACCCTGAGGTCACGTACACACACCTCCACCCTGAGGTCACGTACACACACCTCCACCCTGAGGTCACGTACACACACCTCCACACACCTCCACCCTGAGGTCACATACACACACCTCCACCCTGAGGTCACATACACACACCTCCACCCTGAGGTCATGTACACACACCTCCACCCTGAGGTCATGTACACACACCTCCACCCTGCGGTCACGTACACACACCTCCACCCTGCAGTCACGTACACACACCTCCACCCTGCAGTCACGTACACACACCTCCACCCTGCGGTCACGTACACACACCTCCACCCTGCGGTCATGTACACACACCTCCACCCTGAGGTCACGTACACCCTGCGGTCACGTATACACACCTCCACCCTGCTGTCACGTACACACACCTCCACCCTGCGGTCACATACACACACCTCCACCCTACGGTCACATACACACACCTCCACCCTGCGGTCACATACACACACCTCCACCCTGCGGTCACACACACACACACCTCCACCCTGCGGTCACACACACACACACCTCCACCCTGCGGTCACATACACACACCTCCACCCTGCGGTCACACACACACACACACACCTCCACGCTGCGGTCACATACACACACCTCCACCCTGAGGTCACGTACACACACCTCCACCCTGCGGTCACGTACACACACCTCCACCCTGCGGTCACGTACACACACCTCCACCCTGCGGTCACGTACACACACCTCCACCCTGCGGTCACATACACACACCTCCACCCTGCGGTCACATACACACACCTCCACCCTGCGGTCACATACACACACCTCCACCCTGCGGTCACATACACACACCTCCACCCTGAGGTCATGCACAAGCACCTCCACCCTGAGGTCATGCACAAGCACCTCCACCCTGAGGTCATGCACAAGCACCTCCACCCTGAGGTCATGCACAAGCACCTCCACCCTGAGGTCATGCACAAGCACCTCCACCCTGAGGTCACGTGCGTGCAAAGGTTACTCATTCGATGGATGACCCTGGACTCCCTGGGAGGGCAGCAGTGGGT
Organism: Lissotriton vulgaris; assembly: GCF_964263255.1. Classification (NCBI taxonomy): domain Eukaryota; kingdom Metazoa; phylum Chordata; class Amphibia; order Caudata; family Salamandridae; genus Lissotriton; species Lissotriton vulgaris. The sequence continues at coordinate 266,729,572 of NC_141690.1, read as the reverse complement.
GCAAAGGTTACTCACTCGATGGATGACCCTGGACTCCCTAGGAGGGCAGCAGTGGGTGCATAGGTCAGTCACTCCATGGATGACCATGGACTCCTTTGTAGGGCAGCAATGGGGTCAAATGTCAGTCACTCGATGGATTACCCTGGACTCCCTGGGAGGGCAGCAGTGGGGGCAAAGGTCACTCACTCGATGGATGACCCTGGCCTGGTTTCCCTGGGAGGGCAGCATTGAGTGCAAAGGTCAGTCACTGGATGGATGACCCTGGCGTCAGTAGGAGGGCAGCAGTTGGTGCAAAGTTCAGTCACTCTATGGATGACGCTGGACTCCTTGGGAGGGCAGCAGTGGGTGCAAAGGTCACTCACTCGATGGATGACCCTGGACTCCTTGGGAGGGCAGCAGTGGGTGCAAAGGTCAGTCACTCGATGGATGACCCTGGAGTCCTTGGGAGGGTAGCAGTGGGTGCAAAGGTCAGTCACTCGATGGATGACCCTGGACTCCTTGGGAGGGCAGCAGTGGGGGCAAAGGTCAATCACTCAATGGATGACCCTGGCTTGGACTCGCTGGGAGGGCAGCAGTGGGTGCAAAGGTCAGTCCCTTGATGGATGCCTATGGACTCCCTGGGAGGGAAGCAGTGGGTGCAAAGGTCAGTCACACAATGGATAACCCTGGACTCCCTGGGAGGGCAGCAGTGGGTGCAAAGGTCAGTCACTCAATGGATGACCCTGGACTCCCTGGGAGGGCAGCAGTGGGTGCAAAGGTCAGTCACTCGATGGATGACCATGGCCTCCCTGGGAGAGCAGCGGTGGGTGCAAAGGCCACTCACTTGATGGTTGACCATGGACTCCTTGGTAGGGCAGCAGTGGGGACAAAGATCAGTCACTCGATGGATGACCCTGAACTCCCTGGGAGGGCAGCAGTGTGTGCAAAGGTCACTCACTTGATGGATGACCCTGGACTCCCTGGGAGGGCAGCAGTGTGTGCAAAGGTCACTCACTCGATGGATGACCTTGGACTCCCTGGGAGGGCAGCGGTGGGTGCAAAGGCCACTCACTCGATGGATGACCCTGGACTCCCTGGGAGGGCAGCAGTGTGTGCAAAGGTCACTCACTCGATGGATGGCCCTGGACTCCCTGGGAGGGCAGCAGTGGGTGCAAAGGCCACTCACTCGATGGATGGCCCTTGACTCTTTGGGAGGGCAGCAGTGGGGGCAAAGGTCAGTCACTCGATGGATGGCCCTGGACTCCCTGGGAGGGCAGCAGTGGGTGCAAAGGTCAGTCACACAATGGATAACCCTGGACTCCCTGGAAGGGCAGCAGTGGGTGCAAAGGTCACTCACTCGATGGATGACCCTGACATCAGTGGGAGGGAAGCAGTGGGGGCAAAGGTCAGTCACTCGATGGATGGCCCTGGACTCCCTGGGAGGGCAGCAGTGGGTGCAAAGGTCACTCACTCAAAGGATGGCACTGGACTCTTTGGGAGGGCAGCAGTGGGTGCAAAGGTCAGTCAATCAATGGATGACCCTGGACTCCTTGGTAGGGCAGCAGTGGGTGCAAAGGTCACTCACTCGGTGGATGACCCTGGACTCCCTGGGAGGGCAGCAGTGGTTGCAAAGGTCAGTCACTCGATGAATGACCCTGGACTCCCTGGGAGGGCAGCAGTGGGGCAAAGGTCACTCACTCGATGGATGGCCCTGGACTCTTTGGGAGAGCAGCAGTGGGGGCAAAGGTCAGTCACTCGATGGATAACCTTGGACTCCCTGGGACGGCAGCAGTGGGTACAAAGGTCACTCACTCGATGGGTGACCCTGGACTCCCTGGAAGGGCAGCGGTGGGTGCAAAGGCCACTCACTCGATGGATGACCCTGGACTCCCTGGGAGGGCAGCAGTGTGTGCAAAGGTCACTCACTCGATGGATGACCCTGGACTCCCTGGGAGGGCAGCGGTGGGTGCAAAGGCCACTCACTCGATGGATGACCCTGGACTCCCTGGGAGGGCAGCAGTGTGTGCAAAGGTCACTCACTCGATGGATGACCCTGGACTCCCTGGGAGGGCAGCGGTGGGTGCAAAGGCCACTCACTCGATGGATGACCCTGGACTCCCTGGGAGGGCAGCAGTGTGTGCAAAGGTCACTCACTCGATGGATGGCCCTGGACTCCCTGGGAGGGCAGCAGTGGGTGCAAAGGCCACTCACTCGATGGATGGCCCTTGACTCTTTGGGAGGGCAGCAGTGGGGGCAAAGGTCAGTCACTCGATGGATGGCCCTGGACTCCCTGGAAGGGCAGCAGTGGGTGCAAAGGTTACTCACTTGATGGATGTCCCTGGGGTCAGTGGGAGGGCAGCAGTGGGTGCAAAGGTCAGTCACTCAATGGATGACCCTGGACTCCTTGGTAGGGCAGCAGTGGGTGCAAAGGTCACTCACTCGATGGATGACCCTGGACTCCCCGGGAGGGCAGCAGTGGGTGCATAGGTCAGTCACTCGATGGATGACCCTGGACTCCCTGGGAGGGCAGCAGTGGGGCAAAGGTCACTCACTCGATGGATGTCCCTGGCGTCAGTGGGAGGGCAGCAGTGGGGGTATTGACAGCGCAGGGTCTGAATGGACCCTGCTCTGTCAAACACAGTGTGGTGGTGAGCACTGGACATTATGCGAATGAGCCCTGCCGAATAGTTTAGAGGTGGCTCCCCTTTGGTTACAGATGGATGGCCCTGGACTCCCTGGGAGGGCAGCAGTGGGTGCAAAGGTCAGTCACTCGATGGAGGACCCTGGCTTGGACTCCCTGGGACGGCAGCAGTGTGTGCAAAGGTCAGTCACTCGATGGATGGCCCTGGACTCCCTGGGAGGGCAGCAGTGTGTGCAAAGGTCACTGACTCTGGGTGGGGAGCCGGCCATGTGCATGACGTATGCGTGAGGCTGGTGCAGCTTCTAACCAAAGAAGTGTACAGCTCTCACCTTTCTGTAACAAAAGGAAGCCGATCTTTAAAGGTAGCAGCTGATGCGTCGGTTGAAAGATGCAGGCAGCCTTAAGTGTCCGTAGCAAACACCCCGCTACCTGTGCATTACCACACACTTAGGGGGGTCTAGGGTTCGACTCTAGCTCCTGACGGAAAGGCTTCCAGCTCCCGAGCTGATGAACCGCGTGCACAAGTTCTTTGCCCTGCCTCTGTTCTAGCGTGTCGACCGACCCAGGTTAGACCAACAGCTTTACCAATGCTTGTTCTACAAGCTATGGTCCAATTAGTGCTGAACAAAACAGCAGGTGGCGGCTATACACCTGTGTCCCCATCCCTCCTGGAGTGTGGGCAGGTATTACTACCTGCAGATGGGCTGAGCTGCTGCAATCATCCTTCCGAGGCCGGGAGTCGCCTCCCTCGCTGGGGCCTGCAGAGTCACTCACTCCATCACCAGTTACTACTGGACTGGAACACGACAGAGCCGGCGCCAGGGTCAGATCTACAGCAGCACCTTCGCTCCTTCATCTGCCCTGTGATGAGAACACGAGTTCATTCACTGATCGGAGCATCGTCTGTTGATCAATCGATCAGGACTTGTAAAGCGCGGCGTATCACACCCGAGGGTGTCCAGGCGCTGGGTCTGAGCGCCCCGAGGCCACGAGCCTCGTTATCAGGGCAGAGCTGCAGGAACAGCCTCCCTTTGTGTCCTAACAGGACTGGACCCCCCGCAGCCCCCATTATTCTGGCGCCCCGGGCTCACCACGAGCAGTGCTTAAAATGGGCCGGTACTCACCGCACTGAGTACAGGCACTTCTATTTTTTACCGCTCTGGGTACTGGCACTTCTCTGCGGCCAAGGAGAGTACCGGTACTCAAAGGTATGCTCATTGTTGATTTGGTAACGCGCACGAACGAGACTGTCTGACAGCCAAAGCGCCTCTGTAACCAAAGGGGAGCCACCTCTAAACTATTCGGCAGGGCTCATTCGCATAATGTCCGGTGCTCACCACCACGCTGTGTTTGACAGAGCAGGGTCCATTCAGGCCCTGCGCTGTCAATCACTTTCACACCATGGTGTGTATTTGTGCACACACTGAATGCAGGCATCCCTCTGACAGCAGCAATAGCCACAATTAAGAAAGCCACGGGAGATAAGGGGTGTAAATGGCCTTTACACCCCCCAGCTGCCACACGGTCCTCCTGACAGTGCCCTTGCTGCTGCTGAGTAAGTCCTCTGTGCCTGTTGCCTCCCGCGCTCTGCTGCCTGTACCCTTGTGACCCCTCTCTCCCGTTTTTCTTCTGTGCCCCTGCTCCCTGGTGTCCCCTTCATTTTTGCTGCCTGTGCCTTGTGACCCCTATCCCCCCGTTTTTCTTCTGTGCCCCTGCTCCCTGGTGTCCCCTTCGTTTTTGCTGCCTGTGCCCTCGTGTCCCCCTCCCCGTTGTCCTCCTTCCCGCCGCTGCGTCCCTGCGGCCCCGCCCCCCGCTGTCCCATTCGCCACCCCGCTCCGGCCTCCCAGCTGCTCCTCCCTCCCACTACCCACTTAAATGGAGGCCGCACAGCACTGAAGGGAGCGACCTGACCCTGCCAGCAGGTAGGTCGACCCCCCAGCTGCCACACGGTCCTCCTGACAGTGCCCTCGCTGCTGCTGCTGCCGCCGAGTAAGTCCTCTGTGCCGGTCGCCTCCCTCACTCTGCTGCCTGTGCCCTTGTGACCCCTCTCCCCTCTCCTGGTTTTCTTCTCTGCCCCTGCTCCCTGGTGTCCCCCTCGTTTTTGCTGCCTGAGCCCTTGTGACCCCTCTCCCCCGTTTTTCTTCTGTGCCCCTGCTCTCTGGTGTCCGCTTCGTTTTTGCTGCCTGTGCCCTCGTGTCCCCTGCCATCGGACCTGTACCGCGCCCGCCAGAACAGGCGCCAACAACAACCACCTCGAGTGCATCTTGCTCAACACCCGCTACGTCCACAAACACGCCGTCGAACTCTGGGACCTCCTTGACACAACAGCACCGGACGTCACCTTCCTCACGGAAACCTGGATGAACGCCTCCTCAGCCCCCGACATCGCCATAGCCATCCCGGACGGCTACAAGATCACCCGGAGGGACCGCGTCAACCAAGCCGGAGGTGGCATCGCCATTGTCTACAGAAACACCATCCGCATCACGACCAACACCGACGACACCCTCACCGCCGCCGAGCACCTTCACTTCCAGATACACACCGACCCCAAGACCACCCTCAGAGGTACCCTCATCTACAGACCCCTGGCACCACGCACACATTTCAGCGAAGCCATCGCAGACTTCATCAGCCCGCTCGCTCTCGCCTCCTCCGACTACATCCTCCTACGGGACCTCAACTTCCACCTGGAGAACAACAAGGACAACAACACCACCTCCCTGCTAGACAACCTTGGACTCAAGCAACTGGTCAACACCCCCACCCACTATGCCGGCCACACGCTCGACCCCGTCTTCTCCTCCAGCAACCACATCTCCTTCAGCCACGCCACCGAACTTCACTGGACCGATCACAGCTGCGTCCATTTCAACTTCAGGAAAACCACAACCCACCACAGCCCGCAACAAGCCCCCCGAAGATGCTGGACCAAGATCACCACGACCAGCTCACCACCTCCCTGAGCCAAAACCCACCCACCAACACTACGGACCCCAACGAAGCAGCCCACAACCTCACATAGTAGATCACAGACTGCACCAATGCCCTTGCACCACTGAAGAACCCTCCAAACAACCACGACAGCAAGAAAGTCTCTTGGTTCACCAACAACCTCAAAGACTCCAAGAAATCCTGCCGTGCCTTCGAGAAAACCTGGCGCCACGACCAATCAACGGAAAACATGACAGCCCTCAAGATCGCCATCCACAAACACCACCAGCTGATCCGCACCACCAAAAGGTCATCTTTCAGAGAACAACTGGACAACAACGCCCACAACAGCAAGGAACTCTTCAGCATCGTTAAAGAGCACTCCAACCCCAACGCCAGCAACAACGACATCACGCCATCGCAAGACCTCTGCGACTCAGTCTCCACGTTCTTCCACCACAAGATCGCCGATATAAACGACCGCTTCGGCGCTCAGACCACGTACCCAACCACTGAGCCAGCGTCCCCCACCACCACCCTCTGCACCTGGACCCCCGTCAGCACGGAAGACGCCACCCTCATGATGAACACCATCCACTCAGGCTCCCCAGCCGACCCCTGCCCACACCACATCTTCAACAAAGCGGACTCCATCATCGCACCCCAACTCTGGGACATCATTAACAACTCCTTTGCATCCGCCACCTCCCCGGAGAGCTGGAAGCATGCGGAGATCAGCGCCCTCCTGAAGAAACCCACCGCAGACCCCACAGACCTCAAGAACTTCCGCCCCATCTCGCTCCTCCCCTTCCCCGCAAAAGTCATCGAGAAAACAGTCAACATTCAGCTGACCGCCTTCCTCGAGACGATCGGCTCCCTCGACCCATCACAGTTCGGATTCCGAGCAAACCAGAGCACCGAGACCGCCCTCATCGCAGCCACCGATGACATCAGGACCCTGCTTGACAACGGGGACACTGCCGCCCTCATCCTCCTCGACCTATCGGCTGCTTTCGACAGGGTCTGCCATCGCACCCTGACAACCCGCCTCCACCACGACAGGATCCATGGAAAGGCCCTGGAATGGATCACCTCCTTCCTCTGAGACAGAACCCAAAGAGCCCGTCTCCCGCCCTTCCGCGCAGCGGCCACCAAGATAATCTGCGGCGTACCCCAAGGCTCCTCGCTCAGCCCCACCCTCTTCAATGTCTACATGAGCCCCCTCGCACATGAGCCATCGCATGCAAGCACAACCTCAACATCATCTCCTACGCCGATGACACCCAACTGATACTCTCCCTCACCAACGACCCCTTCACCGCCAAAGCCAGCTTCCAGGAAGGAATGAAAGACGTCGCGGAATGGATGAAGCTCAGCCGTCTGAAACTGAACTCAGACAAGACGGAAGTCCTCATCCTCGGCCCATCCACCTCCGCCTGGCACAACTCCTGGTGGCCCCCTGCACTGGGCACCGCCCCCAAGCCCACAGACCACGCACGCAACCTGGGATTCATCCTTGACTCCTCCCTCATGATGACCAGGCAAGTCAACGCCGTTACATCTTCCTGCTTCAACACCCTCTGCATGCTCCGTAAGATCTTCCGTTGGATCCACACTGGAACTTGGAAGAAGGTCACCCAGGCCCCTGTCACCAGACAACTGGACTACGGGAACGCCCTATACGCTGGGACCACTGCCAAACTACAGAAAAGACTCCAGCGCATACAGAAGGCATCTGCACGCCTCGTCCTGGACATCCCCCGACACAGCCACATCTCTGCCCACTTGAGAGAACTGCACTGGCTCCCCGTCAGCAAGAGGATCATCTTCAGACTCCTCACCCACGCACACAAGGCTCTCCACGACATGGGCCCCGAATACCTCAACAACCGCCTCACGTTCTACACACCTTCCCGCCAGCTCCGCTCCGCTAGCCTCGCCACCGTCCAAGGGATTCCAGGACCCACCACCGGAGGAAGATCTTTCACCTACCTGGCGGCCAAGACGAGGAACACTCCCCACCCACCTACGACTGACCCAAGACCAGCTCTCCTTCAGGAAGCACCTCAAGACCTGGCTTTTCAAGCAGTAGCGGCACCCCTCCTCCCAGCGCCTTGAGACCCTTGCAGGTGAGTAGCGTGCTCTATAAATGTTCCTGATTGATTGATTTATCCCACCTGAGTGTTTTATGTGACTGTCTGTCTGCTTGTGTCTGGGTGTTTGCCTGCTTGTGTGCACATGTTTGTGTGTGTGTAAGAGAAAAGTGAGTGAAAGAGGGAGAGAATATAGACATTAGGGAGGGATTTTAAAGGACATTCTGATATGCTTTGTGTGAGCATTGCTGCTTGTTGCTGTGAGTGCGCAATCAAGAATATATAAGTATTCCGCCACATAGTAGAAGTGCCTTATTTGTCTTGTCCTTAACCCTTTCGCTGCTGATGACGAGCTGGGCTCGTCATGGTGCACAGTGGTCGTGTGCTGATGACGAGCCCAGCTCGTCATGAATAAAGGATAATAGCAATTTCCAGCACAGGCTGAAAATTGCCTTAGCAGCCAAGGTGTTAAGAGTACCTGAACTTATTTTTTCCCATCTAAAGCACTGCCTACAAGAGACTTTACGGGTTTCACTCAAAGAACCAATCCAAGGGGTCGGTGAGGACACGGGCGCCCAAGGTCACTGTGAAACACCGGTGATACCTAGAAAGGAGAATTCGTAAACTAACCTATTCGGCTAATTAGGCAACGATGCAAATGACCAGAAAACAACTTTTCACTGACGCGCGGTGACAGAGCTATAAATTAAATATTAAGGCTCGTACCAAGGCCTAAAGCCTTATTCTAAAGCTGCAGACAGTGCTGCGCAGTGCAGGGTTAGCAGGGCAGAGAAGAGTAGCTATTCAAGCCCCTTGTGGTCTGCATGGCAGAGACGCGTCACAGCCTTACAGCGCAGAGCACGTATGCAGGGCTTCACAGTGCTCAGGACTGTCCGCGTACAGCACTACGTACCACTGGTGTCGCCTCCAAGCACAGTCCGTGGTGCTCTAGAAAGAGGCCCCTCTGCCTCCGAGGCAGAGTTAGCAAACAATAGGGCGGGGTGTAGTTCGATGTTAAAGGGGGTGAGGGGCTGAATGCCCCACAGGAGTACGTCAGAAGAGTCTGAAACGTCCCACTGTACCCGATGACCGCAGTAAGGAAGTGTCCTGTCACTGATGGCGAGAGTAAGGAAGTGTCCTCGATCACCGATGGCCAGAGTAAGGAAGTGTCCTGTCACCGTTGGCCAGAGTAAGGAAGTGTCCTGTCACCGTTGGCCAGAGTAAGGAAGTGTCCTGTCACCGTTGGCCAGAGTAAGGAAGTGTCCTGTCACCGATGGCAGAGTAAGGTAGTGTCCTGTCACCGATGGCCAGAGTAAGGAAGTGTCCTGTCACCGATGGCCAGAGTAAGGAAGTGTCCTGTCACCGATGGCCAGAGTAAGGAAGTGTCCTGTCACCGATGGCCAGAGTAAGGAAGTGTCCTGTCACCGATGGCCAGAGTAAGGAAGTGAGGATGGCCAGAGTAAGGAAGTGTCTTGTCACCGATGGCCAGGGTAAGGAAGTGTCCTGTCACCGATGGCCAGAGTAAGGAAGTGTCCTTGGTCACCGATGGCCAGAGTAAGGAAGTGTCCTTGGTCACCGATGGCCAGAGTAAGGAAGTGTCCTCGTCACCGATGGCCAGAGTAAGGAAGTGTCCTCGTCACCGATGGCCAGAGTAAGGAAGTGTCCAGTCACCGATGGCCAGCCAGAGTAAGGAAGTGTCCAGTCACCGATGGCAAGAGTAAGGAAGTGTCCTCGATCACCGATGGCCAGAGTAAGGAAGTGTCCTCGATCACAGATGGCCAGAGTAAGGAAGTGTCCTCGATCACAGATGGCCAGAGTAAGGAAGTGTCCTCGATCACAGATGGCCGGAGTAAGGAAGTGTCCTGTCACCGATGGCCGGAGTAAGGAAGTGTCCTGTCACCGATGGCGGGAGTAAGGAAGAGTCCAGTCGCCGATGGCGGGAGTAAGGAAGAGTCCAGTCGCCGATGGCGGGAGTAAGGAAGCGTCCTGTCACCGATGGCCGGAGTAAGGAAGTGTCCTGTCACCGATGGCCGGAGTAAGGAAGTGTCCAGTCAGCGATGGCCGGAGTAAGGAAGAGTCCTGTCACCGATGGCCGGAGTAAGGAAGAGTCCAGTCACCGATGGCCGGAGTAAGGAAGAGTCCTGTCACCGATGGCCGGAGTAAGGAAGTGTCCAGTCACCGATGGCCGGAGTAAGGAAGTGTCCAGTCACCGATGGCCGGAGTAAGGAAGAGTCCAGTCACCGATGGCCGGAGTAAGGAAGAGTCCTGTCACCGATGGCCAGAGTAAGGAAGAGTCCTGTCACCGATGGCCGGAGTAAAGAAGTGTCCTGTCACCGATGGCCAGAGTAAGGAAGAGTCCTGTCACCGATGGCCAGAGTAAGGAAGAGTCCAGTCGCCGATGGTCAGAGTAAGGAAGTGTCCTGTCACCGATGGTCAGAGTAAGGAAGAGTCCTGTCACCGATGGCCAGAGTAAGGAAGAGTCCAGTCGCCGATGGCGGGAGTAAAGAAGCGTCCAGTCGCCGATGGCGGGAGTAAAGAAGCGTCCAGTCACCGATGGTCAGAGTAAGGAAGTGTCCTGTCACCGATGGCCGGAGTAAGGAAGTGTCCAGTCACCGATGGCCGGAGTAAGGAAGTGTCCAGTCACAGATGGCCAGAGTAAGGAAGAGTCCTGTCACCGATGGCCGGAGTAAGGAAGTGTCCAGTCACCGATGGCCGGAGTAAGGAAGAGTCCTGTCACCGATGGCCAGAGTAAGGAAGAGTCCAGTCGCCGATGGCGGGAGTAAGGAAGCGTCCAGTCACCGATGGTCAGAGTAAGGAAGTGTCCTGTCACCGATGGCCGGAGTAAGGAAGAGTCCTGTCACTGATGGCCGGAGTAAGGAAGTGTCCAGTCACCGATGGCCGGAGTAAGGAAGTGTCTTGTCACCGATGGCCAGAGTAAGGAAGAGTCTAGTCGCCGATGCGCCGATGGCGGGAGTAAGGAAGTGTCCTGTCACCGATGGCCGGAGTAAGGAAGAGTCCTGTCACCGATGGCCAGAGTAAGGAAGAGTCCAGTCGCCGATGGCGGGAGTAAGGAAGCGTCCAGTCGCCGATGGCCGGAGTAAGGAAGTGTCCTGTCACCGATGGCCAGAGTAAGGAAGTGTCCTGTCACCGATGGCCAGAGTAAGGAAGTGTCCTGTCACCGATGGCCGGAGTAAGGAAGAGTCCTGTCGCAGATGGCGGGAGTAAGGAAGAGTCCTGTCGCCGATGGCCGGAGTAAGGAAGAGTCCTGTCGCCGATGGCCGGAGTAAGGAAGAGTCCTGTCGCCGCCTGTCGCCGATGGCCGGAGTAAGGAAGAGTCCTGTCGCCGATGGCCGGAGTAAGGAAGAGTTCTGTCGCCGATGGCCGGAGTAAGGAACATACAGAGAAGCTCTTGAGACCCTGCTCCCCTCCTCAGCCTATGGTGGGCTGTTGAGGTCTGTAGCAGAGGCCTTAGAGCTCTGGCTCCCTTCACTGGCACACACTGGCATGACATGCCCAACACCCGAGATGCATGCCAACTGCTGATGCACTACAGCTGGATGCAGGTGTTTAACAGTTACACGCCTGTAACAATTCTTCGGACTCGGAGAGGGCGCTCACGCGTGTAAAGGGCGCAGATCAGCGGCCCCGGGGGGAGGGGGGCGGGGGGTTCAATGTTAAGTATAAGTATAAACCATTTTATAGCGCGCTCCGTTACTTGAGAGTATCCTGGCGCGATAGGGAGAGACAGGAGGCAAAACAGCAGAAAAACCTCTTTAATTACACTCTTAAATAAATGAGTTTTTAAATTTTTCTTGAATAGCGCCACAGTCTGTGTGGACCGCAAGTGGAGGGGGAGAGCGTTCCAGGCCCGAGCCGCGATCACAAAGATCGATTGTCCGCCGAGCCTGGCTCGTTTGAAGCAGGGAAGAGACAATTTGAACAAGGTGGACGATCTGAGAGTAGGGGCGGGGACATAGCAGATGAATCTCTTTCTCAGATACAGGGGGCCTTGATCATGGATTGCTCTGAACGCGAGCACCAGAGATTTGAACAGAATGCGCTGTGCAACCGGAAGCCAATGTAGGGTGCGCATCTCAGCGAGCGCGCTCTTCCATCTTGGGATATTAGCAGACGGACTGCCGCATTCGGGATAATTTGCAGGCGTTTCACCAGGAAGGCCGGGATGCCACTGGACAGCGCATTCGCGTAGTCCAGCCTTGCCAGTATGAGAGCCCGAGCAACCATCTCCTTGGCTTCCCTAGGGAGCAGAGGAAAGAATTTGCGGAGCGTTCTCAGCGTGGCAAAGCAAGTCCCTGTCAGCTTTTTAATATGATCCTCGAATCTAAGGTCCTCTGCAAACCAGATGCCAAGATTTTTTGCAGGTCTCCCCATTTCTTTCGGGCTGGGAATATTAGGGGGCCATAGCGTGTTCTTAAAACGAGGAAGGAAAGGTGCCATAGAAAAGCACCTCAGATTTGTCCTCATTGCATTTCAGCTGGGCCTGGGTTAGCCAGCGAAAAACAGAGGACAAACACAGATGTACTGCCGACGTATCCAGATTGTCGTCTGGCCAGGTAAATAGCAGTTGGGTATCATCTGCATACCCTATAATCTTAGCCCCATACTGTTCCGCTAGATAAACCAGGGGGGTGATGTACACATTGAACAGTAAGGGACTAAGAGTGGATCCTTGAGGGACCCCCGTGAGGAGTGGCTTGGGCTCAGATGCATGGGGGGGCATCCAGACCTGCTGGAATCTGTCAGAAAGAAACGAAGACAGCCAGGCCAACACGACTCCCCCTATACCAATAGCAGACAGCCTGGCGAGGAGAAGATCATAGGGGACGGTATTGAACGCGGCAGAGAGGTCCAATAAAATAAGGACCGCTCTACCGCCACCGTCTAGACAGTCCCGAATCGCCTCAGTCATCTCCACCAGCGCAGTCTCAGTGCTGTACGCAGCCCTGAAGCCCGATTGGGCAGGGTGTAGGGCATTGGAGGTTTCAACAAAGTTCTCCAATTGTTGAAGAACCACCTTTTCACAGATTTTCGTGAGAGCTGGCAAAAGGGATATGGGACGGTAGTTACCGGGGACCATGGCGTCCAGTCCCGTTTTTTTTAAAAGTGGCAGAGGTTTAGCTCGTTTCCAGGCTAAAGGCACCACACCTGAGGCCAGGGAGAGATTAACTATCTGCGTGATCTCAGTGCAGACCGATTCCGCCACCTCCGAGAGCACTCGAGCTGGGCACGGATCGGCGGGAGAGCCAGATTTCAGGGACTGAAGGAGGGGCAAAACATCACACTCAGCAACTTGCACAAAGTTCGCAAGCTGTTGACCAGAACAAGGACAAAGTGTGGGAGACGTGTCGGTCGCTGCTAGTAGGTCCTGCTGGATCCTCGCTATTTTACTGATAAAAAAGGAGGACAGATCCTCACACCATTGTGCGGAAGACGGAAGAGTAACTGCATCAGCAACAGGCGCAACAAAGCTCTTGACAATAGCAAAAATCTCTTTGCTATTGTTATCTGCCTTTGTAATACGCCCTGCGTAGTAGTTCCCTTTCGCCACCTTGATGGCTGTATAATAGTCTTTTTGTGCTAGACGTAGAGCGGATTTAGCCTCAGAGCTATAGCTGCACCTCCACGCTCGTTCTAGCTTTTTGCAGCCAAGTTTCATCTCCCTCAACTCAGGAGAAAACCAGGGTTGAGAGGGAGTGCGTCGTGATCTAGACACAGTAGTGTGTTTCGTGGAAGCCAAAGCCGCCTGACGCACCCACTCATTAAATTCGTCAACCGCCTCATCCAGAAGCATCGTAGGTTTAGGGCGATCTCTTGACAGGGCCTGTCTGAACGCAGGCAGGTTGATTTTTTGGGTGTGACATATGGGGGGGTAAGGGACCAGGTTCCGCCGTTTCCCACTCGAATCTGACCAAAGCGTGGTCAGACCAGGTTGTTTCTTCAACAATCACGGACTGAATGTGGAAGTTGGAACAAACCAAATCAAACAGATGACCTCCCGCATGAGTCGGGACATTCACCCATTGTTTAAGCTGAGCCAGGTTAAGGATATCATCGAGCCTGCGGGCTTCCGATGAGTCAGGAACATCTACGTGAATATTAAAGTCGCCGACCAATAGAAACTTTGGGAAGCTTAAGGCCCGTAGTACTATATATTCCTCTAGTGAGTCGAGAAAAAGATTAGCCTGGCCCGGAGGTCTGTAAATCAAGGACCCACCTAAGGTGAAATGGGGAGAAATTATTATAGAAAAGTGAAGAACCTCTCCTCCAGCACCCACAATCGGTGGCTCAGAAACGAAGCGCCAACCATCCCTGAAGATAACGGCTAGTCCGCCCCCTCTACCCAAGGGCCTATCAGCCCTAGCAATCTTAAAACCCCTGGGGATAGAGAGTTCCACACTCGGAGCGGAAGTGCTGGTCATCCACGTTTCCGTGACGAACAGCACATCCAACTGGCCATCCACCAGTAATTCAAAGACATCAGCAGCATGTCTCACTACCGATGTAGCATTAATCAGTCCCGCCCTGATAGTTGTGGCACCAGTGTCACTGACAGAGCGTGGGGGTAAGGAGGGTTTGGGGAAGAAGCCACAGCTGGGGCATATTGCCCAAGCACAATCTGGTTCTGTACGTAAGCATGGCACTCCTCCTTTGGGAGAAGCAAGTTTTAGAAGGTCATTACGTGAGTACTTGCGTTTATCTGAGCAGGCCATCCCTGAAGGTAGCCGGGCAGGGTGGCGGATCCTGGGCCCGTCCGGGACACGGACGGGCACTCCTTTGGTGCTCCTTCGGCGCGCAGTCGGCGCGCCCGCTGCGCGCCCTATGGGGTATCATTATTTATCGGCCAAGTCCCTCCCCGAGCTGGAGCGCTACCTCCCGACCAGCCAGGGACAGGCCCTCACTAAAGATGGCGCCGCCCGACCTGGCCCTCCACTACAATCGGCACAGAGCAGCCGCGGTGAAACGGGGCGCAGGGGAACCGGGAAAGCAGCACAGGAATTTAAAACAGGTGACAATTAATTAAAAGCAAACATCACAATTCTTAGTCAATTGCAATGTAAGAAACACGATATTTTCTAAAATTGCGCTAAAAGCTACAGTGCAGAAAAGCGAGTGGGCAGAAGAGCGAATCTCGCAGTCTGCCCGTCTTTCCCCAGCGAAATTTCAAAGTGCTGCCACCACAATGATCATCCACATAACACAAGGATCTGACTTCAGAGAGAGGAGCTCGACTTTATGTCGCTTGTTTTCTTGTTCGAACTTCAGTAGTATTTGTGGATCTGACCAGCAGGTGGCAGCAAAAGGCAAGGCACATGGAATTAAAACAGCAATGCAGCTGTCACACGAGTCTGTGAATTGGTCCGAAATGTCGACCTCATTAGTGAAAGGGCAGAGGTCCCATCCTTTTCCATTTGTTTCAACTGCATATAAACCCTCCCTAAATCTTCCCATGTTCCGCAGTGGCGGCTCGTGTGCCTGGGCGTGTGGGCTCCGCCTTTCCTATTTAGTGAGGCACGTGTGTGCAATGACTGTTCACGTGCCCACAACACAAGGTCTGTGCCTTGGGGCCTGGCTGCCTTCTCTCGCTTCACTCACCCGCGGATCCAGCAGCGCCTAGAGGCACGGGCGCCCTTAACGATGCCCCCCCCCCCCCCCACAAGCATTAATGGCAGCTCTTGGCCCGATCGCGGCATTGCACCGTGTGGACCTAGGGTGACCAACCGTCCGTATATTTCACTGACTGCCCGTAATTTGGGCCTCTTGTCCGTTGTCCGTGAAGGATTCTTTCACGGAAGCCTTTTGTCCGTAATTTCAGCTGCCCCCTGGAAGCAGCCGGTAACTCTCTCTGCAGGGGGCAGCTCATACTCCTGCTGTGATCTGTGGCCGGCAGCAGCCCCTCCCCGGCCTGACACAGACAGCTATCAGGCCCATTATCATTCTGTATGTTGCCCTAATTATCACATACAGAATGATAATGGGCCTCTCAGCCCAGTGACCGCATTTCGGGTCCAGTGTTTTTTTCCAGTGGGGGTGAGGGGGAATCGAAACGTCCTGATAAAATAAAAAATAAAAATCTTTCAGCATCTCTGAGATTTTAACTATTACATGCCTGCTGGAAACAACCTACGTGCTTTAATGGGAGCTTCTGAAGAGGTTTGCCATGAGTCATTGAAAATGGTAGACGTCTTTAGTGTGACGGGCATCTCTGTATGGAAAGACTTACAGTATAATAGCAATAACGTGGAAGGGGCCAAGGTCTCTCCAAAAAAAGAACAGACTGTGTGACAAAGGATCCGTGCAAAGGCGCTGTCACAGGGGACTCTGCAAAGTGGGAGAGGTAAGGCGGGTGTCCTTGGAGGTCTTGTCACAAATGACTCGTGCTGTTTTTATGACATCATACGCTTTTAGGGCTACAATGTTCGAAGTATGAAGTAGGTGAGTGAGCGCTGTACCTGTTTCAAGGCCCTCTCTGGCACATACGTTGAACCAAAGAGAAATTAACTGCTTTATTCTGTACATTATAAAGTGTCCCTTAAAGTGTCACAGAGAATGTATTGAAATGTCCGACATAAGCAAGCTGCAGAAATGGAAATGTTACTCCTAACGAAACTGAAAACGTGGCAAATATGGGAGTAAAACACTTCAAAAGAAGCTAAAATATGGGTGATAGCTTTTTGTTTAGTGTTTTTTTCATTGATTGGCGAGTTTCTGCATGTAAGTCTCTTTGGGGGGATATGTGAATGGTTGCAAGAATGTATTAGTGGGTGAGGATAGATAGATGAACAAGTTTATTGGTGGGTGGATGAATGAATGCAAGAGGAGATGAGGTACGTGGGTGAGCGCACAGATGGATGACCCGGTGGCTGAGTCAATGGATGAGTGAGTGCATGTATGAATGAATGAGTGAGTGCTACTTGGATAGATTAGTGAATGAATAGTAGAATACATGGATCAAGGAATAACTGTGTGCATGCAGAGATTACTAAGAGCATGAACAGATCGATGGATGGATGAATGGATAGATTACGCGATTGTATTGATGGACAAATGAGTGTGCAGGCAGATGAGAGAATGGATGAGTTGAGCTGAGCTCTGCACTTCAGTCACAGTCTGCACAAAGTTGAGTTCAGCGTCAGTGAGGCTGGTTCAGGCTCCGCGCAGGGGCCTCTCACACATCCTACTGCCCTTCCATTTCTGGTGCTGGGTGTCATTTTTGATATTTATATGTTTCCTTGTCTTCATTGCTTGATTTTGCTCCTCCTGAGAAAGTGTCACTCATAGTCATTGAATGTCACTCAAAATTACACTGATCTGAAACCTTGGCAGCTGTGGGAATGTAAGATCTGAGAAGTCTTCAGCTGTGATCTTATTCTTCACTTTTGGTTTTTTTGAATATGCAAACGCAGGTATGTTTCACTCGCATACACAGCAGATGCAGTGAGTGCACGGTTCTCTCAACCTAAAACAAACTCATTTTGACTTGTGCTAGTGTTGGTTGTCTATTTACTTATGCACTATTGCGGGACTTCCTCTGATGTGTATGCAAAACGTACCTTTTGTACGGAATTTTCGTCCTGAATTTTTGTCCTGAATTTTGACCTTTTGTCCTGAATTTTTGCACTCACCGTCCTGAATTTGCACCAATGCCAGTTGGTCACGCTATGTGGACCATCGAGCCCTGTTAGTTGTTCCACTGCTAACAACTGCACGCGCAGGTCGGACGTAGGACGGGTTCATTGGTGCTCAGAGGCTCGATCTACGGTCCAAGCACTCACTATAAACACTCCAGATGATAGATTGATGTTTCTACCCCCGCCTCCGGGCCATCTCAGACCCTTGCCTCGGACCACGCGGGAATGAATCTGAGGCAAGGATGCTGTACTTCCCGACAACTCTGCTAGCGCCAGCCCCTCCCCGGGCGAGGACACGTGGATACCACAGGCCTCTGTTTCTGGATAAGGCCCTGGCCCCATGTGCCCCTCAGGAGAGGGGCACCGCCAGCTGTAAATGAAGTAGGAGCGACAGAACGGTGCCTGGTAGCGGGCATTCGAGGTGGCATCTCCTTCAGCTGCAGCGGGTTCACCGTCCCGCCCCCACACAGCCGTGGCGTGCCCCTCCAGGCCAGGGAGGGACAGGACCGCCTTAGTTCACTGCAGAGGGCGGAGGAGGGACAGAAGATGCGGGGAGCCATGGGCGCAGCCTCCTCCGCGGCTGCTGACCTCAGCACTGCTCTTCTGGAAGGATCCAGGGGGCGCTGGTGATGGGGTCGGGGGCGGGAGGGGTCCTGCTGACAGCGAAGCGTCTCCTGTCGGTGAAAACGGCCTCTATAGTGAGTTTTGCAAACTTTCGGTGCCCTTCTTATTAGCGGATGTGGCCAGTTTTAGTGATGGGCACGGACGGGACATCACCACTGCGACAATGACCTAGAGGCTGGAATAAAGGCGGGTCATACAGGGGGGGCTGCTTCTAGGGCTCGGACATTCAAGAGTCACAAGTCCGCTCAGTATCCAAGAATGGCAGATTTACCCGGCTGCTCCGTCATCGGATTCTAGTCTGCAGCTGGCATGAGGGAGAAGAACTACAGAGGGGAGAGAACAACATGGAGCATAGAAGACGAAAGGGAGAGAAGACAGCTGGAAAACACATCCACTCCCAGAGAGCCTAACGGAAAGGAAAACAGAACCTGGAAAAGTGAGCAGTCTTTTGACAATGGTAATGCGTCCAGCTTCCGGTGTGGGACAAACAAGAAGAGGAGGAAGAAAACCGCTAAAGTTACAAAGAAGAATCAAGGAAAGAGTGACAATGAAGCAAACCTGTGGTAAGCAATGGGCGGGCTCTAAGCCCCCTGCAAGATAACACTAGCTACAGACCGAGCATGCCCGGCCCCCGCGAGACATACAAACCATAAGAGGTAGGTATGAGGCGCAGAGAGTGGAGTGACGAGTCAAGAGAGGAGAGAAGGGGGGGGGGGGTATGAGAAGCAACGCACAAACGGAAAGAGAGCAACGCCAGGGGCAGGGAGCGCTGTAAAGAGGCGGGAGGAGCGAGAAACAGCGGATCAAGAGCAGGGGCAAAGATGGGATCAACAAAACCGAAGGGCGCACGAGGAGGCCTCCAGATGCTTCAATTCTGCCGACCTCCATGGGCATCTTTTTCCAGGTCACTGGAAACCCATCGGGTGCGAGGGAAACTGTTGTAATCCAAAAAGAAGGAAATAACCCACAGACTTACCGGGGAATCCACGTGCAATGTGTTTTATTATGAAAGCATCGAACGCTACAAAACGTTCTCGATTAAATCAAAAACTCGATATCTGCGTGGTATCCCCTTTCTGGGCGTTTTTTTCTAGCAAGCGTGGAAGTGGAAAGAGAGGCTGCCCCGAGGGCCCCTTCGAAGGGAGCCCAGTGCAGTAAAAGTAGCACAACTGCTGCCCATCTCAGGCAAGCGCTGCGAGACAGTGTGCCCAGCACACCCGGGGCCTCGCCGGAACGGTCCTGAACTGTATTTAGGCAGCGCAGTATGCCCAAGGGGTGGCTTTGCAGAGGATGCCACAGGACAGGGACACTCTTGTTGCTTGGCAGAGCCTACAATACACACCGAGGTGATGTCGCGCTGCTCCCAGACACCATCAAAGCACACACTTACAGCACACCTGTACACACCCTGGCATCAGGTGAAGGCGTGCCTTTGAACGTCTCTGGCAGTGAACCGTGCCACTGTGCCAAAGGTACTCATGTCATAACAGTCTGCTATTTGTAGGGTATGAGAAGGAAGGACAGAGCAGCATTCTGAGCCCAGCAGCAGGAACCCCGCCCCCATCTCCTCCCCCACAAATAGACACAGTGCTAGAAAAACAAGCATTTATAATGCAACGGTTTCACCTTTGGCAAAGTTAGAGCTATTGGCATTGTAAATGACAAATAGTTTATTTATGTGTTGGTTTTGAAAACAGATAAATAAATGGCATTGCCATTTACTTAATGTGCCACTGGTGAACGACCACACACCCACCGTCAGGCTTTCGTGCTATTTAATGAACACCGGAAATGCAATTCATGGCCCGATAAGGCAAGTCTGCAACCTAAAGGAATTTAAACGATGAATAAAAATAATGTTATTAAAAAAACACCTTCACTAACCACCAGTCGGTAGAAGCAATCAAAAACCTAGACTGATTAATGGGAGGATTTACATGATGCAAGCTACTCGATTATTTTTACAGCTTCTTTCTGAAATGTGCAAGTAAATGAGGGATGGACTGGTGTTATCTTTGTAGTATCTACACCCTTACTGTAACTTTGCATTGTGTTTGAATAGTCTTTATTTACCAGGTTTTGCCATGTGCAGTGTGTAGACGGAGCCTAAAGGCACTCTTTTCAACGTATAGTGTGCCATGGAAGAGTACATAATGAATTAATCAACCTACACAATGTGTCACCAAAAAATAATTAAATAAAAACGGTCTGATAATCATGAACTACCTTCCAGTGAAGTGGGTGATGTTCACACTAGGTGTAATGATGGTGGTTTACTAGACTTGTGCCCTGGACACAATACACCATCAAGCAGCTCAAGGGCAAAGATGCCGTCTGAGGGATGCCCTCGTGTTCAGATTCCAAGGGCGCAGCTGGCTTCCAGCAGCCATGAAGACTTCCTCACAGCTGAGCCCGTGCTATGGAATACCATTACCATCCGGCTCTGCCTGGGATTTCAAACACCAGCTGGCTACTTTCATCTCCTCACTGAGCCCAAGTCGTGCGCATGCGCAGGGATCCGATCTGTGGCGTTCCCTTCAAGACCTACAGTTATCCTGGACTCAAAGTACTCATATAGCAGGTGGGATAGCAGAGGTGGAAGGTAAACAGAAGCTGGGCCATGGCAGTCGAATGAAGAGTCAGTAGTCAGGCCGGAAGTGAGGTGGGGTGATCCCCAGGGTCTGCTCTGGGGAAGGTGGGACTGTGAATCTGCTGCATCAAGCTCCTCTGAGAGGTCACAGGTCAGCTTTCCGGATTATCAGGGGGAGAGTCCGACGGAACAGGCCATGAACAGGGACAAAAGGCTACAATATCCAACAACATGCTAGTGTTACCAGAAGTCTCCATGAAAAAGGTTAAAACTGTGCCTTAGCCAGAATCAAATGCCAGGTCTCCATGTCCGCTACTGTTTTATGGCAACCTTCACTCTCGACTCTCACTACGGTCTATCATGCTCTGGTGAATTCTGCGTTTACTTCAAACATGCCAGGTTAATTACCCAAAACCGCAGTGTGATTATTACACACAACCACAGTAGTCACTAGACTGCTCTTGTCTCTGCATCGGTCCCCCAGGCCCACACTATGGAATTTCAATGTCCTCCCCATCACTTCCGGCAACCAACATACCCGAGGCCTAAATGACACGAGACTCCCTGAGCAATGACGTCAGCTAGGCAACGTCATTACATGGAAGTAATGTACAGCGATGACACAGTGCCTCATAATATACACAACCACAAAAAAAAGACATCTAAAAAACACACAACGAAGTACTGGTAATCACCTCTCTGCTTACTTTATCACAGTCCCTCCTTAATGAGAACGAGATGTTTGATTTGGAGAACTTCCTGTGGTCCATTCAAAAGAGAGCACAGTTACTCATTCGAAGATCCCAGGCAGCAAAGAAAGCTCCTTCATGTCCGAAAAATATTTACACAGTTGAACTCTATCAGCCGGAACTAGCATGTCCCAAACCGGAAGGAACGTTCACAGGTCCACACTGTCACGTTGATGGTTTCGCTTCCTGCTGCTGAATCTGGTACCTAACACAGGCACCCAGGCATAAAGCCATGGCGAAGGGAAAAACAGCGCGAAAAAAAAGGCTCTCCAAACAAGCAGTTCATCCCATAAGAATCACAACGGACAGAGGAGCCGAGATCCTTTCCCCCAGAGCGGCTTCGGAGAATGATCCGGCACAACCGCGTCGAGGATGGAGCCTGCCTGCAGTCACCGCCCTTCCTCTGAGCTACGAGCCGAGCTATAGTGTGGCTGCCTCGGGCAGGAAGACAGCAAGGCTCCCATAAGCCACGGCCCAATCACAAGCCGGCAGCCCCAGGATACTACGTTTCCGCTGATTGCATCCCCAAGCTGCCAAAAGGGAAGCCTTTGTTACTCTGGACAGCAGTCCCCACACGTCAGGAAAAAACACACTCAACCACTTTCCTCAGAAAACAAAATTTCTACTGTCAGCCGCAGCTACTTTCTGTGAGGCTGGGTGGCTCGCCCCGTTTCGGGCTGAGAAAAACATGAAGGCAGCATTTAGAAGAGGGGCCGGAGACACGGACAGCGGGAGGGGGGGGGCGGGAACGGAACGGACAGCAGGAGGGGGGGGGGCAGGAAAGGCACGGACAGCGGGAGGGGGGATGGAACGGAAAACAGCAAGAAATGGCACTCACCTGGACTTCCTCCGGCGGCGGTCGGCCGCAGAATGACCAAATAAAACCTCCACGTCGGAAAAAATAAACCCCGCCCACCGCCGCACTGACGTAGGCAAAAGGGAAAAATTCTACGGAACGCCCACGAGTTGCCTCGAAGAATGACGGACGCCTCTCTCTTCCAATGGCTAGCCTCCATTTATGGAGCTAGCCAATGGAAGACAGAGGCGGGACTAAGCCAACATACTCTAAACAAAAGATTTCGCCTGCGTCGAAAAGCTGCGCGGCAGCTTTCGACGAGGCGAAACCTAAAAAGGAACTCACAGCATGCATTTCCCATCTCATGACCATCCGCCTTTGTGATGCCAACCAACCCTCGCCACAAGATGTCAGTCCAAATCATGGCAGAAGCAAAACAGGGGTGGGGCATCCGTCTAAATGGAGCCTTGCTTAGTTATTTCCAATGCAAGTACCAAGAAAAGCGAGTATTTTAGAAAAACAATAGACGTTTTCCAACCAATGCCAAGACAAAACAAGGCTTGAACCCTGCACACGACATCACCACAATGGCAACCCCCAGCGCAGCATGTAGCAATCAACACATTACTCACAGCGAGTGATTGGTTTCTGGAAAGCACAAATACCGCCTAAAGCCCGTGTACGCTGCAATCTGAAGAAAGGATATGCCAGTAGTGACTGTATAACTCTGGATGGCCCATGCACATACAATATATATCGTTCAACAGATTATGGTTATTTGCTATAGGACTGGTGCAGAACATGTCAGCCGATTACATGGCAAAGTGGATTGTCTGGGTGAGCAGCGGTCGGCCTGTACCAGAGGCCAGAAGGGGAGGAAGGCCGGGTCTTGTTTATTGCTGCAAGATCGATTTCCTGGCATATGAAGCAGTGTGTTTGGAGGCGAGGACACTCTGGTTGGGCTTGGATGGGGCAAGGGGAAGGGGAAGGGGGAAGAGGCAAAGAGGTTACAGGAGACAGAGAAAGTGAAGAGCAATAGATTTTAAACAATGGCCAAAGTTCTATATAATTAAGCTGTCACTTAAGCATGGACAACTAACAAAATGAATAACAGGAAACACGCTGCCAAGCAACGTTTACAAAAGCACCAAGAAAAAAAACTAGCGTAGGTGAGGAAAGAAGACGGACGGCAGACCGATGGAGGGCAGACCTGTTTACAGCAAATGAAAAGGGAAGCTCCGCCAAACACTAGCAGGAAGCGAATGAAAAAATAGCGCCTCAAAACGAACAGATACGCACTAAAGTGGAACGATACCTGTAGTTCCGTGCTGCTCTGTGGGACGAAACAAATGACAACAAGGAGGGGCCAAGAGCAAAGATTTACCATTAGCAAGCAAGTCTTTTTAAAGGACAAACGAAGTAATGAATAATAAGGTAATGGGCGGGCTGTAACTCCACAAAGTGTATACAACATGTCATGAAGATGCAGCACAAGTGCTGCCTAGGCTCGACCTGAAAAGTAGTACCTCAATCACAGTGCGATCAGTAAAAGGACTGCAATCAAGCTGAAGTAATCAGTACTTGGCCATACTCAGACTGAAAGACGAGAAAGTGTAGTCAGCACACTCTACCAATCAGAAGGGAGCAAATAAGAGTGACAATGAGCCAAACAAATCTTACGCAATGGGTGGGCTGCAGGCCGCTTGTTGTATACAATAGGCCTCCCAAGCGAGAGCGCATGCTTTTTCGTAGTTGAGACCCAAAAGGGCCTGTAACAGAGACCAGTGTGTGTGCCTCAGAGATCCTCTCTGGTGAAATAAAAATAGAACGGAAGCTGATTCGGTTCCTGTGGTAGCTTTCGAGATTGGAACTTGAAAACAAAAGCATCCTGTTGGGTATTCATTATTAGGATTTGATTTTAGTTTGAATTTTTTTTGTAAGTTTCAAGATTCCACGAGACAAATGGGAACTATAATAGAGGCGGTTAGTTGTCAAAGATACCATAAGGGAGAAATTAAACCTAAACTCTTAGTAGACAGGATGAGAGCCTTACTGCTGATGGAGCACATCTGTACAAAGACAGAGCCTAGAGTCCCCTCTGCAGCTAGGAAGCACTAGACAAATGCAGTTTAGTTACAACTAGTAGTTCTAAATATCGCCAACAAAATAAAACCTGGCAGGCTCATTGGGAAGAGATGGTTTTTCTGCTTTTGTCAATCTTAATACACATTGTTCATTGATAAATTAAAGGTGGTGCCTCTCATTCATAGACACACTCTTACATTTATTTATTTATTTATATTCATAACAACATTTGTAGAGCGCGAACGAAGGCCCTAGGGCATCTCGGCGCTGATAACTGAAATGTTTAACCCACAAGGGGTGCTGAGGTAAGAGTCAGGATCATAAGTTAAAAAGCCAGGTTTTCAGATTTTTTCGAAAGGACCAGAGGGAAGTGCTGGCCTTGATAGAAAGGGGGAGAGTGTTCCACAGCTTCGGTGCCGCTACAAGAAATCGTCTGTCACCCCAATGGACAGTTTTGGTTCGGGGGACCACCAGATCAAAGGAGCCGGAGGAACGCAGTGTTCTGGAAGGGCAGTAGGGGGTCAGGTTTTGAGTGAAGAACACTGGTCCAGCATTATGTAAAGCTTTATAGATCAAACACAATGACTTGAACTTGATCCTCTTCTTCACTGGGAGCCAATGAAGTTGCCTAATGATGGGGGACACTGATTGGTATTTTGTGGTTCGCCCTAGCAGCCTGGCTGCCGCGTTCTGGATGGCCTGCATTTTCAATAACACTCTTTCCTGGGCACCTAGGAACAGAGCATTGCAATAATCTAGGGTGGAGAGATAAATAAATAAATCGCAGCAGTCCCCATTGCCTGGATACCCTCACGAGCGATTAGCCGTGCTCTACAAATCCAGATTGATTGTAGGACGTTGAATGGTGTGTGAGTGGTTTTCGTGTGCATGGTGGAATGGAATGTGTAGGCAGAATGAATGTCCTCAAAGCTGAGCAGTCGGGTAGTGGTGGTTGAAATAGTGCCAGTGTCTCCAGCGCTCTGGTGCAAACATAGCTAATGAAACAAGCTCGCTCTACTGGGGCTGTCGTCTCATTATGCCACATTTAGAGTCTGACTAGATCACACCAGTGAGTATTCACTTAGGCTGAGCCTAGGACTCCCTAATCTCATCTTAAACCAGCAGATATTGGTTCATCTTTAAATGCATTATAATATATGACCATCTTCTCTCGTCTCAACTTACCTGAGTGCTCTTTCCAGTCCCGGGGTCACCGATGACCAGCACAATGCTGCTGCTCTCCAGGGTCTCCATGAAGAGGTACTTGACGCCCCAGACGGGCAGCTCTTTCCTGAGTTTTAGTAGTTCATAGTAACGGGAGGAAAAGGGGAGTCCATCGTATGGATTCACCTCCAAGTCATCCCCGCTGTCCAGTCCAGCCCCGTGCTCCCCGTCCTCATCGTCCTCCTCGTCCAGCATGGCGTCCAACCCATCGGACCTCAGCGAGGAGACGGAAACTGAATCCGCTTCCAGGCCAGAATCTTCCACCTCCACCTTCGACCTGCTTTCCATCACACCTCCAGCGCCTCGAAGAGTTACCGGACTACACATATGTTAGGAGGTATCTGTGGGGAAGAAATGGAGAACATCAATGAGACCAGAGGTACCACCACATGCTGGTCAAACATCACCCGTTTAAGATGCAGCCCTTGGTGGAGGAGCCTTCGTGCTTGAGCAAACCCCTGTCGCTTGTCGCACTCCTTAGAGATATACCCCACCTCTACTCCTCCACTGGGCTTTACCACACTTACACTCAAGAGCCTCAAGATTCACTTCAAGAAGGTCATGAGGGCCAATACCCAGTAATCATTGGTAATTCGTTACACAGCCTTACAGCCGCAATCTTGCTTTCACAAAACGTGTCATTGGTAAAATTAATAAAATTCTATATATTGACCTCACGAGGATAAAAGCTTTTCCCGGAAATTGAAAGCGAGACTGGTTGGTTACACATAGACGTCAGAAGATAATACTTAACCCATGAGCACAAATACCAGTTGGATGATGGAGACCGGGTTGGGTAATTTGAAACCCAGGGGACCACTTTTTTAAAAAAAATACATTTTATTCAGGGATGTAGCTAAAACAGCACATACACAATCGCATCCTCTGCATAGAAATACAATAGTTTATAGTCAACAGTGATGCATTCTCACAACCGGTGAGGTGTCCCCCCCCCCCCCCCCCCCCCCTCGAACTTAATGGAACAGATCTCTTCCTCCTCTCTCCCCAAAAGTTTTGTTGTGTGGTCATAGATTTATTAGTAATTGACAGTGGGCCTATTTCTGCAGTAGCGAGGTATGAACGAGCGCCGGCTAATGCGAATCCCTTTTATGGAGACGCTGCAAGGAGAGGGGAGCATCAGGTCTGGTCACACTAGCGTGACAAGTCCTAGTGCGGGGATAGCCCTGGTGATCCTACTGGTGACTCTATGGGGGGTCAGGGGTCTGGAGTGGTGATGCCATCTACCAGTGTTTCCCAGGCAGGGGCTGTGTCTAACGTACATACCCTGGTCTTTCTGAAGAGCACCCTCCCCTCACATCCTGCCACTTTGTCTCCTCCTGGTGTTCACTGGGGTCCTTCAGACGACTTCCAATTTCTCTTGATTTCACGCTTGGCGAAGATGAACGCAAAGTCCTGACACTGACCCGTGTTTTGGAAGCGAGTAGGAACCCCTCTAGGAGACAGTGGCCATGGGTGCGGGGGGGGGGGGGGGGGGGGGGGGGGGGGGGGGGGGGGGGGGGTGTCTCCTTTTTGATGACAGCTGCTACATATTCGTAACCTCCTCCCTGAAACTGCACAGTGAGGGACATGAGCAGAACATGTGTAAGAGGTGAGCTCCCACTACCTCACAACAGGGGCAGGCTGTATCAACCAAGTGGAGACATCTAACAATACGCCCTTGTGCCACCTTTTACAAGGGTGGCACCTATAATGGGCAAAGCAGCCTCCTTCGTATGAATAGCACCTAGGTAGGGTAGTTTCGCTTACCAAAGAGACACCTCACAGGGGCAATGGAGTGTCTACCCAAAGCGACGGAGGACAGCAACGGAACCCTGGCGGGATCAGATCTAGTGTGGGGACTGGGGTCTGTAGCTAGGGGGACACTCCGGGTGGGGCGCCAGGGTAGACCATGGAGTCTCCTGCTGGAGTGATATCTCAAATGGACACTGGAGACATGCGATGGGCAGTGGAGTGTCCTCGGCAGACAGACAGACATGTAGGTTGGTAGGTTTGCTGGAGTCATGCCTTGAGCGAGTGATTACGCCTCCTTGCCCAGGTTACAATTAGCTGGATGACGCCTAGGTTGGCACAAACAAGTGCCAATGCCAGCGTCACTGACAGTTTCACACTCAGGGTTGCCAAGAATCTCCTTGAGATGGCAATCACAGCCTTGAGGAATGGATGTTGACTTTCGGGGTACCGCTTCAGGCACTCAAGAAGAGGGTACAGGGCATTTTATGTAAATAATGTAAAACCCAGTCACTTGTTGATGATAAAGGCATTATAAATAGCAAAGAGACACCAAACTGCACCCACCAATTTAGTACATGTCTGTGTAGCAAATAGGCTCATACTGTTTGAAGGAAGACATGTTGACGCAACATAAACAAAGAAAAACAGTAGAATCCCACTTAAATGGGTGTCAAAGAAGCCATCTGGATGGAGGGAGCTATAGCTGAACAAATGGTGCATTGTTCTAGATAACTGAAGCGGCCATCCTGAAACTTCGAACAGAAGGCGTCTACTAATAACAGTGAGGGTATTTGTAACCTCTGGCATGGCTAGGGACTGACCTACTCAAAAGCCGCCCAGTGCACGCACTCACAACACAAGAAGAGGCCTTCTATGGACCACCCATCCGGTAACTGCCCATGCAAACAGGACCCCATCACCAGATATTGGAGGGGGGAGAGGGGGCTGGGTGGGGGGGCTGAGTTCTTAAAATGTGCTAAATCTAAAGTCATAGCACTCCCAAAACCTGGGGGGTCTCTCCAAAGGGGGTGTTTGATGTAATTAAGGGCGTGGCTTAAAACACCTAAGCTAAAAATCTGTGCTCATCATAGCGTGCTACCCAACTGGCAATTTGCTGCTTCTGTCATTGCATAAAGATATATAACACAACAAGTAGTGTTACACCTACAAGCCAGAACTATTGGCTTTGTCAATGTTTGCTAGTTGCATACAATAAAAAAAACAACAACCATGGCTTTGTTGAATATAACATTGAAAATGTGTCAGTTTTAAAATGACGAGACAGTGAAAGACCCATAACCCTTTTTTTTTAAAACTGGTTTCACAACCTCTTCATGAACTGGATTCTCATCTAGCAGCATGGCATTTTTGTTCATTTCTTCCACCTGACTTAATGCTTTGCCCTAGACGGAGGCCAGAGGAGGCCATCACATGCAGTAAGAGCACAGACCGGCCCATTGTCATCCTGTATGTGGCAATCAGCCGCAGACAGAATTACAATGGGCGGGTGGGGCTGCTCTTGTGGTCAGAGGAGGGTGAGGCAGCCCCATCAGGGAGCTGAGGCTTTTGGCAGGGGAACGGTGCTGTTCCCCCAATGCCCAAAATTATGGACAAAAGTCGCCCGTAAAAGGGATCGTCACAGACAACGGACGTG
This sequence comes from Lissotriton vulgaris, assembly GCF_964263255.1. Lineage (NCBI taxonomy): Eukaryota > Metazoa > Chordata > Amphibia > Caudata > Salamandridae > Lissotriton > Lissotriton vulgaris. The sequence goes on along the minus strand of NC_141690.1, from coordinate 266,700,801 downwards.
AGATCCAAATTACGGACGGTCCTTGTAATTTACGGACTGTTGGTCACACTATTCACTGGGTCCCTCTAGGCCTCTGGTGCCACTGCACCTGCCACACCAATGGACAGGGTCGGATTGGCAAGGCGGGCATTCGGGAATGGGCCGAAGGGCCGGTGCCTCCGTGCCCTCTGTGGGCCGTTTTTTTTCTCCCCTCTCCCAGTCCACAGAGAGTGGACTAGGAAAGGGGGGAAAAAAAACGGCCCACAGAGTGCACGGAGACAGAGAAAATGAAAGCAGCCTCGCTGTGCGGCCAGACAGCGATTGTCAGCTGTGGGCTCTCCTTCACCCCTGCCCTGCCAAGCAATCAAGCTGAGGCTGGGCTGGGAAGGGGTGATTGTTTGCAATAATCGGCCTCCGTGGGGGCCAGGTGTTTCTCAGGCCTTTGAGCCATTTGCACCTCGGCCCCCTGGCGCCCATGCAGCCCAGAAACGGTGTTAGTCTTAACACCTCGCCCACAGCCCTTCACATTCAGGGCATAGTGGGCGAGGAAGAATGGGTCTTGCTGTGGGGGCCTGGTAATGTTTGGAATTTTTTTGTTTTATTTATTTATGCGATTTTATATAGCGCGGACTTTACCCGAAGGTGCCAGAGCGCTTCACACTAGGAACAGCAATAATACATGAGGAGAAAATTATAAGTGGACAAATTACAAAAGCAAACGTTAAGTTACATGAATCAAAAGTGACAATAGTGAGCAACCAAAATACAAGAGGAGCAAACGATGCATTACAGGAGGAAAAAGTGATATGTGTGCAGGTTACAAAAGCGCACAAAATACAAGTAGAGGTATAATACTGCAATTAATAGCAGACACTCCAGCACAAGAACAAACGTTACGTAGGCAATGGTGGCACTTGTGCAAGTATCTAAAACAAACTAAAGTGAGAGGTAGCAAACAGCGTGTTACAAGAGAAAAGTGACGTGTGCAAGTTACAAAAGGGTACCATACCCAGGTACAAGGGTAATACTATAGTAAATGGTAAACACTCAAACTGCCAGAACACACTGGGAAGGCACTTCCCATGCACCACCTTCACCTCAGCCTCCCCCCTGGCTACCTTGCTACCTTGGATGACCCATAAAGCTGTGTTTTGTGCTCCCCTGCCAGGACATTTTCCCAGGGCCTGGAGGGTTGATTAATTTACTAATGGCAGGGGCCTTACCTCTGTTCATGTGCTCCTGAGCTGAAGGTCTGGGGAGGGCTGAGTAGGTTAGTAATAGCAGGGGCTTTGCTGCTTTTCAGGTGCTCCTTCCCTGGAGGGCTCGAACAATTTTGTGACAAAAAGGGGCCTTGCTATTTTTTTTAGTTGCTCAGCATGTAGGCCATTGTCACCTTGGCCCTGTGTCCTGTGCAAGAACAGTATCCTCCCACTTTTATTCCTTGTCTGTGCAAATGGTGTTTCATGAAAGGGCACGCCCCTTGAATGTGGGCCACGCCCCTTAAATATGGGCCACGCCCCTTGAATGTGGGCCACTTTTTTCGTCAGTGCCCGGGCCGAATTGTGATCCCAATCCGACCCTGCCAATGGATGCTACACCCCTGCTTCTACCCTGGCCCCTCCCTGCACCTTCTTCAGATCTGTTGGACATTAGGAAAGGATTCAAAACTTTCCTCTTTCCCTCTGCCTAGTCATTTTCTGTCTTCTCTCCTGTTTCTGGCGCCTTACTGTCTTGGTTCTTAGTTCCATTATTCTGATGCTGGCAGCGCCGGGACGCCTCTTCGCTGGGGCAGCTGTGCGCTATACAAATCTAGTTAACATAACATAACCTCTGCCCAGCCTGCTCCCACGTCTCCTAAGAATTTCTGAGCGCTGGACATTAATGTTGTGTATGTGCGTCCACGGACATGGTGTCCAGTGGAGATGGTTCACAGAAATCTCACGGGAGGCGTTCTAGCGCCTAAAAATCACGCGAGGGGACACAAATTCTCGTGTGCATGCACTCACTAACCTAACGATAGGACGCGGTGCGTAAAAAAAACTCAGCCAAGCAGCGGTTGGCGGAGTTTTACTGGAAGGAAAAGGCAAAGCTCTACAAACTTCACCGGCGGAGCAGAATTATTCACTCACCCCTAATTTAAATACCAGGAATCACTCACCCCTCAGAGTGGTTTTAGTCTCATCGAAGGCACACTTTCTCTACCAGTCCAAATAGCTACGAAGGCTGAGAAGCCTCAGGTTGCAGGGGTTTTGATCACCCTTCTCATCTGAAGGCTGGCTCGAGCGGAGTGGCAAGCCCCCAATAATTATTATTTCTAGTTCAGGTCCCACAATAGCGCCGTTCCTCAGTGTGGACACCCCTGGCTTGATGTTTTTGTATGAGTGTGTGAATGAGTGTGTGTGTGGCATCCCACCACAACAGAGGTCTCCATATAGCATCTACCTTGAAACAAACCATGGCAAAGTTCATAGGTCCCGCATACTTCAGGTACGTGTTTGGTGTCATGCCTTGAGGTTGGTGTTTAGAAGAACAAATAAAAAACATACATCTGTCATTCTGCACCCAGAAACCTACATACACACAATATATATATATATATATATATATATATATATATATATATATATATATATATATATATATATATATATATATATATATACACACACACACACATATACATACATATATATATATATATATATATACACACACACATATACATACATATATATAAATAAACACACATATACATACATATATATATATATATATATAAACACACATATACATACTTACATATATATATATATATAAACACACACACACACTATATTATATATACACACATATACATATATACACACACACACACACATACATATACACATACAGGGACAAAGATTACAGAGATGCAGTGAGACAAACGCGAATGGAATCCTGCAGACACAGCTGGCTGTCACATGGACGCACTGATGGATGCGATGGTGAATACATGGATGAATAGAGGGTTGGCCGTGTGTGCAGATAATACAGTGGCGGCTCCTCCGCTAAGATGGCGAAGCGTCGCCCCACATTAAAAATAAAATGACAAGAACATAACGTTCTCATTTTATTTTTACTTTACTGGCACAGTTTAGATTAAGGAGCGGAGCTTGTCTGTCAGCTAGAAGGGGTAGGAGTGGTGTCTGCACTTAAGTGCACAGGATGATTTGGCTGGCCGTCTTGGGCCGGCCAGACCGTCATGCGCACTTTGCATGTTTCCACCCAGGCTGCATTACAGCCCGGGTGGAGAACCTGCCCAGGCTCCCAGTCCCTCTCTGAACGCCGCGCCACGGTGCTCAGCCCAATCACACTTGCTATCATCTGCGTTGTGCGGAGCCTGAGTGCTTCCTGTTCCTGCCTCGTGGAAGTAAGAAGAAATGAGGAGAGGCTACGGTGGTCAAGTAAGCACATTTTTCTTGCGTTTTTTATACCCACCCGCCCCACCGCCACGGCCTCATGGCAGCCGGTTCTGGTTTGTGGAGGGGTGTGGACAGCTGTGGGTGGATGGCTTAGTGGACTAATGCATCCACTGCAGGAGCCTATGTTCAACCTCATGGTCACAGGTTCAAATCCCGGCAGGTCCACTCAGCCTTTCATCCATCTGAGGTTGTTAAAATGAGTACCATTGAGTTGGGTAAAAATAAACCTCTGTTATTCAGTGCCTTGAGACCCATGGGTGATAAGTGCGCTTTACAAATACACGTGTTGTGTTATGTGATGCATGTGGATGAGTGAATTGATGGATTAGTATGAAGACGTGGGTGGACAGGCTACTGTAGATAGATAGCAGGGGCATGGGTAGGATGCGTGGATGTAGTTACACAGGCAGATGGTTAAATGTGTAGGTGACAGATGCACAGCTGTGGGTGAAAGCCTGCGGGTGACTGAGTTGATGGATAATTATGGATAAAAGGGTGGCTTGACAGATAACTGGGTTAGTAGATGGGGACAGGCAGGATGCATGGATATATTTCCTGGTGGATGGATGTATAAATGAATGTGAGTGGGCTTTGCTGCCTCTTTAAAAACTGAATTTCAATGAATAATAATTTGTTGATGATGTAATGGACATTGCATGACTAACTCCGTCATCCATGATTATATAAATATATTGTACTCAAATAGAAAAAAACTAACAGAACATCATTTGAGGATGGGAAAGATAAAGGTTCAAATTAGTAGGATTCCTGTCTAACTGGACACAGGTGCGCTCCAAACTTTCTAAACAGTCCCACAGGGGTGACTTCACACAGTAGCTTGCATCACTGAAGGGTTTGTGTGTGAGCAAGGCCTTGAGGATCACATGTACAGGGTCTGTCTCAAGGGTCATCAGTGATGAGGAAATGAGGTGGGTGATCGGAGTATATCTCTGTAGCATACGAGGTGTGATGTGTGGTGTTTCCAATGAATGGTGGGGGCATGGCAGTGGCAGCTTGTGACATTTGAAAATGGTGAGCCTTAAAAGTTGGGTATGACTTATGTAGCCAGTGAGCAAGCTTAATGGACAAACGTGGGGCCCTGATTGGATCCTCCTCCCGAGAACAAAAATTGAAAAAAGTTTGGTAAATGGTGGATTTTAAAGCAAAATTAATTTAGTGAGCAAGCAAGGTTTATGAAGCAGTGGGAAAATACAGTCTTGAAATATTAAACACATTCAAAACTGACCTATATTTTACTGCATTAATATGTTCAACAGTTACTGTAATCTGTAAATTGTACAGCACAACAGTTTCAGCCTTTTAAATTTGCCCAGTGTCTTGCACGGCATGTGGCTTCAACTTCGAAAGACAATGCTCTAACCAGGCTCGAAGAAACACCCACATCATTCAATAAGTCATATAGAAATGTGTAGACAGGTCTTTATGTGGGATGAAAAAAGTGGGGGGTCTCTAAAAGGGAACATGTAAAATACATTTCTGCGATTCCCAAAGTGCCACACGACCAATATTTTGGTTTCTCTCAGAGATGTCAATGCATCAAGATTTAGAAAACAAAAACTGGCATATACATAAAGCCTGTCAGTACGATTGGCTTTGGCAATGGTTGTTAGCTGTTTAAGATGAAAGATAACAACAATGATTTGTTATTAATAATTAACAATGGAGATGTTTCAGTTCTGAAATTGTGAGGCTTGTGCATTAAATATTATGGAGGCCTATGAAAGGAGATTTGGCCTTCAGTATGCGCGCTTTATTTTAGATACGTACGCCCTTTTTCTCTGCACATCTCATCCAGCCGAACATCTTCAACCACCTCTCTTTCCTCTTAGGCACCCTCTTTTCCCTCTTCCCCGAATGCACTCTCGCATCTCCCTCACTTCACCACGTCCAAACATGCACTGCACTCACTCAAAATGAGGCACTTTATTTCCTTTTGCTCGTACAGATTTTGACTTCTGTGTATCCCCTTCATACACATTTCAACAGAATATCAATCGCAACCGGAATACACAACCATTGTTCTGTGCGCTCTGCGGGATGTCCAACCCATTGACAGGCACTTTTATTTATTTATTTGTGTATTTTGTATAGCACGCAGCTACCCCAACGGGGTGTCCCGGCGCTGATGCTTAGAATACTAGATCTAGTCCAGAAGGATTTAGCAGAAGAGAAATGTTTTAAGCGCTTTACGGAACGGTAACTCCTCCTGGATTTTACGGAGGGAGATAGGAAGTTTGTTCCATTGAGAAGAGGCACACACCTGGAAGGTTCTGCCCCCAGAGCGAACTTTTTTAAATCTGGGTGTGGTCAGCAATTACTTAGAATTGGAACAAAGGTTTCTAACATTGCTATAGGGACGGAGACAGGACGAAAGATAGGCAGATCCGCGTCCTTTTATTGCCCGATGGGCCAGAGTCAACACTTTAAACTCTGTCCTTTTATGGATCGGCAGCCAGTGCAGCCTCCGCCAGTAAGGTGATATATGTTCTCGGGGAGAGATGCCACAGACTAGCCGAACAGCGGCATTCTGAACTATTTTTAGTCTATGGCTCAGGCCCGAAGTGAGTCCGAGATAGAGGCCGTTAGCATAATCCAGGTGAGAGGTAATTAAATCCTGGACTATTGTTTTCCTAGTTTTGCTGGGAAGATAGTTAATTAATTTTTTAATCATCCTGATTTTAGAGAAGCAGGCAGCAGCGACTGCATGGACTTGGCTGTGGAAGGAGAGACTAGTGTCCCATCTCACCCCAAGGTTTCTTACTGATTCCTTGGGTGAGGGGGCAGAGCTCAGCTCTACCGGCCACCAGAGGTTCGAGTCCAAAGGGGAAGATTGATGAAAGAAAAGAACCTCCACCAGGTGTGCCAGCTTTTCAAGAATCTTGGCCGCAGCAGGAAGTAGAGAAATAGGCCTGTAGTTAGCCGGGTTCTCTGGGTCGGTGTTGGCCTTTTTCAAGATGGGAATAAGACGGGCGTGTTTCCAGGAATCCGGGTAAGTCCCGGTGCGAAGAGAATCATTCCAGATGCCATTAAGATGGGGGTTGAGAAGTGGAGCAAGGACTTTATATTGCTTAGCCGGCCAGGGATCACTAGGGGATCCAGACTTGCACTTGAGGAGCTCTGAGAGAGAACGATCTTCCAAGATCTCCTCAAATTCAGAGAAGATAGAAGATGGAATCTGAAAAACAGATGGTGTTTCCCCCATTCCGTTGCAGTCAGTAGTGGGGAAGGAGTCATAGATGGATGCTATTTTCTCCTCAAAGTAATCAGAAAGTTAATTACAAAGAGCCTGCGACACTGGGGATTGGCGATGAAGAGCCTGTGGGTCTGTGAATGTTTTGACAGTGTTAAAAATCTCCCTAGAGGTGCCTTGTGCCTTATTGATCTTATCGGCAAGGTAACTCAGTTTATGATTTATGAATGATCTTTTTCCGATAATCTTTGAGGGCAGCTTTGTATAATGATTTACTATACGCTGAATAGGACTGTCTCCAACCACGTTCCAAAAGTTCACATGCAGATTTACATTTGCGCAGTTCATCAGAATACCAGGGCGCGGCGGGAGCTGAACGGTAGGTCTTTATAGGCCGAAGAGGGGCAATGGAATCGATAGCCTTGGATACCCAGTTGTTTAGAATGACCAAACGTGAGTCCAAATCTAACGCTCCTGGAGGATCAGCAGAGGGAAGATGGTTGACTACACTGTCCAGGGAAATCTTGCTCCAGTTTCTGCCATACTCCTTAGCCCGAATCCTAGGTCTGTCCTGTTGGAGGAGGATAGAGAAGGGAATGAATTAATGATCGGATCAGATCACCGGACTAGGCTCCCAGATTATAATATCCGTAAGATTGGAACAAATAAGGTCCAACGTATGACCGGCCCTATGAGGGGGGAAGGTGATCCGCTGATTAAGTCCGCAATCAATCATGGTGGATATAAAGTTGTTACTTATCATATCAGAAGTATCCTCCACATGGAGGTTTAAATCTCCAAGCACGGTGAAATTTGCATAGCGGGAGCTAGCTTGAAGTACAAAGTCTAAGAAATTAGGTAAATGAGATGTGCTGTATTTAGGGGGTCGTGACCACCTGGACCTGCTCCATTGTGGTCGCTCCCCTATGCTCCCAGCCACGATCCCCAGGCTGATTGCTGCACTCCTCCTGCTCCGCTTGCTGCCTCTGACGACTGCCTGCCCCAGCTGCTGCTCCTAACACCCTCTGCCTACCTGGGTGATCGCGCTCCGTCGCAGCCTGCACTCCCTGAGCGCCTCGAGGGAACATAGCGCCTGGTATCGTTTTTTAACAATTGTTTTCATAACGCAAGGCATCTCCTTGCATATCGCGCTGCTTTTAAGTGTTTTTATTTACTTTGACGCTCTGATTGCTATCCCTGTTTCCGCCCGTCCATTTTGGGTTTGATCACTCGTGTCTCCTCCCCGCTCCCCGCCTCCCAGCAGCCCCTCCCACGCTCCGCCCCCTCCACTATCCTTCAAATGCCAGATGTCCCAACGCGCAGCGGCCTCGCCGAAGGTGCGCCAAAGGTAAGCCCGTCTACGCCCGTCCGCGCCAATACCGCGCCTAGCGCCAGACCCCCTGCCCCTCGCTCTGCCCAGCCCCCCCGCATTACCTACGATGCCGCCACCCTCCTAGCCCTTAACCCCGGTCGCGCCCCCAACTGCGTCCAAGCCGCCCCTGGCCACACCCATGGCCCTTTCTCTTGCTACTCCTGCAAATTCTGCGGCACCGACAACATCTCCACTACGACTACACCACAGATTCCCGAACCCAACCACCTACAATGCATCCTTCTCAACACCCGATCGGTGCACAGGCACGCCATTGACCTATGGAACCTACTAGACACCCTCTCTCCAGACGTCGCCTTCCTTACGGAAACATGGATGAATGCTTCCTCCGCACCAGACATCACCATTGCCATCCCTGAAGACTATAAGATCACTCGCAAAGACCGTACCAGCCACACAGGAGGAGGAATCGCTATCGTCCATAAGAAATCTATCCGCATCTCAACCAGCTCTGACACCAACCTCGCCAACTCCGAACACCTTCACTTCCAGATCCACATCGACCCCAAAACCACACTCAGAGGCACCCTCCTCTACAGACCACCAGGACCCCGCGCAAAATTCAGTGAAGACATCACGGACTTCATCACTCCTCACGCACTCCCCTCCAAAGACTATATTCTTCTGGGAGACCTCAACTTTCACCTTGAAAAGATAAACGACCACAACACCGCCACCCTTGTGGACAACCTCGCCAACCTCAGACTTAAACAACTAGTCACTTCCCCCACCCACATCGCAGGTCACACACTCGACCCCATCTTCACCTCCAGCAATCATGTCTCCTTCAGCCACACTACGGATCTCCTATGGACCGACCACAGCTGCGTTCACTTCACCTACAACAAGCCGAAACCCATCAACCACTCCCAACCTACCCTGCAAAGAAACTGGAACAAAATCACCACGGACCAAATCTCCGCATCGCTCCTTCGAAACTCCCCAGCCCTCTCTTCTAACGCCAACAAAGCTGCCGCCAACCTCACCCTATGGTTATCCATCACCGCCGACACCTTAGCACCACTGAAAAAACGTCAAAGCAAACCTGGCAACAAGAAGGCCTCATGGTTCAACGATGATCTTAAGAAATCCAAGAAACTCTGCCGCTCCCTTGAAAAGGCCTGGAAAAAAGACCCAACCACCAGCACCAAGGACGCATTCAAAAGCGCCACCCGCACTCACCACCAACTGATCCGAAAAGCCAAGAAAACAGCATTCAAGGATCGACTTGACAACAATGCCCACAACAGCAAGGAACTTTTCAACATCGTCAAGGAATTTTCCAACCCCTCGGCCAACTCCAACGACATCACCCCCTCTCAAACCCTCTGCGACTCCCTAGCCTCTTTCTTCCACAACAAGATTGCAGACATCCACAACAGCTTTGACAACCAACCCGGAAACCAACCCACCCTACCATCTGCTGACCATCTTCCCCCCGTAAACACCCTTAACGCCTGGAACCCAATCTCCACTGAGGAAACCATCCGCCTGATGAATTCCATCCACTCTGGATCCCCCACAGACCCATGCCCTCACCACATCTTCAACAAAGCAGACTCCGTCATAGCACCGCACCTCCGAGACGTCATCAACTGCTCCTTCAACTCCGCTACCTTCCCAGAAGTCTGGAAACACGCTGAACTCACCGCCCTTCTGAAAAAACCAACAGCGGACCCCACCGAACTCAACAATTACCGCCCCATCTCGCTTCTTCCATTCCCGGCCAAAGTCATCGAGAAAGCCGTCAACAACCAGCTCGCCGCCTTCCTCGAAGCCAACAAATCCCTCGACCCCTCACAATCTGGCTTCCGAGCAAAACACAGCACTGAGACCGCCCTCATCGCAGCAACAGACGACATTCGAACTCTACTGGACAATGGAGACACAGTCGCCCTCATCCTCCTCGACCTCTCTGCAGCATTCGACACAGTCTGCCACAGCACCCTTCTACAATGCCTCAATAACATCGGAATCCAAGGAAAAGCACTTGAATGGATCACCTCGTTCCTCACCGGAAGAACCCAGAGAGTCCGCCTTCCTCCATTCAAGTCCGAGGCCTCTGAAGTCATCTGCGGCGTACCTCAAGGATCCTCACTCAGTCCCACCCTCTTCAACGTATACATGAGCCCCCTCGCGGCCATCGCCAGCCAACACAACCTCAACATCATCTCTTACGCGGATGACACTCAACTGATCCTTTCTCTCACCAAGGACCCCAGCACCGCCAAAACTAACCTACACGAAGGAATGAAAGAAGTCGCAGAATGGATGAAACAAAGCCGTCTGAAACTGAACTCAGACAAAACAGAAGTCCTCATCTTAGGTACATCCCCCTCTGCTTGGGACGACTCCTGGTGGCCGGAAGCCCTCGGAAAAGCACCCATCCCGACAGACCACGCACGGAACCTGGGCGTCATCCTGGATTCTTCACTCTCAATGAACAGACAAGTCAGCGCCGTATCCTCTTCCTGCTTCAACATTCTTCGCATGCTCAGAAAAACATTTCGCTGGATCCCCTCCGAAACAAGGAAAACAGTCACCCACGCTCTGGTCACGAGCCGACTGGACTACGGAAACACCCTCTACGCAGGTACCACCGCTAAACTCCAGAAGAAACTCCAACGAATCCAAAACGCCTCAGCCAGGCTCATATTAGACATCCCACGCAACGAACACATCTCTGATCACCTTAAAGACCTCCACTGGCTACCCGTCAATAAGAGGATCACTTTCCGACTGCTTACCCACGCACACAAATCACTCTACGACATCGGACCAGACTACCTCAACTCACGACTGTCCTTCTACACCCCCCCCCGCCAACTACGTTCTTCCAGCCAAGCCTTCGCCACTGTACCTCGCATCAACAAGTCCACCATGGGAGGCAGATCCTTTTCATATCTGGCTGCTAAAACATGGAACTCACTCCCCGCTTACCTTCGCCTCACCCAGAACCACCTAGCGTTCAGAAAGCAGCTTAAAACGTGGATATTTGACAAATAATCCTCCTCCCCTTCCTAAGCGCCTTGAAACCCTCTGGGTATGTAGTGCGCTATACAAATTTTGTGACTTGACTTGACTTGATGTACCAGCAAGCCTGAGCACGTGATTTTGGAAGTTAATTTTATACAGAAGGGCAGAGCTTCGATTAGATCGTTTGATCATAGAGGAAGGACGAGATCGACCAATGGGATCTATAAATAATAGCGACTCCTCCTCCGTGTTTATTGCTTTGCCGGTTGGCACACAAGATATTATAGCCTGTTGGAATGGCTAGGCATAATGCAGGATTGGTTTCATCTCCCAACCAAGTGTCTGTAAGAAAGAGTAAATCCCATTTGTTATCAATAAGACTGGAAGATATCTAGAGAGTGTTTCACCAAGGAGCGACAGTTAATGAGTTTTGCCTTGAGGGTTAGAGTATTTTGGTTAATTTGGGGCGAGGCAGCTGGTTTTATTAAGGGACATTGATGCACTGAGATGCCTCCTTTGTGTTTAGGGTCACACGCTTTGCAGGGGTAGAACTCAATGGGTAGGTTAAAGGGAATGGAATGTAAATAAGCACAGTCCTTGGGCCTGAGGGAGAGCAGCTTCTGTCTAGTGTATGGGATTGTGTCCAAAGGGTCGAAACCGGCAGCGTCTCTGGCCCTGGTCGCGGAAAGGTCGCGGACAGGCGTAGACGGGCTCGCCTTCGAGTGGGGCTGGCCATTGAAAACGGAAGAGGATGTGAGGGAGCAGGCAGCTGTACCGCTACCCTTCCGATTCCCCCAATATGGCGGCTTTTGTGAGATCAGAGCCCTGTCACAGCACCTGAATCGGCTGCGGGGGGGGACCAGCAATTCGAAAGACGCACCAGCTCTCCGGCAAATGCAGGGAGAGTTAATTACAAGTTAAAACAAAGCAAATTACGAACAAACAATATTCCGTGACAATAAGGTTTTAAAAGAGTTCTCTTCCTCTCCCGGCTTTCCGCCTCAGGAGGGAAGTATATAGCTTTGCTTTGCCTTCAGCCTCAGAGCTCTCAATCAAAGCCCCTCATTAACACCTGGCATGGTTCAAAGTATGCACTATTCAAGAGTATTATGATGCACAGAAAACAATACAGAGACGCAACATGATGAAGTACCCATTCGCTTGGGGAATGCAAGCTTAAGTAAGACGTGAAGTAAAAAGATCGAAATCAGGGACATGCGTTACTGTAACGTTTTCAACATTCATGGTTAGTAAATCAATTCATGTTTTTTATTGATTTTAAGAGTATGAAGACAGGGTCAGTTCTAACACCATTAGCAAATAATTGTCAGTCTTTGTTATAAGAACATATTTCTCCCTTTGCGCTTGACTCGGATATTTGTATGAACTTCGCAAGGGAACAAAAATCCTGTTTGTCTTTTGGATCAATTCCACGGGGGAACAAATACAGCAGTTCCACTTATAGAGGGGCCGGCGATGTGCAGCCAGGGCCTGGGGTGCCACAGTGAGGGACGTTAGCGTGAGCAGGGGTCTCAGCACAGTATCCATAACACAACGTTAGCATTATAAAACCTATCATTATGTAGGACACGTCAACAGGTCCCAAGTGCCTGCATCCACTCCTACGAGCGAGGAATGGAAAAGGGTGGGCTCTATGCCTGTGAAGGATTGGCAACTGGTCTCACGCAGGGATGCCGACTGACACCCGTAACCATGACGCAGACAGCGTCACTGGCATACTTTGGATACCACCATAGACTACAATGGCAATGAAGGGCTTTACAAAGGTAACCCCTGCGTCATGCGTGACAGTTCAGAAAGTTAATTTACAGCCTGGCTTTTGTCTCGTGCTCCTGTGCATGGCAGGGCAGGCAGTCTGGGACAGACAGCCCAGACTTAAATACATTGATTTGCTTAGAGATACAATCTTATCTCTAAATAAAAAGATCTATTTAATATTTTTTGAAGGGTAATCTGTAGTAATTTTACAGGGGTGCAGCCCTAGGGCCCTAATGAAGAAACCGCACTCGACGTGATATACTATTACAAAGTAAAGAGGAGCACTCAAATTTATAGCAATTTACCAAAGTAAACCAAGGGTGCAAACTGCTAGACTATGTTGGCTACATAGTACAAAAACAGTGACTGAAAATGCAAGCGGAGCCTACAAGCAGGATGCACTGTTCCTAGGAGAAAATTATTCTCACAAAGTGAACATATAATAAAATTCTAATGAATCAACAGGTCTATGAATTGATGTTTACCAACATAAATTTTATTTTTCACAGTGATTATTCAGAAATAATACTGTGTTCTCAACTCATATTGCGACTCATGCGTTAAAGACTTTACATGAATCTGAGTGGTTCATAGCATAAAAAAATACAAATATATATGTGTAACCTTATAAATCACAATTTTACAAGTTTGTCCATTGGGAGCAATAACATTGTGTGTAGTTCCTTGTTGTCGCCCGATGCATTTCGGGAAGCCCTGTTCCCTTCTTCAGGGGCGAATACCTACAACAAATATATTACAAAGAAATGTCTGTATCAAAATAATTCATCTGCGAATACATAGTCATTATACACAGGAAGGAAAAAAGGAGAAATGGCTTTCAAGATTTGTCATTGCGTGCACATGCATACATCAGAGCATTTCAATTATATTTCACAGAAAAATCACTATGCATAACCCCTGCTATGGATCAACAATACACTCATCCTATATTGATGTGTTACCCACAATAAAAAATGCAAACAAGTAATACAACGAAACTATACTTGGTCATAAAACACCACACATTATTAAAGAACAGTAAAACAAAGAGAAATATGTGAGTATATGCATGATATGTGATTGATCATTTAAGTCAGAGCAAATGCCATGATTGACATGTGAGTCTGTACCATAACCTACAGTCAAGGTCACAAAGAATGAATGGCTATCTGTCCGTATATCATAGCTGTAAGGTACACGATGGGATTTAAGGGGAAATAATAAACCTACCAGCCGGAGGGTGGTAAGTAATACGATATCTGAATCTTCTCTGATATCTATCCCGTTAGAGAACTGTGAAGAAATAATGTAATTGAACACAGAGTAAGCTTACGTGGTTCAGAAAGACGGGTTTACTTTAAAGGATATCTAAACTTGTGTAATAGAGATAGCACTGATTTCACCAGCATGAACCAAAAACGTATGGATTTTTAAACCTACACGTATATGCAAAAAAGTGGGCTAATGATATTCAAAACGGCAGGTTTACTTTAAAGATTATCTAAACTTGTGTGATAAAAATAGCACTGGTCTTGCCAGCATCAGACAGCAACGTATGAACTTATGCGCCTAATCGTATATAAAATCTGGTTTATTTTAGCGGTCCTGTCAATAACTGGGCGCACACATCTCCTGCGTTCAGTTTAGCAAGCATGCTGACAATTCCACTTGGTAAATAAAGAAAGATGTACCTGGAGACGTGAGTGGCTATAGACTGATACAGTAACTAATGCTTAAAACAGAAACGTTCTGTAATATGCATAAAATGCTCATCACAGTCTGTGCGGAGGGTTCTAAAAAGAAAAACAAAACACAACAGAGCGTAAAGGCTTTGCCTCGTGCACGTTAAATGCGGTAGACATGAACGCTGAACTGAGTCTTACCGGTTCTAACGAGAGCGTATAATAATCCTAGCTGGTTTGATGGTGGATTTCTACAAAATAAAGAAATGCAGAAACCATAATCAGAAGATGTACCGGGTAACGGGTAACTAAATGTTGCGTGCGCTGCACTATGTCTTACCGGAAAGATATGTGGGCGCGACGTGTCACGCGACGATAGACTCCAAATGCGAAAATTAGCGGAGGGATACCATACGGGTTCTAGAAATAGTGCTCAGGAGAGCACGTGTGTAAGTGTTACGGGGATATTGGGAATAGTAGTGATAACAGGCGCCTGATAACGCGGAGGAGCTCATGAAACCGAGGCTCTTGCAGACGGATGGATTATGAGTGAAACCACATAATGTCGGATAAATAACGTTAAGTTAGAGTTGTGACACAACTTGCAAACACAAACGGTTTTCAAAAGTGGACAAATGTTGAACAAAATAACTCATGACCTAAGGTAAATAGCCATTAAGCATACATTCACAGACATAAACCACAATATCGAAATACAGATGTGTCTAATGTCCTGACTACAGTGGTTGGAGATATCCCTCTACTTACGTAGTTACATTCTATTAGGTGGCGGGAGCTAACTGATTTCAATCGATAGTGAGACATGTTGCAAATCCAATAATAAACAATATACCAGGATAGGTGCTTTATAATGTCGTTACATCGTAATCTTGTAATTACTAACCATTAAAAAGAGCATTAAAAAGGACACAAAATGACTGCCTAGACGATTAATAAGTGTCTCAAGAAACATTAGAGTAACCAATTAATTGGTAGTCATGAGAAAAATTAATAAAAAGAAATAGGTGTGGGCATAATAGAAAACGATCCATACTAAAGGAAAAATTACAGGGATTATAATTTAATTATATGTGTGAAGCAGAAAATTGAAATACTCAATGGATGCTGCGACTATAAAAAACAACTGTAATCAACCCTATCATTGAGACCTGTGGGTATCAAGGTGGCAAGATATTCAATCCAGTACACCTCCCTCTGCAGTAGTTTAGCGTTGTTGTCTTGGCCTTCTAGTTTGGGTACAACTTCAATAATTTGAGCTCTCAGTTGAGCAATATTGTGTTTAAACTCTATCCAGTGGGTTGCTACTGAAGTGGTTCTGTTTTCACACCTGAAATTGCTTTTGTGCTCAGTGAGCCTAGTCTTAAATTTACGTGCAGTTTTGCCTATATATAATTTGCCACATGGGCATTTGAGGCAATAAACGATGTTCATGGTGTTACAGTCGCCAGAGTGACGTAACTCAATTTTTTTACCTGTTGTTGGATGTGTCATGCTATTACCTATAATGATGTTATTGCAGTGTACGCAATTTTGACAACGCATGGTGCCTGTGTGGGGTTGTGTGGTGGCTTTGATGGCTGGAGTTCTTAACTTGTCCATTAAATTCCTGCCTCGGGTGTAAGCAAAAATAGGTTTATCAACAAAAATACCCCTAAAGTCACTTTCGTTTTGTAGCAGTTCCCATCTGTTAAGGATTATTCTTTTGATTTTACTCGACACAGTCGAAAATTTTGACACAAATGTAATACCTGTCTTCTGTGTTTTGGGTGGAGGATTAAGTAATATTTGTCTATCAACAGTTGACAGTCTTTCAATTGTGTGATCAAGTACTTCCGTAGGGTAGCCTCTACTCTCAAACCTGTTACGATGCTTGGGAATTTGCGCATTTAATATTTCATCATTTGTGCAAATTCTTTTAAGTCTCAAGAAATGCGAATAGGGTAGATTGGTGATGAGACTCTTAGGATGGAAACTGGAAAATAGTCTTTGGATGGTGGAACCTCCCTGTGTATCAACTAATTGAATTTCTTTGATAAGGGCATAAATGCCCGTAGCCTCTTCATTGGAGTATGTCATGGTTTCGGCTCTGTTCTCTGTAATGCGTGTTATATTATCAAATGATGCCATGATTCTATCAATTAATCAGATATTTAACTGAATGTGGTGCTACCTCTTGGGTGCCAAAAACGTGATATACCATTACAAAGTAAAGAGGAGCACTCAAATTTATAGCAATTTACCAAAGTAAACCAAGGGTGCAAACTGCTAGACTATGTTGGCTACATAGTACAAAAACAGTGACTGAAAATGCAAGCGGAGCCTACAAGCAGGATGCACTGTTCCTAGGAGAAAATTATTCTCATAAAGTGAACATATAATAAAATTCTAATGAATCAACAGGTCTATGAATTGATGTTTACCAACATAAATTTTATTTTTCACAGTGATTATTCAGAAATAATACTGTGTTCTCAACTCATATTGCGACTCATGCGTTAAAGACTTTACATGAATCTGAGTGGTTCATAGCATAAAAAAATACAAATATATATGTGTAACCTTATAAATCACAATTTTACAAGTTTGTCCATTGGGAGCAATAACATTGTGTGTAGTTCCTTGTTGTCGCCCGATGCATTTCGGGAAGCCCTGTTCCCTTCTTCAGGGGCGAATACCTACAACAAATATATTACAAAGAAATGTCTGTATCAAAATAATTCATCTGCGAATACATAGTCATTATACACAGGAAGGAAAAAAGGAGAAATGGCTTTCAAGATTTGTCATTGCGTGCACATGCATACATCAGAGCATTTCAATTATATTTCACAGAAAAATCACTATGCATAACCCCTGCTATGGATCAACAATACACTCATCCTATATTGATGTGTTACCCACAATAAAAAATGCAAACAAGTAATACAACGAAACTATACTTGGTCATAAAACACCACACATTATTAAAGAACAGTAAAACAAAGAGAAATATGTGAGTATATGCATGATATGTGATTGATCATTTAAGTCAGAGCAAATGCCATGATTGACATGTGAGTCTGTACCATAACCTACAGTCAAGGTCACAAAGAATGAATGGCTATCTGTCCGTATATCATAGCTGTAAGGTACACGATGGGATTTAAGGGGAAATAATAAACCTACCAGCCGGAGGGTGGTAAGTAATACGATATCTGAATCTTCTCTGATATCTATCCCGTTAGAGAACTGTGAAGAAATAATGTAATTGAACACAGAGTAAGCTTACGTGGTTCAGAAAGACGGGTTTACTTTAAAGGATATCTAAACTTGTGTAATAGAGATAGCACTGATTTCACCAGCATGAACCAAAAACGTATGAAAACCAGCTAGGATTATTATACGCTCTCGTTAGAACCGGTAAGACTCAGTTCAGCGTTCATGTCTACCGCATTTAACGTGCACGAGGCAAAGCCTTTACGCTCTGTTGTGTTTTGTTTTTCTTTTTAGAACCCTCCGCACAGACTGTGATGAGCATTTTATGCATATTACAGAACGTTTCTGTTTTAAGCATTAGTTACTGTATCAGTCTATAGTCACTCACGTCTCCAGGTACATCTTTCTTTATTTACCAAGTGGAATTGTCAGCATGCTTGCTAAACTGAACGCAGGAGATGTGTGCGCCCAGTTATTGACAGGACCGCTAAAATAAACCAGATTTTATATACGATTAGGCGCATAAGTTCATACGTTGCTGTCTGATGCTGGCAAGACCAGTGCTATTTTTATCACACAAGTTTAGATAATCTTTAAAGTAAACCTGCCGTTTTGAATATCATTAGCCCACTTTTTTGCATATACGTGTAGGTTTAAAAATCCATACGTTTTTGGTTCATGCTGGTGAAATCAGTGCTATCTCTATTACACAAGTTTAGATATCCTTTAAAGTAAACCCGTCTTTCTGAACCACGTAAGCTTACTCTGTGTTCAATTACATTATTTCTTCACAGTTCTCTAACGGGATAGATATCAGAGAAGATTCAGATATCGTATTACTTACCACCCTCCGGCTGGTAGGTTTATTATTTCCCCTTAAATCCCATCGTGTACCTTACAGCTATGATATACGGACAGATAGCCATTCATTCTTTGTGACCTTGACTGTAGGTTATGGTACAGACTCACATGTCAATCATGGCATTTGCTCTGACTTAAATGATCAATCACATATCATGCATATACTCACATATTTCTCTTTGTTTTACTGTTCTTTAATAATGTGTGGTGTTTTATGACCAAGTATAGTTTCGTTGTATTACTTGTTTGCATTTTTTATTGTGGGTAACACATCAATATAGGATGAGTGTATTGTTGATCCATAGCAGGGGTTATGCATAGTGATTTTTCTGTGAAATATAATTGAAATGCTCTGATGTATGCATGTGCACGCAATGACAAATCTTGAAAGCCATTTCTCCTTTTTTCCTTCCTGTGTATAATGACTATGTATTCGCAGATGAATTATTTTGATACAGACATTTCTTTGTAATATATTTGTTGTAGGTATTCGCCCCTGAAGAAGGGAACAGGGCTTCCCGAAATGCATCGGGCGACAACAAGGAACTACACACAATGTTATTGCTCCCAATGGACAAACTTGTAAAATTGTGATTTATAAGGTTACACATATATATTTGTATTTTTTTATGCTATGAACCACTCAGATTCATGTAAAGTCTTTAACGCATGAGTCGCAATATGAGTTGAGAACACAGTATTATTTCTGAATAATCACTGTGAAAAATAAAATTTATGTTGGTAAACATCAATTCATAGACCTGTTGATTCATTAGAATTTTATTATATGTTCACTTTATGAGAATAATTTTCTCCTAGGAACAGTGCATCCTGCTTGTAGGCTCCGCTTGCATTTTCAGTCACTGTTTTTGTACTATGTAGCCAACATAGTCTAGCAGTTTGCACCCTTGGTTTACTTTGGTAAATTGCTATAAATTTGAGTGCTCCTCTTTACTTTGTAATGGTATATCACGTTTTTGGCACCCAAGAGGTAGCACCACATTCAGTTAAATATCTGATTAATTGATAGAATCATGGCATCATTTGATAATATAACACGCATTACAGAGAACAGAGCCGAAACCATGACATACTCCAATGAAGAGGCTACGGGCATTTATGCCCTTATCAAAGAAATTCAATTAGTTGATACACAGGGAGGTTCCACCATCCAAAGACTATTTTCCAGTTTCCATCCTAAGAGTCTCATCACCAATCTACCCTATTCGCATTTCTTGAGACTTAAAAGAATTTGCACAAATGATGAAATATTAAATGCGCAAATTCCCAAGCATCGTAACAGGTTTGAGAGTAGAGGCTACCCTACGGAAGTACTTGATCACACAATTGAAAGACTGTCAACTGTTGATAGACAAATATTACTTAATCCTCCACCCAAAACACAGAAGACAGGTATTACATTTGTGTCAAAATTTTCGACTGTGTCGAGTAAAATCAAAAGAATAATCCTTAACAGATGGGAACTGCTACAAAACGAAAGTGACTTTAGGGGTATTTTTGTTGATAAACCTATTTTTGCTTACACCCGAGGCAGGAATTTAATGGACAAGTTAAGAACTCCAGCCATCAAAGCCACCACACAACCCCACACAGGCACCATGCGTTGTCAAAATTGCGTACACTGCAATAACATCATTATAGGTAATAGCATGACACATCCAACAACAGGTAAAAAAATTGAGTTACGTCACTCTGGCGACTGTAACACCATGAACATCGTTTATTGCCTCAAATGCCCATGTGGCAAATTATATATAGGCAAAACTGCACGTAAATTTAAGACTAGGCTCACTGAGCACAAAAGCAATTTCAGGTGTGAAAACAGAACCACTTCAGTAGCAACCCACTGGATTGAGTTTAAACACAATATTGCTCAACTGAGAGCTCAAATTATTGAAGTTGTACCCAAACTAGAAGGCCAAGACAACAACGCTAAACTACTGCAGAGGGAGGTGTACTGGATTGAATATCTTGCCACCTTGATACCCACAGGTCTCAATGATAGGGTTGATTACAGTTGTTTTTTATAGTCGCAGCATCCATTGAGTATTTCAATTTTCTGCTTCACACATATAATTAAATTATAATCCCTGTAATTTTTCCTTTAGTATGGATCGTTTTCTATTATGCCCACACCTATTTCTTTTTATTAATTTTTCTCATGACTACCAATTAATTGGTTACTCTAATGTTTCTTGAGACACTTATTAATCGTCTAGGCAGTCATTTTGTGTCCTTTTTAATGCTCTTTTTAATGGTTAGTAATTACAAGATTACGATGTAACGACATTATAAAGCACCTATCCTGGTATATTGTTTATTATTGGATTTGCAACATGTCTCACTATCGATTGAAATCAGTTAGCTCCTGCCACCTAATAGAATGTAACTACGTAAGTAGAGGGATATCTCCAACCACTGTAGTCAGGACATTAGACACATCTGTATTTCGATATTGTGGTTTATGTCTGTGAATGTATGCTTAATGGCTATTTACCTTAGGTCATGAGTTATTTTGTTCAACATTTGTCCACTTTTGAAAACCGTTTGTGTTTGCAAGTTGTGTCACAACTCTAACTTAACGTTATTTATCCGACATTATGTGGTTTCACTCATAATCCATCCGTCTGCAAGAGCCTCGGTTTCATGAGCTCCTCCGCGTTATCAGGCGCCTGTTATCACTACTATTCCCAATATCCCCGTAACACTTACACACGTGCTCTCCTGAGCACTATTTCTAGAACCCGTATGGTATCCCTCCGCTAATTTTCGCATTTGGAGTCTATCGTCGCGTGACACGTCGCGCCCACATATCTTTCCGGTAAGACATAGTGCAGCGCACGCAACATTTAGTTACCCGTTACCCGGTACATCTTCTGATTATGGTTTCTGCATTTCTTTATTTTGTAGAAATCCACCATCAAACCAGCTAGGATTATTATACGCTCTCGTTAGAACCGGTAAGACTCAGTTCAGCGTTCATGTCTACCGCATTTAACGTGCACGAGGCAAAGCCTTTACGCTCTGTTGTGTTTTGTTTTTCTTTTTAGAACCCTCCGCACAGACTGTGATGAGCATTTTATGCATATTACAGAACGTTTCTGTTTTAAGCATTAGTTACTGTATCAGTCTATAGTCACTCACGTCTCCAGGTACATCTTTCTTTATTTACCAAGTGGAATTGTCAGCATGCTTGCTAAACTGAACGCAGGAGATGTGTGCGCCCAGTTATTGACAGGACCGCTAAAATAAACCAGATTTTATATACGATTAGGCGCATAAGTTCATACGTTGCTGTCTGATGCTGGCAAGACCAGTGCTATTTTTATCACACAAGTTTAGATAATCTTTAAAGTAAACCTGCCGTTTTGAATATCATTAGCCCACTTTTTTGCATATACGTGTAGGTTTAAAAATCCATACGTTTTTGGTTCATGCTGGTGAAATCAGTGCTATCTCTATTACACAAGTTTAGATATCCTTTAAAGTAAACCCGTCTTTCTGAACCACGTAAGCTTACTCTGTGTTCAATTACATTATTTCTTCACAGTTCTCTAACGGGATAGATATCAGAGAAGATTCAGATATCGTATTACTTACCACCCTCCGGCTGGTAGGTTTATTATTTCCCCTTAAATCCCATCGTGTACCTTACAGCTATGATATACGGACAGATAGCCATTCATTCTTTGTGACCTTGACTGTAGGTTATGGTACAGACTCACATGTCAATCATGGCATTTGCTCTGACTTAAATGATCAATCACATATCATGCATATACTCACATATTTCTCTTTGTTTTACTGTTCTTTAATAATGTGTGGTGTTTTATGACCAAGTATAGTTTCGTTGTATTACTTGTTTGCATTTTTTATTGTGGGTAACACATCAATATAGGATGAGTGTATTGTTGATCCATAGCAGGGGTTATGCATAGTGATTTTTCTGTGAAATATAATTGAAATGCTCTGATGTATGCATGTGCACGCAATGACAAATCTTGAAAGCCATTTCTCCTTTTTTCCTTCCTGTGTATAATGACTATGTATTCGCAGATGAATTATTTTGATACAGACATTTCTTTGTAATATATTTGTTGTAGGTATTCGCCCCTGAAGAAGGGAACAGGGCTTCCCGAAATGCATCGGGCGACAACAAGGAACTACACACAATGTTATTGCTCCCAATGGACAAACTTGTAAAATTGTGATTTATAAGGTTACACATATATATTTGTATTTTTTTATGCTATGAACCACTCAGATTCATGTAAAGTCTTTAACGCATGAGTCGCAATATGAGTTGAGAACACAGTATTATTTCTGAATAATCACTGTGAAAAATAAAATTTATGTTGGTAAACATCAATTCATAGACCTGTTGATTCATTAGAATTTTATTATATGTTCACTTTGTGAGAATAATTTTCTCCTAGGAACAGTGCATCCTGCTTGTAGGCTCCGCTTGCATTTTCAGAAACCGCACTCGAGCCATGGTCGGTTTCTATTTGTGGTGGGTTCTGGGTGTTTGTAGGAATCTGAAGAAGGTTGTTTGTGCAGGCCACGGTTTGTGTGGGGTAGTGAAAGAGGTAGACAAATGATTGCTTAAAGCGTCCTTCAAGAGTCGGCTGTATGTGAATGTAAGCTGTGAGAACGCAAAGCACTGGAGGTTGTCTTGACATATATGGTCCATCTGCATGTGGTCGTTGTGAAGTGGTCTCTGGGACAGTCGTGTGGGAAGGTCCATGGGGGAAAGCTTTATCTAGGTGGGGCTGATTCGTATGTGCATATCTATGTTCGGCTGTGCTATGGCTGTTTTTTTCCCACACACCTACAGTGGCAGATTAAAGGGCACTTGCTGTGATTTGAAGGGTGGGCAGTTTGGAGGGATTTGCGATGGGTGGTTGGGAGGGGGGGGGGAAGATGGTGGTCTACGAAACTGTTTAGGGTGTTCTTTATGACGTGTTTCCGTAAGGCTTTGGGGAATGTCTGGTGGCAATGATTATCTATACTGGATGTGATTTGTGGAGTGAAAAGCAAATATGTCTGCCATCAGGCTGAAGCAGTGGTTATTTTTTTATTGCCATCTCATGCTACAAAAATGTAAAGAAAAAAATAGAATTGTTGCCACCTCAACTTTTCTGCCATGTGCTTGAAATAAACATTTAAAATTTAAAAATAACCACTGCATAGATTTTTTTTTATAGAATAATGAAGATGCTTTGTAGCAGTCATGTATATTTGAAAGAATGTAAATGTAAATGTAGCCGTACTTGTAAAGCGCACTGATACTCCTGAGTGTCCTGGCGCTGTATTTCTACCGCTAGTGAACCCTTCCCGGTTTTTCCCCATGAAATTTCCACTCCTGGGCATCCCCAGGGTGCAACCAGGCATCCCCAGCGCTGTTGGGGGCCGTTGTGGAGACTAAGCAAGCTATTGCCCAGAGTTGCAGCGTGGGACCCATGATTAGAATAGGCACCGAGGCGAGAAATCAGGTCCGAGGAATTATGAGCCCAAGACCCGCCAAGACCAGCCGAGGCGGGAATTGAACCCTGGTCCCGGGCCAGACCTCTGCATCAGGGTCTGCCGCTCTAACCATTGAGCCACACTTCTCCACCGAAGAAGAATAGAAACCTTTTAGTTTACAGCACATCTCAAGAAAATAGGATTCTTATTGGCATAAAGAAAAAGCACTATTGGCTTCGAATAATTGTAACCTGAAGACATAGTTTAAACACACAAGCATTGCTAAAAATAATAAAATAGGGTAAAGAATGAATAGCAAAGCATTGGCAAAGTACAGCAGTGGGCCACTAGCAGTAAAGCTAGCACCTGGTTAGGTAGACAGGCAGAGGTGATCAGACAAAGGACTGTCACTCGTTGAAGCAGCGGAACTGGGTCGACCCACTTCCACATAATCTATGCACTGGATGGAGAAAGCAAACTCTGAATGACAGTTGAAGAGGCGAATGGGAGAAGAGGACTGACCCAAAGCTCCCCTATCAACCTGTAGAGGATGTTCAGGGGGGTGTATATGTGCAGGATGTTGGGCCTTTTTGACATTATGATCTAGCTGGAGCCTGTAGGGTGAGTCTGGAGGGGTTTTGTACACAGAATACTGGGTTTCGGGTGGTCTGCTATGACCTGGGCGTAATGTTCGAAAGTCGCCTGGAGGCATCAGGCCATGTAGTGGGTGCTGAACGTAGCCAAAAAGGGGGTGGGGGGCTTTGGTAATCACCTGGAAAGATGCAGTGGAGTTTTTCTGTATATTTTTATTGAGAAATACATGTCAGTTTATAAATAATACATAAAAAAAGAGGACAATAATTCAAATTATGGCCACACAATAAATGACTATGAAATGTTAACTTCTCAGATTGCTGAACACAAAAAAGATAATACAGATATCAAAAGATACAATATCTGAGATACTCATAAAAACTGGAAAGGAAGAAATAGGAAATGTGGATATGGGAGGAGATGATGTAGATAGTATACTCTATGTAGTAAATCATATACTATAGATAGTAAGAAGATAGTAGCAATAATATCATACAAGTATAATATTTCAAGTAGAGATATTCCCACTAACTCAACCATTTCCAATAAGTAAACAGTAAGTCCTAATTCAAATAACTGTGTTAATGGCTAAAGCATCATCAGTCCTAATGATAACAGCAACAGCATGAATATAAATGACGATGATAATGAATTAATAAGGAGATGTAAAAGGAAGGAACTCACATATTGTAGTTCGTCATTAGAAGGAAAAATCTGAAATATTACAGAAATAGAATATGTATTCGCTGGAAAGGGGCTCCACATTTGGAACACAATTCCAACATTGTCCTGCAATCAATAAATGAGTTTTCATATGCTGCCATTTTATACATTTCAATAAGTGATTCATCACGTGCAGGATATTGTGGTGTTCTCCAATGTCTTAACACCTAACTCGCGGTACGATTGACCGCGGTGTGCTGCAGATTTTAAAAACCCACTTTACATGACGAGCTCAGTTCGTCATCAGCATACGAGCGCCGTAGCTGATGACGAGCTGAGCTCGTCATCAGCAGCAAAGGGGTTAATATACAAACTTTTCCTACGGTGAGTGCAATAGCTGGCAATCGTCTTGTATGGTTTGTTATATTTGGGAGACCAGTAACATCATGTAATAGAACGAATGATTCAGTTAAAGGAACAGGCACATGTATAGCTCTGAGTAGAGAGGCAGTTACGGAGACCAATATTCCTTCAAAATTGGACATTGGAATAAAATGTGTAGTATATCACAGTCTTTCTGTGGGCAACTCCAGCAGGTAGATTGATGTAGTAAACCTGCGGTCTTGAGTTTGTGGTGACTAGTGCCAGTTATGAAGAACTTTGAAAAAAGTAAATGTCATTCTAGCCTCTCGGATTCCCTTATCCATGTTCATAATAACATCTGCCTATTCCTCATCGTAATAAGGTACATCCCTTGCTATTCACTCTTGACGTGAAATTGCGCTAGTAATGGGCACAAGTGTAATCTATGCACTATGAGATTATAAAATCAAGGGACTGCGCCTTTGAATTTACCCCATATTTTTAAGTACAGTAACACTGGGGAATCCTCAACTACCCAGGGATATGGTCCTACTCTACAAAATAGGGCGTGTTTTAGTTGTAAGTATTTTCCCTCTTGGGAGGTAGGGTTTTGAAATTCTATCTGAAGCATTTCAACGGGTTTAAGCTTACCTTCTAGTGAGTAACTGATCCAACATTAGAATACCTGCTCTCTCTCATATATCCCATGAAATTGTCTGTTTACCTATTCTAATATCAGCGTTATGCCATACGGGGGACTTCCCATATAGTCTTGGGTTACTCTTAAGGAGTTTGTGGGCATGTATCCAAATCTTAAGGATAGATTGAATAATAGGGTTGGGAGTTTGTAAAGCAGGTGATATATGAGTGAAAAACATTTGCAAACTTGAAGTTGCCTGTAGAGATTGTCTTTCAATGAGAACCCATAATGGGGGACCATCCTGTCTGTGCCAAAGATAAACCAATTGAGATAAATGGAGGGCTGTATAGTAATGCTCAATGCACAGAAACGTAAGGCCCCCATATCGCCTGTGAGCAAGCAATTTTGATATTTTAAGTCTAGGTCTCAGAGATCCTCAAATAAAGGTTTCAATACCTTTGTCGAGCTCTCGCAATATTGATATTTTACCCGTCAACGGTAACATACCTAAAACATAAGTGAAATGGGGCATTATAATCATTTTCAATGCCTGTACTCCACCCCAAAAGGTGAGGTTAGGATGGCATAATTTTTCATACTCTGACTTCGTTTTCGCAATAAGGGAATCCAAGTTATCCTGAATCCTATGTTCCAAGCCTGTGTTTATATCAACACCTAGATACTTCAGCGGTCCAATTTCCATAGTAACTTTTAGCCTAAAATAGCTGCTTTTGTTGTAACCCTAGACAATGGGAGCGCTTCATTCTTATTCCAATTGACTTTGTAGCCTGAAATGATCGAGAAGCGAGAAATTGTGAACATGAGTGTCGGGAGTGAAGAAAGCAGATCAGTAAGGGTGAGCAATATGTCATCTGCATAAAGAAGTATTTTTGAGATACCTGCTGGTGTAGGAATGCCTGCTGTTTGTGAACACTGTCTTCTTGCCGCAGACAGTGGTTCTAGTGCAAGAAGGAATAAAAGGGGCGAGAAAGGGCAACCCTGGCGGTTTCCTCTTTTCAATAAAAAAGATTTGAAAAGGAACCCCCCACAATTCACCTATGCGGATGGTGTCTCATATAACCATTTGACCTTCGAGATATATTCATTGCCTAATCCCAACCTATGTAGAGTACGGAACATATAGCCCCATTCAATACGGTCAATGGCCTTCTCTGGCATCTAAGGATACGGCTCCTCGGTCTTCTCCAGCATCCTTGGAAAGCCAGAGTATGTGAGCTAAAGTGCCTAGATGGTTACAAGAGTTTCTGCCTGGCATGAATCCCACTTGAGAATTATGTATGAGTTTAGAGATAACTTGTTTGAGTCTTTTGTTGAGAATGGTGGCTAATATCTTTGAATCTGTATTCAGAAGGGAAACTGGACGATAGCTACTGCAGTAGAGTGGATCTTGCTCAGGTTTGGGAAGGACCATTATCATAGCTTTGAGAGTGAGGAGGGGCTACCAGTTTTATCTGCTTCTTTACAGGCGTCATAAAGGGAGTCTGTTGCTAATGGTTCCACCCAACCATAAATTCCCCAGGAAAAGCCATCTTCTTCCGGTGCTTTATTGTATGGAAGATTGTAGATTGCTTGGGCAATTTCATCCTTTGTTATTTCGCCCTCCAGTATGAGCCAATCCTGTTCATTGAGGCGGGGGGGGTTATTTTATCGAAAAAGTCCTTATCTTTGTTGGGGTCATCATCAACCTCTGAGCTGTATAACTTCTCATAATAATCTGCAACGCTGTGGGGTTTTGTAGGACGTGTTTGCGGCGGGTGGTCTGGAGTTGGCCAGGGTTTGAGGGTGCTTGGGTGGCAGGCTTGAGACATTATCTCCAGGGCCCCCCTAAGTAGCCTTGACAGTCTGGGGTGCCCACTGGCAGCTGTAGCAACTGATACTTTGTGTGATTTTAAGGGACTTGTGTATAAAGTTCTCTCAAGTAAGGATCTGTTGGGTTCAACAAGATAAGAAGGTACCCAAAAAGAACTATTTCCCGTTCATATGTGTGTGACCAGTTACATCACAAAAATTACATACCTCATGTAAAACAAAAATACCCTCACAAAAGAGTGTACTACAAAACTAGACCTTTGATGATTCAGAGCGAAGGGTTTTGAAACACAACCTTTTTCAATCCCACAGAGAGTACAATAAGTAAACAAATCAAAGGTGTTCAATATTTACATTTATACGAAGATAGGTTTCCCACAGAGAGGAAGGCCTAGCTCAGTGGGATACCGTGCATGCGCTAGTTTACGATGCAAAGGCTTTGGTTGCAGGGGTTGACTCTGCCTTTACAGAGACAGAAGAGAAGGTAATGACAAGACAAGCACTGGTAACAACCAGCTCTTGTCCAGGGGCTCCTGAGGGAGACACCGAGGAGTGACACAGCTACAGGCGGCGGAAACTGAGACCGACTCTCCGGCTCGACTAGAGCTGCATGGCCACGATTTTACAAAAACAACCCTCGGACTTGCACTGCAGCACCCCCCCCGCCACCCGCCCCCCCCCACCCCACTGTGGAGCTCTGTAAACCATGAATATTACCTGCCTGTCACATCATCAGCCCGGCCCTTTTCTTACAGTTTCATTGACGCCACACGTCCTGCTGAGGGTGAGAATGCTGCAGTCATCAAGTGAAAGCCACCGAAGGTTCTTTTTTTTAATTAAAATTTTAAGTAGTGCCTTAAATACTGAAAGATAATAACGTGGACTCGCGCTGCAGAAAGTCCGCTCGGGCGCTCGGTTTGGATGATTCAGAGGTTATTAAAGCACCTGTTAGAGTGCAGATCACAGACACACTTCTGTTTTTAATATTACAATATGTCCCCCCCCCCACCCCCCCTCCCCACGTGTACAATCTTGCAAGGGAATGTCACGCACAGGTCTGTTCCTTGCGTTTACTTCGGGGCAGTTATAAGAGCTCTCCCTGGCCTTTCTGAGGTTTCCAAGCGCTATAACAGCAGGGTCGCTACTATGTAAATGTAAATGTACATGTATTTATATAGCGCAAATCACCGACCCGGTATCTAAGCGCTTGCTTAGGGAACCTGTCCTGGTATTCCCCTGTGAGATAACCCCGGCAGGGTATCCGCAAGGTGAAAGCCAGGCATCCCACCACGAGGGGCCGTTGTGGAGATTAAGCAAGCTATTGCCCAGAGTCCCAGAGTGCGAACCCGTGAATTGAGTAGGCACCGGAGCGAGAATTATCGAGTCCATGGACATTTTAGGACTCAAGTCCCCGCCGAGCCGGGAATTGAACCCTGGTCCCGGGCTGACCTCTGCTTCCAGGTCTGCCTCCTCTAACCAGTGAGCCACACTTCTCCACTCTATCTCACAGCCTGCCCCGCAGCACACCCACTCATAGCCTCGGGAGCCTACTTACCAACGGACTCCTTTCAGGTGCGCGGTTACACACAGGACACTTAGTAAAGTGGCAACACATGCCATCAATCACAGTAAGGAAGCCAATGGCTCTAGTGGGCCGACCCCGCTGCCAATGATCTGTGCTCTGGTGGGCGGGAGCAACATGTGAATGGCAAACCAACAGGCCAATTGCTAAAGGAGGATGACCCACGGCCCCTCCAGGTATGTATATATGTTTTTTTAAATTTTTTTTATTATGATTACATGGGGTTGGTAAACAACTAAAGCAGTCTCTAGGCCAGATCTAAAAATGGGATTTCATGGATGCGTTTTGTAAGATGTATAAGAGCCATGGCAACGCCATAGCTTTCTTCTTGATGCTCTGAAAGGAACGTACGACGTTTTCGCCAAGACCACTTCGAATCCCTGTAGGATTTTTTCATTTTTATAATAAATGTAATTTTCACTGATAGCCCACCAGTAGTACTTTGGAATTCGAGCCCTTCTTAAGTCGACCAGACACACATTTCCCAGTCCTATGCCAAACCCTAGGCAGGCACAGATGGCCTCAGGCAGGCACAGATGGCCTCAGGCAGGAACAGATGCCCCCAGGCAGGCACAGATGCCTCTAGACAGGCACAGATGTCCTCATAACATAAATAAGGAACAAAGCGTCACACGCCACCATTGGCTGGATGCATGGGAGGGCTCACACGAGCATTACATACAATACTACAGGGCCCTATCCATGGAAACGTGGATGAGCGCATGATGTCAGCAGAGAGCGAGAATGCACCAGGGACTCTTACACAGACACACCCTGAGAAAAAGCTAGCAAGTACTTTCATAATGGTAGCAGGGGGGTCCCTGGGGACAGCGTCAGGCTCCAAAAGCCTCTATATTACACAGCAACAGGTAAACAGACTATTTTCCCATTTCTAAAAAATATAGATTGAAGACATTTGCAAATTGTCAGGCAGGTGACATCCCTTTCAGACTTCAGAGCTTGCTGCTGTGCTTAACCTGCCTCAATATTTCATCCTTCAGAAGACACTGAGAGCCTGGTATCTTAAACACGGATTACTGTAGTGATTGCATATTTCTTTAAATGGAATTCCTCCTATGTATTGTAGAATGTTTTATTATGAATGATTGTTCTAATGTGTGTACTGAAACTGCAGTTGGGATTCATTCTTTGGATGAACCCAGAGAGAGATTGTAGCTCCAAAGAAATTTGATGATTTTGTTTGCTCTTGATTTATTTGTGATTCTTTGTTTAACATTTGTTTTTTTTTGTTTTCTTTAATGTAGAAGGGGGATGTGTAGTGATTGCATGTTTCTTTAAATGGAATTCCTCCTATGTATTGTAGAATGTTTTATTATGAATGAAAGTTCTAATGTGTGTACTGAAACTGCAGTTGGGATTCATTCTTTGGATGAACCCACTTCCAGCTGCATCTATTCTTCTTTGCTTAGGAATAAATCCTATACAATTCATTTCTTGGTTCCTCTTTATTTCTAATACATTGATACTACAATTACTTACAAAGCATTGAAACTTACAACGCCTCCTAACTTACAGCCACAAAGGTCTATTAAATCATTCCCTCTTAATTTCTGGCCGCAGATGGAGAGCCTCGCCTGCTAAAGAAATAAAATATTCTGCGTGAATCTAGTCAAGACCGCGTGAATCTAGTCAAGACCGCGTGAATCTAGTCAAGACCGCGTGAATCTAGTCAAGACCGAGTGAATCTAGTCAAGATCGCGTGAACCCGAACACTTTCAGACCAAGGGTTGTACTACACAATATTCAGAACTGCTTTAAAAACTATTGACTTCAGAATATCTACTCCACATTTACTTATCTGTATATGGTGTATATCTTACACACATCTACCTTGATATAAGGTGTATACAGATATATGGGCGCGCACACATACATACATACATATAAATGTTCACTGAAAAAAACAAGGTTACAGAGACGTTATAGTTCAGGTCAGATTTCACTGGTAAAAAAACAGAGAAATTCAGCAGTTATAGTTAGCTCAGCTAACAATAACTTACGCCAGTGCAATGCACTGCTTATGACCTCACATATTAAATTACTCGTAACATGGTCAGTGACATCTCAAATTATATTACTGATGACACCATCCAGTGAGTGTAAGTATTTTGTAAGAGTTTATGATTGCTAAACATATTTTAAGCTGCTACAAAACTTAAAGTAGTATACAAGGTGTTCTACTGAGTGATCCTACTTTTAATATAGAACAGGCGAGTGGCTGTGTAACTGTATGCATCCATGTGAGTATCAGTGTGTGAGTGGCTGTAAGGGTGTATATGTGGTTGTGTAAGCAGCTGTGTGATTGAGAAATTTGCTGAGTGAGTGGCTGTATATGGTGAGTGGGTGGGTGTATGAATTGCTGTATGAGTTAGTGACTGGGTGTGTAAGCGGCTGTATAGGTGAGTGAGTGGCTGTTTGAATAGGTGTTTCATTATGCGACTTAGTTTGTGAGTTACTATATTGGACAGTGAGTGTGTGTGAATGGCTGTATGGGTGAGTACAGGAATATGTGAGTGCTTGTGTAGATGAATTAATAGGTTTCTTAATGGTTGTGTGAGTGAGTGATTGTATCGGGGCTTCTATGGGTGAGTGAGCGGCTGTGTTGGGAGGCCGATTGGGTGAGTGAGTGGGTATGTGACTGTACGTAAATGAGTGGATGTGTAAGTAGCTGTATGGCTGTTATGTGGCAGGCTGTATGGGTGAGTAACTGGTTTTGTGTGTGGCTGTATGGGTGAGTGAACGGCTGTGTAAGTGGGTGTACGAGTGAGGGAGCTGGTGTACGAGTTGCACTATGGAGGACTGAGTGGGTGAGCGGGTATAGGTCTGTGAAAGGTCATGTCAGTGGTTCTACGGATGTGTGAGTGGGCATTCAAGAGGTTTTATGGGGGTGTGAGTAGGTATACGAGTGGTTCTGTGGATGATTTCATGAGTGATGTAATTTGAGAGGATAGAGTGATATCACGGACCATGTCATGAGTGATGTAATATGTGAGGTCATGAGTGATGTAATATGTGAGGTCATAAGCAGTACATTGCGGGGGCATAAGTTAAGGTTAGCTCAGGTAACTAGAACTGCTAAATTTCTCTGAAGTTGCAATGGGGACATTTGACCCCCAACTAGAACGTCCCTGTAACCTTTATATTTTTCAGTGAATTTGTAATTTAAAAAAAAAAGCAAATTCCTAACTATAACGTCCCTTTAACCTTTGTTTTTTTTGTGAATTTTTATTGTTTTTTTATCTAGTAATCGTGTTTGCAGAGTGGTGGAGAAAGGGGGCAGGGCTCCGACCAGCTCCAAGGAATCCCGCTGTGTGGGACTTACAGGAGGTAGCAGGAGGGCTTCTTGGCCCCTAAGATCCCTCACAGGTAAAGTGAACTGGAGCAGAGTTTGCTATGGCTAGGCAAGAGCGGGGCGAGGGGGCAAGAACTCAGGGGGGGGCTTGGTTGCGTGGCTGCTCGCCTTTCAGTGAATCATCCTTGGGGAGGTGGTGGTCTCCTGCGGTCCGTACAGAACCCCCCACTCTCATTTGCCCCTGGGACCTGGCCCACCTGGGGGCCTAAATTAAACAAAGCACGGAAGTCCGCCCTATGTTTTTTATCCCAATTTGCTCCTGCCGAAATATGTTTTTTATGGCCCTGTGGTGGAGTGGGCGGGGGAGGGTCAGGTTATTTCTACCCTGCCCTCTTTTCTTTTAAGTTTTTTCTTGTGACTCAGTTCAACCGAGTCACAAGATGGCTGCCAACACTTCCTGGTTTGAAGTGTTGGC
This sequence comes from Lissotriton vulgaris, assembly GCF_964263255.1. Taxonomy (NCBI): domain Eukaryota; kingdom Metazoa; phylum Chordata; class Amphibia; order Caudata; family Salamandridae; genus Lissotriton; species Lissotriton vulgaris. The sequence goes on along the minus strand of NC_141690.1, from coordinate 266,667,293 downwards.
AGCCAATCCGATCTAAGGCACAAGATTAGGAGGGGGTCACAGATTCACTGCGCCACAGTTGTATATCTGAGAGAACTTTACATTTCTCAGAAACCACTGTACGGATTTACACCATTTAACAAAAAAAGTGCTTTCTAGACCAAGAGCTATCTTTCTGCCAAATTTGGTGTAATTCCGTTAAGTAGTCTGGGATGTAACAGTGTCTAAAGTTTCCTATGGAAATTAACATGGAGAAAAGGCATTATGGGACGCCCCCTTTTTCCCGGCCCCCGCTTGACGGATCACCCTGAAATTAACAAGACAACAGCTAAAGTGACTGCCCCAATAGTTTTGAAAATTTGGCAAAGTTTTGTCAAACAGCGCCATAGTTCTTGGCAAATCAACAGACGTTCTTCCTAGGGAAACTGCATCCTAATTCTAACTAGTAAGCGACTGCCTGTAGGTACTATATATACACACAAATATATACATCACAGATTTTCAGTTAAGGATAGTACATTCATACCACCTTGACGATAGATGGTGAGTGCATATTCTGAAGTCATTGTTTGTTGGTTAAAAATGTTGACCTCAATATACAACCTAATCAGTAATAAAGGTAAAAGGAAGCTAAACGCTGGGCAAGTTAGGAGCTGCGGGATAGACCCTCAAATACAGGTAATCTCCTTGAACACCAAAACATTCTATTCTTTTCTGTGGGACTTCTGGCACTGGTAACAACCATTAGCCACCATTAGCCACCAGACATCTTTGCATAACCTGATTGGAGATCAGAAAAATAATAATAATAATATTACTTATAAAGCGTCTGGGTACACCAACTGCTGTGTCCCCACGCTGAGACTAGCTCTTCGTCGGAGGAGAAAGGAGAAATGGACACATAACCTCAGAGCTGGAAAAGCCAGGTTTTAAATGTTTTCTGGAAGAGAATCTCCGATAGTTCAGCACAGAGAAAGAGAGGACGTGCATTCCAGTTTTTAGCTGCCAGATAGCTGAACGAGCGCGCACCCAACCTTGCTTTTTGGACTTTGGGAACTTTGACCAGATAAGTCCCGGACGATCTAAGATGTCGTATAGGATTATAGGGGGTGAGTAGATCACGAAGATAGCTCAGCACTTTGCCCTGCAAGCTCTGATGACTAATGTATAAGGCTTTAAAAATGATTTTTTTGTTAATCGTCAGCCAGTGCAAGTCATCAAGAGCTTTCCTGGAGGAAGCTTTCCTAGGAAGATTCAGAACTAAGCGGGCTGCCACATTCTGAATACATTGCAGCTTGTGAAGGCATTTTTTGTTGCTCCTAGATAGAGGACATTTCCGAAGTCCAGTTGAGATGTTACAAGGGCGTGGACCAGGGTTATTCTGGCTGCGGTGGAGAGGATGTCCAGGGTTTTCCTTAACATTTTGAGGATTCCAAAGCACTTTCCTGCAACCTTCCTGTGTGTGTCTCGAAAGAAAGAGTAGAGTCCAGCCAGACTCCTAGGTTTATTACCACCTTTTTTCAGGGAGGGAGTAAGACCCAGAGTCTGTGGCCACCATGCGGAGGACCAGATGGAGGGGGATTTCCCCACCACCAATATCTCTGCTTTAGTACCATTCAGTTTAACCTCTTCCATGCGTCGGACGGCCCACGGCCATCTGATGTTACGGTGGGCGTGTGCGGCTGGGGGTTGTCCGATCTGCACACGCGTCAAATTTGCCCGCACTGCGGGGGAATTTGACGTGCATCGAAGAGGTTAAGGCAGTTATAAGTCATCCAGAAAGCCAGGTCCTGCAGGCTGGAAGAACACTTGGTGGCTGCTTCTTCAGAGTTATGGGACAGGAAGACAACAAGCATTGTGTCATCCGCATATGGCACAATGGTAACACCATGCTTTTCCACAATCTCCGCCAAAGGGTGCGATGTAGAGATTAAAAAGATTTGGGTCAGAACGGAGCCCTGTGGGACCCCTTGAGAAAAAGCTATGCTTTTGGAGTGATGTGGGCGTTGTGCAACTTGGAAGCACTGATCCTGCAGAAAGGAAGCTGTCAGAGGCTAGAGGGAGAACGAGACCACGGTAATTCAACCTTTGGGATTGTTTTATTGTCCAATCGTCCAGGTTTGATCAGGCCTCCATCTTGCTTCTCTTGGTGTTCCCCGGGTCTTTGAGCCTCAGAAGGGAAAAGAAAACCGGGGATTATTAACTGTGCTGGTCTCAATGCAGCTGTGCTACCGTCATCAAGGTGTGTGGGGAAAAAAAGGGTTTTTATTGTGCAAGGCTTTTTATCGGGTTTTCACCTCCGGACGTACCCGACCTCCCACCTCCCTTTGACGTTCTACCTCCCCCCTCCCCACACACCCCACCAGAATGCCCCCTGCAACGGCACTTGCCTTGGGCTACGGCCCGCCTCTCGGACCGCAGCGTAGGGACCCATGGCGTCTTCTCCCTCCTTCAGCCCACCGGGTCTGGAAGCGGTATACAGAACGCTGTCTGGGCTCGCACTCTGCTGCTCTTCGGTCCTGGTGCCGCCCCGCTCCGTCCCGCGTTGTCTCTCTGCTTTGACCTCTCCACTCTCTGCTCCTCGGTCCTCCTCCGCTCTCCTCTCGCTCTCCGGTCTCCTCCGCTCTCCGCTCTTCGGTCCTCCTCTGCTCTCCTCTCACTCTTCGCTCTTCGGTCCTCCTCCTCCAGGTGCTCCGCTTTTTCCTCGCTGTCACCGCACACCGTCCATTCTCCGCCTCTGCCGCTTATCCTCGCCTCTGCTCCATTCTCTTCCGCTTGTTGACGAGACTCCTCCCCTTTCAGCCAGTTGAATACTAGAGCAATGCCGCACACTTCCGGATTCGTGTTTGGTGGCAACCAGGAAGTCTGGGTTTGTTCCGCGGTGGAAGGGTTCTCCTGGTCCTCCTCCCCACAGAAGCCATCCATTTATAGCGCGACCATCCAGTCCACCTAATCTCAGACGTTGTAGGAGTAGTTTGTGGGATACCGTATCAAATGCTGCACTGAGGTCCATCATTTTTTGATGTTGCTGGGTCAGTACAGGAGCCGGATGTGATACTTTAAGCTACCCCTTTTAAGTCTTCCAGTAAGGGTGGGTAAAATGCAGAGTGAATTGGCCTCACCCACAAAACTCAGTTTGACACAGCATTCCATCGCAAGCCTCATCAGGAAAGGTATCATATTTTTGCTACCTTCTCTGCAAAAATGTCGGCAATTTGGTTACATGACTAATGAGCTGATGACAGATGCCATAGTTCTCTCAAGCGAGGATAAGTCTTTGAGGATGTCAAAATGCTCTCTGGAAGAGTTATCTGCCTCCTCTGGTCTATCGTTGTAGTAGGCAGCGCGTGTTTTTTAATAACAAAGTGGAAGCACTTTAAGTTTAACTTCTAGACGGCCTTGTTGTGATCTGAAAAATCTATCCTCCATATACGCTCTAAGCGCTTACAAGATTCTTTTGCTGTTATTAGGGCTTTATTAAACGATGGCGCTGATTTAGTCCATCTACGGGATGAGCTAGAGGTCCATGGAGCCACTACATCCAATGTTTCCATAGTCCACATGTCCACTAATCTGTTCGCCACATTGATATCCTTTCCCAGCAGAGGATGACTCTGCTGGAGAGCCGGAGTAAAGCTCGCAGAATTGGATCTGGACCATATCCTGTGTGGGGTGCTTAATCCTGTTCTAGCTGTATGGGGAGATTTAGTTAGAGGGATAGAGAAAGCCACAAGATGGTGATCAGATCAGGGGACTGCAATCGGGGGTTCAATTTCAAAATCTAAACAGTTAGAAAAAATAGGGTCTCATATATGACTTAGTTAGTGTATCAGGAAAGTAGGTTTAAGTACTAGCTGAAGGGCGGCTAATTCCCGACATAGGAATTGAGCTTCACTGTTAGTGTGGTTGTCAAAGTGTACCAACAATTTAAAATTAAATACGGACAAGACTGAGGTGCTATTTTTTAACCAAAAATCGCCCATCCCTTCCAATATCTGGTGGCCACCTCAACTCAATCCCCCCCCCCCCCCTGTGCCGGTGCAAGCCGCCCGCAACCTGGGTTTTCAATTTGACACAGCATTGTCTTGTAAGACCCAAATTAATAAGGTGTCATCTGCTTGCTTCGGAAAACTCTGAATGATCAAAAAAATCATTCCTTTTTTACCTTTTGATTCCCGTAGAACAGTAGTACACGCCCTAATCACATCCCATCTGGACTATTCTAACAGTCTATATATTGGCGCCCCGGCATATCTCATTAATCAACTGCAATTAGTACAGAATTCTGCGGCCCGGCTGATTTGCAACATCCCATACCGCCACTCGATCTCGCCCCATCTGGCCAAACTCCATTGGCTACCAGTGTGATTCCGCATCCAGTTCAAGGCCTTGGTCCTTGCGTTCAGAGCCCTCAATGGTCGTGGTCCGGCATACCTAAGGCTCCGAATCAGGCGATCTTTAGCTACAAGGGATCTTAGATCCAACCATCTTGGGCTGATGCTCTGCCCACGTTTTCGCCTATCTCGCACAGGCGGCAGGGCATTTGCTGTAGCCACTTCCAGATTGTGGAATGCCCTCCCAGTAGAACTCAGACTCCTTTCATCCGAGGTTGCTTTTCGCAGGAAACTTAAAACCTGGTTTTTCTCCCAGATCTAGCTGGGTGGAACTTCCCGCTTAACCCTCTTGGACTACACACGCTGTCAGCCCCGGGACACCCCCGTTGGGGGTAGCTGTTCGCGCTCTACAAGTGACTAAATAAAAAATAAATACATTAGTTAAGATCACCTAAAACAATCAGATTGCTATAAAGAAGCGCTAGTTGCACCATTTGCTCTACTAAACTTGAGATAAAATTGGTAGCAGGACGAGGAGGTCGGTAGATCAGGAAAGCCCTTGACTGTTTAGTAGTCAGCTGCTGTTATTGAGAAGAACGTAACTGTAACAAATGATGGACGGAATGCTGAATGATTCAAACATTCTCCCCCAGTCAAGAGATCTGGGTTAAATCCATCATTCTTTTGCTCACAACGCCACCCCAGTTTGGATCCAGCCATAGGCAAATCAGTCTTGACCCTACGTCTCCTGGGAACAGTCCAGACCGAACTGCCAAGCCAGGTCCTCCCTGGACCAGAAACAAGCATCCTGGGACCAGTTTCAGAGGACGTCATCCTTCATCATCCAGGCTAGCTTGAATCCAGTGGCACAGTGAGCAAGGGACCCACGTCTGGGCATACCCATCCCACTTAGGGAGAGAAGCATAACTGCAACAAATGACTGACAGAATGCTGAATGATTCAAACATTCTCGCCCAGTCAAGAGATTTGGGTTAAATCCATTGATCTCTTGACTGGGGGTGAATGTTTTGATTTGTTCTGCATTCCGTCCATCAATTGCGTGTCTTTTGCTATCGAGAAGAAGGCATCTTCGCTTTTGACTTCATTGGCTATATCCAAAGTACATTTTAAGGATAGTTTAGAGACAATGGCTATTCCTCCTCCACTCTTAGTCGGGCGGTCCTGTCTAAGGATGCCATAGTCCTGCGGAAGGGCTTCCAGTATCTCAGGGGCAGAGTTCTCATTCAACCATGTTTCTGTAAGAAATAAGACGTCAGGTTGATTGTCTAGAATACAATCGTAGATTTCAATCTTATGTTTATAAAGGGATCTACAATTAATAAGCAGTAGTTTTAATTTATGCTTTTTCCCAGGGTCTGCCTTCGATATGATTGTTTCTAATGAGCAGTAAGTGCACTACAGTGGCATTACATCCATAGATAGACTATGCCTGCATGAATCTAGAACAAGTGGGTCTAGTTCTTTTAACTGTTCCACTGAATACTTCAAGAGCTTGTCTCTCCTGAAACATACATGGGTTCTAGCCCCGGCCGGCCGTGAACGGGTGCAGGCGGACTTCCCTTTGGAGCGCCCTCGGTGTGCCGACGGCATGTCTGCTCAGACATGCATCTAAATAGGCAATGAGCCGCCGAAACTAGCCTGAAAAGTCTTCAAATGATTTCTGAAGTCAAGTTCAGATTGGTTTATTCTGAGGTTCACTGGAAGGGCGTTCCAGAGTTTAGGAGCCAAATAGGTAAAGAAGCTCTGTAAGGAAGTGGGTTTCTGTTGCAGTAACCCCGCCACTTTTTACCTGATACCTGATGCACTTTTCCTTGTTGTGCCCTGGGTCCCTGCCAATCAGGTACCCAGGGACCGTGTTCCTTCCCTAAAAACTGTACTAAAGCCTAAACCTCTCTGGCCACATGTCAGCCCCTGGTAAATGGTACCCTAGGTACCCAGGGCATTGTGACCAGAGAAGACCCGTAAGGGCTGCAGCACTTACTGTGCCAACCTTTGGGGCCCTGTACCCTGACACACACACACTGCCTTTGCAGGCTGAGTGTCCTAGTGCAGAACTAAACAAAGAGTCGACATGACACACAGCCAAGTATGCCATGCCCACAAACCCACTGCCCTGGCATACATCAGCCACCCCTCTAGCTGGGTGCCCTATGCCAGTGGTGTGGGCACAGGTGCATGAGCCCTGTGCCCCTACAGTAACCAGGGCCATTCCTGGGCACTGTAAGTGCAGTGATGCCATTAAGAGTATAGGGTGCTGGGAGGTTGTCATTACGAACTCCACAGTACCATAATGGCTACACTAAAGACAGACAAGTTTGATATCAAACTTCTCAGCACATTAAACCCACACTGATGCCAGTGTGGGATTTAATGTAAAATGCATGACAGAGAGCATCTTAGAGATGCCCCCTGAAACCTAACCTACAATCCATGTCTTGTCTGAGAAAAAAAGAAAAAAATAAATAAATATAGAACACGCCGCTATCGCCGCATATGTTCAAACCTGACCACGAGGAAAGATCTACCCTTTCTTTTAAAAATACAGCGCCCTGTTAATTTTTAGGTAAGCGTGAATTAGAATTTAGCCGTACCTGATTGTAAATAAGTAAGAGTCCGTGTATGCGCTAACGCTTAAAATGTATCTAGATAGCGAGCATAATAATATAAGGAGTGTGCATTTTCTTTGTTAGGAACAGCGTGCGAACGGCGGGGAAAAAAAATATAGAACACGCCGCCATCGCCGCATATGTTCAAACTTGACCACGAGGAGAGACCTACCCATTCTTTTAAAAATACAGCGCCCTGTTAATTTTTAGGTAAGCGTGAATCAGATGTTAGCCGTACCTGATTGTAAATAAACACGTAGTTTAGTTTTTAACATCCGTTTTTTTCATATGCCAGGACCGCATTATATAAATCAGGATACAATTGTGATGTCCTTCGTATAGCGAAACCCCAGAGGAAGAAAGTATCCCTATTTATTTGGGGTAAGATAACCTAAAATTGCGTCGTTCTTCATAAATAACGAGTAGTAAAGGCGTCAAGAATAAAAACACATTCTTTTGCCCATAGGGAGTTATCGTTATTTGGATTTATATAAACCCATGTATTGAATATCCTACTGGAGGCGTATAACAGATACAGAAACAGATACAGAAATATTTATGCAAGGTGAGCAGTAACATGCCATTTCCCTAGTGACATCACATAGTGAAATGAACATAAAATCACTTACCCGCTTTTTATCTTGTTTTTCTAGAAAATTTAATTATAGTATCCAGTTAGGGATCAGGCGCCAAAGCACTGCTACATGAAAACAACATTGCCTTTGTGCAAAAGTACAATTTTGGTAAGAACGCAAAATTAGTTATAAGTAATACATGGTTTGTCTTACAAATCAAAATAAGGGTTAGTTTAAAAACTTGTATATTGCTTTTGTAATAAATATAAAATCTATAAAGGCATTTAATATGCATTTACAAAGGGACAATAGAAGTGTTATGAAACTGTTAAGAATAAAATCTTTCAGGGAACGGATGCATAAGATATTTAAAAGAATAACTTGAATAACACTTCCTTTCTTCTTCTTTCTATCTTTTTACCCCCCTTACCCTTTTAATCCTTTGTAGGCTCTATGTTAGAACATGAAGAAGCACCTAAAACTCACATGTAGAATATCATGATTCGAGTGAGGATGATTTAAGACTATTGATGACATATGTATTATGAAAAATAAGAAGTAGTCTTTGTATTCAAGAATAGGTACTATGATCACGAAAATAGCCCTTGCAGATATCAAAATGTATAAATATATTTTAGTAACAGGTGCCAATTTTGTAGCTTGGTAAAAAACTTTATTGCATTGTATCTCGCTGCCTGTTAATGTGAAACATGGCATGGCATGTTCTTTTATCTGTCTATAGACATAGGTGTTTGACATTTGATATTTGTTCTCTTTATTAAAAGCGGTACATCATAAATTTCATGATAATGATCTGCCAATAGAATGTTGTAGCAAACATGTAACTAGTTCTTTGATAATGTTTCACGGTAGGAGGCTTAAAGAGTAAAACATTATTATGATCTCTTTTACAGAAACTTGATGGTAAAAGTCCTGATGAAGGCATAGTCTTTATGTCGAAACGCGTCGACCGGATACCATCTAATCTCTTTTTAACCCCTTTTTTTGTGAATACACATGTATCACTATAATGTCATTTTATCATTTTGTATCAATGCACTGATTTTTATCATCCCTTTTTAATCAAATTAAAAATGTATATTTTCTAAACTGAACTAGTTTCTTTGCTTAATCTATTGTGTAGTTACTTTAAATGTATGCCTGGGAGTGTTACTTTGCATATATTGTCTGAGAGGCTGCCTGGGCTGCCACACAGTAGACATGTTGCTGGACCACTGGGTGGAGAGCCCCACTCTCCTGAGCCTGCAACAATGCACATCCTGGGACGAGGTTCCAAGCCTCCTCCCCCAGAATGGGCAGGGGAAGCTTCAAAGGCATTCCGCCTTTGTGAGCTTCTCCAGACCTCTTGCTGTACTTAGCAACTGGCCCCCACCAGTTCTGACCCCCACTCTGGCGGGAAGACTGGCGGGAAACCCTTCGTCAGGAAAGGGTGTGTGCCAGCCTGCGCCAACTCCACCCCTCAGGTGGGAGAGGCGAGGCACGACTCCGGGCTACCGCCATCTTGAGGATGGGGAGCCCTACCCACTCACAGCTAGGCACCTGCCCCTCCCACAGGAGAGGAGCAGGTTAGGGGGAGTACCCACCCCAGGACAGGGACCTATTGGTCCCTGCCCTCACCCTACCAGTGACGCCCCTAAATTTAATATTTAGGGGCACTCTTAACCTTCCTTCCTCAGATCCAGATTACGAAAAAAAGAAACAAGGAACAAGAAGACCTGCCGTGCAGCTGCTAAAAAGAGGAAGACACCAACTGATTTGGCCCCAGCCCTACAGGCCTGTCGACCCTCGAACCTGCTCCTGCTAAACCCTGGCATCTCCAGTGGTCAGCAACCTCAAAAACCCCAGAGGACCTGACTGCCTTGTGACCCGGACTACCTGGGTCTCCCACGAGCAGTGGTACTGCTCAAAGCAAGTAACAAGACCTGGCATCAGCCCGGAACCGCAAATCCAGCACACTCTGCACCCGCCGAGCCAGGCCTGTGCCCGAGTGAACCTAGACCATGAGGACGTCCCCCCAGAGACTGGGACCCGAAGTCCACTGCCCAAAGACCCTTCTCGACGAACCAGATGACGCCTGCAGCCTCAGAACCAGGGACCGCTCCAACTGCGACCAGCTGAGGGTAAGATTTCCAGACACCAAAAGCCACCGCTGTACCCGGTGTCCCACTGCTCCCTGTGCCTTCCTTTGGGGTACCTACCTCTACTCCAAGATCCCAACTTACCTCTCGAAGTGGTGGTCGCACCTGAAGAATCTCCGTCCCAGAGTCTGCAGCTTTTGTCCACTTCTTAACTCTCCCGTTGGATAACATTGAGTGCCCACGGCTCAAAAGCACCCTGCACCCAGCCGCCCGAGTCTCGCTGGAAGGGCAACTACTACTCTACTTTACTTCCCCACTTTCCCTAAGTAGGTGACCAGGAGCTCAGCTCCCACAGCCGCGTGGCCTGCTTGCTTGCAGCCACCAACCAAAGGTCCCCTACCCTCCATTGGATTGCATTGGGCCTACTCTCTCTGCACCCGGCTGCCACTGTGCCGCTGAGGGTGTAACAACTGTACCTTTCCAACCCTGGGAGACCCCCGAGACTATGCCCAGAACCATACCTCCACCAGTCGAGTACTTACCTCAAAGCCGATAACTAATTTTCCTTCCATAGGTTAACATAGAAGAAATTTCAAGTGAAACCAGTCTAAGTGTGAAGTTCTGAAACTTTAAAATATTTATCTAAAATCAGCCGAATAACGAATTTCGAATTACTCACCTGTGATCAGGAGAGAAGTCAGTACTGTACCCTTTAGCCCAGTACTGAACCGAAAAAGTAATCATAACTGTACTTACCAGTACCCTGAATTTTCTTCCATAGGGAACCATTGGCTGTTTTTCTGTGAAATTTCTTCTGTCGATTTTTACAAACTACAAATATTCTTTAAAACTCGTACCAACAACCAAAACGTAATTACTTACCGGTCTTAGGTAGAGGTCCCAGTGCTGAACCTAGGAGTCCAGGGACTGGATCTAGGATCCAGTCCTGGGGTTAGAAAGGTAATCCATAAAGTAATCAATTGCACTTATCTAGCAAAACCCATTGAGCTCAATGTTGCATTGTGTTTGAAATGGTGTTGCCTATTGCAACGAACTGTAACTATTGCATTCAAAAAGTTTATTGCCCATTTGAAAAATATTTAACTAAAGTAATTCATCCTGAGAAAGTATATTTTGATACCTTGTTGATTCTAAAATAAAACAACTGTATCTTTTGATACAAAACAATTGGCCTAGAGTTCAGTCCTTAAGTGTGTGAGACCTTTTGCTGACTGAGTGTGTACAACAAATGCTTTTCACAGTCCTCATACTGCCTTACTGCTCGACCAGGCTACCACTTTAGAGAGTAAGGTTATATCTAACTTTAGCCTCTGCCAAACCTCTGGGGACTGTGGACTCTGTGCACACTGAACCTTACTTTGGTGCAGTATATACAGAGCCACTTTCTTACAAGCTCCCTTTGCTCCTTGCCCTCTCCATCCTGGGCACCAGCAGCAGTTTTTGATCCTCGGAGCATAGTGGTCTCCTCAGAGTGCTGGGAGACAGCAGACGCTGTATTAGCTGTGGACCCCTCTTGTGCACAGCACAATGGGCTAAACATAGGGTCTTAAACAACTGGATTCTCTTATGCACATGTAATCAATGCAGGGCTGCTTGAGCTGGAGCAGCAAACTGGCGTTTAGGAATTTTTTTACGAATGAGAGCAGCGGCGTTCTGGACCACTTGAAGCCTTCTTATCACATGCTTGTAGCTACCTAGGTTGGGGAGGTTTCAACTGTCCAGACGTGAGTTGACCAATCCCTCCAAAACCACTCTCGGCAGTGGGGCAGGAATCCAACTTATCAGTTTTCTCAGAGTCCTGAGAAGCCCAAGATTCCCGTCTTGTCCCTTCATGGAAAGTGCATTATCGATCCAGAAACCGAGGATTTTAACTGCAAATGGTAGGAGAAGGCTGCAGGCCAAGGCGGTCAGGCCAGCTCAGTTCCAGCAAGCAATAGGGGTTTTTCCCAACAACAAATACCTCAGTTTTTTTACCCGTTTAATTTCAGGCAGCTGACAGACATCCAGTCTGTTACCTGTTTCAAGTAGGCATTTTGTTGATTAAACACTTAGTTAGTATCCGAGGTGAGCGAGATGACAACTAGGAGGATTAGAGCAGGGAAAGTTTTGCTGTAATTCAAGTACCTTATGATAGCGGGATTATCAAGTGCCGTTTCTTTTGGTAATATATCTTCTTAAAAATAAAATGAATATATAAATTTGGCAGAGCCAGGGCTGTAAGCGCTTTAATTATAGTCACATTATTCAAATGTCACGGTAAAAAACGCGTAATAATACTTAATTGAACTTTCACTGCATACCGGGGGAACAGAGATGCTTTTGTCCCGGCTTTAGAAAAGAACTATCATTTGCTCTGACCCGAGATACGGGCTCAGGATTGGTTGAAACAGCAGGATCAGGATTGGTCTATGGCAATTGGCGGCCCAGAGAGGGAACTGCAGGCAGGTAAGAGAAACTGTTTCTCATTGGCTGAAATGAAAATCAGCCAAGGATTAGGATTGGCTAATGTGCACTTTAAAATAAGGGAAGGCAATTCTCTCTTCGTCGGCAGGATTTATCGGACCATGTCGAACAAGGGAACACCATACTCCATTGGAAATACTGGTGAGTTCTTATTAGAAGAGAGGGATATGATTACGGTCAGCAAGGGATATTATGAGCTATTAATAGGTTTTTCACTTTTGTTTTCTCTCCTAGTAAATTACATGAATAATAGGCGCTAAAAGATTGTAAATTGAAAGAGCAAGATTGTAGAGCCAGTGATTTGAAAGGGCGAGTCAAAAAGACTTTCTAGAGAATTAAGAGTAATACATATATAGTGTGGTCTCTATATTGAAATAGATGTTGGTTCTCTCCTTTTAGCAAGGATGTTTGAAACATATCTGAAATTGAAGTAGGCTAACTAGATCACGCAGCATATACTTCACCAAGGAATTCTGGTGAGGGGAGTCTATAATATCAACCAAATGCCATGGGATAATATCTTAGATTGAATTGGGTACATTTAATGCATTTAAATCTGCTTAACCCCTTCTGTGCTCATGACGAGCTCAGCTCCTCTTGAGGCACAGTGCTCCTGTGCTCTTGACGAGCTGAGCTCGTCATGACCACACCCATTTCCATTATGGCCCAGCACAGCAGAAGATCAACTCAAGCAGCCAAGGTGTTAAGGGGATACTCCCCATACAAATAGGTACAGGTCTAATTTTAAATAAACCATTTTTTCTGTAGGTGGATAACTAAGGCTTAATACTGGCGATTTTCTCCTTGTTTTCTATTGATAGCTATGCGCCAGAATCCAGTCAAATTTCTATAAGATCCCTTAAAGGCAGATACATAAACAGCAATTCAATATTCAAGGTGAGGACCAATTCGATTATACTTTTCATCACAACTGTTAACTTGTTCGATACTCAGCTGGGCATTCTGAAAGAGATGAGGAGGCTATGAGGGGTACTTCATTATGAGCTCATAGGTATATATCCTTGACACGGGATTAAAATGGGATTCATTTGATTGACATTAGTATATGATTTTCTCCTTCATTAATTTTAAATATTTACATATTTTTGCATGTGATAGAATGGATATAGGCGGGGTGACTTTTTGATTTGTATATAGGATTTGTCACTCGGGTGAAGATTAACTATGTCAACTTGTAGAAACCCATAAATATGAGGTTTGTGTTGATTTATTTTTATTTTATTGTTTTATTTCAACCCTGATGATGTCCTTTTAGGTCGAAACGTGTCGGCTGGTGTATTGTTTGGAATTTGCTTGGAATACGAATTATAATAATTGAGAAGATTGTGACTGCTTTTGTTATATGGATTTTTGAACTGTGTTCATTGAAAAGAAAAAAAAAGAAAGAATCTTCTTGAAATCAACATACTGCCTAAGGACTTATTATTGGAAGACTCCCAAAAATTTTTCGATGGTTGAAAATCTTTTTGAAATTGTTCGGCGCTCCTCTGATTTGCATTTACTGTGATGACAATCTGTGTCTGCATAGGAGACCAGTGCAAGGCCATGAGCTCGCACTAACTCTACGAGTGAGAGCACATAAAGATTGAAAAGCATAGGGTTTAGGGACGAGCCTGTGGGACCCCACACTTTAAGGGGTGGGTTGGCGAGAACAGCGATTCTTCATATATCTGCAAACTCCTGTTTTCAAGAAAGACGGCTCCGACAATTCCTGCCTCCTCCAGCCTTTGTATTTCTATGGTGTGAGATTCGGTATCAAAGGCTGCACTCCGGTCCAACAGAATCATAACTGCTGAGACGCTCTGATCCAGGAATGCTCTCCATTCTTCTGAACAAAACAGGTGATGGACCGAATGTGGATCAATGTCACACATTCACCCCAGTCCAAAGATCTGGGCCCAAATCCATCGTTTTTTTGCACTCCACACCACCCTGGGTTAGACAATGGCGATATGCAAATCAGCTCTGACCCTGTGCCCCATGGGAACAGTCCAGTCCGAACTACAAAAGCCATGTCCTTCCCAGAACGGAATCAAGCATCCGAGGACCGGACCGGTTTCGAGGTAACACCTCTCATCAGCCCGGCTAGCTTGACTCCAGTGGTGTGGAGTGCCTGGGACCCACGTCTGAGCATCCCCAGCGCACCCATGGCGGCAATTGCAAACAAAACAGGTGATGGACCGAATGTGGATCAATGTCACACATTCACCCCAGTCCAAAGATCTGGGCCCAAATCCATCGTTTTTTGCACTCCACACCACCCTGGGTTAGACAATGGCGATATGCAAATCAGCTCTGACCCTGTGCCCCATGGGAACAGTCCAGTCCGAACTACAAAAGCCATGTCCTTCCCAGAACGGAATCAAGCATCCGAGGACCGGACCGGTTTCGAGGTAACACCTCTCATCAGCCCGGCTAGCTTGACTCCAGTGGTGTGGAGTGCCTGGGACCCACGTCTGAGCATCCCCAGCGCACCCATGGCGGCAATTGCAAACAAAACAGGTGATGGACCGAATGTGGATCAATGTCACACATTCACCCCAGTCCAAAGATCTGGGCCCAAATCCATCGTTTTTTTGCACTCCACACCACCCTGGGTTAGACAATGGCGATACGCAAATCAGCTCTGACCCTGTGCCCCATGGGAACAGTCCAGTCCGAACTACAAAAGCCATGTCCTTCCCAGAACGGAACCAAGCATCCGAGGACCGGACTCGAGGTAACACCTCTCATCAGCCCGGCTAGCTTGACTCCAGTGGTGTGGAGTGCCATGGGGCACAGGGTCAGAGCTGATTTGCATATCGCCATTGTCTAACCCAGGGTGGTGTGGAGTGCAAAAAAACGATGGATTAGGACCCAGATCTTTTGACTGGGTTGAATGTGTGACATTGATCCTCATTCGGTCCATCACCTGTTGTTTTTGCAAACTCGCTATAAGTGTACTGGGGATGCCCAGACGTGGGTCCCAGGCACTCCACACCACTGGAGTCAAGCTAGCCGGGCTGATGAGAGGTGTTACCTCGAAACCGGTCCGGTCCTCGGATGCTTGATTCCGTTCTGGGAAGGACATGGCTTTTGTAGTTCGGACTGGACTAATCCCATGGGGCACAGGGTCAGAGCTGATTTGCATATCGCCATTGTCTAACCCAGGGTGGTGTGGAGTGCAAAAAAACGATGGATTAGGACCCAGATCTTTTGACTGGGTTGAATGTGTGACATTGATCCTCATTCGGTCCATCACCTGTTGTTTTTGCAAACTCGCTATAAGTGTACTGGGGATGCCCAGACGTGGGTCCCAGGCACTCCACACCACTGGAGTCAAGCTAGCCGGGCTGATGAGATGTGTTACCTCGAAACCGGTCCGGTCCTCGGATGCTTGATTCCGTTCTGGGAAGGACATGGCTTTTGTAGTTCGGACTGGACTGTTCCCATGGGGCACAGGGTCAGAGCTGATTTGCATATCGCCATTGTCTAACCCAGGGAGGTGTGGAGTGCAAATAAACGATGGATTAGGACCCAGATCTTTTGACTGGGTTGAATGTGTGACATTGATCCTCATTCGGTCCATCACCTGTTGTTTTTGAAAACTCCATTCTTCTGAGGCTGCTAGTAGCACAGTTTCGGTGCTACTTACAGGCCTGAACCGTGGTTAAGTTGAGTGTAAGATAGCAGGTGTCTCTAGAGGAAAGATGCTTACTGACATACCTCAAGAACTTATTAAACCCTCGGAAGGAGGGAGATTGGTCTATAATTCTCCGCACAAAGGGGATGTGCATAGGGATTTTTTCAGTAGGGGTCTGGTCACTGCATGTTTCCATGCAAAGGGGACACTCACGTTCTATGGAGTAATTAAAAATGTCCGTCAAAGTGGACAGGATTATACTTCCCTCCTTCCAGAGAATGATGGGGAGGGGGAACTGGGTCGAGCAGAGACCTGGATTTGATTTAAGGATCTCTCTGTGGCCTATTTGCTAATAGCTGGGAAGGCTAGCAATTTGTCCTTACCTGGGCTTGCTGTTACAACAGTTTTGTTGAGAATAGGGTTTCTTGCTAGAGAGAGAGGAATGTGGTTTACTTTTCCTTGAAAGAAGTTGGATAACATATTACAGCGCTTCTCCGACTGCTTCAGCTTTACAAACTATTGGACACTCAGAGCTTCACGAGGGTCGGGAAGGAACACGTGGAACTCTCAGAAGGGGAAAGATGGGCAATCCCACAGCGAACGATGAGACGAATCAACCTAAACCTTCATCCTGAGACTACCAGCCCAAAGAAGCCGCGCAAACACGGTTTGCGGCTGTCATGTTTCGGCCCCAGAAAGACTTCTCACCAGCACCTCACAAGCACTCTTCCAGGACCAACTGAGGCTGAGAGTTGTGGAACAGGCATTGAATGGATTCTGGTTGCATGAAATCAGCGTTGGTGCCGAAACTGCAAATATGTGGGCTTGAGGCCTCCTCCACCGGACTGTGGCGTTGGTCACCATACCAGTACATGCCTCTCCATGCCTCCATCGCAACCCATCATCTCAGCTATACTCTCTGCCAAGATTTTTTATACCCCGTCCCTTCTCTACCCCATTCACTAGCAAGGATCAGGGACTCCCTACCTCTGCCAGCTCCACCGGTGAAGATGGAACCCCTGTTATCCAAGACTCCATCTTCGTTCGGTCACTCTTCCGGGCAGATAGAAGAGGCCAGTCTTCAAGGAGGAGGTCATGTGAGATCTGTCTAACCTGGCATAATAATAAGGGAATTATTCTCATCCACAAAAATCGTGCAACTAACTTGTTACTTTACAGTTACTGGAATATGCAGCGTACACAAGTGCAACAGCTGGACACCCACATTCACCATAAAGTGAACAGGATTAAGCAGACGACTCTTCTGAATCAGATAAAAAGCCAACAACTTTAGCACCTATTGATTTTGCCAATGGTTTTAGCAATATGTATGTTACATACAATGCATATTTTACGCAAGTAAAGACGTATTTGTTAACATTTGTAAACTCACTTTGCTTTAGTGCAAGTTTTTTTTGTAATTGGAAATGACTACTAGGTACTGGCAAAACCAACAAGTCTCAGTTCTAAAAGGCTGAGCTATTGGGGTTTCCAATGCTTGTATGCCACGTTAGCCGTGTTACATTTAAGTGTCTGGGTGAGTTCTGGTCGTGGGAGGCTGTTCAAAATGGGGCAGGGTTTGGAGCTTTGAAGCGGAGGCCGAAGGCTGTGCAAGTCAGTGGGCCATAACAGTGTTCAGATTACATGCTCATTCAATCATTGACCTCTCTATAGTGCAAGCAGATTGATTGTCGCACATGTACCAAACGACAAACAAACACTAAGAAAGCAAATAGGTCTGGCTTGTTTGAGTCATATGCATTTTGTAGTGTGATATTTCTGCATGAAATAGCAGAAAACCTCAAAAAACACGCAAAGAGGCACCTAAAAGGCAAGCAGTAAGGAGGGAGGACAACATCATGATGGATGTGGGTGAGGGGAAGCAACAGTAGGGTGAGGTGAAGCAACAGTAGGGTGAGGTGAAGCAACAGTAGGGTGAGGTGAAGCGACAGGTGGGTGAGGTGAAGCGACAGGTGGGTGAGGGGAAGCAACAGGTGGGTGAGGGGAAGCGACAGGTGGGTGAGGGGAAGCGACAGGGGGATGAGGGGAAGCGACAGGGGGATGAGGGGAAGCGACAGGGGGATGAGGGGAAGCAACAGGTGGGTGAGGGGAAGCAACAGGTGGGTGAGGGGAAGCAACAGGTGGGTGAGGGGAAGCAACAGGTGGGTGAGGGGAAGCAACAGGGGGGTGAGGGGAAGCAACAGGGGGGTGAGGGGAAGCAACAGGGGGGTGAGGGGAAGCAACAGGGGGGTGAGGGGAAGCAACAGGGGGGTGAGGGGAAGCAACAGGGGGGTGAGGGGAAGCAACAGGGGGGTGAGGGGAAGCAACAGGGGGGTGAGGGGAAGCAACAGGTGGGTGAGGGGAAGCAACAGGGGGATGAGGGGAAGCAACAGGTGGGTGATGGGAAGCAACAGGTGGGTGGCAACAGGTGGGTGATGGGAAGCAACAGGTGGGTGGCAACAGGGGAATGAGGGGAAGCAACAGGTGGGTGGCAACAGGGGGATGAGGGGAAGCAACAGGGGGATGAGGGGAAGCAACAGGTGGGTGAGGGGAAGCAACAGGTGGGTGAGGGGAAGCAACAGGTGGGTGAGGGGAAGCAACAGGTGGGTGAGGGGAAGCAACAGGTGGGTGAGGGGAAGCAACAGGTGGGTGAGGGGAAGCAACAGGTGGGTGAGGGGAAGCAACAGGTGGGTGAGGGGAAGCAACAGGTGGGTGAGGGGAAGCAACAGGTGGGTGAGGGGAAGCAACAGGGGGGTGAGGGGAAGCAACAGGGGGGTGAGGGGAAGCAACAGGGGGGTGAGGGGAAGCAACAGGGGGGTGAGGGGAAGCAACAGGGGGGTGAGGGGAAGCAACAGGGGGGTGAGGGGAAGCAACAGGGGGGCGAGGGGAAGCAACAGGGGGGCGAGGGGAAGCAACAGGGGGGCGAGGGGAAGCAACAGGTGGGTGAGGGGAAGCAACAGGGGGATGAGGGGAAGCAACAGGTGGGTGAGGGGAAGCAACAGGTGGGTGAGGGGAAGCAACAGGTGGGTGAGGGGAAGCAACAGGTGGGTGAGGGGAAGCAACAGGTGGGTGAGGGGAAGCAACAGGTGGGTGAGGGGAAGCAACAGGTGGGTGAGGGGAAGCAACAGGTGGGTGAGGGGAAGCAACAGGTGGGTGAGGGGAAGCAACAGGTGGGTGAGGGGAAGCAACAGGTGGGTGAGGGGAAGCAACAGGTGGGTGAGGGGAAGCAACAGGTGGGTGAGGAAGCAACAGGTGGGTGAGGAAGCAACAGGTGGGTGAGGAAGCAACAGGTGGGTGAGGGGAAGCAACAGGTGGGTGAGGGGAAGCAACAGGTGGGTGAGGGGAAGCAACAGGTGGGTGAGGGGAAGCAACAGGGGGATGAGGGGAAGCAACAGGGGGATGAGGGGAAGCAACAGGGGGATGAGGGGAAGCAACAGGGGGGTGAGGGGAAGCAACAGGGGGGTGAGGGGAAGCAACAGGGGGGTGAGGGGAAGCAACAGGGGGATGAGGGGAAGCAACAGGTGGGTGAGGGGAAGCAACAGGGGGATGAGGGGAAGCAACAGGTGGGTGAGGGGAAGCAACAGGGGGGTGAGGGGAAGCAACAGGTGGGTGAGGGGAAGCAACAGGTGGGTGAGGGGAAGCAACAGGTGGGTGAGGGGAAGCAACAGGTGGGTGAGGGGAATCAACAGGTGGGTGAGGGGAAGCAACAGGTGGGTGAGGGGAAGCAACAGGTGGGTGAGGGGAAGCAACAGGTGGGTGAGGGGAAGCAACAGGTGGGTGAGGGGAAGCAACAGGTGGGTGAGGGGAAGCAACAGGTGGGTGAGGGGAAGCAACAGGTGGGTGAGGGGAAGCAACAGGTGGGTGAGGGGAAGCAACAGGCGGGTGAGGGGAAGCAACCGGGGGGTGAGGGGAAGCAACAGGGGGGTGAGGGGAAGCAACAGGGGGGTGAGGGGAAGCAACAGGGGGGTGAGGAAGCAACAGGTGGGTGAGGGGAAGCAACAGGTGGGTGAGGGGAAGCAACAGGTGGGTGAGGGGAAGCAACAGGTGGGTGAGGGGAAGCAACAGGGGGGTGAGGAAGCAACGGGGTGTGAGGGGAAGCAACGGGGGGTGAGGGGAAGCAACAGGGGGGTGAGGGGAAGCAACAGGGGGGTGAGGAAGCAACGGGGGGTGAGGGGAAGCAACGGGGGGTGAGGGGAAGCAACAGGGGGGTGAGGGGAAGCAACAGGGGGGTGAGGGGAAGCAACAGGGGGGTGAGGGGTAACGGAGGGCAGAGCGGAAGCAACACGGAGGGTGAGTGGAAGGAAGCAAACTAACAGGGAGGGGAAGAGAGCAACATGCAGAGCAGGGGCGGGGGAGAAGCACATAGGTGAGAGGTACACGGGGAGACAGCCGGAAACACATGCACTCGTGGAATGCCCAAGCCAAAAGGAGAAAGTAGTGCCTGAAAAATGATCCGTTAAAAGACACGAGTAATGCGTCCATCCCTCAGGGGAGAGAAACCCAAGTAAAGGAAGAAAACCCCACATAATCTGACGAATAAGAAGAAAGCAAAAAAGAGTAAATCTAACTAAACATAGTTTCGGAAAGACGCCCAATCTGGCTCAAGTTCTTCTAGTATCTATGCTTGATGTGACACAGGAAATTTATTGTAGATTTCCCCACCGCTTAATGGGAATGTCTGCTGTCTGGGGGAAAACAAAGCCACTATTTCCGTTTGGCATCTAGTGATGATGGTATTTATATATAGTGCAACTTCTAGGCGCTGGACAGGTCACATTTGTTTGGGTTAGACTTTCTATTCATTCCCTATTTCAATCATGAAACACACCACGAGTTCTCATGTTTTTGGGCCAAAATGTTTTAAGGTCAGATTGCTTCCAAAGCTATTGTTTTCCAGCATGAAGTATTCCCAACCCAGCACCCCCGATGAGTTCTCAGTCAAAGTGGATCCCGGCTTCAGAGACAAAATGGTCTCTGCTGAAAAGAAGGGGCCACTGGCCTTTGATACAAGGTTAACCAATGAACTGCTGGCAATTAATACTGTGCCCTACGAAAGCCCTAACTACAGACAATGAGAAACAGATGTGCACGCCTGAATGATCATTAGAAACAAGTCACCAGCACACCAGAGTTTTCATGATCAGACTCCGCCCTCTGACAGCACAGCACACGGTCAGTGGCTCCAGAGTCAAGCTAAAGAGGAAAAGGAAAAAAAGGCACAACCTTGTTTCAAAGTGTCTGAGTGGAGTTTCCAATTATAACCAATTCTCACTGGGGCATCTCCAGGTGAAACATTTAAGGCCTCAGTTTATCAAAGTTAATAAACTCCAAAGGATTGAAACCGCAATCAAACTTTGACACTAAGGAAAGAGCCCTCAACGTTGGGGCAGACTCCAGGAGAGTCCACAGCACTCGACAAGCGTCCATGCTTCATGCACCGCTCCTGGGCTGCCGCTGTATTCTTGGCAAAGCTGGCCATAGCCTGGTCCCGTGCCCAACGAGTGCACCCACTGAGGAGTCCTACTGTCTCTCAACACCGAAAGAAACCATCACCTGACCCCATCATAGCTGTAACCTACAGCGCCATCAGCAGCCCACTTCCTGCTACAAAAGTGTGTATATTTCAGATCCAACACTTCCTAGAAGCACAAAAAACAATGAACCAATACAAATCAGTTTTTCATAAGGCACGTCACGGAAAATGCCAATCCTGGCCATCTGTGGATAGTCTGGGCACAGGCAGATCACAATCCCCTCGCTAAACTCATCATCTGCAACATTTACGCAGCACTCAAGGTGAATCTAAGACAGTCATGACCATGATCGGACACACGAAGCACCTCGCCCCACAAGTCACCTCTTCGCTGCCCAGACAGTGGTCAAGGAATATTCTTGCAATGTTAGTCAGTGAGCTATAAATTTACATGAAGGTTTGCATCTCAGGACATGACCTGTACTCGTCTCTTAGCGCCAAGACAATTAAAAGCAGCTTCAATTTAAGCAGCTTTAGTAGGCGTTGTGCACTCAACACCCACTCCAGTCACCATAAAAATACATTATCTTACACCCATGTTCCATGAGACATACCTGAGAAGAACCTTGGACTCTAGAAGGACACTGGAAACTGGACAGGATCCATCTCCAGCCGTGCAGCCTGTGCAAGCTTCACAATTCAAGACTCTGCTTCACCTACCAATGCTTACTGATGCAGTCCTGGTCCTCCGCAGCATAAGCCTGTAAAACACTTAAGCCACCACTACAGCCGCCGAAACCCAACTTCCTGGTCACCCTAAAACCCAACGACACCAGGAGGGTAATTGCCACTTCTCCAGATAAGAGCCCCGTCTGTGGACAACATCTCCCGCTCACATTAATGCCAGCCCCACTCCTGTCTCAATGTGTAGAGGGTTAAAAGTCCACTCTTTACTGAATACAGAGTTTAAAGAGTCAGGATAACTTTGCTCCTCTTCCATGGGTGCCATGAAAACGAGACAGTTCCTGTCTGCAAACATACTGAAGGAAGGAACTGGCAAAAGAGGGGCCCCGGCCTCCAGGTATTAACTCCACGCTCTGTCAGCCAGGTCCTTCAAACTCCCAGAAACATGTAGTAAGTACTACTCACCGTCAGCGCCAAGAAACCAATCGTGTATGTGCGCTCTACAAATACTTTTAACATAACATAACGTACCCCCTCTAGTTTGCCTCCTCTCTCCTTCCTCAGATAAGCTTTTTTAGATTACCCTCCTCCTCTACCACAAAAGATGTGCAATTAAGTAAAGAGCAAAGTGACAAGCCCGGTGCATTAGAACATAACTTTGCTCTCAATCTCGACACTTCTAGGCACACGGCTGGTGCAAGGACTAGAAGAGGTTCGATACTCAGTAATGTATAGCGAAGACACCTGAAGGAAGGGTGCCAGGCAGGGGTCTTAGGGTACAACCCCACACCTCTCTCGCTTCAGGGCCATCCTCCGCTTCCCCTGCTCGATACCAAGGCCTTGATCAAAAGCTTTGTAGCCCATCCCTACTCAAGGGAAGAACCAATGTAGACACCCAGCCACGCCTGGGGCCCCAACGGCTATGATCACCGATGCACCACTACAGTTAGGAGTTCTTGCAAAGCAGTCTGACCTGTGCAGAGGGCCGTTCCATAAAGACATTTATGAACACAGCTCGATAAGAGACCAGATAGCTCTATCCTTTCAAAAATAAGAAGATCTCGCTCGCTTGAGTCCTTATTTCCCTCTGCCCGCTGGGCTCTGTTCTGGAGAAGGTCCAGGGGATTGCTGCAGGTTTGGAGCCAAGAGTGAACATCTCAGATTTGCCCTTTGGCAGGGGTGGGACTTCAATCACTCCTGTGTGCAGTGGAAGGAGTAGAATGCCTTGTATCTGTATGCTCTACGTGCACGCGGTATACAAGCATGGCGACTCTAGAAACCATCTTTACAACACAGAGGCAGCAGGGCCTTAGCAATGATCTACTTCTAAACACATAAACATGAGGGTCAGTCCAAGAAGAGCAACCACACATCAACATGGCATGGAACATCCTCCATAACCAACAACTGACCACAGAGGGCGTTGATAAAGCAGAGCCATTAAAGCCATATTAAAAGAGACTTGGAAGTGACTCATACCATCAGAAATTCCCTGGGCCAGCCTTGTGGGGTGATGCATGCCTCAGGAATGGCACCAGGCATGGCCAGGACCTGATATCACCGGGTCTGCATCAGTCACCCTAGGACAGCACTACGCCTCTCCAGTGAGCAGCACATGCTAGACAACCTACAATAGGGCTTTGGACGTCCACGCCCCAGTCATAGTTCTGGATGCTGCCTTTCTCGGGCTCGCAGCCAGGAACAGGTCAAACCGGATGCTGGATCCGTCAGCGAGCCAGTGGTGAACCGCGCAGAGGATGAGGTGTGTCTGCTGAACAGGAGCGCCCAGAGGCCTGGACCGGTGGCAGGCGACACTGGGGCCCAGGTGTGCTCATAAAAGAGACTTACAAGGGCCAGAGTCACCATGACTGACACGTTCATCTACTAAACCCACGGTTTGCCTTGAAGCAGACCTGGAGAGGCCTCAACGTGTTACCTATCGCTACACAACATGCCTTGCATAATCCAGCTAACAGCCCTCACCTCTCCTTCACACACAGACCTTTACCTGCAGCTCATGTTTTCTATTAAATATAACCCAAAAAACCTGCAAAGTTTGTCAGTTTCAGAATCTTGACATTCTTGCAGAAAGCTTTTTAGTGGAACCAGATTTGCCCTGCATTGCACGCATGCATTCCATTCCATTGCATTGCTCGAGGTCATGTAACCAACCTTCTCTCAGCGACAGACCCCTTACAGATCAGCAGTTAAGGGAGGTGCTGCGAGCCGGACCATTTAAACAGACTTGAAAGGAAGGCACAGGAATGAACAACCAGTTTACAAGCAAGTTGAACACGCGATTAGTCTACTTTCATGGTGCCATGTTGTTCCCCAACGCGTGCAACGTTTTCAGCAAGTCCTAGAATCTGGGGACTACCCCACTGCCTGCTGGAACTTGTAGGCTAACACTGGGAAGAGAATACCAGAACCTACCGGTCTCACGATGCAGAGTCACACCAGACTTGGCCACTGGGCATCTACGATAAACTAGCAAGCGAAAAGAAGACTTTCGAAAACGAGCAATCCTTCCCCCACGCCCCTACCTCCCCCCCACCCCCATGGTACTTCGAGAGCTTTAAAAGCAGTGAGAAGGCACATGGAAGTGGCGGCTGAACGGCACGAACCAAGAAGCTATGGGCAGAAACTCCTGCTGGAAGAAGGGAATGGTGGAATCTTTTTTGGTCACCCAAAGGACTGATTTTCATGCTCTTAAGGGGCAAACATTTGCTTGACCCTAAACGACCTCCTCCATGAAGATGGTCCAGGGAGGTCCTTGGCTTCCAGGTTTTAGCTGGACTAACCAACAGTTAATCAGAAGAACAAGTGATTTCTCTTCGGTAATGCTCTTTCTGGTGGAGACTAGTCGCACATCCCTCACCTTTAGAATATACCCTGGCGTCCGTTCGGATCCAGGGGATTTTAAGCAGCGGTGCTACCACGCACTCGTGGACAGTGCCGTGCGGCTCGTGGACGGTGCCCTGTGGCTCGTGGACGGTGCCTTGGGGCTCGTCGGCGGTGCCGTGTGGCTCGTCGGCGGTGCCGTGTGGCTCGTGGACAGTGCCGTGCGGCTCCGCACGGACTTTGTTCCGCCCTGGAAGTGACGATGGAGTTGCATAGAAGTAATCCTACTAGTCAACATCAGTTTCTTTCTTAACTCCGTGCGTACCTAGGATGTGGAGCCCAATTATAAACAGAGGTACCAGTGTGCAGAGCTCTAATTTGGGACCTTGTCTGATGGAAAAGGAGACAATTTCACAGAATGGGGAGGATGGAGGGGGAGAAAGGAGGGCTGGGAGTAATCTTCGGTTAGACAGAGTTTCAACAGAAAGAGAATTACCGAAGGTAAGTAACTGGTTCTTCTGATGGACACTTCTAGTTGCAGACTCATCACCTTTAGAATAGATATCAGTACAGTTCCTCCCGAAGCAGTGGGTCTGTGAAATGGCTCAAAGCAAAACAAATCCTGCAGGACGAATGAAGGAAATGCCCTTCCTTTTGGACCTGGCTCTGAAGGCAGTACTGCTTTGTGAGCGCATGCACTGATGCCCATGCAGTCACTCCACGTGGCAGCGTAGTGGTGGCAGCCTTGGCACTGGTGGAATGAGCCCTGAACCCCTCCGGAAGTTGATGCTTGGGCCAGTGCATAGCAAATCTTCATGCAGAGGACTAAACTCCTTTCTCTGCCCCACAGAACCCCACGTAGAGCCGATCATTCACCTGATGGTCTAAGCACCATCGATGTAAGAGTTTAAAGCACTTTTGGGGTCCGGTGAATGGATTCTCTCCTTCATTTTGAGCGGGAACAGGACTTCTGAGACTTCTTCCAGTGTTCTGCGACGAAGCTTTGTTTTCCTGGATTGCCTTCAGATTCATGAGGGCGACCTCCTCGCAGGACTTGGAGTCGTGCACCGAACCCAAATCCGACAAGCACACCTTTAAGACCACAAGGCTTAAACCCTGTAGGTTTGAGAGGGAACATGGTTCCCTTCCACATTTGAAAAAATTATTTTGTAAGAAAAATCTTGTAAACCGACAGGGAAAAAGATGTGAACAAGATCTGGGTCTGCGTGAGAAGTCATGGAAAGAAAGAAACTGACAATGCAGAGGGGTGGCGCTTATATAAGTCTTCCTAGGCAGAAATCAACAAGAGACTGCCCGGCACCCCCAACCGGCGGGCAGGAGCATCGCTGTTTAAAATCCTCCGCCTGGGGATATTGTTAAGATGAGGAATCTGCAATAGGAAGTATCCATCCTAATGCAAGGACTATTCCTCGGATCATCTCCTCTACATTGGTTGAAAAGCAGCCAGCCAATCAGATCAATAAAAACAATCATTATTACTTAATGAATTCTGTCTTGCACCTAATCAATGGTATTTTGGACCATTCTGATTGGATGGTGGACAGCCTATGAGAACAAGTGAATTAATGCACAACTAGGCACAGGCTGCTGTGCAACACAGGGATAGGCTGACCTGCACATGGCGAGTGGGGCACGGCTAATACTAGAGCTGATGCATCCGGCCAGGGGTCTGACTGCTACCTGCCATCGCTCCCGTCACCAGACGCAAAAACAGTACTAACTAGAGGCTGCATCCCGCAGCCCACCAGTGCCAGGGTGTATGGTGCCCATTATTTTCAGTGTCTATCGTTCTCAATGCCCTTCAATCCAGAGTCTATGGTGCCCATTATTACAATGGCTGTGTCCACCAGTGCCAGTCTATGTTGCCCATCACTGGAATGGCTCCCAGTGCCAGAGTCTATGGTGCCCATTATTTTCAGTGTCTATCGTTCTCAGTGCCCTTCAATCCAGAGTCTATGGTGCCAATTATTGCAATGGCTCAGTGCCCACCAGTGCCAATCTATGGTGCCCCTCACTGGAATGGCTCCCAGTGCCAGTCTATGGTGACCATCACTGGGAGGGCTTTCAGTGCCAGTCTATATGGTGCCCATCACTGGGAGGGCTCCCAGTGCCAATCTATGGTGCCCATTATTGCAATGACTGTGTCCACCAGTGCCAGTCTATGTTGCCCATCACTGGAATGGCTCCCAGTGCCAGAGTCTATAGTGCCCATCACTGGGAGGGCTCCCACTAACCACCAATGCCACAGTCCATGAGGCTGATCAGTGCCTTCATCCCAGTGCCCATCAAGGGTCGGAGGGGAAGCAAAACCATAGCAGGGTTGTCATCAATAACTGAAGCTTTAGGACTCTGCCAAGTGCCAGGAACCAACCTTGGACCCCTCGCCTGTGGGGCACAGTTGTGTATATTCTGCGTGGTGTTCCACCGCCTGACTTCGCGCAGGAGCTCGGCCAGCCCTGGGTCTGTCTGGACTAGCATGTGTGTGATGGAGTCATGCTGTTGGTAGCCGAGGCCCATCTCACACGGTTGGTGGGCTGCCAGTGGCAAGGGTGTTGGTGGTATGGAGTTTTTTGGTTTGCTTGTGAAGAGGAGATTAGACTGACTGAAGTATTGTGTAATGGTGGTGGACGGTGGGTGAATGCGTGGGGGGGTAGGTGGGTGGGTGTGCCACAGGCCGCTGCTGTTTTGATCGGCACCATGGCATTCCCGGCCCGAGGTGTGGGTTACTTAGCTACAGATCTGTGTTGTGCACATGGGTGTGGTGGATGTTAGCTTGCAGCCTCAGACGGCGCTGTGAGGGGGAGGGGGGTGCGGCTGGGGTGGCAATGACTGCTGTGTGTTAATAACCTGTCACAGCTGAACTCTCACACCAACTGCTGGCAGAGCCCCCCAGCAGGATCAAAGGAAGCCTCACTGAGCTGTGACCGCGGTTTAAACAGTGGAAATGAAAACTAGCGTTTCAGCTCTTATGAACTATCCTTCTCTGGAACGAGGTGCCACTAACTTACAGGAAACATTATGGCTAGACATTTATTTGTTCATGGCTAGAGTAGAGCAGAAATGGAAGTGCCGGGTACATACATTCTGAACGACAGCCGAAAGGGACACATTAAACAGCTTTTAACGCGTATTAGATTTTCCATTCCTAATCTGGAAATGGGTACATCCTGAACATAATACAACATCCTGGAAGGTCACAAAAAAGAGAGGAAACTCAGGATTAACATTTGCCAGTGATAGTCTGAAGCGCAGGCTGGTTTCCAAAGAAGTGCAGGTTAAGAGTTAAGGCAGCACCAAAATAATGTGAAAATTGGAAAACCTAACAATACAATTCTCATTGCATTTCAAGAAAGAGGGTGCACCAGTCCAACATGTTCTTGGGGTCTTAGCGATTTCTCTTGAAGTCCCACTCCTCCATCAGGGCATGGCGCGATGTTGCAGCCAGTGGGTACTTCTAAGTCACATAGACCAAGTCCTAGCTACCGCTACAAGCTTCAGTTTGGTCTCCGAAAGCTCCAAATGCAACAGACCTGGACTCTAACTGCCGAAGGAGCTTGGCCGGCACTGGACATGTACTTAGACATGGGATATAGTGTTACTCAGCGCTCACATGGGTTCCGGCACAACACAAAGCCTGTTGACCCTGGGCACATCTGCCAGCACAGCATACAGTTTGTTGGCGCTATCCATGGCCTTAGTTACAACGTAGAGCTTGTCAGCACTTGGTATGTCCTCAACCAGGGTGTACAGAGTTCGGTGCCACTCAACACGGCCTCCAGAACAGTACTGAGTCCACAGGCACTGGATGTGTTCTCCATCGCATTATATAGAGCTTGTCGGCACTGGCCATATCTTCTGTCACTGAATGGAGGGTTTGCGCACGGGCTATGTCCTAAGTCACAGTAGATCGCTTGCAGCTCTGGGCCCATCCTTCAGGACTTTAAGAAGCTTGCCTGCATCGACTTGTCCTCCACCATGGTTTGATTTGATTTATGGTTTGTAAAGCTCTTGAATCATCCCATAAGGGCTCTCTCAATGCTAGGACTTTGCTTTCGACGGTCAGAGAAGGGACCTATTAAAATAGTGCCGTCTTAAGAAGCCTCTGGAACTGCAGGTGATCAGCGCACTCATGCAGCTGGATGGGTAGTTGGTTCCAGTAGGTCGGGGCTAAATGGAAGAACGCTTTACCTCCCTGCCGGGAGTTTTTGCAGCGAGGAACTACAAGAAGAGATTTGGGGCCAGATCGAAGTGCCCTGGGAGGCTGGTATTTTGTGAATTTGTCTGTCAGATAACTGGGGCCTGTACTGTTTAGGGGTTTGTGTACAATACACCATATCTTAAAACGGATCCGCTTGCGCACTGGGAGCCAATGCACGCTCTGCAAGGGGGGAAGGGAAGAAGTACGGGAGTGAGCATTGGAGGTAAACCAGGCTGTAGTATTTTGAACCACTTTTAGTCTGTTCAAAGATGCTTCATTCACTGAGAGCAGCAAAGCGTTGCAATAGTACAGGCGACTTAATACTAGTGTCTGAATGAGGGTTTTCTGAGTGGACGGGGGGAGGAAGGGAAGGAATAGGCTACTTACCAGTATGCATCTGTTCTTGGCATGTAGGGCTGCTGACATTCATATCTGTGCATAGATCACCGCCTAGTGTTGGGTCCGGATGATTGCACCTTGTTGTCCTGGAAGAGTCTTCAAAGTATCACGAGATAGGTGACTCCTCCCCTGGACTACAGTGCGCATGAGCATCTTCTCCATCCTCAGATTGTTTTTCGTCATTGTGGCAGAGATGGAGATAGTAAAGTAAGAGATGGCCATGCCAGAGATAATGCTGCAGCTGCAACAGGCACCGGGGAGGAGGGCGGGCGATATGAATGTCAGCAGCCCTACATGCCAAGAACAGATGCATACTGGTAAGTAGCATATTCAGTTTGAGGCATGTGGGCTGCTGAATTTATATATGTCCATAGACTGTATAGCAGTATCTCCTCTAGCGGTGGTCACCTGTGCCAGCTGCAGCAGTTTGAAAAAGAGTTTTTAGGACAGGTTGGCCTACAGCAGCTTGCTGTTTTGCTTGCATGTCTACACAGTAGTGTTTGGTGAAAGTGTGTATGGTGGTCCATGTGGCCCTTTATATGTCTTCAAGAGGAATATTCCCTAGGAACGCCATGGATGCCCCCATTTTCCTAGTGGAGTGTGCTCTTGGGGGGACGGTTAAAGTGCGTTTGGCTTTTTGATAGCATATTTGGATGCATTTAACTATCCATCTGGCTATTCCTGACTTTGATATTGGATTCCTTATATGTTGTGGTGAAAAAGCAACAAATAATTGCTTTGTCTTTCTAAATGATTTCGTTCTGTCCACATGGTAAAGCAGAGCTCTCTTTATAGCTAGTGTGTGTAGGGCTCTTTTAGCTACTGACTGTGGATTTTGAAAGATCACTGGCAGTTCTATCGATTGATTAATGTGAAAATTTGATAGACTTTTGGCATGAACTTTGGATTCGTTCTATGAACTACCCTGTTAGCATGTACTTGCATGAAAGGTGCTTGAATTGTTAGTGCTTGTAACTCGCATGAGTGAGGTAATGGCAATCAAGAAAGCTACCTTCCACGTTAAGAATTGCAGTTCGCATGAGTGTAGAGGTTCGAAAGGAGGTCCCATAAGTCTGGTAAGTACTATATTTCAATTCCAGACTGGGGAAGGAGGGTGTCTTGGAGGGATCACCCTTTTAAGACCCTCCATAAAAGACTTGATTGCCGGTACTCTAAACAATGAAAGGTGTTGCCTGTTTTGAAGGTATGCTGCTATAGCAGCGAGGTGTAGTCTTTTTGAAGAGTATGCTAAATTGTATCTTTGAAGATGCAGCAGGTAACATATAATGTTTTGTATGGAAGCATCTAATGGGTTGATTTGGTTATTGTTGCAGTAAATAACGATTTATTTCCATTTAGCTGCATAGCATGCTCTAGTAATTGGCAGTCTTGCTTCCTTGATAATGTTCATGCAATCAGGAGGCAAGTTAAGGTAGCCGAACTCTAAGACTTCAGGAGCCAGATCGCTAGGTTCATCAGACTGGGATCTGGGTGTCTGATTTCTCCATGGTTCTGAGTTCGTAGATGGGGTGTGAGGCACAGCCTTTGATGAGAAACTACTGAGCGCTCCTGGAACGTTGTGTACCAAGGTTGTCTCGCCCATGTGGGAGCAACCAGGATTAGCGTGAGTGACTGTTGCCACAGTTTGCGTGCCACCGGCGGAATCAGC
This sequence comes from Lissotriton vulgaris, assembly GCF_964263255.1. NCBI lineage: Eukaryota > Metazoa > Chordata > Amphibia > Caudata > Salamandridae > Lissotriton > Lissotriton vulgaris. Next base: position 266,636,267 of record NC_141690.1, on the reverse strand, counting down.
GGTGCTGGGGGAAAAGCGTACGCAAATCTGCCTGACCAGTTCATCCATATCGCATTGCCCTGTGATAATGGATGTGGGAACCTGGCGGCAAAGGACAGGCATTTCGAGTTTTCTTTTGTGGCAAACAGGTCTATTTCTGGGTGACCCCACTCTTTGAAGAATGGCTGGAGAACTTGGGGGTGAATCTCCCATTTGTGTATTTGCGCATCCAAAACGCGTCAGCGAGACTCATATTAGACATCCCGCGCCAAGATCACATCACCGGACACCTAAAAGACCTCCACTGGCTTCCCGTCAGCAAAATAATTACTTTCCGCCTTCTCACCCACGCACACAAGGCCCTTTATAATCTAGGACCCAAATGCCTCAACACTCGACTGTCCTTCTACAAACCCACCCGCCAGCTAAGATCATCCAATCAAGCCCTCGCCACAGTCCCGCACATCTGAAAATCCTCCATGGGTGGAATATCCTTCTCATTCCTGGCTGCTAAGACCTGGAACTCACTCCCCACCCACCTCCGCCTTACTCAGAACCACATCTCCTTCAGAAAAGAATTGAAAACCTGGCTATTCGACAAATAATGAACCCCTCCCTCTAGCGCCTTGAGACCCTCTGGGTGAGTAGTGTGCTTTATAAATGCCCGAACTTGAACTTGTTGGCTGTGCCTGCTGAGCAAGTCTGCTATCCGATTGTCTTTCCCTGGAAGGTGTTCTGCTAGGAGAAAGATGTCTTTTGAAATTGCCCACTTCCATATGCTCTGTGCCAAGTGGGACAGCTGTGGAGAGTGTGTTCCTCCCTGTTTCTGGATATAGTACATTGCGGTCATGTTGTCCGTCCGGAACAACACAGTCTTGTTGTACAAGTATTTCTGGAATGCTTTCAGAGCTAGGAAGATCGCTAGCAACTCTAGTTGGTTGATGTGCAGTTTCTTTTGTTTGGTTGTCCAGAGCCCTTGAAGTGTGTAGTTAAGGAGGTGGGCTCCCCAGCCTGTCAGTGATACTTCCGCTGTTAGTACTAGTTGTGGAACCGGCTCTTGGAACAGTCGCCCCTTGGAAAGGTTTTGTGGGTTCCACCACTGCAGAGAGCTGTGAGCGCGACTGTCTACCAACACTAGGTTCTTTAGTTGTCCTTGAGCCTGGTTCCATTGCCGTGCTAGGAATTCCTGCAATGGACGCATTTGAAGTCTGTTATGGGGAACAATGAATATGCAGGAGGCCATCATGCCTATGAGCTGCATGAAGACTCGAGCTGGCAGAGTGTTGTGGCAGAAATTTGCGAATGAGCATTTGCATGTTGGCTATCCTCGCTGAATTTGGGTATGCCTTTGCCACTGAGGTATCTATAGTGGGTCCCAGATATTGTTGTATGTGGGATGGTTGCAGATGCGATTTTGGGTAGTTTATCGAGAAGCCTATGCTGTGTAGCAGCTGGAGTGTTTGGGACTGGTTTTCTGCACATCGTTGGTACGATTTTGCTTGTATTAGCCAATCGTCCAGATACTGGAACACATGAATGGGTTGTCTCCTGAGATGTGCGAATACTGTCGCTAAGCATTTTGTAAACACTCTTGGAGCTGTGGTTACCCCGAAGGGCAAGACCTTCAATTGGTAGTGTTGACCTTCTATTGTGAGATATTTTCTGTCAGCTGGATGGATGGGTATGTGAAAATACGTGTCCTTGAGGTCCAATGTTGCTAGGAAGTCTCCATGCTGTAGTAATGGGAGCACTTGCTGTAGTGTGATCATATGGAAGTGCTCCGACAGTATGTATTGATTTAGGGGTCTGAGGTCCAATATTGGTCTGAGGGAACCGTCCTTCTTGGGAATAAGGAAGTATAGGGAATATACTCCTGTCCCTTGATGTTGGAAAGGGACTGGCTCTATGGCCCCCTTTTCCAGCATGCATTTCACCTCTTGTTGTAGCAGGGTGATGTGTTCTTTGGACATAGGACGGTGTCTGGGTGGTATGTTTGGGGGGTAGAAGGGAGTTCCAGGCAATAACCATACTGGATAATTTGTCTCACCCACCTGTCCATGGTAATTGCGTTCCAGACAGGTAGGAATTGTTGGAGTCTGCCTCCGACCGGTGTTAGGTGGTCTGGAGGTAGCGTGATGAAGTCACTGTTTTGTGGCAGTGGAGGCTCTGGTCTTATTGCCTCCATGTCCTCTTCCCTTATTATGGTTTCCCCTATAACCTACTCTGTTGGAGTTTTTGGTAAATGAACTTTGTGTTGCCTTTGTATGATGATGACGTTTGGGAAGCATTGCCTCGTGTAGCTGCCCTGTATGAGGAGCCTCGAAAGGAACTTCTATGCTGCTGAAACTGCAATGCTCCCATTGACTTTGCGGTTTCTGTGCCCCTTTTCACTTTATCTAAAATGGTGTCAACAGCAGGGCCAAAAAGGCTTGGTTGACTGGCTGATTAAGGATGGTGGACTGCACCTCGTTCTTAAAGCCTGAATACCGCAGCCATGCATGTCACCTTAGTAGAACACTAGTGTTAATAGACCTGGCTGCGGTGTCTGCTGCATCAAGCGCACATTTGATGGAGACGTTTGTGATGAACTTTCCCTCTTGTATGAGGTCATCAGCTTGGGCTTTAAAAGGCTCAGGTAGGTGTTGCATTAAGCTTTCAAGCTGGTCGTAGTGTGCCCTGTCGTAACGAGCTAGCAGAGCTTGTGTATTGGTAATCCTCCATGAGTGGAGGCCTGTGCTGCTACCCTTTTACCTGAGACTTCTAGTATCTTTGATTCCTTATCGGGGGAGGGGCTTACCCCGTTGTCTGTGAGTTAGCCCTTTTGCGTGCATTAGCCACCACTAGTGAGTCTAATGATAACTGCCCTCTGATGTAGGTAGGGTCTGTAGGGGCTGCTCTATACTTTTTCTCAATCCTGGGATTGATTACCCATGCCCTGGCTGTATCCTTAAATATGTCAGGTGCGTGTTTTAACACTCCCTTTAGCATAGGAAGTGTTCTGACACTTTTTTCTGAAGTAGGGAAGGTTTCAAATAAGAAGTCTTCCTCTACAGGGTCATTATGCATATCTACATTGTGGTACTGCTCTGCCCTGTCTATTAGTTGGTTGAAGACAATGGTGTCATCAGTGGGTGAAGGCTTAGTTGGATAAGAGGAGACATCAGGGATCGGATGGGTGTTATAAGGGTCAGTTGGCTTCTCCCATGGTTCATTTTGTGGCTCAGGATCCTGTGGATAATCATAATCAGGCTGAGGATCCTCCCCTGTGTTCCCCTCATTATCCCCATAGTGAGAAGAAGAGTAAGGAGCAAAAGGAGTAGTAGGCATAATGGGATAGAATGGAATGAAGGGTCTAGATGGAGAAGTCCCAAAGTCCTTCTTTTTTAGTGGAATAGGGGGAATGAGAGTCCGTATCCAGTGGCCTCTTTTTCCTGTGCAGGATCGTCACTTTACCAGTCTCTGGATCAATATATATTGTTGCCTGGTCGTCTGCTGGATCGGGATGCAAGAGTTCTTCCTCCACTGATCATGGTTGTGACTTTTTTGGGTCGACAACACCTTCTGCTTAGACGACTTTTGGTGCCTTAGTGCTTTTCTTCGGCCCTTTTTTCGGGTCGGCGAGTGTTTTTGGGTCGACCGGGTCTTTTGGTTCGACACGTTTCTTGTGCTCGACAGGCGTTTTTGGTTGACTGTCCTTTCCCGAGTCGATGGTGTTCGTAGGATCGACTGGTGTTTTCGGAGCACAGGTTCTCAGGTCGATAGCCGTCTCCGGCCAGATTATAGGCTTCGATACGGCACCCTTCCCGTCTGCGACCTGCTTTGGTTCGGTGACTTTTGGCACAGCTGGCTTTTTCGGGTCGACGTCCTTTTTTGTGTCGGCGCCCTTTGGCTTGGCGTCCCGGTGGGATCTCGTCATCTGAGTCAGAGTAGTCCTCGACGGTGACGATCTCTAGGTCCGAATCTGGAGCTTCTGGAAGTTCTTGGTCATCAAAGATGTTGTCCGGTTCCGGTGCCTGTCGCTGCATCTCTTGCCTAGCGGCCAGTCGATTCCATATGGTTTTCTTCGACCGAAGGTGCAGGCTGGGCAGGTTTCTTCCTTATGGTCTGGAGAAAGGCACTTGTTGCATACTTGATGCTTATCAGTATGCGGTAACTTGGAAGTGGCATTGTGGGCATTTTTTGAACGGGCTCCTTTCCATCAACAGCAGGCTCACGTGGCGTCGAAAAGGCCTAACGTCCCGCGTCGACGACAGATTCGAGATGGAAAGCTTTATCGAGTCAAGAGGTACCGAGCCAGAACAATACCGAAGTCGAAGGCCTTTTGGCCTTTATAAAAGTTTTGTTTTGATTCCGAAGTTGGAGTGTAGGAATAACATTCAAACCCAATGGCGGAAAAAAACAATCTGAAGATGGAGAAGATGCCCATGCGCACTGTAGTCCAGGAGAGGAGTCACCTATCTCGTGATACTTCGAAGACTCTTCCAGAACAACAAAGTGCAATCATCCAGACCCAACACTAAGGGGCGATCTATGCACAGATATGAATTCAGCAGCCCACATGCCTCGAACCTACCCTTCGCAGGAGGCTTAGGACATGGAAGCAGGGTATCAAGAGCTTGGTATCACTGGACACCTGCTTGCTGGCATGGATTTGTCCTCCACCGGGTGAAGAGGACTGCGCAGAGGAGACGGGCGCAGCCAATTGAAGTCAAATGCAACTGGTTTGCATTAAAGAATGACTGTACAGGTGGCCGCTTACACTCAGTGGTCAAAGTGGGTGGGGGAGGGGGCAGGGGAACTACCGTCCCTAGCTTTTTCAATATTAACAAAATAGTCCCCATAATTATAAAAAAAGAATAATATGTTCCTGAATGGCTCATCTCGGAGCCCTCCGCATTCATGTTTAAATGGCCCATTGGGCAGGTTTGGTGGACTCGCATCGTTTTAGTCGGTGTACTACGCTGACGACACCTAGCTGCTTCTCTCCTTAGAGAAGGGTCTGCAACCGCAGCAGCACCCTTGAAAGCCTGTTTCCAAGTTGACTCTAGTCTTCTGAAGTATAACATAGATAAGACTGAGATCTTACTGTTTGGGTCTATCCGGTCTAATTGGTGAAAAACCTGCTGGCCTGAACCAACGACCCCCACCCCGGCAACTGTGTGTGTCAAGAACTTGGGGGTTGAGTTTGACTGCAGCTCTCCTTTCAACCCCTGGATTCTTCAGTGGTCGGTATATGCTTTGGGTTGCTTCGAGCTTTAAAAAGGTCCTCTTTTCTTTTCCCTGTGCTCCCCACAAGACTGCAGTTCATGTGTTCCTCATTAAGCCCAAAGTTCTGTACCTTGGTCTCCCCAACTACTTAATAGGAAGGCTGTAGGTCGTCCAGAACGTAGCAGCACGTCAGATCCTTAAAACACCCAGCCACAACGGCACGTCTGATCCTTAAATACCCAAACCCAGCGGCACGTCCGATCCTTACACACCCAAACGCAGAGGTGCGTCTGATCCCTAAACACCCAAACGAAGCAGCACCTCTGATCCTTAACCCGTTTTGCGTGCCTGCAATTCTGTCACAGTGCGGACGTTTGATTGTGCGGGCGAGGCCGCATTGGCCAACGGACGCGCGCAGCACTACCGAGGTAGTGCTTGCGACGGCCGTTGGCCGACTAATGCACACAAGGGGTTAAACACCCAAACGCAGCGGCACGTCTGATCCCTAAACACCCAAACGCAGCGGCACGTCTGATCCCTAAACACCCAAACGCAGCGGCATGTCTGATGCTTAAAGACCCAAACGCAGCGGCACGTCTGATCCCTAAACACCCATGCCGGACACCTATGTCCCCTTATTTGAGATTGCTACACTGGCAGCCAGGAAAGAAGATAACTCTTTTCAAATCAGTAGTTTGGGCACATAAGGCCTATTTCTCTTCAGGTCCTCAGGACCTTACGAGCAGTGCAGCATTTCTCTCCTTCAAGAGTTGTCCGTTCTTCTAAGGCTTTACTTGTGGTAGTCCCTAAAGACAGGAAGGTCAGGAAGGGAAGACATTCCTTTTCCTTCTGGTACCTAGTCTTGGAACCATCTCCCAGCCAAGCTCCTGCATTTCAGAAAGAATCTTAAAACTTGTTTGTTTGCTTCGCCCAGACTGTTGTTTCTCTCAGTTCCGCTCTCCTCGGCGCCGGGACACCGAGTATGTCAGGGGCTGACCGGGACTATGTGGGGAACACAGTCAGGGACTTGGGCAAGGACCGAGTACTGGATAGGAAACTTACACAGGAAGTGGAGTACAGCGCTGCCCAGGATGATGCAGGGTGTCAGAGGAGAACAAGCATTTGCAATGCAATGGGTCTCGCATTACTGAAAGTTTGAACTATTGGCATTGCATTATTATTTGCAATGCCAATAGCTCAAACTTTCAGTAAGGTAAGACCGATTGCATTGCAAATGTTATTTTTTCTATGTATTTTGCAATTGCGGCAGCGCTAAAAACAAGCAGACCGGGTGAGTCGAGCGCGAAAGTGAAACTGTATGCTGGTTTGCCAGCAAAAGCGGGACAGGCGATGTGCACGTGGCTGGACATGCGCATCCACAGACCACAATCTGCACGTGCCCCAGCAACACCCGCGAGCGGCGACGATACCCCAGAGGCTGTCCGGAACTTTAAGAACATGCAGCGCAATGTTTTGGAATAACCCTGCACTTACCAGAGGGCGGACGATGTTCCTGTGAGCTCCGCTTCTGCCACCCGCAGAGTTCCTGGAGAAAGCAGAGCAGAGGGCTGAAGGTGGAAGTTCTGAGTGGCGAGCCTGCTGCCACTGTGGTTCTTCCCACAGGGGAAAGAGGCCGGGTTTCAGGCGTGGGCCTGCCAGCGTAAGGAGAGACTCCTGCAGCCCCATTAATGGAGAGCAACAGCCAGCTACCAAAACAAGCAGACCAGGTGAGTCGAGCGCGAAAGTGAAACTGTACGCTGGCTTTTCAGCGAAAGCGGGACAGGCGATGTGCGCGTGGCTAGACGCGCACGTCCACAGACAACAATCTGCGCGTGCCCCGGTCTGTCTCCCTTGGGAAGCATCACGGTAACAATAGTTCTCGCTTGCGAGACCTAAAAAGGGATCCAAAGGGGAAGCCTGTACAAGTGAACAAGATGGGTAAGACTCAGAAAGGAAGGGCACTCACAAGGCAATTTAGCATTCAGAATAACTACACCCAGGACGAATGTGCAAGACATATATATGAAACAACATTAACAATAGGGTGTGGAGTAAAGCACTCAGGAGCTCCACACGGTTAAGACTGAAGCTCAGTAGGTTTCTTACTCACAATTGCTGGTACAGATACGGACTGCAAATACCCACATGTAGGATATGGAAGCAAAGGCAGGGTCTGCGGAGCTTATACCTATGTTGATACCACCTAGGTAGTCAGCTGTGCCCACAAATCCTGCCGATCAAACAGTAAAACGCACGGCAGTCACAGGAAGGGGGTAGAACTAAACACAAGCACAATAGACAAGGAGCTAGCAAGGAGGAGTGCTTAACAGAAAAGGAAGGAAATCACAGTGCACACTTGACAGAAAGCAGGTAACAAGCATACAAGTCAAAATAAGCAAGGCAGCAGAATAGAAAGACTGCAAACTAGGAACTTAAACCAAGGAAAAGGGAAGAAAGGCAGGGACTGGAAAGGGATATACACAAAGGGAGGCTACAAGGGTATACAGAATAGTGTAGGTTAAGGAATCAAGAAAAAGTAGCATAGAAGGCAGTGCTGGGGCAGGAACAAGAATTATGCTAAGGCTCAAGAGTCAAGGTAGCACTGCAGGCAGTGCTGGTTCAGGAACAGGGAAATTACTAGAGCTCAGGATTCAAGGTAGCACTGCAGGCAGTACTGGCTCAAGGAAACAGGACATGGCTACAGCTCAGGAAACGAGGAGTCAAGAGAGCACTGCAAGCGGGGCAAACCAGGAACAAGAAAATAGCTGAATCCCAGGAACAGGAACACAGAATAACTATAGCTCAGGAACTCGGGAAACAAGAGCACTGCAGGCAATGCTAATTCACGAACAAGGAAAACAGCAGCAGGTCAGGAACAAGGCAAAACTAAAGCTCAGGAAACAGGGATCGGTCTCACCGGTAAACAGCTACAATGTCCAACCTTGGCCTGAAGGGAGCTGGGGCTTAAAAGAGCTCACAGTAATCACATGCATCATTAGGCTAGCAGCAGCCAGCCACAGGTGAGCTGAATTCCTCCACCCATCCTTGGCCTGCAGGGGTGGAGACAAAGCAGTAGCAGGGAATTCTGGGTAATGGATTTTTAGGCATGAGTAGGCTGGCCTCATGTATAAGCAGGCTGGCTTTCACAAAACCCGGCATGGATAGGGAATGGATGTCAATTCCCAATAAGTTTTGAAATGGCTGAAGTGAGAATATGCATGCAGGGGAGGGTCTGGAAGCTTATTAGAAGACTGGAAAGTCCCCCTATGCACCCTCTGGTGGTGGGTACGAGAGCACAGGGAGCGAATCGTGACAGAGGAGCAGCTACGTGTTATGCAAAATCCATTCATTCATTCATTCATTCATGCATTCATGCATTCATTCAGTGGTTGAGATGCCTCAGGAAGAATAGAAGAAATGTGTCGGTTCTCTGTAGTAAGAAATGAGAGAAGGGGGAGGCAGCTGGAGAAAAAACAAGCCTTCTCTGTAGGTGGCAGACACCTAAAAGAAATGCAAATGTGCGCAGTAGTTACTAAGAAGGCTGCTGGGAGTTGGGAGACACTGGAAATTACAGCATCTGGGCTGTCCCCCGATGAGGGAAACCTATAAAAAGGACTGCAGTGGGTACAATCTGAGTCTTGCTAAAATATCACTTTTTGCAGTTGCCTATGTTTCAATAAATCAGGGATTTGTGAAGTGCACTACTCACCCGTGAGAGTCTCAAAGCGATGCATGTGTTTAGTGTTCAGCCTATCATTTTTTTTTTTTACTCAGTGACCCTTGTGTTACACCCACAGGCACCTGCAGTGATCACATTAAAAGATTTCTTCCCAGAATTTTTTTCTTTTTTTTAATCACAGATATATTTACCTGAATTCATTTTTCATTGAAGGCGATTCAATTATATTTTATATCGGTAAAATGGCCAACAAATAGTTCGCTTTTGTTGCCATGGCTCTGTCCCCGCCCTCATATACTGGCCAGGCCCAGACTGGGCGTTGCAGGCACCGGGCAAACCCCCGGTGGGCCGCATGGTTGGGGGCCGTTTTTGGGCCCCTGGGGGCCGTTTTATATTACAGGGGCGTTTTTGCAGCTATGCTGCAAAAACGGCCCTGTAACAAAAACGGCCGAAAACCGGCCCTAGCACAGAGCGCGGTCGCACCCCGCCCCGCCCCCTCCTCCCGGAGGGGGGCCGGTCGAGCACTTTGCCAGGGCCGGTTCTGGTTCCCAGTCCGGTCCTGATACTGGCCCTGCCCCCGTTGTACTTAGGATCACAGTTCCTCACTTTCCTTTATGCACTTCGACCGCAGCTTTCACTACAAAACTAGAACAGCAGGTTAGCCGGAAAGGGAGTGGAGTGACTGAAATGTAGGAAGCAGTCTACACTAACCATCATGCATTGCTCCTCGCAGCTCTCAGAGATGCCATTAGGCCCCCCCACTCAGGCTTTGACTCCGGTCCCCAACCCCATGCGCTTGTAGCAGTCCCCTCTCCTCCCCTCCCCCCTCTCCTCCCCCCGCCTTCAAGAGCACACCCTCGCCAGCAGTCTTCATGAATGTACACGTGGGTCACAGTGGGACAAGCTTCAATACTCCCAGAGCAGGTCCAGCATGGGTCACAGTGGGACAAGCTTCAATACTCCCACAGCAGATCTAGCATGTGTTGCAGTGATGCAAGCTTCAATACTCCCCCCAGAGGAGGTCTAGCATGTGTCACAGTGATGCAAGCTTCAATACTCCCAGAGTAGGTCCAGCATGGGTCACAGTGGGGCAAGCTTCAATACTCCCAGAGCAGGTCCAGCATGGGTCACATTGGGACAAGCTTCAATACTTCCACAGCAGATCCAGCATGGGTCTCAGTGATGCAAGCTTCAATACTCCCAGAGGAGGTCTAGCATGGGTTGCAACGGTGCAAGCTTCAATACTCCCAGAGCAGGTCTAGCATGTGCCGCAGTGATGCAAGCTTTAATACTCCCATAGCAGATCCAATATGGGTCGCAGTGGTGCAAGCTTCAGTACTCCCAGAGCAGGTCTAGCATGGGTCGCTGTGGTGCAAGATTCAGTACTCCCAGAGCAGGACTAGCAAGGGGTTTAGTGTTGCAAGCTTCAATACTCCCAGAGCAGGTCTACCATGGGTCGCAGTGATGCAAGCTTCAATACTGCCACAACAGATCCAGTATGGGTCGCAGTGATGCAAGCTTCAATACTACCACAGCAGATCCAGCATGGGTTGCAGTGGTGCAGGCTTCAGTACTGCTAGAGCAGGACTAGCAAGGGGTTCAGTGGTGCAAGCTTCAATACTCCCGGAGTAGGTCCAGCATGGGTCGTCGTGATGCAAGCATCAATACTCCCAGAGTAGGTCCAGCATGGTTCGCAGTGACGCAAGCTTCAATACTCCCAGAGTAGGTCCAGCATGGGTCACAGTGGGACAAGCTTCACTCATACACATAATACAAGCTTCAAAACACCCTGAACAGATCCAGCATGGGTCGCAGAGATGCAAGCTTCAATACTCCCAGAGCAGGTCTAGCATGGGTCGCAGTGATGTAAGCTTCAGAACTACCAGAGTAGGTCCAGCATGGGTCGTAGTGATGCAAGCTTCAATACTCCCAGAGCAGGTCTAGCATGGGTCGCAGTGATGCAAGCTTCAATACTCCCACAGCAGATCCAGTATGGGTCGCAGTGATGCAAGCTTCAATACTCCCAGAGGAGGTCTAGCATAGGTCGCAGTGGTGCAAGCTTCAATACTCCCAGAGCAGGTCTAGCATGGGTCACAGTGGTGCAAGATTCAGTACTCCCAGAGCAGGTCTAGCAAGGGGATCAGTGGTGCAACCTTCAATACTCCCAGAGGAGCTCCAGCATGGGTCGCAGTGATGCAAGCTTCAATACTCCGCGACCTTTGACCCTGTCCTCAGGCAGGTTGCCCGCCCCCCAGCCGCCACGCCGTCCTCCCAAAAGGCTACCCCTGCTGTTGCTGTTTGCCGCCGTTTTGCTCCTGCCGCTGCCTGCGGTCTCGTGAGTGCCCTCTGCCCCCCTCTGACCTCTATCCCTCGTTCTCCTGCTGCCCTGACTCTGTATTGATTGTATTTGTATTATATTGTATTTTTTAGATCGTTGTGCCCTTGTGCCCCTTAGCCTTCTGTGCCCCCTTCCCCCACATTGCCACTGTGTCCTTCCCCCCCTTTTTTCTTTCTGTGCCACTCTTTCATGCCGCTGCGTCCCTGCGGCCCCGCCCTCCCAGTTGCCGCCCCGCTCCAGCCTCCCAGCTGCTCCTCCCTCCCACTCCCCCTCATATGGAGGCCGCGCAGCGAACGCGTGCAGAAAGCCCGTCTGTGCCCGTCCGCGCCTGGACATCGCCCAGCGCAAGAACCCCTGGCCCCCACCAGAGCCACGCTACCCGACTGAAATACGACTCCGCCACCCTCAACGCACTCAAAACCGGACGAACACCCACCTGCTACCGAGCCATCCCGAAGCAAACCCACGGACCCTTCACCTGCCAAACCTGCAACTACACCTGCCTTCGAACCTGCAGACTACCCACCGGGCCTCGCAACAACAACCACCATCTCAAGTGCATCCTCCTCAACACACGCTCCGTCCACAAGCACACTGTCGAACTATGGGACCTCCTTGACACAACCGCGCCAGACGTCGCCTTCCTCACGGAAACCTGGTTGAACGCCTCCTCGGCCCCCCGACATCGCCATAGCCATCCTGGACGGCTACAAGATCACCCGGAAGGACAGAGTCAACCAAACAGGAGGAGGAATCAACTCAAAACATGGATCTTCAGTCTCTCAGACGAATATGTCTTGGCCGCCATCTAACCCTGCCTCTGAAACTGCTACTGTATGCATTCTATCTAGCTAGCGCCAGGATGCTCCTTCCGGAGCGATAGTCGCGCTCTACAAATACCAAAATACAAATACAAATCGTCTACAAGAACACCATCAATATCATGACCAACGCTGAAGACACTCTCCACTGCCGAACTCCTGCACTTACAGATTCACACCAACCCCAAGACCACCCTTAGAGGAACCCTCATCTACAGACCCCCGGGCCCGCGCACACAATTCAGCGAAACCATCGCCGACTTCATCAGCCCGCACGCCCTAGCCTCTCCAGAATACATCCTCCTTGGGGACCTGAAATTCCACCTACAGAAAAACAGCGACAACAACACCACCACCACCACCCTACTCGCCAACCTCGGACTCAAGCAACTGGTGAACACCCCCACCCACATCGCGGGCCACACGCTCGACCCCATCTTCTCCGCCAGCAACCACGTCTCCTTCAGACACTCCTCCGGACTACACTGGACCGACCTCAGATGCATCCACTTCACCTTCAAAAAGACTACTTCCCACCACCGCACACAACAAATCCCCTGCAGATGCTGGAGCAAAATCACCACGGACCAACTCCACTCATCGCTGAACCAGAACCCGCCAGCCGACACCGCCGACACCAACGACGCAGCCCACAACCTCGCACAGTGGATCACCAACTGCGCCGACGACCTCGCACCACTGAAGAACCCCCCAGGCACGACCGGCAACAGGGAAACTTCATGGTTCACAGACGCCCTCAAAGAAAACCTGCCGAACCATCGAAAAAACCTGGCGCCACGAACGAACCACAGAAAACACAACAGCCCTCAAGACTGCCACCCGCGAACACCACCAGCTAATCCGCACCACCAACAGAACATCATTCAAAGAGCGACTAGAAAACAACACCCACAACAGCAAAGAACTCTTCAACATCGTCAAAGAGCTCTCCAGCCCCAGCGCCAGCAACAACGACATCACACCGTCACAAGAACTCTGCAACTCCCTCGCCACGTTCTTTCATCGTAAGATCGCAGATATACACGACAGCTTCGGACCTCAGACTCCGTCTCTGGTCACCAAACCAGCGACACCCACCACCACCACCGAAGACACCACCAACGTCATGAACTCCATCCACTCCGGCTCCCCATCGGACCCCTGCCCCCATTATATCTTCAACAAAGCCGACACAATCATCGCACCCCATCTCCGGAACGTCATAACATCTCATTCGCGTCAGCAACCTTCCCCGAATGCAGGAAGCATGCAGAAATCAACGCCCTTCTGAAGACACCCACAGCGGACCCCAAAGACCTCAAGAACTTCCGCCCCATCTCACTTCTTCCCTTCCCGGCCAAAGTCCTCGAGAAGACAGTCATTAAACAGTTGACTGCTTTCCTCGAGGCAAACAACTCGCTCGACCCAAGGCTCTTCGCTCAGCCCAACCCTCTTCAATATCTACATGAGCCCCCTCGCCACCATCACACGCCAACACAACATCAACATCCTCTCATACGCCGACGACACACAGCTGATACTCTCTCTCACCAAAGACCCAGCCACCGCCAAAACCAACCTACAGGAAGGAATGAAAGACGTCGCAGAATGGATGAAGCACAGCCGCCTGAAGTTGAACTCAGACAAAACAGAGGTCCTCATCCTCGGACAATCCCCATCCGCCTGAGACGACTCCTGGTGGCCCTCAGCTCTGGGCTCCGCGCCAACACCCTCGGACCACGCACGCAACCTAGGATTCATCCTGGACTCCTCCCTGACGATGACCAAGCAAGTCAACGCCGTCTCGTCATCATGTTTCAACACCCTGCGCATGCTCCGAAAGATCTTCCAGTGGATCCCCACCGAAACCAGAAAGACGGTCACCCAAGCCCTCGTCACCAGCCATCTGGACTACGGAAACGCCCTATACGCAGGAACCACCGCCAAACTTCAGAAACTACTACAACGCATATAGAACGCCTCCGCACGACTCATCCTCGACATCCCTCGCCACAGCCACATATCCGCCCACCTGAAAAACCTGCACTGGCTCCCCATCAACAAGAGGATCACGTTCAGGCTCCTCACCCACGCACACAAAGCGATACTCCCAGAGCAGGTCCAGCATGGGTCGCAGTGATGCAAGCTTCAATACTCCCAGAGTAGGTCCAGCATGGGTCACAGTGGGACAAGCTCCACTCATACAAATAATGCAAGCTTCAAAACACCCTGAACAGATCCAGCATGGGTCGCAGCGATGCAAGCTTCAATACTCCCAGAGCAGGTCTAGCATGGGTCGCAGTGATGTAAGCTTCAGAACTACCAGAGTAGGTCCAGCATGGGTCGTAGTGATGCAAGCTTCAATACTCCCAGAGCAGGTCTAGCATGGGTCGCAGTGGTGCAAGCTTCAATACTCCCAGAGCAGGACTAGCAAGGGGTTCAGTGGTGCAAGCTTCAATACTCGCAGAGCAGATCCAGCATGGGTCACAGTGGGACAAGCTTCAGTAGTCCCAGAGCAGGTCTAGCATGGGTCGCAGTGATGCAACCTTCAAACCTTCAATACTCCCAGAGCAGGACTAGCAAGGGGTTCAGTGGTGCAAGCTTCAATACTCGCAGAGCAGATCCAGCATGGGTCACAGTGGGACAAGCTTCAGTAGTCCCAGAGCAGGTCTAGCATGGGTCGCAGTGATGCAACCTTCAAACCTTCAATACTGCCAGAGCAGGACTAGCAAGGGGTTCAGTGGTGCAAGCTCTGCTCACACAAACACAATGTATGCAGCACTGAGAGCTTCAATACACCCTACAATGGCTGCCTCCTAATGCTTGTTGATGTGGAGGCAGCCAATCAGATCTCGTCTCGGGATCAGTCATCTCCGCGGATCCCATAGGTGTGCAATATGCAAGATTACTAAACTTTAATTGCTCAAAAACTACTAAACACATTCACAACAAATTTTCCAAAAGCAAGTTTTCTACAAAATGTAGTGTAAACTCAGTTAGCTCTTTGGGCTTTAGCGGCGTCTAAAGAACCTATCGAAAAATTAATCGAAAAATGAATGGAGAATATGTGCTTCCCCCCCCCCCTGTTCCCCCCCCTCTCCTTTTCCCAAATCCCTTTTTCTCAGCCCCCACTTGACGAAACATTTTTGGGGAAATGATTTTGAAGATTCGTGAAACGCTGCCAAAGTTATAAGCAAACCAAAAAACACTTTTAAACCGGAAACACGATCCGAACTATAACTACAGAACTAAGACTCAACAGCAAGAGGTGATCAGAAGGCAGTCCAAGGCCATGAACCTGCCTCTTCTCACCTGGCCGCCTTCAGAGAGGTGGAACCTGGCCTCTTCTGGAACCTGGCCTCTTCTCACCTGGCCGCCTTCAGAGAGGTGGAACCTGGCCTCTTCTCACCTGGCCGCCTTCAGAGAGGTGGAACCTGGCCTCTTCTCACCTGGCCACCGTCAGAGAGGTGGAACCTGCCTCTTCTCACCTGGCCACCTTCAGAGAGGTGGAACCTGCCTCTTCTCACCTGGCCATCTTCAGAGAGGTGGAACCTGCCTCTTCTCACCTGGCCACCTTCAGAGAGGTGGAACCTGGCCTCTTCTCACCTGGCCACCTTTAGAGAGGTGGAACCTGGCCTCTTCTAGAACCTGGCCTTTTCTCACCTGGCCACCGTGGAACCTGCCTCTTCTCACCTGGCCACCGTGGAACCTGCCTATTCTCACCTGGCCACCGTCGGAGAGGTGGAACCTGCCTCTTCTCACCTGGCCGCCTTCAGAGAGGTGGAACCTGGCCTCTTCTAGAACCTGGCCTCTTCTCATCTGGCCACCTTCAGAGAGGTGGAACCTGGCCTCTTCTCACCTGGCCACCTTCAGAGAGGTGGAACCTGGCCTCTTCTAGAACCTGGCCTCTTCTCACCTGGCCACCGTCAGAGAGGTGGAACCTGCCTCTTCTCACCTGGCCACCGTCAGAGAGGTGGAACCTGCCTATTCTCACCTGGCCGCCTTCAGAGAGGTGGAACCTGGCCTCTTCTCACCTGGCTGCCTTCAGCGAGGTGGAACCTGGCCTCTTCTGGAACCTGGCCTCTTCTCACCTGGCCGCCTTCAGAGAGGTGGAACCTGGCCTCTTCTGGAACCTGGCCTCTTCTCACCTGGCCACAGTCAGAGAGGTGGAACCTGGCCTCTTCTCACCTGGCCAACTTCAGAGAGCTGGAACCTGGCCTCTTCTCACCTGGCCGCCTTCAGAGAGGTGGAACCTGGCCTCTTCTAGAACCTGGCCTCTTCTCACCTGGCCGCCTTCAGAGAGCTGGAACCTGGCCTCTTCTCACCTGGCCACCGTCAGAGAGGTGGAACCTGGCCTCTTCTCACCTGGCCACCTTCAGAGAGCTGGAACCTGGCCTCTTCTCACCTGGCCGCCTTCAGAGAGGTGGAACCTGGCCTCTTCTCACCTGGCCACCTTCAGAGAGGTGGAACCTGGCCTCTTCTAGAACCTGCCTCTTCTCACCTGGCCGCCTTCAGAGAGGTGGAACCTGCCTCTTCTCACCTGGCCGCCTTCAGAGAGGTGAAACCTGGCCTCTTCTCACCTGGCCGCCTTCAGAGAGGTGAAACCTGGCCTCTTCTCACCTGGCCATCCTCAGAGAGGTGGAACCAGGTCTCTGACAGATCAGTGTAATCCAGCTAACAACTATTGTAGGTGTTCGTATAGGTTTTTGTGAAGTGAATGTTGACCGAGGGGGTCCCTGGTGCGACATAGGAGAGGTCGACTGAACTGCCTGTCGGGATGGGAACGTCCACCGCATGGTGCACAGTTGTGCTCTCCGATCCGAGTGCCCGACTGCGAGTATCTATCTGGTATCCTGCTGTTGATTCTGCCTGGACGTCACACTGACAGGTCATGTGCGAAGGCCCAGACTCCAGAGAGGGTGGGGCGCACCCTCTACCGATGTGTGACACCCAGAGACGCAACTAGAGCCACATTTCAGGGGGGGGGCCTGATAGAAATTGCAGGGTGGGAGGGGGGCTGATTCTTCCAGCCATAGGCAGAGTGGAGCTACAGGGGCTCTAAGAAGGGGTGAAAACACAACAAAGCCTTGTTTAAGTGAAGGGTCTTTTGAAGACCTGTGAAGTGCTCGGGTGCGGCTGTGTGTGCCCGGAAAGCTGTCTCAGCCTGGCCTGAAGCCCTGTGAGCCCAATGGGCGTTGCGCGCCTGGTGACGCCCACACCTGCTCACAGACCGACCGAGACTGGAACAAGGGAAAGAGTGAGGCGAGCGGGGGAAATGACGGACCCCAGGGTACAGTGGCCCCACCAGTCACGTGCTCTTATGTGGACGCTGCGGTGCAGAACATTACGTTTTCTGTCTGCATTGAAGCGCGATCTTTCCCTGATTAGTCCAGAGCTTGAAGCAGCCCCCACGCTGCCTCCCGAGAAGCCTTCACTACACCACCATAAAGAAACTTGAGGGGGGCCTGCAAGGAACGTGGAGGGGCCCCTCTCAACTCAATCAGGAGCCCTCCAGCCCAGAGGACTGTGCCGAGGGGCCCCCTGTGGCCTCTGGGGGCCCCTGAAGGAACGTGGAGGGGCCCCTCTCAACTCAATCAGGAGCCCTCCAGCCCAGAGGACTGTGCTGAGGGGCCCCTGCGGCCTCTGAGCAGGGACGCTGGGGCCCCCCCTCAGGAGCCCTCCAGCCCAGAGGACTGTGCTGAGGGGCCCCCTGTGGCCTCTGGGGGCCCCTGAAGGAACGTGGAGGGGCCCCTCTCAACTCAATCAGGAGCCCTCCAGCCCAGAGGACTGTGCTGAGGGGCCCCCTGTGGCCTCTGGGGGCCCCTGAAGGAACGTGGAGGGGCCGCTCTCAACTCAATCACGAGCCCTCCAGCCCAGAGGACTGTGCTGAGGGCCCCCTCTGCGGCCTCTGAGCAGGTACGCTGGGGGGCCCTGAAGGAACGTGGAGGGGCCCCTAAACTCAATCAGGAGCCCTCCAGCCCAGAGGACTGTGCTGAGGGGCCCCCTGTGGCCTCTGGGGGCCCTGAAGGAACGTGGAGGGGGCCCTGAAGGAACGTGGAGGGGCCCCTAAACTCAATCAGGAGCCCTCCAGCCCAGAGGACGTGCTGAGGGCCCCCCCTGTGGCCTCTGAGCAGGGACGCTGGGGGGCCCCCCTGAAGGGACGTGGAGGGGCCCCTCTCAACTCAATCACGAGCCCTCCAGCCCAGAGGACTGTGCTGAGGGCCCCCCCTGCGGCCTCTGAGCAGGTACGCTGGGGGGCCCTGAAGGAACGTGGAGGGGCCCCTAAACTCAATCAGGAGCCCTCCAGCCCAGAGGACTGTGCTGAGGGGCCCCCCTGTGGCCTCTGGGGGCCCTGAAGGAACGTGGAGGGGCCCCTAAACTCAATCAGGAGCCCTCCAGCCCAGAGGACATGCTGAGGGGCCCCCTGTGGCCTCTGAGCAGGGACGCTGGGGGCCCCCCTGAAGGGACGTGGAGGGGCCCCTCTCAACTCAATCACGAGCCCTCCAGCCCAGGGGACTGTGCTGAGGGGCCCCCTGTGGCCTCTGAGCAGGGACGCTGGGGCCCCTTTGCAAGGGACGTGGAGGGGCCCCTCAACTCAATCAGGAGCCCTCCAGCCCACAGGACTGTGCTGAGGGCCCCCCCCCTGCGGCTTCTGAACAGGGACACTGGGGCCCCTTTGCAAGGAACGTGGAGGGGCCCCTCTCAACTCAATCACGAGCTCACCAGCCCAGGGGACTGTGCTGAAGGGGCCCCCTGTGGCTTCTGATCAGGGACTCTCCCCGGGCGGTCGCACCATCCCTTTAACACGCGGATGTAGGGTGAAGGGACTTCTCCTGTGCCCTGAAACTCCACTCCTAGCCTCTATTAATTAATAACTGGAGGGGATGGCATTACACCTCACGGTACAGACTCCTCTCTCTCTACACCTGGCGGATGGTACTGAGGGCAGCGCCGGCCTCCAGACTGACGGACACCGTCACCCACAGCCTGGCTCCCTCGGAAAGGTACAAGACACAGACACACAGACACACCCGTCCGCTGGAGGGGAAAGATTGCACCGAGATTCCAACTGTTGGGGTCAGAGGCTTTTAAATGCATACCTCTGGCAAGTGTGCATACAAGCGAGTGCGTCAGGGTGCCTAGGACAGTACTGCAGAGTGCCACTCCTGAGCCCCAATGAGAGAGCGGACACATGCGTCCCTATAACCGGCCCCCTTGGTCCTTTAGTGCAGCTCTCACTCCTGGGGCCCGATGAGAGAGAGCGGACCCATGTATCTCTATAACTGGGCCCCCTGGCCCCCCGAGTGCAGCTCTCGCACCTGGGGCCGGATGAGAGAGAGAGCAGACCCATGTGGCCCTATAACCGGCCCCCTTGGCCCCAGAGTGCAGCTCCTAGGGCCTCATGAGAGAAGAGTGGACCCATGCGTCCCTATAACCGGGCCCCCTCGGCCCCAGAGTGCAGCTCCTGGGGCCTCTGAGAGAAGAGTGGACCCATGCGTCCCTATAACCGGGCCCCCTTGGCCCCCGAGTGCAGATCCCGCTCCTGGGGCCCGATGAGAGAGAGCAGACCCATGCGTCCCTATAACTGGGCCCCTGGGTGCAGCTCCCGGGAGCCTGAGCTGTCACAGGGTGAGGAGCTCCTTGTAAGTGAGCAGTGCTTTGCTGCCGAGGGGCCCCTGGTGAAGTCTGGGCCAGGGCACATCATCACACAGCTCCTCTCTGCAGCCCTACGGATGCAGTCGTACTGCCCACAGCTCCGCTCACACCCTAACCTCGTCCACACCCACCGCCCCTCCCCCCAGCCTGATCACAGCCACAGGGAGTGCTTCCCCCTGCAGGGGGCGCCCTCACCCATCAAACACAGGGCACAGCCTGTCTGCGTGGAGGGAGCGGGAGCCGGGGACAGGAGGAGACGGATGGAGAGGCGTGCACTCCCCCACCCTCCCAGCCAGGTCACGGGCACCGGAGGCGCCCTCACCCGTCAGACACAGGCACTGGGGAGCAGGCGCGCAACACCCATTGGGCTCACGGGGCTTCAGCCCCCCGTCGTGCCTGTCAGTCCGGGCTGACTCGTCTTCGCGGGCTGGGGCTGGCGAGCATCTAATTGCAGCCGCACCCGATTACTTAACAGGTCTTTAAAAGACCATTTACTTGTAAATGAGGCTTTTGTTGTGTGTTCACCCCTTCTTACAGCCACTCTGTCTATGGTTGTAAGAATTAGCGCCCCCCACCCCCCGAAATTTGGCTCTAGTTGCCCGCCTGCTGGGGAGGGTGGCACTGTTCCAGCGGGAGCCGGGGATAGGACGGGGCCATAAAGCCCCATCGCGCGGGTCAAAGGTCGCTTTGGTGGCACATCACAAGCTGCTCTGTGTGTTTACATCACATGGCACGGTCACAAGGCACGCACAAGAACACAAATAAACGCACACACACACACCCATACACACTATCTCTCACCTGCAGGGGACAGGCTGTGGGGTCAGAGAGCACAGCCCACAGGAAGAACCCGTGAAGCTTGCAAGGGGGGGGGGGGGGGGGGGTTCCCCACCTCCTCGCGCATCAGCCCCCTCTAGGAGCTGCAGTAAGGCGGGAGCACATAAACAAGGGGGGGGGTCTGCACAGAGCTCAGGCCTGGCAAAGGGGCAGAGCCCTTCTTTTCATCTGTGCACCGCGGGAGAACAGCTGGGCCAAGCCGCGCGCACTGAAGAGGGATTAAACGAACTAACACCGCCCAGTATCTGAAGCACAGCCGCTCCTGTCAATCATCCCATCTTTCACTCAGCCTCGGCCACGCTGCCCCGGAGGCTCATCCTTCCAGCTGGTACCCGGGCCCCTGTCAATCATCCCATCCTTCACTCAGCTTCGCCATGCTGCACCGGAAGCTCATCCTTCCATCTGGTACCCAGGCCCCTGTCAATCATCCCATTCTTCATTCAGCTTCAGGCGTGCTGCACCGGAGGCTCATCCTTCTGGCTGGTACCCGGGCCCCTGTCAATCATCCCATCCTTCACTCAGCACCGGCCATGCTGCACCGGAGGCTCATCCTTCTGGCTGGTACCCGGGCCCCTGTCAATCATCCCATCCTTCACTCAGCACCGGCCATGCTGCACCGGAGGCTCATCCTTCTGGCTGGTACCCGGGTCCCTGTCAATCATCCCATCCTTCACTCAGCCTCGGCCATGCTACACCGGAAGCTCATCCTTCCATCTGGTACCCAGGCCCCTGTCAATCATCCCATCCTTCATTCAGCTTCAGGCGTGCTGCACCGGAGGCTCATCCTTCCGGCTGGTACCCGGGCCCCTGTCAATCATCCCATCCTTCACTCGGCCTCGGCCATGCTGCACCGGAGGCTCATCCTTCCAGGGGGTATCCAGGTCCCTGTCAATCATCCCATCCTTCATTCAGCTTCAGGCGTGCTGCACCGGAGGCTCATCCTTCCATCTGGTACCCAGGCCCCTGTCAATCATCCCATCCTTCATTCAGCTTCAGGCGTGCTGCATCGGAGGCTCATCCTTCCATCTGGTACCCGGGCCCCTGTCAATCATCCCATCCTTCAATCAGCTTCGCCATGCTGCACCGGAGGCTCATCCTTCCAGGGGGTACCCAGGCCCCTGTCAATCATCCCATCCTTCACTCAGCTTCGCCATGCTACACCGGAGGCTCATCCTTCCAGGGGGTATCCGGGCCCCTGTCAATCATCCGATGCTTCACTCAGCCTCGGCCATGCTGCACCGGAGGCTCATCCTTCCAGGGGGTACCCGGGCCCCTGTCAATCATCCCATCCTTCACTCAGTCTCGGCCATGCTACACCGGAGGCTCATCCTTCTGGCTGGTACCCGGGCCCCTGTCAATCATCCCATCCTTCACTCAGTCTCGGCCATGCTACACCGGAGGCTCATCCTTCCGGCTGGTACCCGGGCCCCTGTCAATCATCCCATCCTTCACTCAGCCTCGGCCACGCTACACCGGAGGCTCATCCTTCCGGCTGGTACCCGGGCCCCTGTCAATCATCCCATCCTTCACTCAGCCTCGGCCATGCTGCATCGGAGGCTCATCCTTCCGGCTGGTACCCGGGCCCCTGTCAATCATCCCATCCTTCATTCAGCTTCAGGCGTGCTGCACCGGAGGCTCATCCTTCCAGATGGTACCCGGGCCCCTGTCAATCATCCCATCCTTCACTCAGCCTCGGCCACGCTGCCCCGGAGGCTCATCCTTCCAGCTAGTACCCGGGCCCCTGTCAATCATCCCATCCTTCACTCAGCCTCGGCCACGCTGCCCCGGAGGCTCATCCTTCCATCTGGTACCCAGGCCCCTGTCAATCATCCCATCCTTCATTCAGCCTCGGCCATGCTGCACCGGAGGCTCATCCTTCCAAGGGGTACCCGGGCCCCTGTCAATCATCCCATCCTTCACTCAGCATCAGGCGTGCTGCACCGGAGGCTCATCCTTCTGGCTGGTACCCGGGCCCCTGTCAATCATCCCATCCTTCATTCAGCTTCAGGCGTGCTGCACCGGAGGCTCATCCTTCTGGCTGGTACCCGGGCCCCTGTCAATCATCCCATCCTTCATTCAGCTTCAGGCGTGCTGCACCGGAGGCTCATCCTTCTGGCTGGTACCCGCGTCCATGTCAATCATCCCATCCTTCACTCAGCATCAGGCGTGCTGCACCGGAGGCTCATCCTTCTGGCTGGTACCCGGGTCCCTGTCAATCATCCCATCCTTCACTCAGCCTCGGCCATGCTGCATCGGAGGCTCATCCTTCTGGCTGGTACCCGGGTCCCTGTCAATCATCCCATCCTTCACTCAGCCTCGGCCATGCTACACCAGGGGAGCATCCTTCCAGGGGGTACCCGGGCCCCTGTCAATCATCCCATCCTTCAATCAGCTTCGCCATGCTGCACCGGAGGCTCATCCTTCTGGCTGGTATCCGGGCCCCTGTCAATCATCCCATCCTTCACTCAGCCTCGGCCATGCTACACCGGAGGCTCATCCTTCCGGCTGGTACCCGGGCCCCTGTCAATCATCCCATCCTTCATTCAGCTTCAGGCGTGCTGCACCGGAGGCTCATCCTTCTGGCTGGTACCCGGGCCCCTGTCAATCATCCCATCCTTCATTCAGCTTCAGGCGTGCTGCACCGGAGGCTCATCCTTCTGGCTGGTACCCGCGTCAATGTCAATCATCCCATCCTTCACTCAGCATCAGGCGTGCTGCACCGGAGGCTCATCCTTCTGGCTGGTACCCGGGTCCCTGTCAATCATCCCATCCTTCACTCAGCATCAGGCGTGCTGCACCGGAGGCTCATCCTTCTGGCTGGTACCCGGGTCCATGTCAATCATCCCATCCTTCACTCAGCATCAGGCGTGCTGCACCGGAGGCTCATCCTTCTGGCTGGTACCCGGGTCCATGTCAATCATCCCATCCTTCACTCAGCATCAGGCGTGCTGCACCGGAGGCTCATCCTTCCAGCTAGTACACGGGCCCCTGTCAATCATCCCATCCTTCACTCAGCCTCGGCCACGCTGCACCGGAGGCTCATCCTTCCAGGGGGTACCCAGGCCCCTGTCAATCATCCCATCCTTCACTCAGCCTCGGCCACGCTGCCCCGGAGGCTCATCCTTCCATCTGGTACCCAGGCCCCTGTCAATCATCCCATCCTTCATTCAGCCTCTGCCATGCTGCACCGGAGGCTCATCCTTCCAAGGGGTACTCGGGCCCCTGTCAATCATCCCATCCTTCACTCAGCATCAGGCGTGCTGCACCGGAGGCTCATCCTTCTGGCTGGTACCCGCGTCCATGTCAATCATCCCATCCTTCACTCAGCATCAGGCGTGCTGCACCGGAGGCTCATCCTTCTGGCTGGTACCCGGGTCCCTGTCAATCATCCCATCCTTCACTCAGCATCAGGCGTGCTGCACCGGAGGCTCATCCTTCTGGCTGGTACCCGGGCCCCTGTCAATCATCCCATCCTTCATTCAGCTTCAGGCGTGCTGCACCGGAGGCTCATCCTTCTGGCTGGTACCCGGGCCCCTGTCAATCATCCCATCCTTCATTCAGCTTCAGGCGTGCTGCACCGGAGGCTCATCCTTCTGGCTGGTACCCGGGTCCCTGTCAATCATCCCATCCTTCACTCAGCCTCGGCCATGCTGCATCGGAGGCTCATCCTTCTGGCTGGTACCCGGGTCCCTGTCAATCATCCCATCCTTCACTCAGCCTCGGCCATGCTACACCAGGGGAGCATCCTTCCAGGGGGTACTCGGGCCCCTGTCAATCATCCCATCCTTCAATCAGCTTCGCCATGCTGCACCGGAGGCTCATCCTTCTGGCTGGTATCCGGGCCCCTGTCAATCATCCCATCCTTCACTCAGCCTCGGCCATGCTACACCGGAGGCTCATCCTTCCGGCTGGTACCCGGGCCCCTGTCAATCATCCCATCCTTCATTCAGCTTCAGGCGTGCTGCACCGGAGGCTCATCCTTCTGGCTGGTACCCGGGCCCCTGTCAATCATCCCATCCTTCATTCAGCTTCAGGCGTGCTGCACCGGAGGCTCATCCTTCTGGCTGGTACCCGCGTCCATGTCAATCATCCCATCCTTCACTCAGCATCAGGCGTGCTGCACCGGAGGCTCATCCTTCTGGCTGGTACCCGGGTCCCTGTCAATCATCCCATCCTTCACTCAGCATCAGGCGTGCTGCACCGGAGGCTCATCCTTCTGGCTGGTACCCGGGTCCATGTCAATCATCCCATCCTTCACTCAGCATCAGGCGTGCTGCACCGGAGGCTCATCCTTCTGGCTGGTACCCGGGTCCATGTCAATCATCCCATCCTTCACTCAGCATCAGGCGTGCTGCACCGGAGGCTCATCCTTCCAGCTAGTACCCGGGCCCCTGTCAATCATCCCATCCTTCACTCAGCCTCGGCCACGCTGCACCGGAGGCTCATCCTTCCAGGGGGTATCCAGGTCCCTGTCAATCATCCCATCCTTCTCTCAGCCTCGGCCACGCTGCACCGGAGGCTCATCCTTCCAGGGGGTATCCAGGTCCCTGTCAATCATCCCATCCTTCACTCAGCCTCGACCATGCTGCACCGGAGGCTCATCCTTCCAGGGGGTACCCAGGTCCCTGTCAATCATCCCATCCTCCACTCAGCCTGGGCCATGCTGCACCGGAGGCTCATCCTTCCGGCTGGTACCCGGGCCCCTGTCAATCATCCCATCCTTCACTCAGCACCGGCCATGCTGCATCGGAGGCTCATCCTTCCGGCTGGTACCCGGGCCCCTGTCAATCATCCCATCCTTCACTCAGCCTCGGCCATGCTACACCGGAAGCTCATCCTTCCATCTGGTACCCAGGCCCCTGTCAATCATCCCATCCTTCATTCAGCTTCAGGCGTGCTACACTGGAAGCTCATCCTTCCATCTGGTACCCAGGCCCCTGTCAATCATCCCATCCTTCATTCAGCTTCAGGCGTGCTGCACCGGAGGCTCATCCTTCCATCTGGTACCCGGGCCCCTGTCAATCATCCCATCCTTCATTCAGCTTCAGGCGTGCTGCACCGGAGGCTCATCCTTCCAGCTGGTACCCGGGCCCCTGTCAATCATCCCATCCTTCACTCAGCATCAGGCGTGCTGCACCGGAGGCTCATCCTTCCAGCTGGTACCCGGGCCCCTGTCAATCATCCCATCCTTCACTCGGCCTCGGCCATGCTGCACCGGAGGCTCATCCTTCCATCTGGTACCCAGGCCCCTGTCAATCATCCCATCCTTCATTCAGCTTCAGGCGTGCTGCACCGGAGGCTCATCCTTCTGGCTGGTACCCGAGCCCCTGTCAATCATCCCATCCTTCATTCAGCCTCGGCCACGCTGCCCCGGAGGCTCATCCTTCCAGCTAGTACCCGGGCCCCTGTCAATCATCCCATCCTTCACTCAGCCTCGGCCATGCTACACCGGAAGCTCATCCTTCCATCTGTACCCAGGCCCCTGTCAATCATCCCATCCTTCATTCAGCTTCAGGCGTGCTGCACCGGAGGCTCATCCTTCTGGCTGGTACCCGGGCCCCTGTCAATCATCCCATCCTTCATTCAGCACCGGCCATGCTGCACCGGAGGCTCATCCTTCCAGGGGGTATCCAGGTCCCTGTCAATCATCCCATCCTTCACTCAGCCTCGGCCGTGCTACACCGGAGGCTCATCCTTCCAGGGGGTACCCAGGTCCCTGTCAATCATCCCTTCCTACTCATCGGCCATGCTGCACGTGAGGAGCACTTCTGGTACCAAATGTGGTAGGTTTTGGTTCTGGAGTGGGGTAACATTTATTTTCAGTTCATTCGTAAGTTCCAACACTCTTAAGAGTGCCCATCACATCATTGAACACGGTGGGAACTTGTTAACCGTAGAGTGAGTCACTCCCGCCTGAGTATCCAGAGCCAACATAGGATCTTCCCCCAGTACACTTGGTCCATCGAGCCCTGGACGCAGGCACATTACCACCTATGCTAAGTCCATCCATCCACTGATGTCCCTCCCCCTGACTGCAATACACATCTTGGTGTTGCCTTGTCTACCTAAACACTCCAGAGTGGTCACAAAGTGACCTGTCAGCTCAACATCCTGTTCGTCAAAAGCTTTGGGACCAATATCAGGGGAATTCAGATTCATCCCCGCATACCAAGGCTTGAAAACTGTGGGGTCAACCAGAACGGCGACAGGAGCACCATCATGGTAATGGGTCTTACCATCTACTGAGGCCTCGACATTCCTCGCTGCACCCACCTGAGCAGTACCAATAGTGAGAGCGGGACTGGAGCCTGTTGCACTCCTTGAGACTATCAGGAGTGTTTGGAGCATCCACAGGACTCATTCTGACCCTAGCTTCAGTAGTGGACGCACCTCTGCAGACCCCTTGAAATGCCCCACCTTACGACGACAACTGCATCTTTCTTCTAGTGCAGGGCAAGTAGGAGGATTACCCATGTGACTCCTCGAACCACACCTGTAGCAAACTCCTTTCCTGAACCTACTGCCCTTATTAACTGGAGCAATTACCGAATCATCAGTGTTAGAAATGGGGGTCTCTAGTTGGCAGAGGTAGGAACCTTTGTACCCTTTGTAGGGACCCTTGTTTCTAGTCAGGGTAACGGGGATACACACTTTAGATAACCTCTGTTCACCCTCTGGGTAGCTTGGCACGAGCAGACAGACTTATCCCAAAGGCAAGGTGTGAAGTATTTGTACTCCGAACACAGTAAATTAATACAGAGATGACACCACAAATAGACACCACACCACTTTAGAAAAATAAAGTATCTTTATCTAAAGTCAACAAGACCAAAACAACAAAAATCCATCATATATGTAATGAGAACACACCTTTCAAAAGGTTTCAAACAACTGGGTTCATAGAAAACTATGGATGCGTGGTTCTACATAAACTACCTGTAGATGCATCACATTTCACAGGGCTAAACAGGAGCAGAGAAGGGAAGCGTTGAGAAACAGAGAGATGCATCAGTTCCCAAGTCCTCGAGGAGGTGATGCGACAGTTCTGTTGCACGCAGAAGTGATGCCTGAATCCGGTCTGTAGTGGGAAGTGATGCATCGAATCCAAAACGGTTCTGGCCCACAGGTGTTCGTCGGGAAATCTGAAATGTGTCAGTGATCGATGCGGCGGCGGCGAGCAACGCTGCGTCAGTTTTTTCAGCTGCGATCCCTCAATGTGTCCGTTCTTGCAGCGGCCTCAGGCGCTGCGTCGGTTTAGGCAGCGGCGCAGTGATGCATGGAGATTCTGCTCTCACAGCGGTGCTGTGTCGGAAAAACAGCCGCAAGATGAGCGTTGCATTGATTTTTGTAGTCCTTCAAGTTTCTTTCAGCTCCCAGCAGCAAGCATAACCTGTAGAGGCCCAGAACTGTAACAGGCACCTCCTGGCAGGTCAGAACTCTCAACAGCAGGAGTCAAGGGAGCTGGGGGTGACGTCTCTGTGTCCCTGAGACTTCAGAACAGGAGGCCAGCACACACAGGCCCTTGGAGATCTTCTTCAAGCAGGTTGAAAGCAAAGTCCCAGTCTCTGTCCTTTCCTTGGCAGAAACAGTAACTTCAGGCCAACCCCACACAGCAAAGGGGCAGCACTCCTCCTCACAGCTCTTCTCCTTGGAAAAGGTTCCTAGAGTCCAGAAGTGACCTAAAGTTCAGGGTTTTTAGGTCTAATATTTATACCGCAAAATGTCTTAGTTCTCTTTGTGTAAGGGTGTCTGAGCCCAGTCCAAACCAGTTCTGTGCTCACTGGTGCAGCATGACCACAAGGGGTGGAGACAGCATTATGCAAGGGAGACCGGCCCTATTCAGGTGCAAGGAAAACTCCGCCCACTACTCTAAATGCAGTCAATGTCTATTCAGCCCAACTCGGAGTCATTCAGGAACACCACAACCCCCCTCCCTCCAAGTGTCTCTCTACAGTGAAAGCACATCCCCAGCCCCAGTCTCTCCAAAATCAGACAGTCACTGCACAAACAGGCAGAGGCACACAGAATGGGTAAACAAGAAAATGCCTACTTTCGAAAAGTGACATTTTCAAACACACAATTTAGAAAAATCATCTTTACTAAAAGATGAGTTATTAAATTCTGAGTTCAGAAAGCCGCAACTTTATTTCTCCATATAATCCCAGTGGGAAGTTATACTTGTAAGATGTTACAAAGCATTTCCTATTCTATCCTATGAGGCAAGATAGCCTTTCAATAGTGAAAACCTAAATTGAAAGTATTTCACAATCAGGACATGTCACACACATCAGTGTATGTCCTACCTTTCACATGCACTGCACCCTGGCCAGGGGGTACCTTGGGCCTCCCATAGGGGTGCCTTACATGTAAGAAAAGGAAAGTTAAAGGCCTGGCAAGTGGGTGCACTTGCCAAGTCGATAGGGCAGTTAATAACTGCGCACAAACACAGCAAGGGCAGGTCTGAGATACATTTTCTGAGCTACTCATGTGGGTGGCACAATCAGTGCTGCAGGCCCACTAGTAGCATTTGATTTACAGACCCTAGCACATTCAGTACACTTTACTAGGAGGATTGCCAGTAAATCAGATATGCCAATCTGGGAGAACTAATTGTAAAATCATTCTCTACAGTTAGCACTTGCACTTTGACACTGATCAGCAGTGGCAAAGCGCCCAAAGTATCTGACACAGCAAACACGAAATTCAGCACAGCATCAAAAATACAGGAGGTAGAGGCAAAAAGTTAGGGGAAACCATGCCAAAGATGTCAAGTCTAGCAATCAGTAACAAGATTAAACACGAGACACATTGGAATTACAGTTATTTTGAGTTAAAGACTGACTATTCATAACCTGAGAAGTTACGATAGACCTTTCTGTGCTTCTAGCTATATCACTTGTCTCTTTTTTTTAAGCCTCAGATTCATCTGCATATTGTTTGAGCATCCTTACTTGGCTCCAAGTACACATTCCAAGGTACATCTTCTTCAGATAGAGCTAGAACCATAGGTACCAAGATGCTGGTTTCCAGCACAGGGAGCATCTTGCCTGGCAGTTTGGGCTGGACTGTTTCCATAAGGAGCAGGGTCAAGACTAATTTGCATATAGCTGGGTCCAAAGTAAGGTGGTGTGGTGAGAAAAAAATATATACCACCACCTGATATCACCCGCCATCTCCACTACCGCACATACAATGATGCTTCGGGAACATTGCAGTCACTGGTGCGCACTGTATCACTGCTCACCACGGACCGGTGATTCTTCATCCCTGGCGAGTAGTAAAGTCACATTTCTACAGCACTATAACCAGCTGAGCTACAAATGTGTGATAAAGCGTGCGCTCTCTGCACAGGCCCTCTGTTCCCGAGAGGATGCCCGCCCAAGCCCACTGTGCCGAGAGGCTCGCCAGCACGGGCCCTCTGCTCCCGAGAGGATGCCCGCAGGGGCCCACTGCTGCCGAGAGGCTCGCCCGCAGGGGCCCACTGCTGCCGAGAGGCTCGCCCGCAGGGGCCCACTGCTGCCAAGAGGCTCGCCCGCAGGGGCCCACTGCTGCCAAGAGGCTCGCCCGCAGGGGCCCACTGCTGCCGAGAGGCTCGCCCGCAGGGGCCCACTGCTGCCGAGAGGCTCGCCCGCAGGGGCCCACTGCTGCCGAGAGGCTCGCCCGCAGGGGCCCACTGCTGCCGAGAGGCTCGCCCGCAGGGGCCCACTGCTGCCGAGAGGCTCGCCCGCAGGGGCCCACTGCTGCCGAGAGGCTCGCCCGCAGGGGCCCACTGCTGCCGAGAGGCTCGCCCGCAGGGGCCCACTGCTGCCGAGAGGCTCGCCCGCAGGGGCCCACTGCTGCCGAGAGGCTCGCCCGCAGGGGCCCTCTGCTGCCGAGAGGCTCGCCCGCAGGGGACCTCTGCTGCCGAGAGGCTGGCACGCACGGGCCCCCGGGAGACCCTTCGGCACGGGCCCCCGGGAGACCCTTCGGCACGGGCCCCCTGCTCCCGAGAGACCCGTCGGCACGGGCCCCCTGCTCCCGAGAGACTGTCGGCACGGGCCCCCTGCTCCCGAGAGACTGTCGGCACGGGCCCCCTGCTCCCGAGAGACTGTCGGCACGGGCCCCCTGCTCCCGAGAGACTGTCGGCACGGGCCCCCTGCTCCCGAGAGACTGTCGGCACGGGCCCCCTGCTCCCGAGAGACTGTCGGCACGGGCCCCCTGCTCCCGAGAGACTGTCGGCACGGGCCCCCCGCTCCCGAGAGACTGTCGGCACGGGCCCCCCGCTCCCGAGAGACTGTCGGCACGGGCCCCCCGCTCCCGAGAGACTGTCGGCACGGGCCCCCCACTCCCGAGAGACTGTCGGCACGGGCCCTCCGCTCCCGAGAGACTGTCGGCACGGGCCCTCCGCTCCCGAGAGACTGTCGGCACAGGCCCTCCGCTCCCGAGAGACTGTCGGCACAGGCCCTCCGCTCCCGAGAGACTGTCGGCACAGGCCCTCCGCTCCCGAGAGACTGTCGGCACAGGCCCTCCGCTCCCGAGAGACTGTCGGCACAGGCCCTCCGCTCCCGAGAGACTGTCGGCACAGGCCCTCCGCTCCCGAGAGACTGTCGGCACAGGCCCTCCGCTCCAGAGAGAGCGTCGGCACAGGCCCTATGCTCTCAAAAGAGTGAGTGCACAGGCCCTCTGCTCCAGAGAGAGCGTCTGCACAGGCCCTCTGCTCCAGAGAGAGCGTCTGCACAGGCCCTCTGCTCCAGATAGAGCGTCTGCACAGGCCCTCTGCTCCAGAGAGAGCGTCTGCACAGGCCCTCTGCTCCAGAGAGAGCGTCTGCACAGGCCCTCTGCTCCAGAGAGAGCATCTGCACAGGCCCTCTGCTCCAGAGAGAGCATCTGCACAGGCCCTCTGCTCCAGAGAGAGCGTCTGCACAGGCCCTCTGCTCCAGAGAGAGCGTCTGCACAGGCCCTCTGCTCCAGAGAGGGTCTGCACAGACCCCTGCTCCAGAGAGAGAGTGCATAGACCCTCCACTCCAGAGAGACTGTCGGCACAGGCCCTATGCTCTCAAAAGAGTGAGTGCACAGGCCCTCTGCTCCAGAGAGAGCGTCTGCACAGGCCCTCTGCTCCAGAGAGAGCGTCTGCACAGGCCCTCTGCTCCAGAGAGAGCGTCTGCACAGGTCCTCTGCTCCAGAGAGAGTGTCTGCACAGGCCCTAAGCCCCAGAGAGAGTGCCTGCACAGGCTCTCTGCTCCAGAGAGTGTGTCTGCACAGGCCCTCTGCTCCAAAGTGTCCGCACAGGCCCTCTGCTCAAGAGAGACTGTCCGCACTCTGCTGCCGAGAGATTAGGGATCACTCGGGCTCAGTTAATTCCTCCCTCCTCTGAACCGCTCGGATTTAGACAGCTGATCACTAGAGCAGGGGATTAGTTTCCCATTAACTTGCACTCAGCAGAAAGGATTTTAAAAAGCAAAAAGGAACCGCCATCTGTAACACAATGTTCAGCTCTAGGCCTCAAACAGGATGGACACCACTAAGAACAAGCTTTGGCAAAGCCAATAGGTCTCGTCATTTGGTTTATCATTGTTCCTTCCAATCAAGTGTGAATGCAGCAAATAGCTGGTGGACCCTCCAAACAATAGTGGGGGGTGTTAATGTGAAGGAAGGCGTGTGAGAGCAAGTAAACACCACTGATCTGCAGGAAAGCAATGCAGGGGTGAGGAGTGGGACACCTAAAGGACCCGCTCTGAGATGTGGAGATCTACACGGGGAGACGGGTGAACGTTCAGGCGAAGCAGCACGAAACTCACCTGGAGCTCAGAGTGCTGAAATAAAGAAAAACATTCATCGGCTAAGCCAACAGGTCCCACCTTTAAACTCCAAGCTACTGCTTCGCAAATAACGGTTTGTATTGGGATTAAGGAGGGGGTGGGGATTCCCCCCTCCGACGCATGAGAGCTTAGACTCGCACAAGGCCAGCCACGTACAAATAATTAGGCAAATAAAACAAACCCTACTGCAAAATGTCCGTCTACGTGTGCACCTGTGGCTGCCATTTTGGCACATTCTTTGAAAACTTGTGTTTACCGTTCCAAGATGACATAACGTGTAAATGTGCAAAGCCCACGTTCACCCAGTAGGGTATCTTGGAGCTGGAAAACACATGTTCATTATTACCCAACTCAATAGACTCATTTTATCGACCTCGGAAGGATGAAAGGCTGAGTTGCCCGCTGAATTTTGACCTGTGACCATGAGGACAAACAAAGGCCTCTGCAGTCGACTCATTAGTCCAATCAGGCACCAGATCCGGCCTATGGGTGACAGCTAAGTAAGAATCATAAATTCATGTTCAAAGAGTATGTAAACTGCTGCATAGAGATCCGTCTGGGAGAGGTGCACGGCCTCTGGACACTCGCTGAGATAAAGGACACAGGAAGGGGAGGAGAAGGTGGGAGAGGTGCCAATTGAGGAAGCCAGCAGCCAGCGGAGAGGCCAAGCTGCTGGGACATTACACGAAGTTAAAAAAAAAAAAAAGCAAGGACGTGGGAGCAGGGATGTGAGAGGGGTAGTGATGAGCATATAGGGATGTCTGATGGAGAAGAGAGAAGGAAGCCCACGCGCTCACACAGGCTGCCAAGAGCCACATGAAAACAAGCCAAGTAGACGGGTTCCTTTGGGACCTCCCGTCCTCTACACCATGGAGACAGACTCGGAAAGATGTTCAAAGGGATGAACAAGCATGGTCCGGGGTGAGACAGAGGGCCACGCTGAGGCATCATGGTGGGGGCAAGGGAATGCTGGTGGGTATAGGTGGAGCGAAGCAGGTGCATGCTGGGAACTGAGAGCTGGAGTCATTCTGAGGGTTTCCTTCCGTGCTGTCCTCTAAATAGGACTCTAGTGGACAAAGAAACGTAAACAAAGCCCGGTGGCTACAGCACTCCTGGCCACAGGAGACAAAAGGTCAAGAATGAGAATGACACGTTTGCAATCACCGTAGAACATTGGATGAGCACATCCGGTGCAGGGGGTGTGGCCAGGAGCGCTAAAGGAGAAGACGGATGAAAAATAAGATGAAACAAGAAAAGATACCGGAAGGCAACACAAACCCGCTGCTTCTCTGCTTCACGGCAGCCAACAAGGGGCTTGAGTCTTGGCCTTTATTAGAAGCAGCTAGCTGTCGGGCAGATGTATTGAGGCGCTTCATGTAGCGCCGCCATGCCATGGGGATAAAGCGGCTTCAAGTTGCTTTGACGTTTGAATCTTTTCTCACCTGCCTTGTGAGGAGGCATGCTAGATGCAACAACGTGGTGGAAACAGAAGAGGAAACGACTGCATGAAGGAATGAAGCCGACAGCAGGTAGCTTCCTCTTGAGAGTATATATTAATTTGGAATACAACATAAGGTAAGGGGCAGCAGCTACCAGGAAAACACACAAGATGATGGACGGAATGTTGCACATTAGCAAAACATTCACCCCCAGTCACAGATCTGGGTTTAATCCATCCTTATTTTGCTCACCAAGCCACCCCAGTTCAGACATGGCCATATGCAAATCAGCTCTGATCCTGTGCCTCATGGGAACAGTCCAGACCGAACTGCCAAGCCATGCCTTCCCTGGACCGGAATCAAGCATCCTAGGACCGGTTTCTGGCTATCAGCCGTCTTCAGCCAGGATAGCTTGACTCCAGTTCGTGAACCCCTCCGGCTCGCAGGGCACACCGACCACCCACCAGCTCCTGCCCTCAGAAACAATGTGCAGACACCACAGAAACCCCGCTGACCGGCTCAAAGCTAATCTTTCAGTATGCAGCTCAGTGGGTTAGCGCCCCTGCAGCGAGAACATGTCCGTAATGTACCGTTCTGTGGAGAGATAGGGGGTACGGGGTGAAGGGATAGGGGTGGAGGGTCGGGAATGAGGGTGCAGAGTCGGATGAGAGACATGGGTAGGGTAAGTGAGGGTACTGGCTCGATAATAAAGCTGACTTTAGCCCCATCACAGCACTCGGGCAGTAGAGATAAACGAATGAAAGGGCGACAGGCTGCGTTAAAAACAGGCCCTGGCTCACTTGTATTTTGGCGTTGCCACTGCTTGTTAGCTTGCAATTCAAGGATACCAGGCAGCGCGTGGGGGAAAGGTTTGAGAGTGTCTTTGGGGTTTCATCCTGCAAGAGGCGGGGAGTAGGGGGGAGTTAAAGGTTTAAAGGGTGTGTGTGGGTTGGGGGGGGGGGTCAATTAAAATAATTCGTTATAGAGAACACTAATAGCAGGACGCCTCAGCATCTTGGGGCCGATACCGGACCCCCTCAATATTACAGAGCCTAGAAGCTTACCCTCCAGCGCGAGGGCCGGGTGTGTGCACAGTGACTGGGGAAGGGGAGGCCTCTCTGGGGTCAGCTCGGTCCTCTACTATCAGTTATATCAGCTACAGACCGTCAATGAGCAGCCATGAAGCGTGGAAGGTGCCTGGACACGCCTGACCTTTGCCCTGTAGCTCAGAGGACAGGCACGAACCCACCGCTCGCCGCTCCCTGCTTCACAGTCCTAGTCATTATACGCTGACCTTGGCAAAGGCAATAGGGCGGGCTGGCAACTGAACGGGACTTTATCATCAACTTGGGTGCGCCGCGGAGGATGAAATAGGGGATATATGCAAGAATGAATGTGTGGATGCTGAGGCGCAACTAATTGCGCCTCAGCATCCACACATCCGCTAATTTTTAATATACATTCAAAAATTCTTCAAAAAAGCAATTTTTTTTAAAACAAATCAGTTCAGATGGTGAGAGCAGAAGAAAGTTACGGGCCTGTTCTGCTGTTATTTTATACTGTAAAAAAACATTCCTTAAGTATTTGCGGCATATTGAAAGGAGTGCTGGGCACACAATCAAATAAGGTCTTGTATGCCGCCATTGCATAAATCACAGTATCTTTCGTTTTTGGGGATACCCTCCCAGGCCCCCGTTACAATTCTCAAAAGCAGCAGGTTCATTCTTAATAATAATATCACTCTGCAAACTCCATGATTTAAGTTCCAAAGAACGTACGGCTGGGGATTTTTAACTGTAGAGCTTTCCGCAATACAGTCCAACCTTCCATTCATACGTCATATTTTCAAATCTCTTTCCCTTGAAATCACATACATTGTTCTTTTGATTATATGTTTTAATGCTATTTTATCCAAACCTGCTGCCCCTTCAAAATCTATACCGAAACGGCTTAAAGCCTTTAAATAATTCCTAAAAATTACACTGTTTGATAGCATATTAACGAAAAGTTCCTTATGCAATGCCAACCTTAATAGGTTCTCCTGACAATCTATCAATGCGTTACCCCATCTTAAACAAGCTGCCATTGTTAAGACATATGCTGAAAGAAGGCCAAATGCGAGCCTAAGGGCCGCAATTGACGCAGCATGACTCAGATTGCATAATGGTCGCCAGATTTTACCTTCCACTTTCTCATACTTTGCCCATTCACATTCATCTATTGTTTCATTTGCGTAATTCAAGGTCGGGGGAATCTTTATTTTATATACGGCAATAGTATGAGAAAAATGTCTTTTCCCACATTGCATGTACAAGCGGTTAATTGCAGAGGCTTGTGAGATAGCTTTACTTTTTCAATGGTCCATGTGTCTGTTAGCAGAATTTTCCTAGGTAAGGGTAAAATGTTACTATTTCCATCATTTCATCTCCTAAAAACCCTTTTAGATTTGATCGAACCTTAAAGCCATTATAACTAAAAATCATCACTTTACTCTTTGAGACATTTATTTTTAAAAAGTATTCCTTAGTGTACCTAACCAATTCCGACAGTCGTCTCTGCAGCCCATTTGGGGTTAAGTCCATTATTATAGCGTCATCAGCGTACAGCAAACAACTTATTTTTAGGTTACCCACTTGTGGAGGATCCCCTTTACTCTCGCCTATCCGACTCGGCAAGTCATTTATGTAGATTGAGAAGAGTAAAGGGGCCAATAGGCACCCCTGCTTCAACCCGTTGTTAGTATAAATTTTCTTTGAAAGGCCTTGAGTCCCCCCTAACAAAACTTGGGTCCATGTAGAGGAGTGGAGAGCAATTATTACTCTTAGCAGATTTCCTGGGATCCCCCTAGTAATCAATTTCCTCCACAGCGTCCCCCGATCTACCCCATCGAACGCTGTGGTAAAATCAATAAATGCTGTATACAGTGGAGTCCTCCAACCAACGGGATATTTATCAATATTTATCAATTAGGGTTTGCAGAACAGAGATGTTATCTAGAGTGCCACTGTTCTTCCGAAACCCTGATTGTTCAACAGCAAATACATTATTTCCAAATACCCACTCTTGTAAGTGAACCAGGATACTTTTTGCAAACAATTTTCCCGTTGCATCTAGAAGGGAAATTTGCCTAAAACTAGCCGGGGAGTTTTTAGGGCCCTTCTTATATAGCAGGACTATTATGCTTCCCTTCCAGGAGTAAGGGATGTCCCTGAAGTTGTAGCAATGGACGAATAAAGGTTGTAATACTTTTGCCCAATCGCCACAGTCTTTTTTTATTATGGCTACAGGGACATCGTCCGGACCCATTGCGCCCGCGTATCTCGCCCCCTTAATGTATCCTTCAATTTCCCTCACTGATGGCGCTTCTACGTCACCCGCCATTGCTATGGTATTAATGGACCCCTCACCATCATCATCTAATAGATTAGGGGCATACAATAAGGATATATACATAGACCACTCTGTTTCTGAGATTAACATGGGTTGAGATTTTTCTCTACTGTCACAGAATTTGGCTATTAAGGCCCAGTATTTTCTAGAATCTCCAGTAAGTGACACTTACCGAAGGTTAACCCATTTTTCATCTTCGGAGGCCCTACGGTCAGCTGCTAATTTTCTTTTCCGGACCTATTTAATCTGTATATCTCTTTTTGTCTTAATGGGCTAGGATCTCCAAATTGGGCTCTAATCAGCCCATTTATCTTATTAAGCTTTTTCATTTCGGTGGGGAATAATGCTTTACGGGCGTCTTTTACCTTGCTTCTTTCTTCCCAGATTTCTTATAGCAGCCATTACTCTTTCATCTCTCACAATCGGGCTCTCCCAGATTAAACTAGGCGCAATCATTTTAAATCCCCACTGAAAGTTCGGAAGGTTTTTATGTGACCATCACGTGCGACCATTATTTCGAGAATAAGTTACGTTGTCATTCCTCTGGTTCCAGAGTTCTGGTTTCTCAAAATGTTATGCTAAATTTACCACCAAAATGTTGTGGTCGATCAATTTAGTGGGAAGCACTTTAAACTGTGAACATGCCCCAAACAATTGAAAAGACACTGCCAAATAATCAAGTAGGGAGTGGCCAAATGTCCCATGAAAGGTGAGTGCTGCGGGTGAATCCTCTGGGAATCTGCCATTTAATAATACAAGGTCAAGATTCCTAAGATTTTGCAGGAGCAAAAGGCCACGTTTGTCAGGTTTTAAATTGGCCGGGAATAATGACTCTGGTATAAACCAAACTTCCTCCAAGTCCACATTGGAGAAAGACGAGATGGAGCTGTTACTTATTTTAGCATTACAGTCCCCTACCATCATTATACCTACTCTTTTTCCATTACTACATAAGTCTTGCACAAAAGAGCAATGGAGTCAACCAATGGAGTAAACGCTTTCCCAGGTGGAATATACACGTTTACCAAAAGCAAAAAGGTTGCATGTCCAAAGTTATCTTTTTCCATTTTTAACTTAGCGCAGATACAGAAATTTGATGGATGTATGTATATCACAGGGTCCCATGCCAACTCACACCTTAACAGAATGGCTAAACCCCCACTTGCATGCCCCTTTGTAGATTTTTTTGCTTCACTACAGTACACATAGTAGTTCTCCAACTGAAACTCTTCCCTTGCCCACGTTTCCTGTAGGAAAATTATCTTGGGGGCTAGGTATTCTAAGGATTTAAGCTTCTGTTTTTCTTTTCCTAGCCCCGCCATGTTCCAAGACACAATTGTCCCCAATAAGCTACCCCCGCTCTATGGGTTTTGTGTTAGTTGTTTTTGCCCCATTCAAAGTACTTGCGATCCAGCTCCATTTAGACACCTCATCTCCTCCATCTATACTAAGGACCTCTTGAACCTCGGGTGCTGAAAAGTCACACCTGCACACATTTGTATGACACTGACTGACACACACACACACACACACACACACACACACACACACACACACACACACACACACACACCTCTTAATTCTTTATCACATTAAAAAATATTATACCAAGCATGATCTTCAATTGAATACGGTCATATGTTGTGAGCCTCCAAATCGCAAAAGTGGCAGCCACCTGTTACGGCATCCTTAAATGGCTTAAAACAATCTTGGGTTGCCTTTGCAGCTCTGCCAAAGAACGGTCATTCAGGCCTAGTTAAGTCCAGATTGGACTATGGAAACATTCTCTATCTAGGGGCCAAGAAGGAGAGGAGAGAGGAGTTGGCCTAATGTCTAGGGCGGTCAACCTCTAATCTGGGGAACAGAGTTCAGACTCTCGGCAAAGACGCTGAATATCCTGTGATTCTGGGCAAATCACTTAATCTCCCCAGGCCGAACAACAACAAAAAAATTAATGTTTCCTTGTGTAACGCAACTGGTGCTAGGTAAAGCGCTCGGATACCAGATACCTTCTGGTCAAGCTCTCGCTATATAAAACTATGTAAAAAAAAAAAAGAACTAGAGTTTACTGAGACGTCTGCAGATGGTGCAAAACACGACAGATAGAACTTTACTCCACCCCCAGAGGTCTCTCCGACTGCCAATCTACTCCGCAAAGTTCACTGGCTGCCTATTGAGCGCCACATCCAAGTCAAAGCGATATGTTCCATGCATGAATGTCCATCTAATTCAGGTCTGATTTATCTTGGATCTCATGCCTTCTTATAGACCCAATCGATCTCTGTGGTGAAGTCATCTTGATCTCGCTTTGGTACCCACAATCAAGAGACCAAGGCAAGGAGGTCGAGCCTTCTATTTTTTTTTTTCTCCAAAATATTTTATTACTTTTTTATAAACAGATCAATTAGCATTTCTGTCACAGGGTTAGCGTAACATAATATGTATTGTAGTGATTACAGGTACTGGAGACATTCCGGCTCTCTCCTCCCCTCACCCAGGAGGGGGGCGGGGGGACGGGAGGGGACCGAGCAAGTTGGAAGGTTGCCACCATGGGCTGAAGCGGCATGGCTTGTTGGACTACCCTTCCTGCCTCAGGTTAACTAGTGGGGTGCCAGATTTGTCACAAGACTACAACCCAAATTACACTCATTGCTACAGAACCTCTCGTATCCTCCTTTCACCCCTTTAAGCCCAAAACTATGGAGTTCCCTTCCTCCGGATCAGAGGGCCTGCCGCTCCCTTTGGACTTTCCGGAACAGGCTGAAAGAAAAGGCGGGGCCGACATCGGCCCGCTGCACGTATGGCAGGGCGCACCGCCCCCACCCGGTCCCATTGGCACTGTTGGGGCGCGCCCCCCATCGCGTTACCATGACGCGGTGGGCACGCCTCAGCATAGAATGGATCCCAGGTCCTGGAGTGACCCAGAAGTGATTGAATCACTTCCGGGTCACCAGGGAACAAAGGCCAGGGCGGTTAGATCCGGCCTGGCCGAAGAGGGGTTAAAAGGCCGTGGGGCGCAGGAGTCTGCCTCTTTGACTCTGCGTACCACGGCCTGCCCCTCCAGCCTCTAGGAGGCTGTAATTATTTTTCCCCACCCACCATCCCCTGAAGCAGATGATTGGTATTGTGTGTTATGAAGGTTTTCGCAGTCTTTTGCTACTAATGTTTATGATGACAAGAGTGTCTGATTAATACGTTTCTGTTCCTTAGAACATTCTCCCATTTACAGGGCATCAATCGTCGTATTTACTGCAATCCTTGGTAAGGTGATGATTGGTGAGCAGTTAATTTAAGGTCCTTAGGGGGTGGCGCCATTCTTGAATGGGGGTGGGGGGGGGGTCGCACAAACGGAGGGACAGGTGGTCTCTCCTAGAACTCCAGGGGCAGTTACAGCCTGTTGGCTACATGAGTGCGGGGGGAGGGGAGAGTCACGCTTTCTCTAGGCTGGTTGGCCACCCCGCACGTGCACAATGTCACCAGTAAATGGCGCAGAGATGCAAGGGCCCCCTTTTAATGGAGTTAATAGGGTGTACAGGGGTAACCGGGGGGGGGGGGGGGGGGGGGAGAAGTACCCTCACGGTAAACGGGCCCACCTGCTCATGCGCACTCGACAGAAGGGTGTGGTTAGTCGGGAGTACAGGGATAACCGGGGGGAGAAGTACCCTCACGGTAAACGGGCCCTCTACTCGAGCTCTTGAGGCGGAAAGCCGAGAGCGAGGGAAACCTCTGGAAAACTGCTTTTAAAATTGTATTGTGCTTACTTGTGTTTTAGATAAGCTAATTTGCACGTTGCTCATCCGATTGCTCTGTCTCACTGCTCAGTCGAGTGAGGCGCTGAAGCAGCCAGCAGGCAACCGCCGCGACCTCCCGGGCTCCGCCCACCGAGTTAGGCCACGCCCCCTTGTCTATTTCAAGGCGCGCTCTGGTGACAGTGCTGGTTAGACTCGAGCTCTTGAGGCGGAAAGCCGAGAGCGAGGGAAACCTCTGGAAAACTGCTTTTAAAATTGTATTGTGCTTACTTGTGTTTTAGATAAGCTAATTTGCACGTTGCTCATCCGATTGCTCTGTCTCACTGCTCAGCCGAGTGAGGCGCTGAAGCAGCCAGCAGGCAACTGCCGCGACCTCCCGGGCTCCGCCCACCGAGTTAGGCCACGCCCCCTTGTCTATTTCAAGGCGCGCTCTGGTGACAGCGCTGGTTAGACTCGAGCTCTTGAGGCGGAAAGCCGAGAGCGAGGGAAACCTCTGGAAAACTGCTTTTGAAATTGTATTGTGCTTACTTGTGTTTTAGATAAGCTAATTTGCACGTTGCTCATCCGATTGCTCTGTCTCACTGCTCAGCCGAGTGAGGCGCTGAAGCAGCCAGCAGGCAACCGCCGCGACCTCCCGGGCTCCGCCCACCGAGTTAGGCCACGCCCCCTTGTCTATTTCAAGGCGCGCTCTGGTGACAGCGCTGGTTAGACTCGAGTTCTTGAGGCGGAAAGCCGAGAGCGAGGGAAACCTCTGGAAAACTGCTTTTAAAATTGTATTGTGCTTACTTGTGTTTTAGATAAGCTAATTTGCACGTTGCTCATCCGATTGCTCTGTCTCACTGCTCAGCCGAGTGAGGCGCTGAAGCAGCCAGCAGGCAACCGCCGCGACCTCCCGGGCTCCGCCCACCGAGTTAGGCCACGCCCCCTTGTCTATTTCAAGGCGCGCTCTGGTGACAGCGCTGGTTAGACTCGAGCTCTTGAGGCGGAAAGCCGAGAGCGAGGGAAACCTCTGGAAAACTGCTTTTAAAATTGTATTGTGCTTACTTGTGTTTTAGATAAGCTAATTTGCACGTTGCTCATCCGATTGCTCTGTCTCACTGCTCAGCCGAGTGAGGCGCTGAAGCAGCCAGCAGGCAACCGCCGCGACCTCCCGGGCTCCGCCCACCGAGTTAGGCCACGCCCCCTTGTCTATTTCAAGGCGCGCTCTGGTGACAGCGCTGGTTAGACTCGAGCTCTTGAGGCGGAAAGCCGAGAGCGAGGGAAACCTCTGGAAAACTGCTTTTAAAATTGTATTGTGCTTACTTGTGTTTTAGATAAGCTAATTTGCACGTTGCTCATCCGATTGCTCTGTCTCACTGCTCAGCCGAGTGAGGCGCTGAAGCA
The DNA here is from genome assembly GCF_964263255.1 of Lissotriton vulgaris. Classification (NCBI taxonomy): domain Eukaryota; kingdom Metazoa; phylum Chordata; class Amphibia; order Caudata; family Salamandridae; genus Lissotriton; species Lissotriton vulgaris. The sequence continues at coordinate 266,593,990 of NC_141690.1, read as the reverse complement.
GCCAGCAGGCAACCGCCGCGACCTCCCGGGCTCCGCCCACCGAGTTAGGCCACGCCCCCTTGTCTATTTCAAGGCGCGCTCTGGTGACAGCGCTGGTTAGACTCGAGCTCTTGAGGCGGAAAGCCGAGAGCGAGGGAAACCTCTGGAAAACTGCTTTTGAAATTGTATTGTGCTTACTTGTGTTTTAGATAAGCTAATTTGCACGTTGCTCATCCGATTGCTCTGTCTCACTGCTCAGCCGAGTGAGGCGCTGAAGCAGCCAGCAGGCAACCGCCGCGACCTTCGGGCTCCGCCCACCGAGTTAGGCCACGCCCCCTTGTCTATTTCAAGGCGCGCTCTGGTGACAGCGCTGGTTAGACTCGAGCTCTTGAGGCGGAAAGCCGAGAGCGAGGGAAACCTCTGGAAAACTGCTTTTAAAATTGTATTGTGCTTACTTGTGTTTTAGATAAGCTAATTTGCACGTTGCTCATCCGATTGCTCTGTCTCACTGCTCAGCCGAGTGAGGCGCTGAAGCAGCCAGCAGGCAACCGCCGCGACCTCCCGGGCTCCGCCCACCGAGTTAGGCCACGCCCCCTTGTCTATTTCAAGGCGCGCTCTGGTGACAGCGCTGGTTAGACTCGAGCTCTTGAGGCGGAAAGCCGAGAGCGAGGGAAACCTCTGGAAAACTGCTTTTGAAATTGTATTGTGCTTACTTGTGTTTTAGATAAGCTAATTTGCACGTTGCTCATCCGATTGCTCTGTCTCACTGCTCAGCCGAGTGAGGCGCTGAAGCAGCCAGCAGGCAACCGCCGCGACCTCCCGGGCTCCGCCCACCGAGTTAGGCCACGCCCCCTTGTCTATTTCAAGGCGCGCTCTGGTGACAGCGCTGGTTAGACTCGAGCTCTTGAGGCGGAAAGCCGAGAGCGAGGGAAACCTCTGGAAAACTGCTTTTAAAATTGTATTGTGCTTACTTGTGTTTTAGATAAGCTAATTTGCACGTTGCTCATCCGATTGCTCTGTCTCACTGCTCAGCCGAGTGAGGCGCTGAAGCAGCCAGCAGGCAACCGCCGCGACCTCCCGGGCTCCGCCCACCGAGTTAGGCCACGCCCCCTTGTCTATTTCAAGGCGCGCTCTGGTGACAGCGCTGGTTAGACTCGAGCTCTTGAGGCGGAAAGCCGAGAGCGAGGGAAACCTCTGGAAAACTGCTTTTAAAATTGTATTGTGCTTACTTGCGTTTTAGATAAGCTAATTTGCACGTTGCTCATCCGATTGCTCTGTCTCACTGCTCAGCCGAGTGAGGCGCTGAAGCAGCCAGCAGGCAACCGTCGCGACCTCCCGGGCTCCGCCCACAGAGTTAGGCCACGCCCCCTTCTCCATTTCAAGGCGCGCTCTGGTGACAGCGCTGGTTAGACTCGAGCTCTTGAGGCGGAAAGCCGAGAGCGAGGGAAACCTCTGGAAAACTGCTTTTAAAATTGTATTGTGCTTACTTGTGTTTTAGATAAGCTAATTTGCACGTTGCTCATCCGATTGCTCTGTCTCACTGCTCAGCCGAGTGAGGCGCTGAAGCAGCCAGCAGGCAACCGCCGCGACCTCCCGGGCTCCGCCCACCGAGTTAGGCCACGCCCCCTTGTCTATTTCAAGGCGCGCTCTGGTGACAGCGCTGGTTAGACTCGAGCTCTTGAGGCGGAAAGCCGAGAGCGAGGGAAACCTCTGGAAAACTGCTTTTAAAATTGTATTGTGCTTACTTGTGTTTTAGATAAGCTAATTTGCACGTTGCTCATCCGATTGCTCTGTCTCACTGCTCAGCCGAGTGAGGCGCTGAAGCAGCCAGCAGGCAACCGCCGCGACCTCCCGGGCTCCGCCCACCGAGTTAGGCCACGCCCCCTTGTCTATTTCAAGGCGCGCTCTGGTGACAGCGCTGGTTAGACTCGAGCTCTTGAGGCGGAAAGCCGAGAGCGAGGGAAACCTCTGGAAAACTGCTTTTGAAATTGTATTGTGCTTACTTGTGTTTTAGATAAGCTAATTTGCACGTTGCTCATCCGATTGCTCTGTCTCACTGCTCAGCCGAGTGAGGCGCTGAAGCAGCCAGCAGGCAACCGCCGCGACCTCCCGGGCTCCGCCCACCGAGTTAGGCCACGCCCTTCCTTCCGGATATTTAAGAATGTGCTGCTTCCGGAGGCGCAGCGGACGGGCGCAGCGGGCGCGCCGGCGGTGCGCCGAAGGCGCGCCAAAGGCAAGCCCGTCTGCGCCCGTCCGCGACCTGACGGGACCAGGGGCCACAATCCCTGGTGCACCGACCTCCCAGGGCAGGCCATACAGCTCGGCAGCCCTACATAGTATAGGAAGAAAGGTCGCTGCTCAGTGTATGCATATATATGCTCCCACAGAACTTCCCCTCAGTTGTCCAGACTGTAAACATCCCTTCCGGAACAACCCCACGGTTATTGTTCCTAAATACTGTATGTATGCACTGAATTGCCGATCACTGCCCAAACACTGTACACAAATCGCCATGCTACTTGAGGAGCACAAGCCAGATGCACTCTTTTTAACAGAGACATGGCTTACGGCCCAATCGGAGCCCGATATTGTTACAGCCTTACCAGCTAGCTATCACATCTGTAGGCTCGACAGACCAGAAGGGAGAGGGGGTGGGTTGGCCATCATCATAAAGGACCAGTATCACTGCCGCACTATAACATCGACCATCCCTGGCTGTGAGAGTCTGGAATTCTGTATAGAGTTTAACGCCAACCACTCCTTCTCTGGTACACTGATTTATCGCCCCCCTGAATCCGCAAAACCATTCCTTCGAGCACTACCAGAGATCGTAGCAAAAAGATCCCTATCGGCGGCTAGCTATACAGTATTGGGAGATCTCAATCTACATTTTAATTCGCCGTCCGACTGCTCTGCGAAAGAGTTAGCTGATGACCTCGAAGCCCTTCAACTGACCCAGTTGGTTACATCCCCAACCCACGAAAAAGGGAACCTTCTCGATCCTATTTTTAGCAACAGTATGGACTTAATAACTGCCCAACCTATCCCCCTCTTATGGTCTGACCACTACCTGGTGCCGTTTACCTGGTCCACCCATAAAGCCCCCCACTTATCCCCCCAAATCTTGCTGAGAAGAAACTGGAGAAAACTCCCCGGCGACCTCTGGAGAGGTGAGTTAGACGCTACCCGTCCGCCATCCTGCTCAGACCCTAATCTGGCATATGGAAACTATGTTAGCTGGATTACCAATTCTTTGGACTCTCTCTTGCCTCTTTGCAAAACATCCTCTAAGCGAGTGCAGACATCAGCTCCCTGGTTTTCTGACTCACTGAGAGAGCTAAAACGTCGATGTAGGCAACATGAGAGAGCCTGGCGCGTAGACTTTCTTCCAGAAAAGAAGGCAGCTTATAGAGAGACGATCAAAAGCTACAAAGAAGGGATCAAGGCAGCCCAGGCAACTTATTATTCCGGCAAAATCTTGGAAGCCAGATCAAAACCTAAAGAAATTTTTAACATAGTAAAGCAATGCACGAGTGCCCCCACTGCTCCCCTCTTACCCAAGACCAAGGAGCAATGCAATGAATTGGCGGATTTTTTTCATGACAAAGTGCTGAACATATACTCCACCTTTCCAGCCATGGCTCTGAATCATGAGGCGTCCGACCCATCCAACTCGGAAAATTCTCCCTGTTTAGACCTGCCTACTACTGAGTTGACTCTGGATCACTTCCCTCTCCTGGATCTTGTCACCTTAGAGAAAGTGGCCCGCCAGGTCAAGTCGGGATCCCCTCGAGACCCAGCCCCCCCAGAAATCCTGATGCAGGCAGGCGATGTCATCCTCCCTGTAGTCCTGGAACTGCTAAATTCATCTCTGTCCACTTGTACAGTGCCCACTGCCTGGAAGCAAGCCTCGGTGCGGGCGCTTTTAAAAAAATCTAATTTGGACCCTAACGACCATTCCAACTATCGCCCCATCTCACTGCTTCCATGGACTGGTAAGGTGCTGGAAAAAACACATAAACGCCTTTCTGGTCCAGTTTTTGGAGAATCACTCCCTACTGCACACCTCCCAGACAGGCTTCAGACCTGGCCACGGGACTGAAACCGCCTTGCTAGCAGTGACTGAAGAGTCTCGAAGGATACTGGATCAGGGGGGATCAGTGGCAGTGATCCTCCTTGATCTGAGTGCCGCCTTCGACACGGTCAGCCATATCACTCTGCTGAACCGTCTCCAGAACATCGGAGTTTCGGGAAACGCACTGAGGTGGTTTAGGTCCTTTCTGGCTGATAGATCCTTCCAGATCTTTGATGGTAACACAACATCTACCACCAAGCCTCTCAGCTGTGGAGTGCCGCAGGGCTCATCGCTGAGCCCTGTACTGTTTAACGTCTATATGAAACCGCTAGCTGGGGTAGTAGAACCGTACGGCATTAAAATCGTGTCGTACGCCGACGATACCCAGCTGGTGGTTTCACTGGCCCAGGAGAACGGTGGGCAAGCCTCGGCTGGCCTGCTGAAATGCCTGGAGAGCGTGAGGGAGTGGATGACTAACTCCTCCCTCAAACTGAACGGTGGGAAAACTGAACTCATGCTCTTAGGCCCACCCTCACCACTACCTTTCTCTTCCTTGTGGCCTGCTGGTCTAGGGGCACCTCCCACCCCTAAGGACAATGTCAAGAGTTTGGGAGTCTGGTTAGACCATAAACTCTCTTTTTCCACTCAGGCCACTAAGTTGTCTGCCACCTGTTTTGGCCTTTTAAGAACACTGAGGAAGGTCCTTTCACTTTTACCTCTGGATGCCAAGAAGGTGGCAGTACAAGGCCTTATCCAGTCCCGTCTAGACTCAAACAACGCCCTATATCTGGGGGCGCCTGAGATGACTCTTCGAAAGCTGCAGGTGGTACAAAATTGTGCAGCACGTACCATACTCCAAATCCCACGGTCTCAGTCCGTTAGACAGGGACTGAAAAGCCTACACTGGTTACCGGTGAGACAGAGAGTGGCTTTTAAGGCTCTGTGCATCACACATCGAGCTTTTTGGAAGACTGGATCAGCAATCAACACCAGCCTTGTTATCCCTTACCACCCTAACAGGAACCTCCGGTCTTCCGGTACTTTTCTGGCAGTGGTGCCCAGAGTAAGGAGAGCTAGGTCGGGGGGCAGGATGTTCTCACTGAACGCCGCCAAGCTGTGGAATTCACTTCCCTTTGATCTTCGATCCACACCCGACCTACTCCCTTTTCGCAGGAAACTGAAAACCATACTATTTAGGAAGCCTTTTTAGTTCCTCCTGTGCTCCGTCTCGGCTCTGTCTAATCTTAGCGCTTGGACGCCCCTGGGCAGCAACCGCGCTTAACAAATCGAAAAATAAAAAAATAATACGCATGCGCACTTCGACAGAAGGGCGTGGTTAGTCAGGCGTACGGGGGTAACCGGGGGAGAAGTACCTTCACGGTAAACAGGCCCTTTGCGCATGCGCACTCCGTCAGGAGGCCGTGGTTTAGTCATAAGGATCTGACACCAGTTATTGACCTTGCCATAGCCCCAAATAGGTACGCAGAAAATAAATATTGTATAATGGGATTAATATGTTAGTTTTGGATCGGAAATACCTTGTACTAGAAGTATGTCAAGGTTAGCCATCTGATATCTGTATATATCCATTGTAATGTTTTCTGCATAATTGTGTAAATATTGTTTATTTCAATTTTTTGATTTATGTTGTAGGTTTTAATAAATACGGCCGGGGGGGGGGGGGGGGGGGAGGTCGAAAGATCCCCCGCCTTCCAAAGAAATCCCTCTCATGTCCTGGTTAATAATGTTTGTTAACGGAAGGGGGGGATCCTCCGGCAGTCCCGGACCATAAACCTGGTTGTTCTAAAAACTCTTGGAACATGAACTCTTTAAAGTGTAGCCGGATCCGTTTTGGGGGCGTAGCGCTGGGAAACCCTTCCTGGGTAGCCATGCGCTATAAATCCAATTAACATACGATATAAACAGAAATTCAGATATTGCTTACACTCTTATGCACTAAGAATAAAAGTAAAAGGCACAAACGAGAGAACATCACGAGTGTCAGAATTGCATACATAGTGATCAATCAACACTTCAAAATGATCTATTGTTCTATGAAAGGAAAGAATGCTAATGACAGAACAAGTAATAATCAATTCTGAAAGGAAAGGCGTGTCACTGGGTTCCAGAGTGCAGCATTCCTAAAGGGAGGAAAGGATCTGAGAGAGGCAGCAGGCGGATGGAAAGACACATTCCTATAATAGTTGAAATACTGAAGAAAGAAAAAAAATGGTCGAGTGACTAAACTTCTAAAGACGTGGGATCTTCCAAAGAAATACTGGCAGAAAAATAGTGAATTGTAACAAAAAAAAAAAAATGGTACCAAAAAAACTAGTAAAATCTGGAATAATTTAAAAACTACTGTGCAAAGATGGTAGCTGCTCTCCCCTAGAGCTTTTTGGGGCATTAGTGACGAACAAGTGAATTCTGTAGTTTATTAGGTGTGAAAAGTATGTCCAAACATTAATGCTTTAAATACAATTTAAGTAGGTTTGGGCACGTCACCCCTGCAAACTTTTCAGACATTTCGTCCTCATTGCGAGTGGGCAGAATAATTCGTAACCGGGGGTAAACCCGTTTTTACAGTAATTGGAATTAAAAGTTATGCAAATGTTTTTACCCCTTTTAATTAACGGGTGCACTCGAGTTCACAAACCTTGTTAATTATTGGAATACAACCCGCCAGCATTCGCATGGGGATATCTCCAGCAATTACCAGAACACAAGGATTTGGGAACAGTAAGCACCAAAAGCTGCAGGTTATTCCCCAAAACCTTGGAATATGTGCTATTTATTGAACCCAATGAGTTCCGCTCCCATTGAAAACAGATTTCACCAGGTGCAATAATATTCCACCTTTTTTCAAGCAACGGATTTACTTAAAGCATATTTTTCCAGAAAATTGGTCAAAACGTGATTATTTAACTGGGAGGAGGTTAAGGAGTGGGTTAACACCATCGGTGCAGTGCACATTTACCCTGTGCGCTGACCAAAATAGATTCCCATTGTTCATGACGAGCTCAGCTCGTCATGAGTGTACGAGAGGTGTACCTCAGCTCGTCATGAAGGGGTTAATAAATCTAAACAATCCCCAGGTTACAAGTAACATTAATAACGTGTATTTTGTAAAGTGTGCGTTCAAACAATGTGTATATAGGCTCTGAATATCAAATGTTTATTGATACCCAACTCAATGGAAATCATTTTATCGACCTCAGGATGATGAAAGGCTGAGTGAGCCTGCAAGGAATTGAACCTGTGATCTTAAGGTCCAACACAGGCCCCTACAGACCAAGCTGAGTGCTAGGAGTTGGTAGGCAGTGAAGAACCTACCAGGACAGCCTCTCCGGCCACCCATTTAAAAGAAAACTCAAATTACTTTCCTATGTCACCAGACTAATTCACCACTAATCCTATTCGCCGAAAAAGCTCTTCAACGCCTCGTCAGGGGTAGTAAGTGATATATAAATGCAACTAGCAGCCCGTCCCGACGTTGTCCGGGTATGAATTGCTGCCGGCCAGTAGTACATTGTTTTGTAGGATTTCGTTTAGATCGCATTTCTTATCTGCGACAGGCCTGTGAAATGCTCCGATTCACAGTGCACTGCTGATGCACTTAAGAGTGCGCGTTCAGTAGAGTGTGAACTCGAGTTTCCCTACTTTATTTTGCCTTGCAATATTATATAGCGCGAACTCGACAACATGGCATGAGCACAATTTACATTACAGAAGAACACATTCATTTGTGGTAGGCACGGGGAGACAAAGCGATTTGCCTGGAATCACAGGATGTTTAGCTGATGCCGAGATTCGAACGTAGCTCCTCAGCTCTAAAGTTCGCAATTCTAGAACTTGTGGCGGGAGGTGTGTCTAAAAGTGTATGTCGGTGCTGGCCATCAATGAGAGAGACCTGTGCATTTTTCAAATGGGTGGTGTGAAAATATGAGTATGTTGCTGGAGATGTGTGCCGCCGTGCCACCAATATACTTACCGGGGGAGGGTAAACACCCATTATTCGCAACTTTCTATCCGCATACCATCACTCTGCATACTTTCATTACAAAGGTACCATGACTCCGCAATGTAATTATAACGCATGGCATTACATTTTATATGCTTTTACCACGCATACATTTACAACGAAATTCGTTGTAAACGCATGAATGGTAAAAGCAGGTTTATTTTTTATTTTTGGATAAGGTAAGTATGGGGATAGGGGTATATGTTTTGGGGTACTGAGGTATATGTTTTGGGGAGTTTGGGTATTTTAAGGGTTCAGATATAGTTTTGGGTTATGGGGTACAGGGGTAGTTTTAGGGTTTAGGGATAGGTATGGGTTTTGGGGTAAAGGGGTATTTTTAGGGTTCAGGGCTAGGTTTGGGTTATAGGGGTATTTTTAGGGTTCAGAGGTAGGTTTGGGTTTTGGGGGCCAGGGGTATTTTAAGGGTTCAGGGCTAGGTTTGGGTTTTGGTGTACAGAGGTATTTTAGGGGTCAGGGCTAGGTTTGGGGGTACAGGGGTATTTTTAGGGTTCAAGGGTAGATTTGGGTTTTGGGGTACAGGGGTATTTTTAAGGTTCAGTGCTAGATTTTGGGGTACAGGGGTATTTTTAGGGTTCATGGGTAGGTTTGGGTTTTGGGGTACAGGGTTATTTTAAGGGTTATGGGGTAGGTTTGGGTTTTGGGGTACAGTGGTACAGTGGTATTTTTAGGGTTCAGGGCTAGGGTTGGGTTTTGGGCTATAGGGGTATTTTAAGGGTTCAGGGCTAGGTTTGGGTTTTGGGGTACAGGGGTATTTATAGGGTTCATGGCTAGGTTTGGGGTAAAGGGGTATTTTAGGGTTTAGGGATAGGTTTGGGTTTTTGGGGTACAGGGTATATTTATAGGGTTAAGATGGGTTAGTGTTTAAGGGTGTTGGGGTATTCTAAGGAGTAAGGGTGGGTTATGATTATGAGGTGCAGAGGTATTTAAAGGGAGCAGGGTGGGATTAGCACACGATATGAGACATGGCATGAAGGGCGGAACGTACCACATGCCCCAATTGTTTGTCACGCCCCATCACACGCCCACAACACAACGCAGACACGCCCACAAGGGACTACTTTGCTGGCACAGTTCTTTTACCTTTTAAATGTATATGGTGGGCGTCTGCATAGCCAATGTCCTTCTGCTGCAAATGCCCTTCCCAACGCTGTATTGGGTGTTGTGATTGGTGCTGTGGTTCCTGAGATTACCCGCCTCAAAGGTTTGGGCTTTCTCTTTATTATATTAGTATGGATTACAATACAATGTATACAGGGAGTATAGAAAGGTACAGAGAGCATACCAGTGAGCAGGTGATACAAGTTGCTGCTACTCTAGTGGTTTCATTTGCCAAATGATGGGGTTCACATGGTATGTCCGTTTGTAGATTACACGTGGTTTGTCGGGATAGCTGGTACTCTCGATTGGTCGAGTAAGACGTGCAGGAGAGGACGATCGGGTAGCCTAGTGAACCAATATACCACTGTAAGGACCCGGGTTTGATCTTATGGTCACAGGTTCAAATCCCGGCAGGTCCACTCAGCCTTTCATCCTTCTGTGGTCGATCAAATGAGTTGGGCAACAATGAACATGGTATTTAGTGCCAAGATGCCCACAGGTGAATGTGCGCTTTACAAATTACACGTTATGTTATGTTTGCACTGAATCCTTCTGTGGAGTACAGGGCACAAGTCCTAAACAAGCATTGGAAATGCAATAGGTCTCGCATTGGAAAAGTTGGAGCTATTGGTCTTGTAAATGACTTTTTTTAAATTTATGTGTTGTTTTTGAAAATAGCTAAATTAATAGCTTTGTCATTTACAATGCCAATAGTTATAACTTTTGCAAATGTGACACCTATAGCTTTGTAATGCAACATGCTCAGCAGCGGAAGTGCGTTTTGGTGTCTAGCTTCCGGCGTGTGCGGCTGTCAGTTGAGCCGCGGCGGTAGAAACAGCGGCTGGTTTGAAATGCCCGGGAGTACCCGCAGCAATGAACTTCTCCGAGCTCTTCAAACTCTCTGGGCAGCTTGGAGCATTCTCCCCCAACGGGAAGTATCTGGTAAGTGGGGCGTACATCCTTTTAAGGGTAGAAGGCAGTGTTAGAGGAGTGTGAGTACTTTACCATTAACAGTGGAAACATGATTTCTGCGACCACTGCCTCGATAGCAGTGCTAAGCAAAGAGGCAAGGGGAGGCAAACGACAAAGGGAGAAGAGTACACTGACGAAGGAGCCTCACAACGGCTATTAAAAACAACGCAGCCTTCTAACGTCGCATATAGTTAACAGTTCTTGAGGGCGCAATAGATAGCTGAAGAATGTCATACCCGAGAAGGAACAGGAAGGATTCCAGCAACGGATGGTGGGTTTTAGGGTGGCTGTGCAGGTGGCGTTTTCAAGTCGCCGAGGGAGAAGATGAAAAGGGGGGGGGGGGGAGGGGGGGGGGGGAGTGCCCTGGAGAGAAAGGAACAGTGCCAGATGTTATATGAGGATTAGAGAAGGGTAGGGGGAGGTGGTTGGGGAGTACAGCAGAGGTGGAGCCTGCTTTACAGAAGTGTTGCGCATCACGGAAGAGAGGAAAAGAATGTGAAAAAAACAGAAGCCCCGATTTACCGGCTGTGAACAGTACGTCGACAGAAGTGGTCATGACATTTTGATAGCCAGTGACGGATTTGTACGCTAGAGCATAACAAGTAGGGAAGGCAGAGAAGGGGAGGGGGGGAGGAGAAATGCGACACAAACAAGACGGAGGGAAGGAAGATAAGGGGAGGAGGGAGGAGAAATGCGACACGGCGGGCAGGGGAGGGGGGGAGGAGAAATGCGACACAAGGCAGATAAGGGGAGGGGGGAGGAGAAATGCGACACGGCGGGCAGGGGAGGGGGCGAGGGGGGAGGAGAAATGCGACGTGCGGATGAGGGAACTGATGTGCACGCGCTTTTAAGCTCAATGCGCTTGAGCTTAAAAGTCACGGGCACTGCAAGGAATCGCCACGATTCCTTGCAAGTTAGTTAAAGAGTGGTTAAGCCCCCATAGTCTCGCAAGCTCGATGCGCATGCGCATCGACAGGCGAGACCTAAAAAAGAAGTGGGGGGACGCTGACGTCACAACAGGAAGTGATGTCACGAAAGGTGGCTTTTACCATTAGACTCATTGCCTCCCCTTGCTCACCCCTTAGATGCGATTGCATCAGAGAAGACAGCTCGTGAGCAGCGTTCTGAATGAGCTCCGATCTTGTCCCAGAGAGGCCAAAGAGTGAATGTGTGGCTCCAGTTATCAAGCTCCCGGTAAAATAAGTGGGGGACGCCGTCCACCCGCATGGTACCCCGACTTGAGCCCTGGTTGCGTATTATTTTGAAACAGATGCCTGGGCGGTGCTCGATAGAGACTGCTGCTCCCTTCAATAGGTAAACAGTTGTTTGTGAAAAAAGCTCGTCGATTGGCTTCTTACGTGATTTTGGACTGTCGTGGAGATGCCCAAAAATGAAATCCGGTGGATTCTTTGTGGGATCCGCTGGGTTTCTGAACTCCAAGGGATGCTCTGATCTTTGCAGCGCAGGAAGGCCTTGCTTCTGCAGCTTGAAGCAGATGGTAGCGCCACCAAGGGTTCTCTTCTTGGCGCAGTAATTATTGGGCAGGCGCCAGCTTGGACCACAAGCTCCTGGGTTGGGAGTGTTTGTTGATGTTCGTTTGGAGTAATTATGGCCCTTTGCCATTCATTGTCCTGTGTGCGATGCACGTGGACCCGAGGCGGCCAATCATGGTTGACTTCAGCCCAGTGCACCAGCACCACTCCCCTCTCAGGGACGACTTGTGCCCACTGGGTGGTTCGTTCCACTTCACGGGCTTGCACTGAACTGCATGAGGGACTACTTTACAACTCCAGCCCTCTCCAGCATTCACCTGACTGCCTCGGGTGGAATCTGCCACCGAGGTCAGCATCAGCACCTGGAGGGCAGACTCACTGCCTTGCCAATGCTTGATTTGTCCTCCACTTTATTTCGTAAATCACAGGCTGCAAGCAGGCCACTTAAGCGCAGTATTAATACATTCCAAAGGTTTCAAAGATAGTCCCATCTATAGTAATAAAACAGCAAAGGCTCAGCAGAAGACAGTCTCACGTCCAGAGGTGCATTGTGGTTACAAAGTTTGCAGGTCTCAAAAACACAGGCCTCGAGACTGCAAAACTCCACGTTGGCTGCTCTGCAATGGCGGAGGAGCCTTTCCCCTGCCAGGAGCCAAAAAACGAAAAATAAACCATGTTTATCATCGTTTTATTTTCCTCTGTAGCGTTGAGTCTATGGGTGGGGCCATGGGGATGACGGGCAGAGGGGGAGTGGTAGGTGCACTGTTGTCAGTGCGCATGACAATTTGGTAGGCCATCCCAGGATGGCCAAACCGTCATGCGCACGAAGCGGTCTCCAACTGAAGCTGCGTTGCCGGGTTGGAGACAGCAGGAACAGGTTCCCAGTCTACCTGGGAATGCAAATTCAGAGCGCTCCAGACATTCCGGATGCTGCCATCAGCATGAAAGCGGTACAAAAGGGGGTGGTGATGGATGGAGCATCTGAACCAATCAAACACTCACACCCAGTCAACAGATCAGGGTTTAATCCATCACCGTTCTTTAGCCCACTCTGCCACCCTAGTTCAGACATGGCCATATGCAAATCAGTCTGACCCTGTGCCTCATGGGAACAGCCCAGCCCGAACTGCCAAGCCATGCCTTCCCTGGACCGGAAACACGCTTCCTAGGACTGGTTTCTGGCATTAGAATGGACAGAGTGTGTGCCAGCCACAAAGAATAACAAAGGTAAAGTGCCAAAAGTGCTGAGAAGGTAGGCAGGAGCGGCCAGCCATGAGGGAGTGGTTGGCCTGTGGCGCCTCGGTGCCAGGGTCAACGTGCCCAGCTCGGGGGGCGGGGGGGTGAACACAGGTGGCGCCTTGGATGACCAAGAAAGGTTTTACTCCGCAGGACTCTCTGCCAGAGCCTCGCCCAGCGGGGGCGCCCTGCAGCTGACACACTGACCAAAGACGCTGAGGTTTCTGCATGAAGATGGTCCAGGTAACAGTGGGCTAAAATCCCTCGCGGGTGTCCAACTCAAGACCAGGACGGGGTCCCATATTCGCTTCTTCCTCAGGTAATGGGGTTGACTAGACGTTAAGAGGGATTCTTGGCATAACACCTACACAGATGCTAGGTACATTTAGGTACATCTAGTTAGGGAGGCATCGTACGAGTAAGCACTTATTATCATGTATTTTATGTATTTGTATATATTCATGATTACTGAAAAATGGTAGAACTGTACCATCCTTTTACTTTCGTAGTACTGCTAATCATAGATCTCTGCTACTGTCTAATGGTTGTTGCAGCTCATCTATTCTATACAAGAATAACAACTGTTCAATAAACCCTTATTGAAACACCCAGACTGTACGTTCTGTGACAAACTAAGTGAGCACGAGTGACTGAGCAAAATGTAGTATATTGTATCCACGATCCTGGGGGAGGGTTATGGGGGATGGGACATCAGGGTTGTTATGTTCTGAGGTTGCCAGAGACTATGCTCTCCCCGATAAGAGGAGATTCTAGTGGCACTGTGAGCTAGCTAATGCAAACAGGTTAACATATCCGGTGGGGGTGCCTGGAACTAGTCTGCACCAAACCCACAGTTTGTTATCTGAACGCACAGATTCTGTATAGGATATATAGGAACTACACAACACTTGCATACATAAGGGACACAGGAAACAACCAGGCTATACCAAGTGTAGGAAACAGACTCTGACAATATCAAGAAAGACCACTCAAGACTCCGCCTGCTCTGTGGCCAACAACACAGAACCAGAGTGTGAAAAGGGAGCGAGCGGGTGCAAGTCTATGGACCTCAGTGACTCAGCTAGATGCTCCCAGTAAGGAAGCGCCGTCTAGGCTGGTCAGGATCACTGCAAGTGGCGCTGGTCTGAGGTCATGGACTCGATCAGAGACCGCTGGAGAACCTCACGGCCAGAAGACAATGAGGGCCTCCGAGGAACCTCTGAGAAGGCTCTCCATGCCTGGGCGAGAGCTTCTGCACAGAAGGATGGTGCATGCTTTCGCTGAGGGCCCTGGCAGGCTGCCCGACACTTGCTGGACAGCAAGCAGCAGCTCACTCTGGCACAGGACTGCCCAGCTCAGCTGTCAGCCAGGCTGGCATGTGCGGCAACCCACAAAGCAAGGGTTTATCCCATGGCTCCCAAGGGGCGAAGGCGAGGAGGAGGCAAAGCAGGTTGGTCACACTTGGCGTTACATACTGGACAAAGCCACTCTCTGGGTCAGCAGTAACCAGACATCCGATACCAAGCAAGGGCTTATTCCACGGCTGCCAAGGGGCGAAGGCGAGGAGGATACATATATCTGATAATGCTGCTTTGTGGAGGCAAAGCAGGCTGGTCACACACAAACCCGCTCTCTGGGTCATCCGTAGCCAGGCATCTGAAGGGTTTAGTTCATGGCTCCCAAGAGGCGAAGGAGAAAAGGATACATCTATCTGTTCATGCTGCCACGTGGAGGCAGCACAGGCTGGCCACACAAACCTGCTCCCTGGGTCAGCAGCGACACACACACAGGCACATCCAATGAATATTTAGTAAAAGAGGAGTTCAGAGCCGGCCTGGCTACCAATCCGGTGCCTCCCTTCACAGACGCGCCACCAGAGGCACTTTAATAAGGACAGAGCCGCAGTGATGGGCGGTCATTGGAGACCAGGGTCACAGACATGGGAGCGGTCTGCCGGTCTCAGCCTGTGCAGGACACACAGTCCAACCACCCAGCAATACAATCAGACGACCCAAGCAGAAAGCAGGCTGGGTTAATGCTCCTGCTGCTAAGATGTGCGCAAAACTGGCAAGCCTGCTTCTCCCACTGGCCAAACCTTAACATCGCTTCGCTTGGATACACTGGGGGCGCCTCTAGGCACATAAGAAGCAAGTTAGTGTGGTTACTATCTGCGAAACAATAAATAAATCACAGGAGGCACGCAAAAGTTCAGCAAACACACGGAAATGCTTGTTCCAACCGTTCGCGATGCTTTTTTCCTGTTCGTGAACGCTGTTTGCATGCTCGGGGAGAAATATCTGGCAAACACGCATTTTGAAAGCGCGAACAAGCAAAACATTTTGCGAAGCAGAGGATCATGGAATTTTCTCTGCAGAATGCGAAATTACCCAAATTCCGTGAGCAGAATGGAATTTACTGCCCAGGCCTACTATTAACTGACCTGGCGGTGGGAGGAGTCTAGGCTCAGAGGCAGAGTGTGCACAGGGCACGGCCTCACAAGCGACTGCACTAGTGGTGTCACAAGCGACTGCACTAGTGGTGTCGCAAGCGACTGCACTAGTGGTGTCGCAAATCTGAAAAGCGCACACCCATGGCAAGGTGAAGCTGCACTGGAGAGAGGCGGGATCAAGGTAATGTTTATTCAGACCATTGGTCTTTAAACAACATAAAACAGGTCATAAAAACTTTCTTAATTCATCACAGGTTTTGCTACAAAATATCTAAGTTCCATGTACTTTCTACCAATATTGCATCATATTTAATGTATAGGTCACAAACACACTGGTATGTAGACATAAGTATTTTAAAAACAAATATTCCCATGGTACAAAATATTGCTAAAAAAATATAGATCAAGAAAAACAAAACTATTACCATCAGAGAGTATAGCCTCACTTTCAACCATCCATTTCCTTTTCCGTAAAAAGCCTTTTTACTGCCTTCATATATTTCGAAATAGCTATTGCAATTTTAAGGTTTGGCATATCTGTAAGAAGTTCAATAGCTTGAGTCCGCAAGAGGGTACCATATTTTAAAAAAGATAGGGCGCAAGAACTGTTTTCGCAGAACTAGCATTTATTGGCAGTTTGAGAAGTTGGCCTGGCATATGCTGTCCACTATTCTAATGGGAACCTTGCACCAGTCCAAACGACCCTCATTGATGGTAGGTTTAAAGACAACCTACATAGAAAGATATCCTAGTGGTAGCTGTGGAGAGCAGCCTCCAGGCTAAGTCTTGAAGGTGCCCACCGATGTCGGGTGATTTCAGGTGAAGAAGGTGAAACTTGACTCTTCAGCCACGAGGACCAGGAGGCGTCGAGGATGACCAAGAGCTGGATTTGAGCTGTCCCACGAAGGCTGTCGAGTGCTGCGGTGTCGGTTTCCAGATTAGACCCAACAATCCTTGGCACCAGCAACCCACGTAGAAAGCAAAGATTGGCTTTGGTGCAGACCAGCAAGGTCTGAGGGACTCACCTCTTGGTAGGGATTCAGGGCACGTCTGGAGCAACCAGGGAAGCCCAAGGAAAGAAGAGTTACCTTCGTGGGGACCCACCAGTCGACGGACTAGGGATCGCAAAGGGGCCTTGAGTGGAAATGCTAGAAGCGGGCCCACTGAACACTTGTGGAGTGTAGGCCCATGATCTTCGGTGCAGATGGTGCACGGGGCTTGGACTAAGTGTAAAGCTCGGGAAGTCGATGCACTAGCAAATGTGTACAGTGTCCAGAAGTTCTGGTCCCATGTCACTCGAGAGGGCTGCGGGTCTCAGCTTTGCTGGGTTCTCGTGACGGCCTCTGAGAAGTCTGGAAGTCCGTGTCCTGAGTCGCAAATACTTTTCAGTCCGGCAGGAGCCTCAGAAATGCAGATCGTAAAGATGCTTCTTTGGTGCCTGCTTGAGCAGGGGAGTCACTCCTTGACCCCAAGGGAGATCCTTCCGTCTTCTAGTCGTGTAGAATGTCGAAGTTCCAAGATATATGTTGCAGAGTTTCGTCCAGGTGTAATCTGAAGTCCTAAGGACTGGGGTCCCATACTTACACTAAGTTAGGGGGTTGGACATACTCTGGGGACCCACCTATGGGAGGGTCTGGGGAGAAGGTTTGTTACACCCCTTTCCATTTGTCCAGTTTCGCGCCAGAGCAGGGGCTGAGTGCCCCTGCAACCGGTTTCAACTGGGGTTTGCACAGGGACACCAAGTGTGCCCCCAGCACGGTCTGAAAGGCATTCACTGAATGCACCCACCCAGCCCCAATACACTAAAACCTGTCTGGGAGGTTGGTACACCTCCCTGCAACAGGAAACCTATTGCCCAGGCCTCCCCTGTCAGAGTTTCATCCAGCAGCGGCTGCAGCATCCATTTTGGATGCCAGGGCTCTTTTAAACTATTACCGATTAGGTCAGTGTGGACATGTTTCTCCCTCTAGAAGGTTGGAATTCTACCCCACCGCCAGGACTGGCGGGGGCAGGGGAATAGGATTCTAACGTGTAACACCAAACACGACATGTTTCCCTGCAGCCATTCCAAAGTTAGCATTTACCGCAAGGTTATAATGCACTTAACATTATATGGTCTGGCTGCATCACAGAACAGCCTCAGACAATAGGCTCTGAAAGCTGCAGAGGGGCCCAGCTCATGCATGGGACCGCTCTCACACAAAACCAAGCACTCTGCCTTCAGGATTGATAAGGCCTGCCATAGGAGTGACTTATAGGTTTATATGTGTCAGTGATTAAAAAGGTAGATATAGGTAACCTATATCTTAGTAAGGGGTGCATGCACCACCTTCCACAGGCTGCAGTAGCAGACCTGTGGTGCCATTTTGGAAGGCTTTCAAGGGGTGGCATAATACATGCTTCAGCCCCAGGTAGGCATCTGGGGTACCTATGCCCTTGGTACCTAAGGTACCATATACTAGGGACTCACAAGGGTAACCCAGTAACCAATCTGGAGTGTACCTAAAGTACATGCAATCATTTTTTAGAGGAAGCAGCTAGGCTCGGGTCCCGAATAGCAGGGCCCCAGCCAGACTAAAATCGAAAAACAGCAAAACACCAAAAAAAAAAAAAAAGTGGGAGTAACCATAGTAAGCAGATCCTACTCTGCTACAGGCAGTCTACCAAGATGTGTAAACTATCGCATTTTGTACCCAGCCTACATGTACATTTACCATTGGGTTGCATCATTTCTATTTTTATTCTCCAGTTGATCATACCGGGGTTTACACCAATCCTCAGTCTTATTACTTCTGATCTAAGCCATTGATTAGGTGAAGTATCTAAATAGGGGTACCAGATTTCTTTCACCCAACTATTTAACATACATTTTGCTGACGCTTACTTTCTCAGATACTCCATATCTTCCATCCTAGACAATTCCTTTTCTAGAGTTCTGAGTTCCCTATTCATAACTTCTATCTGTAACATCTGCTGCTCAATTGCGACATTGAATTTTCCTCAGACAATATGCAGTTTCTTTCTGGCCTCTGTGGCCCTTTTTAGGTCACTATGCGGAATCTCATTGTGACACTTTTATGGCCTCTCCTGTACCCAACCTTTTCCAGAATCTTAATAAGGCCACTCGCCTGATCATTCCATGTCGTCGTACCCAGCTCTAATCTAACAGCCTGGATCATAGAGGAACCTGGTAATGACATTTGGGATTTTATACACTTTTCTTCCTCAACATCCCATCTGCTTTTGCCACTTAAGCAGATTACTTCTACCCAATATTGTAGCGTATTGTATAGTAATGTAGGCTTGTATCACTGGTCTGTGGGAAATATCCCCATAAATACGATTGACTTTTTTTAACCCATACAAGGATATCTGTGCCTTGGCTTTCAGGGCCTCCAAGAGCATGTGCCACTTTATCGACTTATCAAACCAGACACCAAGGTATTTATACACATTCACGATTTCCAGTTTGGTTGGGCCCAGATACCAATTAAACCTCTGATAATCTATTCCCAAAGCACATAATCTTGGTCTTATGCATATTTACAGTTAAATGCTTTGCCCCAACTTCCTCTGTAGGCCTACCTCAGTCTGGTCAAGGATTACCAAGTCGTCAGCATAAAGTAAACAGGATAATTGTTTCCCATTCCTTTTTGGGCTAGCACTTCTATCTACCTTTAAAATAGTTGGAAAATCTGCTAAGAATATAGCGACCAATAAGGGGGCCAATACACAGCCCCGTCTTAGATCATTGTTGATCGCTATTTTCGGTGTCCAGGACCGCACCGTGTCCTTAATACCTTGGGCCCAGCTCTGAATGTGTAGCTCCTGAATTACAGCCAGGAGCCCTTCTGGGATACCATATTTTATCAGGGTCTCCCCAAGACATTTCCTGTCCACCAGGGCAAATGCTGCGTGGAAGTTTACGAAGCATCAGTACAACTTCACTCTTTGCTTCACAGACTTCCCCAGCACCGCCATAAAGCGAAACAGTGGTCGATCGTGGTGTCCTTCCTTAAAACCTCTTTGCTCCACTGGCACGATTGACAGTGCTTCCGCCCAATTCTTTAATCGACCCTGGATTATTTTGGCAAAGACTTTCTCACCAATATCCAACAATTTGATCAATCTATAGTGCTTTCTAATCTCCTTTCTTATGTATTGGTCCAATTACTGCCCCCCTCCAAGTTTTCGGGATGTAACCAAAGTCTATTATAGCTGAAAACATGCGAGATAGAAATTCAGCCCACCAATTTAACTGAGTCTTTATTATAATAGCGGGGATGTTGTCATGACCTGCTGCACAGGTTGATGTTAGCTTTTTAATGATATCCTTTACATTTTCTATAGTAAAGAGAGTTTTTAGATATTGGACATACCCTCCCCAAAATATTTTTTTTCTTCCTATAGACGCTTCCATTGTCCCATACAGTTCACCAGGGTAATCTTCCCATGTTGCTTCTTCGACTACACAGCTCAAGACCCAGGGGTCTGACCGGAGGCTTCGTGCATCAACCTCCAGAACGGTCTTATGTTTTTTGATTCAATTGTTTCCAGCAGGTTTTACCTGCATTTCTCTTTAAAGATCCTCTTCTGGTTCCGGACTAGCATTTTATATTCCTTTTTCAGTTTAGTCAGCTTTAACACCCTGCTCTGGTCAGATCTTATCCTTATCGTTATCCTTCTCTCCTTATTAGTCTTTTCTTGTTCATACATGCTAAATTGAACCACGTTTATCCTTTTCCTAGTATTAATTGCTTGTCAGTAGGGAATACTTTATTCTTTTTTTAGTTTTACTCTAAGGCATTGAACCACCTGTTTTAATTGTCTTCTCAAACCAGGTCACTTCCTGCCCCCTTGCAGCTTCCGTATTTACTTTCTGTTGGAAGTTGGCCAATTTTTCTACATATTCATCAGTTAGTCTTGTTAGACGTTTAGGGTATTCTAATTGTTGGGTCAGTACTGTTTCACGATGGCTCATTGGGCCCCTAAATAATACACGGGATTGTGATCACTACCTTGTATGGGGTTTACGCGGAACCCATTTACTCTGGCAAAGTTCCATGCATGGATGAACACATAATCAATGGGGCAATACGGAGTGCCTACCTTGAAGGTTTTATTTGCTGGCCGATCAGTTTCTACCCTACCATTTAAACAAAACAACCCCTTTGACCCCAAATACTTCCCTAAGGTTAGACTTTGTCTAGTAGAAATGCCAGCAGCACTGGAGAGGGGCGGGGTAAGAGGCGTGGCCTGGAGGTGGGAGGAGTCTAGCCTCACAGACCGCGTGTGCATTGGGCACGACATCACAAGCGACTACTCCATTGGTGTCACACACTGAAAACACACCCAGGGCAAGGTGAAGGTGCACTGGGGAGGGGCAGGTCAGAGGCTGCGTGTGCACAAGGCAGGCACCCTGCGACCCTGGAGGGCCTGGGGACCAAGGAGGAAAGAAGAAACATCGAGGCTATAGTCCGTGTCAACGCTTCAACGGGCGCAACACAGTGAGGCAGTCAACAGGCGCAACACAGTGAGGAGGGGGATCACAGTAAGGCGAGGAACATGCAAAACACAGTGAAGCAGTGAACACAATAAATCAGCGAACCAATAAACACAACACAATAAATCAGTGAACCAATAAACACAACACAATAAATCAGTTAACCAATAAACAAAACACAATAAATCAGTGAACCAAAATACACAATACATCAGTGAACCAATAAACACAGTAGAACAGTGAACCAGTGAACACATGGAACACAGTGGGACCGTGAACACAGAAGCAGTGAGCGCAAGCAAGCAGCGAGCGCAAGCAGCGAGCGCAAGCAGCGAGTGCAAGCAGCGAGCACAGTTCGTCCACTGCTAAAACGGAGACATTCTTCCTGTGTGTACAGGAGACTTTGGACATCAATTTGCTTTATTAGTACACACAAGAAAGAGGTTAAAGAACACACACGGACTCAGACAGCTTTTGGTTTTCTGGAAAACACTGGATGATGCAGGTTTTTGTATCGAACTAGAATACTAGAAATATAACTTTTAATTTAATTTTTATATACGGTTTACAATCTTTAATACTGTTGCAGAGTAAGGCACACTCGGCATAGGTCGTTAGTACATTGTTATAATGTGATTGCCCTCTTGCTGGTTAGATTTTAATAGAAAAGTAAATCTAAGGAGGAAAGGTCAGAAAGTTGGAAAAGGAAGAGAGAGGGGGGTAGACTAGATCCCTAGAGAGGTATACATACATGGCTTAATAGAACCTTTAAAGAAACAAACCAATATACCCGGCCCCTCGCAGCCCTCGAGGAATATTACTGCTGAGGGATGGACTCCCTGGGCTCGGCAGGAATGCCTCCTCCCAGGAATGCCTCCTCCCAGGAATGCCATGATGCATCATGCACAGGGTTGGCAGAGCGCGTAACAAGAAGGGACATGCTGGTCCGGGCCTGGGATACCAGCTGCTGAAAACAGGCAGAAGCAGACACACCGAGCCGGAGCATGCACCCGTTCCTGCCACCAAGGACTACTTTACGCGAGTCTACAGAACAGGCGATGTGGCCCCAGCTCTGCAGAGAGATGCAATACAGTGCCAGGCCCTTAACCTACAACTAGTCTTCATACACCGGTCTCTGGGAGGAGTTATCTAGATGAGGAGCTGCAGAGAGATGCAATACAGTGCCGGGCCCTTAACCTACAACTAGTCTTCATACACCGGTCTCTGGGATGGGTTATCTAGATACAGAGCTGCAGAGAGATGCAATACAGTACTAGGCCCTCACTCAATAACTAGTCTTCATACACCGGTCTCTGGAAGGGGTTATCTAGATGCAGAGCTGCAGAGAGATGCAATACAGTACCAGGCCCTCACTCAATAACTAGTCTTCATACACCGGTCTCTGGGATAGGTTATCTAGATGCAGAGCTGCAGAGAGATGCAATACAGTGCCAGGCCCTCACTCAATAACTAGTCTTCATACACCGGTCTCTGGGATGGGTTATCTAGATGCAGAGCTGCAGAGAGATGCAATACAGTACCAGGCCCTCACTCAATAACTAGTCTTCATACACCGGTCTCTGGGATGGGTTATCTAGATACAGAGCTGCAGAGAGATGCAATACAGTACCAGGCCCTCACTCAATAACTAGTCTTCATAAACCGGTCTCTGGGATGGGTTATCTAGATACGGAGCTGCAGAGAGATGCAATACAGTGCCAGGCCCTCACTCAATAACTAGTCTTCATACACCGGTCTCTGGAAGGGGTTATCTAGATGCAGAGCTGCAGAGAGATGCAATACAGTACCAGGCCCTCACTCAATAACTAGTCTTCATACACCGGTCTCTGGGATGGGTTATCTAGATACAGAGCTGCAGAGAGATGCAATACAGTACCAGCCCCTCACTCAATAACTAGTCTTCATACACCGGTCTCTGGGATGGGTTATCTAGATACGGAGCTGCAGAGAGATGCAATACAGTGCCAGGCCCTCACTCAATAACTAGTCTTCATACACCGGTCTCTGGAAGGGGTTATCTAGATGCAGAGCTGCAGAGAGATGCAATACAGTACCAGGCCCTCACTCAATAACTAGTCTTCATACACCGGTCTCTGGGATGGGTTATCTAGATACGGAGCTGCAGAGAGATGCAATACAGTACCAGGCCCTCACTCAATAACTAGTCTTCATACACCGGTCGCTGGGAGGGGTTATCTAGATGCAGAGCTGCAGAGAGATGCAATACAGTGCCGGGCCCTTAACCTACAACTAGTCTTCATACACCGGTCTCTGGGATGGGTTATCTAGATACAGAGCTGCAGAGAGATGCAATACAGTACTAGGCCCTCACTCAATAACTAGTCTTCATACACCGGTCTCTGGGATGGGTTATCTAGATACAGAGCTGCAGAGAGATGCAATACAGTACCAGGCCCTCACTCAATAACTAGTCTTCATACACCGGTCTCTGGGATGGGTTATCTAGATACAGAGCTGCAGAGAGATGCAATACAGTACCAGGCCCTCACTCAATAACTAGTCTTTATACACCGGTCTCTGGGAGGGGTTATCTAGATGCAGAGCTGCAGAGAGATGCAATACAGTACCAGGCCCTCACTCAATAACTAGTCTTCATACACCGGTCTCTGGGATGGGTTATCTAGATGCAGAGCTGCAGAGAGATGCAATACAGTACCAGGCCCTCACTCAATAACTAGTCTTCATACACCGGTCTCTAGAAGGGGTTATCTAGATGCAGAGCTGCAGAGAGATGCAATACAGTACCAGGCCCTCACTCAATAACTAGTCTTCATACACCGGTCTCTGGGATGGGTTATCTAGATACAGAGCTGCAGAGAGATGCAATACAGTACCAGGCCCTCACTCAATAACTAGTCTTCATACACCGGTCTCTGGAAGGGGTTATCTAGATGCAGAGCTGCAGAGAGATGCAATACAGTACCAGGCCCTCACTCAATAACTAGTCTTCATACACCGGTCTCTGGGATGGGTTATCTAGATACAGAGCTGCAGAGAGATGCAATACAGTACCAGGCCCTCACTCAATAACTAGTCTTCATACACCGGTCTCTGGGTTGGGTTATCTAGATACAGAGCTGCAGAGAGATGCAATACAGTACCAGGCCCTCACTCAATAACTAGTCTTCATACACCGGTCTCTGAGAGGGGTTATCTAGATGCAGAGCTGCAGAGAGATGCAATACAGTGCCAGGCCCTCACTCAATAACTAGTCTTCATACACCGGTCTCTGGGAGGGGTTATCTAGATGCGGAGCTGCAGAGAGATGCAATACAGTGCCAGGCCCTCACTCAATAACTAGTCTTCATACACCGGTCTCTGGGATGGGTTATCTAGATACAGAGCTGCAGAGAGATGCAATACAGTGCCAGGCCCTCACTCAATAACTAGTCTTCATACACCGGTCTCTGGGAGGGGTTATCTAGATGCAGAGCTGCAGAGAGATGCAATACAGTACCAGGCCCTCACTCAATAACTAGTCTTCATACACCGGTCTCTGGAAGGGGTTATCTAGATGCAGAGCTGCAGAGAGATGCAATACAGTGCCAGGCCCTCACTCAATAACTAGTCTTCATACACCGGTCTCTGGAAGGGGTTATCTAGATGCGGAGCTGCAGAGAGATGCAATACAGTGCCAGGCCCTCACTCAATAACTAGTCTTCATACACCGGTCTCTGGGATGGGTTATCTAGATACGGAGCTGCAGAGAGATGCAATACAGTACCAGGCCCTCACTCAATAACTAGTCTTCATACACCGGTCGCTGAGAGGAGTAATCTAGATACAGAGCTGCAGAAAGCACTGCCAGGCACTTAGTCAAAAACTACTCCTCAGACATCTACAGCACAGGTTATCTGTATAAACCTCAACAACTAGTCCTCAGACCCTGGTCTCTCTCCAGAACAGGTTATAACTCTTCAGAAACTTAGTTGTACATTCCCAGACCCTCATCCTACAAAGAGTCACGCAAATTCTTTTAAAAGAACGGTCCTTTCCCAAGTAGTAGGCGTGAGCGCTTGTCAGGCGGTATGTAGCACAGTAGTGTTCTGAAGTAAATATGTTAAATACAAATACATTAGAAGGATTACATAGGCACGGAGGGAAGCTGACCAGACTTGCTAAAGAGAGGGCCCCCTGCTGCTACTGTCAAAATCAAATACAACCCGGATACGACAAGCAACCATCATGGACACTACATCTGTCTTGACTTACAGATCGAGCAAGGAAAACCGCCTTTACCCCGACCTCTTTAGCGCGGAGGTAAGTACAAAACAAGTATTTGTATCTTTACCACACAATACTTTATCATCCAGGTAAGTATGTTTTAAATAACTCTAGTCGTATGTTAAATTTAAAGGAAAATGTTTTAGGTGCATGTAGAGGTAGAGGTAAAGGAAGGTAAGGGTAATTTTCTAGGTGCAGTGGTAAAGGGAGATGGGAGCGATTTTATGGTAAAGGTTCGCATAGAAAGGAGGGAAGGAAGGTGGGGATTAGGGAAGGCTAGGGGTACTTTGTAGCCAAGAGTCAAGCATGAGTGACCCCGCCGCGCTCTATTAGGACAGCGCCGGAGATACAGGCGTACAGGTTACCAGTGCAGTAGCAAGGTAAGACACATGGGCAAGCTGCTAAAAGACCGAAACCCGCCTGCGGTCCAGATGACAACAGAACCTTGGCAGGTAAACTATACAGGGCTGCGTAATTCGATAGAAAGTGAAACGCTACAGCCATTAACTTATATTGGTAAATAGCATTCTGGAGCAGGCTTCTCCAACGAGTAGCTCCTGAGCTACTGGTAGCTCTCCACCCACCCGCAAGTAGCTCTCCTGAGGACAATCCAGTTTACTCAATTAGAAGCTTTTGCTTGGTTGAATTAATAATTATAAAGAAATATTGAAAAGAGTGTATTTGAGATTAAAGGTGTGTATTTTCAAGACTCGTAAACTGATATTTGGAGAAAAAATGGCTGAAATTCCAGTTTCCAATTTCCAGTTGAATACCCAATGCAACCGTCACTGTAATTTCAGCTCCAATAAACCTTTCAGCATGCATATGTGCTTTATAAACCCGTGTGTGTGTTATAAATAAAGCTAAGAGTGGAGTGATAATTTGTGTGGCTTCGGAAAACTTCTTACATTGGCGTCAGAGGCATCACACTATGGCTAGTAAGTATCACCCAGGCAGAAGCCTGACAGATGAATAAAGACTTTTTAGGTCTTGCCTAACGTTGCAGCGCGCATGCACTGCTCGCGTAGCGAGACATATTGGGGTAAAATTATTTTAGGAGAAGGACTTGTAATCCGGCCCATGCTTTCTATTGGGCAACATCAATATTTATTTCAAACCCTGTGTTCTCATTGCTCTGCAGGGTTTTTGGTTACCGCCCTGTGGCTTTTTTGTACACGCTCTTGGGACACGAGTCTACGGCGTCTTTCAGTTTTATGGATGTTCTGTTATCTGAGGAGGTGTGCTAAGCTAAGGTTCAGGCAGATTTCACCAAGGCATCTGCTTTCCAGGCAGTCACACACGTCTACTCTTTTCCTTCCCTCCCTCCTCCACCCCCACCCCACTCTCTCTACTGTTTTTCCCCCTCCATCTGTGGGGCGCAACGGCAGCAGCTTGTTTAAAATCCCGGGACAAGGAGCAGTGACAGCGTTGGGTCCTTCATATGGGAGGAGGTAAGCGGGGAGTAACGCAGCTCTCTTCGCTGCCACAATGCTTGCAGGACCCCTCCACTACACACTATCTACCAATGCACTAAAAGCATGAATGGGGTAATGTTACTCCTTTCTACACAGCGGTGGCCTTGAGAATAAAGATGCATACTTGGAGATGGTTTAATGAGTAGGGCGTCTGCCTGCTGAATATACTTTACTGTTCTGTCACTAATATCGGCAGTCCGAAAAACACTGGAATGCATATATTGCTGATAAGATAGCTCATTGGGTTGCGCGCCTGCAGCGGTGACATTTTACTTCTCTACATAGCTGTAAATCGAACATACAAATTACTACTTGTTAATAGTTCCTTGAGTTTTCTGTTTATCTGCTGACGAGGTGGTTGTAAATCCCTGGCTGGTGGCCCCAAATAAGGATGCCTAATTCAGTGATAATAGCTCTGTGAGCTGCATGAGGCGCTAGATGTGCATCAGCTCGGGTAATAAAGTGCATATTTGTGGAAGCAGGCCTCTTGGCATTATCGGTAGGCTAGAAGGTATTTATTGTTACTTTGGACATCAATTTGATGTATTTGTAAACGCAAGAAAGAGGTTAAAGAACCGACACAGACGCGACAGCTTTTGTTTTTTCTGGAAAACACCGGATGATAAAAGTTTCTTTATCAAACTAGAATACTAGAAACAGAACTTTTAAAGAAAAAAGCCAATATACCGGGCCGCTTGCAGCCATCGAGGAATATTACTGATGTGGGAGGGACTCCCAGGGCTCGGCGGGGATGATCGAACACATTTTATGGAAGTGGCTGCATTCAGCCAATGAACTACCAGTCCTGGCTACATATGGGGCATTAAGAACCTGATGTCACACACACACTCAACGAGAGTGCACAATAGCGTAGCTCTGTGGGCTGCACAAAGCGCTACATGTACATCAGCTCGGGTAATAACGTGCATATTTGTGGAAGCAGGCCTCTTGGTGCCATCGATAGGGTAGAAGGTATTTATTGTTACCCAACGCAATGGTACGCATCTTATCACCTCAGAAAGATGGATGGCTGATTGAACTTGCCGGGATTCGAACTTCAGATGGCGAGGTCTAACACATTTTACACTGTCTCCTAGACATGTCAATGGACAGGCGGTGAGGGTGTGTAGATGTCTGTTAATACACCATCTCCAAGACCGGTACATGTCCACGGACAGGTGGTATGGGCGTGTGGATGTCTGTTGAATACACTGTCTCCAGGACCATCCACAGGCGTGTGGATTTCTGCTGTATACACGGTCTCCTGGACATGCCAATTGACAGGCGGTGAGGGTGAGTGGATGTCTGTTGTATACACTGTCTCCTAGATATGTCAGTAGACAGGCGGTGAGGGTGTGTGGATGTCTGTTGTATTGACCGCCTCCAGGACCTGTCCACGTCCTCTGGTGGTGTTAAAGTCTTAATGTTCCAGACTCTGTACACATTAACCTAAGGACAGGAATAAGTCGCTGGCGATGGGTCAAGAGTAAACGGAAGTCACGGAGCAGAGAAAAGCAAACACTACAAATCAATGCAACGCATAATCGCATTAACTCTCGATACACGCTGCAGGCCTGGCAGACGCATCTGTAATTCAGCCACGAAAAAGCCATAAAACAGAAACCTCCGGTCCTGCAAAGTCCCATAACGTCACCACCCCTAAAGTGCACTATCCAGCTCCACACGCATGCCAACATGAAGCTAACAACACAACACGCTACTGCTGTGAATATCTCCCACTACAACCTAACAGCTCCCATGATCTCTCAGGTGACTGCAGCTCTAAGGTACAGACCCCAAGCCGCAAGAGGGTGAAATGAGCAAGACCCTCAGTCACGCTGGACGGCTGCCTCCCCCATATCAAAGAGGTCACAAAGTGTGCCAGATGTCAAAGCAAAGTGCTTTCTAACATCAAACATTATTTCAAGGCTGCAGTCAAGGTGCTGCTGACAACCCTCACAACATACAGGACTTTAATAAGCAGACTACCCAACTCCTTCCTAAACCCTCTCAAAACCATCCTCCAACCCGCAGAAAGGCTGCACACTCACGAGACAACCCAACAGAACCACTCATTCTAAGTGTCCTAAAAAGGACACACTCAGATCGACTTGGAACAAGGATTGTATAACATAGAAAGAGACAGTCTACACAAAAACTGGAAATGTCTGGTAAACACAGCAACTTGAGAAGCAAATTTAAACGGCTTTCGCAAAACCGAGTTTCAAAAGGCCATCCACGACGCTGAAGGAATGCACCTAGCACAACATGTATCACCCAAGGGCATCTTGGCACTGAATAACAGATGTTTATTGTTACTCAATGGCACTCATTTTTAAAATCGACCGCAAAAGGATGAAAGGCTGAGTGGACTCGCCGGGATTTGAACCTGTGACCATGAGGCCCAACACAGGCCCCTACAGTGGAAGCATTCGTCCACTGAACCACCAGACAGGTCCTAGGATCTGGAATGCACCTCTATCCCACATAAGGCTTGCTACGTCATTTCAAATTTTCGAAGCCAAACTAAAGGATCACCTATTAACCTGCAGTGACATCGCTCGCTTTGTTCATGCCGCTGACGTGGCCTTCCCATGGTTGTAATACTGCTCTACCACGTGCTGCTGACCCCAATGTAGTAATAACGTCCAGTGCATCCCTACAGGACATGACATGTCAAATTCTCATCACCAGACAGAGGGTCAAGTGAGCTCAGTGTCCCACTCATGTACTAACCACAACCTCACGCGTCCTCGCTCCCACAAGTTTACACAGCGGATGTACCTTAGCACTGCACTCCTCTACGTATGTTTCATCACTGCAGACTACACGCGTACACATCTTTTACATGCCCTGGGGACTCCTGTGCACAGCTCTCCCGGGCCTCACTGAGGGATTGTTATGTAGTGCGCTGGCACGTGCTGTGGAAGTTGTCAATCTATTACACCTTCTTGCAATGAGATCCATCACTCAGACTCTAGCAGATCAATATAAAAGCGTTAAAAAGAATAAAAATAAATAAAAACAGGTCTCTAGATCATCACCCAAGGATAGGACTCTCCCGGTCTGCACCCGTTACTATGAACTACCTGAACACACCGCACGACCCTACAGACGTGATCACCGCCTCACAAGGAGGCTCTCCGGTCACACCTGGATCACGGTGCAACGAGGCAGACTCAACCATCCTACACTCAGGTAACCAGGATATCGCCCTAGAACAAGCATCGTCACTATGCGCACCAGTTAACAAGAAATTAACTACTAAACGGGTTTCATTACAAGACCAGAAGCTATCATTATGCAGAACCTTTCACTGCTGCAGAACTGCATAGCCCGGCAGGGCCTTCTGCCTCCCGCAGTCTGCGGTCAGCACCATCGAAAACATCTACCTCTGAAGCACACCGTGCAGACAAGGGGTCTACAACCTGGTGTGTGATAAGAGCTACTGCAGTTTACATAAAACCATCCAGAACTACTAATATTAGTGTTGTAAAAGTGAGCACATCAGACAAGAGGATTTCAGGGGCCACCTATGCAAGCTTACGGGCACTGATCACACGAGCATCAGGCAGGGTGCCAGCTATAATGTAAAGAGAGACGGTCTTAATGTCCCTACATGGGTAATACATAACAGGCATAGCTGCAACGTCTCGGATTCCAACTTAACTAAATCAGCAATTAAGTCTCCCCTACACCTCATGATTTGGCACTCAAATAGGAGCTTTAAATATATAGTGGAAATCCAGCCCTTTTTCTGCAAACATCAATTTATGAGTTTTGAAAATACACACAATTGCACCTCAAATACGCATTCTCAAGTTTAGTGCACATTTATTAATTCAACCAAGCAAAAGGCTGGAAGTTAGCAGGCTGAGCTGCTCACAGAAGAGCTACAAGTAGCTCACACACTACTTGTTGGAGAAGACCTCCCAGCCGTCACTCAGAGGGAGTGCTGCTGCCGAACACTATGGGGGTTCTCCTATAGGGGCTGAGTACCTGGGCAAGACCCTTTCAGATCATAATCCACTACTACTTGGCATTAACTGCGGGGCCCACCTGGTGCTTAACACCCGACGTCCAGCCTAGCACGCAGCCTCTGCATTCCCGTGACGAACGGAAATAAAAGTGTAGGGTCATCTCACCAGGTTTTTTGGGGTGGGGTGACTATTTTCGGTTGTGCTTCTGTCTGTCTTGGCTTCTGGTGTTGGGTTGTTGGGGTATGCTAAGACTAGTTTGGTGAAAGGTTGAGAGAAATCCATTAAACCACCTAGTTTTAGTTAAGATTTACATTTAGAATTTCGCCTCACACCCCGCTGGCTGCCTGCTTTATGCCCTCCTGATCGGAGGCCCAGATGTGTTTGACTATTGCTGGAGGTAATAAAGCGCTACAGGGGAGGAGCTTTCTGTGTTGTGCCCTGGTTCCGGAGCAGAGACCCACAAGTCCTATAAAAAGAAGTGGGGGGGGGGCTGGGGGGGGGGGGTTGTGTGCCATTTTAGGCTCCGAGTGAATTTTCCCGATTCATGCCCTTATATATAGGTACAATTCACATTGCCCTAATATAGGCATATAAATCAAGCCCTTATTTAGGCATAGCCCATGCTACCCAAATACAGGCATGGCTACTTCCACCCGTACCAAACGTCACAACTATATCTTGGGAAACCGGCTTACGCAGTCAGGGAACTTCCCCTTGCTTGAATATTGATTTCTCCAAGAACTCAGTTAGTTTTACAATGAACAACTATTGCCAAGGGGTTCATTATGACGTTCTTATGCCCAACTTTACGTCAAGCTATGGCATTCCTAGACACCTTCAAGGTATAAAAATATACCTTCACTTGCTCTAGCAAGAAACGGTGGTTCGGAGCAGTTAGACTATCTACTTGCCCGACGCAGCTCGCTACAGCAAGTGCCGAAGGAAGCCGACCCTCCAGCTGACGCACTGATCAGGAAGCGGTCTCTTCTCCTGCCGAGAATCCAGCTCCAGTGTTTCCGGCTCCCCTTGCGGGGTGTTGGGAAATCTAGTCCTGGGACAGAGATACCAGACCTCCTTCATTCTAACTAAGAAATGGAGCTGATTAGAACCTAGAGAAATCTTGGATAGAAAACTAAAACCTATGCTACACAATACTTACTTCTTCCCATGTACTAGACTTAGGTTAGGTACATCGGGGTAGGCGTATTTTAGAAACACCATTTGAGTATTTTAGTCTATGTATTTATGTATGTATTTTTATATGGCTTAGAAACCATACAATGCTCTTACAGTATTATTTTAGAATATTGTTTACGCTGTACGCATTATACTTTGCATTCTGCATAACGATCGTAGCAGTTCACTTCTCTTGCATGAAACTCTTTTTATTGAAAACCCCCGTCTCTCTATTTCTCTGCAACTCTGTAGAAACGAAGCATGCACGATTGTCTGAGTGAAATGCTTATCTATTGATTTCACGACTCTAGAGATATATTTCTTATTCATGGGAAACAAAGTTTTCATGTTTATGCGGTTGTCAGAAACGAATCCCTTCTTGTGAATTCGAGAACGTTTCTAGTGACCTCTGAGCTAGCTGGCACTCACAATTAAGTTTAATATATTCGATAGAGACCTAGTCGACCTCAGTCCTACATCTAATCTATAGGATATATTATTACAATGTGCCGAGTCTATTGGGAATATAGGAACTACACTACAGGGGGACTGACAATATGCAAATGACGTCACGTGCTCAACGTGTCTTGATACACGTTCAGCTTATTTCTGTGGGCCCAGCTTCTTGGCTGAGGGGACGGCGTCCACCCTGTGAAAAGAGTGGGGGGACGCCATCCACCCACGTGTACCCCCGACTCGAGCCCTGTCTGTAACAAACACCCACTCTCCCTTCGACTGACGGACAGGCACAGTGTTTAATACGCGTCTCATGTGGTGTTCATTTCGTAGCTGGTAGCTTTTGTGTTCCTCTAGCTCAGCTCTGGGGCCAAGATGCCTTTGAGTGCGCGTGAGCATATAAATAAGTACAGTCACTCATGCATTCACTCACTCACCCTGGCTGGACGCGAGTGCAGCAGGGCACGGTTTACGCTTGCTTCAAGTCAGATAGTTCAAAGGACGGGGTATGTGATCAGTGACCCCATACACGCCCCCACACCCGGGCTGCGAGTCTGCCACCTTTTTGTAGTTTTTTTAAAGTTTTTAAAGTTTACCGTGAAAGGCAGCCCCTCTGCGGCGCCTCTTGCAGGTGTGTGCAGGCCGGTGTGCCACAGGGCGCGCCCACTCAGGACAGTGAAAGGTGATTTACTTACAGCTGCCCCCAGGACTATCGCACTGCACATCAAACGCAGCACTACACGCACCTTTAAGGTGGCACGTGTGTGAGGCCGGGAACGCCCATGCCAGGCTTGGGCGAGGCGCTCGTGGGGCGCCAGGCTCTCATTACAAACGTGAAGTCACTCCTTGAAAAGGTGGTGTGTCTGCGCGGCTCCTTCAAGGGCTAGGCGGGTCACGTGCTTTTATTCCCTATATATCCTGTCGTTTGTACTGCCTCCCTGGGTGCACGTGCCCTGCTGGGGCACTGAAGGTACACATCTGTCACCCAGGCATGAGGGCCGCGGCAGGGAGAGGTCGGCGTGGAGTCTGCTGTTTCAATGTTCTATTGATGTAAAGCGCAAATTACAGCTTCGAGGCACCGGAAGAATATAACATTTCTTACGATGGTGCACAATTAAACAGAGCGATAACATTTAGTTAACCCGATAAGGTAATACGGATAGCCCATAGTCAAAGGATACGAATTACCCAGAGACACCAGATCTACAGCCCTGCTCCTCCAACTGAGTTTGGAAGTGCCTAGAAGACCTCTTTCATCCCGATCAGGGGCTGCTTGTTTATTCTGGGGCGCTGGGCCGCATGCATGTCTGTTCGGAGTCTCTGCTGCCCTTTCCTCACTTGGGCCCCTCAGCCCCCCTCTCCTCGGAGATTGAAAAGGTGCAGAGGTTTGGACAGTGCCTAGAAGCCCATTTACTTCCCTCGCGGAAGAGGTTTGCTTATTCAGTGTAGTTTGGCCGCACGAATGTAGTTCGGAGTCTCTGCTGCTCTGGGGCACATGGCCCCCTGAGCCCCCACACCTCACTCTCAGAAACCCCACCCACCCCACACTCCCCCTCCTGGGCCCATGGTCTTATTGAGGTAAGGATGGGCCCCCACGCCCACTCTCAGGCTGAAGGGCACACACTACCCCGCCTTGGCCCTGAACCCCACTCTCAGACACCCCACATTCCCCCGCCGGTCCTTGTGGCCTTGCCGCGGTAGGGGTGGGCACACAGCACCCTGCATCTGTGGCCAGCACCAGACAAGAGCAGGTGACACTTCAGCGGTGCCCGCAGCACCAGGCATGAGCAGGTGCCACTGGCCGCGGTGCCCGCAGCACCAGGTATGGGCTGACACTGGCAGCGGTGCCCGCAGCTCCAGGCATGAGCAGGTGACACTGGCAGCGGTGCCCGCAGCTCCAGTGCTTTTCATACTCTGTTCAGGTGTTGTTTACCTGCCGCCGGTCCCTGGAGCCCACGAGATCCGATGCGTGGTTTTTCCACTCAGGCTGGTCTCGGACTCCTCCTCCCTTGGCACCTTCTCACGGTTGACTCCCTGTGCCAGGTCCGTGCTGTTCTTCACGGCTGCCCTCTGCGGGAAGCCCGTCTGAAGAGAAAGGGCGCCCTGCAGCCTCACACCTCTGCTATCACCTCTATGCACCTTATTAAACCGGACCAGGACATCCTCTGGTGCCAAGGTGCGGGCAATGGAATGCACCTGACGTCACCAAGCTGCAGTACCCAAGGCGGGTGCTGCATGCATGCAGCAGCGCCTCACCCCCGGGGTGCTGTGTGCACCTAGCTGCACCTCGCCCCCGGGGGGGTGCTGCGTGCACCCAGCAGCGCCTCGTCCCCGGGGGGGTGCTGCGTGCACCCAGCAGCGCCTCGTCCCCGGGGGGGTGCTGCGTGCACCCAGCAGCGCCTCGTCCCCGGGGGGGTGCTGCGTGCACCCAGCGGCGCCTCGCCCCCGGGGGGGTGCTGCGTGCACCCAGCGGCGCCTCGCCCCCGGGGGGGTGCTGCGTGCACCCAGCGGCGCCTCGCCCCCGGGGGGGGTGCTGCGTGCACCCAGCGGTGCCTCGCCCCCGGGGGTGCTGCGTGCACCCAGCGCCGCCTCACCCCAGGGGTGCTGCTTGCACCCAGCGCCGCCTCACCCCGGGTGTGCTGCGTGCACCCAGCGCCGCCTCACCCCGGGTGTGCTGCGTGCACCCAGCGCCGCCTCACCCCGGGGGTGCTGCGTGCACCCAGCGCCGCCTCACCCCGGGGGTGCTGCGTGCACCCAGCGCCGCCTCGCCTCGGGGGTGCTGCGTGCACCCAGCGCCGCCTCGACTCAGGGGTGCTGCGTCTCGATTACGGAACCTACACGGGCTACACTTAAAACGGGCGGCCATCTCCGGGCAGACTCACAGTAGTGTTGGAGTACTGAAAGGATTTCTTTGTTGTTCAGAGGATCTGCTCATAGGATCTATCGGGAGAGATTGAGTCTAATAAGATGACTAAGTCCGTAGTCTCGGCGTTCCTTTACGGAGGTGTGAATTAGAGAACCACCCGGAGGAGAATTTATTTCCCTATTCTGTCGTACTTAGACTGCAGATGTATGAATTATGTTTGCCCTTAAAGTCCTGATGAGGCCTGGAATGATAAGAGGCTGAAACGCGTCAACACAGTTTTGTTGAAGGCACCAATACAAAAAAAAGTTCATTTAATTTGGAATATGAAATAATGATTAATAAGGAGAGCTAGATGGAGAGAGGTTAAAAGTTTCAAACCTTGGACACTCTTTTTGTTCTATTTTGTTTTTGTGATCTTAAAATAAGGAATGTTTTTGGATATATTGGTGTAGATAAACATCATTGTTAAAAATAAGTTGGGCAAAAAACCCCAAAGTTTGGTTCGAAGAATTGTAAATGTACAAGTCTTGTTTGTATTTGTATATATGTATAAATTGTGTATATCTATGTTAAACGTGGGATACAAGTATCAAAATGAGAAACATGGTTTAATTAAAAGAAATATTTAAACCATATACATGGGGATACCATTTGTTTTTGAATGGCTTGTAAATTGGAGAAACTCTAAACAAGAAACTTATGATTGATTCCTGAGAAAAATTATCAAAGAATGGACAATTAATGGTATCAATTCTGAAAATAAGATGGACATGTAACAATTCCATAGGCTTCATTTGCTTTTTTGATTTGCGTGCACCCAGCGGGACCTCGCCCCGGGGGTGCTGCATGCACCCAAGGGCGCCTCGCCCCCCGGGGTGCTGCATGCATCCAGCTGCGCCTCGCCCCGAGGTGCTGCATGCATCCAGCTGCGCCTCGCCTCCAGGGTGCTGCATGCATCCAGCAGCGCCTCGCCCCTGGGCCCCTCTTTTACCCAGGGGTGTTGGTACATATCAGTGTCCTGCTCTCTGAATAGGTGGGCGTTGGCACTTCCTCTGGTGCTCAGAAAATGTAAACTTTTGGTGTTGCTCGGAGTGAAGCATTATTGGCTTCTTCGGGGTCATTAACTGGCGCTAGTTGCCCGTTCTGCAGTTTGAGTCCAAGCCAACGATGCGTAAAGAGATGGCGGTCGGACAGATGCTGGTGACTTCTAGCAGCAAGTGGGCAGGGAGTCTGTTGGCACTCACACCTCACCCACCACAGCCAGCTCTCAGATGACAGCAGTGTGTCTGCTGCATGTCCCATCCACTGAACTTCCAGTGCAGGGAAAGTGCAGCACTCCGACACAGCACCTCATACCTCCATGGTGCCATGACATCATTGAGTTGTGGGTGACGTACAACTCGTTCCATATAACACGAGTTCGTGCACAGGTGTCAGGAAGAAATAGCTGTAGTATCTGGGTCTGCGTGTCAGCCACTGTCCCTACCCCCACGCCGTCTAGGTTGTGACCAGACACCCTGCTGCCTGCCACTGTAGTTGGGCCGCCAGGTAATAGTGTTCGAGCCCCCAACCCCGCACTCCCGGGCGGCAGCTGCAGTTGGAGAGAGCCACTCTACGCCTCCCCTTGTTCCAGAGGGAACCACCCAGCATTGCGTTCAGGACTCAAAGTGCCACGGGGATGCGAAGCAGCCTGTTTGCAAAGTAGTAAAGGAGCCGGGGTAGCATCACCATTTTGACGCGCGCCACTCGGCCACGAACTGAGAGATGAAGCAAGCGCCATAAAGCAATCCGGGGCCCAGGGAGGAGCTAGCCCTCGTGAGGTTTGCCACCCAGCAGGTCCCATGCAGAACGAAAGATAATAACACTTAAGTATCTATAGGTCTCGGGCTCCCATCGGACCGATCACCTGGTCTCCAACCCTGACAGTCTGAGCAGGAAGTTCAGGTGCGGGGGGAGGGGGGAGACAGGTCCAGCTAATGCAGAGATGAATCTGAAGTGGTCTAGAATCTATATCACGACAGCCACACCCGGGCACATGTCCCTAATGTGCATTAGAACATCATTAGCGTGCAGGGTGCCACGGCTGACACAGCCGCTGTGCCAGGGGTTCCATTGCCAGGACGAATAGCAGGGGTGAGAAGGGACAACCCTGGCACGTGCCTCTATTTCATCGGTAAGGCTGCACAATTCGCTGCTCTCTCAACTTGGGGCGCCAGCTCTGTGCATTAGAGTTGAATCATTCGAAGAATTCTGCCTTGTATCCCTATCCTTCTCAACACTTCAACAGGTACTCCCAGTCCAGGTATTTAGTGCTTTCTCAACTTCCGGGGCCAGCAAAGTGGGGCCTTGTGCTCCGGATGTTGAGCAACGTGGACCTGCCCGGTATGAACCCATTCTGGTACTGGTGTATCAATGTAGGGATGAGTTCCAACAGGGGCATCGCCAGTATTTTGCTAACAATTTTATAAAACACTAACCAACATGGACAGTGGTCCGTATGAGGTAACCCTCTCCGGGTCAAGCCTGGGTTTCGGGGGCGATACAATCAGCGCTGAACTCATAAACAGGGGTAAGTGTGAGAAGTTGGCCTGGTATATGATGTTCACTATTCTAGTGAGCACCTTGCACCAGTCCAAACAACCCTTATGGTGATGGTTGTAAAGTCAACCTTATAGACCAGCTATCCTAGTGGTAGCATGGACAAAGCAGTCTTAGGCTAAACTCAAGAGGGCGTGTGAAGCCAGCTGTTTTACCATATGTAACCCCTTTAATACCAAATGAAAGGACACC
The DNA here is from genome assembly GCF_964263255.1 of Lissotriton vulgaris. Lineage (NCBI taxonomy): Eukaryota > Metazoa > Chordata > Amphibia > Caudata > Salamandridae > Lissotriton > Lissotriton vulgaris. Next base: position 266,556,134 of record NC_141690.1, on the reverse strand, counting down.
ACACAGGATATATATAAAATATATATATGTGATGTATTACTAAACAAAGCCTCTGAACTCTTTATGAGGTCAGAGGTCTAAGCACAATACAAGATAATCAATTTAAATACAATAAGTTGCACAAAATACAGTAGGGCCCTAGGGGCACGCTAAACCATATACTAAAACAGTGGTATAAGAACCACTACACGGAAAGTGAATAGGCCTAGGGCATCGCTGGGGCTACGCTGAGCTACCAAGAGTTAGGAAGCAGGAGGCCGACAGGATGCGTGTGAAGTGTCTAAACACACACGCGGGTTACCATAGAGAATGAATGGGAACGTAAAAGATGGAAACTAGTTCTTTTAGGGCACTTCTGACTGGACTCGGTGAAAGTTACTTGAAGCCTAGACAGTTGGATAGTTATTACCACAGGAGCACCGGAGTACTCGCGTTACCTCACCCACAGGAAGCGGGTGCATAGGTGTCAAAGTGTGTCGGGTTTCTTCGTCGAATCCTATGGAGCCTGGGGAAAAGATGCTGCAAGCGGCCAGGAGAGGAGTGTACGGGTGGATCCAAGGGTGGATCGAAGATGAAAAGGACCTGAAAGAAGAGGGGACAGAGTCTGGGTCACTAGCCAGTGACCAGGAAGGAACCAGGCGATGTCGTGATGCAATCAGGTGCTGAGGGGAAGCTTGTCTCTGTAGCCACGTGGACCAGGAGGCGTCGACGACGACCAGGAGTCAGGCACGGACTGTCCCACGAAGGCTCTCGCTGTCGGCGGTGTCGGCTTCAGGATTGGAATCAACAAGCCTTTGCAAAGGTACCCCACACAGGAAACAAAGTTGGCTTCTTACTCAGACCAGCAAGGTCTGAGGGGCTGCTTCTTTTGAGGGAAGCAAGGGCCAGTCTGGAGCAACCAGACCAGCGGTGGAAATTCAAAGATCATTCCCGAGATGGCCACTAGCCAGCGGGCAAGTGACCGGGAGACGCGTCGAGCAGGAAAATGCAAAAGGGCCCCACGCAGAACTCGTGGAGTGTGCAGGGCTGATCTTCGGTGCAGATGATGCTCGGGGCTGGGGCTTCTCAATCCCCAATGCACAGCTTCGAGGGTGCCTCGGGTGCTGCACAATTAGCAAGTCGCAGACTTTTCAAGATGGCTGGTCCAACGTCTCTCGTCGCCTCCATGGGTCTCAGCTTTGCTGTGACTATGGATCGGGCTGTTGGATGTCTGGAAGTCCGGTTCTTGTCAGGCTCTGTGCTCGGGCTCCGGCGGGAGGCTGCGACAAAGCAAGCCGTTGATCGCTGGATGGTGTCTGCTTGTGCAGGGTGGTCACTCCTTGACCACAAGGGAGATTCTTCAGTCGTCTTCTTTCAAGTAGATCGTCGAAGGTCCAGAGTTTCGTTTTAGAGTTTCAGTCAGGATTAATCCAAAGTCTTGGGACTCAGCTTCTACCTATATACCAAACTTAGGGGCTGGATTACCTGCCAGGTCCCTCCTATGGGTGGGACCAGGGAAGGGGGTGGTAACACCCCTTTCCCTTTGTCCAGTTTCACGCCAGAGCTGGGGCTGGAGTGACCCAGAACCGGTTTGAACTGGACCATGCATGGGACACCTTGTGTGCCCCAGGCAGTGTCTCATTCCTTTCAGCCCTACCTGCCCCAATGCACAAAATCCTGTCTGGGGTGGTGCTAGCACCTCCCAAGGCAGGAAACCTATTATCCAAGCCTCCCTCGCTGGAAGGACTCCCAGCAGCAGGAGGTCAGACTTGTGTCTGTGGCAGCAGCATCCATTTTGTGATGCTGAGGCTCTGGTTAACTTTAACCGGAAATAGTAGGAACAACATGTCTTCTCCGTCTAGAAGGGTGGAATGCTACCCCCGTCGCCAGAACTGGCGAGGGGGTAGTATTCCAAATCATATGACACCTTACTCGAAATTTTTGATAAAGCCAAACCAGAGTTAGCATTTAACCGCGAGGTTCATAATGCGCTTAAGAGTATATGGTATGGCAATATCCTAGAACCTTAACTGAGTGTTTCCAAATGTAATTTGGTCACAAGCCCAACTGGGGCACTCCTTGTAAGTGATCACAATCAGAGCTTCATATTTTCACAGTTTAAATCTTTTATTTTTTCAAAAGAAAGAGTTCATTTTTTGGTTAAATCTCATATGTTTCCAATTATTTCAAAGGACCTCCTGAAATTATTTTCCAATCTCCAATGCATTTCGAGCGGATACTCCGCTCTTCATCAGGGAGTGCATTTTATTAATCGAGTAATAGAAGATCTGATGGTGAGATTAGACACGCGCGTTCAGGGAACCGTCCATTACACCGTGTAATGGACGGTTCCCTGAACGCGCGTGTCTAATCTCACCATCAGATCTTCTATTACTCGATTAATAAAATGCACTCCCTGATGAAGAGCGGAGTATCCGCTCGAAATGCATTGGAGATTGGAAAATAATTTCAGGAGGTCCTTTGAAATAATTGGAAACATATGAGATTTAACCAAAAAATGAACTCTTTCTTTTGAAAAAATAAAAGATTTAAACTGTGAAAATATGAAGCTCTGATTGTGATCACTTACAAGGAGTGCCCCAGTTGGGCTTGTGACCAAATTACATTTGGAAACACTCAGTTAAGATTCATTGTTACGTTGTATTGGACGGACAACGTACCCAAGGGAGCAACCTTAAACTTTTCTAAATACACGCAACTATACACAAACAACTCTACTCACCAAATTAAAGGTTGTGCACTTGTCCTACTTGGTTTGTAATATCCTAGAACCGCTATAAGGACATGGTTCCTAAAGCTGCAGACAGGCTCAGCTCATGCTAGAGCACCATCTCCCATAAAACCAAGCACTCTGTTATGTTACGTTATGTCTTCTTTTATAGCGCTCGAATCACCGTGAGGCATCTCGGCGCTTGCTTTGGGAACCTGTCCTGGCTTTTTCCCTATGAGATAACCCGTACTGGGCATCCCCAAGGTGAAAGCCAGGCATCCCGCCGCGGGGAGTCATAGTGGAGATTAAGCAAGCTAATGCCCAGAGTTGCAGAGTGTGAACCCGTGATTCGAGTAGGCACCGAAGCGAGAATTATCGAGTCCGTGGACATTTGGGCTCAAGACCCTGCCGCGTCAGGAATTGAACCCTGGTCCCGGGTCTGACCTCTGCTTCAGGGTTTGCCTCCTCTAACCAGTGAGCCATACTTCTCCACGATTGTTAAGGCCTGCCATAGGAGTGACTTATAGGTGTATATGTGTCTAGATATAAGGTTATATATAGGTATACCATATCTAAAGCAAAGGGTGATTACACCACCTTGCCCCAGTTTAGTGATCAGCCAGTTGTGTCAAATAGGGTGGCATAATACATGCTGCATCCCCTGGTAGGCCTTGGATGCACCTATGCCCTGGGTACCTATGGTACACTGTACAGGGGCTCATAAGGTGACCCAGTATCCAATTGGAGCTTTACCTAGGGTACATGGAGTCCATTTTAAAGAGAGAGCAGATAGTTGGCCTGGGATCCTGCTAATCAGGGCCCCAGGCTAAGTCGAAAACCAGCTAAACACTAGGCCTAAAAATCTGGGGTAACCATAGTCCGGTATCCACCTTCCTACAGTAGGCATCTATCCGCCATGGCCACCGCATAAAGTTCTACCAGCTTAGAGACCAAGAAGGCTACATAGGTAGGCTATAAATAAAAAATAGTGGGGTAGGGTCCTAGGGAATCGAATTTAAAGACCAGTGAGGAACGCTTCCCCTATACGTAATCATAAACACTATGCTACCTCGGGTCTAAATATTAGGCACGCGAGTTGTGTGTGGTTAAATGCAAGTACCCTCAAATAATAATGTGTAAAAAATGTAATCAATAAGGAGGATTTTCCCTTAACCACTTCAGTGCTAAGGCACCATTAAGATTTACATTAGTTTTCCATTGAAATGAATGGAAAGTTCATGACGAGTTACCCTTGTCATTAGCAGCCAAGAGGTTAAGGACTAGAACCCTCACTCACCCGTAGGCGACATGCTTCATCATATGGATTCCTCCTCCCCTAGTCCTGCTGAGGGCTACAACTTCCTCACTGTGAGGGAGGAGCTCAGGGATGTTTTGTCGAATGATGGTCCCTAGTGTAGTTAGGATGCAAGAATCCCATATGTGAAAAAGTATAGTGTAGTGAGGGTGAAGCGAAAAATATAATAATAAATGAAAAGGAGCTAATAGTGAACTTAAAACTGCCTAGGAAGATGCAAAATTCTCTCTTTATTAAGTTGCTCTCACTGGCGGGGTTAAAAATGCAGTGCGTGGAACAGTATGGATTTAAAACTGCTCACTAAATACGGTCGACATGTTTCAGCCAGGTGATCAAAGTTATGTATCGTTGGCTTTCTTCAGGACCAACAAGGTATTGATATATGCTATGTAGCGGCTGTGTTGCAGTGGTCAGCTATGTGACTGGCTAGAGTATTTGCTTCAACATCAATCCCTACATTAACAAGGGGTCCCGATTCCTGCTGTCGAGGGCCGTCATTTCTGTCTTGGCTGTAATGGGATCCTCAATGTCCAGACAAGTCTCTGTTCGGGGACAACATCAGCTCATTTCCAGACTTTGAAATCCGGAGCATATAGAGAGGTGGCCAGCACATAACACAAACACAAATCCCAGGGAGGCCCGAGTCACACAGCTGGTTAATCAACTCTGTTTTGTGGAGGGTGGTTATAGCACCTCTCAACACCCCAAGAGTCATACAATCCCTTTACTCAAAGAGCACCGACTCGTGCAGAAAATAAAAACAAGCATTTACAATGAAAAGGTCTCGCAACTTTTCAGCTATTGGCATTGTAAATGGCAATGCCTTTTATAAACAAGCATTTACAATGCAATAGGTCTCGCATTAATTAAGTTTGAGCTATTGGCATTGCTAAATATTGCAACACCAATTGCAACAAAAGTATATAAATTGTAGGCCAAAAAAATGTGTATTTATTTTTGTAGCAATGGTGACATGCTGCGCTTTAGATGAATATGTTTAAAAGTAAAGTGCGCCATACTGCGATTGATACAATAGTTAATTGTGGATGCGTTAACAAATTATGTGCGCACTAACGGCTGGTGGTGTGTGTGCCTGTAGAAATTGTGCACTGATGGCTGGTAGTGTGTGTGTGCCTGGTGAAAGCGTGCAGTGACGTCTGGTGGTGTGTGTACCTGGTGGAAGTGTGTACTGCTGGCTGGTGGAAGTGTGCCTGGTGGAAGCGTGCACTGTCGGCTGGTGGTGTTTGTGCCCGGTGAAAGCGTGCACTGACGGCTGGCGGTGTGTATGTCTGGTGATAGCGTGCAGTGACGGATAGTGGTGTGTGCCTGGTGAAAGTGTGCACTGACGGCTGAAGGAGTGTGCCTGCTGAAAACGTGCACCTCCTACAGCACCGCTCAACCCCCAACGCCTACAGCACTGCTCAACCCCCACCGCGTACAGCACCACTCAACCTGCAACGCCTACATCACCACTCAGCCCGCAATGCCTGCAGCGTCACAAAATCCTCACCGCGTACAGCACCACTCAACCCACAACGCCTACATCACCACTCAACCCGCAATGCCTACAGCGCCACTCAATCCCCACCGCGTACAGCACCAATCAACCCACAAACTTCTGAATGCAGGGTCTCTTCCCGTGTACCCTCTCAACTCACCTGAAAGGACATCTGCATGTAAACAGAGGCCAAGTTGGCTGAGGTATGGGGACTAAGGCGCCCATTTTGCAAAGAAAGACTTCCCATACCCTTTGGTAAAAACAACCATCCCAGATGTGTTAATGGGTACCTGGAGGTACCTCTGTGTGTGAGTTCAAGGAGGGGGTCTAATGTGATTTCATTTATGGAATAACTTGAAGCATCATGTTGACAAAAAAATAATTTTTTTTAGAGGAAATGTAAGGTTGATGAGTTTTAAAACGTATACTTTTAATGGTCATCAAAAATGTCTGCAATAGGTACAGTCTGGTTAGCTATTACTGCTGCTAAAAGCACTTGTTTTATCTGATACAGGGCTGCTGGAATTATGCGATTCTGCATCTGTGACATTTTTCACATAATTATGTATTTGCCACATAATCCACCACGTGCAGTATAACATGCAGATTTAAAAAACAATTGAAGCTCAAATGGATCAAAAGTTACTACAAAACATGGTGACGTGTTTGCGCGCATTGGGAGCCCTTTTCAAAGGGTAACTTGCCAACTTTCAGTAGCTTACTTCTGTATTTGGCTGTTAAATTGGTACTAATGGGGTGAAATCTTTACCCAGACAGTTCTACCAAGTAAAAACATTTCAAAATAATTAACTTATACTAGTAAACAATGTGCTGCATTATACTGCATAATTTGTCTATGGTGCTCCCCTTCCACATAATTCCATTGGCCCTGATCACATAATCATTGTGTGGCAACCTATGTTATACAGTGTTTATTACAATTCTAGAATAATGCCCTACATATTCACATTGCTTTCTGTTACATGCTGGGACCGCAAAACTATATAAATACACGTCACTATTATGCACTGTACCATCCTGGATTCAATTTTGTGACTGTTCTCATACAGACATCTTCGGGTATCACATTAACCAAGTTTCATGATGTGTGTGTCCCATCAATTAGTTTAATGTACATTTATTTAACACCTCTTTACTCACTTGTAGGCGTGAGCATTATTTTAAGTGCAGTTGCTGAACATGAAAATACAACAAAATACTTATCAAATATTGTGTTGTTTTTAGCAAAGCTGTTGACTTTAAATGAAGACAGCCTAGAAATGCAAAAAAAAAAAAAAAGTTGCTCTTCCAGGCCATCTTCATTCTTCAGTACTTAAAGAGGCATTTGCACCCTCCTGGGACTGCCACCACTGACCCACAGTTTGCAGACCTCGGCGCCCTAAGGGAAGGGCCGGAGCTCCCACCACATGCTGTGCCTGCTGGCTTTGGCCCATTGTCATTCTATATGTGACAATGGGCTGCGATAATCTGTGCTGGGCTGCGCAGAGGCTGCAGCAGCCTCTTGAATCGGATCAGGAGAGCCAGCCTGAACACAGATGGGGGTAAAAAAACGGCTCACATCATGTTTGGGTGGGCCAGGCTCATGTTTGGGTGGGCTGGCCCACCCGGCCCACCCTCTAGAACCGGGCCTGGATGGTACCCTGATAGAGGTTATCTATGTGCACCTAAGAGTTACTACTCTTTGCACATCTTTGGCCTTGAGGAGCTGTCCTTATCTACATTGATACCCCCAACGGAAAGCAGTACGTTTCCACTGGTGTCTGTCTCTGCTGATCCATCAAATCCAGTCTTACTCATTACACCCAAGTCCTCAAACAAGCTCTGGAGTTCTAAAAGAGGCAGTCTATCAACTGCTGAATGACCATTTTTTCTTTGTCTTCTGAAACCCCCATTTAAGACTGTTGTGCTGATAACCGTATCTCTGGAGAGCATAGCTTTTTTAGTCCAGTATGGACAAAGTAGGTTCATGTCTGTAGTCCTTTGCCAGTAAGGAAGACACTTAAAAGTCTTTGTTCTCAAACAGTGCCCAGAAGGAGTACAGGGATAAAAAGCAACTGAACAAAACTGCTTGTAATAATGAAGTCCATAAGCCGAGGTGCAGGTTATATAAGGTGATTTATTTATCTTAGTTGCAGGTATGTATATTTATAGGTTCTTAGCTTAGATCTTAGGATATCTCCACCAGGAGCAGCCTCCCTGCTGCTCAACCCATACTCCACCTGGCACACTCAACCTCACAAGCACCCTAACATTCCATTGCATCACAATGCACTCCAACATTCCACACAGCACATTCATACTGGCTAAGCAGCAAGCACCAGAGTACCAGGGAAGATGCATAGAACAATATAACACATCTTCACCCTTTACAGAACACTTAAAAATATTGCAAATGCAAGATAAATACAAGATGGTACAGCAATCAAAATAGAAACAATGCATATACATAACTGAACATAACGCACCCGCATCTCATACAGACGCACACAGGGAGTCACATTCCGCTCCTGTTACCACCATGAAACACACCAGCTGGCCAGGCTACCAATATACGTGGCATAACACAGAAAACCAAGTGGGCATGGTGCACCAACCTACAGAACAACACATCAAAGCCCTCACAAACTCAATTGCGCCACAAAGAATTCTCAAACTTACACTCATCCCTCAAGCAATAGCACCTACTATACACCTAGTGTACAGCAAGCAATGAGTGACTTACTCCCACATAGTCATCCCTCAAGAAAAGCATCTAGTGTACAGCAAGGCATGGGTAATTTACTGCCACATAGTCATCCCTCAAGCAAAGCATCTAGTGTATAGCAAGCAACGGGTGACTTACTCCCTCACAGTCATCTCTCAAGCAAAGCATCTAGTGTACAGCAAGCAGTCATTTCTCAAGCAAGGACATCATAGTAGTGTCCATGACGATTTCCCAGCACAGGAAATTGTGGACCTGTAGGAATTCATTCTAAACAGGAAATAAATATATCAGGAAACTGGTGCACCAGGATGTAGTCATTCTTACATCGGAAATCAATATATGGCAGCCAAACCTCAGAACGATTCTTTCGCACAGGAAATTTAGCGAATATATATTTAGTAAAAACCTTTCAAACCACATGCCTAGAACGGTCTCAACAACACACCCAGTCTCCCCACAGATCTGAACTGAAATCACAGCTAATTCTGCTTAATAGAGAACATCATGTGCAGCAAAACGCACATCTCATGCTGCACAGCAACACCTGCACCAAATAAGGTTGCAGCACTCACCACATACTGAGTCCTGAGCAACAAGAAGCGTAAGCAGCAACTCCTGACCTCAATATCCAAAACAAATGGTAGAACAAGCATGAAGATGAACCCCTCCTAATTTCTAGAACCTACTGTCCAAAGTTCCTTTTGAGCGACCTCTCACCCGAGTCCATTGCCAAAAACTTCGGCAAATTAGAATATGAGAAAACCTCTAACCTGGAAGAAGCTTCTGGTACAGATCATCTCTTCTTCAAAATCAACGTCAGGAACCCAACTCCAGATAAGGCCGAATGACCCCATTTAAAACAAGACGTCAGAGTTTAGTTGCGTCGGCCGCGAAATGGATCCAAAAAAACCAAGCTGGAGGAAGCTCGGGCGCAGCACGTCTTCCGGAGACGTGCGCGTTCACAGAGCACAATCGGCTCGGGCACAGGCCAATAGCCGCTCGTGCACAGCTCTGTACTCCCTTGTCTGTGAGCACGGTGACTATAATACTCGCTGCGGCAGCGCTTTGCGCTGCTAACGGCAGCGAGCCCTAAAAATTAAAAGTCATTGTAATATACAATACCAAAAGCAACACATATTGCATTGCAGAGCGCAGTGTCCCTGAAGCAGTCATTACATAAGTTAATCGAAAAATAAGGAAACCGAGCGTGGTGTCCCTGAAGGGGGCGCCGCGTTCTATATTACATTAAAAAAAAAAAATAAATAAACCGAGCGCTGTGTCCATGAAGCAATAAACAAAACAGTTTGCCAGTACTGTGAACTGGATTATGTGGATTACATTTGAAGAGCTACCAATCGCTCTCTCAAGCTGACCTCTTTTTCCGTCACTACAAATTCAAAGCACAAGGATTTTCAGGATAGATGTTTATTCAGTTCAACTTATAAATTTGGGTCTATTTTTTATTTTTTAGATTATGTTTTTTTGTCATTTGTTTTTTCAAATCATCTTGTTCAAAAGATCTTACAATATATACAACAATGCACAGTCAGTTGGGAGGAGAACCAATTGAAAGGGCCGGGAAAGGGTCAATAACACAATGTGGGTAACACTTAGACACTTGACATACAATTAGACACTAGACAACATATATAGTACATAGAAATTAGGGTTGGTAGAGGTTAATGGCATTATTTACAACTTTATACAACAAAGCAGCTGTGTTTTATTCTCCTAGATGCAAGTTGTTCGTCGAAATGAATGAAGAACATTGATAATTTTCTTGTCACTCAATAAATGAGCCTTACTGTGTTGTACGCCAGACCCTACTTGTTTCTTAGTGTCCATGAAGCAGGCACTGTGCTCGGTATTAAATAATAAAATCAATAAACTAAGCGCAGTGTCCCTGAAGAAGGCGCGGCGTTGAGAATTAAAGTTTGAAAAATAAAACAAAGCACAGTATCCTTGAAGCGGGCGCTGCGCTCAACATGCAAATACAATACAGCAGCCGCCATTGTCCCCATCAGTGTCAATAACAAAAATAGTGCTCACTCAATAGATAAAGCAGTGAGTTTAACGTGCCAAGCAAAAGGTCCAGTCCCTATGGGCAGTAACAAATGGCGACAAAGTGGTAACAAGGAGGGACTCACAAGCCTCATAATAATTTGGAAGCCATCATTTACCAAGGACAAGGACACCAGCCAATGAAAAATATGGGAGAAGAGTGGGCGGGGCTTCCATAGCATATTTTATTACAGCATGCCTCTCAGAGCAAGCAGCGCAAGCTCCCTGCCGCTGGGCTCGACCTAAAAACTAACAGTGCCTTTTCCTGCTACTTCTCTGCAATCACGAAGACAATTTGCATCATTGGAGGTGCTGGACCACAATGTCCACTAACAATCCCATGTGCCAGAGAAAAGGCACCAAAAGGTCTCTGTCGGAGTAGATCACCTCTGGGAGTCACTACCAGAAGGCAGACACAAAACCAGCATCCGAAGAGTCTTACAACATTCCTATCCTCTGAACAGACTATACAAAGCTATGCTTTAGTGCAAAGTAAACAAGATGACACCCAGATGCGAAAAATCACAAAAACATCAGAGGAAACTTGATGGGTCTGGTCTAATTTCTCAATCACGAGTTGAACGAACATTAACACCATGTCCAGTTGCATCTCTAAATTGTCACTAGTGTGGACTATCTGCAAGAGTGCCAAGAAAGTTCCTCAAATGTTAACTCATCATGACTCTTGGAAGTCTATACTAGAAGCTCTAGACAGAGGACAACCTGAAGATTTCTGTCATCCACTTTTGGGAGACAGGGATACCAGGCCGTCTCCAGAGACACCATTTACAACATTTTAATCACAATGAAATAGGATAGAAAGGATCATCGTATAAGTTTGGAAAACTTAGGGCTGTCTCAAAGTTTATACATGAGCAAAATTCTGGGTGAGGAGCTACGCATGGTACTTTTTCACTGAAGCCCTCATACATTTTAGAGAAATTAGTAGCCCAAAGGATGAACAGCAGATCACTTTGTGGTTTGAAGCATCACCAGCAGCTGGGTACATCCGATAAACCTGTTTAATAAAGTTTGTCAAGAAACTAGTGCCACAAATACAGTAGATCAAATTTCCAACAACTTACTCTAACTTTCATAATGTTGAGCGAGTCCGCCATCCTTCCACTTGATTTATGTGATACGGTATTCCGAAATATTTTTATAATCTGTGCATCAACTGCATCATCATGGGTTTACAGAATCTATGTTTGAGGTTCAAACAAGGAGAAAAATATCCTTTTGTAGTTGCACGAATGGGCAGCTTTCTCATTCCGTCTTCTATTCGACAAACTTGTTTCGAATCAATTGCACAGTATTTACAAAGTTCAGGGCACAGCAGATGCTAAGAATCCATTAAGTTCACATAAGTTCCAAGGATCCCTACTTGGTATTTCTCTTCAATTTGAAGTTTCTGGTGAAGCACGAGAGAAGGGATATACAGGTTTGCTCTCATCCCCTGTTGCATTCTCTTCTGACACAGAGTTTGAAGTTCTAATAGGATGAGCCACCTTCCCGAGTGTGACCTTATACCTGTGTCAATTACATCCTTCACTCTTGCAGAAACATTTTTCTATTAACACGCACAAAGCGCCTCATTGAATTTGGTAAGAGGCTCTTTAAGGGAAGCTCTAGAATGCTTAAGGGTTCACCCATGTGAAACATCAGACACCCCCAGCCAAGAGCCTCTGCCAAGCGTTACCAGGGTGAGCCCAAGATGAGCCCAATGTTTGTTACACCCATCATTGCCATAAAGGACTTGCCTATTGGGAGTGATAATATGGGAAGCATGTTCTGGCCATGGGGCAGGGACATTTCAATATCTGAAATCGATCTCCTGAAGGCAATTGCTGACTGTGCCATGTTACCATATCCACCGAGATCTGAGGTTCCGTGACGGTTCCGTGACGACTTGAACCCGTGTTTTCAAGTTTGTCGGAAATACATAAAATTAGTATCAGCGAACCGCAAATGATCCATTTAGTATATCCTAGTGTTTTCGCTACGCTACGAGCAAGAGCACTCCTTCCATTGACATATTTCTGATATACCCACGGCATCCATCTTAGATCGTGGCCGCCATTTTGTGGTTCCTTGCCCTCACATATGCAATAGCCTCTGATCATTTCATTCACTCCACTTTGATTAAGGACACGTAGCCTTAGCCGGAGATTCACCTCTTACATGACACGTGCACCTTAAACCAGATCACGCTGAAGCTGCATGACTCGACAAAGGCTGCCTCCTCTGCCCGAGGCCAGCCCACCTGAACTGGTTTTCCTGTCCATTGTACCTGATCATGATTAGGCGGCCGAAGCCGGTAGCCTTGCCCATTTACAACCCACAAACATCTCTTATCCCGCTTTTCTATCTTCTGCACCTGGCTCTGCTCCTTTCCTTCTGGGCCTTTATTAGGGGGAGGTAACGAACTTTACGATGAGGCGGTCCGGGTCTTGAATGCAATATTGACAAGGGATTGTGATGGACTGGTGGGAACCCCTCTTCGTGATGTTTGGTATCAGATATTATCGACAGTTCCTGTGTAACGCCAAATATTTATTGTTTAGAGACACAAAGGTTTGGGAATGTACCGACATGTGAAATATTTGCCTAGAGCACAATTTTTAGTATATAAGGAGCAACCCACTTTGTACAAATCGAACAGTCTCCTAGATTCTGCCCGTGTGTAGATTCTGTGACTTCTGTGTCCCTGCAGTAATAAACCTTTGGTCTTTGACGCCACCATCGAGAAGCCCGTGTTTCTGTTCATTTGTGCACCAAGGCAGGTGGAACTCCGGGGTCTTCGGGTGTTGTACCCTGACACCTCTGGACGGAACCAAAAAGTCCAGAACTCCAATTGGCGCCCAACGTGGGGCGACGTCATTCGGTACCGGTCCAAAAGCCTGAAGAGTTCGAGAAGCTTCGTGTGAAGATTCCTGAGGGAGGCGCCCCACTTCATCGATCCCGGCATATCGCAAAAGTGGCCCTGAAGTTCTCTTCCACGAGGGTTCCCGTTCAGGACGGCTGCAGTGGGCCGTTGCCTTGACCGTCGCCCTGTCTTGGACCCGAAGTGGTGCAGTCCTTAGTACAGCGAAACGTGACGGGTTTCTCCTTGGTGACGTCTTCAGTGCCTCAGTTAAGTATTTAGTGATAGCTAGCTGGTTACTTTTGTGAGGATTGTTAAAAATCCTTGATCGGTTCTTGGTTTGGTTTGGTTTTGTAAGATTATCATTGGTTGTTCTGGTTACGATAATCTATTTGGTTCAGTTTTGGGTATCGATACATCAGTTCGTTTTGGTAGGCCTAAGTTCTTGGTTCAAGTGCACAATTTGTTTCGTGTTTTGTTTGTTTTGTGTTCCGGACTGAGAATGGTAAGTCGGAAAATGTTGTCTTGTTTTAGTTGCAACAGTGACTCACAATTAGAGGATTCCTGTCTGGTTCCTCCGATTGGGACTCCCCTATATGACCTATATTGTAAGTATGGTGTGGGTCCTATAACTTATAATGAGATATGGGTCCGTTATTGTAAGAAGGATGGTGTCCTTAGTTGGCCACTGCATGGTAGTTTTGAACAAGAGATTCTCGACAATTTAGAAGCGAAATTGTTTAGGAAGAAAGCCCGGCCGGCAATGTTTGACTCTTTTCGTTATTGGCGGAAAGAATCCAAACAGAGAGAAATGAAAAGGTTGAAAAAAGAACAGAAAGAACTAGAAGAGTTAACTCTAGAGCAAGCGACTAAGCAGTTGCAGGCTGACGAGTGTGAGAAGGCCATAGATGTAGCCATTAGAGAGCGTAACTTAGCGATTGACAAGTGCTATCCTGCCTTGCCATCGAAAATGGCTAAGATACTGGAGGATTCCGAAAACGATCCTCTGCTATCTTATCTGTTACGGTCGCCTCCACCGTATGCACAAGGTGCTGCGGCTCCACTTATACCGAATGTTCAATTGCCGGTTGCTGGACAACCTGGTGCTCCTGCTCTTGTTCCTCAGAATCAAGTTCCTTTACTTCCTGTGGTGAATGTAAATGTTCCTACAGCTCCTCCTCTTCCCGCACTGCCAGCTCCTATACCTACCACTGTACCTACTGCTCCAGAAACTATTTTCCTCGATACTCCTACTGTTCCGTCATCTATTCCTACCTCTACTGCATTTTCTATGTCTGCGAGTGTACTAACTCCACTTTCTGTTCGTCGAAGAATTACTGATTCTGTTACTAATATGCTGTCTCCTATATATAAAACCTTGATTAAGACTCCTACTCCTGACTCTGTTCAGAGACGGAGTCAGCTTCCAAGTACTGAGGAACGGGGAGTTTTAGACTCCACGGCTCTCAGATGGATTACAAAAGTTAGAAGATATAGTACGAAAGATGTGTTAGAGACATTTATGCAATGGGGAGAGCCAACACAGCGATACGTCTTCGACGAGATGTGCTCGTTGTTGCGTGAGGAAATAGAAGAAGACGATGTCGAATCAGATTTGGAAGATTTAATTAAGATTCAAAAAGAGTTTGCTGCTGGAATGATAGTGGGTGAGAATATAAAGCAAGCGATGGAATTCATTTTGAGTTTTAGGAATGATCCATCTCTTCGTTCGCCGAGAGATTTAGAAAGAGGTAAAGTGAAGCCAAGTCGCCAATATCCTATGAGGGAAGTTCCTCCAATTTGGCGCGAAGCAGTACAACGTGATGATAATGCGGGTATTGCAGCTGCTCCAGCGCAGTTCCAAAGAGTATGGATACATATTCCGTGGAAGCGAGCAGAAGTGTTAGCAGTGAAACAGGCCTTGCCAGATCCACGTAAGAATCCAGCCGGATATTACAAGGAATTAACACAGACAGTTGAGGCTTGTATAATGAACTTAGCCGACATTGATATGTTGTTTGGTAATGTAGTTCCACAACCAGTGTGGGCTAAAATTCGTAGAGAGGATCATCAGGCTGCTTTAGGTGGTGATTGGGCAGCTATCACTGCAGCAGATGCTCAACAAATAGGTGGTGCGAAACCCGAACCCCTAATTGCTAATCTTCCTGGTAGAATAATAGATTTAATGAAGACTCTGATGCCAGCATTGCGTGTTAATTGGGATAAATTATCCGCATGCAAGCAGAAGAAAGACGAAAGTGTCTCCGACTTCTTCACGAGGTTCGAAGAGACTTTTGTAGACCATAGTGGTCAGGATATGAGCACTGAAGGAGGACAGAGATTGTTTGTCGATAAATTTGTGCATAATTTGTTACCCGAATTATGCAATAAATTGAAAGACTCAGAAAGTGCGTGGGCTGTATCTACGACAGCGCAAATACTTGCGACTGCACAGTACTATGAAAATA
The DNA here is from genome assembly GCF_964263255.1 of Lissotriton vulgaris. Lineage (NCBI taxonomy): Eukaryota > Metazoa > Chordata > Amphibia > Caudata > Salamandridae > Lissotriton > Lissotriton vulgaris. The sequence goes on along the minus strand of NC_141690.1, from coordinate 266,540,494 downwards.
GGGATAAAGAGGAAAAGGAGAAATCAGAGAAGAAAACGAAAGATTTAAAGACTAAAGTTCTCTTACAGCAGGCGTATCCGCCTCGCACGAATCAGACTAATATGCAACAGAATTCGTATCAAAAGACAGATTATAATTCGACCAGGCCTCAATACCAGTGGAATCAGTGTGCGTACTGTAAGAAAGAGGGTCACTATAAAAATGATTGTCAGATTTTAGCGCAAAATAATGCGGCAGCAGCTCAGAGAGGTCGTGGTGGTTTTGCACAGAATTCTAGAGGTCGGGGACGAGGTGCTATGCCTCCACAAACTAATGATCGTCCTTCTAATCACTTTGATCAGCGAAATGTACAGTCAGCTCAACAGAATAGATCTCAGCAATATCTTGTTGAGGATTATTGTGAAGTTGAAGAGGGATTTCAACAAAATGGGTACTAGGACAGCCATGGACAGAGAGAGGGAGTAGTATCAGTTCCAGTGGATCAGAGTGGGCCTTATGTCGCAGTAGCAACATCAGGTGTAGTCGAACCGTTTCTGTTGGATACTGGTGCCGCAAAAAGTTCTATCATGCATGCGAAACTCCCTGGCGCACCTTTGTCTGGCTCAACAAATGTTTCCGTAGGTTTTTCAGGCGCCCCTGTGTACAACCCGATATCTGGTCCTTTGTCTATTTCTGTTGGACCGTGTCAATTGAAAGCACCCTTAATTTTGACGACAGGTTGTAATGATAATCTGCTTGGTTTAGATTTGTTAAAACGACTATATGCGACATTGTACTGTTCTCCGGAAGGAGTACAGCTTATTTTGGGTAAAAGACTCACCTCTCCGATGTACTTGTCAATGGACAAACTCCCGCCGGAGCTACGTTCACTCCCTGATTCTCTTTGGGCGACTGGTCCCAATGATGTAGGTCTACTAGAGATTCCACCGTATGTAGTAACTTTGAAAGCGAATGTGAAATTTCCAAGAATTCCTCAATATAAAATATCGAGTGAAGGTGAACGTGCACTCTTATTGATTGTGCAAGATTTGATTAAAAAAGGTGTGGTTGAAGAAACGCGAGGAAATGTTTGTAATAGTCCTGTATTGCCGATTTTGAAACGAACAGATCCTACAAAGCCTCCAGTTTATAGGTTTGTCATAGACCTTAGAGAAGTTAATAAGATTGTAATTCCGCAGTTTCCTGTAGTGCCAGACATTACTGCCTTGCTAACATTGATTCCCGCTACAGCCAATTGGTTCTCAGTCATCGACTTGAAGAATGCCTTTTTCAGCATTCCGATAGCCGAGGAAAGTAGAGATATTTTTGGCTTCTGTTTAGGAGGTCGCAGTTTCAGATTTAAACGCGCTCCACAAGGCTACTGTGAAAGTCCATCTATTTACAGTCAAGCTTTAAAAAGCCAGTTAGATTCTTTTGTCCTTCCTCCAGGTTCTGCCCTAGTACAGTACGTAGACGATCTTTTGGTGGCTGCCGATGACAAGGAAACTTGCAAGGCAGCTACAATTTCACTATTGCATCATTTGTCTAATTTGAATCATAAGGTGTCACCTTCCAAAATGCAATATTGCTGCCAAGAAGTAACCTACTTAGGTCATCTCTTGTCAAAGGAGGGAAGGAAGTTGACCCCAGAAAGAATAAAAGCAATTACGCAGATGAGTGTTCCACGCACACAGAGGGAAGTACGTGCCTTTCTAGGTATTACCTCTTACTGTAGGCAATGGATCCCAAATTTTTCACTTTTAGCAAAGCCATTGGTAGCTTTGACTGGGAAAAATGTTCCGAGTCCGGTGCCATGGTCTGATGAATGTCAAAAGAGTTTTGCTGAATTACGAAAAGCTTTGTGTTCAGCTCCTGTATTGGGCACACCTGATTACAGTAAGCCATTCACGCTCTACGTTCACGAAAGAGAAGGTTGCGCGTTGAGTGTCTTGACACAGAAGTTTGGTGATAAACAACGCCCTTGTGCGTATTTCTCATCAACATTAGATCCGGTAGCTAGAGCATTGCCTAGTTGTTTGAGGGCTACAGCGGCAGCTGCAGCTTCCATTCGACAATCTGCTGGTTTGGTGATGAACAATATGCTAGTGGTCATGGTTCCTCATGCAGTGGACACACTCATGAACCGAACGAAGACACAACACCTTACTAGTGCGAGATTATCTGGTTACGAGCTGACGTTATTAGCGAGTCATATTCAGATCAAAAGATGCAATGTATTGAACCCAGCAACATTGTTGCCGACTGATCAAGAGTCGAGTGATTCTGAGCCACATGACTGTTATTTCAAAACGGAGGAAGAGACAAAAGGTCGTATCGACTTGAGGGATACTCCTCTATCCGACCCGGATGGTACGCTGTATGTGGACGGGTCATGTTTTAAATTGGAGAATGGTGATGTGACTGCTGCCTACGCAGTAACGACTTTGAAGACGATTGTGGAGACTGCAAGAGTGAGTCAGAATTCTGCCCAAGCTGCAGAGTTAATAGCTCTTACGAGAGCGTGTGTTTTAGCTGAGGGAAAGAGAGTGAATGTGTTTACAGATAGTCAGTACGCATTTGGCGTGGCCCATAGTTTTGGCCGGTTGTGGAGAGAAAGGGGTTTCATTACGTCCCATGGGACTAAGATTCAACATGGTCAGCTAGTTAACGACTTGTTAGAATCTCTAACCTTACCGACTGAAGTTGCGATTGTGAAGTGCAGTGCTCATAAAGCAATCACGGATGATGTTGGTCGGGGAAATGCCTTTGCTGATGAAACCGCTAAACAGACAGCTAGAGACATGATGAGTAGAATGTATGTTGCTACGTCTGCAAGATGGATTGCTGAGTCTGGAATGTGTGAGGACACAATGGAAAGTGTGAAAGAGATTCAGAAAGAAGCGACTGAGGAAGAGAAACGCGTATGGAGAGAAAGTACGGGCAAATTGGACTCGAATGGATGTTGGATCGATTTGACAGAACAGCAGCGTTGGATGTTGCCTGATGCGTATGTGCTTGCAGTAGTGACGATGGCGCATGGAGTGGCGCACATAAGTTCTAAAGGGATATGTAAGATGTTAGCTCCGGTTTGGAAGAATGAGGGAATCAGTAAGTGTGCAGAGAGAGTGGTGAAAAATTGTATGGTGTGCTTGATGCATAATCCTGGCAAGGGAACTCCAACTCCAGCTGGTCATTTTGCTCCTCCTTCCTGTCCCTTTGAAGTAATACAGTTAGACTTCATTCACATGGAACGCTGCAACAATTTAAAATACGTCCTGGTGGTGGTTTGTGCTTTTTCCAGGTGGATAGAAGCATACCCACTAAAGGACAACACTGCTTTATCAACTGCCAAAATTCTTCTCAAAGAATTTTTTCCTAGGTTTGGAATGCCACGGATTGTATGGTCAGATAACGGAAGTGAGTTTATAGGGAAAGTTATGCAGAGTGTGTGTGCTGGTCTAGGATTGAAACAAAAATTTCATAGTGCGAACCATCCCCAGTCTGCTGGTTTAGTCGAGGGTTACAATGGCACCCTCAAGCTTAAAATAGCCAAAATTCAAGCATCCACAGGTTTGGCTTGGCCAGACGCACTTCCTTTGGCCTTGTTATCAACGAGAGCAACAGTGCATTCTAGAATAGGGCTTTCTCCATATGAGATTGTATTTGGCCGCCCGGCAAATGTCTGGGGTGTGCCAAGGGCTAAACAATTCTGCTCCATTGAATATCCTATGTTGATAGACTATCTTTACGACTTGACTGCTAAATTAAGTCTTATTCATCAACAGGTTTTTGATGCTTTGCCAAAACCTCCGGAGAGTCCAGGGCATCAGCTGAAACCCGGCGACCACGTGGTGGTCAGAAATTTTGCGAGGACAAAGAATCTTCAGCCTCGCTACATCGGCCCCTTCCAGGTCCTGCTGGCGACGAGGACAGCTGTACGTGTTGCTGGCCGGAGGAACTGGATCCACGCTTCTCACGTAAAGCGTGTTCCACTGCCGCTGCCCTACGACGACTGGGTGAAGAAGGGAATTGGTGCCTCCGAATATGAAAAAACTCCAAAATTTGTCCCTTTCAGCGATGCCGATTTGATTTCTGACACTTTGAAACGTGACTCTCCTCTTGAAAAGACTGCTTTGAACATTGAAAATTTGTCTCCAGCATCAGAAGAAACTTTGCCATCTGCGAACGTAAACTCTGCAACAGCTGCTAGTGATACACTATTTTCCGATCAAACAGTACCAGCGAAGAAAAGATACCACCTTAGAAGCCATAAAACGAACTTATAAAGCAGGCAACTGCATATTGTGATTTTGATATTTATATACATTGGACTTTTTTTTGCTTTTCAGCCAGGAAGTTTGCTATTGTTTATTGTTTTTAATAAATTGCCTTGCCGTCTGGGTAGCCGTAGGGTCGTGGCTGTGTGCCTAGTTTGAATTTGCAGGGGTCTGACACAAGGTCGATCTTTCTGTTAGTACTGGGAACTCCCAGGGCTGACAGAGGCATTTTCATCTACGTACACATCATCAGTGGTCGCGAGCGGATTGTAGAAGATGGAACTTCCTGCGCTGCAACGAGAAAATGTGATTTACGTTCGCAGAAACAGACTAAATAGAATTCTTCATAGCAAATGTTTCTTGATGCAATGTGCCATTACATTTTTGATTGTTTTAGCAACACTGGTGGGTGGAATTGTCTTTAGCATAAATTTGATTTTTGTGCCAGTGTCTACAGTACCTCCCCTTGATCCTGCTATTTCTACTGTTTCTTCTATACACTCTTTTCACTCGTTTCCAGAACATGAGCAAGCTCGACGCTCAGAATTCATTAATAATACTTTTGTACAGCTCTTGCACCAACACCAACTGGTAGTTAACACTACAGACTGCTGGGTATGTGGCTTGATACCTCACACTATGGATAAAGGTATTCCCTATCTGGTTTTGCCTTTCAGCTACAATGGATCATTTCAGGCCCTTCAAACCATCTTTGCTTATGCTCTTGAGACCTATCCTCCACGTCCACCACGTTCCACTAAATATAACTCTGCCAACAAAGCTTTAGTCCAGGGAATTATTGACATGGTCAAAGACGTCAATAATACTCCATCATACCCTAGAGACGAATTGCGAGTATATTTAAGTTGGAATACTTCAGAGTATCGCCTTAGTTTAGGAGAAAGCAAGCGTAAAGGCTCAACTCCAATCTGGGTCGTACCTCACCGAGGTCAGGTCTGTTTGCAAGGTAATGGGAGAAATCCGAGAGCTCAGCTAGGGAGGAGTGAGTGCGTAGAGACTTATGTGTTTCCGGCTAACTCTTCCCCTGCCTTTCTTACTGCTAGGGGTACCTATTTCATTTGTCGAGACAGAGCTTATACATGGTTGCCTGCCGACTTCTCAGGATCATGTTATATTGCTCGATTATTGCCTCCGACATACACTGCTTCACCTGATTACCACAGAACAAGAGTAGCGAGAGGTGTCTTCAGCAAGGAAGATACCGCTGGTCAGGAAGCTGGAGACTTCTTCAAAGGCTTCCTTCCGTTCTGGGGGCCTATGGCCAATAGTAGAAACATACGTCAGCTAACACGGGTAGTTGAATCTACTATTACCGAAACTGCTGGTGCCCTTAGCAATCTGACAGCTGAGCTTCAGGCGGATAGGCTCATGACATTGCAGAACCGTATGGTTCTAGATGTTATACTTGCAGATCGAGGTGGGGTATGCAGAATGATCCAATCGAGCTGCTGTGTCTTTATTCCTAATAATGCTCCAACAGTTTACGAGGCGATCTCTAAGTTGCACAAGATTTCGGACTCCATACATGTAGATGAGGGAAACTGGTCCTTTATGGAGTGGGTTTGGACTCTGATCTCAGCGTGGGGATGGAAGGTTCTAATGGTCATTGGTGTCATCTTAATATTACTATTCTCATGTTGTCTGATTATCCAGTGTGGTCCTGCTCTGTGTAGTCTTTGTGCTACAACCTGTTTTAGGAAACCACCTGCATTTGGAGAAAAGACACGAGAAAGGATGATGATACAACAACATGTCACTGACCTGATGAGCATAGAACTAGATTCTGACATAGACTGAGTAATTGCCTATGTAAGGGCAAAAGGAGGGTCTGAGGTTCCGTGACGGTTCCGTGACGACTTGAACCCGTGTTTTCAAGTTTGTCGGAAATACATAAAATTAGTATCAGCGAACCGCAAATGATCCATTTAGTATATCCTAGTGTTTTCGCTACGCTACGAGCAAGAGCACTCCTTCCATTGACATATTTCTGATATACCCACGGCATCCATCTTAGATCGTGGCCGCCATTTTGTGGTTCCTTGCCCTCACATATGCAATAGCCTCTGATCATTTCATTCACTCCACTTTGATTAAGGACACGTAGCCTTAGCCGGAGATTCACCTCTTACATGACACGTGCACCTTAAACCAGATCACGCTGAAGCTGCATGACTCGACAAAGGCTGCCTCCTCTGCCCGAGGCCAGCCCACCTGAACTGGTTTTCCTGTCCATTGTACCTGATCATGATTAGGCGGCCGAAGCCGGTAGCCTTGCCCATTTACAACCCACAAACATCTCTTATCCCGCTTTTCTATCTTCTGCACCTGGCTCTGCTCCTTTCCTTCTGGGCCTTTATTAGGGGGAGGTAACGAACTTTACGATGAGGCGGTCCGGGTCTTGAATGCAATATTGACAAGGGATTGTGATGGACTGGTGGGAACCCCTCTTCGTGATGTTTGGTATCAGATATTATCGACAGTTCCTGTGTAACGCCAAATATTTATTGTTTAGAGACACAAAGGTTTGGGAATGTACCGACATGTGAAATATTTGCCTAGAGCACAATTTTTAGTATATAAGGAGCAACCCACTTTGTACAAATCGAACAGTCTCCTAGATTCTGCCCGTGTGTAGATTCTGTGACTTCTGTGTCCCTGCAGTAATAAACCTTTGGTCTTTGACGCCACCATCGAGAAGCCCGTGTTTCTGTTCATTTGTGCACCAAGGCAGGTGGAACTCCGGGGTCTTCGGGTGTTGTACCCTGACACCTCTGGACGGAACCAAAAAGTCCAGAACTCCAGATCTGGACACAAACAAGGACAGCCTCCCAGGCCATATTTTATGCCAGCTGTTCAATAAGATGCCCACATATTCCAAACCCTTTACACCCATCGGTGCAGGAATCTGGGACTTTATCAGGGGAACTGAAAGGGTTTAGTGGCAGGACGTCGGACCTCTCCCAGTTGATCGTGTATCCTGAAGAGTGCATTCTCTGCTGCTCTTATTCCCACTTTGCCTTTTCTCTCTCTTGAATCCAACCAGCTCCTACTCTCGGTTTATTCAGCAGCGACCATTGTCTTCACCCACTACTTTCCCAATGAGCCCCTCTAATCTGATTACTCCATCCACTTACCCTCTTTATTAATCCTTCTTTTAGCCTAATCTCTCCCGTCCTCTTGAATTACTTGCTTGTTGCCCTCCTCCCTTACCTTTCTCCTAAGCCATTGGCCATGTAAGCTCTGAGCCTCCTCCTCTCTACTCACTCCTCCATTCTTCCTTCTCCTTTCCCTCTTGCCATGGCCCTCTTCTTTCGCTTGTGTCTCCCTTCTTATTTCTTGTCTTTGGAAGGTTGACGTAGCCTGTGCAGCCTAACAAGAATAACAAGGTCCCAGCAGTCCCTGCTCCCCGGTTAAGGCTGCTTTAATGACCAGGTCTAGGCTGTTTGTTTTACGACAGTGATGTAACCATGTTATGCCTCAGTCTCCTGGGTCTTCTAGGCTCTTGCTTCCTAGCACAAACTTCCCTGGGATGCGTCTCTCTCTTTCTTCTAAACCTCTCTTTACCTTTCCATTCCCAACACATCTGTGTTTCTTCACCGCCTCCTTCTCCCAGGTTAGTATTGCCATGGTTTAACCCAGACCTTGAAACAGGTCCCCATTGGCTCTATATTCATGTCCCTATGTTTATAGGTCAAAACGCTGATCGATTACTTTATAACTAATGTAAAACCTGCTAGGGTACTCCAGGTCAGCCGTATTTTTCTGAATCTTAGTTTTCCTACGAGTGTTTGCGTTATTATCTAGAATTGTTGCATTTCTGTATTTTTTTTATGCATAAGGTTACGTTTGAATGGAGTCGCCTCTAGGAGTCTGCGTGCGTTCAGGTTGTGGGTGAGGGTTGATAATGGGCGCGATTGAGACCCCTGGAGGTGAGGCTGCAGGTAATGCACGTTTCTCACAATGCGTGTCAGTGGGTGAAGAAAGTGTCAATCCTTGCTGATCTCATCATTGGCCTCACTGCAGAGCACACAGTCATGTGCGTCAATTTATAATTCGGTGTGAAAGTGTGCTAATCCGGTACACAGCTGGCAACATATTGTGAGAGCAAACGTATAAGAAAGGCAGTATTTACAGGACGGTGTGAGGGACTGCAAAGTGTTTAGAGAAGAACGGTAATGACTGAGCCACTCCAAAAACAAGTACCACAGACCTTAGTATATGGTTTAACTCCCAGCATCATATTTTCGGAATTGAAATATTTCCATCTTAATTACTCACAATAACATCATTCTGTTACTCGTCTATTTCATGCTGTTAATATGCAATGCCAAAGCCTATAGGTCTGACTTGTTTTAGGTGCATGTCTCTTATTGTGTGTTATGTCTGGATGCAATAACAGCAAGCTCACACAGTAGCACCAAAATACTGGCCGGGTCTCACACTACAGGAAGCTCAGGATTTTAGTTTGCATGTTTCAAGCCACACCTTTGTTTGCATAGGCCATGACTATTGGAAAGGATTCCTAGATATGCTTCCTTACCCCACGCTCCTTTACAGACCTCCTCCCCTACTTTTATGCTCCCACTTAAAACCCTAGTAAAACTACTTGGGGAAATAGTAACTTGTACCAAAACATGCAAGACTGAAGTTTAGAAATATAAGTCTCCTGGACTTTCCACAGATATTTTCAGAATAGTTTATTAACCTTCTCAGTTTCCACAAATTCCACTGCTGCCCTCAGGGGACACACCATTCCAGCCTGCTCTGGGGTGACTGTCATCACCCTCCCTCTCACACCTGACTCCTGTCCATGTCATTGCCCCTCCAGGCACCCTCCCTGACTCCTGCCCATGTTGTTGTCCCTCCACTCACCCTCCCTGACTCCATCCCATGTAAATGGGGTGTCAGCCCGGCCCCGCACTCACCGGCCTCATCACCCGGTCCCTGGCCCCGCACCGGCTCCGCTGTCCTTCTTCCGCCTCTGGCGGCTCCAGCTCAGCAGCCCCGGAGCCCAGGCCGAGTCTGCCGACGCCAAGTGTCCCTTAAAGGGGAGGAGCGGCCGCGGCAGGAGGGGCTGGGCGAGCACCGCTGTCAAAGAGCTGCAGGGACAGCGAGGACGGACAACGCGCGGACAGCGAGGACGGACAACACGCAGACAGAGAGGACGGACAACACGCGGACAGCGTGAACGGACAACACGCGGACACCGAGGATGGACAACACGCGGAAGCACCGCTCAAGATGGCGCCATCTTGAAATGTTTGCTCTGGATGAGTAGTGGAGCAGTGTCTGGTATATTCATAGCATCCATCCCATGCGACAGTGCGAAAGTGGATCAATATTTATTTTAATCATGATATACGGACCTCTTTCCAGCTATTTTTAATTAATAACATAGTATGAGTGTAGTTACTTCTCAATCAATAACTTATGAGAACAGTCTGACTCCTACTTACAAGATACCATTTTGTAATTTCTGAAACGAATTTACTCTATTTTTGCTTTAAAATATCTGAATTTTCTACTTTCCTCCTAGAAGTCGGTAACTATATGATCACTTAAAGATGGCGACACACACAACAGTGTTTTCAGGCAGGAGGCGGCACCGTTTAGCGCACCTGCTAACCACGTAGGCGAGGAAACTGACATCGACCTGACAGCTGCTGCATACGTCACATGCAGGATGGTCATCCTCTCAGGAGGATGCATTGAGTTCCATTATTAAAGATAAAGCAGACCCTCCATGGGAGAGCTGTAATATAATGCTGCCCCGAAGACAACGCGCAGATTCTGATGTGATTTATTGACTTTTGCATAATTAATTATATTTGTTGGTTTGTTGTAATGTCTTCCACTTAAAATATCTGTTAGTCCCATTGAATTACTATGATTCAATGTCAAAATGTCCCTCTTGAGCTTTCCAAAATATTGTCATTTAATTTCTTTTTTTGTTGTTGCGATTTATGACGTAAATAGGATTTTCTAGCTACCTTAGTCAGCCCAGTCCTTGCAGGAGGAGAACCAGTTCCAGACAACCACAACTTCGGAGACCAGGAGAGGCTTTCTTCAGGAGAATTTTGTTTTCAGAATGCTCCTGTGTGACATTTCCATGTTTTTGGTGTACTTATGAGTGACGTTCAATGACCAAATGTGTGACAGTGAGAGTGATGCTGCTTTCTTCAGAGGAAAATCAAGCAATGGCGTCAATGGAAAAAGATACATTAAAATATCAGAAATGTTGTGATTTTGAACAAAGAGAAGCAAAAAAAATGATCTGAAACTGCTGAAAAACTCCTGAAAAGGAAGCTCACTAGCCTACAGTCCTCTCCGAAATTGCAAAACATGAAAAGGTGACTGGTGTGCTTACCTGAGAAACATGTCAAGCCTTCCTGCCTCACCGAAAGCTGTGCTTGTCTTTGGATTCATGCAACGCTACATGGTGACAAACGTTTTTTTTTTTTTAGATAATAAAAAGGTGTTAACAAGCTGAGCTCTGAAGTGCATCCTTGTAACGAACACAGTAAAAAATAGCACTACAGTAAATTGATATGTAAATTGATACTTGTATAGCACACTACTCACCCTCAAGGGTCTCAAGGCGCTTGTACGAATGCCGCTGTGGAACCCATCCTGGCTTTCCCTGTGAGGCGTCCACTCCTGGGCACCCCCAAGGTGGAGGCCAGGCATCCTTAGCGTTGTGGGGGCCGTTTTGGAAATTAAGCAAGCTATTGCCCAGAGTTGCAGAGTGGGACTCCATGATTGGAATAGGCACTGAGGCAAGAATTATTAGGTCCATGGAATTTTTGAGCCCAAGACCCGCCGAGGCGGGGAATTGAACACTGGTCCCGGGCTAGACCTCTGCATCAGGGTCTGCTACTCTAATCATTGAGCCACACTTCTCCACAGTCTGACTTTCTATTACAAAAAATTTAGATTTGAATGCATTTTCTAATAAACGCTAAGGGCCCCACTAGGATGGCGGGCGGATCGCCCCCACCGAGCCGGCGGTAGTCACTGCCGGCCCGGCGGGGCAATCCGCCCGCTATCCCCGTAAAAAAGACCCCCTGCCATATTAGAATGGCTGGGGGGTCCGCGGCGGATGGAAAGACGGTCCGCCGCTTTTCCGCCCGGTCTACATGTCGACCGGGCAGAAAAGGGTTCACTATGGTGGAGGTGTCTTACAGACACCGCCAGCCATATTAGTATGTGTATGTTTGAATGACTTTCCGCGCATGTGGAGTCTGCTTGGGGTGCCCGTTGCGGGCCCCCATGGACTCGTAGAGGGTGGGGGTGCACATGGGGGGTACCTATGGTAGCCCCCTGCCTTTCAAAGCACAACGTGAAAGAACCGCCTGCCGTAATGTTAAAAATACGGGATGCGCCCGCCACTGTGGCAGGCGCATCCTAATTGCCCCCACAGGACCGCCGCCCTTATGGTGGTTCCATTTACCGTGAGGATGGCGGGTGGATCCTAATGTTGCCCTAAATCACGACACATTTTTTGTAATGCAATTTTAAAATAAAGACTTGAGTATTCCCAATGCTTCCATTTGCAGGCTGGGACCTTTTAGCGCTATCAAAAAGTCACTATTCTCCACTGTGCTAACCAGTGTTGAATTCTGTTTCTCTCTGGTTTTAACGGTGTTATCAGCTTTTAGCTTTTAAATATTTTATCTGCTTTTAGCTTTTAAATAGCATTTGCTTTTACCTCTTTAAATATTTTGATCACCTTAATGTCTCAATGCACGCATTGCCTCAGTTTTTTTATCTTTTAAATCACTGCATTTTACAAATCGCACTCACCCGATCCTGTAGAGCAGGACAGCCTCTTCGTTTCTGGTTCCCTGGTCTGCTAGTCGTTTGCCGATTGAGCGAAGGGAAGCGGACACACCCCCTCGCCTGACCTGCCTGACTTCTGGTGGGGATTACAGATCACTGGACAATTTGGTGCCCAGCCAGCTACATAAACACATGCTGGGCCGGACGCGCAGCGGAAGGGAAGATGAGAGGAGCCCAGGCCCGAACTGACTACCAGGCGTTTTGGGATGCTGCCGAGCTGGGGGCTGATTTCGTTTATGGAGACTTGCGTGTGCTTTGAAATAAGCAAAGCAAAACGAATTTCATTCAGCATCCGCAGGCCCCCATCAACGAAATCAGCCCCCAGCTCAGCAGCTTTCCAAAACGCCCGGTAGCCAGTCCAGCCCTGGAGGAACCCCTCGCTTGAGCAGTGCTTTCTGCCTTAGCAAAAGCGGCACTTCGCACTTTCCAAATCTGTTTTTAACAGTGTTATCTGCTTTTACCTTTTAAATATTTTATCTGCTTTTAGCTTTTAAATATTTTAAATATCATTTGCTTTTAGTTCTTTAAATATTTTGATCATCTTAATGTCTCGACGCACCCATTGCCCCAGTGTTTTTATCTTTTAAATCACTGCATTTTACAAATCACACTCACCCGATCCTTCAGAGCAAGACAGCCTCTTCGTTTCCACTGCCCTGGTACTCCACAGCATTTGCTGATTGAGTGGAGGGAAGCGGACACACACCCACGCCTGACCTGTAAATGTAAATTGATACTTGTATAGCGCACTACTCACCCGTAAGGGTCTCAAGACGCTTGTACGAATACCACTGTGGAACCCATCCTGGTTTTCCCTGTGAGGCGTCCACTCCTGGGGACCCCCAAGGTGGAGGCCAGGCATCCGTAGCATTGTGGGGGCAGTTGTGGAGATTAAGCAAGCTATTGCCCAGAGTTGCAGAGTGGGACTCCATGATTGGAATAGGCACCGAGGCTAGAATGATCAGGTCCGTGGAATTTTGAGCCAAAGACCCGCCGAGGCGGGGAATTGAACCCTGGTCCCGGGCTAGACCTCTGCATCAGGGTCTGCCGCTCTAATCATTGAGCCACACTTCTCCACCTGCCTGACTTCCGGCGGAGATTACAGATTACTGGGCAATTTGGTGCCCGGCTAGCTACATAAACACATTCTTGGCCGGATGCGTAGCGGACGCACTGAGCGGGCGCGCCAAAGGCAGGCCCGTCTGCGCCCGTCCGCGCCCAGGCAGAGCCAAGCACCAGAACTGCTGTCCAAAATCCCCCAGGTATTGTTTTTCATCAACTTTATTAAAAAGCCTAAACACAAGGGGAAATAGTGGCTGCCAAATATCGCCTGACGAAATTATGGGACTTCTTACATGTCATAAGTGTAGAATAGAGCTTAACACTACAGACATATGCCCTAAAATCATGGGTAGAAAAGCCTCAACACCTAACATCGCTCAATTAAAAAGGGGCCTAATTAATGCTCGATCAATACGTAAGCCCTCCCAGGATACCAGAGAATTGATCATGGAGCGACAGCTTGGCTTTCTCTTTGTTACTGAAACCTGTTTAAAGGACTGGTGTAATCCATACATTACAGAAGCACTTGCCCCCCAACTACATGATCTGTAGGAAGGCTGGAGGAGAATCCAGAGGAGGGGGGCTGGCCATCTTATGTGACTCACTACAATGCACTATTTTCGAACTTAACACATTTAAGGGAGCAGAAAACCTTGGATTCTGCTTCACAATAAATGCCTCCCTCACATTTACAGAAGCCCTGATCTTTCGTCCACCCGGTCCTAGTGTCACCTGTCTTGATTCTCTAGGAGAAACCCTAAGCCATTTCTTGCTTAGATGGAGTGGAGTGGTGTGGCTCATTGGTTAGAGGCGGCAGACCCGGGAGCAGAAGTCGGCCCGGGACCATGGTTCAATTCCCGACGCGGCAGGGTCGTGGACCAGGGTCAGCAGACTCAACAATTCTTGCCTCGGTGCCTACTCTAACCTGGGGTCCCACTCGGCAACTCTGTGCATTAGCTTGCCTAATCTCCACAACGGCCCCATCAACGCCGGGGATGCCTGGCTTCCCCTTGGGGATTCCCAGTATAGGGACCATCCCACAGGGAAAGCCAGGACGGGTTCCCCAGCGGTATACAGCGCTGGGACACCCCTTTGCTGGGGCAGCTGTGCGCTTTACAAGTATACAACATTTAACATATGTCAATTTCACCCTCCTAGGAGAACTTAATATGCACCTAAAATGCAGAAATGAGCCGGGAGTGGACAACGTCCTTGAGATAACAGAATCCCTTGGATTGCACCAATTGGTTGATGCCCAGACTCACCAGGCAGTCCAATTTCCCCTCATTATCAGTAGATACCCCATCCCACAGATATGGTCAGACCACAACTTCATCCCCCTCGCTATTAAGAGGCCACTCGTGAATCATCCTGCCAAGCAAACACCCCCTTACAACCAAGGCGCAAGTGGGTGCAACTACCCATCAATTCATAGTTGCCCACCACTGCCTAGGCTCGTGTCCCTGTCCTAACTGGTAAAACCTCAGAAGATTCACAACTCTTCCACACCTGGATGACCTCATCAAGCAATGAGCTAATCCCACTAGAACTAACCAACAAGAAAGGGAAAACCAAAACCAATAAAGCCCCCTGGTTTACGCCTGCCTTAGCTCAACTACACCTCCAATGTAAGCATTTGGAACGCAAGTGAAGAAGAGTCTATGATGCAGCAGATCAAAAAGCATTCAAAACAAGCAGGGAGCACTACCATACTCATATCAAATTAACAAAAAAGGAGTATAATCATTTTCTCAATTATAAAGTCCTTCACCAACCCAAAACATAAAGAAATTCCTTCCTCTCAGTGCTTATGTGACCAGATCACAATTTTCTTTGAGGAAAAAATCCAGAAGATTCAAAAGGACTTTGCAACGTCCCCACTCACAATTTTGACTGGGACTTGGAGCCCCACCTGACTAGCACTGGTGGCTCACTTCAATCCTTTGAACCAGTCTCGTTTGAGCAGACACGGGCTGCAATTGCCATCAGTAAATCAGGCTCCCCTTAGATGCCTGCCCCCCCCATGATTCTTCACCAAATCATAGATATTGTCAACCGGTAATCAACAGATAGTCAATTCCTCATTACTCTCAGGCACAGTTCCAGACGAATGGAAGGTAGCCATAGTGAAATCACAGAAAAAAAGCAAAACATAGACTTATCCATTCTCTCCAATCTCCGTCCAATATCGCTCCTCTCCATACTAGGCAAAATCACAGAAAGACTAGTCCACAGATGTAGGAGAGTAGGGTCTGCTTCCTATGGTTACCCCCACTTTTTGCTGTGATTCTCTGGTTTTTCGACTTTAGTCTGGCTGTGGCCCTGCTAATCAGGCCCACAGACTAGCTGTTCTCTCTCTAAATTGATACCATGTACTTTAAGTACATACCAGATTGGTTACTGGGTCACCCTTGTGAGCCCCTGTATAGTGTACCCTAGGTACCCATGGCATAGGTGCACCCTAGGCCTACCAAGGGCTGCAGCATGTATTGTGCCACCCCTGGTTTGCCTTCCAAACTGAAACCACAGGTCTGTTCTTACAGCCTGGGTAAGGTGGTGTAATCACCCCTTACTTAGATATAGTATACCTATATCTAAATACCTATTTAGACACATATACACCTATAAGCCACTCCTAAGGTAGACCTCGACAATCCTGGAGGTAGAGTGCTTGGTTTTATGTGAGAGGGTGCCCTAGCATGAGCTGAGCCCCTCTGCAGCTTTCCGAACCATCTTCTTATAGCTGTTCTATGATATAGCCATACCATATACTCTGAAGTGCATTATAATCCTTGCGGTTAATGCTAACTTTGGTTTGGCTTTATCAAAACATGTCGTGTAAGGTGTTAAACACTTTGGAATACTACCACTCTTTTAGAGGGAGAAGACATGTAGTTACTGGTAAACTAGGTTAAAGATAAACAGAGCATCAGCATCACAAAATAGATGCTGCTGCCAGAGACACGAGTTTGCCCTCCTGCTGCTGGACGAAACTCTGGCAGGGGAGGCCTGGACTATAGGTTTCCTGTCCAGGGAGGTGCTGGAACCTCCCCAGACAGGCTTTTGTGTATTGGGGCAGGGAGGGCTGCATTCAGTGAATGCTTTCCAGACACTGCCTGGGGCACACTAGGTGCTCCATGCATTTCCCAGTTCAAACCGGTTGTTGGGGCACTCTGCCCCAGCTCTAGCGTGAAACTGGACAAAGGGAAAGGGGTGTAACCACCCCCTTCCCAGGTCCACCCATAGGAGGGACCTTAAAGTTGTCCAACCCCTAAATTTAGTATAAGTATAGGATCCCAGTCCCTAGGACTTTAGATTACCCTGGATGAAACTCTGAAACATAAATCCTGGACCTTCGACATTCCATTTTGACTGGAAGAAGGAAGACATCTCCCTTGTGCTCAAGCAACTTTGCTGGACTGCATTTTCGAGGCTTCCGCTGGATCCCAAAGAATCTGCGACATAGGACATGGACTGACCCCGACCTTCGCACGTGGGACCGGAATTCCTGGACATCCTGCAATTTGCTACCTGCACCCACTTCCCGAGGTATCCCAAAGTTGTGCATTGGAGTATTTAAAGCCCCAGCCCCGAGCACCATTTGCACCGAAGCTCAGAGGCCCACACTCCACGAGTGTCCCGTGGGCCCCACTTTTGCATTTCAGCTTGACACATCTTCCCGGTTCCTAATCCGTTGGCTAGTGAGCCCCCCCGAAGACTTACTTTTGAATCTAACTTGCTTTCCTGGTTGCTCCAGGCTTGCTCCATCTTCCCTACAAAGGAGAAGTGCCACAGACCTTGCTGGTCTGCAACAAAGCCAATCTCAACATCCTGCGTGGGTTGCGTTTGCCAAGGCTTGTTGGGTCCAATCCAGATACCGATACAGCAGTCAACTAGATCCTTTGTGGGACAGCTCGAATCCAGCTCCTGGTCATAGTCAACGCCTCCTGGACCTCGTGGCTGAAGAGACAAACTTCACCTTTTCACCTGAAATCACCCAACATTGGCTGGCAGCTTTCCTTCGCCATCTTGGTCACAGGCAAGTGGCCCATTCTCTGTCCCTTCTGCTTTCAGGTTCTTCAGATCTTCGATCCACCCTTGTATCCACCTGTACACCTTTCCTCTGGATGCATGCAGCACTTCTTTGCACCTGTCCATTGAAATCGACGACGAAACCCGACAACAAAAGACACCTATGCACCCGACTTCTGTGGGTGAGGTAACACGAGTACGCTGGTAGTCTCGAGGGTATTGGCCCTCCTAGTGTCTAAGTCTAAAAGGGTTCCATCGTAGTTCATTTAGAAGTGTCCTTAAATTGTAAATTTGTAACTTGTTTGTTTCCCATAGAAAGTCAATGGTAACCCGTGGCTGTTCCTAGCAGCCCCAGCGATTCCACAGGCCCTAGGCCTGCTTTCTATCTCAGACGTGGTTTTTATACCACTATTTTAGTATATGGTTTGTGAGGCCCCTAGGGCAAAACGTATACTGTGCAACTTATCGTATGCTAATTAAGGGGCTCATTAGGATTACGGTTAATCCGCATCCTCCAGGCTGGCGGAAGCCACTGCTGGCCCGGAGGATGCGGATTAACCGCTGCGGACTGAAAAAAGGCCCCTGCCAGATTAGGATGACTGGGGGATCTTTTTTCCGTCCGCCGCTTTTCTGCCGCGGTCGCCTTCTGACTGCGGCGGAAAAGCTCTAACATGGCTGGCGATGTCTATCAGACACCGCCAGCCATATTAGGATGTCAGCAGTCCTATGCCTTTACACAGCGGCATTTCCGTCGTGGAAAGGCATACAGACTTTTCTTTGGGGGCCCGTTGCTGGCCCCCAGGGGTGAAGGGGGGTTGGGGGGTGCACATGGGGGGTACCTATGGTACCCCCCTGCCTTTGTGTGCACGAAGCGGCAGGCACCACGCCGTGCCTGCAGCTTTGTGCACGCAAAGGAAAACATGTTTTTTTTTACATTGCGGCGTGTGCTGCTTCAAGCAGCACCCACCGCAATGTTAAAAATACAGGATGTGACCGCCAGGGTGGTGGTCACATCCTAATTAGCACGGAGGGACCGCCGCTGCCCCAGCGGACGGTCCCTCCTCCTCTGGGGTGTCCGTCCGCCATCCTAATAGGCCCCTAAGTTCCTTGTATTGTACTTTTACCTCTGGCCTCATAAAGAGTGCAGAGGGGTTGTGTTTAGAATAAATACATATATATTTGATATATACCTTGTGTGGTGCGCTTTTATTTGGTACTCAAGGGATTATAATTGGTAAAACAACTAGCTTAATTCGCTCTCTGAAGTCTTAGCCTGAAGACTGCTCACCACTGCTACCCCTGGAATAGCTTTCTATAATGTTGACTTTACAACCACCATAATCAATAAGGGTCGATTAGACTGGTGCAAGGTGCCCACTAGAATTAGTGGACATCATATGCCAGGCTAACTTCTCATAACAGAGAACTAACTAAGTTCCTTGAAACCACCAGTATCCTCCACCCTCGGCAATCAGGCTTCCGCCCTAAGCATTCCACAGAATCTGCGTTCCTGGAAATATTGGGCACTCTAAAAACTATAGCGGACGAAGGCAGGAAGGCAGTTTTGATTTTGCTCAACCTGTCTGCTGCATTTGATACCATCTCACACAGCATTCTCCTTCCTTGCAAGGCTAACATCCAGTGGCATAGTCCAAGCTCTGGTTCTTACCAGATTGGACTATGCCAGCTCCTTGTTTTTGGGTGTGAATCAGGCAGAATTAGCTCGCCTTCAGAGGGTGCAAAACGCGGCGGCCAGGATGCTGGTCGGCCTTCCAAAGTTTGTGTCTGCCCGCCGCACTATCCAAGACCTCCACTGGTTGCCTGTGGGGCAAAGAATTAAGTTTAAAGCTCTTTGCTTAACTTTTAAAATTCTTAAGTCTGCCTCCCCTCCTATCCTATCGCAGACAATCCAGCACTATGTTCCTTCCAGAGCCCTCCGTTCCTCAGGCTCAAATCTTGCCATTGTGCCACGCTTTAAAAGAGCAAGAATGGGCGGTCGCTCTTTTTCAGTGATGGCGGCAGCACTTTGGAATTCTTTACCTGCCACTCTCCGTTCCATTCCCGATCTGCTCCCTTTTAGGAAGGCTCTGAAAACCTTCTTATTTTCTTCAGTTCAGCCTTCTCGCCTGGTTTACTTCTGCTGTGCTGTGTTTTACCATCTCCGGAAAAGCGCCGGGATGCCTCTTGGCTGCGGCATCTGCGCGCTATACAAGCGAAAATAACATAACATAACATAACATATCTAATAATGTACTGACATGGATTGAGTGCTTTCTCACCAATCGTAGGCAAGCAGTGTCTCTTGGAACGCTCCTCTCTGCTGAACGCCCCATTGTATCAGGAGTACCACAGGGCTCGTCCCTCAGCCCGCTGTTATCTCCCCGATATCTTCTTTTGATATTGAAGTTACGTCCTAAGCAGATGATACACAATTGATCCACTCTATGGCGTAACAAAACTTGAGGGGGCCCCCCTGCAAAGCACATGGAGGGGGCCCCCCTCCCCCAGCGGTGCGGCCAACCTTCTACCACTTTGCCCTAGCACCCAGAAATCTAGCATATTTTGATTAGAAACCTCCAACATTTCGATGAAATGCCTCTATATTGTCTTTCTCTAAGTTCTAATGAGAAAGTGGGAAACACTCTTAACATACAAGCTATGCCATTTGTGACAATACTGTCAAAAGCAGATGATTTAACTGAGGCAGCAATCAGAACAATGCCAAGGAGTGATCCTATTGTCTCAGGAACTGCCTATGGCTGAAGAACCAAGAACAACTATGAAGGGTCTGAAATAGAATTGACAATACCTTGAAACTTTGAAAGACCAACTCAAACCTGCAATTCCATGAAAACTCGACTGACAATATACATGAGAAGTACACAAGCCATAATTCAGTGTCCTTCCGCGAAAGTCAAGAGAAATAGACTGGTGCATTATCTGCATGCCACCCACTAGCCACTGTCAAGGGTTGTGCATGATAATAACGTGAACGGAGGAAGCAATTTCAATCAGAATGTCTTATTAGTAAGCACTGCAAAACAGGCAGGCAAACAGGGCTGAGGAAGAAAACTGTTTGGATGCTTCAGAACATTGATGCAGATGTTTGTCTGTTTTAATTTATCATTACACCTATTACAGACAAGTGCAAGCATGTAGTACTGAGAATTCTAGACCTGTGTCATTAACATCGTCGATTCATGACAAATTTGGTATCAGCGAACCGCAAATGGCGAGTGCGGTATATACAAGCATTTTCGTCACGATCGAGTGTTGGGATCAACCTGAAATCGGCATTTCCGTCACGAACCCTCGGGTTCCATTTTGTGAACGGCATCCATTTTGTGATTGCCCTCACATAAAGGCAATGACTGAAGCCAAGACGAGTCCGAAGGACACGTGCACCTTTGCTGACTCCGCCATTACCTGGGCAAGCTAACTCCACTGCCTACAGCCAAACCTGTTTGGCCAGGTCCTCTCCCAGTGGCCGAGCGAGATCGGTATCAAGGCACAACATATCATAAACCTTTCATCGCACACAAACCATGCCTAATCTTACATACACCTGTCCCTCTCTGTTGTTTTATGACTCGCATTACGAGGAGGAGGTGCCCGATTTTATTAGGGGTCTGTCGATATCTGATGGAAATACTGGGTCTTGCCGGATAATCAATTATGGGCCGGACAAACTGAAATATGTGTTTGACATCATGACTCTGCTTTTTCTTTGTAGTAAAAATATGTGTATGGTCAACTGTAAAATAAGGAATGTTTGCCCGAGGCTAATTGTTTTGTATAAAAGAAGAAGACTGGCTTTGTAATTTCGAGCAGTCTCCTGAGATCATACATGCGCTGCATGCTGTTGTACTTCTAGGATATCTGTTACTGGCTGCAGCCAATTAATACGATCTTTGATATCACCTAGAAGACTCTGTGTTTCTGTGGTCTGAAACAGGAAGAACTCAGGAGTTTTCAGGTGTATTCCCTGGCACCGCTGGGTCCATAAAAACCCGGTACTCCAGTTGGCGCCCAACGTGGGGCGATATCAGCGGTACCGGTCCAAGCCAGAGGTTCGTGAGGAGCTTCGTGTGAAAATGCCGGAGGACGGCCAACCACTTCAGCGACCCCTGCATGTCGACGTGGTCCGAAGGTCTTTGCTGCGAGGTTCCCCGTGTCCCGATGGCTACGAAGGACTGCTGCCCTGACTATCGCCCTGTTTTGGACCCTTGATGATTGGTAGAGCGAAACGATAGACGAGTCTTCTGGTGACGTCATCGATCATCGATACCTCAGTTAAGTATAAGTGAAGCGTCTCCTAGTCCTTAGTTTGATTCTTAGTTTTTGGGTATCCTTCGGGATCGTTTTGTTTGGAACCTGCAAGTGCCAAAACCGAGGGACTCGTGTATTCACGAGACTATCGTATTCGATAATCCTTCGAAGTTTGAAGCTAGACTAAAGAGCGAAGATACCTGGTCTTAGCAGACTTGGAAATTTGTTTTGCCTTGTTTGTAATAAGGATTCCCGGTTGGAGGATTCGTGTCCGGTTCCTCCGATAGGAACTCCAACATATGAGCTCTATGTGAAGCATGGCGTAGGCCCTATCACATATAATGAAGTATGGATCCGATAAGCCAGAAACGATGGTGTTCTAAAATGGCCTCAATATGGTAGTTTCGACACAGAGATTTTAGATAATCTGGAGGTGAAACTTTTTAAGAAGAAAGCCCGACCGGCAATGTTTGACTCTTTCCGCCTATGGCGCAAAGAAGCAAAACAGAAAGAAATAAAATTAGCGAAGAAAAATAAACGAGGTATGTCAATGGTACAAGCTGCCGTTGCGTTCCGAGATAATGAGGAAGAGCGAGAGAGTGAACAAATTCTTAGAAGCAAGAAGTTAGCGGTAGATAAGTGCTACCCAGTTTTGCCACTTAAAAGACAAAAATCAGAGGAAAGACTTGATAAAGATTCTTTAATGTCTCATTTACTGAGTTCACCACCTCCTTATGCACAGAATGCTACAAATGCTACAGCACCTCAGCAACCTTTGGTTGTGCAACCCCCCATTGTTAGGCCACAGGTTCCACCGCAATCACCAGCTCCTCTTCAGCTGGTTCCTACTCCTCCGGCGCAGCCCTCTCAAGGGCCGCTGCCTTTGCTACCTACTCCATCTATGTTCCCTACGACTTCGCCTACTGCTCCGACTACTTATCCTAACACTACCTCTACTACTACCTTCACCACTGCTTTACCTCAACACGTCTTTCCTGGTGCTTCTGTCCTTCCGTCAATTTCTCCTTCTGTTCGACGAAGGATGGCCAACACTGTTGCTGGTCTTTTCTCACCCTTCTTTGGGTCTCCTAACACGACTCCTAGTGTAGAATGGAGACAGTTGCGGAGTCAACTGCCTGATTATCGAGAGAGAGAATTACTGAATAGGTTAGCGCGTAAATGGGTTGTGGATACAGTGAAATATGATGTACAGTCTGTCATGGAAGTTTTCCATCAATGGGAAGCATCGAAGCAAAGATGCGTTTTTGAACAAATGTGTGTATTTCTCTGTGAAGATTTGGAGGGAAATGATCCGGAAAACGATATGCCCGAATTATGCCGTGTGCGGTTCGATTTCTCGGAGGGCATGATCGTAGGCGCCGATGTTGAAAGAGCGGTTGCGACATTGCTGTCGTATCGAAGTAAAGGGGGCACTTCTCGATCACTAGTTGAGTGTGACACACCCGGTAGGAAAAAGGCGCAACAATATCCCATGAGAGAGGTTCCGCCGGTATGGAGGGAAGGGGACGCAAATGCCAATCCAGCCATTCCACCGCATTTTCAGCGTGTATGGGTACATGTTCTCTGGAAGAGATCTGAAATTTTGGCTCTTAAACAGACATTACCTGTCCCCCGTAAAAATCCTGCAGGGTATTATAAGGAGTTATCACAGACCTCATGCATTATGAACTTAGCCGATATAGACATGTTGTTTGGGAACGTGGTTCCACAGCCTTTATGGGGAAAGATTCGCCACGCCGATCATGATCAAGAGTTAGGTGATACATGGGTTAACATTGCCGCTGTAGACAGCAGACAAATTGGTGGTGCTAAACCCGAACCTTTGATTGCGGAACTCCTTGGTAGAATAATAACTTATATGAAGACTTTAATGCCTGAATTGTGTATCAACTGGGACAAGTTGTCTGCGTGTAAGCAGAAGACGGACGAAACTGTGTCTGACTTTTTCACGCGATTTGAAGAGACTTTTGTAGATCATAGCGGTCAGGATATGGCTACTGAAGGTGGCCAGAGATTGTTCGTTGACAAATTTGTGCATAATTTACTTCCCGAGTTATGTGCTAAGTTGAAGGACTCCGAGAGTGCTTGGGCTGTTTCCACGTCAGCACAGATTTTAGCGACGGTTCAGTACTATGAGAATAGGCGCAAAGATAAATTGGAGAAAGCGGATAAAAAGACTAAGGAATTGAAAACTAAAGTCCTCCTGCAGCAAGCTTATCCACCCCGTACTAATAGTCAGCGTGATTGTAAGCAGCCTCAGCAATATTCGAGAAACTCGCAAAGGAACGAGTCTTCTCAACAGCGTTTACGGTATGGACCAAATCAGTGTGCTTATTGCAAAGAAGAGGGTCATTTCAAGAGTAGCTGTCCGGTTTTGTTACAGCGCACAAATGGTACTTCTGGTGCAAGAGATCGAGATGTTCAACAAACGATTAGAGGAAGGGGACGTGGACATATTCCACAGAACACACGTTCCTTCCCGCCTCAGAATTCAATGAATAGTTTTGACCAGCAGAATAACGCGTCTGGTAGAACAGCTCAGTACTATGCTGATGACTACTATGCAGAAGATGAGAATATGATGGGTAATGGTTACTAGGACAGCCATGGACAGAGAGAGGGAGTTGTTTCAGTTCCAGTAGATCAGAGTGGACCTTATGTTGAGGTGATTACATCAGGTGTGTCAGAACCTTTTCTGTTGGATACTGGTGCTACAAAGAGTTCTATTATGCACTCAAAACTCCCTGGCGCACCTTTGTCTGGCGAAATAAATGTTTCTGTAGGTTTTTCTGGCGCCCCGGTTAAAAACCCGATTTCTAGTCCTATGTCACTTTCTATCGGACCTTGTGAATTGGAAGCACCCCTCATTTTTACGACAGGTTGTGGTGAAAATTTGATGGGATTGGATCTGTTGAAAAGATTGTATGAGACTTTGTACTGTTCTCCTTCGGGAGTACAACTTACACTGGGTAAGAGAGTGGTTTCTCCGATGTATTTATCAAAGGATAAACTCCCAACAGAGTTGTCTTCTCTCCCGGATATTCTTTGGGCTACTGATCCTAACGATGTGGGACTTTTAGAAATATCACCACATGTTGTGACATTGAAAGCCAATGTTAGAATGCCGCGCATTCCCCAGTACAAAATATCTAGCGAAGGTGAAAAGGCATTGCTAGCAATCATTTATGACCTGATTGATGAAGATGTAATTGAAGAGACGAAAGGAAATGTTTCTAACAGTCCTGTTCTACCCGTTCTGAAACGCACTGATCCTTCCCAGCCACATGTGTACAGATTCGTGATTGATCTTAGAGAGGTGAATCGAATCGTTGTGCAACAGTTCCCGGTTGTCCCTGATATAACTACGCTATTGACTATGATTCCAGCTTCAGCGGCTTGGTTCTCAGTGATTGACTTGAAAAATGCTTTCTTCAGCATTCCAATTGCCGAGCAGAGCAGGGATATTTTTGGCTTCAGTTTAGGAGGCCGAAGTTTCCGCTTCAAACGCGCTCCTCAAGGCCACTGCGAAAGCCCATCAATATACAGCCAGTCTTTGAAAACACAGCTTGATACAATAGTTTTCCCCGATGGCGCTACCCTTATTCAGTATGTCGATGATTTGTTAGTCACCGTGGATACTGAGGAGGGTTGTAAAGAAGTCACTGTGTCATTGTTGCGTCATTTGTCTGATTTGCATCACAAGGTGTCTCTGTCGAAGCTGCAATATTGCCGACAAGAAGTGACCTACCTAGGTCACCTCTTATCGAAGGAGGGAAGGAAACTGACCCCAGAAAGAATTCAGGCAATTGCAAAGTTGAGTGTGCCAAGAACACAGAGAGAAGTGCCTGCTTTCCTAGGTATTACATCCTATTGTAGACAATGGATACCAAATTTTTCCTTACTGGCCAAACCATTGGTGGCATTAACTTGTAAAAATGTGCCGAATCCCATTCCATGGTCTGAAGACGGTCAGAAAAGTTTTTCCGAATTACGTGATGCACTGTGTTCGTCTCCTGTATTGGGTACCCCCGACTACAGTAAGCCTTTTACATTGTACGTCCACGAGAAAGAAGGTTGTGCGTTGTCAGTGTTGACACAGTCTTTAGGGGACAAACAACGTCCATGCGCGTATTTCTCATCGACTTTAGATCCGGTAGCTAAGGCATTGCCGAGTTGCTTGAGAGCCACTGCGGCAGCAGCTGTCTCTATTCGACAGTCGGCTGGGTTAGTAATGAATAACATGTTAACCGTGATGGTCCCGCATGCAGTGGACACTTTGTTAAACAGAACCAAGACACAGCACTTAACTAGTGCTCGATTGTCAGGTTATGAATTAACACTCCTAGCGAGTCATGTGCACATCAAAAGGTGTAGTACATGAAACCCAGCTATGTTGTTGCCGATCCCAGTTGAGACAGAGAATGGTGAAAAGTCACATGATTGTTTCCTCAGAACCGAGCAAGAAACGAAAGGGAGGATAGATCTAAGGGACACTCCCCTAGCAGAATGTGATGGCACTTTGTGGGTCGATGGTTCATGTTTCAAGTTGCCAAATGGCGATACGACTACAGCATATGCTGTTACGACCTTGCATACGATTTTTGAAACTGCACGTATCCCACATAACTCAGCGCAAGCAGCAGAGTTGGTTGCATTAACAAGAGCATGTGTGTTGGCAAAAGGAAAACGAGTGAATGTGTACACTGACAGTCAGTATGCCTTTGGCGTCGCCCATAGTTTTGGACGTTTGTGGCGTGAACGAGGTTTCTTGACTTTGCATGGTGCCAAGATGCAGCACGGTCAGTTGGTGAATGAGCTCCTTGAGTCACTGACTTTGCCATTGCAAGTGGCGATTGTGAAATGCAGTGCACACAAAAAGATCACAGATGATGTTGGTCGTGGAAATGCGTTTGCGGATGAGGTTGCGAAAGAAACCGCAAGGAATATAATGAGTCGAATGTATGTTGCGGGTCCTGCACGATGGGTGGGTGATGTTGGTATGTGTGAAGATACGATTGAGAGCATGAAATCCATTCAAGCTGAAGCACAGAGAAAGAGTTGAATGAATGGAGAGAGAGTAAGCGTAAGCTGGACACGAATGGTTGTTGGGTTGAATTGTCGGAACATCAGCGTTGGTTGCTACCCGATGCGTACGTGCCTGCAGTGGTTACAATGGAGCATGGAATGGCGCACATCAGTGTGAAAGGAATTTGCAAGCTACTGGCTCCGGTATGGCAGAACATCAGAATCCCTAAGTATGCGGAGAATATAGTCAAGAACTGTATGGTGTGTCTGAAATACAATCCTGGTAAGGGAACCCAAACTCCAGCTGGTCATTTTGCTCCTCCTACGTACCCGTTCGAGGTTTTGCAGCTAGATTTCATCCACATGGAGAGGTGCAACAATCTGAAATACGTACTTGTTGTTGTTTGTGCCTTTTCAAGATGGATAGAAGCATACCCCCTGAAAGACAATAGTGCCTTATCAACAGCTAAAGCCCTTATCAAGGAATTCTTCCCTAGGTTTGGAATGCC
The DNA here is from genome assembly GCF_964263255.1 of Lissotriton vulgaris. Taxonomy (NCBI): domain Eukaryota; kingdom Metazoa; phylum Chordata; class Amphibia; order Caudata; family Salamandridae; genus Lissotriton; species Lissotriton vulgaris. The sequence goes on along the minus strand of NC_141690.1, from coordinate 266,513,460 downwards.
GAGAATGGTCTGGAGTGATAACCGAAGTGAATTTGTGGGTCGAGTGATGAAGAAAGTATGTGAAGGGCTAGGCATACATCAGAAGTTCCACACTGCAAATCACCCCCAATCAGCTGGATTAGTAGAGTGCTATAATGGCACATTAAAACTGAAGTTGGCCAAGATTCAAGCAAGCTCTGGTCTTAAATGGCCTGACGCCCTGCCTTTAGCACTCCTATCAACAAGAATGACTGCGCATTCGCGACTGGGACTTAGTCCGTACGAGATAGTGTTCGGCCGTCCGGCCAACATTTGGGGAGTGCCAAGGCCCACCAAGTTTAGCGAGGTAGAACACCCTGTACTGCTTGATTATTTGTACGAATTGATGACTAAATTGCGTGTCTTACACCAACAGGTCCACAGCTCCTTACTGCCAGCGTCTGACGATCCAGGCCACGCAATTGAACCTGGCACCTGGGTCCTGGTGCGCAACTTCCAGCGAACCAAGAACGAGCAGCCTCGCTGGTCCGGACCATTCCAAATGTTGCTGGCTACCCGCTCTGCAGTAAGTGTCCACGGCAAAAAGAATTGGGTGCACGGTGCCCATTGTAAGTGGGTTCCGTTGCCCTTGCCGTACGACCGGTGGGTCCAGGAGGGGATTGCTGACTCTGAGACGGAAACTGTGCCACGCTTTCTACCCTTCAGCGACGCTCGTGTGAAAGGAACAACTTCTGAAATGGAAAACGATACTGTATTGCAAGAAGCTGTGCCACCGTCAATTCGATTGAACACTACAGAGCCTGAACTATTGTTCAAGGACCAAGAACTTCCCGAAAGAAACCGTTATAATTTGAGACCGAGAGTCATGGACAAATAAAAGCAAAATAGAGTTTTATGATTTTTACTGGTTGCAGGTTAAACTCTTCACGGAGGATCTACTATTTTTTTTTCTTTTGAACCGCCATCCAGGTTCAGCTGCTAAGGCCGCGGTTGCTTAAAGTCTTCTGAGTGCAGCCTGAGACATAAGGTCGACGGTTCTGGTTGGTCTAAGGGAGTTGCCCTGGACTGACAGAAGCATTCTTTAGCAGAATCAACCTACCACCGCGGGCAGCAATTAGAGAGGATGGATTTCCTTGAGTTGGAGAGACCTGCACGGACAATGACTTTCCGACAGAAATTATGTAAATTAACTACAACGAAACGGTTTTTAGTATTATGTTTGTTTTTACTGTTGAGCTTAATGATGTTCTTAATTGGTTATGTGACATTCTCTTTTCAAGTAACGTTTATGCCTACTGTGCAACCTACACCTCCGTCTACTGCCTCCCCGCATTCTATCCAGCCTCTGCCTGAACACGAGTCCGCTAGGAGATCCGAATTTTTCAATAATTCCTTTGTTCAGCTCCTGCACCAACACCAGCTAGTAGTTAACACAACTAATTGTTGGGTGTGTGGGCTCATGCCACACACAACAGATAAAGGTATCCCGTACTTGGTCTTACCGTTTAGTCACAATGGTTCTTTGTGGGCATTTCAAACAATGTTCATATACGCCATCGAACCATATCCCACACGTTCCACGAGAAGTAACCTGAGCAACAAAGCATTGGTAGTGGGGATAACGAACATGAGCAGGAACATTGATTCGTATACAATGATTCCGAGAGATGAGTTGCAGGCTTATGATAGATGGAACATAACATGGTATAGAGCCACTTTGAGTGAGAACCAGCGAACAAAGAGATCCTCCCCAATTTGGATAGTACCCCATCAGGGTCGCCTGTGTCTGCAAGGTAATGGTAAAAATCCCAGAGCTCAGTTAGGGAGAAGTGTCTGCACTGAGACATATGTTTTCGCATCTCAGACTTCCCCTTCGTTCCTGGCAGCTAGGGACACCTATTTCATCTGCCATGATAGAGCCTATACATGTTTGCCCCCTGACTTCTCGGGCACATGTTTTGTTTCGTTCCTGTTGCCTCCCACCTACACGGCCGCGGCAGATTACCATAAGACACGGATAGTTAGAGGTGTCATGAGTAAAGATGACACTGCCGGACAAGAATTTGGAGATTTCTTAAGGGGTTTTCTGCCTTTTTGGGGGCCTATGGCGAACAGCAGGAACATAAGGCTATTGACGAGGGTGGTTGAATCCACTGTCATTGAAACAGCCGGTGCCCTTAGCAATTTGACTGCCGAGCTCCAGTCGGATCGCCTTATGACTCTTCAAAACAGGGTCGCACTAGACCTCATACTTGCAGACCGAGGTGGGGTATGTAAAGTGATCCAATCAAGTTGCTGCATCTTCATCCCAGATAACGCCCGACAGTCTACCAGGCCATCTCCAAACTGCATAAAATCTCCGAGTCTATCCACGTGGATAAAGGAGATTGGTCATTGGTGGGGTGGTTCTGGGGGCTGATATCCGCCTGGGGATGGAAGATTTTGATAGTCATTGGGATGGTCTTAGCCATCCTTTTTCTGTTCTGTCTGTGTGTACAGTGCGCTCCTGCAATATGTGGCCTCTGTGCTACATCGTGTGTAGGGAAACATGCATCAAGAAACAAGCTAAATACGATGATGCTACAGCAACATCTCAATGACTTTATGAACACAGACCTGGACTCAGATTAAATTGAGTATAGGTTATTGCCTATGTAAGGGCAAAAGGAGGGTCTGTAGTACTGAGAATTCTAGACCTGTGTCATTAACATCGTCGATTCATGACAAATTTGGTATCAGCGAACCGCAAATGGCGAGTGCGGTATATACAAGCATTTTCGTCACGATCGAGTGTTGGGATCACCCTGAAATCGGCATTTCCGTCACGAACCCTCGGGTTCCATTTTGTGAACGGCATCCATTTTGTGATTGCCCTCACATAAAGGCAATGACTGAAGCCAAGACGAGTCCGAAGGACACGTGCACCTTTGCTGACTCCGCCATGACCTGGGCAAGCTAACTCCACTGCCTACAGCCAAACCTGTTCGGCCAGGTCCTCTCCCAGTGGCCGAGCGAGATCGGTATCAAGGCACAACATATCATAAACCTTTCATCGCACACAAACCATGCCTAATCTTACATACACCTGTCCCTTTCTGTTGTTTTATGACTCGCTTTACGAGGAGGAGGTGCCCGATTTTATTAGGGGTCTGTTGATATCGGATGGAAATACTGGGTCTTGCCGGATAATCAATTATGGGCCGGACGAACTGAAATATGTGTTTGACATCATGACTCTGCTTTTTCTTTGTAGTAAAAATATGTGTATGGTCAACTGTAAAATAAGGAATGTTTGCCCGAGGCTTATTGTTTTGTATAAAAGAAGAAGACTGGCTTTGTAATTTCGAGCAGTCTCCTGAGAACATACATGCGCTTCATGCTGTTGTACTTCTAGGATATCTGTTACTGGCTGCAGCCAATAAATACGATCTTTGATTTCACCTAGAAGACTCTGTGTTTCTGTGGTCTGAAACAGGAAGAACTCAGGAGTTTTCAGGTGTATTCCCCTGGCACCGCTGGGTCCATAAAAACCCGGTACTCCAAGCAACACCATAAATAACACCGCATGTAGAATAAAAACAAACCATATCAGCAAGTACCTACTGACAATCTATACAAACTGTAGTTGGTAAAGCAAAAGAAAAAGTGCAAATACTTTCAGAGTGCAAAATAAAGCAATCACCAGTCCAGCAATATACAACAATCAAGCATGTTTTGTAAAACAATCTAACTTTCGTCTTGCATCAAGGTGAAAATTCTTTCAAAGTGGATTGGTAAAAACAAGTCCAGCAGCTTCCCTCACAAGGACTGACCTGAACCACCAGACTAGGAGTTACTTCCTAACAAACAGAGGCCTCAGACCTCAGTGTGTCAACACTGGCGATATTTACAATTTACTAAGAGTATAGACACGCCTGCTAAATTACAGATTCACCATTGCTTCCAAATGGCTCTATCGTCACGTGAGACACCGCCCGCCAGGCCTGGATTTTAAGCCAACAGCGCCTTACATTCTGGGAGTGGTGCTGTGACCATCTAAGTAAGGAGTTAAACACTCCATAATGCAAAGTGTTGTTGGATAAAAGCTATGAATGGACACAACATGGTGCCAATGCCACTTGGCAGCTATGTTTTATACAAGCACAAGGGGATGTTTAATTTCCTCAACACGAGCTGCAGAAGTCTGGCGTCAAATAGCAAACACGTTGTGCGGAGAACCCAGAAACGAGCTGTGTTTAGCCCCCGTGTTTGGACCTGAGATGTCATTCTTTAAGAGACCCAGTGGTAAAAGTCCACAGTTGTCTCTAATGCATGTTAGTGCCAGGTAGTGGTCGAAGTGGGGGAAAAAAGTAGGGGAACTGTGGGAGGAGAATCAGAGGGTGGGAATAACCAATGGATTGGGTCAGTGGGCGGAATGAGAAGTGTGGCAGAAAGAGCAAATTATCCCAATTTTTAATATTCGGTTCCCATTTCACTAACTGGTTACAGCTTAATACATTATTTAATTTAACCAATAGATACACATGTTTATTTAAGGTTAAATGTGTGTTTTTGACATTAAAATACATTCACAAAGTGGGATACATTTCCAATCACAGAATGTCCCAAACGTCCTTAAAAGTGGAATCGCACACCATTTGTCTCCCAGCCACGGAGTTTCTGTCATCAGCACTTCTCCTCCCTTTTTCTACAAGAGCAGTTCAAACATGAATGGCAAAATATCCTAGTTTGCAAATGTTTCCCACATATCTATGGCTTTGCCATATTTGCCACATAATACATCATCTGCTGCATAATCTGACGATTTTAACTAATACATTGTTTATAGCCCGAACACATCAAAAGTTACTAAAAAATGTGACTTGTGCTGCTGTGAAGTGGAGGGCCCTTTGCAAAGGTTGAGTGGTCACCTTTCTCATTGTTGCAGTTGTATGTTCCACTAGTACTAATAAGGAAAAATCTTTGCAGAAACTGTTAGCATGTGTAAACATTTCAAAATAATAAAGTATCAGAAAATTTACAGCACCACTAATACCAGTGTAGCGTGTCAGAGCACTTTACATCACACATATTACACAGAGACAAATCCTTCATATGTGTGTAAATCACAGTGTAGGAAATGTTACATAAGTCAAAAGACTACAAGGTGTAGGAGTCACATGACAACCATACTAGTAGGCAGCATAGTTTAATAGTGATTGGTCTGCAGAAACACAAACTCAGAATTCAAAACATAATACCATGTTTGGGGGTTCTCTTTAATAATCAGAATTGATTTCTACCCAAATGGACCCTTTTTTGCAACATTAGGATAATGAAGACTGGGGAAAAAACAGGAGGCTCTAATTTATACCTTAGAGTTTGCATGCAGCTCTTACATGACAGTTAATGGCTCACGGTTCTATGTTAGGATTATAACTTATTAACTGCAAGTAATAATAGGGTCTCTCTCACTAAAGCAGTAACCCACTGACCTATTCACAATATGTGCACTTTGTGATCTGCATGGCACATGTTCTTAGCAGCAGGCGCATTACACCTCTGCCATTCCTTTTCATGAGTTAAATCTTCCATTAGACAAAACATCATCTCTCTCTACTAAGAACATTAATCACTGGAGTTATCAAGACATTTGTATTGTTGCCCAAAAATGTTGGAGGCCAGGAAGGAGGCAGCAAGTGCTTTTAAAACCATATTATACTTACAAGCACGACGCCCCCAAATGAAGTTAGCACCCGGTGCTGTTGCACTGCCCTGGAGCCACCCTGCTCAAGGGTCCTGTGACCTCAGTGACAGAGTCACCGCCACTCTATGGTGTGCTGCTTCATAGGTCTGTCCCCTAGACTGGAGGTGAACTTCATGGATAGTGGCAGACAGGTCTTCAAGGTTAATCCACACTTGCCACCGCTAGGGTCCACCTGCTGGTGCTAAGAAACCAGGGCTTTTAAGATCTTGCAGCGCCTTCTAAGGTGTAGCACAGGAATGTGCTCCCTCAGGAGAGTGGTCTGGGAGCCTGGTCATTAAAGCTGAACCTGGTTCACCAGTTCCACTTCAGCAGCTCTGACCATATCGCTACATCCTCTCCCCCACTGAACACCATACTTCCCCACTTAGAGAAACTTGCACTGCCACTGACCCGCTATAAACACCTGGATGTGACTCAATTCTATTAACGCACTAGACAAGAGCGATATGCTGCCTAAAAAAATTTAACAACATCCTAGAAAAAGCAAACACTCATAGGGAATGCAAGATTAAGTAAAGCATGTGAAATGTACCCAGGAACAACATGGTTACCTTTTTCCTTTTACACTCATTATTCTGAAATTAGTGAGTGCTTTTGCATGAAAAGGTAAGGCCATGACTACCCGGAAGGGACCCGTTTCAATGCACATTGCTTATATCCTTGCAAAGCATAGGCAGTATGGTTTAAAAAGACCACATTCGTAAACACACAGTTGCTGTACACATTTTATTTTCCAATTCACCCATCAAGCAGGTATTTCAGTACCTCCAGGCAAGGTGCACTTCCCCTCACAGGGAAAACAATGTTGTTCAAAGAGAGAGGCGAAAAAAGTATCACTTCACTGGAAACACTGTAAAGTGGCGCTAATGTGTTTAGGTGTAAATAAATCAGTCTGGCCACCTTGCAACCACTCTGTCTTGCTTTAAGTATTAGTAATTTATTTTTCACATTTGGAATGTTTTATTTATCTCCACCCTGAGGCTGCACTTGTTTCAGAAAAAGACAATGTTTCCAGCAAAAATGGTTTTCTATTTTGGATTCATTTCACTGGGGAGCAAATAAACGAACGGAGGAAAGAGACGGTAATACCGTTTTTCACTAGGGAGCGAGATAGAAAGAGAAGGAAGGAAGACTCGAAGGCTTAGAGGCCGTCTCTGTGGCGTGCACGGCACAGTTTAATTTATGGGGACTTGGGCAGGCCGTGCGCGCAGGAGCACCATTTTATTTGTGAAGACTATCACTGAAGAGGCTTGCTTGCAGGTGCAGCCGTCTCCCTCTGCTGAGAGTGGGGGGGCCCCTGAAGCGTGGGGCCCCCCGCACCGCGGGGGCTGCGGGGGCCTGTGTTACGCCCCTGTTGATCCTGTTCCTGGACAAAGACTCCACCCATGCTGAACTCAATTTCAAACTTTGTCTAGCTGAGGTCATCCAGTGGATGAAGGACAACCACCTTAGGTGTAATACAGACAAAACCGAGATCCTACTTATAGGAAAAGACAATCCCTTCCGGCCAAGTGCTTGGTGGCCAGAAGATGTGACACCACCTACTAGTACTATTAAGGTAGAAAAAATCCTGGGAGTGCAATTCGACCCTTTCTCTCCTTCCGACCACATGCATTGACAGTGGCAGGGACCTGCTTTAACCTTATTAAGTCATTAAAAAATGTTTTTGACTTCATCCCCTTACTTCACGGAAGACAGTTGTGGTGGCACTGATCCTCTCTCGCCTGGACCACTGCAACAGCCTCTTGGTGGGAGCAAATAAACAAACACTAAAGAGACTACAAGTGGTACAACACGCTGCGTCCCGCTTAGTCCTGAAGTTACCACATAGGTCCTCCGCATCCGCAGCACTTAAAACCCTTCATTGGCTTCCACTGCATAAGAGAATCCTATTTAAGATACTCTTAATTGCATTCAGAGCATCACTAAACCTGGGCCCAATGTAGCTCTCAGCCAGATTCACCCCATACACCATGATCAGGACTCTTAGATCCTCATCAGCCAACCTCCTCAAACCGCCTGCTTTAAGTACAAAACCAAGGGAGGAAAAACAGCAGCCGCACTAGAAACTAAAGCCTGGAGCCTTTTGCCAACACACCTGAGGATGTTGAAAACAGGGACACAGTTTAGGGAGTCAATGAAAACTTGTATTTTTTGATCCTCAGATCAATTCTGCCGATCCCTCATATAGGGTCCCCGCTGTTCCATCTCAACCTTCTTCCGTCGAGCGCCAGGATGCTCCTTTCGGGGTGACAGCCAGCGCTTTATAAATGTAACAATCAAATCAAATCAAATCTTGTTACTCACACACACAACATCTGCAGTGATTAAGCCGCTGAGGTTTTATCAGGGAAATGTAAAAGAATAAACGGTGCATTTTCTGAATTTGTTTAACTTGCATGATTTCTCATTCTTTTAAGGAGTATTTTTATATATTTGTGTTTATCTGAAGATGAAAGGGCAAAATGTTTGTTCTGTAAGCCATAATGTCTTTGACCCCGCTCTCCCTTTGCCCTTCTTCAGGTGCTTTGCTGGACACATACCACCATATTTCATCTTCACTGCAGTGCCAGGGCTTTGGCCGGGGGTCTGGCCAGCCAGGGGGGCACTCAGGTATCTGCAGGCAGTGATGTTGGTGGCTGCTGTCTGTGTTCTGAGCGAGGCCTCGTTGCTGCCTGGCCACTCACTGGCACCGCGCTAGGCTGCTCTTTCTGTGCTGCTTCTGTAACCATCACTGCTGGGTCCTCTCTCAGGAGCTCTGTGACAATGTCTGCATAGCATTTCCACCTTTCCTGGGAATAAATGCAGCCCATCCCAAAGACACAAGTTGAAACACCTTCCTACACCATGTGAGCTACGGAGAGACGGCTACTTCCCTGGCTGCAAATGAGCGAATGGTGCACATATCGGATATTTAGATGCCTCCATATAGCTCCCAGTGAGCAAGGGACTCACGTCTGAGCATACCCTGCCACACTTATGGCGGCCAAAAGCGGTACAAAAGGGGGTGGTAATGGACGGAGCATCTGAACCAATCAAACACTCACACCCAGTCAAAAGATCTGGGTTTAATCCATCACAGTTCTTTAGCCCACTCTGCCACCCCAGTTCAGACATGGCTATATGCAAATCAGTCTGACCCTGTGCGTCATGGGAACAGTCCAGCCCGAACTGCCAAGCCATGTCTTCCCTGGACCGTAAACAAGCTTCCGAGGACCGGTTTCTGGCATTCCAGCCGTCTTCAGCCCGGCTTGCTTGAATCCAGTGGCAAAGTGAGCAAGGAACTCACATCTGAGCATACCCTGCCACACTTATGGCGGCCAAAAGCGGTACAAAAGGGGGTGGTGATGGACGGAGCATCTGGGGTGGCAGAGTGGGCTAAAGAACGGTGATGGATTAAACATAACATAACATGTGCCAACCTGTGTTCCGGGACATAGGTTCATGTACGGCATGTACTTTCTAGTTAAGGAAGTCAATCAAAATTATAGTGTAGTTCGATTACAATGACTCTTTTAAGGGTGGAGCCAACTTTCAATGAGGCATCCCCATGGGAACGTCATCCATGTCCTCCTATGTTAGTACTATAAAATTGTAATATGGTGGTAATCTGTTGCCACCCTTTGGGAAGAAGCGAATGTTCAATTTTTTTGTCATCCACATAGATAATTCTTAAAAAATGTATAGGCCATTAAGGAGTTATTTACAACTACGGGATTGGATGTGGCGTTGCAGTCAATATAGCATTGGCATTACAAAAACAATAATATAAAAGTGTTGATTGTGCAATGTAAATACAGATGCAACCAAAATGTGTACGTGAACAATGAGAGTTGCTGCATAAGGTCATTTCAGGTATATTGAGGAAGTGATACTACAACACCGTAATGCTTTTTTCATGTGTACCAAATGACGAAGTTATCATTGTGGTGCAGCCTCAAAGAAAAATGTCAAAGATAGTAAGGTAAGGTTGGCTTACCAGTCCCCCTATTTAGCACATCTTCTTTAGTGAACATGCAGAGTGGGAATCTGCAAACCTACTACCATCAAAGAAATAAAATGCAGAACATGGTGAAGGTACGTCGCAGCCTATATCTTGTTTTGTTTGTGCCAAAGTAGTGCCTTTGTTGTAAACGACTCATACTAGCCTTTTAAGGGAGGACCGTGTGAACACAAAATCTATTCAAATGATAACAGGTTGTAAGTATGAACAATCCAATCAATGTAAATGCAGTAGCGTTGGTTAGCACTACAAGAGTACCAAACTACCCATATATGATGCAAAGTAAAAAGAGAAAAATGGTCTTGCCTGCATATTAAAAAAATCTTTTCACAACTATTTTAACAACTGATCGCCTTTACCCATAGCAGATCAGATGTAAAATGATGTTAAAAATGAATCCGTAATCGAGGAAGGACCAAATATTAGTAAAAAAAATTGTACAATAATGTCACTTATAACGACATATAAATTTTGAACCGTCTCAAGGATATGAAGGAAAAAGGCTTTCCTTAATTAGAAAATGGAAACTTTACATTACAATAACCATCTGGTATTATTGAGGAAATTGTGGTGTAAACATATCTCAGTTATAAACAGCATTTTTTGTTGTTGTTAATGTCACAATTAAGAAGATCAGGGTATTGAAGAATAATACATTTTAATTTTGCATCGAACCATCACAGTAGAGGGTTCATGCACTAGTCCGGTTCATTATGTATGTGGGCTAATAACAAGATGTTGTCCAGTCTCCCTTTACCAAAAAAAAGGAATAAAAAAATGACGTCAACAGCGAGATAGCACATTATATAGAAAAAAAAATCATAGAGAAATCTCTCAAATAAGATTCAGAAAAATACCTCAGCAAAGAGAACAGCCGGATCACAGACGCTAATAACATACGCAGGCTCCTTGACCAAAGCCACACGTCAGTCCTCATCATTCTGGAGGTATCAGCAGGCTTCAAGACCATCTCGGACCACACCTTAGTCAAATGGATCAATTGCGCCGGCATGTGAGAAATCGAATTAGACCGCCTAAAATCTTTACTCCCATGCAGAACACAGAGAATCCGACTCCTGCCCTTTGTCTCACAAACAACAGATATCAGATGAAGAGTACCACAATAATCCTCCATCAGCACCACAATCATCAACGTCTACATAGCCAACCTCACTACCACCGTCGCCAAACAAAAAAAATTAAATAGTCTCCTACCAAAAAGACAGAAAGGTCAAACTCACACTGACCATGGAAGAAAGCATATCTTGGAGCAATGAACAAGAAGGGATGAAAGATATTGCAACCTGGATGACCGAGTGGTGGGTGACATTCAGAGCTGAGAAAACAGAACTCGACATACTCTGCTGCACCTCCTACGCATGGGACAACACCTGGTGGCCTTCTGCCTTTATAAAAGCAGTCAACCCAACAGACCTCCAAAGCAACTAAGGCATCAGTACTTAAGTACTCTATTACAATAAATAACCAGATAAACACCATATCATCAAAATGCTTCAAACAGATCTGCATACTTAGCAAAAAATGTAAGTGGATACCACTAACTCATAAAAGAAGCTCACCCATGCACTCTTCACAAGCAGAATGGACTACAGAAAAACTGTGTAAGCCAGTAATAAAGAGAAAACTCCTCACGAAACGACAGACTGTGTAAAACGCCAAAGCTTGAGACAACATCAACATTTCACAACACAAACAAGTACACGACAGACCATAAGTAAACACATAGATAATTATAACATTCAAGGTGCTGACACACGCCTACAAAGCCCTCTATAAGAACGGACCACAATAGATAAATGACGGCACCTCCATCAACACCTCACACAAAAACATACGCTGAACTGACCTGGAAGTAGCCACCATCCCTCGTTTCCACAGGACAAGAGCAAGGGAAAGCTCAGTTTCCTACCTCGAAGCCAATAATTGGAATGAACTCAAACTCCAGCCAAGCAAAGAAGTACAACGGTTCAAAAAAGAACATAAAAAACTTAAACTTGAAATCATCAGAAAGGAGATGCTCACGGCTGCTCACCACCACCGCCATAAACCTAAAAGACACTCAGCCCAAAAGCAGACAGTGTATTTGGTGAACACAAAGTATTGTGGAGGTAATTATTAGCCTAAGAAAAAGGTAATCAGCATAGATTTATTAGTCCAAGATTTAACAACATACAAGCAACAAATAAGAAGACAATTGTAGTGTGCTGTAAAGGTGAAAACGCTTAGCCTAACACAGGGTGAAAGGCACCTTACACCTTACTAAGATGGTACTGTAAATAGTAACAAATTCTAAATTAGGTAGTATGTGTTTGTACTGCATTGCCTGAAGCGAGTTTAATAACGATAAGCATTATATCCTAAGCAGACAATGCACCTGTGATTATCTACTCTGATATGTGAACGCTGACTAGACCCTGCAAATACTAAATTTGTACAGGGAACCATGTTAATTTTCACTACCTTGCTCACAATCAGCCAGGTCTACAAACCTGATTCCGTGATAGGTGATGTAGCGTGGCTGACCGGAAAAAAAATGAAAAAGAAATGATACTCCTAGTTCACCGGGTTCTTTTCATTGCAATTGCCACTGATTTTATAACGGGAAAAACATAAAAAAGGGAAGTTTAATGGTTGAAATTGCTATAAAAATAACAGTTGCAAAAACTCAAAATATTTTAAAATAAAAAAAATTATGTATTGGAGCTCACAATGGATCATAACACTTTTAAAATATATTTTTTATTAAGTAACAAAAAAATGCGACATAACTAAAAAGTAAAAACAAATTGGTTGAGGCGAGGAAAAGCTAAAACCTTTCAGATTTATAAAAAGTTATGTAATAAAAACACAACAATTAAGTATGATTATTAATGAAACATGAGATTATGTAACAGAAAATAAGTATTAACTTACATTTATGAAAATATGGATCAAAAAAAGAACTAACAGTGAAAGGCATAATCTACAGTCATGCCAAGTGGCACGAATGACGCATTAGACTAACACATTTCTGTGGGGTGATCCGAATCATATAGAGCTATATATTCAGCTGTGGCTATCCGGTGGGCAGGAGATGACTGGCTGTAATTAATCACTTAATTTTGATGGAGTCGAGAAACAGTGAACGCGGGGAACATGTGCCGAAAGGGGGCTAGCTGAGCTCATTATGCGGGTAAGAAAAGTCTGTGGAGTTGTCCATCCTATGCTTTCTTTTCAATATGTTGGAATTTTAATTTTTTTAAAAACTTAGCAGTTACATTGTAACTTGCAATTTGAAGAATGCAATGTTGCACTGTTAGCACTCACCTGCTTCCACTCTGAATATTTACTGGCTATTCACAGTCTAGTGTTCATTCTTAGAAAGACAATACACAGCAGAGCTGAGTGGTGGGTGGGAGGATTCTTAGATTTAAAATGAAGGCGGAGCTAGCGTGCAACACAAAGAGTGAGAGCAAAAGCCACGCACAAGACGCGCCAAAGGCAGGCCCGCATGCAACAGACCGGGACCAAGGGAAAGAGACCTAGAACCCACCTCATGTATTACATGGAGGAACTCCTGTCGCTAAATCAAGGCATGTTGCTAATAAATGACAACTTAGAACTGCAGTAAGGTCAGAAGGGCTGCTGAGGAAACCGATGAGAATTGGTAATCTAGTACTGTGTAAACAGCTCTCAGGAACATCCAGGCATGTCAGCACTAAGGAACTCAGGTTTGCCACCCTCTTTACCAGATCACTGCAGAAACATAATCTGGAGGTCGTCTCACTCATGATTGAAGACCATACTGTGGATATTCTAGACATTAAAAAAACCTGACTTGAGGGATACTATTCAACGGACCTGGTAGACGCACTAACGCTGAACTATGCGGCACTTTAATGCAACATTTTATAAAGACCAACTGAAGCATGAAATTCTTTGTGCAGAAAGCATCGAAGGGACTAAAGTGCTGGGGGCCAGGTTTTGGTCACAGACCATATGCCAAATCTTGCTGATAGTGTGCCGCACCCACACGAATGTCGAACAGGTTCATTGAGCTATTTACAGAACTACTACCTAACATCCGCTCACGGTACCGATGCATTTTAGTGATGGGGGAATATTACTTTCCACTAGGATCACATACCCAAAGACTGTCAAGCCGCACAGTTGGAGTAAGCTCTGATAGCGCTATGACTTACACAGCTAGTACATGTTCACACTCATTGAAAGGGCAATCCACTCGATCTAGAGTGGACATCTATTCCAATTACCAGCCCTATTTTCAACATTCCTTGCTCTCGGTCTGCACACTATGTAATTATTGTTTGCCTCTCGCTAAATAAACAGTCGGTCTAGCTTGCAAGTGAAAAACGGTGCAGAGCTGTAATAAAATCAGAGAGAACGACTTGGTCACCCCCCTAGATAGCTCTGCCACATCTACACAGTGTGATCTCGAAGTTGAAAGCGTTTCTCTGTTATCTACATTGACGAACGCCATTGATATGGTGGCACCCATACGGAGGGAAAAAATAAGAGAGACAAAGGGAGAGGGGCTACCTGGGTCAGGAACAAGATAATTCAAACCCTTCGCCAGTGCGGGAGAGCCTGGCGGAACGCGTACTAACCAAAGGCAAGGGCAGATTGCATGTCAAATATTCACAGGCTTTAAAAAAACAATAAGGACAAAAAAAGCACATTTTTATTAAGCCAAAATTGTGGCTGCTGAAAACACACAAAAAGAGACCTTTTAAATCCTGAAAGAGCTTAAAAAAGAGAAAAATATAAAGTATTCCTTTTGTCAGGAGGACTGTAATAAGTTGAAATCCTTCTTCACAATGAAAGTGAAGGATACCCTGCTGGAAATGTATTGCATGACAAAATTCCCATTACACCTTACTGTCTATTTTGGAAAAAGAACTTACTGCATTCACCAGGCTAAACCATGGTTCTCTGTCTCATTTAATAGGGCGGGTAAAGTCAGGGTCACCGTCTGATGCCTGTCCACCAAGGATCTTTGAAATGGGACTAACTGGGATAAAAAGCGGAGTTCTCTCGCTTCACAATCATTCAATGGAAGTAGGGCAAGTCACCACTAATTTCAAGGAGGCCTGTGTGACCCCACTCCTGAAAAAACACAGGGAAGACACGAAAATTCAAATAAAATTCAGGCAAATTTACCAGATACCATTCCAGGCAAAGGTGGTGGAACAGCACGTATTAAGCTCTCTGTCACACCATCTAGAGTACAACATCATCATACAATTTAATATGACAGGGTTTAGGGAACACTATAGCAGAGAGTTGGACATGCAGTCTGTGCTGGACGACTAAGAGTGAGGGCAGACAAGAAGAAGCCGTGTGCCCTGATGCTGTTAGAACTATCAGCAGCATTTCACGTGGACAATCAAGACCAACTCTTGTCGCGGTTACGGTACTTGGCATCAAGGGCACGGACCTTGCGTGGGTTATATCTTTTCTCAGGGGTGACTCTGAGAGAGTACAGCTGTCTGACCATATGTCCAATCTGGGCACAGTTGCATGCGGGGTACCACAGGGCTCAGGGCTGTTAAATATCTTTTTTAACACATAACTTCAGGAACTGATAGCCGGACTGAACAACATGGAGAGCCGGATTGATAACTATGCCGATGATACTCAAATAATCATCCAGATAGATAAATCCCAATACACCCACACAAGAATACAAAACATCTTAAAAATCTACGTAAACTGGATGACGGCCAACTACCTCAAAAGTAATCCTGACAAGACGGAGGTCTTGGCCGTCACAACAGACTCCAACCGGTGGAGCGATCACTTTTGGCATCACGAGCTGGGCACCTACCCAGAACCAGCCTTGGACGTAAAAAGCATGGCCATTAAAATAGATGCCATTCTATCCATGGTCCAGAAGGTGTCGGCAGTAGTGGGAACATGTGTGGGGATACTGAGACAGGTGCAACAACTTTCCACCCCTCCTTTCCTAAAACACTCAAAGACTAGAAGCATATGGTATGATACTGTCAAGGAGGGATTATGGAAACTCTATATATATCATCCTTAGGGCAAAATCAGTGGTCAGATTGCAGGTCATTAAGAATGACACCGCAAGACTAATCTTTAGAGAACATAGACAAGCCCATGCAAACACACTCCTACAACAAATGCACTAGCTCCCAAATAGGCAAAGAAGAAATTTCAAGGGCCTCTATATTACACAAAAAGCCATTTATGGGCAGGGCCCAAGATATATCAAAGATCAATCAGTCAACTACACTCCTAGCAGGGTGTTAGGCTCTTCAGATGCCAGACTACTAGCCTGCACCCGCTTCAGTTTGTGCTACAAAGGTGGGAGAGCTTTTTTAACCTGTATCACCAAAATATGGAATATTCAGCCAGAAACGTTATGTAAGGAAGATGCCCTTCTTCCATTCAGGAAAAACTTTAAAACAGTCCTTTTCTGGACTGCCTGGGACACTATTTAAATTTTATCACACCAGGTGCCGGGGTAGGCTCTCATTTACAGTGCTTAAAAAACTAGTGGCGATAATGCTCTTTAAAAATACCACTAGCAGCCCGTCCCGACGTTGTCCAGGTATGAATTGCTGCCGGCCAGTAGTATATTGTTTTGTAGGATTTCGTTTTGATAGCATTTCTTATCTGTGACAGGCCTGTGAAACGCTCCGATTCACAGTGCACTGCTGATGCATTTAAGAGTGAGCGTTCAGTAGTGTGTGAACTCGAGTTTCCCTACTTTATTTTTCCTTCCAATAATATATAGCGCGAACTCGACAACATGGCATCAGCAGAATTTGCATTACAGAAGAACACATTCATTTGTGGTAGGCACGGGGAGACAAAGCGATTTGCCTGGAATCACAGGATGGTGAGCTGATGCCGAGATTAGAACGTAGCTCCCCCGTCGCCTCTAAAGTTCGCAATTCTAGAACTTGTGGCGGGAGGTGTGTCTAAAGGTGTATGTCGGTGCTGGCCATCAATGAAAGAGCCTTGTGCATTTTTCAAATCGGTGGTGAAAAAATGTGAGCATGTTGCTGGAGATGTGGGCCGCCGTGCCACCAATGTACTTACCAGGGGAGGGTAAACACCCATTATTACGCAACTTTCTTTCAGCATACCATCACTCCGCATACTTTCATTACAAAAGTACCATGACTACGCAATGCCATTATAATGCATGGCATTACATTTTATATACTTTTTCCACGCATACATTTAAAACGAAATTCGTTGTAAATGCATGAATGGTAAAAGCATGTTTTTTTTAATGTTTGGATAAGGTAAGTATGGGTATAGGGGTATATGTTTTGAGGTACTGAGGTATATGTTTTGGGGTGTTTGGGTATTTTAAGGGTTCAGATATAGTTTTGGGTTATGGGGTATTTTTAGGGTTTAGGGATAGGTATGGGTTTTGGGGTACAGGGGTATTTTTAGGGATCAGGGGTAGGTTTGGGTTTTGGGGTACAGGGGTATTTTAAGGGTTCAGGCCTAGGTTTGGGTTTTGGGGTCCAGGGGTATTTTTAGGGTTTAGCGCTAGGATTAGGTTTTGGGATACAGGGGTATTTTAGGGTTCAGGGGTAGGTTTGGGTTTTGAGGTGCAGGGATATTTTTATGGATCAGGGCTAGGTTTGGGTTTTGGGGTATTTTTAGGGTTCAGGGGTAGGTTTGGGTTTTGAGGTACAGTGGTATTTATAGGGTTCAGGACTGGTTTAGGGGTACAGGGGTATCTTTAGGGTTTAGGGATAGGTTTGGGTTTTGGGGTAGAGGGTATATTCATAGGTTTAAGATGGGTTAGTGTTTAAGGGTGTTGGGGTATATCTTAAGGAGTAAGGGTGAGTTATGATTATGGGGTGTAGGGGTATTTAAAGGGAGCAGGGTGGACGCCCAGAGCTGGACTGTAGAGAACCTGCGAAGAAAAAACAATGAAATATTGGGCACAACGCTCGCTTTTTTTCCCCCTAATCCAGCACCCCGAACACACCCACGCCCCCAGCACACGCCTAAAGCACACGATATGAGACATGGCATGAAGGGCGGAACGTATCACACGCCCCCAGCATTTGTCACACCCCCAGCACAAGCCCAAGCCCACAGCACAACGCAGACACGCCCACAAGGGACTACTTTGCTGGCACGGTTCTTTTACCTTTTAAATGTATATGGTGGGCGTCCGCATAGCCTATGTCCTTCTGCTGCAAATGCCATTTCCAACGCTGTATTGGGTGTTGTGATTGGTGCTGTGGTTCCTGAGATTACATGCCTCAAAGGTTTGGGCTCTCTCTTTATTATATTAGTATGGATATGGATATGGATTTAGAATTACAATTACAATACAGGTGCTGCCCAAAGCACACAGAGGCGATGCTAACCACCAATGTTAAGTAATAAGAGGACAAGACATTTGTTCCTAACATTGCAGACACGTGCTCCCACGTTTTGTGTATGTAGGTGAGGTGACTCCTACCAGTGATGGTGAGAGGAGGCGCTGAGTGGCTTCAACAGTATACATGGGTCTCAAGTGAGGGTGCCGTACCTCGGAATGAATTCAATATACAGCAGATGAAACACAGTACCGTACTGTACAGTATGCAGAGAGTAACATCATCTCTGTTACCGTGCAAGTCTGCACTCTCCAAAGTGGCAACTGACTCGTGTCTCCACATAACAGTGACACTGTTTGAGTAGCTATCACCACCCAGTGTGTGAGACTCCACAAACAGTGCAGCTACAGTGGCAGTCCAAAGCAGCAGTCATAATTTCCCAAGCACTGTGAGACTTGTTAAGGCAAATATAACACTGGGGATTAATATTGCTAATAATGAGAGCTCAAAGTTTTCATCTTGTGCTTTTTTTGACTGTGACCATAACGTAGCGTCAAAGTTAAAATATGAGTATTACAAAGAAGGTGTACAAACATATCACAGAACTTCATTTTAGGTGACTAGCTCAGTGGGTTGCTGCTTTTGTCACAGAGAAACCTTTGTTAATTGTAGTTCAGCACCATCAGCCAGACGCACAGTCGCAGTGGCGTTAATTACATCACAATTGGACTACTGCAATAGCTTGTATGCAGGGTCAAACAAATCGGCCCTGCACAGACTTCAGATGGTCCAACATGCAGCAGCTAGATTGGTACTTAGATGGCCTAGAAAGTCCTCGGCCTCTGCTGCACTAGATGCCCTACATTGGCTCCCAATTCACAAACGCATCTTATTTAAGGTCCTGACTATTAACTATAGGGCCTTTCACATGCAGGATCCGATGTATCTTCACAAAAGTTTTGCACGGTACCACTCCTCTCGTAATCTTAGGTCCGCTACTGGCGAAAAAAAGGGAGGTAAATCCAAGGCAGTGATTGGCGCTAGGGTGTGGAAAAAACTACCCCAACAGCTTCATGAGATCACACCCAAACAAGGGTTTAGGAAATCCCTGAAAACTTGGATAAATAGCCTGTCGGACCCAGCATGCAAAGCACTTATGTCAATCTATCTTTCTTCCTTGCTTTGGGGACAGTACAGCTGGGGACACCTTCAGCTGGGTGGAGTCAAAGCGCCAAGATGCTCCGTGGAGTGATAGTGCGCTATATAAATTCTGCATCACATCACATCACACACCAAATCACATCACAAATCAAGCGCTGAGGTGAGGGTCTGAAGGGTGCTGTGTATTTGTAAATAATATGTTTTAAAGCACCTGTAAGACAGTGCCTTAAAGTTACTTGTGGATGAAATGTGCGTCATTACTGATATTTGTCTGTTTAAAGGGACTTTAATGCATGCATGATTTATCGAGAAGGAAAGAGTGACTTGTCCTTGGAAAATATGAATCTATCAATTCAGGCGGCTGGAGGGTGATGTGTATTTATAAATAACACTTTAAAAGTGACAGAGGGAGAAAAATTCACTGCATAGTTACCCAAGCACACTCTTATCACTAGCTAAGCATGAACCCTGTGTAGGCCCTGCTGCTTAGAAATTATTGGCCTCAGTTACATTGGCCTGAGCACTGCCATTTTCTCTCAGCTTAAACAGAAGCAGAAAGCAGGTCTGACCCAGGCTTCTGCCAGCTCCACTTCTGCGAAGCTCAGGACTCCTGTTTATAGCCCCCACCCCACTGTATGCTAGGTTTACGATGATTAAAGTTCACACTCCTTCTTATTCTTGCAACACACCCCAAGCACCCCACCTAAAAGGTGTGAACGAAGATAAGGGAAGTTCCCACCACAAGGTACTTCTCGAGCTTGTCCGATAAATGAGGATAAATGTATCAAATCAGTATCGCAGACTGGCACAATAACGCATGAATAGAATCCTTTGAAGCAATAATGGCACATTTCTGATTAATGACAAACTTCCAGTCAGAATGGCAGGAACTCAGTCTAGGCTGGCGTACGTGCCACACAATTACGAGAAGGAGTCACATTTACACTTATGATGGGAAATCACCAGGCAGGGGCGTGAGAGGCGATAGAAGGATATGTGGTTCGAGGTGACGTAATATGGCGTGACCATAGGCCCCTCACCCTTGACCAATATAAAAGGGTGGCCCGCCAGATTATCGTTGAACTACTCCTCGTTTGCACATAGGGTGATGGGCAGGAGTTTTTCCCAGGGGTTACTCGCGATAGCCCTTGTTCCATGTACTCAGATTCTCCTCTATTGTATATTCTGCTGTAATGAAATGCTTTTTCCTTGTTGCATTTAAAGTTATATTTCGCTATTTGAAATGTTATGTTTTCTCTGACCTTGCTTTATCTCAACTGCATTTAAAGTCTTTAAACTTGTACTTTCAGGACATCTTACATGCAGTGGTGAGTGTGCCCAATAATATGTGCTTAACCTTTTCTATGCAATATGCCTTGGAACTCACAAGTGTTCTTAAAGTATAGTCTCTCTCTCTCATAGCAGCTGTGAACTGTACTTTGTAAACTCAAACTGGTCCATGTGACTTTCAAGAGAATGCTGGGTACAGGGCCAAGTACTATGTGGTTTTTATGCTATCATTGAATATTTCTAGAAGCTGTGTCTTCTAATAAAACTTGTACAACTCTCAGAAACAGTCTCCAAGGCTCATATATCCATTTTTTCCTGTCTTTAGAGCAAGAGTTCCAGGACTACCCCGGTGCAAATTAAGCTGCCGATTTCCCTTAGTTCTCTCTCACGGACTCCCCAGCGCGGCTTCTGAGCTGCTGCACCGAGTCCCCTGGCCCCTTCTGCCCACAATTAATCTTCCCTCCGACATTTGGTGACCTCGACGTGATGATGAGGACTAACTGAACAGGATGCATCTGGATTAAAGGAGGAAGTACGAAGCTGATAAGCGGTACTGCACCACTCTCTGGCCGGACCATTGAGAGGAGCACAGCGCGCGGGTAAGCATAACGTTTGACTGCCCGTGGCTGCTCTTGTGCAGAACGTGAGCGCACAAACTCATAGAGAATTTAACAGAAAGGAAATTTCCTTAATATCTAGAGCGTGGGACTTATTGGGAATCCCACCCACACAGGGTACTGAGATAAGGGCATCTACATTGCATCTAGTGAAACTGTGCCTCCCAGTGCCAACGTATACACCCCCCACTGATGACACACAACTCACACTCCAGTCAGTAGGTAGTGTAGTAAATAGCGAAAGACCTGATACTGCTCACCAGTGTTCACTCACACTGCCTCCTCCAAGCATCAGCTGCCCGGAGGGGCAGGGAGACTCACAGGATACCCTCACTCCACTAGGCTGTGAGCATCACGCCCACGAGTTGCATGACCAGCTGCAGCAGCAGCTATCACCAAGACTCACAGAACTATTACAAAGACACCCTTCCACGACGCATTATCCAGAAATGTGGGCATATTTACAAAGTCGCATGCTAAAAGGAGATTAGTTTCACCACATTCACTGCCACAGATAGCCCACCTCAAAGATAACTCGACTCTAGGAGATGAGCAGACAGCCCACACAAGATCCAAGACTACAGATTACGGTACACATAGTGAACGGCTGTGTTGTTGCCCTTTCTGAGGATACAGCAACATCCCCTGAGTCTGTCTCACCCCTGACATGTACAGTCATTTTGACGCTAATCTCAGCCCTAGGAATTGACATAACATACTTACAGCAGGTAAGGCTGACAATAACACCCGGTGGCGTTGCACACTTACGCCAGCCTACACACAACACAGAAGGATAATGTCAACACCCACAGCACATCCACCAGCCTATGACGCAGATGACATTCATTTAGGACAGGGTATAAAGACTGACATAGAACTCTTATCAAATGACGATGCCTCAGCCCCAGACTTCTCAGGTGAATCACAAGATAGTACACCAGAGAGTACATTAGGTCAGCTATCCCTAAGTTCGCAAAGCCCAATACTGCAGGACGCAGCATCAGGAATGCCAGATCAAATTGACACGCTATTGATAATAAAAATGAGACGTGTCCAACTCTGCAGCCCCCAGCAGGAAGAAAACAAAGAGAGCCATGAGGCCTCTGGTGGTTCACAGCACAGCTCCCACATGACACTCCCCAGACTTGACCGCCCAGCACCCACATCCCTCACTGAGGATCACGATACCCCAAGAACAAGAACTAGACATTATGGCCCATTCCGATTCCCGAGCCACCAGCATTGCAATACACAGAGTCAGTATAATGAGTGGCAGCCCCTTAACACAGGTCCTAATAGAGAGGAAGAACACCTGCTACAGTTCAATGAAGTAAAGAGAGACAGCGAACAGTATCCCTCTGAGGTAGTAACTGAGGGAGACATTAGCAGGAATAGGACAGAAAGTGACCTATGCCAAAGAACAGGTAAAGAAGTAGGGAACATGTCACACAAAAAGTACTTAAGAAACCCTACAGAAAATACAGCAGCACTCCAGCAACTTGCATTATACCTAGCCAGTATAGGGGATAGAATGACTGAGCAGATGGGTGCAAAGAAAAAACAGGCACCAAATGAAGTAGCTAGTAGTGTGAAGGAGGTAGAGCCACACAGTGGTGGAGTCCAAACTATCATGCCACAGCAAAGGCCATGGATAGACTTACATCAGGAAAATCAAAGTGTAGCACCACCACAGATCAACATAGCAGCTTCCCTCACAGCCCACTTAAGTGTGCCCCAAGCTCTGTCTACAATCATTGATTATAACACTCAGGTGACACGGCCACCTACGCCTATGCCTCAGACATCACCTCCAGTAGTTACACCACGTAGGCTGGAGAGACCACAGCTAGAGCAAGACAATTTGGATCTGCCAAAAATGTTCGAACAAGCAGAAAAGAGGAGAAGGCAGAGAAGAAGAGAGATAGAAAGAATTGCAGTGTTAGGTAACTATGGGCGACTGGATGACGTCCAATAGGAATATGATGCATCAGGTACAGCAGGTCTGCACACCGCCAGATTTGGTGTACTGCACCATATGACCCTTGACAGGCCAAGACCGCCACTGATCAATGGTCTGACGCCAAATGAGGTAGTAATACTTGGAGAAGGGAGTGACCTTTATGTCAATACATTCTCAGACAAATTGGCAGAATGGACAGAAGCTAATGCATCCCAAGTGAAGGTTTGGCCTCGAGAGGGTTCCTTTGAGCCAGATGAAATGGCCACTGCTGAAGAATGTATCTTACAAGAAGAAGGAAATGACGATTGGAACTACACCTACATGCGCCAAGGCCTAAGGGTCTGGAAGAAATACGCACACAGGTACGGTTACATAAGACCCACAGGGGTAACACACCAGCTGCCCCTGCTGTCCAAGGAGGTCAATGACCCCCCCTACCTCAGTAACTTGGTCCCTAACGGACAAAGAAAATTTGAAGAAAGAACTCCCACCCCTCACAGAGGGTGCGGGAAAGTGGATAGAAGCCTTTGTAAATGACACTTCAGGTGTGTCATTGGCTATTTGGGATATGAAAAGCCTACTCACATCCCTGATTGGAAAGGATGCAGAGGATATGTTTTCGCGCATCAACACAAGGCTTTGCACCACTAATTCAGAATTAGATGGTGATACTTTCAATAAAATAAAATAAGCGCTATGGAACGAACTACGCCGGAAGTTTCCAGATGTCTCAGACATCGGGTCTCTAACGTCACAAACAAGGCAATTAGCTATTGAGAACACAACTGCTGAACTAGAACAGCAAAAAGTAAAGAAAAGAAAGACTCTTGATGCAGTTAGGCTAGATACACCAGTGAGTCAAGTGACTACTGTCACTAATTTTTCACAAAGTGCCTTAAATGTGCCAGGAGGTAACACACAGGTAACAACACATCAGATACAACAGGTACCTCAGCAACACATGCCTGTGTACAAAATGGTGTCCGAGACACAAGCCCCGATACCACAGGGAGCTTCAGTTCTGCCCCCCATTGATTCGGTTTCACAGGGCACCATCCAGCAGCACCAGGCTGGAGGCAATTCAAGTTAGGATAGGCCCACAGACAACTCTAGTGTGTCCCTTGTTGTCATGTCTCACAAAGATTAGAAAGAACCCAGTTGTGAATGTCATGATTAACAACAACACTTATAGTTTTTGATTGACACAGGTGCCATATTCCCCTGTATCAAGGAGAGGGCACTGCCCATTTCCAACAAGAGCGCAAACACACTAGATTTCTCTGGGGCGATATTAGTCCCTTTCACAGAACAAGTACGAATAGAAATAGGAGATAAAAGTATTAAGGCAATGAAAAAGGCACAACGCCCTTTTCAGTTCCCAAGTGCATGCAGACTGTCAATTCTATATTTGCATTTTCATTAAGAAATAGATAGTTACTTCACCAAATATTGCAAGACTGAGCAACTAAATAGAATGATTTACTCCTACGTCCCAAAATTCAGCAGCAGCTGACACAGGCACAAGCCAGAGATAAAATGATGGAATGGAATGCACACTAGTTGCATCGCATTTCTTTTCAGATATAGACACGAGATCATGTGCTGCTAGGCCTATTGAGCATTTCATCCTTCCAAGGTGGATTCAAGAAATACATTGAGTTGGGGACAATAGAGATCTGCTGTTTATCATCAATATACCATTCTGAGTGAACATGTGCTTTACAAAGATGGTAAAAGACATCTTTTATAATACAAATACGTATATTTTGCATATTGCAATTAGAAACAACACATGTTTTCAGATATTAAAAAGTGCTGAAAAGCTAATTGAGAGTTTTTTATTTTCGGGCCATGTTCATAAGTAACTTCCCAGGCCGAGTGCATATTCTGGGCGTAGAGCCAAACAGGAAAAAGGCTTCCTGTAGTTGACAGTTAACAATAAGATTGATAAGAAAGGGAAAAGTATTGTGTAATAATACGTTGGTCTATGGAAATGAGCAAGAGAATGAGTGGCCTAAGACCGCACAGTTTGGTAAAATAAATAGTAAGGAATATGTATGTTAAGATGGATAAGAGGAGATAAGGAATACATTTTCAGATATGCACAGCTGTGTACAGTAGTTACTTCACACATGCCCAGTGCAGGGAAAGTAAAAATGAATGCGGAGATGAAGTAGATTTCAATGTTAAGAGGACGCATGCAGGGAGTAAGCAATGCTCCCCCATCCTGCTTTCCCAAATTACACCCTCAACAGTGCAAGAAGATCCATCATGCCCATACACTATTGGTAATACACATCACTATGATTTTATTGCACAGCTGCACCTTAGAGAGATACAGAGAAGTGCCCCACCTGTAGAAAAAAGGTTGTGGAAGGAGAGGGGAGTACAACAGGATGTTTCAGATTCCGTTTATAAGACAGACAATGACAAGAAAGCCTGTCATGCCACAAGCCCTTTTTCAATTAGCACTCAGTCAGTTGCACCTTCCTACACGTCTCACGTGATGTCGTGTCCACAACTCTGTAAACAGAGTGGTTACAGATACAAATCTTTGTATCCTTTTTAGGGTCCTTTTTAGAGCTCCACATTAACTATGTAGACATGATTGACATATGCCTAAAAAGACACATCATGGTAGTGGTGTGCCCCATTTTCACGGTGGATTTAAGTTGGACCATGTGTCCATTATGACGCAAAGGCCGCAGCTACATTCCTACTTCATGAGGTCATATGTCACTGAGGATTACTGGATTCCATTGCAGTGACCCGCAGTGACAGTGACAGTCATTTTTCAAACCTCATTCTTTTGACACAACTGCGACAATGTTAGGGTGAGCGCCTCAACGGCCTGTTCAAAGCCAAGATTAGTAAGATAAGTGCCACAATTGGGAAGGAATGGCTATGTTACCTTTCCATTGCATTGTCTACACTTAGAAACACTCCCAGCTCTGATCATCACATCACATCTCACTGGCTTGTCACTGACAGATCAATGAATATGGTTGTTCTCTCCACCAGACTTAAATTAAGACACTGGGCCCTCTTCTGATTTTGTAAACGATGAATTGTTGTTCATTTATGTGCACTAATGCGTGCTCCAAAGTTCCTTTCCATCCAGATATCGAAGAGAAGAACAAGGGTCCTATCTCTGATGAACTTCCGCCTATCTGCTTTGGGACACACATCTTTGTAAAAGGAAGCAGTCCGGAAGAGGAGAGACCTCAAATTCAGCGAACACTTGCAAATTGACTTTTCACCCACAGCTGTCCGAACAGCCAGGAAGGAATGGATTTGAACATTGACCGAGAGAAGGACATCATGTACGAACTAACTATCCAAGATAAAGAATGTGGAGATCGTATGATGGCCTACGGACTGAGACGCAGCAACAGAACCACCCTCCATGTCAAGCTTTCAATTAAAAAGATATGTACAAGTATAATTATTTTCTTTGTTATGTTTATAGCTTCAGTAACAGCATTCCACTGGTTAGCAGTGCAATCCGAGAGAGAGAGAGGAGCTACTAGTAATATTACATTTGTAACGACCACAGAGCTTCCCATGCACAAGACACTTCCTGCTAACAAGCAAACTGGGAAAAGCACCAGTAGTAGCTATGACACCTATGTGCCTACCTTAACACCTTCTGTACCCCAAGCTGACCCTACAGGAAGGGACTTGGCACTCAATATAATCTTGAGTCCTACTGTGCCAGGTACCCCAAGACGATCCCGCCAAAATAAAAGAAGTCTTAGATATAGAATGAGTAGCGAGAAAGTGCCAGTTAGATATGCATCGCATACCCGACTTAAGGCAGACTGGATTAGTGATCTCCAGGAGACAGTTGTTTACACCTTCGACCAGCACTCAATGCCTGATTTTCATTCTCAGCACCCTAGTACGTCCGCAGAGGATAATGAGATACACAATGCATTGTTAGATAACATGTGGTATAGAGACATGAGGGAGGTTGGAAGAAAATTCACAAATGAGTCCTGCTTTGTATGTTCTCACATTCCACACGCTGTAGGCGCAGATAAATTGATCTTTCCTAAAGAAGTCCCACCACCCACAGCCAAATGTCTTTTACACTTGTTTCTTTGCCGCATACATGGTCAAATACAGCTCCACTCAGCCAAAGTGGATGACGCATTTGTAAATACCACAGAGTGGGATGACAAGTATGTAACATTTAGGGTGATAACTGATCCATTGGAAATTGAAAGGAGAATGGAGGTTTACCGTGATATGAAATTACCTGCCGACATAATGCAGGATTGGGAACATCACTATAAGAAACTAGGGTACTTCACCTTCCCAACACCCCCATCCAAATGCCACTCACCTGAACATCACCGATGTAACCACACCCATGACACATGCCCTTGTCAGTGGAGACCTATTCTGCACCTGAAGGCCAACATTTATTCTAACAACAAGTGGAATGGTCCACATGACTTAATATGTAAGGCAGCCTCCTTAGGTAGCACAGCCATAGGACAAGAGCACAAACATAATTTAAATGTGGAGATAGAATGGGAGTGTGCTGAGATATGGGGTAGGGAAATAAGAAGATACACGTCCAATGAGGGTACACCATACACACAGAAAAGAGCATACAAGCTAAAGTCTCCTCTCCTTTGCTTCCTAGGTAATGGAACAGTTCCTGTGGGTTGGAATGATAATTGCAAGAGCACTAGTTTTAATTCGAACCTGAAGTACGGCACATCCATCCTCATTGGTATCTATTGGATATGCGGTGAAAATCTGTATCTGCAGTTGCCTCCCCACTGGCAAGGACTTTGTTCTATCGTGACGATGCATGAATGGCATCTCGTCGTCCCAGCAGCGAACATTTCCCACATCCATGCACACCCAATGGAAGGTGATGTCACCCTGCCCCACCACCGAAAAAGAGAAGTAAAAAAGTACTCCACAGATGACACATTCCATGAGATTCCGGAATATTTCAACGATGCTGAACTGTTCTTTGGGGGAGTTATCCCCATGTTCCAGACCAAAGCCAATGCTCAATGGCTCCAAGTAACGAGATATGAACTGATGCAGCTTGTTAACAACACCCGTGTTGGCTTCAACGCCGTGGAAGAAGAACTACGACCTTTGAGACTAATGGTTCTGGAACAACGCTACGTTCTAGACCAGTTAATTGCGATGAATAGTGGTGGATGCGCCAGAATGGGAAAATCGTCCTGCTGTGTCTTCATTTTGGCCGATGATGCTGATAACGGAACGCTTACAAAGGCCATTGAGGACTTGGACAATTTGGGGAGACAGATGCCTGAGGATGGAAGTGCAGAAGCAGATGTTTTAAGTAATTGGTCCAATTTGGACTGGATGCCTTCATGGCTATCTGCAGTACTAAAATTTATAATGCCTATATTATGTGTGCTTGTAATTGTGTATTTTGGAACACAGATTATGTTGCATTATGTTAGAAGATTAAGGTCTAAGAAAGTTGAGATGAACTACACAGGTACACACAGGGGACAAGGGGAAGATGTAGAGATAGCAGTGTTGAACATAGAGCGTACCATCCCTGACGTTCACTTGGCGCAGGTCCCCTCTGAAAGTCAGTACCTCCCTATGAGATCATGTGTAAGAGATTAGAGGGACCAGAAGAGGATTTAGGAACAACTTCTTCATAAACTCGCCCTGGCCACCCCCATCTCCAGCTAAGTATGCAGTTCCTATGATGTTTAATTGAACCAGAGGGGGGAGTGACAGAGGGAGAAAAATTCACTGCATAGTTACCCAAGCACACTCTTATCACTAGCTAAGCATGAACCCTGTGTAGGCCCTGCTGCTTAGAAATTATTGGCCTCAGTTACATTGGCCTGAGCACTGCCATTTTCTCTCAGCTTAAACAGAAGCAGAAAGCAGGTCTGACCCAGGCTTCTGCCAGCTCCACTTCTGCGAAGCTCAGGACTCCTGTTTATAGCCCCCACCCCACTGTATGCTAGGTTTACGATAATTAAAGTTCACGCTCCTTCTTATTCTTGCAACACACCCCAAGCACCCCACCTAAAAGGTGTGAACGAAGATAAGGGAAGTTCCCACCACAAGCTACTTCTCGAGCTTGTCCGATAAATGAGGATAAATGTATCAAATCAGTATCGCAGACTGGCACAATAACGCATGAATAGAATCCTTTGAAGCAATAATGGCACATTTCTGATTAATGACAAACTTCCAGTCAGAATGGCAGGAACTCAGTCTAGGCTGGCGTACGTGCCACACAATTACGAGAAGGAGTCACATTTAACTTATGATGGGAAATCACCAGGCAGGGGCGTGAGAGGCGATAGAAGGATATGTGGTTCGAGGTGACGTAATATGGCGAGACCATAGGCCCCTCACCCTTGACCAATATAAAAGGGTGGCCCGCCAGATTATCGTTGAACTACTCCTCGTTTGCACATAGGGTGACGGACAGGAGTTTTTCCCAGGTGTTACTCGCGATAGCCCTTGTTCCATGTACTCAGATTCTCCTCTATTGTATATTCTGCTGTAATGAAATGCTTTTTCCTTGTTGCATTTAAAGTTATATTTCGCTATTTGAAATGTTATGTTTCCTTGCTTTATCTCAACTGCATTTAAAGTCTTTAAACTTGTACTTTCAGGACATCTTACATGCAGTGGTGAGTGTGCCCAATAATATGTGCTTAACCTTTTCTATGCAATATGCCTTGGAACTCACAAGTGTTCTTAAAGTATAGTCTCTCTCTCTCATAGCAGCTGTGAACTGTACTTTGTAAACTCAAACTGGTCCATGTGACTTTCAAGAGAATGCTGGGTACAGGGCCAAGTACTATGTGGTTTTTATGCTATCATTGAATATTTCTAGAAGCTGTGTCTTCTAATAAAACTTGTACAACTCTCAGAAACAGTCTCCAAGGCTCATATATCCATTTTTTCCTGTCTTTAGAGCAAGAGTTCCAGGACTACCCCGGTGCAAATTAAGCTGTCCCATTTCCCTTAGTTCTCTCTCACGGTCTCCCCAGCGCGGCTTCTGAGCTGCTGCACGAGTTCCCTGGCCCCTCCTGCCCACAATTAATCTTCCCTCCGACAAAAGCACCTGTAAAACAGTTTCAAGGTTCTTGTTTATGAAATTGTGTGCGCAAAACAGTATCAGTCGTCCTTCAAAGCTATTCATCTATGAATTCAGGCAGCATAAAGGATACATTACAGGAATAGAAACCAAATAAAAGATTAATAAGTGACCTTGAAAATGTACAAAAAAACAATTCAGACATTTCTGAAAAATAAAACAACGAACAAAAAGTGACATTGAAAATGTCGAACAATACAATTCAATGAAGGGTGTGATTGATGCGTGTAAAAGTTTGAGTGAGTGGGAGGACGAGAAATAGATAGACGAGAAATAGATTTAAGGATGTATTATAAAGTATCACTCGTCCTTGGCAGCTATTAATCTATGTATTCAGGGAACATAAAGGCAACATTTCTGAACAAGCATTAACAATGCAATGGTCTCGGCATTAGTAAACGTAGAGCTTTTGGTATTGTTTTTTATTTTTTTTTATTTTCTGTAACTATAAGTTACTGGCATTGTAGTTTGCATTGATAATAGCTTAATCTTTAAGTAAATGGCATTGTTATTTACATTTGCAATAGTATAGCCTTTTTTTATTTTTCAATCATAAATCTATGGCCTTGTTTTTTGCATTGCTAATCGCTTAATCGTTATATAAATGGCATTGTTATTTACATTTTCACTAGTTTAATTGTTAAGTAAATGTTATAGTTATTTACATTGCCAATTGCTTAATTGTTAAATAAATGGCATTGTTATTTACAATGTCAATATATTTATAGGTTGCAAAGGCATGACTCATTGCATTTATACTTACAGAGTCACACATACAAACCTACCCACACATAATTTTAGAGCCACCTATACAGAGCTACACAGACACACAGAGAGCTTCACACATACATCCAGAGCTATACATACAGACTCAGAGCTTTTTACATACATATAGAGCTACACACAGACACCTAGAGCCACACACTGTGAGGCACACATACTTACACCCACATTTCTGTAGTTGTGCACACACACACACACACACACACGTAGAGGCGGTCACTTACACACATAGAGCGACACACATGCCTAGAGTTACACACACTCTTAGTGTTGCATACACTGCTAAAGCTACATACACTCAGAGCCACAAACACATTCAGAGCCACACAGACACTTAAAGCCACACACATACTCAGAGTCCCACATACATACTTAGAGTCACACATACACTTAGAGCTACACACACACTCCGAGTCATACACACTCTCTGCACCACACTGTTACAAAGAGAGTGTGGTCCAGATAGTGGAGTTTAGAGAGGGAGGTCCAGAGAGTGGAGTTTAGAGAGCGAGGTCCAGAGAGCGAGGTCCAGAGAGCGGGGTCCAGAGAGCGGGGTCCAGAGAGCGGGGTCCAGAGAGAGCGTGGTCCAGAGAGAGCGTGGTCCAGAGAGAGCGAGGTCCAGAGAGAGTGTGGTCCAGAGAGAGCGGAGTACAGAGAGAGCGGGGTCCAGAGAAAGCGGGATCCAGAGCGAGCTAGGTACAGAGAGAGCGGGGTACAGAGAGAGCGGAGTACAGAGAGAGCTGGGTACAGAGAGAGCATGGTGCAGAAACAGCTTGCTGCAGGGACAGTGTGCTGTAAAAGGGGCATGCTGCAGAGAGAGAGCGCTGCAAAGAGAGCGCGGTCTAGAGAGAGTATAGTACAAAGAGAGTATAGTATAGAGTAATCGAGAGTGTTGTACAGAGAGTGTGTTATAGAGAGTGTGTACAGACAGTGGTGTACAGAGAGACGTAGTACAGAGAGTGTGGTGCAGGGAGAGTGTGGTGCAAAGAGAGTGTGGTGCAAAGAGAGTGTGGTGCAAAGAGAGTGTGGTGCAAAGAGAGTGTGGTGCAGGGAGAATGTGGTGCAGGGAGAATGTGGTGCAGAGACAGTGTGGTACAGAGACAGTGTGGTGCAGAGACAGTGTGATTTTATTAAGGCTGCCATAGTGTGCGAGTGTCTACTTATATTCCAAAATGTAATAGCATAAATTGTATTAAAATAACGTGACCTCTTCACTTTTACACTTGCCCTTATGTTATAAGTGTGCAAGGAAGTTGCGTATACATGTTAGAAAAGATTTCTAAAAGGCAATAACATTTGATGAGGGCTGGCCCGGTGCCTAGCAGGACTTAACTATGGGCAGTGAGGGGGGCATGCAGGGGGCATTTAAGCATGGAACGTCTAAAGCTGTGTGGAGGACACTGTGCGCCTGCGCAGATGTTGAGGCAGAAGGCTGGTGCTTCTAATGCGGGGTGTTGTGCACTGCTAATAAAGTTAATTGCAGTAGAGAATGTGCGGATCGGCGAGGGCGATGGGAGCGGGGGTGGGGGAAGTGCTGTACAGACAAAGGCGACAATACCAAAGTGCATTGTACATGAGGTAGCAAACTGTGCAATACAGTAGGAAGTGTGACATGTATGCAGATTACGAGATGAAACAAAATACAATCAGAAGTAAAATACTGCAATGTATGGCAGACTATTAAAAACAAGCATTAACTTTACGTAGGCGATGGTAACATTTGTGCAATTTTTAACTCAAAAGTGCGCCGGAGCAGATGTTGAGTGAGGCGGTGGTGTTTGAGTTACAAAGACGTGTGACACAGGCCTTTCATCCTTCTCAGGCCGAGTGTGATTGTTATTTACTATTGCGGGTGTTGGGAAGACAATGCAAGGAGTTGGACGTTGTTGATAAAGTTATTTGCAAGAAAGTGGTGTGTGCAACTTACAAAAGAGCAGCCTAAAAAAATCGTGATTTTATTAAGGCTGCCACAGTGTGCGAGTGTCAACTTATATTATAAAATGTTATAGCAGAAAGTGTATTAAAATAACGTGACCTCTTCACTTTTACACTTGCCCTTATGTTATAAGTGTGCAAGGAAGTTGCGTATGCACGTTAGAAAAGATTTCTAAAAGGCAAAAGCATTTGATGAGGGCTGGCATGGTGCCTAGCAGGACTTAACTATGGGCAGTGAGGGGGGGCATGCAGGGGGCATTTAAGCATGGAACGTCTAAAGCTGTGTGGAGGACACTGTGCGCCTGCGCAGATGTTGAGGCAGAAGGCTGGTGCTTCTAATGCGGGGTGTTGTGCGCTACTAATAAAGATAATTGCAGTAGAGAATGTACGGATCGGCGAGGGCGAGGGGAGGGGGAGCTGTACAGACAAAGGCGACAATACCAGAGTGCATTGTACATGAGGTAGCAAACTGTGCAATACAGGAGGAAGTGTGACGTGTGCAAGTAACGAGATAAAACAAAGTACCCGCTGCCAAGTGGGGGCTGCTTGCAGGGGGGGGGAGAAGGTGCGCGACCTGGCACCTCTCCCCTAGCCGGCTTTCACTCACCGGCTATGCGTCGCTGGAGATCTCCTCTTGCCGCCCGGTCTCGCGGCGGCTGCTCTGGTGCCTCGGGCGGGGCTCCTCTCCTCCGGGGCCTCGCTGCACCTCAGCTGGGATCCTCCGGGCAGGGCAGGGGCGAGACAGTCAGAAACCTAGACGAATCCGAATGATTTGCCTCATACTGTTAGCGAATTCAGGAAGAGGCATACAAAAGGCACCATTAACAAGCTAGTAGCCCACTCTCGCTTACTGCCCAGTGCTGTGTTGATTCCTGCTCCGCGAGGTTCGGGTGCGGGTTGTCGCTTGGTGTCTTCCGCCCTTTGTTCGCTGGTGGTAAGCACGTAAGATCATCAAGATAAGAAGCTAGCTTGACTGAATCTGTACAGTAATCTAAAACACGAATAAGCATCACTAAGCAATTTAATCCCAATTTACCCGAGCGTTACAAAAAGCCAGAATACAATCTGATCACCATAAGTGAATACCAAAGAGATAGTAGGTAACGTGCGCTTCCCATGTTTACAAATTCTGCCATGGGTTACTTGTTCGGATACGTCATGGACTGCACCCTCCTTCAGCCTCAAAACTAACTTGCTATTTATGAGGCTGCATAACCAAAACAAGCTGAGGATCAACGGGCGCGAAACAGCGTGGTGGGCGTGCACGAGACGCAGCGTGGGCGTGCACATCAGCTGAAGATCGCCGGAGAAGACACCGAGTCTGCCTGCTGCCGTGACTGACTTGCTGCGGAGAGAAAGAGCCCGGTGAGTGGGGGGCGGCAGAGAGGGAGTGGGCAGAGAGGGAGGATGTGTGTGTGTGTGTGTGCGCGCGTGTGTGTCTCTCTGTGTGTGTGTGTCTGTGTGTTCGCGGCGCATGCCTGCCGGCCTGCCTGCCTTTGTGTGTGCGCGTCCACAGACCCTGGTCGGCTCGTGCACTGCTCTATCTCCCTTGAGGAGCAACTCGGCGGCAATAGGTCTCGATGCTGAGACCTAAAAATGAAACAAATGAAAGATTAATTACTTACCTTGCAAATGAAGAATAATTGTCCGCGAGGGTGTGACTGCTACGTGTAAAAGTTTCGAGAGGGGTGGGAGGGTAGCGCGGAGGACGAGAAATAGATTTAAATAATTGTAATTGGTAGAGGTAGCAGTCAAGGAGAATTTATCGGTCTGTGACCAATAAGCGTGTACCGCTTGACGTCATGGACGCATGCAACCAATGACGGTAATTTGCAGCTGTGCTGGGGAGATCATTCAGACATGCAAAAGGCGTATTGTAGCATCTGCGCGTGCGCGGTGAAATATGCATGCGCAGATTGTAAGGGGGAGATCATTCCGATGGGAAGATCATAACTACGGTACACCGGCGCCAGCAAGGTACATGCATCATCTGCATCCGAGCGAGCAATATACATTTGCAGAGCACACATGGTGAGCCTAGGAGGATCCGGGCTCAAGGGTGCTCCTGGGATCCGAACCTGGGGCCCTGGGGTCGCACGCCCCTCGCTGTGCTGATTCGCATCGAGCGAGGAGCAAGACCGGTGTGGTAACGCGCTAGCGTTAGCGCTCTAGTGTTCCGCTAGGCGGAACAGGAAGAGCAGTAGCGGAAACGGAAGGCGGCCATTTTGTGCATTGGCGCCGACCGTTCCGAAGTTAGCGGTTGTGTTTCCCCGGCACTCCGTCTGAATAAATCAACTTAAAACTTATCACGAGTGGCTCATGATTTTACAATTGTACAATGGCGACGAGGGTTATGGCGTGACGCCGACCCACAGGAAGCGTGCAGCGAGGGGAGAACAGTGTCCGAGGAGGCTGCATATTCAGGCGATTTGAAAACGAAAGTGATAAGGACTACGACGGAGCGTGGCAGAGGGCTACACCGAGCATTACACAGTGTGCACCTCAGTCTGCAGCACTCAAAGAAGGATCAGGCAGTAGAGGTAGGCCTGCAGGTGACCTGGTCACCGCGCACCACGGTGCCATTATCGGTTGCCACAAACCCACTAGCCCCAAGACAGGCGAGCATAGCGACAGTGCCCGCGCAAAGGGAGGCGAGCCGAGGGCAGGAGGGAGCATCGCCCCAGTGAGGAGAAGCCTAGCTAGGCAAACTGGCGGAACAGAGAGAGGGCAGAGGGGAGCCATCCACCACTCGCCCTGAAGAGGCGGCTGCCACGCAAGCAGGAGGAGGGGTAGACGCACAGACACTACCAACTCCCGCACACGTGCTACAAGAGGGAGACAGTGACAGTGACCCTGAAGCAAGGGACCCGACCAGGCAAAACGCACCAGGCAGCCCCCAGGGGAAGACCATTTCCGTCCAGCCCACCAGGCGTAGAGCGGGCAATATGGCAGTACCATCGTCGTCCCTCACACAGCTCGTACCTTTCCTGACCAATCCAGGGGAACCGGAGAGGCTATGGGAGGACTGGAAGAGGTATTTCCTTAACTACCTCGACGCGTTGGAGGAGGAGGCAGGCGCACCATACTCCAGCAAAAGAAGAAAAAAAATCTTGCTACACAATCTGGGCCCTGAAGGGATTAGGATCTACGACACCATTGTGAAAGTGGAAAGGGATGCCGCGGACACTGATGTGTTCCGGCCGGTCGTGTGTGTTGCGATTGACCGCTACAATTTTTTCCAAAGGAAGCAAAAGAGTAATGAAACAGTAGATGAATACGTGGTAGCCCTGCAAAAACTCGCAATCATGTGCAAGTTTGGCGCTCTGCACGACGACCTAATCAGAGACCAGATTATCATGCACACTTCAAGCACCCACGTCCAGGAGAAACTATGGGTGAACGGAGACGCCCCGCTCAAAGAAATTTGGGCGATGGTAAAGAAAGTGGAACTATCCAAACGCTGTGCCCAAGCCGCCAAAAAGGAAACAGGAGGTACACAGTCGGTGTGCCAGATAATGACGCAACAAAGAGGGGAGCGTCCCAGGCAAAGAGAACCACAGAAAAATCTGGAAGGCAGAAGGCAAAAGTCCACCTATCCAACAGATCAGAGAGGGAGCAAGGGAGGACGTCAAAGCTGCTACAGGTGCGGGAGTGCCACGCATCTAGGCAATGACAAAGTGTGCCCTGCATTCCGAGCAAAATGTTCGTATTGTGGAATATTCGGTCACTACGAGAAAGTATGCCGCCGAAAACCTAAAGGAACAACAGTCAAATACGTAGACCGAGAGCAGCAGGATGAAGCAAATGAATCAGAAGAAACTGAAGATCTGGAGGAAATCCTGTACATAGATGTCCAGGTACTGGAGATGGATGGGTCGGGAACTGACAAGCCCCGATTGGACATGCACATCGGAGGGATACCATTGGAAATGATAGCGGACAGTGGAGCTCCCATCTCCATAATTCAAAGAAAAGTATGGGAAGACAAGTTTGTGTCAATACACGGAGAGAAACTACACCCCATGGACTTGCGACCCGTCACATATACCGGACAGAAGATCCCAATGTTGGGGTACTGCCCCCTATCGTTTGAGTTCAGAGACCGCCAAGCCACGTGTAAACTATACATAGCGGAGAAAGGCCCCTCTGTGTTAAGCTGGAGAGACCAGGG
Organism: Lissotriton vulgaris; assembly: GCF_964263255.1. NCBI lineage: Eukaryota > Metazoa > Chordata > Amphibia > Caudata > Salamandridae > Lissotriton > Lissotriton vulgaris. The sequence continues at coordinate 266,476,341 of NC_141690.1, read as the reverse complement.
TGCCTTAGGAATTCAACTCAATCCGGGAGGAATCGAGAAAATCCTACTTATGGATATGGAGAAAAGAGACGACGTTGAGTCGTGGAAAAGAGCGTACCCAAGAGTGTTCAATGGCCAAATTGGGGAGCTGACGAGATACAAGCACCTCATCAAGCTGAAAGAAGGAGCAACTCCTGTAATGCACAAAGTGAGGAACATCCCATTCAGGAGCAGAGAGGCGGTACAACAGGAGCTGGACAGACTCGAAAGGGAAGGGGTGATCAGAGCCATAGAGAGTGCAGAGTGGCTTTCTCCCTTGGTGGTGGCTCAAAAACCGAACGGCAAGGTCAGGTTATGTGTGGACCTGAGGGAATTAAACAAAAATATACTCATCGACAAGTTTCCCCTACCACGCATAAACGAGATGTTGTCTAAGACCAAGAACATCAAATGGTTTTCCACAGTAGACCTATCGTCGGCTTATCACCAAGTAAAACTACACCCCTCGTGCACACATCTCACATCATTCATCACACCGTTTGGTTGTTATGAGTTCGTAAGGATGCCGTTTGGCCTGGCTTCGGCGGCTGCGGTCTTCCAGAAGATGATGCACAAGTTGCTGAGAGGAGTTGACGATGTCCAGTTCTTTCAAGATGATATTTTGGTGATGGGAAAGTCCATGCACGACCACAATGAAAAACTCCACAAGGTATTCAAAATCTTACAAGACAACGGACTGACCGCGGAATGGTCGAAGTGCAAATTGAGGGTGCAGTCAGTCACGCATCTGGGCCACGAAGTAAGTGAAGAAGGGATCAAGCCCAAAACCGCAAATATGAAGGCAATTCAAGATGCACCCACCCCGAGCAAGAAGGAAGATGTGCGGTCATTCTTGGGAATGGCCGAATACTACAGCAAGTTTGTACCCCATTTTGCATCCAAGACGCATCACCTACGACAGCTGCTCAAGGAAAGGAACAGATTCCTGTGGGGCAAGGAGGAACAAGCGGAGTTTGAATCACTGAAGAATGAGATGAGTGCCACCATCCCTCTTAAGGGATTCGATCCCTGTGCGGAGTCAATCCTCACGACCGACGCCAGTGACCGAGGACTGGGGGCAGTTTTGATGCAACGAACAGAGACTGGCGAGATACACACTGTCAGCTTCGCATCCAGGTCCCTAGCCGCCAATGAAGAGAAGTTTAGCGTGGTCGAGAAGGAGATGCTGGCAGTGGTGTGGGCCATGGAGAGATTCCGCCAGTACCTGTGGGTGTAGTATCGGGTTCCCAAGGCCTACATGCTCCGAAGATAACCCACTTACATTGAAAGAACTGTTGGCACGGAAACTGAAAAATTCAAAGAACAAGTTTATTAGGACCCCATGGGGTGGTGGTACATTCCTACAGCACCCTTCGGTAATGCAAGAAGTATCACACCGAACATCGGTGTGACCCTTTCTTTTATACAGTTTGCAGGTAATAAAAGGATAGGCGGTACAGAGTTACAGAGCATTATGTACATATATGGTCATTTTTGGAACACAGCCAGCTCATTGGAGGGGTTACAACCCCGCTGGTCAGGTTGGCAGCACATTCCTAAGGGGTGACTGATCAGCTGGGACTGCGCATGTACAGGCTTGACCGTTACTAAAAATAGCCTGTTGCTGGGCAAACTCGAGTGGTCAGTGGCACGGACAACGGACTAAAGGGCACGCTGGCCACGAGGCCGCTCATGATCTAAGATGGCCGTCGTAACACACAAGATGGCGTTTCCAAGTATAGCCAAGTTAAGCGGGAAAACGTGTAGCCCAGCTAAGCGCTAACTCGGCCATTGTCAAATTACGACAGACGACCCTTTTAGCGTTTAGCTGAAGCTACCTCATAGTGAACATAATCAGGGTGTTCATCTTCAATATCAATTAGCATTATTTGAGCTACTTCTTTATGAAGCATCCTTTTGTCGTGAGCAAGAGCTCGTCTTGATGGTATGCAAGCCGATAAACACATAGAACATAAAGCTGGGCCACATTGTATACATAAACATACAGAAAATAATATCCACACAATGATGCATAAAATCGTTAGCAGTTTCCAACCCCAAGTGGTAAGCATTGACCAGAACCACCCTGAAAGAGTCCAAGTTCCATTGTCCGGGTGTATTTCAGCGGCAATCTTTTGCAATTTCGAAATAGCATCATAAACAGATGGTGAGTTATCAGGCACATACACGCAGCAGCTACTTCCGATGATTCTACATGCCCCCCCACGGTCAGCTAGAACCACATCTAGAACCATTCTGTTCTGGAGCGTAACAATCCTAGAAATCTGGAGTTCTTCAGTAATATTTCCTAGTGCAATAGCAGTATCATTGACTACAGCCTCAACAACACGGGTCAGTCATCGTATTTTCCGACTATTCAAAGCAGCCCCCACAAAGGAAAACAGTCCCAAATTAAAGTCCACATATTGTTGTAAAGCAGTATCAGTCTGATCGATTTCATCAAAAACGACAGTACGTTTAACACGATTCAACACGAAGTCATGATAAAGGACATAATCATTATGATACATTGGTGGGGCAATGAATACAGGGGGCAACACAAAGGATACATAACAAGTACCTAACCATCCCAACGGGAGCTGATAATAACCCTTCGTTCCACAAATAAAATAAGTATTGCGAGACGCCACAAACAATATGCCATTCGGGCTGTCAAATGTAAGTGTGATGTTGCATTCACTTTTCCCCACCGGAATTGTACCTTTATTACGTATGCACAAATCAGCTTTAGTGGCAATAACATTAATAACATGTGGACTGGATACGTTGATGTTCCGTTGGTTGCTGTAAACACGTGGGGCAGATGCATTATCTGGGCGGTACTCCTCCCATTCAAATGGAGTACCTTCAGCTCGTGGATATCCATCCCGGTCATGGTAGCAAATTTTATTCAAACGGAAAAGCACCCCCCCCCTTTTGTTGGCCATCTCAAAGTGAAGAGAAGAGTGTACCAGGCATTGCAAGATCCATTATGTGAGAACGGGAGTGGAATGAGTGGAGTGCCCCCTTTCTTCTGGTGCCCAGGCAACATCCCACACACCCAACAATTAGACGTATTTGTCATGTTATGCGTATGATGCAGAATCTGAATAAAACTATTGTTCAAATAAGTCTGTCGGTGCCGTTCTTCATGGTAAGGCAAGGTAAAGTGAAAATGTTCAGATGGAGCCGGGGTAGTCGGCAGCAAATGTTCACGTGCAGGCACCACAAGTTCAACTACCCAAGCTATTACTGCTATTACCACAATTGTCAAGACGAAAAGGATGGCACCAAGTATTCTTTTGTCTCGTGGTGCAGAAGACGCCATAGTTCAAAAAGTTCGTAATGTCTCAAAGGGTTCAAAAGTTCACAAAGTCTCAAATGTACATATGTATATGCCTAAAAAAGAAAAATACGGTGCTGAGCTCCGAGGTAGCCGTTGTTTTCTTCTCCGGGGTCAAGACGGGTGTCGCTACTCTTGGCAGAACTGATCCCCCCCCTTGAGATTCCCGGTTTCCGTTTCACAAACCCCAGAGCGGTAACCAACCAGTCTCGAAAACCCAAAAAAATCTTCTTATCGTGGCCGCAGATTATAGCGCTCTCGTCCAGAAACAGTGTGGTCCGGGAAGGCTCCCTCAACTTCGGCCGATGTCACAGCTGGGCTCTTTTCTTTCTCCAGAATCTCCTTGTAGTCGGTCAACACAGCAGGATTCACCAGATCAGGAGAAACACGACGGCAATGGGTTGAGTGCACCCACCGCTTTCTGTTGGTCACTCGTACAGCTGTTCGAGTCGCCAGGAGGACCTGCTCGGGGCCACGCCACCTCGGTTCCAAGCTGTTCGCCCTCTCAAACGACTTTATCATAACAAAGTCACCAGGGTGAAGATTGTAGCCCTCTCCAGTAGAGTTGTCAGGGAGCGCTTCTCGAACCTGTTGATGAATAGAAAGCAAATCATTTGTTAATCGTGCCAAATAATCGTTCATCATTATACAAGGCACATCATGTATCAATCGCGGCTTAGGCACTCCCCAAATATTCATAGGCCTTCCAAATACCACTTCATATGGTGTGAGGCCTGTTCGAGAGTGGGGCACTGATCTGAGAGAGAGCAATGCTAGCGGTAAGGCATCCGGCCACTTCAATGTCGTAGACGCCACAATCTTAGCCAGTTTTAGTTTCAACGTGGCATTATACCGCTCAACAAGACCTGCCGGCTGAGGGTGGAACACAGCATGAAACTTCTGCTGAATCCCCAAGCCTTTCAGCACATACTCCACAATTTTCCCAACAAAATGAGGCCCATTATCGCTCCACAAAAATTTGCAAACTCCAAATCGAGGGAAGTACTCCTTAAGCAACACCTTAGCTGTTGTCAAAGCGGTATTGTCTTTCGTGGGGAAAGCCTCAACCCATTTGCTAAAAGCACATACCACCACTAAAACATACTTCAGGTTGTTGCAACGCTCAAGCTGGATATAATCCATTTGGAGTACCTCGAATGGTGCAGAAGGTGGAACGAACCCTCCTTTCGGAGTATGGGTCCCTTTTGCAGGATTGTGCTGCAAACATATCAGGCAGGTCTGCACTACTCTCTTAGCAGTATTGGCAATCTCGGGATGCTCCCAAACTCGTGTTAACAATCGAGTGATTGCAAGAGCCCCCACGTGCGCCAACCCATGTGTCATCTGGACCATCGCTTGCAAGTAAGCTGCAGGCAATTTCCATCTCTCCATGTCCTTACTTCTCCAACAGCCTTCATCATCCAGCACCCCTTCTACTGCCCATGCCGCAAGTTCTGATTCAGTAGCTGATTTCTGAATATCTAGTATCTCTGCTCTAGCATCATACCATCGCTCAGCTTGTGATTGTGTTACGTACATGGGGGAGTCAGTTCGGGACATAGCTGTTTGTCTCGCTATGCTATCCGCAAAGGCATTTCCCTGACCCACTTTATCGGTGATCTTTTTATGGGCACTGCACTTAATTATCGCTACTTTCTTTGGGCAAAGCAACGCATTTAGGAGACCACGCACTAGTTCTCCGTGCATAATGTGCACTCCACGAGAAGTCAAAAACCCACGTTCTCTCCAGAGTAGCCCGAAGTCATGGGCTACTCCGAAGGCATACCGACTGTCTGTGTATATGTTCACACATAGGCCAGCACTCAATTCGCAGGCTCTTGTCAAGGCTATCAGCTCTGCAGCTTGAGCCGATTTCTGTGGTATTCTAGCTGTTTCTACCACTGTCTTAAGTGTCGTGATCGCGTAGGCTGCGGAAGTCGTACCATCTGGCAGCCTCAAACATGATCCATCAACCCACAGTTCCCCATCCACATCTGGAAGTGGCATATCCTGTAAGTCGACACGACCCTTTGTCTGTTCCTCGGTCAGGAAAACACAGTCATGATGTTTTTCTTCCTGACCCTCCTCGACCGGATAGGGCAATAAAGTGGCAGGGTTCAGGGTAGCGCATCTTTTTAGTGTGATATGTGGCGCCAAAAGTGTAAGCTCATATCCTGTTAAACGTGCACTGGTGAGATATTGGGTTTTTGTTTGATTTAACAGGGCATCTACTGCATGGGGAACTAACACCAACAGTTTGTGCGATAACACTATTCCCTCACTCTGTCGTATAGCCACCGCTGTTGCTGCAACTACTCGAAAACACCCAGGTAACCCTCGTGCTACAGGATCAAGAACTGCCGAGAAATATGCACATGGCCTCTGCTTATCCCCGTGTGCTTGCACTAACACTGATAACACGCACCCATCTTTCTCGTGGACATACAGCGTGAAAATCTTTGTATAATCTGGTGTACCTAACACGGGTGCAGAACAGAGGGCTTGTCTCAATTGTTCAAAGGCATGTTGACATTCATCTGTCCATTCAAGGGGCATTGGTGTAGCTTTGGACAGTAACGCTAACAAAGGTTTTATAATGTGCGAAAACCCCATGATCCACTGTCTACAAAAAGACGTTAACCCTATAAAAGCACGTACATCTCTCTGTGTGCGGGGGACTGGTGTATCTAAAATCGCCTGAATTCGATCTGATGTTAATGCACGCCCCTCCTTAGACAAAAGATGACCGAGGTAGGTCACCTTGGGTCTACAGTATTGAAGCTTTTTCTTAGAGACCTTGTGATTGTTCTGTACCAGAAAAGAAAGCAGCGCAATCGTACTCTCCTCACATTGTGCATAAGAGTCTGCAGCAAGCAAAAGGTCATCCACGTACTGGATAAGGACAACCCCAGACTGTAACTCAAAGGAATCAAGCTGTCTTTTCAGAGCCTGGCTGTAAATACTAGGGCTCTCAGTGTAACCTTGAGGAACACGACAAAATCTATACGATTTATTATTTAACGTGAAGCCAAACAAATATCTGCTATCAGGATGGACAGGGATGGAAATGAACGCATTTTTCAAGTCAATAACACTAAAGGTCGTTGCCGTTGGCGGCACCAGTGTAAGCAAAGTCGTGATGTCGGAGACCACCGGGTATTGGGGAATGACAATTTTGTTAATTTCTCTCAAATCAATAATAAAACGATAGACTTTGTCGTCAGTATCTCTCTTAAGGATCGGAAGAATAGGGCTGTTACAAACATTGTAAGGAACCTCCTCCACCACTCCTGCAGTTATCAAATCTTGAACAATATGTGTCAGGGCAATTTCACCTTCCCTGGAAATCTTATACTGCGGCACACGTGGCAGAGAGACTCCCTCCTTTACAGTAATTCGAATAGGTGGAATACGCATCTCTCCCACATCCGTGTCTGAGGTCGCCCATAACGTGTGCGGGAGAGAGGCCAAAGCCGCAATGTCTAATATAGTGCAAAACTTATCTGATTCAGGATAATTGTCATTCAGAATAACCCGCACTCCCTCAGGAGCGCACCGTATCGTTGCTCGAAAATATTTAAGCAAGTCAATGCCCAGGATATTATCTGGTGTATGGGGTGATAGCAAAAATTGACCAAAACTGAAAAATTTGTCAAGACAAAGTGCAAGGGGTTTTGACAATGGGCTAGGGGAGGGTGTGCCATCAAACCCTACACATGTTATCATTTCGCCAGACAGGGGAGCCCTCGGAACCAAGTTTTTTGACAAAGCGCTACGAGTAGCTCCTGTGTCGACTAAAAATTGATCAGTAGAACCCAAAATGCCCGCTGTTACATATGGACCTCTTTGGTCTACCGGCACTTCAATTGATTCCGTACCCCATCCTACGCAATCCTACGCATGCACATAATCCTGATGCTCCACATTCTCACCCTCCGATATCTGATATTGATTTCGTCTATCAAAAGTATTTCGTTCATCCTGGCCACGGCCCCTCTCTTCAGCCCTTCCACGATCACCTCCATCACCTCTCGCCCCCGTATAACTGCTCCTCGACCTACCACCTCCGCGACCACGCTGACTACGTTGTTCACGGAGTACCGGACAATCTTCAGCCCAATGCCCAAACTCTTTACAATACGCACATTGATCCTCCGCTATATCCGTGCGACCATACAACGTATTGCCTCCACCTCGTCTACCTCTATCATTCCCTCTATTTTGTGTCCCACGAACCTGTGCCAACATCACCTTCGTTTTCAATTCCTTCGCTTTTTTATCAACACTTTCTTTAGCCTCCAACTCCTGCCGCTCATAATACTGAGCCATAGTTAACAAGGACGCAGGGGTCGCCGTGGTCCAGGAACTCTCGCTCGCTTTTTTATTCGCTTCGCAATCTCCGGCAGGAGATTAGCCACATACTTATCAACAAACAGATGCCGACCCGTATCGTCTGTTAACGATTGGCCACTGTAATCATGAAACGCTTCTTCGAAGCGCGTAAAGAAATCCGAAACTGTTTCATCTAACTTTTGCTTGCACGAAGCTAACATAGTCCAATCAATCTTTTTAGGAGTCACCAGAGTTTTTAATTTAGTCAAAATAGCCGTCGGGAGATCTAGAATCAAAGCACACGGTTTACATGCAGGTTCCCTTTGTAGATCAGCCTGCTCTAAGTCCTTCCAAACAGCCCCAAAAATCGTTTGGTCATTAGTTTTACGAATCAACCTCCACATGTCAGGGGGAAGAATTAACCCAAAGAAGAGATCTATATCAACAAGGGTCATAACACAAGAGGAAATGGCCCCCTCAACCCCTTCATAGAACGCAGCTGGATTTTTGCGAAGATCAGGCAGGGAGTTCTTTAATGCCATGACATCTGCTCTATTCCAAGGCGTATATACCCAGTTATATATAAAATACCCCTTCGCATCCTTCAACATTTTATCGTCATCTGTACCCTCTCCCTTTGGAGGAACATACAAAGGCGCAGCTTCACGCATAGGCATAACATGCATGTTGATACTCTTATCTGAACCCCGAAGAGGACACTCTTTGACTTCCTCCGCCGACCCCGACACGGACCCTGTAGCATTTTTCTTTTCATCCCGCAGCCTGGTCGCCTCATCCCGCAGATGAAGTAGTCGTTTGAAAAGGTCGTCAGTATCTGAAAGAGCAAATAAATCTTTATCCAGATTCTCACAATAAACTGACACAGCTTTGGGTTCTAAAGTATCCGAATATTTACGGAAACGAGTAACAACTTCATGCGCTAAAGTATGTATGAAACACATTAATTCTCGATCTGACCACATGTTTCTTTCGGCTAAAATCGTTGCTACAGTTACATGATCCAAATTGAGTTTCCTAGCAAGACCACGCAAATCCGCGGCTCTTTCCGCAGATAACCTGACACTCGACTTGCTCCCTTTCCCCGACTTATCCTGTTCGTCATCCTCCGAGTCCGCAGTCGGGGCCGTGGGTGGAACGTACGGAGGCGGTGATCGATCTAGTAACGAAAAATCATCAATTTCATTATTAAGGACAGGATAAAGCGGTCGACGAATAGGGAATTGACCAGTCGTTTGTAATTTACGTTCCCGTTCCTCTCTCTCTCTTTTTTCCTGAGCATCCTTTTCCTCAAGCTGTAAAGCCTTATCGCGAGCAGCCTTGCGCTGCTCTTTATCCGCCAAGGCAACCTCACGTTTCATTCGCTCACGCACCGCTTTCTCCCACATTCGCACACAATCAAACATATTTTGTCTAGACCTTCGTTGAAACAAACATTGCTCCACAAACTGAACCTTACGCAAATCGAACGACCCATGTAGTGGCCGTTGCAATTCAGGATCTGATTTGGTGAATTTATGCCATAGTTTACTGTACATTATAGGGGGAAGGCCGAATTTAATGTACATCTCACGGTTTGGTGTTCCTTCTGGGGGAGCCGGCTGTGATTCCGCTAACCTAATTGTGGTACCAAAAACTCGCTATAAGTGTACTGGGGATGCCCAGACGTGGGTCCCAGGCACTCCACACCACTGGAGTCAAGCTAGCCGGGCTGATGAGAGGTGTTACCTCGAAACCGGTCCGGTCCTCGGATGCTTGATTCCGTTCTGGGAAGGACATGGCTTTTGTAGTTCGGACTGGACTGTTCCCATGGGGCACAGGGTCAGAGCTGATTTGCATATCGCCATTGTCTAACCCAGGGTGGTGTGGAGTGCAAAAAAACGATGGATTAGGACCCAGATCTTTTGACTGGGTTGAATGTGTGACATTGATCCTCATTCGGTCCATCACCTGTTGTTTTTGCAAACTCGCTATAAGTGTACTGGGGATGCCCAGACGTGGGTCCCAGGCACTCCACACCACTGGAGTCAAGCTAGCCGGGCTGATGAGAGGTGTTACCTCGAAACCGGTCCGGTCCTCGGATGCTTGATTCCGTTCTGGGAAGGACATGGCTTTTGTAGTTCGGACTGGACTGTTCCCATGGGGCACAGGGTCAGAGCTGATTTGCATATCGCCATTGTCTAACCCAGGGTGGTGTGGAGTGCAAAAAAACGATGGATTAGGACCCAGATCTTTTGACTGGGTTGAATGTGTGACATTGATCCTCATTCGGTCCATCACCTGTTGTTTTTGCAAACTCGCTATAAGTGTACTGGGGATGCCCAGACGTGGGTCCCAGGCACTCCACACCACTGGAGTCAAGCTAGCCGGGCTGATGAGAGGTGTTACCTCGAAACCGGTCCGGTCCTCGGATGCTTGATTCCGTTCTGGGAAGGACATGGCTTTTGTAGTTCGGACTGGACTGTTCCCATGGGGCACAGGGTCAGAGCTGATTTGCATATCGCCATTGTCTAACCCAGGGTGGTGTGGAGTGCAAAAAAACGATGGATTAGGACCCAGATCTTTTGACTGGGTTGAATGTGTGACATTGATCCTCATTCGGTCCATCACCTGTTGTTTTTGCAAACTCGCTATAAGTGTACTGGGGATGCCCAGACGTGGGTCCCAGGCACTCCACACCACTGGAGTCAAGCTAGCCGGGCTGATGAGAGGTGTTACCTCGAAACCGGTCCGGTCCTCGGATGCTTGATTCCGTTCTGGGAAGGACATGGCTTTTGTAGTTCGGACTGGACTGTTCCCATGGGGCACAGGGTCAGAGCTTATTTGCATATCGCCATTGTCTAACCCAGGGTGGTGTGGAGTGCAAAAAAACGATGGATTAGGACCCAGATCTTTTGACTGGGTTGAATGTGTGACATTGATCCTCATTCGGTCCATCACCTGTTGTTTTTGCAAACTCGCTATAAGTGTACTGGGGATGCCCAGACGTGGGTCCCAGGCACTCCACACCACTGGAGTCAAGCTAGCCGGGCTGATGAGAGGTGTTACCTCGAAACCGGTCCGGTCCTCGGATGCTTGATTCCGTTCTGGGAAGGACATGGCTTTTGTAGTTCGGACTGGACTGTTCCCATGGGGCACAGGGTCAGAGCTGATTTGCATATCGCCATTGTCTAACCCAGGGTGGTGTGGAGTGCAAAAAAACGATGGATTAGGACCCAGATCTTTTGACTGGGTTGAATGTGTGACATTGATCCTCATTCGGTCCATCACCTGTTGTTTTTGAAAACTCGCTATAAGTGTACTGGGGATGCCCAGACATGGGTCCCAGGCACTCCACACCACTGGAGTCAAGCTAGCCGGGCTGATGAGAGGTGTTACCTCGAAACCGGTCCGGTCCTCGGATGCTTGATTCCGTTCTGGGAAGGACATGGCTTTTGTAGTTCGGACTGGACTGTTCCCATGGGGCACAGGGTCAGAGCTGATTTGCATATCGCCATTGTCTAACCCAGGGTGGTGTGGAGTGCAAAACAACGATGGATTAGGACCCAGATCTTTTGACTGGGTTGAATGTGTGACATTGATCCTCATTCGGTCCATCACCTGTTGTTTTTGCAAACCATTCCCAAGACAGCACATCCCTCGGAGTGTGCTTAAAACAGGCATGTTCAAAAAGTATCACGAAAGCGTGATACCGTAAAAAATGGCACTTACAGTACTTCACACAAATGTGCCGCTCAGAGGAAAAAAACAAAATTAGAGAAACATCTCTACATGCCTGCCTATGTGAAGTGCACTACACATATAGATTCAAAGTTCACAAATTCACAAATGTTAGCTAACTCAAATCAAAGTCATAGGTCATAGAACTTCGGCAAGTGTCCGAGGACTACCTTACCGATCACAAATCATAGAACTTCAGTAAGCGTCCGCAGACTACCTTACCGATCACAAATCTTAGAACTTCAGTAAGCGTCCGCAGACTACCTTACCGATCACAAATCTTATCCAAAGTCTCAAAGGTCCAGATTCCAACTGCCAAGGTCTTTTAATCGAATCAGCCAAACGGCACTTTATCCAGCAACGCAGACGATCAAGAACTCAGTCGGAGACCGGCGCCACCTGGAAGGTCAGATCAGAAGGAAAGGAAGAAACACCGCGGGTGCCAAGACTCGGGTCACTCGGTGGCAGCGTACGCGTCCATGGCGAGTTTCCAAACCTTCATCACGACCTCTCCTTCGGGCATCCGAGTCGCCGATGAGTCCCTTCGTGGTCGCCAATTTGTAGTATCGGGTTCCCAAGGCCTACATGCTCCGAAGATAACCCACTTACATTGAAAGAACTGTTGGCACGGAAACTGAAAAATTCAAAGAACAAGTTTATTAGGACCCCATGGGGTGGTGGTACATTCCTACAGCACCCTTCGGTAATGCAAGAAGTATCACACCGAACATCGGTGTGACCCTTTCTTTTATACAGTTTGCAGGTAATAAAAGGATAGGCGGTACAGAGTTACAGAGCATTATGTACATATATGGTCATTTTTGGAACACAGCCAGCTCATTGGAGGGGTTACAACCCCGCTGGTCAGGTTGGCAGCACATTCCTAAGGGGTGACTGGTCAGTTGGGACTGCGCATGTACAGGCTTGACCGTTACTAAAAATAGCCTGTTGCTGGGCAAACTCGAGTGGTCAGTGGCACGGACAACGGACTAAAGGGCACGCTGGCCACGAGGCCGCTCATGATCTAAGATGGCCGTCGTAACACACAAGATGGCGTTTCCAAGTATAGACAAGTTAAGCGGGAAAACGTGTAGCCCAGCTAAGCGCTAAGTCGGCCATTGTCAAATTACGACATGGGGAGCACGATTCTTGGTAAAAACGGACCACAAGCCCTTGGTCCGAGTGTTGACTTTGAGTGGCCACACGCACGCTACACCCAGGATTGCTAAAATGACTCTGCGTCTGTTAGACTTTTTGTATGATGTGGAACACATCCCCGGGCCACAGAACAAGGTGGCAGACTTTCTTAGCAGAGCAGCAGCCATGGAAAACGTGAGTGACCAAGAAGAACAGAAATGGGAAGGCTATGTTGTCGCCACGATCCAAGAGGCAGAGAGAGTGATAAGTATGCAAGAGTGGGAGGAAGCATACGAGGAGGATGTCGATCTAGAAGCCATTAAGGGATATGTCGTCCATGGATGGCCAGAGAAGAGACACCTAAAGGAAGAGCTCAGGAGATACTGGGAGGTGAGAGAAGAACTATCGCTGGCCGAGAATTCCATCTTCCTGTTGAGAGGGGACAAAGTGATACCACCCCAAGGCATACTGGAACATTTGATAGTTTTACTACATGAAGGACACCAGGGAATCACCAAGACCAAAGCCCTTGCCAGGCAAGCATACTGGTGGCCGGCCATCGACGCGCAGGTCGAAAGGCATGTGAGGCAGTGCGAGTCATGTGCCAAAGCTGACAAATCGCAAAGCCTAATCAGACCCCCTCTGGGAAAATTCCCAATACCAGATGGACCATGGGAGATGCTGTCAGTGGACATTTTGGGACCGGTCCTAAACAAAGCAGGGACACAGAAATATGTGGTGGCCCTAGTGGACAAGTTCTCCAAATGGCCTGAAATAGAAGTAAGAGAAAACATGGACACAGAGGCCGTGGTGAACTTCTTGCAATCCACATTCATAAGAGAAGGAATTCCGAAAGTCATCATTAGCGATAATGGACCTCAGTTCACCTCGACAAAGTGGATGACCTTCACAGAGAGAAATGGGATAGAAGTGAAACACCCGCCCATCTATCATCCCGCGGGAAACGGCCAAGTGGAGCGGTTTAATCGCGTGATTATGGGAACCATCCAAGCTGCCATCAATGATGGTTTAGACTGGGAGAATGAACTGGAAAAGATGATCTGGGCATACAGGATCGCACCGGGAAGCACCGGATACAGCCCTTTTAAGATCTTGAGAGGGAGAGAAGCATTCACCAAGGATAATCTGGCGTGGAGGAAGTTGGTGATACAGAGCAAGTGGTCTCCAGCAGTGGTGAAGAGAAACCTGGAGAGAGCACAAGAGATCTACACAACACACTTCGACAAAAGCCATAATGTGAAGAGAGCAGAACTAGAGAAAGGGGACTGGGTGAGAGTCAAACTAGCGGTCCTCAAGAAGAAGGGCAAAAGCAAGTTCTCGCCGCCATTACAAGTTCTAGAGCCTTATGCCCGGTCGGCCCTGCTGAGCGATGGAAAGGTATGGTCACAGGACAGGATGGCCAGATGCAGCAAGATCATCAAATGGGAAAGCGAAGTGGAAGAAGGATCAGAGAATGTCGAAGAAGATGGAGAAGAAGAAAGTAGCAGAGGAAGAAGGGTGAACGTAGAAGAGGGTAGGCAGAAGGTAGATGAGGATGAAGATGGAGCAAGAGAGAGAGAAGGACAGAGGAGTGGATGCACGGAAGAGAGGAACGAGGAAGGAACAGACAAGGGAGGTGACCGGGGAGAAGAGCACACAGTAAGAAGGGAACAGGAATGCAATGAGAGAGTAGTGAAGGTGAGAAACCAGAGTTGGGAGAGAAGTGAAGACGCCGGAAAGATTTAAAGACTTTAACATGGACTGGAAGTAAGAACTTTTATTGTTAATTCACTGTGAGTAAAGGGGGGAGATATGTGGTAACGCGCTAGCGTTAGCGCTCTAGTGTTCCGCTAGGCGGAACAGGAAGAGCAGTAGCGGAAACGGAAGGCGGCCATTTTGTGCATTGGCGCCGACCGTTCCGAAGTTAGCGGTTGTGTTTCCCCGGCGCTCCGTCTGAATAAATCAACTTAAAACTTATCACGAGTGGCTCATGATTTTACAATTGTACAACCGGGACGCCCACAGCACGACTAAGTGCAGGTGGAATTGTGCAAACATTGCACGTTTAGCCTTTGACACTTTCCGTGGACCGTTGGTGGATGGTGTCAGGTTTTAAACCAGGTAGCTAGCAATGAGGGGTTCAATTCGCAATCCTGCATCTCACTAATACCCGTTTAGCGCAGTCCCTCTTCTGAGGACGGGAGCGCGCCTGGAGACTAGAATATCCAAGGAAAGCCCTTTGCTTCGGGGGGGAGGGGAGGGGGGGCTGGGTGGAGGCACCACCAACAACGCGGCAAGGTAGCTCAGAACCCGAGCCACCCGACTGAAGCGTGGCCTCCCCCAGGGAAGTTAAGGAACAACCCGTCGCCCAGCAAGCGCGACCTCTGACCAACTCGCCCCCCCAACCGGAAACAGAAACGCAGTGGTGTCTCCTTCCCCCCCACTTCAAAGCTAGCAGATTCAAACTCGCCGTTCAACACAGTGAGCATTCAGTCCACTCGGCAATCTTGCCCGCAGTGGCGAGCAAGTTCATAGCGCCTCGGGACGGAAGGGATGGTATACGAGGAACCCCATGCTATCCCCTAACGCAAGCACCACCCCCAGGGGCAACGGCTGGTGGGGAAAGCGAGGAGGAAAACCTCCGGGGATGTCTGGTCCCGTTGTGGAGGGTGGTGCGGCCTAGCCTCGCTCAGGAGGCCGGGGGAAGCGGACTGCAACGCGCTACAGGGGCAAGCAACCCCGGCCCAATCCCCGCAATGCCCACTGTGTGTGTATGCTTTTGGGGTGGCCTTCGCGAAAATTTAAACCATTAAAAGTGCCTCGCGAACATGCGTGTGTGTAACGGAGTAACATTACACACAGCATCCCGTTGCTCGTGTTAGCGGTCCATTCCATTGGCAGGCACTGTAAGCATCTATAGCATTAAGCGCTACCCGCCTGGGGCCAGTTGCTCACGCACCGAAGCGGGCGTGGGTACCGAGGGTGTTTCGCCAGCCCTAGGTCTTGGCGTTAGAGGCCCCGGGTTCTGCCCCCCCCCCCCTATTCTACTCGCCAGCCCGCTCGGGCCACGCTGCTCCATGTCAGCAGCTCCCCCACGGTGGCCTCCGCCAGCTGGCCTCTGGGCACGCCGGTTAGTGATGGCACGGCTAGGAGCGAGGCAGTGGGGGGTTTCTGCACTGACCTCGCAACACCCAAGGGCTTGCTCCACCATGATGGCCAACGATGCCACCGGCTTCCAGCCAAGATCCCGGCCTGTTCCCCCGCTCCAACGACGAAATGACCCGGAGACAACGCGACGACGAGAGGGGATATCCGCGGCTCCGGGCCAACCGTAATCCACTCTTGACTGGGGGAGGGGGGGGGGGGGCTCCGACTAATGGGCACTAAGGGGCTGCCCTGCTGATGTCCCCCTGTGGGGGACGCGGGCAGCGGCATTCCCCTTTAAAGTTCAGACCGGTGCCGCCTGCACTGTGACACCCGGGGTGGCTGCTTCTAACAGCCGCTCAGCCTTTCACTGATGCTCTGTTCCCTGAGGTCAGCACATTTCATGGAACAGGTCGCACTATCCCTGTTGCACCTGTCACACCCTGTTACGGGTGTACTGCAGAGCAAACAGCCCCAGGAGTTTTGTTGCGATTCCAGGGCTTGAAGTCCTGGTTTTATAATGGAATATCTGGTTACATCGCACGCGCTACAACGCATGCGATTGCAATGCAGTTGTTACAATGACTGCGTTGTTACAACGCAAGCCTTTATTTCGCAAGTCGTTTCTACGACTAGCTGTGGGGGGGGGGTGGGGGGTGGTCCTGGACTTAGGAATAGTTAAATGTACTACTCCTACTCCAGCGTGTGCAACAGTAGGGACGGTGTTGGAAGAGTAAATTATACCATTCCTTGGTTTAGCGCGCCCCCTACAGCAACTCATAGAAACGACTTGCGATGCAATGGCTTGCTGCGTTGTTACGACGCGGTGGCTGTAACGACCGCTTTGTAATCACATGCGTTGTAGCGCAGGCGATGTAAACGCTGCTTCCCTTGATAATGGGATCGACTAGACTCCCAGTACAAGAAAACACAGCGAAAACCTGGACTGGGTAAGCAGCTGGCCACGGAAGTGGAATTGTGAGACCACGGCTGCTTACAGGGCGTGTTCCATATATATACCCCAAATAAAATGAATGCAGTACTCAATAAAAAGACGCACAAACTACCCTAGAACCACACCTTATTAATTCCACAGCTCAGAACTTTAAACGTCGGTCAGTCATATCTGACGCTGTCCAGGAATGCAATTAAATGAACAGGAATAAGGTGGGCGTGCTGGGGGCGACAGCACCCTTGATGACAGCGCGGGCACCGTGCCCCGGCAACGGGCTTTACTTCACAAATACTTTTCCAGTTGGTTCCGCAGAAAGGAAACCAGATTACTACTCCACGAGAATGCACGGGGGTCTTAAAGAAAAGTTGTTAAAGGAAAGCCCAGGGCTGCAACATAGTGCCCTGATGCCATGGAGACCTCGGTTAACCTTTGACCCTGTGAAAGAGTTTGACCTGGGAGTTAACATCCCAGATATAACAGCTGGGGGGCAGTGGTCACTGTTGCTGTAGTCACACGCAGCTCAGCGGGTCAATGCGCGTCCTGCAGAGGCTTGAGGTGATCCCTTCACCATCAACGCCTGAGACAGCTGGCTCCAGGATGTGTTTCTATAGGAGCTCTGAGGCAGCTGCTCTCAGCCGGGTGTTGTCTCCCTTGGGGTTGAAAGTGTTTCCCCGAGTGCGTCTCTCTCTGTCCCGGGCCACGCCTTGCACACGTGTAAAGTGCAGCTGAGAGGCCACCAGTGCCAGAACTGCATGCCTAAAACAGGATGGGCACGGTGACAGCTCAGCTGTCATCTCTTAAAGGGGAGGCTGGGAGCCGGCAGCCAATGGCAGGCCTTGAAGGTGAGGCGGGCCCGCCGCCAATGGCACACTTTAAAGGGGAAGAGGCAGCCTGTCCCTGGGTACCCTTAAAGGGGAGGCGGCAGACTGTCACTGCTGTTCATCCTTATACACCCTCTGCTTTTCTAAACTAAAGATACTTGAGAGCGTTTTGTTAATTGCTTGTGCTAGTACAGCCTCTTTCAATGTTTCTACCCTTTTATATTCACTGTACTGCTGATCATATATCTCTGCTACTGTCTAATGGTTGTCGCAGCACCTATATTATAGCCTAGCAGAACAACTGTGCAATAAATGCTTTTTGTAACACGCCCCACTGTTTCTTCTGTGTAACTTTCTGAGAGAAACTAAGTGAGCACGAGTGACTGAACGAAAGGTAGTAGTACATTGTTTGTACAATCCTGGGGAATCAGGGTTCTCATGTTTTGAGGTTGCCAGAAACTATTCTCTCCCCCATAAGAGGAGATTATAGTGGCACTGTGAGCCTGCTGATACAAACAGTCTAACATACTTGGTGGGGGTGCTCAGAGTTAGTCTGACGCCAATCCTACAGATTATATTACCCAAATGGCAGATCCTGTATAGGTAATATAGGAACTACACTAAAGTAGAGCTGCTCTTAAAGGAGGCAGTACTTTTGTAAACACCCCGGAGTTGCTTTGAGACCAGATTGCAACACATAAAATTATCAATGGATCTCTCCTACTGCAAGCCCTACATACTTCTGATGTATTTACAGAAGCATCCTGCAAGTTTATTGACACCAAATAACCCCCCTCCGAGACTAACGGGATAACCCCCTGTAAAGTCTGCCTTTGAAATGCTTTGTCCTCATGAAGTGTCAGAGCTATCAGCTGATTTATTTTCCCTTTTCCCGTTGCTCCTCTTTTCTGTGACAGTCTTTCTTTAGTGTTCATCCCCCATTCGCCAGTGGCACCACCACCCATGTGCTCAAGGACCCCTTCCACCCTTTCCCCTTCCCTGTCATGTACCTTCTTAGCCTCTATCCTCACCGGAATTGTGGTGGGAGCAAGAGCCTTTGGTGGAGGGCTGTTCCAGGTTTGCTGTTCCAGGTCTGCGTTCCTGGCTTGGCCTGAATCTTGGCGCCAAGAGCCGTTGTAGTGTCCACCGCTGACCACTACTCTTGGAGCCCAATCTCCTTTGTTGTCCATATTCATTCCCCTCTTGACATTGTTGAGTCTGTTGTGTACTTCCTCTCATACTCTGTGTCCTCACTCGAGCCAGGGTTCTTCTTCCTCCTGCAAAACTCCCTGAACAACTGAGACAGTCTTTCTTTTATTTCTATTCTTTTTGTCTCATTTAGTCAGTGCTCTCTTGTTCCACGTCTGTTTTCTGTTTCTAAAGTTTTCTTTTCTTTCTATTTTTTAGGTACTTGTTGTTGTGGTGGCAGCGCCAGGTAGGGTGACCAACTGGCATTGGTGCAAATTCAGGACGGTGAGTGTAAAAATTCAGGACAAAGGGTCAAAATTCAGGACACAAATTCAGGACAGGAGGTCAAAATTCAGGACAAAACTTCAGGACAATAGGTACGTTTTACAGACACATCAGAGGTCGCGCAATAGTATATAAGTAAGCCCAGCCATTTCCAAACATATTCAACCATTTGCAAACCTATCCATCATGTATCCTTCCATCTATCATTTCACTCATCCATCCCTTCATCCATTCCCTCATCCATCCTTTCACTCATCTCCATTATCCATCCATCCACCATTTCACCCTATCAATCTGTACACTTATCCATCCACTCTTTATCCCATCCATCCATTCACTCATCCATTCAGCCATTTACCCTTTCACCAATTCAGCCATCCTTTCACTTACTAATCCTTCCACCCATCCACTATTTTAGTCATCCATTCATCATCCCTTTCTCTCTCCATCGACCCTTTCACTTAGCCATCCTTCCTTCCATCCATCCATCCATCCACCCACCCATCCATCCATCTACTCATCCACTCATGAATCCATCTATTGATCCTATCACTCATCCATCTATCATTTCACTCCTTCACACATCTATTCATCCTTTTGTCCATCTACCCTCCCTTTCACTCACTCATCCATCCTTACATCCACCCTTTCACTCATACGTCCATTCATTCACCCTTGCACTTATCAATCCATCAATCCACCCATCATTTCACTCATGCACCTACCCACCCATCATCCACCCAACCATCCACCCGCCCACCCACTCATCCATCCTTTCCCCCACCCTCCATCCAATCCACTGATCCATCCTTTCACCCACCCACTATCCACCCACCCGCTAATCCATATCCTTTCACCCACCCACTCATCCATCCATCCATCCATCCTTTCACCCACCCACTCACCATCCATCCTTTCACCCACCCACTCATCATCCATCCATCCATCCTTTCACCCACCGACTCTCCATCCATCCTTTCACCCACCCATCATCCATCCATCCATCCATCCATCCTTCCCCTCATCATCCATCCTTTTCCCTCATCATCCATCCATCCTTTTCCCTCATCATCAATCCATCCTTTTCCCTCATCATCCATCCATCCATCCTTCTACCCACCCACTCATCATCCATCCTTCTCCTCATCATCCATCCATCCTTCCCCTCATCATCCATCCATCCTTTTACCCACCCCCTCCTCATCCATCCATTCCCAAATCATCCATCCATATATCCATCCACCCTTCCCCTCATCATCCATCCATCCACCCTTCCCCTCATCATCCATCCATCCAACATTCCCCTCATCATCCATCCTTCCCCTCATCATCCATCCATCCATCATCCATCCATCCATCCTTTCACCCACCCATCCATCCTTCCCCTCTATCCATCCCCTCATCCATCCATCCATCCATCCCCTCATCCATCCATCCATCCCCTCATCCATCCCCTCATCCATCCTTCCCCTCGTCCATCCATCCTTCCCCTCATCCATCCATCCTTCCCCTCATCCATCCTTCCTTTCATCCATCATCCATCCTTCCCCTCACCCATCCATCCATCCCATCCTTTTATCCTTCCCCTCATCCATCCATCCATCTCCTGATCCATCCATCCTTCCCCTCCATCCATCCATCCTTCCCCTCATCCATCCATCCTTCCACTCCATCCATCCTTCCCCTCCATCCATCCATCCTTCTCCTCATCCATTCATCCTTCTCCTCATCCATCATCCTTCTCCTCATCCATCTTTCCCCTCATCCATCATCCAGCTACCCTTCCACCCATACATCCAGCTATTTACATTTTCTCTCCATCCTTCCCCTCACTCATCAATCCATCCATCCTCTCTCATTAGCCATTTATTCAATCTTTCATTCATCCATTCACCCTTTCACTAATTCATCCAGCCATTCACCCATCCCTTCACTTACTTACTCGCCGACCTTTACATATTAATTTTGAGCTGAGCCCTTTTGAGAAGAGGCCCATCAAGAACTTCACCCTCGCTGCAGGGGCCGTTCCAGGACTGGGACAGAAGCCACCTAGGGCAGAGACAGGATCCACCACAGGGGGGACAGGAGCCATCACAGGCGGGGGGGACAGGAGCCACAACATGGGGGGACAGGTGCCATCACTGAGGGGAGGGCAGGAGCCATCACAGGAGAGGGAACACAGGGGTGGGCATGCAGTATTCTAGTATCATCTTGGGCTCCTCTCCTAAGACAACGAGAAGACAGGCTCTCTGTCCAAAATGCCACCCCCCACTGTGATGTACAGTACTTACAGGAGATACTCTAAGAGAACAGCATTTTCTCCGATTTGCTGTGGGGGCCCTGCACTATCAGTTCCGGGTGCTCCCTTTCGGCCTTTCATCGGCGATAAGGGTGTTCACCAAGCTCTTGGCCCCTCTGGTGGGTATCCTTCATTCCAGGGGACTGCTGGTGTTTCCATATCTGGATGACTGGTTGATTGTCTCTCCTTCTTTTTCACAGGCTCTGTCGGATGTGGACCAGGTGTTTCTTCTGCTGGGTTCCTTATAAACCACAGGAAGTCCTCCCTGGTGCCCTCCCAGTCCCTTAAGTTTCTGGGGGCTCTCTTCCGCATGGACATGGTTTTTCTCTCGCAGGAGCGCCAGTTGACTTTGTTTCGTCACCTTTCCTGGCTTCTGTTCCAATCCCGGTGTCTGCCCGTCTCTGGTTACGGAGTCAGGGGGAGATGGCGTCCACTCTGCATCTCCTTCCTTGGTCCAGGCTACATCTGTACCCCCTGTTGCATCATGTCCTGTCGCACTAGGATCCTACCTCCTTGGACTACGAGACTCTGATCCCTGTCACTCCGGGGATTCGGGCAGATCTCCAGTGGTTGTTGTCCCCTCTCTCTCTTTCCTGGGGGTTCGATCTCCTTCCTCCTCAGTCTGTGGTCGTGTTGTCCACGGATGCCAGTGCTTTGGGGTGGGGTACCGTTTTGGGTGCCTCCAAGGCTCAGGGTCGGTGGTCCAGTTTCGAATACCTCCAGTTCTCGAGGGCGGTTTGGTTGGCTCTTCTTTGGTTCGCTCCTCTCCTACGGGGTCGGGCGGTCTCTGTGCAGATGGACAATCAGGTGGTTCATTCTTATGTGAATCACCAGGGGGTTATGTGTCGTGCTCTGTTTCTCCTATCCCGGGAGATCGGCCTTTGGGCCGAGTCGAGTCTCTTGTCTCTGACGGCGGTCTATCTTCCGGGGAAGGAGAATGGGCCTGCGGATTCTTTTAGCAGGGTGTTCCCCTCCTCAGTGTCCCTCTGTCTGTCCCCGGATCTGTTCGATCTGATTGTCCTCCGGTTCCGCCTTCCTTGGCTGGATCTTTTCGCCTCGGAGGAGTCCGCCCTTCTTCCTCGGTTTTGCAGCATAATTCCCTCTCCGTTGGCATGGGCTACCAATGCTTTCTCGATTCCTTGGTTGAGGGGTCTGCTGTTTGCCTTCCCTCCGTTTGCCTTAATTCGGAGGGTCCTCCGGAAGATTCGATTGGATTGGGCGGAGGTTCTCCTGGTGGTTCCGGAATGGTCTTGGCAGTCTTGGTTTCCCCTTCTGCTGACCTTTTCTGTTTGCCCTCATTGGCGGTTTCCCCTGTCTCCCACCCCGCTGCGGACTCCTCTTCTCCGGGTTGCCTCCCTGCGTCGCCTCCGGCTGGGGGTTTGGCACTTGAGAGGTTGAGTTTGCTGGGTCTGGGTTGCTCGGTTGAGATTGCCCGATGTCTTCAGCTTTCTCGGCGTCCTTCCACCTTGAAGTCGTATGGCCATCACTGGAAGAATTTCTCCTCCTGGTGTCTTGTGAGGGGTCTCTCTTCTGCCTCCTGTGAGGCCGTGAAGGTTTTGGACTTCTTGCAGGATGGTTTTGTCTAGGGGCTTGTGGTGTCTTCCCTGCGGGCCCAGTGGGCTGCCATTCTTGTTTTTCGGGGTTCCTCTGTTTCCTCTGTCTCCCCGTTGGTGGCTCGCCTTCTGCGGAGTTTCTTGCTTCAGCGTCCTGTCTCTCGTTCTCCTGTGCCTCCTTGGGATCTTCCCTTGGTTCTCTGGGCTTTGACGGGTACTCCTTTCGAGCCTTTGGACTCCGTGGCCCTGAAATTCCTTTCTGCTAAGGTTATTTCCTGGTGGCCATTACTTCTGGGCGGAGGGTTGGTGAGATTGGGGCGCTGATGGCTTCCCCCCTTTCTTGCGCTTTTGCGAGGATAAGGTCATTCTTGATCCGAGTCAGTTCTTCCTTCCTAAGGTGGTGTCTTATTTTCACTGTCAGGAGGATATTGTTCTCCCGGTGTTTTTTCCGACTCCTGCCTCTCCTGAGGAGGTGCTCCTCCATTCGTTGGATGTGCTGAGGGCTCTACTTGGAGCGTACGGCTGTTTTTCCGTAAAGTTGATTCCCTATTTGTCACCTATGGCCTCTCGGGGCTGGGGCTTCGGCCTTCTTTGTCCACCTTGGCTCGTTGGGTCAGGGGCGCTGTGGTTTCTGCTTACGATTCTGCCCACTGTCCTCTGCTCTCTTCTGTTCAGGGTTGGTCGACTCGGAGCATGTCTTCCTCCTGGACCATGTTCAAGGGGGCCTCGTTGAGGGACATTTGCAATGCTGCCACGTGGGCTTCTCCCCATACGTTTGTTGCCCATTATCGGCTTCAGTTGGGGATGGCGGCCTCTGCTGCTTTTGGGGCTAGTGTCCTTTCTCCGGTACATGATTTGTGATCTGTACTATTTTCTGTTGATTAAAACTGGACCTGTTTTTTCTCAAAATGTTTGGTCTGTTTTTTTCTTACAATCACCGTGTGCTTGGGTATGGGCTCACTTGTCAGGAATGGGACAGGGAGACAGGACGAGGAGGTAATGCCCGGTTACTCACCGGTAATATACATTACTCCGAGTCCTGGTCTCCCCGTCCCATTCCTGAGCCCTTCCCTCCCTCCCTGGTTTGGGTTTTCCTTGGGTGATTGTCTGTTTTTCGTTCTGGTTTCTTTGGTTTTCTCAGGATGTTTCTTGATGCACTTCCCCCTTTATAGTCACGTAATGGTGACGTCATCCTAGGGGGAAGTGCAAACAGCTCAGCTAGGTAGGGGTTTCTGTAGAGCAGACTAGCTGCTCACTTGTCAGGAATGGGACGGGGAGACCAGGACTCGGAGTAATGTATATTACCGGTGAGTAACCGGGCATTTCCAATGACAGACCGCACAAGCCATCCCTGCAGGATAGAGAGCGAATGAGAGTACATTACATTATTGTGAATTTAGGGACTCGTGTGTTTAACAATTCACATGCCTTTTCTGTCGAGAGTGCTGTCCCCAGTCCTGCTTTATAAGACGCTCTGCTGCCATCCAGTGGCTGATATTATTTAATGCTCTCTTGCTGCTGTAAAACTTTATCCACTTGATTTTAAAACCTTAGGGTTGCGGGCATTGTACATACCAGTGCTTTATGGGCCAGTACTGTCCTGTACGGAGTACCAGCACTGTTTTATTTTGAGGGGGAGAGTACCTGCACTTCTCAAGAAAAATATAATACTTTTAATTGGAGAGCACCGGCACTTCTCAGAAACAAGCAGGTACTCTGCTACAGAGTACCTGAACTTCTATTTTTCCATTTCAAGCACTGGTACATATGTATTATATAGTAACATGTCTTTAAAGTTACACTGTTATGTGTCGATTTAGATACCGTATATAGATTTCCCTATTCAGGACCTTATATAGGTTTAATTCACATTGCCCTTATTTAGGCATAGAAATCCAGCCCTTATTTAGGCATTGCTCATGCTAACCAAATACAGGCATGGTCAACTATATCCAATCCTCTTCGTCACAGCAAGTTCTTGGAAAACCAGACTCTTAAGCCTTTAAGACTTCCCCTTGCCTGAATATTGATTTCTCCAAGAACTCATTTATTATGCATGAACATCTATTCCTTAGGGGTTCATTCATGACGTTCTTATGCCCGACTTTTACGTCAATACTGGCATTCCTAAACACCTTCAAGGTATAAATATACCTTCACTTGCTATGGCAAGGCACGGTGCAGTTCGCCTACCTACTTGGACGACGCAGCTCGCCACAGCAAGTCCCGAAGGAAGCACTGACCATACGCTGTCATCCTCCTCGCCGAGAATCCAGCTCCATTGTTTCTGACTCCCGGGACTCGTTAGAGATCGAGTCCCGGGAAAGAGATACCAACCTCTCTCATTGTAAGGTATGGAGTTGATTAGAACCTAGAGAAACTTTTGGCAATTCTTGGCACAACTAAACTAAACTATAGCTAAAACAACACTTACTTCTTCCCTCATTCTACACTTAGGTTATGTACATTGGGGTAGGATTATTTTAGAAGCACCAGTTGAGTATTTTAGCCTGTGTTATTTATGTATGTATTTGAATATATGTCATAGCTACAGACCATGCTATTGCAGTCTTATTTTATCCTACTGGTAATGCTGTACATTTTATACATTGCATTCTGTCTTACGATTGTAGCAGTTCATATCTCTTGCATGAGAAAGAACACTGTTCAATAAACCCTTTTATTGAAATGCCCGTCTCTCTATTTCTCTGCAACTCGGTAGAAACGAAGCATGCACGATTGACTGAGTGAAACTGTTATCTATTGTTTCCACGACTCTGAAGATATTGTTCCGACTCTAAGGGAAACAAAGTTGTCATGTTTATGCATTTGTCAGAAACTAATCCCTTCTTGTTTATTCGAGAAAGTATCTAGTGACCTCTGAGTTAGCTGGCACACACAAGTAATTAAGTTTAAAGTACTCGATAGGAGCATACTGACCTCAGTCCTATGTCAAAACTATAGTGTATATTATTCCAATGCGCACAGCCTATCAGGGATATAGGAACTGCACTACAACACCTTGCAGCTGGCGTAGCACACCTAATCAGGGGCAGTATGTCCAGTGGAGCAGAGTAGCCTCACCTCGCTTAAGTGCCCCCCAAAGCTCCAGAGATGAAAGATTAAATGGTAATTCATTACCATTTTATTTTGTTATCGTCCTATCCTGAACCGAGCACCTGGACGGTGTGGGGCCTACTGAGTGACAGCAGGTAGGAGTGCTGGGCAGGGTGCTGCCTTTACACTTGTCCCAGCAGGAGAGGTCGAAGTGAGGAGGCCGTCTTCCGTCAGGATCCAGTAAGTGATTTTCTTTTCTCATATTTCTTTTCTTTTTTCTTTTCTTTTCTTTTCTTCCTTTTCTTCTTTTATTTTTCACATGCGCACACCCCTATTTGCTCACCCCCCTCAGTAGATGCCAGCCGCCACTGCACCTTATAGCTGCACCAATTCTATATTTTAGATTGGGGCCTGGTATGGAGGCGATCTTGAGAGCTGCTCTGCCTGGGCTAAATGGACAGGCAGGGCTAGTGGCGAGTAGGGTGAGGAGAATTAGATATGATTAGGGTCGGCGTTCAGGGCTTATAGGTGGTGGTGCAGGGGGTTGATGTTTATTAAACACCTCGAAGCAGCCACCCCTTCGGCAGTTGAATGAATAAGATATTGATGAGTGTGCACTTGCCATAGGGGCATCTAGGCTCTGTTGTATTTGTGGGCATGGCAGTGCAGCAGTAAAGCACACACAGACACGTGGGGCCTCATTTATGTGGATTTGGCGTAGGACAGCACAGAAAGGCACTTTGCTGCACTGCCCTACTACATTAAAGTGATAGGGCAGAAATGCACCATATTTATACAATATGGTGCATTCCTGTCCTTTCTCCCTACGCTGGCGCCATTTCAGCAGCCTAGCGTCCATCACCACCCCCTTTTGTACCGCTTTTGGCCGCCATAAGTGTGGCAGGGTATGCTCAGACGTGAGTCCCTTGCTCACTTTGCCACTGGATTCAAGCAAGCCGGGCTGAAGACGGCTGGAATGCCAGAAACCGGTCCTCAGAAGCTTGTTTCCGGTCCAGGGAAGTCATGGCTTGGCAGTTTGGGCTGGACTGTTCCCATGAGGCACAGGGTCAGACTGATTTGCATATAGCCATGTCTGAACTGGGGTGGCAGAGTGGGCTAAAGAACGGTGATGGATCAAACCCAGATCTTTTGACTGGGTGTGAGTGTTTGATTGGTTCAGATGCTCCGTCCATCACCACCCCCTTTTGTACCGCGTCAATGCAGGCACCCTTGTAGCATGGTGCGATGGTGCCTGTGTTGTCTGCAGGATTGTTTTTGTGAAGTAAGGGGTGTGTTCCTCTTTCTATGTGTGCTTCCAGAAACACTTGTTCCACCTCCCTCGCCCTTGCACCGACACCGCGCTTACGCTGTTGCCACAGCGGAGGCCGCTCCTTCGCCCACCTCGCTACTAAGTTCTAGAACGCCATCCCTCTCTACCTCCGAACATCACCCTCAGGATTCAGGAAGAGACTTAAGACCTGGCTTTTTGACTGAGCGCAGCAACCCAGTGCCTGGATACTCTCACGGGTAATTAGCTGTGCTACATAAGTACTGAATGATTGATACTGTCCTGGGCTTCCATGTTGCCTTGTACAGTGCTTCATGTGGTTTGTGTTGGAACACCACCTCACTGTTGGACTGGCCACGTGCCCCACATGGCAGAGTGGTGCATCGGCCTATGGCTCAGGTGCTATAACTCCTTATTAGGCCTACTCCGGCCACAAAGTGTGTGCGTGCCATCGACGTGTGTATCTGTCGAGCACGGGTGCCACACCTGCAGTGGTGAGGCTCGGCCTCTGCCTGCTCACTGTCAGCCATCTTAGCCAGTGTTTTGTGCTCTTGTGTGGGCGAGGCAGTGGCGCAGCAGTTAAGGTCACGCAACCCGGATGGTTTCTACCTGAACAGAATCCAGAGGCAGCATGGTCTCACTGCCTATTTATTCCAGCTGTTATGCCACTGTGGGGACCTACCAACCTTCCTCATTGGGGGCATCTCGGCAGGACCCGCTGCCACTATACCAACTCTGTGTGTGCATGCCCAGAACACAACAGGTGCCAAGCACTATGGAATGTAGGATGTAATGGATGTAGAAACAAAGAACTCAAGAAAGAGGAGACTCTTTAAGGTTCTGTAAAGAGCAGCCCTCCCATGTTCCAAGCATCAGGGGTTAGACTAACGCATCATACCCATCTGAAAGGAAGTTGAGTGAAGAGAGCAAATAAGAAAGTTAGCGTGAAATCTGGACTTGAATGGCCAGTGCACGTGGGCCAAGTAGTGCTCGATGAAGTATAAACAGCGATTTTAACTTGATGCTTTATTTGAAAGTGTAACTTACAGCGAGCTGCCATTACGTGGTCAAACTTATGTGGTCTAAACATCAGGTTTACAGCCATGTTTTGACTAAGATAAATGTTGTTAATAGTGTTTGCTGGTAGCCCCACATAGAAAGCCTTCATGTAGTCCAGTCTAGGCAAAGTGGTGGTGGCAAGGGCTCTACAGTGCTGTCTAGTAATAGTAAAGATCTTCCTTAATGTTCTCAGCAGCAGAAACTAGGTCAACATTACTGTGATGTCCAGAAGCAGGCCCTCCTTAAAAAAAACAAGGTTTTTAAATAGGCTACAGAATAGGGAGAAACACCTGACTGACTAGGCCACAAAGCAAAACTTCCAGAGGCCATCCAGGCCACAAGTAAGCACAGTTGAAAAAACTAAGCATTTGCAATGCAATAGGTCTCACATTCACGCAAGTTTGAGCTATTGGCATTGTAAATGACAATGCCTTTTATTTATGTTTTGGGTTTTAAAACATAAAAAAACATAAATAAAAGGCATTAATAACTTAAACTCTCGCAGACGCAAGGCCTATTGCATTGCAATAAAGGGCCTTCTCGACTCCTTAGATTGTAAATATCAGAGGAAGAGACCGGCCTGCGACGTCTTCAAAGTAGGGATAAAAAGTACAGTGAAGTTGTGTAAGTGTTGTAAATTATACAGACACAAAGTGTGAAGTGAGAGTTACATATGATCTGTGCAATAAACACTAACAAAGTGCTCCAACACCTTTCGCACTATGATTACACTGTCGTGGCTCAGGAGGACGAGCGGGAGGTGGGGGCTATTTCCTGTCCTCTCCGTGATTTGAGTGTGCAGTGTGGCATTGCGTAATGTCATTGCTATCTTTGACCTAATAAAAAACACTCCAGCTGGAGTAGCGTCCTGGCTTCACCACCTGGTGCAGGGCGGGCTGTGCTTTATGACAGGCATGGGAGAAGGGAGGGAGGGATGGTCTCTGTTGCAGCTCTGGTCTTGTGCAGTGTCCCTCCTATTACTAGTGAGTGAGAGGCGCTGAGGAGGTGGCACTGGTATTGGTGGTGGTGGTATTGGTGTTGGTGGTGGTGGTGGTGGTATTGGAGGTGCTGGTATTGGTGGTGTTGGCATTGGTGGTGGTATTGGCATTGGTGGTGGTGGTACAGGTATTGGTGGTGGTGGTGGTGCTGGAATTGGTGGTGGTGGTGCTATTGGTGGTGGGGTATTAGTGGTGGTGGTGGTATTGGTGGTGGTGGTATTGGTGCTGGTGGTATTAGTGGTGGTGGTATTGGTATTGGTGGTGGTGGTACTGGTGGTGGTATTGGTGATATTGGTGGTGAGGTATTGGTGGTAGTGGTGGTGGTGGTCTTGGTGGAGGTGGTGGCATTGGTGGTGGTGGTCTTGGCGGAGGTGGTGGTATTAGAGGTTTTGATATTGGTGGTGGTGGTATTGGTGGTGGTGTTATTGGTGGAGGTGGTGGTATTGATGGTGGTGGTAGTGGTGATGGTGGTCGTATTGGTGTATTGGTGGAGGTGGTGGTGGTATTGGTGGTGGTGGTATTGGTGGTTGTGGTAGTGGTGGTGTTGATGGTATTGGTGGTGGCGGTATTGGTGGAGGTGGTGGTATTGATGATGGTGGTATTGATGGTGGTGGTATTGGTGGAGGTGGTTGTATTGGTGGTGGTATTAGTGGTGGTATTGGTGGTAGTGGTATTCGTGGTAGTGGTATTGGTGGAGGTGGTGGTATTGGTGGCGGTGTTATTGGTGGTGGGGGTATTGGTGGAGGTGGTGGTATTGATGATGGGGGTATTGATGGTGGTGGTGGGGTGGTGTGGTATTGGTGGTGGTATTGGTGGAAGTGGTGGTATTGGTGGTGGTGGTAGTGGTATTGGTGGTGGTGGTATTGGTGGTGGTGGTGTTGGTGGAGGTGGTGGTATTGATGGTGGTGGTATTGATGGTGAGCTTATTGGTGGAGATGGTGGTATTGGTGGTGGTGGTATTGGTGGCGGTGGTGGTATTGGTGGTGGTAGTATTGGTGATGGTAGTGGTGGTATTGTTGGTGGTGGTATTGGTGGAGGTGGTGGTATTGATGGTGGTGGTATTGGTGGTGGTATTTGCGGTGGTGGTATTGGTGGTGGTGTTGTTGTTAATAAAACAGGCTTTTGAAAACAACCCGTCAGGTGGCTTCAATACAGAAGACATGTAACACGGATATGCTGTTGTCAGCTTCAGCCCATTAGCACAGTATTATATGCTACCTGGAATACACATGACTTTTGCTAATCATTTCAAAATCCATTTTACTTTGTGTGATGAAACAGACACCAGCTAATGCCAGGTTAATGTGATTGAAAGCAGGCGCCCGAGTTACGGCGCGTCCATGCTGCTTTAAAAAACTCAAGCAGTTTCCACTGAAGCAGCGCATGTCTGGCCTGCAGTAAGAGAAACCCAATAAAGTAAATAGTGCTTACAGACTAAATAACAAGTCCTCTGAAACAACCGAAGTAAAGGGGCCAGTAGCCATGGTTGGTTACAAATGAAGAAAAGGTCTTACTAAGGAGAGACTAATATGCCTATTAACAAATCCGAAGGCAGCATTTACGACAGACATTGACACAAGCCAGTGATAAATTTGGCAGGAGAGTGGGCGGGGCTTTGCTCCCATACTCTACTACAGCAGTCTCGGAGAGCGAGCAGTGCATGCGCACTGCAGCTAGGCTCGACCTAATAAGGTTAAACTGGCACCTTAGTAAAGTAGGGAAATGTTTTATCTCATGTCTAAAAAACTCTAGAAACAAAAGTGACAGTTATGTTATAGTGAGGTTGTTGGAATGGGAGTCTCTGGGTTGTAGAGGTAGCTACTTCTGACCACACAGAGACCCACCTCTTCCAGGAACGTTGCCGAGCGCTTGGAGTCCGGCCCTCAGATGTGAGAGTTAGGCATGTATAGTCGTGCACAGTAAGGTCTCACCACACTACAAAGGGACACCACACCAGTTGGTTGTATGCATAAAAGGGTTCTTTATATCACAATTGTTATCAGGCTCACGATGTCAAAGAGTATACTATACAATCAGGTAGGGGGTAGGGACTTCCCCAGGTCCGTGGGGACTAAGGGACAGTTCTTTCGGGGTATTAGCGTGGAGGCGTTGGCAGTACTCACAGTCCCAAAAAGAGAGGTGGTCCCCAGTCCATGCTCACGAGGTACCCAATGTTGGGGCCGGTTCGGAGGAACCGTGAAGAGTAGCGGGGACGTGGTGGTGGGTGGTACGAAGTGTACCGGACTGCTGGCTCTCAATCCTTGAGCCACGGGGGAATTGCTGGGTGGCAGATGCGGGGTGTACCAAGCGTACAGCTCTCAATCCGCGAGCTGCGTGATACAATGAGGCCCAAGTGTAGGGTGCTGATTAAGGGCTTCCTGCCAGCTGGCGCCTTGTCCCTTTGAAGTCTTGCCGCTGGGTTTCCAGATGACCGGCGGGGAGCGGGGCCATCCCTGGGGGAGGCAGGAGGTGTGATCGAACCTGCTCCACCCCCCTCATTTGGGAGAGGCTCTTTACCTTCAGCCTGGCATGGTGCGTTTGGCGCCCAGGTTTTCCTTGGTTCGGGGCCCTGCATGGGGCGTTACGTAGTCAGGGGTCTTAGGAACGGTTGAATCCTAAATTAGGCCTTCTATTGTTTCTGCTCATATGACTAGGCTTCATGAGCCGGGGGATCGGGTGCTATGCTGGGGTTTCTATTATTTCCCCGGGGTCAGGGGGAATCGGTGAGGACAGAGGCCAGGGTTACATCAGGGGGGCCTCGCACAGGGATACTTTGGGGGCACAGGGGCGTCTAGCCTGAAGAGTGGGTCATGCAGGTGGGGGGGTGGGGGGGGTTAGGAGAGTAATGTAAGGATACCCCCGTCAAGGATGCCAGGTCTAACAGAGGTATTTTAATTATATTAAAACTAATGCCTAAAAACAGACAAAATCAACTGAATTCACTATTTAAATTTTAATATAACTACAACTTGCGCCTCCAACATACACTGCTTATGACCTCCATAATGACATCACTCATGACATGCTAAATGACATCATAAATGACATCATCCAAAGTAATGTCAGTTTGCTCTAATTTATTCACATTGGAAGGTAGTCAGTGAATTTCTAGGTTTTTTTAAACTCTAGCTAAAATCTTATTACTTGCTAAACTTTATCATCACTTTATCCTTTGTTTTTTCAGTGAATATACTGGGCAGTGGCGGTCACCACTGTGTAGTTATAGTTAGGACCTACTTATTATAGGAAAGGGAAATTTTGTTTGCTAATAACTTTGGTGTCGTTTGACGAATGTTCATGGAACTTTCCCAAAATAGTTTCAGGGTGATCTGTCAAGTGGGGGCCGAGAAAAATTGGGATACCAAAAAGCAAATTCCCAAATGCTATTTCCCCATGCTATTTCCAAAGGGATTTCTGACTAGCACAAAAGCCAAAATGGTTAAATGGAATTACACCAACGTTGGTAGAAAGCTAAATCTCTACCCAGAAAATGTGCCTTTTATGATTGGATGTAAATCCGTTCAGTAGTTTAGTGAGAAATTAAGGTTCAAAATGTATAGCTATCTAGTTGGCTGGGTACGCAGGAGTCCTGCGGGCATGCAACCTAAAAAAATAGAGAGATCTGATTGGCTGAGGGGGTTTTCTCCCCATTGGTCACCTTGATGGAGCAAGGATTCGCACGTAAAGCGACTTGCTCTGATTCAAGAACCTCGTCTAACTTGTAATCATATTAATTCAACCTGTCCGTCATTTATTTAGCATTTTCCCCAACACGCGGGTGTCCCCAGGAGGCTTGCCTGTGTGTCCTTTCATCCTAACAATGCTTGCACTACGGAAATGGCTGCTTCGCAGAAAACCAGTCTGCGCATGCGTCGGTCATACCCACGTGATGTGACGCACTCGCATTTTGGAGGGATATTGTTGCACATGCGCATTGTTGCAAACATGGCCGCTTGTCCCTAACCATGCTCTCTGCTTGCCACTGCTGCTTCTGCATATCTGTCTTTTTGCACTAAACCTTAATGCTATAGATATTATAAAGTAAGGGGTGCAGTGAAGCTTTTAATGGTGTACAGTGTAATCATTTTTACGTGTGATTCTAATTTGTTCTCGCTTACTTTTCATGTACCGCGTATCTCTGGGCCGGGGAACGGGGAGCCGCTCCATATTGAAGTTCTTCTAAAACCCTGTCACGTGACATGGGAGAAATCCCACTGCGCAGAAGCTGAAACAAGCCAGCTGGCTCCCGAAGCACGATGCGCCTGGGAACCCACCTCGAAGATGCTGCAGTCTACCTTGACTGTGCAACATTGTTGCTATATACTGTGCACTTTCTTTGTTTTCTATATTCCTATGCCTGGGAAAGTGAACTCCAAGGGGCGGGTATGAAAAATTACATATTAATGATGAGAACACTGAATTATAGGTGGTGACAATGACAAAGTCACCTCTCCTGACCAATCATAATGTGGGAATTTGTCACTTGCAACATTTGTGGGTGGTCTAGGGGTCCCAAAACAGTATAACTAGCTTAGGGTAGCTTAGAGAAATTGTCCGACTTGTCCGAGTAGCAGACCTGTCACTGACCCTACGAACTCTATAGGTGACTGATACAGAGTGCTGCGGAGCACTCCGTCCATACTTTCCACAAGCTCCTAGGGGTGGAAATAGTCTTAAGTGCTGGCGAAGCACTTTGCTGGGGAAATTCGAAAACCCAATCGGGGTTACTGGCGGATTACTTGCAGAGAAGGGGTAACGCAGGCGTTGCATCCGAAGCTGTAGGTGTTGGTCGTACCTTGGTGAGCCCAGTCCCGACCCAAATCTTGAGGGGTATCCTGTCCTGACTGTCCGTGAGCTGTACCTGCTCGCATTCTGGTATTCCAATCCTTGAGGGTCCTTGTCCCTGTCTTTCCAAACTGACCCGTGGCCAGGGTTAGTCCTCATTCCTGCCTAGGTAATTATTAACTGTGGGTGTACGTCTTTCTATCACTCCCCTTTCTACCACTGCGCCTCTGGCCTGGTCGCCCCCCTGCTCCTCTCCGTGCCTGCCACTACAGCCCTGCCTACCTGCTGACCCTCGCCGACGCCGCCAGCAGCGCCCCAGCCGCCGCTGGGCCGCCCGCTCTGCCGGTCCCGTTCCCGCGCCTCCTGCCTGCGGTCCGCCCCCCCGCCACACGATTGGTTAACCCCTTCCCGCCTCCCAGCGGACCCGCCCTCCCTGCTCCCCTCTTAAGGGGACCTCGCCTGCTTCTAGGGAGCGACCACTGCGCCTCTGGCCTGGTCGCCCCCCTGCTCCTCTCCGTGCCTGCCACTGCAGCCCTGCCTACCTGCTGACCCTCGCCGACGCCGCCAGCAGCGCCCCAGCCGCCGCTGGGCCGCCCGCTCTGCCGGTCCCGTTCCCGCGCCTCCTGCCTGCGGCCCCGCCCCGCCACACAATTGGTTAACCCCTTCCCGCCTCCCAGCGGACCCGCCCTCCCTGCTCCCCTCTTAAGGGGACCTCGCCTGCTTCTAGGGAGCGACCACTGCGCCTCTGGCCTGGTCGCCCCCCTGCTCCTCTCCGTGCCTGCCACTGCAGCCCTGCCTACCTGCTGAGCCTCGCCGACGCCGCCAGCAGCGCCCCAGCCACCGCTGGGCCGCCCGCTCTGCCGGTCCCGTTCCCGCGCCTCCTGCCTGCGGCCCCGCCCCCGCCACACAATTGGTTAACCCCTTCCCGCCTCCCAGCGGACCCGCCCTCCCTGCTCCCCTCTTATGACGCCCCCTCAGCGACCGTGCAGCGGACGCGCGCAGCGGGAGCACCGACTGAGCGCCGAAGGTGCGCCAAAGGTAAGCCCGTCTGCGCCCGTCCGTGCCTGGACCGCGCCCAGTGCCAGGACCCCTGGCCCCGCAGTTCCCAGCCCACCCGCCGGACGTACGACGCCGCCACCCTCATCGCACTCAACGACGGACGAGTCCCGGGATGCTACCGTGCCACCCCGAGACGCTCCCACGGACCCTTCTGCTGTACCGCCTACAAGTTCACCTGCATCCGGACCTGCCTCGCACCAGCACCCGCCAAGACGAACACCAGCAGCAACCACCTCAAGTGCATCCTGCTCAACACCCGCTCAGTCCACAGACACGCCATCGAACTCTGGAACCTCATCGACACCACTGCTCCTGACATTGCCTTCCTCATGGAGACCTGGATGAACGCCTCCTCAGCACCCGACATCGCCATCGCCATCCCAGAGGGCTACAAGATCACCCGGAGGGACCGCACCGCCAACCAGATAGGAGGAGGCATCGCCATCATCCACAGGGACACCATCCGCATCACGACCTACACCGACGACATCCTGACTACCGCCGAACACCTGCACTTCCAGATCCACACCGACCCGAAGACCACCCTCAGAGGCACCCTGATCTACCGACCCCCGGGACCACGCACCCAATTCAGCGAGGACATAGCCAACTTCGTCAGCCCGCATGCCCTCCCCTCCACTGACTACATCCTCCTGGGGGACCTCAACTTCCACCTGGAGAACAACAACGACCGCAACACCACCACCCTGCTCGACAACCTCGCCAACCTCGGACTCAAGCAACTGGTGACCACCCCCACCCACCTCGCCGGACACACACTCGACGCCGTCTTCTCATCCAGCAAAGACATCGCCTTCAGCCACGCCACAGGACTCCACTGGACGGACCACAGCTGCGTCCACTTCACCTTCAGAAGAACAACGACCCACCACCACCAGCAACAGGTCGCCCGCAGAAGCTGGAGCAAGATCACAGCCGACCAGCTCGCCGCTTCCCTGAGCCAGCACCCTCCCGCCAGCTCAGCGAACCCCAGCCAGGCCGCCGACAACCTCACGAAGTGGATCAGCAACTGCGCAGACGAACTCGCCCCACTGAGGACCCCGCCCAGCAGACCCGGCAGCAAGAAGGCCCCGTGGTTCACCGACGAACTCAAGAGCTCCAAGAAGAACTGCAGAGCCCTCGAGAAAGCCTGGAGAAGGGAGCCAACACCGGACAACATGACCACCCTCAAGCTTGCCACCCGAAAGCATCATCAACTGATCCGCGACACCAAGAAAACTGCATTCAAGGACCGGTTGGATAACAACGCACACAACAGCAAGGAACTCTTCAACATCGTGAAAGAGCTCTCCAACCCCAACGCCGGAAACAACGACATCACCCCATCGCAAGAACTCTGCAACTCCTTCGCCTCCTACTTCCACAACAAGATCGCGGACATACACAACAGCTTCAACACCCAACCGACGAACGCCACGTCCAACTCGACCGAACCACCGCCCCCCACCACCACCCTCCGCGCCTGGACTCCGATCTGCACCGAAGAAACCGTCCGCATGATGAACTCCATCCACTCCGGATCTCCGACCGACCCCTGCCCTCACCACGTCTTCAACAAGGCCGACGCCGTCATCGCACCCCACCTGCGGGACATCATCAACACCTCCTTTACCACCGCCACCTTCCCTGAGAGCTGGAAGCATGCCGAACTCAGCGCTCTACTCAAGAAACCAACAGCGGACCCCACCGAACTCAAGAATTGCCGCCCCATCTCGCTGCTCCCGTTCCCAGCCAAAGTCATCGAGAAGACCGTCAACAAGCAGCTGGCCGCCTTCCTCGAGACGAACGGATCCCTCGACCCCTCACAGTCTGGCTTCCGAGCCAACCACAGCACCGAGACCGCCCTCATCGCTGCCACCGATGACATCCGAACCCTGATGGACAACGGAGAAACAGCGGCCCTCATCCTACTAGACCTCTCCGCGGCCTTCGACACCGTCTGCCACCGCACACTAGTGCAGCGCCTCAGCAACGTCAGAATCCAGGAGAAGGCGCTGGAATGGATCACCTCCTTCCTCGACGGAAGAACACAGAGAGTCCGTCTACCACCGTACAAGTCAGAGGCCACCAAAGTCATCTGCGGCGTCCCTCAAGGATCCTCGCTGAGCCCAACCCTCTTCAACGTCTACATGAGCCCCCTCGCGGCCTTCGCACACCAACACAACCTCAACATAATCTCCTACGCCGACGACACCCAGCTGATCCTCTCCCTGACCAACGACCCCGCCGCCGCCAGAGCCAACCTGCACGAAGGGATGAAAGAGGTTGCCGAGTGGATGTCGACCAGCCGCCTGAAGCTGAACTCGGACAAGACGGAAGTCCTCATCCTGGGATCCTCGCCCTCCGCCTGGGACGACTCCTGGTGGCCCCCCGCCCTGGGCACCGCACCCAAACCGACAGACCACGCACGCAACCTGGGCTTCATCCTGGACTCCTCCCTCTCCATGACCAAGCAAGTCAACGCCGTCTCCTCGTCATGCTTCAACATCCTGCGCATGCTACGGAAGATCTTCCGGTGGATCCCCACCGAGACCAGGAAGACTGTCACCCAGGCACTCGTCACCAGCCGTCTGGACTACGGCAACGCCCTCTACGCCGGAACCACCGCCAAGCTCCAGAAGAGACTCCAACGGATCCAGAACGCCTCAGCCAGACTCATCCTCGACATCCCACGACACAGCCACATCTCCGGACACCTAAAAGACCTGCACTGGCTCCCGGTCAACAAGAGAATCACCTTCCGTCTCCTTACCCACGCACACAAAGCTCTTCACAACCAAGGCCCGAGCTACCTCAACAACCGCATCAACTTCTACGCTCCCAAACGACACCTCCGATCAGCCAGTCACGCCCTCGCCGCCGTCCCCCGCATCCGAAGAACGACAACAGGAGGAAGGTCCTTCTCCTACCTGGCCGCCAAGACCTGGAACTCCCTCCCAACCGACCTGCGCCTGACCCAAGACCACCTCGCCTTCAGGAAGAAGCTCAAGACCTGGCTGTTCGGGGAGCAGCAGCACCCCCCCCCTAGCGCCTTGAGACCCTCCGGGTAAGTAGAGCGCTCTATAAATGCCTATGATTGATTGATTGATTGACTCCTTCTTCTCTTCTTAATAAAGCACTCTTGCCTGTGATATTGCCCTATCGCCTTTGAAAGCAAATTATATGCAATTGTTTATCAGTGTTGTTCCACTTCTCTCCCTACATGTAGGATATTATTAAATTGTCATATGTTATTAGTGTGTTCCAATTTTTCCTTCCCTTTAGCATGGTTGCAGTGAACTTAGTAAGAATAGCATAAGAAGCCTAGTTTAAGTGTACATGTTAGGTCCTCCTCACGTCCCTTGCCCTAGTTTAAACTTGCGGTGAATAGCTTGTTCCTAATTTTTTCATACCCTTATTGTTCCCAATTACTCTAATGGTACTTGCCCTAATCCATAGTTACATTGTGGCATTAAAACTAATAATTGATGTGCTGATTTGTATTTGCCTAATTATCTTGGCATATTCATTCTGAAATTTTCTATATAAACTTTAAAAATCCATCAGGTGTCTGTGGTCATTTTACAGTATAAAGTGTGGATAAATGTACTAAGTGTATAAGAGTTCTACTTCTTTTAGGAATCTTGTCACCTGTCCACTGCTAGCTCCTGATCCGTCAGGAGTAATGTGCCTGGGGTAAGTCAGGTACATGATTAGTAAGTGGTGTAAGAGTCACCCCCCTGAATTACTCATAGTAGCGTGGAAAGGTTTGTCTCCCGGTTCATGAAAAGCATTGTCATCCTATGCACGCCAGGGCCCAGTGCGTGGAAAATTTGGTAAACTCAGTGACCCGGGTGACCCGCGCGCTCTATCAGTAATTTTCTGGTAGCAGAGGTATGGTTAGGACTAGTTAAGATAGGTAGACAGGATAGTTAATAAACAGACCGTGAAAATAAATGTGCTGCTGCTCTATTGATTACATTGATTCAAATATTGCGCAAATGTTTTAAAGGATTTATATGTATATGTAAATGATTTTTGCATTGCTGCTATAAGTATTATATGTGAGATTAACAAAAATTGTTTGTAAGTGTTCAGTGTAGTCCGAATCCCCGGGGAAGTATATAGCTGACGGTGAGCAGAATACGGTTAGCTGGTAAGGTCACTTGTTGTGAGTCATTAGTGCAGGGTTAGGAATAACTGGAAGCACTAATTAGGGTCTTTTTGCATCTGAGTAAATGATAGCTACGAGTCCTTTTGTATGAAACTTCCATTGTGATATCACCTAGTAAGGGTCACATGCGGAAGGAGTAATAGGGTCTCCGAGGCTTGAATGGTAAGTAAAATAGTCCGCTGGTGAAAGCCTGACTTAGTATATATCCCAGAAAGAAGTGGATGAGTCAGAGGAGTAGCAGGTTCTATATTGCTCGTGTGGGAGGTTAGGCAGAGAAGTCTATCCGGAGTGAATGAAAAGTAGACAGAAGTGGTTTACTTGTAGTGAGAGAAAATTTTTCTATCTATTTAGAACACTCAGACACAGTGGCAAACGTTGCGTGTTGTTGACTAAAATTTGCACTCGCACTTTAGGAAAAATTAAAAGTTTCCGTTACCTTGTGAAGGAGGGAGTCGGTCGGAAGACTGCTCTGACGTCACTCCGTGCCGCGCTGGTATTGGTCGAGACAGCGGGTGTGTAGTGAAGCTGAAATTGTAAGGGAGGGGTGAGTGCCGGAGCGTGAGACCTTGTCTCGCGAAAGGCCGCGCACCCATTGGACAAGGATTTTTGTAGTCACGGTGTTGATTGGTTGCTGCGAGATAAAAGTCGCACTAGCATTGGAAGCACAAAGGTATACAAAATTAATCAAGCCGAGTTAGAAGCGAGTCTGGAAAGGTGTATGTGGTATCCCAAATTTATACCTAATCCACAGTACCTAGGATTTCATAAGGATCAGATTTTACGAGGTAGACCGCGCATAATGTATGGAGTAAAAAGAAAAATGTCATTTGCCGATAAAATAAAGAACTTTTTTAAAACGGACAAGCCCATTAGAACGAGGGAGGGTGTGATCATCCCTCCCCCAAATACTCCTGCTTCCTTCATGATGTTTGAAAAAGGGTATCATACTTGTGTATGGTTAGAGAACTGGGCAAAATACACTGCAGATGACGGAGTCCTAGCATTCCCTATTGATGGTTCTTTTAATGGCAGAATCCTGTTTAACTTGAGAACCCGAATGAACGAATTACATCCCAGACCCAGATTAACCCAGTACGAAGCCCTAGAAGAATGGGAGATCGAGGCTCTGGAAAGAGATAGACCCAGGATGGACAAGGGAGTAAGCAGATGGTATCCAAAGGTCCAGAAAGAAACTAAAGAGCAGAAAATGAAACAGTGGAGACAGAATATGATGGTTGAGGGATTGTTTCCAATGATGGGGGTACTAGAACAAGGGAAAGGGAAACGTACAGAGAAAACCCATCACTTGATGGCCGTGGGGGACTCTGAAGATGAGCACCTAGAGGATTTGTTGATGAAAAACCCCCCTCCCTATGTTGCAGAGTCAGAACCTTTGAGTTCACCAAACCCGTTTTCTAAATATCCTAGATGTCGGAGGGATAGTGAAACAGATGGAACGGGTACGGATAGTAAAAACAGTGATGGGGATGGGTTTTGCAGGCCTAGTTCTACAGTCCCGAATTACCGTCCGTTTGGAGAAGGCCCACCTCGGTTGGTTACTCCAACAGCCCCAAGTATTTACCCTCCCTTGGTACTCCAAGTATTGCATGACAATTCCGCAGAAAAGGCTTTGCGTGAGCGAGAGAAGGAAGCCCTGGCTAGACAGCGAGATGATTTAGTTCGGACCATAGCCCAGATACATCCCCATCCAGATTCACTGACTATCCCAGTAACTATCGGTCCTGCTATTCCTCTTTATAGGGATAGCCTGGCTAGTCCACGACCTCCTGTGATAACCCCAATTTTACCAACCCCAAGTATTCCACCCCCAAGAAAAGAGACGCTCATAGATGACGATCAAGAAAGCGAATGTGAGTCAGTGGTCTTAATGGATCTGCCCATAAGGGAACCTGGAACCAGTGTACCAAGGGCAAGAAGTCAGAGTAGGCCCAAAGAAGTAATGATTGAAAGCACCTCTGGGGTCAGGAGTGCCACAGTAGTATCTCCAGAAGAATTGGACAGATGGACCAAAGAATTAGAGAAAGAGACCACACCCCAACCGAAACCCTTAGAAATCTATAAACTAAGGATAGAAATAGAGGAACTAATGGCTGGTAATGTAGGATTAGACCTGTTAAACTCCTTTAATGAGGAAGAGTTACTGTTTATCAGCAAAAACCTTACCCGGAACGCTAGATTGCTCCATGAGAGATTAATGGACACTGCCGCAGACATGGGAATAGATGTCAGTCGTTCCAAAGTCCTTCAGAAACCCTACAGAGCGGATTTTTCCGACAAGGACTTAGAGAGCTTGAATGTAGTATGAAAACAAATCCAGATAAAAGAATTACTGAAACTCCTACAGAAATGGGGGGATGTAGAAAAATGGAAAACCCGGTGGGCAAAGAAAAAGGAAGACAGTAGGGCTAAATCCCAAACTTCAGAATACGTGCTTAAAGAAGTAGGTCCAGCAGAAAAATTGTGTCCCATGAGAGAGGTTCCTGGGGGAAAATACGTCCATGTTCCTTGGTCCCGACAAGACATAGTGTCATTTACTAATGACTTCCCAAAATTACGAGAGAAGCCAGTCGACTGGTACAGACAGGTCGAACGCTTCATAAAAGTTCAGAAATGTCTCCTGAAAGACCTGGATGGGTTTTTCGACAATGTGGTACCTGTAGATTTGTGGACCGAGTGCAAAATTGAAATTGATTGGCCCAATGACGAATATGCGAGGGATGCCAAAACTGGAGCTCCCTCACCTGAAGTAATGAGGAAGTATAACCAAGTCATACAATACCTGAAGAAAAAGGTGCCCGCAAAGGAAACCGATTGGACCCGGATAGATAGAACTACTCAAGAGCGCGACGAAACTGTCCACTCCTTTTATGAAAGGTTGCTGCAAGTATTCAAAACTTACAGTGGAATCGATAATGTGGACATGAAAGACATGACCCATTTCAGTTACAGATTCGTGCTAGGATTAAGGCCTGAAATATCCCAATGGATTCGAGATAATAAAATCAGTTGGCAGGAAAGCCCATAGATGATGTCCTCAAATACGCCAAGTACTGCGAGGATGAGATAGAAAACAAGAAGAAAGCCCTCAAGGAGAAAGTTATGTGGGCACAAGTGAAATTGGCTGAACAGCAAGAAAAACAGTTAAGTAAATTGATTTCTAATAATAATGCCCAAAATACCAATGCTGGGGGAGGAGGGAAGCCCCGGGTAAAAATGAGTCGGGAGGAGGCTATGAAGAAATTCCCCTGCCACGGGTGCGGTCAGATAGGGCATTGGAGAGACGAGTGTCCACACCTACAGGCCGGTAATGCCCCTATAAATGGTTTAAATCCACAGGTGCAGAAAGAGGGGACAAGAAAGAACCAGCAACAGGTAAAGCTACCTCCAGTACCTCGCGCTCCTAGACAGAATTATAAGAATCAGGGTCAGCAGAATGAAAGGGCGGAGGTATGGGAAGGAGAGAATGAGAGAAATGCAGCAATTCCGCAGTACTTGTTAAATGATTCTTTCCTCTGTGATGATCAAGATTGACGGGGCCTGAGGGGGGAGGACAAGGAGTGCGTACTTGGCGCCTCCTTACCGGTAGACCAGACTGGACCATACATTGAAGGAAAGGTTGAGGGAAAAGACGTCACCTTTCTGTTGGACACTGGTGCTACCCGGTCCACTGTGAGAACAGTGGATGTTCCTAACCTACCCCACTCGGGAGAAGCAATCCAAGTAGTGGGTGTCTCCAATCAGATAATAAGTACTCCGGTAACTGAACCTATGGAAATTTCCATCGGAAATTTCAAAGAAATGCACAGATTTGTGGTCTGTGACTCCAGTCCCG
Organism: Lissotriton vulgaris; assembly: GCF_964263255.1. Lineage (NCBI taxonomy): Eukaryota > Metazoa > Chordata > Amphibia > Caudata > Salamandridae > Lissotriton > Lissotriton vulgaris. The sequence continues at coordinate 266,433,255 of NC_141690.1, read as the reverse complement.
TGAACCTGTTAGGAAGTGATTTGTTGTGCAAAATGAACTGTACCATCTTTTGCTCACCAAATGGTGTCGAAATTCAGACCCCAGATGAAGATGGCCTGTACAAATTGATGTTAGTAAGACCTGACACAGAAATTAGACCCTTGTCCGTTGAAGACTTACCTGAGGAACTGCAGTTAAGAGTGGTACCCGAAGTATGGGATTTCACGGGAAGAGATGTAGGTTTAATGGCAAATGTGGACCCAGTTAAAATAGCAATAAAGACAAATGCTGTATACCCCAGAACCAGACAGTACAAAATGAGTGCAGAAGTAAAAGCAGGAGTTGCAATTGAAATAAACAGGTTGCTTGAAGCAGACATCATACAGGAAGTAATGAGCAGTCCCTGCAATTCGCCCATCATTGGGATTAAAAAGCCTAGCGGGAAATACCGGGTAGTGCAGGACCTGCGCAAGGTAAACCAAATTGTTGTGCCTTGCTGTCCCATTGTGCCCAACCCCGCAGTGATACTGTATCAGATTCCTTGGAATGGGGAATGGTTCACTGTCATTGACCTGTGCCATGCATTCTTTTCCATCCCATTGCATCCAGAAAGCAAGTTCCTTTTTAGTTTTGAATTTGACAGCCACGTCTATGTCTGGAATCGTGTCCCCCAAGGGTACACTGAAAGTCCATCGATTTTCAACCAGATCCTAAAGAAATGCCTTGAATCTTTAGTACTGCCAAGAGAGTCCGTTTTGGTGCAGTACATAGACGACCTTTTAGTGGCGTCTAAAACTCAAACTGACTGTGTCACGGACACCATTGCCTTGCTGAATCACCTAGGAAAGGGAGGACATAAAGTATCACCAGACAAATTACAGTTCTGTAGGAACTCAGTAAAATATCTGGGGCACCAGATAGAGAAAGGGATCCGAAAAGTCACTACAGAGAGGATCAAGATAATTCAAACAATGGACCTACCCCGAACTCAGAAAGAAGTAAGAATGTTCTTAGGAGTTGTGGGGTACTGCAGGCAATGGATTGTAGGATTCGCAGCTCTAGCCAAACCTTTGATAAAAATGACCAAGAAAGGAGTGGAAGACCCAGTCAGTTGGGACAGTGAAAGTATGTCCGCTTGGGTAAAATTGCGAAATTGTCTATGTACCGCTCCTGCATTAGGTATGCCTGATTATTCCAAGAACTTCGAACTATTCTGTGACACAAGAGAAAATTGTGCACTTTCAGTCCTGACCCAGGAGCATGGGCTGGTCAGGCGTCCCGTGGCCTATTTTTCGGCCACTCTAGATCCAGTGGCTGCTGGATTACCCGGATGCCTGAAGGCAGTAGCTGCTACTTGCGTCAGTCTAGAACAGAGTGAGAATATTGTCATGGGACATCCTGTCACTGTATATGTTCCACATTCTGTTGTAATCCTACTGACAAGAACCAAGACCCAGTATCTCACACCTAGTCGGCTGACTAAGTATGAGAGAATTTTAATTGGTGCTGAGAATGTAATTATTTCCCGGTGCAATGTCTTAAACCCTGCAACACTGTTACCTGTTCCTCTGGATGTAGAAGCAGAGGATGAAATGGAGCATAACTGCATCGATTTAACAGAATTCAGCACTAAGCCACGTCCTGACATCAGAGAAATAGCTTTACTTGATGGGGATCTTACAATCTTTGTGGATGGCTCGTGTTTAAGACATGAGAATGGAGGTCTGAGTGCTGCCTATGCTGTAGTCACATTGACGACAACCCTGGAAGCATCTTACCTATGCGAAGTGAAGTCTGCACAAGTAGCAGAACTAATCGCATTGACAAGAGCTTGTAAGCGGGGTAAGAACAAAAGAATAACTGTTTATACCGACAGCCAGTACTGTTATGGGGTTGTTCATGACTTCGGCCAACTATGGTTACAAAGAGAATTCATGACTTCCTCAGGTACCCCTATCAGAAATGGAAAGGTGGTACAAAACTTACTGGAAGCTATTCAATTGCCCAAAGAATTGGCTGTGGTCAAGTGTGCGGCTCACAGATCCGGAAATGATGATGTGACAGCTGGAAACAGATACGCTGACCAAATCGCCCAGTTTTGTGCCCGACACCAAATGTCCCTCCAAATTGGGTTATGGGGTGGTGGAAACAGCTGCCAACTGATGTTGTTTGAAAATGTGTCAACGTGGGAGGAATTGAGAGACTTACAACAGGCAACAGACAGGGAAGAAAAAGGCAGATGGAGGGCAAACGAATGCAGAATAAGGAATGATGGTGTGGTGGTTAACTCAACTGGGGTGCCTGTACTGCCCGACAGCCTGGTAGATCCCATGGTCAGAATGATACATGAACCAACACATATGGGAAGGGACGCAATGTGTCGTGTGTTTGACAAAGTGTTCTATAATTAAAAATTCAGGAACCAGACGGAAAGGCTTTGCCAGAGGTGCCTAGTGTGTCAACAATTCAATGCAGGAAAGAGGACTGTAGTAGAACAGAGTACCATTGGAAAGGCAGTAGGTCCCTTTGTCAGGATGCAGGCGGACTTTATAACATTGCCCAAGTGCAAGGGTTATAGATATGTCCTGGTCATAGTTTGCCTGTTTTCCAGGTGGGTGGAGGCTTACCCGGCAAAGAAAAATGATGCCTTAACTGTAGCCAAACTGTTACTAAGGGAGTTGATACCTAGGTATGGAATTCCTGAGACGATTGAAACAGACCAAGGTGGGCATTTTGCCAACGATGTCCTAAACAAACTCTGCACAGCATTTAAGATGGAGCAAAGGCTGCACTGTGCCTATCATCCAGAGGCTTCTGGGATAGTTGAACAGATAAATGGCACCATAAAGTCCAGACTGGCGAAAATGTGTGATTCCACTAAAATGAACTGGATAGAAGCTCTGCCCCTTGTGCTAATGAGTTTGAGGAGTATTCCGAACCGAAGAACAGGCCTGAGCCCCCATGAAGTGCTAATGGGGAGAGTGATGCGACAGGCATGGGTACCTGGACACAAACTGCTAAGTATTTCTGATGATTTGGTACTAGAATACTGCAAGCAGCTGGGTGACCAAGTGCGTTCTATCTCTCACCAGATTGGAGAGACAGCTGACGACTGGCCCAAGACTCCAGCACATAAACTGCAACCAGGTGATTGGGTGGTGTTAAAGAAACACACCCGGAAGAGTTGCCTTGGACCAAAGTGGGGAAAGCCCAGACAAGTGATCCTTGTCACCACAACTGCTGTAAAGTGTGCTGGTGTGCCGAAGTGGATCCATGCCAGCCACACAAAGCGGGTAACTGGAGAAAACGTGACTGAAGCTGAAGGTAGTCCAGCTGAGGAGACTCCCGAAGAGGGTCCGGATCTCGCTGACATCGAACTACCAAGCACAAGTCAAGACGTTGATTGGTTCCCTGCCGACGACCAGGTTCTTGATCCAATACGAACCAGGAAATATTCTTACCTAGATAGTGAGTGGGATAGTGCAGGTGAGACAGAATTAGAGGACGAAGGTCAGGTCATCGAGGCTCAATTCAAACCTGACCAGGAAATAGGCCAAGTAGGGACAGATCAAGTCATCGACACTCCTCCTGAAACTCCAGAAACTGGAAAGGGTCAGATAGTGATTAAAGCTGAAGTTCATGCGGAAGAAAATCAAGGAATCGACGTGCATGAACAGGAACAGATAGAGATAGACGAACGTGTTCAGGAAGCAGAATCCAAATCGCCTGAAATTAAAGAACAAATACAACTCCAACCTGAACAAGGACAGCTTAGGGACCAGGCAGAAGAAATAGATGAAAGACCTGGAACTAGTCAGACAGGAAGGGAAATAGACTCTGCCAACACAAAAGTGCCACAACGAAGTGAAATCAAAAGAGTACACGAGGAAGGCCAAGTTTCCTCGAGCACTGAAAGCTACAAAAGTAAGGGTGAACCCCGATACATCAAAAGACTGAGACTCCGAATAAAGACAGTTGAAGAAAAATTAAAAGACCGAAAAAGGGCTGAAAGTGAGAGGAAAGAAGCCCGAGGCAAGTCTCTCAGAAAAGGCGACAGAGTAAAGAAACAGAACAGATTGTATCGGAGCCCTGAATGGACTTACTTGGTGTTGGAAGAAATTGATGAGCCCAACCACGGTGGCAAAAGTGACGAAGAGTCCATTGCTGAGCGGAGTTCTGACGAAGACCCTCCTTGAGACAAACCCGAGTGAGCCTTTGGTATAAAGAAACAAAGAGGGGTTGCAAAAGCCACCTGTAAGCTATAATGTCTGATTCAAGTGTCAATGGAAGATCCAGATTTAGTTGTTGCAAAACCTGCTGTAAAATATGCTTATGTAGTGTAGCCATGTTAATAGTGATATGGATAGGACTAACTGTCGTTATACCTTTTATGATAAGTAAAGATCCTAACTTGTCCCCTACTAAACCTGAGACGGTAGACACAGACGTTGTACAGACTGAAGAAACACCACGAAGTTTAGAAAAACGTGACAATGCAGTTAGTCTGAGACACACACGACCTAAATTAGAAGCATCAGATGAGGGTGGACTACATTTCCACAAAATGAGAAACAGGACACATTTAAATGTTTTTGCTAACCTTTTAGTGCACTATGTAGAAGCTATGGAAATAGAAGATTGTTATGTCTGCATGAAGCTACCCACTTCTGTATCTGAAGGCGTGACATATCACCATTTACCCCTAACCTACGGAATTTCTTGTAGTATATTAGCAAGCTTATTCTATAGAAGCACTTTACAGTACTACTACTCAAACACTGATGTAATCTTTTCAGAACTCCCTATTCGAGGAAACCTGAACCTTGTACATATTAGAAGTGAGGTGACCCGCTACATGGGAGAATATTTCCTGACCATAGGTGAAATAGACTTAAATAAAGCAAAACAAGCTAATCTGACCTGTTCCTTGCAAGAGCAGGAAAAGATGTTTATAAAAATGGCAGACAGAAGGAGGGAAAAGTTTCAGAAAAAGGCAAATGACGAGAAGGATAGAGTCCCTAGGTGGGCAGAACATATGGACAACACCTCACAAGGCGAAGCTAATCCTGCTTTGTTGCTGGATTTTGAACGGAAAGGGAAACTTTGTCTCCATAGAGAAAGGACAGAGTATTATAACAATGTATTCATCGGTTCCAGCGAGTGTGAACATAATTACAAGGTAATTGGAGGTTGGGGATTCAAAAATGGGTCAGAACCTGTGTTTCCCGGAATTTATTATATATGTGGGAACAAGGCTTATTTCAAATTGCCGAATCACTGGTATGGAAGCTGCTATTTTGGCATTGTCTTCCCAAAAATATACCATGTGAATAATGCTGCTGGAAGCAATTAAGAGACTAATGGCTTAGCGCGTAGAAAACGTGAAAGTGTAGGAGAAATTATAGGTGATATTTTTAGTGCACTGATACCTGGAATGGGGGTAGTTCTGAATACTCACAGAATCTGCAAATTGTCTACAGTAGTGGATCGGTTATCAACTGACACTGCTGCTGGATTCCTGCTGGTCAATACTGAAATGGTTGCGATCAGATCCATGGTTTTACAGAATCGCCTTGCTCTTGACACCTTATTGGCAAAAGAGGGCGGAGTCTGCAGGATGCTGAAGGTGCAACATTGTTGCACCTACATACCTGACAAAAGTATTGAACTCAAGAGATATGTAAGGAACATAACTAATTTGGAAAAAGAACTCAAACCATTAGAGGTTGACAGTGCCTGGACGAGACTGACTGGAGGTCTCTCCTCTATAGGTAGTTGGTTTTCTAACTTAGGTAAAAATCTTCTATGGAAAATACTGATGCCAATAGCTGGAATAGGTGTGGTTGTACTGATCATATTCATCTGCTGTAAATGTCAAAAATGCTAAAAGTACACTGTGAATAAGAGAGGAGTGAAAAGAAATATTGATGAGCTAGAATTAGAAGAATTGAGAAACCAGATTTATAAGAAGGCTAAGAATCACCACTCTCATAGAGAAGCCGAAAGAAAACTCAACAATAAGTCTGTTGAAATTGAGATGGATGACATGGAAGGATGAAGTTGGCATCTGTTTCCTTTATAGTGATGATAGTAAATATCATCAAAGAGGGGATTGATGGAGCAAGGATTCGCACGTAAAGCGACTTGCTCTGATTCAAGAACCTCGTCTAACTTGTAATCATATTAATTCAACCTGTCCGTCATTTATTTAGCATTTTCCCCAACACGCGGGTGTCCCCAGGAGGCTTGCCTGTGTGTCCTTTCATCCTAACAATGCTTGCACTACGGAAATGGCTGCTTCGCAGAAAACCAGTCTGCGCATGCGTCGGTCATACCCACGTGATGTGACGCACTCGCATTTTGGAGGGATATTGTTGCACATGCGCATTGTTGCAAACATGGCCGCTTGTCCTTAACCATGCTCTCTGCTTTCCACCGCTGCTTCTGTATATCTGTCTTTTTGCACTAAACCTTAATGCTATAGATATTATAAAGTAAGGGGTGCAGTGAAGCTTTTAATGGTGTACAGTGTAATCATTTTTACGTGTGATTCTAATTTGTTCTCGCTTACTTTTCATGTACCGCGTATCTCTGGGCCGGGGAACGGGGAGCCGCTCCATATTGAAGTTCTTCTAAAACCCTGTCACGTGACATGGGAGAAATCCCACTGCGCAGAAGCTGAAACAAGCCAGCTGGCTCCCGAAGCACGATGCGCCTGGGAACCCACCTCGAAGATGCTGCAGTCTACCTTGACTGTGCAACATTGTTGCTATATACTGTGCACTTTCTTTGTTTTCTATATTCCTATGCCTGGGAAAGTGAACTCCAAGGGGCGGGTATGAAAAATTACATATTAATGATGAGAACACTGAATTATAGGTGGTGACAATGACAAAGTCACCTCTCCTGACCAATCATAATGTGGGAATTTGTCACTTGCAACATTTTTGGGTGGTCTAGGGGTCCCAAAACAGTATAACTAGCTTAGGGTAGCTTAGAGAAATTGTCCGACTTGTCCGAGTAGCAGACCTGTCACTGACCCTACGAACTCTATAGGTGACTGATACAGAGTGCTGCGGAGCACTCCGTCCATACTTTCCACAAGCTCCTAGGGGTGGAAATAGTCTTAAGTGCTGGCGAAGCACTTTGCTGGGGAAATTCGAAAACCCAATCGGGGTTACTGGCGGATTACTTGCAGAGAAGGGGTAACGCAGGCGTTGCATCCGAAGCTGTAGGTGTTGGTCGTACCTTGGTGAGCCCAGTCCCGACCCAAATCCTGAGGGGTATCCTGTCCTGACTGTCCGTGAGCTGTACCTGCTCGCATTCTGGTATTCCAATCCTTGAGGGTCCTTATCCCCGTCTTTCCAAACTGACCCGTGGCCAGGGTTAGTCCTCATTCCTGCCTAGGTAATTATTAACTGTGGGTGTACGTCTTTCTATCACTCCTTCTTCTCTTCTTAATAAAGCACTCTTGCCTGTGATATTGCCCTATCGCCTTTGAAAGCAAATTATATGCAATTGTTTATCAGTGATGTTCCACTTCTCTCCCTACCTGTAGGATATTATTAAATTGTCATATGTTATTAGTGTGTTCCAATTTTTCCTTCCCTTTAGCATGGTTGCAGTGAACTTAGTAAGAATAGCATAAGAAGCCTAGTTTAAGTGCACATGTTAGGTCTTTCCCACGTCCCTTGTCCTAGGTTAAACGTGTTTGAATAGCTTGTTCCTCAATACTCATACCCCGTAGTGTTCCCAATCACTCTAATGGTACCTGCCCTAATCCATAGTTACATTGTGGCATTAATATTAATTATTGATGTGCTGATTTGTATTTGCCTCATTATATTGGCATATTCATTCTGAAATTTTCTATATAAACTTTAAAAATCCATCAGGTGTCTGTGGTCATTTTACAGTATAAAGTGTGGATAAATGTACTAAGTGTATAAGAGTTCTACTTCTTTTAGGAATCTTGTCACCTGTCCACTGCTAGCTCCTGATCCGTCAGGAGTAATGTGCCTGTGGTAAGTCAGGTACATGATTAGTAAGTGGTGTAAGAGTCACCCCCCCGAATTACTCATAGTAGCGTGGAAAGGTTTGTCTCCCGGTTCATGAAAAGCATTGTCATCCTATGCACGCCAGGGCCCAGTGCGTGGAAAATTTGGTAAACTCAGTGACCCGGGTGACCCGCGCGCTCTATCAACCTTGCTCCAGCGAGTCCTGCCCGAGCAGATGCTCTGATTGGCTGGCCACAACACGAAGACAAAGTTTGCAGCCTCCATTACAGGACATGGGAACACAGGGCCCGATACTCAGAATAAACTTAAGACTAAATCCTAAACTTACTGCTATTTGGTATTCACAGAATGCACTTATTACTTTCGGGATTCACAGAGTGAACTTACTACTTTCGGAATTCACAGAAGGAACTTACTACTTTCGGTATTCACAGAATAGATTTAAGACTACTAACTTTACGTCTTTACTCGGGCCGGAAATTCCGGCCTGGAGGCGGAGTTTCTGGCTTGGTGGCGGAGCTTGAGGCCCGGAGGCGGAGCTTCCGGCTCGGAGGTTGGGATTTAGCCATGGCTGAAATCTCCACCTCTGAGCCGCAAGCTGCGCTTTCCGGCTGGAAACTCCGCCTCCGGGCCGCAAGCTCTGCCCCCAAGCCGGAAGCTCCGCCTCCGCCTCCGAGTCGGAAGACGAAGACCCTCTTGTAAGGTCCTACTACTCCTACTCTCTGTGTGGGGTCGAAACGTCGACAATCGGTCCACTTGTCAGCTTCTACTCTGAACCAATCGATTTATACAAGAATTTTTAGGAGCATGGCGTGTCACGATTTAAGAACATTAAGTGTACACTACTCTGGCTCTGTGCTGAAGCCAGGATTGAAAGTTGCTTTGATTAGGGTCACATGACCTTTACTATCTCACTCCCCTAATCCTGCACCACTCTTCTCCTCGACACCCCCCTTCCCTCCCCCTTGGGGCACTAATGTTGTTGATGATGACTTTTTGCATTTATGTGTGTAATACATCTGTATATGGAGCATTGTGATCAAACAACAGTGTACCTTACATTTTCTTTGAATTTACTTTATTAGTCATTTGTACTTTCGTGATTAATAGTGTTACTGGGACCCCTTCCCTTTTGTACTCCCTCCATGGTCTAGCTTGAGCTTTGTAATGAAAGTTACAGGCAGACATGTCGTGTGTGAGTAGACTTGGAGTGACTGCATTGCTGTGTGACACCAGCTGCTTGTCACAGGATGTGCATGTGTCCCTGGAGACCAAGCTCTCTGCAGGATGCCCACAGTGTGTATGTGTTTGTCTTTAAGCAGTGTAATCCTAGCCATGAAGCATCAGAGGGCTGTACATTACAAGCACATTCAGAGTATGTTCTCAGAAAATTTGAAAACCTTTAAATCTTTTGGCTGCAAATGATTATCTCAACTTAATAAAAGTTATGATTTCTTATGATTTCAATGTTTAAGCTGTTTTTTTCTGATTCACCTTTCCTCTATGTTCTCTTATTTTCTATCATATAAGATGTTACATCCTTAAGTTGGGTTCCTATAAAATTAATAAACATCGATATGTGATACCATAGAATCTAAGCCCTATAGACGCAATACAATATACGATATACGTCGCAAAACGTGCTAGCTTTTCAAGTTCTTTGGTTTTTACTATCAAATAACTCTCAATATATACATTCTATTCCCAAAATTCTCCAGTTTTGTTTTTTGATCTCCAACTAACTCTCAAATTGATAAGAATTACCCGAAACCTTGTAAAACGGACCCTTCCCTCCATGGACAACCATTCTGTGGACTTCATATATAGTCTAATTTATGTAAGGATAGACAATTGCCCGTCAGCAGATAATGGGACCCTTGTTCAGCTCCCAGACTCCTGCCGGGACCGAAAATAGCCATTATTTATTCATATCTACATGATCAGAGGTAATTTGGGGGCATATTATCAAGGCAGGCAATATGAGATTATCGCCACTTTTGCGGCCGTTTTTGGCCGAAAAGCAGCGATAATTTTATCGCCCTATTAGCAAGCTGCCGCTAACAGCAGTTAGCGACAGCTTGTAGGCGATAGCGACCGGTTTTGGGTCCGCTTTGCATGTCAGCGATATTTATCGCTAATGACATGCAAAGTGGGCGTAGCCAATCTGTTAGCGACTGAAAGCAGTCGCTAACATCGCTATCGCCTGTTATCAACGCAGGCGAAGCGATAAAAAAATCAGCGCTAAGCGCGAATATCGCCAACCTAACGCCTGCTCAGACCACTTCTTAGCCTGTATATCCAATGGGAGGTGGATATTCAGGTTAAGTCCCTATTAGCGATAATGCCTGAATATCACTGGATTTCCAGTGATATTCACGCATTTCGCCACTATCGCCGTATATTTTATCACTTTTGAGATAAACGTTGCTAATAGCACGTTATCTCTGTGATAAAATCCGGCGATGCGCGGCGATAAAAAACAATTCGCTAAGCTCATTTAGCGATAAATATCGCTAGTTGTTGATAATATGCCCCATGGTTCCTTGTAAGTTGAGGTCTCTCAAAACAGTATTTTTTTTTGTGCTCGACAGGTGAGTTGATTAACTTAAACAAGGCTTCCTGCAATTAGAAACAGTTCCAGCTTCACAAATTAAGACAATTAGTAACATCCTTAACTTCCATGCTGTACAGTGATATACATGGAATAATGTGCAGAGACAACAGATGCCTCCTCAAAGGAGACAAGGTCTGGCTTTAATTTCTAAAAGTGAGCAGATATTCTCGGAGTGGGTAAGAGGGGCAAGGGTCAGGGGTCACAAGTTGGAGGCCTGCACATATACATTTTCTCATCCTGGGCACAGTGTTTTAGTTTAACTTCCACAAAAAATATGTTTGTGGGGTCCTCCTCTCTCCTCGGTGGGAGTGAGCACACGATTGTGACGAGGAAGACCTGGACTCAGAGTGCTGAAGATTACCAGTGAGTGACCGGTCCATACACTCGTCCCAGTGCTGCCATGCTGAGGCTAAATAAAAACATAAGACCAAAACACACTGCTACCACCAGTGCAATTTAAGCATTCACAGTGAGCACACAGACTGAAAACCCTAGAGATAGGTCAGTGTAATTGTCAGATTAAGCAATTTCCTAGGAGTAGCTCCAGAGGGTCAATGATCCAGACCTGAGGAACCACAGGGCGCAGACAATGACTCAGTTTTATGAGAAAGGGCGGTTGATGAGCAGCCTGAAAGAGCCGCATGAGCATCCAAAGAATAAGTCATGTGTCCCGTTCTGAAGATGGAAAGTGGAAAGAAAACTGGTAAAACCAATTCTTGAGACCAATGACAAGAAGACAGAACTTTAGGACAAAAGACAGGGCTTTTTTTTGAGGACCGCCTTATCCTGAAAAACTCATAAAAAGGAGGAGAGGAAAGAAGAGCCCTGCTTGGGGGTGGGGGGTGGAAGAGGGGGAGGATCAGCAGCCCCCCCAGCCTCTTGAGACTCTTACTAGTCACTTGATGATTGATTGATTGATTAACCCTCCATTGTGCGTAGTCGAACAATGGTCACCAAAACCAGCACTTTAATGATCTAAAACATTGGCTCAACCTCCTGACGTGGCTAAAAAGCGAAGACCCTGCAGCGTAGAGTGCAGTGGCATAGAGTGGAGTGATGCAGAGTAGAGTAGTGCATAGTGTAGTGGCATAGAGTGCATTGGTGTAGAGTGCAATAGAGTGGCGTATAGTTCAGTGGTGTAGGGTAGATTGGCATAGAATGCATTGCCATTGTGGGCAGTGGAATAGAGTGGTGCAGAGTAGAGTAGAGAGAGACATAGAGAGCAGTTGTGTACAGTACCGTGGTGCAGAGTAGAATAGAGTGGTGTAGAGTGCAGTGGGGTAAGGTTCAGTGTTAGAGAGTGTAGTGTTGCAAAGTAGAGGTTCATTGATTGCAGTGGTGTAGAGTGACATAGAGAGCAGTGGCATAGAGTGCAGTGGTGCTGAGTAGAATAGAGTAAACACTTCACAAGAATTAATCTAAAGCAATTGTTTTGATCCACAAAGTTTTATTCAAAATGGGATCCAGTGTCATAACTACACGTAGCAAAGCAAATAGTCAACTGTATTCATGGTCATACAGTGCCCCAGGAAGGAAAGGGAAGTGATCGTGAAAAAGGTAGGGGAGTGGTGGGATAGCGTGACAGTAAAATCAACAATTCAAAATATTATTGTGCTATAAATCACATAGCAGTGGGTGCCACAAGCTTATGGCAACATTACGTATAAACAGGCATACAACACATGATACAATATAAATTCAATTTTTCGCATGTGTGGTTGCCGTAATTGAACAAGCCGTCGACGCTTCGACCCTCTGAGATTGCAGGAAGATTTAACCTTGCTGCAGGGTCTTCATCAGGACCAAGGAAGGGGCAGGGGACCACATGGTCCGTCGTGTGCAACGTGGCCTTGTAGGTACTTGAAAAACGGGAAGTCTTAGTCAGCATCGAAACATGGCATTGTGCCGGTACTCGTTATTCAGTGAAACAATTTTCGTAGGGAGATCAATCCACAGTCGAGTCGGTAACCAAATTTCACGGAGCTCCGTACGCGGGCCCGCGTACGGAGCTCCGTGAAATTTGGTTACCGACTCGAATAACGAGTACCAGCACAATGCCATGTTTCGATGCTGACTAAGACTTCCCGTTTTTCAAGTACCTACAAGGCCACGTTGCACACGACGGACCATGTGGTCCCCTGCCCCTTCCTTGGTCCTGATGAAGACCCTGCAGCAAGGTTAAATCTTCCTGCAATCTCAGAGGGTCGAAACGTCGACGGCTTGTTCAATTACGGAAACCACACATGCGAAAAATTGAATTTATATTGTATCATGTGTTGTATGCCTGTTTATACGTAATGTTGCCATAAGCTTGTGGCACCCACTGCTATGTGATTTATAGCACAATAATATTTTGAATTGTTGATTTTACTGTCACGCTATCCCACCACTCCCCTACCTTTTTCACAATCACTTCCCTTTCCTTCCTGGGGCACTGTATGACCATGAATACAGTTGACTATTTGCTTTGCTACGTGTAGTTATGACACTGGATCCCATTTTGAATAAAACTTTGTGGATCAAAACAATTGCTTTAGATTAATTCTTGTGAAGTGTTTATATATCTCCCACTTTCACTGGGACCCCTTCCTCTTAATACGTATTGTACCCAGGTCCCTGTGATTTCATTGGGTTACCCCCTTGTATACTAACGAGTAGAATAGAGTGGCATAGAATGGAGTGTTGTAGAGTAAAGTAGTGGCATACAGTGCAGTGGTGCAGAGTAGATTGGCAAAGAGTGCAGTGGCATAGTGAAGAGTGTTACACAGTGGAATAGACGAGCATAGAGTGCAGTGGTTTAGAGTAAAGCTGCGCAGGGTGTGAGAAGTTGGCCTGATATATGATGTTCACTAGTTCTAGTGATCACCTTGTATCAGTCCACACAACCCTTATGGTGATTGGTTGTAAGTCAATCTTATAGACAAGCTATCTTAATGGTTGCATGGACAAAGCAGTCTTAGGCTAAACTCTTTTGGCATGTGAAGCCAGCTGTATTACCATATGTAACCCCCTTGAACACCAAGTGAAAGGACACCACACAGGATATATATTCAAAAGATATATGTATTTATTACTACAAATAGTCCCCTGAACTCTTTATGAGCACAGAAGCAAACACGTTAAAACAATTCAATTGATAAGTATACAAAAGTAGCACAAATATGGATAGGCCAAGGTGGCCCCTAAAACCATATACTAAAGAAGTGGTATAAGCACCACGAGTAGAAAGGAAGTAGGGCCTAGGGCCTTGGGAATCGCTGGGGCTACACTGGACTAACACAGGTTAGGAACTAGGAGGCCTACAGGATCTGGTGTGCAGTGCGCAAAGTTAGAAGCAGTTCACATTGGAATCAATGAATGCGTAAAAGGTAAAAAGGTGAAGGTAGGAAGTCTTCCGGTCAGTCTAGGACTTAACCCTTTGGAATCTGGACACTAGGAATGTTAAACTACTCGGAGGCACCGGAGTGCCAGCGTTACCTCACCCACAGGAAGCGGGTGCAGTGGTGCCATGTTGTGTCAGGATTCTGCAGGAGTCCGGATGGAGCCTTGGAGTGTTGATGCTGCAGGCGACCTGATGTGAAGAGTTCTGGTGGATCCAAGGGTAAAGTAAAGCAGAGGGGACAATGTTCACAGTCACTAGCCAGTGACCGGCGTGGAACCAGGAAGGAACCAGGCGTTGTCGGGGGCCAACAGGTGATCTCGTGAAGCTTGTCTCTTCAGCAGCGTGGACTAGGCGACGATGACGACAACCAGGAGTCACTCACGAGCTGTCCCACGTAGGCTCTAGTTGATGGCGGTGTCGGCTTCTTGATCGGAGCAAACAGGCCTTGGCTAATGCAAGCCAAGCAGGAAACAGAGAAGGCTTTTCACTCTAACCAGCAAGGTCAGAGGGGTTGTTGCTTTTGGGAGCAGCGAGGGCCAGTCTGGAGCAACCAGCGGTGGAAAGTTGTCGTTTAGTTGCCAAAACGGCCACTAGCCAACGGACTAGTAACCGGATAGGCGCGTCGAGTGGAACAAAGCAGAAGGGCCCCTCGCAGATCTCGTGAGAGTTGGAGGGCTGGTCCTTGGTGCAAATGTAGCTCGGGTGGGGCTTCTCAAGACCCCAAGCACAGCGATGAGGGTACCTTAGGGGCTGCGCAGTCAGCTTCTCGTGGACTTTTCAAGAGGTCCGGTCCCACGTCTCAGGTCGCCTCCACTCTTCTCAGCTTAGCAGGGACTGTTGATCGGGCTGTTAGATGTCTGGGAATCTGGTTCTTGTCAGGCTCTGGGCTCGGGTTCTGGCAGGAGGCGGCGGCAAAGCAGTCATTGATTGCTGGATGGTGCCTGTGTTCACAGGGTGGCCACTCCTTGGCCACAAGGGAGATTCTTCAGTCTTCTGGGCAGCAGAATGTCGAAGGTCCAGAGTTTCTTCTTCTTGTAGTCGAATTTCAGGGTAATCTCCCGTCTTGGGACTCAGCTCCTACTTTTAAGCCAAATCTAGGGGCTGGACTACCTACTAGGTCCCTCCTATGGGTGGGACCAGGAAGGGGGGTGGTTACACCCCCTTTCCTTTGTCCAGTTTCGCGCCAGAGCTGGGGCTGGAGTGCCCCAGCACCGGTTTGAACTGGCCTATGCATGGGGACACCCTGTGTGCCCCGGGCATGTCTGATTCTATTCAGCCCTACCTAACCAGATACACAAAATCCTGTCTGGGATGGTGCTAGCACCTCCCAAGGCAGGAAACCCTTTGTCCAAGCCTCCCTCGCTGGAAGGACTCCCAGCAGCAGGAGGTCAGACTTGTGTCTGTGGTGGCAGCATCGATTTTGTGATGCTGAGGCTCTGTTTAACTTTAAACGGGGTTCAGGTTCTGTACATGTCGTGTCCCTCTAGAAGGGTGGAATACTACCCCCGTCGCCAGAATTGGCGAGGGGGTAGTATTCCAATTCATATGACACCTTACTTGACATGTTTTGATAATGTCAAACCAGAGTTAGCATTTAGCCGCGAGGTTCATAATGCACTTAAGAGTATATGGTATGACGCTATCAGGAAACAGCTAAAGGACATGGTTCCGAAAGCAGCAGACAGGCTCAGCTCATGCTAGAGCACCATCTCACACATAACCAAGCACTCTCCCTCCAGGAATGATAAGGCCTACCATAGGAGGACTTATAGGTTACTGTGTGTCCTTGTAGGTGTTAGATATAGAGATACTATATCTAAAGCAAAGGGTGATTACACCACCTTGCCCCAGCTGAGTGATCAGCCAGTTGTGTCAAATAGTAAGGCCAGGCCAGGGGTGGCACAATACGTGCTGCAGCCCCTGGTAGGCCTTGGATGCACCTATGCCCTGGGTACCTAGGGTACACTGTACAGGGGCTCACAAGGTGATCCATGTTCCAATTGGTAAGGCACCTAAAGTGCCTTGGCATAAATTTAGAGAGAGAACAGCAGGCTGTGGGTCTGATTGGCAGGCCCACAGCCACATTAAGTCGATAAACCAGTGAAGCAAAACGCAAAAATCTGGGGTGACCATAGGATAGCAGACCCTACTCTCCTACACAGGGTAGATTAGAGTGGCGCAAGCGAGATTGTAGTGGTGCAGGGTAGAGTGCAGTGGCGTAGCATGGCGTAGAGTATAGTCATGTAGAGTGCAGTGCCGTAAGGTGAAGTGGTGCAGGGTACAGTGCAATGATGTAGAGTGGCATAGTGTGCAGTGGCATAGAATAGAGTGGCGTAGAGTGCTATGATTGCACAGTAGATTAGAGTAGCATAGAGGGCAGTGATGCAGAGTAGATTAGCATTGCATTGAGCGCTGTGGTAGAGTGGTGCAGAGTAGAGTGCTGTGGTGCAGAGTAGAGTGGCACAGGGAGCTCAGTGGCATAGAAGGCAGTGGTGCGGGTTCAGTGGCAGAGATTGCAGTGTTGTAGAGTAGAGTGTGATAGACAGCATTGGTGTATTGTATCGTGGTGTAGAGTGCATTGGTGCAGAGTACAATGGCGCAGAGTAGAGTGGCATGGAGCATAGTGGCACAGAGAGCAGTGGTGTAGAGTAGAATCGATTTGCATAAAGTGCAGGGGTACAAAGTATATTGACATAGAGTTCAGTGGTGTAGAGTACACTGGTTTTGAGTAAAGTGGTGTAGAGTGCATTAGAGTGGAGGGCATGGCATAATGTGCAGGGGTTTAGAGTTCTGCAGAGTAGAGTGACATAGAGTGGAGTGGTGCAACGTAGATTGCAGTAGCATAGAGTGCAGTGGTTGAGATTAGAGTGGCGTAGAGTGGACTGGCGCTGAGTGAAGTAGAGTGGCATGGAGTACAGGGTGTTGAGTGCAGTGGCATAGAGTAGATTGTTTCAGAGTAGAGTGAAGAGGTATAGAGTAGAGTAGTGCAGAGTAGAGTGGTGCAGAGTACAGTGGTGCAGAGTTCAGTGGCATAGAGTAGATTAGAGTGGCATATAGGGGATTGGGTAGAGTGCACTGGTGTAGAGTGGAGTGGTAGAGAGTATAATACATTGGTGTAGAGTGCAGTGTTGCAGAGTGAAGTGGTATAGAGTGGAGTGGTGCAGAGTAGAGTAGAGTGGCGTAGAGTGCATTGGCACAGAGTACAATGATGTACTGTAGAGTAGAGAGGTGTATAGCGGAGTGGCAAAGAGTGGAGGTGTGTAAAGTGGAGTGGGGCAATGTAGAGTGCAGCGGTGCAGAGTAGAGTGGCATAGAGTAGAGTGATGCTGAGTAGACTGGAGTGGCGCAGAGTGGAGTGGTGCAGATAAGAGTGCAGTGGCGCGGAGTGATGCGGAGTAGAGCCGCATAAAGTGGAGTTTGCATGGTGTGGTATCGCACCTATATTACAGACAACACATCTTCAAATGAAATGACCATTACATCTACTCATACAGTTTTATTGATCAAATTATACAGCACACTAATGATAACGGGTGGAAATGTCATCACCTAGTGCATCATTTGTTTGATCGTATTAAAATATTTATTTTCACCACACTTCAGAATTACCAAACATGCTTTATTTGTGCTTTCCTAATTCTGATATATTTTAAAATATCTGCACAGGTCATTTACGGACATTAAAATTTTGTTGTGTGCTAGAAAAAAATAACACCCTACAGCCTTCCTCCAGCACACCCCCAGTAGCCAGCATGATTGTCACATAAATCCTCTCACCCTGCAGTCCGAGAAAGAAAGGTAAAGACCAAGCTCCCTCAGAAGACAGAGCCTGACATTTGACCTCTGCCTTTGGATGTACAGTATATGTGGCAAGACACGAACAAGATTTAAAGGCCTGCTTACAGGAATCGAGCATGGGTGGAAAGATACAATAAACAGGGGATGCCTTACCGGAGGGTTACATTCAAGCTGGACAGTGTAAAAGTTAAAACACATAAAGCCAGCAAATAGAAAGCTAGCAAATGTGAGTTAAAAATGGTAAGCAAGGGGCGGAATGCATTCCCAGGGAAGCTTCCTGAATGTCCTCAAGATGTCTTAAAGCTATGACAAAAAAACAACTGACCCAAAGACTCTTTGTGTAGGTATTCTGCATTTTTTGTTATTTTTTTTCACCATATTTCTGTACGTATTCTGGATTTTTGGTTATTTTTCATACTTTTATGCATTTACAAACGCTCTGGGACACTGCTAAATCTGCCCTAGACAGAATAAATTTTATTTGTTTAGTTTGTATAGCGCAAACAGCTACCCAACAAAGGGTTTCCCTGCGCTTGTGCTTCAGTGAAGGGAATTTGGACAGCTGACTTAGATGTTGAACAGCCAGGTTTTTATGGCTTTTCTGAATCTGGTATAATTAGCCTCTGAGCGCAACGCTTGTGGCATGGAGTTCCACAGGGAGGGACCAAGGTAAGCAAAGGATCTGCCTCCCATGCGTGATAGTCTTATTTTAGGCACAGCAAATTTGTTCGCTGTTGCAGATCTCAGCGTCCTGGATGGGCGGTAACGTTGTACCAGACTTAGCTGATATTTAGGAGCTTTGTTTGCTGAGATTTTATGCATAAAGCATAGTGATTTGAATTTAATTCTGCTCTCAATTTTCAACCAGTGCAATTCTCGTATGAGTTTGGTAGTGGGTGCATGGATAGGGATTTTACCTAGCAGTCTTGCAGCAGCATTCTGCACAGTTGGTAATTTGCGGACTGTGGCTTTGTTGGCCCCTAGGTATAGCACATTGGCGTAGTCCAATCTGGATGTTATTAGGGCGTTAATGACAGTTCTTTTAGTGTGATCTGGTAGCATCCAGCAGATTTTCTTTAGCCACTTCAAGATGACAAAGCAGGTGGCTGATGTTTTGATGGCTTGCTGGTGCATACTAAGAGTGTCATCTACCACAAAGCCAAGGTTACGGGCCTGGTTAGTTGGTATAGGAGGAGAGCCCATTTCTGGGGGCCAGTGTTGGGGTCCCCAGAGTTCTTTATTTTTCCCTAGGATTAAGAGTTCGTTTTTTTCACCGTTTAATTTTAAGAAATTATTTTTCATCCATCCAGCAATTTTTGTAAGCCCTATTCTCAAAATAGAAGGATCATTATTGTCTGTTGGTGGAAGGGAAAAGAGAAGCTGAGAATCATCAGCATAGGAGAACATTATAAAGTACTCTTTAAAGTACTCGGATGTTTATTAGGACCAGGCTTACAACACTGTTAACATAAAAAATAATATACAAAGGTTGAGCTCTTTTTCTTCCCTTGTGGCTGCCTCTGGGCTGTGGCAGCAATGTAAAACACACCAACCTACGTTCAATCGATGGGGATATTCGGTACAAAGCAGCGCTCTTCCCTCTCTTCTCTGCAAAGCTGACAGGTACACAAATTCGTGTTTTCTCTGGGCTGATGTGAAAGAGGTCCCTTTACCCCTGGCTGTCAGCACAGTCTGGCAGGAGCGCCCCCTAGGGATGGACTGGAAGTAGCAGTGCTTTGCTGAGTGTCTGGTGTATTCCAGCCTCCGTGACCAGCTGTCAGGGTGTCCACCTGCAGCTCGTCTGTCTCCAGTTCTCCGGGGGATCAGGGCAGGCTGCCACAGAATAGTAGATGCCGTTTTCAGCACCTATCTGAATTCTATGGTTTTAAGCTGGTTTTGTGCTTTAAGTATCTGAGGAAGTTTGCCACACTTAGCAGCACTGACCTTGGTAAAGGTCAGCTCAGCGAAATGATGTACTGTTGGTGCTGTACATTGTTTGAAGGTAGTGTTTAATTTGTAAAAAAAAGTAGGTGCCAGGGAGACACTGCAGCTTGCCCCACCCATTGCACTCGCCAGTGCAGCCCGTGCCAGTAACATCACACCTATTGATCATCCAGGCTTCCAAAGCTATAAGAATGGCTTGGCAGCAGGTATTAGTTGTTTTTAAAGTATATTGAACTAATAAACAACTGTTGTTGTTCTCATCTCCAAATTACACAAACAGCGCCACTATGTGGATGTCTGTTATTAGTGCCAGTGTTGACATTTAAGTGCCGGTGCTGAGCACCGGAAACCACTGGCTCAAATTAAGCACTGTTTTAAAGTGAATGCAACACAGCTGTGATCAGCATACACCGCTGTATCTGTCTTCGTTCCAGCGACCCCGAACTAAACCTGGGTCACAAGGAGCTACTAGGCAGTGTTTGGTTTAGTTGTAAGTCCTGGGGCAGACGTGGAGCACAGAGCAGCGTCTGTGGTGAGTTCTCTTTTATGTCTTGGGGCAGAATAGAGCAGGTCATGTGTGAGGAAGGAAGCACGGGGCATTGTCCGTGTTTGGTTCTGTTGTAGCTCATGGTAGAGGAAAGGAGTGATAGATTTTGTTGCAACAAGTTCTTAGTTTGTAAACACAACAAGTGCCAGGGCCCTTCTCAAGAGGCCACTGCAGCTTGCACTCATTGCCCCTGCCAGCTCTGCCAATGCCAGTACCAACACAACTACTAACTTTCACTTCCTACAAGTGTGAGAAGTCAGACTATTCCAGCCCACTTAAAGCTATAAGAGTTGCTGAGGCAGCAGAAAATATTTTTGAATGTGTATCGAATTATTCAACTCACTTGTTATGCTCACCTCAAATGTAGACAAACAGCGCCAGCATGTGGTGGTCTGTCATAAGTGCTTGTGGTGGCAATTAAGTGCCAGTGCTGAGCACCTGTAAACACCGGCTCACATTAAGCAGTGGTTGTAACAAATTGGGCACGGACAGAATACCTGGTCTGTGTTTAGGTTTGTTGTAGGTCATGATGCAGGAAGGGAGCACTAGCCAGTGTCTGTGTTTGTTGACTGTTTTGTTTCTCCTCAGCCTTCCAAGTCCCTGGGCACTGTTGCTTCTTATGGTTAATCTTAGTTTCCTGGATTCGCATGCAATAGCCGTGTTTGAGCTGCAGTTGGGTTATTGTAGGAGGTAGTTAGCCGTTTGAACTTGGATACAATATGGGGCACTAATTAAAATAGATGACAGAAATGTTTATCTAGTTCGAGGATTTTCTTGAAAAGGAGCACATCTTTAATATTAGTAAAATAGAACAACTGATGCAGATTCCAAAGTGTCTGGAAGTTAGGGTTGTAGAATTATGACTCCAAAGAGTTTCAGTGCTTTCTTTTAGGGTCTAAACCACAACTTATTGTGAGTGTGTGAAGCTAGATCTGTGACCCTTTCTCACAGGGCTTTAGACTCAGAGCCTCATTTAAAGTTTAGCTGCCAGGATACTCTGAGAACAAAGGTGGTGGATGCCCCAGTCTGCCATATTACAAGCGTGTTATAGCCTATGGCATTTGTAATGTGGCACATGGGAGATCCATCACTCTTTGATAGAGTATCTCATCTGCAAACAGGCCTTGAGTACTGTTATCAAGAGGGGCAATCCCAGCCTAGCACAACCATCCCCGTGCCACCGAGCCATCCTGGCATAAAAGGAACCGAGATGGCTAATTGGCTGGATTAGGACTTCTTTTCTACATTACCATAATTTGGAGTCCCACAGATCTTTCCTCCATGAATCCCTACTTGCCTCATGCTCGTTAACGCACCAGACATCGCAGCCTTCATCACGTATCACAAGCACGACGCCCTCTCCACTACAGAAGCATGGTACACTTCCACATCTTTACACTCCTACACGTCCTTCTACCCACAGGCCTTAGCATCGCGCACCCTGTGCACATAAGAAGAAAGGAGGCCTTGTATCATCCATAAGTTCTCCTGGTCCTGCACACTAGGCAAGCAAGTAACACTCAACTCCATGAAGCTGCGGACATGAAAGTCCACTCTCGGCAACTCAGATCATCACAGTCCATCTCATCGACTGGCCTCCCGGGCAGAAGAAGGACTTCATTGATGAATTCTCAGGACTCCTCACCACCCTGACCATAAGACACGCCCATAGTACCGTCTTGGGTGACTTTAACCTCCCAGACAATACAAGCTCAAAAAAGCAAGAGGCACCCTCTTCAACCTCATCAATACACACAACATGGTCTAGTGTGTCACACAACTAACACACTCCAAAATCCACATCTTCAACCTTGTCTTCTCAATATCACCAACAATCCAATGCAATCCACCTACACCCTGGACTGGATTGACCACCCTGCCATCTCTATTTCTCCTCTCAGTGTATTAAAAACAAACCATAGTCAAAACAGAAGAGAAGACCAACCCTTCAGATCCTTAAATACCTCTCCATAGAGAACCTAATGTTAGAACTCATCTCTCACTCCATCAACTCCACATCTGATGCCAGCGCCATTCTAAACAACTTCAGCAATGTTTTGGGAACCTACGTGAATGGCTAAACCCCAATTACAACACACCACCAACGCATTCAGCACCCTGGTATCTTAAAGAACTTACTGACAATAAATGATCTATTCACAGACAAGAAAGAACATGGAAGAAAAACAGTACTCCAGAGAACTTCATGATACTGAAGGCCCTCTTCGCAACACACAGACAACTCAATGCAAAGTATTACAGCAACACCATGAATGAAATCACCAATAGAAGCAGAAAACTGTTCAAGACTATAACTCACCTACAATTCATTGACAGAACTCAACCATCAACATTGTAGACAATACCCCCGTTACCACAGATGAAGATGACCCCACCCGTCTGATATTGATGGACGTCTTAGCGGCCTTCAACACAGTTTACCTTCCCACCCTCATATGCACCCTCGAGTCACAAATGGGATTCACTGGCAGTGTTCTTCGCTGGTTCTCTTCCTACATTTCCAAACAACACCAGCTTTTTCCCATGTGCACCTCCGGGTCACAGACGATCCCCAACACATGTGGAGTCCCCCAGGGTTCCATACTGTCATCAGGCATCTTGAACTTTTACCTGGAGCCGCTCGATGCTCTACCTACATACAACAGAACCAGGATTCACCAATATGCAGATGATACACAACTTTGCTTGAAAGTCGCCCCGGCTTCGGATATTCAATGCCTCATATACTGCTTGCACATTGTTTAGACCTGGATGTACAGCAGCAGATGAATCTCAACTAAACTAAGACAGAATGTATATTATTGGGGAAGAACCACAAACAAGCTACAGTACAAACCTGGCACAATGACATGCATCTTGATGGTTTAAAACCCCAACTTTCACTGAAAGCCCGATCACGTGGATTCACCCTGGACACCAACTTCCCCCACAAGGAACACATTTGTAATAAAACTAAGGCTGCCTGGTACTAGCTTTCTCTTCAAAAGAAAGTCAAACCTTTTCTTCCAGAAAGCAACTTCGGAGCTGCTGCATTTGCACTCTCTCATCTGAATGGTGGTAATGCTCTATTCGGTCACCTCCCAGATTCCACGCTGCCACCCCTTGTGGCACCCTACATGCTGCAGCAAAACTCCTCCATGGCCTGAATAAATATAATAACATCCTCCCCACCCTGCGAGCGATGCCTCCAATACTGACCTTTTAGTTTCAACATGAAGATCTGTTCACCTTCTTCAAAGCAATCAGAACCCAGCACCCTCCAACCAGTACCTTCCATTTGTCTCCGGCCCCTGGAACCCGATGGAATACCCGCACCCTCTGGTCTTTCCATCCCGGGCACTGGAACAATCGCCTTCTTGGACCAAACGCCTCAATCTCCATTTCCAGGGCTTTTCTCTTAACCCGGTCATTCGGATAAGGCATAGGCATAATTGCCAATGGAAAAGGCGTTGAGAGGAATTCTATTGCATACCCCCTATTCACAATGTTCAATACCCATCTGCCTGAAATATACTTGGTCCATGCTGCAGGAAGAGCTGGATCCCTACTCCTACCTGTAATGCTTGGCCACCTTTCTCCCGGCTTCCGGCATAGTCAAGAACGAGGTCTGTTCACCCTAGATCCAGCTTCTGTTTCTTCTGGAACTTCCATGAAAATGCCTTTGCTGGACTCTGGATAGATTCTCACTAGCCTGCTGCCTTCTGGCAAAAACATTGCTGTCTTGATGTGCTGCCATCTTTGTAATGATGCTTCTTCAGAGAAAAGCGATATGTTCTCTCCTTCAATATCCTATGTAGCTTGTCCTCCAACTCTGCTCCAGAAAGATGAACCCCTCAAACTGCATGTTCAGGGCTGGGGACCTCTGAGCAGTATCCGTGTTCCCATCTTTAAGGTGTAAGTTTCGATGAGCTGCAACAGAAGCATCACGGGCCAATGGAGAAGCCCTGACTGGATCTAAAGAAATGTCAGATAAAAAGCCTGCTTGCTTCTCGTCGCTCTACCGCAAACCCAGACATTCTTGATCCTTCTGGACGGCTTTGAGCAGAGAACAGCGACTTGTTCAGGGCTATACTCCTACGATTAACCTGTTTACCGTGGCAATTATTTCGCCGCAGTGCGGGCGTTTCACGAGAGGGCGGGACTGCGTCGGCCATTGGGCGTTCGCAGCACCAGCGAGGTAGTGGTCGCGATGGCCAACAGCAGACAGGAGCACGGAAGGGGTTAAGGTCCTTAATTTCGGTTGTAATTCCGCCCCGAAGGATATCCAAATGTCGTTGTTTCCACGCACAGAGACCGCTGATGTGTTCCTAATACCCTGTGGATGTTGATCCCTGTCCGGGTGTACAAGTTCCTATCCAATCGTTGCCACATAAGGGTTCTCTTTGTGAATTATAGTTGTCAACATAAGTCACAGCCACCTGCGTACTGCCTAGGAGCGCCATTACTCTATTAGACTAACCACTAGGCGCGCAACTTGCTTTGAGCCGAGATTTAAAATCTGATATAAGAAACTGAGCAGTGTAAGCCCCATAAACGCCTGCACAAATGAATAGTGGTGCCCAGCACACCTTTTAAAGGACAGAGTCAATCTTTTTCTCAGCAGGATCCTTCCAAATATTTTCTTCTGCCACCAAAGATCTTCCCACCACAGAGTCCCTCCTGACAGAGCCAGGTAGCCCATCCTCCATTTCCTCCAAAGATAGAGCTTGGCCCTAAAGTTTGAGGAAGATTGAGCTTCTAAGTGTATTTAAATTCATTTAAAACAACCTGAGGTATGGGTAACCCAAAATTTGGAAGAGTTCTTGAATTACCGTAGAACAGCCTCTTGGGAATATCCGGGCGCATCCTTTATAGTCAACCCCATGTTGGGTCTGATATGGGGCAGCATTTTTAGCAACATGTCGTTAGAAGTGCTTTTCTGCTTCTAGTCAATAGGGGGGGGGGGAATAATCACTGGACTCCGCATCAGAGCCATCATAGTACACACGTCTTTCCATTCCACAAAAAGTTATCATCAAAATGCATTTTCTTCTTCATTGAAGCAATTGTATCCAATGTGATCTCCCAGATTTTTTCCTGGTCAAAATCCTCTCCCCAACGGTGGATCTCTTGGGGGAGGGGAAGGAGAGTGATACGTCCGTGAGAAGGAAGATGCCCACACTGGAGACATATGTCTCCTTTGGCTGGAATGCTTCCCCTTTAAGGTGACCAAAGTAAAGTGCAAATGTTCTCTAACTTAAGGAACAGTTCTCACTGATGCCAGACAAGGGTCCAGGAACTGTGGGAGACTCTAGGGGATTAGGACTCAATGCAGCTGGGGCCAGCAGCAGGGCCTGGACAGGTGCAAGGGGTGCTTTTCAGCCGGTCAGTTGCAGGGAGGCCTCTGGGAGCTTGTGCGTCTCAGTGGCTCACACAGGAGGCCAGACCACTGACCCTAAGAGTCACTCTGGGGTATGTAAGGAGGCAGTCTTCTTCAGACAATAAGACGATCCCTCTTCTTCAGGCAGTAGGACATTCCTTCTGTTGAATCTTCCACAAGCCCAAGCGGGTTTTGATGACAGGTTCTGAAGGTCCCATTTTTATATCCGGTGCCAGCCTTCGTGTGGGGGAATTCCCTGACCTACCCCCAAAAGTCATTCTGGTCTGTCCCTTCCCTTCCCCCGGCCCTGGCTCCAATCTGTCAAGGGTGACAGGCAAGGGCAAACCTAGTGTCAGGTTCCGTTGTGTGTGCTGCAGGTAGGGTCCGTGGAAGTGTAATCAGGGCAGGGCACAGCTCCTCCCCAGCCACCCTGTCAGGTAGACTTACTCTCCTCACACTAGGCCTTCTTTGTTCCCATGTCTGTCAGTAATGCACCAGGCACAGCAGGACAGTTCTTCACTGCCATGTGTCCCTGGATACAGACAGAAAGGAATATTTGGTTTAGGCAGGAAAATAGCATCTTTCTAAAAACACAATTTTCAGAATAGTAAATTAAAATCCAACTTCACCTCTAGAGAAGGTATTAAATATCAATGCATTTGAGTGTAGACTACATATCTCTAGCAGGTCCCAATATGAAGTTAGCACTTCATTTCAATTGTAATAAGGTAAACAAGTGTTAGTCAATGGGAGGGATAGCCTTACAACAGTGAAAACCAACCTTAGGAGTTTTTCACTTAAATGCCAAGCACCCTCTCTATGAGTCTTTAGGGCCTACCTTAGGGTTGGCTTATAAGTATCAAAAAAGGAATGTTTAGACCTGACGAAAGGTTTATTTTTCAGGGAAAAGATGGCAGTTTAAAACCATACTACAGGCTGCAGTGGCAGGTCTGAGATGCATTTTGCAGAGCTACTTTTGCCGGTGACACAAGGAGTGTTGCAGGCCTACTAGTAATAATAATAATAATAATAATAATACCAAGTTTATAAAGCGCCTGGTTAGACTAGAAACAGTGTGTCCCCGCACTGAGTAGACTAGAGGGTCATGCACAGACCCAAAAGGTTCCGGGAGCGCCAAGAGTCACGGGAAACTCCCGCCTAAGTCGCAAAAATATGCGTTTTTAGTTTCAGCCTGAAACTCAACTCCGACGGTTCCATCCGGAGTTATAATGTAGTAGCATTACATTTACAGGCCCTGGGTACTTTTAGTACAATTTACTAGGGACTTACAAGTAAACTAAATACTACAATCAGGTTTAGGCAATTTTATGTGTTCAAGGCCGGGCACCAGCAGTTTACTACTGGTTAGCAGGCGAAATGGGGAGAGTCCTAAAGCAAACAAAACACGGGTTCAGCAAAGAAAGTTAAACATCTGGGGTGACCCTGCAGAGAGGGTGCAGACGAAGGACGTGCAGTTACTGAGGGACCAGGTTTTGTGCCTTCCTTTCACAAGGAGATGACACTTGGTTGTGAGTGGAGGCGAGTTTTATTTCCTAGGGATTCTTCTGTTAGAGTTGACATTTGAAAATCCAGGAAGCTTTCAAAAATATACGGAGCGGCGGTTTCTGCATTCGGGCGGTGGGGCGTTGCCCCACTTAATTATTTGTGTTAATGTTGTGTGTGCTGCTTTAAATTCTTAATACAGTTTCAAGTTTCAAAGTTGAAATTGTATTAATTATTTAAAGTAACGCACTTTCATCACACGCAGCCGCGGCGTCACGTCATGTGACAAGGACTGGGACTTAGTGTCTGTCCGGCAGGAGGCAGCATTGATTTAAAAAAAGAGTGCGTGTGGGGTGCGCATGTCGGGTTTGGCTGGCTGCCTTTCCTTGGCCAGGAAACCTGCATGCGCATAGTGGCTTTGTTACAGCAAGCACAAGGTGACTGGGGGGGGGGAGGCTGGGGGGGGCCCAAAACTGCAGATCCCTGCGGGAGCAAAATGAGCGCTGAGATTGCCTGCTTACGCCAATCCTGGTGCTGCTAAGAGAGAAGCGTCTGTGTCCGGAATAGCTGCTGCAGCCGAGGAGGCATGACTTGGACAAGTTGGATTTGCTCCGCAGACCATATGGGTAAGTAGCAATAGCCAATCAGGGTAATGGCCTAATATTAAGCCAAGTAAGTAGTGATTGGCCATTGTGCCGTTGATGGGCAAATCAGTCACCCTTCTTCTCAGTAGTCAAGACTAGAGTGAAGAGTCGAGACAGTTAGTGAGACACTGGTCTGGTCCGTGACACGAGTCAAAATCATCAGATTGATTCATCGACTAATCAATCTCTCATCATCATCAATCATCATCGATCATTCTTGGATCGGATCTACTGCTCCCCATTGCCCAGCCTTGGCAAGTTTGTGCTTTAGCCTCTACTACATATCCCACAATACTGCATTTCCAGCCCTTACACATCACACTACTCATTGCAATGCAAGCACAGGTAGTGTGGTACAGTTCAGTACTGTGTGAGAGCGAGGCCTGATCTGCGCAGTAGTAGCCGCTGCAGTTGGTGTGCGAGAGGCTGGGGGTATGTGCTGTGAGTGTGAGCGTTACCGTTGTAAATAGTGTTCGAGAGGCCTGAGGGTGGCAGTTGGTGTGTGAGAGCGAGGTGCTGTCTGTGCTGTGTGTCTATGTCTAAGGCCAGCACTGCAGTGTGTGTGAGGCCAGGTCTGTGCTGTGTCTCTGATCGCAGGTGTGAAGGGAGCCATACCTTTGTGCACGCCTTGGAGCTGAGAAATGATGGTCTTGAGGCGTGGGAAGAATGTAAATCCAGTACTTGTATAGCGCACAAATCACCCCCAAAGGGGTATCTCGGCGCTGGGGGCCGTTGGGAAGATTAAGCGAGCTATTGCCCAGAGTCGCGTGGTGCTGGGCAGACCCCTGTCGCCGGAGCCGGGGATCAAACCGTGAAACCCAGCGTCCAGCGTCAGTCACCCTGGCTGCTGCGCCACACCTCTTCCCAAAATAAGATATCAAGCAAGTTCACCCACTGAGTGTGATATCTGTTTTTTTTAGGTTAACAGGTGGTCGTGTGTGCGTACTTGGGGACTCCTTTTTGAACAACTCAGTCTCACAAAGGTAAAACACACACACAAACCTAACAAATAAAGTGCAGAAAGCCCTTTTTTTGTAGCCTGTTAAGAAGCAACGCAGGGTTTTCATTTGCACCGTGAGCACATAAATCGCGGCCTCAGGCCTGAGTAAACAACACACAAAATAGAAAATCCCCTGCTACTAGACATCACAACTCTGCCACAATTGTCGGTCTGAACGCAATTGTGCCATTGTTACACGTGCAAAGTTGTATCCCTGCTTTTGCAGTTCGGTAGGTGGGGTGCCCTGCGATATTTGGCAAGTGAGAGGGTGGCCTACTGGCTTTACAATCAGTGTATTGAACCAGGAATGTGACTTCAATGTAAACCACACAAAGTGCTAAATGTGAGCAGCACGGCCTGCCCGGGTGTTCCGTCCTCTGATATAGTAATGTGTTCATAAGGACAACGTGAGATTTTGTTTAGGGAAAAAATGCTTCATATGCAAACCTGTCCATGGGCTAAAACAGTGGCACACCTTAAAAACCCTGAATCACCCGCACACACCATGTAGAATCCATTAAAATTAATAGGACAGAGCAGCGCAGAATGGAGGTGCTGGGCGGCAGAGGGCCCTTTTGTTTAGAATCGTCAATAAATCTGGCATAATCAGATATGGCTTACTCTGTTTTGCATGATTTGAGCCAGGCCAGCCTAAGAGATGGAGCATGTTTTGAAAATGTAACTTTAATAATAATGCTCGCTGCATTACCGACTGCATCAAAGTGGGGGGCTGGCTGTAGTGTGCATCAGGCGTTTCCTGGAGGGCTGGAAGGGTTTTGTAGCAGTGCAGCTGTTTGAAAGCACCGCAGAGCTCCTTGTATCCAACAGTTTTCCGGAAACAATAAAAGTGGCAAGATACCTCTGGTGATTAATGCAACTGATGGTGAGACTAAAGATTAGAGTTTTGTCTGGTGACAGTGTTGGCTCATCTAAGGAAGCGCAGAGGGTTAATGTGCTTGCTGCAAAGACTATGTACTGTGCAGATCACAGAAAAGTATTTTATTTGCAATGCTCAGTGAGTACTCCTGTTGTCACAGAGGTCCGTTTGTTACTGTGCAGTTCATAAGTTACCATCACAATCAAGCACAGTGAGCTATCAAGTGTCAAAGAGCTGCATCCAAACTGTCTGGACAAACAAATAAACCAGGCAATAACTCACTGACCCCTTCCTGCACGTAGGTATTCTCAACTTGTATTTCCTATATCTGTAGAATGTTATATCAAAGTCAACTTTCTGTGACCCAAGAACTACTCGCCATCTTTGTAATTAAGGTACTGGAAATACAAGTGGAAATTCTGTGGCATGGTTGACTAAATTATGTGGCATTAAAAAGGCTCATTATGGGGAATATTTTGTGAGTAAAGGCAGTTTATGTGACATGTTGTATGTCATTTTTATATGTTTGGGAGTTGATGCAAACCAGATCCCAATGCAACTCTTGGTAGTTTTTGACAACTCTGACTGCACAATGCATGTACCTAAAGCTACCTACGCTGTTATCATAAGAAAAGTCTTTATTGATGTCATATTTACATGTTCACAACTGCTTTATTAACTTTCTTTCTCTCTCAAATTTGCTTGGAAATGCACCATTTGCCCACTGTTTTTTCAAACTTTTCTCAGGGAGGTCCCCCCCAAACTCCCCCTTATGATGGTCGAGTTCACTCACTGCGCTCGCTCCCCACAGCACACTTTGTACTTTTACGCTCACCACTTTCAAATGTCACCAGCCACCACTGCATACATGTCCCACATAAAATACACACATACAGTCGATGGTAATGTCACATTAATTAATTTGCTTAAAACGGAATCTCTCTTGACCTTCTGGGAAACACGAAACATATGGATAGATTGAATACTTTACAGCACAGACAAAGGAGTAATTTGAAATACATCTCAGAGCAGCAGGGATTGTATTTTAATCGATTTATTCAGCTGAAACTGCAGAGATCTTTTCTACCTGTACAACCACTGCACCCAGTTGGCACCATTTCACCAGCACAATTAACCCCCACCCCTCATGGCTTGGGGTTGACGAAGTCCACGGGTACCTTGTCTCCCTCATCTTTCCCGCACGTTATTGTTGTGAGTGGGTATGAGCAGGTGTGAACAGCACAGGTGCGACTGGCACACATGACAGTGGCACGAGAGAGGGAAAAAAATCCACAAGACAGAATCAAGCCCTGATGGTACACAGGTGGTTCACATGGGATGACAAAGGCCCCACAATGCTGCACATGTGGTAAAACAGAGACAGAAATCAGGGAACAGAAAGTTTACACCTGGAAAACCTACCTGAACCAGTTCACAGCGATATGATCAGGCAAGGCATGCATTATGTGGCATGAAGCATGGGCAGCAGAAAGGCAACTGGCACAGTGGCACAATTATGCGGCAAGAAAAGGCAAATTATGCAGGATAATGCAGTACATTTTGTGATACTATTACCTTACTATTTTGTCATTTTTACACGTTAACAACATCAGGGCAAAGGTTGCACCTCTTTAGCACCAGTGTGACACACAAATACAGCACTATGTAATGTAAAGGCAAGCAGTCACACTCCGCGAAGCGCTTTCCACTGCGCGGCAACATGTGTCGCGGCATTTTTTGTTACTACTGATCAGTGCGAGATAGAAATTGTTTTTTGGGTTAAAATCTTCAGATAATGCAGCAGGTTATGGCTTCTGTGGCAAATGAGGCAAGTTCATAATTATAAGGAAAACCCTGTGGCCACAAAATATGATAATTTCAGTGCCCTTGTATAGTATTTTACTCAGAGGTAGAAGTAGTAATCGCTTGACCCAGAGGTCGCAGTGCTCTTTGTTACTTGACAGAGGTCACAGTGCTTTTTGGTACTTGACACAGAGGTCGCAGTGCTCTTTGTTACTTGACACAGAGGTCGCAGTGCTCTTTGTTACTTGACACAGAGGTCACGGCGGTTATAGTGCCTTTAATTATGTAACAAAGAGGCTAGAAGGCCATCAAATGCTTAAAGCGGAGGCTGAAGTGCTAACACACAGATTGCAGTGCAAATCATTAATAATTAAAAAGTGCTGCAGCACTAATACGTATTTTAAACAGGTTGAAGTGCTGTAAACTAATTAACAGGGAGGTAACAGAAAGGCACAGAGGAGCTACACTGATATCGAATGCCTAAAACAGAGATTTAAACTACTTAGCACACAGGTTACAGTGCAATCAATTACTTAAAAAGTGCTGCAACCCTATCACTTCATTAAAAACAGAGGTTAAAGTGATACAAACTAATGAAAACATGACATTAATGTGGATTATTTCGTCTCACAGGTTGAAGCCATTAACATGGGTTATCACTGAGTGTATCATTTTAAAAATGCTACAACACTTAATTGCTTAAAAGCGAGGTTGCGGTGCTGTGACCGGTGTCCCACACAGGTTGCAGTGGTCTCAATGACATGCTAGACTGGCACTTGTGAGGGTCCCAGGACAGAGTAGGCAGTGTTGTACAGCTGTCGGCGTAGAGACAACCGTGGTGCAGATCGGAGGATGCGGGATTACGGCTGGGGCGGGCGCTTCATTTTCGGAGGCGGTGCTGGTGGAGACTTGAGGGCTTTGTTAGAGTTGGGGGTGCTTGGAGACGAAACCTAGAGTAAAACAAAGGCATAAGGTGAGTCGTGTGTACATAATTTTTGCTCTAACGTGGCAGGCGGTTAGGTTTGAGTCGGACCTGCTGCTCCGCCATTAGGATGGACATTTTCACTGGTGGTCCAGGTAAGACGTTTACACTGCTGCCTTTCCAAAACTTTCCTCTGCGGGGGAGACCCAGAGTGGAACATGCAGATGGGGCTGTTGTTACCATCTCATATCTATGGCCCTATTCAAAGAAATAATCCTAAATTTAAAATCCTAAATTTACTACTTTTGGTATTCACAGAAGGCATTTAGTAGTAAAGTTAGGATTTTGTCTTAAGTTTGACTTAAGTCTGTCTTAGGTCTGTCTTAAGTTTGTCTTAAGTCTGTCTTAATTCTGTCTTAAGTCTGTCTTAAGTCTGTCTTAAGTGTCTATCTTAAGTCTATCTTAAGGATGTCTTAAGTCTGTCTTAATTCTGTCTTAAGTCTGTCTTAAGTCCCTTACATCCCCTACAAAGCCCCCAGAAACCTTCGCTCTGACAGCGAACATCTGGCCATAGTTCCAAAATTTAAGAAGTCTTGCACCGGTGGCCGCCGCTTCTCGGTCAATGCCTCTTCAAAATGGAACGCACTTCCTCGCAATCTGCGTCTTGAACCCTGTCACGCCCTCTTCCGTAAAAAACTTAAAACCTTCCTCTTCCCCAAATAGTTCCCCCGGTCTCCCTCTCCTGGATTTCACAACTCTACAGCGCGGGGATGCCTTCGGGTCACCAGGCGCTCTATAAATCACACAATAAATAAAATACATAAATAAATAAATAAATAAATAAGTCTGTCTTAAGTCTGTCTTAAGTCTGTCTTAAGTGTCTATCTTAAGTCTGTCTTAAGTCTGTCTTAAGTTTGTCTTAAGTCAAACTTAAGACAAAATCCTAACTTTACTACTACGAAATGCCTTCATTGAATACCAAAAGTAGTAAGTTTAGGATTTTGTCTCAGATTAGTTCTGTGAATCGGCCCCTATATGTTCCGGAAGATCTCTTAGCTGGAGTCAAATGAGATGAGATGAGATAAGATGAGAAGTCATGCAATAACCTCTGGATATTAGATGTTCCCTGGATCAGAGGTTCTAGACTCCGTCTACGTCTGGGGTCTCCCTATTATTGTTAGAGCTCTACTCCCAATGTACCCCAAGAACAGGCTCTTGTATGTGCTTCAGCGTCCAGCTCTGCTTCCCTTGGCAGAGGTGGCGGCCATGTTGTCCCAGTCATGAGCCAGCGGGGTCATTCTTCAATCTGGGGCCTGAGCTTGAGGTGGGTGGTACGGGGCGTACTGGAGGATGTGCTAAATCCAGAATCCTCTCTGACATATGGATAGGGACATTAGCCAGATGTACGACCCTCAGTTTTTGCGACTTGCAAATTGCGAGTCGCAAACACTGATGTACGACAGTGTCTGAGACACTGTTTGCGATTACCAAATGGGTTGCAAGGGATCTAGCTCATTAATATTCATGAGGCAGGTTGCATTTTGTGACCTATTGAGAATAACCGGAACTCACAGGGATGGTAGCCTGGTGGGGTCAGCAGACCACCATGTCTTAGACTGCTTTTTCAATAAACCAGTTTTTTTTAAAATGCAGACAGATTTCCTAAAAAGAAAATGGGCTGCATTTAAAAAAAGAAAATGAAACGTTTCAGTTTCATTTTTTAAGAGCAGGCAGTTGTCCATGAGATCACTGGCTGCTCTTAAAATCATTTTTGCTGCCAATCACAAATTCCTGTTTGCGACTGCTTATCACCATCTTGAAATCAGTGGTAGATGCGATTGTTTTGCAATAGCATTTGCGGTCACAAAACAATCTTATATCCCCCTGTGACTTGTAATTAGCAAGGGACGCCCTTAACACGCCCCTTCCAAATGGCGACTCACAAAACCTATTTTCGAGTCGGTAACAGGTTGCTGACACAAAATAGGTTTGGTTCATGCTTCAACCCTTTTTAGCAGACGCAAATGGGCTGATTTACTGTCGTACATCTGGCCCACTGGCCTCAAGATTTAGCATTTCCTGAACAAATCAGATGAATTTCTTCTGCCACAGAACTCAAAATCAGGCTCCAAGTCTCAAGGAATGTACTGGCTCAGATAGAGTCGGTGCCCTCTACTCCGTCCAACTACAATATACCAGTACCAGCAGCATAATATATACGGTACATGTGATGGGAGAGTGACTGACCAATCCTGACTCACTGCAGCTGGGCACAGGCACTAAGCACCCTCTTTTCACTCAAACGTCACTCAGTGAAAATGACTGGCTGGATTCTGGTAGTCTGAAATGCTCTACTGACTCTGGTCGCTTGAGCTCTTTGAAGCACCATGGTTTATGGATTGAAGACTGAAGCACGGGTTCAAGGACCCTACCTGCTCCGGGGAGGTCTCTTTCTGTGCCTGCGGACCCTGCTCGCTGAAGTTCTCGTACAGGGAAAGGCTGATCTTCTTGGGAAGCGGAGGAGGTTTGGTTGCACTCTTGATCCGACCACCAAAGCCGTTCACAGAAGACCCTGGTGGAGAAAAAAGAAGAGGCGTAGTTGAGTGGAGGCTGAACTAATAAAACTGACCATGAGCCAAACCGTTCATTGTGTATCACCCATATCTGGAGAGCTTTAAACTTCTAATCTCAGACTGGTACTGAAGTAAAGAGACTCAGGTTGAGGTTAGCAGATTTAGGCGGCTTTGGATCCTATTGACACAAGCCTTACTTGACCCTTTCAGCTTTGGCATTTGCAGATTTAACTCACTCTTGTCTTAGGCTTCAACGCAGCATCACTTTTAAGAAACCAGGGTATGTCCTCTAGAACTACTGCAGAACTCACCTAGCTGGGTTAAATCTCGCACAACACAGAGCAGGCCTCACCATCAGCCCACACTGCTGTTTGCTGGTAAAACCCCTGTTCCTGACAATGGATATTGATTTCTCTGTGCTGTAAAATGATACTTTCAGCATCAAAGATGGCGCCCAGCATAAGTAAAGGAGGTTCAGACACCTAGGCTTACCTTCACAAAGATGCAAAAACAACAGTTGATGGACAGAATGTAGAACAATGTCATACATTCACCCCAGTACAGAGATCTGGGCATAAATCCATAGTTTTTTTGCTCACCATGCCATTCCAGTTTGGACCCAGCCATATGCAAATCAGTCTTGACCCTATGCCTCATGGTAACGGTCCAGCCCGAATTGCCAAGCCAGGTCCTTCCTGGACAGGAAACAAGCATCATAGGACCGGTTTGGGGGTTTCACCCCTCTTCAGCCAGGATAGCTTGATTCCAGTGGCATAGAGAGCACGGGACTCACTTCTGAGCATACACGTCCCACTCAGGGTGACAAATGCAAAAACAACAGTTGATGCACAGAATGCGGACAGGTATGCCAAGACGTGGGTCCGTGCTCTCCATGCCACTGGAATCTAGCTATCCTGACTGAAGAGGGGTGAAATCCCGAAACCGGTCCTAGGATGCTTGTTTCCAGTTCAAGGAGGACCTGGCTTGGCAGTTCGGGGTGGACTGTTCCCATGAGACACAGGGTCAAGACTGATTTGCATATGGCTGTGTTAAAACTGGAATGGCATGGTGAGCAAAAAAACGATGGATTTAGGCCCAGATCTCTGTACTGAGGTGAATGTATGACATTGCTCTGCATTCTGTCCATCAACTGTGGTTTTTGCATTTGTCACCCCAAGTGGGACGGGTATGCTCAGATGTGAGTCCCGTGCTCTCCATGCCTGTTGGACTTGGCCCTTTTGGCAGGTTCACCCCTAAACTTTTTTCCTTTTAATGTGACCTGATATTAGTAGTTTTTGGCCTGTGCGCACTTTAGCACTGTGTCCCAGTGTAAAGTGCATGCGCACTCTGAGTGCGTATGGTGAGATTAGCCTGCCTGTGTCCATGGTACTTCCTGGTATGAGAGGAGTGTAGGGGCGAGTTTGGTATCTGCGAACTCGTGAGAATAAATGCTGTGCAATGGTGTGCGCAGATTTATTGTGACTGGTGGAGAAGTGCCACTTTTAGAAGTTGGCATTTCTGTGTGCTGTGTGTCTGCTCCTCTCTCCATTGTCAGGTGGAGGCTAGGTGCTCAGACGCACCACAGGGGGCGGAGCCAGCATTTTGGAGGGAAGGCACAGCCCTATTCAGGTCCCAGGTGCAACTCCTCCCTCCCATCTACATGCAGATCTCCCTATTCACTACTGGGCAGGCGCATCCTGGCTTTGCAGATGTGTTCCTAAGGTTTCACAGCTAGAGAAAGGAGTATTGTTGTATTGGCGGAGCAGCATTTCCAAAGATAGAAGGCATACCGGCGAAGCGGACCAGCAGAGCCATCGGGCAGAGCAGCCGTGAGGTGAACGGCAGTACCGGCAGGACGCGCTAAGTGCAAGCGCACTACAACCCCCAGCAGCACCAGGGGCGACGCGCTCGTGACGCGAGAGGAGCGCCAGGCGGCGCTGAAAGGGAGACGCCGCCGGGAGCCTCGCGGAGCAGCATTTCCAAAGATAGAAGGCATACCGGCGAAGCGGACCAGCAGAGCCATCGGGCAGAGCAGCCATGAGGTGAACGGCAGTACCGGCAGGACGCGCTAAGTGCAAGCGCACTACAACCCCCAGCAGCACCAGGGGCGACGCGCTCGTGACGCGAGAGGAGCGCCAGGCGGCGCTGAAAGGGAGACGCCGCCGGGAGCCTCGCGGAGCAGCATTTCCAAAGATAGAAGGCATACCGGCGAAGCGGACCAGCAGAGCCATCGGGCAGAGCAGCCGTGAGGTGAACGGCTGTACCGGCAGGACGCGCTAAGTCAAAGCGCACTACAACCCCCAGCAGCACCAGGGGCGACGCGCTCATGACGCGAGAGGAGCGCCAGGCGGCGCTGAAAGGGAGACGCTGCCGGGAGCCTCGCGGAGCAGCATTTCCAAAGATAGAAGGCATACCGGCGAAGCGGACCAGCAGAGCCATCGGGCAGAGCAGCCGTGAGGTGAACGGCAGTACCGGCAGGACGCGCTAAGTGCAAGCGCACTACAACCCCCAGCAGCACCAGGGGCGACGCGCTCGTGACGCGAGAGGAGCGCCAGGCGGCGCTGAAAGGGAGACGCCGCCGGGAGCCTCGCGGAGCAGCATTTCCAAAGATAGAAGGCATACCGGCAAAGCGGACCAGCAGAGCCATCGGGCAGAGCAGCCATGAGGTGAACGGCAGTACCGGCAGGACGCGCTAAGTCAAAGCGCACTACAACCCCCAGCAGCACCAGGGGCGACGCGCTCGTGACGCGAGAGGAGCGCCAGGCGGCGCTGAAAGGGAGACGCCGCCGGGAGCCTCGCGGAGCAGCATTTCCAAAGATAGAAGGCATACCGGCGAAGCGGACCAGCAGAGCCATCGGGCAGAGCAGCCGTGAGGTGAACGGCAGTACCGGCAGGACGCGCTAAGTGCAAGCGCACTACAACCCCCAGCAGCACCAGGGGCGACGCGCTCGTGACGCGAGAGGAGCGCCAGGCGGAGCTGAAAGGGAGACGCCCCCTACTCGCCCCGCGAGTCGCGCGTGGGAGAAGCCCGGGACAAGGGCGGGACAGTCTTAGACAGTCCTAGACTGGCCGGGACTGGACTGGGCAACCCCCCTAACAAGTAAGGAAACATCTCTTCATTTACAAATCCCTCTATGCGTTGTCAATTTGAGTGGCTTACTGCTTGCCTCTAATCTAAATTGAATATCACCTGTGATTGTGCAAAAGTAACAAGTGTCTATTGGAAAAGACTATATAGCACTTTTGCAGTCTCCAAACTTTAGTCGACTTAGCAGGTCTGTTGAGCAGGCGTGTACGTGTGCTACTCTCCTTTATATTGGTCAAACCAACAACGTAGCCCTAGTCATGTCTAAAAAAATGCCAAAAAAACAGCCACCTACTAACACCAAGCCTATAGAAAACTATATGCTCCAAGTTGTTGCCAAAATCAACAACGAAAGAAGACAATCATTGGGACTGAGTCAATCCCCCAACCTACAGCTATCAAGTCCGATACAAAGCCCCCAACAGTCAGTTTCTCTAGCGCCTGATGACTCTATCGACCTAATAGACATTACGGTCCACCCAAATCCAATCTCTGATGACCAGAACAGTCTTATGTTGAATAATGTAGCCGATACAGTGCCACTGGATTCAGAAATTACTATCGACCTCGAACATGAGACCTTGGCTCACAACCTTGATGAACTCTCATCTCCTGAGCAGGAAACTCGACCTTTGAGGAAACATAGAAAAACCCAGCAAAAGCGGACGGGGTTACGCTCAGGAAACAGGAGGAAAAAAGCTACCCCGGTAGGAAAAAACAAGGCAAAAACTACGGATGATGATGATAACAATGCTCTTGACAAAAGCTACCATGACAAAAGCTACAATGAGTATGATTTGCTCCAGAAGATAGCAGACATCATTGACTCCAAAATCAAAACTATCATCAAGCCTTTAGTCGCCAAAATCGACAAATTGAATGCGGAGGTAAAAAGGATGAGTGGTCTACAGGCTAAGGCTGTGGAAGGGGTTGATATGGTCAATACCTTGGTGACACAAATGGTGAAATCAACCGAGACTAAGGTGAGGAGCTCTAGAGAAAAAGAGAGCAGTCCAACCCTCCCTGTAAGCCCAGTTCGAAATGAAACTCACCCTACCGATCGGCCCTTGAATACTGCTGGCGCACCAAAGCCAACAGCCATTGCACCAATAAACTGCCAGGAAACAGACCCTCTTCAATTTATTGAAGAAGCCTCCCCAGTGGTACTGGTGCTGGCCATTGTTCCCCCGCCAACGGATGCACAATCTGAAACGCCAGCATCTTTGTCCAGCAAGGCATTGCACTGGTTAACAAGCAACATGCAAATGGCTCCGGGAGGTAAACATCAGCTTGCATCTGAAATCAAGTCCGTAAAGAGGGTAGCCTGGATTGGAAATCGACCAAAAAGGTTCAAGGGAGACTGTGTCATAGTGACTTTTTGCCACCCAGGTGTTTTGCCCAATCTCCTAAACCATATCTACCCTCCTCAAAGAAGAGCAGGATCTGTTGTTCCCCTTACCTTAAAATTTTTCTATGGGGAGCAGCAGAATGTAACTTTTCCGAGGACTCCGGGACCCCTGTGGAACACCGTCAGAAACAACAGAGGCCCAAGGGTTCCTCCGAATGAATGGGGCATGGTCTTAGGCAACAGATATGAAGCCTTATCAGGGCTTAATGACTGCTATTGACTGGGTAGAAGTTCTAATGATTTTACAATTCTCACTGGTGATCAAGCTGGCAGGGAAATGGAAACCCAATCAAATACTAAATTAATTGATGTTTTGAGTAATGCAACTAATATACAGGGTGACCTTGGTGCCATGAATAATGTTTACAATTTTAATGAATGCTCTGACCATGTTGATAATAATGAGGAAAATGAGTTAAATTAAAATGTATCTCCTGAACTGGTTGTAACTGGGAATAATATAAGTGAATATGATCTCACCCAGCAACAGAGAGAGGGCCAACTCAGTAGTATTAAAACTACTAATGATAATACCATTGCCCAGCATATCTTAGTGTCCTGGAATGTTGCAGGGCTAAAAAACAAGATACCATCACAGGACTTGCTAACTTTCCTGGATTCAAAGGACATAATCCTTCTCCAGGAGACTTGGCATTTAGACCCAGATCCAATTCAAGGATATTTACATTTTTTCATTCCAGCCACTCCGAGTTTAAGGGGAAGGGCCAAAGGTGGTCTGGTGACATGGATTAAACAGAACAATGACTACTTAGTTTCCCAAATAGGCACCAATAGCTCCGACATATTGTTGGTCAAGCTACAGCGGCTGTCCAGTAAGGATCTTTTTATTTTTAACATCTACTCTAGGGGATTACCTGGAGCCAAACCTACTGAGGCGGTTGATCATTTGGACTCCCTACTGAAACAACATTGTCTAAATGCTGACATTATCATTGGTGGCGATTTTAATTGTTGTTTTGAACCGCTAGATAACCAGGATGTAGACCTCACGACTGAAGAGGACTGCACCTGGGAAATCCCTCAGCTCTCCCTGATACCCATTAAAAAATGGTCTGAGGCTGCCTTACAGTTAAAAGTCCTATGTGTCGAGTTTGGGTTGCGGGCCACTAATGGAAGAACAGGGTCAGACAAACAGGGCGCCCCTACCTTCTCTAATGGAACAACACATAGTCGTATTGATTACATCCTGACTAACAAAGAAAACTGGGCTAATGTTCTTGACATGTGGATTGAGTCAAGGGCGGAAAGTGACCATGACCCATTAATCTTAACCTTTAAACTGTTTGATCTGGAGATAAAAGAGGAACATAGGGAAAATGTCCTAATAAACCTCTCCAATGATCAAAGACACATTAGATGGTCAACTTGTGCAGCCAACGAGGAAAGTATAATAGCCTTGAGGGATTTAACAACCCAGGCCATTAGAGAAGTTCAGGGTATAACTAATAAGGATACTCCAATATCCGAAATTAGTAGGATCCATGATGAATTTTTTAATAAATTAAAACCTTTTTTTGTAAAAAAAGTTAAGAAGAAGCAGCGTAGGCCAACTAAAAAGGAGGATCAGTGGTATGATAAAACCTGTAGGGATGCCTATAGGTCCTTGTCAGATGCTGTAAAAACTAAAGACAAAAACAAGATAAGGGAGGCACGAATTATGTACAAAAAAGTGCAAACTAGTGCAAAAAGGGATTGGGAGGAAGGCTATTGGAAGGATCTCCTCGAAGCTAGTAGGGAAAGAACTATGACGCCCTTTTGGAACATTGTCAAATGGGGAAGGGGGGCCATAAGAGGAGAACCCATGAATCATGTGTCACCAGAAGCATGGGTATCCCACTATGCTACCCAGTTTGCTGTTATAGACGGTGGTGAAGAGGAGTGTGTGGCCCTAGTAGATATTCCAACGAGCCACTTATTCTTCTCTAAAGATGATGTCCTAAAAACACTGAATAATATACCTAAAGCCAGAGCACCGGGCCTAGACTTTATCCCCGCAGACTTGTTTATGCACGACAAGGACCTATGGGCCTCCTATATCCAGCTGTTAGCCAATGCTATTGCAAAGGGCTCGCCTATTCCTGAGACCTGGAAAGGAGCCGAGATCATCCCCATCTATAAAAAGGGGGCATGCTCGGATCCAGGCAATTATAGGCCTATCAGCCTGATCGCATGTATACAGAAAGTATTGGCAAGATTACTATTACAGCGAATACATGGGTGGATTGACGACCAGGATATATTGTCACCCCTACAGGCTGGCTTTCGTAGCCATACTAGTACCAT
This sequence comes from Lissotriton vulgaris, assembly GCF_964263255.1. Classification (NCBI taxonomy): domain Eukaryota; kingdom Metazoa; phylum Chordata; class Amphibia; order Caudata; family Salamandridae; genus Lissotriton; species Lissotriton vulgaris. Next base: position 266,391,474 of record NC_141690.1, on the reverse strand, counting down.
TGACCAAGTATTTAGATTTGTTTTATTGTATTGGCGTGTAGTTTTACTAGGGGGTGGGATGCTTTTTGCGGCTTTTGTTGATTTGAAATCAGCTTTTGATTTAGTTCCCCGCCACAAGCTGTGGAATATCCTACAAGATCAGGGTATCCCAATAGAAATTCTGTCCTTACTGATCAGAATGCATGAAAATAACTTTGCACAAGTACGGTGGAATCAGCAAGGTAGTGTCACTGAGAAATTCCCCATTGCGAGGGGAGTACGCCAAGGATGCGTACTCGCACCAACGCTTTTCTCGCTATACATCAACAGGGTGATCAGGTACTTTGAACATCAGCCCACAGATGCCCCAAAGCTGGCAGGAAGACTGATCCCCCTGTTGATGTTTGCGGATGACACCCTGCTGATATCAAAGACCCAGCAGGGACTCCAGAGGGCCATCGGGGTTTTTGAATCGTTTTGCACAGACCATGGACTTGTTATTAATACAAGCAAAACAAAATGTATGGTTATGCACAAACGGAGACACATTAGAGGTAGAGTTACTATGGACGGGGTCCAGCTTGAACAGACCCAGGTCTTTAAGTACCTCGGTATCAATTTGTCCTATAATCTAGACTGGAAACACCACACTAATGAGCTAGCTACAAAACATGCTCAACTGACAGGTGCTCTCACTAAGGAGCTGTTTTCATCTCATTCTAAACCAATTAGACCTGTCCTAAAAATCTACAATGCTAAGGTTGGAGCAGCAGTTCTTTATGGAGCTGAACTTTGGGGGTCCAGTAACCTTACCAAGTTGACGGTAGCACAGAACAAATTTCTCCGCAACATTACTGGCTTACCTATGTCAACCCCATTGATACCTCTAAATTATGATTTAGGACTTTATAGCTTTGTGGATTTGGCCAGGTATAGAACAGTGGCCTACTGGAGAAGGCTATGGGTAACACCAGAGCTCTCCCAATATGCCCAAGGCTTCCTAGAAGTGAGGACCCTGGATACTGGCTGTAAGATAGTTTGGATGAGAGAAGTTAAACTCTTATATAGGGCACTTGGGTTATCTCATTTGTGGGATGATCCTCTAAATAATGTATTTCCACCTAAAAAGACACTCCGTGAGCTTTATTGGTGCATGCTAGAGATTAAGTGTTTTAGGAATCATATTGATCGTTCCTTTACTCACGATTACTTAGAACTCAAGCACTCTCCGGCCTTAGAATCCTATTGGGACTGGATTACGGTCCCAGGGGACCGGAAGAGGTACCATCAGCTGAGGGTGGGGACACTACCTCTGAATGCCCTAACAGCGAAGTGGAATAAGGTACAAACCTCAAGGTGCCCTTTCTGTCCGGATCATAATGAAAACATTGGTCATGTGCTGTTTGCCTGTCCTGAATACAGAATGCCTAGATGTTCATGGCTAAAACCAATTTGTATCCAGTTAGGCTTAAGAACAGCAAACAAGGCTGTTAGGTTTTTAAGAACAGATACCTCTCAGCCCGTTGTTATAGCCATGGCAAAATTCCTCCACTGGATGTGGATAATTCGGGCACGCAAAATGAGTCTGGAGTAATTGTAGGATTGTTATTGTCTGTCGTTATTGTTTGTGCTCATTTGAATTGGTAATCTGTATTAATCAATGATTAATCATGTACGCTGCTTAAGTAATTGTTATTTTTCTATTTTTGTATCATGAACTTAGCTTTTTAGACTTTTTTTAAGAGAAAGGAATTGGTTTCCTTTATTTTAATAGAGATTTTAAGATTATGTAAAAATGTAAATAGGATGAGATAGGGAGTTTTTTAATCATGCTTTTTATTGTATAAAATCATTGTGGATCCTGTACTTCTGTGGGGTTGGGGGGAGGGGGTGGGACTAAAAACAACACATTTTTTTTCTTTGTAAAATGTCTTTTATGATTGAAATATATCGAATAAAGACTAATTAAAGTGAAAGTGAAAGTGTATTGGTGATAGAGAGGCCTGAGAGAGAAAATCTTGGCAGGAGCGTGAAGCGCTAACAAGCTGAAGAAGCCTCTTATTAAACATGCATCAGGAACAAAGGGGGACTCAAGGCTGTTGATTCTGTCCATGTGGTGCGGGATGTGAAAGTCTGGTGATGTTGGAAGTGCACAATGTGGAGTTTAACACCATTGGTCCCTGGAAGGGGTGGAAGGAGATATTGGCTGATGTTGAAGCATCTATATGTTTTAATTAATGGTCTCACTGTGAGTTTAGAGCAGATCCCTTAGGACTTTGAGAGATACAGACCTCTCTTAGTTTTGTGAGTGTGTAGCTATACGCTAGACATACCTTCCCAATAAAGAAGACTCCTACTGGAGTCTTTACTATGCAGACACCTTCCTGCACTTCTAAATTCACAGTTGACCTTACCTGATGACACATGCATAGTTAGATTCAAGACTTAGGTTAAATGACTTTAGAATCTACTCATGTTTAGGAAGGAAGATCAGAGTGTCTTTAAGTTACACCAACTTCTCTTTTCAGTATTTGTATTGCTGTGACAGCATTCATTGCATGTCTTATGTTATTGGGCCTGAATCTATTTTGACGTTTCAATTTGCCATGTGTGATTCTGTATCTTTATAGTATGGTTTTGATGTACATATGATTATTAATTTGCAATAAAACCCACATAACTTTAGCCACTGATTTCTGGTCCTTATTGTGTGGCCAAATGGGCATTACGAACTGCAAATTATTTTATCGAATTTTGAATTCATCAGCCGCTCAGTCAATGAAAAAGATCCATCAGAGGAACAAATCGTAAGCATTTCTAAGGACTCTTGCACCTCGCAATGAGGCACCCCTGACAATAGCCAATATCACGTATGCTAGATCTTTACCTATAAAAATACAAAGTGATCTGAACCAGGCATTTAAAGTACTATCCAGTTTAAAGGAAACACACCCAAAACAAGGCAATACCAGATGACCAGAGGAGGATGAGGAACAGGAGGTAAGGGGAGAAATCTTACTTCTATTTACCCTCCATTCCTATCCATTGGGTCTCAGCAGTGCTCTTTATTATAAAAAAAACATTTGCCTTTCTAAGGAAGTGACTTTATTAAGTTGTCAAAATACAGCAAGATAAGCCTCTGTTCATTGTGAATTCTGAGGACACCTACTAACTTAATTCTATGAAAACCCTCTTCTGTCAGTCAGAGGGAGGGGCTGATCTCCCCACTGTGAGAGGTCTGGGTACCTCAGCATCGTGCCCCGCCTTCTTGTCACAATGTCACTTGTGCAGGGTGACATCAGCACGTATATGGATTAATCTTATTCCCTATCTTAAGTTTGAAAGGTTTGACATCTCTTTGAGTTTAGATTGGACTGTGCTTTGTGAAGCCGAATGGGAAAAAAGAAGACATTGAAAGAGGGCATAAAGTTAGAAGTAACCCTTGACCTTTCAACATAGAGGTCTGAGAGTATGAACACAACCACTGTCTGCACGTGGGGGCACCCATCTATCATGGCGACCAGGGTGTGACCCCTCGTTCTACTTAGCCCACGTACCTGTGCTCAAGGGTGAAGGTGGACTGCAGTCCTTGGCTGGTGATGGCAGCCTGGTGGTGTCTGCGGGGCACAGGTGGCTCTCACTTACGTTCCGAGACAGTCTCTTGCTTTCCTGTGGATACAAACATGGAACAAATTGGGAAACATCCTTTATGACGCAACATTTACAACGCAGTGCCTTTACAACGCTGTATTTACAACGACAACCATTATAACTCATTGCGCTGGGGGCGCTCTAGGATAGGGAATAAGTTTAATTTACTTTCCAACACCTTCCCTAGTGTCCATGGGGACTGGAGTTGGAATAGTAAATTAAACTATTCACTATCCAGCACCCCAAAGCACTATGCGTTGTAAAGGTTTTCGTTGTAAATACCGCGTTGTAAAGGCATGCGTGGTAAAAGTATGCGTTGTAAAGTCATACATCCAACAAATTACTTCCGGAGGCGCTGGGATGGTTCAAACATTCATTCACTCCACAGATCCCATAACTTGATTTCTGCTTCTCATGGGGAGGGAACCAAGACATACTCCACCAATGGAATGGCTCTGAGTGCCTTGCATGTCAGCCAACACTCTACCCACAGAGGTCACAAATGTGTCAGTTGTGTGGATGGAACAAGAATGAACCATGTACATTTTAGGTCTGGCCGGACATTTGTAGCAGCCGGTCAGGTTCTTGTATTGTATTAATAAATCCAATACATACAGACTTGCTCATACATAAAGGGGCTTTTGGTCAACACTCTTCAGCCATTAGACTGTTTGAGTGTCATTCAAATTTAGCTTCTGCCCAGTATAGCATGCACGTGGAGCAAACGGTCCCTCTACTTCACCCATTGGAACTATTGCCCCATGACTTGTGGTGTTTGCTGCTCAATGGGCCTTTCCATCATAAAAGAGTGCGCTTCGGTGCCAGGGCTCGGGGCTCTCGGGCCGCTGGTTTAGTTCTCCTTTTTAGAACCTGCCTACCAGACAGCTGTTCGGCGACAGCATCTCACGGACCACACAAAACTTCCATTGAGCTTCTTTTTCACTCTCATTTGCTTCAATGGCTTTCCTCCCTCTTCTTGCGTCTGTCCCTCCCCTGGAGCAGAGCCTCTTTACCATCCTTGTGATTGGCTGACTTGTATCCTTCCACTGTTCACATTTATGAAGGTACTTTTCTTTTTCTTTTTCATTATCCACTCTAAAAGAGTGATTGTATTTTATTGCCCTCTCTGATGTGGTGCTTACCCCCCTCCCCGCCCACTGCTTCCTTTTCACCCACTCCTCTCTGGCTGCCCTACCTCTCACAGACCATGACATTTTTGGGCAGTTCAGTTCGTTACCGGGGTGTTCTGCATCCTAAAAAGCTTTTTCAGCACTTGTTGGTCTCTTAGCGAACCGCTCACTCCCCATTATTTACTCCCCACCCACACCACGCCTGCTCCTCCATTGATTCCCACCCACCCCACAGCTGCTGCTTCATCACTCCCAACCTACACCACCCCTGCTCCTTCGTTGGTCCCCACTCACAGCACTCCTGCACCTTTTTTACTCCACACCCACCCCACGCCTGCTCCTTTATTACTCCCTACCCTCACCACACCTTCTCCTTCGTTGGTCCCCACTCACAGCACCCCTGCACCTTTTTTACCCCCACCCACACCACGCCTGCTCCTTTATTACTCTCCACCCACACCACGCCTGCTTCTTTGTTGCTCCACACAACGCCTGTTCCTTCTTTGTCCCCACTCACACCACTCCCTCTCCTTTGTTGCTCCCCACCTACACCTCTGTTGCTCCCAGACCGAGAGGGCCGGCCAAACATTCTTGCGCACTTACATAGAGCTCATCACTCCTCCCCCTTCTCTAAGAGCAGAGCAGATCCGCCCGCCCCGCCAAGACGAAGCAGCGGGAACAAATAACATGATAATAACGCAAGTTGTTGTTTTTTATTTTTCCTTTTTTGTCACTGTAAAAAGCAGTGGGGCGATGCTTCTCCACCATAGCGGAGGAGCCGCCACTGTTTACAGGGCTCATCATGGTCGAAATGATGTTTATCTGGCCAAATAAAAACATCAGAGCAGCTCCGATTGTTTCCAAGGAAGAGAGGGGGTTAATTTGCCTGCTGTCAAGCGTGTTACAATATGGACTACAAGTGACTGATCACTAAACAGAGCAATCAGTCAAAGCATATAATGCTGTGGGGTCCTGGCCCCATTTATTATCAGGTTCACATGTGCTGTGGCGCCTGTGTTGCATGGGTGTGAGGTGGGGTGTAAGCCAGCCCTCGGGGAGTGGCTGCACAAACAACAACTAGAACAGTGACTAGCAGGTCACTACATCCCTCCCAAACTTTATTCAAACTGGGACAACAAAGTTCCACCTGTGGAGACAATAAAACAACAAATGGAGAACTTCCACAAAGTCTCTTCAGCTGCTTTTGGAACAGGGCGATGGTACAACTGCAGCTACGTCCACCAGTTCTATAAGGCAGAGTTCAGCTGTGCCCGGCAGGTCCTGTCCTCCTTGGACTCAAGGCGTGGAAGTTGACACCAAAGTCTCTGTCTGTACAGTTCTCTGTGATGGTGCAGATAGAGTGATGGTGAATCTGGTAGATGTCACGTTTTCACCGATCAGTCCTGGTTGTTGTTGCATCTTCATAAAGGCAGCATTGCTTCTAGCTACGGAACGGTGGAGTACTTGCAAACATTCCTCTCTTATTAGGATGCCATGTTACAGTACGTCCCGGAGGCCCTCTTCACCAGGCTTCCACTGGACTGGGAGTGCTTCGCCATGTCACTCCAACACCACCTTCTAGGTTTGTTGAGGAACCGCTACGAGTCCCACCTTCAAGTCCCTCGCTCCACCTGGAGGATAGTTTTACCTGACAGGATTACTCCTGCCACCTAGCATGAGAGCTTCATCTTCCTGGGACCTGCGGAGGAGCGGCTGTAGTCTCATCTCTCGTGGCGGGACCAGCTCTCACCGTCGTCCCTGAGGCATTTGCCCCAGGGTCGCCACGAACTGGTGTGGAGTGGTCAGATCCTCTTCTAGACCCCGCATCTGAGGTCACTCAGGACGTCCGAGCAGTCTCACCATCCAGTCTCCTGTTCGACCCCAAAGGTGGACATCACAAATGGTCCAGCTTGCTCACCTCTGCAGTCACCAGGTTTGCGTGGCGTTATGAAGACTCCTGGATAGCTGCCTTCTTCTGGTGCCACAGATGTTACCAAGGTATTGTGCTCCCTTCCAGATGTTCTTGCATTCAGTGGTCCTCTATCTTGCGGTGTGCAATTTGTCTGATCACACACTCCTCTCTTCTTCTTGGAACTTCTTTTGCGATGGCATCATTCCACATGATCTTCTCTTCCTTGTTCTTTCACTTCGTGACTATGTCTAGTCCCCTCTGGTCTTGCTCATCTTCGCTGGCCAGGCCTCTCCATGTGATACGCGCTTCACACGGGTCTCCCTGGCCCTGTCCTACCCCTAGGTCAATGCATTCTGTTCCTTTGGTGACCATACTTGTCCTCGCAACCTTCTTCATTTCACTACCTCTTGTAGGCTTTCATACTTTGACTTCAGTCGATCTTGACAGACCTCTCCTCGGTCATCTTCTCGGACCTTTCTCAGGTCATCTTCTCGGACCATTTTCAGGTCATTGCTTCTCTGATCTCTCTCAAGTTACCTCTTCTCTGACCTCTGGCAAGTCATAGCTGATCTCTGGCCGGCCATCTTCTCCCTTACCTTTGGCAGGTCGTCTTCTCCCTGACCTCTGGCAGGTCATCTTCTCCCTGACCTCTGGCTGGTCATCTTCTCTCTGACATCTGGCAGGTCATCTTCTCTCTCTGACCTCTGTCGGGCTCTGGCCCTTACCGTCAGTGTCTCAGGTGCAATCTTCAGCGTACTTCTCTCCTTGCGCTCTCCTACCTTCATCTTATGGTACTCGTGCTTCGAGTGCCTTACCCGCTCCCGACCTCCACTTGTGGTGGCGTCCTTTTGCTGCTGGGCATGCCCTTTCTTCTTCCTGAAGGCTTTTGCTAGTCTGGGGCCTCTTTGCTCGGGTAAACACTCTTTTAGCTTTCTTCAGGCCCACCAGTCTGTGGCGGTGTTTCTGAGAATTCACACAACTTCCTAGTTCAAATTGCCTGGCCGTCCCCTTTCCACACACTGCCGCAGCTCATGGTTTGTTGCACAGTCTCGTCTTTGTATCCTCACTTGGGGTGGCTTGGGTACACATTTGTTCAGTATCTTGGCCAGTTCATATGCTCATGATGCTGACCCCCTTGTGCAGTTCAGGCCACCTCTCCTTTGTGACGCAGGACTTCCTTTTCAGATTCATGTTTGCTTCCTAGCAGTTACTGCTTATGGCCACTAGGCAGCACTGTACCATCTCTTGGAGTCCCGATAGCCGTGCCCTGTACATTGTCCTTCTTCAGCCCCTACCTTGGTACGTGGCAGTGCTAATTTCTCTTGGGAGCGAACTCTCCCACCCATGCCCCTTTAGCAGAGGCAGTTTCACTTCACCGTGGGACCTTACCCCAGATCCTGCACTCATGGAGCCATCTCCCAAGGCTTCAACTCTCTTTGGTCTGTGTCTTCTGGCTGCAGCCACCACCAATTTCCAAATGCTGTGGGCGAGTTGCATGGAGCCATCATACCAACTACAAGGCTCTATTCGTTGGCCGTATACCAGAAGCGGCCTCTTGGTGGGGGCTACCACCACTCTACAAAACTAAATTTGAAAAGGGTCGAGGGAATATATTTAACGACCTGTCATTTCATTTCCCTACACAAGACATTATACATAACAACAGAAAATGACCGGTCTTATGTGATGCTGTACTTGTAACTGAGAAAACCAGGACACATGCAAATAATAAAGGAGTTACAACTGGCTGAGATATTCCCATCAGACCACCCTTTGGCGGAGTCTCATCATATGGGATATTTGTTAATCCATCCAACCTGCCGCCCAAGCCATCAGATGATGGTGCGGATATGGATGTGGAGTAGAAACTCTAGCCAAGTTGTTACTCAGAGGGTAGTGCTCAGGGTGTGTAGTGCAGTGCTGTGGTGAAAACTTAAAATTAACAACTCAGACAAGAAAAATATTTTAATAGGATTAGTCCATATCTGCACCATCATCTGATGGCTTGGGCGGCAGGTTAATTCTTCTGTGCAGCGGCCGGCCGCCCACCATGACTTTAAATGCTCCAGCTCCTGTGCAGCAGCCTCTCACACCTCACCGATGCCCGTACTCGTCACATGGGGGGCCTCGCCTTCACCACGCAGTTCTTAAAGCTGTTGGGTGCCGCCATACACTTACCGGCTCATCAGGCGCGGGGATGGGCTCCCGATCACCTCCTTCTCTCCACGGGCCTCTTCCCTGCCCCACAGACAGTCAGGGGCTTCCTACGCCTGCTAGCAGGGGGTGCCCTCGATGCGGGCCGCTGTCTTCCCTGTCCACCTCCAACAAGGCAGCTACACACGCGGGCTCAGCCGCTCATCGCCATTGTAATACTGCGGGGCCCAAGGCCCTCATGTATTAATAATGACCACACAGACACTGGTTGTAAGTGGGTAGAACTGGCCGAAGGCGCTTGCGCCTGGCCCCTTTTATTAACTGGGTCACATGTCCTGTGACGCCTGTGTTGGATGGGTGTGGGGTGTAAGCCAGCCCTCGGGGAGTGACTGGAACAAACAACAACTAGAGCAGTCACCAGCACTCCGCAGAGTGATCAGTTTGACAGGAGACACTCTCGAGGCGCTACAAGGGGGCCTCTTTGGGGGTCAATGACCTCCTATGACCTTCAGAGGGAGGCCTGTGTACACTGTTCACTTCCTCACTGGATTGGATGGAAGGAGGTGGAGCAGAGGGCTGGTCTTTCTTCCTTGCCTCCCCACTAAACTCCACATGTCTCCACCCTTCCCATTCCAGTCATTAAATCCACGTAGGGTGGGCGGGGCTGGCAGTCCTTCTCTAAGAGGCCTCCTGAGTGTTCAACCAGCCGGGGACCCTGAGTGTGGGAGGGATTCCGAGAGGCATCAAACAGGGCCACACACTTAAACCCTAGCCAAACTGTCAAGAATATGTGTCCTGCTCTCTGTGCACCAGTCACGACCGACTAGGGATCCCAGACAGTGTGCAAGAGGACACCGGAAATGTACCCTGGACACTTCCGGGAACATTGGATGCCTGTAATGCAAAGAACAGCTTTTTAATTGAAAAGGGTAATTATGTAATTATGTATGGGGGTAAGGGTCTTGGTTGTGCTAATGCTGACCTCCACCAGCCGTGAAACACATCACTGCAACCAGATGACACTACAACCTCACCTTCTTTGGTGAAGGGGACAGGGGGACCTTAGCAGGCCACAGCAGAAAGGGGGGATGGGCACAGAAATGACCCAGTGATGCGCTGTGCTGTCCATAACACAGCAGGGAGCTGCCACATTCTGACCACAGCAACGGTCCAAACCTTCACATGCTACATGAAACAGATACACACCACATGCAAACACACTTACACCCCATGCGTGCCATACACGCACACACACACGCACCCCTCCCATTCACACCTTTGAGTGCGATGAAAATAGTGGCGCAGGGGGTCTCTGAAAGAGTCGTGACCTAAGATGCCTACTAGGGATCCTAGCCAATAGGTATGGCCTACAGAATGAAGGCGTGGCTTAAATTATGTAAAGTAACCCACAAAAATATTGACGTTTGTTCCCTCTGTGAATCAGCTTTGCTGTCACTTCCAAGGCTAGATCCGAACCTAGATGTTGACGAGCTCAAATCCTCAGCCATTTGGCAGAACTTTGACCCCATCTCTGAAGATGCCCTCCTCAAGTGCATCCCCGAAACAAAGCCCTCCAACTATTCTCTTGACCCCATCCCCAGTGCCATTGCCATTGACTTCTACACCCATTCTCTTTCCTATTGGACCACTCTGGTCAATCTCTCCCTTTGTCAAGGCTCCCTCCCTGTCTCCTTCAAAACTGGGCAGGTCACCCCTCTGCTTAAAAAACTCACTGCTGATGCGAAAGACCTCAACAACTTCCGCCCCATCACTATCCTACCCTTTCTTGCGAAGATCACAGAAAGATGTGTAGCGAAACAACTCTATCGTCTATCAACGACGATGATCTTCTTGGCAATTGTCAGTCCGGCTTCATCCAAAACTGCAGCACTGAAACAGCCCTAATGCAAGTGATTGATGGCGCGCTGCAGATTCTCGACTCAGGGGGGTCCTGTCTTCTAATTCTCCTTGACCTTTCTGCAGCCTCTGACACTGTCAATCACAACACCCTCCTCAACTCTCTTCAACAGAGAATGGGCATGGAGGGCACTGTGCTTAAATGTTTTGCCTCCTTCCTCTCTGATAGATCCCAAATGATCAAAATAGCGAACAGTCTTTCATCTCCTGTGGCAGTAGGTCAAGGTGTTCCTCGAGGCTCTATACTTGCACCCAGATTGTTCAATCTCTACTTAGAACCACTGGGAAATAAGTAAATCCGGGATTCACTATCATCTCTATGCAGACGACACTCAATTCTACCTCAAGGTTGCCTCCACTCACGATCTCTCCGTCCTAAGCTCTACTCTCGACTCCATTCAAAACTGGATGTCAACTCATCAACTGATTCTGAATCCCTCCAAAACGGAATTCCTCCTCCTCTCCTCCTCCCTTTCTCCTCCCCCGGTTCAATCATGGATGGATCAGATGAATCTACTTAAAAAGAAACCCATCATTGTCAACAGCGCAAAATCCCTTGGTGTCATACTCTACAAAAAACTCAATCTAATCCCCCACATCAATTCCGTTGCAAAGTCTGCTCGATACCAACTGCGCCTTCTTTGGGGAATTTGTCGCTTCTTCCCGGAGCAAGACCTTAAAACCCTTGTCCAATCGCTGGTCCTCTCCAGACTGGACTACTGTACTGCCATCGAGGCAAGATCAATCTACAAGACTGCCTGTATCACCCACAAAGCCTTGCACTCCTCCTCTCCTCGCTACCTGGCAAATAAACTGAAACTCTCTGAAGGCTCTAGACCATCACGTAATGCGGAAAATCTGCTGCTTGAACCTCCCACTTTAAAGAAGGAAAGAACAATGGCCCAATCCTTTTCAGGCAACGCAGTGAGAATCTGGAACTCACTTCCGCCTCAGCTCCGGACCACCTCCTCCTCCGAGGCCTTCAAAACTGATCTCAATTTCTCCTCTTTCAAAGACACTTCGAAATATAATGCTCGCCCTCTCTATTATCTGAAGGAAGACCTTCCATTATAGGAAATTCTATTCTCCATGACTATGGAAGTGCCTTCCCAGTGTGTTCTTGTGGTTTGAGTGTCTGCCATTTATTGCAGTATTATCCTTCTACCTGTGTCTGATACTCTTTTGTAACATGCACACGTCACTTTTCTCTTGTGACACACTGTTTGCTACCTCCTACATTTTGTTAGCTTTAGATACTTGCACAAGTGCCACCATTGCCTACGTAACGTTTGTTCTTGTGTTTGAGTGTCTGCCATTTATTGCAGTACTATACCTCTAATTATACTTTGTACACCTTTTTAACTTGCACACACGTCACTTTTTTCCTCCTGTAATGTACCGTTTGCTACCTCTTGTATTTTGTTTGCTCACAATTGTCACTTTCACCTCATGTAACTTAACGTTTGCTTTTGTAATTTGTTCACTTGTAATTTTCTCCTCATGTATCCTTAACGTTCCTATTGTGAAGCGCTCTGACACCTTCGGTAAAGTCCGCGCTATATAAAAACGCATAAATAAATAAATAAATAAAAACAGTATCACCTGACCAGTTCTCCAGTACTTTGGGGCATCTCTGAGGGTTCACCATAGACCCATCCTACAATAACAAACGCGCCCCGAAGACACTCCTCTGAGTCCATGTGAAATGCACCTGCAGCCCTTTTCTCCCCACGTTTGTAAAATCCTCCATGTGCACGTCACACCTCGTCTCATTCCTTTTCAGCGCCCTCCTTTCACTCCTTTTACACTCTCTCCTTCATATGCTTCCTTGCTGTAGTGGGCTGCTGGACACGTTCTAGTGTTCAGGAGTGTGATGTAACCACGCATTAAACCCACCCATCACAGACGTCACCAGTCAGGTGACCCTGCCAATGAAAGGGCCTGAGGGCACGTGCCATGTGCCCGTTCTACTACTGTACTCACTGTGTGTGTGCCATCGTGTCCTTAGCATGAGGGCCCAGAGTCCACAACACCACACGTGCATCCCCTTCATCGCCCCCTGCACGCACAATCACCCACTCATCCCCAAAGCACTGCCCTGTCTTTTACTTTTGCACTGTCTGTATTTTGACAGCTGTGTAGCTCCTTCACACACCGTTGTTCTGTGTGATCAGCAGAGAGGCCAAAGACTGTAAGAACATGACCCACTGACGGGGATTGTAAGAAACTTGCAGTGCCTTCAGCCTCAGCTCCAGACCTTTCCATTGTGGCCCTTGTTAGACAGCCAGACACAGCCTGAATTCACACAGACACCTACTTCAAGTTCAAGTTCAGATATTTGTATAGCGCACTACTCACCCAGAGGGTCTCAAGGCGCTTGAGGGAGGGAGTGTGCATTACTTATCAAATAGCCAGGTTTTTTGTTGTTTTCTGAAGGAGAGGTGGTTCTGTGTAAGGCGTAGGTGAGTGGGGAGAGAATTCCAAGTTTTGGCCGCTAAATAGGGGACCTATGGATGCGCGGAATTGCGGCGAGGGCTAGATTGGATGATCGTAGTTGGCGGGTGGGTGTGTAAAAGGACAGTCGTGTGTTGAGGCATTCGGGTCCTAGGTCGTAGAGGGCCTTGTGTGCGTGGGTGAGGAGGCGGAATGTTGTTCTCTTGTTGACGAGGAGCCAGTGGAGGTCTTTCAGGTGACCGGAAATGTGTGCTTGACGGGGGATGTCTAATATGAGTCTGACTGAAGTGTTTTGGATGCGTTGGAGTTTTTTCTGTAGTTTGGCTGTGGTTCCGGCGTAGAGGGTATTTCCATAATCCAGTCGGCTAGTGACCAGAGCGTGGGTGACTGTCTTTCTTGTTTCAGTGGGGATCCAACGGAAGATTTTTTGAGCATGCGAAGGATGTTGAAGCATGAAGATGAGACAGCGTTGACTTGTCTGGTCATCGAGAGGGAGGATGAAGCCCAGGTTACGTGCATGATCTGTAGGTATGGGTGCTGTGCCCAGGGCCGGTGGCCACCATGAGTCGTCCCAGGCAGAGGGCGATGATCCTAAGATGAGAACTTCCGCTTTGTCCGAGTTTAGTTTTAAACGGCTGTTCTTCATCCATTCGGCTACTTCTTTCATTCCTTCGTGTAGATTGGTTTTAGCGGTGTTTGGGTCTTTGGTGAGGGAGAGGATCATTTGGGTGTCGTCTGCGTAGGAGATGATGTTGAGGTTGTGTTGTCGTGCGATGGATGTGAGGGGACTCATGTAAACGTTGAAAAGGGTGGGGCTGAGTGATGAACCTTGTGGATGACTTCGGTGGCCTCTGATTTGAATGGGGGGAGGCGGACTCTCTGGGTTCTTCCAACGAGGAACGAGATGATCCAGTCCAGAGCTTTTCCTTGTATTCCGACGTTGTTGAAGCGTTGGATGAGGGTGCTGTGACAGACTGTGTCGAAGGCGGCCGAGAGGTCGAGTAGGATGAGGGCAACTGTTTCTCCGTTGTCCAGTAGCGTTCGGATGTCGTCTGTGGCAGCGACTCAATTCAAAGTAAGCACTATCCAAGATTTGTATGTGGCAAGAGAAAAATAAACACATTGATGAAAAAAAAACACTCCTAGGGAGTTCAAGATAAAGCAAAATGTGTGAAATGTAATCAGGAACTTCTTTGTTGAAATAGATCACCTTAGCGTTTTTTCCAGTCATTTTTGTCAGTAAAGTTAAGGACATCATTATAAGGATCTATAGCAACCTGATTAAATGTCTATTTTTAATTACTGCTGGATCTGGGAACCAGCGGGACCTAGCCCACGTAAAGCCCTACACACACACATGCACGCGCACCCACACACACATGATATAGAAATGTAAATTAATCTCTGGGGCAGGGGACACCTGTTGGCAGCAAAGGAAACTTTTTGGGGTCTGATGGCTATGTGGGTTAAGGTAACCACTCAAGAGTGCGTGACTACATAGTCTGACGGTCAAATCCCAGTGAGTCCACTCAGCCTTTCATCCTTCCAAGGTTGATAGGAACAACAAACGTGTTTTTAGCACCAAGATGGCCTAAAAGGTGAACATGCACTTTACAAATACAAGTTATCTTTATGTTATTGGTATCTAAACATGTCATGTGCATATGCAATTACCAAGCCTAATTTCTTCAGTAGTGCACAGTTCAATGGCTAGGACCTACCCGCCCCATCCGTCAGTTTCATACCTGCCAACTAAGACAGAAGTTTCACTGTGTGAGAAGGGGGGCCGGCATTAGAGGGGTGTGGTTTCGTGCCACCGAAGCACATGAGAGGCACTTTTGCCTCCACCCCGCCCCCATCACCCTCCTTCAAAATCATAGAAAAAACTTGCTGAAGCTGGGGTCTTTGCAGGCTAAAATGGCTTCAGCCCCTCCCCCTGTCTTGTGTGTCAGCCCGGCTGAGACAGGTTCCCAGGCACAGACACAGCGGCACCTGAGTACATCACAGGTCAAAGACCATTTGCTTGTTAATGAGGCTTTGTTGTGTCTCTGCATATTACTGGAAGAATCAGCCCCCCGACATTTTTATTAGCTCCCCCGAAATTTGGCTCTAGTTGCACCTCTGGGTCTTTGCACCCCTTAGCCGCCGTCAGCAGTTCAAAGCCTCGGAAATGAGTGGCAAACCCACTAATTACAGTGGTTTTCAGCCACGTGTGGTATCGGCTCCTCAACGGGAGACCGTGTGAAGGGAACAGGTATCGTGTGCCACACTGTGGGACCGTGTGAGTTGACAGGTTTGCAGTTTACATACCTTGAGGTCGTCGGAGACGGACACTCGCTGGTCCTGCTTGCGGCTACTAAAGAGGCCGCTGCTCCGGTTTTCCTTCTTGTCGCTCTTCTTCTCTTCGGCCTCGAGCATGCGCTCCTGGGAGCGCGACACGGACTTCTTGGGGAGCGGAGGCTCTGCGGCACTGAAACAAGGACAGGCGTTATTGATCACTCCATCACCTACTATCCTCACCTCCATCACCAGGGCACAGAGGGGCCTGGGACCCAGATCTGGGTCCCAGGCCAGTATGTAGGGTGGGTCCACCTCATTGTGGGGAGCCTCCTTCCATGTGACCTATACCATTGGGTAGGTACACAGTGTGTACATTTATTTTCCTACACATAATCACCTTGACAACATTTTTGTTGTGGATATTCAGGATTCGATATTTTTTAGTAGTTGACGTAGAACAGCCCCACCCCCTCCGGGGGCTGCCATGCACACACGCCCCGGGCTGGGATGCACACACGCCCCGACCTCTGATATTTTATAAATATTTTATTCAGGACAGAGTCGGAGTCCAATATGAAGCGTCAGTTCAATTAGTAAACAATACGAGTGATCGCTTCAAATTTAAGCAAAATAGCCAATGGAGTGGACTCCATCGTGAGGGACCGACACTCTTTGGAAATCTCGGCTATTTTGCTTAAATTTGAAGCGATCACTGTATTGTTTACTAATTGAACTGACGCTTCATAACAACTTTGTTTGTTGCAAGTCACCGGCTCATGAGCCCTCTCCACACTGGCTCAGTCACGGCAAATGAGGCTTGTATCGTTCAGGCATTTACTAAATGTCCTGATGATGATCCCGATAACTATGTAGTGGGATCGATAAATGCCGTCGACCTTAATTGCACACCTTATACATTTATGTACCATGTGTCGTTTAACATGTAAAGGTGTCTGAAATTCTCTGTTCTACTATTGAAATTGTGATATTTACAGAACTGTAAGCTTTTGCCTAAAAGCCCTTTGTGTTTCACTCTTTGTGCTTGTTTTAGTAGGGTACAGGCTGGCCTGTGCCCCACTTTGTAAATTGTTGATGAATTTGTCGCTACTACTCTAAACTAATTATTTGACCTCTGTCCGGCTGGACATGTCACACTAATATAGAAACAACTATATTTATTTAAATGTATTCTTTTGCTTGTAAGGGACCACTGTTGTTTAAAAAGAGTCAACTCCCAAGGTCCCTTGCTGACTTGATTGGGTGCCCTTGTTGCTTTCAAATATATTGACTACTTAACCCCTTCGCTGCGGCGGCTATTCTGCCGCAGCGCTAAGGGCGTAGGGCGGCCGCGCGGTGGTCACGTGCTTGTGAAGGAACCGCTCCGTCATGGCACGCGGGTGAGCTGTGCTTGTGACGGAACGGTTCCGTCACGAACGCGCCCGCTCAATGGAACGCGCCGCGCAGGCGCGCCGAGCAGGCCGTGACGGAACCGTTCCGTCACAAGCACAGCTCACCCGTGGCTTGTGACGGAGCGGTTCCGTCACAAGCACACAAGGGGTTAATAGAGCATAGATTGGGTTGAAACGTCAACGATCTCACATGTCCAGATTGACCAAGACTCTGCAAGCAGAAGACTAATTAATCTGTATAAAGCAACAGAGTCATTGTGTTTTCCCTAATATTCAGGCCTCCTTTTCCCAGGTACATATTTTAATCAGGCTGTATATATTGCGCACTAAATTCTATCATTGAGCACAAATGTCACTTGATCACACATCACCTAAAGCTTCACCTCGTGCTGACAGCCTTGTTTACAAATGTGTGAATATAGATAAAGGATTGAATTTATATAAAACAATATAGTACTCAACAATTTGTGTCACATGTGTTACTATTTGCAATGTGTTCCATGCGTCAAGACAGCCGAGATATGAATGTTTGAAGACTATAGAGAATAGCGTATAAACACTAAACATTTTCATAAGAAATAGTTGGTAAACCCGACAGAACCATTGTTTATGCTTATATATCCATACCCAGGTTCTGAGGGACACAGGGTAGCCCCATTATTGTTCACTACAGCATACAGAATGAGGCAATGGGTCGGCCCACTTCAGCCATTGGCTAACTTCTCTGTGAGTGATGGCAATCCGCTCTGTTGAATAGAGCACATTCACACACAAAAACAGTTCCCTTTAGTACCAAGACTTCTAAGACAATGTGTGTTTTTTGAGACCAAAAAAAATCTTTTTTTATTTTCTAGTATTTTTTTTTATATGTTGATGTAAGCCTAGCAGCTCCCCTAAAAATAAAGTTTCACAAAAGCCATGACAAAAAAACAAGCATTGTTAAAGCCAAAAGGAGGGCAGCCCAATCCACACCTAAGGCCTTTGCCAATGTTTGTTTCCCATGTTTCCTGTACCAAAATGTTTTGTTTGTTTTTGTTTTATTTCTATCATGGTTACAATCTTGATTTGTTCTGGCCTTTTCTGAGCTTTACAAGTAAATAAAGTGAAAGATGAAAATTGTCTGAAGTACGAAAAATACTGCACTGAGGCTAAGAACGTCTAAAAACCGCCTTTGAAAATATGGAAACCTTTGTTCTATGCCATGGTTAATGTAAAATATTTACAATTTAGACAAAGCTTTCGCTAGAGTTTGAGACTGGTAACTTTGTTACCATTAGATTGAAACAGGTAACCTCTCTAATACTTGGATGCAGTATTATTTAAAAAATCTATCAAATGCATTAAGCATTTTTGGAGTCGCAAACGGTGCGATTCCTTAAAATCGTCCGTTTGCGATTCCAAAAATGCTTTTTTGGATGCATCAAGCAATTTTTGAAATCGCAACATTTTTGCGATTTCTAAAATTGCGATTGCTTCTAAGAAATCGCAAAATTGCGATTTCTTAAAAGCAATGCATGATTACTTTTTAAATTGCGAATTCGCAATTAGAGGGATAAATTTACCGAGTGGTTGAACCACTCGGTAAATTTGCAAAAAGTGTAAAAAACGCAGAAAATGCATTTTTAAAACATTCATGTTACGGACACACATGTCCTTAGGACATGTGTGTGTGCAACATGATGCGAAAAATACATTTCAGGGGTGCATGGGGGGGTCATTTAGACCCCCCTCTCCACCCTTCAAATGGATTGATGAATTGCGATTTCAAATTGCGAATTCACAATTCCCATTCATTCCTATGGGCATTTTGGCCCATAGGAATGAATGGGAATTGCGAATTCGCAATTTGAAAATCGCATTTTTTATGCGATTCGGTAAAAATAGCGATTTTTACCGAATTGCATAAAAAATGAAAAAATAATCATGCATAGGCTTTTGCGATTTCTAAATTGCGAATCGCTATTTTTCGCAATTTAGAAATCGCAAAAGCCGATATTGATGCATGTGGGCCTTAATGTTGATCAAGGTGTGGGGTCCTAGTATTGTTATGATGTGAAAGGAGGCCTCGTCTACCAAAGGTGAGAGCCGGTGTGCACAGGAACCGCGAGAAACGAGAATTACATGTATTCTCAAGACATTTAGATGTGGCTGAAGACCCCATGAAAACATTAAAAAAACTTTGAATATAGTTTAATTAAGTTGACTCCCAGCAATGCCAGGTAGGTAGACAATGTGGACATGGCACAAACGCTGCTTATTAATCTATTGAAAGAGCTGGCATTGCATCTTCGCCCTTTGGTTGCCTCTGAATACTGATAGGAGATGGCCGTTGACCACCTACTCACCTCTCTGCTTGTGACCCCAGGGAGCTGCGTGAGCCGGAGGAGACCACGGAAGAGGGGCGATAGGAGTGGACCGTGGAGCGGGGGCGGCCGCCTCGTCTTTCTTCTAGAAATGGCTGTGGGGAGAAAGCAAGAACATTCTGGAACAATACTTTCTTAGCCCCTGATACATATGAATCCCAACTTGAACCTCTTAGGAAAGGCTGCATTTCCTTCACACCACTGCTTTGAATTATTTCAATAATGCTAGCACAGTCTGTGCTCACCAGAAGTCTTTCTTTTGCTCCCCACCACATCTTTAAATTTTTTGGTATTTTGATATTAACATTCAAAAACTTTATGCTGCAGAGTTTAATTAGGTGAGAATAGTGGCAGCTGGTGACCTTTAAAAGTGGTGAGGCGTAATCCTTGGTTTGAATTCCAATAACACTTTCTGGCACTAAGGCCTCATTTACAAAGATTTGGCGTAGGGAAGAGCTGCAAGTCTTTTTGCTGCACTGCCCTACACCAAATCAAAAAGGCAGGAATGCGCCATACCCACGAGATATAGTGAGTTCCTTCCCTTTCAGCCAGCGCTGACGCACAGTTTGGTACCTGGCGCCAACACAGGTACCCTTGTTTTGTGTTATTGGCAGGATCGTTTTTGTGCAGGAAGGGACTCCTTCCTGCAAAAAATACCTCCATGGGGGCGTTGTCCTCGTTCTACGTGTGCTGCAATATGCAGCTCATATGAAAAGAGGAAAAAACGAGGTGAAAGTAAAACACTTATTTTATTTATTTATGAAGATTTTTATAGCGCTGACTTGACCCAGGGGTATCGGAGCGCTTTTGTGAGAAGTTGGCCTGATATGTGGTGTTTCCAATTCTGGAATCGCCTTGTATCAGTCCAAACAATCCCTTATGGTGTCTGGTTGTAAGTCAACCTTGTTAGACAAGCTATCCTAGGGGTAGCATGGACTAAGCAGCCTTAAAGGCTTAACTTAAGAGGTCGTGTTAAGCGAGCTGTTTTACCACATACAATCCTGTAATACCAAATGAAAGGACACCACACAAGTATATATTATAAAAATATATGTGTTTATTTCTAAATTAATCCCCTGTACTCTTTATGAGCAAAGGGGCACAAGCGTTAAATCAAAAGCACAGTATAACATATAAAGTTGCACAATTATGGATGAGGGCGGGTGGCCACTCAAACCATATACTAAAAAAATGGTATAAGAGATACCAATCGAACAATGGTTAGGCCTAGGGCCTAGAGAATCGCTGGGAGCAGTCAGGACTAGCAGTGCTGAAGTCGGGAGAAGCCCGTGGGATTCGGGTGGAGCACGTAAAGTGCGGCTTGCACCAATGTAATGTCAATGGTGCGTAAAAGTTACACAAAGTTAGTTTAAAGATACTTCCGCTGAACCTAGAGGAACAAAACTTAAGACACAGACCCTAGAGGTGTGGACCAGTGTAGGAACACCGGCATTGCAATGTTACCTCACCCACAGGAAGTGGGTGCACAGGGTCGAAGTGGCGTCGGGTTTTGACACGCAGGCTCTTGGTGCTTGGAGCTGAAGATGCTGCAGGCGATGGGAAGCAGACGTGTCCGGTGTGATCCAAGGGTGGATCTGAAGTGGTGAAGACCTGAAAGCAGAGGGGACAATGTTCAAAGTCACTGACCAGTGACCACTGTGGAACCAGATTGGAACCAGGCAAAGTCGGGTGCAAACAGTTGATGAGGTGTTGCTTCTCTCTGCAGCCACGTGGACACGAAGAGGTCAAGGACGTCCAGGAGTCGATCACGAGCTGTCCCACAAAGGCTCTAGCTGATGGCGGTGTTGGCAACTCGATTGAAGCAAACAAGCCTTGGCTAATGCAAGCCACGCAGAAAATGAAAAAGGCTTATTACTCGGACCAGCAAGGTCAGAGCGGGTACTCCTTTCTACAGGAGCGAGGGCAGGTCTTGAGCAACCAGACCCACAGTTCACATCATAGGTTTCGTCACCAAGATGGCCGCTGACCACGTGGCAAGTGGCCGAGATGGCGAGTCAAGTGGCACAAAACAAAAGGGCCCCACGCAGATCGTGGAGATGCTGGAGGACTGATCTTTGGTGCAAATGCTGCTTGGTTGTGGCGCTTCTCAAACCCCAAAGCACAGAGCCGAGGGTGCCGAGGGTGCTGCACTGTCAGCGTCTCGGGGGTCTTCCAAGATGTCCGGTCCCACGTCTCTCGGTGCCTCCACGGGTCCCTTCTTTGCAGGGACTGTTGATCGGGCTGTGAGAAGTCTGGGAAGCTGGGTCTTGTCAGGCTCTGCACTCGGGCTCCGGCGGGAGGCGGCGGCAAAGCAGATGTTGAGGTGCTGGGTGGTGCCTGTGTTCACAGGGTGGCCCCTCCTAGGCCACAAGGGAGATGCTCTTCAGTCTTCTGTTCATCAGAATGTCGAAGTCCAGTTGTCTTCTTAGTTTAAAGGTGATTTCAGGATGATCTGCTGTGCTAGGGCACTGCTCCCACTCTTATTACAATCTGAGGGGTGGATCTCCTGCTAGGCCCCTCCCTATGAGTGGGACCAGGAAGGGGGGCGGTTACACCCCCTTTCAATCAATCAATCAATCATAGGCATTTATAGAGCGCTCTACTTACCCGGAGGGTCTCAAGGCGCTGGGGGGGGGGGGGGGGGGGTTGCTGCTACTTCCCGAACAGCCAGGTCTTGAGCTTCTTCCTGAAGGCGAGGTGGTCTTGGGTCAGGCGCAGGTCGGTCGGGAGGGAGTTCCAGGTCTTGGCGGCCTGGTATGAGAAGGACCTTCCTCCTGTTGTCGTTCTTCGGATGCGGGGGACGGCGGCGAGGGCGTGACTGGCTGATCGGAGGTGTCGTTTGGGAGCGTAGAAGTTGATGCGGTTGTTGAGGTAGCTCGGGCCTTGATCGTGAAGAGCTTTGTGTGCGTGGGTAAGGAGACGGAAGGTGATTCTCTTGTTGACCGGGAGCCAGTGCAGGTCTCTTAGGTGTCCGGAGATGTGGCTGTGTCGTGGGAAGTCGAGGATGAGTCTGGCTGAGGCGTTCTGGATCCGTTGGAGTCTCTTCTGGAGCTTGGCGGTGGTTCCAGCGTAGAGGGCGTTGCCGTAGTCCAGTCGGCTGGTGACGAGTGCCTGGGTGACAGTCTTCCTGGTCTCGGTGGGGATCCACCGGAAGATCTTCCGTAGCATGCGCAGGGTGTTGAAGCATGACGAGGAGACGGCGTTGACTTGCTTGGTCATGGAGAGGGAGGAGTCCAGGATGAAGCCCAGGTTGCGTGCGTGGTCTGTCGGTTTGGGTGTGGTGCCCAGGGCGGGGGGCCACCAGGAGTCGTCCCAGGCGGAGGGCGAGGATCCCAGGACGAGGACTTCCGTCTTGTCCGAGTTCAGCTTCAGGCGGCTGGTCGACATCCACTCGGCTACCTCTTTCATTCCTTCGTGAAGGTTGGCTCTGGCGGCGGTGGGGTCGTTGGTCAGGGAGAGGATCAGCTGGGTATCGTCGGCGTAGGAGATGATGTTGAGGTTGTGTTGGCGTGCGATGGCTGCGAGGGGGCTCATGTAGACGTTGAAGAGGGTTGGGCTCAGCGAGGATCCTTGAGGGACGCCGCAGATGACTTCGGTGGCCTCTGACTTGTACGGTGGTAGACGGACTCTCTGTGTTCTTCCGTCGAGGAAGGAGATGATCCATTCCAGTGCCTTCTCCTGGATTCCGACGTTGCTGAGGCGCTGCACTAGGGTGCGGTGGCAGACGGTGTCGAAGGCCGCGGAGAGGTCTAGTAGGATGAGGGCCGCTGTTTCTCCGTTGTACATCAGGGTTCGGATGTCATCGGTGGCAGCGATGAGGGCGGTCTCGGTGCTGTGGTTGGCTCGGAAGCCAGACTGTGAGGGGTCGAGGGATCCGTTCGTCTCGAGGAAGGCGGCCAGTTGCTTGTTGACGGTCTTCTCGATGACTTTGGCTGGGAACGGGAGCAGCGAGATGGGGCGGTAATTCTTGAGTTCGGTGGGGTCCGCTGTTGGTTTCTTGAGTAGAGCGCTGAGTTCGGCATGCTTCCAGCTCTCAGGGAAGGTGGCGGTGGTGAAGGAGGTGTTGATGATGTCCCAAAGGTGGGGTGCGATGACGGCGTCGGCTTTGTTGAAGACGTGGTGAGGGCAGGGGTCGGTCGGAGATCCGGAGTGGATGGAGTTCATCATGCGGACGGTTTCTTCGGTGCAGATCGGGGTCCAGGCGCGGAGGGTGGTGGTGGGGGGTGGTGGTTCGGTCGAGTTGGACGTGGCGTTCGTCGGTTGGGTGTTGAAGCTGTTGTGTATGTCCGCGATCTTGTTGTGGAAGTAGGAGGCGAGGGAGTTGCAGAGTTCTTGCGATGGGGTGATGTCGTTGTTTCCGGCGTTGGGGTTGGAGAGCTCTTTCACGATGTTGAAGAGTTCCTTGCTGCTGTGTGCGTTGTTATTCAGCCGGTCCTTGAATGCAGTTTTCTTGGTGTCGCGGATCAGTTGGTGGTGCTTCCGGGTGGCAAGCTTGAGGGTGGTCATGTTGTCCGGTGTTGGCTCCCTTCTCCAGGCTTTCTCGAGGGCTCGGCAGTTCTTCTTGGAGCTCTTGAGTTCGTCGGTGAACCATGGGGCCTTCTTGCTGCCGGGTCTGCTGGGCGGGGTCCTCAGTGGGGCGAGTTCGTCCGCGCAGTTGTTGATCCACTTCGTGAGGTTGTCGGCGGCCTGGCTGGGGTTCGCTGAGCTGGCGGGAGGGTGCTGGCTCAGGGAAGCGGCGAGCTGGTCGGCTGTGATCTTGCTCCAGCTTCTGCGGGCGACCTGTTGCTGGGGGTGGTGGGTCGTCGTTCTTTTGAAGGTGAAGTGGACGCAGCTGTGGTCCGTCCAGTGGAGTCCTGTGGCGTGGCTGAAGGCGATGTCTTTGCTGGATGAGAAGACGGCGTCGAGTGTGTGTCCGGCGAGGTGGGTGGGGGATGGTCACCAGTTGCTTGAGTCCGAGGTTGGCGAGGTTGTCGAGCAGGGTGGTGGTGTTGCGGTCGTTGTTGTTCTCCAGGTGGAAGTTGAGGTCCCCCAGGAGGATGTAGTCAGCGGAGGGGAGGGCATGCGGGCTGACGAAGTCGGCGATGTCCTCGCTGAATTGTGTGCGTGGTCCCGGGGGTCGGTAGATCAGGGTGCCTCTGAAGGTGGTCTTCGGGTCGGTGTGGATCTGGAAGTGTAGGTGTTCGGCGGTAGTCAGGATGTCGTCGGTGTAGGTCGTGATGCGGATGGTGTCCCTGTGGATGATGGCGATGCCTCCTCCTATCTGGTTGGCGGTGCGGTCCCTCTGGGTGATCTTGTAGCCCTCTGGGATGGCGATGGCGATGTCGGGCGCTGAAGAGGCGTTCATCCAGGTCTCCGTGAGGAAGGCAACGTCAGGAGCAGTGGTGTCGATGAGGTTCCAGAGTTCGATGGCGTGTCTGTGGACTGAGCGGGTGTTGAGCAGGATGCACTTGAGGTGGTTGCTGCTGGTGTTCAGCTTGGCGGGTGCTGGAGCGGGGCAGGTCCGGATGCAGGTGAACTTGCAGGCGGTGCAGCAGAATGGTCCGTGGGAGCGTCTCGGGGTGGTACGGTAGCATCCCGGGACTCGTCCGTCGTTGAGTGCGATGAGGGTGGCGGCGTCGTACGTCCGGCGGGTGGGCTGGGACCTGCGGGGGCCAGGGGTCCTGGCACTGGGCGTGGTCCAGCGCGCCTCCGCTGCGTGGTCGCTGAGGGGGCGTCATAAGAAGGGAGCCTGGAGGGCGGGTCAGCTGGGAGGCGGGGAGCGCGTGGTCCTATCAGCAGGCGGGGGGGCAGGGTCGCGGCAAAAACCGGCGCGAAAATCGAGTCGGGCGGCCCTGCGGCGGCTGGGGCGCCGGGCTGGATCGGCGATCGAGGCGGGCGGCCCTGCGGCGGCTGGGGCGCCGGGCTGGAGGCGTCAGCAGGCAGCAGGTAGGCAGCTGGTAGGAGGCAGGCAGCAGGCAGTGAGTGTCGGGGCCACCAGGCCGAGGGCACAGTGGTCGCTGCAGAACCTGGGTCGGGGTCCCCTTAAGAAGGGAGCCTGCAGGGCGGGTCAGCTGGGAGGCGGGGAGCGCGTGGTCCTATCAGCAGGCGGGGGGGCGGGGTCGCGGCAAAAACCGGCACGAAAATCGAGTCGGGCGGCCCTGCGGCGGCTGGGGCGCCGGCTGGATCGGCGATCGAGGCGGGCGGCCCTGCGGCGGCTGGGGCGCCGGGCTGGAGGCGTCAGCAGGCAGCAGGTAGGCAGCTGGTAGGAGGCAGGCAGCAGGCAGTGAGCGTGGGGGCAACCAGGCCGAGGGCACAGTGGTCGCTTTCCTTTGTCCAGGTCACACTGGAGCTGGGGCTGGTGTGCCCCAGAACCGGTTTGACCGGATTATGCAAGGGGAAGCCTTGTGCTCCCCAGGCACTGTCTGGTTTCTTTCAAACCTCCCTGCTACAATCCACTATCTCCTGTCTGGGGTGGTGTAACACCTCCCTGCGACAGGAAAGCCTTTGTCCAGGCCTCCTCTGCTGAGTTTCGGTCAGCAGCAGGAGGTCAGACATGTGTCTGTGGCAGAAGCATCCATTTTGTGGATCTGAGGCTCTTTTAAAAATCAACCGCGTTTTAGCAAAAGTAACATGTCGTCCCCTCTAGAGGGGTGGAATGCTACCCCCGTCGCCAGAACTGGCGAGGGGGTAGTATTCCAATTCGTATGACACCTTACACGACATGTTTTGATAAAGCCAAACCAAAGTTGACATATAACCGCGAGGATTATAATGCACTTAATAGTATATGGTTTGGCATTATCCCGGAACAGCTAAGGGAATTGGTCCCGACAGCTGCAGACAGGCTCAGCTCATGCTAGAGCACACTCTCACATTAAACCACGCACTCTGCCTTCAGGATTGTTAAGGCCTGCCATAGGAGTGGCTCACAGGTTTATATGTGTCCAGATAGGTTTAGATATAGGCATACTATATCTAAGCAAGGGATGATTACACCACCTTGCCCCAGCTGAGTGATCAGCCAGTTGTGTCAATTTTAGATAGCCAGCCAGGGGTGGCAAAAGATATGCTGCAGCCCCTGGTAGGCCTTGGATGCACCTATGCCCTGGGCACCTATAGTGCTCTGTACAGGGGCTGATAAGGTGACCCAAGCCAATCTAGTTATGCACCTAGGGTACATGGAATCCATTTTACAGAGAGAGCAGATAGCCTGGGGCCCTGATTAGCAGGGAACCAGGCCAACTAAGTCGAAAACCAGCTAAACACAAGGCAAAAAATCTGGGGTAACCATAGTCAGGTAGCCACCTTCCTACAGCTTTACAACAGTGTTTCATAAAAGTTACATAGTAGAGCAGTCTTAAAAACATAAAGTTTGGCAGTCCAAGAGTGCTTAGGCTTCTTGAGGTATTGGTTGAGCTCTGAGGTAACCTGGTTGAATGCTTTATTGAGGTGGCCCGAGGTCTTGAGGCAGCCTAATTATTTGCACATTTGTCTTGAAGCGCGCTGAGGTGGACCTGGGCGATGTAGAGTCTGAAAGCATGGTGTCAGGGATAGCGTGCGGGTGGCGGCTATCCATTCGGGAGGGAGCGGTTTAAGAGGAGAGCTTTTAGTTGTTTTTTAAATTTTGTGAAGAACGGATAGTTCTGGTATCTGCTGGGATGGAGTTCCAGATTTTTGGCGCGTTTCCAGCAAATGACCTTGCATCGGTTTTGTGTTTGCGTGTTCTCAAGGGGATGAGAAGGAGGGAGTTTGAGCTCCTGAGGTTTCTTGTCTGCCAGGCCCTCTTGAATTTGGTGGCCAGATAGTCAGGTTTTCCTGTGTGTAGGACATTGTGCGTGAGGCAGGCCGTTCTGAAGTTAGCTCGCTGTTCAACTGGGGGCCATTTTAGTTCTCTTAGTGCTGGTGATGTGTGGTTGTATTTCCTGATTCCGGTGACCATTCTGGCTGCTGCGTTGAGGGTTGTTTTGAGGGGAGCCAGGTGGGATTTTGTGGTGCCGGTTAAGGTTGAGTTTCCATAGTCTAGTCTGGATAGCACCAGTGATTGGGTGGCTTGTTTGAGGTCTTTAGAAGGGATGAATGGTTTAATTTTGTAGAGCAGCTTTAGGTTGAGGAATGCAGTCTTTGCAGAGTTTTTGATGTTTGGTCATGTCCAGTTTAGGGTCTATGGTGATTACTAGGGATTTTACTGAGTTAGACAGGGTGAGATTGCCGTTTAGAGCATCCATAGCTTTAAGCCATTCTGTGATTTGTGGGTTCTCTTCTTTGTTGGAGATGAGGAGGATCCGTGTTTTGTCCTGGTTAAGTTTAGGGTGACTTAGGGACAGCCGGTTTTGAATTTCTTTTAGGTGTTGTTTTGTCTGAGGATGTCGTCTGGGGAGGAAGTGCGCAGATCTGGGTGTCATTGGCGTATGGGTGGAAGGGAATATTTGCCTTTTTAAGTATGGTGGTGAGGGGTTCCATGAATACGTTGAACAGTTGTGGTGAGAGCACTGAGCCCTGGGGCACAACGCTGCTGATGGGGTGGAGGTCGGAGGTGAAGTTTGTGATTTTTATCCTTTGCGAGCAGTTCTGGAGGAATGAGGTGAACCAGGGGAGGAACTTCTCTTTGGCACCTACCCTTTATTGTAGGGCCTTGATGGGAAGTTGGTGATCAAAAGCTGCCAATAGGTCGAGGAGAATGGGAAGGCAGCAGTGATCGGAGTCCAGTGACTTATGGATGTCATCTGTGATATTGAAGATCGCCGTCTCAGTGCTGTAACCTTTTCCGAATCCTGAGTGGTGTGTTGAGTCAGTTGTGAAAGTATGCATTTCTCGAGGATTTTGGATAGGAGGGGGAGATTGGAGACAGTCTGAAATTGTTCAGGTCCATGCAGTCATTGCCTGGTTTTTTAGTAGTGGCGGTACTTGGCTGACTTTAGGGCATTCAGGTATGATGCCGCATCTCAGGGAACTGTTGATGATTCGGCACCAGAGCGGGGCTATGGAGAGTTTGAGTTTTTTGGTCAATTGAGTGGGTATAGGGTCCAGGACATGAGAGGAGGGTTTGTAGGTGGAGATTAGCTTGATAATCTCGGCTTCCGTGATGGGATTGAAGGACTTCCATGTATTTGTGTGGTGTAGGCATGTGCTTTTGATTGGAGCTGGGGGCACGCTTTCGCAGGCAGGGTGGGTGCTGGTGTCTAGCGAGTGTTTAATCTTGGAGATATTTTCTTCGAAGAAGATGGTGAAGTTTTTCGCACAGTTCCTTGGAGGCCTGGGTGGGGATACGGGGGCTTGGTGGTTTGATGCTTGATGATTTTAAATAGTTCATGTGGTCTGTTTTTTGCATTGTCCATGGCGGAGCAGAAGAAGTTGGTTTTTTTCATTACGGATGTGTTTTTTGTAATTTCTCCCAGTTGTTTTGAGTTGTTCTAGGAGGCTTGCAGAGGGGTTGCTTCTCCAGAGTCTTTCTATCGCTCTAAGTTGTCTCCATTCGTTATCGATGTCTGTTTGAACCAGGAACTGGATGGGATGTTCCTGGTTTTTTTTGTTCAGGGGGGCTATCAGGTCTAGAATGGATGTGTTGTAGGAGTCAGTGAGTTATGTCGTGGATAGATCATCCAAGGAGGTAGTGAGGACGGAGTTGACTTTTTCCTCCAGGTCAGTCATGTTGATCTGAGTGAGATTTCTGGTCCATTTGGGCTCTTGTTGGGTGGGGGGTTACATAGTGGCTGGCTGTGTGAGGTGAAAGAGGATTAAGTGGTGGTTGGACCAATCTACGGGATAGGGTGTGGTTTATCGTCACTGTGTCACGGTTGGCTATGATGGCATCTAGGGTAGCACCTTTTTTGTGAGTTGTTTCTGTGCAGTGTTGCGTGAGGTTTTTGTTGCATAGTAACTCACTCAGGTTTTGAATTAGCGGGTTGTTATCTTCGTTCCAGTGTAGGCTGAGGTCGCCCAGAATAAGGTTATTTGCGTCTCGTAGTGAGCAGTGGGCAATCAGGTCAGACAGGTGTTTGAGGAAAGTGGTGGAGTTGCCTGGGGGGTGGTAAATAAGAAGGCAGGTAAATGTTTTTTTGTTATTGTTCGTGTTGACATTGACAGTTAGGCACTCAAAGGTGCTGTAGTTGGAGGAGTCTGTTTCCGTCACGTAAATATTGTCTCTGTGGATGATTGCTAAGCCTCCTCCTCTTTGGTCTTTTCTGTCTTTGTTGGTGATTGTAAAGTCTGGGGGGACGAGAGTGTTCAGGAGTGGAAGGGAGGATCCTTAAGCCAGGTTTTGGTGATGAACGTGATGTCTATGTCGTGCGGGAGGATGGATTATGCTAGTCAGTGGCATGTTTGGTGGCTGATCTGCAGTTTATGAGCATGCAGTTAATGGGGGTCGTCTCTGTTTTGGGATTCTGCGTTAGGGGGACGGTGGGGATGTTTTTGCAGGTGGTCGGTGGCCTAGGTGAGTTTGGAGGGCTTGGTCTCCTCCTAGTCCGGTGATTACTTGAATTTTGGATTGGAGGGTGACAACAATAGGATTGCAAAGGGAAAGGAACCCCGAGCACTTAAAAAAGTATTCACAAATATCAATAGAATATTTTGTTCAAATTAATTGTCCGTATGCACACATTCGTAGTGATTAGTCCTTCGTCTTTTATTTTCTTATTTCATAGATGTTCATGAAGACTTGTTGATACATATGTGGAGTCTTGATAATGCACACAACAGCCAATAGCCAACACGTGTTTCGTCAAAGGGTGTACCCCAAAGACTTCCTCAGGGCCTAAGCTGTCCTTCCCATCTATACCAATCACATTGAGGCCATTTCCATATCAGTAATTCCTGCATTCATCGCCAAAAAACCTGTAAATGCCATCAATATTACTCTTTTAGTCACAGGATATATTCCACCGTAAATCCAAGAACCTTCATCACAATTCACAGTTTACTTTCAACATATATCTCAAGCTGCTTGCACGTCCTCGTGTGTTCAGTCATTCCAAGTACGGCGTATGGGGAATCCTATATATAACAATAGGATTGCCGTACGAGGATGTGAGATCCGCCGCATCGCTATCAGTCCCTGGTTCTTTTCGGTCTCTGTCACGCCTGCTCTGGGGAGGCGTAAGGTTTCGGAGCTGCCCCGGGTTTACGTGACCTTGTAAATCTGGGGCAGCGTCAAAATCCATGGGTGTGGCGTGGGAACACGCACTGTAGTACCCATGGAACGCCTCCTTGACATCGAGTAAGGCATGTAGCGCTTTACGCAGCCACGTCTTACTCCATATCTATGAGGCCATGCAAAGCCAGACAAGGCGGCGTTGCGTCACCTCATAGATATGATTGAGAGGGCTTGGGCATTAAATCTTGAACGTAGATTTTACCTTACGAGACTAAGATTGGTACTCTCCATCTTTTAATAACCTTTCCTGATAAGGGCAAATGGCATAAAAACTACATTTTGTTCTCTTTTCCAATTTTTATAAGCATATTTGGAGGAGAATTTTATGCCCTCTTTTCATAATGAAAATCTATGGGCCTGTTTAGGATGGCGGGCCCACCTTAACGGAAAAGGGACCGCCCGACAGGATGTCGGCAGTCCTGACATAGGCATTACGATGTGACCGCCACCATGGCAGTCGCAATGCCTATATTTTGTATTACGGTGTGTGCTGCTGGCTGCAGCACATGCTGTAAGACAAAAAGGGGACACTGGACATATCCCTGCACTACGTGGTAGGCACCATGCGGTGCCTTCCACATGGTGTGGGCTATGTATGGGGGAACCCAAAACCATAGTTCAGGGCCAGGGGGAAAGGGTGCCCCAAAATTCGCTTTCCGCCTTCCTGGTCATGGCGGGTTAATGCCGCTGACAGACAGGGGCAAAGGGATATCAAAATCCCTCCGGCAGCGCCTGCCAGGTACCGCCGCCATTCTAGGGACAGCTGGCGGTCCGACAGGCACTCAGAAGCCTTCTGACTGTCAGACGCATGACAGCCAAGCATCCGCCCCCCATTGTTATATGGCGGTCTGTAAACTTGCTTACAATGGCGGGGAAACCACCCCCGACAGCCCGTTGGTGGCGGTCTCCCCGCCATCGTAATCAGGCTCCATGTTCTTTCAAAGCTGCATTTATCTTTATATGTATGTTGGAAAGTGAGAGCGTATGTTACGCTGGATCTTCCTATGTTCGATTGGCGATCAGAAGAAGGACGACCATCTCATACCTGGAGGCCTTCGTTTATGAAACTGAACCGGATATATACTCATACGATAACTTTTAGGTTTACATGATATAGATTATTTATGGATAAGGTGAAATATACCATAAGTTGCTAATTACATGTACTGTATTACTTTTCACTATTTTCTAGTAAAATCCTTCTAGGGAATTTGACATACATTTTTAACTGGTTTTTAATTTCAAACTGTGGGATTGACGAACCAGCATATATTGTATATTTTTATGGTTGATATATTTTAGAATGCTTTTATGGTTCGTAGTTTAACCGAATAAAGCTGATTGAATTGAATTGAGAGGCCTGCACCACCGAAGCATCTACAAAAAGCGACGCTTCGGCAGCGCGGGCCTCTTGTAAATAACCCCCTAAGTTTACTCTCTCACTTTGACTCACTCAGTCTCGCTCTGTCTCGCTAATTTACACAGTCTCACTCATTCTACTCAGACACACTCTGTCTCACTCAGTCCCATTCATTCTCACTTATTCTGAATTACTCAGTCTTACTGAGCCTCACACATAGTAACACTCACTGTCATTCTCCCTCCCTCACTCACTCACATTCTCATGCATACTCGTCCTTACTGTCACTCATTCACCCTCACTCACTCACTCACATTCTCACATTCTCATGCATACTGGTCCTTACTCCCTCTCATTTGATGTCACTGCTGCACTCCCTCTCATGTGATGTCACTGTTGCACTCCCTCTCATGTGATGTCACTGCTGCACTCCCTCTCATGTGATGTCACTGCTGCACTTCCTCTCATGTGATGTCACTGCTGCACTCCCTCTCATGTGATGTCACTGCTGCACTCCCTCTCATGTGATGTCACTGCTGTACTCCTTCTCACGTGATGTCACTGCACTCCCTCTCACGTGATGTCACTGCTGCACTCACTCTCATGTGATTCACTGCTGCACTCCCTCTTAGGTGATGTCACTGATGCACTCACTCTCATGTGATGTCACTGCTGTACTCCCTCTCATTTGATGTCACTGCACTCCCTCTCATGTGATGTCACTGCTGCACTCCCTCTCATTTAATGTCACTGCTGCACTCCCTCTCATGTGATGCCACTGCTGCACTCCCTCTCATGTGATGTCACTGCTGAACTCCCTCTCATGTGATGTCACTGCTGTACTCCCTCTCATGTGATGTCACTGCACTCCCTCTCATGTGATGTCACTGCTGTACTCCCTCTCATGTGATGTCACTGCACTCCCTCCAATGTGATGTCACTGCTACACTCCCTCTCATGTGATCACTGCTGCACTCCCTCTCATGTGATGTCACTGCTGCACTCCCTCTCATGTGATGTCACTGCACTCCCCCTCTCATGTGATGTCACTGCTGCACTCCCTCTCATGTGATGTCACTGCACTCCCTCTCATGAGATGTCATTGCTGCACTCCCTCTCATGTGATGTCACTGCTGCACTCCCTCTCATGTGATGTCACTGCTGCACTCCCTCTCATGTGATGTCACTGCTGCACTCCCTCTCATGTGATGTCACTGCTGCACTCCCTCTCATGTGATGTCACTGCTGCACTAACTCCAATGTGATGTCACTGCACTCCCTCTCATGTGATGTCACTGCTACACTCCCTCTCATGTGATCACTGCTGCACTCCCTCTCATGTGATGTCACTGCTGTACTCCCTCCAATGTGATGTCACTGCTACACTCCCTCTCATGTGATCACTGCTGCTCTCCCTCTCATGTGATGTCACTGCAACACTCCCTCTCATGTGATGTCACTGCACTCCCTCTCATGTGATGTCACTGCTGCACTCCCTCTCATGTGATGTCACTGCTGCACTCCCTCTCATGTGATGTCACTGCACTCCCTCTCATGAGATGTCATTGCTGCACTCCCTCTCATGTGATGTCACTGCTGCACTCCCTCTCATGCGATGTCACTGCTGCACTCCCTCTCATGTGATGTCACTGCTGCACTCCCTCCAATGTGATGTCACTGCACTCCCTCTCATGTGATGTCACTGCTGCACTCCCTCTCATGTGATGTCACTGCTGCACTCCCTCTCATGTGATGTCATTGCTGCACTCCCTTTCATGTGATCACTGCTGCACTCCCTCTCATGTGATGTCACTGCACTCCCTCTCGTGTGATGTCACTGCACTCCCTCTCATGTGATGTCACTGCACTCCCTCTCATGTGATGTCACTGCTGCACTCCCTCTCATGTGATGTCACTGCTGCACTCCCTCTCATGTGATGTCACTGCTGCACTCCCTCGCATGTGATGTCATTGCTGCATTCCCTCTCATGTGATGTCACTGCTGCACTCCCTCTCATGTGATGTCATTCCTGCACTCCCTCTCATGTGATGTCACTGCTGCACTCCCTCTCATGTGATGTCACTGCACTCCCTCTCATGTGATGTCACTGCTGCACTCCCTCTCATGTGATGTCACTGCATTCCCTCTCATGAGATGTCATTGCTGCTCTCCCTCTCATGTGATGTTACTGCTGCACTCCCTCTCATGTGATGTCACTGCATTCCCTCTCATGAGATGTCATTGCTGCACTCCCTCTCATGTGATGTCACTGCTGCACTCCCTCTCATGAGATGTCACTGCACTCCCTCTCATGTGATGTCACTGCACTCCCTCTCATGTGATGTCACTGCTGCACTCCCTCTCATGTGATGTCACTGCTGCACTCCCTCTCATGTGATGTCATTGCTGCACTCCCTCTCATGTGATGTCACTGCTGCACTCCCTCTCATGTGATGTCACTGCACTCCCTCTCATGAGATGTCATTGCTGCACTCCCTCTCATGTGATGTCACTGCTGCACTCCCTCTCATGTGATGTCACTGCACTCCCTCTCATGTGATGTCATTGCTGCACTCCCTCTCATGTGATGTCACTGCTGCACTCCCTCTCATGTGATGTCACTGCTGCACTCCCTCTCATGTGATGTCACTGCTGCACTCCCTCTCATGTGATGTCACTGCACTCCCTCTCATGAGATGTCATTGCTGCACTCCCTCTCATGTGATGTCACTGCTGCACTCCCTCTCATGTGATGTCACTGCACTCCCTCTCATGTGATGTCATTGCTGCACTCCCTCTCATGTGATGTCACTGCTGCACTCCCTCTCATGTGATGTCATTGCTGCACTCCCTCTCATGTGATGTCACTGCACTCCCTCTCATGTGATGTCACTGCTGCACTCCCTCTCATGTGATGTCACTGCACTCCCTCTCATGAGATGTCATTGCTGCACTCCCTCTCATGTGATGTCATGTGATGTCATTGCTGCACTCCCTCTCATGTGATGTCACTGCACTCCCTCTCATGTGATGTCACTGCTGCACTCCCTCTCAGGAGATGTCATTGCTGCACTCCCTCTCATGTGATGTCACTGCTGCACTCCCTCTCATGAGATGTCATTGCTGCACTCCCTCTCATGTGATGTCACTGCTGCACTCCCCCTCATGTGATGTCACTGCACTCCCTCTCATGTGATGTCACTGCTGCACTCCCTCTCATGTGATGTCACTGCTGCACTCCCTCTCATGTGATGTCACTGCTGCACTCCCTCTCATGTGATGTCACTGCTGCACTCCCTCTCATGTGATGTCACTGCAGCACTCCCTCTCATGTGATGTCACTGCTGCACTCCCTCTCATGTGATGTCACTGCTGCACTCCCACTCATGTGATGTCACTGCACTCCTCTCATGTGATGTCACTGCACTCCTCTCAAGTGATGTCACTGCACTCCCTCTCATGTAATGTCACTGCTGCACTCCCTCTCATGTAATGTCACTGCACTCCCTCTCATGTGATGTCACTGCTGCACTCCCTGTCATGTGATGTCACTGCTGCACTCCCTCTCATGTGATGTCACTGCTGCACTCCCTCTCATGTGATGTCACTGCACTCCTCTCATGTGATGTCACTGCTGCACTCCCTCTCCTCTGATGTCACTGCTGCACTCCCTCTCATGTGATGTCACTGCTGCACTCCCTCTCATGAGATGCCACTGCTGCACTCCCTCTCATGTGATGTCACTGCTGTACTTCCTCTCATGTGATGTCACTGCTGCACTCCCTCTCATGTGATGTCACTGCTGCACTCCCCCTCATGTGATGTCACTGCACTCCCTCTCATGTGATGTCATTGCTGCAATCCCTCTCATGTGATGTCACTGCTGCACTCCCTCTCATGTGATGTCACTGCTGCACTCCCTCTCATGTGATGTCACTGCTGCACTCCCTCTCATGTGATCACTGCTGCACTCCCTCCAATGTGATGTCACTGCTGCACTCCCTCTCATGTGATGTCACTGCTGTACTTCCTCTCATGTGATGTCACTGCACTCCCTCTCATGTGATGTCACTGCTGCACTCCCTCTCATGTGATGTCATTGCTGCACTCCCTCTCATGTGATGTCACTGCTGCACTCCCTCTCATGTGATGTCACTGCACTCCCTCTCATGTGATGTCATTGCTGCACTCCCTCTCCTCTGATGTCACTGCTGCACTCCCTCACATGTGATGTCACCGCTGCACTCCCTCTCATGAGATGTCACTGCACTCCCTCTCATGTGATGTCACTGCACTCCCTCTCATGTGATGTCACTGCTGCACTCCCTCTCATGTGATGTCACTGCTGCACTCCCTCTCATGTAATGTCACTGCTGCACTCCCTCTCGTGTGATGTCACTGCTGCACTCCCTCTCATGTGATGTCACTGCTGCACTCCCTCTCGTGTGATGTCACTGCTGCACTCCCTCTCATGTAATGTCACTGCTGCTCTCCCTCTCATGTGATGTCACTGCTGCTCTCCCTCTCATGTGATGTCACTGCTGCACTCCCTGTCATGTGATGTCACTGCTGCACTCCCTCTCATGTAATGTCACTGCACTCCCTCTCATGTGATGTCACTGCTGCACTCCCTCTCATGTGATGCCACTGCTGCACTCCCTCTCATGTGATGTCACTGCTGCACTCCCTCTCATGTAATGTCACTGCTGCTCTCCCTCTCATGTGATGTCACTGCTACACTCCCTCTCATGTGATGTCACTGCACTCCTCTCATGTGATGTCACTGCTGCACTCCCTCTCCTCTGATGTCACTGCTGCACTCCTTCTCATGTGATGTCACTGCTGCACTCCCTCTCATGTGATGTCACTGCTGCACTCCCTCTCATGAGATGTCACTGCTGCACTCCCTCTCATGTGATGTCACTGCTGCACTCCCTCCAATGTGATGTCACTGCTGCACTCCCTCTCATGTGATGTCACTGATGTACTTCCTCTCATGTGATGTCACTGCTGCACTCCCTCTCATGTGATGTCACTGCTGCACTCCCTCTCATGTGATCACTGCTGCACTCCCTCCAATGTGATGTCACTGCTGCACTCCCTCTCATGTGATGTCACTGCTGTACTTCCTCTCATGTGATGTCACTGCTGCACTCCCTCTCATGTGATGTCACTGCTGCACTCCCTCTCATGTGATGTCACTGCTGCACTCCCTCTCATGTGATGTCACTGCTGCTCTCCCTCTCATCTGATCACTGCTGCACTCCCTCCAATGTGATGTCACTGCTGTACTTCCTCTCATGTGATGTCACTGCTGTACTTCCTCTCATGTGATGTCACTGCTGCACTCCCTCTCATGTGATGTCACTGCTGCACTCCCTCTCATGAGATGTCACTGCTGCACTCCCTCTCATGTGATGTCACTGCTGCACTCCCTCTCATGTGATCACTGCTGCACTCCCTCCAATGTGATGTCACTGCTGCACTCCCCCTCATGTGATGTCACTGCTGCACTCCCTCTCATGAGATGTCACTGCTGCACTCCCTCTCATGTGATGCCACTGCACTCCCTCTCATGTGATGTCACTGCTGCACTCCCTCTCATGTGATGTCACTGCTACACTCCCTCTCATGTGATGTCACTGCACTCCTCTCATGTGATGTCACTGCTGCACTCCCTCTCATGTGATGTCACTGCTGCACTCCCTCTCATGAGATGTCACTGCTGCACTCCCTCTCATGTGATGCCACTGCACTCCCTCTCATGTGATGTCACTGCTGCACTCCCTCTCATGTGATGTCACTGCTGCACTCCCTCTCATGTGATGTCACGGCACTCCCTCTCATGAGATGTCATTGCTGCACTCCCTCTCATGTGATGTCACTGCTGCACTCCCCCTCATGTGATGTCACTGCACTCCCTCTCATGTGATGTCACTGCTGCACTCCCTCTCATGTGATGTCACTGCTGCACTCCCTCTCATGAGATGTCACTGCTGCACTCCCTCTCATGTGATGTCACTGCTGCACTCCCTCTCATGTGATGTCACTGCTGCACTCCCTCTCATGTGATGTCACTGCTGCACTCCCTCTCATGTGATGTCACTGCTGCACTCCCTCTCATGTGATGTCACTGCTGCACTCCCTCACATGTGATGTCACTTCTGCACTCCCTCTCATGTGATGTCACTGCTGCACTCCCTCACATGTGATGTCACTGCTGCACTCCCTCTCATGTGATCACTGCTGCACTCCCTCCAATGTGATGTCACTGCTGCACTCCCTCTCATGTGATCACTGCTGCACTCCCTCTCATGTGATGTCACTGCTGCACTCCCTCTCATGAGATGTCACTGCTGCACTCCCTCTCATGTGATGTCACTGCTGCACTCCCTCTCATGTGATGTCACTGCTGCACTCCCTCTCATGAGATGTCACTGCTGCACTCCCTCTCATGTGATGTCACTGCTGCAATCCCTCTCATGTGATGTCACTGCTGCACTCCCTCTCATGTGATGTCACTGCTGCACTCCCTCTCATGTGATGTCACTGCTGCACTCCCTCTCATGTGATGTCACTGCTGCACTCCCTCACATGTGATGTCACTGCTGCACTCCCTCTCATGTGATGTCACTGCTGCACTTCCTCACATGTGATGTCACTGCTGCACTCCCTCTCATGTGATCACTGCTGCACTCCCTCCAATGTGATGTCACTGCTGCACTCCCTCTCATGTGATGTCACTGCTGCACTCCCTCTCATGTGATGTCACTGCTGTACTTCCTCTCATGTGATGTCACTGGTATACTTCCTCTCATGTGATGTCACTGCTGCACTCCCTCTCCTCTGATGTCACTGCTCACTCCCTCTCCTCTGATGTCACTGGTATACTTCCTCTCATGTGATGTCACTGCTGCACTCCCTCTCATGAGATGTCACTGCTGCACTCCCTCTCATGTGATGTCACTGCTGCACTCCCTCTCATGTGATGTCACTGCTGCACTCCCTCTCATGTGATCACTGCTGCACTCCCTCTCATGTGATGTCATTCCTGCACTCCCTCTCATGTGATGTCACTGCTGCACTCCCTCTCATGTGATGTCACTGCTGCACTCCCTCTCATGTGATGTCACTGCTGCACTCCCTCCAATGTGATGTCACTGCTGTACTTCCTCTCATGTGATGTCAATGCTGCACTCCCTCTCATGTGATGTCACTGCTGCACTCCCTCCAATGTGATGTCACTGCTGCACTCCCTCTCATGTGATGTCACTGCTGCACTCCCTCTCATGTGATGTCACTGCTGCACTCCCTCTCATGTGATGTCACTGCTGCACTCCCTCTCATGAGATGTCACTGCTGCACTCCCTCTCATGTGATGTCACTGCTGCACTCCCTCCAATGTGATGTCACTGCTGCACTCCCTCTCATGTGATGTCACTGCTGTACTTCCTCTCATGTGATGTCACTGCAGCACTCCCTCTCATGTGATGTCACTGCTGCACTCCCTCTCATTTGATGTCACTGCACTCCCTCTCTTGTGATGTCACTGCTGCACTCCCTCTCATGTGATGTCACTGCTGCACTCCCTCTCATGTGATCACTGCTGCACTCCCTCCAATGTGATGTCACTGCTGCACTCCCTCTCATGTGATGTCACTGCTGTACTTCCTCTCATGTGATGTCACTGCTGCACTCCCTCTCATGTGATGTCACTGCTGTACTTCCTCTCATGTGATGTCACTGCTGAACTCCCTCCAATGTGATGTCACTGCTGCACTCCCCCTCATGTGATGTCACTGCTGCACTCCCTCTCATGTGATGTTACTGCACTCCCTCTCATGTGATGTCACTGCTGCACTCCCTCTCATGTGATGTCACTGCTGCACTCCCTCTCATGTGATGTCACTGCACTCCCTCTCATGAGATGTCATTGCTGCACTCCCTCTCATGTGATGTCACTGCTGCACTCCCTCTCATGTGATGTCACTGCTACACTCCCTCTCATGTGATCACTGCTGCACTCCCTCTCATGTGATGTCACTGCTGCACTCCCTCTCATGTGATGTCACTGCACTCCCTCTCATGTGATGTCACTGCTGCACTCCCTCTCATGTGATGTCACTGCTGCACTCCCTCTCATGTGATGTCACTGCACTCCCTCTCATGAGATGTCATTGCTGCACTCCCTCTCATGTGATGTCACTGCTGCACTCCCTCTCATGTGATGTCACTGCTGCACTCCCTCTCATGTGATGTCAATGCTGTACTTCCTCTCATGTGATGTCACTGCTGCACTCCCTCTCATGTGATGTCACTGCTGCACTCCCTCTCATGTGATGTCACTGCTGCACTCCCCCTCATGTGATGTCACTGCACTCCCTCTCATGTGATGTCACTGCTGCACTCCCTCTCATGTGATGTCACTGCTGCACTCCCTCTCATGAGATGTCACTGCTGCACTCCCTCTCATGTGATGTCACTGCTGCACTCCCTCTCATGTGATCACTGCTGCACTCCCTCCAATGTGATGTCACTGCTGCACTCCCTCTCATGTGATGTCACTGCTGTACTTCCTCTCATGTGATGTCACTGCTGCACTCCCTCTCATGTGATGTCACTGCTGCACCCCCCCTCATGTGATGTCACTGCACTCCCTCTCATGTGATGTCATTGCTGCAATCCCTCTCATGTGATGTCACTGCTGCACTCCCTCTCATGTGATGTCACTGCTGCACTCCCCCTCATGTGATGTCACTGCACTCCCTCTCATGTGATGTCATTGCTGCAATCCCTCTCATGTGATGTCACTGCTGCACTCCCTCTCATGTGATGTCACTGCTGCACTCCCTCTCATGAGATGTCACTGCTGCACTCCCTCTCATGTGATGTCACTGCTGTACTCCCTCTCATGTGATGTCACTGCTGCACTCCCTCTCATGTGATCACTGCTGCACTCCCTCCAATGTGATGTCACTGCACTCCCTCTCATGTGATGTCATTGCTGCAATCCCTCTCATGTGATGTCACTGCTGCACTCACCCTCATGTGATGTCTTCACTCCCTCTCATGTGATGTCATTGCTGCAATCCCTCTCTTGTGATGTCACTGCACTCCCTCACATGTGATGTCACTGCAATCCCTCTCTTGTGATGTCACTGCACTCCCTCACATGTGATGTCACTGCACCTCCTCTCTTGTGATGTCACTGCACTCCCTCTCATGTGATGTCACTGCACCTCCTCTCTTGTGATGTCACTGCACTCCCTCACATGTGATGTCACTGATGCACTCCCTCTCATGTGATGTCACTGCTGCACTCCCTCTCCTGTGATGTCACTGCTGCACTCCCTCTCATGTGATGTCACTGCTGCACTCCCTCTCATGAGATGTCACTGCTGCACTCCCTCTCATGTGATGTCACTGCTGCACTCCCTCTCATGTGATCACTGCTGCACTCCCTCCAATGTGATGTCACTGCTGCACTCCCTCTCATGTGATGTCACTGCTGTACTTCCTCTCATGTGATGTCACTGCTGCACTCCCTCTCATGTGATGTCACTGCTGCACTCCCCCTCATGTGATGTCACTGCACTCCCTCTCATGTGATGTCATTGCTGCAATCCCTCTCATGTGATGTCACTGCTGCACTCACCCTCATGTGATGTCTTCACTCCCTCTCATGTGATGTCATTGCTGCAATCCCTCTCTTGTGATGTCACTGCACTCCCTCACATGTGATGTCACTGCACCTCCTCTCTTGTGATGTCACTGCACTCCCTCTCATGTGATGTCACTGCACCTCCTCTCTTGTGATGTCACTGCACTCCCTCACATGTGATGTCACTGATGCACTCCCTCTCATGTGATGTCACTGCTGCACTCCCTCTCATGTGATGTCACTGCTGCACTCCCTCACATGTGATGTCACTGCTGCACTCCCTCTCATGTGATCACTGCTGCACTCCCTCCAATGTGATGTCACTGCTGCACTCCCTCTCATGTGATCACTGCTGCACTCCCTCTCATGTGATGTCACTGCTGCACCCCCTCTCATGTGATGTCACTGCTGCACTCCCTCTCATGTGATGTCACTGCTGCACTCCCTCTCATGTGATGTCACTGCTGCACTCCCTCTCATGTGATGTCACTGCTGCACTCCCTCTCGTGTGATGTCACTGCAGCATTCCCTCTCATGTGATGTCACTGCTGCACCCCCTCTCATGTGATGTCACTGCTGCACTCCCTCTCATGTGATGTCACTGCTGCACTCCCTCTCCTCTGATGTCACTGCTGCGCTCCCTCTCATGTGATGTCACTGCACTCCCTCTCATGTGATGTCACTGCTGCACTCCCTCTCATGTGATGTCACTGCTGCACTCCCTCTCATGTGATGTCACTGCTGCACCCCCTCTCATGTGATGTCACTGCTGCACCCCCTCTCATGTGATGTCACTGCTGCACCCCCTCTCATGTGATGTCACTGCTGCACCCCCTCTCATGTGATGTCACTGCTGCACCCCCTCTCATGTGATGTCACTGCTGCACCCCCTCTCATGTGATGTCACTGCTGCACCCCCTCTCATGTGATGTCACTGCTGCACCCCCTCTCATGTGATGTCACTGCTGCACTCCCTCTCATGTGATGTCACTGCTGCACTCCCTCTCCTCTGATGTCACTGCAGGTCAGCATCTGCACAGTTCTCCAGAGTTCACCCGGGAGACTCAGCACACAGCCTCAGAGCAGTCATTTCTTTCCAGCTGCTCTGTGTTCATTTTCCTTGTTGTTGCCTCTTCCCCGAGGGTGGCAGGGCAACGCCCCTTTCACCCATCAACACCAGTCGCCCCTGGATAAGAAGGTGGTTGCTTTACGGCTTAAGCTTCGATCTTTCTGGTCTCATCTCTCAGAAAATAATTGATCAGGAAGGTGCAAAGTGTTTTGTAACATTGCACTTTCTTAGTAGAAGGAATTTTCAGTCCAAGCCCTGAGAGCTCCAAGTAACCCCAATGATGACCTTCACGGCCACCCTCTCGTGTCTTAATCTCCTGTCTCATGTTTCTGCTCCCACCCATAATCTTGGTCATACATTGGACCAAGTCTGGTCATCTCAGGACATTGTCTCTCCCCCTAGCATCCTTCCTTGCACCCGGTCTGACCACTCTCTTATTTTCTTCACTATTAACCTCGGTTCCATTCACAAATCCTCTCGCCCCAAGAACATCTTTGCACGCAGCTGGAACCGCGTGGACCTACCTTCCCTTTCCCTCTCCCTGGCATCCTCCCCTCCTGACCTCAACGGCCTTTCCCTCGATCTTCAGGCCGTTGCAGTCAGCAATTGGTTATCTTCTGGTTGTGATCTAGTTGCCCCTCTTAAAATAGTCAAGTCTATTCGCCCACACGAGGCCCATAGATGGTTCAACTCCGAACTCAAGGTCCTTAAACTGGAACTCAGACGCTCTGAGCGTCTTTGGCGCCGCAGTTATTGCCCCAATCTCAAGGCCAAATATAAACGTCTTCTTAATGATTATAAGAAAGCTATCCTTGTGTCCAAGACCAAGTATTTCTCCGAGCAGGTAGCATTATCCGCTAATAAA
Source organism: Lissotriton vulgaris (assembly GCF_964263255.1). NCBI lineage: Eukaryota > Metazoa > Chordata > Amphibia > Caudata > Salamandridae > Lissotriton > Lissotriton vulgaris. The sequence goes on along the minus strand of NC_141690.1, from coordinate 266,348,138 downwards.
TCTAAAGAGATCTTTTCCTTGGTCACTAATCTGGCCACCTCCGATTGTGTCTGCCCCAAGCTTATCCCTTCCCAGGCCCTCTGCTCTTCCTTAAACGACTTCTTTATCGAGAAGATCGCTAAAATTAAATCCAACATTCCTACCACTCCCTTCCCTCCCCTCCATCCTGCCCTTCCTGTGTCTAATTCTTCCTTTGCTTCCTTCCCACCTATTTCCTTGGATTCCTTTCTAGCTTTACTTACCAAAATCAAGTCTGGCTCCCCTGCCGATTGTGCCCCTGCCCGCGTGCTGAGAACTCTCTTTACCTCTTGCCTTACTACTCCTCTTTCCTTTCTTAATGCTTCCCTTTCTACTGGCTTGGTCCCCTCTTCATTTAAATCTGCGATTGTTTTTCCCATCCTCAAAAAACCTGGTCTTGATTCTTCCCTCCCTTCTAATTTCAGACCTATTTCTCTCCTACCCTATCTTGCCAAAATCCTCGAAAGTTATGCCACCTCCTGTCTTTCCTCTTATATTGAGCAGAACCATCTCCTCACTTCCCACCAAGCAGGCCTCCGCTCGGGCCACTCGACCGAGTCAGTGGTGCTTGCGGTTCTCGATGAGTTGAAAGCCAAGGCCGACACCAACTCCCCTCAAGCTCTGGTTCTCCTGGACTTATCTGCTGCGTTTGATACGGTCGATCATACCATCCTTCTTGACCGTGTCAGCGCAGCGGGCATTCGGGGCTCCGCTCTTTCCTGGATTACGTCCTTTCTTTCAGGACGCTCACAAGCTGTTCACCTCTCCGGTTTCTCTGCCTCCCCCCTACCAGTGTCCTGTGGGGTTCCCCAAGGTTCCTCTCTCTCCCCTCTTCTTTTCAATCTTTATATTCGCCCCCTTATTGTTTCTCTTCTCGATCTGGGGGTCTCTGTGTACAACTACGCAGATGACCTCCAGCTCGTCTTTGATTTTTCTTCCTCTTCTCACTCCTTATCTTTTTTTCGCTCCACTCTGGTTTTCATTTCCGGGTGGATGAGTGCCAATCACCTCAAGCTCAATCCAGATAAGACTGAGCTTGTCTTGACTGGTGGCTCATCCAACCCCTGGTCCTCTGCTTTCTGGCCCCCTATTTTTGGTCCCCCTCCTACCACTGTTCCTTCCGTCAAAACGATGGGCATTAAGGTCAGCCATGACCTGTCAATGCTCGGCCAGGTCAGTTCTGTAGTGTCTTCTTGCTTTCTTTCCCTCCGACTGATTCGTAAAATTTCCCGTTTCTTTTCCCTTGATTCCCTCAAAATTATTATTTCGGCCCTCATCACTTCCCGCCTTGATTATGGAAACAGCTTGCTCGTGGGTATCCCTGCCTACGAAACCCGTCGTCTCCAAGCAATCCAAAATCAGGCTGCCCGACTTATTTTTCATTTTCCCAAAACTCACCATATCACTCCCGTCCTCAAATCTCTCCACTGGCTCCCCGTTCTACAGAGATCCCTGTTTAAACTAGGGTGCCTAGTCTTCCGGGCTGTTGATCGCTCTGCTCCGGCGTTCATCAATTCTTTGATCTCCACTCACACCCCTGCCCGTACCCTCCGCTCATCTACCTCTGCCTTCCTCACTGTTCCCCGCTTTCGTAAATCTCGCACTGGTGGAACCAGATTCTCTGTCCTTGCCCCCCGGTTCTGGAACTCCCTCCCTCTCTCCATGCGTTCTATTCCCATTTTTTCACACTTCCGCAAAGCGCTCAAAACATTCTTGTTTGCCCAGGCCTACCCCTGCTAACTTCCTCGGCCCTGTCTGTTCTGTTCAGTAGAGCTCTCAGCACCAGGAAGCCGTTTGGCCACCGTGCGCTCTATAAATACCTTATTTCATTTAATTTCATTTCATTTCATTTCAATGATCTGGGTCCATTGATTCCTCTTCTAGCCACAGGTTGAGCCACAGTCGGATGAGCAAAGATGGACCTAGGTGAGGCTACTCCAGGGTGGACCTTCAACTGGAAGCAGGTGACGGATTGGCGACGAAGAGGAGCTGCAGACTCTGTTTTAACCCTCGCGGAGAGAAGAGGAATGAAGTTACCCTGTCCCAGGAGGGCGCAGGTGATGCATCCCTGCCTGTGACAGCCTCAGCACTGGGCAGACACAGGAGACAGGAGCAGCCGCACACCACAACAATAAGTCGTTTCATTACTGAAGACCAGCAGGGAAGGACCCTGGGGAAGATATCCCTGTTAATGGCCCATGATGAATCAGGGAGATGCAAGAAGGGCTGGGGTCAGCACTGCACACCCAGCAGTTTTACCTGTGATTGGAACTGTCCGCCCCAGGACGCGTGTCCACACAGTATCTCTACAATGGTTGTATGATGCAACCACAAATCCCCAACCCCACATGCCTAAACAATGTGGTTAAATACCGTCTTAACCACAAATGTTCATGGTAAAGGCATGTATGGTAAACAGGGATGCGTGGCTAAGGTCGCCACCCCCTCCCCACTGCCCTGAGGTACAAACTCCCCCCACAACCCAAAGTGCAAATACCCCTACCCCCTCCCAACCCCCACACTGTGCCCTCCCTCTGCCCTGATGCATAAAACTCTGTCCCTTCACCTGACCCTGCCCAGCCCTGACCTAGCCCTAAAAACTGCCCGCCCTCCCCTAACCACCAAAAACTACCCCGACTACCCATTCCCACCCCCCTGCCCTGAGGCATAATACCCTAACCACTATTTTACAAAAAGTGCCCCAACACCCCCCAGCCCTGAAAACCAGCCCCGAACCCTGCAACACAAAAATCTACCCAATCCACCCCCTACCCAGAAAACTACCCTGACCCCCCTCAGCCTAAAAAACTACCCCCGACCCACCCCAACCCACAAAACTACTCCAACCCCCAGCCCACAAAAGTACACCAACCCACCCCCCAGCCCCACTTACATCACTGCAGATCTCTCCCTGCTTCCTGCTTCTGTCAAAAGCAGCCCACAGCCCAAAAAAGATTCCCGACCTACCCCAGTCCCACAAAACATCCCGACCGAACCCCAGTCCACAATACAAACCCGACCCCCAGCCCACAAAAGTACCCCAGCCGACAAAACAATCCTGACCCACCCCTCAGCCCACAAAAGATCCCCAACTCACCCCAGCCCACAAAACAACCCTGACCCACCCCTCAGCCCACAAAAAATTCCCGACTCACCCCAGCCCACAAAACAACCTGACTCACCCTCAGCCCACAAAACATCCCGACCCACCCCCAGCCCACAAAATAACCCCGATCCCCAGCCCACAAAAGTATCTGATGTCCCCCCCAGCCTAACTTACCTTACCTCTCCCTGCTTCCTGCTTCCGTCCGTCCATTCTGCAGCTAAACTGGCCTTATGCCTTAACCAGGCACATGCATGGTTAAGGCATATGCGTGGTTAGGCATGCGTGGTAAGGCTTGTGGAGTCAGAACACTCATGGTTTAGACTGCGGTGGTCTGACTGTTTCCCCTTTGCAATAGCTGAGCTTATAATTATGTGCAGGTACAATACGTGGTTCCTCCTTGGGCCTTATGAAGTACAAGATATTTTATACAAGTGTCCGTATTAGGACACAGGGATGAGAGTGGTGAATGCGAAGACTGATCAGAGCAATGAAGAAGGAGACCAGGGTCAAAGAGGGGAGTGGTGAAAGAGGAGATAGAGTGGTGAAAGAGGAGATAGAGTGGTGAAGGATGAGATAGAGTGGTGAAGGAGGAGAAAGAGTGGTGAAGGATGAGATAGAGTGGTGAAGGATGAGATAGAATGGTGAAGGATGAGATAGAGTGGTGAAGGATGAGATAGAGTGGTGAAGGATGAGATAGAGTGGAGAAAGAGGAGATAGAGTGGTGAAGGATGAGATAGAGTGGTGAAGGATGAGATAGAGTGGTGGAAGAGGAGATAGAGTGGTGAAGGATGAGATAGAGTGGTGAAAGAGGAGATAGAGTGGTGAAGGATGAGATAGAGTGGTGAAGGATGAGATAGAGTGGTGAATGATGAGATAGAGTGGAGAAAGAGGAGATAGAGTGGTGAAGGATGAGATAGAGTGGTGAAGGATGAGATAGAGTGGTGAAGGATGAGATAGAGTGGAGAAAGAGGAGATAGAGTGGTGAAGGATGAGATAGAGTGGTGAAGGATGAGATAGAGTGGTGAAGGATGAGATAGAGTGGTGAAAGAGGAGATAGAGCGGTGAAGGATGAGATAGAGTGGTGAAGGATGAGATAGAGTGGTGAAGGATGAGATAGAGTGGAGAAAGAGGAGATAGAGTGGTGAATGATGAGATAGAGTGGTGAAGGATGAGATAGAGTGGTGAAAGAGGAGATAGAGTGGTGAAGGATGAGATAGAGTGGTGAAGGATGAGATAGAGTGGTGAAAGAGGAGATAGAGTGGTGAAGGATGAGATAGAGTGGTGAAGGATGAGATAGAGTGGTGAAGGATGAGATAGAGTGGTGAAAGAGGAGATAGAGTGGTGAAGGATGAGATAGAGTGGTGAAGGATGAGATAGAGTGGTGAAGGATGAGATAGAGTGGAGAAAGAGGAGATAGAGTGGTGAAGGATGAGATAGAGTGGTGAAGGATGAGATAGAGTGGTGAAGGATGAGATAGAGTGGTGAAGGATGAGATAGAGTGGTGAAAGAGGAGATAGAGTGGTGAAGGATGAGATAGAGTGGTGAAGGATGAGATAGAGTGGTGAAGGATGAGATAGAGTGGTGAAGGATGAGATAGAATGGTGAAGGATGAGATAGAGTGGTGAAGGATGAGATAGAGTGGTGAAGGATGATATAGAGTGGTGAAGGATGAGATAGAGTGGTGAAGGAGGAGATAGAGTGGTGAAGGAGGATATAGAGTGGTAAAGGATGAGATAGAGTGGTAAAGGAGGAGATAGAGTGGTGAAGGATGAGATAGAGTGGTGAAGGAGGAGATAGAGTGGTGAAGGATGAGATAGAGTGGTGAAGGAGGCGATAGAGTGGTGAAGGAGGAGATAGAGTGGTGAAGGAGGAGATAGAGTGGTGAAGGATGAGATAGAGTGGTGAAGGATGAGATAGAGTGGTGAAGGATGAGATAGAGTGGTGAAAGAGGAGATTGAGTGGTGAAGGGTGAGATAGAGTGGTGAAGGATGAGATAGAGTGGTGAAGGAGGAGATAGAGTGGTGAAGGATGAGATAGAGTGGTGAAGGAGGAGATAGAGTGGTGAAGGATGAGATAGAGTGGTGAAGGAGGAGATAGAGTGGTGAAGGAGGAGATAGAGTGGTGAAGGATGAGATAGAGTGGTGAAGGAGGAGATAGAGTGGTGAAGGAGGAGATAGAGTGGTGAAGGATGAGATAGAGTGGTGAAGGAGGAGATAGAGTGGTGAAGGAGGAGATAGAGTGGTGAAGGATTAGATATAGTGGTGAAGGATAAGATAGAGTGGTGAAGGATGAGATAGAGTGGTGAAAGAGGAGATTGAGTGGTGAAGAATGAGATAGGAGCCGCAACAGTGAAGGAGAAGAGTGGAGACAGCGTAGATGACAGGGGCCAGAGTAGTAAAAGAGGAGACTAGGATCTGAGTGGTGAAGAACTCTGGATTCAGAGTGGTGAAGGAGAAGACCAAATAAGAGCAATGAAGGAGGAGACCAAGGATGGAGCGGCGAAGAAAGATCGGGTCAGAGTGGTGAAGGAAGAGGAAGGAGCAAGAGCAGTGAAGGAAGAGACTAGGCCCTCAGCCCCATCACCGGGTACTTACCATCTCTCGCACTCCATACTCGCTCTCCACCTTGGCCTTCAGCTGGTGGAAACACTCCTCCATGCGCTCGTGGAAAGGTCGGAGGTCATCAGTCACCTTCTTCCCATGGAGTCGTACGCCCTCTGCCAGGAGCGGGATCTATCGGATACAACGGCACACGGGTCACTTGGACACATTCTACCCATTGATACATTGCCACCAGGGATGGTGGAGACATCCTACCCCTCAATGCATCATCTCCCATGATGGTGGAGGCATCCTACCCATTGATATATTGCCACCAGGGATGGTGGAGACATCCTACTCATTGATGTATTGTCTCGGGTGATGGTGGAGGCGCCCTATCTTTTGATACATTACCTCCAGTGATATTGCCGACAGCCCACCTTTCGAAGCTTTACCTTCGGCAATGGTGTGGACATCTACCCCTTGATGCATCGCCTCTGATGATGGTGGAGACCTCTTACCCTCGATTCACTTCCTACAGGGATGACGCAACATCTCACCCCTTTATTGATCATCTCCCACGTTAATTGACACACCCCACTCCTCAATGCACTGCATCCATAGATGGGGGACACATCCTATCCACCAATACATCATCTCTCACCATGGTGGACACATCCTGCTCCTCGATAAACCCTTTCGGGTATAGAGGAGACTTCCTACTGTTGATGTATCACCTCCAGGGATGGTGGACACAATGCATGGCCCTCGATGGCTCCTCTCTCATGATGGTAGACACATCCCACTGCTCGGTGCATTGCATCCAGAGATGGAGGACACATCCTACCTCTCGATACATCATCTCTCATGATGGTTGACACATCCTACCCCTTGATTCCAATCACTTCCAATTTGCCTTTGTCCATATTCAATTCCTGTCAAGGACGCCTGCTTAGGCTGATTTCAAACGCCTTACCCGCCTGTCCATTCTAGTTTTCTTTTCAGTGCCAGCCTCTTCTTTTAGGCTTTTCCACTCTCTGTCTGCGCCTTTCTCTCAGTTCATGTTTTCCTTTCTCTCTCCTGGCACCTTCCCATGCATAGAACAGTACAGTCAGAAAAACAGTTTATTACAAAATGTAGTTCAGAGAATCCTTCCTGGGAGGGTGTTTAGCTCGTAGAATGATGACATGGAATGGGTCACCTTTTCAAAGCAATTCCAACTTAACCAGTTTTCGGAAGCAACTCAAAACTTTTTTGTTTCAATAACCAGAATCCTTGTTTATTTGTCTGAGGGCAATTCTGTTTAGTCACAGCGCCTGGACGCCTGAGGGCAACTGTAGCGCTTTATAAATTTTATTTTCATTTCATTTCGTTTCATACCTGGGGGCAGATTTACAAGGCTCTTGCGCCACTTTCGCGTTACTTTTCCTATGTTAAACATGACGCAAAAGTGGTGCAAGGGCCTTGTAAATAAGCCTCCTGGACTTCCAAGGAGTTCTTGTGTAACTGGGGCTAATGTGATCTCTGGGCAGTAATGTGAGGGATACTCTAGTGTCATAAAAGATCCCTTACATATAAAATACCATGTCTCTTGTGCTTAACAACGTCAAACTAACACAGGGCTTGGTTTAGAGTTTTGTGGGCAGGGTCCTCTGTTGCATCCTGCCTGCTAAACTGACGCCCCCCCCGCCCTGGCTACGGTTGGAAGGACAGTACATTTTCTGTTCATGGCGACTGAATTGGCCCCATCCGCGGAACACATTCTCTGGTCGCCTTGTAGAGTAGAGGCCCCTATGAGGATGGACTTTACAACATTCGCGTTATGGTGGACGATGTAAAGGCAGTTTGTTTCACATCTGTCACCTCCAGTAAAACCCCGATGGAATGGACAGGAAAAAAATATTCATGACCCCCCCATACCCAGAATATTAAAGCTATTGGTGTTTGCCTTTTTTCCAAAAACAAACTCCCACTTTGAATTTGAAAGTTTTTTTTTTATTAAACAAAAAACTTTTGGAAAGTATGACAGGTGGCTGTCAGGGTTGATGGTTCCATCCGTCAAAACTTTTTAAACATCAAATGATGTTACCATGATGGCGGTTCATGTCAATGTACTGAGTTATTTGCAGTGCTGGCAAACAGATCCGTGGGCCTGCTTTAGAGTGGACTTACTATGTTACAAACATAACCTATCTATCCACCTTATCAACAGTCCATTATAAAATGTAGCACTTGCAATACGGCAGCTGCGATATTCAGAGGTTCCACCAGAGGGCAGTGCTGCACCACATTTCCTTTATGCACAGATCTTCACAAAGCATAACTAAAGAAAAGGAATGACTGATGAAAGTTTTTCTAGAGGTGATGTGATGGAAGTGATGTCATCAGTAGAATGTGGAGTGTTGAAGTGATAATGTGAGAAATTACAGAGCGCTTGGTGGCATAATAAAGGAGCTTACAAACTTCCATTTGTGTAGCGTGTTACTACACAACATTGGCAACAGGGAAGCTTCTAAAAAGAAATGTTAAGTTTCTGTGATCAGATGAATGGAAGCAAGAATGTAATAATATCAAGGAGGCAATGTGTTCTGCCCCAGCTCTACAAGGGTTTGATCCCCAGTGAACGAGCATAGTGACTACAGGTGTGATGCCAGCAGCAAAGGTCTGGGGCAGTTTCATCTCAAAGAAATAGTGCAGGAGTTGGAGTCATTGTTGTGTTTGCTTCACGAGCATTATCAACTTCAAAAGAGAACTACACAGCGATAGAGAGGGAAGCACACGCCTGCCTATGGGCTTTGGAACATTTTCCCTGATTTGTATGCTTAAGACAGGTGCTTTTTAAATAGATGTGATCATAAACAGTTAGAGAAAACCTTGACCACCGTGCAAATGTCAAGAATATCATCTAGGTTAGCCTTGTTACACGGGCACTACTCTGGAATGTCCTCGATGGGCTAGGTCTACCACCCTACTTGCTGCTTTTGCTTAGAAAATTCCATGAAGACAATTTCGCCCAGATCAGATGGGGTGTCCAGGGAGAAAAAACATCTCGTATCCCAGTAGACAGGGGCGTCCGCCAGGGGTGTGTGCTTGCCCCCACTCTGTTTTCTCTCTATGTAAACAGAGTGGTGGAGCATCTCTTGGAACATCCAGCAGATGCACCTACCCTGGCGGGCAGAAAAGTTCCAACTCTCCTGTTTGCGGACGACACCCTCCTGATATCCAAAACACCTGCGGGCATTCAGAAATTGCTCACAAACTTTAAATCTTTTTGTGATTCCAGGGGATTGGCAATAAATATTGGCAAGACTAAATTCCTTGTCCTTAACCCTCCTAAGAAATCCGTTATCCCTCCTGTCCTAGACTCTATCCCCCTCGAAAGAGTCAAGGAATTCGATTACCTCGGAATACGGCTCTGTGATACCATGAGCTGGAAGGCACACCACCAAAAGGTATTCCTGACTCACAAAAGGGCCACTGGAGCCTTACTTAAGGAACAGCGAGCCTCATCCTTAAAACCAATCGGGGCATTGATAGATATCTACAGAGCGAGGGTTGCGAGTGCCGCCCTGTATGGGGCTGAACTGTGGGGCTTACAGAAAGTTGATACCCTGGCCCACCTTGAAAATAATTTTCTCAAGGATTTGATGAGGTTGCCCCACAGTACTCCTACAATCCCACTACTGTTAGATACAGGCACCCGCCCAATTTGTGAGCAAGCTAATTTACGACCTTTGCTTCTCTGGTCCCGGATTTGGAATGTCCCCGAATTGTGCAGCTACGCTGACGCCTTAAAAGACCTTCTGTCGCTTCCAGGTTGCAGTAAGATACCCTGGTTTAGGGAAGTCAAACGCCTCCTTTATGAGCTGGATTTGGGTGACGCCTGGGTCGACAAAACCGCACCCCCTAAACAGTTCCTGAAGAAAGTGTATTGGCTATGGGTACACAATAAGAGAATACACAATTCCAACCACTGCAAATCTGTCGCCAAGTTCTTGTTAGTCAAAGAGTTCCCCTATAGGGAACCCTATTTGGACCTGATTCACAATTCTGGAGACAGATCTCTGTATTTTAAATTTAGGGTGGGAGTGCTTCCCCTAGGCTCGTTTACCTCTACCTGGAAACCTCCACTTCAATCGCTTCCACATTGCCCGTTCTGTGCTTCAAGGGTTGAGTCCATCGCCCACTTATTGTTTGAGTGTAAGGTTTATGCAGCACCCAGATCGAAATGGCTAAAACCATTGTGTAGGAGCCTAGGAACAAGATCACACTCAGAAGCCCTACGCATACTATGCTCAGATGCCCGCCCATTTTTTGCATGTTGTATGGCTAAATTTTTAGGTTGGGCCTGGCGTATAAGAACCTCAAGGAAGCTGCTACTCCAGTAAAGTGCCCCTTGATGAACTATATTTCGTAAGGGTGCTCAAATGTTAATGTTATTCTTATTTGCACATCTCGCTCTTATTGCTTTTACTCTTAAATCTGAAGGTATTTTATATGATATAAATTGTATCGTTTTACTTGATGCTTTGTATTGCTTTTATGATATGCACTGTATCGAAATAAAGCTTACTTACTTACTTGCTTAAGACAGGTGCTTTTTAAATAGATGTGATCATAAACAGTTAGAGAAAACCTTGACCACCGTGCAAATGTCAAGAATATCATCTAGGTTAGCCTTGTTACACATACGCTTGTTAGACTTTGTGTACAAAGTAAAGTGTTTAACCAAGAAGAAAAATGCACTGGCGGTTGTGGAAGGATTCTCAGTTAGAGGGGAAAAGATCCTTCCTCCTTCTGCTTTGAGGAAAAAAATATTTCTGTGTGCCTACATATAATAAACACTAAATCGTCAATTAGAAGTTTCTATTGGTGGCAAGGTATTGATAAGGAGGTAGTCAGAGAATGCCATGTGTGCACGTCAGCTGATCAATCCTTGAAGATATTGAGACCCTCTGTGAGAAATATATTTGAGGCCCAAAACCTCCTTGGAAAAAGTAGTAGTTGACATTATGGGGCCAATTGGGAATACTCACAAATATATTGTAGTATTGATGGAAGTATTTGCCCAGCGGCCTTACATCAAAATTGATTACAAAATAAATATGGATACAATACTGGGGTTCATAGATGGGGTTTTCCAGAAGGAAGGGATACCCAGATGTTTACTGAGTGACAATGGTATACAATCTGTCTCAGAGAAAGCTCAGGAATATTTTTTTTAAATGTGTGCTTTGCCACGGGACAACATCCCTTTGCAATCCAAGCGGAAATGGAATGGTAGAACGCTTCAAGCGAGTTCTCATGGGGGCCATTCAGTCAGCATTAAAAAGACTATTCCCGATGGGTAACGCAAGTGCATAAAACTCCTTGGTCCTATGGAAGTGGCATGCACAGGGTTAAACGCATTTGAAATAATGAGCGGAAGGAAACCTCGATCAAAGTGTAACCCAGGATGGTACCCACACATATGAGTGTGGCCTGGTCTTTGGGAAAAGTCAGAAAAAAAATAATAAACGAAAGAGAAGAATGAAAAAATACTGCAAGAGACACAGCTTACTTTGAAGCTAAATTAATTAAACAACTGTTAAATAATGTGGTCAGATTAGAACTTGGCACAGTGTGAAATTTAAAGAGAGTAGCTTTGTGTTCTGAACAATGCAGAGTAGAAATACCAGAAAAACAAAATGGCGGGACACAAACTGGAAGACAATATTGTAACTACAGACCACCAAGAGAGTGTTGAGAAGAATGGAGGAAAACATCCTTTACAACAAAAAAATTTCCACGCAGTACCTTTACAACACAGGATTTACAACGCAAGTCATTACAACAACTAGCGCTGGAGGGTGCTGTAGGATAGGGAATAGATTAATTTACTATCCAAAACCTTCCCTACTATTCACAGTGACTGGAGTTGGAATAGTAAATTAAACTATTCACTATCCAGCGCCCCCCAACGCAAGTCGTTGTAACGACTTGTGTTGTAAAACCTGCGTTGTAAAGGCATGCGTGGAAAAAGCATGCGTTCCATCCAAGAATGGAATAACACCAAGGGGTAGACAAGCGAAAGATCAGTCAAGAGGTGGTGAAGAAAACCTGGGACAAGATAATAGTGGAATTGATTTAAATTTCATTCCTGTGCCTTCCACTGATGAATTGACTAAAAGACAAATCTGATTAATTTAGCATGCCCTGATATTAGGTGATTATCTTTGTGATGAATCGATTAAGCTGGATGACATACCTTATTTTACCCATTGGCTACGAGGTGAATTTCACAATTTAAAATGCATCAATGACATGATTATACTTTTTCAATATGATGTATATAACCTTTTTTATTTGTGTTTCAAAGGGGGAGAGATGTAAGGGTGATGTAATGATATCAGTAGAACGTGGAAGGTTGAAGTTAGAATGGGAGAAAGGACAGTTTGGAAGACGCGGAGCGCTTGGTCGCATAATGAAGGAGCTTACTTAACTTCCATTTGTGTAGTGTGTTACTACAGTTTTACAAACACTTAGGGGCATATTATAAAGACAGGCGATAAAATTATCGCCGCTTTATCGGCAGAAAACTGCTGCTAAAGCGGCGATAATGGGCTTGATGATATGCTCTATGGAATTCCAATCGAAGCCCATGTTAGATGTGAAGACATCTAACAGCGCACTAATCGCCCTACAGGGCATCAAGGCCCTGTAGAGCCCTGTAGGGCCTTGATGCCCTGTAGGGCGATTAGTGCGCTATGTAAATTAACATAACATTGGCAAGTGCAAAAAATTGATTAACGATCGAACGGATTTGCTTCTACGGCTTCGGGAGGCTTGGACCGGTGATGGACTGGAGTTGGATGTTGAGGATTGGCAGCTGCGGTATCTTCTCCTAAAGAGGTCGCGATTCCGGCCCGTCTCCGCCTGGTGCAACTAAAGATTCCGAGGATCAACAGGAGAGAAAGGGCTAGAGTGGACACTAAAGATTCTACATCGTATCTCTATAACGGAATGGGTTATTCTGTGGATGGGTTGTGTAAGCGAGGGTGTGGTTTGTTGGGTACCTTCCTCCATATCCTATGGAAGTGCCCGGAGGTGGTTGTGTTCTGGAATCGTGTGCATGCTGTCATGGAAGAAGTTACAGGAGTTTCGTTGTTGCCTGAAGCCCGACGCTGTCTACTGAATGAATGGGAACCGAATGATTATAATGTGGCACAGACGCAATTGGCTACCCTTGAGAACATGGTAGCTAAAAGAGACATAGCACAACTGTGGGGGTCCCAAAGAGCGCCTACGATTTCAGCGTAGAAAGAAAACATGGACTGGTGCATGTTTAGGGAAAAAACAGTATACGTTGCACTTGGCAGACCTAAGAAATGGGGGAGAATCTGGGATCAATGGAACTTATACCGAGGGGAGATTTGTACTCCTCCTTTTGTAGACACTCCGGAAATGTCGCAGTCCCCATAACCGAACATTCCTTGTACTGTATAGATTCTTACTGACATTATGATCACTTGCTCCCTGCCCCCCTCTTCCCATTTTTTCAACTGTTATTTGCATATATTGTTTCTTGATACAGCTCTCCCCCCTGAGATAGACACCCACTGCATAGGCCTTTTTTGCCTCGTTATGTTTGGTTCTTTTGTTTGTTTATTTATATATATTTAAAATGTAAAACCTTAACCTCATCCCGTGTACTATCCAATGATTCGCACGAATAGTATGCTGAATCGCTGTCGGGCCCCCGTGCTGTCGGCTGAAGAGCTGTGTATTTCTGAACTATCATGTTTTTGTTTCGTTTTAGTGACGGCCGGCCCCTGTGGTTGTAGGCCCACAACTGTATTACTGCAAAATGAGAATAAAGGTTTTATAAAAAAAAAAAAAACTTTGGCAAGTGCAATGGGTTGCAGCTCCAAAAGGTAAATCTATTGACTTTGCCAGTGCTTTTTCCTGACCCGTGTGTGCACATGTGTCAAGACACGTGCATGCAACTCATTTGAAGATGGCCAGCAATTTGCACTTATTATTCATGATGCAAGTGCTGTGCACAAGTGCGTGGAGACAACACATGATGCGTGTCTCAATCAATCAATATGGGTGTTTTAAGCATGCTACTCACCCGTGAGGGCCTCAAGGTGCTGGGGGAGGGGGGGGGGGGGGTGGTACGCAGCTCTGTTCAGCCGAAGAGCCAGTCTTGAGGGTCTTCCTGAAGGTGTTCAGGGTGGGGGCACGCCTGATTTCCATCGGTAGCTCGTTCCAGGTCTTGGCGAGGAGGCCGGTCACAGAGCACACAGGAGGAAATACGCCACCAGGACTGGCGGGGGAAGGCGGAAGGATTCCAAAGTGTTTGACACCAAACACGACATGTTTCCATGCAGCCATTCCAAAGTTAGCATCTACCGCAAGTTTATAATGCACTTAAGAGTATATGGTCTGGCTTCATCACAGAACAGCCTCAGAGAATAGGCTCCGAAAGCTGCAGAGGGGCCCAGCTAATGCTTGGGCATCTCTCACACAAAACCAAGGCCTGCCTTAGGAGTGACTTATAGGTTTATATTTGTCTGGGATTAAAGGTAGATATAGATAACCTATATTTTAGTTAGGAGAGCATGCACCCCCTTACCTAGGCTGCAGTAGCAGACCTGTTGTACCATATTGGAAGGTTTTCCGGGGGTGGCATAATACATGCTTCAGCCCCTAGTAGGCCTCTGGGGTACCTATGACTTTGGTACCTAAGGTACCATATACTAGGGACTTACAAGAGTAACCCCATAATCATTCTGGAGTGTACCTAAAGAACATGCAATCATTTTAGAGAGGAAGCAGCTAGGCTGGGGTGCTGAATAGCAGGGCCCCAGTCAGACTAAAGTCGAGAAACAGTGAAACACCAGCAAAAAGTGGGGGTAACCATAGTAAGCAGATCCTACTCTCCTACAAGTGGCATTTGGCAAGTGGAGTGGTGTGGCTCGCTGGTTAGAGGCGGCAGACCCGGAAGCAGAGGACGGCCCGGGACCAGGGTTCAATTCCCGACGCGGCAAGGTCGTGGACCAGGGTCAACGGGCTCGATAATTCTCGCCTCGGTGCCTACTCTAACCAGGGGTCACACTCGGCAACTCTGGGCATTAGCTTGCCTCATCTCTACAACGGCCCCCCACATTCGCCGGGGATGCCTGGTTTCACCTTGGAGATACCCAGTGGGGACCATCTCACAGGGAAAGCCAGGACGGGTTCCCCAGCGGTCTACAGCGCCATGATGCCTCAGGGCAGCAGTGCGCTTTACAAGACACATACATTTTAACACCTGCGGAATACGGACTTGTAAACAAGCACTTACAATATGTCTAAAATCAAATGGCATTGTCTTGAACTCTGCATTTGTAAAATTCATACTAATGCTAAGAAAGAAATTAGACCCTGATCATTTTAATTGCAGAGAACATAGAGGATGTATTTAAAAGTTAATTTGTACAATAAGATTTGCACTATTCTGAGCTGCTATATTTTAACAATGGATGTCCTTGATTAATATAATAATGTATGCATTTTATCCTAAAAGTATTTTTTATTCTAAATATATTTGTCATCATGAATTCTGGTTTTATGTATTGTGGGATTTTAAATAATCAAACAATAAAAAGTCATTGAATTCAATTGAATTACTGTATCACTATTTGTAAGCTAAAGGTTTCATGCAATGGGGGCCGGGGGCTGTGGTGTGGTGCAGCGGCCAGGGCAGCTGTCTTACGAGCACAGGGCTCACAGTTCGATCCCCGGCTCCGACGGCAGCTCTGCTCAGTACCATGTGACCCTGGGCGATAGCTCACTAAGGGGCATATTACCAAGCAATAGCGATAATTATCGCTATTGCTTGGTTAGCGAGAAAAAATTATCGCCGAGCTGCGGCGATTTTTATCGCAGATAAACCTTGGTATTACCAAGGTTTATCGCAAATGCGATAAAAATCGGCTGCAATGCATGAATATCGCTGAAAAGTCAGCGATATTCATGCAGTACCGAGCTAATGCTCTTAGCCATGTTATCCACCTACCATTGGATGACATGGCTTAGAACTGCTCAGGGCAGGTGTTAAATTTTGGAGATATTCGCGCTTAGCGCGAATATCTCCAAAAGTTGGTAATAGGAGATAGCGATGTTAGCAACTGTTTCCAGTCGCTAACATCTTGACACGCCCACTTTGCATGTCATTAGTGATAAATATCACTGACATGCAAAGTGGGGCCCAAGATGGTCGCTATCTCCTACAAGCTGTCGCTAACTGGTGTTATAGGGAGATCATTTTATCTCCGCTTTCTTGGCTTTTAAAGCCAAAAAAGCGGAGATAAACCCCCCTTGATAATATGCCCCTTAATTTCCACGATGCTTGAGACCCGTAAGGGTGAGTAGTTCGTGCTTGACAAATACGAATTTACGTTTAATTTACAAATACTGCTGGGTACTCACCTGCCAGGCAATGAGGTCCTTGAGCTGGAGGATGCTCTCGTGGGCTTCAGGGTGAGCGGCCATGTACTTCTCTTGGAAAAAGGCCTGGAACAAAAGAAGGACACACCAAGCTGAGAAGTATTCACTGAACTCTATACACACACCCTGCAAACACAGACAGAAACCCTTAGCAGGCGAGGGGCTCTACACACCCCTACATACACAGACAGAAACCCTTAGCAGGCGAGGGGCTCTACACACCCCTACATACACAGACAGAAACCCTTAGCAGGCGAGGGGCTCTACACACCCCTACATACACAGACAGAAACCCTTAGCAGGCGAGGGGCTCTACACACCCCTACATACACAGACAGAAACCCTTAGCAGGCGAGGGGCTCTCCGCAGAACTCTATAGATGTTGAATCAACTTCATCTATCTCTGAACTCAGTGATAGTGAGGACATCCGCCGTCACTGGATCACTTCCGGTTCTGAAACCCAACTGGGGAGCTGAGTGGAGCACTTGTAAGTGCACATGGACAGGGGAATGTTAGAGTAAGGAAGCAAACTCAATATATGCCGACCCTCCCGATTCAGGCGGGAGACCGCCGATGTCAAGGCTGGCCTCCTGCCTCCCGATCATGCAGAAACCCGATCTGGATTGACAAGTCATGACCAGCTGGAAACAAGGCAAAGGTGAAATGTTGACACCTGTCACTTGCATTCCCATCTCCTTCTCCAAGGATTATCTCTGACATCAAAAGTTAACGCTTTGGAGCAGATTTACAAGCCCCCTGCGCCACCAGTGCATCACTCTTTGTGACGTACTGGTGGCGCAGGGGGCTCCTCCATATTTACAAGGACAAGAAAAGCCAGGCTGCGTGGCTTTTCCTGTGCTTGTAAATACGGCCCCTTCACACGCAGCACTTTGCACGGAAGTGGCGTTCCAAGGGTGTTGCTGTGCGTGTTCCCACGCAACACCCATGGAGCAAGACACATTTCCAGATTTAAGAGGAATCGTGAACCTGGAAATGCGTCTGAATGCTACGCTACCCTAGGGGTGGCGTAGTGAGTCGCAACAAGGAGAAATGTTTTCATTTCGCTTCATTTCTCCTCATTTGTGGAATGCAACATGCATTGCAAGAGGAAAATGCCTGCAGTGATTGTTTTTGTGCAGGAAGGTGCCCCTTCTCGCACAAAAACAATCTCCCCATGATGCAGCCATCCTTGCACCATGCTGCAAGGGTGCCTGCACCAGCGCTTGGCAGCTGTTTGTGTACCAGCGCAGGGGAGAGCACAGGAATGCAACATATTTTGTAAATATGTTGCATTCCTGTGCATTGGAAATGCCGAAGCGTGGCTCGGCCAAAGGGCTTGCATTGCCGCGCTGCTGCACTTCCTTGTGAATCTGCCCCTTTGTTTTCAATTCGTGGAGGGGCAGATTAGAGCATTGGACAGGCCTCAACATTGTATGTTTGACAGTTAATACAAAATTGCCTTAAGCTGTCAGGGAGGCGCGCTATGGGTGTTGCTGTGGTTATTCCCACTCAACACCCATGGATTTTGACACTGACCCAGGTTTACACCACAGCATAAATCTGGGACATTGTCAAACCTACCCCTCCCCAGAGCAGGAGTAACAAGGAGAAATATTTACATTTCTGTTAATTTTTCAGTCTTTTCACATGTGCTGCATTCCCAATTAGCAAGACAGCTATGGAAAGGAAGGTGCTCTCATTCAGCACACCCAAAGGTGGACTTACCTCACAGAGACGCACTCTCTGGTCAAACAGACGCAGATAAACCTGACCTACTCCTTCTTTCCGAAACCTGGCTCTCAGCAGAGTCCACCCGGACATACTAGCAGCTCTTCCCAGCAACTATTACAGTCTCCAAGCTAATAGGGACCCAGGAAAGATAGGGGGAGGGGTCGCCGCTGTAGTCCATCAGAAGTCCATTAGAAGCTAAAGTTCTCCTCCCTCACTGCCCTAGGCAGACCTTCAACTGAAAGCTGAACCAAAAAACCAGACCCCCACATACCCCTCTGAGCTGCGTCCTAATTTACAGACACCCCCTATCACATGCCACTTTCCCCCGAACAATTGCATGAAAAAGTATCCCACTTAGCAATTAACTACGCCAAGATTCTAATTATTGGGGATTTTAACTATTGGGCAAATGATGCAATGGGTGGTGGTCTGTCGAATTGACTGATTTATTTGGGGAACGGAATCGTGTCCAACATGTGAAAGTTCCCACTCATATCAAAGGCCACACCCTTGACCAAGTCTGGACATCTAACCTGCCGGTTACTAAGTTGAGGGTTTCTCCATGTTCTTGGTCAGATCACTACTTTATAGAATTCCCCCTCAGCAACTTGTACTTAGTGAAGCCCCAAGCCAAGGAAAGCCGCATGGCAAGAAATTGGAGCTGTTGCAAAATTGATGATTTCTGTAAATTCTTTGCTACTTCGGCTCCATCTAAACAGTTCTCTAATAACAAGCATGAATAAAGCATTCAATCTTGGCTAGTGGCTGCCAGTGCCAGTCAGGCCCCTTATAGGAAAGTCTACACAGTCAGAAACCACAATGCTCATCACTGGTTTTCTGAAGTTTACATTTTTTTAAAACGTGCCCTTCCTATCCTATCCCCAACCCTACTCAAACAGTATGAAAATGCCATTTTACAAACTAAGGCAACTAATCTTTTCAAGAAAATACTGAGTTGCACCAATAGATCTAAGGACATCTTCACTATTGTCGCCGAGCTATCCAATCCGGACAGATTTATGGTGAAACTCGCCCCCACTCAAGCACTACGTGACTCACTCAACACTTATTTCATTGATAACATTATCACCATCAAGACTAGTATTCCTGCCACCTTTCCCCTCATAGCTCAGCCACTTGCACTCAGGAACTCTCACTCCTTGGAGCAGTTTCCTCCTATCGCCAGAGAAGCCTTCTCGAACCTACTGATGACGGCCAGATCAGGCTCCTCTATGGACTGTTGCCCCCCCACATCTTAAGGGAAGTTTTTCTCTCATGTCCTGACCCTCCCCCCACGTTATTGAATAACTTCATTAAAAAGGGGCCTGCCCACCAAGGCATTCAAATAATTGGAAATGGTCCCCATCCTGAAGAAAGTAGGGGCAGATCCTCCAGCCCTCACGGATTTTCGCCCTGTCTCCTTACTTCCCATCTTTGCCAAGATCCTGGAAGCTCACGTCGCAAACTGCCTGTGCTCTTTTATTGAACAATCCCACTTTCTTGACCCCCATCAGGTGGGTTTCCGATCTTCCCACTCCACTGAGGCTGTTATCTTGATGGTTCTAGACGAATTAAGGAATGGGGCAGACAAGGGCAAAACACAGGCCAAGTGCTTCTCGATCTCTCTGCCGCTTTTGACATGGTCAACAACGAACTCCTGGTCAACCACGTCAGTGACGCAGGGATACAGGGCCTGGCCCTCAAGTGGCTCACATCCTTTCTTGAGGATTGCTCACAAGTGGTTCGCATCACTCAATTCCATTCCTCTAAAGTCAAATTGGGTGCCGCAGGGCTCCTACCTTTCGCCGCACCTTATTAATTTATATTTGTATCCCCTTATTCAATCCCTGGGTGAAAAGAAGGCGTGCACCTTAAACTATGCTGCTGAACTTCATCTGATCTTTGACATTGACAACTCACCAACATACATCTCTAACTTTCAAACAACTATGCGATACGTCAGTAACTGGATGAACGGCAATTACTTGAAGCTGAATCCAGATAAAGCTGAATTGATCCCAATTGGAGGGCCCTCAAACTCCTGGAACTCCAACTCCTGGCCACCAGTGTTGGGAACCTCCCCCCTCTTCCGTATAGATCTATCAAAAGCCTCGTCATCACTATTGACAGCGACCTGTCGATGAAATCCCAGATTGGGACAGTGGTTCTACCTGCTTCTTTCAGCTCCGCAGGATCAGGAAGATGAGCAGATTTCTTACCATCGATGCCCTGACCCAAGTAGTATTGGCCTTAGTTATTTCTCATATTGACTATGCCAACTCTCTTTACTTTGGTATACCAGCATATCAATCCAAAAGACTGCAACTCGTGCAAAATCAGACCGCTAGATTAATTTGTCACCAGCCTAGGGAGCACCATGTCACCCCTCTAATGAAAAAGTTCCACTAGCTCCCGGTTGCTGAACGCAGTGCATTCAAGTTGGGTTGCATCATATTTAAACCACTCTATGGCAAATGTCCAGTGTTTTTTGCTTCTTGGGTTCAGATATACTCCCCTACTCAGAATCTTAGGTCTTCCCACCGCAACCTCTTACTTTCTCCTTTCAAGCGTAAGAAACTAGGGGGGTCTAAGATTTGCGGTCCTGGCCCAAAAATTCTGGAATTATCTTCCTCCTGACATTAGATCAACAACTTAATATCCTCAATTAAGGAAGACCTGGCTTTTTTGGACTCCCTGGACCTTAGCGCCATGAAACTGTAGTGTACGTTCACTCAATAAATACCTTTAACATAACATAACACAACAGATGCTCCACTCACCGTCTCATATTTGGCGAAGCCCCCCATGACAGCGGGGTCCACTATGCCATTCAGCAGCATGGAGAGGGGGTTGATGGGAAGATGGGGGTCTGTGTGATGTCGTTGGATCCCAGCCAGAATCTTGTTGTTGGCCTTCTTCATCGTCTCAATGGCGTTCTCCAGGGGGTTCACTGTGCTCTGTGGACAGAGTTGATGAGGGATTGAGGTGGGTCTTATAAATGCTGATTAGGATGAGACCCTCATTAGCTCAGTACATAACCCTTACGTCACCCATCACTTTCCACCAGATGACCTGTGATCTATAGTCCTGGTCTGTGATCCAAACCTGTACTCCTGACCTGTACTCTGACCTGTTCTCCTGACCTGAACTCCTGACCTGAATGAATGAAAGGTGTTTTATAACGCGCAAAACTTAGCCCCAAGGGGCATCAAGGCGCAATCTGAACTCCTGATCTGTACTCCTAACCTGTACCCCTGATCTGTACACCTGACCTGTACTCCTGACCTGTACTCCTGACCTGTACTCCTGACCTGTACACCTGACCTGTTCTCCTGACCTGAACTCCTGACCAGGACTCCTGATCTGTACTCCTAACCTGTACTCCTGATCTGTACTCCTCACCTGACCTCCTAACCTGTACTCCTGACCTGTACTCCTGACCTGTACTCCTGATCTGTACACCTGACCTGTACTCCTGACCTGTACTCCTGACCTGTACTCCTGACCTGTACTCCTGACCTGTACTCCTGATCTGTACACCTGACCTGTACTCCTGACCTGTACTCCTGACCTGTACTCCTGACCTGTTCTCCTGACCTGAACTCCTAACCTGTACTCCTGATCTGTACTCCTCACCTGACCTCCTAACCTGTACTCTTGACCTGTACCCCTGACCTGTACTCCTGATCTGTACTCCTAACCTGTACTCCTGATCTGTACTCCTCACCTGACCTCCTAACCTGTACTCTTGACCTGTACCCCTGACCTGTACTCCTGACCTGTACACCTGACCTGTACTCCTGACCTGTACTCCTGACCTGTACTCCTGACCTGTACTCCTGACCTGTACCCCTGATCTGTACACCTGACCTGTACTCCTGACCTGTACTCCTGACCTGTACTCCTGACCTGTTCTCCTGACCTGAACTCCTAACCTGTACTCCTGATCTGTACTCCTCACCTGACCTCCTAACCTGTACTCTTGACCTGTACCCCTGACCTGTACTCCTGATCTGTACTCCTAACCTGTACTCCTGATCTGTACTCCTCACCTGACCTCCTAACCTGTACTCCTGACCTGTACTCCTGACCTGTACTCCTGATCTGACCTCCTAATCTGTACTCCTGATCAGTACACTTGACCTGTACTCCTGACCTGTACTCCTGACCCGACCTCCTAACCTGTACACCTGACCTGTACTCCTGACCTGTACTCCTGACCTGACCTCCTAACCTGTACTCCTGATCTGTACACCTGACCTGTACTCCTGACCTGTACTCCTGATCTGTACTCCTCACCTGACCTCCTAACCTGTACTCCTGACCTGTACTCCTGACCTGAACTCCTGATCTGTACTCCTAACCTGTACTCCTGATCTGTACACCTGACCCGTACTTCTGACCTGTACTCCTGACCTGTACTCCTGACCTGTACTCTTGACCTGTTCTCCTGACCTGAACTCCTGATCTGTACTCCTAACCTGTACTCCTGACCTGCACTCCTGATCTGTACACCTGACCTGTACTCCTGACCGGTACTCCTGTCCTGTACTCCTGACCTGTACTCTTGACCTGTTCTCCTGACCTGAACTCCTGATCTGTACTCCTAACCTGTACTCCTGATCTGTACACCTGACCTGTACTCCTGACCTGTACTCCTGACCTGTACTCCTGACCTGTACTCTTGATCTGTGCTTCTTATCTGTACACCTGACCTGTACTCCTGACCTGTACACCTGATCTGTACTCCTGACCTGTACTCCTGACCTCTACTCCTGACCTCTACTCCTGACCTGTACACCTGACCTGTACTCCTGACCTCTACTCCTGACCTCTACTCCTGACCTGTACACCTGACCTGTACTCCTGACCTCTACTCCTGACCTCTACTCCTGACCTGTACACCTGATCTGTACTCCTGACCTGTACTCCTGACCTGTACTCCTGACCTGTACTCTTGACCTGTACTCCTGACCTGTACCCCTGACCTGTACTCCTGACCTGTACTCCTGACCTGTACCCCTGACCTGTACCCCTGACCTGTACTCCTGACCTCTACTCCTGACCTCTACTCCTGACCTGTACTCCTGACCTGTACTCCTGACCTGTACTCCTGACCTGTACTCCTGACCTGTACTCCTGACCTGTACTCCTGATCTGTGCTTCTTATCTGTACCCTTGAGGTTTACTCCTGGTCTACACTCAAAATGTCCATTGCGCAAACAGTGTTTAATTAAATTGGGTTTCCTTGCTTTTTTTTGAGAAAATCTGAGGCATTTAGTCTTTGTTATTCATAATATCAGTCTGTATTTTTAGCTCCTAATGCTTCATTTCTTCTTTTCCAATAACAGCCACGTAAACGATCTGTGGGATTCTTCTCCACTTGCATTAAAGGCAGCCTGAGTCGCCTAACCCCGCTGGCACTACACACCACTCATCTGTGCTATAGATGTGGACACGCCAAAGAAACCGAGAGCCTGATTTAGAGACTGGCTACTCTGGGTACTCCCTCACAAACATGACTGATATTCCACCTTGCTTAGTCGCATACAAGACTGATATCCCACCTTCCTTAGTACAAGTGCATTAAATAGAATCTGGCGTACGGGTACTCTGTCACAAACATGACTGAAATTCCACCACCCCTAGTACAAGTGCATTTAATATAGTTTATCGGGCGGGTACTATGTAACAAACTTGGCTCATATGCCACCTTCCTTGGTCACAAACATGGCTGTTATCCCACCTTCCTTAGTCACAGATGTTGAAATGTAAATGTTATGCATTCATTTTGCTAGTGTATTGTTCTATGTAAAGTCAGCATTTGCGGCACTGATTTAAGTTGAGCTGCCGTTTTGAGCCATGACCGAAACTAATATGTGTCTCACTCTTATGTCTGCCTCAGTGAAAGCAGCTGCAATATTATTTTTTTCCTTTTCCTGTATTTGTCCAAGGTTGAGCTCTGCTGTTCTAATGAATAGACTGTTTTTGTCATTTCATACCTTTCTCACTAGATAGGCCTGCTCCCACCCTTAGCGTGGCAGGGTGCAGGCAGAGTAACCTTCATGCTGAGATAACACGCACCCAGTCCTGGGATTGCAGCTCATCCTTCTGTATCCCCGTTGTTCACCAGCTACCAACTAGAAATTTCCAGTCTGGGCGTGTCTTTAGTGGTTCTGAAAATGTACATTACATGTTACCCTGTTGATAGACGTCAGTCCCTCTGCAGCAATCGAAGGAGGCTGATTAGACCGGGCTCCACTCGAGTGCACTTTCAATAAATACCTTTGGTTTGTATTATCTACTGTCTGACCGACTTTTCATTTATGAGGAAGGCTGAGAGAGCGTCGCAAGTGACCCGAGTGGCCCTAATCGGGTCACTTCCTTCACAGTCATAGCTGATATCCAATGTTTCTTAGGCACACACATGGCTGACATCCCCCTTCCGTAGTATAAACCATTTAATACAAGTGCCATCTCTAAATCAGGCTTAGAAAAATATTTTGGGAAGAAGCACTCAAAAACTTGACAATTTTCCTAATGTATTATTCAAAGGTGGGGTCTCTTGGTGGGTGAGCTGTAGGGTGGTTAAGGATTACTATTGGAAATATTAATATTCTGTATGTGAGATGTGCAATACCCGGCTGCTTTTTCAGACTCGTGTCACGGAGTTAGCTGTCCGGTTCAGTGCTTATGTGCCAGGGTCCTCGTCAGGGGCATCTGTATCTGTAACCACCCATTGAACATGCCAGCTCTGCCAACAACAATGCCCACACAACTAATTACCATAACACTCCTACAAGCGTGATAATTCAGACTATTCCAGGCCCCCAGAGCTATAAGAATGACTCCGGTGGGAGGATTTCATCATTTTAATGTATATAGAATTAATAAACAGCTGTTTTTCTGCTTTTCTCTAAATTACACAGACAGTGCCACCCTGTGGCAGACTGTTCTATGTACTGGTGTTCAAAATTAAGTACCGGTGCTGAGCACTGGAAACCACCCACTCAAATTAAACACTGGTCCTGTTGAAACTGTAAAATGATGTTACATAACCATGGAGGACTTCAGACTGTCCGTTAGTGGCCTGGGCCTGATACATGTCCAGCATTAATGATGGGAACAACTCTGTAAATAACACAAACTTATACATGTGTAACCACTAAAGCAGACTACGCTGTGAATGAGACAAACTGATACATGTGTAACTACTGTAGCAGATAATGTCTCTGTAACTAACACAGACTGATACACGTGTAACTACTGAAACAGAACTACTCTGTAACTAATGCAAACTGATACAACTCCTGTGCCTACTGAAGCAGAACTACTAACTAAATGACCCAAACTGATACAAGTACAACTACTGAAGCAGAACTACTCTGTAAACACAAACTGATACACCTGTACCCAGTGAAGCAGAACTACTCTGTAACGAACACAAACTGATACACGTGCAACTACTGAAGCAGAACCACTCTGTAACGAACACAAACTGATACAAGTGCAACTACTAAAGCATAACTACTCTGTAAATAACACAAACTGTTACACATGTTACTACTGAAGAACTACTCTATAACTAACACAAACTGATACACATGTTACTACTGAAGAACTACTCTGTAGCTAACACAAACTGTTACACATGTGTTAGCAATGGGGGGTCTCTAGTTGGCATTGATTTGCACCATTCTCCTAGTCAGGGTAAGGGGGATAGACTTCTTAATAAACCCATTGGTAGCTTGACACGAGCAGATAGGCGTAGCTCAGAGGCAGAGTGTAAAGCATTTGTGTATAAATACAGTAATACAGTGAAAAGACTA
Source organism: Lissotriton vulgaris (assembly GCF_964263255.1). NCBI lineage: Eukaryota > Metazoa > Chordata > Amphibia > Caudata > Salamandridae > Lissotriton > Lissotriton vulgaris. The sequence continues at coordinate 266,322,440 of NC_141690.1, read as the reverse complement.
CAAATGGACACCACACAAGTTTAGAAAAATAGGTAATCTTTATCTAAACCAAACAAGACCAAAACGGTAAAAATCCACAATACAGTAATCAAAATGTACTTTTAGAAGGAAAAAAACAGTTCTGTCCCTAGCAAACTATAGATGCGACACTTTCTACACAAAGTACCTTAGATGCGCCAATCACACACAAAAACAGCCGCAAGGAAGGTGATGCGTTAGTTCCTTACGGGCAGGGAAGGTGATGGGTCAGTTCCTTACTCCAGGGGAGGTGATGCATTGGTTCCTTACTGCCATGCAGGGGAGGAGATGTGTCGGTTTCTTACTGAAGGAGAGGTGATGCGTTGGTTTCTTACTGTAAGGGGTGGTGATGCGTCGGTTTCTTACTGCGGCCCGGTGTCCTTGTAGATTTGGCGCCCTGGTGTGATGCGGGGGGATCGGGGATGCCTCAGTTCTTGATGCTGTGGCAACAGCACTGTGTTGATCTTTCCAGCCCCGGTCCCAAGATGCTTTGGTTCTTGCAGCCACACAGCAGGGCCTGCGTTGGAATAGGTGCGGTGATCTCAGACTTCGTAGATTGTGCACGCGATGTGGCCTGCGGCAATTTTTCCAGCCACGAGCAAGTGCTGCATCAGTTTCTTCAGCGACACGATGGCGATGTGTGGAAATTCTTCCAACATGGCAGCGATGCATCAAAAAAAGGTGCAGAAGCATCGTGCTTCTCGTAGTTGTGTCTCTTTTCCTGCTCCCAACAGCAGGAACACCCTTCGGAGGCCCAAATCAGCAACAGGCACCTCTTGGCAGGTCAGAACTTATAGCAAGGAAGTTCAGGGGAGTTGGTGGTGAAGTCTTTGTGTCCCTGAGACTTCAGAACAGGAGGCAGGCTGTACTTCAAGTCCTTGGAGATCTTTCTCAAGCAGGGGACACAGCCACGTCCTTGTCCTTTCCTTGGCATAAACGGCCACTACAAGCCCACCACAGACAGCACACAGCAAATGGGTAGTATTTCTCATTCAGTTCCTCCAGCTCATCTCCTTGGCAAAGGTTCCTCTGGAATTCCAGAAATGATCTAAAGTTCTGGGGCCTCGGCCCCAATTTTTATACAGCATTTCTCTTTGTTCTCTTCTCTCGTGGCAGAGAGGCTCTGTGCTCAGTCAAAACCAGTTCTGTCCTCTCTGATCCAGCTTTCCAGCAGGAGGCAGAGACAGCATTGTGTAAGGCAGACCAGGCCCATTCAGGTGCAAGAAAATCTCCTCCCCCACTCTAAATGCAGCTCAGCTCTATTCAGCCCAGCCCTGACTCACCCTGGAAAGGCAGGACACACCTCAACCCCCCAGTGGCTGTCTACAGGGAAAGCACGTTCCAGCCCATGTCACACCAACGCCAGACAGTCAATTAACAAACCAGAAGAGGCACACAGGATGGCTAAGAAAGAAAATACCTACTTTCTAAAAGTGGTATTTTTAAACACAGAATGTAAAAATCATCCTTACTAAACTGCATATTTAGATTCTGAGTTCAGGCATAGTAAACTTCACCTTTCCATCTTGTCCAAATGGGAAGATATATTTATAAGATGTGATAAATAAACTCCCATTCTGTCCTGCGGGACAGACAGCCTTTCAATAGTGAAAAACAAAATTCCCAATAGTTCACTATCAGGACATGTTTCACATATCAAAACATGTCCTACCCTTCACAGACACTGCACCCTGCCCACAGGGGTACCTTGGGCCTACCTTAGGGGTGACCACATGTGGGAAGAGGGGAGGTTAGGGCCGGAAGCGGGAGCACTTGCCAGGTCAACATGGCAGCTAGACTGTCCCCAGACATTGCAATGGCAGGTCTGAGAACCTTTTGCAAGGCTGCTTGTGTGGGTGGCACAATCAGTGTTGCAGGCCCAGCAGCAGCGTTTGACTTACAGGCCCTGGGCACACACAGGGCACTGTACTAGGGACTTAGTAGTAAGTCAAGCAAGCCAATGATGGAAACACCAATCCATATACACAATTTACAGAGGGAGCGCATGACGTTGGCACTGATTAGCAGTGGTAAAGTGTCTAACGCATCTAGACCAGCAAAAACGAAATTCAGCACACAGCAAAAATACAGGGGAAAATCCCATCAAGGACGCCAGGTCTAACAACATGTAAGTACTGAAGCAGCACTACTCTGTAAATAACACAAACTGATACATGTCTAATACGGAAGCAGAAGTACCACTCAAGGGTGAGGGTTTTACTGATCCAAGCCTTGTGGTGAGGATGCTACCTATAGCACCGCGTGTACGTTCTGGCACACAGTAACCTGCACATTTTCACTGTTTACTGTGTAAATAAAAACCAAGCCATGCCTCCTTGTAACTCTTCAATAAGCCCTAAGAAAACCCTCTGCTTGCAGAGTTGCTAATTGTTTTTCGGAAGACCTGTTGAACCTTCCTGCTGCAGGCTTTACCTCTACACAACATTCTGTGACGCGGCACCCCCCCTAAAAAAATACTGCTTTACACATCACGGTAGGAAGTGCACCGCCCTCAGAAGTACTGGCACTCAAAGCCATCTTACATGCTCCACTTAACCCTCTCAAACTCGAGACCAGTTATATGGTCTGGTTGCACATATAAGATCTCCGAGTAATGCAGTCTCTAGCGCTGCACCATCCCCCCTCTACATAACGATGGCTGGACCACCCTAAGGAATGTCTGTACACTTGCTGTGTCCCTTCCGCAACACCCCTAAATGACCCCATGGAAACTCTGTACCCAGAACCACGTAACCCTCGCTTAATAAAAACAGCTCTAGACTCATGCTAAGCAAGGTACCTGTGAGACCCCATAGAAATGTTGTACACCAAAACAGGTGAGCCTGGGTGTTCCAACCCCCCTCTCTTAATAACAGTGACTCCAAGTTTATGGTAGGAGTGACGCCTGTAACGCCGTACGTAAGTTACCTGTAAGACCCCAAGGAAAACACTATACACTGGAACAGTTGTACCTGGGTGGTCCCCACCTCCTTCTCTTACTTAGGGGCAGCTGTTACCCTTTGAAAGTGGTGGGCGAGAGAAGTGCCCCACCACTTCCCCATGAAAACAAATGAAACACCCCCTCGATCCAAACCCTCAAAGTAAACAATGCCTCCCTCCAAAATACCACAATAAAATTCCCCCTCCCTTAAAACCCCAAATTAAACAATGTCTCCCTCCAAAATCCCACAATAAAATCCCTCCTCCCTCCAAATCCCACAATAAAATCCCTCCTCCCTCCAAACCCCCAAAGTAAACAATGCCTCCCTCCAAAATCCCACAATAAAATCCCCCCTCCCTCCAAACCCCCAAAGTAAACAATGCCTCCCTCCAAAATCCCACAATAAAATCCCCCCTCCCTCCAAACCCCCTAAGTAAACAATGCCTCCCTCCAAAATCCCACAATAAAATCCCCCTCCCTTCAAACCCCCAAAGTAAAAAATGCCTCCCTCCAAAATCCCACAATAAAATCCCCCCTCCCTCCAAACTCCCAAAGTAAACAATGCCTCCCTCCAAAATCCCACAATAAAACCCACCCTCCCTCCAAACCCCCAAAGTAAACAAGGCCTCCCTCCAAAATCCCACAATAAAATCCCCCTCTTTCCAAACCCTCAAAGTAAACAATGCCTCCCTCCAAAATCCCACAATAAAATCCCCCCTCCCTTCAAACCCCCAAAGTAAACAATGCCTCCCTCCAAAATCCTACAATAAAATCCCCCCTCTCTCCAAACCCCCAAAGTAAACAATGCCACCCTCCAAAATCCCACAATAAAATCCCCCTCCCTTCAAACCCCCAAAGTAAACAATGCCACCCTCCAAAATCCCACAATAAAACCCCCCCTCCCTTCAAACCCCCAAAGTAAACAATGCCTCCCTCCAAAATCCCACAATAAAATCCCCCCTCCCTCCAAACCCCCAAAGTAAACAATGCCTCCCTCCAAAATCCCACAATGAAATCCCCCCTCCCTCCAAACCTCCGAAGTAAACAATGCCTCCCTGCAAAATCCCACAATAAAATCCCCCCTCCCTCCAAACCCCCAAAGTAAACAATGCCTCCCTCCAAAATCCCACAATAAAATCCCTCCTCCCTCCAAACCCCCAAAGTAAACAATGTCTCCCTCCAAAATCCCACAATAAAATCCCCCCTCCCTCCAACCCCCCAAAGTAAACAATGCCTCCCTCCAAAATTCCACAATAAAATCCCCCCTCCCTCCAAACCCACTAAGTAAACAATGCCTCCCTCCAAAATCCCACAATAAAATCCCCCTCCCTTTATACCCCCAAAGTAAAAAATGCCTCCCTCCAAAATCCCACAATAAAACCCCCTCCCTCCAAACTCCCAAAGTAAACAATGCCTCCCTCCAAAATCCCACAATAAAGCCCCCCCTTCCTCCAAACCCCCAAAGTAAACAAGGTCTCCCTCCAAAATCCCACAATAAAGCCCCCCCTCCCTCCAAACCCCCAAAGTAAACAATGCCTCCCTCCAAAATCCCACAATAAAGCCCCCCCTCCCTCCAAACCCCCAAAGTAAACAATGTCTCCCTCCAAATCCCACAATAAAATCCCTCCTCCCTCCAAACCCTCAAAGTAAACAATGCCTCCCTCCAAAATACCACAATAAAATTCCCCCTCCCTTAAAACCCCAAAGTAAACAATGTCTCCCTCCAAAATCCCACAATAAAATCCCTCCTCCCTCCAAATCCCACAATAAAATCCCCCCTCTCTCCAAACCCCCAAAGTAAACAATGCCACCCTCCAAATCCCACAATAAAATCCCTCCTCCCTCCAAACCCCCAAAGTAAACAATGCCTCCCTCCAAAATCCCACAATAAAATCCCCCCTCCCTCCAAACCCCCAAAGTAAACAATGCCTCCCTCCAAAATTCCACAATAAAATCCCCCCTCCCTCCAAACCCACTAAGTAAACAATGCCTCCCTCCAAAATCCCACAATAAAATACCCCTCCCTCCAAACTCCCAAAGTAAAGAATGCCTCCCTCCAAAATACCACAATAAAACCCCCCCTCCCTCTAAACCCCCAAAGTAAACAAGGCCTCCCTCCAAAATCCCACAATAAAATCCCCCCTCTTTCCAACCCCTCAAAGTAAACAATGCCTCCCTCCAAAATCCCACAATAAAACCCCTCCTCCCTTCAAACCCCCAAAGTAAACAATGCCTCCCTCCAAAATCCCACAATAAAATCCCCCCTCCCTCCAAACCCCCAAAGTAAACAATGCCTCCCTCCAAAATCCCACAATAAAACCCCCCTCCCTCCAAACCTCCGAAGTAAACAATGCCTCCCTCCAAAATCCCACAATCAAAATCCCCCCTCCCTTCAAACCCTCAAAGTAAACAATGCCTCACTCCAAAATCCCACAATAAAACCCCCCTCCCTCCAAACCCCCGAAGTAAACAATGCCTCCCTCCAAAATCCCACAATCAAAATCCCCCCTCCCTTCAAACCCTCAAAGTAAACAATGCCTCCCTCCAAAATCCCACAATAAAATCCCCCCTCCCTTCAAACCCCCAAAGTAAACAATGCCTCCCTCCAAAATCCCACAATAAAATCCCCCCTCCCTTCAAACCCTCAAAGTAAACAATGCTTCCCTCCAAAATCCTGCAATAAAATCCCCCCTCCCTCCAAACCCCCAAAGTAAACAATGCCTCCCTCCACAATCCCACAATAAAATCCCCCTCCCTTCAAACCCCCAAAGTAAACAATACCTCCCTCCACAATCCCACAATAAAATCCCCCTCCCTTCAAACCCCCAAAGTAAACATCCCACAATAAAACCCCCCTCCCTCCAAACCCCCGAAGTAAACAATGCCTCCCTCCAAAATCCCACAATAAAATCCCCCCTCCCTCCAAACCCCCAAAGTAAACAATGCCTCCCTCCAAAATCCCACAATAAAATCCCCCCTCCCTTCAAACCCTCAAAGTAAACAATGCCTCCCTCCAAAATCCCACAATAAAATCCCCCCTCCCTTCAAACCCTCAAAGTAAACAATGCCTCCCTCCAAAATCCCACAATTAAACCCCCCCTCCCTTCAAACCCCCAAAGTAAACAATGCCTCCCTCCAAAATCCTACAATACAATCCCCTCTCCCTTCAAACCCCCAAAGTAAACAATGCCTCCCTCCAAAATCCTACTATAAAATCCCCCTCCCTTCAAACCCCCAAAGTAAACAATGCCACCCTCCAAAATCCTACTGCTCACCCTCCCTCGAGAAGAAACCGCCATTGCTTTTAATAAAGGTGTCTCCAGGTTGATGGTAAGAGTGACCCCCCTTGAAAGTTCTTTACGAAAGCCCTGGGCTCAAGGACCCTTCCAATTATACAGTTCACTTCTAAACACAGAACACCAGAAGGCTGAGGGTGCTTCATGCCCCACTCGAGAACAGCTGGCTCTAGAAGGCTTCTGTAGACATCCTAGGCCTTATTCACAAAGGGCCCCTTACTCATGGCGGGGCCCCGCAGTTTCCACAGTAAAGATTCTGTGGATCAGGTCCCCTCTGTGTCTCTGATCTCACACTACAGTGGTCCTTACACAGCAGCAGAGTCCACCTCCTCCTAGACATCTCTGAGCTGCACCCAAGTCATGTTCAGAGCAGGTCAAGAGTGTGGGCTCTCTCCTGCCGCACTCGTACTCGATGTCTCAGCTGTGACTACCCCCATGGTAAGGACTCAGAGGGCCTTCTGTGCCTGCCTTCCAGCGCACACTCGTAATTCATAAGAGCGGCCTCTCTCAGTGAAAAGATTAACATGAGTTCTAAGCCTTTCCATTCAAGCAAGTGGGCCGATTCACAAAGGAAAACTGAGACCAGAAGTCTAAGGGGTATATTACCAAGGCAAGCGAAATGAAATTATCTCCACTGTTGCGGCTGTTTTCGGCCGCAAAGTGGCGATAATTTCATCGCCCTATTTGCAAGCTGTTGCTAACAGCAGTTAGCGACAGCTTTTAGGTGATAGCGAGCAGTTTGGGGCCCGCTTTGCATGTCAGCGATATTTATCGCTAATGACATGCAAAGTGGGCGTACCCAACCTGTTAGAGACTGTAAGCAGTCGCTAACATCGCTATCGCCTATTATCAACGCAGGCGTAGCAATTAAAAAATTCACGCTAAGCCCGAATATCACTGAAAACTAATGCCTGCTCAGACCAGTTCTTAACCTGGATATCCAATGGGAGGTGGATATTCAGGTTAAGACCCTATTAGCGATAATGCCTGAATATCGCTGGATTTCCAGCGATATCACGCATTGAGCCACTATCGCGGCATATTTTATCGCTTTAGAGATAAACGTTGCTAATAGCACGTTATCTCTGCAATATCTCCGTGATGCTCGGCGATTGATTAAAAAAAATTTCGCTAAGCTTATTATGTGATAAATATCGCTAGTTGTTGATAATATGCCCCTTAATTTTGACCCGAAGTCTAACTTAGACCAAAAGTCTAACTTTACTACTAATAAACTTAGACTTTTAGGTCTACACTTAGACCTGTGGTCTAAGTTTACCTTTGTGAATCGGGCCCTTTTTTAATACATCAATACGCTTTAAATGTATAGTATAAAATTGCCAGGGCGTCTGTCCTCTGCTTTGTTCTTTTGTAATATGTACCTAGTGTTTTGAATAATATCTATGTAATTTAACTAATATTGATACATATGAGTTACACTTGTTTTAACTCTCTAGTCTGATCAAGTGTCCGTCTAAAGTGTGGTAACGTGTACATATGATTACTGTAAACACTCCATGTTTGAATAAATGTGCTTTATTATGAAAGGAGGTGCAGGCAGGAGTAAAGTGAGTGTAACATGTACATATGAATACTGTAAACACTCCATGTTTGAATAAAGGTGCTTTATTGTGAAAGGAGGTGCAGGCAGGAGTAAAGTGAGTGTAACATGTACATATGATTACTGTAAACACTCCATGTTTGTATAAAGGTGCTTTATTGTAATAGGAGGTGCAGGCAGGAGTAAAGCGTAACATTGGGGTGCACTCACCGTTGATATGCTGACCACCGCAAACCAGCGTAGGATGTCGGGGAGCTTGTAGGCGGTGACGTAGGTGGTCCGCTCGATCCACATGGTCTGGAATGGTAGAGAGATGTAGGTCCAATGAGAGAGAAGGAACACAAACAAGCCTTGTTCAATGCAACCATTTATGATTTACTTACAGCAAACTCATTCTCTGGGTCTTTGGGCCCCTTGCGGAAGGGTCGTGAGTAGCTGAATGTCTGCACGTTGTTGGCTTTGTAAAAACTGAAAGAAAGAGTGAAAGGCGTGAGAGAATTACCAGGAGAACATGTACATGGACTGGTGTGCAGGGAGAGTTAGTCCACCAAACCTTGTGGGAGTGAGCAGATGCAAACGCCCGGCACCCGCACCAGATGTGAGTCAGAAGCGACAAAAAGAACGGAGTGACCGGAAAAAGATCAGGTCTGCCCTTAAAATGATCATGTGTGTCGACCCACACCATCTTCAAAACCAGTAGCATCATTTACAAAGCAATCGCAACCAGCACCCTCGCTTATCTTGCAAATAGGCTCACTGGCGCTAGTGCTTCTAGGCACCCGCAGCCAGGACATCAGCACACTGCACTGAAGCGTAAAAAAGGAAAAAAACAAGACAACAGGCCTTTTCCATCTATGCACCCAGGATCTGGAACAACATCCCCGTATCCATCAGAAGCACCCAACGCTGCTTCAGTCGAGGAAGGGTTTCAAGACTCGCCTCTTTTAGGGAGACTACATGACATGCATGAACCATCCTCAGTCCGGCTGCAACTCCTCTTAATTCTTGACTTTATGCTTGTGTTTGACTATGGCTAGGTTCATGCTATAGTATTACCATATACATACATACATACGTACATACGTACATACATACATACGTACATATATACGTACATATGTACATACATACGTACGTATATGCATGCATACATACATAAATGGATGCATGCATGCAAATATACATACGTGCAGGCATGCATACCTATATACATACATACATACACACATATATACATACGTACGCACACATATGTACATACATACATACATATGTACATACATACATATGTACATACATGTATACATACATATGTACATGCATACATACATATGCACATACATGCATACATACATACATACATAAATGGATGCATGCATGCATATATACATACGTACAGGCATACATACATACATATATACGTACATACATACATACACACATAAAACATACGTACATACGTACATACATACATTAATAAATGGATGCATGCATGCATGCATACATACATACATGCATACATGAAGACAGTGGTCAGCCATGTTCAACCAGGAAAGAGGCTACATGGAGACCATTCAGAGCAGAGTGGGTCAGACATTTTCAGACAGCAGAGAGGCTACAAGGATATAACTCAGCAGACAGCAGTCTGACATGCTCAGGCAGAAGAGAGGTTACATGGAAACAACTGAGCAGGCAGCAGGTCAGACATGCTAAGAGTGCAGTGACACGTACACAGGGACAGATCAGCTGACAGTGGGCCAGACATGTTCAGGCTGGAAAGAGGTGCCATATGGACATCCGAGCAGACACAGCATCAGATCCGACATGCTCGAAGAGCACAGAGCGTACATGGAGGTAACTCAACACACAGGACATCAAACATGTTCAGACATCAGAGAGACTACATGACGACCACTCAGCAGACAGCAGGTCAGCCATGATCAGACAGCAGAGAGGTTACAGGAGCAGACATCAGGTCAGACAGACGAGGATGTACATGTAAGAGAAGGCTTGGCAGACAGCGTGTCACATATGTTCAGATGGCAGAGCCTGGTTACATGAATAAATAGCCGGGTAAACTGCAGGTCAGACATGACTAGACAGCAAAAAGCTGCCTGTATGTACATATATACATACATACATAGACGCGTAACAGTGTGCGTTAGTGGTTAAGGGACAGAGGGGCGATATCCACCCTGTGCCTGAACTGCATAATGGGAAACTGGGTTCAAATCTCAGCTTCTCCAGTTAATGAAGCTGTGTGATCCACCGCACATCACTGTACTCCATTGTGCCTGGTTTTGGTTGTGCAATCTGAGACTATCTGAAGAAGTCCAGTTTTTGATGTGTGTCTTATAAAACCTCCCTTTCTTATGGTGTGATAGGCAATTTTGATCAACATACAACTTTGGCCACACACACAATACACATGACAGTGCTTATTTTGAGCCAGTGGGTGCAGGGGGCACGCAGTTTGGGGACCGGCACTCATTTTTCCTCATCTAAGTTTGATCCAGAGCAAGAGAGAGGAACAAACAAATGGGGGAAGAAGGAGGGAGAGAAATACGGAAAACATCGGGGAAGGGAGAAAACAGGCATAAAGAAGAACTTGCAAGAGAGAGATAAGGGTGCAGGGAGTTTGAGGGGCTGGATGAAGTTTACTGCCTCGTTTAGATCACAGGGTGGTGAGGCGCGTGAGCGAAGTGGGGCGGAGGCAGAACAATGACAGCTAAACCACCCTCCCACCGGCCAACCGAACTTCCTCCAACGATGCTAATGGTTGAGAGGAAGACACAGGGATGGAAGATGAAGGAGGGAGGGGTAGCAGGAGTGGTAAACACGTTGGACCATATTTATGACCTCAGTTGCACAGTGCTTATTTTGTCCCAGTGGTTTCCGGGGCTCAGTACGGGAACTTAATTGTCAGCACCGGCTCTATCCACCACATGGGGGCGGTGTCTTTTTCAAATTTTGAGATGAGCACCACACCCGTGGTTCTGTCATTGGCAGCGCTGGGCAGGCTAAGGGTGGTGCAGGCTGCAGTGGCCTTCCGCGAAGGGCCCTGGCACTTCATTTTTTACCAATTAAGGCTGAAGTTGCATCACTCTTGCACCAGGCAAGAGTGTCGCAAGTCCAAAATGTGATGTCTGAAGCCAGGCGAGGCCACCTCGCACGGTACTGAGTGGCTTCACGATTCTTGAGTAAAGCGACGCAGCGTAAATCACTGTGTTGCTTCACTTTGTACCAGGGAGGCTTCGAAGGGCGCTGTGTGGGTGTTCTCACGCAACACCCATGGATTGTGATGCATTCCCAGAGTTACCAGAGCTGGTAGACCTGGGGATCTGCCGTACTTCCAACCGGGCCCCACGTGACTACGCCCCGCCTCCCTCCGGCAAACACGGAAGTATACTTCAGCTTCGCGGTTGAGCCCGTGATTCACTCCAACGGAGCTCCCCACCGACCTGCTGCTAGGCTAATCTGCCGTACTTCCTCATGCCACAAATGGTGGCTGAGCGTTAACGCAGGGACGGGGAAGCTCATGAAGCCCTGAATTAGCGTGCTTCGAGTAAGAATGAATCCACTTGTTTTCGCATGTGTATGAATGGTTGTGCTGCCCACCTTTGAATGTAAGTGGTGCGAGTGTTTGTTTTTAAATCAGATCCTAATCATTTGCACTTGAGATCTATTTTGCGCCGCATTATTTATTACTTACTACGGCACGCTTCTATTTCGGGGCATAGACACCTATACTTTCACCGCACATGGGATTTACCCATCGATGCCTTTCGCTCGCACTGGAACAGCGGCGATCCTATTCAACTAGTTCACGATACTACACAGGTTCGAATTGGTTGTAATATTGTGATGGCAGTAAACGCCTGTTTCACGACAGCCGCATACCTGTGTTACTCACGGTTGCTTCAGTCCCACCTACGGGCATTTAGCCTCACATGGTGCACCATGATCCACCTTCCATGTATGTTTGTACATGAGTACGTCTCCCTTACCCCCTTTGTTTCCACAGGTTTTTTCCGATCATCACGGAGAAGAACACCCTTTCTCTCCTTATTGATTTCCAGGGGATGCGTCAAAAAGATTCCCAGAATAAGCGTAACGAGGAGAAATATCTTATTTCTGTTAGTTACTTCCTCTTTCCATGTCTGCTGCATCCTGCATCACACATAGGTAGAGGAATATGCCTCGGGTTTTGTTTTAGTGCAGGAAGGTGCCCCTTCCTGCACGAAAACAATCCTGCATGCAACGGAGGCAACCTTGCACCATGGTGCACGGGGGCTGCACCAGCGCAGGGGAAAAGACAGGAATGCGCCGTATTCTTTTAAATACAGCACATCCCTGTCCTTTCCTGTCATGCAGCGCAGCAGGGCGACTGCGGGATACATCTCCTAAGTAAGCCCCATTGTTAGAAGTGTGGAAGGTGCAAGGTTGGAGAGCCCTTCAGGTCCTGCATTCACCCCTCCTCCACACACACCACCGTCCAGGTCTGCCGAGGCAGCATAGGTCCTGCAGCTCTTGGGAGAGGCCGCACAATTAATGATCATGTAATTATGATAACAGATTGTATGTACACAGACACATAACAGCAAGGCCTGCCTCATGAAGGAGGTGTGGGGGGCCAGGCCTGGCCTGGGAGGGGAGAGGCCTCTCCTGCAGTGGTGGCTAGCAGGGAACAGAGGTGGTGAGACAGGAGGATGGAGGGGGGAACAAAACATAAAAAATATCACTTACCTCCTTGCGGCCGCCTCTATCTGTCCTCTGTCGTTGCTGACGAATCCCGGAAGCACACAGGCTCCCCTAAGCCATTCACAGCATTGTGATTGGTCTGAGCACCCCAGTTCGACTCTTCTATGGAGACGGGGAGCCTGTGAATGTTCCCCACCAGGCTGTGGATCACAGCCTGGAGGGGAACATGCAAAGTGCACCTGACTGTTTGGCCGGGCCAAGGCGGTCGGCCAAACCGTCATGCGCACTTAGAGTGTGATTGAACCACTCCTCCCAGGATTCGACACCAACCCCGCCGTGTCCTTACCCAGTTCTGTAGCTCATTTGTGTAAGAAATATGAGGGTTATACTCTAGCAAGTATTAAAATGAACCTGATGGGTTATAGAATAAAATATATGTGCTACACTTTTAATAGTTGAAACGTTCCAGGGGTGTATCTGGCAGGAGACACAGACTTGGCAGAATACTTAGCAGGTTTCATCATCCATACATTCATCAATAGGGTCACTGTTTATTTATTTATTCCTGCAGAGCACATACTGGACTATCGTCTCGAGTGATAAGGCGCTTCACTGGATGTACACTTAAAAAAGAGCAAGAGGTGGAGAATCAGGTCTTCTAAGCACTACAACAGTAGCCAATAGCAGATTCGATCCCTGTTACTAGATATTACAAAGGTAATAAATTATAGTCATCAGGACTGTGTTCTTACAATTATTGCATATTTATTTACATCATATATGCTGGAAGTTCATGGGTATGTTTTCAGTGATATGCAACAGGTGGCACTTTACATTCCTCTTCGAGTTCTTTTAGGAAGACACTGAGATAAGGAGGGGCTGAGGGAAATCCCAGGGGGATGACATGAGAAGGACAACTTCAGAGTGATATTTTTCAAGAGATTGACAATTCTCTGCAGGCAAGACTGATGTAATGTGGCCGCATTCCCTAGTTTCAGACATGAGCCAGGCAGCATGTAGGACATCTTCAGGTAGTGAGGCATTGGGGAGGCCTTTTAATACAGCCCTTCCATTTCCTATGGATGAGATGACAAAGACTTACTCAATGTTGTTCAGATGCTCTTTGGAGGACCTGCCTGGTGCTGCACAAGACCTTGCTTAGGTAGGATGTGCCTCTAGTCGTGTTTGACATGATCTAGGGTGAGCTTGGACCAGGATTTTGACGAGGAGATATTTTTGAGGGAGAGACCAATGCCCTTCAAGTATTTACTCCACTCAGGTGAAAATTGACAGTTCTGTGTGGGAAAGAGGGAAAGGAATTCTGGTTCATGTGGGGTACATTTCAATTTCATGCTTTATCCATGCCTGTACTTCAGAGAAGCATGAGGTCATTGTGTGGCAACCCATTGTCTGATCTCCTGTTCTCTCAAGCCTTTTCACACTAGCGACCTACTTCCAGCCCTGACCTTCGGTTTTGCATCCTTAGCGCCAAGAAACCGCTTGGTAGTTGTGCGCTTTATAAATATTTTAAAATTTAAATTCAACGCAAGTCATTGAAGAATAGGGGTCATGATCAACCATGTGGTACACTGAAAGCTGATGCTCTGAGCCTATAGACTGAATTATCAATCCTAACACATACAGCTTTATTTGTGAGGCAACATCCCAACCAGTTAAGGAGTGTGTTACCTATGACTCTTCCCTCATATAGCAGTGTGAGGAGACTTCGTAGCTCAATCGTAATAAGCGCTGAAGATAAATCGAATGACACAAGTGGGCCAGGTTCTCTTTTGTCGTAGAGTTGTCAACAGCCTCTTCGAGGAGAAGGACTGTTGTGGCTCTTTGATAGGATCGACAACTCGACAGGGAAGATCACGTTTGGAGATGTGATGATCGTGTTGCCAACATGCATTTTCAACAAGTAGTTCTTCCAGGCCCAGGAGGCATGTAACAAGACTGAAATGTTTAGTTAGTTCATGGCCTTCACCAGCTTGCTTGAACAGAGGTCCTACGTGGCACCTTCCTTGAGCAGAGGTGGTATGTGGCATCTTCCTTGAGTAGCGTTTGTAAAAAGCACCTTCCTTGAGTAGAGGTCATACATAGTACCTTCCATGAACTTAGGTCATACGTGGCACCTTCCTTGAGCAGTGGTCATACATAGTACCTTCCATGAGCTTAGGTCATACGTGGAACCTTCCTTCAGTAGTGGCCGTACGTGGCACCTTCCTTCAGTAGTGGTCGTACGTGGCACCTTCCTTCAATAGTGGTCGTACGTGGCACAATCCTTCAGTAGTGGTCATACGTGGCACCTTTCTTCAGTAGTGGTCGTACGTGGCACGTTTCTTCAGTAGTGGTCGTACATGGCACCATCCCTGAGCAGAGGTCATATGTGGCACCTTCCTTGAGCAGAGGTGGTACGTGGCACCATCCCTGAGCAGAGGTGGTACGTGGCACTATCCCAGAGCAGAGGTAATACATGGCATCTTCCTTGAGTAGCGTTTGTAAAAAGCACCTTCCTTGAGTAGAGGTGATATGCAGCGCTTTCCACGAGCAATGGTTTTATGTGGCACCTTCCTTGAGCAGTGGCCATACATAGTACCTTCTATGAGCAGAGGTCAAACGTGGCACCTTCCTTGAGTAGTGCTCATACATGGTACCTTCCATGAGCAGAGGTCATACTCGGCACCTTCCTTGAGAAGTGGTCATACATAGTACTTTCCATGAGCTGAGGTCATACGTGGCACCTTCCTTGAGAAGTGGTCATACATAAACTCCACCTGACGACTAGCAGGAGTCCTAAAGGGCGGGTAAAACCGTGAGTTATTCTGAGGAGAGTAATAATATTTGATCTTCTCTCTGTCTATTTCCTAACGGTGTGGGCAGGCCTTAGCGTGCCTGGACCCCCGTAGGATTTGTTTCCTTTTTATAATCTGGTCCTGAAGAAAGCTGAGCTGACTATAGCACTACCAGCAGAAACATGTTGACCATTCACCTTTTTAAGTCCCTGGATAAAAATTATAAAGTCCAGCGACCTCACAGCTTTTTAATGTGAACAACTGGCCCCTAATAAAGTTTGTTGAGGCACAGTTGTGATCTTTTATATATACACCTTTGCACTGATCACTTCCTTCACACACACCAGCTCCGCTGCACTTGCAGGCGTGGTAGCACACAGGTGGGGATAGTCGGCCCCCCCTGTGACCGAACCCCATGATGAAGCATGTCACCTCTAGGGTGAGTGAGGGTTCTTTTAGAAAATAAATAATTTTTCATTCCCTCTCACATCACTTAATGACCACTCACATCTAGGTAGGTTTCACCTTTTGTTTAATTTGATATAGGGTTTCACTCATGTCCTACTGGCACTCTTTTGTTGATAATAGGTATTAAAATAAGGGGTGGGAGAGTAGCCGTTATTCCCTTCCTCTCTTGTTGTATATACATACATAGTACCTTCCATGAGCTTCGGTCATACGTGGCACCTTCCTTGAGAAGTGGTCATACATAGTACCTTCCATGAGCAGAGGTCATACGTGGCACCTTCCTTGAGAAGTGGTCATACATAATTCCTTCCATGAGCAGAGGTCATACGTGGCACCTTCCTTGAGAAGTGGTCATACATAGTACCTTCCATGAGCTTAGGTCATAGGTGGCACCTTCCTTGAGAAGTGGTCATGCATAGTACCTTCCATGAGAAGAGGTCATACGTAGCACCTTCCTTGAGCAGTGGTCATACATAGTACCTTCCATGAGCAGAGGTCATACGTGGCAGCTTCCTTGAGAAGTGGTCATACATAGTACCTTCCATGAGCAGAGGTCATACGTGGCACCTTCCTTGAGAAGTGGTCATACATAGTACCTTCCATGAGGTTTGGTCATACGTGGCACCTTCCTTGAGAAGTGGTCATACATAGTACCTTCCATGAGCAGATGTCATACATGGCACCATCCTTGAGCAGTGGTCATACATAGTACCTTCCATGAGCAGAGGTCATACGTGGCACCTTCCTTGAGAAGTGGTCATACATAGTACCTTCCATGAGGTTTGGTCATACGTGGCACCTTCCTTGAGAAGTGGTCATACATAGTACCTTCCATGAGCAGATGTCATACGTGGCACCATCCTTGAGAAGTGGTCATACATAGTACCTTCCATGAGCAGAGGTCATACGTGGCACCTTCCTTGAGAAGTGGTCATACATAGTAGCTTCCATGAGCAGAGGTCATATGTGGCACCTTCCTTCAGTAGTGTTCATACATAATACCTTCTATGAGCAGAGGTCATACGTGGCACCTTCCATCAGTAGTGGTCATACATAGTACCTTCCATGAGCAGAGGTCATACGTGGCACCTTCCTTCAGTAGTGGTCATACATAGTACCTTCCATGAGCAGAGGTCATACGTGGCACCTTCCTTGAGAAGTGGTCATACATAGTACCTTCCATGAGCAGAGGTCATACGTGGCACCTTCCTTGAGAAGTGGTCATACATAGTACCTTCAATGAGCAGAGGTCATACGTGGCACCTTCTTTGAGAAGTGGTCATACATAGTACCTTCCATGAGCAGAGGTCATATGTGGCACCTTCCTTCAGTAGTGGTCATACATAGTACCTTCCATGAGCAGAGGTCATACGTGGCACCTTCCTTGAGAAGTGGTCATACATAGTACCTTCCATGAGCAGAGGTCATACGTGGCACCTTCCTTGAGAAGTGGTCATACATAGTACCTTCCATGAGCAGAGGTCATACGTGGCACCTTCCTTCAGTAGTGGTCATACATAGTACCTTCCATGAGCAGAGGTCATACGTAGCACCTTCCTTGAGAAGTGGTCATACATAGTACCTTCCATGAGCAGAGGTCATACGTGGCACCTTCCTTGAGAAGTGGTCATACATAGTACCTTCCATGAGCAGAGGTCATACGTGGCACCTTCCTTCAGTAGTGGTCATACATAGTACCTTCCATGAGCAGAGGTCATACGTGGCACCTTCCTTGAGAAGTGGTCATACATAGTACCTTCCATGAGCAGAGGTCATACGTGGCACCTTCTTTCAGTAGTGGTCATACATAGTACCTTCCACGAGCAGAGGTCATACGTGGCACCTTCCTGGAGAAGTGGTCATACATAGTACCTTCCATGAGCAGAGGTCATACGTGGCACCTTCCTTGAGAAGTGGTCATACATAGTACCTTCCATGAGCAGAGGTCATACGTGGCACCTTCCTTGAGAAGTGGTCATACATAGTACCTTCCATGAGCAGAGGTCATACGTGTCACCTTCCTTGAGAAGTGGTCATACATAGTACCTTCCATGAGCAGAGGTCATACGTGGCACCTTCCTTCAATAGTGGTCATACATAGTACCTTCCATGAGCAGAGGTCATACGTGGCACCTTCCTTGAGAAGTGGTCATACATAGTACCTTCCATGAGCAGAGGTCATACGTGGCACCTTCCTTGAGAAGTGGTCATACATAGTACCTTCCATGAGCAGAGGTCATACGTGGCATCTTCCTTGAGAAGTGGTCATACATAGTACCTTCCATGAGCAGAGGTCATATGTGGCACCTTCCTTGAGAAGTGGTCATACATAGTACCTTCCATGAGCAGAGGTCATACGTGGCACCTTCCTTGAGAAGTGGTCATACATAGTACCTTCCATGAGCAGAGGTCATACGTGGCACCTTCCTTGAGCAGAGGTCATACAAGGCGTGTCTTGGGAGGATCATGCATGGACCCTTGTTGGTGTTCGGTGTTTAAAATATTAACCAGAGGGGGGGGGGTTAGAGGACCCATAGTATCAACTGTTTGAAAGATGTTTTTCAATAGCTGTTGAAAATGGTTCCAATTACAGCTTTTCTTACCAGAAAAGTGCTGTGTGAAAGAAAGGACGTGCACTTCCCACATTAATAATGCTGCAGAAGCGGAAGGAGTGCCTTATCTTGAACCTCGCACAGTGGGTGTGGGCACTCAGTGAGGCCTTGTGTGCAGGGTTCTCTCTGAGGCTTTCTTCAGTTCCTACAGCACCGAATCAACACACGCAGGCTCCGCCAGGGGCAGTGGGTGAGCCAATGGCAGCGGCTGAAGGCAGCTCACAGAAGAACAAGGTGGAAAGTGACCACAAAGACAAATAAAAGATCACGAAAGACTAGGGCAAAGGTGAGATGTGTGAAAGGGTGGGCCTAGTGAGTGATCCTGGACAGAGGTGTCCCCCGGGGGTGCTCAGAGCTTGGCCCAGGCTTCATTTCAGGATTCTGGAGCTCGGACCGGAAGTGAACTCTGTTTAGATACGGATTGGGATTCCCAGATGTGATGTCTGCATTCCATCATTTCCTTCTGATGAGTTCTGGCAGGTCAACCCCACTGACGTTTTACAGCCAGGTCACCACCTCTCTTAAATCATCCAGAGAGCTTTTTAAAGTTATTGAATCTCTTTCAGTACCTAAAGCCATTGAATCCGTTAATGAGTCCCAGGAGCTTTGTAATAACATCGCAAGCTTCTTTCTCACCAAAATCTCTGATATTCATGTCTCTTTAACTTCTCTTAATTCTGAACTAGATGCTAATAGTGCACTCCTGCCCCTTCCCTCTCCTCTTTTACACAATCAAATCCCTGAATTGGACTCCCCGTCCAATTTTTCTAAATTTCCTTGTTTAACACTTGATGATCTAAACCGCCTCCTTGATTCTACCAAATCATCTTCACCTCTTGATCCATGTCCTTTGAAGATAATGAAGTCCTGCAGAGAGACAGTTCTTCCTTCCCTTCTGCAAGTTATGAACATGGCTTTAGATGAGGGGTCTTTTCCTACCCCTTGGAAATCAGCGGTTATCAAGCCCCTTTTAAAGAAACCTTCCCTAAACCCTGAAATCCTTAAAAATTTCCACCCTATATCTCTGCTTCCCGCCCCAGCAAAGATTCTCGAGGCCCACCTCAATTCCCATCTCACTACCTACCTGGAGACGATGGGACTTCTTGATATGTCCCAGCACAAGTTTCGTGCTGCTCATAGCACAGAGTCTGCCCTCATTGTCGTAGCTAACAACATCCGCTCCGAAGTGGACAGAGGGCAGACCGCATTACTGGTGCTACTCAACCTTACAGCAGCATTTGATACCCTATCCCCTTCCATCCTGGTAGATCGTTTGAAGGGGATAGGAGTAGGGGGAACTGCTCTGAGCCTCCTGTCGTCTTTTTTTATCTCAAAGACAACAGAGGGTCCAGCTTGGTAGCTTCCTCTCCCCCCCCCCAGGCCGTGCAATGTGGGGTTCCTCAGGGCTCTTCCCTGAGTCCCCTGTTATTCAACATCTACGTAACTCCACTTGCCGAGGTAGTAAGATATTTTGGGTATCAAATTCTGTCTTATGCAGATGATACCCAGATTATAATTTCCACCACCTCACAGGCCTCAGCGGCTGCCTCCAAATTTCGATCTTGTATGGAGGCAGTGTCGCAATGGATGGTGCATAACTACCTAAAGCTCAATGGAGAGAAAACGGAGGTCCTAGTCTTTGGAGGTAACCACAACATCTGGTCCGAAGACTGGTGGCCCCCTCTCTGGGTGACTGCCCTAAACCTTCCAACTCGGCCAGAAACCTTGGTGTCCACATAGACTCGCCCCTCTCCTTTGACCTACAGGTCAATAGAACTGTATCCACCTGCTGCAATACCATCCGCATGCTGAAAAAAATGGCCCCCTTTTTGTCACCTGACGCTCGTAAGCAGGCTACAGTCGCCCTGGTATCTTCCAGGCTCGACTAATGTAATGCGTTATATGGGGGCATAAACAAGAAATCCCTACATCGTCTCCAGATGGTCCAAAACTCTGCTGCCAGGATGGCCCTAATGCTGCCCAGGCTGACATCTGCAACACAAGCCAGAAAGAACCTCCATTGGCTTCCCATGCATGCCAGGATTTCCTTCAAACTTATCTGCTGACTCACAGGGCTGTATTTGGATCTGCCCCTGAAGGTATAAAGACTCTTGTCAGCCTTTACTCCCCTAATAGATCCCTACGGTCATCCTCGCGAAATCTGCTCGTCATTCCCAGATTCAAAAAGGCTAGATGGGGTGGACGAGTCTTTTCCACCCTAACTCCCAAACTGTGGAATAGTCTCCCTCCCGAACTCTCTAACCAACCCTCTCTGGCCATCTTTCGGAAACTTTTGAAGACTTGCCTCTTTTCTCAGGCTTATCATTAAAGTATCTTGGTTTTTGTATGAATGTATATGCACGCACTGCGCCTTGATGCCAGTTGGGCTAAGTTCGCGCATTACAAATTAAATTTCATTCATTCATTCATTCACGTTTATCAGGAAAAAAACCTCAGATAATTCAGATTCAGGCAACATGTGGTGCAGATGACATCACATTTACCAAGAAATCCTCATTTTCACAAGGAAAGTTCTAACCAGAAGGGTTTCCTGCACTGGTGACTAGTATCCCTCAAGATAATAGTATGTCCTGGGTGCGGTAAGTACTTCAACCCCATACAGCCCAGATAAGCAGCGAGAGCTTGGAATACCCTTCCTCTTCATTTGAGAACATCCCCATCCATCATGGCGTTCAGGAAAGGCCTAAAAACCCACCTCTTTAACATCACTGCCTAATGGATGTCTCTCTATTCTGCATGTAATGTGATCTGTCTCCCCTTTCTCTCGCGCCAGGATACTATACTTTTTAGTAGCAGAGCGCGCTACAAAAGCCTCTATAATAATAATGGCACCAGCCCCATTACAGCTTCTATCGAACAACGACCAGGGCCCAGCCCTTCTGGCTCCGCCGGGGGCCCTAATCTAAGGCTATGATCGTGGGCACCATTGGCACAAGTGCTAGCCACGTGCTATGGAAGTGCCAGTTCTGCCTGAGCATGAAAGATCACACGTACCCTAAGTATTATCGCTCTTACAGGGGCAGCGCTATGTTATTGTTCTTACATGGGCAGCGCTATATTAGCGCTCCTATAGGGGTAGCACCTTAAATGATTAACTATTTCTTAAAATATTCCTTATTGATAAATAGTCACTTTAACTGCTGTACTGGGGTTGAAAAGGTTCATAGTTTTTACTTGAAAAATGTAGAGCAAGGTGTGTTTTATTTTCAGATTATGTCCAATTCAATAAACAAATTAAATATTAAAAACCTTATATGAGACCAGATGTAATAAAATATTAATTACTCTCCTATTAAAAAATGTGTCATTCTGGATACATAACACTCTCGAATCATGAAATCATGCTATAGGATTACTCTGCTCACTGACCTTGCTGTCCCCTTTGGATTCTGCACATCAAAAGCCCCCCCTCCCCCCACCAAAGGAATCAAAGTTTGTCTTCCTGTCCGTCCCTTTGCTTGACTTGAAGTCTCTCCAGTTTGCTCATGTCTCGCTCCAGAGGTTAACATCTGCAGTGAGCCCAGACCACTGACAGTGCAGGAAGTCACACATGTTTTTAATCCTTAACTTTGCTTTTTAAATCTTTGCGGTCTCTCTGGACTTCTCAAAGTCTGCAAAGTATGTAAACCCCCCAAAAAATAAAGCAAACTTCTATAAGTATATGGTGAAGACAAACTCAGTGAGGTATGAGCAAGGCTTCATTAGAGGGTGCGTAAACTGAATGAACCAATAATAGTGCGGACAGACTGGGCAACATGTGAAACGGGCATTTCCTCCACCAGCAGCCTCATTTCACATTCTTTGACTTAGAGGAGACACTGGTGGCACTATTGATCAGGAAAGGGTCAGAAGGACTTACTTGGCGATCTGCTCCGGCACGATCTTGTCCTTAAAGCGCTCTTTCTCCTCCAGGACGGGCTGCACCGTGAAGCACTGGATGTCTGAGGTGAGGCGTCAAGGAACCAGCAGGGAGGGACAGAGAAACACAAGCAGCAAGGAACTGAAGCAACCATACTTGGGAGCAGATTTACAAGCCCCCCTGCGCCACCAGTGCGTTACCTTTTGTGACGCACCGGCGGCGCATTTTACTGCCCCAATTGTCCAAGCAATAAGAACCCACCTGATTGTTTGAATTTAATTCCATAGGCTGTCTACTTCATCTTTTTGTCCTGATGAAGACCCACATAGACGATTTTCCCTCTGCGCTCTTGTGAAAGGGTCGAAACGTCAACCTTAATAATTGACCATGTCCAAACAGTCTCCTTATCCTTTACTTTTAGAGTATTAATTTGATGAGGATTCATGTAAATAATTGTACAAATGCGACAGGATGCTTATTTTGTTAAATCTATGGCACTTAAATCATCAGATCTCCGACTACCTGGATTCTAATGGCCTACTTAAATCTTCCCAGATGGGTTTTAGACCGGGCCAAAGCACGGAGACTGCATTGGTTGCCATGGCCGAAGAAGCCAGAAAGATCATGGATGAAGGAGGGTCAGTGGCAGTGATCCTCCTGGACCTTAGCGCGGCCTTTGACACCATGAACCATTCCACACTGGTTCGCAGGCTCAAGGGTATGGGAATCTCAGGGGTTGTCCTGTCTTGGCTGAACTCCTTTCTGAGCGACCGGTCCTTCCAGGTGACGGAAGGGAACTTCACTTCCAAAAGCATACCTATACATTGTGGGGTTCCCCAGGGCTCCTCATTGAGTCCAACCCTTTTTAATGTATACATGTCCCCCCTGGAGAGGATCGTCACCGCGTTGGGGATTAAGCTACTCACCTACGCGGATGACACCCAGATGGTAGTATCTCTCAGTCAGCAAAACCATCCCTCCCCTGACCTCTACACTTGCCTTGGAGAGATAACCAAATGGATGGATAGATCCCATCTGAAGTTACACAGCGGAAAGACTGAGATCATGATCCTGGGCAATCAATCCTACTTCCGCCCGGAGTCCCTATGGCCCCAATGTATGGGACCTCCTCCAACTCCTAAGAATGAAATCAAGAGCCTGGGGATCTGGTTGAATGAGGGTCTCACCCTCTCCTCCCAAGCCCGGAAAACAGCGGATACTTGCTATGGTCTCTTATGGATCATCAGAAAAATCTTACCACTGCTGCCTCCCCAATCCCAAAAACTCCTGATCCAAGGATTAATATTGTCTCGCTTGGATTATGGTAACGCCTTGTACCTCGGAGCCCCTATAAAGGTGGTCTCACAACTCCAGGTCGTGCAAAACACGGCGGCCCGCCTCCTTACGGGTGCGCACAGCCATTGTTCAGCCAAACCCTCCCTTAAGGCTCTCCATTGGCTGCCCATTCAACAAGGAGTGCATTTTAAGGCCTTATGTACCACACACAAAATTTTGCACAAATTGGCCCCTCCTATCCTGCAGGATCTTATCACGCCCCACACATCTAACAGAGCCCTACGATCATCTCACCTTCACCTCACCTCAGTACCTAGGATCAAGAGAGCCCGTTCCAGTGGCCGTCTTTTTTCCTATAATGCCTCCAAATTGTGGAACTCCCTCCCACTGGACATTCGGGCTCAACCGAACCTGCTTTCTTTTCGTAAACTTCTCAAGACATGGCTGTTTCCCTAACTCACTTCCCCCCACGTACTTCTTTCACTAGTGCTGGGACGCTTACGGGCAGCCATGCGCTTTACAAATCAGTAAACATAAACATAAACATAAACTTACGTTGGTCTTGTACATAGCTTCACTATTGACATCACTTATCCCATTTTCCTCACTTTATGTCACAAAGATCACTTCTGTCTCTTTGCAATGCGTTTATGCAGGTCTTGACAGTCATATTTGTGCTCGTTTATAAAAAAGAAAAATAAGTAAATATTTCATTTTTTGGCATAAATTATTGATCTGGTGAGTGTTCGTGCTGTTTATTCTCAAAAAGTCTTTATGAACCTTGGGCAGCATTTTGATTACTCTGGTTGTTTTGTTATTAATTACATGTTAATGTAGTTATTGTGTTACCCAACAGAACCACTTATGTGTTACAGCGTAAATACCCAGGTTCTGCGAGACGCAGGGTCACCCCTTTAACTTTAATGTTCTGTGTTCCTGAGCATATTTCTGTTCCTGAGCAGAATCCCTGCAACAGTGCTAGCAAGAAGAACAGGTCCACATCCCCAGATGAGTCTTGGTTCTAAATATGAGCTATTGAGGGAAGGAGCGGCCTGCACAGGTAAGAGGGGCAGGGTGGGGGGAGGCGGTGGGGGGCACTCGACAAACAATGACAAAGGAAATTAATGATTTCCCTCTTCCCCATATTCTGAGTCCCACCCGCCTCACCGCTCTTACCTGCACGGGCCGCTCCTGATATGGGGTGTGTTGGACCCATCAGACTCATGGGCCCTGGTGCCACTGCTCGTGCTGCACTATTGATAGCTCCACCCCTGCCTAGAGTCTGCGATAGACCTGCCCAGGTACCCAGCTCACAATCTTTGCTGAACTCTAACATTACACACAACATGACAACTGTTTAGTAAGGGCACAGTAGACACTCAGAAGGACATTGTGCCTCTTACAATCTGTGTCCAGCCCTGGACAACATTTTAACTTGTGATTCATGGCGCAGAGCGCAGAGCTGAACTTGCTGGCAGTCTTGTAACAAAACCAAGACAAGCCTCAACAGAGACATTCATTATAATGTATCAAGCCACCGCAGGGGCGGAGCTATCAAAGGTGAATCAGGTGCAGCTGCACCGAGGCCAAGAGGGTTTCACTGAATCCTGATTAAAATGCGATTTTACTACATAGTTCGTGGTTCGGGGGCATTTTCTTTGCTTGCAGTAGGGTCCACGGCACTCTTGCTATGCTGCACGCCCCCATCATCCCCCGGAAGAATAGTTCACCTAGAGGAGCCCTCTCTTCCGAGTGTAACAAATAGCAAGCTTCCTAATCCCAAACTGTACATAAACGACTGGAATAACGCCCTTATATATTCTTGCTTTGGGACCCATGTTGATTACTGCAGATGCTATGTGGAGCGCTGGATGTAGAGCGGACTGTGGAGAATTGACGGGAGGTGCTTTGGGTGATCCAGCCGAGCATGAAGCCCATTGGACCTCGCCTTGCATCGGGTAACGTGACAGCCCGTCAGTGCCCTAAGCTTAGTTAGACCATTAAATCAACGATGTTTATTAGCAGGAGTTGGATTATAGTTTCATTTGGAAAGCTGTTTTGATTCAGGATATATTTCATAAACATAATAGACCCCGCTATCAGTATGCTAAACTTTTTGTTTGACTTCATTTTGATGACAATGGAGTCCTGAAGAACAACTATGCATTGGTTCAAAGGGTGAACCCGTCAAGAATGTGAGAACCAAATTCAAATCCCACTGAGGCATGCGAAAAGGAATCGGAGGAAACCTATTAGTGAGAACCTTAATGAATCTCATAACTATGGGAGATTTAAGCAACAAGGGTTGATCTGGTAAATAGAGAAAATCCGAGAAGATACTGTAGCTGTTAACAGTAGCTACTTCACAACCCAGTTGCACTACAGAGAGAGAGAGAAACTCAGAACATCAGATAAATGGGCCTGCAAAGGATCAATCGATCTCTCTCCACACGATGTAACACACTTGCCTCACCTAACAGAACATACAGGTTTTGGTGAAGTGTCTCCTGGCTGATACCATAACATCCACACATCTGGTGGAAGAGCGAAAGAACCCAGTTTGCCCGGTTCAATCTCCAGGCATGAAGGTGCAGGCTCTGAAGGTGGGGGTGTAAAACCTGCCCCAGTGATTGTGACAGGAAGTCTGCCCTGAGAGGGAGATGGAGTGGAGGGTGCAATGAGAGGTAAAGGAGGTCTGCGTACCACATCCTTCACAGCCAATCTGGGGTGATCAATATGACTTGGGCCCGTTCTTGGTGAATCTTCCTCAGAACTCGAGGAATCAAGGGTATGGGGACAAACGCGTAAAGAAGCCATGAGCCCCAATCTAACTGAAACGTGTCCCCCATTCCCACGTCGGATCCTGCAGACTGCAGAAGGACGGGCAGTACACGTTCTTGTGAGTGGCAAACAGGTCCAACTGAGGAAACCCCCACATCCTGAAAATGGGAAGGACTGCCTCCTGATGGAGACGTCACTCGTGATTGGCCGAATAATGCTGACTGAGACTGTGGCATGCACATTCAGTTTCCAGCCAGATGATGTGTGTTTATTCAAATCTGATGGCCCAGAGCCCAAGACCAAAGTCACATAGGCTCTCTGCAGAGAAGATATGACCCTACTCCTCCCTGTTGAACTGACTGACCGTGAAGGGAAGGGCGGAAGGCCTCGAGAACCAAACAAAACACCCGCTATTCCGAAGATTGATGTGAAACAATCTTTCCTCTGGAGACCAAAGACCTTTATCCTCCAGATCCCCCAGATGGTTCCCCCCCCTAGAGTGGAGGCATCCATTATCACTGTGTCCAACGGAGAACAAGGTTGAAACAGCTTCTCTTGAGACAGGTTGCCTGGAACACTCCAGCATACCAGCTCCGCTGCAGTGTCTCTGGAGATTCTGACCAACTCTTCGAGATCTGCATTGCGCTGATACCACTGGATGTATGATGTTACAACGCATACTTTTACAACGCATACCTTTACAACACGTTTTTTACAACGCAACATCCCTTACAACGCATTCCATTACAACGCATGCCATTACAACAAATTTTTAAAAACTACCTTTACAACGCATTCCATTACATCGCATAACATTACATTGCATGTAAGGTAAGTATTGGATAGTGGAGGGGTAAAAATTATTATTCTAACTCCAGGGGGGTGCAACTGTAGGGTAAGTGTTGGATAGTGTAGGGGTAAAAATTACTATTCTAACTCCAGGGGGTGCACAGTAGGGTAAGAGTTGGATAGTGTAGGGGTAAAAATTACTATTCTAACTCCAGGGGGTGCGACAGTAGGGTAAGTGTTGGATAGTGTAGGGGTAAAAATTACTATTCTAACTCCAGGGGGTGCGACAGTAGGGTAAGTGTTGGATAGTGTAGGGGTAAAAATTACTATTCTAACTCCAGGGGGTGCAACAGTAGGGTAAGTGTTGGATAGTGTAGGGGTAAAAATTACTATTCTAACTCCAGGGGGTGCACAGTAGGGTAAGTGTTGGATAGTGTAGGGGTAAAAATTACTATTCTAACTCCAGGGGGTGCAACAGTAGGGTAAGTGTTGGATAGTGTAGGGGTAAAAATTACTATTCTAACTCCAGGGGGTGCAACAGTAGGGTAAGTGTTGGTTAGTGTAGGGGTAAAAATTACTATTCTAACTCCAGGGGGTGTGACAGTAGGGTAAGTGTTGGATAGTGTAGGGGTAAAAATTACTATTCTAACTCCCGGAGGTGCAACAGTAGGGTAAGTGTTGGATAGTGTAGGGGTAAACATTACTATTCTAACTCCAGGGGGTGCAATAGTAGGGTAAGTGTTGGATAGTGTAAGGGTACTATGTGTTGTAATGCTATGCGTTGTAATGGTATGTGTTTTAATGACTGCGTTGTAATGACATGCGTTGTAGTGGTATGCGTTGTAGTGTCATGCGTTGTAATGGTTGCGTTGTAATGGCATGCGTTACAATGGATGTTGCGTTGTAAAAGTTTCGTTGTAATGGTAGTGCGTTGTAAAAGTTGCGTTGTAAAGGTTGTTTCCCATACCACTACCTGTGAAGGCACCACTGGAGAGCCCTCATGTGCCAGTGTGCATGGTTGACCAACAGTAAGCAGCAAGCAAACAGAACAAGCAGGCCCAAGACCTTCAGGACTGGAACAGACGCTCCATTCTTAAAATTTGGAGTCATAGCCTGGATGTCTTGAATCCTCTGTAGAGGCGGGAAGGCACGAATTACAGCACTGCCCCTATGAACAGGTTGCACTGAGAGGGCACCAAGTAAGATTTGGGTACACTTATTGAACATCCCAATTCAAAGAACAGCTGTGTTGCTACCTGCAAATGATGCAGCAGCATCTCTGGTGACTTTGCTTTGAGCAGCCAGTCGTCCAGGTAGGGAAAATCAGGAATCCCCGATCTTCTGAAATGAGCTGCCACCACCGCCATCACCTTTGTTGAAGATCCGAGGTGCAGAAGTAAGGCCGAACAGAAGGACCGCAAACTGCTAATGTTGAGACCCCCTATAAAACAGGGTACTTCTGATCAGTGGCGGCTCCTCCGTTAACCCCTTCCATGCTTATGACGAGCCCAACTTGTCATGAGGCACAGTGGAGCTGTCCTCATGACGAGCTGGGTTCGTCATAACGGCCACGGCACTCTCACGCGCTGCGAATCCCAAGCCTGTCATGACGAGTCCAGCTCGTCATGAGCACAGCTCCACTGTGCAGCATGCAGCATGACGAGCTGGACTCGTCACGAGCACCGCGGCGCCCCAGCCCCACACTGCCCCCCGCACCGTGGGGGAATTACCTCTGCGGCGAAGGGGTTAAGGCGGAGGAGTGTCGCCCGACGGATAGGAGCAGCAAAGAAAGTAAAAAATAAAATGATAATAACAGAAAGTCATTATCATTTTAGATCTTCCTCCTGCTCTCGCAGTGCCTGAGGGGGCGGCTGAGCTGCAGAGGAGGAGCGGAAAACACTCCAGTGTGCAATGACCACCCAAAACAGTCATGCACACACTCCTGTTCTCCATGCAGGCTGCATTACATTCTGCTTGGAGAACATGCCCACCCCTCCCGCCCCTGGCTGAGCACAGTGTCACGGTGCTTAGACCAATCACAACCCTGCATTGCAGCATTGTGATTGGCTTAGGGGTGGGTGCCTGGCTGTCTGCTTCCTGTTCCAACCTTGAGATGGACACAGGCGAGCAGGAGAGAAGACACAGGACCTGGCAGTGGTGGAAGCAAGGTAAGTTTTATTTATTTAAACCCCACACACCCCCTCCCACAGCAACTGCACCCGCCGCCCCTACCCACGAGCTGTGCTGGCCGCCCCTGCTTCTGATGCAACTTCAGGGCGGGAATGTGAAATAAGCATCCTGTAAATTGATCAACACCATCCAATCTTCCTTCTCCAGTGCAAGAAGAACCTGAGCCAGGGTCAACATTTTTAATTTCTCTTGTTTGAGGTAAAAATTAAAAACCCTAAGGGCGAGGACTGGCCGTACACAACTGCCCTTTTTGGGTACCAGGACGTACTGAGAGCAGCCTCCCTGACCCCTTTCCTGCTCCGGAACCACCTAAATTGCATCCTTTTGCAGAATTGACAGGACCTCCTGCTGGAGAAGCAGAAGATGCTCTTCCGAGCAAAAGCCCTGACGGGGAGGAATAGGAGAGGGGAACTCCTGGAAGGGTAGGGAATACCCATTCTCTATGATGTTCAAAACCCAGAGATCTGTAGTAACAGACCTCCAATGCTGTAGAAAATTGGACAGCCATCCTCCTACGGGACAAGTATGTTCTAGGATGGTGGAGTTAGAGCTGCTTCCCTGCCAGACCAGCCGGAGGGACAGAGGAGGGGGGGAGTAGGGTGAGGAGGAAATTTGCCATCGTGCATCGCCCTGCAGACGACCTCTGCCCTTTCTCCTGTGGGACCTGTATATGGGATTGTCCTGCTGCTGCTGTGGCTGTTGCCTCGCATGAAAAGACAAGTTTCTTCCAAAGCCATGAAACTTGCGGAACTGTCCATAGCTCCTGTTTTGAGATTGACTCCCCAAAGAACTCACTGTGGCTTTACTGTCCTGCATGAGCAGTGGTGGGAATGCTGACCAATAGTGGCAGACATGGGTTATACTGCCTAAGACCCTAAGCTCTCTGTCCAGCATGGGTATTGTTAGCATTATTCTACAATGGGCAGACTTGTGTTCTACTGCCCAAGACCCTACGTATTCTGTCCAGCGTGGGCACTGGTAAGATTGACCAATACTGGGACACATGATTTCTACTGCCCAAGGCCCTACGGATTCTGTCCTGCATGGGCATCGGTAATATTGACCAATACTGGCAGACATGGTTTCTACTGCCTAAGCCCCTATGCGCTCTGTCCTGCATGGGCAGTGGTGGGAATGATGACCAATAGTAGCAGACATGGGTTGTACTGCCTAAGACACCTACACTGTCTGTCCTGCATGGGTAGTCTTTAGCATTATTCTGCAACGGGCAGACTTGGGTTCTACTGCCCAAGATCCTACTCACTCGGTCCTGCATGGTCAGTGGTGGGAATGCTGACCAATAGTGGCAGACATGGGTTACACTGCACACGACCCTATGCACTCGGACCAGCATGGGTAATGTCTAGCATTATTCTGTAATAGGCAGACTTGGGTTCTACTGCCCAAGACCCTTCGCATTCTGTCCTGCATAGGCACTGCTAGGATTGACCAATACTGGCAGACATGGGTTCTATTTCCTAAGCCCCTATGCGCACTGTCCTGCACAGGCAGTGGTGGGAATGGCCAATGGTGTGAGAAGTGGGTTCTACTTTCCAATCCCCTACACTCTCTGTCCTGCATGGGCAGTGGTGGGAATGACCAATAGTAGCAGACATAGGCTCTACTGCCCAAGAACCTATGTGCTCAAGTCCCTATGTGCTCTGTCCTGTATTGGCAGTGGTGGGAATGACCAATAGTGGCAGTCATGAGCTCTACTGTCCAGGACCCTATGCGCTGTGTCCTGCACATGGAGTGGTAGGATACACTGCCCCGGGGAGCTCTTGATCTCTTCGCCTGGGGGAGAGGTGGTCTTCATCTTCTCCGCATTGGGGAAGGGGGTCAGAAGCTTCATCTCGAAGTCCTCACGGCGCTCGTACCCTTTCCCTCGATAGATGAAGATCTTGTTCTAGAAGCAGGAAAGGAAGGAACAAATATTGAGGCTCCTCACAGTGCCATCAACCAGACACCCCAATCCGAAGCACCCACTCCGCATCCAACAATTTTTGCAAGAGTGGCAACATGCATACCTGAGGTGTATCACTTAAGAGTGGCAACATGCATATCTGAGGTGTATCGCTTAAGAGTGACAACAGGCACGTCTGAGGTGTGTCACCTGAGATTGACAACACCAGAGACGTGCCACCATAGAGTGATAACCCACACACCTAAGGTGTGTCACCTGAGAGTGAAAACAACATACACACCTGAGGTCTGTGACCTGGAAGTGACAACATGCACACCTGGCGAGTGTCACCTGAGAATGACAACACCTGAGGTGTGTCACCTGAGAGTGACAACATGTAGACCTGAGATATGTTACCTGAGAGTGACAACATGCACACCTGAGGTGTGTCACCTGAGAGTGACAACATGTAGACCTGAGATATGTTACCTGAGAGTGACAACATGCACACCTGATGTGTGTCATCTGAGAGTGACAGCACACACACCTGAGACATGCAACGTGAGAGTGACAACATGCACACCTGGTGTGTCACCTGAGAGAGACATTGTGCAGACCTGAGGCAGATTCTGTACTGATTGTCCTGTGAAGTTCCCTCAATGTCTGTGGCCAATGCAGGAGGGAGTGTGAGAGAGTGAGCATGTGGCTGTATGAGTCAGTGAGGCAGTGAGAGTGAGCGAGAGGCAGTGAGTGTGTGATAGTAAGAGTGAGCGAGCGGTAGTGAGTGTGTGATTGCATGAGTGAGGCAGAGAGTGTGTGATAGTAAGAGTGAGTGAGAAGCAGTGAGTGTGTGATAGTAAGAGTGAGCGAGAGGCAGTGAGTGTGTGATTGCATGAGTGAGGCAGTGAGTGTGTGATAGTAAGAGTGAGCGAGGGGAAGTGAGTGTGTGATTGCATGAGTGAGGCAGAGAGTGTGTGATAGTAAGAGTGAGCGAGAGGCAGTGAGTGTGTGATTGCATGAGTGAGGCAGAGATTGTGTGATAGTAAGAGTGAGCGAGAGGCAGTGAGTGTGTGATTGCATGAGTGAGGTAGAGAGTGTGTGATAGTAAGAGTGAGCGAGAGGCAGTGAGTGTGTGATTGCATGAGTGAGGCAGAGAGTGTGTGATAGTAAGAGTGGGCGAGAGGCAGTGAGAGTGTGAGTATGGCAGTGAGCTAGAGGCATTCAGCATGTCACTGCATGAGCGAGTGAGGCAGCAAGTTTGTAATTGTGAGAGTGAGTAAAAGGCAGTGAGTGTGTGACTATATGAGTGAGTGAGAGATAGTAAGTTTGTGACTATATGAGGGGTAAGCAGGCAGTGTGTGTCTGCATGAGTGAGGCAGTGGGTGTATGGGTGTATGAGGTAGTGACACCACGAGTGCATGATTGAGTGAGGCAGTGAGTGTGTGATTGTATAAGTTATTGAGACAGTGAATGTACGATTGTATTAATGAGTGAGGCAGCAAGTGTTTGAATAAAGCAGTGAATATGTGATTGGACCAGTGAATGAGGCAATGGTATGAGTGAACAATGCATTTGGTGCACATTTGTATTAGTGAGCAAAACAGTGAGTGCAACTCTGTGAGTGAGTGAGTGAGACAGTGAGTTTGTGATTGTATGAGTGTGATTGTATGAGTGAGTTGAGTTAGTAACTGTGATTGTGGGAGTGAGTGAGGCACTTAGTGAGTGACTGCATGAGAGACAGCGAGTCACTGAGTATGTGACAGTATGAGTGACTGAGTGTATGACTCGATGAGGTGAGTCAGTGTGTTTGTATGAGTGAGTGAAGAAGTGAATGTGCTACTGAATGAGCTCTAAGTCCATCCATCCATCCATTCATCTATCCATCCAGCCCACAACCCACCCACCCACATCCATCCTTCCATCCATCCAACCAACCAAAATCAACCTACCAAACAACCCACTAAGTCTGCCTCTTACCCTCAGGAAGGTTGGGAATCCCTGCCCGTAGTAACCAACAGCAAAGTAGTCAGGAACAGGACGCAGCACTTTCATGATGTTTTCATAAAACTTGGCTTGTTGTTGCTGAAATAAAAAATAAACATTTACAATGAGTTTTGAGAACATGATGATGTGCCCGTTTTTCACAAGTGGTACGTCAAGATGGCAGAGTCTGGATTGAATATTCAGCGATTCAGGGACTGGACGTAACTGAGACATGCCATTGGCACCTCTGGAAGGTAGCTTGTCTTTCAGGATGTGGGGGTGTGGTGGCCGACTTGCTCCATGCTTGTCCACAGACTTAGATGGAAGAATCAGGGACGTCCTAAGTTGGCCTGGGTAGAGAATGAGGTGGAGTGTGTTAGGTCGCACCGTTTGTGCTGATTTTTAGCGCCAGGTGTTTGTCTCGTGCTGGAAAATCAGAGCGAATGGCATCATTCACAGTGCTAGAGGGCGCTGCTTCTTTCTGTCGCTCGAGCAGATGCTCCACTCGAGCAGCCGCTTCCTCAACTCGAACCAAAGGTTTCTTAACGCAAGCGGTCACAACTTTCCGTGACCGCCCACGTTGAGAAATCTCTCCGGGAGGTGGTCTAGGGTTGGATTTTCCTCGCTTATGCTCGTCAACTTAACATTGGCAAGTGTGAACGAAGACAAAAATTCCGCTCCGTTGAGCAAAATGTTGGGTAATTCCGCGTACTTGGAGTGTACAGAGTGCAGAAAACTCTGCAAACTCCGCAGACGAAGCAGAGTTCATCGCCAAGGCCTAGTCCTAAGGAGGCACAGCATGACATCTACAGAGCTCTTGCATGGTTCTTGTTGAAGGAGCTGACCCAGATTATGGGAACTAGCCCATGGCAGACATACCTGAGGTTCAGGCCGACCCCTGCACAGTGCTTGCAGAGACCGCCTAGTGGGCTGAGAGAGCAAAGAGCTGGGAGGTAGGAGGCTTCCTGTATGGAGCTCTGAGGTTGACCCTACGCATTAGCTGGGGGCTGCCATAGCTTGTGCTTGGCTTTGTCCTACAGCTAGAACGCCAACATGCACCTTTGATATCAGTGACGCGAGCCATACTGGAAGTAATGCCATTCACCGACCAGCGGCTTCACTATTTTGACACCTCTGATAAGTATCGAAGCCACCCTGCAAACCATCTTTTAAATAGTTGCAAATGAGTCATCTGCCACCCCCTGAACTTTCACCAACCCCCACAGACACCTGCGCTCTGCCTCCCTCTCCCTCGCACACACACCCTGCATTCGCTGAAGCAACAGTGGAAGACAGTCCTTCTTCTACCTAGTGGCGCAATCATGGGACAACGTTCCCATTCACCTGCGAACCTCCAGCTGCCTCCTAAAATTGCAAAAGGCACTCAAGACCTGGCTGTTCACCTGATTCCACCTGAAGCAGCAAGACCCTCCACGCCTAGATACCCTCACGGGTCACTAGCCGGTCTTTATAAATCCTGCTTGATTGAGTGATCGATTGATTCAATCAATCAATCAATCAATCAGGACATTTATAAAGCGCGCTACTTACCCGTGAGGGTCTCAAGGCGCTGGGGGTGGGGGAACGCTGCTACTGCTTGAAGAGCCAGGTCTTGAGGAGTCTTCTGAAGGTCAGCAGGTCAGCAGGTCTGTCGTAGGCTCAGGGGGAGGGTGTTCCAGGTCTTGGCGGCGAGGTGGGCGAACGATCTGCCGCCGGCGGTTGTTCTTCGGATGCAGGGGACTGTGGCGCGGGCAAGGCCGGAGTAGCTGAGCTGGGGGTTTGGGGTGTAGAAGGAGAGCCCTCTGTTGAGGTACGCTGGGCCGGTGTTGTGGAGTGCCTTGTGTGCGTGGGTGAGGAGCTTGAAGGTGATCCTCTTGTTGACTGACTGAGATGCCGTCTTGTTGACACTGTGCATGGCAGGTGACCATGTATGGATCTTATGTTGGACTGTGACTTCTCATCAGTAGAACATATTTTAATGAACCCTAAGTGCTTATGTGTTGTAGCTGATCTCTTGTAAAGTACTTTGTCAAACAACTGGGTCTTTGAAGCGCTATATAAACCAGAAATATGTAAATAAGAGGAATGCAAAATAAATCTTCAGATTATACAGACAAGCTTGACTGGCTCAAGCTAGAACATACCTCTTGTGACCCACAGTGATATACTTGTGGACATTGACACGCGCTAACACAAATGTATCATGATGTATACAAATACAAGTGTGCAGCAGCAACACAGATTGGTTCAGGTGTATTGTTACATTTATGCACTAGGACACTGATTGCCACGCACTTTCACCAGCATTCACTCACATATACATGCAAACACACAGCCACACAAACATGTACAAGCACATGTGAAACTGTGCATACATACAGGCACAAACATGCATCCTTACACACAGCATACGCACAAACACACAGGCACACATGCAATCCTGCATGCGGGACCACATTTCCAAATGTAAACAGACACATATGGGTCCTTGCATATGTGCACTCACATGCAGAGTCATACACAGGTACATACAAACACATACATACGCAGGCATAAACACAAATGCACACGTACATGCACCCCCTCATACACTCGCACACACAGATAAAATCACAGACGTAAACACAAATGCACACATACCCCACATGCGCACCTGCACACACATGCAAAGGAATAAGCATACATGCATGCAAACATGAGCTTCAGACACACACACACACATGTATAGACATAACACAATTATACATCTACACACACCCTGCACGTTTGCTCACACACATGTACTGACATATGCACATGTACATGCACATACACACATGCATATACATGCAAAGATATAACACAAATGAACACATACATACACTCTGCACATGTATGCTCACACACACGCACATGCATTGGCCTAAATATGCATTTACATTAACATGCACATACACACACACCAAATGAACACATACATACACTGTGCACATTTGGGACCACACACAGACGCACAGGCGCAAGCACACATGCACACACACACATCCACACAAACGCACGTGCACCCACACATACGTCCACACCCACACACATGCAGTGTGAGACTCACTTACCAATGTCTGACTCAGCAGCTCGTAGTCGAAGATCTCGCTCTCGTACTGTTGTGCCAGCTCCTTGCACAGGTGAATCGCCTCCTCCCACATCTGGAGAGAGTGGTACACGACAGGTAGATTAATGGCCCTCTCCTGTGTGCCAGCAGCTCAACATCTGGGCTCTTCCCTTCATTAAAATGTCATTTGTGCTCTACCTCAACTAGGTCCTTCCCTGTGAGCCGCCTTCTTTCATATATAACTCTGAGCCAGTAAGGAGGGTTCAGACTTTACCCCGCAGCGGTGCCACCCCGTACAGCAAAGTCTGCCCCGCAGCTGTGCCACCCCATAAAGCAAAGACTGCCCCTGCAGCGGTGCCACCCCATGCAGCAAAGACTGCCCCCACAGCGGTGCCACCCCGTACAGCAAAGTCTGCCCCGCAGCTGTGCCACCCAATAAAGCAAAGACTGCCCCTGCAGCGGTGCCACCCCATGCAGCAAAGACTGCCCCCACAGCGGTGCCACCCCTGTACAGCAAAGACTGCCCCCGCAGCAGTGCCACCCCTGTGCCACCCCGTACAGCAAAGACTGCCCCCACAGCGGTGCCACCCTGTAGAGCAAATACTACCCCTGCAGCTGTGCCACCCCATACAGCAAAGACTGACCCCTGTAGCTGGGCCACCACATACAATAAATACTGCCCTGCAGCTGTGCCACCCCATACAGCAAAGACTGACCCCTGTAGCTGGGCCACCACATACAATAAATACTGCCCTGCAGCTGTGCCACCCCATACAGCAAAGACTGTCCCGCAGCTGTGCCACCTTGTACAGCAAAGACTTTCCTTGCAGCTTGCCAGCCCGTACAGCAAAGCCTGTCCCCGCAGCTGTCCCACCCCGTACAGCAAAGCCTGCCCCCGCAGCGGTGCTACCCATGTGCCACCCCACACAGCAAAAACTGATCCCTGTAGCTGTGCCCCGATATACAGTAAAGACTGCCCCGCAGCTGTGCCACCCTTGTGCCACCCCATACAGCAAAGCCTGCCCCCGCAGCGGTCCCACCCCTGTGCCACCCCATACAGCAAAGACTGCCCAGCAGCTGTGCCACCCCTGTGCCACCCCGTACAGCAAAGACTGCCCCACATCGGTGCCACCCTGTACAGCAAAGACTTACCCAGCAGCTGCGCCACCCCGTACACCAAAGCCTGCCCCCACAGCTGTGCCACCCCATACAGCAAAGACTTCCCCTGCAGCTGTGCTGGTAGAGCACCTCCTTCAGCTGCTCAGCGCATTGTGACCTCACAATGACCTCCCCAGGGAGACATACCTTGCCTTTGTTGAAGTACTCTATGATCTCATGGTAGAGCGCCTCCTTCAGCTGCTCAGTGCATTGTGACTTCTGGAGGACCTTCTTAGGAAGACTTACCTTGCCTTGGTTGAAGTACTCTATGATCTCGTGGTAGAGCGCCTCCTTCAGCTGCTCAGCGCATTGTGACTTCTGGAGGACCTTATTAGGGAGACATACCTTACCTTTGTTGAAGTACTCTATGATCTCGTGGTAGAGCGCCTCCTTCAGCTGCTCAGTGCATTGTGACCTCACGAGGGGTACACAGTCAAAATATCGAGTAGGAAATATCGACCTACCATAATATCGAGTCTGAAATATCGAAGGTGCATAATATCGAAGGCAAGAATATCGTAGGACAGAATATCGACCCAAGGTAAGTAATATCGAAATACTTAATATCGATGTAAGTAATATCGAAGTAAGTAATATCGATAGCATATATATCGATGTTACTAATTTCGATGACACTAATATCGATATTTGTATTATTGTATAGTTTTTTATTATGTATGTTTTATATGTTTAATTTAAGTATTTAAAATAATTACTATTATATGTGTATAAATTTTATATAATAATAAATAAATTTATAAGTAAATTTTATGTTTTTGTACCGGAGCGGGTTGTGGGTTTATAGGGGAATAGGGTGGGAAGTAATTTAATTATGGTAAATTGATTAGTAATTAGTAGGATTTATTAATAAATTATAATTAATTGGTAATTATGTGAAAATAATAGGAAAATAATTTTAATTAATTTATTAATTGATATATATATGTAAATGTAAATGTACATCTATTTATATAGCGCAAATCGCCCACATCGCAGGCATCTATGCGCTTGCTTAGGGAACCCGTCCTGGTATTCCCCTGTGAGATAACCCGGCAGGGTATCCACAAGGTGAAAGCCAGGCATCCCGCCGCGAGGGGCCGTTGTGGAGATTAAGCAAGTTATTGCCCAGAGTCGCAGA
This sequence comes from Lissotriton vulgaris, assembly GCF_964263255.1. Taxonomy (NCBI): domain Eukaryota; kingdom Metazoa; phylum Chordata; class Amphibia; order Caudata; family Salamandridae; genus Lissotriton; species Lissotriton vulgaris. Next base: position 266,283,842 of record NC_141690.1, on the reverse strand, counting down.
GTGTGAACCCGTGAGTCGAGTAGGCACCGGAGCGAGAATTATCAAGTCCGTGGAATTATTGAGCCCAACCCCCGTCGAGGCGGGGAATTGAACCCTGGTCCAGGGCCGATCTCAGCTTCCGGGTCTGCTGCCTCTAACCCCTGAGCCACACTTCTCCAATGTTCTGTAGCGGGTTGTGGGTTTATAGGGGAATAGGGTGGGAAGTAATTTAATTATGGTAAGTACTCTATGATCTATGCTCAGTGCATTGTGACCTCACGATGACCTCCCCAGGGAGACATACCTTGCCTTTGTTGAAGTACTCTATGATCTCATGGTAGAGCCCCTCCTTCAGCTGCTCCTCACAATGACCTCCCCAGGGAGACTTACCTTGCCTTTGTTGAAGTACTCTATGATCTTGTGGTAGAGCGCCTCCTTCAGCTGCTCAGTGCATTGTGACCTCACGATGACCTCCCCAGGGAGACTTTGTCAGGTTTCTGCATCACCGCGCCTACCTAACTGTTAGGAACTACAACTCCCATGAACCTTTGTTGTGGGAATTATATGGGTGGTGGTGACAGGAAGGAAGTTGCACGTAATTTTGAGTCCGTTTTTAGTTTTGCTTTGTGTTGGGAGAAGACCGGACTGCTGTAGCGTGGTGCTGCTGCTTGCGGTTGGAAACTTCCTGAATCTGAGCTCGCCCGTTTATATTGAGGTACTATGAAGTCGGAGGCCGCTGGGAGTATTCTTGCTCGCGCGCTTTCTTGTTTTGTTTGTTTAGTCCTTGGTTTGGAGGTTACGCATCGGCTGATGCGTGCCATTACCGGGAACAGCTGAGCTGGTTTTCTGTTCCGCGGAACTACGCGGCGGCTGCTGCTAGTTGCCGTGAAGGCTTCGTTACCATAGAATTATTTCTCCTTAGAGATCTTGGAGAAGAGGAGTATTGCGGGGTTTATGAATCATCCCCGGGTGTTCTTCCCAATTACTGTTATGACAGGAGTAGTGTGGTGGTCACAACTACCTATTGCCGGTTAATGGAATTGTATATTGCCATATTGATGTAGTGGAGCGTGGTGGTGGTTGCAACCACACGTTACCATTTCATGGTCTTGCAAGATGATGAGTTAAAGTGTACACCAACGTTTTATTCTCCGTTTTGAGTGGATATGTATTCCTCTTCATTACAGTGAAAGGAACTTTGCCTAATCGAGTGTCAAAAGAGTATTTCCTCTAAAACTCATTTAAGGTTTTGAACTACTGACAAGTGAATTACTCAAGGTTGAAAATAGAGAAACTTGTCGTTTAATTAGGGGTCATTACAAGGTCCATCTCCACATTATATGGTGTGTATCCTTAAGGGGTTTTCTGATTTCAAAGACTGCTAACTGATTAATGTGATAACCAGTGTGTTTCATTGCAGGAAGCTGGACTGATTCTATCTTATGCATGTTGGAGGAATGTGTACAGCCTCATAAGGTATTCTTAGTTCTAGCGAGAATTATTGAGAGTAGTAGTAAGTTGATTGGTGTAATAATTCTTATGCTCTGTCATTTCAGATCCCTTGTCCCTGCTGACCCCTACCCTTCCCCGGTCTCTTTTCATTATATATCCCTCGCCTGATGGTTCGAACCCCCTGTGTACTCATTCGGGGTGTTGGTAACATCAGGAGGTGGACCCCTTTATCCATCAATCGGATCCTGTGGAGCGGGCCCTGACAGAATTACGTGCCCACGTTAAATGCTCCACCCGATACGATTGTTGGATAAACATGGCTACCCTAGAGGATGTTTTACAAGCTCTTGTGTTAGTTCAACAGGAGTTGATAGCCTCTAGAGCAGACACTACTGCTTTAAGAGACAGAGTGGATAGGCTGACTGGTAATCCCTTTGATGCTGCTACGCTTAATCCCAGAATACAAGATACGGTACCCCCACCCATACCATTGGCAAGTCCTGAGAGATATTCGGGGGATTCATCTAAGACACAGATCTTCCTTACGCAGATAATGATGCATTTTTCATGTAAACCTGCATCCTTTCCCAACCACCATTGAAGGGTGGCGTTCGCCATTTCTTACATGATAGGCGATGCCGCAAGTTGGGCGGTTCCATTGGTAAGGAGAGATGACGCTATACTTTCGGACTGGGGGGCTTTTAGAACCGAGTTTGAGAGGGTGTTCGATAGACGAGCCACTTCATTCAGTGCTGACAAAGAATTACTTGAGTTAAGACAGGGGCGTAATGAATTGATTACCTATTTAACATCTTTTAATAGGTTGGTGGCAGAATCATCAAGGCCCGAGGAAAAACAGATGTCCATTTACTATCAAGGGCTGCGGGATGGGATGAAGGATGTTATAGCCCAAATAAATCCCCAACCCACTACCTGTGCAGGGATGATCAGCCTTTCCTTACGACTAGATGGCAGGATGTCAGAGCGATCTGGGGATAGGAGAAAATGGGACAGGGGTCCTCCTAGGCTAGAGTACCTGAGTAGGAAAGGGCCATCGGGAGTTGCTGAAGGCCATGAACCCATGGAGATAGGAGCCGTGAGGGCACCCTTAACCAGAGAAGAGAGAGAAACCCGCAGAACCCAAGGGTTTTGTATGTATTGCGGGAGAAAAGGCCATTACGTAAGAGAATGTCCTTCCAAGCCCAAAAGTATAGGGGGTTGGGTTAAGAAAAGATTGGCGGTATCTAGTACTGAGCTTGGCAGAGAGGTAAAGGAAGACAGGGGTGACCAGACTCCATTGAAACTCCCCTCATTGGTTTGTGAGGTTATTCAAGATTCTGTATCTCACATCGTTTTAACAATGTGTCTGGAGGGTCAACGTGTGGTCCATCAGGTGTTAGTGATGATTGACTCCGGGGCCACAAGCAACTTCATAGATAGTGGATTGGTGACCTTACTAAACTTGAAACGCATACCTAGACAACACCCTGAAGAAGTATGGGCGGTAGATGGGAAACCATTAAAATTTGGGTTGATTACAGATCAGACGGAAGAGGTTTTGTTGGAACTACCAGAAGGGGAACATCGAGACAGTTTGATCCTAAATATAATCGAGGCCCCGCAATATGAGGTTATTCTGGGCATGCCCTGGCTTTCGTATCATAACCCCGATATTGATTGGAAGGAGAAAAGGCTAAGGTTTTCATTACCAGAATGTCAAGCACACATGTCAGTACATCAAGTCACTCAGGCGGGAGAGTTGTCTACTCCTTTTCAGGTGGCTACTGCTGCGGAAAAGGAGGTGTCATTACCCTATGAATATCAGTCGTTTGCAGATGTTTTCAGTGAACAATTAGCCAATGAAATACCCCCTCATCGTACATACGACTGTTGCATTGATTTGGTTGAAGGAGCCCTGGTGCCCACATGTCGTGTATATGCATTATCAGTGCCTGAAACTAAGAACCTAAAGGAGTATTTGACTCATTACCAGTCTATAGGCTCTATCCGTCCTTCCAAGTCCCATGCAGCCTCTCCTTTATTTTTCATAGCCAAAGCGAATGGAGAATTAAGGGCCTGTGTTGATTATAGAATGCTGAACAAGAACACTGTCCGTAACAGATACCCTCTCCCCCTCATTCCTGTGCTGTTAGATCAAGTACGGAAGGCTTGCATATACACTAAGTTGGATCTCCATGGGGCCTATCACCTGGTAAGAATGAGGGAAGGTGATGAATGGAAGACGGCTTTTAAAACATGTTACGGATTGTTCGAATATACCGTTATGCCTTTTGGACTATGTAACGCCCCGGCAGCATTCCAATGCTTCCTAAATTATGTATTGAGAGACCTGGTGGATATTAGTGTGGTAGTTTACATTGATGACATCTTGATCTATTCCGGAAATGTAGTTCTCCATCAAGAGCATGTTACACAGGTTTTACAAAGGCTGAGAGAGAACAAATTGTATTGTAAACTCAGTAAATGTGAGTTTGGTGTGAATACCGTGGAGTTTTTAGGGGTTATGCTCTGTCCTGATGGTTTACAAATGGCTGAAAGAAAGGTGTAAGCAGTACAGCCCTGGCCTACACCTAAAACAGTGAAAGATATCCAATGTTTTCTGGGTTTTGCCAACTATTACAGGAGATTCATAGATGGATTCTCGCATATTGCTGCACCTTTTTCTCGTCTTCTTAGAAAAGGGGTGGGGTTTTGTTGGTCGCAGGAAGCTGATGCTGCTTTTGATTGTCTCAAGAGAGCGTTTGTTTCCGCTCCCACATTGGCACACCCGCAACCTGAGTTACCATATATCGTTGAGGCAGATGCTTCGGATGAAGCAGTAGGGGCTATCTTGTCCCAAAGACACCCACAAACAGGCCAACTCCATCCTGTGGCGTATCTAACAAAAAAGTTGAGTCAGGCCGAAAGAAACTATACAATAGCGGAAAAAGAACTACTCGCTATTAAAAAGGCCTTCCAAGAATGGAGACAGTATCTTTGGGGGGCCTCGTATCCTGTGACCGTGTATTCAGACCACCGTAATTTGCAATATATGCGAACAGCTAGACATCTGTCTCAGAGGCAAATGAGGTGGATGTTGTTTTTTGCTGAATACAACTTCATCATCACCTTCCGTCCAGGCACTGAAAACAGAAAGGCGGACACTTTGTCCCGCTTGGGTGATACAGTGGTGGTGAAGTCTGATCCTCCGATGGATGCCCTTGTTGAACCGAACAAGGTTATACGTGTGCTTAACGCGGATGCGTTCCTTGAGACAATCAAAGGACAAAAGACCGAGGCTGCATGGAGGCTGTGGAGTAGTAGAGATACCGGACGGTCCCTTAACCATGGTCTGCCTTTTGTGATGAACAAACTGTTCTTGCCTACCATGGAAAGCAGGAAAAAGGCTTTCGAGTGGTGTCACTCTTCACCAATGTCTGGTCATAAAGGTATAAAGAAAACAGTGCTTTTAGTACAGAGACAGTTCTGGTGGGATACTCTGTCCAGAGATGTGACCTTGTGGGTGGGACAGTGTGAGGTGTGTGCACGTGCAAAGACCTTGCAGTGTCAGAGCAAGGGGAAACGTATGCCTTTGCCCACACAGAAGAAGCCATGGCAAAGCATCAGCATGGATTTTATCACAGGGTTGCCTTCTGATCATGGACACACAGCTGTGCTAGTTGTGGTGGATAGCCTCACGAAAATGGGTCATTTTATACCATACAGAAACCTCCCCACAGCTGGTCAAACTGCACAGCTCCTCTTGTCTAATGTTTTCCGTTTCCATGGAATACCTGAAGTCATCATATCTGACAGGGGTCCTCCGTTCATTGCAAGCTTTTGGTAATCATGGTGTTTGGCATTAAAAATCAAAGCCTCATTGTCAACCTGTTTCCATCCCCAGACGGATGGTCAAACTGAACGGCTCAATCAAACTCTGAAAAAATACCTACGTTGCTATGCTGCTGAGGCTCATGACTCCTGGGTATCCCTGTTATGGCTGGCTGAATTTGCCTACAATAATGCGTGGCATAGTTCGTTGGGAGTGTCCCCCTTTTACGCCAACTATGGATTTGATGCTCGAACATTGCCTATAAACATTCCTGGGGATGTGGGTAATCAGCCTTCGGTGTTGAGTCTGGTCCGCCGTTTACATGCGGTCCAAAAGAAGGTGTCTAAGCATTTAGTCCAAGCCAAGGCAGTCTACAAGAAGTGGGCTGACAAGCATCGAGGGGTAGGACCTGTTTACCGGGTGGGGGACAGAGTATGGTCGTCCACCAAGAACATCCGGTTTAAACTTCGTTCGGTGTTCCATCCTAGATACATTGGTCCATATGTTGTTTTGAAGCAGGTCAACCCTGTGGCGTATAAACTGAAACTTCCAGCTTCTCTTCGTATCCACCCTGTGTTTCACTGCAGTTTGTTGAAGCCGGCATTGGCTGCACGACGGAGGGCGCCTCCACCGGTACAGTGCGATGGTGGATTGGAGTATGTGGTGCGATGCATAAAGGATTCTAAACGTCGCAGAGGCGCATTGTGGTACTTGGTGGCCTGGAAGGGTTACACTGCTGAGGACGACTCCTGGGAACCGTCCCAGAACGTGCATGCTCCTGTTGCTGTCAGGTCGTTTCATCGGAGGTTCCCTACTAAGCCTGGGCCTAGGAGGCGCTAGGAGAGAGGGCATACTGTCAGGTTTCTGCATCACCGCGCCTACCTAACTGTTAGGAACTACAACTCCCATGAACCTTTGTTGTGGGAAGTATATGGGTGGTGGTGGCAGGAAGGAAGTTGCACGTAATTTTGAGTCCGTTTTTAGTTTTGCTTCGTGTTGGGAGAAGACCGGACTGCTGTAGCGTCGTGCTGCTGCTTGCGGTTGGAAACTTCCTGAATCTGAGCTCGCCCGTTTATATTGAGGTACTGTGAAGTCGGAGGCCGCTGGGAGCATTCTTGCTCGCGCGCTTTCTTGTTTTATTTGTTTAGTCCTTGGTTTGGAGGTTACGCATCGGCTGATGCGTGCCATTACCGGGAACAGCTGAGCTGGTTTTCTGTTCCGCGGAACTACGCGGCAGCTGCTGCTAGTTGCAGTGAAGGCTTCGTTACCATAGAATTATTTCTCCTTAGAGATCTTGGAGAAGAGGATTGCGGGGTTTATGAATCATCCCCGGGTGTTCTTCCCAATTACTGTTATGACCGGAGTAGTGTGGTGGTCACAACTACCTATTGCCGGTTAATGGAATTGTATATTGCCATATTGATGTAGCGGAGCGTGGTGGTGGTCGCAACCACACGTTACCGTTTCATAGTCTTGCAAGATGATGAGTTAAAGTGTACACCAACGTTTTATTCTCCGTTTTGAGTGGATATGTATTCCTCTTCATTACAGTGAAAGGAACTTTGCCTAATCGAGTGTCAAAAGAGTATTTCCTCTAAAACTCTTTTAAGGTTTTGAACTACTGACAAGTGAATTACTCAAGGTTGAAAATAGAGAAACTTGTCGTTTGATTAGGGGTCATTACAAGGTCCATCTCCACATTATATGGTGTGTATCCTTAAGGGGTTTTCTGATTTCAAAGACTGCTAAGTGATTAATGTGATAACCAGTGTGTTTCATTGATTGCAGAAAGCTGGACTGATTCTATCTTATGCATGTTGGAGGAATGTGTACAGCCTCATAAGGTATTCTTAGTTCTAGCGAGAATTATTGAGAGTAGTAGTAAGTTGATTGGTGTTATAATTCTTATGCTCTGTCATTTCAGATCCCTTGTCCCTGCTGACCCCTACCCTTCCCCGGTCTCTTTTCATTATATATACCTCGCCTGATGGTTCGAACCCCCTGTGTACTCTTTCGGGGTGTTGGTAACATCAGGAGGTGGACCCCTTTATTCATCGATCGGATCCTGTGGAGCGGGCCCTGACAGAATTACCTTGCCTTTGTTGAAGTACTCTATGATCTCGTGGTAGAGCGCCTCCTTCAGCTGCTCAGTGCATTGTGACCTCACGATGACCTCCCCAGGGAGACTTACTTGCCTTTGTTGAAGTACTCTATGATCTCGTGGTAAAGCGCCTCCTTCAGCTGCTCAGCGCATTGTGACTTCTGGAGGACCTTCTTAGGAAGCCTTACCTTGCCTTGGTTGAAGTACTCTATGATCTCGTGGTAGAGCGCCTCCTTCAGCTGCTCAGCGCATTGTGACTTCTGGAGGACCTTCTTAGGAAGACTTACCTTGCCTTTGTTGAAGTACTCTATGATCTCGTGGTAGAGCGCCTCCTTCAGCTGCTCAGCACATTGTGACTTCTGGAGGACCTTCTTAGGAAGACTTACCTTGCCTCTGTTGAAGTACTCTATGATCTCGTGGTAGAGTGCCTCCTTCAGCTGCTCAGTGCATTGTGACCTCCCGAGGTCCTCCCCAGGGAGACTTACCTTGCCTTTGTTGAAGTACTCTATGATTCCGTGGTAGAGCGCCTCCTTCAGCTGCTCAGTGCATTGTGAGTTCTGGAGGACCTTCTTAGGAAGACTTACCTTGCCTCTGTTGAAGTACTCTATGATCTCGTGGTAGAGAGCCTCCTTCAGCTGCTCAGTGCATTGTGACCTTACAATGACCTCCCCAGGGAGACTTACCTTGCCTTTGTTGAAGTACTCTATGATCTCATGGTAGAGCGCCTCCTTCAGCTGCTCAGTGCATTGTGACCTCCCGAGGTCCTCCCCAGGGAGACTTACCTTGCCTTTGTTGAAGTACTCTATGATCTCGTGAGAGCGCCTCCTTCAGCTGCTCAGTGCATTGTGACCTCACAATGACCTCCCCAGGGAGACTTGCCTTTGTTGAAGTACTCTATGATCTCGTGGTAGAGCGCCTCCTTCAGCTGCTCAGTGCATTGTGACCTCCCGAGGTCCTCCCCAGGGAGACTTACCTTGCCTTTGTTGAAGTACTCTATGATCTCGTGGTAGAGCGCCTCCTTCAGCTGCTCAGCGCATTGTGACCTCACGATGACCTCCCCAGGGAGACATACCTTGCCTTTGTTGAAGTACTCTATGGTCTCGTGGTAGAGCGCCTCCTTCAGCTGCTCAGCGCATTGTGACTTCTGGAGGACCTTCTTAGGAAGACTTACCTTGCCTCTGTTGAAGTACTCAATGATCACGTGGTAGAGCGCCTCCTTCAGCTGCTCAGCGCAATGTGACTTCTGGAGGACCTTCTTAGGAAGACTTACCTTGCCTCTGTTGAAGTACTCTATGATCTCGTGGTAGAGCGCCTCCTTCAGCTGCTCAGTGCATTGTGACCTCCCGAGGTCCTCCCCAGGGAGACTTACCTTGCCTTTGTTGAAGTACTCTATGATTGGAGTGGAGTGGAGAAGTGTGGCTCACTGGTTAGAGCAGGCAGACCCTGAAGCAGAAGTCAGACCCGGGACCAGGGTTCGATTCCCGACGCGGCAGGGTGTTGAGCTCAAATGTCCAAGGACTCGATAATTCTCGCTTCGGTGCCTGACCTAATCATGGGTTCACACTCTGCAACTCTGGGCATTAAGCTTGCTTAATCTCCACAACAGCCCCCCGCGGCGGGATGCCTGGCTTTCACCTTGGGGATGCCCTGTAGGGGCTATCTCACAGGGAAAAACCAGGACGGGTTCCCAAGGCAAGCGCGGAGATACCCCTTCGGGGGTCGATTCTGGCGCTATATAAGAAATGTAATAATAATAATAATAATAATAATAATTCTGTGGTAGAGCGTCTCCTTCAGCTGCTCAGCGCATTGTGACCTCACGATGACCTCCCCAGGGAGACATACCTTGCCTTTGTTGAAGTACTCTATGATCTCATGGTAGAGCGCCTCCTTCAGCTGCTCAGTGCATTGTGACCTCACGATGACCTCCCCAGGGAGACTTACCTTGCCTTTGTTGAAGTACTCTATGATCACGTGGTAGAGCGCCTCCTTCAGCTGCTCAGTGCATTGTGACTTCTGGAGGACCTTCTTAGGAAGACTTACCTTGCCTTTGTTGAAGTACTCTATGATCTCGTGGTAGAGCGCCTCCTTCAGCTGCTCAGTGCATTGTGACCTCACGATGACCTCCCCAGGGAGACATACCTTGCCTTTGTTGAAGTACTCCATGATCTCGTGGTAGAGCGCCTCCTTCAGCTGCTCAGTGCATTGTGACTTCTGGAGGACCTTCTTAGGAAGACTTACCTTGCCTTTGTTGAAGTACTCTATGATCTCGTGGTAGAGCGCCTCCTTCAGCTGCTCAGCGCATTGTGACTTCTGGAGGACCTTCTTAGGAAGACTTACCTTGCCTTTGTTGAAGTGCTCTATGATCTCGTGGTAGAGCGCCTCCTTCATCTGCTCAGTGCATTGTGACCTCACAAGGTCCTCCCCAGGGAGACTTACCTTGCCTCTGTTGAAGTACTCTATGATCTCATGGGAGAGCGCCTCCTTCAGCTGCTCAGTACATTGTGACCTCCCGAGGTCCTCCCCAGGGAGACTTACCTTGCCTTTGTTGAAGTACTCTATGATCTCATGGGAGAGCGCCTCCTTCAGCTGCTCAGTGCATTGTGACCTCCCGAGGTCCTCCCCAGGGAGACATACCTTGCCTTTGTTGAAGTACTCTATGATCTCGTGGTAGAGCGCCTCCTTCAGCTGCTCAGCGCATTGTGACTTCTGGAGGACCTTCTTAGGAAGACTTACCTTGCCTTTGTTGAAGTACTCTATGATCTCGTGGTAGAGCGCCTCCTTCAGCTGCTCAGCGCATTGTGACTTCCCGAAGACCTCCCTAGGAGACATACCTTGCCTTTGTTGAAGTACTCTATGATCTCGTGGTAGAGCGCCTCCTTCAGCTGCCGCTGGGTGTGCAGGTGGTGCCGGTCCTGCATGTGCGCTGTGTTGACTTCTTCCGACCACTGGAGTCAAAGAGAGACAAGACAGGGTTATCTAACACTGCACAAGAGACTACAACCACAGAGAGAAACGGCTTCCAAGAATATGCAGCCCCAACACATGGTGCTGACAGCATCTTACTCGTTTAATCTGAAGGGCATTCGTACTAGGAGGCAAGCCGTGTTAGCCTGTCTAAACCCAGAAAATACCCAGCTAAATTGCCGACTAGTAAAATTCCTAATGATAGTCGAACAAAAACTGCCCAAAAACACGTAAGACAAACAAGGATCTGCCAACGCATTCCACCTAACTATGGGAACACGTTCCAACAATGACCTCCTTTTTGGACTCACTCCCAACCGCACTGGAACTACGCCTGCAGGATGCAAACACATCTTGAACTAAACCCCGATTAAGAACTGGGTTGCGGTCGATCTGCTATAATACCAAGCCACTGAGGGCCACCCCTAGGAACACTCAATAACCTCGAGTTTTACTGTACAGAACCTCTTTGTACAAGGGCTTTTTTAATCACAGGATATCTTGCACACATTTAGAAGGCACGGCTTAACGTTAAAAATGCTAATGGTTTTTAGAGTTGGTTCGAGACCTTTTAAATTTTTACATTTTTTTTTATATTTTGAAGTATTTGATTTGGTTTTACCGTATGCAATGGTTTTAATTAACTATGCAAATAAACGTGATTCTGATTCTGACAGCATCTTACTCAAAGGCTCTGGGATTGTTTGGCCAAGATTTTAATTTTTTTCTTCATGGACCTGAAGTAGCACCTTTTTTCCAACAAGTGTGATTTGTACTGGATGTGAGCACATCAGTGAAGTTACCTCCATTAACCATGCAAAGCGAATTTTAAAATGATGTACGCTTTTCAGCTTTGTGATCTTCTCTAACCTTGGGAGTCATATATATATTTCCGTGGAACAAAAGTCTACACAAGCATATTTTGCAGGTTTCCCCCTCAAAAATCCTGTGTTTATAGTAGACTTCTGCCAGTAATGTTCTCAAGAATATTCTTCACATACACTTTTTTGTAGGTTTGTTCTGCTCCAGGCGAAGCTATGAAAAGCTGTGGAGCTACACAATACACATGGAGTTTGCAAAGCCTTGGAGGAGAAATTTACATTTTGCCCACCCCTTGTGTGTGTTGGACATGTTCCCACCTCAGTCAACGTGGCTCTCCACAGACAGTGATCGGGCAGTTCAACAGGGTTGCGGTCTGTCTTTGTAAGGACGGATGTTCATTCAACTGATAGAGAAGTACAAGGAGGCTTGCCTAGCTATATTGTGTTCCAAAACAATAATTATGTTGACATTTTGACCACACCATGTGCCATAGTTTACACATTTACATTAGAAGAGCTGCTACTTCAAGGATTTTATTGACTTTGTCCTGATGATGACCATGTGTAAACGACATGATGGGGTCAAAACGCCATCATCACTATTACTTATGACTGCCTATGTCTTCTTTTGATAGGAGGACCCAGAAGGCCAGAAATAAGCTGTATAGTAACTTGTACACCACAACACTATACCATGCAGTGACTTTGTGGTCCTCCGATACTAGTGGGGCAGCCATTGTTTTTGGACGCACCCCACTGTCATTCATGATTTCCTGCACGTTTGATTAACACTATTATTGCACTATTGCACTTCACCCTTACGTAGCACCATTCACAATCCAATCACGTCTGTTCTTTCATTTTTAATATAAATTGTCTGTTTCATGAGACTCTTTGCTGTGTGCAATAAGTAGATTTAAAGTGATGGGTAATTGATTTGTCTTTGACCCTCGTTTTCAATTATAACACAACGCCTTATGGGTCATAAGGGATACATTCATGTTATCCCTGAATGATGTAGTATTGTGTATCCACTGTAACCGAAAGAACCAGTGCCCATCTTTATATAGAGTGGTACCCAGGTTCCCTGGTGATTCAAGCCTCTCTATTGCCTTGCTTGTCTGGGAGAATGTCAATTTTAAGATCAATGCTCAATCAGAGGATGGAGCCTCAAAGATCCTATAGAGAGAAGCATCTCAGACCTGGGGTCCTGTGCACACAACAGTGTGGTGTGTATGGCCCAGGTGGGACCATTCACAGACACAGTGATGCACCTTGAAAACATCACTGAGATATTATTTAGAAAGTTGTGTTTTTACATTTTTATTTCAAATTATGGCACAGAGGGTTAAACAGATTTTCCAAGATCCCATGATTTTTGGACAGTTGCTGAAAGTGGGGAGTGAACCCATTTTTCTAAGGTCAGATGTTTACCCACTGGACCCCTTGGGTTCAGACTCCAGTAGACCTACATATTTATCTGGCAAACACACCACTGCTGACCAGTGAGACAAGGGGAGCTTTTCATGCAACAACCTTGGGTGCTTTCGGATCCCAAAGTCAGGTCAGGGCTGGAAGCGGGCACTTTGTCGCCCTATGGAAAGCATGTTGAGTCAGAAGTTGTAGCGGGCTGGGGGTACGAAACACTGGTCACAAACTGCGAACACAATTTTTTTAAACGAGTGTAGAATTTAGTGAACTGACCTATGTCCTAATAGTTGTTTCAGAATATTGCCAATCATCACAATCTGACCTTCCCCATTAATATTGATGAGGTGGGTTGCAAATTGTAACATACTATGACTGGTGTCCTTCAAAGAAATGGTGGCCTGTTGGGTCAACATACCGCCATGTATGTGATTGATTTTTAAATATTTTTGTTTTTGTAAATGCAATCAATTTTCCTTAAGGGAAACGGGGCAGCTTTAAAAAAAAGTTTAAAACTTCTTAAAAGGTTCGAGAGTAAACAGTGGAGCCCTGGTCTACTGCCTCTGCCCACCAACCTTTTTTTAACATTCACATAGAGGAAGGGGACTGCTTCCCTATTGCAAATAGGTTATTACTCTACCTTGGAAGTTGGTAACTTTGTAATAGTTTGCGACCACTATTTTAGTCCTAAACCATTATTGACAAAAATAATGTCTAAGGGCACGCCCCTTCCAACTAGCGATGTCTTGCCCATTACTAAACCCATTTTATGTGTTAAAAAAAAGTTACAAACCCATATAATGGGTTTACTGTATAGGAAAAAGTATTTTTGAGGTTGCAAACTTCGAATTTGAGTGTTTTTGCTCACAAAAAGACTTTTTAAATCGCGCTTTGTCTTCTAAGAACAGAATACTATCCTCTGGGGGATAAGAGAAAACACAACATATATTTCATCTGGTACCACCGAGTAGTATTGTTGAATTTACCTGCCTCTGTAATATTAAGAAGACAATCTTTGAAATTCAAATTAATTTTCTCGGAAGGAACGTGGGGCCCTCAAACAAGTCAGGGCCTGGGGCATTCTGCCCCCTCTGCCCTGCACATGTAAAGGCTCTGCCTGGCTGAACTGCCCTAACTCTGAGGCCATATGTTCTGCCTATATATATATATAAGGTGAAGTTCCTGCCAGTACTACCCTACGCGGCTGCTAAGCACTGCACCAATGTGTGTACCCCGACCTACCTTCAGCAGCTTGGCGTGCAGCAGGAGGGTGAACGCAGCCTCGGTGTAGTTTTCATAGCTGACGTGAAGGTCCTTCAGCTTGTACAGGTACCTGCCAGAGCAGAGAGGGAGGGTTCAAGGAAGCCACCTGCTCAGGACCATGCTGGTTAGAGCTTGCAAACATTCAGTGTGTGGATAGGATGGAGTCCACCATCAGACCTCTACCTGCTATTAGTAAAGGGTTCAAAACCTTCACTGCTCACTGTAATGCCCATTAGACTAGTTGAGTGGAGTGTGCAACTGGTGTGTATTTTCACCACCCTAGTACAGCAGGTAGAGCCCCTATCACAAACGTTAGAGATACTTCTTAGACAATGGAATGCTCTTGCCATAGTATTTTAACCAATTATATATAACATAATATAAAACATGACATTTGATACAGTCATATTAATCAACAAGTTCAGGATGCATTGCATTGAGGTGTGCTTTATTCTTTATAAACCCCTGTTCCATTTTCTTGTGTACAGCCAACACGTTTCGCCTTCTGTGACGTGCAAGTCTAAGGCTTCCTCAGGGCAGTTGAAAGTAACTCTGATTCCAGGGACCTCTTCTGAGAAACATGGATCGCATGGTCAGGCGGTGTGCTCTGAGATGCAGTGACCAGCACATGATGGAGAACCCGCATTGCCATGTGGCCTAGAAGGCTCTGCGCTGAGGTTACCTGAAAGGATGCTCGTGCGGTGTTCAGAGTTCAGGATACAACTGGCAGCAATTAGGTCGAGGAATGCAGTGCTGGGAAAAATATGTCAGATTTTCTATTTTTTCCCCTTCCCAAGTGAGGATGTTGTCAAGCATTATAATAACAGACCCTTTCCAAGATGGTGGTCAGTCCATAGGATGGTAGGAGAAACTATCAATACAAAATGAAGTAGAAGTTTTTCCTGTGCTGCCAGCTCCAGATAGATCATATGTGAAGAGGCTGTTGTAAGTGAAGGATGTGTCACAACACATTCAATCTCTTATTGTTCATCTGCTCTTTGTCCCAGTGCTTCAGTTATTTTCCCAAATTTTTGGACCGTTCAGCACTGGTTTCTTCCCTGATATTTGACCTGGATCTGGTTGTTGATTCTGTTTGCCCTGGTTGCTGGTTGTGTATCATGTGTCCCTTCTCTAGAGCCGGGACACTCTTCAACATAGCCGTGCGCTTTATAAATCTCATCCATCCATCCATCCATCTATCCATCCATCCATCCATCCATCCATCCATCTATCCATCTATCCATCCATCCATCCATTCATTCATCCATCTCTTCCTCTTCCTGGTTCTTCAGGAGTGTTATCTGTTTTCCGTTGTTATTATTTGTAACCTTCTCCCTCAGTTACTATTCGTGAGACTGGCAAGGAGGACTTCTCTTTCTGGGACTTCCCACCTGAATAAGGACCTGGGTAGAAGACTTCCACGGGCCTAGAAGAGGCCACCCCTGCAGAGCGGGGCGTGCTCTTGAGTCTGGAAGGCCAACCAGCCACCATCTCTCTACTGACACGGACAGACAAGTCGGGTCCACTGGTGAAAGTGACACCACCCACCTATATGGTAGAGGACCCCCACTTCTTTCTGACAGGTGGTCCTACACCAGCCAAATATAAATGCCTTTCAGCCACCACTCTCCAGGGATAGACTTGGCCACTCCATCCTTACTTCCTGGAATTACTCCCCCGCGTCGGTCCTGATCACTCCTTCCTTACTCCTATAATTACTCCCCCCGCCTCAGTCCTGATCACTCCTTCCTTACTCCTATAATTACTCCCCCCGCCTCGGTCCTAATAACTCAACCGGTACTTTTAGATGGGAATGAAAAATCCTCAACTTGATTAGACTTTGAGAGGTCTCACATTCAGCTGGACTGTAGGGTTACTTTACTGCCTTGAACCTGATGTATGTCAATGACTTCACTGTTTCCAAGTTAAACAACCCCCACCACGAAGTGCTTTGTGTTAAGAATGTTATTTTGAAACATTTAAACCCACGCTAAAGTTCACTTTTCTCACCATTTATGGGCGCAGGGTTTGCATCAGAGGAAAAAAGTAAAGTTAAATTTGTCACAGAGCTGCAAATGAAGTGTTAAAACTACCAATGGGATCAACAATGATTTTGTGTTCGACCAAAGTCCACCAATATATCTATCTATGATGAATGATCTAGCACCTTATCTATCTCTGCTGAATGAACCACCACCATGTCTATTTATAGTTAATGATCCGCCACTGTGTCTATCTAAGGTGAATAATACACCACGGGCCGATTCACAGAACTAACTTAAGACAAAATCCTAAACTTACTACTTTTGGTATTCACAGAAGGCACTTAGTAGTAGTAAAGTTAGGATTTTGTCTTAAGTTTGACTTAAGACAAACTTAAGACAAACTTAAGACAAAATCCTAACTTAAGTCTGTCTTAAGACACCACAGTGTCTATCTCTGGTGAATAATACACCACATGTCTATCTCTGGTGGATGATCCACTACTGCGTCTATCTCTGGTGAATAATAAATCACTGTGTCTATCTCTGGTGAATAATACACCACTGTGTCTATCTCTGGTGAATAATAAACCAGTGTGTCTATCTCTGGTGAATAATACACCACAGTGTCTATCTCTGGTGAATAATAAACTACTGTGTCTGTCCCTGGTGAATGATTCTCCACCCTGTCTATCGTGAATAATAAACAACTGTGTCTATCTCTGGTGAATGATCCACCACTGTGTCTATCTCTGGTGGGTGAATAATACACCACCGTGTCTATCTCTGGTGAATAATAAACTACTGTGTCTGTCCCTGGTAAATGATTCTCCACCCTGTCTATCGTGAATACTAAACAACTGTGTCTATCTCTGGTGAATGATCCACCACTGTGTCTATCTCTGGTGAATAATACACCACTGTGTCTATCTATGGTGAATGATCCACCACTGTGTCTATCTCTGGTGAATAATACACCACTGTGTCTATCTCTGGTGAATAATACACCACTGTGTCTATCTCTGGTGAATGATACACCACTGTGTCTATCTCTGGTGAATGATCCACCACTGTGTCTATCTCTGGTGAATAATACACCACTGTGTCTATCTCTGGTGAATAATACACCACTGTGTCTATCTCTGGTGAATGATACACCACTGTGTCTATCTCTGGTGAATGATCCACCACTGTGTCTATCTCTGGTGAATAATACACCACTGTGTCTATCTCTGGTGAATAATACACCACTGTGTCTATCTATGGTGAATGATCCACCACTGTGTCTATCTCTGGTGAATAATACACCACTGTGTCTATCTCTGGTGAATAATACACCACTGTGTCTATCTCTGGTGAATGATCCACCACTGTGTCTATCTCTGGTGAACAATACACCACTGTGTCTATCTCTGGTGAATAATACACCACTGTGTCTATCTCTGGTGAATAATACACCACTCTGTCTATCTCTGGTGAATGATCCACCGCTGTGTCTATCTCTGGTGAATAATAAACCACTGTGTCTATCTCTGGTAAATAATACACCACTGTGTCTATCTCTGGTAAATAATACACCACCGTGTCTATCTCTGGTGAATGAACCACCACCGTGTCTATCTATGGTGAATAATAAACCACTGTGTCTATCTCTGGTGAATGATCCACCACTGTGTCTATCTCTGGTGAATAATAAACCACTGTGTCTATCTCTGGTGAATGATACACCACTGTGTCTTTCTCTGGTGAATGATCCACCACTGTGTCTATCTCTGGCGAATGATACACCGCTGTGTCTATCTCTGGTGAATAATACACCACAAGTCTATCTCTGGTGAATGATACACCACTGTGTCTATCTCTGGTGAATGAACCATCACTGTGTCTATCTCTGGTGAATAATACACCACAAGTCTATCTCTGGCGAATGATACACCACTGTGTCTATCTCTGGTGAATGATACACCACTGTGTCTATCTCTGGTGAATGAACCATCACTGTGTCTATCTCTGGTGAATTATCCACCACTGTGTCTATCTCTGGTGAATGATACACCACTGTGTCTATCTCTGGTGAATGAACCATCACTGTGTCTATCTCTGGTGAATGATCCACCACTGTGTCTATCTCTGGTGTATAATACACCACTGTGTCTATCTCTGGTGAATGATACACCACTGTGTCTATCTCTGGTGAATGATCCACCACTGTGTCTATCTCTGGTGAATAATACACCACTGTGTCTATCTCTGGTGAATAATACACCACTGTGTCTATCTCTGGTGAATGATACACCACTGTGTCTATCTCTGGTGAATGATCCACCACTGTGTCTATCTCTGGTGAATAATACACCACTGTGTCTATCTCTGGTGAATAATACACCACTGTGTCTATCTATGGTGAATGATCCACCACTGTGTCTATCTCTGGTGAATAATACACCACTGTGTCTATCTCTGGTGAATAATACACCACTCTGTCTATCTCTGGTGAATGATCCACCACTGTGTCTATCTCTGGTGAATAATACACCACTGTGTCTATCTCTGGTGAATAATACACCACTGTGTCTATCTCTGGTGAATAATACACCACTGTGTCTATCTCTGGTGAATGATCCACCGCTGTGTCTATCTCTGGTGAATAATAAACCACTGTGTCTATCTCTGGTAAATAATACACCACTGTGTCTATCTCTGGTAAATAATACACCACCGTGTCTATCTCTGGTGAATGAACCACCACCGTGTCTATCTATGGTGAATAATAAACCACTGTGTCTATCTCTGGTGAATGATCCACCACTGTGTCTATCTCTGGTGAATAATAAACCACTGTGTCTATCTCTGGTGAATGATACACCACTGTGTCTTTCTCTGGTGAATGATCCACCACTGTGTCTATCTCTGGCGAGTGATACACCGCTGTGTCTATCTCTGGTGAATAATACACCACAAGTCTATCTCTGGTGAATGATACACCACTGTGTCTATCTCTGGTGAATGAACCATCACTGTGTCTATCTCTGGTGAATAATACACCACAAGTCTATCTCTGGCGAATGATACACCACTGTGTCTATCTCTGGTGAATGATACACCACTGTGTCTATCTCTGGTGAATGAACCATCACTGTGTCTATCTCTGGTGAATTATCCACCACTGTGTCTATCTCTGGTGAATGATACACCACTGTGTCTATCTCTGGTGAATGAACCATCACTGTGTCTATCTCTGGTGAATGATCCACCACTGTGTCTATCTCTGGTGTATAATACACCACTGTGTCTATCTCTGGTGAATGATACACCAATGTGTCTATCTCTGGTGAATGATCCACCACTGTGTCTATCTATGGTGAATAATACACCACTGTGTCTATCTCTGGTGAATGATCCACCACTGTGTCTATCTCTGGTGAATAATAAACCACTGTGGCTATCTCAGGTGAATGGTCACCATGTCTATCTCTGGTGAATGATCCAGCACTGTGTCTTTCTATACTGATTGATTGACCTCCAAGCTGATGTACCTCAGTCCAGTAAGGCCTGACTCCTTCTGCCCCACTGCCAGGCCTCAGCACAGCTCTGCTGGTGTACCGCAGTCCAGGAGAGCATGGCAATAAAACATTGATAAAGCCAAAAAGATCTTGCAGAGGTGAGACGCATAGGCTTCGCCAATGCTTGCTTGTTATCTTTCACCGCTCTAGCCACAGGTCATTGGTTCTGGGGTAGGGAGGGTGTTTTGGGGCAGTGATAATATCAAGGGTCAGTTTAGTGAAGCCCGTCCCATCTCCAGAGGTGAGATGACATTCTCAAGAGTTGCTCTGGTGTCCACTGGTGACGGATGATGACACGTGTGTACAATGTTTGCCAATGTTTATTATCTCTCCCCAGGCTCTTTAGGCGATGACAATGCTGTACCATTTCATGTGATGAACTATCTTATATATCCGATAACTCAAACTGGTTCTATGGTAATTGGACCGTTCTAAGGTTTTGAAACGTGAGCGTGCACAAATGTGAAATTGTAAGGATGCTGTGATCTTTCTGTACTGTTTCGATGGTTTATATATTCACTGAAATAAACTTCGAGAACAGCCTGCCGAGGGTCACACAGAGAGCCCTAGCAGCAGCAGATGGAGTTCATTCTAAGCTACAAAACTGACAGACGCAACACGCCCACTTTCGACAGAGAGACACGCGGGGGCCCCTGCCAATCAATCTGTGGAGCACTTGTTGTCTTCTGTGAAGGTATCAATGCGCAGATACACCCTCCTTAGGCTGCTGGGAGGGTGGGATATATAAAACCCTGATTTATACAAAACAAATTCCGAAGAAATATACAACTCTCTAAACCTGGCAGACTAGCATCGGAAACCCGCACGTGTCATATTCCCACGGGTCACTCACAATGGAAGGGCTGTGTCTGGGAAGGTCGGTGCAGAAAGCTGGGCTGCTCTCTCATCACCAGAAGGAACCAGCTCTGAACCAGACAAGCTCAGCCTGCCCGAGTGAACCGTGCCCGCCTTCAGGTGGCACCAGCAGGAGCCGCAGGCCTTCTTCAGGACAGACGTGCTAAGACTGCCAACAGCACCAGAGGCGCGCTCGAATCAAGACACCTCTCAGTAAAGCTCCCAAACCAATTTAGCAAAATGAAACGGATTTAATGATTAAAAATTAGATGAAAAAGACAAAAAATATCCTGTCTGCAATTCAAACTGAATACAGCATTGACAGCCAGTTAAAGCCTCTGCACATCACCCCCCCCCCCCCACTGCCCACCGCAGCTTCCTCCCCCCCAGAAGTACAGCAGCACTGCCTGCTCCAGCTGCCTCTTGCCTTCAGTGAGACCAGAAGGGCCGGGGGAGAGTCCTTCATCATGGGTAGGAGAGCACAGTTCACAGCTTTGAAATTGCACATACTTACTTTCGCAGTGTCCTAGCTTACATCTTCCCGTTGGTCCTTCTCTTTCTGCTCTAAACAGTGGACGGGGCCTGCTTGCCCAAGTTTTTTAAGGGTGAGGTCAAGTCGTAAGCCAACATTCAAGGTGAAAGTTCAGTTCTTGGTGCTGAGAGCTCCCCAGAGTCCTCATTTTTCCAAGGGTGACTTCTCCTTCAGGGTACCATCTCACATGGAGCAGAAGCTGGCTTTGTCACTCACTTCCAGGTTCCAGCAAAGAATCTTTACAAAGACCAGAACCATCCCCGTTTCAACAACTTAGTGGTCTGCTCTCCTCCAAGACTTTCAGTCCACTGAGACAAAGCAGATCTGCTGTCATATATCCCTTTTAGACTCATATACAGTTCATGGTCTAGTTTGTGGCCAATAGCCCTTTTACATACAGATTACAGTAGCATTATTCTGACTGGTCTATCCCTGTCCTGTAGCCATGGACTTCAAGCGGTGGCAATCTTCTCAATGTGTATAGATTTCAGGAATAATTCAAATACAATATTTTTATGTTTATTAAAAATCCAATACAGTGGTAAAGTGAATTTTTAATAACTGTTAAGGAAAAAGTACTTTTAAAAAGTGACATTTTACCTGCCTGAGCCTCCAATGGGCTAATTAGGATAAACCTTCTGGCAGATGGCCTTGCCAGTGCTTCCCTTTATGGAGGTATGAAAACTGCTTCCAGAGGACTTTTTCAAAGGAACACCTGGGGATGAGGTATATGACAGTTATTACCTCAGGTAGGACAACTGTTAAGGACCAGGAACCTTGGTATCTTGAAAGGGACCAGTGTGAGGCCTGCACATGTGTAGTTAAGTGTAAGGAGAAACCGGAGGAAGGGAAAACCTTTGTTCTTTAGGCCTTTTGTAGTCAGTAGGCACCAACCCAATGGGAGGGGACTGGTCCCAGAACCAATTTAGTGTAGCTGTAGAGGAGTGGACTGCTCATTTCCCTAAACACACCCATGGCTGGCCCACAGCCTCCTTTAAGGAGCAGAAGGCCTGTGCCACCTTGAATTTTCATTAGAACAGTGGCAGGTGGGATAGTTTGCAGTAAGGCAATCAGGATGTGCTGCTTACGTAGGATGTGTTTCCCCTAGAAAGTTTGTCCGCAATAGTTGGGGAGTGTCCAGGAGTCACCCCCCCCCATTCCTACAAAAGTGCACCTGATCCACAGGCCAGCAGAACATTCTCTGGACATATGGAAGAACAAAGAGAACTGGATCTGCTATTTGGATGGTAAGAATGTGACCGGCTCCCACTTGTAGCCATGAGTACATGACTCAGAAGAGGACTCGAAGGTTCTTCTGGCTGCTCTCATGTGTGGTTGCAGGGACTCCTAAAGTGCCCAGCTGACCAGTAGCAACTGGAACTGTAGTGGACTCTGCTGGCGGCCTCTGCTGGAGTGAGTCCTGACCCCTAAGTGCTGAGGTCCTGAAAGCCATAAAACTGACCAAGAGGAGCTGCTCCCGAAACTCAGAAATGTTGGGACTTAGAAAGTTTTTGGACTTCCAAGACCTCCAGGGCATCAGCGGAACCTCACGGGAAAGTTGAACAAGTTTGAGGCAACTCAGTCAGATACAGCTTCGGCTTGCCTGACTGGAGGATTTTGAGCTCTATTAAAAAGACTAAGTCCAAAGGTTGAAATCTTGTCCGGGCGAAGGTGCGAAAGGTATACCCCGTTGCAAATTGGATTTCTGCCGCTTGGAGGTCTTTTCACCAAAAGCAACAATTTCAGCGGGAACTCTTCCAGTTAAGCCTGGGTTCGAGAGGACTTCAGTACATATAGCCTGCAACCTTACCCTGCTTGAAGATTTTTACGTCCACTTCACAGACTACATCAGGAGGTAAAACCTTTGACTGGGACCAACCAGCTTAGTGCAACCAACCCGTGCTCCATTGCAGTACACCGTAAATTGTGCCTGTGTCCCAGTAAACCTTAAACAGTGACCACTGACTTGAGCTTTTCTTTGTCTTGGTGCTGTTTACCTTCGATCTTTTAAAATTCATATCTCTGGTTTCCCTTCTTGTATATTTCTCATTTTCGTGTCATTCTACTCATTACATTTCGCTCTATTTGTTTTAAATTGTTGTGCGGCTTTTAGTAAGTAAAACCTATTTTCTCTGTATCCAGCTTTAAATTATTGAAACTGTGTTTTATCTTAACAAATTTGTGGCTTTATTAGTTTTGGTGGACCCCATTCACCACAGGTAATATCCACGTTCTTCCAACAGGAATGCAAACAGGCACTCAGCAGTGTGTTGATAGAATAGGTTGGTCTGTGTAGCAGGATAAACAAGGAATGGGGCCATTGGTATTATTAGATATGGTATTTCTCTTGTAGATGAATATATACGAAAACATTGTGTTCTTCGCGTGTCGTACGGTCAGAAGGACAGGAATACAAGTGGGTTTTTAAGGTCATATTCACTTGTATATTTGAGTGTCATTGCTGGAGCGTCCTCCACTTGGCAGCTGTGGAGACCATACTCTTTCAAAAATATCCATATTACCCTGCACCCTATAAATTATTCTCTTGTAAAAAAAGTATCCATGGCATCTTGTACGCTATACATTATTCTCTTGTATGTGGCCAACTGGACGCTACAGCGGATGACCAAGGATTCAGTGGAATTCTCGGACCCCAGCAACCGGATACCCTCACGGGGATCAGCCGTGCACCACAAATTAACATAATATGACATGGGCAAACAGACACATACACACTTCCCTTCTCCATCTGTCGCTCTACCTGTAGGATTTCCAACTGCATCCCAAGAAAAACCCTCCTGGGCTGCAACAATAGATCCCACTTAGGAACCCTAATTTAATGTATGAAGGCCAGATGTACGACCCTTTTTTGTGTCCGCAAACGGGAGAACGTCTTGTTTGTGGCCTCAAAAAAGGGTAATAGCATGTACAAATGCTATTTTGCGAGTCCCTTACTCGTAAAATAGCATTTGCGACTCTGGCTATTAGGGAAGGGGGAGTCCCTTCCTAATAGCAAGTCAACATGCTGTGTACTAGTGTTTTGCGACCGCATTTGCGGCCGCAAAACACTCGCAGTTTACCACCTACTTTAAGTAGGTAGTAAACCACTCGTAAAGGGAAGGGGTCCCCAGGGGACCCCTTCCCTTTTTGTGAGTATGTTGGAAAATATTTTTAAGGACCCGGCAGTTGTCCCAGAGACCACTGCCTGCCCTTTAAAAAATATAACTGAAAAGTTTCATATTTCTTTGTTAAATGCATCCCATTTTCCTTTAAGGAAAAAATGGCTGCATTAAAAAAAAGAGCTGCTTTATTTAAAAGAAGTCCCAGACATGGTGGGGTGCAGAGCCCAGCAGACCACCATCCCTGGGCGGGCTGTCATTCCCAAAGGGCTCGCAAATTGGGAGAGGCTCATTACTGTTGGGGACAGAAGCTTGAGATTGCAACCATGACTCTCTGCTAGGGAGCACCCCCCCAAACATAGCTAACACCCCCCCCCCCACACACACACACATACGTCTAAGGCATGTAACTGCTTCCAATGTAGGACATTTTCACTCATAGTCCCATGACAGGTACAATCCATCACAGGAATGATCATTCAGCCTCTGAGCTCGGTGCTGGACTGGAGAATTTGGGGTGAATATTTGTGGAGAACCATGAAAGCCTCACATTTTAGGAGGCTAGGATAGCCTGAATGTTTAGGTCATTTCGAGATTTTGAAAACTCTAGAACTTCTTTGTGATTGAGTTGGTCGGTTCATGGGACAGAAATATTAAGGGGTCCAACTGATGGACAGAAATATTCAGGGGTCCAACTGAAGGACAGAAATATTCAGGGGTCCAACTGAAGGACAGAAATATTCAGGGGTCCAACTGATGGACAGAAATATTCAGGGGCCCAACTGATGGACAGAAATATTCAGGGGTCCAACCGAAGGACAGAAATATTCAGGGGTCCAACTGATGGACAGAAATAATCAGGGGTCCAACTGAAGGACAGAAATATTCAGGGGTCCAACTGATGGACAGAAGTATTCAGGGGTCCAACTGAAGGACAGAAATATTCAGGGGTCCAACTGATGGACAGAAGTATTCAGGGGTCCAACTGAAGGACAGAAATATTCAGGGGTCCAACTGATGGACAGAAATATTCAGGGGTCCAACTGAAGGACAGACATATTCAGGGGTCCAACTGAAGGACAGAAATATTCAGGGGTCCAACTGAAGGACAGAAATATTCAGGGGTCCAACTGAAGGAGAGACATATTCAGGGGTCCAACTTATGGACAGAAATATTCAGGGGTCCAACTGAAGGACAGACATATTCAGGGGTCCAACTGAAGGACAGAATTATTCAGGGGTCCAACTGATGGACAGAAATATTCAGGGGTCCAACTGAAGGACAGAAATATTCAGGGGCCCAACTGATGGACAGAAACATTCAGGGGTCCAACTGATGGACAGAAATATTCAGGGGCCCAACTGATGGACAGAAATATTCAGGGGTCCAACTGATGGACAGAAATATTCGGGAGGCCAAGTGCAAAACCCAAACTTGCAATACTAGAGCAGAGAACACAGGGCCTAACACATTGTGCTCATGTTATTCCCCATGCCCCAATCCGTAAACTGAATGTAAGCACTCTTGGGATAAACGTCACAAACTTCTGTACTCTGGCATTGGTGACTGTCCTTCAGGAGTGTCTGTGCTCTAATGTCACACACTGGGGGGTCGGAATGTCTCCAGTTTTTCTTTTTGCTCGTGTTTTTGAAGACATCGGTTTCTTATCATGTAGAAGTAATGTTACATGTAAAGTGCTCTAATACCAACTGGTGAAGTAGCGCTATAGAAAACCTATGTACATTTTTTTAAATTCCCATCCTTCCTGAACCCTGTTGCATGAATCTTTTTTAACAACCAGCCCAGGGCCACTTTTCTGCACCTGATGTTTGATAGGGAAGAACCTGCAGACTGGAGGGTACCTGCTGAAAGGTGATGACGTCGAAGGCTCACAGACCTGCAGGAGACATTATCTCACCTGATGTACATGGCTTGACGGTCAATCTCCTTGTAGAAGTTCTGGGGAGAAAAATAAAAACACTGGTTTGCAAAAGTAAGAGAGCACTGTGGCAGATCTAGGAGGCCAGGTGAGGAGATTCGGTGTGCATTCGAGTTTTATGACACCTCTATATTAGAAATATTTCACTAGAGGGGTCTTCTGATCGGGCAGCTCGCCTTGGGCACTCAGTCGCTTCCCTGTGGCTCATGGTACCGTAACCACTGCAGTCCGGCCACCCGGGGTCTGACCAGACAACCAACAGTAACGCCACGGTTTGTGTGCTTACGGACAGGATCTTGCTTTGGGATTTACAGATCATCTCTAAACTATGACCATACGTTCCTAAACTCCATGGATGTTCATGGGTAGGCCTTCCCTGCCTTTAGTTATTTTTCTTTTCTCCTAAATGTGCGGTTACCTGGGGTTTTCCCACTTCCAATGGGAGCACTTCCACTAGTATCACGTAGCACTAAACGCAAGTGTACAAACTGAGTGTTATAAAAAAAAGTGGGGATGCTTATAAACTGCCTGAAATGTATGCCATTTGAAGTTCTTTTTCATCCAACCATCAATCCACCCATCCATCCATTCACCCGCCCACCCACTCCACCCATCCATGCATGCATCTATCCCTCCATCCATGCACCCACCCATCCGTGCATGCATCAATCCATCCATCCACCCATCTATCCATCCATCCATCCATCTGTGCACCCACCCACTCCACCCATCCATGCATGCAACCATCCACCCATCCATGCACCCACGCACCCACTCCACCCATCCATGCATGCATCTATCCATTCATCCACCCATCCATCCATCCATGCACCCATCCATCCATCCATCCATCCATCCACCAAACCACCCATCCACCCACCCACCCACCCACCTACCCATCCATCCATCCATCCATCCATCCATCTATCCATCCATCCATCCACCCACCCACCCGTTCATCCATCCATCCATCCATCCATCCATCCATCCATTAATCCATCCATCCGTCCATCCACCCACCCACCCACCCACTCATCCATCCATCCATCTACCCACCCACCCATCCATCCATCCACCCACCCACCAATCCATCCATCCATCCATCCATCCACCAATTCACCCACCCACCCACCCACCCATCCATCCATCCATTGTGTGATCTGCTCACCTGTTGTCAATAATGTTCAGTGTGTGGATGTATGACATTACATTGCATGCTTTTACCACGCATGCTTTTACATCGCAAGTTTTACAACGCATGCCTTTACAACGCATAGTGCTTTGGGGCGCTGGATAGTGAATAGTTTAATTTACTATTCCAACTCCAGTCCCTGTGGATAGTAGGGAAGGGGTTGGATAGTAAATTAAATCTATTCCCTATCCTAGAGCGCCCCCCAGCGCAATGCGTGGTACAAGTTTTGTTGTAAAGGATGTTTCCCTCAGTATGTGATAGACGGATTTGTAGAAGTTTTTTTAATGCACAAGTTTGGGTGACAAATAATTTTGAATACTGTTCTATTTTAAGGAATTCTAGTTGTAAACGCTGAAATAGTAGAATTGCACTCAAATCGACTTTAATGAGACATCTAGAGGTGTGTTTATTAATCTTCTGATGTTCGGCTCATCTTTCTCATGCTCTCTCTCCCTCTCAATCAACTTCCGCTTCCGCTGCCTGCCTCGCTCCCCACAGCCTTCAGAGCACATGGATTGGTTCTTTTCCTCAGAGTGCATGGATTGTGATTGAAACTTTCTTCGTGTATTAACTGTCCCACCCCCAGGACATTCCCACCGCAGCTGTGATGAGGCTGGTGGAATACACCGGTGTATGGTTTTGTTTGACAAACGTTTCATACTGTGTTGTGCATCTCGGGACAGCAACAGCGGGCGCTGCTGGGGCGCCTTGAAGCTGGGTTAGTGTTTTAAAATGACTTGGACACTTTACCTTCCCATTTGTCCAATACTCGCCATCACTAGCCAGGCCATGCTGAATGTGCAGTCTTTGCTTATTACCTGTCCATAAAAATGTGTATAAAGCCCCTGGTTTTGGGGGTGACCCGGAGGCGTCCCCTTTTCTACCAGAGATGCTCTCAGTTTCCTTTCTGATCCTGACAGTGATCGCGTAAACACTTTGGGGCAGATTTATGAAGGACTTGCGCCACGTTTACGCCGCCGTTGCGTGACGCAACGGCGCGGAAACGTGGCGCATCCCTGCGCCCTATTTACAACGTGACGCATCTAGGAGATGCGTCACGTTGTACAGCACTGCGCCATGAGGAGGCGTTCCTGCGCAGGGGGGGGGCGTTCCTGCGCAGGAACGCCTCCTGAAAGTGGCTGAGTGAAATCTATGAGATTTCACTCAGTCACTTTCAGGGCAATGCTGCGTCAAAACCCTGCGCCTGCTTGAAGCAGGCGTAAGGCTTGAGGCAGCATTGAAAGAATAGGCCCCCCCAGAGCATTGCTGGAGCTGCGTCGCGCTTGCGACGCAACTGCAGCAATGCGTCACTTTTACGGCACAGATGCGTGACGCATCTGTGCCGTTTTTGCCCCATGGTGCGCCGCATTATAAATACGGCGCACCATGGGTGGAGGAGCAGCGGCGCACTGTGGCGCATGTTAACTGGCGCATCCCTCGGGATGCGCCAGTTAACAGAAATCTGCCCCTTTTTCTTTCCCTCCTGAGACTCTGTCTAATTTATTGCAGAGAGTAAGATGATTTTCTTTTTCCATCAGAGCTGCTCCCGTTTCTTTTATGATTTTGCAGCTCATTTGGGACTTAGAATAATTCTGATGTCTGGTTATGCACTCTGCATTTAATGTCTTTATGGCATCTTTTGCATTATTCTGTACTGCTGGATTTTGTAATAAAACCATTTAACTTTTCCCACACTATCGAGTGGACCCAGTTATTTATTTTATTATTCTGCTACATTTATGTTCGGCCTGATGTTGGGAAGGGTGTCTCTTATCGCAAGATCAAGGGTGATGGGGCAGAACTTCTAAGGTAAATTTTGGGGTTGTCTGAATTTTGGGGTGCAATAAAATTTAGGGTTTTTGCTTCTGCTTCTACAGATATGTGGCAGTGCGGGTCCTTAGATCTTTGTCAGCCATCAGTTAAGGCAGCGGTTATTCATTATCCTTCTAAATAATGTTGTCTGCTGGTTATATTTCATAATGCACCTCTCTAGTTCCACTCTGCTATAATTACAAGTTTTATCCTAAAGTAACAAAAGGACAGATGTACGTAGCTTAGTGTTTGTGATTAACAAATTGCGAAAGTTTGCGATTCGCTATTTGGTCATCGTAAACACTAGTGTCTGAAAGTGTGTTTTGCACTTTTTGCGATTCCCAGTGGGTTGCAAATAGACCTACCTCATAAATATAAATGACACAGGTCTCAGTTTGCAAAAATCACATGGATGGTGGCCTGCTGGGGTCAGCAGACCTTCAGGTCTGTGATTGCTTTTAAATAAAGCAATATTTTTTTTCCAATGCAGCCTGTTTTCCTTAAAGGAAAATGTGATGCGTTTCAAAAAGAAAAACAAAATGTTTACTTTTTCATTTTTTAAGTGTTCCTGCTCTTAAAAAATATATTTTTTTCATTCTCAAACGGGAAGAGGTCCCATGGGAACCCCTTTACTTTGACAAACGGCTTACCACTAACTTTGAGTTGGAGGTAAACTGAGGGTGTGTGTGCGAAGTTCTTTGTCCTGAGCGCTGTATGGAACGACTGCATTTCGGTCTTAAAACTTTGGAAAATACCAATGCGAATTGGTATTAGGAAGGGACGCCCTAAACACACCTCTTCCAAATACCGATTCGCAATCCCAAATTGTAATTTGGTAACAGGTTTGAAAATGCCTTTTTGCGTTTGCAAACGGCTCGATTCTGCAAACAATATTGTACATCTGGCTCTCGGTTCTCTGACACTTGGATTTTGGCCTCTTGCAAGATAGATATTGTCTTCAGAGTAGCCACACTGCTTCAGTCTTTTCACCAACATATTAATTCACTCTGCTGTTTTTTTCTTGTCTGAACAGTTATGCCTCGCGTGGACCATCTCACCCATGGCATGGTTGGTGAGCTCCTGGCATAGGGTAAACTGTTAGAAGCTGCCTCCTTCGTAAACAGCATTACCACCCCGAGCTGAGGAGGTGGACTTGATGTATTAGGTAAACATTTTCATTCCTTAGGTAAATAACATTCATCAGAATCGAAAACTCAAGTAGGGTCAGCAAAACTGGTATTTTTGCAACCTGGACACCAGTGAAGGCCATTCATCCCTGTGGCAAAAATTCAAACAACTATTTAGTGGGTTAGACCATCTCTGTTTCTGGCTCACGCAGGACAACTCAATCCCTAACAAACTCAGGGACAAAAGTAACTTCCTGCTCCTCAAGACAGAAACTCAAACGTTTACAGTTCTCAGTGTTTGAGCTGTCATTAATCTGTCTTCATTATTGACCCACCATGGTCTTACAAGCACAGGCATCAAAGCTTTTTGCGATCGCAAACGGTGCGAATTGCAAAAATCGGCCGTTTGCGATGGCAAAATCAGCTTTTGGGATGCATCAAGGGTGAAGGCCCTCGCAATTTGAGAATTCGCAAATACTTGCGAGTTCTCAAATTGCGATTGCATTTAAGGAATCGCATTTTGCAATTCCTTAAATGCAATGCATGAAAGTTTTGAAAATAGCGATTTCGCAATTAGGGTGAGCAAATTACCATGAGGTTGAACCTCATGGTAATTTGTGAAAACTTTGAAAAATGCACTTTTGTGCATTTTTCAAAGTTTCATGTTGTGCACGCACATGCCTTTAGGGCATGTGTGTACGCATCATATGTGCACAGATTAATTTCAGGGGTGCAACAGGGTGTCCTTTGGACACCCCTGCATATTTGAAATCGCATTCTCAATTTGCGATTCGCTAATTGCGAATCGCAAATTGAGAATGTCTTCCCATTCATTCCTATGGGCCTGTAAGCCCAGAGGAATGAATGGGGAGGCATTCCTTAATTGTGACTCGCAATTTGCGAGTCGCAATTAAGGAATGTTTAGAAATCGCAAATTTTTCAGCGATTTCTTCATGCATAGGCTTTTGCCATTTCTTAATGGCGATTCCTTAAAAGTCGCAATTAAGAAATCGCAAACCCTAACAATGATGCATGTGCCTGTTAGAGTATTTACTATATGATCAAATAAAATAAATAAAACAAAATACATTTTGAAGGCTCTTAAGGTCTCGGATCTGCTCCAAGGCCATAGACGGAAGACCATAGACATAGACAAAAGACTACAGTTTCTGTTGTTTAGACGCTAATGTTAATGTTTGAGGCCGCAAACAATGTGTGCATGACTGAGCATGAAGTTCTTTTAGTGGTACCCCACCCTGCCCCTCACCAGTAGGTTGACTGTACAGCTCATGCAGTAGGCCTTGTTCTCATCGTTCATCACAGCTCGGTAGTCCAGAAGTCTTTCCAGCAGACCAGTCACGAGGGCAACAAAGTTCTCCCCTGGTTTGGCCAACTGGGGATGCTTCTTACAGCAGCTGAGGAGGCTGGAAGGACATGAGATTGTGATGTGAGTGAGCAATCAGACAGCAAATACAACCAATAAACTGTTAAAATTATGCCTATAATGCCTGTATTCAATGAACTAGTCATTCACAGCCGCTCCACCAGCACGCGAGGATCATCAAAGGATGAGCAGAATGAGGGATAGGACGAAGGACTGATAGATGAATGGAAGCTCACACTTTGATCTTCAAGAGCAGCATTTAATAAAAGTATTGGGGCGGTTGCTGAACCTTCAATAACCAACTGTGTCCCGGGTTGGTTTCCTTTTGTCAATAGACACCTGCTGGTCTTCCAAAGAATCAGCTGGGTGTCATATATTTGTAAAAGTCAATTTTCTGGGACACGGGATCAGGGTAACACCTGCCATATAAGCCGAGTACAAACTTCATTGGCCCTTACCACAAAAAGCGACTCGCTATAGAAATAGGGTCCTTAGTTGGCAGTGGTTTGCACCCTGTCCAAGTGGAGACCCCCACTCTAGTAAGAATAAGTGTAGTAGACGCTAAGTTTACCTGTGCTCACCCTCTGGTAGCTTGGTCAGAGCAGTCAGACTAAACTAAAGAGGCAATGTGTAAAGCATGCACAAACACACACAGTAACACAGTCAAAACACCACAAAAGTACTCCACACCACTTTAGAGAATAGTCAATATTCATCTGAGTAAAACAAGGCCAAAATGACAAAAATACAACATAAAAATGTAAAGATACAAATCTTCCAATATTAAATGTGATTATAGCGCTTAAAACAACAAAATCTCCGGCTGGGGCTATCTCGATGTGCTTGACTGGGACGAATCCACAAGTTCAGGCTGTCTGCGCTGGAGCGAGGGTCTGCTACAGAAACGTACAGATCCTGGTTAAAGTACCTTGGAGACATTGACACTCAAAGACGTTGCGTGGTGCCGGGGAGGTGAGGGCGTCATGGAAGCGGACTGCTAGGCAGGTCATTGGCACATTGGTGCCTGGGGACAGCGCATTGCACAAAGGAAGTGAGGTGTCACTGAACCAAGTGATAGAACAAACAAACAATATCCCAACTGTTGTTGCTGTGGAGACAATTAAACATGTCTGCAAAAAACAATACTTGAGCGGAAATAAGGAGACTCAATTCGTTTTTTAAATCGTGCTAATAATATATTACACTCTCACACTTTGCGCCGTTCAAGCTATCCACAATTCTCACTTGCGTCGCCGCTTTATGTGTCACTTGCACATACCTAGCACCAAGTCCAATTCGGGTTGTTTTATTATTCATTTTTGTACAGCGCTGCTATAACTGTATTTTCTACTTTTTTCTAATTATACGATGCCGTGAGCACGAGTTAAAAACGAATCGAGTCTCCTTATTTCCGCTCAAGTAATGCTTTTTGCAGACATCTTTAATTGTCTCCACAGTAACACCAGTTGGGATATTGTTTGTTTATTCTATCCTTCTACCCAGATCCCAACGTGGTTTATGGGTCACACTCCTGTATTATTTTACTGAAGCAAGTGAGGCATTGGTTCCTGAGACGGTGCAGAGTTGTTGAGCCACGGATGACCAGGGACAATGCGAGGCGCAGGGCAGTTGATGCAGCGAGGCATCAATTCCGATGGCGTTGTGGTGTCTATGTTCATTGAGGGTCAAGCTGCAAGTCATCAGCTATGCAGCATTGAAGTCACACCACGGCGGAGTCAGAGTTGGGTATGATGGACTTCAGTGATGCGGTACTCGGAACTCATGCGATGGCAGTGCTTCGGTGGAGCTGCGATTGTGTCGCGGACTGAATTACAAGTCATGGCCATTGCATTGAGTGAGGACCTTGGCTTCGATGCAGGCAGCAGCCCTGGTTCTGAAGTCACACTCGGAGATGAGGTGTTAGTTTCTTTTTTTCAGCACAGAAACTCACTTCCAAGGGCCCGAAAAAGGGATTTGGCACAACTTGGCAGAGTGAGAGTCTCAGCAGAGGAGCCCTGGTTCTGCAAGTGAAGTCTTTGATGGCCTTGAGACTTCCAACAGGGGGCAAGCTCAACTCAAGCCTTTGGATAAGTGTTAAACAGCAGGATTCAGACAACAAAGTCGATCATATCCCCCTCAGGACAGAAGCAGTAGTCCAAACAGCAATGCAAGAAGCAAAGTGGCAGTCCCCCCTGGCAGCACAACAGTTCTTCTTTCCGGCAGAATGCCCTTAGCCCAGAAGCATTCTGAGTATATGGTCTGAGAGGTTCAGTACTTATACCCATTTTAACCTTTGAAGTAGGGAGTCTTCAAAGAAAGTTCTTTGAAGTGCACAAGACTCTTCCCTTCCTGGCCCTGTCTCCAGACACACTACAGGAGGTAGGCAGCTCTTTGTGATGGGACAGCACAACCCTATTCAGGTGCAAATGTCAACACCACCTACCACTCTAGCTCAGGAAGACTCATCAATCAGGTGATGGACCATCAGGAAATGCAGGATACACCTCAACTCCCTTTGTGCCTGACTGTCTAGAGTGAATTAGCAAAGCCCAGCTGTCGCCCTGACCCAGACCTGTAGTCTAGGGACAGTCAGAAACAAAGAATGGTTGAAGTAAGAAAATACAACTTTTAAAAAAGTGTCATTTGTAGACCAGCAATTTAAAAACCAACTTCACTAAAATATGTGTTTTTAAATTGCGAGTCCAGAGACACCAAACTTCAATTTTCTATCTGCTCCCAATTGGAAGATACACTTGTAAAGTGTTACAAGGCAGCTCCAATGCTAACCTATGAGAGAGTTGGGCCTTGCTGTAGTGAGAAACACATGTTGTCGTTTTTACTACCAGGACATGTAAAACTCAAAAGTACATGTCCTATCTTTTAAATGCACTGCACCCTGCCCATGAGGCTACCTAGGGCCTAGCTTAGGAGTGCATTACATGTACTAAAAGAGAAGGTTTGGGCTTGGCAAGTAGGTGAACTTTCTAGGTCGGCATGGCAGTTTAAAACTGCACCACAGGCTCTGCAGAGGCAGGCTTGAGACATGTAGGCTGGGCTACTCGTGTAGGTGGCGCAATCATGCTGCAGGCTCATTAGGAGCATTTGATTATGGGACCTGGGCACATGTAGTGTACTGCACTAGGGACTTACCAGCAAATCAAATATGCCAATCGTGGAGAAACCAATAATACCACATTTTAGAGGAGAGATGATATGCACTTTAGCACTGATTGTAGTGGTAAAGTGGCCAGAGAACTAAAGCCAACAAAAGAAAGGTCAGAAAAAACCGGAGGAAGAAAGCAAAGAGTTTGGGGATAATCCTGCAAAAAGTGGCACTAAAAAAGGGAAGAGTACACAGGTGTCTCCACACTGAAAGCAGCTTCATCAGCACACCTGGTTTGAACAGTCACTGTAGGAAATATGTGCTTGCTGCGGTTAGTGTTGTTTTGGAATGGCTGCTGGCTGTGGATAGCTGCTGTGTGGAAAGACAGCAGGCTGTGGATAGCTGCTGTGTGGAATGACAGCAGGCTGTGGATAGCTGCTGTGTGGAATGACAGCAGGCTGTGGATAGCTGCTGTGTGGAATGACAGCAGGCTGTGGATAGCTGCTGTTTTGGAATGGCTGCTGGCTGTGGATAGCTGCTGTGTGGAATGACAGCAGGCTGTGGATAGCTGCTGTGTGGAATGACAGCAGGCTGTGGCTAGCTGCTGTGTGGAATGACAGCAGGCTGTGGCTAGCTGCTGTGTGGAATGACAGCAGGCTGTGGATAGCTGCTGTGTGGAATGACAGCAGGCTGTGGATAGCTGCTGTGTGGAATGACAGCAGGCTGTGGCTAGCTGCTGTGTGGAATGACAGCAGGCTGTGGCTAGCTGCTGTGTGGAAAGACAGCAGGCTGTGGATAGCTGCTGTGTGGAATGACAGCAGGCTGTGGATAGCTGCTGTGTGGAATGACAGCAGGCTGTTGATAGCTGCTGTGTGGAATGACAGCAGGCTGTTGATAGCTGCTGTGTGGAATGACAGCAGGCTGTTGATAGCTGCTGTGTGGAATGACAGCAGGCTGTGGATAGCTGCTGTGTGGAGTGACAGCAGGCTGTGGATAGCTGCTGTGTGGAATAATAGCAGGCTGTGGGTAGCTGCTGTGTGGAATGACAGCAGGCTGTGGATATCTGCGGTGTGGAATGACAGCAGCCTGTGGATAGCTGCTGTGTGGAATGACAGCAGGCTGTGGATAGCTGCTGTGTGGAATGACAGCAGGCTGTGGCTAGCTGCTGTGTGGAATGACAGCAGGCTGTTGATAGCTGCTGTGTGGAATGACAGCAGGCTGTGGATAGCTGCTGTGTGGAATGACAGCAGGCTGTGGATAGCTGCTGTGTGGAATGACAGCAGGCTGTGGCTAGCTGCTGTGTGGAATGACAGCAGGCTGTGGCTAGCTGCTGTGTGGAATGACAGCAGGCTGTGGCTAGCTGCTGTGTGGAATGACAGCAGGCTGTGGCTAGCTGCTGTGTGGAATGACAGCAGGCTGTGGCTAGCTGCTGTGTGGAATGACAGCAGGCTGTTGATAGCTGCTGTGTGGAATGACAGCAGGCTGTGGATAGCTGCTGTGTGGAATGACAGCAGGCTGTGGATAGCTGCTGTGTGGAATGACAGCAGGCTGTGGATAGCTGCTGTGTGGAATGACAGCAGGCTGTGGCTAGCTGCTGTGTGGAATGACAGCAGGCTGTGGCTAGCTGCTGTGTGGAATGACAGCAGGCTGTGGCTAGCTGCTGTGTGGAATGACAGCAGGCTGTTGATAGCTGCTGTGTGGAATGACAGCAGGCTGTGGATAGCTGCGGTGTGGAATGACAGCAGGCTGTGGATAGCTGCTGTGTGGAATGACAGCAGGCTGTGGATAGCTGCTGTGTGGAATGACAGCAGGCTGTGGATAGCTGCTGTGTGGAATGACAGCAGGCTGTTGATAGCTGCTATGTGGAATGACAACAGGCTGTGGATAGCTGCGGTGTGGAATGACAGCAGCCTGTGGATAGCTGCTGTGTGGAATGACAGCAGGCTGTGGATAGCTGCTGTGTGGAATGACAGAAAACCTCCAACCAGGGATAGGGTTGTTGGGGTCCCTATCAAACATATCTCCTCAGTAAAAATACAAGCACAGGATCTGATAACGCTGAAAGCGCTGACACTGTTGCGCTACAGGGGTAAAAGGTATAGATGGCTGCTGGGCAAAAGGGACGTGGGTGCACTGCGAATACGGAGGTTCCGCATGTGGACGCTGGAATGTGAAATGCCTACAATGGGACTGTTGTCAGCTAAACCTAACAGTAATAATGTCGGATTGTGGACATCATGATAGTACTCCATATGTTCCAGGTGGAGATGACACAACTCTTTATTCCTCTTATGCTCGCCTTAGTCACATAATAGATTGTAAGATGTATCATATATTGTTATGCCTGGTCACAAAGTATCTATCTTTATTTTAATTGTTTAATAAAATTCATTAAAAGTAAAAAATCAAAAAAAATCAGGGATAGGATAGTGCCTCTGCCCACTGGAGGTAGTCGCTAGATGGTGTAGACACTCTAAAGGTAAGTAGCCCATTGTCTACTCCCTGTCTTCCCTTGTAATGCCCCTAAATTCAGTATGGTGGCTCTCAAGACCTTGACTTGAGATTCCATAGACCCAAAGAAGACAAAGGAAGAAAACGTGCTACTAATCCAGGAACTGAGCCCCGCAGCAGAAGAAACCGGCACCAAACCCTGCGTACCGAGAAGGGCTCGACAACTGCGGTCTGCCATCCCTACCTGAAACATGTACAGACTCTAAGAACCCTGGAGTCCAGCCAGCCTTTGCCAATTGCCTGGGACCTCCCTTTGGGCTAGTGGTACTAGTCCCCAGCACATCGCCGGTAAAAGACCGCCACGAGGTGAAGACCGGCACAGATTGTATTGACGCGATTCACCTCGTCACCCAAAAGTTGCAGCAGCCAAGGCCTGTTGATCACCAGTCCACTAACCGACCCCTTCAAAACGCATCCACCAGCCTGAGTGATCCTCACAATGGCTGTGACCGACGCTGGAAACAGCCCCTCTCAAGTGAGCCTGTACCTGCTTTTCGGTGGCTTAGACTGCATAAAAGTAGCAACTCGGGCATGACGGCTTGACCGTGACAGACTGCCCTCACCGCATCTCGAGCTGAATGCTGCTGGTGAAGATCCAACTCTGCATCCTAAGGCCTAAGGAACCTCTGAGCCAGGTGACCTGGACCCAGAGCCCTGGGACTTCCGAAACTCTGACTCCCCTGGAGTACAACTACGACTGAACTCTGGGTGACTGTTGTTCCCTTGAAAAACTGTGGCAGAGTGGTCCTTCCATTGACAATAAATGTGTTGCTGGTACTCCGCTATCTAACCTTATGCTTTTCTTCCTCTTGACCACGACGGTCTCTGCCTAACGGTATTGACCACTGTTGCTAAAAACCTATAAGCATTTATTTTTTGAACGGCATTTGGTTAAAAATCAACATACAAAACATTTATTAAGTGGTTGGACGAAGTTCTTGGTTTCTAGCAATATCTATAAAATATACGATTTTATTTTCCTAATTGGTTTCGGGTTTGTTCTTGAGTGTGTGTCTCATTTATTGCCTCTGTGAGTACAACAAATCCTTAGCAATACCCTCTGATAAGCCTAACTGCTCCCCACAGTACCACAAAAGAGAGCGTTAATATTATCTACTTTAACTTCTGTTAATCAATTGGGGACCCACTGGACTCTCTGCACAGTGTACTTCGTTTTAGTGCACTATAGAGAGAGCCAGCTTCCTACAGTGTAGAATGCTGCTAGCTTTGGACAGTCAATGAATGAAACGTCCCCTGTCAGTGGACAGCCAGCCAGTGTAAGGAGTGTGCACTGGCTGTAAACAGTCACTGCACGGCGGGTGCACTGGCTGTATGTAAACAATCACTGCACGGAGGGTGCGCTGGCTGTATGTAAACAGTCACTCCACGGAGTGTGCACTGGCTGTAAACAGTCACTGCACGGAGGGTGCGCTGGCTGTATGTAAACAGTCACTCCACGGAGTGTGCACTGGCTGTAAACAGTCACTGCATGGAGGGTGCACTGGCTGTATGTAAACAGTCACTGCACGGAGGGTGCACTGGCTGTAAACAGTCACTGCACGGAGGGTGCACTGGCTGTATGTAAACAGTCACTCCACGGAGGGTGCACTGGCTGTAAACAGTCACTGCACGGAGGGTGCAATGGCTGTGGACAGTCACTGCATGGAGGGTGCACTGGCTGTAAACAGTCACTGCACGGAGGGTGCGCTGGCTGTAAACAGTTGCTGCACGGAGGGTGCACTGGCTGTGGACAGTCACTCCGCGGAGGGTGCACTGGCTGTAAACAGTCACTGCATGAAGGGTGCACTGGCTGTAAACAGTCACTGCATGAAGGGTGCACTGGCTGTAAACAGTCACTGCACGGAGGGTGCACTGGCTGTGGACAGTCACTGCATGGAGGGTGCACTGGCTGTATGTACACAGTCACTCCACGGAGGGTGCACTGGCTGTGGACAGTCACTGCATGGAGGGTGCACTGGCTGTCAACAGTCACTGCACGGAGGGTGCGCTGGCTGTATGTAAACAGTCACTGCACGGAGAGTGCGCTGGCTGTATGTAATCAGTCACTCCACGGAGGGTGCACTTGCTGTGGACAGTCACTGCATGGAGGGTGCACTGGCTGTAAACAGTCACTACACAGAGGGTGCGCTGGCTGTGGACAGCCACTTCTTGGAGGGTTCACTGGCTTTAAACAGTCACTCCACTGAGGGTGCACTGGCTGTGGACAGTCACTGCATGGAGGGTGCACTGGCTGTAAACAGTCACTCCACAGAGGGTGCGCTGGCAGTGGACAGTCACTGCATGGAGGGTGCACTGGCTGTAAACAGTCACTCCATGGAGGGTGCACTGGCTGTAAACAGTCGCTGCACGGAGGGTGCACTGACTGTAAACAGTCACTCCACAGAGGGTCCACTGGCTGTAAACTGTCACTGCATGAAGGGTGCACTGGCTGTAAACAGTCACTGCCCGGAGGGTGCACTGGCTGTGGACAGTCACTGCATGGAGGGTGCACTGGCTGTATGTAAACAGTCACTGCACGGAGAGTGCGCTGGCTGTATGTAAACAGTCACTCCACGGAGGGTGCACTGGCTGTGGACAGTCACTGCATGGAGGGTGCACTGGCTGTAAACAGTCACTCCATGGAGGGTGCACTGGCTGTAAACAGTCGCTGCACGGAGGGTGCACTGACTGTAAACAGTCACTCCACAGAGGGTCCACTGGCTGTAAACAGTCACTGCATGAAGGGTGCACTGGCTGTAAACAGTCACTGCCCGGAGGGTGCACTGGCTGTGGACAGTCACTGCATGGAGGGTGCACTGGCTGTATGTAAACAGTCACTCCACGGAGGGTGCACTGGCTGTGGACAGTCACTGCATGGAGGGTGCACTGGCTGTCAACAGTCACTCCATGGAAGGTGCACTG
The DNA here is from genome assembly GCF_964263255.1 of Lissotriton vulgaris. NCBI lineage: Eukaryota > Metazoa > Chordata > Amphibia > Caudata > Salamandridae > Lissotriton > Lissotriton vulgaris. The sequence goes on along the minus strand of NC_141690.1, from coordinate 266,243,957 downwards.
GCTGTAAACAGTCGCTGCACGGAGGGTGCACTGACTGTAAACAGTCACTCCACAGAGGGTCCACTGGCTGTAAACAGTCACTGCATGAAGGGTGCACTGGCTGTAAACAGTCACTGCACAGAGGGTGCGCTGGCTGTGGACAGTCACTGCATGGAGGGTTCACTGGCTTTAAACAGTCACTCCACTGAGGGTGCACTGGCTGTGGACAGTCACTGCATGGAGGGTGCACTGGCTGTAAACAGTCACTCCACAGAGGGTGCGCTGGCAGTGGACAGTCACTGCATGGAGGGTGCACTGGCTGTAAACAGTCACTCCATGGAGGGTGCACTGGCTGTGGACAGTCACTGCATGGAGGGTGCACTGGCTGTAAATAGTCACTGCACGGAGGGTGCGCTGGCTGCATGTAAACAGTCACTGCACGGAGGGTGCTCTGGCTGCATGTAAACAGTCACTGCACGGAGGGTGCTCTGGCTGTGGACAGTCACTGCATGGAGGGTGCACTGGCTGTAAACAGTCACTGCACGGAGGGTGCGCTGGCTGTGGACAGTCACTGCATGGAGGGTGCACTGGCTGTAAACAGTCACTGCACGGAGGGTGCGCTGGCTGTGGACAGTCACTGCATGGAGGGTGCACTGGCTGTAAACAGTCACTCCACGGAGGTTGCACTGGCTGTGGACAGTCACTGCACGGAGGGTGCACTGGCTGTAAGCAGTCACTGCACGGAGGGTGCGCTGGCTGTCGACAGTCACTGCATTGAGGGTGCACTGGCTGTAAACAGTCTCTGCACGAAGGGTACATTGGCTGTAATTGCATTTATATACAGCTCACTTCTCCTGACAAGGTGTTGAAGTGCTTTACGCTGCAGCCTGTGGCTCCAGAGCCCAAGGTTAGTGGTTAATTCTATGTTATTTGTTATGGTGGGCTACAGGGGTTAGACTTGTGCACTCAAGCAAACCCTCCCGTCCAGGGACTGCAGTTTCGTTGTGGTAGATTGAATGAATGGGTGTTATGTGTGATTAGTAGTGGTGCTGGGGAATGGTTACGATATTTCATGCAGATGGTTGGTGGGGTGAAGAAATGCTCTACAGGAATTAGGTATAGTTAGATTGCAGGGCATGACTTTCAAGGAAGGACAGATTGTGCTGTTTGCAATATGTTGGTTGCAATTTGCAGAAATACATTAATATAGTCTTATAGTCCGCCGTAGTGGGCTATACCGGCTTTTAAAGGCCTGCTACAGCGTTAAAGACCAGAGCCGAAGGCGAGGGACTTTAACAAGGGAGCGGGCCTTTAATAGCCGGTATAGCCCAGCTACTAAGGGCTATAAGGGTATTAGAACATTCTGCCACTAGAGGGCAGAATGTTCAAACAAATAAAACAAAGGACTCTTGGAGTTCGAGGGGTTTTAATTCCCACGGGCTCCGGAAGGCCTTTGAAAGCAACATTGGAATGTGCTTGTAGCAGCACCGAGCACTCCATTTTTTCAAGGGCGCTCCCAACATTCCAATGTTCTAGTAAAGATTAAGGCAAGCACTCAGAGAAGCTTGTGATCAGAGAGAGGCGTAGAAAGGAAGGAAGGGAGGAGAGGGACACTCCAAAGAATAAAGGAGAGGCAACAATCAGACTTTTTGCGTCAGGTCTGTTTTCGTGCTGTATTTGAGACATATAGAGGTGGCTTGTTGAGATAGAATGCAATTGAAGTGGAAAAATGCACACAGAAACTCATGATTGGCAATGGGAGATAGTGCTATAAGAGGTACACTTGACAGGCATCTGGGCCCTCTGTGCACTTAAATGTCCTGCAGCACACCATTCCAGACGCAAACTAACCTCTGACATTGCTGTGAACCACCACTGCCAGGAATGTGCACAGTCTGTGGACGATCACTGCCAGGAATGTACACAGTCTGTGGATGGTCACTGCCAGGAATGTGCACAGTCTGTGGACGGTCACTGCCAGGAATGTGCACAGTCTGTGGATGGTCACTGCCAGGAATGTGCACAGTCTGTGGACGGTCACTGCCAGGAATGTGCACAGTCTGTGGATGGTCACTGGCGGGAATGTACACAGTCTGTGGACGGTCACTGCCAGGAATGTGCACAGTCTGTGGATGGTCACTGCCAGGAATGCGCACAGTCTGTGGATGGTGACTACCAGTAATGTGCACAGTCTGTGGATGGTCACTGCCAGGAATGCGCACAGTCTGTGGATGGTGACTACCAGGTATGTGCACAGTCTGTGGATGGTCACTGCCAGGAATGTGCAAAGTCTGTGGACGGTCACTGCCAGGAATGTGAACAGTCTGTGGATGGTCACTGCCAGGAATGCGCACAGTCTGTGGATGGTCACTGCCAGGTATGTGCACAGTCTGTGGATGGTCACTGCCAGGAATGCACACAGTCTGTGGACGGTCACTGCCAGGAATGTACACAGTCTGTGGGCTGCGAAGAATGTGCACAGTCTGTGGATGGTCACTGCCAGGAATGTGCACAGTCTGTGGACGGTCACTGCCAGGAATGTGCACAGTCTGTGGATGGTCACTGCCAGGAATGCGCACAGCCTGTGGATGGTCACTACCAGGTATGTGCACAGTCTGTGGATGGTCACTGCCAGGAATGTGCACAGTCTATGGATGGTCACTGCCAGGAATGCGCACAGTCTGTGGACGGTCACTGCCAGGAATGTGTACAGTCTGTGGACGGTCACTGCGAAGAATGTGCACAGTCTGTGGATGGTCACTGCCAGGAATGCGCACAGTCTGTGGATGGTCACTGCCAGGTATGTGCACAGTCTGTGGATGGTAACTGCAAGGAATGTGCACAGTCTGTGGATGGTCACTGCCAGGAATGCACACAGTCTGTGGACGGTCACTGCCAGGAGTGTGCACAGTCTCTGGATGGTCACTGCCGGGAATGTGCACAGTCTGAGTGTTAAAATCTAGTTTGCAACATCAACATTATCGGCGCCATCTTGTCCCTTTTCAGGCTCGTATGTGCGCGTAAGTAGTAGCCATTTTGAATGCCATGGCCTCTCTGCCCACTGCCGATAGCCAGCCCATCTCTCTCTCTCTCCCTCTGACCTCGCAAGCATCCCCCGCACGCTGTCAGCCCCCGCTCTCACATGCTTGGGCCATAAACCTCCCCTTCAGCGCGACCCTGCCTCGGAGCCACATTCCGTACCCAGCTAGACACCTCCCTTCATCCCCTTCATGATCACACATCCTTTGATAAACCCCCTTCCTCTGTACCCGATTGTCCAGGCCCGATCCCAGGCCACCACCTGGCCCTGCGGATGCAGTTTATTGCCCCCTACAGTAGGAAGCTGCCCCACTTCAAAGGATCTTCGACTGATCAAAGCCCCCACCCCATGAGATTCGATCAGCCGCACACATTCCGGGAACCAGCGGAATGTCCAGCTGCGCGACAGTCATCACCTACTGAGATCGGGGTGGGGATTTCTACTGTAAATGTGTGTGGGAACGGGCTTGAAGCGGGGATTCCGAGGATGTCGTTCCGTACTTCAAAGTATTTGCAAGAATGTGCCACATGTAATAAACTGTAATAAAGACCCTAAACCTGTGTATAAAAGGCCAGGCCTCAGAGATGCGTTTAGAGCACCTCGAGAAGATACCCTGTTGTCTGATTTGACGTGTTCTGCTCCATCGGAATAAACTCCTGTTTCCTGCCTTCCAGTCTCCAGCGCCTGCCTCTTTGTTTGATAATTTCGAGTGGTTTGAGAGGCGGCTAACGCCGGGCAATACTTTAAGGTTTTCGGTAGAAATCGGCCCTACCTTTCACAATTAGCGACCCAAACATGGGGCCCATCAGCGACACGTGGATCTGTTCACCAAGTATGGACTAGTCGCCGTAGCCTGTAGTAAGCTATGGCATAAATATACGAGAAAGGATCAGGAAACTCAGTGGCCACTGATAGGATCCTTTGATGACGATAAATTAAATGTGCTGGAAACAGCCCTTCGAAACAATAAGATAACGCCCACTATGCTTGATAGTCTCGGCATGTGGCGCAAAGAAGCAAAACAACGAAAAAAGAGAAACGAAGTCAGATTAGAGAAAGAGCTACGAAAAGCAGCTCACCTAGCTGCTAAAAAGTTAGAGGAAGAGATAAAGGAGAGAGAGGAAGCCAAACAGAAGCAAGAGTCCGAAACATGGAGCCAGTGCCCCGTTAGAACACCCCCTACGCTCTACCCTGAGTTACCCTCGAAACAACGAGCGAACGATGATTTATTGCTAGGTCCCCCAATCATCTATATGCCCCCTCCATATGCCCCTTCCCAACCCATAGTACAGCACCCGCAGCCCCCAAGCACAGGTGAGAATAGTGCCAGGGCCTCAGTCCTCACGGCCTCCGCGCCGGCCGAGCCTCTTGTACTTGACGCAACGCAGACAGCAACATCAGATAACCCCGAGGCCCAAAAGAAAGATTCCACTAGAGTGAACAGGTTGAGCAAGGATGAAAGAGCAGGAATCGATAAGATAGTAAGGACACTGGTGGAATGAAAGGAGAGCGAAGAGTATGTAACGGATATGTACAATTCATATGCGATTTTGTTACCACACCCTCAATACCTATGAGGACCGATATCAAGACAAAGGTCCTGAGAGTCTAACGATCTTGTATAGGAAAGTCGACATTGGGGATGAAGGCGAGTGTGATGTGACGGACCTCTTCACGCGCACGCTTGAAGTTTTCCTCCACCTCACCGAACAGAGGTTAGAAGCTAAAACTACGACTCCTGTATCGACCGAACCTCGAATAGAAAAAACTAATACAATGATGCCTATAAGGGAAGCCGCTCCCTACTGGGTTCCCCCACGAGGTCAGGGAACGCATGATGACGTTAACCATCAAGATGCGAGTGGGAGGGTAGTTTATAACTGGGTCTACCAACCATGGGATCGACAAGATATCCTGACGTTCCGAAAATCCCTGCCCGATTTACGGTAAAACCCCACTGCCTTTTATACTGAATTAGGTACAGCCTTGGGTTCGACGATTATGACCCTAGCCGACATTGATTTGTTTTTCGGGTTATGTCTGCCAGCTGATGTGTGAAAGCAAATCCGGAAAGTCGACCACCTTGAGCTTTTCGGACATACCTGGTCACAACTCGATGGCATACACAGACAACGAGAGCCTGGACAGAAACCTTTGAAATCCATTTTAGAACTTCCAGACAAGATCGTCCAGAAATTGAAAACCCTGATCCCAGAAAAGAACGTGGACTGGTCGGTAGTAACGGCCTGCCACCAGAAACCCCAGGAAGACGTATCAGAATACTTCTCCCGGTTTGAGACGGTGTTTTCCGATTACAGTGGCCAGGACATGACCACTGCAACCGGACATCATCTGTTTGTCCAGAACTATGTTAAAGGTCCGTCACAGGGGGGTCTCTCAGAAACTACAGGCTAGCGAGAGTAGTTGGGCGGCCTCCAAGCCAGCGGCTATCCTTCAGATGGCCCAGTATTATGAGCATCAAAAGAACGAGAATGATAGGGCGACTGAGAAAAAGAAAAAGGACCTGAAGGGAAGGGTGATGATCGCACAGTTGCAGGGGGTGACTATAGGAAGAGAGCAGTACAAGGGAAATTACCAGTCGAATGCTCCTAGAAATCCACCCCCTAAAGACCGTACGCCCGCACCCTATGTTGGACGTAAAGACATCGACGAGAACCAGTGTGCATTTTGCAAGGGATTTGGCCATTGGAAATCCCAGTGTCCGGTTCTGTTAGAGATGAACAAGAATAGGGACACAAGAGATGTAGCGGGTGGGCCTAGAAACAGAGGACAGGGACGAGGGTCCACGAACGACACCAACAACGACAGGCCAGGCAGACCGAACACATTTGACCGTCCCCGACAGAACCAGTTCCCATGATGCACTGGGCCAGGGACAGACTAATTTGCATGTAGCCAGGTTCTGAGCTGGGATGGTGCAGTGAGCTAAAAAACGGTGATGGATCAAGCCCTGATCTGTTGACTGGGTAGGAGTGTCTTGCTTAATTCAGATACTCTGTCCATCACCACCCCCTTTTTGAATCGTTTTGACCACCACAAGTGTGGAAGGGTATACTCAGATGTGAGTCCTTGCTCACTGCACCATCAGGATTCAAGCAAGCCGGGCCGAAGACGGCTGTAATGCCAGAAACCGGTCCCCGGAAGCTTGTTTCCTTTCTGGTAAAGATTGGCTGTGTAGTTTGGTCTGCCCTGTTCCCATGATGCACTGGGCCAGGGACAGACTAATTTGCATGTAGCCAGGTTCTGAGCTGGGATGGTGCAGTGAGCTAAAAAACGGTGATGGATCAAGCCCTGATCTGTTGACTGGGTAGGAGTGTCTTGCTTAATTCAGATACTCTGTCCATCACCACCCCCTTTTTGAATTGTTTTGGCCACCACAAGTGTGAAAGGGTATACTCAGATGTGAGTCCCTTGCTCACTGCACCATCAGGATTCAAGCAAGCCGAGCCGAAGACGGCTGTAATGCCAGAAACCGGTCCCCGGAAGCTTGTTTCCTTTCTGCTAAAGAATTGGCTGTGTAGTTTGGTCTGCCCTGTTCCCATGATGCACTGGGCCAGGGACAGACTAATTTGCATGTAGCCAGGTTCTGAGCTGGGATGGTGCAGTGAGCTAAAAAACTGTGATGGATCAAGCCCTGATCTGTTGACTGGGTAGGAGTGTCTTGCTTAATTCAGATACTCTGTCCATCACCACCCCCTTTTTGAATCGTTTTGGCCACCACAAGTGTGGAAGGGTATACTCAGATGTGAGTCCCTTGCTCACTGCACCATCAGGATTCAAGCAAGCCGGGCCGAAGACGGCTGTAATGCCAGAAACCGGTCCCCGGAAGCTTGTTTCCTTTCTGGTAAAGAATTGGCTGTGTAGTTTGGTCTGCCCTGTTCCCATGATGCACTGGGCCAGGGACAGACTAATTTGTATGTAGCCAGGTTCTGAGCTGGGATGGTGCAGTGAGCTAAAAAACGATGATGGATCAAGCCCTGATCTGTTGACTGGGTAGGAGTGTCTTGCTTAATTCAGATACTCTGTCCATCACCACCCCCTTTTTGAATCGACTTGTCCCTGCTTGACACTCTACCTCCATATCTGTGGGCCAAGACTGACTCGGACGTAGGACGCATGATGATCGACCCGGTGCACATAACTGTTCGACAAGACGCAATACTACCTAAACTTCCACAATATCGGATATCGCCCGAGGGCGAGAAGGCATTGGTAAAGATTATCCAGTCCCTGATAGATGCAGGAGTGGTAGAGGAAGTAGTTAGCAATGTTTGCAACAGCCCTATCCTACCCATTGTAAAGAAGCAGGATGAGGGAGATGAGAAAGCGTACCGCTTCATCATCGACCTACGAGAGGTTAACAAAGTAGTTGCACCTCAGTACCCCGTAGTCTCAGACATCACCACTATTCTGACTCTGATTCCTTCCACTGCCACCACCTTCACTGTCATCGACCTCAAGAACGCTTTCTTCTCTATCCCCATCCTCCCAGACAGCCGCTACCTCTTCGGCTTCACCCTAAAAGCCTGCTCATGGAGATTTTGTCGAGCACCCCAAGGCTACACTGAAAGCCCCAGCATCTATAGCCAGGCCCTCAAGAGACAACTGGACGCAGTCCAGTTACCGGATGGAGTGGTGTTGATACAGTACGTCGATGATATCCTTTTGGCGACGACACCACTCCACTTGCAGTCACAGCCACCCTCAGACTCCTGCACTTCCTTGCGGAAAATGGCCACAAGGTATCCAAGAAGAAGTTGCAATTTTGCTTACCCCAGGTCCCTTATCTAGGCCACCTCTTGTCCAAAGACGGGAGGAAGCTTACACCCGATCGAAGTCAGACCATTCTAGAGACCCCTGTCCCTAAGACCCAGAAACAAGTCCGCTCCCTGCTAGACCTCACCTCCTTCTGCCGACAGTGGTTGCCAAATTTCAGCCTCATTGTGAAACCACTGCTTTCCTTACTGGCTAAAGATGTCCCCTTCCCGCTCCCTTGGACCCCTGAATGCCAATCCACCTTCAAAGAACTACGAGATGCCCTCTGCTCAGCCCCCGTCCTAGGAACCCCCGATTACACAAAGCCCTTTTCCCTCTACACTCACAAAAGGGAGGGGTGTGCTTTGTCTGTCCTGACTCAGTCCATTGGCCCCAAGCAACGCCCATGTGCCTACTTCTCTGCCACTCTTGACCCCGTAGCCAGAGCTTTGCCTGCCTGCTTTGCCTGCCTGCCTTTGTAGCTGCCGCTGCTGTCTCTATCCGACAAAGTGAGGGGATCGTGCTCTCTAACTCCCTCACGGTGTTAGTACCCCATGCGGTCGACACTCTCCTGAACCAGACTACGACACAACATCTGACTAGTGCACGACTGACTGGGTACGAACTGACTCTGCTTGCACCCCACATCACATTGAAAAGATGTACCACGCTGAATCCAGCCACTCTGTTGCCCCTACCTGAGAACGACCCCAATGTGTCCCCTATACATAACTGTGTGACCCTCATGGACGAACAGACTAGGAGTAGGGTTGACCTCCGAGACACTGTCTTCCCAGACCCTGACGGAGAACTGTGTGTGGATTGCTCTTGCATCAAACTCCCTGATGGCACCACCTCAGCTGCTTATGCAGTTACCACAGCCCGAACTGTAGTAGAGACAGCCCGCATCACACAACGATCTGCACAGGCAGCAGAACTGATTGCCCTCACACGAGCATGTATCCTAGCAGCAGGAACAACAGCAAACATTTACACCGACAGCCAGTACGCCTTCGGGGTGGTTCATCATTTCGGGCTCTTGTGGAAGGAGAGGGGATTCCTGACCTCACACGGCACCCCCATACTGCACGGAGATCTAGTCTCCGCCCTGACTGAAGCGGTCCTCCTTCCCAAGCAACTTGCAGTAATCAAATGCCAGGCACACAAAAAGGTGACAGACATCATTGGGCAGGGGAATGCGCTGGCCGACATCACTGCCTGAACCACAGCCGAGAATAGGACAACGACACGCATGTATGTGACCAGGTCACAATCAGAAAAATGGACGGATGCTAGGGAAACTATTAGGGACATCCAGATGGCCAGCTCACCACACTAATTGGCTGAATGGGCACGGGTGGAATTGAAAGACGACAAAGGCTGCTGGTGGACAAAAGACACGAACAAATGGCTGCTACCCAACTCATACCTGATCCCCATATTGACCATGGCACACTCCCCAGCACACATAGGATCTGCCCCTATGGCCGAAATTGTCTCCAAAGTTTGGCACAATGACAAGATTACAGATTCAGCTAAACGTCTGGTCCAACAATATCTGATATGCCTGCAACACAACCCTGGGAAAGGAGTACCCCGGGGAGGGATTTGGGGTTCCCAATCATCCATTTGAAGCCCTACAGATGGACTACATCCAACTAGAAAGATGCCAAGGTCTGAAATATGTACTTGTTGTCGTGTGCGCATTTAGCAAGTGGGTGGAAGCCTATCCAACTCGCGACAACACTGCCATTGCCACTGCAAAGGTATTACTAAAGGAATTCTTCCCTCGCTACGGCATTTGTCGAATTTTGTGGAGTGACAATGGCCCTCACTTCATAGCCAAGGTTATCCAACTCATCATGAAGGGGTTGGGTCTAAAACCAAAATTTCACGCAGTCTTCCATCCCCAATTCGCTGTACTAGTTGAGCGACATAATGCCACACTGAAGCTCAAACTAGCTAAGATAGTGGCTACCACAGGACTGAAATGGCCAGACGCTCTCCCACTGGCATTGCTATCAATGCGTTCCACCCCCACCAAACACCATTTGGCCCCTTACGAAGTCGTTTTCGGCCGACCTATGAGCATTTGGTCCGACATCCATTCACGACATCCCGGACGTCCTAATGTCTGACTATTTGTACAATCTGACTAAGACACTGTCTGTTATCCATCAACAGGTGCTGCAGGCCATTCCTCATGCTTCCAGGGGCCCCGGACACGACATCCAACCCGGTGACTACATGCTGATACGAAACTTTCAGCGTGCACGGAGTCTGGAACCCCGGTGGACGGGCCCCTGGCAGGTCTTGATCACCAGCCGAACAGCTCTTCGAGTGGAAGGAAAGAAGAACTGGCTGCATGCACACCACTGTAAGAAGATCTCCTCAACCCTGAAGACGACCGAAGACGTGGCCCCCCAAGAAGAGCTCCTGAACATGGATCGACCATCCCTGAGCTGTTACCCTGATAAAGAGACACTTGAACTGGCGGAATTCCCCGATCCCACTGTGCCATCCAGAGAAGGGTATAACCTGCGGCGAAAGGAGGGAGCTTCGGCTAAGCAGACCACTGACTAAGTTACAATTCTCAGAGCGGTGGCCTAACACTACTAAGGCTGCCAGGAGAGAAGCCATACGAAGTTTGTGGTTCTGCCCGCTACCGAGCCCCTTGAAGATGATGGAAGCGCCCGATACAAAGATGATGGAAGCCCCCGACATGAAGATGATGGAAGCAACCGGACATCCGAAGACCCACTACAGAAACCCAAAGACTGACAAAATACACAGCTCAAAGACTATTGCTCTCTTTATCACCCTTCTCTTTTGCCTCCTCCTCATGACCACCCTCTGGATCGTGGAAGAGAGCTCACTAGCTCATAAGACATTTCTGACTACTGCACAGCCTACCACAATGAAAGAACACTACCTGGTCTCTCTTTCACCTCAACTCCGAGGAAGACGTAAGGAGTTTTGGAACAACTCCTTCGTGCAGTTGCTACACCAGCACAACCTTGCCGCCAATGCCACAAACTGCTGGATCTGTGGGTTGTTACCCCACGGCACTGGACATTCTATCCCCTTCATCCCTTCACCTTTCTCCGTTCACGGCTCCTGCCTTGCTTGGCTGATCCTCTTGCAAGAAAGCTACAGGGATAATGCCACCTCCAGCAGAACTATGGCATACTTCTATCATGGGGTCTGGCAGAACAAAACAGGAAGAACTGCTGCCCCCTTTTGCCCTCTGACATCCAACAACTCTATTCATATGGACATCCCTGCCAAAGAATGGATTGAAATGCAGGTGTTCAACAACCCAGCCAGACCCACCTTCTCCTACCTCCGGAAACGAACAGCTGCCACCCTGACTGTGGCCCTATCTGTCGTCAATGTCTCGGGCCTTGTATGCATCGAAGGCCTTGGGACACAGCTGGTAGGCCACAGCACTTGCCGCATCACCAGAACTTTGGACTCAACTGATCCACCCTCTTTTGTCACTTCTCCGAATATATACTTTGTTTGTGGTACGAAAGCCTACACTTGGCTCCCCAAAGGTTGTGGGGGTACCTGTTACATTGCCTTCATTCTTCCTCCGACCTATGTGGCTCCAGCAAACCATCACCGACAAAAGCGAGCAAAAGACATTGAGCAAGCCGACTCCACCGGAGCACAGTTCCTGGACGCAATGAAGGGACTTGTTCCACTCTGGGGTCCGATGGCGAACAGCCGTGCCATCCGACATTTGACCCAGGCAGTTGAAACGACAATGAACGTTACAGCTGGCATCCTCACAAACAATACAGCAGAGCTTCAGGCGGTCCGCCTGGTGGATCTTCAGAACCGCCTTGTTCTAGATGTGGTTCTAGCGGATCGTGGAGGAGCATGCCGTATCATCGGGTCCAGCTGTTGCACCTACATACCGAACAATTCACCCTCAGTTTACAAAGCCATTGAACACCTCCACAGACTTTCCTCAGAAGTTCATCAGGAACAAGAAGAATGGTCGCTTGGGAGTTGGTTCTGGAGTGCTGTAAAGGACTGGGGGTGGAGGTTGTTTATGATCGTATTGATACAGATTGTCATAATTTGAGGATTCTGCCTGGGTGTTCAATGCTTGTCACCCCTGTGCTCACTTTGTGCTAACTGTATCTGCCCCAAGACTTTGGACTTTGAAGCTGAACGCATGAAAGCTTTGTATGAAGTAGAAGTTCTAAATATAATGGGGATAGATATAGATTGACAAGCTGGCTAGATATGTTGAAAAGGGAGGACTGTTAAAATCTAGTTTGCGACATCAACATTATCTGTGCCATCTTGTCCCTTTTCAGGCTCGTATGTGCTTGTAAGTAGTAGCCATTTTGAATGCCATGGCCTCTCTGCCCACTGCCGATAGCCAGCGCGTCTCTCTCTCTCTCCCTCTGACCTCGCAAGAATCCCCCGCACACTGACATCCCCCGCTCTCACATGCTTGGGCTATAAACCTCCCCTTCAGCGCGACCCTGCCTCGGAGCCACATCCCGTACCCAGCTAGACACCTCCCTTCATCCCATTCATGATCACACATCCTTTGATAAACCCCCTTCCTCTGTACCCGATTGTCCAGGCCCGATTCCAGGCCACCACCTGGCCCTGCGGATGCAGTTTATTGCCCCCTACAGTAGGAAGCTGCCCCACTTCAAAGGATCTTCGACTGATCAAAGCCCCCCACCCCATGAGATCTGATCAGCTGCACACATTCCGGGACCCGGCGGAATGTCCAGCTGCGCGACAGTCATCACCTACTGAGATCGGGGTGGGGTTTTCTACTGTAAATGTGTGTGGGAACGGGCTTGAAGCGGGGATTCCGAGGATGTCTTTCCGTACTTCAAAGTATTTGCAGGAATGTGCCACATGTAGTAAACTGTAATAAAGACCATAAACCTGTGTATAAGAGGCCAGGCCTCAGAGATGCGGTTAGAGCACCTCGAGAAGATACCCTGTTGTCTGATTTGACGTGTTCTGCTCCGTCGGAATAAACTCCTGTTTCCTGCCTTCCAGTCTCCAATGCCTGCCTCTTTGTTTGATAATTTCGAGTGGTATGAGAGGCGGTTAACGCCGGGCAATACTTTAAGGTTTTCGGTCGAAATCGGCCCTACCTTTCACATGAGGAGAGTCACTGCCAGGAATGTGCACAGTCTGTGGATGGTCACTGCCAGGAATGTGCTCAGTCTGAGGAGAGTCACTGCCAGGAATGTGCACAGTCTGTGGATGGCCACTGCCAGGAATGTGCTCAGTCTGAGGAGAGTCACTGCCAGGAATGTGCACAGTCTGTGAACCGTCACTGCCAGGAATGTGCACAGTCTGAGGAGAGTCACTGCCAGGAATGTGCACAGTCTGTGGATGGTCACTGCCAGGAATGTGCACAGTCTGTGGACGGTCACTGCCAGGAATGTGCACAGTCTGAGGAGAGTCACTGCCAGGAATGTGCACAGTCTGTGAACCGTCACTGCCAGGAATGTGCACAGTCTGTGAGCGGTCACTGCCAGGAATGTGCAGTGAATGTGGACAATCGTCCAGTGTAACGTCCAATGCTTGTGAACTGCTGCTGATAACTCCATGCTCTCTTCGGTCAGAATGGGGTGTGGTTATGGGGGCTCATTTGGGACCCCGACATTAGTGCACCAGGTGTGGTTCAGAAGGGCCTAATTTTTGTCTGCCCCTTCACTCTACCCTTTTCTCGCCCTGCAGGCCGCAGCACCCCCCCCCCTCCTCCGCCACCCCTCCCCCCCGCTCCTCCCCCCCCCCCCCCCCCCGGCCCCTTCCTGCTCCACACATTAACATGGTAAGCAAGAAAGTTGCTGTTCGAGCACAGAATTAATTCCCAATTTGTTTAAAACAAAAAAAAACTCCGACTTATCCCCATCTGCTGAGCAAACATTCTCTTATTTTTCAATTTAAATTAAATTTAAATCCACGGGCCCCCCGAGAGGCTCCGGCAGCCGGGTGGATTCTAATGTGCTTTTACAGGAACCAAAGCCGCATGATTAACCGGTTAACCCCTCCGTCCCCGGCGCCCCCCGCGGGAGGCCGAGGCTCCGTCTCATTAACGAGTTTATCCAGGAAGGCGGGCGGATGTGGGCGGGGGGGGGGGGGGGGGGGGGGGGGAGGGGTTGGGAGATGATGCCTTCGTGACGTGTCTGCCGAGCCCCCGTACAATAATGTATCTCTGTATATATAATCCCCTGCCCCCCTCCGCCCCATCAATGCCCCCCTATTGTCAAGGAGAAGCTGCTTCCGTTGCGATAAATCCGCGCGCGGTGTCTTCTGGGATTCGTGTGCATGAAATGAAAAATGAAAAATTATTCATACAGTAAATCAAAAAAGCCATTCCCTGCGGGCCCAGCATCTCATCCAGAACTTGAGCGGCTAATTCTGAGTCGGTGATGGATGATACGGAGCGAAAATACTCCGTGGTAATACCTCCAAATAATGCCGGATAAGTTCTGTCTTTCCAGGAGCTTTGTAAAGTGATACATTCATCCTCCCGGGGCCGGCCATGCTTGTGCGGAAGCTCATTAATGGTGGGGTCGCGGAGTGTGGCATAACATCATTCTGTTCTTTACTTTTATAGTGTATTCCTATTTATTTACCTAAAGTTTTTATATAGCGCCTACTGGGCCCTGGCGCATCAGAGCGATTCACGTGGCACAGCCAGGGCACAAGTCCTAAAAAAACATGAAGTAGGGGGACTAACCAGGTTAGGCAGTATGGAAGTGAAATCATGACGCGCGCCCTCACAGCGCATGATGTCACGACACATGACATTGAATGTACCAGGAAGTGACCTCACTGGAAGCGATATGACAAGAAGTGACATCAGATATATTAGACCTCACATATGATTATCTGGTCTATCATGAGTACATTTAAGCGTATTATGAGTTTTAACAAATGAGATTTGGTGTTGGGTTTGTGCCAAAAAAGTGACGCAATCCCGACGCAAAATCTGGGCCTCAACTAATACATTTATTTGTTTAAACCCTGCCACAAAGAAATTGGCAACAGGGAAGAGCATGGTAGTAGATCTGTTCTGCTTAATTAGTTGCAGAGTCTCCATTTTAAAATATTTGATTGGGTTAAGGCATCTGCTGTGAAGGGGCCCAGTAAATCTCAGGGAATAGTAATAATGGTGAGATAACTCTGGTGGTTAACGCACTTGCTGGAGAGATCTGTGTTTTGTGAAGTTCCAGATTTGAATCAAAGTAGTAGAGAAGGTAAATGTGTCTCCTGCAAAGCACATCATCTAACACGCAGATGACAGATTTTTATTTTATGTGGATAGTAAAGTGGGTTACTGCTTTTAACACAGAGATCCTTTCGTTTCCTGCAGTTCATGAATTGTAATCCGTCCGAAAGACAACAGAGTAATATAAAGGACATGTGACTCCAACACCTTGTAACTCTCACTGTCTCATGGAACTCCTCGTGCAATTTGATTTACACATGTAGATGATTCATTGTCAATGTATAATGTGTATGCTACATAAAGAGCACTGACACCCTGCATTGGGTTGCATAGCGCTATAAAAGAAATGAAATAGTGCTATTGAAACTGTTATTGGTGTAAATACTGGCACAGACCCACACAGCTGACATTCTTACAGTGCACGCACCTCTTCTTTACAGGGACTGAACAAAGGCAAAAGCTGCCTCTCTTAAGTACCTGTGATGACATAGCAAGCTGTGTGCCTTTGTTTTCCCTCCATGGCATTTACATTCAAGTGTGAGGTTCCAGGCCCCCTCCAGTCAGGGTATTCAAACAAAAAGAGGCCTGATGGCCCCTCAACTTTGACCCAGCTAGAGCTGAAAAAAGCCCCCTCTTTGCCTGCACATTGCAGCGGGTATTCGAAAGCAGGCAACGTGCAGGCACTGCTGAACGCGTCTCAGTGTCTGAAAATTACACTGGGACACGTTCAGCATATTTCTGTCGGCCCAACTTCTTGGCAGGGGCGGGGACGGCATTCACCCAGTGAAAAGAGTGGGTGGATGCCGTATACCTGCGTGTATCCCCGACTCGTACCTTGAGCACAGCACACACCACAGCACCTCAAAGAACGGCGATGCCGCTGAGGAGAGCAGCGGGATCATGGATTAAACACATGCAGTATCTCTAGCAGGAGATACCTTAAGAAGTGTCGGCATATCGCGATATTCTATTCATTACGAAGCACATCACAATATTCTATTTATAAAGAAGCATGATGTTATAAATGCGGTTTCTAGTTGGTAGAGGTCTGCACCATGTCCAAGTAAGCACTACCACTCTTGTCAGGGGAAGCCAGATACACACTAAAAGATAACCTGTTCTCACCCTCTGGCAGCTTCGCATAGAGCAGCCAGGCTTATCTAAAGAGGCAATGTGTAAAGCATTTGTGCAACACACACACACACGCACACACACAGTCACTCAATGAAAACACCACAACAAGACTCCACAATGGTTTAGAAAGATAGACAATCATTTTATAAACTAATCAAGAGCAAAATAACAGAAATCAAATAAGTAAAACTTAAGATATAACTTTAGAGGAATAAAAAGAGTTATAGCGCTTACAAGCAATAAGCGCCAATGGGAATTATCTGGTCACCCTGGACCAGGACAAAATCAACAGTTCAAGCTGACCGCGAAGGAGCACTGGTCGGGGACAAGTACAACGCAAGCCCGGTGAACAGAGTACCTTGATCCTGGGCTTTAACAGCGAGATGAGGGGTGCAGGCGAGAGATGCGTTGATGTTGAGCTGGCAGTCGAGGTGATGTGTTGATCTTCTTCACGCAGTGCAGAGATGTGTCGGGTCCATTGAGCCAAGCAACGGTTCCAAGTGCGGCAGGTCTGAAGATGATGCACCAGGTTAAGCCACACTGGAGGGGCGATGCGTCGATCATCTCCACACAGTGGTGTCAATGAATTGGTTCCGAAGCGGAGGTTCTGGGTGCAATGTGGCAGTTCCAAGTGTGAAGCTCTGGTTCTACTCCTGCAACAGGGTCGACACGTTGTTCTGCTACACGCAGGTTGGAGATGCGCCGATTTCTCTGGTGTAAGTATCTTTGTCCACATCCAGTGAACCAGGCACAGGAGATGGGGCAGACACTTTGATCGCCCTGAGTATCCAGCAACAGGAGTCAAGCCAACACACCCTTGGAGATCACTTGGAGTGAAGGCATAGTCCAGTTCTCCTTCAGCAGGGTCAGAGAGCAGCCGGCAGCAGCGCAGCACAGCAAAATGCAAGCCTTCCAGGTCAGCAGTCCAGCAGAGTGTCAGTCCTAGATGCAGCACAGCAGTTCATCTGACAGAGTCCAGTTGTAGGTCCAGAAGTGTTTGATTTTGTGGGGTCAAAGCCCCAGTACTTATATCAATTTTTGCCTTTGTAGTGGGAGTGACTTCAAACAAGGGTCTTTGATGTGCACAGAAGGCCTTTCTTCCCAGTCCAGGCTCCAGATTATCAGTAGGGGGTATGCAGCCTTTTGTGTGGGGACAGTGCACTGCCTATTGAGCTGTAAGTGTCAGACCCTCCCTCTCTTGCTGCCCAGGAAGAGCCATCAGAAGGCATATGAGTACTCAGACACACCAAACCATCCTGTGTTTGTGGCTGTCTAGAGGGACTGCACAAAGTGTAGCTGTCACCCACCCCAGAAGTGTATTGCAGACAGGCTACAGGCACACAGTGCTTTAAGAGTAGAGAAATGCCCACTTTCTAAAAGTACAAAAAAAATCACCAGACAGTTATCTGGGTGACCTGATGCACTGCACAAGTCACTCTAGAGAGTGTACATTATATTTAGGCATAAATCGGTCTAGCATAAACACCATTAAGTGGTAGTACACAATTAAATAAACGATAATCTACTTTAAAAAAACTGCAAGTGACATGTAGGCTTCAAATGTAGGTTTGATGTTTTTTTTATTTATTGAGATCTCATGGAGATTGTTGTAAGTTTCACAAAATCCAGATTGTCCATAGATACATCAGTTCGTGAAGTACAAATCCCAATGCATTTCGGGCAATAACATTTGCCCTTCTTCAGGGGTATGTATAGAAAACAATAGTGAACAGTTTGATGCATGTGTCTATTACAGCGGAAACAGATGACATCTTAAAAATTGGGTGAGGAGAAGTAAGATAAGAAACGATGTCAGCAGCTCAGTGCAATGGTGAGGGGTAGGAGAAAAAGAAGTAAGTGAAAAAGAGCAAAAAAGAAGTAAAAAGATGCCCTTTCACCATGTGGTAAAAACTACTCGGAAAGAAGTGAGGAGAAAAATAGGAAACCTGAATTGACCAGACTGAAATGGGTGAAAAAACGAGTGCAGAAGCGTGTTCGAGAAGCAAGTAAAACAAACAAGCGTGTGTGAAGAGCAAATGACTAAGATATGTGTTGAGTGTTCTTCTCTTAAACCTTTTTCTCCTATAGACACAGCATCATCCTTGATGGTAGTTAAGGACTTGTTATAGAGGGTAATCGCTGTGTTTACACCCTGTTGTTCGAATGGATGGGACGTCTGGCTGTCAGGCACGCTTCTACAGCATCTTGGTGTTGAGCACCTCTAGTCTTTATTTTCGTTTAGGTTGACCACATGTCCTAAAAGTGAAGAAGGAGGAGATATCAAAGGATTTGGAGGTGATCAGACCAGTCAAATGCAACTGGGCCTGCTGTGATGAGGAGACTTTTTCTGTTCTTATGAGATCTCGAGTGGGCGGCTCCTTTGACAGACATAGGCCTCAAAGAGCGTTGGCTCGAGTCATTCAGAGAGGGCTTTATAAGAGTTCTCTTTGGGGTCTCTGCAGTGAAAGTTGAACTTGTGGTCTGGGTCAATCCAACCGTAGGTCTTCGCTTGGTCTGATCTTGTTTTGTTATGTCAATGCTGCTAGCCTTGCTGGATCCCAGAGCGGGGTAAGTCCTGGAAGAAGCTTGTCTCTTCCGAGGGGCCTCCCACAGCTCATGACAATGTGATGTACCTACCTAAGCGATAACAGTGTTTTGTTTTTCTGTGCTGACATCTGTTCTTCTTCTCCCATTCAGATTGCGCCCTGTTACTGAATTTCACAATGGATCAATCACATATGACACCTAACGACACTTCCTCCCATGCACACTCACATTGCACCAGCGACTCCATGCCTACCGTGGTCCCAGTCTCATATCACCCCCCATGCGAACATTGTGAGTGTACTTCAGGGGTGCACTCCTTCAACCCTCAAATGGTGGTTGTATGATGGATCCATGCATGCGTTTACAACGCATGCCTTGGCAACGCGGTCAGGGAGGAGCAGGACTCTGGAATAGTATAATTTACTCTTCCAACCCCAGTCGTGCAACAGTAGAGAACGTGTTGGACTTAAAATACTGCACCCGTCCAACAATGCGTTCCCTAAAGTAAGTCGTTGTAAAGACTTGCGTGGCAAAGGAACGTGTGGTAACAACGCATTTGTTGTCTTGACCACGTTTTACAGGTACTAAATGGTGCCGGCTGTGTGGTAAAGGCTGTTCCCCTGTGATGGCAATTTATAAACAAATGATTTATAACACAAAAAAGGATTTTTTCTCAAATCGCATTAGTTTTGCAGAAAATTCAGCCAAGGACATTTTTAATATAGTGTCAGACTTGGCTTCCCCTCGTCCGAAACAATTTGAATCAACACAGGAATTATGTACGAATATTACCTTTTTTTTTTCTTCAAAAAAAGGTTGTGTTATTTTTTCAGCCTTTCGACACCTGATTGTGATGGGGGCATATTTGGAAGAAAGTACCAACAAGGCCACCCCACTTGCTGTTTTTGATACATTTGAGCCACTTTATACTGTTGAAACAGATAATCTCTTGGTGACAGCTAGGTCAGGCTCCCCCTATGATCCCAGCCAGGTATCTGTAATCAAACGGTCTTCGGATCCGGTTGCCCGCGTACTTAGCTCCCTATTCTGCTTAATGTTTGAGGTGGGGGATTTCCGTAAACGATGGAAGATCGCCTCAATTCTCCCCCTACTGAAAAAACCCAATCTGGATCCTAAAGACCCTAATAATTTCCGCCCAATATCTCGCCTTCCTTTTCCAGCTAAATTGGTTGAAAAAGCCATGAATGGACAACTCACGTCTTTTTTAGGAAAGACAAAAGGCTTAGATCCAACTCAATATGGATTTCGAGAGGGCCATAGTACAGAGTCGGCTCTTATTAAATCCACCGAAGAGATTATAGAAGTTCTGGATAGAGGAGGTAAGGCCGCTCTGATTATGTTAGATCTGTCAGTGGCCTTTGAAATGGTCCACCATGATTTACTGATGGACCGATTATCGACATGCAGGGCCCAGGGTATGGCCTGGAAGTTGATAAACTCCTTCCTAATGGATAGGTCTCAAATTGTGGCATTGGATGAATTTTGTTCCAGACCCTTTTCCTTGCCCTGCGGAGTCCCACAGGGGTCCTCCCTCAGCCCAACACTTTTTAATAATGATGTCTCTTCTTTGGCATCCCTAATTGGTTCCTACGGTTTTAACCTTACCTCCTACGCAGACGATACTCAAATTGTGGTCGCTCTGCATCCTGGTCAGAGAGCAAAAATAGACAGTTGGTTTCACGACTGTATGGAGGCAGTAGGGAGGTGGATGGGGCAAAACTGTTAGAAACTTAACTCA
Source organism: Lissotriton vulgaris (assembly GCF_964263255.1). Lineage (NCBI taxonomy): Eukaryota > Metazoa > Chordata > Amphibia > Caudata > Salamandridae > Lissotriton > Lissotriton vulgaris. The sequence goes on along the minus strand of NC_141690.1, from coordinate 266,223,494 downwards.
AGAAAGACAGAGGTCATTTTATTTGGAAAACACTCTGATTTTTGGGCCCCAAGTTGGTGGCAAGATACTTTGGGCACCCTCACCAGTAATTATTGATGATAAGCTCAATTTTAGTGATCATATAAATGATGTGGCCTCAATCATTCTTTATACTTTAAGAATGATCAAGAAAATTCTTCACTTCCTGCCAGTAGACAAAAGGCAGACAGTAGTCACTGCACTTATCATGTCTAGGTTAGACTCCTGTAATGGGCTCTACCTAAACATGCAAGAACGATCCATGAATAAGCTGCAACTGCTGCAAAATGATGCAGCTGGATTGCTTACTAATACTCCCAATGTATGCCTATTTCAAATGAAATAAAAAAAACTCCACTGGCTGCCTGTGAGGAAAAGGGTGCGCTTTAAAGCCCTATGTACAGTGTACAAGGCTCTGCAGGGCACTGGCCCAGAATATCTTAAGCAGCGGCTGCAATGGTACCAACCTATAAGAACACTGCGCTCCCTTGGGGCAAAGTTGGCATCAGTGCCAGCCACAAAAAAAGCTTCATGGGGTGAAAGAAGCTTCATAGCTTGTGCAGTAAGAGCCTGGAACGAGCTCCCCTTTTACACGAGAAACTGCACGGATTTGTTAACTTTTAGGAAGCAATTGAAAACCTGGCTTTTTGACCTATAATCCATGGGCCCGATTCACAGAACTAACTTAAGACAAAATCCTAAACTTACTACCATTTTGGTATTCACAGAAGGCACTTACTCATTTTGGTATTCACAGAAGTTAGTAGTCCTACCTTTAGGACTCCTAAATGCCTTTTGTGAATAGCGAATGTCTTAAAGTTAGGATTTCTCTCAGTTTAGGAATAGTAAAGTTAGGATTTCTAAATGCCTTCTGTGAAGACTGAAAGTCTTAAAGTTAGGATTTTCTTAGTTTAGGAGTCCTAAAGTTAGGAGTCCTAACTTTACTACTCCTAAACTGAGATAAAATACTAACTTTAAGACTTTTGGTATTCACAGAAGGCATTTAGGAGTCCTAAAGTTAGGATTCCTAACTTCTGTGAATACCGAAATGAGTAAGTGTCTTCTGTGAATAACAAAATGAGTAAGTGCCTTCTGTGAATACCAAAATGGTAGTACGTTTAGGATTTTGTCTTAAGTTAGTTCTGTGATTCAGGCCCTATGTCTCTATCTTAGTGCCCAGAGGAAAGCAGTCAGCGCTAGGACACCCTTGGGTAACCATTACCGCTCTAGAAATACCAATAACATAACATAACATAACATAACGGCATCAGTGCCTTGTTTTGTACCAGGGCAAATTCTGGCAAACCGTGGCCACTGTTGAACGGATGGCTTATGGAGTACACCAAACAAATCGTCTTTGTCGCCCTCACTCTCTTCGTTTTAACATTTTATGTAATAGATGGGGGGCACCGTAGAAAAAGGTTAATTGAATTATAAAGGTAAGTTAATGACCAGATTTATTGTTTTCATGCCTGCGACTAATTCACAATCCATGGGGCTGTAAATGCACCTACTTCTGCAAACCTCTCCAACATGAGTGCAAACACATCTGCCGCAGTAAACTAAAATAATGCTCCAGGGGTGGTAAGTGGGTTTTCCAAGGTGTGATCTGCCTTTACAGTCAGGAAGTGCCCACAAGTGTGTACATTTATGACCTTCCCAAAGTCCTCTATTACCTTATAATACTATATAAATACTCCTTGATTTATGGCCTGATTGATTTTCCTTCCAGACTACCCCACATACTTGTGAGTGTAGGAGAAGGCTTCTCCATGTGAAAAAAATCTGGAGGTTCTGTTCCCTCCTTGTGGCATTCTCTGCTATGGAGAACCCTGCACAAGTGGAAAAGGAGGCCTTAGAAAAGGTTACATGACATTCCCAGAAGTACACCTGGAAACCTGCAACAAGTAGAATGTTTGAGAACAGAAAGGTCACAGTATGTTCTGACAGAAATCTAAACCTCCGCCTGTACTTTTGCAAGTTATTGTGTGATCAGTATTGCACCAGTCCTAAGCACACGCAATATTATACAATATATTCAGTAAGCAATTACAACACGAACAATGTTTCTTGGTCTTGTCTTTAATTTTCAATACTTCCTATGCCCAGCCGACACGTGTTTCGTCGTTTCGTTCACACGGAACAGTAACAGCGTACTCTCTACCAGGAGGACTCTTGTGACCCAACAATACATAAGGAAGCTTAAAGGCTCAACACAGAATACAGGGACTGGTGTAATACCAACGTTCAAAACGGATGAACTCAATGGATTTTTTGACATTGTGCATGACAGAGGATACTTCATCCACACAGCCGGGACAGAAGTAAAACCGGCGTAGAAGTGGGATGAGAAAATAACTTTTATCATTTTCACAGCCCTGAAGAAGCTGTGGGGGACTCCCCTAGTGACGAAACACATGTTGGCTGAGCAATTCAACACGTGTGCAAACAGGACTCAACTACACAGTGCTTCGAAATGACACCATAAAAATAAGTTCCACAAAAACAAAAGGTTAAACTTACATCATTTCAAAGAGCTGCTTGTATTGTTCATCTCCGCGGCCTCCCTCCACCTCGCTGTCCAACTTCTTGATGATCTCCTCTTCAAACTGCAAATGAAATGAAGATAAGGCGCTGAGTGGACACTCTGAACTTTACAGACTAGCTGCTTCACATGACCCAGACACGTCAGACAAGCCCCTTTCCGCTGCCCAAGATACGCCAGGGAAGTCCCTTCACGCTGCCCCAGACATGTCAGACAAGCCCCTTCACAACAGAAAAGCCCCTTCACGCTGCCCCAGACACTTCAGACAAGCCGCTTCACACTGCCCCAGACATGCCAGACAAGCCCCTTCACGCTGCCCAAGATACGCCAGGCAAGTCCCTTCATGCTGCCTCAGACATGTCAGACAAGCCCCTTCACACTTCCCAAGATACGACAGAAAAGCCCCTTCACGCTGCCCCAGACACTTCAGACAAGCCACTTCACACTGCCCCAAACATGCCAGACAAGCCCCTTCACGCTGCCCCAGACAATGAAGACAAGCCTCTTCGCGCTGCCCCAGACACGCCAGACAAGCCCCTTCACGCTACCCCAGACACGCCAGACAAGCCCCTTCACGCTGCCCCAGACAATAAAGACAAGCCTCTTCGCGCTGCCCCAGACACGCCAGACAAGTCCCTTCACGCTACCCCAGACATGCCAGACAAGCCCCTTCACGCTGCCCCAGACATGCCAGACAAGTCCTTTCACGCTGCCCCAGACACTTCAGACAAGCCGCTTCACGCTGCCTCAGACATGCCAGACAAGCCCCTTCACACTGCACCAGACACTTCAGACAAGCTGCTTCACACTACCCCAGACATGCCAGACAAGCCCCTTCACGCTGCCCCAGACACTGAAGACAAGCCTCTTCACGCTGCCCCAGACACACCAGACAAGCGCCTTCACGCTACCCCAGACATGCCAGAGAAGCCCCTTCAAGCTACCCCAGACATGCCAGACAAGTCCCTTCACACTGCCCCAGACACTTCAGACAAGCCCCTTCACCATGCCCAAGATACGTCAGACAAGCCCCTTCACGCTGCCCAAGATACGACAGAAAAGCCCCTTCACACTGCCCAAGATACGCCAGACAAGTCCCTTCACGCTGCCTCAGACATGTCAGACGAGCCCCTTCACGCTGCCCCAGACACTGAAGACAAGCAGCTTCACGCTGCCCCAGACATGCCAGACAAGCCCCTTCGCGCTGACCCAGACATTTCAGACAAGCCCCTTCACGCTGCACAAGATACGTCAGACAAGCCCCTTCACACCGCCCAAGATAGTCAGACGAGCCCCTTCACGCTGCCCCAGACACTTCAGACAAGCAGCTTCATGCTGCCCCAGACATGCCAGACAAGCCCCTTCACACTGCCCCAGACACTTCAGACAAGCCCCTTCACGCTGCACAAGATACGTCAGACAAGCCCCTTCACGCTGCCCAAGATACGTCAGACAAGCCCTGTTAGAACCGGCTGTCTCTAGTTGGCAGAGGTATACACTTCTGACAAATAGGGACACACCTTTTCTAGTTAGGGCAAGGGGATCACACCCTTTGATAACCCCTGCTCACCCCCTTGGTAGCTTGGCAGAGCAGATAAGCTTATCTCGGAGGCTGTGCGTTAAGCATTTATGACCACATACAGTAATAAAGTGAATACACTACAAATGGACACGACACCGTAGTATTATAAAAATAAGTATTTTTATATAAGGCTTAGCACAAGACCAAATAACGACAAAAATATACACAATCTTGATAAATACTCTGGGAAGGGAAAAATAGTGCAAAGGTAGTTTCTTTAGCACAAAGTCTTTCGTATCAAAGCAAATCTTCTTCTTGGAAACACAGTTCTTAGCAACAAGGTAACCCACACGGGGGCTACACGACGTCGAGGCAAAGTTAATCCAAAGGTTCGGCGTCGACCGCGAGGAGTGCTACGTCGAGCCCGGAGTCACACGGACCCCCAACAACACAGTACCTTGGAAAATGAAGCACACAATGATCAGCGGCGTCGAGCCATCCGGCGTCGCGTCTTCGGTGTCGATCAGGCCTCAGCAGGTGTCGTTGTCGATGATGCGGTTGCAAAGTGTGAGCAGCGCTCATGGCGTCGAGAGGGCACGCAGTCGATGCGATCAGCAGCGGTGCAGACACGAGGTCCCTTGGAGCTGGAGCCGAACTCACTACTCACTGGCGTTGCTGCTGGCGTCGATCGGGCCCGGCGGCCGGCGTCGCGGAAGCGGAACACTGGAGCCGTTACTCACGATGTCGAGCTGGATTCAGCGACGTCCGTCGGCGTCGAGATTGCTGGCTCTTTCAGAGGTGCTGGATTCGCAGGTTCCAGCAAATAGCACTTGTAGCAGATGAAGTCCTTTAGCCCTGTTACTTCAGCAGGAGACTGGCACTCTTCCAGTCCTTGGAGGTTTTCTTAGCAAGCGTGAGAGTACACACACAGTTCCTCTCTCCTGGTTCCTTGGCAAAAATAAAGAAGCACTGCAGGATTCCCCCCAGCAAACAGCACACTGGCAGAAGGGGTAGGCAAGTCCTTAGATCAGCAGGCCTCTTGTCCTTGGTTACAGGGTTCCTTGTCAGAAGTGATCTGATTTCTTGGTTCAGGGGGTCCTTCTCTTATACCCCCTTTCGGCTTTGATCCCTTTGTCCACGCAGGGGAATTTCCCAACATCCTGGGTCTGTTGTGGGTGGAGCCAGGCAGAAGCACCTGGCCTATTCACTGAGCAGGGCTGGGTCCTCAGACGCCCCGCAGGAGGTGGAGCCAGCATCGTCCATGGCAGGCACAGAGCCATCAGCCGCTTGGCAGGAGGTGGAGCCGGCATTGTATCAGGCAGGGCAGGCTATCAGCAACTACTCTCCCCCTACTCTCAACGCAAATGTCCCACTCATCCCACACTGACTCATTCAGACCTCTGGAGCCACCCAGCTCCTGTCACGCACACACAAGACCAGCAGAAACCAGAAATGGTTATACAAGAAAATAGACACTTTCAAAAAGTGCTATTTTCAAACCCAGAGTCCAAAAACCATCCACACCAACGGATGCGTAATTAAACCCCGAGTTCAGGGATACCAAACTCGACATTGCACCATGCTCCCCGAGCCAGCTAGGATCATAGCATTAATAATCCCGGCGGCCCATTCTAACTAATGGAGAGCAGGCTACCTCGCAATAGTGAAGGACGAAGATGGCTGTAATTCACTATTAGGACATGCCAACTTGGTCAGGCGTGTCCTACCTTATACTTACAATGCACCCTGCCCGTGGGCCTACCATAGGGGTGACTAACATGAAGTCAAGGGAAGGTTTGAGGGGCTGGCAAGTAAGTATACTTGCGCAGCCCGCGTGACAGCACTAGGCTGCACGTGGGTCTCGCAATGACTGACCCGTAGACATTCTTTTACGAGGCCGCTCTTGTGGGTGGCACAACACGTGCTGCAAGCCCACGAGCGGCATTTGTATTTACAAGCCCTGGCACTCATGGTGCACTGGACTAGGGACTGATAGTAAACCAAATAAGCCAAACATGGATACAATCGATACATCAATTTAACATAGGGAGCACTTGCGCTGTGGCACTGATCAGCAGTGGCACAGCGCCCAAAGCATTATCCAGCAAAACATCGTAAAACAGTGGAGGCAAACAGAAAAAATGGAGGAGAGACTCAAGCCAATGATGTCAGGTCTAACACGTGTCCCCTCTAGCTGAAATGTGGGGAGAAGTACCCTTGACCTAGGGAGTCCTCATCACTAAGGCGGAAAAATCTGGACAGACCATCAGCATTGGCGTGATCTGTACCAGGCCGGTGTTCCACCGTAAAGTCCATCCCCTGTAGAGAAATGGACCACCTCAACAGTTTCGGATTCTCACCCCTCACCTGCATCAACCATCTGAGGGGCCTGTGGTCTGTCTGAACCCGGAAGTGAGTCCCAAACAGGTAGGGTCTTCTTCAGCGCCCAGACCACAGCAAATGCTTCTCTCTCTATCGCACTCCACCTCGTTTCCCTGGGAAGTAACCTCCTACTGATGAAGGCTACAGGCAAGTCTCGGCCCTCTTCATCCACCTGAGCAAGAACAGCCCCCACGCCATGCTCTGAAGCATCCGTCTGGACAATAAATTCTATCGAGAAGTCGGGTGCCTGGAGTATAGGTGCTGTGCACATTGCAGTTTTCAGGGTGTCGAAGGCCGTTTGACAGGCATCAGTCCAGATCACGTTTCTTGGCTGCTTCCTGGAAGTCAGCGAAGTCAAGGGGTGCACAATGTTACCGTAATCCTCGACAAACCTCCTGTAATACCCCGTGAGTCCCAAGAAGGCTCTCACCTGAGTTTGGGTTTTGGGCGGCGCCCAAGCCAGGATGGTATCAATCTTGGGTTGCAGGGGGGCAACCTTGCCGCTCCCTACTTGGTGCCCCAAGTACACCACCGAACCCTGCCCAATCTGGCACTTACTGGCTTAGATTGTGAGGCCTGCTCTGCGCAGGGCCAACAACACTTCCTGGAGGTGGCGCAAGTGTTCCTCCCAGCTGGCGCTGAACACTGCGATGTCGTCCAGGTAGGCGGCACTGAAATCCTCCAGTCCTGCCAAGACCTGGTTGACCAACCTCTGGAAGGTGGCAGGGGCATTCTTCATCCCAAAGGGCATCACCCGGAACTGGTATAGCCCATCTGGTGTGGAGAATGCGGACCTCTCCTTTGCCCCATCAGTCAAGGCGATCTGCCAGTACCCAGACGTTAGATCAAATGTACTAAGGTACCGGGCAGCCCCTAACCGATCTATGAGCTCATCAGCTCTGGGGATGGGGTGCGCGTCAGTCTTCGTGACCGAATTGAGTCCTCGGTAATCCACGCAGAACCGGAGTTCCGGTGAAGCACCAGGCGCCGCAGCCTTCAGGACCAAGACCACTGGGCTGGCCCAAGGACTGCTTGAGGACTCAACCACCCCTAACGCAAACATCTTGGAGACCTCCTCCTTAATGTATGCTCGAACCTTGTCAGGCACCCTGTAAGCCTTGTGCTTCACAGGAGGGCTGTCTCCGGTGTCAACGTCATGGACACACCAATGAGTGACACCCGGAACCAAGGAAAACAGATCCGGGAATTGTCCCAACAGGTGGCGACAATCCTGTTTCTGCTCAAGGGTCAGTGTGTCAGAGAGGACCACACCATCCACTGACCCGTCTTGCTCTTTAGCACACAGGAGGTCAGGAAGAGGCTCACTCTCCTCCTCCATTCCAGCATCTGTAGCTAGGAGCATGCCCACTTCGGACCTTTCTAAGTGGGGCTTCAAACGGTTGACATGCAGGACCCGCAAGGGGTTCCTGGGAGATTTCAAGTCCACCAGGTAGGTGACATCGCTCTTCTTCTCCACAACCTTAAACGGTCCAGTCCACCTGTCCTTGGGCGTACAAGGTTCCACAGGGGACATGACCCACACTTCTTGACCAGGCTGAAGCTCTACCAGAGTGGCATTCCGGTCGTACCATCGCTTCATCTCCTCCTGGCTGGCCTCCAGATTTGCCTGAGCAAGTTCTCTGAAGCGCCGAGTCTGGTTCCGAAAGGCCAGCATGTAGCTGTATACATCCTGGGGAGGTTTCCTGGGAGATTGCTCCCAGCCTTCCTTGACCAGACTCAAAGGCCCTCTTACCGGGTGACCGTACAAAAGCTCAAAGGGGCTGAACCCTAGAGACTTCTGCGGCACCTCTCGGTAAGCAAACAACAGGCATGGCAAGAGGACGTCCCATTTCCGCCTCATTGGTTCTTCAAGACCCATGATCATGCCTTTAAGGGTCCGGTTGAATCTCTCAACCAGCCCATTCCCTTGAGGGTGGTAAGGAGGGGTGAACTTGTAGGTTACCCCACACTCCTTCCACAGAGACTTCATATAGTTCGAAATGAAGTTGATGCCCCGGTCTGACACCACCTCTCTGGGGAACCCCATCCGGAAGAAAACACCCATCAGTGCCCGTCCCACCACGGGGGCCGTCACTGTTCGGAGAGGGATGTCTTCCGGGTACCGTGTGGCATGGTCCACCATGACCAGGATGAACCTGTTGCCCAGGGCTGTCTTGGGGTCCAGGGGCCCAACGATGTCAATACCCACCCGGTCAAAGGGGGTACTGACCACCGGAAAAGGTTGGAGGGGAGCCTTCTGCTTCCTTCTGCTTTTCCCACTTGCCTGGCAAGTGTGACAAGTCTTACAATGGATGTCTACATCCCTTCGCATCTGAGGCCAATAAAAATGGGTGACAAGCCTGTCATAGGTCTTGTCCTGTCCCAGATGTCCAGCTAACGGAACGTCATGAGCCAAACCCAGTAGGAAGGCTCTGAAGCGCTGGGGTACCACCAGCACACGGGCTGACCCAGGCTCAGCAGCCTTAGGCTCGCTATACAGGAGGTTGTTCTCCCAGTACACAAAATGTGACCCTGACTGATCACCTGAGGATTGGGCTGAGGCCTGCTGCCTCATACCCACAAGAGAAGGGCACTCTTTCTGTTCGGCACAGAATTCCTCCCTGGAGGGACCACCATACTGCTGCCAATGGGTCAGCTCGGGCAGGTCTCCCAGTTCGGCAGTTTGTTCCCCTGTGGGCTCCAGGGCATCCCCCTCAGGGTCTACCTCCTCCTGGACCACGGGAACTACGGGGGCCGGTTTCCCGTGCCTCCTGCCTCTTCTCTTCACAGCTGGGTCCTGGGCCGTACTTTCAGGCTCCGGGACCCCATCAACACCCTTACTCGCTGTCATCAATCGAGTGGTTGCACACACCCACTCTGGCACGCCCAACATTTTCAAGTGCGTCTCCCTCTCCACCTTAGCCCAAGGGGAGTCTTCTAAATCATTGCCCAGGAGACAATCGACAGGCATGGCGGGCCTCACAGCAACCTGAAGAGTACCTGAAACTCCCCCCCATTCAAAGGAAACCTGAGCTACCTCACACTCTTTCTGGGAGTTGTCAGCAGCTATCACAGGGTAGAATGCGTGGGGAACCACCTGATCTCTGGACACCAAGTGACACTTGACAGCTGTCACACTCGCTCCGGTGTCTCTGAGAGCTTCCACTCTATGGCCATTAATGGTCACCCACTGCCTATATTTACTAATGTTACTAGGCAGAGGGGGTGGAGGGACCATTTCCATGTCTCCTAGCGAGACCAGGGACATTTCTGCGGGACCCCTCCCACCAGGGACAACCATCTCCTCCCCTCCCAGGGCTACACTCGCCAACTGACGGGGGGTTGCACGCGGCGGTGCATTCGAATCCTTCTTGGGACACTGGGGGTCATAAAACCGGTGTCCCACCTGCCCACAACCGTAGCAGGTTAGGGGGCCCCTATGAACAGGTTTACCCGTCGGGGCCCCTGGCTTCTTCTCAGGGGGAGGCTGGGAACCTTTCCCTTGGTTCCCTTGGGGATTACTTTGGGGCCCTTTCTGAGACTCCTTCTGTTTACCCTTGTCCCCCCCACTCTTCTGCTGGGGACCCTGCCCACCTTTGGCTGAGTCTCCCACTGGACCCTTGTGGACCCTGGTACTGACCCAGCGGTCCGCCTCCTCAGCAAGTTTTCTAGGGTTAGATATCTTGCTATCAATAAGGTGCTGGCGCAGCTCTGGAAGACAGTTATTAGACAAATGCTCCCAAGCAAACAAATCATAAAGAGCTTCGTAACTTTCCACTTTGCTGCCCTTTACCCAACCATCCATGGCTCTGCAAAAATAAGACACATATTCAACCCACGTTGTACCAGGCAACTTCTTACATTCTCTAAAAGCTTGTCTGTACTTCTCGGGGGTTAGGCCATACCGCAACATTAAAGCATCTTTCATATGAGCATACGACATCCTATCCTCAACAGGCATGTCTAACAGGGTATCTCTCCCCTCATTCACAAAGCGACCCCACAACCCCGCTCCCCAATTCTTCTCAGGGACCCGGTGGGCCAACAATACTAACTCATACGCTTTAAACCACTGACCAATATCTTCATTCCTATGATAATCTTTTATCACATCTTTTGGGAAATAAAACCTACTTTCTGCAGGCCCAGATGTGATGCTGCCACCAGAGGGATTCAATTCTAACTTCTTAGCTTGGATGTCTAACTCCCTCAACTTGGTATCACGCTCCAAAGCTAACTTCTCTCTTTCAAAATCTAACCTTTTGGTCTCCAAATCAGCTTCTCTTTTACCTCTTGCATTTTCTAACTCCAACTGCCCATTTATCTTCACCCTTGCCATTTCCATGTTGTATGCACGCTCCTTCGCCCTTTCTTCTCGTTCTTCAGGGGAAAGACCTTCGGAGGAAACACTGCTTCCGGGAGAGGACTCAGGCCCATTCGCTGGCGCCTCCTCTTCCCCTTCCACTGGCGGTACCACCACCGGATCAGTGGGATCTCTGGACTCTAACCAGGCCTGCAATGCTTTGACATATCCATCCTTTCTTGAGAGGCCTGTGGTAGGAACTTGGAACTGCTCGCAAAAGTATTGCAGCTGCTTCTTCCCGTATGTCTTCAGCTTCTCCCTATCAAATTCCTCCTCAACAACAACAGGGGTAGTGACTCCGGTGTCACTCATGGTCAAAACTGGCAGTGTTAAAAAAATCAAGCTTTCAGAAAAGCGGAGAACCAAAAATGGATCCTTCCAAGTAGATTGTGACTGCGCTATGGTCTGCTTTCACTATGTAGCGCACACTAATCACTGCACATGGGTCATAAATGTAAAGTTCAAATCCTCACCGCTGACCCACCAATGTTAGAACCGGCTGTCTCTAGTTGGCAGAGGTATACACTTCTGACAAATAAGAACACACCTTTTCTAGTCAGGGCAAGGGGATCACACCCTTTGATAACCCCTGCTCACCCCCTTGGTAGCTTGGCAGAGCAGATAGGCTTATCTCGGAGGCTGTGCGTTAAGCATTTATGACCACATACAGTAATAAAGTGAATACACTACAAATGGACACGACACCGTAGTATTATAAAAATAAGTATTTTTATATAAGGCTTAGCACAAGACCAAATAACGACAAAAATATACACAATCTTGATAAATACTCTGGGAAGGGAAAAATAGTTCAAAGGTAGTTTCTTTAGCACAAAGTCTTTCGTATCAAAGCAAATCTTCTTCTGGGAAACACAGTTCTTAGCAACAAGGTAACCCACACGGGGGCTACACGACGTCGAGGCAAAGTTAATCCAAAGGTTCGGCGTCGACCGCGAGGAGCGCTACGTCGAGCCCGGAGTCACACGGACCCCCAACAACACAGTACCTTGGAAAATGAAGCACACGATGATCAGCGGCGTCGAGCAATCCGGCGTCGCGTCTTCGGTGTCGATCAGGCCTCAGCAGGCGTCGTTGTCGATGATGCGGTTGCAAAGTGTGAGCAGCGCTCACGGCGTCGAGAGGGCACGCAGTCGATGCGATCAGCAGCGGTGCAGACACGAGGTCCCTTGGAGCTGGAGCCGAACTCACTACTCACTGGCGTTGCTGCTGGCGTCGATCGGGCCCGGCGGCCGGCGTCGAGGAAGCGGGACACTGGAGCCGTTGCTCACGATGTCGAGCTGGATTCGGCGACGTCCGTCGGCGTCGAGATTGCTGGCTCTTTCAGAGGTGCTGGATTCGCAGGTTCCAGCAAATAGCACTTGTAGCAGATGAAGTCCTTTAGCCCTGTGACTTCAGCAGGAGACTGGCACTCTTCCAGTCCTTGGAGATTTTTTTTAGCAAGCGTGAGAGTACACACACATTTCCTCTCTCCTGGTTCCTTGGCAAAAATAAAGAAGCACTGCAGGATTCCCCCCAGCAAACAGCACACTGGCAGAAGGGGTAGGCAAGTCCTTAGATCAACAGGCCTCTTGTCCTTGGTTACAGGGTTCCTTGTCAGAAGTGATCTGATTTCTTGGTTCAGGGGTCCTTCTCTTATACCCCCTTTCGGCTTTGATCCCTTTGTCCACGCAGGGGAATTTCCCAACTTCCTGGGTCTGTTGTGGGTGGAGCCAGGCAGAAGCACCTGGCCTATTCACTGAGCAGGGCTGGGTCCTCAGACGCCCCGCAGGAGGTGGAGCCAGCATCGTCCATGGCAGGCACAGAGCCATCAGCCGCTTGGCAGGAGGTGGAGCCGGCATTGTATCAGGCAGGGCAGGCTATCAGCAACTACTCTCCCCCTACTCTCAACGCAAATGTCCCACTCATCCCACACTGACTCATTCAGACCTCTGGAGCCACCCAGCTCCTGTCACGCACACACAAGACCAGCAGAAACCAGAAATGGTTAGACAAGAAAATAGACACTTTCTAAAAGTGCTATTTTCAAACCCAGAGTCCAAAAACCATCCACACCAACGGATGCGTAATTAAACCCCGAGTTCAGGGATACCAAACTCGACATTGCACCATGCTCCCCGAGCCAGCTAGGATCATAGCATTAATAATCCCGGCGGCCCATTCTAACTAATGGAGAGCAGGCTACCTCGCAATAGTGAAGGACTAAGATGGCTGTAATTCACTATTAGGACATGCCAACTTGGTCAGGCGTGTCCTACCTTATACTTACAATGCACCCTGCCCGTGGGCCTACCATAGGGGTGACTAACATGAAGTCAAGGGAAGGTTTGAGGGGCTGGCAAGTAAGTATACTTGCGCAGCCCGCGTGACAGCACTAGGCTGCCCGTGGGTCTCGCAATGACCGACCCGTAGACATTCTTTTACGAGGCCGCTCTTGTGGGTGTCACAACACGTGCTGCAAGCCCACGAGCGGCATTTGTATTTACAAGCCCTGGCACTCCTGGTGCACTAGACTAGGGACTGATAGTAAACCAAATAAGCCAAACATGGATATAATCGATACATCAATTTAACATAGGGAGCACTTGCGATGTGGCACTGATCAGCAGTGGCACAGCGCCCAAAGCATTATCCAGCAAAACATCGTAAAACAGTGGAGGCAAACAGAAAAAATGGAGGAGAGACTCAAGCCAATGATGTCAGGTCTAACAAGCCCCTTCACGCTGCCCAAGATACGACAGAAAAGCCCCTTCACACTGCCCAAGATACGCCAGAAAAGCCCCTTCACGCTGCCCCAGACACTGAAGACAAGCCCCTTCACGCTACCCCAGACATGCCAGACAAGCCGCTTCACGTTGCCCCAGACATGCCAGACAAGCCCCTTCACGCTGCCCCAGACACGCCAGACAAGCCCCTTCACACTGCCCAAGATACGACAGAAAAGACCCTTCACACTGCCCAACATACGCCAGACAAGTCCCTTCACGCTGCCCAAGTTACGCCAGACAAGTCCCTTCACGCTGCCTCAGACATGTTAGACAAGCCCCTTCACGCTGCCCAAGATACGACAGAAAAGCCCCTTCACGCTGCCCAAGATACACCAGACAAGTCCCTTCACGCTGCCCCAGACACTTCAGACAAGCCGCTTCACGCTGCCCGAGACATGCCAGACAAGTCCCTTCACGCTGCCTCTGACATGTCAGACAAGCCCCTTCACGCTGCACCAGACACTTCAGACAAGCCGCTTCACGCTACCTCAGACATGCCAGACAAGCCCCTTCATGCTGCCCCAGACACTGAAGACAAGCCTCTTCATGCTGCCCCAGACATGCCAGACAAGCCCCTTCACGCTACCCAGACATGCCAGACAAGTCCCTTCACGCTGCCCCAGACACTTCAGACAAGCCGCTTCACGCTGCCCCAGACATGCCAGACAAGCCCCTTCACACTTCCCCAGACACTTCAGACAAGCCCCTTCACGCTGCCCCAGGCATGCCAGACAAGCCCCTTCACGCTGCCCCAGACACTTAAGACAAGCCTCTTCACGCTGCCCCAAACACGCCAGACAAGCCCCTTCACGCTACCCCAGACACTGAAGACAAGCCTCTTCATGCTGCCCCAGACACGCCAGACAAGCCCCTTCACGCTACCCCAGACATGCCAGACAAGTCCCTTCACGCTGCCCCAGACACTTCAGACAAGCCGCTTCACGCTGCCCCAGACATGCCAGACAAGCCCCTTCACACTTCCCCAGACACTTCAGACAAGCCGCTTCACGCTGCCCCAGGCATGCCAGACAAGCCCCTTCACGCTGCCCCAGACACTTAAGACAAGCTTCTTCACGCTGCCCCAAACACGCCAGACAAGCCCCTTCACGCTACCCCAGACATGCCAGACAAGCCCCTTCACCAGGGCCGGACTGGGAACCGAAACCGGCCCTGGCAAAGTGCTCGGCCGGCCTCCCCCTCCCCCCAGGGAGGGGGATTGGGGTGCGACCGTGCTCTTTTCCAGGGCCGGTTTCGGCCGATTTTGTTACAGGGCCGTTTTTGCAGCTATGCTGCAAAAAACGGCCCTGTAGCAAAAACGGCCCCCTGGGGCCCAAAACCGGCCCCCACCCATGCGGCCGACCGGGGGATTGCCCGGTGCCCGCAACGGCCAGTCCGGGCCTGCCCTTCACGCTGCCCCAGACATGTCAGACAACCCCTTTCACGCTACCCCAGACACTTCAGACATGCCCCTTTATGCTGCCCAAGACATGTCAGACAAGCCCCTTCACGCTGCCCAAGATACGACATTAAAGCCCCTTCACACTGCCCAAGATACGCCAGACAAGTCCCTTCACGCTGCCCCAGACATGCCAGACAAGCCCCTTCACGCTGCCCCAGACACTGAAGACAAGCCCCTTCGCGCTGCCCCAGACACGTCAGACAAGCCCCTTCACGCTGCCCCAGACACATTAGACAAGCCCTTTCACGCTGCCCCATACACTTCAGACAAGCCGCTTCACGCTGCCCCAGACATGCCAGACAAGCCCCTTTGCGCTGCCCCAGGCACTGAAGACAAGCCTCTTCACGCTGCCCCAGACACGCCAGACAAGCCCCTTCACGCTACCCCAGACATGCCAGACAAGCCCCTTCATGCTACCCCAGACAAGTCCCTTCACGCTGCCCCATACACTTTAGACAAGCCACTTCACGCTGACCAGACATGCCAGACAAGCCCCTTCACGCTGCTCCAGACACTTCAGACAAGCCGGTTCACGCTGCCTCAGACATGCCAGACAAGCTCCTTCACGCTGCCCCAGACACTGAAGACAAGCCTCTTCACGCTGCCCCAGACACGCCAGACAAGCCCCTTCACTCTACCCCAGACACGTCAGACACGCCCCTTCACGCTGCCCCAGACACTTCAGACAAGCCCCTTCATGCTGCCCAAGACATGTCAGACAAGTCCCTTCACGCTGCACCAGACACGTCAGACAAGCCCCTTAACGCTGCCCCAGACATGTCAGACAAGCCCCTTCACGCTGCCCGAGACATGTCAGACAAGCCCCTTCACGCTGCCCTAATCACTTCAGACAAGCCCCTTCATGCTGCCCGAGACACATCAGACAAGCCCTTTCACGCTGCCCCAGACACGTCAGACAAGCCCCTTCACGCTGCCGCAGACACATCAGACACATCCCTTCATGCGGCCCCAGACACAACAGACAAGCCCCTTCACGGTGCCCCAGACACGTCAGACAAGCACCTTCACACTGCCAAAAACACTTCAGACAAGCCCCTTCACGCTGCCCCAGACACGTCAGACACGCCCCTTCACGCTGCCCCAGAGAAATCAGACAAGCCCCTTCACGCTGCCCCAGACATGCCAGACAAGCCCCTTCACGCTGTCCCAGACACGTCAGACAAGCCCCTTCACGCTGCCCCAGACATGCCAGACAAGTCCCTTCACGCTGCCCCAGACACTGTAAACAAGTCCCTTTACGCTGCCCCAAACACATCAGACAAGCCCCTTCACGCTGCCCCAGACATGCCAGACAAGTCCCTTCACGCTGCCCCAGACACTGTAAACAAGTCCCTTTACGCTGCCCCAAACACATCAGACAGGCCCCTTCACGCTGCCCCAGACACGTCAGACAAGTCCCTTCACGCTGCCCCAGACACGTCAGACAAGACCCTTTACGCTGCCCCAGACACGTCAGACAAGCACCTTCACACTGCCAAAAACACTTCAGACAAGCCCCTTCACGCTGCCCCAGAGAAATCAGACAAGCCCCTTCACGTTGCCCCAGACATGCCAGACAAGCCCCTTTACGCTGCCCCAGACACGTCAGACACATCCCTTCACGCTGCCCCAGAGAAATCAGACAAGCCCCTTCACGCTGCCCCAGACATGCCAGACAAGCCCCTTCACGCTGTCCCAGACACGTCAGACAAGACCCTTTACGCTGCCCCAGACACGTCAGACACATCCCTTCACGCTGCCCCAGACACGCCAGGCAAGTCCCTTCATGCTGCCCCAGACACGTCAGACAAGCCCCTTCACGCTGCCCCAGACACTGTAGACAAGCCCCTTTACGCTGTCCCAGACACTTCAGACGAGCCCCTTCACGCTACCCCAGACAGTTGCCTCCGTGGTCTCTAGTTTTGTCCTTGGTCATTCCTTGTTTCTGTCCCCTGCCGTAGCATCAGTCATGCACTGCCACAGGGTGCTAGGGGGCCCCTGACTCCACAAAAAAAGAAGAGAGTGCAGAGTGGCTCCTCCCTCCATAAATAACTAGCTGTGTGCTGTAGTGGTAACTATTAAGAATCAGAGGGGATATGTATGAAGCCCATTTCCCGGTCGCAAACGGGCTAATTCTCAGAATCGGCCCGTTTGCGAACGGGAAAAAGCCCTTGCAAAATAGGGAATCGCTAAATTTGCGATCCCCTATTTTGCGAAAGCAATTAAGGAATCACAAATTGCAATTCCTTAAATGCGACATAAAAAGTTTTCAAGTTGTGCGATATCTCCTTAAGAAATCGCAAATGACCACCAACTTCAAGGTGGTAGTAATTTGCAATTTCTCTGAAAAATGCACTTTTTGTCATTTTTGAAAGTGCCAAGTGGCGCACATACATGCCCTTCTGGCATGTATGTGCGCCACATGTGCAAACATGCTCATTTCAGGGGTGCATCAGGGTGTCCTTATGACACCCTTGCACCCTTCAAATTGCATTCAGAATTTGCAAGTACCTAATGGGTACTCGCAAATTGTGAATGTGTTTCCATTCATTCCAATGGGCCTCTAGGCCTATAGGAATGAATGGGAAGCTATTCCTTAATTGCGACTCACAATTTGTGAGTCGCAATTAAGGAATACCAAGGAATCGCAAAATATTTGCGATTTTTTTATTACATTCCGTTTTGTGATTCTCAAATAGCGAATCTCAAAAAAACGCTATTTGAGAATCGCAAATACAGTATTTGATACATATGCCCCTATGTCCCTCAGATCTCTTCATCACTGTTGATTGAAGAGACTTGCAACACCACCAGCGATGCAGCCAGCCAGCTCCCAGCCTTCAACTGACTCCTCTAGAACGCTGGTCATGCTGGAGACATGACCATTCCCAGCCTGAGCTGTACATGTACAATTAAAGGAGCTGTGCACATTGAACCACAACACCCCCCCCCCCCCCCCACACACACACACACACAGCAGTGGAAAGAACACCAAAAGACCAATAGTAACAAATAGGCTGAATATCACAGAAAGGAAACTTACAGGATTCAAGTCTAAGAATGGACGGAGATCTTTCTACATCGTGAGATGAAGAACATTCATATCACAAAAACATAAGCATTACCTCACTACAAAATCTCTAAATTGAGTAGGAATCCTTCTATTCCTAGAGGCACGAAGAACAGAACAATTTCCCTCCCCTGCATGTTCCACAACGCGCTTCTCAGCCACACTGTCGGATCCACCCTCATCAGGATACTTCACAAGCCTGGACATGCTCTGCTTGCACCCAGTGTGAACAGTCACCACAGTCCTCTTGATAGAGGTTATATTAAAAGGACCCATGAACCCAGACACACCTTTCCCGTCCCATCTCGGCTTCTTGACCAGGACTTGATCCCCCACCTTCCAATTCTTACTTTTCACTGCGTTTTTATCGCCAAACCTCATTTTGTACTTTTGTTGATAGGATCTGATCTTAGCACCCACCTCCACCCTAACCAATTTTTTTGTGTAAATATCTTTTTATTGCAGCAATTTAGGAGATACAATCAGAGCATTTGTGCCATTTCCGCTGTTGCTCAATTAATATACGACTTCCCCTCACCCGTGTCACACAGCCAGTTAGCTCACACCCCGGAGGTCGAGCGGCGCAATCGTGAAGAAAGATCTGTGCTGACGAGTATGCAGCAACAACAGGCAACCAAACGGGGTTAAGTTTGGAAGAGGCAGATTTGACCCTGAACGATTCAAGAGAGGACATCTGAGGTATACATTTGGGAGTAGTGCAATGTGCCCACCATATATCCCTGAGAACTCCCCTGAGAGACCCTCTAGTCTCCACAGCCCTCTGTACACTGGCCTTCACCATCCTCTTCATTCATCTCACCAAACCGTTGGCTTGTGGTGCATAAAGTGCTGTCTTCTGGTGCACTATTCCAATGTAATGTAATGTAAGGGACATTTCTAACGCGGAACTTTCACTCCAAGGAGTATCTTGGCGCTCACGCAACTCAGATGGAGGAGTTGGAAGAGAAAAGGGAGTCCTGCGTTCTACACCACAATTACACCAGAGTCCTACATGTAGCGTCGGGCAGAGAGAAAATCCAAGTTTTTAATGCCTTCCTAAAAGGGGCTTCTTGAGAAAAAGAGCGTAAGAAGAGAGGAAGCTTATTCCAAGCCTTAGTGCCCAGTACGAAAAGGGATTTGCCACCTTTAGTGGCCAGCTTGAAACGGGGAAGAGTGAGTAGGTTCTGGTTGGCAGACCTCAAGCAGCGCGTAGGGTAGTATCTTTTAAACCTACTGTGTATATAACTTGGGCCTCGTTGGTGAAATGCCCTGAAGGTAATTAAAAGAAGTTTGAACGAAATTCTTTTACCTATTGGCAGCCAGTGAAGCGTGTTAAGTGCTGCTGAGGCTGCCAACTTACGATGCCAACGCAGTACAAGGCGGGCTGCCTCATTTTGGACCATTTGTAATCTGTGGAGAACAGTTTTATTAGCTCCAACGTATAATCCATTACAATAGTCCAGCCTAGAACTTATTAAGGCAACTGCGACTGTTTTCCTCGCTGATAACGGAAGTAGATCGAAGAACTTCCTCAGTGCTCTTATGATCTGAAAGCACATGCCTGCTAGTGCTACAGCCTGGGGCTTAAAAGATAGCTGATTGTCAAATTTAATGCCCAAATTGCGGGCAGAAGCGATTGTATTAGGGGGTGCTTCTGCTTCCGCAGGCCAGCACATATTTGGGGAAAAGAGGTTGTGATTCCCTATTGGTAAAATTTCAGTTTTTCCGGCGTTGCACTTTAAATGGTTAGTAGTCATCCATTTAAAGGTAGCTGCAAGACATTCCTTGAGATCTTCTTCGGCCCCAGGCCGTTCCCTATCCAACACCAGTATGAGTTAAGTGTCGTCAGTGTATGAAATGGAACTGATCTGGAATGACGCGATCAGTTTCATAAGGGGTACCATATAGAGGTTAAAAAGAACAGGGCTCAAGCTAGAGCCCTGAGGGACCCCTGAGCTGACGTTTTGAGCCTCAGACTGATATGGACCTAGCACTGTAACTTGGCGTCTATTGGTAAGGAAATTCCTACACCATGCCAAGACCTGTCCTCCTACCCCTGCCACAGCCAACCGGTCCACTAAGATGTTATGTGAGACCGTATCGAAGGCTGCCGACAGGTCAAGTAGGATAAGGACAGCCTTCTTTCCTTGATCCATTGCTGCCCGTAAGGTCTCTGCGGTGAAAAGCAGTGCTGACTCGGTAGAATGTTATGACCGGAAACCTGACTGATTAGGATGGAGAATGTTGTTATTTTCCAAAAAGTTAGTCAGTTGGCTGTTGACAAACCTTTCAGTCAGTTTGAATATAACAGGTAACAAGGAAATCGGGCGCAGATTGGAAAGGGTGGTGGGATCGGCAAGGGCCTTTTTTTGGAGGGGCTTAACAGCTGCAAGTTTCCACTCATTAGGAATACTTGCCGTAGTTAGAGAGGAATTAATGATCCTATTGATCATCGGATTAACCATCTCTACTAAAAGATGCAACACCGAAGGGGGACAGGGATCGAAAGGAGATCCCGATTTGCTTGCCAGGATCGCCTTAGCAGTTTCCTCAAGGGATACTAGAGCGAATTCATCAAAGCAGTCGGACATTGTCGTCTCCACTATCTGCTCAGCGTCCGCAGTCGCAGTTACTCCTGATGGAAAAGTCTTCGTGATAGCCAGGATTTTATTATCAAAATATTCCGATATCGCATTACAGAGATCTTGAGATGGAGGAATCTCTTGCGATAGGGCTGAGGGATTCATAAAATCCTTGACAATCTTGAAGATTGCTTTTTGTTCCTGGCCTGCCATAGACAAGGCCTGTAGATAGTGGTTTTTTTTTAGCGGCTTTTATTCCTGCGTGATACTTCCGTCTTGCTGCAATGTAGATGTTGCGAGCGTCGGCATCATAATTTCGACGCCACCTCCGTTCCAGTGTTTTAACTTCCCCTAGTTCAAGTTTTAAGGTTGTTGAAAACCAAGGGGCACTTTTTAAAATCTTACTAGGTTTAGCATTATTATTTCTGGATGACTTTAGCAAAATTCCCGCTCTGGCAATCCAGTTACAGAAAGCCTGATTGTCTGTCGAGGTGATATCGACTAGGGACGGCATGATATCTTTTAGTTTATCAATTACATCAGGTCTGCTGGCTAGTGATTTCCAATCAGGGATAGATTTAGTTATAGGTAGGCTGTGGGGTTTTAGGTTTAAACCTATAATAACTGATAAAACCCCACTGAAAGAAAAATAGCCCTCACCGGTGAAAACATATAAACACAGAAAAAACACCTGCACAACCACAAACTAAATGCCATTCAAAGAAAGGAAAAAGAAAGTGAAAGAGTCATTTTGTTCTTACTGAAGGGTTCAATAAAATGTAACTTTGTTATACAAGCTAGTAGTAGGAAAGACTGGCTAACATTATTCTGCTTGAGTTTTGTTCTTTAGGAATGCCACTAAAATATTGTTTCTTCTTCCTTTTACTTTTTTCAGTTTTATGGCCTTTGGTCTAAAGATGCAGGGTTTAGTTTCACGTTTTAGGTTTAGATTAATTATTTTATAAACTGTAGAGAATCAGGAGATATCAAACTCACATTTGATATTTTGGCTGCATTTGATTCTTTCACTGATAGGTAAAACGGCTAGTTTCATAAAAATCTTTCCTAATATGTGTCATCACATTTACTCACAGAGAATGGGTAAAAACCCTTAATACATCAGACCATAGTTTCTAGTGGGACAGTATTGATAGTAAGTGAATTGCCAACACCTCAGGCTTTAAACATTAAATGCAAGGTATAGTGACAAGTATATATATATCACCAAGAATCTGGGATAGTGGTGAAAACGTGACACCAGACATTTGGAAAACATGGAACGCAGTGTCACTTGTTATGCTCTGCAAAAAAGGTTCTTTCCAAGTTCAACAAAGATTGGAGTGATATTGTTTGTATTTGTCGTGATTCAGCTACGTATATAAAAAATTTATGTGATGACCTTTCAAAATTGATACCCGAGCTGAAGTGATTCCCTGTAGGAGATCCTTGCCACTTGTTAGATGGTATGCTGAAAGCATCTTTACCATCTTCAGAGTTAATGAGGGATGCTATTGACTTTTTAGTCCATTCTGGTGCACTGTTTTCTTATGCCCAGGAACTAAAACACAAATATTTATCAATTTGTGCTTTATGTGGCATCAAGGAAAGAGTCATCCCAACTGTGGGCCTTAGCTGACGGTTCTCAGCCCAAGGGGCTATGAATGTTGAGAGGGCCTTTTCACAGAAGTTTACATGGGAAGGAAAGCACAAGCGCACATGACCAAAGATTCACTGAAGAAGTATTGTATGGTGTACTACAATAAGATTCATTTGCAATAATCTCTTTGGACCTCATATACGCTATACATACACTGTCTATATACGATGTTTTTTCAGTGCAGAAAGCAAGCAATGATAAAAGCAAAACGTTCCATAAACACCGGAAAAACTCTTTTTCTGTTGTTTTTAGTGGCGTGAAAATGTGCACCCACTGATAACAACTGTTTTTTAAGATATTGAAAACACTGAAAACACCCCACCAGAATTTACCAAAAATAGAAACTGAAAACAGGACAGCCTAGTTATAGGTTTATTTGTACACTTCGTAGAATTAGTAGTAGGTTTCAGATTCCCTACACTATTAAAAGGAATAAAAAAATGGTCCGTCCATGTCTGGGGGCAGGGGGATTTGACTTTCAGGTTGGAATAGTTGGAGCAAATGCAATCCAGTAGATGTCCCGCCTGATGGGTGGATTCCAGGTTTACAAGTGTAAGTCCTAACACTTCGATTATATCCATGAAGCAACTAACTCCAGGTTCATTTGGGGACTCAAGGTGCAAATTTAAGTTGCCAAATACTGAAAAATTGGAAAATCTGAGTGTTAAATCACTTAGAGCATCGCCTACTGTTTCCAAGAACTTCGTAGATGACCCCGGGGGGCGATAGATAAGAGCCCCAGAGAAAACAAAGGTGTTGTGAATCTCCAAGGAAAATGCTAATGCCTCTGCTCCTTTTTATATCCGGCAGTTCTTGAGAAGAACATTTAAGAGTGTTGCGATAGATGATCGCAAGGCCTCCTCCCCGTTGTTCAGGTCAGTCCAGGCGTTGTATAAGGAAGTTATGTGGGAGGGCTATGGCCAGGTCAGGATTAAACCAAGGCTTTAGCTTTATTCCAAACTGAAACAACAATTCTTGCATTTTATGTAAGTTGAACTGCACTCCATTATCCGTCAACAGATACTTACGGACAATTTCACTAGCAAATTCATCCTTGGGAAATTCCATACTGTCTTGGCGAGAACATTACCCCCACACATGGTAGCTACCAATCTAGACGTGTAGTCAACCAGCAGTAGAACAAACTCACTTTATGTTTTGTAGTATCTCAAAAGGTCCCATGATATCCTGGGCTAAATTAATCCAGAGTTATTTTGGTATCACAATTAGGGATAGAGGAGCGGTATTGGTAACCTGAGAATTATCGTTGGACACACACAAACAGAGCTCTTTCAGCACCTGCTCTATCTGGCGATCCATACCTGGCTACCAGTACCTCTCAGACCCTGGCTTTCGTGTGCTTCCTACCAAGGTATCACTTATGACCCAGATTGGCAACCTTGAATCTCAAGCCTTGGGGTGGTGCAACTCTCACACCCCTCATCAAATCACCCTGGCATGATGTGAGTTCAACTCTAACTGGCCAGAAGGATCTCAGCTCCGGATCTGGCCTCTGGCAATCACGCCAACCCTTCACCACATAATCCTTGATCGCAGTGAGTGGCACATCCTCTTCGCCACTACTCACCCACTCATCCTTCTCAATAGGGGTTTCACTTACCCAACTCACACAGTTCACATCTTGCACAACACCATCCACAGGTAATCTCAACAAACAGTCAGGCATCTTATTTGATAGCCTTGGGAGATATAGGACCAACAATTAAATTCCTCCAGCCCGCTGCTCCACCCGTTGAGCCTTGGAGTCATTCTCTCACTATGGCTGCAAGGGAACACCTGGAATAAGGGTCAATGGTCCTTCCTTACTAGAAAGTGAATACCCCATAAATATATTTTGAAATACTTCACGGCCCAGGCTATCACTAAAGTTTCCCTTTCAATACACAAGTAATGCCCTCAGCTTCTTTAAGAGCTCTGGAGGCAACTGCCACCACTTTCTCTTCACCATTATCAACGTGAGACTACACTGTCCCCAGCCCTCCCAAGGCTGGCGTTAGCTGTCAAAATAGTTTTTTTGCTGGTGTTGAAGTGTCCTAGGCTTTCCATCATGCTAATACCAGATTTCACTGTTTGGAAAGCCGTCTAGCACTCTAGTGACCACACAAAATGACCTCCCTTCTTCAACAAGGCTCTTATGGGTTTAACCACACTGGCAAAACCCTTAATGAATTTGGAGTGGATTTGGTGAGACCGTTGAAGGCCCTTACCTGCTCTTTATCCATATGAGTGGGAGCTCGCCGAATGCTGTCAGTCAACTCCAACTGAGATGCCTAGAGTCTTGGTGATGCAACATCAGATGATAGACTGAGAGAATATTTTGTCCCCTTTCAGCATAGTTAGGGATTCTGAGATGTTGGGGAGTGGTTGGAGATCCACTGAAATCCACTTGTTGACGTCCCTCTAGTCCACACTCATTCTAATGGACTTTCCTCCATCCTTGGGTGCTAACACTACTGCTGCCAACCACTCTGATGACTCAATCTCCCAAATAATCCCTTATGCGAATGGTGTGTTTAATTCCTCCCTCAAAGGTTCAAGCCTCAGGTGAAGAAACTTATGTACCTTATGTACATCAGGCTTAACACCATTATTTAATATAATGCCATGCTCAAAATCTTTGGGCAAACCTACCTCCCCTCTGAACAATTCAGGGAACTCATCGTAAAAACTGTTCCCACTGCCACATTCAACTAGCATAACTTGATCTTGTGCATTAGGATTCAGAATAATCCCCAAGTATTTTTTGTGCCTCCAACCAAGGAAGTTGTCTCCCCTCTTGGCCACGTAGATCTTACCAATGGATTCCATACTTTCAAATTCAATCTTCTTTCTAAAATACCCTACAACTACAATGTGGGGACTACCATAACCAACTGGTTAGTTGTCTGGCGAAAAGCAACTTCTCATCGGGAAATCTGTCATCCCAAAGCTCATTCCCATTCATGGTGAATGGAGATCCTGAATCTGCTAACACTATAAAGCTATTCTCACCAACATCAGCTTTCCACTTCGGCATCACCACTTGCCCTTTGTCCACACCATCCTGTCCATTCTTCACATATAAACCCACAGTTCTTACACTTTTAGTGACAATATACACACTCTCAACCATACGTACTCCCTTAGAGGATTAGCAGACCTTTGCATAATGTTCCTTGAGACCACACTTGTAATAGGTTTGATTTTTTGCATAACAATTCAGTCATTAAACTTTCACATTTAAAGCATCTAGGTCTACTGCTGTCAGATGGAGCTTTCAACTTGGCTTTCGCAGTAACCTTCAAATCGATCTTGCTGGGTCGCTGCGTCCAAAGGTTCATACGCATTAGCGTCTTATGTCACTGTGCGGATCCTTATCTCCTTTAGCCATCCAGATGCATTTTCGATGCCCTCCATAATGGCAATTGCTTCCTTAAGTGACGAATTTCTTGCCAAGAGTTGTTCCTGCACTCTGCCACCATTAGTGCATCTTACTGACTGATCCCTTAAAAGGGAATTTGTAAGCTTCCCAAACTCGCGAGTGCGTGACAACACCTTTAAGGAGGTGATATAATTGCTCCCACTTTCTCATTTAGCTCCTGTGCTTGGGTAAAGAATCTATGCCCTTCTAACACTAGATTTATGCAAGGCCCAAAGTACTGTTCAAGCATCTTGACTGACATCTCAAATACATCAGAGGGTTGTCCATCGCCCTCGCCCAACGACAACTCATCATTGCTTTCATAAAAGTTGCGGTCCTCGATCCCAAGGTTGTAAAAGAGGAGTGTCTGCTTCCTATATGCAGAGAACCTCTGCCCACCAATGGCCACCGAATATGAATCAAATAGTTTCCTCCAACAATTCCACGGTAGGACCGGCTCACCCTTATCCGATAGGCATGCTGAGGGCTGCAGCATGTTAGTGACTGCCATGATTATGGGTTTAGCGGACACCAAATAGGAAGGTGACCATGACAAGAACTGCCATAGCAAAATAACAAGAATAACTCAAGTTTGTGTCAACACTTGACTTCAAAAGACACATTCAATTTTCCAGTAACTAAAAATTGTAGCCAGAAAATTGTTGCTGCAGAAAATATACAGAAAAGAAATGCCAATCAAATGATGAAAATATTTATCCACTTCTCAGAGAACGACTTGTTCCAGGGCTCAAAACATGGACTCGCATACAGATAACACTGCGCACATTGCGAGAACAAATAGATCCTCTCTCTCACTTTGGCTGACTGACAGAGCCGATGCATACAATAGATGCGTCTTGCGATCATGCGTGTGATGTGAGAGTTTGCACAGCCAGCGTGGGGTCATACGCCCGCACAGAGTGTCGGTGGTCTCCTACGGCACCACTTTTCAGAGACCCGTTCTCCAACGCCAATCACACTGTCAGTGCGTGCCATGATGGCACGCTCCTCGGTCACCATTCCAGCACTCCTCGGCTTATTAACCCCTTCGCTGCGGCGGCTATTCCGCCGCAACGCTAAAGGGGCGGGGCGGCCGCGCGGCCGCCGCATGCTGGTGACAGAACTGCTCCGTCACCAGCTACAGTTGAGCTGTGCTGGTGACGGAGCGGTTCCGTCATGACCCGCCCCGCTCATTAGAACGCCCGCGCAGGCGCGAAATCAGCGCCACGCAGGCGCGGCGGCCGGGCCATGACGGAACCGCTCCGTCATCAGCACAGCTCAACTGTAGCTGATGACGGAGCGGTTCCGTCATCAGCATGGAAGGGGTTAACACAGCGAAGAGCTGCTCGCGTTTCCAGTGCGTGCCTTGTTCGCATTGTCGGGCCCTGTGGGAAGCAGGGTCGTAGAACAGTCTTCCCCCGAGGTTATTCATGCAACGGAAGGACATGGTGGGGGTGGGAGGTCAAGGAGTGGGATTAGGGGCGGGCCGGTGGTGCGCATAAAAGGTGCTGGGGAAAGGTTCCGGCCTCTTTCCTAGTACCTCGCACCCCCGGGTTGAGAGTTATGCGGCCAGTTTAGGACAGGCTATACGGCTCCAGGTTGCAGATCTTTGGAGGGGTTGTGAGTCACGGACGGGCAGAGCCACCCCTGGGAGTGTGGGGGGGAAGAGGTACCCAGGTAAAGGAGGGCAGAGCGCAGGATGCGAGGTGCAGCCAAAGAAAGGCAAGAGAGGATGCTTAAGAGGGTTGTGAAGGTGAGAAGGGATGTATGGGAACTTTACAGCAGGAATGGGAGGAGTGAGAGTGGAGAAACGGATGGAGAATGGATGAGGAGGATGATTTTATTGTTGATTAAAGTTATAGGTTTGGATTGTTATGTTAATAAACATTGGGGGAGCTTTGATAACCATGTCCTAATAAATGGAGTTTTACTCTTGAAACCAGCGTGGAGTGTAGGAATTGCACGAGCTCCTCAGCTTACCGTTGGTAAGTAGCATACACGTAGACCCACACTGTGTAGCTTTGCACTCTTTATCACAACAGCACATAAATTATCTCAAAGTTTTAGTTTCAATTCAGTTTTCCAAAACTTCACACTTCAATGATAGAGAGGCGTCCCAAGCTCACAGGGGTTCCTTCTCTGGGGATTTGGTGGTGACGTTGGTCCCCAATCCAGCCCTACTTGTTGCCAGAGACCCCCAGATTCTACATCTTTGTAAAACCACCAACTATGCAGCCAGCTTCCATCCTCCAGCTGACTCCTCTTGAGACCTGCTCACACTGGAGACATGAACATTCCTGGCTGTACATGTACGATTAAAGGAGTTGTGTTCATCAAATCACAACAGCAACCCATTCGCAAATGGGATGGGTTCTCCTTGGGGCCCTTCTCCTTTGACAATGTTGAAAAAATATTTTTTAAATGCGGGTAGTGGTCCCCAGGAAACTGGAGGCTCCTAAATAAACAAAACTTCAACGTTTCCTTCTTTCCTTTTTAAACGCATCCCATTTTCATTCAAGGAAAACGGGCTGCAATCATAAACAGGGTGGTCTGCTGACCTCAGCAGGCCACCATCTCTGTGATGGCTGCAATACCAAATGATATATTCATGAGGTAGTTTGAATTGCGACTTACTAGAATCGGTATTTGGGGGGGAAAAATCATACATTACAAACACCAAATTCCTAATTGTGATTCGGGGATAATCTCAGCTGGGAAATCAGTATTCCGAATGTTTGTAATCTGGCCCTAATTGTGCAGTGTCTGCAGCAGCCATTTTGGATTGGGCAGCCTCGAGGTGAAGACAACTCAGTTACCATGCACAAGCAACTCCCATAACTTTGAACTGCCCCTGGTGGCTCGGGAGCGGAAAAATATATATTTTTAATTGCATGCATTTATTTGTTATTCTTCTGTTAACACAACACATCGACCCTCAAAAGTAAGATGCACATTTAGGCATGTTCACAAACCACAGCACATATCATTTTCGGTCCATTAGTTTGCAAATCAATATTTTTCATTAGCCATTGCATTCATGATCCTGACGGGCCTTTATTGCCCATCACACCGCAGAATGCACCATTGTGACAAGGCCTGCCAGTGGATCAATAGAAACACAGATCTCTTGCCCTGGACTGTGCCAGCAGGGCAGCAGTGGGCGTGTCGGACAAATAAGGTCAAATGGACTATTCTAACTCAAGCCCTGAAATTTTGCGGGAAAGTTATAAATTCCCCAACAATTTTTAGGAAGGATTAAAATGTAGTAATTTTGAATGGGAGAAAGCTGCCCTGGGGGCACAACGTTTGTAAAAAAAAAAACCTTAAGCCATCGCCGTGACCTTCACTGCGGCTGCCGTAATCTCGATATGACCTTCAATGCAGCCGCCATGACCTCCACATGACCTTCCCTGCTGCTGCCATGACGTCCACATGACCTTCACTGCGGCTGCCGTGACCTCCATGTGACCTTCACTGGCGCTGCCATGACCTCCACGTGACCTTCCCTGCAGCTGCCGTGACCTCCACATGACCTTCCCTGTGGCTGCCGTGACCTTCACATGACCTTCCCTGTGGCTGCTGTGAGCTCCACTGGACCGTTCCTGCGGCTGCTGTGACCTCCACGCGACCTTCCCTTCGGCTGCCCTGACCTCCACAGGACCTTCACTGCGGCTGCCGTGACCTCCACATGACCTTCCCTGCGGGTGCCGTGACCTCCATCTGACCTTCAATGCACTGCTGTGATCTCTACGTGACCTTCACTGCAGCTGTCGTGACCTCCATGTGACCTTTCCTGTGGCTGGATTGACCTCCACATGACCTTCCCAGCAGCTGCCATGACCTCCAAATGACCTTCCCTGCGGCTGCCATGACCTCCACGTGACCTTCCCTGCGGCTGCCATGACCTCCATGTGACCTTCCCTGCGACTACCATGACCTCCACATGACATTCCCTGCAGCTGCCGTGACCTCCACAAGAGTTTCCCTGCTGCTGCCATGACCTCCACATGACCTTCCCTGTGGATGCCATGACCTCCACATGACCTTCCCTGTGGCTGTCATGACCTCAACATGACCTTTCCTGTGGCTGCTATGACGTCCACAGGACCTTCCCTGCAGCTGCCATGACCTCCACATGACCTTCCCTGCACCTGTTGTGACCTCCACAGGACCTTCCCCGCGGCTGCTGTGACCTACATGTAGCCTTCCCTGCGGCTGCCGTGGCCGCCACGTGACCTTCCCTGCAGCTGCCGTGACCTCCACGGGACCTTACCGGCGGCTGCCGTGACCTCCACGTGACTTTCGCTGCGGCTGCTGTGACCTCCACGAAACCTTTCCTGCGGTTGCCGTGACCTCCACGTGACCTTCCCCGAGGCTGCTGTGACCTCCACGTGACCTTCCCTGAGGCTGCCGTGACCTCCAGGGTAAATGTGCTAAATATCGATTCCAAAATATAGACAAACCAAAATATCGAGTCCAAAATATAGAATTGACAAAATATCGAATGGACAGAATATAGACATCAAACATATCGTTTTGGAGGTAAGTAATGTAATATTGATTTTAAAAATATAGATAGTCAAAATATCGAAGTACGTAATATAG
Source organism: Lissotriton vulgaris (assembly GCF_964263255.1). Lineage (NCBI taxonomy): Eukaryota > Metazoa > Chordata > Amphibia > Caudata > Salamandridae > Lissotriton > Lissotriton vulgaris. The sequence continues at coordinate 266,193,084 of NC_141690.1, read as the reverse complement.
TTTATTAAAAATATCGAATTTTTAATAATATCGAATTTTTTAAAGTGTTTATTATGTTAGTATATGTGTGAAAAGTGTATATATTTTTGAAATTCATTTTAAGTAATTAATTTTATGTTATTTAATTATTATTATTATTATAAAAGCTTTTGTAACGCGCTCAATTACTAAGAAAATAGTATCCTGGCGCGAAAGAGAGAGAGGGCAGAGCAAAAAGAATCCTGAGAGGGTAATGTAGAGAGAAGGGAGAACCCTACAGAGTGGTGTTAAAGAGGTGGGTCTTCAGTCCTTTCTTAAAAACAGTGATGGTGGGGGCTGTTTTTAGGTGGAGAGGAAGAGTATTCCAGGCTTTCGCAGCTCTGACTGTGATGGATTGGCCACCTAGTCTGCTGTATTTAAATTTAGGTACAGTCATTTGGCACAAATTGGCCGACCTGAGGGGCCGGTTGGGAACATAAAGGGAAAATCTTTTTCTCAGATAAACTGGACCAGTTTGATGGACAGCGCGGTAAGAGAGGACAAGGATTTTAAACATAATCCTGTGAGCGACTGGGAGCCAGTGAAGGGCGCGAAGAGGGTGGCGGACACTGGAGCTTCTGGGTATGTTAAACAAAAGTCGGCATTTTGAACGACCTGGAGGCGATGTATAAGATAGGCCGGTAGACCACAGAATAGGCCATTCGCATAGTCTAATCTAGAAAGTATAAGGGCACGGATAACGGTCTCTTTTGCCTCTCTCGGAAGGAGGGGAAAAAATGTACTTAGCGTTTTCAGAGTGGAAAAGCAGACCCCTTTTAGTTTTTTTAAATGATCCTCAAATTTGAGGTCATTAGTGAACCAGACTCCTAAATTTTTAGCGGGGCCGCCGATAGATTTAGGACATGGCAGGTCAGTAGGCCAGAGAAGATCGCTAAAATTATATGGAAAGGAGCCATACAGCAGACTTTTGCAGATTATTGTGTAATTTAATTCTGTAGCGGGTTGTGGGTTTATAGGGGAATAGGGTGGGAAGTAATTTAAATATAATTAATTAAATATGTTAATTAATGAATTGGTATTTATTTAGAATAAATTGTTAATTAATTTTTAATTGGTAATTAATTAATTCTTAATTGATAATTATTTTTTATTAATTGATTAATTGATAATTATGTGAATAATATTAATTTATTTTCTGTAGCGGGTTGTAGGTTTATAGGGGAATAGGGTGGGAAGGAATTTAATTATAATGAATTAAATATGTTAATTAATTTATTGGTATTTATTTAGAACAAATTGTTAATTACTTTGTAATTGATAATTAATTAATCCTTAATTGATAATTAAATTTTAATAATTGATTAACTGAAAAGTATGTGAATTATATTATTTTATTTTTACTAGAGTGGGAATAGTCAAATTTACCCCTATGCTATCCAACGCTTTCTCTACTGCTGCACTCTCTGGAGTAGGAATAGTAATTTTTACCTCTACGCTATCCAACGCTTTCCCTCCTGTTGCACTCTCTGGAGTGGGAATAGTAATTTTTACCCCTACGCTATCCAACGCTTTCCCTACTGTTGCACTCTCTGGAGTGGGAATAGTAAATTTTACCCCTATGCTATCCAACGCTTTCCCTACTGTTGCACTCTCTGGAGTGAGAATAGTAATTTTTACCCCTACGCTATCCAACTCTTTCCCTAATGTTGCACTCTCTAGAGTGGGAATAGTAATTTTTACCCCTACGCTATCCAACGCTTTCTCTACTGTTGCACTCTCTGGAGTGGGAATAGTAATTTTCACCTCTACGCTATCCAACGCTTTCCCTACTGTTGCACTCTCTGGAGTGGGAATAGTAATTTGTACCCCTACGCTATCCAACGCTTTCCCTACTGTTCCACTCTCTGGAGTGGGAATAGTAATTTTTACCCCTACGCTATCCAACGCTTTCCCTACTGTTGCACTCTCAGGACTGGGAATAGTCATTTTTACCTCTACGCTATCCAACGCTTTCCCTACTGTTGCACTCTCTGGAGTGAGAATAGTAATTTTTACCCCTACGCTATCCAACTCTTTCCCTAATGTTGCACTCTCTAGAGTGGGAATAGTAATTTTTACCCCTACGCTATCCAACTCTTTCCCTAATGTTGCACTCTCTAGAGTGGGAATAGTAATTTTTACCCCTACGCTATCCAACGCTTTCTCTACTGTTGCACTCTCTGGAGTGGGAATAGTAATTTGTACCCCTACGCTATCCAACGCTTTCCCTACTGTTGCACTCTCTGGAGTGGGAATAGTAATTTTTACCCCTACGCTATCCAACGCTTTCCCTACTGTTGCACTCTCAGGAGTGGGAATAGTCATTTTTACCTCTACGCTATCCAACGCTTTCCCTACTGTTGCACTTTCTGGAGTGGGAATAGTAATTTTTACTCCTACGCTATCCAACGCTTTCTCTACTGTGGCACTCTCTTGAGTGGGAATAGTAATTTTTACCCCTACGCTATCCAATGCTTTCCCTACTGTTGCACTCTCTGGAGTGGGAATAGTAATTTTTACCCCTACGCTATCCAATGCCTTCCCTACTGTTGCACATCCAGGAGTGGGAATACTAATTTTTACACCTCCGCTATCCTACGGTAATAATATTGTGTATTTTTTATTAATATTATGTTAATATATATATATATTTTTTAACAGATATGATTGTATATTTTTTTATAAGTTAAATTAGTTATTTAATAATTTTAAGGTAATTTAAGTATTTTTAGGTATATTTTAGCTATTTATTTTTAATATTTTTTTAATTTTACATTACTTTTAAGAAATTCAATATTTTTATAATGTATATATATATAAACGATATTTTAGGTTCGATATTTTGGTACTTACCTGTTTGTAGATAGGAATTTGATATTTTGTCCGTCGATATTTTGGAATCTATATTTTGGGTAATCTATATTTTGTCCCTTGATATTTAGTCAGTGATCCGAACTCCATGTGACCTTCCCTGCGGCTGCCGTGTCCTCCACGGGACCAGACCTCCACGTGGCCTTCCCTTTAGCTGCCGTGACCTCCACATGACCTTTCCTGTGGCTGCTGTGACCTCCCCTGAACCTTCCCTGCTGCTGCTGTGACCTCCACATGACCTTCACTTCTGCTGCCGTGACCTCCACTTGACCTTCCCTGCGGCTGCTGTGACCTCCACTAGGCTCTTGCTCCCAATGTGCTTGGATGGGGTTTGCTTCAGATCAGAAGATAGGTCACGTGGAGACGAGCGAGCGCGCGACCAAGATGGCTGCCGCCTGAGGAGCTCCGTCGCGTTTTGAGCCCGCTTTTCGTCCAAAACGACGAAATTCTGTCAGTGGCTTTGTTTTGAGGAGGTCGCTGACTATTATTAGCCCTCACCTGTTCCTGGAGGCAGTTTCAGACGCTTTTCTGCACGGCAAGTGGGTTTTTCAGCCTCTTGGTTCTTGCTCCCTGTTGTGCTTCCTGCTGCAGCCTGAAATCTCTGTCAGGGGGGCGGAGTGTTCTTTAGGAGAGGGCCTGGCTTAGGCCTAACGACTCCCAGAATCCAGTTTAGCTGCTGCACCATTACTTTGGAGCTATTTTGTTCATTTTTACATTATCTGGCTGATATTTTCCAGATTTACGTAATTTTGACTGCTATTCTGCTAAAATGGATACTAAACCTCTCAATAAAAGGAAACAACAAGTTTCACCGCCTCCTTTAAAATCGAAATTGATGGAGTCTTCAGACCCCTCCTTATCTCTCATTTTAGAGGAAATTAAAGCACTCAAAGCGAATACTGACAGTATTGCGGCAGAAATTAAACATGTGCGCAAAGAAATGGCTTGTTTATCGATGAAAATTTCTGATAACTCAATCAAAATCCAAGATAATAAAACCAAAATAGATGCCTTTGCTCCACTTGTGGCGAAAATTTCTCCTCTGAGATCGCACCTTCTGGATATGGAAAATAGAAATAGGCAATATAACCTGCAAATTTTTAATTTACCAGAAGAAGTTGAGGGAAATAATTGTCGATTATATTTGGAGTCCTTACTTCCTGGCCTTTTAAACCTCAAATTTCCTGAAAAATCTGAAATTGACAAGGCCCATCGAATTCCTTTGCATCGTAACCCACACCATACCAAACCTAGACAAATGATACTTAAGGTATTTCGTCATCATAATTTGGTTATGATCAGAAAGGCAGCGAGAGACATTCCTTCATTGATGGTTAATGGTCACAAAATCTTTATTCATCAAGATTTTGCAAAAGACACTGTTGCAATTCGTGAGGAATTCGCTTCTCTTCGCCCTCAACTAAGAAGTCTTGGTTATAAATATGGTCTTTTTGATCCTTCAACGATGCGCATTTGGAAGGACTCATTCTCCAAATCTTTTCAAAGACCTGATGATCTTCGCCATTTTCTTGATCAGCAATTTCAATGTCCAATGGATACTCTTGATCCTCATCCTGATTCTTGAATGATTATTGTTCATTGTCTACTGACAGGTTGTTGGATTCTTATTTTACCTTGGGGCTCCAATGGTTAAGGTCATGCTTGTAGATCGTGTGTGCGTTTCACTGCTCTTATTTATGTGTACTGTTTTGTCTCTGGTTTTTTTTTGTGTTTTATGTTTTCTCCTTTCCTTCACTTTTCATAATCCTTCGAGCTACTTATATTCTTTTATTTCTTTTTTTTTCTATCATCCTCTTCTTCTTTTTCTCTTCTTTAACTCTTCACTATGGCTAATGTTAAAGTAGTTTCATTAAATGTGAATGGTTTGCGTCACCCAGTTAAACGTACTAAGATTTTAGATTATTTAGGTCGTTCCAAGGCTGATTTTTGTTTTCTTCAAGAAACTCATGTGGATGATAAAATATTGGATTATATGAAAAAGAAATGGGTTGACTGTATAGTTTCATCTCCTGCTATTTGTAAAAAAAATGGTGTAGCAATACTAATTGCAAAAAAGTCTCATTGCCAAATTTTGAAGGGAGGTACTTAATTGTAAAAGTTAAAGTTCATGACACCATTGTCTTTTTGATAAATGTTTATGGTCCTACTGCAGATGAGCCTACGTTTTGGTCTTCTCTTACTGCTGAGGTTATTAAAATTGGAAATGTACCTTTGATTATTGCAGGTGATTTTAATGTACTAGCTGACCTTTTACTGGATAGATTGTCTCACACAAAATTTCACGCCTCTAAAGTTTACTTTGCTTTTAAACAATTTCTCCAAACCACAACTTTAGTCGATATTTGGCGCCTCCATTTCCCTACTGACAAAAATGTTACTTTCTTTTCTAATCCACACAATTCGCATTCTAGAATTGATTATATTTTAGTTTCACAACAACTCATTGCATCTATCGCGAACCCTGTCATTGGAAATATTGATATCTCTGACCATGCTATGATTTCCTGTATTTTAAATCTCCAGACAACACTCCCTAAACAATCTAAATGGAGAATGAATTCTAGCATTGCTCTCAATAAACGGAATAGACCAAGACTTTTATGTGCTATATCAGATTATTTTCAGCTTAACCCTGAAGGCACAACTTCTTTGATTACTCGATGGGATGCGTTTAAAGCTTATATTAGAGGAAATACAATTTCTATTATGGCACATGAAAATAAAACTTTTAATGCTACCATTGATCGGCTGCAGAAACAAATAGCGAAATATGAAAGACTTTTTATTACCTCCAATAATTTGAAATATAGAGATATGTTGCAAAAACTACGTTATGAATTCATTACTATTCTTAGTAAAAGAGCTGGGGTCCAACTTTCCAGAGCCAAAGCTAAATTTAGTTTCAACGCAAATAAATCTGGTAGGCTTTTAGCTAATTATCTTCATATTAAAAAAGACAAAACACAGATAACTTCCATTCGTAATCCTTCTGGTAAAGTTGCGACCTCACACGTAGATATTGTTAATGAATTTTTAGAATTTTACTCTAAATTATATAAAAAGCCTAATTTTAACGATGATTCTATAGTTGACTCTTTCCTTTCTTCCTGTGACTTACCCAAACTTTTTCAAACAGATAAACTTGGTCTAGATTTACCCATTACAATAGATGGAATTTTATCTGCTATAAAATCCCTCAAACAAAATAAATCCCCAGGTCCTGATGGCTTACCAGCTGAATTTTATAAAGAATTTCAATCCCAGCTCTCGCCCTTTTTACTCCAATTATGTACTTTTTTTTAGCTCTTCAGGAACTATGTCGGGGTCCTTTTCAGAAGCCTTAATTATTGTTCTTCCTAAACCAGATAAAGATCCCATCCTTGTTTCTAATTAAGCTTGCAAATTATATGCAAAAATATTAGCGTCACGTTTATCCCCAATATTAGATTCTATCATACATTCTGATCAATCAGGGTTTATGAAAAATAGATATTCAGCTAATAACACAAGAACGTTATTACATGTCATTGAACAAGCACAAACATTACATACTCCATCCGGTGTTATGGCTTTAGATGCTGAAAAAGCCTTTGATAAGCTTCATTGGTATTTTTTATTTCGTACCCTGGGTGCGTTTAATTTTGGTGATAATTATATCCATATGGTTTCAGCCCTATATTCTGCCCCTACGGCTTCATTATTTATTAATGGCCAAGTCTCTACTCAATTTTCCCTTTACAGAGGTACACGTCAGGGTTGTCCCCTTTCTCCTCTGTTATTTTTATTGGGTATTGAACACTTTCTTGCTTCTATCCGACAATGAGATTCTATCAAAGGAATTAAAGTTAAAGATATAGTGGTTAAAACATTGGCATATGCTGATGATGTGCTTTTGTTTATCAGTGATCCCATGTCCTCATTTCCTTCCTTATTAGACATAATCTCTAAATGTTCTTTAGTTTCCGGTTACAAATTAAATTCCAATAAAACTGAATTTTTTTCCCTTAAATGTATATTGTACTCCTGATATGGTACCCATGCGTGACATTATTTGGCAAAAGAAAACGTTGAAGTATTTGGGCACCTTATTTTCCTCTTCTATTAAATCAACAATGACTTTAAATAGTGATTTTGTTTTAAATTATATTAAGGATACATCTTCTAAATGGTCTTTATTGCATCTTTCATGGTGGGGACGAATGGAATGCATTAAAATGAATATTGCTCCTAAACTCTTTTACACATTAACTATGATCCCCATTCAATTTGCATTGAAATTTTATAAAGATATTGATAACCTTCTTTCCAACTTTCTTTGGAATAAAAAAGCAAAACGCATTAAGTACAACAAATTGAAGATGTTAAAAAGTAATGCTGGTTTCGGCATTCCAGATTTTCATCTTTATCATAAAGCTTTTATTATGAAACAAAGTGCTAATTAGTTTAACCACTCCTCTGTACATAACCCTCCCATTTGGTTCCTTATTGAAAAATCTATTGTTAATCCCTTTCCACTTCCCACTTTATTGACCATGTCACCTAAATCTTCATATGTTCATAAATCTCATATCATTAAATCCACTAACCTTGTTTTTAATGATCTTGATTCTATTTTTGAACACCCCATGTCTGTTACTAGTGATTTATCACTATGGTATAGTTCTGTTATTAAATTGAATAGACATATTAGTTTTTGGTCTTCATAGATTAAAGCTGGAATTTTTTATCTTAAGGATATTTATAAGGCAAATATGTTCATATCATTTCAAATGTTACAAACTACATTCAAATTGGCAAATTTTGATTTTATTAAATAAGAAAGTTTAATTAATTCTATATGAAAGTTTAATTAATTCTATATTGGACTCGTTTTCACAAACCATTCCCTCTGTTGTTCATGCTGATTTATTCACTTATATTCAAACTGTATCATCAAATCCTCATCGTGTTTCTATTTGATATAAAAAATGATCTAATAATTTAGGTTTGAATATTAATGTGATTGCACAGTTTTGGAACATTGGACTATCTCTTTCTCTATCCATTAATTCATGGGAAACTATTTGGCTTAACAATATATCTGGTTGGTTACCTGTTTCTTTATTTCAAACTAATTCTTATATTCTATTTAATTGCTTGTGGACACCTTTGCGATTATTCAAAGCTAAATTACTTCAATCTGATACATGTTGGCATTGTAATTCACACTCAGGTTCACTACAACATATGCTTTTTACTTGTCCTTTAGTTTCTAAATTTTGGACAGATGTTTGGGACATTATTAAGAAGATTCTTCATATTCAAGAGGATTTAACGTATAATCTGGTGATTTGCAAATCCATACTCCTATCTCATGATTTAAATACACTTGAATGCAAACTTTTTAATTTCCTAATTTCAGCTGCGTTAAAATCCATTACATGTTGGTGGAAAGATGTTTCAAAGTTATCGGTTCATGCATGGTGGTCCGGGGTTATTTCTGCAAGAAGAGGAGCACAATTATCTTTATCCGGGGTCCGTCAAAACTCATCTTCTTATCATTTATTTTGGGTTCCTATCGATATTTATTTATCGAATTAATTTTAAGTATTGTATGTTATGATTTTAGTTTAAACTTGGTTATTGTATATAGTAGCTCAATTTATTGCCTATTATTTATCTGATATTATATGTTTCCTTCCCATCCCTTCCCCTCCCTTCCTTTTATTTTCGTTGTTTCATTGCATTACTTGAAGAAGATAGGTCACGTGGAGGTGATGGGTTGCTGCAGTGGCCGTCAGGGCTGCAGCAGACTGCAGTCCGACCTCAAGTTTGAGTGTGCACTACTGCTGGAGAGTAAAAGCGCTGCGAGCCGGCTCTCAGGGTTTTAAAACGCTGTACTCAAATTATTAATCAGAGATGGCACTGCCCGCAGGGATGCCAGCAAACACTCGAAAGCTGGTATCTACCCCGCCTCTGATGGATATTTCTGTATCCTGTGTTTTGTTCATCTTAACAATAGCACTTCCATTGGCAGACACTTTCCTCGGCAGGCACTTCCCTCGGCAGGCACTTCCATTGGCAGACACTTCTATTAGCAGGCAAATCAATTGGCAGGCACTTCCAATGGCAGTCACTTCCATTGGCAGGCACTTCCCTTGGCAGGCACTTCCATTGGCAGGCATTTCCATTGGCAGGCACTTCCTTGGCATTCACTTCCCTTGGCAGGCACTTAGAGTGACAGGCACTTACTTGGCAGGCACTTCCAATGGTAGGCGCTTCCCTTGGCAGGCACTTCCAATGGCAGACACTTTCATTGGTAAGCTCTTCCAATGGAAGGCACTTCCATTGGCAGGCACTTCCCTTAGGCGAGCTACGCCAAAAGCCCTGCTTGCCACCTCGTGGTGTCTCCAAATTACAGCACAAGGCCTGCGCAATCTTCCTTTATATGTGCTTGGGGAGCCCTCCAGGAAGCGAAATCTTATTTTACCTGTAGTGGTGAAAATCTTTGCATCCTCCCTTCCTTGGACAGGAGTAGGCGCTCCCAGGACCCACAGAGACAGTCCATGGCCTTGCATCTTGAGATAGACTATGTGGCCCTCCAGAAAGGCCAGCAAATGAAAGGCGCAAATGGAAGGCATGTCCTAGTTATGAGCCCACTACGGGGTGTGTAGGGTGGAAACACGTCTCCTTGGCACAGGGCGCCTTTCTGAATACAGAGACACTGTCCTGCAGAAGCGCCCCAGGGACTTAATCCTGCGCGGAAACCAGAACATTGCGCCCTTTACGCAGTACTTACCCTCTTTGTAGCACGCCCCCTGGTGGGCAGCACAAGATCCAGGGTGTGTGCCCAAAGAGCGCGCAGGGCAGGAGAGGCCTCATCGTCTGTGCCAGCCTCTGGCCTGGCACGCAGGCTGGCTGGCGCTGCGCTCTGCCTGCGCCCCTGGGGGCCACCGCCGCCGCGCACGGGTCAGCAGGGCACAGGCAGCTAATCAGACACGCGCGTCTGAAGATGAGATTCAGCAGCCGAATCAATAGGAACACGGACCAATTAACATCTGCAGCTTAAGGGGTCGATGCCGCGGCTGCTGCTGTGCATAGAGGGGAGAAGGTTTAAAGCAGGCCAGGGCAGGCAGGAGCCCAGAGGGCCTGTCCGCCGGTCCACCCTGACCCCTTAATACCCGCCAGGAGCGTGCGCACAGCTGCCCTCCCTGAGGTGCAGGGGCCTGCAAGCCTCTGCCACGGTGACCCGGCAGGAGTCAGACTTATGATCGTCTCTGCTGCGCCTGCTCCCTCCCTTCACTGTCAGCCTGAGCAGGGGGGCTCATGGGTCCCCCCGCGGAGTGTCTGTCCCTGCATGCTGCTGGCCCTGGCCTGGGTACAAGACACATTATCCCTCGCCCGTTGCGTTCAGCAGAGCTGCCAGGCTGCTCAGGGCTTGCTTGTGCCAGAGGGCGCGGACAGGTAATATTCACCCACTGCCTCTCACTTCCACCACTAAAGACAGATCATTTTTGAAGCCGCGCAAAGCCAGTTTGCGCGGCTCTGAAAACCAGGAGTAACGCAGCGCAAATCACTCGTTGCGTCACTGTGCCCTGGGCAGACGTTCCATGGGCGTTGTGTGGGTGTTCCCAGGGAGCTCCCAAGGTTTTTGATGCACCCCCAGATTTACAAGACCTTGCAAACCCGGGATCACGCCAAAAAGATGCGCCTCCCCAGGAGAGACGCAACGAGGAGAAGCATCTTTATTTTGCTGCGTTTCTCCGTCTTTCTGTGTGCTGCAGCACGCACAGAACGAGGATGGCTCTTGTGCAGCACATGCCCCTTCCTGCACAAAAGCAATCCCGCATGCAACAAAGGCACCCTTGCACCGTGCTGCACAGTGACAGTGTTGGCGCTAGGCAGCCTTTTGTGCGCCACCGCAGGGGGTGAAACGTTAGGAATGCGCTGTATGCCTTAAATACTGCCGATCCTGCCCTTTCCCAGTGGCGCAGGGCAGCGCATCGAAATGACTTGCTGCGCTGCGACACTATTTCGCAAATAGTCCCCTAAGAGTGCGGAAACGGCACTTTAGTGGCACAGATGCCAATCACAAAAAAGCACTTCCTTGGCGCTAAACCTCACAGATTAAAACATGTCAATAAACATTCTAATAATCTCTACTGTCATTTCCATCCCCCCAAACACCCAACTCTACACACCTCCCCAACACAGCCATGAACACGCTCACCTGCCTACCACTGGAACTTCTGGTAAATTCATAAAACACAAACCATGAACTTTCAGTCTGTGAACTAAATGCCAACTTTAAGCCACTCCTACCCCCTCTCTCCCCCTTCCATGCTGCTTCCCTCCAAGTTGTAAAACTACCTGAACGCTACCCATCACTGTGGTGTTTCTCCAAAACGGTGCCTCACTACCTGAACCTCCGTCCTTATGGTCTTCAATGCAAAATCGGTGACTAGTAGTCTTGCAGTCCTGCAGACGGAACCCCCTGACCCAAAGAGACCAGGGGTCCGCCCTCCAATGCCGTCTGCCCCCCAAACCCTCCTTGCTTCCCTCTCACTGCATTATGTGTGTCGTGGTGGCCTGAGATCTGGCTGAGTAATTCTATTAGGGCTTTAAGTGGGATAAAAAAAAATGGGGGGTCTCTCAAAGGGGCGTGACCAATGTAATCAGGGGCGTGGCTTAAAACTTGTAAACCAAAAATCTGTGCTTAGCATAGTGTGCTGCCCAACTTGTATTTTGCTGTTTGTGTCATTGCATCTAAATATGATACAACAAGTAACATCATACCTACAACAATTCAGGACTATTGGCTTTGACAATGGTTGGTAGTTGCAAAAGTTAAATAAGCAGCAACTTTGGCCTGTCGTTAATGTTGAGAAAGCTTCCACTTAAAGTCCTGGGGCCATATGTATCAAGGCAAAATGGGCTCGCAAACGCCGAAATTCGCAGAATTCCGGCATTTGCGAACCCATTTTCGCTAAATGGTATGTATGAAACATATATTTGATGCAAAATAAGGAATCGCTAAATTTACCATTCCTTATTTTGCAATTGCATTTAAGGAATTGCAAATTTTGTGATTCCTTAAATGCAATGTATCAAGGAAAAAATATTCCAAAATGCCATTAAGGAATTGTAAATTACCACCAACTTCTAGCTGGTGGTAAGTTGCGAATTCTTTAAAAAAAGCATTTTTTTAAAAATCAAAAGATGCCAAGTGACGCCCATAGATGCCCTTAGGGCATGTATGTGCGCCATATGCGCACACATGTCATTTTCAGGGGTGCAGCAGGGTGTTCTTGAGACACCCCTGCACCCTTGAATTTATTCACAATTTGCGATTCGCAATTTCCCCTTCATTCCTATGGGCCTCCTGGCCCATAGAAATGAATGGGACATTATTCCTTAATTGCGATTAGCAATTTGCTAATCGCAATTATGGAATTTTAAGGAATCGCTAAAAAGAAGCGATGCTCTACATATATACCATTTTGCGATTTCTAAATAGCGATTCCTTAAAAATCGCTATTTAGGAATCGCAAAACGGAATGTTGATACATATGGCCCTTAGTGTTGCCACAACAATGTTGCTGCACCTGAGTCTCAGAAAGAGAAGGGAAATCTAGAGAGAAAATTACTCTCTTTAAAGGATTTCCCTTCCCCTATAACGCTCACCTGGCATGACCTCATGCCGTCACTTCTCCACTAGTGAGAACTGAGCAGTGTCAGGAGCGTCAGCAGCGCACATGATGTGCCTGCAGCCTCTAAACGGGTCTCTATCAGGCTCTGTTTTGTGCCCTGGCACTTTTTCCCGGACTGCAGCAACAGCAGGCTGTCACTGCAGTCCGGGAAAAAAGACATTCTGCCTGTGCCAAGGCTCAATACAGAGCCCGATAGAGACCCGTTTCGAGCCTCCCTTAAAAAAACTGCTGGTGCTCAGACCCGGAGAGACCTGGCCCACTTAAAGCCCTGATTAGCGCCCCATCAGTTGTGTTTAATTCAGTGTGACGCCCTAAGTGCGCCGGGAATGCCCAGATGTGGGTCTCGTGCTCACTGTGCCACTGGAGCCCAGCGGCACACCACTGCCGAGCCCAGTGCTTTGAATGGAAATGTAAAAGTGCAGGTACTCACTCCTTAGAGTACCCGTTGGCTCCTAAGAAGTGCTGGTACTCTCCTATTAAATGCATTGCATTAAGTTGCAGAAGTGCTGGTACTCTCCCTTTCAAATGAAAGAAGTGCAGGTAGTCAGTACCGACAGGACTTGCCCATTTCAAGCACTGGACAAGCCCCAGTCAGGGCAAAACCGGTCATGAGCTGCTGGTTGTACCGGTTTGGAGCGGTCTTGGCCTGGCAGTCTGGTCTGGACCCTTCCTATTGGAGCAGGACCGAGGCTGATTTGCATAAAGCTGGGTCTAATCCGAGGTGGCACGGTGAGCAAAATACTGATGGACTGGAATGTGGCCAAAGTAATGATCAGATATTATCAATGGCTGAGATGAGTTCAAGCGATCCATACATTGCTGTCTGTCTCACTTCACCTCGAACAGCTGGGTCTGCAGCTGCTGATGCTTCCACCGAGCAGGGATAGGACTAATCACACTCGGACAGGGTGGCTTCACTCTCACAGCCCTCCCGAGTGGTGGGCGAGGGGAGGCACATATGTACTCAAAGAGGAGCAAGCTGATGACCCCCTGAGCAGAGACGTGTTATCATCTCACAACGAGCTTGTTTCAATTAAATACATAACCTGATATTTGTAAAGCGCAAACTAATGGTCTCTAGGTGCTGGGGACCATCGGGAGATTAAGCAGGAGTCACATGGTGCTGGGCTGCGCTGCCGCAATTACCGGGATCGAACTGTGAACCACGTGCTTCAGAGTCAGCCGCCCTGCCGCTGCGCCATACCTCTCCCACTTCCACTGTCGTGATTAATGGGGGAACTCATACCTGCCCTCAGGTGCCAGGACCCGCAAGCTGCGGACTCCCTTCCCCAGCAGGTAAAAGACTCAGGAACCTCATCATGTGTGTTCCGGAAGCACCACAGAGGCTGCTGGCACCGGAAGAGCTCTGCGGCCTCTTCGCTGCCCCCCCCACCTCCTCCCGTGAGCCAAGCATCCCTCCTGCCCTCCCAGGTGCAAAACTGGCTTTCCTTCTCCTGCTCAAAAGAGATTTAGAAGTAAAATCAGCGGCTCAAAGCCAAAAAGGCACATCTTTTTCTGGCTAAACCAGGGGATAAGGAGATAAATCCAGCAGCCAGTGTATTCCAGGAGGGATTGTGTGATTAAATCATCCACTACCACTCATATACCTTAACCTGGATCTACCCAGCTTGGTCGATCCAAGGTAAGCCGGCAGATCCACTTAGCCTTTCATCCTTCTGAAGTTGATAAATTGAGTACCATTGGGTTGGGTAACAATAAACATCTGTTATTGAGCGACAAGATACCCTTCTGGGTGAATATGTGCTTTACAAATACACGTTATGTTATATTCTGGTTGACCAGACTGCTTGGTCAGTCGTCTTCAGGCCGAATGCTGAGGTCCAGCTAACCCTCACCCCACCGTGAGTTGGCATCACGCCATCCTGTACAGCTCCAGTAGCTGCTAGTCCAGAGGTGCATCCGCCTTCGAGCTCTGGTGTTGTATCCCTGGACCTTCTACTTCTTCAGTCCTAAATGTCAGATGGGCTTCAGTCGATAGTCCTTCCGGGACCTTGAGGTCAACTGATGCTCGTTTGTTTTCGATGCCAAGGATGAGACACTCCCAGAGGAGGGGTCCTTCCTGTCCCTTCCTGGCGGCAAGGTCTGGAACCACCTACCGGTGGCGTCCGCCATACTTGAAAAAAGTCGTATATTATAAACCTGCTGATGGACTGGCTGTTCTGTCGTCATCGTGATACCCATTGGAGCAGCTGGCGTGGTTTAGAAATAGCCTCATGTGATAAAGTATCCATTCATTCACGGGATAGGCCCAATCCCTATGCAGGAAAGGTTTTCCTGGTACCTTCCTCAGAGACCGCTCCGGTCTTCTGGTGCCAGTTTACTGGCAACCACAAGATTCAAACGCTCCCGGATGGGGGGGAGGGCTTTTAGAGTGGTAGGTGTCCAGTTGCGGAATGAGTTGCCACAAAGGATCAGGCAGACCGACTCCCTAACAGAATTCAGAAAGAGCCTAAAAACCTGGCTGTTTCCAAAGGTCTGATCTAACTGACCTTATCTCTACTCGCCATCATGCTGACTAAGTGTTCTGATATCTGAAGCGCCAGGATACCCGTAGGGTGGCAGCAGCGCTATACAAGCACAGATACAATACAATACAATACATAAAACGTTAGGCACAGAGTCCACCGGCAAGGTGTAGGGCTAATAGTTTTCAACATCTCTACGACCTTAAGTTGCGATACATCCCGAAAGGCAAAATGTATTTTGGGTATCTGCCGTCCTTACGCTTGCGTCTCTACCTAGACCAGGTCACTCCTTTTGGGACTACAGAACCTCTCAATTTAAAGATCTGTTCATATAATGTGCCGCCACCATATTTGTAGTTCAATAGCCGCGTGATGGGTGGTCCTTCTGGGAGGTCCCACATGAAGACATCATGCGTGACTTTGAAAAAACCCAAAATGGAGGCCGCAGTCGTTTTCTGGGTGCTTGTTCCCCCTTGAACCGGGTGGAGCAGGCAGAGCACAGGCACACACCGCATTGGGATTCTGGAAAACTTTGATTTCTCAGGATTCTTGCCTGTAGTCTGGCACTGAACCCATCATCTTGCCAGCCTGTCCTGCATGCCAATGGATTTAGAGACAGCATTGCAGAAAGAGTCACTGCCAACCTGCTGTACCAAAGACCTATAGTGGACCTCTGAGCAGCAGCCCTGTGACTGATGCCACTGGGAACCTGATCCCTTGCTGCCAGCCTGAAGGGGCTTGCAATGATCACAGTTCTTAAATTGGTGGCACCACATTCCATGTGGGCGGTGGCACTGAATCACCAATGGCTGTATCGAAAGAGCAGGGGCAGGAAAGGAGAGGGGAGGGGCAGAGAGGGTGTTGAATGAATGACTTCTATGTTCTTCTGCCACAGGTTTTAACCTCTTTCACATGTGCATGCTGGCTAGCAAGGGCTAGCGTGCTCGTGAGGTTGCAGTGCGCCACCAGACTGCGGTTGTGATGTATTTTTTTAGGCTGTAGTTGGTCCATATGTGAAGGTATTAATAGGGTAGACGCTGCATGCCACAATACCGCTGCCATGTTATATTTCTTGGGCTGTACCTGGTCCATACCCGTGGGCATTATTAGGGTAGGAGCTTTATGCCACTATACCTCTTCTATGTTGTATTTTTAGGTTGCTTGCCACAACACCTCTAGTATGTTGCATTTGCTGGGTTGTAACTGGTCTATAGGTGAAGGCATTGACAGGGTAGGCGCTGTATGCCACAATACATCTATTATGTTGAATTTTCATGGTTTTATCTGGTCGATAGGTGAAGGCATTGACAGGGTATGCGATACCTCTTCTGTGTTGTATTTTTTGGGTTGTAACTGGTTCATAGGTGAAGGCATTATTAGGGTAGGCGCTGTATGCCGTGATACCTCTTCTGTGTTGTATTTTATGTGTTGTAATTGGTCGATAGGTGAAGGCATTGACAGGGTAGGTCTGTATGCCGCGATACCTCTTCTGTGTTGTATTTTTCGGGTTGTGATTGGTCGATAGGTGAAGGCATTGACAGGGTAGGTCTGTATGCCGTGATACCTCTTCTGTGTTGTATTTTCTGAGTTGCAACTGGTCGATAGGTGAAGGCATTGACAGGGTAGGCGCTGTTTGCCGCGATACCTCTTCTGTGTTGTATTTTTCGGGTTGTGATTGGTCGATAGGTGAAGGCATTGACAGGGTAGGCGCTGTATGCCGCGATACCTCTTCTGTGTTGTATTTTTTGGGTTGTAACTGGTCGATAGGTGAAGGCATTGACAGGGTAGGCGCTGTATGCCGCGATACCTCTTCTGTGTTGTATTTTCTGAGTTGTAACTGGTCGATACGTGAAGGCATTGACAGGGTAGGCGCTGTTTGCCGCGATACCTCTTCTGTGTTGTATTTTTTGGGTTGTGATTGGTCGATAGGTGAAGGCATTGACAGGGTAGGCGCTGTATGCCGCGATACCTCTTCTGTGTTGTATTTTTTGGGTTGTGATTGGTCGATAGGTGAAGGCATTGCCAGGGTAGGTGTTGTATGCCGCGATACCTCTTCTGTCTGGTATTTTTTGGGTTGTAACTGGTTCATAGGTGAAGACATTATTAGGGTAGGCGCTGTTTGCCGCAATACATCTTCTGTGTTGTATTTCTTGGGTTGTAACTGGTTCATAGGTGAAGACATTATTAGGGTAAGCGCTGTTTGCCGCGATACATCTTCTGTGTTGTATTTCTTGGGTTGTAACTGTTCCATATGTGACAGCATTATTAGGTTAGGTGCTGCGCACTGCAATACGTCTACCATGTTGTATTTTTTTGGGTTGCAATTGGCCCACATGTGTAGGCATTAATAGGGCAGGCGATGTGTGCGGCGATACGTCTGCCATTTTGCATTTTTGGGGTTATAGCTGGTCCATATGGGAAGGCATTAATGGGGTAGGTGCTGTATGCCGCGATACCTCTTCTGTGTGGTATCTTTTGGGTTGTAACTGGTCGATAGGTAAAGGCATTATTAGGGTAGGCGCTGTATGCTGCGATACCTCTTCTGTGTGGTATCTTTTGGGTTGTAACTGGTCGATAGGTAAAGGCATTATTAGGGTAGGCGCTGTTTGCCGCGATACCTCTTCTGTGTGGTATTTTTTGGGTTGTAACTGGTCGATAGGTGAAGGCATTGCCAGGGTAGGCGCTGTATGCCGCGATACCTCTTCTGTGTTGTATTTTTTGGGTTGTAACTGGTTCATAGGTGAAGGCATTATTAGGGTAGGCGCTGTTTGCCGCGATACATCTTCTGTGTTGTATTTCTTGGGTTGTAACTGGTTCATAGGTGAAGACATTATTAGGGTAGGCGCTGTTTGCCGCGATACCTCTTCTGTATTGTATTTTTTGGGTTGTAACTGGTTCATAGGTGAAGGCATTATTAGGGTAAGCGCTGTTTGCCGCGATACATCTTCTGTGTTGTATTTCTTGGGTTGTAACTGTTCCATATGTGACAGCATTATTAGGTTAGGTGCTGCGCACTGCAATACGTCTACCATGTTGTATTTTTTTTGGGTTGCAATTGGTCCACATGTGTAGGCATTGATAGGGCAGGCGCTGTGTGCCGCGATACTTCTGCCATTTTGCATTTTTGGGGTTATAGCTGGTCCATATGTGAACGCATTAATAGGGTAGGCGCTCCGTGCCACAATACCTCTACCATAATGTATTTTTGGGGTTGTACCTGGTTCATATGTGAAGGCCTTAATAGGGTAGTAACTGCGTGCCGTGATACCTCTACCATGTTGTATTTTTAGGGTTGGAACTGGTCCATAGCAAAATAAGCCTGGGCGAAGTTCACAGAGTTCTGAGTGCAAAATAAACTCTGCTGCGCTACGCAGAGCTCTGCAAGCAGAGGAGTTTCTTTAAATAAAGGCCATGATTTTCAGGGCCAGGTGCCCGTCTGCACTGAGCAATCATCGTGAACGGCACCATACACACCGCAAGTGGGCGGGCGCTGCTTCCTTTCTGCTGCTCGAGTAGATTTTTACTCGAGCGGCAGCTTTCTCAACGCAAACGGATGGTTTCTCAACGCAAGCAGTCACGAGCATACGTGACCACTCGCAATGAGAAATATGGCTGCCAGCGTTGAGAAATCTCGCCGGGAGGTTGATTTTCCACACTCGCGCTTGCCAACTTGACGTTGATGATCGCGAACGAGGAAAAATCTCTCCAGGAGGTGGATTTTCCTCGGTCGCGCTTGCCAACTTGACGTTGATGAACGCAAGCGGAGTTCACTGCCCAGACTTAATGCAAAGGCATTAATAGTTCAGGCGCTTTATGCCTTGATGCCTCTACCATGTTTTATTTTTTGGATTGTATCTTGTATTAGTTACCACTTCAGATGTGCTCGAAATATAACCATTACATGAATTACCTTTTGCAAATTGAAAATTAAGCTCTTCACTCCAGATGCTAAATGCTTCTAAAGTGAATATGCTGCAGACCAAATGAGGTTGGTTCTCATTTCAGATGCCCTTGCCAGGCTGCTTCCCAGACACAGCCTTTGTGCAATGATGCCCCTCACAGCAGTCTGGGAGGCGTGAGGTTTCAGCACTTCCCTGTCATCGGCCCAAATGAAGGTTAGATCAAAGAAGAGAAAAGGCTGGCCCGTAGAAAGGGAAAAGGAGGGACCGCGCCTAAGGGTCCACTTTACCCTGCACAACAGAATCTCCAGATCAACCCTTCAACCCGACCACTTGATAAAAGGCAGTTCTCCGGGAAGTCAGATCAGCAGCTCCTTGCAAACAAAGGGGCATTTTTACAAGCCCCTATCACCACCACAACGTCACTTTTTCTTGTGGTGCAGATAGGGGCTTTGCCCTATTTACAAAGCAGCTTTAAGCCAATTAACGTGGCTCAACGCTGACTTGTAAATAAGACACCCTTTCACACTATGCTTATTGTGAAAGGGGTGGGGAGTGGGTGATGTAGGGGGTGTTTCACTGCAACACCCACTGATTTTGAACCTGCCCCATATTTACAAGGGTGGTGTACATAGGAGGCAGTGCCAAAATTAAAACCAGGGAAAACCAGGGCTTAAGTTGGTGAAACGAGGAGAAATGCATTATTTCTCCTCATTTTTGCTATTTCAATGTGTGCTGCCTTGTGCAGCACACGTGGAAAAAGCAAACTGCCATGGATTGTTTATATACAGCAGGATCCCCCTTCCTCTACATAAACAATCTGTAAAATAAAATCAATTTTGTGAATTTCATGTGTGCTGCATAAAGCAGCACACATAAAGGTGACAACATTGCATTTTAGGAATATTTATGTGCAGGAAGAGGACCTTCTTGTACATAAACAATCTTTCCCCTGCCTGCAGACACCCTTGCACTATGGTGCAAGGTTGCTTGCGTTGACACTACACTGCCAAGTATAGCACAGGGGGAAACACAAGACTGCACCATATCCTTGTAAATAAGGTGCAGCGTTGTGTTTCTGAAGTGGCGGGGTGAGGCGTTAAGCCGTGACGGGGAACCCCTCACTCTGCCACTTGCTCGAACATATTCCCAAAAATCTTAACTGAACTTTAAAGGAAGCCCCACCTCACCGCGGTCGATCCCCTCCTTTCACCCACAGGACACCCTTACACTGTCTTTGGAAGCTGTTCCTGGCCTCCATCTTGTGATGTGTCAGACCAGAGGTGTCCTAAATTGAGCCCACTGTGCTTTATAATGAAGGCTCCCAGTTTTCAATTTTTACAGATTTTTACAGATGAACACAGACAGAAGAGAATGTGTTTCCTGCCTGTATTTATTTATAAAAGCAGAAATATATGGAAAACTGCTACATGTGGGTGACTCTCCATGCTATCTTAGTGATTTCCAAGATCAACAGCTGAAGAGACAGACAGCATGGCAAGTTAAAAAACAGGTTGAGATTTCCCTAAATACAGGCATACATTAACATATATTAGAACATTGGAATGTTGGGAGCTCCATTGCAGACAATGGAGTGCTCCCTGCTTCTACGGGCTGGTAAAGGCCCGCAGAGCAACATTCCAATGCTCTACAAAAGCTTCTCGAAGCTCGAGGGGATTTATATCCCCTCGAGCTTTGAGAACCCTTTGTTTAATTTGTTAGAACATTCTGCCCTCTAGTGGCAGAATGTTCTAATAGCCTTATAGCCCTTCGTAGCTGGGCTATACCGGCAATTAAAGTCCCGCTGTCTCGTTAAAGTCCCTCGCCTTCGGCTCGGGACTTTAACGATTCAGCGGTCCTTTAATAGCCGGTATAGCCCGCTACGGCGGGCTATAAGGCTATATTATTGCATCGTTATGCTGATATTTACACCTGGTTGTAGCTTTTCCCTATATTTCGCAGCTTAATGTGCTAAAACGCGACAGGCAGGAAAGCATGAATGAGCGCATATTTAACAGAAAAATAAATGTGGATATATCCAATTTTACGACTCCACTTATTGTAAAAATACAAAATAAATATGTATAGATGCCAATAAGAAGGCCCAAAAATACATACGGATCAATACAGAATAAAATGTAAAAAAAGTAATAAATACCATAAAACCGGGAGCCTTATTTATAACTAAGACTGTGCGCCAACTTGAGGCTGAATAGCAGTCGTCACCCACCCCAGCATTTTCAGTCTCCTTTCAATGTCTGCGTTGAGCCGTACTTTACGCTCCAGTCCCTGAGCGGACCAGCGGTGGTCTAGTGGTGACCAGCAGTGGACAGGAGGTTTACCTTACTCTAGCGCCTAGCAAAGTACCGAATACAGCACTATTTACACATGCAAATCATGTTGTTTCTTTGCACAGTTTTGCATCTTCAAATTGTGCTCTCTCTAAAAAAACGTCCTCTTTATTCATAAAACCCGTCATGAAAAATAGATCTTTACTCAAAGCGTCCTCTGGTCGCCTCTCCTCTTTCTTGGTAGATGAGTCTCTCCTTCCTTTCTATGCGCTACATGCCTCTCGACTCTGGGCACAACCTTCTCTAAATCATGTGTTTACCCTTTTCTCTGTTAATGTATTTCTGCAAATTGACCGCAACATGTCTCCAAGATCTCAACCTCTCCTATTTTGGAAAGAGCAACCGAACACTACTTAGCCACCTGTAGCCCCCCTGTCAACCCCAGAAAACATCTGCAAGAACTGACATATCCCCTCCCCCCGGTCGTCACGCCTGACTCCTATTACTTTAACCTACCACACGGAAAGAGGAGCGTTTGTGTGGCGTGGTTGACTTGAGCACACAAAACTAGTCCCAATAACCAATACCACTGGACTGACCACTAGCCCTGGGTTCAGAGCAGCATGCTGCCCAGTTTAAAGCGCTTCAATTCCTCATCAGGAGCGGTAAGCACTATATAAATGCAATCACACTACAACTCCAGCAACATGCATGGTGGCGCTGCAATAGACTGCTCTGCCTCGAGGCGCTAGTTGATATTAGTCTTCTGAGCAATGGAGCTTGGATCACCGGTATCAGGTTTCCCTTCCTGCATAAAAAAAATCATCCCCTCAACGCAGGCGCCTTTGCACCATGGTGCAAAGGCACCTGCGTTGGCATACAGTAGCCCATTGTGCACCAGCGCAGAGGAAAAGGACAGGAAAGTGCCATATCTGATAGATACAGCGTATTCCTGCCTTTTCTTTTGCCTTAGGGCAGCGCCGCAGGAAGGCCTGCGGTGCTCCCCACGGCACAAACTCAGGAATGAGGCTCAAAGGGCCTTATTTATGAAGGTTTACACCATCGTTGCATCACTTTTTTGTGACACTGCGGAAGTGTAAAACATGCGTCACAATGCGGCATATTAGACAAAGTGACGCATCTAGGTTGATCCGTCACTTTGTAAACCCCTGCGCTACATTATACCTGTGTTAGGTATAGTGTCTGCAGGGTGGGCGTTGCCCTGGAAAAAAGACCCGTAGAAGTGGCGCAGTGAAATCTATGAGATTTCACTGTACCACTTCTACAAGTTCACTGCGTCAAATCCTTATTCCTGCTTCCCAGCAGGTGTGAGGACTGACACAGGCCTTCTCACATGGGATTAGCCCATGTGTAATGACACCTGCTGGAGTTGTGTCTGTTTTCCGACACGCTCCAGCAATGCGTCATTATTATGCCACCAGATACGTTCAGATTCCTGGCGTAGCAGGTCAATCCTTGCAACATGGAACTACGTACAGTAAATACAGCGCATCCAAGATGTCGCAAGGAGGGCGCACTGAAAAGTGTTGCATCGCTGTTTTTAACCAACACATTTCATAAATGAGGCCCACTGGGGATGTAGATTGGATGAGTCACTGATCCACGACACTAAACCACTCTAAGCGGGGATTATATACACTGCAGACTGTGAACGCGTGGTTGAGGGTCTCCAATACACTATTCCTGAGGCTCTGGTATTGAGACCTTTGGGGTTCATTCTCCCCCTCTTTTTGATTTATGATGACTATCGTTTGGAAGCTGAATGAATCGCTGCTTCTCCCTCCCTCCATTTTTTTTATTTGAATTTACATTGCAAGTCGTACAGTCGACAATTCGTTCAATTTCTGTCCACGTCAAGTTATTTTAGTCTGACTGGTTGTCACACATGGTAACCCTCTTCCAGGCTTCACTTAGATTTTGCGCTGGCGCGTGGGTACGGTAAATTTGTGAAATTGATCTGACAGCTACAAGAACATCTTATGCTTGGGTCTCAAGGGCCGGGTCTTCCTTTGCGTCTACACCGCCCTCTTCCTCATCGCTTAATGCACCAGGTGCAGAAGAACACATTGTACCAGCGATTCGTTAAAGCGGGTTGACAGGAGCATTCGTCATCTTGGAGCAGGCGCCTTCGTCGCAGAATCTAAGAGACAGCCATTACGTTGTATCTCGTTGGACAAAGCGCCTCCTTGACCCCTGGTTCGGCTAACAAGCGCTGTTTGCCGGATGTGGCCGATGAATAAAATATTTTCTTTGGATGAGCTTTATTCAGCAGAACATCTTTGTAGACTTCATTGACCCTTGGTCACCATATTTTGGATCAAGCAAGCGCTTTGCTGTGGGAGAAGCGCAAGAAACTTGAAAAGACGCGCCTTTAGAGTTGGTTTCCATGACTTTCGCAATCGTCTCTTCTTCTGTAAAAGCATCTTTCTTCTTTCAGAGTCAGCATCCCTCTGTGGGAATCCATTATGTACCTTCCTCTATTCAACCCTACCATCTGCAACTCAGTCCCTGTCTCATCTGTCAATCAGTTGTCAATGAATTTGTCTTCTGACTCAGTATTTTCCTCTCATTCAATCAATTGTCTTCTCACATTTTTTCTTGGCCTGCATAAATCCATTTGTATTCTCTGTCAATCCAGTGGCCTCCTTTGCCAAGCTACCTTTTTTTGTCAATCTGGTCTTCACGTGCGCCAACGCCTTCTACCCCCGTCAATCAATTCTTCTCCAGCAGCGATTTGTTCATCTCCTGTGCCAACCTATTCTCATCGCATAACAATCAATATTCTTCTGTCAATTTCTTCTTCTCCCATAACAATAATTATCCTGTGTCAATCTTGTCTTATCCCTTTTAAATTAATAACTCCACTGTGTTCATCTATTCTCGTCCTATAGCAATCAATAGTTCTTCTGTGCCAAGCTCCTCCTCTCCTGTGTCAATCCATTCCTCTCCCTTCCTCTGCTGATGCATTGTTCTTCTGAGGTAATATCTTCTCAGCTCATCCGCACAAAATACCCCACCCGGTCAGTCCCCACCCAGTCATCCCAATACCCCACCCGGTCAGTCCCCACCCAGTCATCCCAATACCCCACCCGGTCATTCTCTTGTATTTCCTGCAGCTGCTACATCATCTGACTCTCATTCTGCTTCCTCATTTTACACCTTCCTCCAACGCCCTCATACTACTCCCTCGTGCTATGCCCTCGCCCTACTCACTTGTTCTGCTCTCCCATTCTGCACCCTCATTCAACTCCCTCATTCTACTGTCTCATTCTGTTCCCTCCTCCTACTCCATCCTACACCCTCATCCTTCTTCCTCATCCGTCACCCTCATTCTACTCTCGCATTCTTCTCTCCTATTTATTTATTTATTTTTATTTGCAAAGTTTTATATAGCGCTGACTAGACCC
Organism: Lissotriton vulgaris; assembly: GCF_964263255.1. Taxonomy (NCBI): domain Eukaryota; kingdom Metazoa; phylum Chordata; class Amphibia; order Caudata; family Salamandridae; genus Lissotriton; species Lissotriton vulgaris. Next base: position 266,168,381 of record NC_141690.1, on the reverse strand, counting down.
GGAGGTATCAGACCACTTTACAGGAGGATCAGCGAGTTACAGGAAACATAGTTAAATTAGTTTGAATCACAAAGGGAGGAGGAGGGGAGGGAAGGAGACACGAATGAGGAGACGAGGAAAAACAATGTCAGATGACCGACTGGGTAGGTGACGGCCAAGGGGCCAGACTCCTGTACAGCTGCATAGAAAAGCTCCACCGGGCATCGGCCAAGGTTGTTCAGGCTCCATGGTAGGTACAAACAGCTTTGCTATCTACATCAGTTGAATCAGTGAGTTACGGTTTACATAGTACATCAGTTTGAATCAAAGAATCACAGAGGGATGTGGAGGGGAGGGGGAGGGAAGGAGACACAAACGGGGAGACGAGGAAAACAATGTCAGATGACCGGCTGGGTAGGTGACGGCCAAGGGGCCAGACTCCTCTATAACTGTATGGGACAGCTCCACCGGGCATCGGCCAAGGTTGCTCGGGCTCCGCTGTAGGTAAAAACAGTTCTACTTTCTCATTCTGCTTCCTCATCTTACTCCCCCGCCCATTTCGCTCTTCTACGTCCTTAGCCCTCACGTTGGTTTGTAGCTACATCAATCCAATATACAAACAATGCACATTGGTTGCCCCAATTACTCCTTATCGGGAAACATGATTTGCCCCGCAGTCTGAACCACTCAGTGCCTTTACAACGCAATCTGAACAACGACTGCATCTTTACCACACGTTCCTTTAGCACGCAAGTCTTTACAACTTGCCTGTCCTTCTGCTCCACCTCGCCTGGCGATTGTTTAATCCACTACACTGTCAGTTCAAAGAGGGGTGGTACCTGGGGCCGTTTGCCCGCCCCCAGGTTCCAGTGCTTTTCAGGGCTCCTGATGTAAATTATGTTTTAAATGAAATGAATGAAATGAAATGAAATGAAAACCAATTTTATTAAGCGCTAACAGCTGCCCTGAGGCGTCCAGGCGCTAAGACTACAACCAATGCCTAAAAACTCAAGCAGGGCTGGTTTGATAGTTTTCTATGAGGTATAACACAGCCACCCTGCCAGTGACCCTTGAACTGTGGTCCTATTTTCTGTAAAACATTTGTTATATATGAGAAGGTGTCCCTGCCACCAGGTGACACCGAGGGAAGAAGCGCCCTAAACACCTGGAGGCGGTCCCAAGAGAGTCCCAGAGTGGGCATGGGTATCCCTAAGGGTAAGGGGGTCAGGCTGGCTGGAGCCTATAAATGTAATCTTCTCACTCCACTGCAGCTGGCCCTGATTGATATCCTAAGGGATCTATATTTCTGCGGACGGGTTATCCGTCACCACTGTGACAGAGTAACCCACTGGCCAAGATCTAAATAAGGCCCTAAGTTAGACTGACACATATCCTTCTAAGGGTCCTAGCTGTGCTTAATTTGGGCTGGTGCTCGCAGTCTACCGCCACTCATTTTTGATGCCTCATGCCTCCAGGAGCTTCACTTCAGATAGGCGAGTCACCACTATAGGCTTTAGATTTCCTCTGGAAGGTCACTTGACATAAGGTGCTTCCCCATTACAGTGTATGCTGCTGGTGCTCTTGAGTTACCAAAATGTCACTCTCCATTCGAGCGAGGGATGTCCTCCCCGGGCTACAGTAGGTGTCAGAATTTGGCACCTTCATAGGCCCCTTTGCTGTACTCCTGCAAGGGCGCCTCCTATCCTTTTTCTCCAAAGATGAACGGCTCCACAGATGCTTCTGCTGGCACCTGAATCCTGGTGGCAATATCTTGGCACTCAGACACAAAGTGTCTGCCCCATTTTATCCTCAAGTTGAAGACAGTTGTGTATTGCAGCAGTTCTGTTCTGTGACCAAGTATGGGCAGTTCAGCCCTTTACTTATTTCCAGACAAACTGGTCCAGCCATGGCCTTTGTCACAAGTGTGAGTAGGAAGGTAAGACGCAGCTGCGAGTCTCCAGTTTTTGGGAGCAACCCAAAACAAGGGCATACAAGCAAGTCCCCACTTAACTGTCTATTCACCTGTGCGGGTAGCGGAAGGGGGCACGGGGGTACACCTCTCCAGCGAACTATGGGCAGTGCTTAATTTGTATAAAAATAATTGCCAGGGTCCTCATCAGGAGACCACTGCAACTTGCATTACCCATTTTCCATGCCATGCTGCCAGCAAGGGTGGCTCTAGGCTCCTGCCGGTCCTGTGCAGGGAACGTAGGTAGGGGGACCCCGGAAGAGGGGGTAAATGTAAATGTAAATGTGAATGTGGGTGTACTTGTAAAGTGCACTGTGACTCCAAGGAGTATCCTGGCGCTGAAGACCGCTGGGGAACCCGTCCTGGTTTTCCCTGTGAGATGGTCCCTTTTCAGGGTATCTCCAAGGTGAAACCAGGCATCCCCGGCGTCTGTGGGGGGCCGTTGTAGAGATGAAGCAAGCTTAATGCCCAGAGTTGCCGAGTGTGTTCCCTGGTTAGAGTAGGCACCGAGGCAAGAATTATCGAGTCCGTTTGACCCTGATCCACGACCCTGCCGCGTCGGGGATTGAACCCTGGTCCCGGGCCGTTCTCTGCTTACGGGTCTGCCGCCTCTAACCAGTGAGCCACACCACTCCACTTCCGGGCGGGGTGGAGCGCAGAGGCCAGTGAAGAGGGGGGGTGGGGGTCAGGGTGTTTGGAAGTGGAACAGAGCCAGAGGCCGCCAAATCCCTGCCAGGGGCCGCCATGCAAATATGTATCCATCCTCAGAGAATTATTATATTAAGGATACATATTGGCGTGGCGGCCCCTGGGGTTTGGCGGCCCTGTGCAGGTGCACAGCTTGCACATGCCTAAGGCCGCCCCTGCTGCCAATGGTAGTACCAACACAACTACAAAGCATCACACTCGTACAAGTGTGAAAATTCGGATTACTCTAGGCCCCAAAGCTATAAGAATGGCTTGGGTGGCAGGTATTCGCTCTTTTTTATGTGTCTTAAATTAATATACAACTGCAGTTGCGCTCATCTATAAATAATTCAGACAGCGCCACCATGTGGCAGACTGTCAAAAGTACAGCTGTTGACAATTGAGTGCTGGTGCTGAGCCCCGGAAATCACAGGCTCAAATTAGCACTGACTACCAAGCACCAGATCTACCCCAAATCACTAACACGTTCATTCAAAAACTGGCTCAAATTAAGCACTGACTATAGGTCAGAAAGAGCCAGAAAGAAACTGTCTTGCTTCGAAGGCACTCACTTTCTTCCTTCCTTAACACTTCCCTGTCTGATCCACCGCATAGGACCTTTGGAATGTTTTAAAAGAACTGTGGCGGTCACTCTGTCAGCCAGATAAGGAGTAGAAAACACCAACACTGTCACTCGGATAGGTATCGCTCCCACCACTGACATGTCCTCTCCTCTCCAGCCCTGCGAGCTGACAGCCCTCATTCAAAGAAGACTGCACATGCTATGTGTAAGAAACTGGGTTACTGGTTGAGGGGGGTGAGACCCTTCTCAAGCTGCAACCTCAATTCTTCCCAGGGTGAAGTCGGAGGCAAACACTAAATTAACTTGAGCTCAACTCTCGAGTGGTTTGGCGGAGAGGAGTTAGGCTTTATTCAGAGGCAATGTGTAACGTATGTGTGCAACAATTCAAGCAGTAACATAGTGAAAACACACCATAAAAGGGAATCCCCAGACAGGTTTAGAAAAATAGAGTGATTTTTAATAAATAAAACAAGACCAAAACAACAAAAATCCAATCAGTTGAACTGGAGTTCTGAATTTTTAAACATGTTTGGGTAAAATAGCGCAAAAACCCGCAAAGCGCCAACTTCTGCTATCTGGTTGCGTAACACTGAGAGAAAGTCACAAGTTCAGGCCATCAGTGATGGAGCACAGGTTGGAAACAGGGAACAGGTTAGTCCAGCTGAAAAGTTACCTTCTCAGTCCAGCACCAAGACCTCCGTTCACAGTGGAGGGGGGCCGCGAGGAGCACGGAAGTCATCGATGTTGTGTGAAGGGTAGGCTGGGCATTGCTGATGGTTGTCTGATTAATTGCAGCATCTCTGAAAGCAGCCCAGAATCGTATGGACGGCTCTATTTACTTCTTCGGATTTGACGACACCAATACACTTCAATCCAGTCCAGGTGACTCAGCAGCACTTAAACTCTAGGACTGTCGTGCTTGCTACACCCGTCTTGAGAAAGACCCGCTGCGACCTCAATTAGCCCGGCACGCGAAGGGTCGAAATGTCGAAATCATTCCAATTGGCCCCAATACTCCAGAAACCCAAATTGACTAGCAGCGCATGGGATTCTGCAAATTTGTATTAGTGGATGGCCTTTCTTTGAAAATCAACTTTGTATATATCTGTATAAATTGTCTATAGAGCAAGTCAGTAGTGTATATATTGTATATGTCACATGAGCACTATTCACTATTGTCACATGTTGCACTTTTTTACTATGACAGTCGTTTATGATTTACTATGAATGCATTTTGAAAATATAAAGATATAAATAGTTATATACAGGTCTTTCTTTTCATTCATTGTAAGAAACTGTTTTGAATTCCTTGTCAGAGGGAGGAGGGATCTTTGTACACAAAGAGGATTAACAAATCAGTTGTTCCACTATCCGACAGAACCAATTTTTTTCTTTAATCACGATGGTTGTCGTACAGCGCTAAGATTCTGTTGTCTTCACGAAGGGTTAAACCTCTGTATCACAGTGTTGCTGTACGTGAGTGAACAATGCTGTGGGGAGAAGGGGGTAGTTGATGGGATATCATGCTGCCGGGCACTGCAAGTGCCAAGGATTGGTGCCACCATGCCAGTTTGTGGTTGCAAAGAGCTCAAAAACTTCAATTTAGCCTCCCTGAGGCTACACCCAGGATCCAGGACCTGAGGGGCACCTGTTGGGGGTCAGTGGCTTGATTCACCTGGATCTGGGTGCTGGTGCAGACGGTTGGGAGCCTGATATTTCCCTGTGGCTCAGAACAGAGGCCCTTGGAGTCACTCTGGTAGCCCTGGGTTCAAGAGGTGCAGGTTCATTTCTCCTCAGCAGGCAGCAGGCCAGCACAGCATGGCAGAAGCACAGCAAGGCAGTAGTCCAGCAGGACAGCAGTCTGGCAGAGTGGCAGTCCTTCAGCAGCTCAGCAGTCCTTCTTCCTGGCAGAGTATCCACAGGTCCAGAAGTGTACTGAAGTGGTGGTGTCTGAAGACCAGTATTTATACCCAGTGGTGCCTTTAAAGTAGGGTAGACGCTTCTAGCAGCTTCCCTTTCAAGTCCCCGGGCATCCTGCCTCCCATCCTGGCTGCATACTAATTATGTGTGGAAGCAGGACACAGTCTATTCAAGTATAAGTTGGGCTGTGCCCAGCTCCTCCCACCCACCCTGCCAGTGATGGCCCATCCAGGCACACCTAAGCTCTCTATTGTATGTGGCTGTCTTGCACACAGCTCAACTGTCAGCTACACCCAGTCATGTGAATAATGCTACATGCACTGAATGGCTAAGCCAGTAAAATGTCAGCTTCCTAAAAGTATTTAAAAAAAACTGAGCTCTCCACTTGCGCTCTTATACAGTTGCTCTGCTGAAAGGGGGAACAACTCCCTCAGTTGTGTACAGTTCATCCAGGTAAACCACAGTACTCCTATTTATCATTATCTGTAATCCTCCATTATTACTGGCTTTTGTCATTGTATTCTTCAAACTTTCAACTTTCTAAAAGTGGCATTTTCAAAATTGTTTTTTAATAAGCCATGATTTTTCATTACAATTCCAAAGACATCAAACATGAATTGGGCACCTTCTCCCATTTGCAAATTACAACTTAATGAATATAATAAGGTAACTCCAATGCTATTCTATGCAAGAGGTAGGCCTTGCATCAGTGAAAAACAAATGTAAGACGTTTTTCACTACCATGACATGTAAAACTTAAAATTACATATCCACCTTTTAAAATACATTGTACCAAGCCCTGTGGGCTGTTTAGAGCTTACATTAGGGGTGATATATATGTATGAAAATAGAAGGTTTGGGCCTGGCAAAAGGTTCACTTGCCAGGTCGAAATGACAGTTTAAAACTGCACTCATAGGCTGCAATGGAAGGCTTGGGATATGGTTAAAGGGCTACTTAAGCGGGTGGCACAATCAGTGCTGAAAGCCCAGAAGCAGCACTTAATTTACAGGCACTAGACACATTTACTGCCACTTTACTAGGGATTTACAGGTAAATTAATTATGTCAATAGGGGATATATTATGCATTATATATGCACATAGTGGGTTTCCAGCACGTTTTTGCGGCTGTATGCAGCCGATGTCCATTAAGAGGTGTGAAAGCACTCCAGGACATCGGCGATAGCCTTTGAGACACTTTGGTTTTTTGGGGGGTTGGGAGGGGGTGGTGGGATTGATGGAGGGCAAAGTACCTATTAGGTAGCTCTCTGCAGGAGGCCCGCCCCTCTTAGGCTCTGCCCCCTTCTCACACTCTAACATTTCTTTACAGGTTGGCAGGTCTGCAGATCCCAGTGCTTTGAATGCTGAGAGGCGAGGGACTGACGTCATTCCCTCTGCGCCCTAAGCCCTCGCGCTGCTGCCTCATATATTCTCATTTCCACCACTGGAAATCCCTGGGGAGGCACCCAGGCCCTGGGAAAATGAAAAGACAGCAGTGAAGAAACACCTGCGCCCAGCAGCAATATTAAAACAGCTGTAAAAAAACAACGCAGAGATCAGTAAATGAAAATAACAACATTATCTTCCAGTGCCTCAGTCCCTGCCTAATCATTTTAACATAATGCAGTTTTGATGGCGAGAATCTAATTATTCCAAAATAATATCAAACTCTGTAGAACATCCAGGATGTGTGTTTTTAATAACAGTTCCGCTGGTGCAGTAATAACTAGTTTAGACGCGTTATTGTACACCTTCGCGTAACTCAGACGGAGAGGAGAGTAGTGCATCGGGGTCTGTGAGTGCTGCGGCCATAGGGGTTGGGGGGGGGTGACTTTCACTCGTCCTTGAAGCGGGCTAGAGGTTTTACACACCTTAACTGACCTCCCACAGTGCTCAGATCCAGATGTTTACACACAGCTGTAAGGCAGGAGCAGTTCTCAAGGTGCCTCATCTGGGGTGGAAGCCTAGGGCCACTTTACAGGATGCTTTTGTCTCACTGATGGTGTGCAGGCTGAACTCAAAGGCTTAATTCACCAGCGACCTCATGTACTAAATGTTTTAGCATTCATAAACCCTCTGATTCAGTGAATCAGTGGGTTTGTGAGTGCTAGACCCCTTTTTAGGTCTTGCCTGGAACAATGAATGTGCTGCACGCACTCTTGCTTGCGAAGGATATTTTATACAAGGGGCTTGCAGCCCGCCCATTGCTTAGTATTTGTTGGCTTCATTGTCACTCCTATTTCCTATTGTCTTCTGATTGGCCAGGACATGCTGTCTTCACTTCCTCTTCTTTAGGCTGGAGCATGGACCAAGTACTGATTGCTTCAGTTTGATTGTGGTCCTTCCGCTGAGCACTCTGTGATTGAGGTGCTATTTTTGTTTTTTCTTCTCCCTATAGACCTTGTTGACCCTCTTGCCATTTGTATCTATATTTTACCACGCCAAACACATTTCAAAGGAGACCTTTTCTGCTTTGAAATGCACGTTTATTGTGACAACAGAGGTTATCTCCTTTCACTGTCACAACAGATGTTAGCTGCTTCCAAGTGCATGTTCACCATCAGATGGACATGGGCGCAATTGCTTTCTTAATGTAATAGGATTTTTTGCCAAATGTCATGTGTTTTTTTCTTTTTCAAGCACGAGGAGATTACGTGATTTGCTTGGACTCACAGGGGTGTTGTACTGAGACCGAAAAAGCATCGGCAAAGCCTATCTGTCTTGCCTTTAGGATGATTAGTTCTGCCATTGCCTTTTGTTCGTGTTGAACAGCGTGACATGGCTGACTTTGGCAATGATTTGTAGCCATGCTGTATTGCAGTAAAGATGCTGGGCAGCATGGCTAAAAATATAAAAAAGACACTGATGCATCCAACGCTAATGCACTTTAAAAAAAAGGCCAATAGACCTGTCTGCATTATAGCGCCTCTTTAAATTAGCTTTAGCCACACTGCAAAGCATCCGTGCTGTACTGTAGCATGGCTACAAAAACAGTGCCAAAACTGGTAGCTCTTCAGAGGTGAGATGTTTGGCTTTGCCAATGCTTTCTAAAATTTACAAGCCCCAATTTAACGATTTAGAATGGTCCACATAAAACATGTTTGTAAAACATTTCATTCTTCTTTTTAAACCCATCAGGTTTTGCATTGTTTTTTATTTTTAAAGATTGCTTTATTAAAAAGCAATCACATACATGTTGATGTGCTGACCACAGCAGACTGCAATGATGTGATCGTAGCCAATCATTGCAGGTCGCAGTTTCTGACCTACCTCACTACTATTTATGAGGTAGGTCAAATTACGACCCACTACGATTCGGTAATTTGTGAACCAACCTATTGTGGACCAACATTTACACATACATTTTCCAGTAATTAGTTTGAGCAAATGGGAGGTTGGGTGAGTAGAAGGCTGGCTGCATGGGAGGTTATATGTTTTGAACTTTGAGCGAGTGGGAGGTTGGGTGGGTGGGAGGTTGGACTATAGTAAGGTTGGGTACATGGGAGGTTGGGGATGATCCTGAAAGTTATGCTTACATATAGTTCTTTTTCTGGAGTTCTGCCTGTTGCAATTGCCGTTGTTACACAATGGTGTATAGGAGGGCACACTATCAATGGTTTTTGGCTCTAGGGAGGAGTGTTCTCCGACTTTTCAAATCATCTCTTATAATAAAGCAAAAACTGCTATCTTTGGCCACCTTGTAACCAGAGCTCCTTAACCTCGCTGGTAGCAGGCAGGGCTGCATTCAGCTCTCCCTCTTTACGTGGACCCATGACTTGAAGTCTGGCTTCTTAGTACTGGTGGTGCACTGTGATAGATTGTCCTTCCAGGATGCTGCAGATAATCTCCACTTTTTCCAACTCAATCAATCAATCAATCAGGGGTTTTATAAAGCACACTACTCACCCATGAGGGTCCCAAAGCGCTAGGGGGGAGGGCATAGGCAGCTCCGGCTCAGTCGAAGAGCAAGGTCCGGATGGCTTTCCTGAAGATGTGCAGGTTAGGGGAGCGTCTGAGGCTGACAGGGAGCTTTTTCCAGGTTTTGGCTGTGGTGTAGGAGCAGGCCGTTTCTCCTGTTTTGCTTCTGCGGATACGTTGTGTCTCTGTTAGGATAAGGTCGGTGTATCAGAGAGTTCTTTTGGGAAAGTGGAAACTGACTCTATCGTTGAGGTATTTGGGACCGATGTTGTGGAGAGATTTGTAGGCGTGGGGGAGAAGCTTGACATGAGGTGACTTGAACAAATCTTTCAGTGTTCGAGTCAAAGCTACTTGTCGCAGGAGGAGCAAACACTAAATCATGATGGAGGCTGGGCATTGATTCAATGCAGTAGACATGCACCTAATACTGTGAGGAGGACACAAACGATGTCTGTTTCAACCCTGGGGTAGAGTTATGAACTGCAGCAGTGCCCATTGGTGTAATGTGGCACCACATTGTATCATATGCTGACGACACCCAGTAAATACTCTCCCTCTAGGACAAGAAGCCAAACACCTGGATCGTTTTCTATGCCTGCATGACCGAAGTTACCGGATGGATGAAAACCAGCTGCCTCGAGCTTAACACAGACAAGACAGAAGTAGTTATATTCAGATAAGACACCTCAGAAGACTCACCATCAACCTCTCACCCGACACTCACCTTACCCCGCACCTCAAAGTGGCCCTCGACTCCCAATCCACAAACAAGCACTCTTCAAACTCCTCATGCACGCATACAACAATCTCATGAACTTCCACAAGCCCACCAAACAGCTCCATTTACACGGCTTCTACTTGCACCCCTCATGCATGCACAGAATCAGATCCTGTGGTACGGCCTTCTTCTATGTTATCCTAACGCCTGCACACGACCTGCCCCTGCACAATAGAGCCACCGCTTCAGTTCATGAAATCCGCAAGAAACTGAAGAGCTGGCTCGTCATCCAGGCCTGTCCCTGTCCCAGCCCATACAACTCTTGCTTGAGTGGCAGGATACCTTCCCGGGGTAGTTGTGTGATCTACAAGTACACTTCACATAACATGACATGCCATATAGTCAGTGCTAGCTACATGATTGATGAGGTTTACAATCTTAACCCCTTCAATGCTGGTGACAAAGCCAGCTCGTCATGGGCGTTACCTGCGCTGTGCGCATGACGAGCTGGCTTTGTCACGTAACGTGCGATTTTCGAATTTTCAGCGCACAGCGGGAAAACCCGCTAGCGCGCATGCGGTTACATGGCCATCGATGCTGGTGTGGTAACAAGCAGTTTACTACATCATCACCTAATATCAAACTAGAGATGGCTGGTTTGGGGGGCGTGAAATTCTGGATCTAATGAGCGACCATCTGACCAGTGTGCGATGTTGTCTGTGATCCATAAATGGACATTTCTCAAGTTGGTTTATAGAATTGGCAGGTCAAAGAGCCCTCCTTACAGGGCACACCTCCTCTGCTGAGTCTAGCATGGATCTTGAGGGCACTGAACTTTTCTGCACACATTGGTATCTTTTCCTGGTTTCATAAGTCAGGTTCTCTCTCCTGGCAGTTTTGTGAGACTCGCAGCCCAATAGGCAGGATCAAGGAAATTAGGCGCCGGCTTTGTATCATCCTGGATTGTGTGAAGTGCTTTTTGTATCTCTAATTTAACAATGTATATGATGATGATGAGCGGCAATGCTACATACATCTAAAACGTGTCACGTTGAATCCTTCCAAGAAAGGATTAAGGGCCTAGTCACGTTGGAATAGGAAAAATGGTGCAGAAGTAAGGCTGAATTGTGTTTAAGGATCTGGCAAGGTTGTTATAGCGCCAAGATACCTGCAAGGTGAAGGTTTGCGCTCTTCTCATGTCTCTTACTTACTAATTCAGAACTGTGACCTCAGGAAGTAATGACCTCAGGAAGCAATGACCTCAGAAAGCAATGACCTCATGAAGCTATAACCTCAGGAAGCTATGACCTCAGGAATCAATGACCTCAGGAAGAAATAACCTCAGGAAGCGATGACCTTAGCAAAAAATTACCCCAGGAAGAAATGACTTCAGGAATTAATGACTTAAGGAAGCAATGACCTCAGGAAGCAATGACCTCAGGAAGCAATGACCTTAGCGAACAATGACCTCAGGAAGAAATGACCTCAGGAATCAATGACCTCAGGAAGCAATGACTCAGGAAGCAATGACCTTAGCGAACAATGACCTCAGGAAGAAATGACCTCAGGAATCAATGACCTCAGGAAGTAATGACCTCAGGAAGCTATGACCTCAGGAATCAATGACCCCAGGAAGCCCACTATCCACCATCTTGGTCCGCTCATCCCTTCAGCCCTCTCTGAAGATCCCCTTCCTGTAAATGGTGCAGTGTCTCGACACTCGACACCGCTGCCTGAACCACATAAAGAGCACATCCTCACGGTGCGCAGTTGGAAATGTCAATGTAAGGTCTGGCCCGGCGCCAGAGTGATTCAAAGTCCCAGGTGCCTCACTTTTCAGGCGTCATCAGCGCGGATAAAGCCATCTCCGTCTCCTCATGATTAACATGTCCGGAGAGCGGCGTGAAGCGCTCATTCTCCCCTGACAGGAGGTAAAATCAATCCTCTTCCAGGAGAGATAGATCAGGCGCACGTCAGAAAGCTAATGTTTGCTCACAGTTGCTAAGCAAGCAGCGGGGTCCTTAATGCACCTGTGGAGTGGAGTCTGGCGTCGGCCATCTTGACGACGTGGAGCAGTCTGACTGAGGGTGCCTCTGGAATGGCCAAGCGCCACCGCACAGAGAAGTGCCTGAGTCTGACTCAAGGAGCTCATGCCATGACTGAAAAGAGGCTCTTTGCCTGAGAGCCCCACTCCACTCCTTTCTCAGTGCCTTTAAACCGCAGGGTGTCTGTTCGGGAAACACCCATTACAACACAGTTATTACAATGCACTCTTTTACAACACAGATGTTACAATATAGCAGCCTTTAAATCTCGTGCTATTGCAACGCAGCTATTACAATGCATGTCACTACAACGCATGCCATTACAACGCATGTCACTATAACGCATGCCATTACAACGCATTATAAGGTAAATAATGGGGATTTTTAATTTTTAGGGTGGCTATGAATTTTGGGGGTACATGGAAATAGTATTTTTGACCCGTACACTATCCAACACTTAACCTACTGTTGCCCTAACAGTATTATGCGTTGTAATGGTATGAGTTGTAATGGAGTGCGCTGTAAATGTTGTTTTTTCAAAATGTGTTGTGTTGGCATGCATTGTAAAATCATGCGTTGTAATAGATGTTGTGATGTAAAAACCGCGTTGTAAAAGCATGTGTTGTAAATGTTTGTGTTGTAACGTGTCGTATTCTGTCTGCTCAGCTGGCTTATATATGTTAGCATGGAATGATAAGGAGGTGGTTGGCACCGCGCAAACTGGGCGCAAACTCAGGGCTGCGCTACACTTGCACGGATGGACATTGTTTTAGAACTGAGGTTACAGTTCTACAATTCAGCATGTCAATCACAGTGAAGCATGTGACTGCCCCACAGTCAAGACAGAGAGGAGTACATTTGCAAACCAATAAAGGTTAGAAAAATGAGGCCTCATGGTCGTTAACTCACCTTAAATCAATAACCGCCTGCTGACAGCGTAGAAGTAAACCAGCAGGTGGGTCAAAACAACAATGCGAAGTTCAGTTATTTAAAGGCAGGACTTGGAAGATGACGATTCAGTTCACCTTTTGGAGAAACTCCCTTTTATTCAGAAGTGGGGATTAAAATGGGGGAGCAGGAGCAGCAGGTGTCAGTGGACAGAGAGTCTCAATGCGAACCGAATGAAGGCTACAACTCAAATAAAGCAAAGAGAGGTCGCTCTAGGAAGTAACTCTCTGAGCAGCCTTAGAAGGAGCAGCGGCTCAGAGGGAGGGAAAGGGAAGTCCCCCTTCAAGGGTGGACCGGGAGGAGTCTCAAGCAAACACCCAACAAGTTCTGCCCACTTCATACCAGCGCACACCACTGCAGCAGAGAGCTTGGGAGAAAAGAGCCTCTCCCACGTTTTTCATAGATCAGAGTACAGCCTGTGCGTCAAGCCTGCTACAGGGCTCCCTCTCACAGACAATACAGCACCATCTTCTTTCCTCCTCGTGGCCTTCACGACATCTCAGGAGGGAGTATTTACCTCCCCTGTTCTCATCCTGCAGATACAGAAACCCACTGTCCAACCCAACTCATGGCCACAACTTGTCCTGCAAACAGTAAGCGAACAGAAATGACATTTTTAATGAGAACACAGTAACTCTAGTGTTGGGAACAAATGGAGAATTTTACGGGGCAAAGAGAAATACAGGGGCAGATTTACATGGAACTGACACATCTGCATAGACGCGTTAGTTTCCTTGCGCCAGTGCCAAATGTCCTTGCGCCACCATGGATGCGCTGTATTTACAATACAGTGCTCCATGGCACAAGGAATAATAGATGCATCAGAAATTCATGACGCATTGCTGGAGTTGCTCATGAAAGTGACGCAACTCCTGCAATGCGCCACAACAGATAGGTGAGTCTCATTCAAAAAGCCCTGCGTCATTCCTTACGCCTGGTCTGAGCAGGCGTAGGGATTTTGACACAGTGAAGGCGTAGAGTGACGCAGTGAAATCTTGTAGATGTCACTGCCTCAGTTCTACATGGCTTTGTGCATAGGAACGCTTAGAATGCATACATTATACCTGGGGCAGGTATAATGTCACGCAGGGCTTTACCACATGATGCATCTCCCTAGATGCGTCACGTTGTAAATGTGGCACAACATTTACGCCGCCGCTGCATCACAAAAGTGACGCAACGCCAGCGCAAAAGTCACGCAAGGGGCTTGCAAATCTGCCCCACAACGTTTACTCTGAAAGGGCAGCAGTCAGATAGGCCTCCCTATAGCAATGCTTTGAAGAACATATCCTAGCTATCTTAAAGCAAAACATGTAATTGACTCGTTTTAAAAATCCATGTGTAAAATAACGTATGCACATGTGAATAAAACTATGGGAGTTACAGGTTAACATTTTATTAAGCGCAAATCAATGATTGTGGCACTGGGTTGTCAATCCCCCCTCTGATGGTCTCGGAACCATCACACACACAACATCCATTGTCCCTTTCAGTGTCAGTTCTAATAATCCATCACCAACCACTTCTGTGGATGTAGATAAACTACTTGCCTTTTTACCTGGTTTCCTGACAAGCAGCAGTTTACTTCTAATGCAACTGGCATCCAGGTAAACACATTATGCACTGTTTGGCTGCTGGCTGGTCAAAAAGTAAAAGAACATTTACTATTTACCTCTCCTCTGGTAAAACAGTGGAGATCCGGTACTATTTGTCTGTCGGTAATGGCCATGGAGCTGGGACCATGTACTAACTGCCCAGCAGCCTGATGAATCATCACTTCCGTTACCTACAACGGGTGAACATCTCCTGAAAGTCTAGTAAAGGTGGCTGAGAAGGTACACAAGAGATGGGATTCTGAGGAGCCTGCACACAGCAGATAGTAGGTTTCCAAAACTGCACTTAATGGCAGGTCCAGAGCATGAACTCAGTAGCTTAGGGGGTCTCGGAGCCTCTAGGGGTCTCATAGAATAAACTTCCTACTTTGTGCACAGGCCACACTATCCACCACTGCCCCACAGGAGGCTCCCAGGGGCTGAGAGGCTCCAATTATTTTTGTGGTCACACATATAGTATTGCAGTACACCACTCACTCATTTTCTATGAGGCCACGTCAGTGGCAAATGTGTGCTTTAGAAATGGCAGCGACAACATTCGGAGACAACTGCACAGCAGAATATAACATAAAGTAATGTATGGTAGCACAATACAACGTAGCATAACCACAGGATATGAAGTAGGTGTTTTCTCCAGAGCAAAGTAAACATCACCGTGAGACTTGTTAGGCAGGTAGGTCTAACTCCTTTCGACTCAAGGATGGACTTTTTAACCAGGACAGCGCTCATTTCAGTTCACTGACGCACCAACGCCCAATAGAGTTATCCATGGGTGGGGGCATCACTCGTGGTGCAGCGCGCCCGAGTCAACCAATGCTTAGACGTCTTGGCGTTGAACCTCAGGTCAAGCATCCTCATGTTAACATTAGTTCTGGTCTGATAAGCTTTCGGTTGCAGACCATAAGTAGCGGCTGGCCTTCGAGTCCCCTGGATGATCCTGTTCCATAACCGTACCTAAAGCCGCTCCTTTTAGCCACAAGTGACCTCCTCCTGACCGCCTCCGCCAGCTCCTGGATGCAAGGCACTTTTTTCCAGACCTCTGGAAGGTGCCAGAGTGAGACATCTGCTAAAGAACCGAGCTCTGGAAGTCAACGACATGGACAACCTTAGACCCTTCTCGCTGCTCCTATTCACCGACCAATGTCTTTAAAATGTGGCCCTGCCCCAGGTTCAAGGCTCTGCAGAATCTAAGGCCCTAATAGACAGAGCGGGCTTTCATACCAGTCACAGCACCGAGCTGGTTGCTCTATCGGCCTTCAATGATCTTTGCCCGCTCATTGATAAAGTAGAAACTGCAGAGGTGTAGCTTGCATTGGTGCAGCAGGTGTAGTGGCACTGGTCTCCAGAGGCTTGAGGGGCACAATAAACCCTGATTGTTGCTGTATCCTATCATTCTAACAGCAGCCAGGGAAGTCATTTTCTTTCTTGCACTAGGGCCCATGACACACAGGCTACACGGTTGAGAAACCGGCGTACCAGTCCTCTTAGACTTGTCGGCCGCATTTGATACCACTGACCAAAACATCCTGCTTAGGACCAGGGAAGCAGTGCGGGTCACTGGTACAGCCCTGAAGTGGGTAAAATCTTTTATTTCTAGAAAATAACATATGGTGACACTGCCTCCGCACTCTTTGAAGGCATACTTCAACTCTTTGAAGGCATACATCAACTCTTTGAAGGCATACATCAAGTCTTTGAAGGCACACATCAACTCTTTGAAGGCACACATCAACTCTTTGAAGGCACACATCAACTCTTTGAAGGCACACATCAAGTCTTTGAAGGCACACATCAATTCTTTGAAGGCACACATCAAGTCTTTGAAGGCACACATCAAGTCTTTGAAGGCACACATCAACTCTTTGAAGGCACACATCAACTCTTTGAAGGCACACATCAAGTCTTTGAAGGCACACATCAATTCTTTGAAGGCACACATCAAGTCTTTGAAGGCACACATCAACTCTTTGAAGGCACACATCAACTCTTTGAAGGCACACATCAAGTCTTTGAAGGCACACATCAATTCTTTGAAGGCACACATCAAGTCTTTGAAGGCACACATCAAGTCTTTGAAGGCACACATCAACTCTTTGAAGGCACACATCAACTCTTTGAAGGCACACATCAACTCTTTGAAGGCACACATCAAGTCTTTGAAGGCACACATCAACTCTTTGAAGGCACGCATCAACTCTTTGAAGGCACACATCAACTCTTTGAAGGCATACATCAACTCTTTGAAGGCATACATCAACTCTTTGAACGCACACATCAACTCTTTGAAGGCATACATCAACTCTTTGAACGCATACATCAACTCTTTGAAGGCATACATCAAGTCTTTGAAGGCACACATCAACTCTTTGAAGGCACACATCAACTCTTTGAAGGCACACATCAACTCTTTGAAGGCACTCATCAACTCTTTGAAGGCACACATCAACTCTTTGAAGGCACACATCAACTCTTTGAAGGCATACATCAACTCTTTGAAGGCATACATCAAGTCTTTGAAGGCACACATCAACTCTTTGAAGGCATACATCAACTCTTTGAAGGCATACATCAACTCTTTGAAGGCACATATCAACTCTTTGAAGGCATACATCAACTCTTTGAAGGCACACATCAACTCTTTGAAGGCACACATCAACTCTTTGAAGGCACACATCAACTCTTTGAAGGCACGCATCAAGTCTTTGAAGGCATACATCAAGTCTTTGAAGGCACACATCAACTCTTTGAAGGCATACATCAACTCTTTGAAGGCATACATCAAGTCTTTGAAGGCACACATCAACTCTTTGAAGGCACACATCAACTCTTTGAAGGCACACATCAACTCTTTGAAGGCACACATCAACTCTTTGAAGGCACACATCAACTCTTTGAAGGCACACATCAACTCTTTGAAGGCATACACAAACTGGGAGGTCCTGCAATGGTAACAACTCTTGCTCTTTCTGCTGAACATGCACCTGCAACCCTTCCCAACAGTTCCACCAAGCAGAGGCACGTTTTAAAAATCATGTTATATTGATTTGTGTAGCGCACTAATCACCCGAGTGGGTATCCAAGAGCTTGGACAAGGTTTGTGGTACCAAGGTGCTTATAAGATGGGCCAGGTTTTCATCTTGTGGCCAAACTCAAGACGTGAGTAGCAGGCTCTGATGTGTTGAGGGAGGTCGTTCCACGTCTTTGGTGTGATGTAGGAGAATGAACAACCTCCAGTTTTGCTTTTGCGGATGCGGGAGTGTGCGTGAGTGAGTGAGGCAGAGCATAGGTGTCTGGTGGGTTGGTGAAAGTGTCTGCGGCTGTTCAGATATTCAGGTCCTGTGTTGTGTAGGGCTTTTTACATGTGTGTGAGAAGTTTGAACTGACTGTGCTTGGGAATGGAGAGCCAGTGAAGCTTCCTGAGGTGTGGTGTGTTGTGGATGCAGCGTGCGAGGTCGAGGTTCTGTATGGCCTGGAGTCTGTGAAGGAGTTGTTTGGAGATTCCAAATAGAGAGTGTTGACGCGGTCCAGCATGCTGGTGATAAGTGCTTGAGTGACGGTCTATCTGGTGTTCTGAGGCAACTATTTAACCCCTTTACTGCGGGGGTTAATCCCCCGCTGTGCTGGGGGGAGGGGGGCGCGCATAGCGCCCGCATGCTCATGACGAGCTGAGCTCGTCATGAGGCACGGTGCTCCTGTGCTCATGACGAGCTCAGCACGTCATGGCCACACCCGTTCCCGTGGAACGCTCAGCACAGCAGGGGAATTATCCCCGCATGCGAGCGTTCCACGGCTCATGACGAGCTGAGCTCGTCATGAGCACCGGAGCACCGTGGCTCATGATGAGCTGAGCTCGTCATGAGCCTCAAGAGGTTAAGGATCTTTCGTGGCATACATAGGCTGTGGAAGCAGGAGGTGCATCCTTCATTGACTTGAGCCGTCATGTTGAGCTTGTCATCTAGGATGATCCCTAGATTTCTTGCGCTGTCTGTGGGTGTTGGTTCCAGCTCCAACGACCACCATGAAGAGGCCTTGATCCAGAAGACAAGTAACTCCGTCTTGCTGGAGTTGAGCTTTAGGCAGTTGGTTCGCATCCAGTCGGCTACCATGGTTTTATAGTTTGTGAAGTTGGTTCTGGCGGTGGTAGTTTGGTCCGCCAGGGAGAGGATGATTTGGGTGTCATCCGGGTAGTAGATGACGGTGATGTATTATGATCAGATGATGTTGGTGAGAGGGGATGAGGGGAGCCCTGTGGGATACTGAGAATCAGTTTCTTGGTCTCTGATGTGAAGGGTGCCAGCCTGACCCTTTGGGTTCTTCTCATGAGGAAGGAATAGATCCATGTGAGAGCCGATCCTTGTATGCCAACCTCACGGAGACTTCTCATGAAGGTGTTGTTGGAGACAATGTTGAACGCAGCAGACTGGTCAAACAGGATGAGGGCTGATCTTTCTCCTCTGTCCAGGATGTTTTGAATGTCATCGGCCACTGTGATGAGCGCTGTTTCAGTGTTGTAGTTCTTTCTTAATAGTGGTTGTGTGTTTTCTAGAAGATAGTAGAGTTCGAGGTGGGTTGTGAGTTGCTTGGTAATGACCTTCTGAATCACTTTGGCTGGATAGGGGAGCAGGGAGATGGGTCGAAGGTGCTCAGTTGATTTGGGTCGGCTATGAGAGAGTGTGGTTTTCTGCAAGTTTCCAAGCATCCCGGAAAGTGGGGTACATGATGGAGGTGTTGATGATGTGGGTCAGAGTGGTGATGATTGGTGGGGCATTGGTCCATTAGGACCCTTGAGCGGATGTTCTGCACGATTGCCGCGGTGTTGTTTTTGGTCAGGGTTGTCCATTCTGTCAGGTGACCGTCTTCGTTTTTGGTGAGTAGGTTAGCAATGAGTTCTTTGGGGTTGGGTTGGTGTGATAAGTTGCTGTAGATGTTTGTGTGGAAGAGGTTGGAAAGGTTGTTGTAGAGTTGTTGAGAGGCAGCGATGTTGTTGACAGTGGATGAGGGTGAGGTGAAATCTTTAACAATCAAGATCTCCTCGCAGCTGTTGGAGCTTCCTTCGATGTAGTTCACTAGTGCTATTGTCTTGTGTTATGCTAATGAAACTCAGTTTATCTTTCACCTGTCTAGTGCACAAAACTCTCACGATCAAAACACAAAACCTTTCAGAGAGGCACTCATCATGGTCGGGGGTTGGACGGACAAAAACTTCTACAAAATGAACCCACGCTAAACCGAGATCTTAATTATCTCAGTTTCATCAGTTAGCGATTAGAACACACCCTTTTGGCCAGACACACTGGCAGGGTCCCCAGTTCCTTTGACAGCACCCCGTCCCTGGAAGTCCAATCCAAGAATGGGGTCAGCACCAATTTCCCCCGCCTTCTTCCTCTAGAAAGTTTCTGTGCCCTCAGCGATCCCTCTATGAATATATTAGTAGTGAACGCTGCCTTCAGTTGCCTCTTGAGTTTACTCATTCAAAGAATCTTCTATCTCCAGATAAAATCCTACACCAGCTGCCACTTGCTCACACTGCTGTGGCAGAAGTGCTTACAAAAAGTGCAGAAGATCACACACGCTGCCAGTCCTGCGATCTCTACACTGGCTGCCCACTCAGTCTTGTGTAGTGTTCAAGGGTCTTACAACTGTCCATAAAGCCCTACACCTCACATCCGCCCCCTTCTGACCAGGGCATGCTCCTTCAATCAGCCATCACTCTGCCCCAGATTAGCAAACAACTCTTGCTTGCCGCAACTAGGATCCGAGAGGCCCTTATGGAGACTACTTTAGCTCCAGCAGCTGCCAAGCTATGGAGCGCTCTCCTATTGAGCTATTTATATTAAGATTAAAATATCTTTGGGTCTGTTTACCCAGTCACTGTTAGTATTGAAGATTGTGTCTTCTTAAAGTGCCAAGAAGCATCGGTGTATGAGCGCCCTACAAATAAACAATAACAAAACATATCATAACATTAGCGGTGAAGGACAGTGCTGGGCTCTGTGAGAGAAGCATTGATAATAGCGCAGAGGGCCTGAGCCTGAGCCTGCACGGGACGAGCCTTATCAATAATTCAGTCAGCTGACCCCG
Organism: Lissotriton vulgaris; assembly: GCF_964263255.1. Classification (NCBI taxonomy): domain Eukaryota; kingdom Metazoa; phylum Chordata; class Amphibia; order Caudata; family Salamandridae; genus Lissotriton; species Lissotriton vulgaris. The sequence goes on along the minus strand of NC_141690.1, from coordinate 266,147,921 downwards.
AGCTTCCAGCCTGCTCAAAGTACATGATTAATTCATCTGTAGGGTCCATCCTGCCCCCAAGTGGCGCCCGATGCTTTACAAAGGGCAATGGCCAATATCCAGGGTTATATACTGCAGAAAGAAAGGAAGATTAGATCTTCAAATCAGAAATGAAAAGTATATGAAAAAGGAAACACCTGCCAGAACAGCATCAGAGGGGGCCAGAAAGGAGACTGACAGCCTTATTGACCCAGTGATGACATATACCTGTGTAAGTACCTGTGTACGTATCCAGCTAAATATAAACTATTAGTCATGAATATCTATGCCGAGCCTGGGGTGCCGCCTACCTGTGACTGCTGCAGTAACAGCTGGCGGGGCTGACTCTGAGGTTCAGCCTCTTTGGACCTCGAATAGCTGATACCGAGTTCAAACAAACACAGGTGTACATTACTAATCCCACACCAGGCTGTGAACCTCTACTGTGGCCTCCAGTGGAAGTAACTTCTCACGCAAAACCATCGCTAGTGTGTCAGTGGGTACACTTTGACCCCATAGCTTGTCCGGCGTCCGACCCCATTGCTAATGTGTCAGTGGGTACACTCCGGCGTCCGACCCCATAGGTAGTGTGTCAGTGGGTACACTCCGGCGTCCGACGCCATAGGTAGTGTGTCAGTGGGTACACTCCGGCGTCCGACCCCATAGGTAGTGTATCAGTGGGTACACTCCGGCGTCCGACCCCATAGGTAGTGTGTCAATGGGTACACTCCGGTCTTCAAACACACAGCTAGTGTGTCAGTGGGTACATTCCGGCATCCAACCACACAGCTAGTGTGTCAGTGGGTATACTCCGACCTCCGACCCCATAGGTAGTGTGTCAATGAGTACACTCCGGCCTTCGACCCCATCGCTAGCGTGTCAGTGGGTACATTCCGGCATCCGACCACACATCTAGTGTGCCAGTGGGTATACTCCGACCTCCGACCCCACAGGTAGTGTCTCAGTGGGTACACTCTGGCGTCTGACCCAATAGCTAGTGTGTCAGTGGGTATACTCAGACCTCCGACCCCATAGGTAGTGTCTCAGTGGGTACACTCCGGCGTTTGACCCCATAGCTAGTGTCTCAGCGGGTACACTCCGGCATCCAACACCAAAGCTAGTGTGGCAGTAGTTATAGTCTGGCATCCGACCCCATAGCTAATGTGTCAGTGGGTACACTCCGGCCTCCATGGGGGAAAACTTACCGTACTGAACTTCCGCGTCATCTGGTACTCAACGAGCATCATGTCAAAGAAGATGGGGATGGTGGATTTTCTCAGCTCCACTTCTGGTACCAAAGTCATCTCCAAGATGGGCCCCACCATGCTGGGGATGAACTCGATCTTGTGCTGTCCTGGAATTTTTTAATAAAATAAATCATTACTAAGAGGCAAAGCACATTGCTGCTGTTAAAGTACAAAAAGCAAGTGACTCTGTGAACTCTGAATTAAATCACCGTATTTGAAAGGGGGTGATGGAACAAGGATTCGAGAAAAAGAAACCTGCTCGGATCAACCTCTCGTTAACAGGTACTAACAAGTAGAAACAGTGGAGAAAGGAAAATTAACATACACACGACATTCATACATGGGGAAAAAGGCTTTATGCTTGCTTAAATACCAAAGAATATTTTGCTACGTAACTGGAATCCCGCTTGAAACCGAAAATCGCCTTGAGCATGTACGAACCAGTACTGCGCAAAAAAACATGTGATTCGATGTGATCGGGTGAGGAAGGCCCGCACGGGAGGGCGCTCTTTCAGCTGCAAAGCCCCACAGCTGTGGAACTCGCTTCCTCTTTCGCTGCGCAGCACTGTCAATTTGTTCCAGTTCAGGAAGAGCCTGAAGACCTGGCTTTTTAATCTTTAGGCTGTTCTTATTGCTTCAGTTTCAGTTCTTTTTCTCATTCTTTTGCTGTGTTGTGTTATTTTTATTCTGAGATGCAGGTGGAAAGCGCCGGGACACTCTTTTCGAGTAGCCGTGCGCTATAAAAGAACGCTGTAACATAACATAACATAACATAACATAACATTAACCAATGTGAGGGGGAACTCTCACACGTGTGCAATGAGTTACTAACTGTTGGCCTCGAGGCACCGCTTGCCTGGCATATGCTTGCCTGGATTTTAAAAGAGTTATCGCTGCTAATGCTTTTGTTTAAGAAAGAAGAAAATCACATGGGATCGAGTAGAAGTGGGTGGTGAACAGTGATAATAACATATTTGAGAAATTAACATATGTTTATGATTCCTTTATTAATAGTGTGCGATTGGGCCTGATGTGCTAAGCCAAGAGAAAAGATGGCGGTTGAGACATAACACAAGTTGAGTCTGCGCACCGAAGTTTTGAAGTGACCTGGTGATCGGATCACTGACAAGCTGACAAGAACGAAGGACAGATGCCTGGGAACGTTCTTCAACTGTAGAATTTCATAAAAAATTGTATCTAATCTATTATGTGAATATGTGTGAAAGGAAATGGTTCTAAAAAAATGAATACATTAAACGGAAGGGTTTACTAAACAAAGAATTAGTTAAGAAATCAAGAATGACAGCATGAGGTGATGATTACTCTCCTGTCTCTGTCCAATCACAGTCCACGATACACGGAAACTTGCAACTTTTGAAGGTGGGACATGCGGCATTAAAGGGTATAACTTGAGTGACTTAAGGTTAAGAAGAGAGACGTTGATGCTGAGTGAGGAGTGGATGAGAGCTGCTGCTGGAGAAGAGCAGACTGGGAAGATTCAATACCGAGAGACAGCCTGATTAGATGGAAGATTTGCGGGAAAATATCGAGGAGGGAGAGAGTGTAAGAGAGGGATGCGCTCCGGTGCGCCGGGATCTAGAGAAGTGTAGTTAAGTATGATCCTATCCTGCACCTGTCCTATAGTCTTTGTCTCCTGACTCTTTATCAGGTGACCTCCACCAATCCTTTTGGCCATGGGTTTGGGTTTCTCAATTTCACCAATCGGTAAATATATTTCTGTCTTGAATTTGCATATCTCTTGCAAAGTATGAATTACTGTGTCTATTGTCTCTTCATCTGTCACTCCAAATGCATTAAAGATGTTGAACGTGTCTGTATATTTGAATGTAATTTGATAAATGAATTTTTCCCTCCCATGAAAGTTGATGGGGTTTGCACAGTGAATCTGTACAAATGAGCGTTCATTTGAATGAATCATTAGATAAAATCTATTGAATCGTACTTGGAGTCTGTGATTATTTTATTGAAAGTTGTAAGATAGGTTAATGAATTTGTTAAGATCACCATCAACTACTCGACTAATGGTCCATTGACCAAAGGAAGAGTGTTGATCTGTGGAGGTAAGTTAGACATTGACTGATTCAAATTCAAAATGAAATAAAACTTGACCCCCAGCGGAACAAGCAGGGAACTTGAATGTGTATAAGGGCCCATTGTGAATAATATGGTGATTGTGAAATGTTCATCTTGGCCTTTCGCTGGACCTGGGGCATATACTCAGATCTTCTTTCTTAACTTTAATGCCTCGATTTAGGTCAAGTTTCCAATCCAAAATCTCTCCATTCATTTATTTGCCAACTTTTGGTGGCATTTTATATACTCGTTCTATCTCCCATCTTGCGATCTGCTTCAGGAAGTGACATCAGAGGAGACCAGGAAGTGTTGTCTGCAGATTTACTACAGCTGCAAAAGTGCAATGACATTTTTGCATTTTTTTGTACTTTTCACAGAAAAGACAATTTCAACTTTTCTTTGCACCATTGTTGCGTTGGTGTTATCCACAGCCTGTAGTTTCTCTGGGCCTGACTCAGTTGTCGGCAGACAGGTTACACCGTCACTACGATGACGGATATCTTGTCCCCCGAAACATAATAGGATACAACAGGATTTATATTTCGGTGGGCAGGATATCCCTCACCGTTGTGAGGGTAACCAAGATATCAGTCACTGTTGTGATGGTAACCCAGGATATCAGTCACCGTTGTGATGGTAACCCAGGATATCAGTCACCGTTGTGATGGTAACCCAGGATATCAGTCACCGTTGTGATGGTAACCCAGGATATCAGTCACCGTTGTGATGGTAACCCAGGATATCAGTCACCGTTGTGAATGTAACCCAGGATATCAGTCACCGTTGTGATGGTAACCCAGGATATCAGTCACCGTTGTGATGGTAACCCAGGATATCCCTCACCGTTGTGAGGGTAACCAAGATATCAGTCACCGTTGTGATGGTAACCCAGGATATCAGTCACCGTTGTGAATGTAACCCAGGATATCAGTCACCGTTGTGATGGTAACCCAGGATATCAGTCACCGTTGTGATGGTAACCCAGGATATCAGTCACCGTTGTGAATGTAACCCAGGATATCAGTCACCGTTGTGATGGTAACCCAGGATATCAGTCACCGTTGTGATGGTAACCCAGGATATCAGTCACCGTTGTGATGGTAACCCAGGATATCAGTCACCGTTGTGATGGTAACCCAGGATATCAGTCACCGTTGTGAATGTAACCCAGGATATCAGTCACCGTTGTGATGGTAACCCAGGATATCAGTCACCGTTGTGATGGTAACCCAGGATATCAGTCACCGTTGTGATGGTAACCCAGGATATCAGTCACCGTTTCACTGTGTGACAGAGTAACCTATCCGCCAGGATCTAAGGGGCATATCATCAAGGGACGGCGATAAATAACGCAAAGCGCGCTTACAGTTTTTTTTATTTATCGCTGTCTATCTCTGGAATTTATTGCCCTGGTAGCACGTTATTAACAACGCGTTTCTCCAGGGCGATAACAATTCGAGCGATAGCGGGGAAATCTCCGTTTTGCATGTAACATCGCTGGTTTTCCAGCGATGTTCCCTGCAAAACGGCGATAACCTTGCTGATACGACCATGTGGTTGTATCAGCATAATCCACCCCCAATGTTAGGGATAGGTAAGCCTGCATTTTAGCAGACGTTCGTTTTTGGCGAAAACAGCGTTTTTTTCCATAAAACTAACGTCTGGTTAAATGCTGGGGCAGCCTTGTAAATATCGCAATGTGCACATCCGTGATATTTGCAAGGTTGTACTGCCCAGTGACGCCCACTTTGCATCTCATTAGAGATGAAATGGGAGGCGTCGGGTAAAAGGGTGCTAGTATGCGCTAATGCATGCTAGCACCCTCTTGTAAATAGGGCGAAAAGATTATCTCCGCTTTTTTGGCTTTTAAAGCCAAAAAAGCAGAGATAATGCCCTCCTTAATATGCCCCCAAATCAGGCCTTTAATTCTAGACTCGCTTCAGGATTCACAGGTTCGGAGCAGGTCACAGAATGGAGGCATCTCGTGAAGGAGCCTTAATTAGGAAACACAGAAGTGCAGCTTTAATTTCAGGAAACAAGATGTCTTTTTAAGGCGGGCGCCAGCGCGGGCCCCTTGGATGCGAGTGCGTCATTAAACACAGCTTAATGTTGTGGCAAACAGAGGCGAGAGCTGTTAGATGCTGTTTATTGTTAATTGATTGGCGGTAAATGGGCGTTTATTGCACCTCGCAGACAATGCTGAACGTGTCCTTGAAGGTCTGTTTGCCTTGACACCGGAACAGAGACAGCTGCTGCTGTGCGGTCTGTGCTGTGCTTTAGTGCTGCGCGGTCTGTGCTGTGCGGTCTGTGCTGTGAAGAGAACGTGTTCGGTGCTTACAGCCTGATTCATGAAAACCGATTTCTGAGAATTATAAATTGCGATTGACAGCGAATCGCAATTTAGAATTCTCAGAACGGCATTCATCAAATTCTGCGATAAAATAAAGCGAATCGCAAGTGGCCGCAAAAGGCGATAGCGATTTTTCAAAATCGCAGAAAAATCGCAAATTCCGTCCAAATCCGTGTAGGAATAGCGATCTCGCAATTTGCGAGATCGCAAAATGCGATCTCGCAAATAGCGAGATCGCAAAAATGGGAAGTCGCATTTCGAGCCCAGTGATGACATCACAACCAGGAAGCAGGCAGTTCCCACCCCCATTTAGAACAGTGAGGCAGAGATCGAAGCTGCATCACACAGAGCACCTCTCAGAACACCTCCAGACTATGAAATCTTTCACTTTTTTGACTGCAGCAATGGCAGAGGATGCAGCAGCAGGGCCCAGTGACACCGGGCGCAAGCGCAAGCTGAAATTTTCCGAGCAGGAGTTGGAGCACCTAATAGATGGAGTGTGTGAAAACCACACCAAACTATTCGGCAAGGACTCCAGGAGAGTACCAGAGGCCGAGAAACGCTGACTGTGGCTGGGGATCGGCGCCAGAGTCAACGCTGTGGGGGTGACACACAGGTCGATAGACGACCTAAAAAAGAGGTGGTACGACCTCCGAGGTTGTGCCAAGGAGAGGGTGGCAGAGAGGCTGGGCGAGAGCCAGGCAACTGGAGGTGGAGAACCAACAGTCCCTCCCAACACCCCCATGGAGGATCGTGTGGAGGACACACTTCAGCGAGAGGCGTGTATAGGGGTCATCCCTCTGGACTCATCCCGACCTCCCCAAGACAGCCAAGGTAAGTGGCATGCGACTGCGACCCTGTCCCCTAACAATGGCCATGACCCTATAGCCTCCCATAATCAACCCCAGTAATGCAACCCATGCACATTAGGATATGCCCAAATGCATTGTGGGACATGTAGTCTGCCCACAATGTATAAAAACTCCAATGCAGCCAGACATGTCCCAAAGTACGCAATGCCACAGCCAGTCAGGGAATGTCAGCCAGCATGCATGTAGCAACTGCACATGTGAAAGATACATGCAATTAATCTACGTCCACTTTCCCTCACAGGTGGCGCAGACAACAACAGCAGCGACAGCGATAGGCTGCTGATAGACGAGGCAGCAGAGGATGCAGAGGAGGTGCTAACAGCCACACAACCTACTCCATCAGGCGCTGCTCCATTGCCTGCTGCTAGACCACCACCATCTAAGCCAGCTCCATCAGGCGCTGCTCCATTGGCAGCTGCTCGACCACCACCATCTGCGCCAGCTCCATCAGGCGCTGCTCCATTGGCAGCTGCTCGACCACCACCATCAGCGCCAGCTCCATCAGGCGCTGCACCATTGGCAACCGCAACACCACCACCAGCGGCACCCTCAACATCTGGTGCTGCTAGAGCGGCGACAGATCGCACACCCACTGTGGCCAGCCAGCACAGCAGGCATGGCAGGGAGCGCCAGCAGAGCACAGCACGCAGCGGCAGGAGGCGGATGGCTGTGCGTGTTCCAGGGCTCAGCATAGAGCGCCGGATGCTGCGCATCCATCAATTGCAGGCACGACGCCAAGGGGCAATCCAACTCCAGCTCCACAACATTGGCATAAATGTAGCAAATGTGTTGGATAGGATATAGCGGATGACAACTGCCATGGAGGCTAACACTGCGGCCATCATCTTGCAGCGCAACATCGCCCGCCGCCGCCACCGCCAGCTACTTACGCGCCCATCTGCCCACACGCACTCAAACTACGTGATTGGTAATGCCACCTCCCAGCTGTCACGTCGGTCCCTGGTTATGCAGCAGCAGATGGTGCAATGCTGCGAGGATGTGGAGCGTGTACTGGAGCCGGTCACCAGTGCTGTACTGGCACTACATCCAACTGGCCCAGCCAATGGTGGTGGGGACGACACTAGTGAGGGGACGTCCAGTGTCAGCAGCCTGTCTGCCTCACAGGTCGGTGTCCTACGCCGCAGCAGCAGGCCCACTGCGGGTTCACGTGCCCTCCCTGAGGATGAGCCTGAGAGGCGATTGGGTGCCGCGCGCCAGAGGCGCACTTGACATTACTATCCATTGGCAGGGACATGCTGAAGACAGAAGCATGTCGTGCTTATGACTTAGAGCAGTATGGCGCAATACTACTCACATGTTAATAATTTCAAAATGTCGTTATTATTGTGCCTTCAACAATAATATTTATTCAAGCATCGTACATCAGCCTCCTGTCATTATTTCCATTGTCATGTATTTGTGATTTGTTGGGTGAGGGGAGTGGGTGCACTAGAAACAGTTCATTGTGATGTGGTTGCGGCGTCTGTGTCCTTCAGCTGGATTCTCCCCGCATGCATGGCGCACATGTGCAGGTGGCCGGTCGTCCCCTTCCGACTCAATGCCAGAGATCTCTACAGGTATCTGGCGATTGGTAGCAATGTTGTGTAGTATAGCACACACAGCCACAATGCGGCAGCAGACATCAGGACTGTAGTACATGGCCCCACCAGTCTTGTGCAGTATGCGGAATCTGCTCTTCAGTAGCCCAAATGTCCTCTCTATGCAATTCCTTGTGCGTATGTGTGCTACATTGTAGCGCCGTTGCTGTGGTGTCGCAGGGTTGAGGTATGGGGTGAGGAGGTATTCACCGAGGGCGTAGCCACTGTCACCTGAATGAGAGGAGCAGAGGGTGAGTGCCTGTGCAGCGCAGCTACTTCATCACAGTGTAACATTGTGGGCCAAGTGTACTTACCAAGTAGGTGTCCTTCCCCGAAGTCTCCCCTGGCCAGTCGTGTGTGGAGGCCGCTGTGCCGGAATATGAATGAGTCATGTGTACTCCCCGGGTACTGTGCCACTATGTCCGTGATGTATGTCTTAGCATTGCAGACCATCTGGATGTTGAGGGAGTGGTAGGACTTGCGATTGCGGTACATGTACTCCATTGCAGCTGGTGGGCAGATGTGGATGTGGGTACAGTCAATGCATCCTATCACATGTGGGAAATGCGCAACATTGTAGAATTGATGCTTGGTCTCATCCAAGTCCTGTTGGCTGATGGGAAATTTGATGTGGTGGTGTAGCTGGGTCAGCATTGCGTCAAGGAAACTCCTTAGGCAGCGGGACATGGTGGGCTGGGATATCCCCCCAGCAGCGGCAACTATCCCCTGGAAGCTCCTGGAGGCCAGAAGGTGCAGGCTGCACAATACCTGGACATGTGTGGGCACGGCATTGGTCCGCCTTGTTGGGTGCTGCATCAGGGGGTCAAGGTCCTGAATTAGCTTGATGATCATTGGCCCATTGAGGCGGTACTTTGCGTATATTTGCTCTCTGGTTTGGCCCAGCAGGGTGACCCGCTGGCGGAATATACTCTCCTGGATCCTACGTCTGATCCGTGCTGCTCGCTGTAGCCTTCGCCGCCTGACCACCATGTAGAGTCCTGCATTGTGAGACTCCTAATGCTGCTGCTGCATCTCCTTAAGTGTGTTTGGTCAGACCAGCACCTGTTACTGATTGGGTAACGTTCTTTCAAAAAATGTTTTGCTTTGCTTTGATGGTTACCACCTGCTTTGGGTTGTCCTTAAATTGCGCCTCGCAAAATGCGATTTTCCGGTTTTTCGCTAATTGCGATTTTTCTTGAATAGCGATTGCGATTTTATTGCAATCTCGCAATTTTATTCGCAGAATCCGTGGTTTCTCGCTATTTCAGAATCGCTATTGGGCTACTGCCGGGATTCTGCGAATAATTTTGCGAATTCGCTATTCTGTGTTTGCGAATTCGCTTTTTATTTTCAAGAATACCGTTTTAGACAATTGCGCTCGCAATAGCTTTTTCGCAGCTATTGCGATCGCAATTTTACTTCATGAATCTGGCTGTATATCTGCAAAAAGAACAACTGACGGACAGAGGCTGAACAATGGCAGACACTCACCCGCGCTCCTTGACACTGCGCAGAATTCCGTCCATCATTGCTCTTTTTGCAGGGCTTAATTTGATCCGGTGTTTGCCGGTGGGGGGCACCTGTCCTGCACACATTTTAGGGGACAAGCACCGATTTTGCCTTCATCAGAATTTCCAGACAACAAGAAGTGAAAATCACAAGTGGAAAAAGTAGGACGAGAAATACGGAAACACAAAGGGAGAAAGGAGACAGCTGCAAGAGTGAGATAAAGAGGCCGGGAGGGTCTGCTGCGGGACTACAGAGGCCTGAAGTGATTCAGGACTAGCAGTCTTGGTACTCGGCGCGCGGACATTTAAGAGCGCCGGGCGGGCTTCTGAGCAGAGTGTCCGGCACCGGCTATCCTTGTTTTACAAATTAAGCCCTGCATGACTATCATAGGCTCCCTTGTCTCTTCGGACCTTTACAATGAATTCCAGAAGCATTCATTGAACACTTTGCATCTTGCTGTGGGTAGAGTGCAACAGTGAGACTTATTTAAAAGAACTTAAGAACGAGTAAAAACAAAAAAGAACACACTTTGGACTCTCATAAAGACGGAACCATCCCTGCCGGGGTGACACAGGACTCAAGACACACCTGCATCCCTTCAACATGTTTGGATACCTAAACACACCCTTAATCATCCTACATACGTAACACGAGGACTGACCATGCCAGGGCAGTGTATTCAGACTCTTAGGGGCAGATTTACAAGCCCCTTGCTTCTCTTTTACACCGTCATGGTGCGGGGTATTTACAACGTGACGCATCTGGGAGATGTGCCATGTAGTAAAGCCCTGCACCAGAAGGAGGCATTCCTGCGCAGGGGGGGGGGGGGGGCGTTCTGGCACAGGAAAGCCTCCTAAAAGTGGCTCACTCAGTCAATTTTGAGCCCATGCTGCGTCAAAACCCTGCGCCTGCTTGAAGCAGGCATAAGGATTGACGCAGCATTTCAAAGACAGGGCCCCCCAGAGCCTTGCTCGAGCTGCGTCGTGCTTGCGACGCAACTCCAGCAATGCGCCACCTTTACGGCACAGATGCGTCACGTTTTTGCCCCATGGTGCGCTGCATTGTAAATGTGGCGCATCCATGGTGGCGGGTCCGTGGCGCACAATAACTGGCGCATACCTGGGGATATGCAGGGATGCGCCAGTTATTGTAAATCTGCCCCTTAGTCCTTCCTAGGGGCTGGCACTGCTACAACACAGGGGCAAAGAGATTTTAGTGCCGGATTTTACACTTTGGGCCAATTTCTTCTTCAGCACAAATGGAGTTCACTCAGATTGGTATCACTGTGCATCAAGTAATATGCAAATATAGTTTGTACCGATTTTTCATCATTGTTAGCCAAAAATCCTAGCTAAGGAATGATACCGAGTAAGTGAGGTAGTGTGGCTCACTGGTTAGAGGCGGCAGACCCGAGAGCAGAGGACGGCCCGGGACCAGGGTTCGATTCCCGGCGCAGCAGGTTTCTGGACCAGGGTCAGCGGACTCGATAATTCTCTCGCCTCGGTGCCCACTCTGATCAGCGTTCACACTCGGCAACTCTGGGCATTAGCTTGCCTCATCTTCACTAACGGCCCCACCAGACCGCCGGGGATGCATGGTCTCACCCTGGAGATACCCATTAAGGGACCATCTCTCAGGGAAGCCAGGAAGGGTTTCGCAGCGGTCGAAGCGCCTTGGGACCCTCCGGGTAAGTAGTGCGCTATTTAAATGCCTATACATACATATACATAAATACATACATACCCCATGCAGACAGGAAAGAGGATCAGCGTTTTGCACCGACTTTGGTTCAAACAATGATGCTGTCAGTGAATGACGGGCGCACAGTGTCCAGGACGGCCACATGTTACATTGCGATACGCACATTGATAACCACATGGAACCAAGCATGGAACCGCCCCAAAGGACACCCTGCTCCACATGACAATCCTATGTTGTCAGTGTTGGGGAGCGCGTGGTTAGGTCACTGTCTCCTCTGCTGGTCAGCGCGATAGCTCCTGACCAGTACTGGACACTGCACACATGTCCCTCTGTTGCTGCTTCTGGACACACTTTACTGCACTCTAGGGGTGGTTGTGCACCTGCGCCCCGGGGGCGTAACAGGCGTTTGCGCCGCTTCATGAGCCTCCAGTGGGGCACTTTGGTATTACAGAAGAGGCTGCAGTTAGTGCTGGTATACATACAGCACCAGCGCTATCATTAAAGGGCGTTCCCTCATTTGCATGGGGGTGTGGCCACATGCAAATGAGGGAACCACTTTTCCTCTGGGCCTGCGCCATATTACCGACGTGGGCTCAGAGGCAAACATGCCTTTAGAAAGCGCACTAAAGTGCGCAACAAAAAGGTGGTGCACTTACAGTGCGCCTCCTAAATGCTGCCCTGTAAAGGAAATAAACAGGGTCCCGTGGCCCCCCAAACAGCCCCTTGCAGGTGGGTGTAGCCATTCACTGGACCCAACTGAAAGGGGATCTCTAATTCCTTTTAAAAGTGCAGGGGGGGTGCAGCATTCCTGGAGAAACCTGGAGCATCTTTAATCAGCTGCGCTGTATTTCTCTTGAATGCGCTGCCCTCTGCACAGCGCAGGTTTGCGGCTGTCCCGAGGACAGTGCATTCTTCCTTATAGGGCGCATGTTCCGTGTTTGCACCCAGCGCACCTGCTTTAAGGTGCGTCATAGCTCAAACATGGAAAGCGCGCCCTGTCTGTAACGCCGGCCTCCTGCTCGTCTACAATGACAGGTCACGTGACCCCATCCTTAGAACCTGGAGGAAAACCAGTTTTCACAGTTTAATGTCAGCAAGGCCAAGCCTTTCAATGTTATGATCAACTAATGAACCTGAAGCGTTGTTGTTACAGAAACAAATGCCAACCAAACTATCAAACACTTTATCTCGTGTAAAAAACACAAAATAAACAATGACAGAAAAACATCACAAAACTTCTCATGCATGAATAATGCCCTCCCCTAAAACCGAAACATTATTAATAAATCAGAGAGACCCATTTAACACCAGGACAGATTTGGCAATTACTGTGCTTGACTACTGAGGCCAGGAATGTACCCGTAAGAAAGACAATCAGCGGCCCTGAGGCATGAGGACAGACCCACAACTCCAAAATTGGGCTTTTTCTGCAAGTGAACAATGTACTTCTCACATGTACAAGAAATACATTTTATTAGTACAATAGAAAATGCATAATAATTGCTAAATCGCTGCACAAGGGCCGAATTAAATGGAAACCGCAGGTGACGGCCTTTCAGGGAATGACAACCCGTGATGACCCTGCCAGTCACATCAAACCCTACCCTACTGTTGCGTGGAGTGTAATTGGAATAGTAAATTATACTATTCCAAAGTCCAGCGGCGTCCTAAGGCAACTCATTTTAATGACTTGTGTGATAAAGAAACGTTTGGTAAATGCATACAGGGATTGGTCTATGATTATGGTTTCTATAGATTGAGTGTCTTACCCAGGCTGTACCACATGTCACGTATGGCGGATCCAATGGCCTCACGCATGTCTCCATACCTGTGGGATCAAAGAGGAAAGAGTGAGTTTATATCTTTTATTTGCTCACCACGTCCATGACAGCTACTAAAGCACTTTCGCATAATCCAATCATTTACGCACCAACTGGACCGTCGACCAATCCCTACAGGCGTAAGCCAGAATCCGCATAGAGCGAAGCTGTACACTCATTCTGAATATATCACGTGGCATCACTTATTCTTCCTACCTCATTCCTACCAAAGCAGCAATGCTCTCTATGCTCAGAAGTGTCTCCACGTCATAAAGAAAATGGACCACATCTCCTCATCCTCAGAAACCATCACTGGCTTTCATTTGAGAGCAGAATAAAACGCAATTGGCATGCATCACACCTCAATAATCCTGCATATATACTCTCCAGCATCATCAAAAAAACTGGTAGTACCATCTTTCAAACGCTCACAAAGTCTCACCCATTGAAATCAAGAGAAGTACCTTTACTACTACTAAACTGAGAAAAATCCTAACTTCAAGACTTTCGGTATTCACAGAAGGCATTTAGGAGTCCTGAAGTTAGGACTCATAACTTCTGTGAATACCGAAATGAGTAAGTGCGTTCTGTGAATACCAAAATGGTAGTAAGTTTAGGATTTTGTCTTAAGTTAGTTTTGTGAATCGGGCCCTTGGTCTTTGGCCTCCGGTTGTATGAGAGGCCTCATTTCACTTATCCTGTGGCCGCAGGATGTACAGCACAGTCTTGGTTTCACTTATACTGTGGCCACAGGATATATTACACAATCTTGGTTATACTTTTCCTGTGGCCACAGAGCACAATGTTTAAATACATCGCACATGATCGCACAGGATTTCACGCTCCCCGCCACACCGCCAGTTTAGCCCCAACCTCTGGCCCACTTACTTGCAGATAATGGACGTGCGCTTCGCCTGGGAGAAGTTCTCCAACTGCAGGGACTCCTGGGTCAAGAAGGCCACTGCCAGGTGGAAGTAGTTATTCCAGAGCTGTAAAGGAACAGACAGGAGCAGGTTAGCAGGACGGTGGGTAGGGGCGAGGACGCGCGGGCTCCCCCTGCTGGGCATTTGAGAGGCCTCAGGCATAAAGGAAGACATGAGGGTATCTGGGGGTCAGAGTGGTGCATGGGGTGAATCAGATTGGCAGACACGCCAGGCGAGTGCGCTAATATTCAACACTAGCAGGTCCTTAGTCACTGGGTCGTCAACCACTGGTCCTCAGTCACTGGTTCTCAAACACTGTAATGTAAAATGTAATGTAAAAAGAACTTGTAAAGCGCAACTAACACCCAGCGGTTTCTTGGCGCTAAAGCATAAGGAAAACAAACGGTCCGTGGGGCAGGAAGCGTTAATTGTAAGCATTACGGAACAGATGAGTTTTTAGAAGGGACCTAAAATGGGTGTAGGGAGAAGCTAGTCTTAGGCCTAAAGGGAGGGCATTCCAGAAGGACGGGGCAAGGAATGAGAACCTCAGTCCTCCCTGTTTTTTGCGTTTGAAGGTCAGTACCTGAAGTAAGGCCAGATGGGAGGCGCGGAGATTGCGAGAGGGGACGTATGAGTGCAGTAGTGAAGAGATAAACGAAGGACCTATGCCAGCAAGGGACTTAAAAATAATGCAGCCCAGTTTGAACTTGCAGCGCTCAGAGACAGGGAGCCAGTGGAGGGATTTTAAAAGAGGGCAGACGTGTTGGTGTTTGGGCTGATGATGAATGAGCCGTGCGGCCTGGTTCTGGACAAGTTGTAGCCTCTTTAGTTGGTATGCCAACATAAAGGGAGTTGGCATAGTCTATCCTGGAAATGACTAAGGCCAATAGGACCAGGGTGAGGGCCTCGGTGGTCAGGAAGCGGGCAATCTTTCGAATTTTTCTTAACTGAAAAAAACTGGAGGAAGCTACTGCGTTGATCTGGGGTTTCATCATGAGGTCATTACTGATAATAACCCCAAGGCTTTTTACTGAGCTGACAGGGTTGGGGGGAGGACCCAGCCTCATGGGCCAAAAGGTGGATTTCCAGGGATTGGCTGCACCCCCGACAAGCACCAACTCTGTCTTGTCGGGGTTGAGCTTCAGGTGATTCACCCCCATCCAGTCGCTGATGTGACAGAGAGTGGATTGAAAGTTGTCGATGGGTTGGTCCGTAGAGTTGATATCGAAGACCAGCTGGATGTCATCCGCGTAATTGAATGCGGTGACACAGCTACCTCGTAGGGACCGAATAAGGGGGGTGAGGTATAAATTCAAAAGAAGAGGGGATAAGGAGGAGCCCTGCGGGACGCCGCAGGTTAGCTCGACCTTGTCAGCAGAAAACTGAGAGAGCCGAACCGCCTGGCGGCGGTTGCTCAAGAAGGAGCGGACCCAGTCTAAGGCAGTGCCCTGGATGCAAGCCTCCTTGACACGGCTGACCAGAATATCATGGTTGACCATATCAAAGGCGGCAGACAGATCCAGGAGCACCAGAACCTGGCTGATGTTGGAGTCCGCCCCTCTCCACAGTTCCTCCATGACGGAGAGTATAACAGATTCTGTAGAATGATTGGGTCTGAATCCGGCCTGTTGGGAGTCGAGAAAATGAGAGTCTTCGATAAAAGTACTCAAGATGTTCGTCACGTGGGACTCAAGAACTTTGCTGAGGTAGGGAAGAAGGGAAATGGGGCGAAAGTTGCTCATGATGGTAGGGTCTGCTGTAGGTTTTTTGAGGATGGGCATGACCTCGGCACTTTTGAATGACCCGGGAACTATGCCAGAAGAAAGAGAATTGTACAGCAGTGCCAGAGGAGGGGAAGGAAGGCTATGAAAGCCTCGCGGAGGATCAAGGGAGGGCAACAGTCGGTAGGGGATCCAGAGGCAACCTTTTTTAGGAGGGCAGGGAGCTCCGTCTCCGAGATTGGAGGGATCTGGGTCAGCTGCATGGGGTTAGGAGAAGGCGAGGAGAAGTCGGACCTAGGGGGGTGAAGCGGGGCTGAGGATAGAATGCTATTTTTTGATATTGGCAATTTTCTCCACGAAGAAGAGATTTAGGGAGTCCCACAGTGCACGGGAGGGGAGACGTTTAGCGGTGACCCTGTCTGGGTTTGACAGCTCCTCCACAATAGAAAAGATGTCTTTGGTTTTGGTGGCGGAGTCAGCAATCCTATTTGAAAAATAAGTGGTCTTTGCTTGTAGGACCGCTATTTTGTATTCTTTAAGCAGGGTTGTGAAGCGCAGTTTCATGTCTGGAGCGTAACTGCGTCGCCACTGGCGCTCGGCCTGCCTAAGGCCCATCTTCAGGGCTTTGAGGTCCTCAGTGAACCACTTTTGGGCGTCATGCAGGCGTTTGAGCTTAATCTGTCTCCAGCCAGTGTGTGAGGGCAGAAGCTTGGCTGTAGATGGAGCCCAGATTAGAGGGGGTGGAGGTTCTAAGTAGGGTGACAAATTTACTGAGATCGGCCTTATTCCGATTCCGGGCCGAGAGGTTGCCTTCCAAAGGTCTGCTAAGGCCGGGAGTAGCCATAAGAGAAAAGGAGATTATGAAATGTCTGACCATAGGCAAGGTGAGATGAGAGGGGCAGATAATTCCAGGTTGGAGGTCCAAACCTGGTCCAAAATGTGACCCTTAATGTGGGTGGCTGATTTTATGTGTGTCAGGCAGTTCATACTAGATAGGCGATCGGTAAATGAGACAGAGCAAGCATTCTCCTTTACATCAGAGGGCCAATAATTAATAAAGTTGCCTAAGACTAAGATTTTTGAATTATTAATAATAAGTTGGGAAAGCATGTCCCCAAACATTGTAGGAAAATTAGGCATAGACTGGGGGGGACGGTAGACTAGGACACAGATAAAAGGGGTAACTGAGGATTCCAGTCTCAGCACAAGATAGTCGACCGAGTGAATGCCGACTGAGGTCAGGGCGAAGAATCGGATGGAATTTTTAATAATCGCTGCTGCCCCACCTCCCGGCCTACCGGAAGCTCTGTGGAAGCTCTGTTTGCCTGGAGGATGTAATAGCCAGCGGGGATTGCAGCAAGTATGTCGGGGGCAGATTCTTCAGTAAGCCATGTCTCCGTTAATAGCAGTATATCCGGTTTCTCAGAGTCTAGCAAAGCAAAGATTTCCAGCTGGTGTATTACCAGTGAGCGTGTGTTAAGCTAGGTCATTGTGACATTGGGGTATGGAGTCCTTTTGTTAGATGGAGGGTTGATAATTGAAGGGGGGACTGCGGACGAAGGGGCTACTATCTCAGGAAATGTGTTTCTAGCACAGAGGAACCCCAGTGACTCAAAGCCCGACAAAGTCGCGGGGAGGGGGGGTAGGCGCATGGGGATGCGGTTGGATCAGATCTGTAGAAGTGCATTGAATGAAACCGGCAGGGGGGCATGCCCCGTGCCCTGGCCGGCCGCGGACGGGCGCAGACGGGCTTGCCTTAGGCGCGCCTTTGGCGGGCAAACGGCTTGCCCGCTGCGCTCGTCCGCTGCGCGTCCGGTAAATACACATGCACTTCACTGATCTTCAGTCATTCGTCCTCAGTCACTGCTCCTTAGTCATTGGTCCACAGTCATTGGTCCTCACTGGTCTTTAGTCACTGGTGCTCAGTCAATGGTCCTTTGTCATTCGTCCTTAGTCACTGCTCCTTAGTCATTGGTCCTCAGTCATTGGTCCTCAGTCACTGGTCTTTAGTCACTGGTGCTCAGTCACTGGTCCTCAGTCACTGGTCCTCAGTCACTGGTTCTCAATCACTGCTCCTTAGTCACTGGTCCTCAGTCACTGGTTCTCAATCACTGTTCCTTAGTCATTTGTCCTCAGTCACTGCTCCCTAGTCATTGGTCCTCAGTCACTGCTCCTTAGTCATTGGTCCTCAGTCGCCGGTACTCAGTCACTGGTCTCAATCAGTGCTCCTCAGTCATTGCTCCTCAGTCACTGGTCCTCAGTCACTGGTCCTCAGTCACTGGTCCTCAGCCACTGGTCCTTAGTCATTGGTCCTCAGTCACTGCTCCTTAGTCATCGGTCCTCAGTCGCCTGTCCTCAGTCACTGGTCTCAATCACTGCTCCTTAGTCATTGCTCCTCAGTCACTGTTCCTCAGTCACTGGTCCTCAGTCACTGGTCCTTAGTCATTGGTCCTCAGTCACTGCTCTTTAGTCATTGGTCCTCAGTCATTGGTCCTCAGTCACTGGTCCTCAGTAACTGGTCCTCAGTCACTGGTCCTTAGTCATTGGTCATCAGTCACTGCTCCTTAGTCATTGGTCCTCAGTCATTGGTCCTCAGTCACTGGTCCTCGGTCACTGGCCCTTAGTCATTGGTCCTCATTCACTGCTCCTTAGTCATTGGTCCTCAGTCATTGGTCCTCAGTCACTGGTCCTCAATCACTGGTCCTCAGTCACGGGTCCTAAGTCATTGGTCCTCAGTCACTGCTCCTTAGTCATTGGTCCTCAGTCATTGGTCCTCAGTCACTGGTCCTTAGTCACTGCTCCTTAGTCATTGGTCCTCAGTCATTAGTCTTCAGTCACTGGTCCTCCGTCACTGGTCCTCAGTCACTGATCCTTAGTCATTGGTCCTGAGTCACTTCTCCTTAGTCATTGGTCCTCAGTCATTGGTCCTCAGTCACTGGTCCCCAGTTACTGGTCCTTAGTCATTGGTCCTCAGTCACTGCTCCTTAGTCATTGGTCCTCAGTCATTGGTCTTCAGTCACTGGTTCTCAATCACTGCTCCTTAGTCATTGGTCCTCAGTCATTGGTTCTCAATCACTGCTCCTTAGTCATTGGTCCTCAGTCGCCGGTCCTCAGTCACTGGTCTCAATCACTGCTCCTCAGTCATTGGTCCTCAGTCACTGCTCCTTAGTCATTGGTCCTCAGTCATTGGTCCTCAGTCACTGGTCCACAGTCACTGGTTCTCAGTCACTGCTCCTTAGTAATTGGTCCTTAGTCATTGGTCCTCAGTCATTGGTCCTCAGCCACTGGTTCTCAATCACTGCTCCTTAGTCATTGGTTCCCAGTCATTGGCCCTCAGTCACTGGTCCTCAGTCACTGGTTCTCAGTCACTGCTCCTCAGTCACTGGTTCTCAGTCACTGCTCCTCGGTCATTGGTCCTCAGTGACTGGTCCTCGCTCACTGCTCCTTAGTCATTGGTCCTCAGCCATTGGTCCTCAGGCACTGGTTCTCAATCACTGCTCCTTAGTCATTGGTCCTGGGACACTGGTTCTCAATCACTGCTCCTTATTCATTGGTCCTCAGTCACTGGTTCTCAATCACTGCTCCTTAGTCACTGATCCTCAGTCACTGCTCCTTAGTCATAGGTCCTCAGCCATTGGTCCTCAGTCACTGATTCTCAATCATTGCTCCTTAGTCACTGATCCTCAGTCACTGCTCCTTAGTCATAGGTCCTCAGTCATTGGTCCTCAGTCACTGCTCCTTAGTCATAGGTCCTCAGTCACTGGTCCTCAGTCACTGGTTCTCAATCACTGCTCCTCAGTCACGGCTCCTTAGTCATTGGTCCTCAGACACTGGTCCTCAGTCATTGGTCCTCAGCCATTGGTTCTCAATCACTGCTCCTTAGTCATTGGTCCTCAGTCGCCGGTCCTCAGTCACTGGTCTCAATCACTGCTCCTCAGTCATTGGTCCTCAGTCACTGCTCCTTAGTCATTGGTCCTCAGTCATTGGTCCTCAGTCACTGGTCCACAGTCACTGGTTCTCAGTCACTGCTCCTTAGTAATTGGTCCTCAGTCATTGGTCCTCAGTCATTGGTCCTCAGCCACTGGTTCTCAATCACTGCTCCTTAGTCATTGGTTCCCAGTCATTGGCCCTCAGTCACTGGTCCTCAGTCACTGGTTCTCAGTCACAGCTCCTCAGTCACTGGTTCTCAGTCACTGCTCCTCGGTCATTGGTCCTCAGTGACTGGTCCTCGCTCACTGCTCCTCAGTCATTGGTCCTCAGTCATTGGTCCTCAGGCACTGGTTCTCAATCACTGCTCCTTAGTCATTGGTCCTGGGACACTGGTTCTCAATCACTGCTCCTTATTCATTGGTCCTCAGTTACTGGTTCTCAATCACTGCTCCTTAGTCACTGATCCTCAGTCACTGCTCCTTAGTCATAGGTCCTCAGTCATTGGTCCTCAGTTACTGGTTCTCAATCACTGCTCCTTAGTCACTGATCCTCAATCACTGCTCCTTAGTCACTGATCCTCAGTCACTGCTCCTTAGTCATAGGTCCTCAGTCATTGGTCCTCAGTCACTGCTCCTTAGTCATAGGTCCTCAGCCACTGGTCCTCAGTCACTGGTTCTCAATCACTGCTCCTCAGTCACGGCTCCTTAGTCATTTGTCCTCAGACACTGGTCCTCAGTCATTGGTCCTCAGTCACTGGTTCACAATCACTGCTCCTTAGTCATTGGTCCTCAGTCATTGGCCCTCAGTCACTGGTTCTCAATCACTGCTCCTTAGTCAGTGATCTTCAGTCATTGGTCCTCAGTCAGTGGTCTTTAGTCACTGGCGCTCAGTCACCATTCCTCAGTCACAGGTCTCAATCACTGCTCCTCAGTCATTGCTCCTCAGTCACTGTTCCTCAGTCACCGGTCCTCAGTCACTGCTCCTCAGTCATTGCTCCTCAGTCACTGGTCCTCAGTCACTGGTCCTTAGTCATTGGCCCTCAGTCACTGCTCCTTAGTCATTGGTCCTCAGTCCTTGGTCCTCAGTCACTGGTTCTTAGTCACTTGTCCTCAGTCCCTGGTCCTTAGTCATTGGTCATCAGTCACTGCTCCTTAGTCATTGGTCCTCAGTCATTGGTCCTCAGTCACTGGTCCACAGTCCCTGGTCCTTAGTCATTGGTCCTCATTCACTGCTCCTTAGTCATTGGTCCTCAGTCATTGGTCCTCAGTCACTGGTCCTCAATCACTAGTCCTCAGTCACTGGTCCTTAGTCATTGGTCCTCTGTCACTGCTCCTTAGTCATTGGTCCCTAGTCACTGGTCCTCAGTCACTGCTCCTTAGTCATTGGTCCTCAGTCATTAGTCCTCAGTCACTGGTCCTCCGTCACTGGTCCTCAGTCACTGGTCCTCAGTCACTGGTCCTTAGTCATTGGTCCTGAGTCACTTCTCCTTAGTCATTGGTCATCAGTCATTGGTCCTTAGTCACTGGTCCTCAGTCACTGGTCCTCGGTCACTGGCCCTTAGTCATTGGTCCTCATTCACTGCTCCTTAGTCATTGGTCCTCAGTCATTGGTCCTCAGTCACTGGTCCTCAATCACTGGTCCTCAGTCACGGGTCCTAAGTCATTGGTCCTCAGTCACTGCTCCTTAGTCATTGGTCCTCAGTCATTGGTCCTCAGTCACTGGTCCTTAGTCACTGCTCCTTAGTCATTGGTCCTCAGTCATTAGTCTTCAGTCACTGGTCCTCCGTCACTGGTCCTCAGTCACTGATCCTTAGTCATTGGTCCTGAGTCACTTCTCCTCAGTCATTGGTCCTCAGTCATTGGTCCTCAGTCACTGGTCCCCAGTCACTGGTCCTTAGTCATTGGCCCTCAGTCACTGCTCCTTAGTCATTGGTCCTCAGTCATTGGTCTTCAGTCACTGGTTCTCAATCACTGCTCCTTAGTCATTGGTCCTCAGTCATTGGTTCTCAATCACTGCTCCTTAGTCATTGGTCCTCAGTCGCCGGTCCTCAGTCACTGCTCCTTAGTCAGTGATCTTCAGTCATTGGTCCTCAGTCAGTGGTCTTTAGTCACTGGTCCTCAGTCACTGGTCCTTAGTCATTGGTCCTGAGTCACTTCTCCTTAGTCATTGGTCATCAGTCATTGGTCCTTAGTCACTGGTCCTCAGTCACTAGTCCTTAGTCATTGGTCCTCAGTCACTGCTCCTTAGTCATTGGTCCTCAGTCATTGGTCCTCAGTCACATGGTTCTCAACCACTGCTCTTTAGTCATTGGTCCTCAGTCATTGGTTCTCAATCACTGCTCCTTAGTCATTGGTCCTCAGTTGCTGGTCCTCAGTCAATGGTCTCAATCACTGCTCCTCAGTCATTGGTCCTCAGTCACTGATCCTTAGTCATTGGTCCTTAGTCATTGGTCCTCAGTCATTGGTCCTCAGCCACTGGTTCTCAATCACTGCTCCTCAGTCATTGGTTCTCAGTCATTGGTCCTCATTCACTGGTCCTCAGTCGCTGGTCCTTAGTAATTGGTCCTTAGTCATTGGTCCTCAGTCATTGGTCCTCAGTCACTGGTTCTCAATCACTGCTCCTCATTCATTGGTTCTCAGTCATTGGTCTTCAGTCACTGGTCCTCAGTCACTGGTCCTCAGTCACTAGTCCTTAGTCATTGGTCCTCAGTCACTGCTCCTTAGTCATTGGTCCTCAGTCATTGGTCCTCAGTCACATGGTTCTCAACCACTGCTCTTTAGTCATTGGTCCTCAGTCATTGGTTCTCAATCACTGCTCCTTAGTCATTGGTCCTCAGTTGCTGGTCCTCAGTCAATGGTCTCAATCACTGCTCCTCAGTCATTGGTCCTCAGTCACTGATCCTTAGTCATTGGTCCTCAGTCACTGCTCCTTAGTCATTGGTCCTCAGTCATTGGTCCTCAGTCACATGGTTCTCAACCACTGCTCTTTAGTCATTGGTCCTCAGTCATTGGTTCTCAATCACTGCTCCTTAGTCATTGGTCCTCAGTTGCTGGTCCTCAGTCAATGGTCTCAATCACTGCTCCTCAGTCATTGGTCCTCAGTCACTGATCCTTAGTCATTGGTCCTTAGTCATTGGTCCTCAGTCATTGGTCCTCAGCCACTGGTTCTCAATCACTGCTCCTCAGTCATTGGTTCTCAGTCATTGGTCCTCATTCACTGGTCCTCAGTCGCTGGTCCTTAGTAATTGGTCCTTAGTCATTGGTCCTCAGTCATTGGTCCTCAGTCACTGGTTCTCAATCACTGCTCCTCATTCATTGGTTCTCAGTCATTGGTCTTCAGTCACTGGTCCTCAGTCACTGGTCCTCAGGCACTGGTTCTCAATCACTGCTCCTCAGTCATTGGTCCTCAGTCAATGGTTGTTGGACAGGCCTCGGAGAAGGCCCGCTCCCTCCCCGCATGACGGGGACCGGACCCCTGCTCTCCCTGTATCCCCGACAAGAACCATCCCGGCAACCTGCTGGGGCAACCCACGACCCGTCCACAACGGAATTCCAGCCCCCGAACACCCCAGTATCGGCCGACCCGGGCCCCCGTCAGCACCACTGCCCCGGCCCAGCCGCCATCTTTGGACACTACATAACAAAGCCGCGTGGCCTCGGCTCGACCCCAACCCTGGACCTGGCCAGGCCCCGACATCGAGGCACCACCATCCACCCAGGAGGTGAAGAGACCACTTAGCAGGTCAATGGGAGAAGGAGTGTCAATGGCTCTCCTCCGCCAGGTGTCGATCGCCCCCGGCCTCCCCGGGCGCTGGCTCCACCCCCCTGCTGGGTGTCTGGACTCCCTCATACCGGACCTCCCGACCTCCAAGTGTGAGGGTCCGGACATCAAAGGAGACCAGACCTATAACTGGGGCAGCTCCAGAGCAGGAAGACAGTTGTATCTTGGAGTCGAGAGACACCGTGAGGAACTCATCCTTGGAGGCCTGCTGGCGCTGCCGCTGTCCTTTCTTGTGAACCATCTCCGAAGCCTGCTGGCGCTGCCGCGGCCCTCTTCAACGTGAACCATCGTCTTGGCCTGCTGGAGCTGCCGCGGCCTTTCTCGTCGTGCACCATCTTCGTAGCCTGCTGGCGCTGCCGCGGCCCTCCTCGTTGTGAACAATCGTCCTAGCCTGCTGGCGCTGCCGCGGCCCTCCTCACTGTGAACAATCGTCCTAGCCTGCTGGCACTGCCATGGCCCTCATCACCTCGTTCCATCTTCGTAGCCTGCTGCCGCTGCCGCGGCCCTCCTCGCTGTGAACCATCGTCCTAGCCTGCTGGCGCTGGCGCGGCCCATCTTTGCGGACCCCCAAGCTCGAGGATTGTGAGCTTCCCTCTTGCCGCACCTGTACCGGACCGGTACTAAGACTGTCCCGCTACCCCTTTTCCCTACAGAGACTAGAATTGGGAGGATCCCCGTGTCCTGACCCCACTGTATCGTTTATCACCTTACCTCAAGATTCTTATATAAAGTGTGTTGAACTCATCCTTGTGTGGTGTCCATCTGTGGGGGGGAAGTTACTTGTCTGTACGATCGCCGGAGACGGCCCTCACCGGAGGCCTCTCCCCCTGTACTCAGCCGACCCTCTGGGTCCCCGTCTAACATTGGTGGCCAGCGACGCGATCCGAGCCAACGCATAATCGTACAGAGAGTAACTCACCCCACGACACACAACCACCATGACAACAAAAGAGAGCGGAACAACGGAAAAATTCCAGATGGAAAAACTAGAAGAATACAGCCACAGAGAACTAAAACAATTCTGCATAGAACTGGGCATTGCTACCACAGGACTGAGCACGAAAGAGGACTTCAAACACGCCCTGGAATCTTGGGCAGAGACGGGTACGGCCGTACCCCAAAACCAAAGCCTCGAGACAACCGAAACAAGCACCGCGCCGACAGAAGAAAGAAGACCGGGTCTCTCACCAGAGGAGGCCCGAGAACGAGAGAAGAGCGGGCTCCACGAATTGGAGCTGGCTCGACTCCGCTTGGATGGAGAACTCAAATTGGCGGAACAAAAAAAAACTTTGGAACACTTACGGCTCTGAGAGGAGCGAGAAGAGAAACAAAGGCAGAGAGAGTTAGAAGAGAAAAAGCTAGCCTACGAGCATGAGCGCAACTTGAAGGAACTAGAGATTCGGAGGCAGAACAAAGATCTCGTGTCCCCGGGCACCCGAGCCCCCCTGTCACTACGGACCCCAACGTCCACATCCCCAAGGATATCGTCAGAGAATATTACCGGAACGATGATATCCAGCAATGGTTCAAAGCCTACGAAGTAGCCATGACCTCCCACCGGATTCCCCGGAGCGACTGGGGAGCCGGGTTATGGGGGAGGTTTGTCAACGAAGGGCGAGACGCCCTGCTGCAACTCCCGGACCATCAGATGACATCCTACGACCACATGAAAGCCGCCCTCCTCACTCGATACGGACTCGCACCCGAGATGTACCGCCAGAGGTTCCGCGACTGCAAACGGATCCCGGGTACGACTTGGGTGGAGTACGTGAACTTCTTTAGCCGAGCCTTCGAGGGTTGGATCAAGGGCAGCAAGGTGACCACTTACGAGCAACTCTTTGACCTTATTGTATGGGAGCACCTCTCTAATAACTGCTTCGTCGAGCTCAGGCAGCACCTCCTTGACAGTAAACTGACTGAACCTCGGCAACTCGCCGTCGAGGCTGACCGATGGGAAAGCACCCGAGTTCCCCGAAACGGGCCCAGCGAACACAACAGAGCCGCCCAAGGGCTCCATCGCCCCCAAGGGGGAGGAGGAGGCCAGGGTCGGGGAAGAGACATCGTCCCGGTGGCTCCCGCCAGCAACACCCCGCCCCCGGCCGGCAGGGGGAGCCTCCCGATGCGACCAGGTTTCCGCGCCAACGTTACCTGCCACCGATGCCAGCGACCCGGCCACTACGCCAATGATCTCAACTGCCCGAAGAACCAGAGCCCTATACCCCGCCAGGTCGCTGCTGCCGCCCTGGGAGAAGAGCAAACCCAAGAAGACACTGAAGAGTACGAGCCAGACCAGCCCGAGTGGGAACCAGCCGCCATGTCCTGGTCTGCCTAGGGGAAAGAGACCTGATTCCGCGGGCACCCCTTCCCGCCAACACGCAGAAGTACAGTCAGTGGGTCAACATTAATGGGCACCGGGCTGAAGCCCTCCGCGACACCGGGGCCAGTGTGACCGCAGTCCGCTGCCATCTGGTGACCCCGGACCAGATCTTGCCAAATATCCTTTGCCCCGTACGGTCGGCCGACAACTCAGAAAGCCTATGTCGGATGGCCTGCGTCCCCTTCGAGTGGGGAGGAGTATCCGGAATGCTGAAAGTGACTGTCCGCGATGATGCCCCCGTGGACTGCCTCCTGGGGAACGACCTCGAAAGTTCTCCCTGGTCAGCCGTGGAGAGAAGAGAGCACCTGGGGATGCTGGGCCTCCCTGAATGGGTCTGCGTAACGACCCGGTCCATGGCCGCCCGCGCCATCCCCAGTCCCGAAGAACCCGAATGGCCAGAGCCTCCTCCCCCGAACGTCCACGAGGGAGCCACCCTGGAAGCCAGTTCTCTGGAACACAGCGAAGAAGGACTCGATCGGCTCCGGG
Source organism: Lissotriton vulgaris (assembly GCF_964263255.1). Lineage (NCBI taxonomy): Eukaryota > Metazoa > Chordata > Amphibia > Caudata > Salamandridae > Lissotriton > Lissotriton vulgaris. Next base: position 266,121,495 of record NC_141690.1, on the reverse strand, counting down.
ACCTTCCCGAACTGGCCCAGTGGCGTCAAGAGGGTGGCCCCACCCAGGAACAATTCCGACAGGAGCAGAGAACATGTCCTTCCCTCGAGGGACTCCGGCAGCAAGCCCTCGCCCAGAGCGCAGGTGACACCTCGGGGACCCACTGGATTTATTGGGACAATGACCTGCTCTACAGTGAGCAAAGGATTGCTGAGCTGGGGGCCAGCCGGGTGCTGGTGGTCCCCCTCCGCTTCAGAGACTTCCTCTTGAACCTAGCACATGATGTGCCCCTTGCCGGACACCTGGGGCAAGACAAAATGTACAGCCGCCTGGTGACTCACTTCTACTGGCCCAAAATGCGGAATGATGTATCCAACCACTGCCGGGCCTTCCCATCCTGCCAGGCCAGCGGGAAGAGCGGCCGAAAGATCAAAGCACCCTTGCAGCCTTTCCCCATCGTCACCACCCCGTTTGAACGGGTGGGAATAGACATTGTGGGGCCCCTGGACCCCGAACAGCACAAGGGCACCGGTTTATCCTGGTCCTGGTGGACCACGCCACCCGCTATCCCGAGGCCATCCCTCTTCGGACCGTGACGGCGCCCGTGGTAGGCCGAGCCCTGATGGGGATCTTCTCTCGGGTGGGCTTCCCCCGGGAAGTCGTCAGCGACAGGGGCACGAACTTTATCTCTAAATACATGAAGTCTCTCTGGCAACAGTGCGGGGTCACCTACAAATTCACGACCCCCTATCACCCGCAAGGAAATGGCCTGGTCGAGCGGTTTAACTGCACCCTCAAGGGGATGATCATGGGCCTAGAAGAACCCCTACGTCGCCAATGGGATGTGCTGCTCCCGTGCCTCCTGTTCGCCTACCGAGAAGTCCCCCAGAAATCCCTGGGCTTCAGCCCATTCGAACTCCTGTATGGACACCCCGTCCGGGGTCCCCTCAGCCTGGTCAAAGAAGGGTGGGAGGTGGCCCCCCAGAAGACTCCTCCGGATGTATAAAAGTATCTCCTGACCCTCCGCAACCAGACCCGGCGATTCAGGGAACTCGCCAAGGCCAACCTTGAAGCCAGTCAGGAGGACATGAAGAGATGGTATGATCAGCATGCCTCCTCCATCGAGTTCGAGCCGGGACAACAAGTCTGGGTGATGTCCCCGGTTGAACCCTGCGCCCTACAGGACAAATGGACAGGGCCCTTCAAGGTGATAGAGCGCAAGGGTCCCGTCACCTACCTGATCGACATGGAGTCCCCCCGGAACTCCCTACGGGTACTCCACGCCAACAGACTCAAACCCCACTTCGTACGCTCAGAACTCAGCCTCCTGATGGCTACCGATAGTGGGACTGAGGAAGACTCCGAGCCCCTTCCTGACCTGCTGAGGACACTCGAGCAGGACGGCTCAGTGGAAGGGGTCAGACTCTCCGATGCCTTATCCCCAGAGCAACGCCAAGACTGTCGAGATCTCCTACTACAATTCGCAGACCTGTTTTCCTTCATCCCCGGGGTCACCCCCTGGTGCCTTCACGACGTGGACACCGGGGATAGCCCCCCTATTCGACACAGGGCGTACCGAGTGCCGGATCGAGTGCGCACCTGCATCCAGAACGAAGTCTCCAAAATGCTGGCTCTAGGAGTGATCGAGCCGTCTGACAGCCCCTGGGCCAGCCCAGTCGTACTGGTCCCCAAGGCTGCCGCCCCGGGCGTTGCCCCCGAGCTCCGGTACTGTGTGGACTATCGGGGCCTGAACGCCGTTACCAGAACCGACACTCACCCCATCCCCTGGGCGGACGAGCTGATTGACCGCATGGGGGCCGCCCGCTACCTGAGCATCTTCGATCTAACAGCGGGCTACTGGCAGATCGGCCTCACCCCCGGGGCCCAAGAGCGATCAGCCTTCTCTACCCCGGATGGCCACTACCACTTCAAGGTGATGCCATTCGGCATGAAAAACGCCCCAGCTACCTTCCAGAGACTCGTGAACCAGGTACTGGCGGGCCTCGAAGAATTCAGCGCCGCCTACCTGGACGACATTGCTGTATACAGTCGCCACTGGGCAGACCATCTCCATCACCTCCGGGAAGTCCTGCACGCCCTCCGGCAGGCCGGGCTCACCATCAATGCCAGCAAATGCCAGATTGGCCAAGGGTCCGTGACCTACCTGGGACACCAAGTGGGGAGCGGTCTGGTGGCCCCCCTCCAGCTCAAGATCGCTACCATCCAGGCCTAGCAACCACCTGTCACCCAAACCGAGGTCCGAGCCTTCCTGGGGCTCACCGGGTACTACCGGCGGTTTATAAAGGACTATGGCAGCATTGTGGGGCCCCTCACAGAAATCACATCCAAGAAAAACCCCAAAACAGTCAACTGGACTCCGGACTGTCAAGCAGCCTTTGAGAAATTGAAGGCCGCCATGTGCACCGCCCCCGTGCTCCAGGCCCCCGACTACAGCCGGGAATTCATAGTGTAGACGGACGCCTCAGATCATGGCATTGGGGCCGTCCTCTCTCAACTCAACACCGAGGGAGTCGATCAGCCAGTGGCCTTCATCAGCCGACGCCTGCTGGCCCGAGAACAGCGCTGGAGCACCATCGAGCGCGAGGCCTTCGCCGTGGTATGGGCCCTCAAGAAGCTCCGGCCCTTTATTTTATTTTATTTTATTTTATATGCTTATAAAGCGCCAGACTAGACCCCCGAAGGGGTATCTCCGCGCTATAACTGCAGATGGAAGTGAGATAAAAGGTGTATTCGAAAGTTATATGAGCGTTAGTTGCTGGGAAACAGGAGGGTTTTTAGTCTTCTCCTAAACATCATGTGATTAGTGATGGACCTCAGTTCCGTCGGCAATGAGTTCCAGAGTGTAGGTCCGGTGTGAGCCAGCGCACGACCACCTTCGGTACCCACTTCCGGGTACAAACAGATCACCAACCCCTGCAATGGCTGATGCAGATGCGGGGAGAGAACCCAAAACTGTTGCGATGGTCCATCTCCCTGCAGTGGATGGATTTCACTGTGGAGCATTGTCCAGGCCAGACCCACGCCAACACAGACGGCCTGTCACGCTTCTTCCGCCTCGGCGAGGAGAGTACCCAAGAGGATGGGTGACTCTCCCTGCCTTCAGCTGGGGGGGCGTATGTTGGACAGGCCTCGGAGAAGGCCCGCTCCCTCCCCGCATGACGGGGACCGGACCCCTGTTCTCCCTGTATCCCCGACAAGAACCATCCCGGCAACCCGCTGGGGCAACCCACGACCTGTCCACAACGGAACTCCAGCCCCCGAACACCCCAGTATCGGCCCGGGCCCCCGTCAGCACCACTGCCTCGGCCCAGCCGCCATCTTTGGACACTACATAACAAGGCCGCGTGGCCTCGGCTCGACCACAACCCTGGGCCTGGCCAGGCCCCGACATCGAGGCACCACCATCCACCCAGGAGGTGAAAAGACCACTTGGCAGGTCAATGGGAGAAGGAGTGTCAATGGCTCTCCTCCGCCAGGTGTCGATCGCCCCCGGCCTCCCCGGGCGCTGGCTCCACCCCCCTGCTGGGTGTCTGGACTCCCTCATCCCGGACCTCCCGACCTCCAAGTGCGAGGGTCCGGACATCAAAGGAGACCAGACCTATAACTGGGGCAGCTCCAGAGCAGGAAGACAGTTGTATCTTGGAGTCGAGAGACACCGTGAGGAACTCATCCTTGGAGGCCTGCTGGCGCTGCTGCGGCCCTTTCTTGTGAACCATCTCCGAAGCCTGCTGGTGCTGCCGCGGCCCTCTTCAACGTGAAACATCGTCTTGGCCTGCTGGCGCTGCCGCGGCCTTTCTCGTTGTGCACCATCTTCGTAGCCTGCTGGCGCTGCCGCGGCCCTCCTCGTTGTGAACAATCGTCCTAGCCTGCTGGCGCTGCCGCGGCCCTCCTCGCTGTGAACCATCGTCCTAGCCTGCTGGCACTGCCGCGGCCCTCATCACCTCGTTCCATCTTCGTAGCCTGCTGGCGCTGCCGCGGCCCTCCTCGCTGTGAACCATCGTCCTAGCCTGCTGGCGCTGCTGCGGCCCATCTTTGCGGACCCCCAAGCTCGAGGATTGTGAGCTTCCCTCTTGCCGCACCTGTACCGGACCGGTACTAAGACTGTCCCGCTACCCCTTTTCCCTACAAAGACTAGAATTGGGAGGATCCTCATGTCCTGACCCCACTGTATCGTTTATCACCTTACCTCAAGATTCTTATATAAAGTGTGTTGAACTTATCCTTGTGTGGTGTCCATCTGTGGGGGGGAAGTTACTTGTCTGTACGATCGCCGGAGACGGCCCTCACCGGAGGCCTCTCCCCCTGTACTCGGCCGACCCTCTGGGTCCCCGTCTAACAATGGTCCTCAGGCACCGGTTCTCAACCACTGCTCCTTAGTCATTGATCCTCAGTCATTGGTTCTCAACCACTGCTCCTTAGTCATTGCTCCTCAGTCATTGGTTCTCAATCACTGCACCTAAGTCATTGGTCCTTAGTCACTGGCCCTCAGTCCCTGGTTCTCAGTCACTGCTCCTTGGTCATTGGTCCTCAATCTCTGGTCCTCGGTCTCTGCTCCTCAGTCCGTGATGGACAGCTGGCCCATGACTCTTGCTGCAGTCCTGGACGAGCAGTCGAGGCTTGGAAGGAGTGAGCTTGGGCCAGGGTACAGAGCAGCACACTCATCGCAGTTACAATATAGATGTAACTGTCCAATCAGGGTTGTGCGTTTTAGGAAAAACACAACACATTGATAATATTTCAGAAAATATTAAAATATGTAAAATCAAAACAAGGGTCAAACAGTAAAAACCCACACATCAGATAACCAATACATAGATAACACAAAGGAAGTGACGTGATGTGACGAGCCTGTGCATTGTACACACTCTGTGGTGTGTGGCTCTCTTGACAGCGCCTCACAATATTATTGCAGTCTGTTAAAAAATGGCCAGACAAAGTTCATTAAACTGGTAACAGGTGCCAGATGAGGGCAGGCGCTCGGATATCAGGTATATGTGGATTTATTCTCTTGTTATTCATGGATGAAGTTAAGAATATTGAGGTTTCCAACCCTGAAGGATGAAGTATCCTCTGGGGTCCATCCGCCACTACGGTGGCCTCATGGGCTGTCTCCACCAAATAAGGCAGCAGGGTTTATAGTTTTTTTTTAGGTTTGAATTCATTTTTATTAACCGTTTGGCACCTTGTTCAAGCTTCCATTAGGTATCATCAGTAAGCACAGATATCTTTATTATGAAAAACAGGTAACCCCCAAATACCTGCCCTTTCCTCCCCTAAGCTGTCTACGCGTCTCTGCCCGCTGCCCCGTTATGAAGGTGCCATGCTGTGTTCCCCATGCATCAGACCCCTTAAGTTTCATCATCAGCCGGGGTCAGGCTCTACGAAGCCCTATGGCGCTGGTGGATGGTGGCGTAATAGTCCTTGGGCTTGGCCCTCGCACGGACATCGCGCATCCGCTGAAGCCGCAGCAGAGGCCGTTCCTTCGCCTACCTCCCCTAAACTGTCTACGTGTCTTAGTCCGGCTGCCCCTGTCCCGGTACGATGGTGCCATGCTGTATCCCCCATGCATCAGGCTCTGCAAAGCCCTATGGCGCAGGTGGATGGTGGCGTAATAGTCCTTGGGCTTGGCCCTCGCACAGACATCGCGCATCCACCGAAGCCACATCAGAGGCCATTCCTTCTCCTACTTCACCCTCGCACAGACATCACACATCCGCCGAAGCCGCAGCAGAGGCCGTTCCTGCGATCCACTTTGCCGCCAGGTCCTGGAATGGACTCCAGCTCCATCTCCGGACATCACCCTCGCTGGTGGAATTCAAGAAGATCCCTGCTACCTAGTGCCTGGATACGCTCATGGGTGACTAGCAGTGCTCTACAAATACTGATTGATTGATTGATTGATTGATTGATTGATTGCTTGGATTTTGGGCATGACAGTTCCGTAGAGTCTTTGCGGAAGTAGTTTAGTAGACGCCCCCATTGTTTGGGGAAGTCTTTCTCCCTCCCTGTACCAGTTTAGACAGCTCCTCCAGGCTGAGAATCCACCACAGTCATTCCGTCCATTTGTGTTCAGACGGTAGGGCTTGTTGTCCCCGTAGGCTCCAGATGGTTTGCTTAGCTGCCAACAGGAGGTGGGATATCAGTTTACCTAGTGAACCATGTATGGGTAAATGTCAGGAAATGGACGACCCAACAGGATCGCCTCAGCGCATCTGGCTAAGTCGGACCCCATGATGCATTCTACTGTGGACAGTATTGAGGTCCAGAAGAGTTGCATCTTTGGGCATGACCTTAAAAAATGTGAGATAGATCCCTCCTCCCGGCATCCCCTACAGCAGAGAGGGTTATGTCCTGTCTTCATTTTGGCCAGGCGAGCCGGGGTGTAGTGCCGCAGATATAATCAATCAATCAATCAATCAATCAACCAATCAATCAAGTGGCTTATGGAGCACAACTATTCACCTGCAAGGGCCTCAAGGTGCTGGGGGTGGGGGAGGTGCTTAGGTTCAGTGGAATCTTAAAGATGGTTTCCCTCCCGAGGGTGATGAAAAGTTGGTTGACCGAGTCAGGATTTCTGCCCATTGCTCATGGTCTAATGTGATACCTAACTCCTTCCTGTGATGTTATGTTAAGAGGTTTTGTTGAGCACATCATTCACCCGAAGGTCTCATGGTGCTAGCCTGTCACAGGAAAAACGGAAAATGGAAAGGATGGGAGGGAGGACAAGAAAATAGAAGACTTAAAACAGCCAGGTTTTGAGCACCTTATGGAACTTTCTGTGGTCGGTGTCCATACATAGATGCAGAGGGAGTGAGTTTCTTAGGGTGGGAGCAAGATAAGAGAATGATCTTCCACGATTCCATGCGGTGCGAATGTTAAGTGAAATTAGAGGAAGTTTTTATGCAGATCGGAGAGTTCTGGGGGGGTTGTACCTTTTTAGATTGTTAGCAAAATAATGAGGGCCATGTCCAAAAAGGGTTTTGTGGACCGGACAGTTGATCTTGAATATGATACGCTTTCTGATAGGGAGCTGGAGAGCGCTCAGACTGGGTGTTGATGGAGATCGAGATGGAAGATTTAAAACCAGTCTGGCCACCGTGGTTTGGAGGACCTGGAGTTCTGTTAGATGCTCTTCATTCGCGGAGGCCCTGAGGGCATTACCAAAATCCAGCCTACTGATGATTAATCCTTGTACCAGTGGCATTCGAGATGACAGTGGAACCCATTCAAAGATCTTACGGAGGATGCGCATTAGTCCGTAGCAGATACTGGCTACATGACTGACATTATCGGATTTGGAAAGATGATTGCCAATCAGCACTCCAAGGTTGCAAACTGCCAACTTGGGTGAATGACAGGTGCCGAGACTGGGAGGCCACCAATCATTTGACCACGAGGTTTGTGCTTTGCCAAAAAGGATGATTTCAGTTTTTCTGGCGTTTAGTTGCAAATGATTGTTTTGCATCCAGCAGTGTATATCAAACATACAATGCCAGAATCGATGTTTGGTGTCGGTAGGGTCAGGTTCTAGCAGCTGAGTATCGTTGGCGTACGACACTGTGTCAAAGCTGTGTGATTTCATCATGCTGGCAGGTGATCCCACGCAAAGGTTGAAGAGCATGGAGCTCAGGATAGAGCCATGGGGGACACCCTTGTCTATAGGTTGGCTGCTGGAGACGAAAGTGCGATGTGAACTTTTGCGGTTCGATCCGTGAGGTAACTCCTAAACCAGTCCAGAGCAGTGCCCCTGTTGGACTTGGCCCTTATGGCAGGTTCACCCCAAAACTTTTTGCTTGTAATGGTGACCTGGTGATGGTGATTTTTGGGTTCTGCGCACTTTCACTGTGTCCCAGTGGAAAGTGCGTGCGCACTCTGATGAGATAGGCCTGCCCTCCCATAGGAATGCATGGGGAATGTATGTGTCCCTGGTAGTTCCTGATGCGTGGGGTGTACAGGTTCGAATCTGATATGTGCGAACTCGTGAGAGTGAATGCTTCGCAATGGTGTGTGTTGCATGAGTGTGTCATATGTAGAAGTGCCACTTCTAGGACTTGGCATATTAGTGTAAAATGTGTCTGGCGTGTGATTGGCTGGAGCAGGCTGGTGAGCCTGGCTCCAGGAAGGCTGGATGGGTCTGCCCAGTGGTGAGTGGGAGATTAGCATGCTGATGGCTGGGGAGGAGTGTACCTGTGGCCTGAATGAGGCTGGGTTTTCCCCAGACAATGCTGGCTCCGCCCCCCTGTGGTGTGACTGATGACCCTAGCCCTGCCAGTGAAAGGAAGGGGTGGTTGGGCCATCAAGGGTACTCAAGGACCAGCTGCGACTGGGTCTGCCCCCACCCTGTGCCAGAACAAAGGATTTGGTGTATAAAAATGGGGCTGTGTCCCCACTGAAACTGTTCTTGTTCCAGGATCCTGAGGGGGCTGCGGTTGCTGCTGCTGGGCCAGAGGACCGCCACTTGGAGTGTCTCCCTGCCTGGAGACCCAGTGTGCTGGCTCTGGGCCCAGCCTTGCCCCCTGCCTGCCCTAAGGACTTTTTGCTGGGCTTATTTGGCCTTCTAGCGCCTGGGAGCGCTTTTCTCTGCCTCCAGCGCTAAGGAGCGCTTTATTTTGGTTCCGCGCTCGGGAGCGCTTTATTGGTGCCTTTTAGCGCTGGTAGCGCGTTATGCCTGCTTTCTAGCACCTGGAGGCGCTGCTTTGCCTCTAAGCCCATGGGAGCGCTTTATGTTTGCCCAGCCGGTGCCCACCCGGCATTTGCTCTAGTGCTGAGCCCCTCGAGTGCCCACCTCGAGTTATTGTGGATTTCTTCATTTAAGCGGCTGCCCACGCCGCATTTGCCCGTGGAATCACCGCTGCAGCCCAGAGTGCTCTGAAAACGTTGCCGGGCCGCTGCCAAGTGCGACCCGGAAGTCCCGCCTCCAACCCCCAGGGCCGCGCTGCCATTGGCGGCCCCAGAGGAAGTCAGGCGGATTGCGGTGTGACGGGGCCAGGCAGGAGAAGCAGGAAGCAGCTGCGCGTCCTGTCGAGGCTCCCGAATGAAGGGGGAGCCCCGGAGGTCTGGCCTGTCCCGTGGGAGAAGCGGGAGTCTTCCAGCCCCAGCCGCCGCCTGCAGAGTCTCCGCAGCCGAGGGAGAGCCCTGCCCAGAGGAGAAGAGCAGCGCCGGAGAAGAGACCGGTGAGTGTTTCCCAGAAGAGGGGGGGCGTCGGGGCATATTGCCGGTGCCCGCCCCTCCCCTCCAGTGAAAGGTGCCACAGTGTGTTTAGAGCCCCAGAAAGGCTCAGGAACATTGCGTACTTTAGAGCCCAGCGAGGCTCTTTGGGGGACAGCAGATTTGGTCAGAGCCTGCGAGGCTCCAGCATTGACCCTCATTATCTACACCAGTTGCCCAGCACTTTGTGGGTAACTGCCACATTTAGGCCCTGACATTGGGACACAGGGACAGTCACAGGTGGTGACTTGTGAGTTTGGCGCAATTGTTATTGTTATGCACCTCTGAATGTATTGTTGATGCATCATGTGTTATGTTCTTACACCCCTACAGGTAGTGTGATATGTAGGTGGTTGTTTTCTCCCTAGTACAGGTGGTGCTAGTAAGGTCCTGGTTACCAGTGATTACTGGTTGTGTGCTATTTTGTGCTAATGTAATTTTACATTCTAAGTGCTATTTCTAAAAAGTGTTACTTCTAAAAGTGCTGATTCCTGACAGTGGTCCAGGTGGCCCTGTCTTGTAAATATCCCCTGTAAATTCTGCCCGTGCCCCTGGCACATTGTAGAGTGTGTGTTTTTATCTAATGTGTTTTGGTGTAATACAAAGGCTATTTTTACATAACCTTGTGTGGAGTTTCCTTTGTGGTGGGCCTTGGGTGTTGTTGCTGGGGTGCGTGCGCAAATACTTAACTCAGATCGCCTCCAAGTTTAGCCTTGCTGCTCGCGCCACGTTACCTAGAGGGTGAGCTGGGGTTATCTTGGCGTGTAACTCCCTTGCCCTGACTTAGGAGTGGTGGTCTCTGACTGACTTTGGCGCAAGCCCTGGCCAGCCGGGGGTCCCGTTTCTAACATTGGACGCAGCGGTGAGGATAAGGATTTGTGTTTGCGTTGTACCACAGTGGCGACAGGCCACACTACAAAGCTCTGCATTTTAGATGACCACATTTTAGGAGATTATTGTTTTTGAAGTTCCATTATTTTCTTCTCCTGAGGTATCATTGTGCAATTGTGTCAAGTACATTTATTCCCCTGCCCCGCGCCCAGAGTTTGGTACCTGTGTCACGTGTGGTCAGGTTGAGGAATCAGGGGAGGTAGAAACTGCCTTACCAGTCCGAGGGGGGGTTGTGTGTGAATGAATGGTGTGTGGCAATAGGCAAGTGAGTGTGAGATCTCTGGGAGAGAGAGCTTGCTGATACCTTGTGAATTGTGTACTCCTGTGTAAGCTCAGACCCCTAGGTTCCCTGTGTAATCTCTTCTCTAGAACCTCCGCCAGAATGGAGCCTGCTTTTGATTTCTGTGATCTGTTTAGATACAGTATGGGAGAGTTGGTAAGGTTCTGGGAAGAGAGAGACATAGGGGTGGATGAGTCAGACACTCAGTCCGAACTTAGGAGCAGCCTGATCCTGTGGCAAAAGGGTCAGTGGGATCTTGAGCGCAGTGAGGAAAGGGCCCGGGTCTCACGCCATGAGGGTGGTGGGTCTGTGGGGAGCCCTGAAGATTCAGAAGAGGAGGGAGAAGATGACAGCACAGGGACGCCAGCAGATAGTGAGGACCCCATAGATAGGGAGTCCCTTGCTGGGTCCAGCGTAGGAGGCAGCGCCTCATCCCTTTCCCTGTCCCCAGAGGAGCTGGAAGATAGGAGGAGAGAAAGGGAGCACCAGCTGGCTTTAGAAAAGCTCAGGTTGGAGCATGCCCAGGCTATGGCACAGCTGGGCGTTAGAAAGCAACAGCTGGAGGTTAAGAAGCAACAGCTAGAGACTGAGAGGGTCTTAGCGCAGGAGGAGGCTGAGAGGGCCTCCACCAGAGGCAAAGTAGCTCTGGAGGGTGGACTATCCCCTGCGCGCAGTTTTAATTTTCTGGATTCCCCGGGGAGGGTTGAGTCCAGTGGTGGCAGCTATATAGAGCCCAGTGCGAGCAGTCCCACTCCCAGTTCCCCCAGTCTGGTACCTGTTTCCCCAGAGGAGGAGTTAGGGGTGAAGTTCAGGGACAGTAGGAAGCTGTCTCACCAGTCTTGGGTGGAATTTGAGGATGAATGTTGTGATACACTGTTTGATTGGGTAAAGGTTCACACGAAAGATGATTTTGATGTCTTGTTTGAGCTGATTGTCAAGGAGCACCTGCTCAGTTGTTGTTTTCCAAGGTTGCTCACACACCTGTTGGGGTGTGGATTGTCTGACGCATGTGAGCTTGCAGATGAAGCAGACCGCTGGGAGAGTGCTAGAGGTTCTTTAGAGTCCCTAGTGAGTGAGTCCAACAGTAGTGGTATAGGTATCTTCCCGCCCAGCGTGGTGGAAGAGGCTCAGTGTAGCCCAGCTAGGTCCCAGTATAGTAAGAAGGGTGGAGGGGCTGACTACCTGGCTCAGTGGAGCAGGAGTCAGTGGGAGGCTGAGAGTCCCCAGAGGCCCGAAGCCCTGTCTCAGAACTTGGGTGGTTCCTTAAGGGAACACCAGGTTAGGGACCTAGGCTGTCCTGTTAGTACACTTGAGGAGGATCTCCTAGTGCCTAGGGAACCTGGAGCATCTGTAACTAGAGCTCCAGTGGTTCCAGTGTCCGGCAGTGCTACTCCAGGAGGGAGTGCACAGAAGTCCGAAGTGAGGAGTGATTGGGGGATGAGTTTCCCAGTGGATTCACCAGTGGACCCACCAGTGGACCAGAGACTAGCCAGTTGGGCTAGATCTTCTTGGGGGGACCCGGGTGGCGCCACTTCTGTGCTGGGGGATCTTTGCGCACTGTCAGTTGGACAGGAGGCGGGAGATCTGCGCCAGGCAGACAGTCACACGACACATGGGTCATGTGTCAGCCTCAGGGGGATTGCGTGTGAGTCCCCAGAAGTCCTGGAGTGCCAGGCAATTGTTCCACCAAAGGTTTTAGACCGGAGGTTGGGAGGCCAGGTTCAGGTTCAGCCTGACCTGAAGGGTAGGACGACTGTAACCAGTGTCCTGACCGGTTCTTCTTCCAGAGGAACTTCTCCAGTTGGGGAAGGGCAGACCTCTGGAAGGGGGTGCAGAGGGTGGGAGAGCCCACCTCTGACCCCGGTGCAACCTGAGGGGTTAAACCCTGGGTTGGAGTGGCGTTGTAAGGGTACCCCTCGCAGGAGGAGGAGGAGGAACCCTAGAAGAAGAGGTAGGGGGAGGAGAGCCTTCCCTGAGACTCCTGGTCCGCCTGAGGTTGTAGACCCTAGGCTGGAGAACCAGTGGCAGTCTAGTCCTGTCTTGCAGACAGGAAGAGTGGAGAATGGCTACTATGTACCAGGGGTTACTACCCCCCACTCTGTGAATAGGCAAGGACCGGTGGCACCTGGGTGGCCCAGGGCCTGGTCCTGGCCGCGGACAGCTCGGGAGTACCAGTGGGGTAGCCCAGTTGGTCCAGACAGTGGTTTGAGAAGGAATCCCATGGGTTCACCGTGGCGTAGAACAGGAGGGTGTCCCTGCAGTTGCGGGCCCGCGTCTGTGTTCTATCGCCCCAAGCAGGGAAGTCCATCACGGTGGTGATTGTTCTACCCTGCGTTTTGGCTGGAAGGGGGTTGTGTTGGACTTGGCCCTTATGGCAGGTTCACCCCTAAACTTTTTGCTTGTAATGGTGACCTGGTGATGGTGATTTTTGGGTTCTGCGCACTTTCACTGTGTCCTAGTGGAAAGTGCGTGCGCACTCTGATGAGATAGGCCTGCCCTCCCATAGGAATGCATGGGGAATGTATGGGTCCCTGGTAGTTCCTGATGCGTGGGGTGTACAGGTTCGAATCTGATATGTGCGAACTCGTGAGAGTGAATGCTTCGCAATGGTGTGTGTTGCATGAGTGTGTCATATGTAGAAGTGCCACTTCTAGGACTTGGCATATTAGTGTAAAATGTGTCTGGCGTGTGATTGGCTGGAGCAGGCTGGTGAGCCTGGCTCCAGGAAGGCTGGATGGGTCTGCCCGGTGGTGAGTGGAAGATTAGCATGCTGATGGCTGGGGAGGAGTGTACCTGTGGCCTGAATGAGGCTGGGTTTTCCCCAGACAATGCTGGCTCCGCCCCCCTGTGGTGTGACTGATGACCCTAGCCCTGCCAGTGAAAGGAAGGGGTGGTTGGGCCATCAAGGGTACTCAAGGACCAGCTGCGACTGGGTCTGCCCCCACCCTGTGCCAGAACAAAGAATTTGGTGTATAAAAATGGGGCTGTGTCCCCACTGAAACTGTTCTTGTTCCAGGATCCTGAGGGGGCTGCGGTTGCTGCTGCTGGGCCAGAGGACCGCCACTTGGAGTGTCTCCCTGCCTGGAGACCCAGTGTGCTGGCTCTGGGCCCAGCCTTGCCCCCTGCCTGCCCTAAGGACTTTTTGCTGGGCTTATTTGGCCTTCTAGCGCCTGGGAGCGCTTTTCTCTGCCTCCACCGCTAAGGAGCGCTTTATTTTGGTCACGCGCTCGGGAGCGCTTTATTGGTGCCTTTTAGCGCTGGTAGCGCGTTATGCCTGCTTTCTAGCGCCTGGAGGCGCTGCTTTGCCTCTAAGCGCGTGGGAGCGCTTTATGTTTGCCCAGCCGGTGCCCACCCGGCATTTGCTCTAGTGCTGAGCCCCTCGAGTGCCCACCTCGAGTTATTGTGGATTTCTTCATTTAAGCGGCTGCCCACGCCGCATTTGCCCGTGGAATCACTGCTGCAGCCCGGAGTGCTCTGAAAACGTTGCCGGGCCGCTGTCAAGTGCGACCCGGAAGTCCCGCCTCCAACCCCCAGGGCCGCGCTGCCATTGGCGGCCCCAGAGGAAGTCAGGCGGATTGCGGCGTGACGGGGCCAGGCAGGAGAAGCAGGAAGCAGCTGCGCGTCCTGCCGAGGCTCCCGAGTGAAGGGGGAGCCCAGGAGGTCTGGCCTGTCCCGTGGGAGAAGCGGGAGTCTTCCAGCCCCAGCCGCCGCCTGCAGAGTCTCCGCAGCCGAGGGAGAGCCCTGCCCAGAGGAGAAGAGCAGCGCCGGAGAAGAGACCGGTGAGTGTTTCCCAGAAGAGGGGGGCGTCCGGGCATATTGCTGGTGCCCGCCCCTCCCCTCCAGTGAAAGGTGCCACAGTGTCTTTAGAGCCCCAGAAAGGCTCAGGAACATTGCGTACTTTAGAGCCCAGCGAGGCTCTTTGGGGGACAGTAGATTTGGTCAGAGCCTGCGAGACTCCAGCGTTGACCCTCATTATCTACACCAGTTGCCCAGCACTTTGTGGGCAACTGCCACGTTTAGGCCCTGACATTGGGACACAGGGACAGTCACAGGTGGTGACTTGTGAGTTTGGCGCAATTGTTATTGTTATGCACCTCTGAATGTATTGTTGATGCATCATGTGTTATGTTCTTACACCCCTACAGGTAGTGTGATATGTAGGTGGTTGTTTTCTCCCTAGTACAGGTGGTGCTAGTGAGGTCCTGGTTACCAGTGATTACTGGTTGTGTGCTATTTTGTGCTAATGTAATTTTACATTCTAAGTGCTATTTCTAAAAAGTGTTACTTCTAAAAGTGCTGATTCCTGACAGTGGTCCAGGTGGCCCTGTCTTGTAAATATCCCCTGTAAATTCTGCCCGTGCCCCTGGCACATTGTAAAGTGTGTGTTTTTATCTAATGTGTTTTGGTGTAATACAAAGGCTATTTTTACATAACCTTGTGTGGAGTTTCCTTTGTGGTGGGCCTTGGGTGTTGTTGCTGGGGTGCGTGCGCAAATACTTAACTCAGATCGCCTCCAAGTTTAGCCTTGCTGCTCGCGCCACGTTACCTAGAGGGTGAGCTGGGGTTATCTTGGCGTGTAACTCCCTTGCCCTGACTTAGGAGTGGTGGTCTCTGACTGACTTTGGCGCAAGCCCTGGCCAGCCGGGGGTCCCGTTTCTAACAGCCCCCGACACGCATCTCCCAGAGACAATTCAAAAGAGTGCTCGGGAGATGGAGTCGAAGGCAGCTGACAGGTCGAGAAGGACCAGGATGGCGGATTGTCTGGCATCGAGGGAGAGTGTGATGAGTGGGGTGTCATGTAGTATGTAGCATGTTGTATATAATTGAAATAGCATGCTCATCATCTGTGCAATGTAGGAAGGACTTTTCGAAGGGTGTTTGAGTCCCACACCCGCACAAATCCAGGATGTGATAACCAGTGTCGTAATTGCAAGTAATGAAATCTTTCAGTCTCTGGGAGATGGGACTCCGCCTTAATGTGTTCGAAAGATTTGACTGACCGCTGCCAGCACATGTCTCTCAATGTTTTCCAGCCCCCTTCCAGCATTTGTCGGAGAGAGTTCTGTTTCAGTCCCGGAGTGAATTCACTGTTGCCCCAAAGGGGTGTGAGTGGAGAGGGGAATGTGGTGAGGCTCTGTTTAACCCCCACTGGGTCACAGACCTCTAAGGTTGCCTTTGTTATGGGAGACACATAAAACTCTTTCGTTCATTTGGCCGGGTCACTAGGGGACCTACTATATAGGTCCCACTGCCATTGTAACGTCGATCATGCAGCATCCCTTCTCCGTTCCTCGCCGAGTCCTTTGAGTGAGATAGCATGGATGGGTTGCCATCTGGTAATAGGCCAAGTAGGAGAGCCCCAGGCCTGCCAAGTGAGAATGCAGTGAACTATGGCCCAGATGTACAACCATTGGCTTTTGCAACTCGCAAATTGGGAAAAATTGCATGCCGCAATTTTTTGCAACTCACAAAATAGTGTTAATACATTGGCCATGTAGGTAGTTACTAGCGCAAAACCCATTTGTGCATGCAAAAACTGGTCGTACATCTGGCCCTATGTTTCCAAATATTAAGTTCACACCTGACGCTGCATTTCAAGTGCTGGAGGTTAATTACTCTAGTATTCGCCAGTGTGGGGGCCAGTCTTAGGCCCAAATAATCAATACGTGTATTGGCCCTTCGGAGGGAGGCAATCGCTTGTATCTTTTGTACAACCATTCAAAGGGCTGACACATTCAGGATTTTAGATTCTGTAGGGTACACATTGAAACCAGAGATCTCATGATAGTCTGTAATTGCTCCAGCACCCGGGGGAGGGACGCTGTTGGGTTTGTCAGAGACAGGAGGATATCAGAAGTGAATAAGGTCATTTTAAGGTCCTGTTGGGTAATAGTATTCCCTTAATCTGGAAATCATTCTGGATGTGTTGTGCCAGGGGATCCACTGTAACAGCGAAGAGGGGAGGGGGCATCCCTGGCATGTGCCTCACTTAATGTCTACCTAGTTGGAGTAAAGCCCATCAACTCGGATTCTAGCCCTTGGGGTGTTGTACCCCGCTAGGAGCCGGCACCTGAACGTGTGTATGTCCTACCCCCATCTCCCCCAGCACATCGGCCATGAAATCCCAGTCAACCCTGTTGAATGCTTTTTCAGCATCCAAGGGGACCATGATAACTTGTTTGGCTCCTGTGGGGCCACTGTCACACGAAGGGCCGCTTTGGTATTGTCGCCCACTCAACATGTGGGAATAAAGCCCGATTGATCGGGGTGCACCAAATTCTCAACCAGTGGTTGAAGCCTCAGGGTAGCTATTTTGGTGAGCATCTTGGCATCCGTGTTAAGGGGCGAAATGGCCCCCACTCCTTGGAGTTTTTATTGGGTTTCAGAATGAGGGTGATAGTGGATTCGTTTAAGGTGGGCGTGACCCTGCCATTTTCAATCGATCTCATCATATGTTTTGTGGAGCACAGGTAGCAGTGTGGGCCGAAGCATTTATAAATTGCCGCTGGATAGACGACCAGGCCTGAGCCATGGAGGGTCGTAGTCTAGATATGGCTGGTATAACTTCCTCCCCCTTTAGCGGCCTATTTAGGGTCGCCTTCTTAGATGGGCTTAGGTTTGGGAGTTGGCAGCAAGGTCTTGAAAACGCTCTTGGTGGTCAGTCCCACACCTCCCACTTTGCTTCTAGGCTCACTCTCCAGGCGTCTCCATGCGGGAGTTGAGTCCGGCGGGTCCTCTGCCGGGGAGCCGGGTGCCAGCGTCCCTTCAAGCCCTAGTGCTCTCCACTGTGTCTGGTGGGTCAAGCCAGGACAGAGCCCTGCTTCGCGGCCCCAGTGCTCCACTGTCAGCAATGGGGGCTGTTGCAAGCTCTGGTCCGGCTCACAGGGAGTCGGAGGGCGTACGCTCTAGGGCTCCTAGGGAGCTGCCATCTTATACCTGTATGGCTAGTCGCGCCATCACCTCCGCACACTCTGGGCTCTCTGGTTGTTCAGGAACTTCCTAGGGCCTATACCCACCTCAGACGCTGTCAGCACCATGGGTGATGCCGCTACAGAAGCAAGCCAACCAGTCCCGGAGCAGCGCTCCCAGTTCACGCGTCCAGCGCCATCTTGGGCTAGGCCACGCCCATGTCGATTGTTTTTTTAGAAGTGGTGAAGATTCTCCAAGGGGATGCCAAAGTTAATTGCAATTCAAAAACTGTTTTTATATCAAAATAACTCTTCCACTAATTACTACTGAGGCTTGGGGTCCCCTTCTGTATGCATGACGTATTGCAATAAAGGCATGTTTATTGTATCTTCTAATAGAAATATGTTTTTGATTCATTATATTAAATGGCTCTGAAAGGATGTGCGGTTGGTCCTGAGCGCCCTAATGTTTAGAAGTTTATATGCTGAGGCCTCGTGTGCTCCAACTTGATTATTCAGCATTAAACAGTAATTTTTTTAAGAGATAACACGTATTTTATGGATACAGCAACATCTTAAATTGCTTTGTACACACCCAGAGGGACATTTGACTCTCTTGATTTCAGGTTTTGTTGAGTGAGGATTTTGTGTGGTATGTTTTTCTTGGACACACAGCTCTATGCAGTACATGTATGTGTATGTAACATTCCCAGAGAAGTGTGGCTCACTGGTTAGAGGAGGCATACCCTGAAGCAGAGGTCAGACCCAGGACCAGGGTTCAATTCCGGACGTGGCGGGGTCTTGAGCCCAATTGTCCACGGACTCGATAATTCTCGCTTCGGTGCCCACTCTAATCAAGGGTTCACACTCTGCAACTCTGGGCATTAGCTTGCTTAATCTCCACAACGGCCCCCCGCGGTGGGATGCCTGGCTTTCACTTTGGGGATGCCCAGTACGGTTTATCTCACAGGGAAAAGCCGGGACGGCTTCCCAAGGCAAGCGCCGAGAGGGTAAGTCGAGCGCTATATAAGAACACACATACATACATATAAGAACACACATACATCCTGGGCGCTTATTGAGTGAGAAGTTGGTCTTTTTCAAAATCTACTCTGTTGGGCACCACACACTTTTTGATCTTCATATGTGTAAAGTTCTCTGGATTGTTGCACATTCAGAAGACAAAATAACGTTTGTGCACACTTTCTATCCTGAAATCTGTTTGAAGGCGCTGTTGATAGTGAGTCAAACACACTAGGTGAGGCCTGAGGATTGGGGTGAACCTCTGAGGTGTCACCGCTGGAATAATGAAAGTACAAACATCTGCTTGTCACTGTGTCATTTGTTGACACTCTCTTAATTAAGCACATGATGAATCTACCGGAGCGGCGTCGGCAGCACTCTTAATTTGTGTATAAGAAGTGATGGTATTTATGTGGCTAATAATTATAAAGTTAATGAGCCGGGGCGACCAGCCTCTGTGCTCAGTGTCGGCCCATCATTCATCTCTCTCTCTAGCTCTTGATGTCTTTTCTTTTCTTTTTTTAAATAAAGCCTTCTCTTTAATTGTTTCCTTTCTGGCCACCATCACCAGCTGGGACCGATGCTGGAATGTCTGCACGAAATTATACCGTTGGGGCAGAAATGCCCCCCGCCCCTGAAGAGCGCATCACTGCCTGGGAGGGAGGCTGGGGGTGTCAGCGTGTAAAGATACTGTTGGGGCAAAAAGGTCCCCGCCCCTGATTAGAGCGCGCATCACTGGCTGGGGGGGGGGGGGGGGGGGGGGCTGGTGTTGTCACACTTTCTTCTTACGATCCTAAAAGTACAATTTACAAAGGAGGTCCATTTTCTAAATCTCTGTTACTTCTGCACGCAGACTGTGGTATGCTTTGCAGTGCATCTACTTTCATCTCTTCTGGCATGGAGAGTGCTTGAGCCCTCCCTCCCTCAACCCATCACAGACTCCAGCCCTCCTCACCTGGGGCCTGGGTGCAAGGAATGAAGTATGCTTGAACCCTCCCTCACTCGATCCCTCGATCCATCACATACTCCAGCCCTCCTCACCTGGGGCCTGGGTGCATGGGATGACGTATGCTTGAACCCTCCATCCAACCACCCTCGAACCATCACAGACTCCAGCCCTCCTCACCTGGGGCCTGGGTGCAAGGGATGAAGTATGCTTGAACCCTCCCCCCCTCCACCAGCCCTCAATCCATCACAGACTCCAGCCCTCCTCACCTGGGGCCTGGGTGCAAGGGATGACATGTGCTTGAACCCTCCCTCACTCCCTCCCTCAATCCATCACAGACTCCAGCCCTCCTCACCTGGGGCCTGGGTGCATGGGATGAAGTATGCTTGAACTCTCCCTCAACCATCACAGACTCCAGCTCTCCTCACCTGGGGCCTGGGTGCAAGGGATGAAGTATGCTTGAACCCTCCCTCACTCGATCCCTCTGACCATCACAGACTCCAGCCCTCCTCACCTGGGGCCTGGGTGCATGGGATGACGTATGCTTGAACCCTCCATCCAACCACCCTCGAACCATCACAGACTCCAGCCCTCCTCACCTGGGGCCTGGGTGCATGGGATGAAGTATGCTTGAACTCTCCCCCCCCCCGCCCTCAATCCATCACAGACTCCAGCCGTCCTCACCTGGGGCCTGGGTGCAAGGGATGAAGTATGCTTGAACCCTCCCTCAACCATCACAGACTCCAGCTCTCCTCACCTGGGGCCTGGGTGCAAGGGATGACATATCCTTGAACCCTCCCTCACTCCCTCCCTCAATCCATCACAGACTCCAGCCCTCCTCACCTGGGGCCTGGGTGCATGGGATGAAGTATGCTTGAACCCTCCCTCAACCATCACAGACTCCAGCTCTCCTCACCTGGGGCCTGGGTGCAAGGGATGGCATATGCTTGATCCCTCCCCCCTGCCCTCGCTCAATCCATCACAGACTCCAGCGCTCCTCACCTGGGGCCTGGGTGCAAGGGATGAAGTATGCTTGAACCCTCCCTCACTCAATCCCTCGATCCATCACAGACTCCAGCGCTCCTCACCTGGGACCTGGGTGCAAGGGATGAAGTATGCTTGAACCCTCCCTCACTCGATCCCTCGATTCATCACAGACTCCAGCCCTCCTCACCTGGGGCCTGGGTGCAAGGGATGAAGTATGCTCGAACCCTCCCTCACTCCATCCCTCCATTCATCACAGACTCCAGCCCTCCACACCTTGGGGACCTGAGGGGACCTCAGTCTGGGTGCATGGGATGAAGTATGCTTGAACCCTCCCTCAACCATCACAGACTCCAGCTCTCCTCACCTGGGGCCTGGGTGCAAGGGATGACATATGCTTGAACCCTCCCCCCCCGCCCTCGCTCAATCCATCACAGACTCCAGCGCTCCTCACCTGGGGCCTGGGTGCAAGGGATGAAGTATGCTTGAACCCTCCCTCACTCGATCCCTCGATCCATCACAGACTCCAGCGCTCCTCACCTGGGGCCTGGGTGCAAGGGATGAAGTATGCTTGAACCCTCCCTCACTCGTTCCCTCGATCTATCACAGACTCCAGCCCTCCTCACCTGGGGCCTGGGTGCAAGGGATGAAGTATGCTTGAACCCTCCCTCACTCCAACCCTCGATCCATCACAGACTCCAGCCCTCCTCACCTGGGGCAAGGATCATCACTCAGTCCCACCCTCTTCAACGTTTACATGAGTCCACTCGCTTCCATCGCGCGTCAACACAACCTTAACATCATCTCCTACGCTGACGACACCCAGCTGATCCTTTCCCTCACCAAAGACCCTAACACCGCCAAAACCAATCTTCACGAAGGCATGAAAGAAGTAGCCGTATGGATGAAAAACAGCTGCCTAAAACTGAACTCAGATAAAACGGAAGTGCTCATCCTAGGATCATCCCCCTCTGCCTGGGACGACTCATGGTGGCCTTCGGACCTGGGCTCAGCACCCATACCCACAGACCACGCACGTAACCTTGGCTTCATCCTAGACTCCTCACTCTCGATGACCAAACAAGTCAACGCCGTCTCATCCTCCTGCTTCAACGTACTTCGTATGCTCAAAAAAATCTTCCACTGGATCCCCGCCGAGACAAGAAAGACTGTCACCCACGCACTGGTTACGAGTCGACTAGACTACGGAAACACCCTTTACGCCGGAATTGCAGCCAAATTACAGAAAAAACCCCAACGCATCCAAAACGCATCAGCGAGACTCATTTTGGACATCCCTCGCCAAGATCACATTTCCAGCCACCTGAAAGACCTCCACTGGCTTCCCGTCAACAAGAGAATAACATTCCGTCTCCTCACCCACGCACACAAGGCCCTCTACAAACTAGGGCCCGAATGCCTCAACACTCAACTATCCTTCTACACACCCACCCGCCAACTAAGATCCTCCAATCAAGGCCTCGCCGCAGTTCCACGTATCCAAAGATCCACCATGGGAGGTAGATCCTTCTCCTACTTGGCGGCCAAGACCTGGAACTCACTCCCCTCCGCCTTACACAGAACCACATCTCCTTCAGAAAAGAACTTGAAACCTGGTTATTCGATAAGTAATGAACCCCCTCCCCAAGCACCTTGAGACCCTCTGGGTGAGTTGTGCGCTATATAAATTCCCGAACTTGAACTTGAACTTGGGTGCATTGGATGACGTATGCGTGAACCCTCCCTCACTCCATCCCTCGATCCATCACAGACTCCAGCCCTCCTCACCTGGGGCCAGGGTGCAAGGGATGACGTATGCTTGAACCCTCCCTCGACCCATCACAGACTCCAGCCCTCCTCACCTGGGGCCTGGGTGCAAGGGATGACGTATGCTTGAACCCTCCCTCCCTCAACCATCACATGCTCCAGCCCTCCTCCCCTGGGGCCTGGGTGCAAGGGATGACGTATGCGTGAACCCTCCCTCACTCCATCCCTCGATCCATCACAGACTCCAGCCCTCCTCACCTGGGGCCAGGGTGCAAGGGATGACGTATGCTTGAACCCTCCCTCGACCCATCACAGACTCCAGCCCTCCTCACCTGGGGCCTGGGTGCAAAGGATGACGTATGCTTGAACCCTCCCTCCCTCCCTCAACCATCACATGCTCCAGCCCTCCTTCCCTGGGGCCTGGGTGCAAGGGATGCCATATGCTTGAACCCTCCCTCACTCCCTCCCTCACTCCATCACAGACTCCAGCCCTCCTCACCTGGGGCCTGGGTGCAAGGGATGAAGTATGCCTGAACCCTCCCTCACTCCCTCCCTCACTCCATCACAGACTCCAGCCCTTCTCACCTGGGGACCTGAGGGGACCTCAGTCTGGGTGCAAGGGATGACGTATGCTTGAACCCTCCCTCACTCGATCCCTCGATCCATCACGGACTCCAGCCCTCCTCACCTAGGGCCTGGGTGCAAGGGATGAAGTATGCTTGAACCCTCCCTCACTTCGTCCCTCGATCCATCACAGACTCCAGCCCTCCACACCTTGGGGACCTGAGGGGACCTCAGTCTGGGTGCATGGGATGAAGTATGCTTGAACCCTCCCTCAACCATCACAGACTCCAGCTCTCCTCACCTGGGGCCTGGGTGCAAGGGATGACATATGCTTGAACCATCCCCCCCGCCCTCGCTCAATCCATCACAGACTCCAGCGCTCCTCACCTGGGGCCTGGGTGCAAGGGATGAAGTATGCTTGAACCCTCCCTCACTCGATCCCTCGATCCATCACAGACTCCAGCGCTCCTCACCTGGGGCCTGGGTGCAAGGGATGAAGTATGCTTGAACCCTCCCTCACTCCATCCCTCGATCCATCACAGACTCCAGCCCTCCACGCCTTGGGGACCTGAGGAGACCTCAGTCTGGGTGCATGGGATGAAGTATGCTTGAACCCTTCCTCACTCCATCCCTCTATCCATCACAGACTCCAGCCCTCCTCACCTGGGGTAAGGATCATCACTCAGTCCCACCCTCTTCAACGTTTACATGAGTCCACTCGCTTCCATCGCGCGTCAACACAACCTTAACATCATCTCCTACGCTGACGACACCCAGCTGATCCTTTCCCTCACCAAAGACCCCAACACCGCCAAAACCAATCTTCACGAAGGCATGAAAGAAGTAGCCGTATGGATGAAAAACAGACGCCTAAAACTGAACTCAGATAAAACGGAAGTGCTCATCCTAGGATCATCCCCCTCTGCCTGGGACGACTCATGGTGGCCATGGTGGCCTTCTGACCTGGGCTCAGCACCCATACCCACAGACCACGCAGGTAACCTTGGCTTCATCCTAGACTCCTCACTCTCGATGACCAAACAAGTTAACGCCGTCTCATCCTCCTGCTTCAACGTACTTCGTATGCTCAAAAAAATCTTCCACTGGATCCCCGCCGAGACAAGAAAGACTGTCACCCATGCACTGGTTACGAGTCGACTAGACTACGGAAACACCCTATACGCCGGAATTGCAGCCAAATTACAGAAAAAACTCCAACGCATCCAAAACGCATCAGCGAGACTCATTTTGGACATCCCTCGCCAAGATCACATTTCCAGCCACCTGAACGACCTCCACTGGCTTCCCGTCAACAAGAGAATAATATTCCATCTCCTCACCCACGCACACAAGGCCCTCTACAAACTAGGGCCCGAATGCCTCAACACTTGACTATCCTTCTACACACCCACCCGCCAACTAAGATCCTCTAATCAAGGCCTCGCCGCAGTTCCACGTATCCAAAGATACACCATGGGAGGTAGATCCTTCTCCTACTTGGCGGCCAAGACCTGGAACTCACTCCCCACTCACCTCCGCCTTACACAGAACCACATCTCCTTCAGAAAAGAACTTGAAACCTGGTTATTCGATAAATAATGAACCCCCTCCCCAAGCGCCTTGAGACCCTCTGGGTAAGTAGTGCGCTATATAAATTCCTGAACTTGAACTTGGGTGCATGGGATGACGTATGCGTGAACCTTCCCTCACTCCATCCCTCGATCCATCACAGACTCTAGCCCTCCTCACCTGGGGCCAGGGTGCAAGGGATGACGTATGCTTGAACCCTCCCTCGACCCATCACAGACTCCAGCCCTCCTCACCTGGGGCCTGGGTGCAAAGGATGACGTATGCTTGAACCCTCCCTCAACCATCACAGACTCCAGCTCTCCTCACCTGGGGCCTGGGTACAAGGGATGACGTATGCTTGAACCCTCCCTCACTCCCTCACAGACTCCAGCACTCCGCACCTGGGGCCTGGTGCATGGGATGACGTATGCTTGAACCCTCCCTCACTCCATCCCTCGATCCATCCCAGACTCCAGCCCTCCTCACCTGGGGCCTGGGTGAAAGGGGTGACGTATACTTGAACCCTCCCTCACTCCATCACAGACTCCAGCCCTCCTCACCTGGAGCTCAAAGCTGTTGCTGCTCAGGAACCTCTCCGTCAGGGTCTCTGCAAACTGGTTGATGGCGCGAAGGAACTGCCTGCAAGAGAG
Organism: Lissotriton vulgaris; assembly: GCF_964263255.1. NCBI lineage: Eukaryota > Metazoa > Chordata > Amphibia > Caudata > Salamandridae > Lissotriton > Lissotriton vulgaris. Next base: position 266,096,706 of record NC_141690.1, on the reverse strand, counting down.
AGAGACCCAGGGGATGAGAAGAAGGAGCTCAAATAGAGTGAAGAACAAGACAAGTGATTCGAATGAATATACCGTCAAAAAGCTGATACCTCTATAGCACTGGCGCCTGCTAGCGCTATATTCAAGAAGCCGCCCTCGGTATGTAGACAGACTCTTGAAAGGCTGAACTTCCATATCACATCCTCACTTATGCCTTTTGAAGGGGGTGGGAGGGAGGGCTGGATTGAGCCCTGTTAATACTGAAATTATGATCACAGCAGCATTTACCAAAAGTAAAAATGCCCCAAAAACAACTGAACACGTAAACAATGGGGCATTTTCAGCAGAAGAAAACCAAACGAGCACAGTTTAGAGAGAGAAGCAGGGGTGACAGTGTCAGACCCAAGGACAGAGGCGCTGCTGTCCCTGGCGCTGAAGTTTCGGCAGCAGCGGGTGTTTATCAGGGCTGAGGCCGGCAGATCAAACCACAACACAACAAGGCAGGCAGGAAGAGGGGTTCCTTGGCGAGAAGAGATGTACATGTGGAAACATCCCATCACATATGGCATTTCTGCATTTATATAGGTATATATTAGTAAGAAGCGCGCTGGGGAGAACCACGTATGCAAGGTAATTCAGACCGCCTTGCGCATAGGTGAACCAAGACATCTCTGTATTAGGTTTTATTTTACTAATAAACTTTGCTGAAGTTTTTGGAGAGACATCTTTCTAAATTCCACCTCTGAATTAAATTCCCTGTCCACAGACATCATTACTGTTCAGTACTGACCTCTAATTCTGCTATGGTGGCCACTGAGTTTTGTCATCTCATCTTGCCTTGCAATCCACCCAGATATGTCACAGAAAGACAGGAATAATTCACATTATTGGTCATTGCTTATACAATTCAACAACACTGATCATTTTTTAAGGTGATCGACTGATAGCAAACAGCTGCTTTCCAAATCATCAGCAGGTGTAAAAATGGCACTGAACAGCACAGAATGCGCCGGCAGCGATCAAGACAAGATGGCGGCTCTCGCAAACCTTTAGGATTGTCCATCAGGTGTCTGTCCCATCAGGGATATCGAAACATTCTCATTATCATACACAAAGATGTGTTCACACCCTGATACTCCTGGACTGATCTACTACCTGCAGCACCAGGGCCAACACTTCCCGCTGAATCACAGAGGGGCGTATTCACAAGCCCCTGCGCCCCTCTGGTGCATCACTTTTATTGATGTTCCCGCAGCGCAGAGTGCAGAGCCGAGTCTGCGAGGCCACGAGATGCCACCCTGCATGGCTTTTCATGGCCTTGTATATATGGTGTGAGGCAATGCGGTGCAAGTTGCTGCGTTGCCTCACGCTACGATGGGGCGGTGTTCCATGGGCATTATGGGGTGTGTTCCCATTTAACACCCATGACATCTGACACAATACCAGATTTACAACGCTCTGTAACTCTGGGAATGCATCAAAGGCCTACGCCACCCCAGGGGAGGCATTAGAAAGAGGTGTAATGAGAAGAAATACCACATTTATCCTCGTTTTTTCGTCTTTATGTTATGTTATGTTATGTTATGTTAAATAAAATTTATTGAGCGCACGTAAGCCCGTAGGCTTCATGGCGCTATTGGAAGATTTGCAGAGACATAACACAACAAAAGAAAAGACAGAATTAACTATGGATAAGCTTGCCTAAAAAGCCAAGTTTTAAAGGCTTGTCTAAAAGCCAGGATGTCTTCATGGAGTCTCAGTGTCAGTGGCAGAGAGTTCCACAGGGAGGCAGCTAGAAAGTGAAAAGAGCTGCCTCCCTGACGTTGTTTCCTAATGCGAGGCACAACTAACAAGCTCTTATGACCCGAGCGAAGAGCACGGGAGGGGGTATACCTAACAAGCAGGCTGCTAATGAATCCGGGGCCCTTACCTTGTAGAGCTCTAAAGATAATGCATCCAGCTTTAAAGGTTGCTCTCTGCGCTACTGGCAACCAGTGGAGACTAGCAAGACCCGGCCTGATGGACTGCCACTTGGGTAGCTTGCAGATCAGCCTGGCCGTTTGGTTCTGAACCAGCTGTAGTCTCTTGAGCTGCCCGACTGGAAGACCCAAATACAAGCTATTGGAGTAGTCCAGTCGGGACAGCACGAGAGCGATCACAACTTGGATCAGAGCAGAGTAAGTTAACAGGTGGGCAATTTTCCTGATCTTACGGAGTTGGAAAAAGCTTGAGGATACCACCGTCCCTACCTGACTTTTAAGAGAGAGATCTTCATTAAAAGTAACCCCTAGGCTTTTCACTGTATGAGACTTGGCCGGGGGATTTCCCATTTCTGGAGGCCAAAAATGTGGCCCCCAGTGAAGTTCACTCTTCCCAGGCAAAATTAATTCAGTTTTGCCTGGGTTTAGTTTTAGATGATTAAGACTCATCCATCTCTGGATGTGAACCATGGCCTCCCGAAATTCGGTGGCAGCGCCAGGGGAATCCAGGCGGAAAATCAATTGCAGGTCATCAGCGTAGTTAAAAATTAAAACTTTAAACTTTCGAAGTGTGGTGTATTCAGCAGCACACACAGAAAGAGTAAATCACCTCCATTTATTTTTGTGTGCAGGAAGGTGTCACTTCCGGCACAAAAACAATCACTCCCACAACGCAGACACCTTTGCACCACGGCGCAAGGGGGCCTGTGTTGGCGCTTGGCAGCCAGTTGTGTGCCAACGCAGTGGAAGAGGACAGCACCGAGACCGCCCTCATCGCCGCCACCGATGACATCCGAGCCCTGATGGACAATGGAGAAACAGCGGCCCTCATCCTCCTAGACCTCTCCGCGGCATTCGACACGGTCTGCCACCGCACCCTAGTACGGCGCCTCAGCAACATCGGAATCCAGGACAAGGCGCTGGAATGGATCATCTCCTTCCTGGACGGAAGAACACAGAGAGTCCGCCTACCACCGTACAAGTCAGAAGCCTCCAAAGTCATCTGCGGCGTCCCCCAAGGATCATCCCTGAGCCCCACCCTCTTCAACGTCTACATGAGCCCCCTCGCGGCCATCGTACGCAAACACCACCTCAGCATAATCTCCTACGCCGACGACACCCAGCTGATCCTCTCCCTGACCAACGACCCCGCCGCCGCCAGAGCCAACCTGCACGAAGGGATGAAAGAGGTAGCCGAGTGGATGACGACCAGCCGCCTGAAACTGAACTCGGACAAGACGGAGGTCCTCATCCTGGGCTCCTCACCCTCCGCCTGGGACGACTCCTGGTGGCCTCCCGCCCTGGGCACCGCACCCAAACCGACAGACCATGCACGAAACCTGGGCTTCACCCTGGACTCCTCCCTCTCCATGACCAGGCAAGTCAACAGCGTCTCCTCGGCGTGCTTCAACATCCTACGCATGCTACGGAAGATCTTCTGGTGGATCCCCACAGAGACCAGGAAGACCGTCACCCAGGCCCTCGTCACCAGCCGACTGGACTACGGCAACGCCCTCTACGCCGGGACCACCGTCAAGCTCCAGAAGAGACTCCAGCGGATCCAAAACGCCTCAGCCAGACTCATCCTCGACATCCCACGTTCCAGCCACATCTCCGGACATCTGAGAGACCTTCACTGGCTCCCCGTCAACAAAAGAATCACCTTCCGCCTCCTCACCCACGCACACAAAGCCCTACACGACCAAGGCCCGAGCTACCTCAACAGCCGAGTCAACTTCTACGCTCCCAAACGCCACCTCCGATCAGCCAACCACGCCCTCGCCGCCGTCCCCCGCATCCGAAGAGCGACTACAGGAGGAAGGTCCTTCTCCTACCTGGCCGCCAAGACCTGGAACTCCCTCCCGTCCGACCTGCGCCTGACCCAAGACCACCTCTCCTTCAGGAAGAAGCTGAAGACCTGGCTGTTCGAGCAGTAGCGGCACCCCCCCCCCCCCCCCCCCCCCCCCCCCCAGCGCCTTGAGACCCTACGGGTATGTAGCGCGCTTTATAAGTGTATTTGATTGATTGATTGATTGAACGCGCTGTATCTCATATATACAGCACATTTGTGCCCTTTACTTTTGACTTAGGGCAGCGCCGCAGGAGAACTTGTGGCGCTGCCCTAGCCAACAATATGTAAATGAGGCCCTGAAATTGGCTGGGGTTTTCTAGGCAGTCTGCTAAATTAACAAAACAAAGCCTTCGTGTTAAATTTGGGGTAGCACTGCCAAGCACTTCCGGGCTGTCAGGCAGGCACACTTTCACGGGGAGCAGCCTCTTCGAGTCTAATGTTCAATGCTCACATGCTAGCATGAGCACGGCAACGTACAATTCATGAACATGTCGATGACACGAAGGGCCAGCCGAGATTGGATGTGGGCAGGATAACAAATGCAACGTCTTCGCTGCTTGGAGCTCGTCCCTCATTGGAGGAGGGAAACTGCGCAAGGCTCAAGGGAGTCGCGCCAGAGCTTCTCCAAAGGTAAACTTCAGCAACAACAAATGCAATCCCATATCCCAGCCTAGTGTGCTCGGCAGCACCACAGCCAAGGAGAAAAGGGCCCGGGCATGATGAGGGACAAGCAGCTGACACACTGCAGGTAACGACAGACGTCTAGGAGTGGACCACCACCTGAACGCGCTGAAGAGGAGACGCCCTCCCGAATACACGTCACTGAATCCAGAGTGCGGCACCACTGGCCCTCTCGAGACCATGTCACTGCAAGATCAGCAAGAACTCGCCTTCAAGAAAGGACAAGACACTTCCTCTCTCAGAAGGACCCCAAAACAGCAGTTGATGTTTTAGGCATCTCCAGCTTAGACTATCAATCAATCAATCAATCAATCAATCAATCAATCAATCAATCAATCAATCAGTCATTTATAAAGCGCTGCAAATTTCCCATGAGGGTCTCAAGGAGCTGGAGTAGCTGTCTGCTTCGTGGTGCCCTCTTCAGTCGAACAGCCAGGTCTTGAGCCCTTTCTGAATTCCCGGAGCGAGGGGCGGTTCTGATGTGCAGGGGAAGGTCATTCCAAGCTTTGGCCTCCAGGTGTGAATTTGGGTGTTCCCTCCTGGGTTACTTTGTTTTTTTTCTTTTGTGTGTTTTATATTCTTTTTTTTGGGCGATGACTGTCGAATTTTATATGTATGTAAAATATGTACTGTAAAGTTGTACTGGACTTATCAGAAAAATTGTGGGGGGGGAAATCTTAATAAAAATATTTTTAAAAAAGGATGTTCCCTCCTGACCAGTCTGTGAAAGATTTGCTTCACCCCAAAAAAGGGCTTTACATCCAGCAGCCGATCCTGACCAGAGCCCATGCTGGCTGCCCTTTAAAGCCAGAGGCTGGCTCAGAATAAAGCATTTAATCTACAAAGCCCTTCCCCTACATCCCTCTGAGCATCTGAATAAAATATGTAAGTGTCACGAGGCTACAGGAGACGAAGAGACTGAAGCAGACTCCTGCCTGTCGCGCTCCTGTAAAAGAAAACCTAAAGGAAAACCCATATCCTTCTCAGAACATGCCCAACATTCAGGGATGTGTCATGCCTGAGCCTCGAGATGGCACCTATCCCTCTGTGCTAGAAGGAGGAGGGTTTGAGATCCAGGGACCCAGAGACAGGAGGAGGACGTGGCCTTGTGAGGGCAGGTGTTACTGCCTCTCCTCTCCATGGCAGGAGCTGGTTCCATTCCTCCATCCACTTTAAAAAAAAAAAATTTTTTATTGAGAACATTCGCAGGGCATATGACAGTTAAATAGTACATACGTTGGATACTGCAGAGCATTATAGGCAACAGTGACAGTATATTCATCAGTGAAGCCAGAAGAAGTAATTTCATCTCGGTTGGTACATCTCTGGAACCCCTCCCTCCCCCCACCCCTTAGTCAGATTCCCTCTCCCCATCTAGCATTGGTGGATCACACAAATAACCTCTGTATTCGTTCCAGGCACCCCAAATGTTGTCCCATTTCCGGGGGCATCCACGGTGCAAGTACACCACTCTCTCTGCCATCATAGCCGCATCTAGATCCATGCACCAGTCTGTAAGCGTTGGTACCTCCCTGGACCTCCATTATTTGGCTATATTTCGTTCGGCATACATTGCACCCAGCGTCACCCAATCCTGGGCAGGGTGGGTAAGATCGTTCGGCTCCCATATGTTTATCAGGCAGCATTTCGACTCCGAGACAAGCGACTCCCCCACCACCTGTGACACTGTTCTCATGATTTTAGCCCAATACGCTGTTATCTGGGGGCCTCCGTCCACTTTTAATCAACGAGGGGATCCCTACCAGCCCACGTCAATGCGTCTTGTGGTTTTACCACAGAAGTCACCCCAATAATTATTTTCTACTTCACCATCTTCCAAAAATGCAGAAATACCCCCTGCAAATGAACAATCCAGACCTCTGATGGTGTCTTTCCTAGAGTCTGCAGCGGCTTATTTTACATTTTCAAGACCACAAGGCCCCATTCTAAAGTCGATGATGCAGAGTTTATACAGGAAAAGTGTCCTTGAAAGAGACACAATCTCTTGATGTCACGCTATAAATGAAAATTGATGGTGCTGCTCACAAGATAATTTGAAATGTCAAGGTAAACGTAAAGATGTACTGTAAAATACACCACTTGTCTAAACTCAGAACCCGCGACGGATTATGGCGCTGAATAAATGAATGAAAATGTTATGGGGATGAGGTGATATACAGCAAATCTTACTGTAAACTGAGATCACCTTTGGGAATAAAATGATATAGCGCTATAAACCATAAAGAAACATCTGATGTGTGCCTACATCTTTCTTATTCAGCCCAAAGCCTCTTTGTCCTTTTCAGAATGTCAATTAATCAGAACTCCCACTAAAATAGTTGCTAGACAGAAAAATACAGTCCAGATGTCACGCACAAATTGAAATGGAAGGTGTTGCTAAAAAGAAAAACTGAAATGTCAAGTGAAGACCTATTGTGCCTTAACTTAAATGTACCTCAGCTGGTTATGGTGAGTACATGCAATCAACATGTTTTAGGTAATTAGTGCTTGTTCTGTAACCTGCACTTTAAACTGTAGAGAGAAATCCTATATACTCTACAGGAACTGTACTATAATCTGTAAACAGAAACCCTATATGCTCCACTGTAAACTGTACTGTACACTGTAAACAGAAATCCTATATGCTCCACTGTAAACAACACTGTACACTGTAAACTGAAATACTATATGCTTCACTGTAAACTGTACTGTACAACGTAAACAGAAACCCTATATGCTCCGCTGTAAATGGTACTGTACACTGTAATCAGAACACTTTATTCTCCACTGTAAACTGTACTGTACACTTAAACAGAAATCCTATATGCTCCACTGTAAACGACACTGTACACTGTAAACTGAAATCCTATATGCTTTACTGTAAACTGTACTGTACAACGTAAACAGAAACCCTATATGCTCCGCTGTAAACGGTACTGTACACTGTAATCAGAACACTTTATGCTCCACTGTAAACTGTACTGTACACTTAAACAGAAATCCTACATGCTCCACTGTTAACAACAATGTACAACATAAACAGCAACCCTCTATGCTCCACTGTAAACTGTACTGTACACTGTAAAAAAAAACCTGTATGCTCCACTGTAAACTGTACTGTACAACATAAACAGCAATCGTATATGCTCCATTGTAAACTGTACTGTACACTGTAAACAGGAATCCTATATGCTCCACTGTAAACAGAAATCCTACATGCTCCACTGTAAACAGCACTGTACACTGTAAACAGAAATCCTATGTGCTGCATTGTAAACTGTACTGTACAACGTAAACAGAAACCCTATATGCTCGGCTGTAAACGGTACTGTACACTGTAATCAGAACACTTTATGCTCCACTGAAAACTGTACTGTACACTTAAACAGAAATCCTATATTCTCCACTGTAAACGACACTGTACACTGTAAACTGAAATCCTATATGCTTTACTGTAAACTGTACTGTACAACGTAAACATAAACCCTATATGCTCCGCTGTAAACTGTACTGTACACTGTAATCAGAACACTTTATGCTCCACTGTAAACTGTACTGTATACTTAAACAGAAATCCTACATGCTCCACTGTTAACAACAATGTACAACATAAACAGCAACCCTATATGCTCCACTGTAAACTGTACTGTACACTGTAAAAAAAAACCTGTATGCTCCACTGTAAACTGTACTGTACAACATAAACAGCAATCGTATATGCTCCACTGTAAACTGTACTGTACACTGTAAACAGAAATCCTATATGCTCCACTGTAAACAGAAATCCTACATGCTCCACTGTAAACAGCACTGTACACTGTAAACAGAAATCCTATGTGCTGCATTGTAAACTGTACTGTACAACGTAAACAGAAATCCTATATGCTCTACTGTAAACTGTACTGTACACTGTAAATAGAAATCCTATATGCTCCACTGTACGGCACTGTACACTGTAAACAGAAATCCTATATGCTCCACTGTAAACAGCACTGTACACTGTAAACAGAAATCCTATATGCTCCACTGTAAACTGTACTGTACACTGTAAACAGAAATCCTATATTCTCCACTGTAAACTGTACTGTACAACATAAACAGCAATCCTATATGCTCCACAGTAAACTGTACTGTACTCTGTAAACAAAAACCCTATATGCTCCACTGTAAACTGTACTGTACAACATAAAAAGCAATCCTATATGCTCCACTGTAAACTGTACTGTACACTGTAAACAGAAATCCTATATGCTCCACTGTAAACAGAAATCCTACATGCTCCACTGTAAACAGCACTGTACACTGTAAACAGAAACCCTATGTGCTGCATTGTAAACTGTACTGTACAATGTAAACAGAAATCCTATATGCTCTACTGTGAACTGTACTGTACACTGTAAACAGAACTCTATATGCTCCACTGTAAACAGCACTGTACACTGTAAACAGAAATCCTATATGCTCCACTGTAAACTGTACTGTACACTGTAAACAGAAATCCTATATTATCCACTGTAAACTGTACTGTACAACATAAACAGCAATCCTATATGCTCCACTGTAAACTGTACTGTACTCTGTAAACAGAAACCCTATATGCTCCACTGTAAACTGTACTGTACACTGTAAACAGAAATCCTATATTCTCCACTGTAAACTGTATTGTACAACATAAACAGAAATCCTATATGCTCTGCTGTAAACTGTACTGTACACTGCAAACAGAACACTATATTCTCTACTGTAAAGTATAGTGTACAACATAAACGGAAATCCTATATGCTCTACTGTAAACTGTACTGTACACTGTACACAGAACCCTATATGTTCTACTTTAAAATATACTGTACACTGAACACTATATGCTCTACTTTACAAGAACACATACATTACATTACATTACTGTAAAGTGTACTGTACACTGTAAACAGAACCCTATATGCTCTACTGTAAAGTATACTGTACACTGTAAACAGAACACTATATGCTCTACTACAAAATATACTGTACACAGAACCCTATATGCTCTACTGTAAAGTATACTGTACACTGTAAACAGAACCCTATTTGTTCTACTTTTAAATATACTGTACACTGAACACTATATGCTCTACTTTACAAGAACACATACATTACATTACGTTACTGTAAAGTGTACTGTACACTGTAAACAGAACCCTATATGCCCGTCTGCGAAATTGTAACTCGATGTACAGCACTCTGAACCCCACCAGGGTTAAGTCTGATCTATCAAATAACTAAGTTTAAAAAACCTGCTGGCCCCTCAAAATGCAAAGCAGCAGCTGGAGAGGTGTTGAGTGAAGGCTGAAAGAATGAAGATCAGACTGAAAGAATACCAGGCTTTGATGGTTATTGACTGTCTCTTGACTCCTCGGGGTGTAGAGTTCAAGGTGCTTTTTAGGGGGCACAGAGAAGTCAGGAAAGACCTAAAACGCTGACTCCTTGATCAACCCCCAGGGACCAAGAAGAACAGTGGAGGGCGACCTCTCTGCACCGTGGGCTCACCTGGACGAGGACCTACAACCCAACAAGGAAGCGGCTTCTGTTGAGGGCCCTCTCCTGCTGAGGTCCCTCTCCTGCTGAGGGCCCTCTTCTGCTGGGGGTCCTCTCCTGCTGAGGACCCTCTCCGGCTGAGGGCCCTCTCCTGCTGAGGTCCCTCTTCTGCTGCCTCTCCTGCTGAGGGCCCTCTCCTGCTGAGGTCCCTCTTCTGCTGGGGGCCCTCTTCTGCTGAGGTCCCTCTTCTGCTGAGGGCCCTCTTCTGCTGAGGTCCCTCTTCTGCTGGGGGCCCTCTCCCGCTGAGTGCCCTCTCCTGCTGAGGGCCCTCTCCTGCTGAGGTCCCTCTTCTGCTGAGGTCTCTCTCCTGCTGAGGGCCCTCTCCTGCTGAGGGCCCTCTCCTGCTGAGGGCCCTCTTCTGCTGAGGGCCCTCTCCTGCTGAGGACCCTCTTCTGCTGGGGGCCCTCTTCTGCTGGGGGCCCTCTCCTGCTGAGGGCCCTCTTCTGCTGAGGGCCCTCTCCTGCTGAGTGCCCTCTTCTGCCGAGGACCCTCTTCTGCTGGGGGCCCTCTCCTGCTGAGTGCCCTCTTCTGCTGAGGGCCCTCTCCTGCTGAGGTCCCTCTTCTGCTGCCTCTCCTGCTGAGGACCCTCTCCTGCTGAGGTCCCTCTTCTGCTGAGGGCCCTCTCCTGCTGAGGGCCCTCTTCTGCTGAGGGCCCTCTTCTGCTGAGGGCCCTCTTCTGCTGAGGGCCCTCTCCTGCTGAGGTCCCTCTTCTGCTGCCTCTCCTGCTGAGGGCCCTCTCCTGCTGAGGTCCCTCTTCTGCTGGGGGCCCTCTTCTGCTGAGGTCCCTCTTCTGCTGAGGGCCCTCTTCTGCTGAGGTCCCTCTTCTGCTGGGGGCCCTCTCCTGCTGAGTGCCCTCTCCTGCTGAGGGCCCTCTCCTGCTGAGGTCCCTCTTCTGCTGAGGTCTCTCTCCTGCTGAGTGCCCTCTCCTGCTGAGGGCCCTCTCCTGCTGAGGGCCCTCTTCTGCTGAGGGCCCTCTCCTGCATAGGGCCCTCTCCTGCTGAGGTGCCCTCTTCTGCTGAGGGCCCTCTTCTGCTCGGGGCCCTCTCCTGCTGAGGGCCCTCTCCTGCTGCGGGCCCTCTTCTGCTGAGGGCCCTCTCCTGCTGAGTCCCCTCTTCTGCTGAGGGCCCTCTCCTGCTGAAGGCCCTCTCCTGCTGCCTCTCCTGCTGAGGGGCCCTCTCCTGCTGAAGGCCCTCTCCTGCTGCCTCTCCTGCTGAGGTCCCTCTTCTGCTGAGGGCCCTCTCCTGCTGAGTGCCCTCTTCTGCTGAGGGCCCTCTTCTGCTGGGGGCCCTCTCCTGCTGAGTGTCCTCTTCTGCTGAGGGCCCTCTTCTGCTGAGGTCCCTCTTCTGCTGGGGGCCCTCTTCTGCTGAGGTCCCTCTTCTGCTGCCTCTCCTGCTGAGGTCCCTCTTCTGCTGGGGGCCCTCTTCTGCTGAGGTCCCTCTTCTGCTGCCTCTCCTGCTGAGGTCCCTCTTCTGCTGGGGGCCCTCTTCTGCTGAGGGCCCTCTTCTGCTGAGGGCCCTCTTCTACTGAGGGCCCTCTTCTGCTGAGGGCCCTCTCCAGCTGAGGTCCCTCTTCTGCTGCCTCTCCTGCTGAGGGCCCTCTCCTGCTGAAGGCCCTCTCCTGCTGCCTCTCCTGCTGAGGTCCCTCTTCTGCTGAGGTCCCTCTTCTGCTGGGGGCCCTCTTCTGCTGAGGGCCCTCTCCTGCATAGGGCCCTCTCCTGCTGAGGTCCCTCTTCTGCTGAGGGCCCTCTTCTGCTGATGGCCTTCTCCAGCTGAGGTCCCTCTCCTGCTGAGGGCCCTCTCCTGCTGCCTCTCCTGCTGAGGTCCCTCTTCTGCTGAGGTCCCTCTTCTGCTGGGGGCCCTCTTCTGCTGAGGATCCTCTTCTGCTGAGGTCCCTCTTCTGCTGAGGTCCCTCTTCTGCTGGGGGCCCTCTTCTGCTGGGGGCCCTCTTCTGCTGAGGGCCCTCTTCTGCTGAGGTCCCTCTTCTGCTGAGGGCCCTCTTCTGCTGAGGTCCCTCTTCGGCTGAGGGCCCTCTTCTGCTGGGGGCCCTCTTCTGCTGAGGGCCCTCTCCAGCTGAGGTCCCTCTTCTGCTGCCTCTCCTGCTGAGGACCCTCTCCTGCTGAGGGCCCTCTCCTGCTGAGGGCCCTCTCCTGCTGCCTCTCCTGCTGAGGTCCCTCTTCTGCTGAGGTCCCTCTCTTGCTGCGGGCCCTCTCCTGCCGAGGGCCCTCTTCTGCTGTGGACCCTCTTCTGCTGAGGGCCCTCTTCTGTTGAGGTCCCTCTTCTGCTGTGGACCCTCTTCTGCTGAGGGCCCTCTTCTGCTGAGGATCCTCTTCTGCTGAGGGCCCTCTTCTGCTGAGGTCCCTCTTCTGCTGGGGGCCCTCTTCTGCTGAGGGCCCTCTTCTGCTGAGGGCCCTCTTCTGCTGAGGTCCCTCTTCTGCTGAGGGCCCTCTTCTGCTGAGGTCTCTCTTCGGCTGAGGGCCCTCTTCTGCTGGGGGCCCTCTTCTGCTGAGGACCCTCTTCTGCTGGGGCCCTCTCCTGCTGAGTGACCTCTCCTGCTGAGGGCCCTCTTCTGCTGGGGGCCCTCTTCTGCTGAGGTCGCGGAGTCTATGGACCATCTACGTAAGGCGAATGCTGAGGTCGGTCGGTTGAGTCCGAAGGTAAAGGAGCCTCTGTCAGCTCAGAGCAGCTCGAGGGCTCTCATGGACCTGCTGCTGTCAATCATCGTAAACATCCACAAACTAGGCAAGAAAGTTCTAGACGTTTGCCGAAACATTCTAGATAATTCTACACAACACGCCAGGGCGGGTCTCGACAACAACTCTCACAACAGCAAGGAACTTTTCAACATCGTCAAAGAATTCACCAACCCCACCGCAGCATCCAACGACATCACTCCATCCCAAGAACTCTGCGACGCGCTATCCTCCTTCTTCTACAACAAAATTGCCAACATCCACAACAGCTTCGAGAACACTCCCAGCGTTCAACCCTCCCCACCCCCCTCTAATCCAACCCTGCCAACTAACACCTTTAGCGCCTGGAACCCAATCACCACTGAAGACACCATCCGCCTTATGAACTCAATCCACTCTGGCTCGCCAACTGACCCCGGCCCCCACCACATCTTCAACAAAGCGGACTCCATCATCGCACCCCACCTCCGTGATGTCATCAACTGTTCATTCAGATCTGCCACCTTTCCAGATAGCTGGAAACATGCCGAACTCAGCGCCCTCCTGAAGAAACCCACAGCAGACCCCTCTGAACTTAAAAACTACCGGCCAATTTCCCTCCTCCCATTCCCGGCCAAAGTCACCGAGAAAGCCGTCAACAGCCAGCTCGCCGCCTTCCTTGAATCCAACAACTCCCTTGACCCTTCTCAATCCGGATTTCGAGCCAAACACAGCACCGAAACTGCCCCCATTGCAGCTACTGACAACATCCGAACTCTACTGGACAACGGAGAAACAGTGGCCCTCATTCTACTCGACCTCTCCGCCGCTTTCGACACAGTCTGCCACAGCACCCTTATACATCGCCTCAGCAACATCGGCATACAAGGAAAAGCCTTGGACTGGATCCCCTCATTCCTCGCTGGGAGAACTCAAAGAGTCCGACTTCCCCCTTTCAAATCTGAGGCCACCGAAGTCATCTGTGGAGTACCACAAGGATCTTCACTCAGTCCGACCCTCTTCAACGTCTACATGAGTCCACTTGCCTCCATCGCGCGTCAACACAACCTTAACATCATCTCCTACGCCGACGACACCCAGTTAATCCTTTCCCTCACCAAAGACCCCAACATCGCCAAAGCCAATCTTCACGAGGGTATGAAAGAAGTAGCCGAATGGATGAAACACAGCCGCCTAAAACTCAACTCAGACAAAACGGAGGTGCTCATCCTAGGATCTTCCCCCTCCGCATGGGACGACTCTTGGTGGCCTTCCGCTCTGGGAACAGCACCCACACCCACAGACCACGCACGTAACCTTGGCTTCATCCTAGACTCCTCTCTCTCAATGTCCAGACAAGTCAACACAGTCTCATCATCTTGCTTCAACGTACTCAGCACTCTCAAAAAGATCTTCCGTTGGATCCCCCTGGAGACAAGAAAGACTGTCACCCACGCACTGGTCACAAGTCGACTGGACTACGGAAACACCCTATACGCCGGAATCACAGCAAAATTACAGAAAAAACTCCAACGCATCCAAAACGCATCAGCGAGACTCATATTAAACATCCCTCGCCAAGATCACATCTCCGGACACCTAAAAGACCTCCACTGGCTTCCCGTCAACAAAAGAATTACATTCCGCCTTCTCACCCACGCACACAAGGCCCTCTACAATCTAGGACCCGAATGCCTTAACACAAGCCTATCCTTCTACAAACCCACCCGCCAACTAAGATCGTCCAATCAAGCCCTTGCCGCGGTCCCCCGCATCCGAAAATCCACCATGGGTGGCAGATCCTTCTCCTTCCTTGCCGCCAAGACCTGGAACTCACTCCCCACTCACCTCCGCCTTACTCAAAATCACATCGCCTTCAGAAAAGATCTTAAAACTTGGATATTTTACATATAATGAACCCCTTCCCCAAGCGCCTTGAGACCCTCTGGGTGAGCAGTGCGCTATACAAATGCCAGAACTTGAACTACCTCTAGAGAGACATCAGATGGGCAGAGCAGTCTTTTCTTCCGGAACATAAATAACATAACTTAACATACCATAACATAACATAACATAACATATCATAACATAACATAACATAACATAACATAACATAACATAACATAACATAACATAACATAAATAACATAACATAGCATAACATAACATAACATAACATAACATAACATAACATAGCATAACATAACATAACACAACATAACATAGCATAACATAACATAACATAAATAACATGACATGACATGACATGACATAACATAACATAACACAACATAACATAGCATAACATAACATAGCATAACATAACATAACCAAACATAACATAACATAACATAACATAGCATAACATAACATAGCATAACATAACATAGCATAACATAACATAGCATAACATAACATAACATAACATAACATATCATAACATAACATAACATAACATAACATAACATAAATAACATGACATGACATAACATAACATAACATAAATAACATAACATGACATAACATAACATAACATAACATAACATAACATAATGAGGTTCCGTGACGATTTGAACCCGTGTTTTCAATATTGTCGGAAATACATAATATTGGTATCAGCGAACCGCAAATGATCCATTTAGCATATCCTGGTGTTTTCGCTATACTACGAGCAAGAGCACTCCTGTTATGAACACATTTCTGATCTACCCACGGCATCCATCTTAGATCATGGCCGCCATTTTGTGTTTCTTGCCCTCACATACGCAATAACCTCTGATCACTTCATTTCGATTAAGGACACGCAGCCTTAGCCGGAGATTCACCTCTCTAGTGACACGTGCACCTTAAACCAGATCACGCTGTAGCTACGTGACTCGACAAAGGCTGCCTCCTCTGCCCGAGGCCAGCCCACCTGAACTGGTTCTCGTGTCCATTGTCCTGATCATGATTAGGTGGCCGAAGCCGGTAGCCTTGCCCATTTACGACCCACAAACATCTCTTATCCCGCTTTTCTATCTTCCACACCTGGCTCCGTTTCTTTCATTCTGAATCTTTATTAGGGGGAGGCAACGAAATTTACGATGAGGCGGTCCGGCTCTTGAATGCAATATTGACAAGGGATTGTGATGAACTAGTGGGAACCCCTCTTCGTAGATGTTTTGTAACAGATTTTTTCAACAGTTCCTGTGTACGCCAAATATTTATTGTTTGTGACACAAAGGTTTTGGGAATGTACCAACATGTAAAGAATTCGCCTGAAGGCCAAAAACTAGTATATAAGGAGCAACCCTCTTTGTACAAATCGAACAGGCTCCTAGTTACTGCCCATGCGTAGTTTCTGTGACTTCTGTGTCCCTGCAGTAATAAACCTTTGGTCTTTGACGCCACCATCGAGAAGCCCGTGTTTCTGTTCATTTGCGCACCAAGGCAGGTGGAACTCCGGGGTCTTTGGGTGTTGTTCCCTGACACCTCTGGACGGAACCAAAAAGTCCAGAACTCCAATTGGCGCCCAACGTGGGGCGACGTCATTCGGTACCGGTCCAAAAGCCTGAAGAGTTCGAGAAGCTTCGTGTGAAGATTCCTGAGGGAGGCGCCCCACTTCATCGATCCCGGCATATCGCAAAAGTGGCCCGAAGTTCTCTTCCACGAGGGTTCCCGTTCAGGACGGCTGCAGTGGGCCGTTGCCTTGACCGTCGCCCTGTCTTGGACCCGAGGTGCAGCCCTTAGTACAGCGAAACGTGACGGGTTTCTCCTTGGTGACGTCTTCAGTGCCTCAGTTAAGTATTTAGTGGTTTCTAGCTGGTTACTTCGTGAGGGTCGTTAAAATCCTTTTTGGTTCTTGGTTTGGTTCGGTTTCGTAAGATTATCATTGGTTGTTCTAGTTACGATAATCTATTTGGTTCAGTTTGGGTATCGATACATTAGTTTGGTTTTGGTAGGCCTTAAAGTTCTTGGTTCAAGTGCACATATCTGTTTAGTGTTTTTGTTTGTTTTGTGTTCCGGACTGAAAATGGTAAGTCGGAAAAATTGTATGTTGTCCTGTTTTGGTTGCAACAGTGACTCACGATTGGAGGACTCATGTCTTGTTCCTCCGATTGGGACTCCCCTATATGACTTATATTGTAAACATGGTGTGGGTCCTATATCCTATAATGAGGTGTGGGTCCGCTACACTGTGAAAGACGGTGTCCTTAGTTGGCCACTGCATGGTAGTTTCGAACCCGAAATTCTTGATAATTTAGAAGCAAAATTGTTTAGGAAGAAAGCCCGGCCGGCAATGTTTGATTCTTTCCGTTACTGGCGAAAAGAATCCAAACAGAGAGAAATGAAGAGGTTAAAGAAAGAACAGAAAGAGAAAGAAGAGTTGACTCTAGAGCAAGCAACTAAACAGTTGCAAGATAACGAGTGTGAGAAGGCCATAGAGGTGGCCATTAGAGAGCATAATTTAGCGATCGACAAGTGCTACCCTGCCTTGCCATCGAAAACGGCTAAGATACTAGAGGACCCCGAAAACGATCCTCTGTTGTCTTATTTGTTAGGGTCACCTCCACCGTATGCACAAGGTGCTACGGCTCCACTTGTACCAAATGTTCAATTGCCGGTTGCTGGACAACCTGGTATTGCTGCCCCTCAGAATCAAGTACCTGTACCTCCTGTGGTTAATGTGAATGTTCCTACGGCTCCTCCTCCTCCTGGATTGCCGACTTCTATACCTGTATCTGTCTCGCTTACACCTACTGTTCCACAAACTATTTTTCTCGATACTCCTACTGTTCCGCTATCTGTTCCTACCTCTACTGCATTTTCTACGTCTGCGAGTGTATTGACTCCACTTTCTGTTCGTCGAAGAATCACTGATTCTGTGTCTAGCATGCTGTCTCCTTTCTATAAAACTTTAATCAAGACTCCTACTTCTGACTCTGTTCAGAGACGTAGTCAGCATCCAAGCATTGAGGAACGGGGAATTTTAGATTCCACGGCTCTCAGATGGATTTCGAAGAGTAGGAGATATAGTACGAGAGATGTATTAGATACATTTATGCAGTGGAAGGAACCAACGCAACGGTACGTCTTTGACGAGATGTGCTCGTTGCTACGTGAGGAAATAGATGAAGATGATGTTGAATCGGATTTAGAAGACTTAATTAGGGTTCAGAAAGAGTTTGCTGCTGGTATGATTGTAGGTGATAATATAGAAGAAGCGATGGAATTAATCTTAAGTTTTAGACATGATCCATCTCTTCGTTCACCGAGAGATTTAGAGAAGAGTAAGACGAAGCTGAGTCGCCAATATCCAATGAGGGAAGTTCCTCCAATTTGGCGCGAAGCTGTGCAAGCTGACAATGTTGCTGGTATTGTGGCTGCTCCAGCGCAATTCCAGAGAGTGTGGATACACATTCCGTGGAAGCGAGCCGAAGTGCTAGCAGTGAAACAGGCCTTACCAGATCCGCGTAAGAATCCTGCTGGATATTACAAGGAATTAACACAGACAGTTGAGGCTTGTATAATGAACTTAGCAGACATTGATATGCTATTTGGAAATGTAGTTCCTCAACCAGTGTGGGCTAAAATTCGTAGGGAAGATCATCAAGTTGCTTTAGGTGGTGATTGGGCAGCTATCACTGCCGCAGATGGTCAGCAAACGGGTGGTGCAAAACCTGAACCCCTAATTGCTAATCTTCCAGGTAGGATAATTGACTTAATGAAGACTCTGATGCCCGCATTGCGTGTTAATTGGGACAAGTTATCAGCATGCAAGCAGAAGAAAGACGAAAGTGTCTCCGACTTCTTCACGAGGTTCGAAGAGACTTTTGTAGATCATAGTGGTCAGGATATGAGCACAGAGGGAGGACAGAGACTGTTTGTCGATACATTTGTGCATAATTTGTTACCTGAATTATGCAATAAATTGAAGGATTCAGAGAGTGCGTGGGCTGTTTCTACAACTGCGCAAATACTTGCAACTGCACAATATTATGAAAATAGGGATAAAGAGGAAAAAGAGAAGTCAGAGAAGAAAACGAAAGATTTAAAGACTAAAGTGCTTTTGCAACAGGCGTATCCGCCTCGCACGAATCAGTCTAATATGCAACAGGGTTCGTATCAGAGGACAGATTATAGTTCACCGAGGCCTCAATATCAGTGGAACCAGTGTGCGTACTGTAAGAAAGAGGGTCACTACAAAAATGAATGCCCGATCTTAGCGCAAAATAATGCAGCAGCAGCTCAGAGAGGTCGTGGTGGTTTTGTGCAGAATTCTAGAGGTCGAGGGCGAGGTGCTATGCCTCCACAAACGAATGATCGTCCTTCCAATCACTTTGATCAGCGAAATGGACAGTCAGCCCAGCAAAATAGATCTCAACAGTATCTTGTTGAAGACTATTGTGAAGCGGATGAGGGATTTCAGCAAAATGGGTACTAGGACAGCCATGGACAAAGAGAGGGAGTAGTATCAGTTCCAGTGGATCAGAGTGGGCCTTATGTCGCAGTAGCAACATCAGGTGTAGTCGAACCGTTTCTGTTGGATACTGGTGCCGCAAAAAGTTCTATCATTCATGCGAAACTCCCTGGCGCACCTTTGTCTGGCTCAACAAATGTTTCTGTAGGTTTTTCAGGCGCCCCTGTTTACAACCCCATATCTGGTCCTTTGTCTATTTCTGTTGGACCGTGTCAATTGAAAGCACCTTTGATTTTGACGACGGGTTGTAATGAAAACCTGCTTGGTTTAGACTTGTTAAAACGACTATATGCGACATTGTACTGTTCTCCGGAAGGGGTACAGCTTACATTGGGTAAAAGAATCACCTCTCCGATGTACTTGTCAATGGATGCACTCCCGCCAGAGCTGCGTTCACTCCCTGATTCTCTTTGAGCGACTGGTCCTAATGATGTAGGCCTTTTGGAAATACCACCATATGTAGTAACTTTAAAAGCAAATGTGAAATTTCCAAGAATTCCGCAATACAAAATATCTAGTGAAGGTGAACGTGCACTTTTATTAATTGTGCAAGATTTGATTAAGAAAGGTGTGGTCGAAGAAACTAGAGGAAACGTTTGTAATAGTCCTGTATTACCGATTTTGAAACGAACTGATCCCACAAAGCCTCCAGTATACAGGTTTGTTATTGACCTTAGAGAAGTTAATAAGATTGTGGTCCCACAGTTTCCTGTGGTTCCAGACATTACTGCCTTGTTAACACTGATTCCTGCTACAGCCACTTGGTTTTCAGTTATCGACTTGAAGAATGCCTTCTTCAGCATTCCGATAGCTAAGGAAAGCAGAGATATTTTTGGCTTCTGTCTAGGAGGTCGCAGTTTCAGATTTAAACGCGCTCCACAGGGCTACTGTGAGAGCCCATCTATTTACAGTCAAGCATTAAAAAGTCAATTAGACTCCTTTGCCCTTCCTCCAGGTTCTGCTCTAGTACAGTATGTAGATGATCTTCTAGTGGCTGCCGATGACAAGGAAACTTGCAAAGCAGCTACAGTTTCGTTATTACATCACTTGTCTAATTTGAATCACAAGGTATCACCTTCTAAGATGCAATACTGCTGCCAAGAAGTGACCTACCTAGGTCATCTCTTGTCAAAGGAGGGAAGGAAGTTGACCCCAGAGAGAATAAAAGCAATTACGCAAATGAGTGTTCCACGCACACAGAGAGAAGTACGTGCCTTTCTAGGTATTACCTCTTACTGTAGGCAGTGGATCCCAAATTTTTCTCTTTTAGCGAAGCCATTGGTAGCTTTGACTGGGAAAAATGTTCCGAGTCCGGTACCATGGTCTGATGAATGTCAAGAGAGTTTTTCTGAGTTGCGAAAAGCATTGTGTTCAGCTCCTGTATTGGGTACACCTGATTACAGTAAGCCATTCACGCTCTACGTTCATGAGAGAGAAGGTTGCGCGTTGAGTGTTCTGACACAGAAGTTTGGTGATAAACAACGCCCTTGTGCGTATTTTTCATCAACATTGGATCCGGTAGCTAGAGCGTTACCTAGTTGTTTAAGAGCTACAGCGGCAGCTGCGGCTTCCATTCGACAATCTGCTGGTTTGGTGATGAACAACATGCTAGTGGTCATGGTTCCTCATGCGGTGGATACACTCATGAATCGAACGAAGACACAACACCTTACTAGTGCGAGACTATCTGGTTACGAGCTGACATTGCTAGCGAGTCATATTCAGATTAAAAGATGTAATGTATTGAATCCAGCAACGTTGTTGCCGGCTAATCAAGAGTCGAGTGATTCCGAGCCACATGATTGTTGTTTTAAAACGGAGGAAGAGACAAAAGGACGAATTGACTTGAAGGATACTCCATTTTCAGATCCAGATGGTACATTGTATGTGGATGGGTCATGTTTTAAATTGGAGAATGGTGATGTGACGGCTGCCTACGCAGTAACGACTTTGAAGACGATTGTGGAGACTGCAAGAGTGAGTCAGAATTCTGCCCAAGCTGCAGAATTGATAGCTTTAACGAGAGCGTGTGTTTTAGCTAAGGGAAAGAGAGTGAATATTTTTACAGATAGTCAGTACGCATTTGGCGTGGCCCATAGTTTTGGCCGTTTGTGGAGAGAAAGAGGTTTCATTACGTCCCATGGGACTAAGATTCAACATGGTCAGCTAGTTAACGACTTGTTGGAATCTCTAACCTTGCCGACTGAAGTTGCGATTGTAAAATGCAGTGCTCATAAAGCAATCACGGATGATGTTGGTCGCGGGAATGCTTTTGCTGATGAGACCGCTAAACAGACAGCTAGAGACACGATGAGCAGAATGTATGTTGTTACGTCTGCAAGATGGATTGCTGAATCTGGAATGTGTGAGGATACAATGGAAAGTGTGAAAGAGATTCAGAAAGAAGCAACTGAGGAAGAGAAACGTGGATGGAGAGAGAGTACGGGCAAGTTAGATTCAAATGGGTGTTGGATTGATTTGACAGAACAACAGCGTTGGATGTTGCCTAATGCGTATGTGCTTGCAGTGGTGACAATGGCGCATGGAGTAGCGCATATCAGTTCTAAAAGAATCTGTAAGATGTTGGCTCCAGTCTGGAAGAATGATGGGATCAGTAAGTGTGCAGAGAGAGTGGTGAAAAATTGTATGGTATGCCTGATGCATAATCCTGGTAAGGGAACTCCAACTCCAGCTGGTCATTTCGCTCCTCCTTCCTGCCCCTTTGAAGTGATTCAGTTAGACTTCATTCACATGGATCGCTGTAATAATTTGAAATATGTCCTGGTGGTAGTCTGTGCTTTTTCCAGGTGGATCGAAGCATACCCACTAAAGGACAATACTGCCCTATCAACTGCCAAGATTCTTCTCAAAGAATATTTCCCTAGATTTGGAATGCCACGGATTGTATGGTCAGATAACGGAAGTGAGTTTATAGGGAAAGTTATGCAGAGTGTGTGTGCCGGCCTAGGTTTGAAACAGAAGTTCCACAGTGCGAACCATCCCCAGTCAGCTGGTTTAGTGGAGGGTTACAATGGCACCCTCAAGCTGAAATTAGCTAAAATACAAGCATCCACAGGTTTAGCCTGGCCAGACGCACTTCCTTTGGCTTTGTTATCAACGAGAGCAACTGTACATTCTAGAGTGGGGCTTAGCCCCTACGAAATAGTCTTTGGCCGCCCGGCAAACATCTGGGGTGTGCCAAGGCCTAAGGAATTTTGTTCTCTAGAATATCCTATGTTGATAGACTACCTTTACGACTTGACTGCTAAATTGAGTCTTATTCATCAACAGGTTTTCGATGCTTTACCAAAACCTCCGGAGAGTCCAGGGCATCAGCTGAAACCAGGAGACCTAGTAGTCATCAGGAACTTCGCGAGGACGAAGAATCTTCAGCCCCAATACGTCGGTCCTTTCCAGGTCCTGCTTGCAACGAGGACAGCAGTTCGTGTAGCTGGTCGCAAGCACTGGGTGCACGCGTCCCATGTTAAGCGTGTCCCTTTGCCACTTCCTTACGACGACTGGGTGAAGGAGGGAATTGGTTCCTCCGAATTTGAAAGCACTCCAAAGTTCATCCCTTTCAGCGATGCCGAAATAATCACTGACACTCCAAGCTCTGACTCTCCTTCAGAAAAGACTCCTTTGAACACTGAACATTTGTCTCCTGCATCAGAAGAAACTCTGTCATCTGCGAACTTAAACACTGCAATAGCTACCAGTGAAACGCTATTTGCCGATCAGACAGTACCTGCGAAGCAAAGATATAATTTACGAAAACGTAATATGGACAAATAAAGCAGGCAACTGCATATTGTGATGTTTTGAAATTTTGAACTTTTGCCTTCAGCCAGGAAGTTTGCTATTGTTTTGTTATTTTAAAATTGCCTTGCCGTCTGGGTAGCCGTAGGGTCGTGGCTGTGTACCTAGTTGGATTTGCAGGGGTCTGACACAAGGTCGATCTTTCTGTTGGTTCTGGGAACTCCCAGGGCTGATAGAGGCATTTTCATCTACGTACACATCATCAGTGGTCGCGAGCGGATTGTAGAAGATGGAGCTTCCTGCGCTGCAACGAGAAAATGTGATTTACGTTCGCAGAAACAGACTCTACAGAATTCTTCATAGCAAATGCTTTTTGACGCAATGTGCCATTACATTTCTAATTGTTTTGGTAACGTTGGTGGGTGGAATTGTTTTTGGTATAAGTTTGATTTATGTGCCAGTAACTACAGTACCTCCCCTTAATCCTGTTTCTTCCACTGTTTCTTCTATACACTCTTTTCACTCGTTTCCTGAACATGAGCAAGCCCGACGCTCAGAATTCATTAATAACACTTTTGTACAGCTCTTGCACCAACACCAACTGGTAGTTAACACTACAGACTGCTGGGTGTGTGGCTTGATACCCCACACTATGGATAAAGGCATTCCCTATCTGGTTTTGCCTTTTAGCTACAATGGATCATTTCAGGCCCTTCAAACCATCTTTGCTTATGCCCTTGAAACCTATCCTCCGCGGCCCCACGTTCCACTAAATATAACTCCGCAAACAAAGCTTTAGTCCAGGGAATTGTTGACATGATCAAGGACGTCAATAATACTCCATCATACCATAGAGACGAACTGCGAGTGTATTTAAGTTGGAATACTTCAGAGTATCGCCTTAGTTTAGGAGAAAGCAAGCGTAAAAGCTCAACTCCAATCTGGGTCGTACCTCACCGAGGTCAGGTCTGTTTGCAAGGGAATGGGAGAAATCCGAGAGCCCAGCTAGGGAGGAGTGAGTGCGTTGAGACTTATGTGTTTCCGGCTAACTCTTCCCCAGCATTCCTTACTGCTAGGGGTACCTACTTCATCTGTCGAGATAGAGCGTATACATGGTTGCCTGCTGACTTTTCAGGTTCATGCTATATTGCTCGATTGTTGCCTCCAACATACACTGCTTCATCTGACTACCACAGAACCAGAGTAGCGAGAGGTGTCTTCAGCAAGGAAGATACCGCTGGTCAGGAAGCTGGAGACTTCTTCAAAGGCTTCCTTCCGTTCTGGGGGCCTATGGCCAATAGTAGAAACATACGTCAGCTAACACGGGTAGTTGAATCTACTATTACCGAAACTGCTGGTGCCCTTAGCAATTTGACAGCTGAGCTTCAGGCGGATAGACTCATGACGTTGCAGAACCGTATGGTTCTAGACGTTATCCTTGCAGACCGAGGTGGGGTATGCAGAATGATCCAATCGAGCTGCTGTGTCTTTATTCCTAATAATGCTCCAACAGTCTATGAGGCGATCTCTAAGCTACACAAGATTTCCGAATCTATACACGTAGACGAGGGAAACTGGTCCTTTATGGAGTGGTTTTGGACTCTGATCTCAGCGTGGGGATGGAAGGTTCTAATGGTCATCGGTGTCATCTTGGTATTCCTATTCTCATGCTGCCTGATTATCCAGTGTGGTCCAGCTCTGTGTAGTCTTTGTGCTGCAACCTGTTTTAGGAAACCACCTGCTTTTGGAGAAAAGGCACGAGAAAGGATGATGATACAACAACATGTCACTGACCTGATGAGCATAGAATTAGATTCTGACATAGACTGAGTAATTGCCTATGTAAGGGCAAAAGGAGGGTCTGAGGTTCCGCGACGATTTGAACCCGTGTTTTCAATATTGTCGGAAATACATAATATTGGTATCAGCGAACCGCAAATGATCCATTTAGCATATCCTGGTGTTTTCGCTATACTACGAGCAAGAGCACTCCTGTTATGAACACATTTCTGATCTACCCACGGCATCCATCTTAGATCATGGCCGCCATTTTGTGTTTCTTGCCCTCACATACGCAATAACCTCTGATCACTTCATTTCGATTAAGGACACGCAGCCTTAGCCGGAGATTCACCTCTCTAGTGACACGTGCACCTTAAACCAGATCACGCTGTAGCTACGTGACTCGACAAAGGCTGCCTCCTCTGCCCGAGGCCAGCCCACCTGAACTGGTTCTCGTGTCCATTGTCCTGATCATGATTAGGTGGCCGAAGCCGGTAGCCTTGCCCATTTACGACCCACAAACATCTCTTATCCCGCTTTTCTATCTTCCACACCTGGCTCCGTTTCTTTCATTCTGAATCTTTATTAGGGGGAGGTAACGAAATTTACGATGAGGCGGTCCGGCTCTTGAATGCAATATTGACAAGGGATTGTGATGAACTAGTGGGAACCCCTCTTCGTAGATGTTTTGTAACAGATTTTTTCAACAGTTCCTGTGTACGCCAAATATTTATTGTTTGTGACACAAAGGTTTTGGGAATGTACCAACATGTAAAGAATTCGCCTGAAGGCCAAAAACTAGTATATAAGGAGCAACCCTCTTTGTACAAATCGAACAGGCTCCTAGTTACTGCCCATGCGTAGTTTCTGTGACTTCTGTGTCCCTGCAGTAATAAACCTTTGGTCTTTGACGCCACCATCGAGAAGCCCGTGTTTCTGTTAATTTGCGCACCAAGGCAGGTGGAACTCCGGGGTCTTTGGGTGTTGTTCCCTGACACCTCTGGACGGAACCAAAAAGTCCAGAACTCCAATAACATATCATAACATAACATAACATAACATAACATAACATAACATAACATAACATAACATAACATAACATAACATAACATAACATAAATAACATGACATGACATGACATGACATAACATAACATAACACAACATAACATAGCATAACATAACATAGCATAACATAACATAACCAAACATAACATAACATAAATAACATGACATGACATGACATGACATAACATAACATAACACAACATAACATAGCATAACATAACATAGCATAACATAACATAACCAAACATAACATAACATAACATAACATAACATAGCATAACATAACATAGCATAACATAACATAGCATAACATAACATAGCATAACATAACATAACATAACATATCATAACATAACATAACATAACATAAATAACATGACATGACATAACATAACATAACATAACATAACATAGCATAACATAACATAACATAGCATAACATAACATAACATATCATAACATAACATAACATAACATAACATAACATAACATAAATAACATAACATACCATAACATAACATAACATGAAGTGTATTTGTAAAGCGCATGTTCACGCAGAAGGGTATCTTGGCGCTGAGAAACAGATCTTTATTGTTACCCCACTCAGTGGTTCAATGTGCCCCAAACTCTGACCCTGTGGTGAAAGCCTCACTAGAGTCAGAACTATTCACTGGACAAGTTGAGAGGCAAAGATACCCGTGGACTCAGTGATTGTCACATTGTACAACATGGCCATTAAACATAAACCAATACAGAATATTGATGGTAAATTAGAGGTCTTTGGAAACCCATACAAACATGGATCGTATGATATTAAAAGGCAATCCGCCAAATTAATCACTCACTAATATTTAAATGTCTTTTATTTTGGTTTATGAAAAAATCCAAGTGTTCAAAATGTTCACTCAGTAAAGAGGTGAATACAGTCCAGACAGAAATATTATCAATCAGGTCACCATATGCTGCGACTTTTATTTCTGATTACAAACACGAGTTAATGCTTGTTTCTGATAGTATTATTTATTATATGCACATCTGACGTCTGCATTTTGAAATATTGTTCTGTCGACCCAAAGTTCATAAACCCTCGCACACGAGCTGAACCCCGACTCATTGCTGACGTGCATGTAAACAGACAACGGCTGCTCTGAAAACCCTACAATATGGACTTCTTGTAGAACTCCTCTTTTCACAGTTATCAAAGTTCACTCCATTCCTCAAGGTCACATATGTCCCATGTCAGGATATGAAGGTCAAACACTTTAGGTGTTTATCATTATCAAGGACAACAGCAAAGTCACAGAGGAGGAGAAAGACCTCCACTTCTAGTCCAATATGTTCATAAATCTCAGACACCCTAGCCCAATAATGTCCAAGAGTTTTAGTGTCAAACGGTGACACTACCCCTACAGACAGTGAAGCGGATCTGTATCAGACCCGTGATCCCTGTGCATAGCATGACGCGCATCACGACAACAAGGAAACGTCCTTTATGACGCAACTTTCACTACGCAGTACCTTTACAACGCAGGTTTATTAACGAAAGTCATTACAACGAATTGTGCTGGGGGGTGCTGTAGGATAGGGAATAGTTTAATTTACTATCCAAAACCTTCCTACTATCCACGGGGACTGGAGATGGAATAGTAAATTAAATGATTGCACTATCCAGCGCCCCCCCAACGCAAGTCGTTGTAACGACTTGCGTTGTGAAACCTGCGTTGTAAAGGCATGCGTTGTAAAAGCATGCGTTATGATGACACACATCCCGACAACATTAGAAGAACACGTGCCACCAAATGCCCCCCTTCAATGAAGACCACACTCATGAGGGCAATGAGGAACTGATAGACCTCAACACCAACAACAACCTCCTACTCCCGGGTGAACCACGCCTGCGTGAGGAAGGTACCATGGATGCTACAGGACTTGCCTTCTCCGCACTCCTGCAATAACCTATTGCAACAACCACATGCACATCAAAAAGGAGATGTCCAGGGTCTTAGTGTAGCAAATCCTCCACTATTAAAATAATAGATGACCCCAGGCATGGAGATTGGCCCAGTCGCTCCAGTTCACTGTTCTCCACAAACATCTGTAATCAGCAGCCTAATCCGAGTGTGGATATACCTGGAAGATGAAGACTATCCCTCGCCGTGACCTAAGTTAATTCATATCACCTCTCCAAGGACCTAATTTACGAGAGGGTTGCATCACGTTTGCATCACGCAACCTGGTACATGCATGACACAAACCTCCAAGTCAAATTTATGAAAACACACAAACCCAGTTTGCGCAACTCTGAGTAGCTTAAAAATCTGAAGTAGTGCAACGCAGCGCAAGTCGATGCGTTCTGTTACTCCTCCCTCGGTAGGTGTTCAATAGGCGTTGCGTGGGTGTTCCCAAGCACCTCCCATGGATTTTGACCCATCCCTAGATTTACAAGAACTTGTAAACCTGTGGATGCACCAAAAAAAGTACACCTTCTGGGGGTAGCGTAACAAGGAGACATATCTCTATTTATCATCATTTCTTCCTCTTTGTATGTGCGCTGCAGCATACATAGAAAGAGGAATATTCCTCCAAGGATTGCGCAGGAAGGTGCCCCTTCCTGCACAAAAACAATTCTGTATGAAAAGCAGGCACCGTTGTTCCACGGTGCAAGTTACCTGCATGGCCCTCGGCTGCCAAAAGGGCGCAAGCACAAGGGAAAAGACAAGAATGTGCCGTATTGCCTTAAATATGGCAGAATTATGCCCCTTTTCATGTCCTGCAGTCCAGTGCAGCAAGGTGACGAGTTGCACTGCACCCTGTGACTTCCTCATAAATGAGGCCCTAAATCTTCTGAAACAAGAACACCTTGAATGTCTACTCCCCGTAGAACATCACAGCTCCTCTCTGTTTAACAACCTGGACAACCTGACCATTGTTTCTGAGAAAACAATCAATGGAAGAATAACCAAAGGATGGTTTTCACCCTCTCTAAATCTTGAGAGATAGGGCATAAGCGCCTTGGAAAAAACCTACACCCAAAAGGACTAAAAACTTAAAATAACACAAAACGAAATAAATCGCCAACAACAAAGTGGCTAACCAATGAATGTATCTCTTATTCAAAAGTTGACAATCGAAAACCCAAGTGCACCACCTTTTCAGGGGTCAAATCAGCACCCCAACGAGAGCTACAGTGTGCACATTGAGAAACTATGAACTGTACTGTGAATGTTTTTGCTTCAAGCCTTTTAAGCCAATAAGCCTCCAATCATTAGAGGATTACAAATACCTCCCTTGGATTCATTCCACAACCTGCAATACTCAATAAGTTAAGTAGTGTTGCACTTCTATGTGCCCTCTGTTGATTATGGGTGTTTCCGCATCCATTCATCACCAAAGAACTCTCTAGTCAAATGGAGTTCACCCCAAAGCTATCACTGCGCCTGCGTAGGGACCACTCCCATATCACTTATAATTCCACCAAACCCAACACTAGTATTCCACATACACTACCCCGCACCCTCTTACACAACACCTGGTATCAGCACATGACCACGTGGGCTTCCAAGACAAGAGCCAGGTCATGCTACATCTGTTCACTGATACCACATGCAGAAGGCACAGACAGACTTTACTTATCACAAGAGGTGGCACCCAAAAAAACAAAATGCCTTCTCCACCTATACCTATGAAGGATTAGGGCTAAAATACAACCCCCAGAGTAGTAGTGACTCTGACCAGATAGAAGACCAATCCAAAAACACTGTACCGTTTCACCGAGCCTAGCAACATTCAAACTGAGCTACATTGGATGCAAAGGAGGGTCACCATAGGGGAGGATACTGTTTGGCCCTGACACTTTCCAGAGAAGTAATTCTTAGAGGTAGCAAAGCCAACAAACCAGTGCATGAACACATCCGCTCCCTTCCATCTGTGGTCAGAGGGTGGCGCTTAGCGTATTTGAGGCAATCTTCTTTAATATAAAATGGACCCCAGACATGAAGTTCCAGCCATTCACCTCGATGATACGAATGTAACTGAGCATATTAAGGGAGGGTTGAACAACAGCTTGGATACCCCTTGTCAGGAAATCTGAGATACCGAGGTGGGTGGATATTAATGGCTAGAAAGAAAGGGACAACCCCTAATTGTATAGAAACTTACACTGTATTCCTTGTGTTTCAGAGGTAAAGGAACCATTCCACTGGGCACGAATGAATACTGTGGTGCAATCCTGCACCTTCTGGACATGCAATGGGGTACCTCCACGCTGATGGATACCTTCTGAGAATGTGGCGAGATTGCTTACACTCAGCCCATCCCTGGATGGCATGGCCTCTGCTCCCTCGTCACCATACACTCCCAGACCCTGGTAATTCCTGGAAAAGAACTGTTACAGTTCTATCAACACTAGCTAAGGAAGAAGACATCTCTGTTGTATCAGGCTTGTGAAAAAAGAACTGGTGATTATTTTGGCTGGGCACAATACAAGGACATTCCGGAAGAATTCAGACTGTTCTCTAATGCAAGAGTATCTGCGGGAGGGTCCATTCCCTTCTTCACCTTACAAACAAACGCAAACACCCACTGGTTACAGATAACCAGGTGATAAATGCCCATGATAATGAACAGCGCTGAGCTCAGCCTCAATTCGATCAAGGAAGAACTGAGAGCCATTCACCATCTGGTGATGGACAACATCAATATGTGTTGGAGGTAATGCTCACTATGGAGGGAGGGGTGTGTGCCAAGATCGGTGCATCCTGCTGTAAATATATTTCATGAGACTACATAGACAACGGGACCCTGACTCTTGTCGTCCAAGCTAGGGGTGGGCGGAATTTGCATAATCTCGTTACACAAATCTCCGCGAAACTTTGAAAAATCCCTGCGAACATGCAGAAATTCCGCGAACACGCGGAATTGCTTGTTCATGATGCTTTTTTACTGTTCGCGATCGCTGTTTGTGTGCTCGGGGGGAAATATCTTTCGAACACGCATTTTGAGAACGCGAACAAGCAAAACATTTTGTGAAGTTGCGGAACGCAGAATTTTGGGCAATTTCGCTTTCTCCACGAAACGCAAAGTTACCCAAATTCCACAAATTCCACGAGCGGAACACAATATGCCGCCCAGGCCTATTCCAAGCACTGCACAGCTTACAAAGTGACATGCGTGAGAAGGGAGATGCCCCAGAGCAGGAATGGTTTTCGAACTGGTTTTCCTAGCTCCCCCAGTGGCTGTCCGGACTGTTTACATCATTGCTGCCCATTTCTTGATTGCTATTGTTTTTGTGTGGTTTCCTGCAATTGGGGGTTTCCTGTTGTAAAGACGTATTCCTCATATTGGGTAGAATGTAAGTAACTAGAAAAATAGTAATAGTCAAAACTGAAGAACAACAAGTCCCCAATATTGTGACTGTCATGTAGTGTGGGTTTGATAATGTAGCTGAAAATTCAACTAGAGAGGGGAAAGTTAAGATTGAAAATATTAATGCCAATGCTCATAATAGTACATTTATATGTAAGTATGAAATCGCGTTTCTTTACCAATTTAACCCGTCATGAACTCTCCATTAACCCCAACTCAGACATATGTGGTGAGGCAGGCGTTGAGACCTAGGCCTGAGGTTACTGATTGACAGGACACAGGTGGGCTGGCATATAGCTGTCAGACAAAGGTGTGAATAAGAAACTCAGGCCAATTCCTCAGATAAGCGCAACAACATAACAATGGTCCAGGCAGATTGGCCCCAGTAAAGCAACTATGACTGGACTGGTGCAGTAATTCCCCAAAACACCATAATGTCAGATGCCACGTGAAGTTAGGGACATACAGTCAATCAGGATACAGTTCACAGAATACACGCAGTGATCATGTGACCCTCATACCAGACATCTGGATATACGTTACCCACTGGCCCCAATTGTGTCCTCGCAGGTCGAGGCTCACCTACATTCATTATCAGGGGCCTAATTTATGACTTCAAAGACAAGGCTTGCATTCTTTTACCAAACATGGATAGACAGAAACACTTTGTGATACCCAAAGATATGTATAAAACCTTGCTCAGATTTATTGTACTTTGAGTCAGTCCCCTCAGACCCACTCCTGTAACTGTGTGCGTGAAGTGTTTAACTAAACCAACTGTTCCTGTTTCACCAAAGGCCTCTTGTCTTTTGTTTTTCCAAGTTAATTCATATTTGAGCAACAGCTTGGACTAAGGTACAGAGGTGCATGCTGGGAACATCTGTCCCTTGCCGCGTGACATCAGTCAGAAAGTGTACATGATTGGATGCAGCTCTTGGGATTCTCTCACCAATTCCAATTTTACTCACCCAGATATGGGTGTAAGTCTGCGAACACATCTCAATACGCAACATAAACGTGATAGCACTCGCTTTTGCTGAGTTTTGTGCTTTCACAGAAGTCCTGCCTTTTTCAGGTGATGATGTTAGGTTTTACCCAAAGCCTTGAAGGAGTATGAAAGGTGGGACTGCATGTGCTCCCCGTTGATCAGGATGATTCTAACTGGCCTAAGATCAAAGGCTGGCCCTCTAGAGCTGCCGTGACTCTAGCTCACTGGGTGAGAAGCCAAGCCTTAGCTTAGGGGAGGGGCTAATAATGTTGATTATACAGTAACACAATTACACACCCAAAAAAAATCAACGTCCAACAAGGGTTATCAGGTAAAAAGAGGTATCTCAACGTACAGCAGTATAAAATGGTAGTACATGTATCATTAACAACCTTGGTAGTCTTAAGTCTTTTGATCTGACGATCAAAAAGTTATAATCAAAAGAAGCTTAGAAGCAGGAACCATGTTCAGCAGTTCGTGGACCGGAGGGGGTACCGCCCCAAAGCACTGTTCAGGGAAACCTCTGACAGGAAACACAGGTCAGCATTACCCAGAGAGCGTTCAGCATTGGATTTAGCTCAAGAGCTGTCCAGAGTGCTGAAACCCTTTAATGCTGACGTCTGCGGAGGTGCCCCTGGGGTGCCTTTGAGAGAAGACAGATGTTAAAGACAGATGTTAAAGCCATACAGGGCTACTTACTAATTCTATGTGCAGAGGTGCACTTTTCTAGTGCCCTATTGTAAAAAACTGAATTAGTAAGTCTTCGTCTCCTCTTTCTTCCTTTTTTAATTCGTATCCTTTTTCTGTACTTTGTTTCTCCTCTTCCTGCGTTTCTTCTTTTTTGCAGTCCTCCCTTCTTCTTCCCTTTTCCCTTAATTACTTTTTTGAGCCCTTAAACTGACCTCTTTACCTCCTCAGCCCCATGCTTAATTTCTCAATTCCTTCCTCGCCTCTTAACTTCCTCAATCTCTTTCTTTCTTCCTTGTTTCCTCTTTCATCCCCTCACCTTCATTTCTTCATACCCCTCCTCTCTTATTTATCTCTTGCATCTATGTTGTTTTTCCTCCCATCCCCATTTTACTTAATTTTCATCTTTATTTATTGTCTTTCCAACGACTTTCTACATTTTCATTAGTTTTTCAATGTCTCTTTCCTCCCATTCTCACTCTCTTCTCCTATCTTCCCTTTCCCACTTTCTTCATTACTTTACTTTTTCTTTCCTTCACTCCTGGCCCTACCCCCGGTTCTTTCTTCACTCCTTCCTTCCTTTAATTGTTTTCATGTCCTTCACTTCATCTTTTCCATTATGTTTTTTTCTCCATTCCGTTGTCATTGGTTCGCTCCAGCGTTTGTAGTGCCGGCTTTCCATTCTTTGTCTCTTCTACCCCTCCTCTCTACTTCTTTTGTTTCATTTCTCCCCCATGCCCCGCCTTTGCCCTCATGTCCTGTCTCCTCTCTGCTTCTTTGGTCTCTTCCCCCCTCATGTCCTGTCTCCTCTCTGCTTCTTTTGTTTCATCCCCCCTCATGTCCTGTCTCCTCTCTGCTTCTTTTGTTTCATCCCCCCGCATGCCCTGTCTCCTCTCTCCTTCTTTTGTCTCTTCCCCCCTCATATCCTGTCTCCTCTCTGCTTCTTTTGTCTCTCCCCCCCTCATGTCCTGCCTCCTCTCTGCTTCTTTTGTCTCCCCCCTTAATTCCTGTCTCCTCTCTGCTTCTTTTGTTTCATCCCCCCTCATGTCCTGTCTCCTCTCTGCTTCTTTTGTTTCATCCCCCCTCATGTCCTGTCTCCTCTCTCCTTCTTTTGTCTCTTCCCCCCTCATATCCTGTCTCCTCTCTGCTTCTTTTGTCTCTCCCCCCCTCATGTCCTGCCTCCTCTCTGCTTCTTTTGTCTCCCCCCTTAATTCCTGTCTCCTCTCTGCTTCTTTTGTTTCATCCCCCCTCATGTCCTGTCTCCTCTCTGCTTCTTTTGTTTCATCCCCCCTCATGTCCTGTCTCCTCTCTGCTTCTTTTGTCTCTTCCCCCCTCATGTCCTGTCTCCTCTCTGCTTCTTTTGTCTCTTCCCCCCCTCATGTCCTGTCTCCTCTCTGCTTCTTTTGTCTCTCCCCCCTCATATCCTGTCTCCTCTCTGCTTCTTTTGTCTCTTCCCCCCTCATGTCCTGTCTCCTCTCTGCTTCTTTTGTCTCTTCCCCCCCTCATGTCCTGTCTCCTCTCTGCTTCTTTTGTCTCTCCCCCCCTCATGTCCTGTCTCCTCTCTGCTTCTTTTGTCTCTCCCCCCCCTCATGTCCTGTCTCCTCTCTGCTTCTTTTGTCTCTCCCCCCCTCATATCCTGTCTCCTCTCTGCTTCTTTTGTTTCATCCCCCCTCATGTCCTGTCTCCTCTCTGCTTCTTTTGTCTCTCCCCCCCTCATATCCTGTCTCCTCTCTGCTTCTTTTGTTTCATCCCCCCTCATGTCCTGTCTCCTCTCTCCTTCTTTTGTCTCTTCCCCCCTCATATCCTGTCTCCTCTCTGCTTCTTTTGTCTCTCCCCCCCTCCTGTCCTGTCTTCTCTCTGCTTCTTTTGTTTCATCCCCCCTCATGTCCTGTCTCCTCTCTGCTTCTTTTGTCTCTTCCCCCCTCATATCCTGTCTCCTCTCTGCTTCTTTTGTCTCTTCACCCCCTCCTGTCCTGTCTCCTCTCTGCTTCTTTTGTCTCTTCCCCCCCTCATGTCCTGTCTCCTCTCTGCTTCTTTTGTCTCCCCCCCTCATATCCTGTCTCCTCTCTGCTTCTTTTGTCTCTTCACCCCCTCCTGTCCTGTCTCCTCTCTGCTTCTTTTGTCTCTTCCCCCCCTCATGTCCTGTCTCCTCTCTGCTTCTTTTGTCTCCCCCCCTCATATCCTGTCTCCTCTCTGCTTCATTTGTCTCCCCCCCTCATATCCTGTCTCCTCTCTGCTTCTTTTGTCCCCCCCTCATGTCCTGTCTCCTCTCTGCTTCTTTTGTTTCATCCCCCCTCATGTCCTGTCTCCTCTCTGCTTCTTTTGTCTCTCCCCCCCCTCATGTCCTGTCTCCTCTCTGCTTCTTTTGTTTCTCCCCCCTCATGTCCTGTCTCCTCTCTGCTTCTTTTGTCTCTTCCCCCCCCCTCATGCCCTGTCTCCTCTCTGCTTCTTTTGTCTCTTTCCCCTCATGTCCTGTCTCCTCTCTGCTTCTTTTGTCTCTTCCCCCCTCATGTCCTGTCTCCTCTCTGCTTCTTTTGTCTCTTTCCCCTCATGTCCTGTCTCCTCTCTGCTTCTTTTGTCTCTTCACCCCCTCATGTCCTGTCTCCTCTCTGCTTCTTTTATCTCTTCCCCCTCATGTCCTGTCTCCTCTCTGCTTCTTTTGTCTCTTCCCCCCTCATGTCCTGTCTCCTCTCTGCTTCTTTTGTCTCTTCCTCCACTCATGTCCTGTCTCCTCTCCGCTTCTTTTGTCTCTTCCACCCCCTCATGTCCTGTCTCCTCTCTGCTTCTTTTGTCTCTTCCACCCCCTCATGTCCTGTCTCCTCTCTGCTTCTTTTGTCTCTTCCCCCTCATGTCCTGTCTCCTCTCTGCTTCTTTTGTCTCCCCCCCTCATATCCTGTCTCCTCTCTGCTTCTTTTGTCTCTTCCCCCCTCATATCATGTCTCCTCTCTGCTTCTTTTGTCTCTTCACCCCCTCCTGTCCTGTCTCCTCTCTGCTTCTTTTGTCTCTTCCCCCCCTCATGTCCTGTCTCCTCTCTGCTTCTTTTGTCTCCCCCCCTCATATCCTGTCTCCTCTCTGCTTCTTTTGTCTCCCCCCCCATGTCCTGTCTCCTCTCTGCTTCTTTTGTCTTCCCCCCTCATATCATGTCTCCTCTCTGCTTCTTTTGTCTCTTCACCCCCTCATGTCCTGTCTCCTCTCTGCTTCTTTTGTCTCTTCCCCCCTCATGTCCTGTCTCCTCTCTGCTTCTTTTGTTCCCCCCCCTCATGTCCTGTCTCCTCTCTGCTTCTTTTGTTTCTCCCCCCCTCATATCCTGTCTCCTCTCTGCTTCTTTTGTCTCTTCACCCCCTCCTGTCCTGTCTCCTCTCTGCTTCTTTTGTCTCTTCACCCCCTCCTGTCCTGTCTCCTCTCTGCTTCTTTTGTCTCTCCCCCCTCATGTCCTGTCTCCTCTCTGCTTCTTTTGTCTCTTCCCCCCCTCATGTCCTGTCTCCTCTCTGCTTCTTTTGTTTCTCCCCCCTCATGTCCTGTCTCCTCTCTGCTTCTTTTGTCTCTTCCCCCCTCATGCCCTGTCTCCTCTCTGCTTCTTTTGTCTCTTTCCCCTCATGTCCTGTCTCCTCTCTGCTTCTTTTGTCTCTTCCCCCCCATGTCCTGTCTCCTCTCTGCTTCTTTTGTCTCTTCCCCCCTCATGTCCTGTCTCCTCTCTGCTTCTTTTGTCTCTCCCCCCTCATGTCCTGTCTCCCCTCTGCTTCTTTTGTCTCTTCCCCTCATGTCCTGTCTCCTCCCTTTATCTTTTGTCCCCCCCCTCATGTCCTGTCTCTCTGCTTCTTCTGTCTCTTCCCCCCTCATGTCCTGTCTCCTCTCTGCTTCTTTTGTCTTCCCCCCCCCTCATGTCCTGTCTCCTCTCTGCTTCTTTTGTCTCCCCCCCTCATGTCCTGTCTCCTCTCTGCTTCTTTTGTCTCTCCCCCCTCATGTCCTGTCTCCTCTCTGCTTCTTCTGTCTCTTCCCCCCTCATGTCCTGTCTCCTCTCTGCTTCTTTTGTTTCTCCCCCCTCATGTCCTGTCTCCTCTCTGCTTCTTTTGTCTCTTCCCCCCCTCATATCCTGTCTCCTCTCTGCTTCTTTTGTCTCTTCCCCCCTCATGTCCTGTCTCCTCTCTGCTTCTTCTGTCTCTTCCCCCCTCATGTCCTGTCTCCTCTCTGCTTCTTTTGTTTCTTCCCCCTCATGTCCTGTCTCCTCTCTGCTTCTTTTGTCTCTTCCCCCCTCATGTCCTGTCTCCTCTCTGCTTCTTTTGTCTCTTCCCCCCTCATGTCCTGTCTCCTCTCTGCTTCTTTTGTCTCTTCCCCCCTCATGTCCTGTCTCCTCTCTGCTTCTTTTGTCTCTTCCTCCCTCATGTCCTGTCTCCTCTCTGCTTCTTTTGTCTCTCCCCCCTCATGTCCTGTCTCCTCTCTGCTTCTTTTGTCTCTTCCCCCCTCATATCCTGTCTCCTCTCTGCTTCTTTTGTCTCTTCCGCCCTCATGTCCTGTCTCCTCTCTGCTTCTTTTGTCTCTTCCCCCCCTCATGTCCTGTCTCCTCTCTGCTTCTTTTGTCTCCCCCCTTCATGTCCTGTCTCCTCTCTGCTTCTTTTGTCTCCCCCCCTCATGTCCTGTCTCCTCTCTGCTTCTTTTGTCTCTCCCCCCTCATGTCCTGTCTCCTCTCTGCTTCTTTTGTCTCTCCACCCCCTCATGTCCTGTCTCCTCTCTGCTTCTTTTGTCTCTTCCCCCCCTCGTATCCTGTCTCCTCTCTGCTTCTTTTGTCTCTTCCGCCCTCATGTCCTGTCTCCTCTCTGCTTCTTTTGTCTCTTCCCCCCCTCATGTCCTGTCTCCTCTCTGCTTCTTTTGTCTCTTCCCCCCCTCATGTCCTGCCTCCTCTCTGCTTCTTTTGTCTCTCCACCCCCTCATGTCCTGTCTCCTCTCTGCTTCTTTTGTCTCTTCCCCCCCTCATATCCTGTCTCCTCTCTGCTTCTTTTGTCTCTTCCGCCCTCATGTCCTGCCTCCTCTCTGCTTCTTTTGTCTCTCCACCCCCTCATGTCCTGTCTCCTCTCTGCTTCTTTTGTCTCTTCCTCCCTCATGTCCTGTCTCCTCTCTGCTTCTTTTGTCTCTTCCCCCCTCATGTCCTGTCTCCTCTCTGCTTCTTTTGTCTCCCCCTTCATGTCCTGTCTCCTCTCTGCTTCTTTTGTCTCCCCCCTCATGTCCTGTCTCCACTCTGCTTCTTTTGTCTCTCCCCCCTTCATGTTCTGTCTCCTCTCTGCTTCTTTTGTCTCTCCCCCCCTCATGTCCTGTCTCCTCTCTGCTTCTTTTGTCTCTCCCCCCCTCATGTCTTGTCTCCTCTCTGCTTCTTTTGTCTCTCCCCCCTCATATCCTGTCTCCTCTCTGCTTCTTTTGTTTCTCCCCCCCTCATGTCCTGTCTCCTCTCTGCTTCTTTTGTCTCTCCCCCCCATGTCCTGTCTCCTCTCTGCGTCTTTTGTCTCTCCCCCCCTCATGTCCTGTCTCCTCTCTGCTTCTTTTGTCTCTCCTGAGGTAATATAAATGTTATGGTCAAGTTGTGTTCCCTAGCGAGTACCCCACCGACTCCATGTACGAGTTAAAGTGCATGTAACTTCCCTCCTGTGTCAGCTATGAAGACGCAAATACATTTGCGTCCACCGTTAACATGTCCTCTTTCAGACCCACCATGAATGGGTTGAATGGTCCGTTCCTAAGTATGCTATGCCAACGTCTTTTTGTAGTATACTCCTACGTTTTTCAGCTCTGGCTGAAGTAGGCCCTGAATCTCTGCCACCGAGCCACTTTTCTGGCTTCTGACTCTGAGAAATCTCTGCCCAGGCAGCCCCCGTACCCGTGAACTCTGACTTACTTCTAGCGCGGCCCTCCGTGCTTGGCTCAGCCTGCTGCCTGCCAAGATTGACTATAACCTTCGAGTTATCTGTTTCCCTCCCCGAAAATACATTCCTTCCTGCTAGCTTCAGTAAACATCCTTCCTCAGCTGCAGGGCTAAAGGGCCGACCTGTCTCTGTGCAAGTAATTCATAGCTTCGTTGCCATGCTTCCATGGAAGGCCCCATTCCCCCCACGCATCTCATACAGACACCCAGGCGCTTATACACGCACTCACAGCAAGTATAGAATAGCTTCTGCTCTAGAGACCTTTCTGCCCAGATAGCTTAGTTCCTAAACATCAGATATCAGATATGATAGAAGCACAAGTTGATCTGACATGCCAGACTTCTGTCTCTTTCCGTCAGTGTAAATGTCAAGTCCCCTGCACCCCTCCAATTACACGTCATCCAGCTGCGCACGCATCCAAGCTTCCGATTTCTGCTGACATTGCCACATTTTCTGTTAGTGCCACCCCTTTGTGACACCTATCAGTGACGTTTCCAGAACACACCTCTAGTTCCCGCCTCTTGATTACGTACATGTACCACGTGTATATTGTTATCTTGTCTTCTCTCAGCTGTTACGCCTCTTGCACTGTTACTTATGGAATGAAATAAGTATATAAGCTATGTACTGTTAATAAAATGTAGCGCGCTCATCTATCCCTTCTGACACCCTGTGTGGTGGTCAGAACATGATATCTTGGCCATGACCATTCCTTTTTAAGGAATAAAACCCCTTAGAACTCTCACACCACGGACTCTGTCTTTTTTCATCCGATCTGAGTTATTATTGATTAAGTACTTACCTGCATAGAAATTAAGAGAGTAAATTAATTATTTACGTCATTTTGGCGCCCGAACAGGGACCCCTCCCCCACCTCACGCGCCGGTTGGCGCATTGCAAACTCTGTCCCCTGCCATCAGTTAGAAGGAACATACGCGTACCGGCAGGATTTCCTGCATCTCCCTCTGACCCACGGAGGTGACGAAGACTGCGATCAGTGCCCAGACGAGGCGGTGAGGAGTGCGGAGGATCCCGACCAGAGCCTAGCCGAAAGAAGCAAGGTCCGAGGTGTCAAGAGGCCCACCAGGTTTCCGAAGTTTTCCGAAAATTCCCGAAGTTTTCCGAAGTATCGAGTCGAGTCCAGTCGAGTTTTTCCGAGGCCTTCTGTTTCCGTGCTTCCCGGTGAGTACCATTGCTGGGTCGTATCTAGACGGGTTTGGGTACGCAAGTCCGGTCTGCACTGTTTTTAGGCAGTGTATCTGTACTGTTTAGCAGTATATCTAGTATTCCGAATTTCTGAATTTTTGCACTGTTACAACAGTGTATCTGTACTGTTTAGTAGTACATCTAGTATAGTGGGGTAGTCATCTATGTTTTAAATGTTTTTGTGATTAATGTCGTGGTATGAATGTGATTGTTTTCCTTGTGCATTATTGTGTTTTTTTGTATAAATAGTTACATTCAGAATTAAGTATCAAGGATCGAGCATTTCAGTATCAAGTAGGCACAATGCCGTTTTTCAACAAGTTAAAGCAGATAGGAACTAGGAAAGGGATGTTAGAGGAAGAAATTCCAATCCCCCCTAGGGACACTCCAGGTAATTTCATGTATAACAAACATGGCATAGACGCCATATTGTATCTAGAGTTATGGACCGATTATACCAAGCACCTAGAGGAAAGATACCGATGGCCGGTTAACGGAACATGGGATGCCGAGTGCATCATAAAGGTAGAAGAAGCATTACGGAAAAAGAAAGCCAGACAATCTCAGAAAGACGCCATAGAATTTTGGCGTAAGGAATCACATAAACGTGCTGAAAGAGCACTACGTAGAGAAGACAGACTTAAAGAATCAGAAAAGGCTCAAGAAAACGAATTAGTTATTGAAGGAATTCGAGTAAAATCAGAACAAATAGATCGCATCCGAAATAGCCAAGTGAACAACATGTATCTTTTGGCCGAAGGTACCCCTGACGCCATTTCAGAAATACCGAAAAATTTGCCGTCACCATTAGTTCCAACTAAAGTAATGCATAAGACTACTAAAGACATATTCCTAAATTCATACTTAGACGATGTAGCACCAGCTTACACCAATCTGCCTGTCCGTGCCCTGCCTATTGACAGGGACGGGGGTGGCACTCCACCCCCAGGTCACGTTCCGCCGGTACCGCAACAGACTTCTCCCGTTCCGCCAGCCCCGCCACTTCCCGTATTCAAAACTGACCTACCGAAACCACGTTTGCCTGATCCACCTAAACGACAAGTTCAAGTTCAGATACAGACTCCCCAGGGAGGTAATGTACAAGCGTCCGCTTCAGGAGGTGCGACCGCGGGTCCTCAGACCCCGCCACCAACTCACAGATTCAATCTCAGAGATATGCAGAGTCCTCTCACGTACAGGTCTCCCCACTCCTCTAATTCATCCCGCCTTGACGCATTAAAAGAAAACATGTCAGTTTGCAGATATGATCCAGTACCCGGAAAAGACGATTTAATGATATTGGCATCATTACGGTTAAGATCCGCTACTGATAGCTTGTTATGCTATGCAGGAATGAAGGATCGTCTAGACAGAATATATGAGTTCGTTCAGACAGGAAAGGACTCTGACAGTATTAAGGATGCCATGGAGAAACAGAAAGTTGGCATGCAAGCACTGATACTACGATTTTTCATAAATTGTCTAATAAGAGAACGAGACAGGCCCGGAACAGATCAGAGTGAATTAGACGCATTGAACAAGTGGGGTCAAAATATAGCTGATGGAAGACATGACAGACAAAATTGCATAGACTCTATGTACAAGAAGATTAAGAAAGCAGTGATAGCAGTACACCAGAAAGAGAAAGAAAAGGCTTCCTCC
The DNA here is from genome assembly GCF_964263255.1 of Lissotriton vulgaris. Classification (NCBI taxonomy): domain Eukaryota; kingdom Metazoa; phylum Chordata; class Amphibia; order Caudata; family Salamandridae; genus Lissotriton; species Lissotriton vulgaris. The sequence goes on along the minus strand of NC_141690.1, from coordinate 266,055,089 downwards.
GAGGAGGAAGAAGTACAGGAAGAATACGAAAGAAATGTAGGAACGATAGCATATGTAGGTAAGGGAACTTACCTTAGGAAGGGTATCCGTCCGGAGAGCAAGAGAGTTTTCTTCTCTGCCTTAACAAATCCGAATTCTGCTGAGCATCAGTTCCAGGAAACTGATAAAAGGCTTCGAGATCGAGTTGGGTACCATGTACTCAATTCTATGGATGAACAAGAACTCGCCCGATCAGCTGTATCATGGGCTGAAAATGCAGACATATATAACGATGACACAGTAGCGCAGACATTTCTGAACCTCTCCCCCGACGAACAGAAATTAGCAGGTGTATACATGATTCAGCACCTTCTCATTAAATACAGAAAATATTATTCCGATCCAGGTCCCTTACACGAGACACTAGAAGCACTACTGATGGATAGATGGAGAGGTCTAAGCACTAAATTAATTCAAATAATTCTAGAACAACGACACAGATATGATACCTTTGTAAGCTCTGAATATGTTCCCGCCCCACCTCCAGAAAGGAAAATGTACCATATGCAATGCGGGGGTGGTATTGAAAGTCAGAACCCCTTACGAGAAGTGCACCCTGTTATGGGTGAGGATAAAACCTTGAAACGCGTGTATGTACACACGCCTCTGACTAAATTAGAACTGTTAGAAATGAAGAAACTAGTACCATGCCATGATAAAGATCCTGCAGGTTTCCATAGAGAGCTTAAAGACATGTTATTAATGGGGGACTACACCTATGATGATATTATGAAAATGTTGAAAGTATTATTGCCTACGGGTATATTCGAGAAATTAAAGGAAAAGGAATGGGAGGTGGGAGACACAAAGATTGACTGGGCAGAAATCGAGGAAGAAGAAAAGAAACGGGTCCCAGGGTTAGGCCTTGGGGACAAAACTAAAGCATTACCAGGTTTGATAGTACAGGTCCTGCCCAGATTATTGACAACTAGAAAGGAGGATTGGGATGCAATCTCGTCCTGTAAACAGAAACATGATGAAGATACTAGTGACTTCTATTCAAGATTCGAGAAATGTTTTATTATTAATAGTGGCCTCCAGCCAAGTAGCGAGTCGTACCCACATCTTTTTGTATCAAAGTTAGTCGAGAATTCCCTACCGTTAGTTAAAAATAGAGTGTACAAGGTTGAGAGTACATGGCAAGCAAATACGCCATCCCAGATGTTACAAATGTTACAATATCATCAGAACAGAATTAGAGAAGAACAAGATCAGGAACAAAAACGCATGAAAGACACAAAGATGAAAATGTTAGTAGCTCAGACAGTCCCATCCGACGGACACAGAAAGGGTACGACCCAGACAAGTCACACTGCAGCTCCTGTTAAAGGGACATGCAATTATTGCAAGCAGCCAGGTCACTACGTACACAAATGCCCAGTTCTGAAACATAACATAGCGACAGGTAAAACTAAAGAAAGACCGCATCCGCCTAGACAAGACCATAACCAGCATCAGTCTACACAGAATACACAGCCTATGCATGCTTCCTCGACTCCAGCACAGACCGTAGCAGTACCACAGCCACAGCCCATTGCCGCAACTCAGCAAGTTTCACAGCAGATGTACCAGTATGCCCAGTCTGCTTACCCCGAATATTCCCGATATACATGAAACAGCCTAGAGAGGGAAGGTGGCTTGCCTCTTATTGAGATTCCTGTAGATCAAGAAGGTCCTTATGTACACAGTCAAGTATTGGGAAAAGACAGAAAGTTTTTAATTGACACAGGGGCAAGTCGCACTACAATAAGTCATGATGAAGTTCCAGGGGCACCCCTCTCAGGCTCACAGAATGTTTCCCTGGGTTTTTCAGGACAGCCTATTGTAAATGAAGTATCCGAACCAGTCCCCCTGGCTGTGGGTCCATTATCACGTGTTACAGACCTGTTACTCACGAAATCATGTCCAGAAAATCTGTTAGGAATTAAAACATTGAAGGCTCTAGGAGCTATAATCTGCTGTTCCCCGGAGGGAGTTAGACTCTTTCTGCGGGATTTCAAGGGTCATTATGTTTTGCGTGAGTTTGATGTCAGATTAAAAAATGTACCTGATTACTTGTGGGCAAAAGGCCCAACAGATGTAGGCTGTATGCACATTACACCATACCGCGTTACACTCAAGGCAGGTGTTGTATTACCCAGAATCAGACAATATAAGTTACCACCCGATGCTGTAGTGGCTTTACTGAAAATCATTGAAGAGCTCATTGCCCAAGGAGTGGTCGTCGAGACCGACTCCAATATCTGTAATTCACCCATCATTCCGATTCTTAAACGTACTGATCCCAATGCACCGCCAGTATATCGGCTGGTGATTGATCTTCGAGAATTAAATAAATGCATTATTCCACAGTATCCTGTGGTCCCCGATATCTCCTCTTTATTGACTGCTATTGATTCAGAAGCAACGTTCTTTACTGTAATTGATCTCAAGAACGCCTTCTTCAGCGTGCCTATTGATCCAGAGAGCCAATATCTCTTCGGATTCAGTTTAAATGGACGCAGTTTCAAATTTTCGCGCGCACCTCAAGGATTCACAGAAAGCCCCAGCATCTATAGTCAAGCACTGAAAAGACAACTGGATTGTATTCAAATGCCAGTTAACACCGCTTTACTGCAATACGTCGATGATCTGCTGATCGCCGCACGAAGTGAGCCCGAATGTGAAATAGCATCACTGACCGTTTTACACTTTCTGGCCGACAAGGGACACAAGGTGTCTCCTTCGAAGCTACAATTCTGTGTTCAGCAAGTTGTGTACTTGGGTCACTTGCTGTCCAAAGTGGGGAGACAGCTCACTCCCGATCGCATTCAGTTAATAGCAAATATGCCACAACCCCAGACACAAAAGGAAGTGCGGGCCTTCATAGGCCTCACCTCGTACTGCAGACAATGGATTCCCCAGTATGCATTTCTAGCCAAGCCACTCATCCAGTTAACGACACAGGAGGCAGCGACTTCGACTGCCCTCCCTTGGACTCAGGAACACACACAAGCTTTTGAAGACTTAAAGAAAGCCTTATGCCAAGCACCAGTTTTAGCGACACCATGTTACAACAAACCGTTTACACTTTTTGTTACAGAACGTGACGGTACAGCGTTGTCTGTCCTCACTCAAGATCAAGCAGGTTCACATAAGCCTTGTGCTTATTTTTCTAGTACATTGGATTCAGTAGCCCAAGCACTCCCTGCGTGCTTAAAGTCAGTAGCAGCAACAGCGTTAGCAATAAGACAAAGTGATTCAATTGTTTTAGGTCATCAGTTAACAGTTCAAGTACCACATTCTGTAGAGGTTTTGTTAAACAGAACCCAGACTCAACACTTGACTATAGCACGACTGACAGGTTATGAATTAACACTATTCCAGCCACACATAGAAATCAGACGCTGCAGTATCCTGAACCCCGCAACACTATTACCAACAGTTATGACAGATCCAGCCCCACATGATTGTATAGAAATCATTAATGCAGTAACAAAGCCTAGACGTGATTTAACAGATGTTCCATTGACAAATCCAGACCTGACACTTTATGTGGACGGTTCATGCATGAGAACAAATACAGGAGAATTAGTGGCCGCGTATGCCGTGACCACTGAAACTGAAGTTAAAGAAACACATCGTATTGACACACTGTCTGCTCAAGCAGCAGAGCTCATCGCTCTGACCCGAGCTTGTATTCTAGCTAAAAACAGAAATGTTAACATATACACTGATTCCCGTTATGCCTTCGGAGTTGTACACGACTTCGGAGTCCTCTGGCAAGAACGAGGTTTCCTGACCTCTCATGGGGCCAAGATTCAACACGGTCCCCTCATTCAAGCACTGTTAGAAGCAATACATTTGCCCTCGGGCATATCAGTCATGAAGTGTAAAGCACATACTAAAGTTACAGATTTTGTTTCCCAGGGTAACGACCTGGCAGACCAGACAGCAAAACATACAGCACTGACTCACATCCAGATTACTGATGTGACAAAGACAATAGTTCCGACAAAGTCTATGACAGTTAGAGATCCCGCCCTAGACGTAATTGACATTCAGACACATGCTACTCCAGATGAAATAAAGAAATGGACTGAACTAGGAGGGATTCAGACAGATCAAGGTTGGGTGACGAAGGGAAAATCTATATGGTTTCTCCCTGACTCAATGGTTCAAGTCATGATAAATACAGCACATAGCCCGGCACATCTAGGAGAGAAGGCGATGTTAGACAGTTTACAGAATCTCTGGTACAACAAACACTTACGAGCAGCAGCAAAACAGAAAGTGCGTACTTGCATGATCTGTTGTCAGTTCAATCCAGGTAAAAGCGTCCCTGTAGAGCAAGGAGGATTTCATCCTCCCGATCACCCTTTTGAAGTCCTCCAGATGGATTATATACAGATGAACAGTTGTCGAGGTTTTAAATATGTCCTTGTAATTGTTTGTGCTCTGTCCCGCTGGACCGAAGCATACCCAGTCCCAGACTACACTGCTCCGACCACTGCCAGACAGTTGGTTCGTGAATTCTTCCCACGATACGGTTTGCCCCGTGTCGTGTATTCAGATAACGGACAGCCGTTCTCGTCCGAGTTGATGAAACAGGTTTCCCTTTTGCTAGGATATCAGTGGAGGTTCCACTGTGTCCGACATCCCGAAGCAGCAGGCCTTGTAGAAAGGCATAATCAGACACTAAAAATCCGCCTTGCAAAGATCTGTCAGGAAAAAGGGGTCGACTGGATAGTCGCCCTGCCCGTGGCACTATTCTACATGAGAATGGTCGCCCATTCAAGATCAGGGCTATCCCCGTATGAAGTGGTCTTTGGCAGACCACCGAATATGTGGGGGACGCCCATTCTGAAGAAAATAACTGATGTTGATTGCAATATGTTGACAGATTACCTTGCCTCCTTGATGTCTGCACTCCAATCATGTCGTTCACAGGTTGCCGCAGCCTTCCCTGACAACACCGATGTAAAGGCGCATGAGGTCCGTCCTGGGGACCTGGTACTCGTCCGGAATTTCGACCGGAAAAGTCCGCTGGAGCCCCGTTGGAAGTCTCCGAAGACCGTCCTCCTTACAACCAGGACCGCCGTGAAGATAGAGGGGAGAAAGGGGTGGGTCCATACGAGTCACATCAAACTTTGCAATGAACTAAAAAACGGACTAAAACAGGACTCTGACTCGTCCACCCCCACCAAAGACTGTGTTGAGGAAAAAGACTTTACCGTTACCGAACGAGAAAAGACTCCCCAAGAACTGTACCGTATGAAGCTCCGATCTAGCAAGTCAGACAGTTTAATTGTTTAAGTCCTCCCCTAGGTGAATCGGTTAAATAGTTTCTGACATGTATCCCCTAGATCGAGATAGAGAGAGAGAGAGAGAAGCAAAGAAACGTACATACTGCAAATCACTGCGTAGTCACTGTATAGTGACGTTGTTAATAATGTTTTTTCTAAGTATTCTAATTATTATTGCCAGCATTCTGCTACCTATATATTGGCCTATTTTCAGGCGTGAACAATCTGCTTACAACGTCTCTACTGAACACACTTTTAGTGAACTTCATGCACATGAACTCTCTTACAGACTTGCGCTGCGCAACAATACATTCATTAGTATGTTACACCACTCCCATCAGACAAATAATGCTACCGACTGCTGGATATGTGGCCGACTCCCTCCCTACCAGAATTACAAGGGAGCTCTGCCCCTCTTTCCGTACCCGTTCACTCACAATGGCTCCTGTGGGGCATGGTTTAAAATAATTAATTCCTTAGATCCTGATATTGCTGTTTTCGATGGGGGCTGGGTTTGGGGAAACTTGAACTTAGTCCTGCTCAACGTCTGTTATCCTGATAAAGAGGGACTTCCCACTCGAATAGGAACTGATCTAGAGAATGAAGTATATGGATTAGGTAATTACACAATTAGCCTTATGATACTTACTGTTGAATCCGAAGCTGCTCCAGTTCTGCCCCATATGTTAGTATTACCAGTCACAGGTGAACTATGTGTTAGCAAGAAAGGTTCAGTACACGTAGGTCATAGTAAATGCACTACTGTGGTCGAATTCAGTGATCATGGTAAATCGTCCTTTAAAGCTATAAGTCACTCCTATTTTGTTTGTGGTCATACCGCATACATACGTTTGCCTCCAGATTGGGATGGTACCTGTTATATTGCATTCCTTCTGCCACCTGTTTTTCTAGCTCCCCCTGATTATCATAGAAATACGAATCTAGTACAGAATAGACCCAAAAGAGATATTCCACTTGTCGACTACACAGAAACGGCATGGGAACAGTACACTGATTTCAATAAAGGATTCTTTTTCTTTCTAGGACCTGTCCAAAACAGTAAATTAATACGCAGATTAACCAGAACACTTGAAGCAGTAGTACATGAAACTGCCTCCGCCTTAGGTAACCTAACAGAGGAGCAATCTGCTATGCGGGTTGTTGTCCTTCAAAATCGTCTTGTAATTGACGTCATCTTGGCAGATAGAGGTGGAGCCTGTAAGGTCATCGGGTCAAGTTGCTGTGTTTTCATCCCCCAAAACGCACCATCTGTCTATCAAGCTATTACCCGTCTGCATAAAATTGCAAATCAGATACATCAGAATCCAGGCACCTGGACTTGGTCCGGTTGGTTCTGGACTACGTTAACAGCTTGGGGATGGAAGATCTTATCATTCCTAGGCATTGGCCTCGTTATAGTATTCAGCTGCTGCCTGTGCCTACAGTGTGGGCCAGCGATATGTGGACTGTGTGCCACCTCGTGCATTGAACATTCCAGTTGTCTCTCAAACAGTCAAAGAAAGAAAGATGAACATATAATGTTACAAGAACAAACCGATCGATTTATGAGGATCGATATATCATGAAGGGTCTGTAGGGAACAAGGAGGGAATGAGGTAATATAAATTTTATGGTCAAGTTGTGTTCCCTAGCGAGTACCCCACCGACTCCATGTACGAGTTAAAGTGCATGTAACTTCCCTCCTGTGTCAGCTATGAAGACGCAAATACATTTGCGTCCACCGTTAACATGTCCTCTTTCAGACCCACCATGAATGGGTTGAATGGTCCGTTCCTAAGTATGCTATGCCAACGTCTTTTTGTAGTATACTCCTACGTTTTTCAGCTCTGGCTGAAGTAGGCCCTGAATCTCTGCCACCGAGCCACTTTTCTGGCTTCTGACTCCGAGAAATCTCTGCCCAGGCAGCCCCCGTACCCGTGAACTCTGACTTACTTCTAGCGCGGCCCTCCGTGCTTGGCTCAGCCTGCTGCCTGCCAAGATTGACTATAACCTTCGAGTTATCTGTTTCCCTCCCCGAAAATACATTCCTTCCTGCTAGCTTCAGTAAACATCCTTCCTCAGCTGCAGGGCTAAAGGGCCGACCTGTCTCTGTGCAAGTAATTCATAGCTTCGTTGCCATGCTTCCATGGAAGGCCCCATTCCCCCCACGCATCTCATACAGACACCCAGGCGCTTATACACGCACTCACAGCAAGTATAGAATAGCTTCTGCTCTAGAGACCTTTCTGCCCAGATAGCTTAGTTCCTAAACATCAGATATCAGATATGATAGAAGCACAAGTTGATCTGACATGCCAGACTTCTGTCTCTTTCCGTCAGTGTAAATGTCAAGTCCCCTGCACCCCTCCAATTACACGTCATCCAGCTGCGCACGCATCCAAGCTTCCGATTTCTGCTGACATTGCCACATTTTCTGTTAGTGCCACCCCTTTGTGACACCTATCAGTGACGTTTCCAGAACACACCTCTAGTTCACGCCTCTTGATTACGTACATGTACCACGTGTATATTGTTATCTTGTCTTCTCTCAGCTGTTACGCCTCTTGCACTGTTACTTATGGAATGAAATAAGTATATAAGCTATGTACTGTTAATAAAATGTAGCGCGCTCATCTATCCCTTCTGACACCCTGTGTGGTGGTCAGAACATGATATCTTGGCCATGACCATTCCTTTTTAAGGAATAAAACCCCTTAGAACTCTCACACCACGGACTCTGTCTTTTTTCATCCGATCTGAGTTATTATTGATTAAGTACTTACCTGCATAGAAATTAAGAGAGTAAATTAATTATTTACGTCACTCCCCCCCCCATGTCCTGTCTCCTCTCTGCTTCTTTTGTCTCTCCCCCCCTCATGTCCTGTCTCCTCTCTGCTTCTTTTGTCTCTTTCCCCTCATGTCCTGTCTCCTCTCTGCTTCTTTTGTCTCTTCCTCCCTCATGTCCTGTCTCCTCTCTGCTTCTTTTGTCTCTCCCCCCTCATGTCCTGTCTCCTCTCTGCTTCTTTTGTCTCTTCCCCCCCTCATATCCTGTCTCCTCTCTGCTTCTTTTGTCTCTTCCGCCCTCATGTCCTGTCTCCTCTCTGCTTCTTTTGTCTCTTCCCCCCCTCATGTCCTGTCTCCTCTCTGCTTCTTTTGTCTCCCCCCCTCATGTCCTGTCTCCTCTCTGCTTCTTTTGTCTCTTCCTCCCTCATGTCCTGTCTCCTCTCTGCTTCTTTTGTCTCTTCCCCCCTCATGTCCTGTCTCCTCTCTGCTTCTTTTGTCTCTCCCCCCTCATGTCCTGTCTCCTCTCTGCTTCTTTTGTCTCTCCCCCCCCCTCATATCCTGTCTCCTCTCTGCTTCTTTTGTCTCTTCCGCCCTCATGTCCTGTCTCCTCTCTGCTTCTTTTGTCTCTTCCCCCCTCATGTCCTGTCTCCTCTCTGCTTCTTTTGTCTCCCCCCCTCATGTCCTGTCTCCTCTCTGCTTCTTTTGTCTCTCCCCCCCTCATATCCTGTCTCCTCTCTGCTTCTTTTGTCTCTTCCCCCCTCATGTCCTGTCTCCTCTCTGCTTCTTTTGTCTCTTCCCCCCTCATGTCCTGCCTCCTCTCTGCTTCTTTTGTCTCCCCCCTTAATTCCTGTCTCCTCTCTGCTTCTTTTGTCTCTTCCCCCCTCATGTCCTGTCTCCTCTCTGCTTCTTTTGTCTCCCCCCCTCATGTCCTGTCTCCTCTCTGCTTCTTTTGTCTCTCCCCCCCTCATATCCTGTCTCCTCTCTGCTTCTTTTGTCTCTTCCCCCCTCATGTCCTGCCTCCTCTCTGCTTCTTTTGTCTCTTCCCCCCTCATGTCCTGTCTCCTCTCTGCTTCTTTTGTCTCTCCCCCCCTCATGTCCTGTCTCCTCTCTGCTTCTTTTGTCTCTTCCCCCCTCATGTCCTGCCTCCTCTCTGCTTCTTTTGTCTCCCCCCTTAATTCCTGTCTCCTCTCTGCTTCTTTTGTCTCTTCCCCCCCTCATGTCCTGTCTCCTCTCTGCTTCTTTTGTCTCTCCCCCCTCATGTCCTGTCTCCCCTCTGCTTCTTTTGTTTCTCCCCCCTCATATCCTGTCTCCTCTCTGATTCTTTTGTTTCTCCCCCCTCATGTCCTGTCTCCTCTCTGCTTCTTTTGTCTCCCCCCCTCATGTCCTGTCTCCTCTCTGCTTCTTTTGTCTCTCCCCCCCTCATATCCTGTCTCCTCTCTGCTTCTTTTGTCTCTTCCCCCCTCATGTCCTGCCTCCTCTCTGCTTCTTTTGTCTCTTCCCCCCTCATGTCCTGTCTCCTCTCTGCTTCTTTTGTCTCTCCCCCCCTCATGTCCTGTCTCCTCTCTGCTTCTTTTGTCTCTTCCCCCCTCATGTCCTGCCTCCTCTCTGCTTCTTTTGTCTCCCCCCTTAATTCCTGTCTCCTCTCTGCTTCTTTTGTCTCTTCCCCCCCTCATGTCCTGTCTCCTCTCTGCTTCTTTTGTCTCTCCCCCCTCATGTCCTGTCTCCCCTCTGCTTCTTTTGTTTCTCCCCCCTCATATCCTGTCTCCTCTCTGATTCTTTTGTTTCTCCCCCCTCATGTCCTGTCTCCTCTCTGCTTCTTTTGTCTCCCCCCCCTCATGTCCTGTCTCCTCTCTGCTTCTTTTGTCTCTTCCCCCCTCATGTCCTGTCTCCTCTCTGCTTCTTTTGTCTCTTCCCCCCTCATGTCCTGTCTCCTCTCTGCTTCTTTTGTCTCTTCCTCTTCTCCTCCATCACCTGGCCTCCCTCCTTTTTGTCTCTGGCCCTCCTTTCCTCTCCCCGCTTCTCTGCTCTTATCTCCCCGTCTCTCCCCCTGTCTCTTCAATTCCCTTCGCAGCAGGTGACAGGTTTGAACTCTGTTCTTCTGATGCTTTTCATGAAGCCATCAGCGCGAGCGTCATTGCAGGCTCCTGGCTCCGAGCCAGGGCAGCTTTCACTGTCACGTTGGGCGACTCGCCGGGTGTCGCCTGGCATGCGTCTGGCACACTCTCTCAGCTGCCAGGACAGACAGGTCAAAGGTCTCGTGTTCCCTGCACGCTCACGCCTCTCTCTCCCCACCCCACGCATAGGAGAGTCACACAGGGAGGTCTGCGTTGTAATCCATGTGGAAACATCACAGTCATGTCTCTCTACACATGGGACAATCTTTCCCCACGTGGCAGAGTCACGCAGTCACTTCTGTGTCTCTCTCCACGTGGGAGAGTCACTCAGTCACGTCTGTGTCTCTCTCCACGTGGGAGAGTCACGCAGTCACTTCTCCGTCTCTCTCCACGCGGGAGAGTCATGCAGTCACTTCTCCGTCTCTCTCCAGGTGGGAGAGTCATGCAGTCACTTCTGTGTCTCTCTCCACGTGGGAGAGTCACGCAGTCACTTCTCCGTCTCTCTCCAGGTGGGAGAGTCACGCAGTCACTTCTGTGTCTCTCTCCACGTCGGAGAGTCACGCAGTCACTTCTGTGTCTCTCTCCACGTGGGAGAGTCACGCAGTCACTTCTCCGTCTCTCTCCACGTGGGAGAGTCATGCAGTCACTTCTGTGTCTCTCTCCACGTGGGAGAGTCACTCAGACACTTCTGTGTCTCTCCCAACGTGGGAGAGTCACGGAGTCACTTCTCTGTCTCTCTCCACGCGGGAGAGTCATGCAATCACTTCTGTGTCTTTCTCCACGTGGCAGAGTCACACAGTAACTTCTGTGTCTCTCTCCACGTGGGAGAGTCACGCAGTCACTTCTCCGTCTCTCTCCACGCAGAAGAGTTACTCAGACACTACTGTGTCCCTCCCCATGTAGGAGAGTCATGCAGTCACTTCTGTGTCTCTCTCCACGTGGCAGAGTCACACAGTAACTTCTCCGTCTCTCTCCATGCGGGAGAGTCACTCAGACACGTCTGTGTCTCTCCCCACGTGGGAGAGTCACGCAGTCACTTCTGTGTCTCTCTCCACGTGGGAGAGTCACTCAGACACTTCTGTGTCTCTCCCAACGTGGGAGAGTCATGGAGTCACTTCTCTGTCTCTCTCCACGCGGGAGAGTCAAGCAATCACTTCTGTGTCTTTCTCCACGTGGCAGAGTCACACAGTAACTTCTGTGTCTCTCTCCACATGGGAGAGTCACGCTGTCACTTCTCCGTCTCTCTCCACGCGGGAGAGTTACTCAGACAGTACTGTGTCTCTCCCCACGTGGGAGAGTCATGCAGTCACTTCTGTGTCTCTCTCCACGTGGCTGAGTCACACAGTAACTTCTCCGTCTCTCTCCACGCGGGAGAGTCACTCAGACACTTCTGTGTCTCTCCCCACGTGGGAGAGTCACGCAGTCACTTCTCCGTCTCTCTCCACACGGGAGAGTCGCACAGTAACTTCTGTGTTTTTCTCCAGTGGGAGAGTCATGCAGTCACTTCTCTGTCTCTCTTCACATGGGAGAGTCACACAGTCCCTTCTCTGTCTCTCTCCACGTGGGAGAGTCACGGAGTCACATCTCTCTTTCTTCATGTGGGAGAGTCACGCAGTCACGTCTGGGTCTCTCTCCATGTGGGAGAGCCACCCCGTCACTTCTGTGTCTCTCTCCACGTGGGAGAGTCACACAGTCACATCTCTCTCTCTTCATGTGGGAGAGTCACGCAGTCACTTCTGTGTCTGTCTCCATGTGGGAGAGTCACGCAGTCAGTTCTGTGTCTCTCTTTTCACATGGGAGGGACACCCAGTCACATCTCTCTCTCTTCACGTGGGAGAGTCACTCAGTCACTTCTGTGTCTTTCTCCACGTGAGAGAGTCACAAAGTCAGTTCTGTGTCTCTCTCCACGTGGGAGAGTCTCGCAGTCACTTCTGTGCCTATTTCCACTTTCTTTCTATTTTCCACATAATAACTGACACTTCAATAGTCAGTGAAACAATGCATGAAACAACGGTACCCCAAAACATTTTTTGCCAATATTCCATAAGTAATCAGTATTCATTTGATATAACATTTATTGTACAGTTCAATTAGACATACAATTCCATGATTCTTATGCAGTGTTGCTGCTCCCAATGCATTTTGGGAGACCCTTTGTCAGGGGAACACTATAAATACAAATAATACCACATTTCAAAATCAGGATAAAATACTCTTTCCCTGGGAGGAGGTGGGGACGGAACCGGTCAGCCTCGAGTTTGACTCAACTTCGCCTAAAAAGGAACAGCTACAAACACATCAGGGAAAATTTATGATGACTGGAGCATCCCTGCAATTCATCAGAGATGCGCCAGATAAGATGAGTCATGCAAGTTTACCCCTGCGCCACCACAAAGGCGCCGCATTTACAATGTGGCGCATCATGGCGCAAGGATAAACAGATGCGTGAAGCATCTCACGTCGGAAGGGTGGCGCATTGCTGGAGTCGTGTTTCAAGCGCGACGCAACTCCAGCAATGCTCGTGGCCTGCCCATGCACAACATGGTGCGTCAAGCCTTACGCCTGCTTCAAGCAGGCGCAAGGTTTTGATGCAGCGCCGTCGGAAAAGTGACTGCGTGAAATCTTGTAGATATCCTCAGGGTTTGAATGTGCCTTAGCGAGCACGGACCGCCCGTGGATTTCACTTGATGGTCCTGACGAAAGCTGAGCCGAATATGGCATTTAACAGCAGAAACATGTTGACCTTTTTTTAGGACACAGTGGTTTCCAAGAAAATCATTATATGGTCCTCACTTGTTTTTAATGTGACCAGCTGACCTACAAATAAAGTTGTTTAGAGGTACTGCTGGGATCTTTTAAATTAGCACACACATCACTGAGCACACACTGTCTGTTTCACAAATAACCTGCTCCGCTGCAATTGCAGGCGTTGAAGCACACGGGGGGGACATTCCGTCTCCCTTGTGGGAACCCTATGATGAAGCATGTCACCACTAGGGTGAGTGACGGTTCTTTTTACAAATAGAGTCTTCCCTCTTACCAATAGATTTGTGTTTCTTTCCTGGTCTCGGTACTTTTTCTAAGTGTTTTCTTAAATTTCTAATTTCACACATTATTTTGACTGTTAGTCACTCTAGTGTGGAAGTGCCACTTCTAGAAGTTGGCCTGTCTGTGCAGTGAATGTGCTGGCTTGTGATTGGCTGGGGCTCGCTGGTGTGCCAGGCTCCTGCAGTCAGGATGGGTCTGCCCCGGTGGTGAATGGGAGATCTGCATGTTGATGGCAGGGGTGGAGTACACCTGGGACCTGAAGAGGGCTGGGCTTTCCCCACATAATGCTGGCTCCGCCCCCTGTGGTGCGACTGATGACCCTAGCCTAGCCTGTGAATGAGAAGAGGGGCTGAGCAAAACAAAGTTCTCAGGAACCAGTTGTATCTGGTTCGCCCCTTGCCTGCACCTTTAGACAAAGGAATTGTGTGTATAAAAAGAGGCTGTGACCTCTTGTAAAATGTTCTTGTTCTTGTTTCCTGACTTGAATCTACCAGGGGCGTGCTGCTGCTGGGGGCCAGGGGAAGGCTTGCCTCCCTGGGCCCTGCTCAGCCCTTGGATGCCCTGGATGCTGGAAGACTTCTTGGGGACCCGTCTGCCTGGTCTGGAATGACTAGGGGATTTTTCCTTGCCCCAGGATCCTTTCTTTTCCTTTAGGGACCTTTTGCTTGCCCTCTTCACCTATGGGCTGTGTTACTGGGACCCTTCTTGCTGGAGGGGTTATTACTGGGGCCTTTGGTGCTTTCTGGGCTTCTCTGGGCAGAGCGCCTGCATTTCCCCAGTGGGAAGCACTCCTGCCCTTTTGCGCCCCTCGCAGGTGCCCACCCTGTGCCGTGCCTGCTAATTTATTATGTCTCACATGCGCAGGTGCCCACCCTGCATCTTCGTTTGGATTTGGTACATCCGGCGGGTGCTTACCCCGCTCATTTAATTACTTTAACCTCGGGTGCCTACCCCGATTATGCCGGCTCTTTATTTTTATCCTAGAGGAAGCCTACCCCTCGTTGTGTGTCGAGAATCACCGCCCGAGCCGCGTCAAAAAATGGCCTCCGCGTCTGCGGCCCGCCTGGTTGTGGGCGGGGCGGCCGGACGGAAGTCCCAAGTATGCCCCGGAAGTGGTTTCAGAGAGAGAGGAGGTCAGGGCTGTTGTTGCTCGGGGTGCATGCGCAAAGACTTAACCTACATTGCCTCCGGGATTAGCCTTGCTGCTCGCGTCACGTTACCTAGAGGGTGAGCAGGGGTTATCTTTGGCGTGTATCTCCCTTTCCCTGAATAGAGTGGTGGTTTCTGCCTGGCATTGGCGCAACGCCTTAGCCAACCGGAAATCCCCATTTCTAACAAACCCACAAGTCACACTCTTGCATATCAGCAGGCAAAAGCTTTCCCTGTATCTACATATATCATATCATCCCCTCACAAGAAAGACATTATGAACACCCTCCTCTCTAATCAAGGAGTTAAGTCATCTCATCACTCCACTCTGGACAGAATTAATCCGTCTCTCACTGTCCCAGGGGATAGTCCCGGACTTCATGAGGACCGGTCAAGTCACCCCCCTACTGAAGAAGGCTGCAACCGACCCTGCCAACCTGCACGACTTCCGCCCCGTAACCAACCTCCTGTTCCTTGTGAAATTGCTGCAACATTGCGCACTAAATCAACTCAAAGAGTTTGCCAACTTCAACTCGCTGGATCTCCTCCAATCAGGATTCAGAGCTGGTCACAGCACAGAAACAGCCGTAATTATGGTATGGATGACACACTCAACCTTCAGGACAATGGTGAATCATGCCTATCCATTCTCCTCGATCTATCCGCGGCCTTCGACACAGTCAATCATAACATCCAGCTGAACACCTTGAAGGAGCATATAGGAGCATTCGGCACAGTCCTGAGCGGCATCTCGTCCTACCTCAAAAGCCTACCCAACAAATCTAAGTGAACGGGTTCCTGTTAGACCTGGGCCCTGCCTTGTAGGGAGTGTTGAGGGTTGCGCTCTATCCCCTACTCTTTCCAGCCTATACATCGAGCCCCTAACTATAATCCTACACAAATCTAGGCGTAATACCACCTATATACGGTTGACACTCAACTGTACCTCAAAACCTCCTCCCTGGAAGATGTACTCTCGTCTAAATCAGGTTCTAAAAGTCAACCAACCCTGGCTGTCATACCAACACTTAAAAATGAAACTACTGAATCTAGAATTCCTCCTCATCTCACTGCCAAACTCAGTTCACAGGATGCTCTAGATTGTAGAGCAGAAATTATCAACAGCAGCAAATCTCGGGGTCACTCCGGACAGGACTCTGCAGCTTTGAATGAACATCAACTACACATCAGAAAGCGCTCAGTTCCAACTGACCCCACTGCCAACAATCACGTCCTTCATTCCTCCATCAACTTCATTCATGCAATCCGGCTCCAGTCCATTCTAGGCTTGATTGCAGCAATGCTACCCCAACCGGTGCACCTAGCGCCAATGATGGCCACCCTCAATGTGGCAGCAAGGCGAAGCGAGGTGATGCAACCACCACCCCTGTTCTCCTCACTTTCAAGTGCCTCCAGATAGGGGCCAGGAGCTTCCTCAAGCTGGCCTGCATCACTCATAAAGCCCTGCGCTTCAGCTCCCCAAAATAAATGGGCCATAAACTCACCCTATTTGTAAGTAAATTTGCTATTCGCTAATCCTGGCATATCGATGAATGGAAAAACAAAAAGATTTTCCTGCACCTGCTCAGGAAGTGCTCCCAAAAGATGGACTCCCTGCCACTGGAAATACAGGCAATCCCTTCTTCAGCCACCTTCAAGAGGAAGGTGAAATACTTTTTCGTAGAGACACTGACAAGCCAACTGCTCTCCCCCATCTCCTCTCTCTCCTGCTGGTCTGCATATGAGATGGATTTCTCCTCTATTGTGTTTTGTAAAATGTCCTTTGTAACCTCTCTGGTGAGTCCTACTTTGCCCTTGTACCTGCTGAATATGCCAAGTAAATCCCATTACAATGAGCTCTGCACAATCGTTGCTGTGTCATCACATGGGTGATTACCTGGCTCGCCCTTCAGCATTGTGTTTATTGTCTCGCTGAACTTCTGTTTATGCAACATTTGCACTGTACAGCGCTCTGATACCCCTGGGTCTTGTTCGCGCTTTATAAAACCTCTAAATTAATACAATAGGTGGGATGCTCAGGGCTTGTTTGGGATGGGCTCTATACAGCCAATCAGAAGGCTACAACCACAAGGACAAGGACTTATTCTGAAGGGCGAGGTCACACAAGCACTTCTGACAGACTGCCTAAATCAAGGCCCTTCCATCTGGTTGTTAGCAGCCCTTTCACAGCTGCGGTCTCCCTTGACTCCCAAGGACCGGTGGGATGGGCCGACCGGTCATCCTGCGGGGATTCGTGAAAAGCAGTGGGAACGGCTAGGTGGGTGACTGTGTGCCTTGAAGGGAACAGGATCCCAGGAAATGCATATGGCGTGGTTCACATAGGTACATAAACAAAAAGAATCCACTCCTTGAGTGTAGACCGTATCCTCCAAATGTGGGGAACACCCTTGTTGTTTTTGGTCCCCTCACACACCAACAGGCCCCTCTGTGTCATGCTTCATCATCGGGGTCATCGAACCCCTCTACGGGGTACGGCGTGCTGCGACCTACGGATACGCGGGAGCACTCAAGAAGACTATGTGTGGTGTGGATGGGGTATTTAAATGTGAGTGTATGGTGAGGTTTAGATCTAAGTGAGTGAAGTTTAAAAAGAACCTGGCCCGTGGGGTAGCAAAAAACGTTTAATGGGCCCCCAGGCTGGTGCTATTAAAATAGAGTGTGGGAGGTTAAAAACGCAAACAATGTGCACTACCTCCTCTCTGTGTGCATCGACATGTTTCGGTGAAAAACACCTTCTTCAGGACGGGGTACACAAATCCCCACCTTACTCACGTTTCTCTATCTTGTATCAGGTATTCTAATAAAAGTGAGAATTTAAAGTGCAGGTAATAATGTACCTAACAAAACGTCGCTTGATGGTCGACTGTTTTGTAGGGATAGAAATGCCTCATGAGCCCAACGTCAGGGTCCCTTCTGCTATTTAGCACGATTTCAGCGAGGAAATTCCTCCCTACCGACCCCTCCGTGGCTCCGGAGAGGTCTGTAGGGAGGTATGTATTCATTGCACAACTCAGTGCTTGCTTCCCTCTATCAATAATTATCGCACAAGTCAGTGCTCGCTTCCCTCTCTATGTATTCATCGCACAAGTCAGTGCTCGCTTCCCGCTCTCTGTATTCATCGCACAAGTCAGTGCTTGCTTCCCTCTCTCTGTATTCATTGCTCAAGTCAGTGCTCGCTTCCTCTCTCTGTATTCATCGCACAAGTCAGTGCTCGCTTCCATCTCTCTGTATTCATCGCACAAGTCAGTGCTCACTTCCCTCTCTCTGTATTCATCAAGTCAGTGCTCGCTTCCCTCTCTATGTATTCATCGCACAAGTCAGTGCTCGCTTCCCTCTCTCTGTATTCATCACACAAGTCAGTGCTCGCTTCCCTCTCTCGGTATTCATCAAGTCAGTGCTCGCTTCCCTCTCTCGGTATTCATCAAGTCAGTGCTCGCCTCCCTCTCTCTGTATTCATCGCACAAGTCAGTGCTCACTTCCCTCTCACTGTATTCATCCCACAAGTCAGTGCTCGCTTCCCTCTCTCTGTATTCATCACACAAGTCAGTGCTCGCTTCCCTCTCTCGGTATTCATCAAGTCAGTGCTCACTTCCCTCTCTCTGTATTCATCAAGTCAGTGCTCGCTTCCCTCTCTATGTATTCATCGCACAAGTCAGTGCTCGCTTCCGTCTCTCTGTATTCATCACACAAGTCAGTGCTCGCTTCTCTCTCTCGGTATTCATCAAGTCAGTGCTCACTTCCCTCTCTCTGTATTCATCAAGTCAGTGCTCACTTCCCTCTCTCTGTATTAATTGCACAAGTCAGTGCTCGCTTCCCTCTCTCTGTGTTCATCGCACAAGTCAGTGCTCGCTTCCCTCTCTCTGTATTCATCACACAAGTCAGTGCTCGCTTCCCTCTCTCGGTATTCATCAAGTCAGTGCTCGCTTCCCTCTCTCGGTATTCATCAAGTCAGTGCTCGCCTCCCTCTCTCTGTATTCATCGCACAAGTCAGTGCTCACTTCCCTCTCACTGTATTCATCGCACAAGTCAGTGCTCACTTCCCTCTCTCTGTATTTATCGCACAAGTCAGTGCTCGCTTCCCTCTCTCTGTATTCATCCACAAGTCAGTTCTCACTTCCCTCTCTCTGTATTCATCGCACAAGTCAGTGCTCACTTCCTCTCTCTGTATTCATCGCACAAGTCAGTGCTCACTTCCCTTTCTCTGTATTCGTCACACAAGTCAGTGCTCACTTCCCTCTCACTGTATTCATCACACAAGTCAGTGCTTACTTCACTCCCTCTGTTTTCATCAAGTCAGTGCTCGCTTCCCTCTCTATGTATTCATTGCACAAGTCAGTGCTCACTTCCCTCTCTCTGTATTCATCGCACAAGTCAGTGCTCACTTCCCTCTCTCTGTATTCATCGCACAAGTCAGTGCTCGCTTCCCTCTCTCTGTATTCATCGCACAAGTCAGTGCTCGCTTCCCTCTCTCTGTATTCATCACACAAGTCAGTGCTCGCTTCCCTCTCTCGGTATTCATCAAGTCAGTGCTCGCTTCCCTCTCTCGGTATTCATCAAGTCAGTGCTCGCTTCCCTCTCTCGGTATTCATCAAGTCAGTGCTTGCTTCCCTCTCTCGGTATTCATCAAGTCAGTGTTAGCTTCCCTCTCTCTGTATTCATCGCACAAGTCAGTGCTCACTTCCCTCTCACTGTATTCATTGCACAAGTCAGTGCTCGCTTCCTTCTCTCTGTATTCATCGCACAAGTCAGTGCTTGCTTCCCAATCTCTCTATCCATCGCACAAGTTAGTGCTTACTTCCCTCTCTCTGTATTCATCGCACAAGTCAGTGCTCACTTCCCTCTCTCCGTATTCATCGCACAAGGCAGTGCTTGCTTCCCTCTCTCAGTATTCATCACACAAGTCAGTGCTCGCTTCCCTCTCTCGGTATTCATCAAGTCAGTGTTCGCTTCCCTCTCTCTGTATTCATCACACAAGTCAGTGCTTGCTTCCCTCTCTCTGTATTCATCA
This sequence comes from Lissotriton vulgaris, assembly GCF_964263255.1. NCBI lineage: Eukaryota > Metazoa > Chordata > Amphibia > Caudata > Salamandridae > Lissotriton > Lissotriton vulgaris. The sequence goes on along the minus strand of NC_141690.1, from coordinate 266,035,641 downwards.
CACAAGTCAGTGCTCGCTTCCCTCTCTCTGTATTCATCGCACAAGTCAGTGCTTACTTCACTCCCTCTGTATTCATCGCACAAGTCAGTGCTCACTTCCCGCTCTCTGTATTCATCACACAAGTCAGTGCTCGCTTCCCTCTCTCTATTCATCACACAAGTCAGTGCTCGCTTCCCTCTGCCTGTATTCATCACAAACATTGTTGCTGGTTTCTCCTGTCCAACACTTTCCCTCTGCATGTGTTAGACAGCACACAGATCATAACTCTCTTTCCTCTGTCTCTCTGCTCACTTCCCTTCTCTCTGCATCCAGTGGACGTTTCGCTGCTGCTTTCCTCTGTCTGTACCCAGTGGACAAGTCCCTCCTGCTTCTCTCAGTCTCTATCCAGAGGACATGTTTCTACTGCTTCCCTTTTGTCTGTATCCAGTGGACAAGTCCCTACCGCTTCCTTCTGTCCCTCCTGTTTCTGTCTCTATCACTAGTCTTTGCTGCTTCCCTCTGTTTGTAATCAGTTCACAAGTCATATTGCACTAATACACTATCCTTTACCAAGTATATTTGTGGAAGAATACAAGTCAGCTCTTAGAAATTTGGCATCTAATGCACTTTTTGATCAGCGCTGAATTCATATATAGGGATCAATTTGTTTATAGTTGTTCCTCTAAAAATGTCCAAGAGCAGATTTTGAGCTGTTGAGACCCTTCACTCACTGAAGTGACAGTTTTGGCAAAAGGGATTGAACGTGCTATTGTTTTATCCAAATGTATTTCTAACGATTTACCCAGTAATTTTGTAGTTAATTTAGTCCATGATGCAGAGTCTGTTAATGCTTTTTCATTTAAAAACAGGACAATCAAAGCTTTCCAAAAGAAATCCGACACAGTATGCTTCGGACGTGGTTCTTGTTCACAGCTGAATAATAGTCCCGCCTGTCCAGCTCCGGGGAAGAGTGTGGTGCTAGTGAGCAATGTACAAGTGAGCGTTGTGCAAGTGAGCGATGTACAAGTGAGCGTTGTGCAAGTGAGCGATGTACAAGTGAGCGGTGTGCAAGTGAGCGGTGTGCAAGTGAGCGATGTACAAGTGAGCGGTGTGCAAGTGAGCGATGTACAAGTGAGCGGTGTGCAAGTGAGCGATGTACAAGTGAGCGGTGTGCAAGTGAGCGGTGTGCAAGTGAGCGATGTACAAGTGAGCGGTGTGCAAGTGAGCGATGTACAAGTGAGCGGTGTGCAAGTGAGCGATGTACAAGTGAGCGGTGTGCAAGTGATCAATGTACAAGTGAGCGGTGTGTAAGTGATCAATGTACAAGTGAGCGGTGTGCAAGTGAGCGATGTACAAGTGAGCGGTGTGCAAGTGATCAATGTACAAGTGAGCGGTGTGTAAGTGATCAATGTACAAGTGAGCGGTGTGTAAGTGATCAATGTACAAGTGAGCGTTGTGCAAGTGAGCGATGTACAAGTGAGCGGTGTGCAAGTGATCAATGTACAAGTGAGCGTTGTGTAAGTGATCAATGTACAAGTGAGCGTTGTGCAAGTGAGCGATGTACAAGTGAGCGGTGTGCAAGTGAGCGGTGTGCAAGTGAGCGATGTACAAGTGAGCGGTGTGCAAGTGAGTGATGTACAAGTGAGCGGTGTGCAAGTGAGCGATGTACAAGTGAGCGGTGTGCAAGTGATCAATGTACAAGTGAGCGGTGTGTAAGTGATCAATGTACAAGTGAGCGGTGTGCAAGTGAGCGATGTACAAGTGAGCGGTGTGCAAGTGATCAATGTACAAGTGAGCAGTGTGTAAGTGATCAATGTACAGGTGAGCGGTGTGCAAGTGAGCGATGTACAAGTGAGCGGTGTGCAAGTGAGCGATGTACAAGTGAGCGGTGTGCAAGTGATCAATGTACAAGTGAGCGGTATGCAGGTGAGCGATATACAAGTGAGCGGTGTGCACATGAGCGATGTACAAGTGAGAGGTGTGCAAGTGAGTGATATACAAGTGAGTGTTATACAAGTGAGCGATATACAAATGTGCGATATACAAGTGAGCGATGTACAAGTGAGCATTTTAAAAGTGAGCGATATACAAGTGAGCGATATACAAGTGAGAGATATACAAGTGAGCGGTGTGCAAGTGAGCAATGTACAAGTGAGCGGTGTGCAAGTGAGCGATGTACAAGTGAGCGATGTACAAGTGAGCAATGCACAGATAAGCGATGTACAAGTGAACGATGCACAAGTGGGTGATGTACAAGTGAGCAATGCACTAGTGAGCGATGCTCAAGTTGTGGTGTACACCTTAATGATAAATGTTTGCAGGATGAGTTTCACAAGATGGCTTTAACTGTTGATGCTGATGTTGTTTCTCAGTCGACTCACAAACCTAAGGGGATGTTCTGCCAAGTAATGATTGGTGATTTGCCACTGAACATGATGGCCGACTCTGGTGTAAAATGTATTTCTAACGATTTACCCAGTAATTTTGTAGTTAATTTAGTCCATGATGCAGAGTCTGTTAATGCTTTTTCATTTAAAAACAGGACAATCAAAGCTTTCCAAAAGAAATCCGACACAGTATGCTTCGGACGTGGTTCTTGTTCACAGCTGAATAATAGTCCCGCCTGTCCAGCTCCGGGGAAGAGTGTGGTGCTAGTGAGCAATGTACAAGTGAGCGTTGTGCAAGTGAGCGATGTACAAGTGAGCGTTGTGCAAGTGAGCGATGTACAAGTGAGCGGTGTGCAAGTGAGCGGTGTGCAAGTGAGCGATGTACAAGTGAGCGGTGTGCAAGTGAGCGATGTACAAGTGAGCGGTGTGCAAGTGAGCGATGTACAAGTGAGCGGTGTGCAAGTGAGCGGTGTGCAAGTGAGCGATGTACAAGTGAGCGGTGTGCAAGTGAGCGATGTACAAGTGAGCGGTGTGCAAGTGAGCGATGTACAAGTGAGCGGTGTGCAAGTGATCAATGTACAAGTGAGCGGTGTGTAAGTTATCAATGTACAAGTGAGCGGTGTGCAAGTGAGCGATGTACAAGTGAGCGGTGTGCAAGTGATCAATGTACAAGTGAGCGGTGTGTAAGTGATCAATGTACAAGTGAGCGGTGTGTAAGTGATCAATGTACAAGTGAGCGTTGTGCAAGTGAGCGATGTACAAGTGAGCGGTGTGCAAGTGATCAATGTACAAGTGAGCGTTGTGTAAGTGATCAATGTACAAGTGAGCGTTGTGCAAGTGAGCGATGTACAAGTGAGCGGTGTGTAAGTGATCAATGTACAAGTGAGCGGTGTGCAAGTGAGCGATGTACAAGTGAGCGGTGTGCAAGTGATCAATGTACAAGTGAGCAGTGTGTAAGTGATCAATGTACAGGTGAGCGGTGTGCAAGTGAGCGATGTACAAGTGAGCGGTGTGCAAGTGAGCGATGTACAAGTGAGCGGTGTGCAAGTGATCAATGTACAAGTGAGCGGTATGCAGGTGAGCGATATACAAGTGAGCGGTGTGCACATGAGCGATGTACAAGTGAGAGGTGTGCAAGTGAGTGATATACAAGTGAGTGTTATACAAGTGAGCGATATACAAATGTGCGATATACAAGTGAGCGATGTACAAGTGAGCATTTTAAAAGTGAGCGATATACAAGTGAGCGATATACAAGTGAGAGATATACAAGTGAGCGGTGTGCAAGTGAGCAATGTACAAGTGAGCGGTGTGCAAGTGAGCGATGTACAAGTGAGCGATGTACAAGTGAGCAATGCACAGATAAGCGATGTACAAGTGAACGATGCACAAGTGGGTGATGTACAAGTGAGCAATGCACTAGTGAGCGATGCTCAAGTTGTGGTGTACACCTTAATGATAAATGTTTGCAGGATGAGTTTCACAAGATGGCTTTAACTGTTGATGCTGATGTTGTTTCTCAGTCGACTCACAAACCTAAGGGGATGTTCTGCCAAGTAATGATTGGTGATTTGCCACTGAACATGATGGCCGACTCTGGAGCCCCTGTCACCAGAATCTCAGATCATCTTTAAACACAGCATTGGTCTTCTACGGTGCAGCTACAACAAACAGATATTTCACCGTAAGCTTATGGAGATAACAAGATTGATATGTTGGACTATTTTATAGAGAATGTGTCTTGTTTGGGTAGACACACCGAAACTAAAGTATACATGGAAGTAAAGGGCACAAATATTGTGGATGGGTAGGATTTAGCACAGATGGGCTTAAAACTAATTCCTGGTTCAGAGAATCCTGTACAACTAAGAGACACACAGGTTGCTCTTGTAACAAATGTAGGTGACGATGATGATGACTTAGAAAAGCTTTTAGGAAGCTTTCGTGGTTATTTGAATCTAAGATTGGTTATATCACCAGGTGTGAACATGTAATAAAGGTCAAACAGATTGCTATACCTGTTACTCATAAGGTCAGGTCAATTCCCCTAAGCATAAGGGAGGATCTAAATAGCTTTTTAGACAAATTAGTCTTGTAAGGTGTGATTACAACCACAGATTCCGTGGAGTGGGTCAGTCCCATTGTAGTAGTCAGTGGCGAGCGGTTTTCTGAAATTAATAGGTCACATTTGGGAGGGATTGATGGTGTGCAGGTGAATCAGGTCACTCTTGGGTATGAAAAGTGAAAATTCTTAACAGACAACTTGGATTATTTGGGTCACACTATTACTTCCATGTGGATTGCACCCAATTGTTTCTCATGCAAGCCATTGCAGAAGTTTCACCTCCAAAGGATAAAGAGACATTAAGATAGTGTCTGGGAATGAGTGAATATTACTCCAGGTTCGTACCTGGGTGTGCTCAAGTTTTTCAGCCTCTATGCTGTTTGCCTGAAAAGGGTCTGCTATTTAAGTGAGAAACCATCGCCAATGAAGCTTTGCGGGGTGTTAAACAGTTAATGGTCAATGCCCCTGTGTTGTCATCTTACTCTTTAGGACAAAAATATTTTCTCACTGGTGACGCTAGCCAGGGCGGCTTAGCTGCCGTGCTGTGTCAATGGATTTCAGGTAAAGAGCACACGCTTGGTTTTGCACCTAGAAGCCAAAAACAGGCGGAGTGTCGCTATAGCACAATAGAGAGAGAGAGGCTCTTGCCTGTTCCTGGGCTATGTAAAAATGTAAGGCATTTTTATGGGGACACAGTTCGAGATTTTCACTGACCACAAACCATTATTAAATCTATTAAATGGCAATGGAACAGGCAAACCATCTGCAAGATTGATGAGACTTTTGTCTTGTTTACAGGAATTCAATTTTGTGATCAGATACATATCTGGGGGGCGAAATGTCATGGCTGACTGCCTTTCCAGAATGCTTTTGCAAGGTACTGTACAAGATGACTTAAATTATGATGTAGAATGTGTTGTGGCAAACATAGAAGATATGTTGGAGTCTGTAGGTGTGGTATATTATAAAGACTGGTTGGATGCAACAGAAAAGGATAACGTTTTACAAACGGCGATGGATTTGGCAAGAGATGTGTCCCCAAGGAGCGCTCTCTTTCATCCCCTCTAAAACCTTTTGCACAAATAGCCCCAGAGTTGTCTTTAGTTTGGCGTGTTGTCATGTGTGCTGATGTTAGTGTTCGAACCAGAGTCTGTGCGTAGTAAACTCATTGAAGCTGCACATGAAGGACATCTAGGGGTTGGCGGAACTTGCAGAATCCTAAAACAGCATCTTTGGTGGCCTTCAATAGATGGTAGTTGAGGAGCAGCCGTGCAAGTAAGAGCAGTGGAGCGGGGTGGGGGGCGCCTCGACAGACGATGATGAGGAAAAATTAGATAAATAATTAATTATCCCTTGTCGTTATCTGTCGAGTCCCTCCCCACCCGCCCCATCGCTCTTACCTGCACAGGCCGCTCCTGTCGTAGTGTATCTCAATGGATCAATCGATGTCAGACCTGCTTGTTGTCTGAGAAACACTTTAAAACGACTCCCACCCCTTTGCATGGTGGGCCTATACCTGATGAGGCTTGGAGCAAAGTTGCCTTAGATTTCGCGGGTCCCTTTGATCTGTTGCCTGCTGACAAAAAGCCTCATATGGTTTTAATAGACTATTACTTGAAATGGGTTTACTTTGAATTTACGGCCGCGCCCAACACCATGACAGTCATAACATTTTTAGCTGTGGTTTTCAATGCCAAGGGCAGTCCCAAAGAATTGGTGTCTGATCACGGTTCTCATTTCACGTCAGCATAGATGAGCTACTTCTTGTCATCTCATCATGTCAAACATACTAGAGTGGCTCTTTACTCCCTTCTTATAACGGACTTGTGGAACGAATGAACAGGTTCATGAAGGGGGGATACAAACAACCCTTGCTATTAACACACCTGTGAAAGAATCCTTGAGGAGGAAACTTTGATCTTATTTAATTTCCTCGTACTTTCCTACTGGGATCTCTCCTTCCCATCTTTTTTTTTTTACAGTGTGGCCAGTAGAATGTGCTGCCTACTGTGTACTGTTGCATTGAGTTTATCTCCCTATGCAAGGCATTGGACTGTAAACTCCTCTGTACAAGAGCGCATTACAAACAGGCATTTGCAATGCAATAGGTCTCGCATTAGGAAAGTTTGAGCTATTGGTCTTGTAAATACAAATTTTATATGTATGTGCTGGTTTTGAAAATAGCAAAATAAATAGCTTTGTCATTTACAATGCCAATAGTTTTAACTTTCGCAAATGTGACACCTATAGCATTTGTTATGCAATATGTGTTGTATTTACGTGACTTAGGTGTATTGATATTACAAATAACAATGGCTTTTAATTTTTTTTATAATTAATACTTAAATAAAAGTTATTATAATTTATAATGGCAATAGCTTAAACTTTTGTGAATAACTTTTGTGAAGATTATGTTCAGTGTATTTTATTGTGACGTAAATCCAAGAACAGAAGTGAAATATTAACATATTTTTGTGACATTTGTAATAAAGCTTGAAACATTGAGAGAACATATTTGAACCAGTTATTGTTGAATGGTTGCAAAGATTGATGCTGTGGTGGCGCTGAGTGATGTTGTGGTGGCGACGAGTGATGCTGTGGCGTTCAGTAATGCTGTGGTAGCGCATAGTGATGTTGTGGTGCCCCTGAGTGATGCTGTGATGGTGCTGAGTGATGCTGTGGTGATGCGATAGATAGATAGAGTGAGTGCGATAGATAGATAGAGTGAGGGCGATAGGTAGATAGAGTGAGGGCGATAGATAGTGAGGGCGATAGATAGATAGATAGATAGATAGATAGATAGATAGATAGATAGATAGATAGATAGATAAATAGATAGATTGATAGATAGATAGATAGATAGATAGATAGATAGATAGATAGATAGATAGATAGATAGATAGATAGATAGATAGATAGATAGATAGATAGATAGATAGATAGATAGATAGATAGATAGATAGATAGATAGATAGATAGATAGATAGATAGATAGATAGATAGATAGATAGCGTGAGGGCGATAGATAGATAGAGTGAGGGCGATAGATAGATAGATAGAGCGAGGGCAATAGATAGATAGAGTGAGGGAGATAGATAGATAGAGTGAGGGCGATAGATAGAGTGAGGGCGATAGATAGATAAAGTGAAGGCGATAGATAGAGTGAGGGCGATAGATAAATATAAATATGTGGCACTGAGTGGTATTGTGTAGAGTGTGTGTTGCATTCAGTAGAGAGTAACTATGTGGTGTGTAATTATGTGACACTGAGTGGTATTTGGAGTGTATGTTGCATTGAGAGCTGTGTAATTATGTGGCGTGTAATTATGTGGCACTGAGTGGGATTTGGAGTGTATGTTGCATTGAGTGCAGTGTAATTATGTGGCGTGTAATTATGTGGCACTGAGTGATATTTGGAGTGTATGTTGCGCTGAGCACAGTGTAATTATGTAGCATATAATTATGTTGCACTGAGCGGTATTGTGTGGAGTGTATGTTGTATTCAGTAGAGTGTAATTGTGTGACCTGTAATTATGTGGCACTGAGTGGTATTGTTTGGAGTGTATGTTGCATTGGGTGCATTGTAATTATGTAGCATATAATTATGTGGGACTGAGTGGTATTGTGTGGAGTGTGTGTTTGTTATGTTATGTTATGTTAGTGATTCTTGTATCGCGTGTGAATCACCCAGGGGCATCTCAGCGCTTTACCTGAAGGAGGAAACTCAAAGGGGAAGAGAGGACTGGCATTGTACAAAGTGTTAAAACAGCCAGGTCTTTAGATGTTTTCTAAAGGACATGTAGTTTGTGGATTCCCGCAGTGTCAGTGGAAGCGAATTCCAGTATTTTGGGGCTACAAATGAGAATGCTCTGCCTCCTGTGCGGGTACGTTGAATCCTGGGGACATTCAGAAGGGCTAGGGAGTTGGATCCAAGGTTGCGTTCGTTTGAGTGCTTGGTGAGTTTATTTCTAAGGTAGGCTGGGCCCTCACCTCTGAGCGCTTTGAAAGTCAGACAGCAGATTTTGAATACGGAGCGCCTTTGGATTGGTAGCCAATGTAGCTGTTTAAGAAGAGGAAGAGATGGAGTACCGGGAGGGCTGTCTAAGACCATTCTGGCGGCCGTGTTTTGTATTACTTGTAATTTGGCAAGGGCTGTGTTTCCAACCTCTGCCAACAGGGCATTGCCATAGTCTAACCTGCTTCCTATCATAGCCTGCACTACAGTTCTCCGGTGTTCCAGGGGTAAGTATGGAATAATTCTCTGCAGTAGCCGTAGGTTGTAATAACATGAGCCTGTAATGTTCTTTATATTTTCCTTCCTGTTTAGCTTGGCGTCTAATTGAATTCCCAGGCTTTTTACAGAGGAAGATGGTGTTGGTGCTTCACCCAATTTGGAGGGCCACCAATCGGCAGTCCAAAGGTGTGCGGATTCCCCCAAGAGCATTAGCTCTGTTTTTTCCGGGTTGAGTTGTAGGCACTGTTCCCTCATCCAATCCGCGACCGCTAGCATACCGTCCGTGAAACGTTGTTTCTCATCCGGAAGGTTTTTACCAATTGGAAACAGCAGCCGCTTGTCGTCGGCATAAGAGATTGTTTCAAAGCCAAAGGATTGGATGAGTTTAGCCAAGGGGGACAGATAAACATTAAACAAGGTGGGACTGAGGCACGATCCCTGTGGCACCCCTTTATCTAGCAAGAATTTGTTTTTAGACGTGAATGGTCCAAGCGTGGTGGTTTGCCATCTGTCCCTTAGGAAGTCTTTCAACCATTGTAGGGCAGTGCCTCCGATACCGCATTCACCTAGTCTCTCCGCTAGCCTTCGATGAGATATCGTATCGAAGGCAGCGGAGAGATCTAGGAGGACTAGGATTGCTGAGCCCCCGGAATCGAGGGTGCACCTTAAAGAGTCGGTAACGGCCAGCGTTGCAGTTTCGGTACTAAACCCTGGGCGGAATCCTGACTGGGAAGGATCTAGCCAGTTATTAGCTTCCAAATATTGACTAAGCTGGGTATTTATATTAGCTTCCAACAATTTCCCCAGTAGGGGTAGCAGGGATATTGGCCGGTAGATTACTCAACTGCAATGGGTCTGCTGTAGGCTTCTTCAGAATAGGCCGTACGGACGCCTCTTTCCAGGCCCCAGGAATGAGGCCTGTTTCAATTGATATATTAAAAATTCGTTGGACTGCTGGGGCACAGACCGAGGATACAAGAGCCATTGTACTGGGCGGGCAGATGTCTTGTGGGGATCCTGATTTAGCTGCTGATAGCAGTTTTGTCGTCTCCAGGAGGGAGATGGGCTTAAAATGGTTGAGCGAGGCTCCGTTGGGTACGAGGGGGATGCCTAACTTTTTTTCCTGTATCACATCTGTGTCTTGATCCAAGAAATTTGAATAGATTTTTTCAATTTTTTCATGAAAAAAGTATGCAATGGAATCCCATAGGTCCTGAGATTCTACTGGTACTTGTTTACATACTAAGGGTGAAGAGAAGTCTCTAACAATATTAAAAAGGGCTTTGGACGAGTTCTTAGAGTTTTCTATCTGGTTTTGGATATGGACGCATCGAGCCTTTTTTATTTGAAGATGATAATGGGCTAGTGCACCCTTGTATATGGTCCTGTTTCCTTGTTATTTTCCCTTCCTCCACTTTCTTTCGAGAGCTCTACATGTTGTTCTTAGGGACCTGAGTTCCTCTGTGTACCAAGGGGCCGAGGGTCCCCTTGGCGATATTGTGGCCTTTTTTTGTGGGATCACTGAGTCCAAGGTTTTAGTTAGGGCTGAATTAAAACTATCTAGCATGGCTGAGGGATCTTTATCCACAAGTTCCATTTTTATGGCTTGATCTATATAAGGTTTGGTAAAACTATCTATCTTCAGTTTGTGCCATGGTCTTTTATAATGTCCTTGTGGGTATGGGGGCTTGACCTTATTTCTTGGCCCTACTTGAAATTGTTAGGAAAATTGGACTAGATAATGGTCTGACCAAATAAGCGGCTGCGGCTGCTGTACTTCCAGCAGTTGTGAATTAGTGAATATGAGGTCTAAGGTGTGACCCGCCAAATGTGTAGGACCTGTTACCATCTGTCTAAGTCCCATATTGTTCAAATTTGAGAAAAGTGTATTTACTTCTGGGTTATCTTTGACTTCACCATGAAAGTTAAATGCACCCAATAATATAAAGTTATTGGAGGTAATGGCCTGCGTGGCAATAGAGTGGCAGTAGAGTGTAATTATGTGACGTATAATTATGTGGCACTGAGTGGTATTTGGAGTATATGTTGCATTGAGTGCAGTATAATTATGTGGCGTGTAATTATGTGGCACTGAGTGGTATTTGGAGTGTATGTTGCATTGAGTGCAGTATAATTATGTGGCATGTAACTATGTGGCACTGAGTGGTATTTGGAGGATATGTTGCATTGAGTGCAGTGTAACTATGTGGCGTGTAATTATGTGGCACTAAGTGGTATTATGAGGAGTGTATGTTGTATTCAGTAGAGTGTAATTGTGTGGCATACACACACAGTGTAGCGCCTCTGCCTCGAGGCACGCTGGTCACTAAAAACAATTTCAGAAACATGATCCCTGAGTCCACACCTCCTGGGGGCATGAAGTGCACGCGAAGCGCCTGATGGTGTGAGACCTCGCTTCAAATACAGTGTAGCGCCTCTGTCTCGAGGCACGCTGGTTGTCTGTCAAAGAGTGCTGTGCGACGTCACAAATGCCGTGTGGGATGCAGCTAAGATGGAGTCTGAGCCTGCAGCGCGGGCGCATGAAGTAAGCCGTCTTTAACCAGCTTGGAGCACGGGAAGCGCCTGATGGTGTGAGACATCGCTTCACACAAAGTGTAGCGCCTCTGCCTCAAAGCATGCTGGTCAATAAAAAACAACTTCAGAAACATGATCCCTGAGTCTACGCCTCCTAGGAGCATGAAGTGAGCCATCTTTAACCTGCTTGTAGCACGCCAAGCGCCTGATGGTGTTTCTTGTGGCAAGCCTGAACATCTAACACAGAGAAAGCCCTCCTGGACCACTGATGAACACCCCTGTCTTTAAAGATGTTTTTCGTTTGCCCCTGCGCTTCAGAGGTTGGGAGGGGTACTGAATGGCAAGGCTCAGGGTCCAACCAAGATAAGGTCGTCTGGGTGAGGGCTTATGAAGTTGCAATGTTATCAACATCACATCAATATGTAGCAGCGTGCAGCTGTGGTCTTTGAGGGAAGAGATAAGGGGCGCAGGGGCTGTGCTGCTGGAAGAGGACTGAATGCCTTGGCAGCATTGCTTGATGGGGCTTGCTGTAATTGTGTGGGGGGGTGGGTCGTGTGTAAAGGGGGGCTGCTTACAGCTGGGCCTTTCTCATGCTTCGCCCAGGAGGCATTGTTCAAAGGGAGCTCCATGGGGAGCAGGTGCTGGGAGCAATAAAGGTCACCGAGAGAGGACTGGATTAACAAGCAAATCAGTAAAGTGAGAGCATGGTGATCACTTTTGCGGCCTCTTTGGTATTCTCAGTGGCAGCGCGGCTCACTGAGAACATCAAAGCGGCCGTGAAAGTGATCTGCAGGCGGACAAATGGTGCGCGCACCCGGTGCACATGCACTGTACCCGATCTGCACTTTGGGAGCATTTTTGAAAGCCCCTACTTTATATCTCGGCAAAGCATCGCTAACGTGATGGCTTAGGCCGAGACCTAAAAACTGGGAGGGCGGGTGGTAGGGGAGAAGAAACAGGATGGGGGCTAGTGAGGAAGTGGGGAGAAGAAACAGGAATGGGATGTGGGTAGGGGAAGATCAAACAGGGATGGAGTAGGGACCGTAAGTATGGGTGTGGGAGTGATTGAGAAAACGAAGGAGTCTAAGAATGTAAGCGGTGGTATGCAAGGGAATGTCTGTCTGTGCGAAAAAGAGTTTGTGTGATGGTGTATGCCATTTAAATGCGTTCAAAAGCAATGGTTTTTGAAAAAAACATTTCTATTGGCATTTAAATAAGACATCACCCGAGGGCGGAGAGTGATCATGTAATAAGGCAGCAACAGTCGAGGCCTCGCATGGGCTCAACAAACGTGCAGACTATAAGCTAAAGACCAACATCTAAGCAACAATTACGTACACATTAATTGCACAAAAATCTCAACTGATATTACAACCCAAGATTGACAACAGTATGTGTTAAGGTGTACAAGTATACAATGTACAACTTGTCATGGGAGGGCCAAATGGTCTAGGATACCATGTCCTTCAGAAAAGAGAGGGAGAAAGAATAAGAAACAAAATGTAAAACATCGACTTGTTTTAAACACCGTGCAGGGACCGCTCAAAACTAGTAAGAGGAGGTGTAGACAAGCAAGAAGAAGGGAGGACGGATATAGCTTATTTGGCCACCACCACGCTCAGGAGGTTTCGCCAATGTTTGAAAGCAATGATATATGCAACAAAGTGCATGTGATAGAGATGTGGTGTTTCTGTGGGTGTGTATACAAGTGTTTGAGTGAGATCGGGTGTGCGTGTCTGTTTGTAATGACAGAGAAGGAATGTAACAGAGAGAGGTTTCAGTGAGTGTTTACGGCTTTATAGAGACAATGTCTGTGTGCATGTTAAGTGTGCATAAGTGCGTTGTCCAATGTGTGCGTTACAAGCCTCTGAGTGAGATATGCGTCCCGTGTGTATCACGGGGCAGTGCATTCATTTTATTCAAACCCTGCTTGAATGTTCGTTTGAATGGTGATGTCAGTGGGTTGCGTACTGACGGTGTGTCATTTTACCCGGGCTGATTTGCTCAGTGCAGTGGCGTAACACAGAGGCTGCCGGGGGTCCCAGGCTCCAGCGGGGCCCCTCAGTACAATAGACTGGCTGGAGAGCACCTGCTTGAGCCCGGAGTGGGCCTCTCCACATACCTCGCAGGGGGCCTCCTTAAGTTTCGTTATGCCAGTGGCTCGGTGACATGACGTGTGCCTTGGACTGTGGCCCCACGGTATTTGCCACCCTAATCACAAGACAACTGGTGTCCATTGCTACCGAGTGACCTTTTGTCTCCACCTCAGGAGTGCGCGTCTTTAACTGTTTTCGTGAGCTGTCTCTCTGCTAGGGACTCATTCTCCACGAGCTGTTGGATGAATGACGAGCGCTCATGGAGACGTTGCACAGAGTCCGGTAACACACGTGTGCGCTCTGCTGGTGCCGAGTGCACTCCGCTTCACCCCGGGCATCGCGGCCCGCTAGTAGTCCTATGTATTATATAATTGGTCAGGATGCCTCTCTTCGGCGGGACTATGAAATAACTAAATGTGCGCCTTGTGAGAAAGGCAGCAGCCAGTTTTATTAAACATGCACGGCAGGTCTGCCGGCAGCAGGAGGAGGCACGCCCGCGCCTCGCATGGCAGCTATTGGCCGCGCCGCGCGGCAGGGATAGTGGCAGGCTGGCAGCAGGGGGAGGGGGCATGGGCGATTTCCTTTCGGGAGCGTGCAACCTTATGGCGCCACCATATGGTGCCGCGTGCTCCTGAAAGGAAATCGCTAAGATGTGCACGAGATGCAACACGTGCACTTCTTTGCTGCAAAAGCTCTGCCGATGGCATTAGGTCCCCTCCTATGCAACGCATGCGCGTTGCGTAGGACGAGACCTAAAAAGGGCCTTCAATGTTTTAGCCACCAGATCTTGAAGGTGTTAGCAGGTTCTATATTTTGATATAAAAGGGGTGGAGTAGGAAGTGTTCAGTCAAGTCATTTAGTGTAATGACATGTGATTTATCTCATGGTTTTTCACCGAAGACAGAAATGCTGACTCAGCACTTGCTAACTCACACTCACACCCAGTGGTGGAAACTCCCAGCGTGGTAAGTGCGCAAGAAACTCATGTGAGTCAATTTCAAGACCCTGCAGGCACGTCACATGATACCATGGATGCAGGCACTTCAAATGATACCATGGCACCAGTGTCCACGGTCCAGACTGAACCTGACATCACCATATCGCCGCAGGCCTGGCCAGGTGTGACGCTGAGTGTGTTTCCACCGATTTCTGCTCCTGACTCCTTAGCTCTAATGGGCAATTTAAAATCGGGTTCACCCCTTGACCCATGCCCTGCTAAATTTCTAGCGAAAGTTGCGGAGGTGATTAACCCACTGGCTAACCCGCTGTTAAATCTTTCGCTGAGGCATGGAGTGGTCCCACAAGCTTGGAAACAGGCGATGGTGATTCCCTTGCTTAAAAAGCCAGGCCTAGATCCGAAGGCCCCAGTTAATTATAGGCCCATCTCTCTGTTGCCGGCTCTCACGAAGATTTTGGAAAAACACGTTCAAGGTGTGCTTTCCAATTTTCTTGAAACCAACGAGATCCTGCATGCCACCCAATCGGGCTTTCGTCCCCATCTTAGCACAGAGACTGCGCTCCTTGAGGTCTCAGAAACCATTAAAGGGGTTCTGGACTCTGGGGGCAAAGTCATGCTGGTGATGTTAGATTTGTCGGCGGCGTTCGACACCGTTCCCCATGATGGTCTTCTCGCCAGACTCTCTGAGATAGGTCTTCGGGGGACGGTGTTCGACTGGTTTTCCTCCTTTCTAGCCGGCCGCCGGCAAACGATCTGGGCTCCGCCTGATTCCGCCGTGATGCCGCCTCTGGGAGTCGGGGTCCCACAGGGCTCTATCTTGAGCCCGACCCTCTTCAACATCATTATGACCCCGTTAGCGGCGTTGGTGGAGTCGCATGGCGCCCAGATCGTATCCTACGCGGATGACACCCAGCTCGTCTTCTCTTGTAAGAGAGGAGGTGACTTTGATGGGGAGAGTATTCGGGATTGCCTTGGGGCTGTTTTTCAATGGTTCCATCTGAACAGCCTCAAGTGCAATTCCGATAAGTCCGAGGTACTTTTCTTTGGGTGTGACACAGAGCCAGACTGGCAGGCCTGGTGGCCAATGAATATGTTCCCTCCGTCTTGTTCCTCCCAGGTTGCCAAGAATCTGGGGGTCAAGATGGATAACAGGCTAACCTTGAAATCCCAGATCCTGGCGGTGTCGGGCACTTGCTTCGGCATCCTTAGGATGCTGCGGAGGTTTCTTCCCCTGCTTTCCGAGGAACACAGGACACTGACAGTCCAGGCTCTGATTGGGTCTAGGTTGGATTATTCCAACATTCTTTACCTGGGCCTCCCAGAGTACTTGCTGCAGCGGCTTCAAGTGGTGCAGAACGCCGCTGCAAGGGCAATTTATGGTCTTAATAGGCGTTCCAGTGCCTCTGGCCTGTTGAAAACTTTGCACTGGCTTCCCATCCGCAAACGGATCGCCTTTAAGGCTCTGACTCTGGCCTATAAAGCTCTTCACAAGGGGGGAGCTAAGTACCTCCAAAAAAGACTGGTCTTTTATGAACCGACCAGGTCTCTGAGGTCGGAATCCATGTACTTGGCAGTTGTTCCACGTGTAAAGAAAGCGCGCCTCGGAGGCCGCTCTTTTGGATTGCTGGCACCACAGTTGTGGAACTCTTTGCCGCTTGCTCTGCGGGGAGCCACTAGCCTGCTGGCTTTTAGAAAAGGCCTTAAAACTTGGCTGTTTACTCAGTAGCCTGTTTACTGTGAGTTTTTGTCTGGCACTCCGTTTATTCTTTTATTTGGTGTTATGTTATTCTGTCGCAGTTTTTCCTTTCTCCAATAAAGCGCCGGGACACTCTTTTTGAGTAGCCGAGCGCTATATAAAAGAATAAATAACATAACATAACATAACATGGATGCAGGCATTTCACAGGATACAATGGATTCAGGCACTTCACATGATACAACGGATGTAGGCACTTCAAATGATACCATGAATGCAGGCACTTCAAATTATATCATGGATGCAGACACTTCACATGATACCATGAATACAGGCACTTCACATGATATCATGCATGCAGGCATTTCACATGATAGCATGGATGCAGGGATGCAGGCACTTAACATGATATCATGCATGTAGGCACTTCAGATGATACCATGGATGCAGTCACTTCACATGATATCATGGATGCAGTCACTTCACATGATACAATGGATGCAGGCACTTCACATGATACCATGGATGCGTGCACTTTAAATGATACCATGGATGCAGTCACTTCACATGATACCATGCATGCAGGCACTTCACATGAAACCATGGGTGCAGGCACTGTACATGATACTATGGCTGCAGGAATTTCACATGATACAATGGATGCAGACACTTCACAGGATACCATGGATGCAGGCACTGTAGATGATACCATGGATGCAGGCATTTCACATGATACAGGCACTTCGCATGAAACCATGGATGCTGTCACTTCACATGATACCATGGATGCAGGCACTTCACATGATACCATGGATGCAGTCACTTCACATGATACCATGGATGCAGTCACTTCACATGATACCATGGATGCAGGCACTTCAAATGATACCATGGATGCAGGCATTTCACATGATACAATGGATACAGGCACTTCGCATGATATCATGGATGCAGTCACTTCACATGATACCATGGATGAAGGCCCTTCACATGATACCATGGATGCAGTCACTTCACATGATACCATGGATGCTGGCACTTCAAATGATACAATGGATGCAGGCACTTCAAATGATACCATGCATGCAGGCACAAACATGATACCATGGATGCAGTCACTTCACATGATACAATGGATGCAGGCACTTCACATGATTTCATGGATGCAGGTACTTCACATGACACCATGGATGCAGCTACTTCATATGATACAATGGATACATGCACTTCACATGATACCATGGATGCAGTCACTTCAGATGATACCATGTATGCAGGCACTTCAAATGATATCATGCATGCAGGCACTTCAAATGATACTATGGATGCAGGCACTACACATGACACCATGGATACATTATCCAGGCTGTCACGTAATGTTCCTGTACCTGTGCAGTACAAAAACTTTTTTCTTTAATAATGCTGACTGTAAAAGGTGTGTTTACTGTATAGGGGTCAAGAAGATGTAAAGACGAGTACCACCTTTAATGTAAATTCTACCTTTAATACTTACCATTGTCTAAATTGCATGTGTTATAGAGTTGTTGTGTTTTGACAATTCCAGTTGTGTTGCTGTAATCTGTTGTTGTTCGGTATATGACCAGTGACGTCTCACTCCCTCTGTGGCACTGCTCTGGCCATTGTGAATCGAAAGCACAGGTCGAATACGCACGCCTGTGTGGTGGCGGTCTAGTGTTCCGTCCCCGGAAACGGAAGTGCCAGGACCGGAAGGGGAAGGCGGCCATCTTGGGTCATTGGCGCCGACGCGATAGTAGGCAGAAGCGGTTCCCGGCGCTCCGGGTAATAAAGAGATTAGTCCCCCTTAATCCAGCGTCTTGGTGGTGATTTAACAACTCTATAATGGCGACGAGGCATGGGAAGTAATACCCACCACCCAGCGCACCACGAAGCTCGATGGAGGAGTACGTCTGGCACAGTAACGGACCCGCCGGTAACCCGGAGCGTGGCAGCGGACCCGAAGTGATCCAGAGCAAGGGCGCAACAACGCGCAGGCACACCAGGAGGTTGCGGAGTGCCTAGAGGTACGCCCACTAGAGGCACAATTAAGCGGGAGGCACTGAGGTCGCCAAACTGGTGCTGCGCAGCATAGTAAGCATTAGCAAGAAGCACAACGCAGCCCTCGGTGTACCACATCACTCACAGAGCTAAGGCAGCACCCAGCACGCTGGCGGCGCAGCAAAAAGGCGAAGGAGTGTCAGTATCGTTGGACCCAGCCAGTAGGGACGGCCAGCAAGCTCTGCCTAGCCCCACAGTGGTAAATAAAGGGGAAGAGCGAGACAGTGATCCTGGTGAAGGGGATACGGCTGAACAACCGACGCCGGGTAGCCCACCTAATCGGGCTGTCCCTGTTCCAGTGAACCAGGGAGGTGCAAACAAGATGGCTACCCAGCCCTCCTCCCTCACCCAATTGGTGCCATTCCTGGCAAAGAATGGGGAGCCAGAGATGCAGTGGGAAGACTGGAAACGGTACTTCCTCAACTACCTAGAAGCATTAGAAAAGGAAGAAGAGGCTCCGTTCTCAAGCAAGAGAAGGATGAAGATATTGCTACATAACTTGGGCCCGGAGGGGATCAGAGTATATGACACCTTCGTCAAAGGCGTGAGGGACGCAGCGGACACAGACGTATTCAGCCACGCCATCCCGGACCTCGACGCACATTACAGGCCAGTCGTATGCGTGGCGATAGACAAATACAACTTCTTCCAAAGGAAGCAGAAGAGCGGGGAGATGGTGGACGAGTATGTAGTAGCATTATAAAAGTTAGCCCTTACGTGCAAATTCGGCATGCTACACGATGACCTAATAAGGGGCCAGATCATCATGCATACATCCAGCACCCACGTCCAAGAGAAATTGTGGGTTAACAGGGACGCCCCCCCTAAAAGAGATATGGGCGCTAGTGAAGAAAGCGGAATTGTCCAAGCGATGTGCGCAAGCCTCCAGGAAGGAAGCAGGAGGAACGCAAACAGTATGCAAGATAATGACACCAGTGAAAGGCGAACGAACGAAGCAGAGAGACCAACAAAAGTACCAGGACGGCAGACGAACCTCCCAGACCAACCAAACGGACCAAAGAACAAGTAAGGGTGGACAGCTGAGCTGTTACAGGTGTGGTAGCACATCACATCTAGGAAACGACAAAGTATGCCCTGCGTTCAGGGCGAAATGTTCATATTGCAGTGTGTTCGGGCACTATGAAAGGTATGCCGCCGGAAGCCCAAGGGAGCGGTGGTCAGATATGTGGACAAAGAACAGCAAGATACTGCAGAAGACCAAGAAGAGGATGAAGACCTGGAAGAGGTCCTCTACATTGACGTCCAGATCCTGGAAATGGTGGGAGCCGAGTCAGATAAGCCCAAGTTGAACATGCACATAGGAGGGATACCCATAGAGATGATCGCGGACAGCGGAGCACCCATCTCCATCATACAGAGGCAAGTGTGGGAGGAAAAGTTTGTATCAAAGATAGAGGAGAAGTTACATCCAATGGACTTAAGACCTGTTACATACATGGGGCAGAGGATTCCTATGTTGGAATACTGCCCCCTACTGTTCGAGTTCAGGGGCCGTCACGCAAGTTGCAAGTTGTATATCGCCGAAAAAGGCCCATCAGTGCTCAGCTGGAAGGACCAAGGGGCGTTAGGGATACAACTCAACCCAGGAGGCATAGAAAAAATCCTGCTAATGGACATGGAAGTGAAGGACGATGTGGAAGCGTGGCACAGGGCATACCCAAAAGTATTCAGCGTACAAATTGGAGAACTAACCAAGTACAAGCACCTCATAAAACTGAAGGAGGGAGCAAAACCCGTCATTCACATAGTGAGGAACATCCCATTCCGATGCAGAGAAGCGGTGCAAACGGAACTTGACAGGTTAGAAAGTGAAGGAGTGATCAGGGCCATTGAGAGTGTGGAGTGGCTTTCACCTCCGGTGGTAGCTCAGAAGCCAAATGGAAAGGTACGGCTGTGTGTCGATCTCAGGGAACTGAACAAAAACATCATGATCTACAAATTTCCCCTTCCCCGCATAAATGAGATGCTGGCAAAAACCAAAGGCATCAAGTGGTTCTCCACGGTGGACTTGTCGTCAGCCTACCACCAAGTGAAGCTACATCCATCCTGCAGCCACCTCACTTTGTTCATCAAAGCCTTCGGCGGCTACGAATTCGTGAGAATGCCGTTTGGCCTAGCCTCAGCGACCGCGGTCTTTAAGAAGATGATGCACAGAATACGGAAGGACGTGGAGGATGTACAGTTCTTCCAAGACGACATCCTAGTCATGGGAAGGACCAAACAGGACCACAATGAGAAACTAAGCAAAGTACTACGTACTTTGCAGGAAAATGGTCTAACTGCTGAATGGTCAAAATGCAAATTTGGAGTGCAGTCCGTCACGTATCTGGGCCACGAAGTGAGTGAGAAGGGCATCGAGCCTAAAAAAGCCATCATGAAAGCCATTCTGGAGGCTCCCACTCCAAGCAAGAAAGAGGATGTTCGGTCATTCCTGGGAATGGCCGAGTATTACAGCAAATTCATTCCCCACTTTGCCACCAAAACGCACCACTTACTCCAGCTACTGAAAGAAAAGAACAGGTTCCAGTGGAACCAGGAAGAACAGGATGAATTTGACGCCCTGAAACGGGAGATGAGTGAGACCATACCTCTGAAAGGGTTTGACCCGAGCGCGGAATCCATTCTGACAACGGATGCCAGAGACCGTGGCCTGGGAGCTGTACTAATGCAGCGGTCCGAGAAGGGTGAAACATCGACGGTCAGCTTCGCCTCGAGGTCTCTTGCGCCCAACGAAGAAAAGTTTAGCGTCATTGAAAAAGAGATGCTAGAGGTTGTATGGGCGGTGGAAAGATTTAGACAGTATTTGTGGGGAGCAAAATTCCTGGTGAGAACGGACAACAAGCCCTTAGTCAAAGTGCTGACTTCCAGTGGCCATGCTCACGCGACACCAAGAATCACAAAAATGACACTGCGCCTGTTGGACTTTGTGTATGAAGTAGAGCACATTCCTGGGCCGCAAAATAAGGTAGCTGACTTCCTCAGCAGAGCAGCGGCCATGGGAAGGGCGGACAACCAAGAGAGCCCAAGATGGGAAGGATATGTAGTGGCCACCATCCAGGATATGGAGAGAGTGATCAGTGCCCAAGAATGGGAAGAAGCGTACAGAGCAGATGACGACTTGGAGGCCATCAAAGGGTACGTGGTCCATGGGGGGCCTGTAAAGAGACACCTCAAGGAAGAGCTAGGGAGGTACTGGGAAGTAAGAGATGAACTGTCACTGGCGGAAAATCCGACATTCCACCTGAGAGGTGATAAGGTGATTCCACCGCAGGGCATAATTGATCACTTAATTACCTTACTACACGAGGGGCATCAGGGCATCACGAAGAACAAAGCTCTCGCCAGGCAAGCGTACTGGTGGCCAGCCATCGATGCTCAGGTGGAACGACATGTACGACAATGTGAATCATGCGCCAAAGCCGATAAGTCCCAGAGCATGTTGAGACCACCCTTAGGAAAATTCCCGGTGCCCGATGGACCATGGGAAATGGTGTCAGTTGACATTTTGGGCCCCATCCTCAACAAAGCTGGAATACAGAAGTATGCTCTTGTCCTCATTGACAAATATTCCAAATGGCCTGAGGTAGAAGTGAAGGAGAACGTGGATACAGATGCAGTGGTGAACTTCTTACGTGCCATTTTTGTCAGGGAAGGAATCCCAAAAATCATCACGTGTGACAATGGGCCGCAGTTCACTTCGGCGAAGTGGGAGGCTTTTACATCCAGGAATGGGATAGAAGTCAAACATACACCCATCTATCATCCCTCGGGAAACGGACAAGTGGAGCGCATCAATCAAGTGAGTATGGGCACCATTCAAGCGGCCATTAATGATGGACTGGACTGGGAGAAGGAATTAGTGAAGATTATATGGGCCTATCGGATTACCCCGGGTAGCACGGGTTACAGTCCATATAAGGTGTTGAGAGGGAGAGATGCTTTCACTAAGGACAACACAACGTGGAGAAAATTAGTGGTGCAAAGTAAATGGTCACCAGCAGTGGTCAGAAGGAACCTAGAGAAAGCACAGGAGTTGTACTCCGAACACTTTAACAAGAGACACAACGTTCAAGGAGTGAAACTGGAGAAGGGCGACTGGGTAAGAGTGAAGTTGGCCATCCTAAAAAGAAAGGGGGAAAGCAAGTTCTCGCCACCCCTACAAGTGCTTGAGCCTTACGCCAGGTCAGCCCTACTCAGCGATGGGAAAGTGTGGTCACAGGACAGAATGGCAAAATGCAGCAAGATCCTGAGTTGGGGAGAAGAGACAGAAGAAAGAGCAGAGTATGTAGAAGATGGAGTAGAAGAAGAAGGTAGTGGAAGGCGAAATGAGAATGTAGAAGAAGGCGTGCAGCAAGTGGAAGAAAAGAACGGAGAAGAAGGAGCGGACGAAGGAGCGAGGGTCTGGTGCAAGGAAGAGCGGAGTGAGGATGTGATGAACAGTGAAAAGGAAGGTACAGGAAGGAGGATTGACAGAATGGAACAGGAAGGTGAAGGAGGAGTTGGAGTGATGAAGACCAGAGCAGGGAGAGCTGTAAATGTACCAGAGAAGTTCAAA
Source organism: Lissotriton vulgaris (assembly GCF_964263255.1). Lineage (NCBI taxonomy): Eukaryota > Metazoa > Chordata > Amphibia > Caudata > Salamandridae > Lissotriton > Lissotriton vulgaris. The sequence goes on along the minus strand of NC_141690.1, from coordinate 266,013,039 downwards.
GACTTTGACATGAACTGGAAGTAAGGACTAGAATTCCATATTTTTTGTTACTGCATAAAGGGGGAGATATGTGGTGGCGGTCTAGTGTTCCGTCCCCGGAAACGGAAGTGCCGGGACGGGAAGCGGAAGGTGGCCATCTTGGGTCATTGGCGCCGACCGCGACAGTAGGCAGAAGCGGTTCCCGGCGCTCCGGGTAATAAAGAGATTAGTACCCCTTAATCCAGCGTCTTGGTAGTGATTTAACAACTCTATAGCCTGTGGGCTCCGGCTTTATTTGAATAAATTTGGCAGAAAAGAAGACTTCTTACCTCCGCGAACATTCATCTCCTCATTCACAGGGTCCAGTCTCTTACTTTACTTATATATTGTTTTTGGTACAAATTAAGCACTGTCAGCAGCACACCCTTTTACAAGCGACCGCCAGAATAGAACCCCGTCGGTTCTTTCCAGTGGCGTAGCAGGGTCAGGTGGTACACGGTGCGGAACATTTCTTGTCACTTAACTTACAAATACAAACAAATGGCATGCAACACTACGTTTACCTTACTTACCAAACTCAATATCATAGAGAAGAGGATGATTACACTGAATCAATGAGCTAAAACATGTAACAAAAATAAATTCAACATCGACTTATAAGCTTCAGTAATAATGCACAACTAACTCAACAGAATGACGGATGGGATTGGTTGCAGGTTGAGTGATGACGAGTCACCGGTTGTTTACGTGACATCTCGCGCGAGTACAAACTGCAGAGATAGACTTCGGCGGAAAGAAACACCCTCTCCCCTTACTTATCCGTACGCTCTCCACTACACAGTGTCGAGTTCAGCTGCGTTTCGTTGCGTTTGTTAACTGTACTAAAAAGTTTCAATACATATTATGTTGACTTGTTGAGGTTAATTCATTGTCTGACAAAGTAATTACACTCGTTTTAAATAATATTATTTTTTTCCCCAAAAAGTATTGTGAGCCCAACATTTTATTTTTTATTTTAAACACCTATTTTTGCCATTTTGTCACCTCCCTCAGTGATGACAACAGGGGCGGCCCGCACCCACTCACCCCCTTCCTACGCTACTGGTTCTTTTCGAATTGACTGTTGCTAAAGTTTATGAACCCCCTCACCCGTATGCGCATTGTGCATTCTGCTCTCCCTTGGAAGCAGGAAACGAAGGCGCTCTGTCAATCATCCTCTTCTATTGGGATGCAATGCTGCACCAGGCTCCCGCGCATGCTAATGAGTGCGCGCGGCAGACCCTTCCGGGGATGGGGGAAAGGCTTTGTTCAGAGCAAAAGGCGGGTTCATGAGTCGGCCTCGTCACATTGAACCTGTGACCTCTGCCGCTATCTGCCTAATTCAGAGGCAGAGCAGCCCTGCTGTGTAATTAAATGTCATCAGCAGGGTCTGAGCTGCCAACTTGGGGTGGTGAACTCTCAGGAGGGCCAGGCGTGATAAGATAGGGAGATGGGGGAGGAGGCAGGTGGGCAACTAGAGCCAAATTTGAGGGGGGGGGGGGGGGGGCTGAAAAAGATTTCGGGGGCGGCGGCAAATTCTTCTAGCCAAAGGCAGAGTGGCTCTAAGAAGGGGTGAAAACACAACAAAAGCCTCATAAACTGCTTCCCTGTGCCGCGAATTCCACCGCAGCACAGGGGCTAGGGGGTGACCGCAGCACTTTGGTGCTCAGGACGGCTCCACACCGCCATGAGTCACGGGCGGTGTGGGCTCATGACGGCGTGGTGCCGTCAAGACCCCGCCCGCTCATTAATTCGCCCGCACAAGCGGGGAATTTGTGCCGCGTGGGCGGAGCCGTAGCGGCATGACGGCTCCACGCCGTCATGAGCACAAACCTACCATGACTCATGACAGTGTGGAGCCGTCATGAGCACCCAAGGGGTTAACAAGTAAATGGTCTTTTAAAGACCTTGTGAAGTAATCGGGTGCGGGTGAAATTAGAGGGTCGCCAGGCCGTGAAGCTGTCTCAGCGGGCTGACACACACGACAGTGGGGGGAGGCTGAAGCTCGGTGAGCCCAATAGGTGTTGCGCGCCTGGGAGGGGGCACGACTACGGTGCACATAGAATGAGGGGGTGAGGGCAGGGGTCCACGCTTGGGGAAGTGCTGTGAGGTAGCAGGGCTAACTATGCCCTCCATTTATCGCATGTTTTCAACCCAATCTGCCATCAAAATAAAAAAATAAAAAATGACACTCGCAAAGAATGTTCAATGAAGGGGGACTGGCCCTGCGAGCCGAGAAAGAGTAAACATTCTCCGAGATCTGATTTTAATTATCCGCCTGTCCCAGAGGAGGCTGGCGGCGCAGAGGAGGCTGGGAGGAACAGTGCCACCAATGCAAAGCGCCTTCCAGCAGTAGGTATGAGGATGGAGGAGGGATAAAGGACATTTTTTTTCTTTTTTTGCAGTTTTATACAGCGCAAACTCGACCCGAAGGTATTGGAGCGCTTTACATTAGCACCAGTTATATCACACAAAGATATATTAGTTTTAGGTAGGCAAGGGGGATTAAGTCATTTGCCCAGAATCCCAGAATGTTGAGCCGATGCCGAGACTCAAACCTGGTGATTCCCCAGCTCCAAAGCCTGCAGCTCTGGCCATTACGCCACAGGAGAAAAGAATAAATGACCTTAACCGAGGGTGTGCGCACCTCAGGCTGATTCATATTAAAGGAGCTCCCACCACGGTGGGTTCGGAGCTCTGAGGGTCAGAGAAAGTTCTCACCAGACCCAGTTCTAGGGGAGGGGCGAGCCAGGCACACCCAAGCATCACCGTGGCCTTCTCAGTCACAGCATAAAACCAATTGCAAAATACACAGGTCAAATTCCTCTTTCTCTGTTTCATCGGGCCAAATATTGTCGTGTTCGGAGCTGCTGCGGTCTTGGCTGGGCAGTGACACACCCGAGATTTATGCAGGTCTTTAAAAGACCATTAACATGCCTTTGTGAACTGGTTAACCAGGCTTTGGTTTTTTTTACTGGTTCCAGTGCCCCTTGGGTCCCCACTCTGTCTTTTCCTTACATTTGCATTTTACTTTTACTGCGCAGAGAGAATATGCATTTTATGAAACGGCGCATCACGAGTAGGGAGGCCACCTTTCCAAGAGACAAATATTGGCTATTTGTTGTTTTAAGAATTTGCGAAGGCCTGACCATGATGCTAAATAGGGTTGTCAATAAAATCATATTTTTTCATTTGTAACAAGACTTTTCTGCCTTTGTTTCCTATAATTATTAGCCATGGATCTTTATTGCAGTTCTAGAACACATTCAAAAGTACTTTCTATTTATATGTGCTGTCAGACGTAGGCACAGATAATGGCTAAAAATACCAGCTTTAGGGGCTTTTTGAACTGGCTGGGACATCAAAACACCGGTGATGTCAGTAGAAATCTGATCATCTGGCGACCCTAATCATGCGATTGTATTTGTTGCAGGCTCAGAGAAATATTTATTCCCTCCACCCCTGATTGATACCATAATAGCAATGGTTTAACTTATTTCTGAATCCCTACTCACCACCGTCAATAACATACTAAGTTACGCCAAGTTTCTGGGCGCACATCCCGCATTCAGACAACTCACTCCTCATTCTCACCGCTCATCCTTCACTTACAGCTATCACCCTGCACTCACACTGCCCCCATGCTCTCATGCTGTTACCCTGCACTCACACTGCCCCCATGCCCTCATGCTGCTACCCTGCACTCACACTGTTCATCCTCCTCTTACCCTGCGCTCACACAAGCACACTGGTCACCCTGCACTCACAGCGACCTCACGGCACTCACACCACTCGCTATGGACTCATGCGGTTCACCCTCCACTCACCATGCAGTCACATGAGCACACTTCTCACCTTGCACTCACAGCGATCAAACTGCACTCACACCACTCACAATGTACTCATACTGTTCACCACGCACTCACCCTGCAGTCACACAAACACACTACTCACCTTACACTCATGTGACACTTCACTCACTTGTCACTCTTACTGCTTACCCTGTAATTTCACTCAACCAAGAACATCGCTCACCCTGCACTTTCACTTGCACCTAAACTCATATGGTCGTATCACTCACCCTGCAGTCACTCCTCTTATCCTACTTTTATACTGGCCCATTGCTCACCGTGCACTCACATAAGCACTCCCACAGCTAACCCTTCTTTACCATGGGCACAACACTCAACCTGCACTCACACCATGCAAACAAGCACACCACTCACCCTGAAGTCACACCATTCACCCTGCATTCCCTCCTCTTACCCTGCACTCACACAGACACACCTCCGAGCCTGCACTCATACAGACAATCTGTTCACCCTGCCCACACACAGGCACTATAGTCTGCCGGAACTCATAGGGCATGCAACTCACCCTGCACTAACTCCTCTGAGCATGCACTCGCTAGTCACTCTAACAGGTCACCCTTCTATCTTGCCGCTCACCTTGCACTCAGACACAGGCACACTACTCACCCTGCATTTAGACTGCTCACACCCCCCTGCACTCACTCCTCTCACCGCACACATTCCGCTCACCTTACACTTGCATGGCCCCTCCTCTCGTATTGCATACATGCAGCTTACTCGACCCTCACATCTGCACAGTTTTCACCCTACACTCGCACCACTCACGCTGCACTTTCCCACAATATTCACCATCACCCAACAGAAGACAAGAGATACCTGGGTACAGCAGGTGCAGTGGCACCAGGGCCCAGAGGCTGGGGGGCTACTGAAACCTGAATATTGCTGTTCTTCAGAGTTCAAACATAGGACCGATTGTGTTTCTTGCACTAGGGTCCATAACACACTGGCTGCGCCACTAACAGCAGCCGGGATGAAGACTCTTGTAGGTGAGACTTGTTACGTTTTTGTTTCAAGTTTAATATTATAGCCGAACGCTGTAACTTCTTCCTCAACGACTGGAGGTCTCGTGACGTGAGAACGCAGTGCACCTGTCTTAAGACCGCAGTGGGGTTGACAGATTAGTGTGGTGGGGTCGCCTGGAGACCCTGATGGAGCCAGACCATTCCCAATGGCAGAACCATAAAATGACGGGCCCCTTGCAGAATGTGATGAGGGGCCCTTGAGATGTCCATATCTCACAAATATTCATTGGTCTTGGAATGACTGGGGCCCTCTGAGGGGTTGAGGGCCCCCCTAGAGCATTGGTGCCCCCCTGCACTGAAACACTACCTGGTTACACCCAATGAGCATTCTTTTCTAAGCTATGACCATGTAGACATATGCAGAATTAGGGGTGCTCTGGGACACAACTCCCAAATGTAAATTACAGAAGGAAAATTGGAGTTTATCAATGAAAAGTTTAACATACAGTTCTAAGTAAAACAGACAAGTTTTAATCATCTTTGTTGGAGTTTGATTGGTGGAAATGCAGAGATCATTCGATGCATTATCAGTGGTCACCGTTAGTACGTAATCGCATATTGGGGGAGATTGATTGAATCTGGAAGGAGGAGCCGAGATCTTGCTTAGGGTTTATGGTTTGATATCCTGCATTAAGTGGCAACCAACTCTTGTGAAAGAGGTTGATGGAGGCTGACTTGTGAGCCAGTTGCAGGCCTGGTGCTTGTGGTGATGAGTTGCAGTTGGCTCTACTCCACAGCCAGCATCACCTCAAAGTGTTTTGTGTAGTTGCACTAATGGAGTAAAGAAGAGACCAACCCAGAGTGAGCTACCATGAATCAGACGTCTGTGTGCTGCGCTGCCCGCAACCAGCTACCATTCGATCTGAGATGGAAGGGGGATTATTATTAAATGGCATCCCTAATCTCATGGCATAGGAGCTCCTTGGAGGTAAACCGCCGTTACTTTGGGTTCTCACTTGTTTGGGACCTTCAACGTTTGATCACAAAGATTTCCTTCTGCACATCTTCACTTTTTGAGTCTCTGCTTTGCCACCAGCTCTTGTAGATTTCTGGTATGTAACCCACTCTGCATATCTTCCTTACTCCTCTGACTCTGTTGTCTGAGACGGTGGGAGTGCGGTTTTACCGGTTCCACCTGATATGGCGTCCCCAAACTCCTGTGAAAAGACATGAGGATTGCAGCCTGGAGAGTTGGTGATTTCAATCCCAATTCCAGCAGATCCGTCTCTGCGCCATTCAATTTTAGGAGCGTTCTGGAGGTACGAGAAGCATTCCTTTGCGCGTGTACGATGACACCTTCCCTCCATGTTAACTCGGACATTGTTTCCAGTCGTGCACTTCAAACTCACAAAACATCGGTATTCAGTGTTTGTCTAATTAATTTGATAGAAGCAAAACTTGGGCTTCATTACGAGGTTGGCGGTGTGGGACCACCTGCTCCCGCATGGGGAAACCCGTGGTTTACCCGCCTGCCGGATTAGGACTTTTCACGTGTCTGGCAGGCGGTTCTTTAGTGTTCCCACCTCAATGGGAACCTCAAAATCAGTCCCAGCATGGCCTGGACTGCTGCAGACTGTGTCGTGAAGGTACAACATGTGCTCCCCTGCATGCACCCCATGGCCCTGAGGAGGCAGGAGGCCATGTAGGCCCCCCATTGTTTCCTCTCTGTCACGGTTTTAATGGCTGGCTCACCACAGTGAAAATCATGGGGGAGAGGAAACTTGTAATATGCTCGGTGTGACCCTGGCAGGACCACAGCAGTCCCGCCCAGCGTATTGTGGCCTCAAGAGCGCCAAGTCAGTGCCAGGGATCTCTGTTCCCTGGTGGCTGCAGTGGTGCTAGGGGGGCATGACCGTCCTGGTCATAATAGGGCCATCAGAAGACCGCCACTGCCGTGCCCCCGTGAGTCTGGTGGTTCGTGGACTGCCAGACTCATTATGAGGCCCTAAGATTACAACATGCAAAATGCTTACATCCCTGTACCACTTCCCACCACTAAACTCTAGGGTTTATCTCCCTTTATTACTACTCTAAACGCTATATGCTCTGTATATACAGATAATCTACCGTTTGTATCGTGGGGCCTGTTTGGAAGTAGATATGATCTAATCTAGGGCTTGCAGGCTACCTCCAGAAGGAGCAAAAACTGGGCCTGCCATGTCCCACCCGAAGGCACCCTTCGCCCAGCCAGATAAAACGTCCTGGAGCAGGGACTGGTTCTCTGGAGTAAGTTCCCTCTTCTCCCAAGCCCTTCTGTGTGGTCCATTAGACCCTTTAAGCACCTTATGTATGGAGGTAGAGCTGTGGCATAATGAAACCTGAGGGAGGACCACTGAACGGTACATGGAGGGGTCACCCCTCTATCCCTTGGACCCAGTAAGGAACTCAGGCCAGGGCCCGTCGCACATGCACAATTTTGGAAGGAACCCCCTGGAACTCTCCCGCCCACCCCAGAGGCTGTGGGGCCTAATGTTACATCACTGAGGTAGAGACGTGTGCCACTTCAAAGTGCCTCTTAGGTTGTATGATGCAGCGAATTTCAACACAACAGGCAGCCAACATTTTCAATCTGCCAAGTGGCAGATGTTGGAAAAAAACACATCTGCAGAATGGATTTTTCCCCTTTGACTTTTGGTAACAGAGGCAATTTTATGTGGGAGAAGCTAAAATAAAGCCATCTTTGGCTTCAAATCTTCCGCCAGAATCTGGTTGTTGGAAAACGAGGGAGCATCTGTGAGGCCTGCACAAATAACATGACACATTTGTCCTTCACTGGGAACCAAACACCCTAGGGCAGCGCCTGACTCTCAGAGGATAGCGTTGCAGAGCAGTCTGAGGCTTACTCAAGGGAGGTGGTGTGGGCTAGTAATCGCCATTTGCAGGGGCGCAAAAATAACACTCAATAATTGATTGTCCAGTCTGTACTTTGCTTTATAAAAGTAAGAGTACATTTATTAAACATTCACACTACTCAATACTATGCACCAAATATACATAAGCTGTTGGAATTACTTTGTGACATTGCATAACATCTCCACCCCTTCCGCGGGGGAGGGGTGGAGTCTAGTACCACCACTCCCCTGTATGCACATCCTCTTGCCCCCAATGCAATTAGTTGAACATAACCTGGAGCGAGGGCCCTGCGCAGTGGCACCATCCCAGTGAGCATCTCCTACTGCCATACGGTATGCACCTCTACATCTAAAGGGTTAACAGTCTGGGTTCTTCACCTAAGCGCAGCAGCAAGAATACATGTTTACACACAGTTTAGAATGGCAGTACTCAGCACATTTGGCTATTATTAAAAATGCATTGCAATTGCAGCCCCTAAAGGCATCACAGATGATCACAGGATTAAGTTGTAAATACCGTCAGACACTCTAGCAGGAGTGTCTAGCCACTTAAATCCACTTTGCTTGTGACATCACCTTACACCAGTACTTCGCATTGAACATCAGTCCCTCTAAAAGAAATAACCATTAATAAATGCATTTCAGTTCAATTACGCCATTTCACCTCCAGGGGATGCCCTTCTCGAGACATCTCCAACTCAGCCCTTCAATCTTTGATGCACTTCTCAATGAACCCCCAGCTGTAGAACAAAAGTTCCAGCCCAGGAGGTGATGCAATCTTCGCTGAGAGTTGAGGGGTTATTCTTTTTAAATCCTCAAGAAACGTAGGGCGGGACTTAGCTTTGTGCTGGGGCCGAGACTGCGCTGCTCCAGCAGCTCCCCCAGCACCTTTTCACACTCAAGGGTGACCCCTCTCCTCTGGGGGCCACCAAAACGCCCAAAACAATCCATTCCTCATGCCTTGCAAGGCATCATGGGGTGCTTCAAGCTCCTGCCGCTTTCTGGGGCCTCTGTGGGGGGCCCGGTCCCACCCGGACCCCCGGGTAAGGGTATGCGACGCGGAGAGCCCATCCCCAGTCGCTCCACGCTTTGGTCGGGGGCCCAGTCCCGCACGGGCCCCTGGCTGCTCCTTCCTTGTTCGGGGCCCCGGTCCCACTCGGGACCCCCGCAGGTGCTCCACATTGGAGGGCAGTCCCCGGGACCTGTCCCACCACCTTTTCTGGACCGGCGGCAGAGCCTCACGCGCGTCGCCATCAGGGGGCCACAAGTCAAAGGTCGCTCATCTTCTGGGGTCCATATCTCAGCCCCTGGAGGTCCGATCTGCCCCATTTTCATCTTTGCTTGCTCCTGGCGGTGCCCCCCAGCCACTGGGAGCATTCTCCTTCACCCCCCGGTCTTCAAGAGGGTGCATTCTGCAGGGAGCGGTCTGCACTGGCTCCCTGCGCCAGCCTTTCGCCTGGCTCTCCTCCTGCGCCTCTCTTCTCCCTGTGCAGAGGCCTCTTCTGCGCACCGGTCCTGGGCTCTTCTTCTGGCGCTGTTAGGGGCCTGGGGGGCAGTCAGGGGTGTTCTCCTTCCAACTGCCCATTGCACCAGGCTCCAGCACCTTTCGCCTCCGCAGACTTCACCCCAGAGAGAGCTTCTCTTCCTGTGCCAGTACTTTTTAAAAGTTGAGTAGGGGGCTGGCAGAAAGTCTCTGTGGGTCCTATCAAACAGCGACACATCACTTCCCGGCCCCTGCTCCCTCCTTCTTGTCCAGCCTCTGGGTTTGTTCAAAATGGAGTCGTCCAGTGTCTCTGGCCACATGGCCTCTGAAACCCAACTCTTTCCTTCTTGGTGCAGCGTGGTGCCTGGCACCCAGTGACATCTGCTAATGGATGAGCCTGTAGCCCCACCCATCTTCTTCTTTGTGGAGAGGAGGCCTTAGCTTGTGGAAGAAAGGTTATCAATCCATCCAGCTGAGGTCAACCCTCAGCCTGGGTCTGGTCATGGCTGGCTCAGAGAAATATGACAGTTCTGTATGACCCAAAAGCAGTACATATGACTTTGGACTCTGCAGAATACTTATTTTCACATACTCTACAATGGACTTTAGTGCGTGTCTAGAATCTGTAGGCCTTGTTGTAGTCATTTTAGGCATGGGGGCCCCACATCCCCATAGGGGAATAATGAAGTGAAAACACAGTAAAACACACTGACTTTCCCTGGCATGTTCCTTCCCAGGGTAGAAAGCCTATTCCATGTCACCACCCAATTCTGCATAAGTCCTGCCACACCATTCACTCTGTAGCTGCTCCTGGACTGCGCACACTAGGGATCTCCCCTGCGCAGCTCCTACACGTGTGCACACGCATGTACACCCGTGTCTGCATGTAACCAGCACAGTGTCCCATACTCCAGCTCCTGCTGCAGCAGCCTCGTCAAGCCAGGCGGACACCAGTAAAATCTCCATGCAGTCTGCTTCATTGTGAGTTCACTGTGGGTGAGTCCCAGATTAGGAGGCTCCCCCACAGTAAAAGCTCAACAATTAGGTGCTCAAAAAGCGAAAAATCCAGGCGGCCCCTAGTGTCAGAACCACCTTCTAACACTGGTCTATTGGCAAGTGTGAAAGAAGAACATGACAATGGTATTTACCTTCATGCTTGTGTCACACAAGACCACTGTGGTCTGCAGGGCCGGTTTATATTGCTGGTTTCACGAGTACTTAATTTAAAATAAAGTGCCAGGTACCTTCTTGGAAGGCCACTGCAGCCCTCACCCCCCATTGCCCCTGCCATGATACCAATTAAAGTACCAACATAACACCTTACCATCGCACCTCTATAAGTGTGACAATTCAGACCATTTCAGACCTCACAAAGCTATAATAATGGTGTGAGAGACGGGTATTGTTCATTTTCTATGCAAATTACCTGAATACACACAATTTCAGTTCTCACCATGAAAATAAACAGTTACTAGATAATGACGTGCTGATAACTAAGGGCCTGAGTACGATGGCAGTCAACCCGCCAGCGACAGGCTGTCGGTGTTAGGTTCAACGCCATCGTAAGCCCATTTACCGCCCACCAGATTGTGATAAATGCAAAAGCAACAGTTGATGGACAGAATGCAGAACAATGTCATACAATCACCCCAGTACAGAGATCTGGGCCTAAATCCATGGATTTTTTGCTCACCGTGCTATTCCAGTTTGAACCTTGCCATATGCAAATGAGTCTTGACCCTGTGCCTCATGGGAACAGTCCAGCCCAAACTGCCAACCCAGGTCCTCCCTGGACTGGAAGGAAACAAGCATCGCTTTGCCACTGGATTCAAGATAGCCTGACTGATGAGGGCTATGAATCCGTAACCGGTCCCAGGCTGCTTGTTTCCGGTCCAGGGAAGACATGGCTTGGCAGTTCAGGCTGAACTGTTCCCATGAGGCACAGGGTCAGACTGATTTGCATATAGCCATGTCTGAACTAGGGTGGTGGAGTGGGCTAAAGAATGCTGATGGATTAAACCCAGATCAGTTGACTGGGGGTGTTTGCAATGTTCAACACTCCGTCCATCATCCCGTTTGGTTTTGCTTTGCTCATCAGCTTGTGATGTCGGGCGGTATGCTGGTGGGCGGAAAGCCAGAACGCCACGGGTTCGACAGGCAATCATTACGATTCCTGTCGGATCCGCCCGCATCTTCAGTACGGATGGTGGCGGTGCCTGCTAGGCACCGCCTGCCAGATTTGGATGCTGGATCCCCGCCAGCCTTTCCATGGCGATTTCTCCCGCCATTGAAATGCTGGCGGGATTGACTTTGAGGGCCCGTTGCAGGCCCCCTGTAGGCAGGGGCAATTTGGATTTGCAGTTGGGATGCACCAATGCCCCCTACATTTCCCTGCACCAAGTGGCAGGCATCGGTTGGGGCCTGCCACGTAGTTCAAGGAGATATAAACTGTTCATTTTTAACATTGCGGCGGGTGCTGCAGCTAGCAGCACCCACTGCAATATTAAAGATAGCAGATGCGACTGCCGCAGTGGCGGTCTCATTGTAATACCCCCTGTGAGGCTGTGCCTTGTAGACGGGCGGTCCCACTCCCCGACCGGATGCCATCGTAATGACCCCCCTCAGTGCCATGCCAAACACTGGAACCCACCAGCTACAAATAAAGCACTGGGTTTCGCTTGATATTAAAAGAAAGATTGTCTGAAGCAGGCTTAAATCCATGCTGTCCCCCCAAGCATTCAGAAAACCAAGGCAACCTTGGCCACGTTTTTAGCTGGGCATGTTTCTACCCCAGCCCGTCCCTGTGTGCAGAGCTGAGTGCGAGACATGACACAAAGCAGGTGGAAGGTCACTTGAAACACTTCCACCCAGGCAAAGGGTTGCAAACAGTGGAAGGTTTATGATGAACCGGATGCGATGCAGGAGAGGTCACTGAAGGAACCATCTGCTGGCCTTGTATGCATGTATGAAGGAAGGTATGTATCTGTACTTGTATAGTACAAACTACCCTGGGAAGCAAGGGGTGAAGTGCAGGCTACGGATAGCATATATGAATGAATGAACGTATGTATTCTTACTCGTTGAACACAAGCTTGGATGCAACAGACGTGGTGTATGCTACGGATAGCATATATGAATGTATGTATCCCTGATGAGGTGCAGGCTACGGAGAGCATGTATGAATGTATGCATCCCTGATGAGGTGCAGGCTACGGAGAGCATGTATGAATGTATGTATCCCTGACGAGGTGCATGCTACGGAGAGCATATATGAATGTATGTATCCCTGATGAGGTGCAGGTTTTCAGGACTCAGCAGGTTTGCAGAAGGCTCAGAAAGTGCACACATATTTTCACAAGAGATACCTGTGCACTGGTGACTGGAGCTACACACCTCCGGGGAGACGGCAGGAAGGCAGCCAGGACCAGGGGTCCCAGGGATGTCCCACATGGGTCTGGTAAGCCCCCCATGAGCGCAGCTATGGTGTCCTCACGGGCCCTAATTCAAGCAATGAACCTGGGCCTCCTCGCACCCGAGGTCCGCATTAAAGGCAGGGTTGTATGATGGAACAACGCATGCCTGTACCACGCGGTCCTAACCACCACCTCGTCTTTACCATGTATGTCTTTACCCCGCAGTTTCGTGGTAAAGACCCCTAGCGCCTTCTCTTACACAGCTCCTTCCTCCCTCTTTCTATTATTTCTGTCCGCTTTCTCTTTTCACCTGTCTTCTCCCTTCCTTCTTTCATTCTCTCTGCTCCCCCGTGTCCCCTTCTTTGCTCTCCTATCCCTTAGCTTAAGTTCATCTTGTTTTCCTGTTTCCTTCTTTCCATTTCTCTCTCTGTTCTTCCTTTATGCCACCTCCTTCAGCTCTCCCTGGGCAGTTTTCTCATCTTCTCCATTCCTTCCCTATTTTCTTCTCTCTATTATATCTCCATCCTCTCTTCTCTCACACCATGCCTGCAGCTGCTCCGGCCTTCTTTACTTTCGCCTCTATCGCCCTCATTGTTTCGTGCTGTCGTCCTTCTCTTTACCACCACTGACTGCCTTTCTTCTTTCCACGTTTGTCCTCTCCACTTTTATTTGTCATCCTCTCCTCTATAAAAATCCTCTTTCTGTATCTCTGAATGCTTGTCAGCCTCTCCTCTGCTTTCTGGGTTTTCATTGGTTCCCTGAGACAAGCCAGTCCGGCTCTCTGTGACCGCCCCCCTCCACCCCAGAGAGTCAACAGAGCCAGGCATCAGGGGGATGATCCTAATTAAAAAAAATATTTGAAAGGAAGGGAGAGTCTCTTAAACTACAGCTGGTACCTCTGGATCCCGGTATCCCTGCACCAGCTGCACGACTGAGAGCTGGGCCCCAGGGCACACTCAGCAGACACCCTGTCTGGTTACTCCTAGATGAATTTACCAGCAAGCAGAAGCAACCTTTAAACGTCAGAACCTGAAAGTCTTTAAGTCGTAACACGTATAAACTTAGACCTCGGTCTTAGGGAGGGCTTTTGGGTCCCCCTCTGAGGTATGTGTGAACAAAGACCTCAGTCTTAAGAAGGACTTATGGCCCCGCCTGTGAAGTATGTGTAAACACAGACCTCAGTCTTAGGAAGGGCTTTTGGGCCCCCCTCTGAAGTATGTATTTTTAGCTCACTGAGCCAGCCCAGTTCAGACACAGCTATATGCAAATCAGTCTTGACCCTGTACCTCACAGGAACAGTCCAGCCTGAACTGCCAAGCCATAACTTCCCTCGACCGGAAAAAAGCATCCTGGGACCGGTTTCATGCTATCAGCCCTCATCAGCCAAGCTAGCTTGAATCCAGTGGCAAAGTGAGCAAGGGACACTAGAATATCGTGGTGTGTCGCACACTCCTGTTTTGAATCCGTAAACTTTTTTCATCCAATGTGCACTCAATAAATAGGTTGAGCATGCTGGGCGGGAAAGTGGACGAAGTGCAGTAAAACTGGAGTATGTGTCTCAGGTATAGTCAAACGTGGCTGGGAGGACGAGGTAGAGTGAAGATTAGGTAGGTGGACGAGGTGCAGTAAAACTGGAGTATGTGGCTGAGCCATAGTAAAACGTGGACAAGGTTCAGCGAAGAACCCAATACACTTGTATCGTGTTCCTACTTTTGGGATCAGGAAATAATATCGGGAAGCACGAGTTAATAACTTTTATTTTGGTGAGAGCTGCTAATCTCCAACCCTTGCCTGCAGCGCATAAAGGGGCAGCCCCCTAGACCCCCAGTGGAATCTGGGCATAGATATGTACACTACAACACTGTCCACCAGATGTATCAACACCTAGGGGCCGATTCCGATCTCAGTCGGAAGGGCACCGAATCGGGTTCGACAGCAGCGGATCCGATTAGGAGGCTGAATTTCCGTCCGGTTCGTACACTGGTCTGGCTGTCAAAGTACGATGCGAACAAGCGCAAAACTCAGTCCGAATCGTTTCCGGGTCTGAACCGCTCTGTACAACTCGGTCACAAGTAAACCGTGGCGCGCAATGGAGACGAATGGAGACGAATTCCGACCGAGCCAGTACGATGCTCAATTTGGACAGCCGGATCGAGTCGGAGCGTCGGCTCGCAAAATTCCCCGGAGGTGGACTTTGGGGGTCTGTGCTGGACCCCCCGTTACCCGCAGCCTTACGACTCAGACACAGGGGGAGACCCATGGGTCTGCCCAACTCAGGCATGTACGGTGCGGATGGCACCAACACGTACACACTGTACACTGTCAGCGACGTACCCGTTCAGTCAATGGGAGCCCATGTACGCGTTGTACGACCAGCTCCCATTGACTGCTATGGGAGTCCGATCGAACAGAGTCCTACTGCATACGGCTGCATCGTACTCACACGATCGGACTGCAGGAGTCCAGTTCAGTCGGAAATCACCCTGGATCCAGCTCGGTGGGAGTGCTTTCTGATCGAGATCGGAATCGGCCCCCTAGTGTAAATTCAGTGTGCTTGCGGTGATATAGTCAATACATCACATTAACAGTTAAAGAAAAAATAACACCTAGCTATGTAGACACAAAAGCAACTCCTTGATTCAATAGAATTGGAACAGAGTTTATAGATCAAAACAATCACAATAAAATAAAGTGTTCCGTGTCAAAGGTGAACAAACATTGCCAGTGACATAAAGAATATATTTCCCAATATATGTTCTGCTAAAAAAAAGAACAGCAAAACCTTCTTATAATAAATTGCTGAGTATTTTGCAATAAGTGTTCCCTGCAGTGCTCTTCATTGCATGTTCCGCATTAGTTTAAGTTGTTAGTCTATGGCGTTTTGGTGCAAACAAACACTGATGGGCCTTCATCAGGACCAGTGAAATAAGTACTGAGCACAGAAGAGGTCGATGAGACTTCGAATGGAATTAGCAGTCCAGGAAGCACGGGACCAAAGAAGGTAAATTGAAATGACTAGAAGGGCATCCCAATGATGGAAATAGTACTGGAGCCACAGAGATTCAATCACCTATATGCCATTGATGTATGGGAGAAAGGTCACCCAACCGTTTGTGGTCCAGCTGGGTGAGGTACCACTAACTGCTCATGTATTAGAGAGCAGCGAGGGAAAGCAAAGAACCAGACAGTGGGCCAGCTGGTAATCCAGATGTTGTTTTGTGCAAAGTGTTGAGAAGAACACGAGCCAGAAACATCCAGGCATGGGTGCTAGCACTGGGCAATGAGTTCCTTAATGTATTCCAGCAAGTAGTCTGGATTCTGATCAAATAACTCTACTGGGAGCCCACTGCTGTCGTGCACACATCTTCAAGAGGAAGAGGGAGAAGTCATCTTTCCAGTGCCTGGATATTCTCGCAGGTGACAAGCAGCACTTTGCAAATCCACCTTACATTACATTACATCCTTCACACCAGACACCATCATCTGATCTGAGTCATCTTTTTCTGGGATTCTTATTGAGAAGGACTGCAACTTCTGTATCCTGTAATCAGTAGGTCCGAGTCATGCCATACTGTGATTCGGATGTGACGAAGAGCAACATGAATGAAGCATTTGTGCAGTCAGAAACGGCATAGAGTGAGTTGTCGTATTCAAGTCTACTGGTGATGAGTGCACGGGAGACCGTCTTTCTGGATTCTGTGGGGAGCCATCTGAATGTCTTTAGAAGCAGGTGGGGAGTGTGGAAACAGGATGTGGATACTGTCTTGATTTGTTGGTTCATTGAGAGCGAGGAGTCCATTATGATGCCAAGGTTGCGTGCGTGGTCTGTAGGAGTGGCAGGGTTTTTTAGTGAGGTGGGCCACCAGGGTTCGTCCCAGGTTGAAGGGGTGGGTCCCTGAATGATTACTTTGGCCTTGTCTTAGTTGAGCTTGAGGCAGCTGTTGTGCATCCAGGTAGCAACTGTCTTCATTCCGTTGTGAAAGTTGATTCTCGCAGCTGTGGGTTCATTGGTGAGAGAGATGATCAGCTGGGTGTCATCGGCGTAGGAAACAATGTTGAGTCTGTGGCTTCTGACGATGGCTTGGAGGGGAGCTATGTAAATACTGAAGAGAGTGTGACTCAGGGAGGAGAAACAGGGTAGTCTGACTCGCTGTATTCGGATGGTCAGGAAGGAGGGGAGCCACTTCAGGGCCTTGTTGTTGATGTCGGAATTGTGGAGTCTCGTGATTAGGGTGCATGAGAGACGGTGTCTAAGGCAGATGAGAGCTCGAGTAGGATGAGGGCTACAGTTTTGCACTAAACGAGGAGGTAGCAGATTTCGTCATTGGAAGCGAGGAGTGCATGTTAAAATCTAGTTTGCGACATCAACATTATCGGTGCCATCTTGTCCCTTTTTAGGCTCATTCGTGCGCGTAAGTGGCAGCCATTTTTAATGCCATGGCCTCTCTGCCCACTGCCGATAGCCAGCGCGTCTCTCTCTCTCTCTCTCTCTCTCTCTCCTAACCCCGCAAGCATCCCCCGCACGCTGACAGCCCCCGCTCTCACATGCTTGGGCCATAAAACTCTCTTCTAAATAAACAATACACTTGCCAGTGCTGAGAAACTTATTTTTCAAAAAACTCCTAATAAAGCATACATGACAAAGACATTATTTCAATTTTGCATTATTTCGAGTTTTGTGCATGGGAATACAAACATTAGTTCAATGTACATTTATATACAAACATCACAAAGCAAACAATTAGGTATGTACAAAAATTCACACACTTACATAGCTGGGGGCACAAAACTCGAAATAATGCAAAATTGAAATAACCTTTAAAAATTTAAAAAGAAAAATTAAAAAGTTGCAATCCATAAAGCTAGTATTCATGTCTTTGTCATGTATGCTTTATTAGGAGTTTTTTGAAAAATAAGTTTCTCAGCACTGGCAAGTGTATTGTTTATTTAGTTGATATTGGCTCAGCCTTGCTGAGTGTAAGAGTCAAGACCCGTTTTGTTTTTTATAAAACTCTCTTCAGCGCAACCCTGCCTCGGAACCCCATCCTGTTCCCAACTCAACACCTCCCTCCATTCCTTTCATGATCCCGTATCTTTTGATAAACCCCCTTTCCTCTGTGCCCGATTGCCCTGCTCGTTCCCAGGCCACGACCTGGCCCTGCGGATGCTGTTTATTGCCCCCATACAGTAGGAAGCTTCCTCCATCAAAGGATCCACAACTGATCAAAGCCCCCACCCCATGAGATCCGATCAACCACATGCATTCCGGGAATCGGCGGAATGCCCAGCTGCGCGACAATCATCACCTGTTGTGACCGGGGTGGGGACTTCTACTGTAAATGTGTGTGGGAACGGGCTTGAAGCGGGGATTCCGAGGATGTCTTTCTGTACATCAAAGTGTTGACAATGATGTGTTTCATGCAATAAAGCCATAAAACTGTGTATAAGAGGCCAGGCCTCAGAGATGCGGTTAGAGCACCTCGAGAAGATACCCTGTTGTCTGATTTGATTTGTTCTGCTCCGTCGGAATAAACTCCTGTTTCCTGCCTTCCAGTCTCCAGCGCCTGCCTCTTTGTTTGATAGATTCGAGTGGTATGAGAGGCGGTTAGCGCCGGGCAATACTTAAAAAGGTTCTTGGGCGACATCGGCCCTACCCTTTTTCTACAATTGGCGTCCCAAACGTGGGGCCCATCAGTGACACGTGGATCCAGTGGGAGAGGTCCTGACGACAGAGTGAACGACTGCAACGATCGGGAGAGCTCCTGTCCGATAGACCCTCGTCTGACAGCCGATCATCCGAACTTCACCGGTTCCGAACAGACCTCTCTCGAGTGATCTACGGTCCTGACTGGGAACCATCAGGAGTGCAGCGACAGTCACGGAGAATAGAGGACGATCGGGCGCTGGATGCGGAAGACAAGAAACTGTCCATGCGGTCCGGGTAAGGTCGTGTAACACGACAAATTGCGAAATGATTGTTTGATTGTTTGGAAAATACTAGTATTACTCTTCGATTGTTGGTTCTTTTTTGGAGATATTCTCTGTCTGCAAACGGGGAAGAATAGAAAGATTCTCTCTTCCTTTGCAGATAGTGAAGGGTAGGTAACGCGGACTTTTGTCCCCCGTTGTAACCCGTCGTGCCTATTTCTCTCCCCCACTGATTGTTTGATTGCCCGAACATTTGATTGTTCGAGGTTTTGTTCTTTTGAGATTCTCTCTGTCTACAAACGCGGAAGAATAGAAATATTCTCTCTTCCTTTGCAGATAGTGAAGGGTAGGTAACGCGGACTTTTGTCCCCCGTTGTAACCCGTCGTGCCTATTCTTTCTCCCCACTGATTGATTGATTGTCCGAACATTGACTGTTCGAAGTTGGTTCTTTGAGATATTCTCTGTTTGCAAATAACGTAGAATAGAAATATTCTGTCTAGTCTTTGCAAGTAGTGAAGGATAGGTAGTGCGGACCTTTGTCCCCCGTTGTAATCTGTCATGCCTATCTTCTCCTCACTGATTGGTAGTTGGTTCAGCCCGGACCGCTTATTAGAGATGAACCATCCAGCTCCACTGGAAGGCACCCCTAATAAGGACATGTTCATGAAGCATGGATTAATCGCCATAGCCTATAGCAAACTATGGCATAAATATACAAGAAAGGATCAGGAAAGTCAGTAGCCACTGATAGGATCCTTCGAAGCGGATAAAATAAGCGCGCTGCAAACAGCCCTTCGTAACAATAAGACAACGCCCACTATGCTTGATAGTCTCTGCATGTGGCGCACAGAAACAGAACAACGTAAAAAGAGAAACAAAATCAGATTAGAGAAAGAGCTACGAAAAGCAGCTCACATAGCTGCCAGAAAATTAGAGGAAGAGATAAAAGAAAGAGAGGAAGCCAAACGGAAGCAAGAGTCCGAGACATCGAGTCAGTGTCCTGTTAGAACACCCTCTACGCTCTACCCTGAGTTACCCTCGAAACAGCGAGCCAACGATGATCTTTTATTAGGCCCTCCAATCATCTACATGCCCCCTCCATATGCCCCTTTCCAGCCCTTAGTACAGCATCTGCCACCCCCAAGCACAGACAAGAGTAGTACCAGGGCCTCGGTCCTCATGGCCTCCGCGCCGGCCGAACCCCTTGTACTCGATACAGCGCAAGCAGCAGTATTAGACGACCCTGAGACCCGAAAGACAGATACCACGAGAATGAACAGGTTGAGCAAGGATGAGCGAGCAGGGATCGACAAGGTAGTAAAGACACTAGTAGAACGGAAGGAGAGTGAGGAGTACATCATGGATATGTTCAACTCATATGCTGGGAGCCACAGACGGCACTTTGTTGTACGATTATGTTACCATGCCCTAAATGCGTATGAGGACCGACACCGAGCCAAAGGTCCTGAGAGTAAGCATGGGCGAATTTTGCGAATCTGGCATTCGCGAATTTGCGTATTTGCGAACTCGCAATCCGCAAAATCCGCGAATTCTCGCGAATTTGCGGATTTTTTTGTTTTTATAGTGTTCGCAAGGATTTCTGCCAGTTCGCAAGGATTTTGTACCAGTTCGCAATTGCGAACTTACTTGTCGGCACGCAACGGTCGCGACTATGTTGTTTCTACGTCTGGTTCATCATCACAGGTTCACAGCACCCTCTGTTTCAACACTGCCACCCTCTGTTTCACCCATGCCACCCTCTGGTACATCAATGCCACCCTCTGGTTCATCATCATCACTGTAGATTATGGGGGGAAAAAGCAAGCACACCTGCCCTGCTTCAACTGACATGAATTAATTTGGGGTTGATTTATTAATGTGTCACTGTTTTAAAATTCCAGTCTGGCACCTGCTTCCTTATCTGTCATTTGCTTTCTGTTGCAGTGCAATTTCTTTTTCCAGGACCTTTGTGGCTTACTTGTAGCTATTCTATGATCCGGCTGTGAGGGTCAGAGCAGGGTCATACAATTGTTGCAACTAGCAACTGAACTCTGGAGGGGCCCCAGTCAGGAAGCACTAAAGGGAATGGTTACTAATGATGAATTTGAACTTTTGCACCTGCTGAGTGCTTTCAGTTTAGCAAAACTCGTTTTTCTGCAGAACAGCAAATGTAATGCCCCAAACAAACTTACTTGTGAAAGTTGATTTCGAATCCAAAAGTGATCCAAAGAAAGTCAAAAGGCCTCAAATCCAAAAAACGGCAGGCAAATGTCAACCTGAGGAGTTATTCTGATAAAAATCATCATTTTCAGAAGGTCTATGCTGCTTGCTAGTGGATTTCTTGTGCAGAATTGCAAATTTTGTAATTTCGCGAGTGCAAGATTGTTGTTGCCCGCTGCACCGACATGTTCGCAATTGCGAACTTACGCCGCACGCCGCAAAATTGTATCACCAAGAAAAAAAAATCCGCTGCGTGCGAATTTGCGGATTTTTGGTAAATTCGCGAGCGTTCGCGGATCGCGTATTTACCGAAAATCCGCAAAATCCGCGAGCGGAACAGATTTTCCGCCCATGCTTACCTGAGAGCCTAACGACTTTGTATAGAAAGGTCGATATCAGGGATGAGGGCGAGTGTGACGTGACGGACCTCCTTGCGCGTACGCTTGAGGTTTTCCGCCACCTCACTGAACAAGGGTTGGAAGCTAAACCTACGACTCCTGTAGCGACCGAACCACGAATAGAACAAGCTGGCGCCATGATGCCTATAAGGGAGGCTGCTCCCTACTGGGTTCTCCCAAGAGGTCAGGGAACACACGATGATGTTAACCATCAAGATGCAAGAGGGAGGGTAGTGTATAACTGGGTCTACCAACCATGGGATCGGCAAGATATTCTGACGTTCCGAAAATCCCTGCCCGATTTACGGAAGAACCCCACTGCCTTCTATACTGAACTAGGTACAACCTTAGGTTCGACGATTATGACCCTAGCTGACATCGACTTGTTTTTCGGGTTATGTCTGCCAGCTGATGTGTGGAAGCAAATCCGGAAAGTCGACCACCTTGAGCTGTTCGGACATACCTGGTCACAACTCAATGGCATAGATAGACAACGAGAGCCTGGACAGAAACCTTTGAAATCCATTTTAGAACTCCCAGACAAAATTGTGCAGAAACTGAAAACCCTGATCCCAGAAAAGAAAGTGGACTGGTCGATAGTAACGGCCTGTCGTCAGAAACCCCAGGAAGACGTATCAGAATACTTCTCCCGGTTTGAAACGGTGTTCTCCGATTACAGCGGCCAGGACATGACCACTGCAACCGGACATCATCTGTTTGTCCAGAATTATGTCAAAGGTCTGTCGCAGGAAGTCTCTCAGAAACTTCAGGCTAGCGAGAGTAGTCGGGCAGCCTCCAAACCCGCGGCTATCCTCCAGATGGCCCAGCATTATGAGCATCAGAAAAACGAAAATGATAGGGCGACTGAGAAAAAGAAAAAGGACTTGAAGGAGAGGGTGATGATCGCACAGTTGCAAGGGGTGACTATAGGACGAGAGCAGTACAAGGGAAATTACCAGTCAAATGCTCCTAGAAACCCGCCCCCTAAAGACCGTACACCCGCACCCCATGTTGGACGTAAGGATATTGGTGAGGACCAGTGTGTATTTTGCAAGGGATTCGGCCATTGGAAATCCCAGTGTCCGGTCCTGTTAGAGATGAATAAAAATAGGGACCCTAGAGACGTAGCGGGTGGACCAAGAAATAGAGGACAGGGACGAGGATCCACGAATGACACAAATAACGACAGGTCATGCAGACCGAACACATTTGACCGTCCCCGACAGAACAAGTACCAACAGTCTGACTGCGACGACGCCCACGACTTCGCATAGGACTGCCAAGGGCAAGGGAGGGATCCAGTCGAGCTCTATGTGGACCAGCAAGGTCCTTATGTCACCGCTAAGGTCCTGGGTACGAAGTCTCCATTCCTGGTAGACACTTTCGCAACACATAGTGCGTTATCTAAATGACTGATTCCAAGAGCACCCTTGTCTGGCTCACTTGTAACATCGATAGGTTTCGATGGAACGCCCTCCACTAACCCCTTGTCCACACCGATCTCCTTTGACTTAGAAAATAACATCACTGACACAACGTTTTTGCTTTCTTCCAATACCCCTGACGCCATTATGGGACTTGACTTGCTGAAACATTTCCGAGCTACTATTAGGTGTTCGCAAGATGGAGTTTGGGTCTTTCTGTACGACAACCCGGCTCTGCTCAGACATTGTCCTTCCCGACGCATGTTTTCCGTCTCTGACGCTGACTCGTCCCTACTTGACACTCTGCCTCCATATCTGTGGGCCAAAACCGACTCGGACGTAGGACGCATGATGATCGACCCAGTGCACATAACTGTTCGACAGGACGCAATACTCCCAAAACTTCCACAATATCGGATATCGCCCGAGGGCGAGAAGGCATTGGTAAAGATTATTCAGTCCCTGATAGATACAGGAGTGGTACAGGAAGTAGTTAGCAATGTTTGCAACAGCCCTATCGTACCCATCATAAAGAAGCAAGGAGAGGGAGATGAGAAAGCGTACCGCTTCATCATCAACCTACGAGAGGTCAACAAGGTAGTTGTACCTCAGTACCCCGTAGTCTCTGGCATCACCACTATTCTGACTCTGATTCCTTCCACTGCCACCACCTTCACTGTCATTGATCTAAAGAACGCCTTCTTCTCTATCCCCATCCACCCAGACAGCCGATACCTCTTTGGCTTCACCCTAAAAGCCCGCTCGTATATATTCTGTCGAGCACCCCAAGGCTACACTGAAAGTCCCAGCATCTACAGTCAGGCCCTCAAGAGACAACTGGACGCAGTCCAGTTACCAGATGGAGTGGTGTTAATACAATACGTTGATGACATCCTTTTGGCGGCCGACACCACTCCACTTGCAGTCACAGCCACCATCCAACTCCTGCACTTCCTTGCGGAAAATGGCCACAAGGTCTCCAAAAAGAAGTTGCAATTCTGCCAACCCCAGGTCACTTACCTATGCCACCTCTTGTCCAAAGACGGAAGGAAACTTACCCCCGACCGAATTCAGGCCATTCTAGAGACCCCTGTCCCTAAGACCCAGAAACAAGTCCGCTCCCTGCTAGGCCTCACTTCCTTCTGCCGACAGTGGTTGCCAAATTTCAGCCTCATTGTGAAACCACTGCTTTCTCTGCTGGCTAAAGATATCCCCTTCCCACTCCCTTGGACCCCTGAATGCCAATCCTTCTTCATAGAACTAAGAGATGCCCTTTGCTCGGCCCCTGTCCTAGGAACCCCCGATTACACGAAGTCCTTCTCCCTCTACACTCACGAAAGGGAGGGATGTGCATTGTCTGTCTTGACCCAGTCGATTGGCCCAAAGCAACGTCCATGCGATTACTTCTCTGCCACTCTTTTTTTTTTTTTGAAAACCTTTATTGCACAATTTAGTCAGACAAATACGGGCCTACAACCATCCGGCCGGCCTCGGCATCATTTAAATCACAGTAGCAAGCTATTGGGCGACCCGGCAGCATATCAACGCAAAGCAAGATTAAACTGAGTTACACTGGAAATATTTGCGCCACCGGGAAGTAGGAGAAGTGAAGGTTTAATTTTAAAGTTTTTAGTATGTCCAAAATAGTATAAACAAAGAAGGATCAGAGGCAAAATAAACCGTCCAGGACATAAGTGGGCAACTTTCAGCATCGGCAATAAGCAATCAGTATCAGCTAAGCAATAGGCCGCAGTTGGGTAGCACAGGAGAGATAACGAGCATACAGTACAACATACGGCAGCCACTACCCACGGCACAGCGATCCACCCAATGACCCAGGGAAAAAGAAGAAGAAAAGAATAGAAGAAGAAGAAGAAAAAAATAAGGCCCATAGGAACTGAAACGGACAAAAGAAAACCCACCCCCACCTCCCCCCACCCTACACGCATGCAGAGGCTACGGCCTACCCCCCCCTAGCAGTGTGTCTGTCGCCCAAAAAGAGTACCCGAAATACAGGAGAAGAAGAAAGAAGGAAAAGAAATCACAGAAGACCGGAGGAGGGCCAGATAGAATGAACCAATAATCAACGTATTCACCCTCGGCCACCTCTCCCCGGACCCCAACCCGACACCGTAACAACGTTCACCTCCCCAGCTGTCCATTTTAATCACCAGCAATGTCCGCAGCAGAACGCAATAAAGAAAATGAAAACAGCCTCAGCCTTGTCCCTGTCGATCCAGCCAGTCAATGAGGTCCAGTCGAGCAGCAGCCATCTTAGATGGGAATCGCAGATGTAAGGACCATAGCCGAGTCAAATACCATTCACAGAGGTTTGTCCAACGTAAAGCCAAACAGTCAGAAGCTACCCAGTAAAGGTGGAAACACAGCAGCAGTACCTGAAAGTCGACCGACCAGGACCATAGCAGCAGTCCCATGATGTAACAAGGGGACCCACCGGGGGGCCACGAGGTAGACACAAAGCAAGGCGTCCAAAAAGAAACCTCCAGCCGACGGATAGAATCCAGTGTCTCACACCTCAGCACATCCTGAATGATTAGCGCGGCAGCCACTATTTCCTGAGTCTCCCGTGCCTCCACATACGTCAGGGTAGACTGGCAACCACAGTCGAGCACAGGGTGTGGCAAGGCGGGCAGAACATGACGAGCAGCACAGCCAAGCGGGGGCTCATCGGGCACCGCAGCACCTAGTCGGCCCTCCAGGTTCCGGGCGTTTGCACGCATAAAAGATAGCAGGTCACTCAGGGCGCCCAGAACAGCAGCAATCCCAAGGGGTTCCTCGGCAGCAGATTCGTGCACCCAGAGGGCGCCGCCATGATGTCGTCCTCGAAAATGTCCACCAGTGCCCATCACCAAAAACAGAGCGCCAGCAGTAGTTCCACGAAGCACAGCCGCCGTGGGGTCGACCACCGCAAATCCGTCCCTGGCCACCCAGACCCGGCTACAATGCAGCACGCGCCGTGATGAGCGCCCCGATCAGTCCTCCGGGGTCGGCAGTCTCAAGTGCTGAGCGCTCGGTGAAAGATGGCACCCACCGTAGCGCTGAGGAACAGTTAGGCTCCCAGTGCCGGCCCCAAGTCAAGTGAGGGATACAATGAAGCGTCGGCAACAATCCCTAGAAGCAAGCGTGGAGATGCGCAGGGCCGGGCGGCACACTGTAACAAAAAAATAATTGCAACAGTAACTCGCCTGCCGCCGGTCCCTCCCGCTGCAAGCGTCCGCTGTTGTCTAGTTCTGGGACAGCCGTCTCCGGGAACAAAGACCCGGTCTCTCACGCGCCGAGCTGAATCGAAAGCAGGGACGTATCACCGGTTCTGCCGCAAGATACACAGCGGGGAGCACACCATCGGAGTCAGGATCGCCACCCGGTTCCGAAACGCCGACGTTTTAGCAGGATGGATGTCAGGATCAGCGGTGATTCGGAAGGAAAGCGGGCGGGTCGGCGGAGCCGAGGAGTCAGGCGGCCATCATGGTTGCAGGCTAGGCTCCTCCCCTTCTCTGCCACTCTTGACCCTGTAGCCAGAGCTTTGCCTGCCTGCCTTCGAGCTGTAACTGCCGCTGCTATCTCTATCCGACAAAGTGAGGGGATCGTGCTCTCGAACTCCCTCACAGTGTTAGTGCCCCATGCGGTTGACACCCTCCTGACTCAGACCAAGACGCAACACCTGACTAGTGCACGACTGACTGGGTACGAACTGACTCTGCTTGCGCCCCACATCACCCTGAAAAGATGCACCACACTGAACCCAGCGACTTTGTTACCCCTACCAGAGAACGATCCCAATGTGTCCCCTGTACATGACTGTGTGACTCTCACGGACGAACAGACTAGGAGTAGGGTTGACCGCAGAGACACAGCCTTCCCAGACCCTGAAGGAGAGCTGTTGGTGGACGGTTCTTGCATCAAACTCCCCGATGGCACCACCTCAGCCGCTTATGCAGTTACCACTGCCCGAACCGTAGTAGAGACAGCCCGCATCACACAACGATCTGCACAGGCAGCAGAACTGATTGCCCTCACACGAGCATGTATCCTGGCAGCGGGGACCACAGCAAACATTTACACCGACAGCCAGTAAGCCTTCGGGTGGTTCATCATTTTGGGGTCCTATGGAAGGAGAGGGGATTCCTGACCTCCCACGGCACCCCCATCTTACACGGAGATCTAGTCTCCGCCCTAACTGAAGCAGTCCTTCTTCCCAAACAACTTGCAGTAATAAAATGCCAAGCACACAAAAAGGTGACAGACATCGTTGGGCAGGGGAATGCACTGGCCGACATCACTGCCCGGACCACAGCAGAGAATAGGACACCGACACGCATGTACGTGACCAGGTCACAAGCAGAGAAATGGACAGACGCTAGGGAAACTATTAGGGACATTCAAATGGCCAGCTCACAACACAAATTGACTGAATGGGCACGGGTGGGACTGAAAGACGATGAAGGCTGCTGGCGGACAAAAGACACGAACAAATGGTTGCTACCCGATTCATACCTGATCCCCATACTGACCATGACACACTCCCCTGCACACATAGGATCTGCCCCTATGACCGAGCTTGTCTCCAAAGTTTGGCACAATGACAAGATCGCAGACTCCGCCAAACGTCTGGTCCAACAATGTCTGATATGCCTGCAACACAACCCTGGGAAAGGAACTGTAGTACCCCGGGGAGGGTTTGGGGTCCCCAATCATCCGTTTGAAGTCCTGCAGATGGACTACATCCAGCTAGAAAGATGCCAAGGTCTGAAGTATGTACTTGTTGTGGTGTGCGCATTTAGCAAATGGGTGGAAGCCTATCCAACCCATGACAACACTGCCATTGCCAATGCAAAGGTACTACTGAAAGAATTCTTCCCTCGTTAAGGCCTTTGTCGAATTTTGTGGAGCGACAATGGCCCCCACTTCGTAGCCGAAGTTATCCAACTCATCTTGAAGGGGTTGGGTGTAAAACAGAAGTTCCACGCAGTCTTCTGCCCCCAATCTGCTGGACTAGTTGAACGACATAACGCCACATTGAAGCTCAAACTAGCTAAGATAGTGGCTACCACAGGACTGAAATGGCCAGACGCTCTCTCACTGGCATTGCTATCAATGCGTTCCACCCCCACCAAACACCACTTGACACCCTACGAGGTCGTTTTTGGCCGGCCTATGAGCATCTGGTCTGCACCGAAACCGACTTCCATTCATGACGTCCCGGACGTCCTAATGTCTGATTACTTGTACAAACTGACTAAGACACTGTCTGTTATCCACCAATAGGTGCTGCATGTCATTCCTGATGCTTCCAGGGGTCCCGGACACGACATCCAACCCGGGGACTGCGTGCTGATCCGGAACTTCCAGTGTGCAAAGAGTCTGGACCCGGGTGGAGGGGCCCCTGGCAAGTCTTGATCACCACCCGAACAGCTCTTCGAGTGGAGGGGAAGCGCAACTGGATGCATGCACACCACTGTAAGATCTCCTCGACCCTGACGACGACCGAAGACGTGAACACCCAAGAAGAGCTCCTGAACAAAGACCGACCATCCCTGAACTGTTACCCTGATAAGAGACACTTGAACTGACAGAATTTCCCGATCCCACTGTGCCATCCAGAGAAGGGTATAACCTGTGACGAAAGGAGGGAGCTTCGGCTAAGCAGACCACTGACTAAGTCATAATTCTCAGAACGGTGGCCTAACACTACCAAGGCTGCCAGGAGAGAAGCCAGACGAAGTTTGTGGTTCTGCCCACTACCGAGCCCCTTGAAGATGATGGAAGCGCCCGACATGAAGAAGATGGAAGCCCCCGGCACGAAGATGATGGAAGCAACCGGATATCCGAAGATTTGCTACAGAAACCCAAAGACTGACAAAATCCACAGTTCAAAGACTATTGCACTTTTTATCGCTCTTCTCCTTTGCCTCCTCCTCATGACCACCCTCTGGATTGTGGAAGAGAGCGCACCAGCTCATAAGGCATTCCTGACCACTGCACAGCCTACCACAATGAAAGAACATTACCTGATTTCTCTTTCACTCCAACTCCGAGAAAGGCGTAAGGAGTTTTGGAACAACTCCTTCGTGCAACTGCTGCACCAGCACAATCTTGCCACCAATGCCACCAACTGCTGGATCTGTGTATTACTACCCCACGCCACTGGACATTCTATACCCTTCATCCCTTCACCCTTCTCAGTTCACGGCTCCTGCCTTGCTTGGCTGATCCTCTTGCAAGAAAGCTACAGGGATAATGCCACTTCCAGCAGAACTATGACACATTTCTTTCATGGGGTCTGGCAGAACAAAACAAGGAGAACTGCTGCACACTTTTGCCCCCTGACATCCAATGACTCTATCCACATGGACATCCCCGCCAAAGAACGGATTGAAATGCAGGTGTTCAACAACCCAACCAGACCCACCTTCTCCTACCTCCAGAAACGAACAGCTGCCAACCTGACTGTGGCCCTATCCGTCATCAACGTCACAGACCTTATGTGTATCGAAGGGCTTGGGACACAGCTGGTAGGCCACAGCGCTTGCCGCATCACCAGAACCCTGGACTCAACTGATCCACCCTCTTTTGTCACTTCTCTGAATATGTACTTTGTTTGTGGTACAAAGCCTTACACCTGGCTCCTCAAAGGCTGGGGGGGGCACCTGTTACATTGCCTTCATCCTTCCTCCGACCTATGTAGCTCCAGCGAATCACCACAGACAAAAACGAGCGAAAGACTTTGAACAAGCCGACTCCACCGGAGCACAGTTCCTCGACGCAATGAAGGGACTTGTTCCACTCTGGGGTCCGACGGCGAACAGCCGTGCCATCCGACATTTGACCCAGGCAGTTGAAACGACAATGAACATTACAGCTGGCATCCTTGCGAACAATACAGCCGAGCTTCAAGCGGTCCGCCTGGTGGCTCTCCAGAACCGCCTTGTTCTAGATGTGGTTCTAGCGGATCGTGGAGGAGCATGCCGTATCATTGGGTCCAGCTGTTGCACCTATATACCGGACAATTCACCCTCAGTGTACAAAGCCATTGAACACCTCCACAGACTTTCCTCAGAAGTTCACCAGGAACAAGAAGAATGGTCGCTTGGTGGTTGGTTTTGGAGTACTGTGAAGAACTGGGGGTGGAGGTTATTTATGATCATACTGATACTGATTGTCGTGATATGTGTATTCTGCCTGGGCATCCAATGCCTACCGCCTCTGTGTTCACTATGTGCAAACTGTATCTGCCCTAAGACTCTGGACTTCGAAAAAGAACGCATGAGAGCATTGTACGATGTCGAGGTTAGGAACATGATGAGGATAGACATTGATTAGACAAGCTGGCTACATATGTTGAAAAGGGAGGACTGTTAAAATCTAGTTAGCGACATCAACATTATCGGCGCCATCTTATCGCTTTTTAGGCTCATTTGTGCGCGTAAGTGGCAGCCATTTTGAATGCCATGGCCTCTCTGCCCACTGCCGATAGCCAGCGCGTCTCTCTCTCTCTCTCTCTCTCTCCTAACCCCGCAAGCATCCCCGGCTCTCACATGCTTGGGCCATAAAACTCTCTTCAGCGCAACCCTGCCTCGGAACCACATCCTGTTCCCAACTCAACACCTCCCTCCATTCCTTTCATGACCCCGTATCTTTTGATAAACCCCCTTTTCCTCTGTGCCCGATTGTCCTGCTCGTTCCCAGGCCACCACCTGGCCCTGCGGATGCTGTTTATTGCCCCCATACAGTAGGAAGCTTCCTCCATCAAAGGATCCACAACTGATCAAAGCCCCCACCCCATGAGATCCGATCAACCACATACATTCCAGGAATCGGCGGAATGCCCAGCTGCGCGACAATCATCACCTGTTGTGACCGGGGTGGGGACTTCTACTGTAAATGTGTGTGGGAACGGGCTTGAAGCGGGGATTCCGAGGATGTCTTTCTGTACATCAAAGTGTTGACAATGATGTGTTTCATGCAATAAAGCCATAAAACTGTGTATAAGAGGCCAGGCCTCAGAGATGCGGTTAGAGCACCTCGAGAAGATACCCTGTTGTCTGATTTGATGTGTTCTGCTCCATCGGAATAAACTCCTGTTTCCTGCCTTCAGTCTCCAGCGCCTGCCTCTTTGTTTGATAGATTCGAGTGGTATGAGAGGCGGTTAGCGCCGGGCAATACTTAAAAAGGTTCTTGGTTGACATCGGCCCTACCCTTTTTCTACATGCAGTTTCGATGGTGTGGCTGATTCAGAAACCAGATTGAGAGTTGTCCAGGACATGGTTTTCTTTGATGAACTCGGAGACTTGGGCATTGATGGCCTTCTCGATGACCTTGGCTGGGAAGGCGAGGAGGGAGATGGGTCTGTAGTTCTTGAGGTCTGTCGGGTCGGCGGACGGTTTCTTCAGCAGGGGGTTGACCTCGGTGTGTTTCAAGTCATCGGGGTAAGTGGCGGTTTCGATGGAGCAGTTGATGGTGAGGCAAAGCTCGGGGTCGATGGAGCTGGCTGCTTTATGGAAGATGTAATATGGGCAAGGATCCAAAA
This sequence comes from Lissotriton vulgaris, assembly GCF_964263255.1. NCBI lineage: Eukaryota > Metazoa > Chordata > Amphibia > Caudata > Salamandridae > Lissotriton > Lissotriton vulgaris. Next base: position 265,981,860 of record NC_141690.1, on the reverse strand, counting down.
GGGCTCCGGAGTGGATGCTCTTCATGGTCTTCAGTGTGTCGCCTGAGCTGAGAGGGGTCCAGTTGAGTACGATCTGCTGGGGTGTAGCGTGGTTGTGTGCGGTGATAGCAGGCGTTGTGGCAGGGTATTTGGTCTGAAATCTGTCATAGATCTGCCTAATCTTGTGGTGGAAGAAGGTGCTGAGTTTTTTGCAGAGGTCTTCGGAAAGTGGGAGGTCTGTGCTCTCGCTATTCAGCCTGGTGAACTTCTTGACGATGGTGAAGATTTGTTTGCTGTTGTGTTTGTTGGTGTTTATTCTGTCTTGGAAGGATGTTTTCTTTGTGGTTTCGAGGAGACTGTGGAGTGCACTGACAGCAGATTTGAAGGTACCATGGGTTACTGGGGTTTTGTTGTTCCTCCATCTCTTCTCGAATCATCAACAGGTGTGCCTGGACATGTGGAGGGTGGGCGTGAACCAGCTGGCTTTCTTGGAGTGTTGCTTGCCTGGTTTCTTCCTGAAGGGGGCCAGAGTGTCGGCACAGTTGGAGATCCATCGGTGAAGGCTGCAAGCTTTGGTGTTGGAACACTGTTGGTGTTGGCAGAGTGATTGTGCTGACATAGTTGATGAGATGTTTTTCAGTGGCCTTGTTCCGGCAGGGGGGGCGATGAGGCATGGGTGTACGGTGGGCAGGCTGAAGGCGCGATGTACGTAGCGTTGCTCAGTCCAGAGGGGTTCAGTGGAGTGGCTCTAGGTGACATTCCTGCTCACAGAGAAAACAGGGTGGAGTGTGTGTCAAAAGTGTGGGTTGGTGCAGTCACTAGTTGCTTGAGTCTGATGTTGGCGAGATTCTACGGTGTTCTGGTCACTGGGGTTGTATAGGTGGAAGTTGTGATTTGCGAGTAGGATGTACTCGGTGGATGCGAGAGCCTGGGGTGCGATTAGGTCTCCGATGGTGTTGGTGAGGGGCGGGCGGGGGCTAGGGGGCCTGTAGACTAAGGTGCACTGAAAGAAGATTTTGGAATTGGTCCGGTGTTCCATGGTTGTTGTTGAGTCGTTTAAGTACATGGTCTGCTGACCTCAGCAGGCTACCATCCCTGTGATGACTGCGATTCCTAATAGGTCGCAAATTGAGACCTACCTAATTAATATGCATGAGGTAGGTCTATTTGCGACCCGCTACAGACATCACTAATGAAACTCAAAAGAGTGTCATACATTAAGAATACCAAATTCATAATAGCGATTCACAGAGAATTGCAATTACAAAATCAGTATTCCTTATGTTAGTACACCTTGGCGTTAATCACATAGCGTCCATTGAGGTCAACACTTACCTCCCCCTCAAAGAGCAGTAGCTTCCCACACAACAGGAGCCGGTTTTTCTCCAGCGAAGTTTGTGCTACACAAATACCACTTCACAGCAACCACAATGGCTTCTTGTGGTTGCAATACACAACAGTGTTAGCAACCTCCTCTCCGCTGGAGACCTGCGCCCCAACCTGCGCCTCAGCACTTTTACCTTCAGCTTGGGGTAATTACTGCCAGTTAGAGCCCTCGGTTTCTGCCTACGGAGCTTAATTAATCCTCGTGGCGATAGAACAGCAGCGCGTGAGCTGACGCTCCCCACACCCCCTCACGGTGAGACTCATCAGCGTTTTAAAGGTCTGACGTGGTAGTTCTCCCTGCCTGGGTACCACAGGGTGAAGATTTATTAACTGGTCCATTAGCGAGGGCATGGACGGGGTTTTGCACGCGCATCCCTGGAGCTTCGTTAAGACAGCGATGGGAAGGCCGGGGAGGCAGAGGTGGCCGGCGGCGGCGCACCTGCTCCTCAAACGACCAATCAATAGCCGTGATGGGGCTGAGGGCCGCGAAGAGTCCGCGGACCCAGCCCTGTCAGCGGAAGTGCTCGCCCAGCCTTTATCCCCTCCCAGGAGGAAGGCGCGAGGACGGAACTGCTTATCCCAGTGAATCTGCGTGTGCACTCATCATTTTTATAGAATCGTCCGATTTTCTGCCCCCCACCCCCCACCCCGCCTCTCTTTCATCTGCAAGGTGCATTTCTTATTTCTTTGTCAGCTTAATTTGGTGCCCCGCAGATTCAGTGAGCTGTGAACAGCCCGGAGAACAAGGCCAGAGCAGAGCTGGGAAGAGCAGGCAGCTTTTCTCTGTGCTATTCTCAGTCCAATCTGTTGTTTGTGTGTGCACACCTGATCAGGGTTACCTTCTAAAAACTGTACTAAAGCTACATATAGACCAAAAAATCTAAAAATGGTTTAAAACCTACTTGAAGGGTGCAGACGTTCCTTCATCTGTTTTCGTTGTGCTAAACTGCGAGTCTTAGTCAGCTAGGCGCTACTTTTTGGGGTATTTAGAGCAGGTTTGAGGGAACAATTTCAGAGGGGGGAGCTGCTATTCATGGCATTACACTGAAGTCATAGAGATTGTGAAAAATCCAAGCGTCACACAAAAAACACAAGCGTAGCAAACGTGCCAACCCGCTCAGCAGGAGAGCAGCCAAGGAGTGGTGTGTCGTCGGTGATGTATTTTGGAGAACTGGTGACGTAGCGCACTGTCATTTACAGAGCGCACTTGTTCTGTTGAAATGCCCACTGAAATGAGGTCAAACTGTATAGCACAACACCACAATGTGTGAAATCGGGGTTCAGCCAATTTTATCATTTCATTTGTTTTGATCCTGCTAAAATCTTTGCTCCATCACACTTCAGAATTTAAAAAAAAGTGCTTCATTTTTGCTTTCCTAATTACAGACATAATTTGAAATATGTGTTTAGTTTATTTGCTGATATTTCAATGTTGTGTTAGCAAAGAACTGACATCCTACATCCCCACATTCCCACTCCCTTCCTGTACCCCAGGAGGACTGTCACTTAAATCACTTTTACAAAATCCTCTCTCTTTGCCCTCAGGGAAATAAAGGCCCCCTCAGTTTCCTGAATAAGCATCAATGTATCACAGGACAACGCCTGACATTTGACCTTTGTCTCTGAATGCAGAGCACGTGTGAAAAGATAAACACAAAAGGCATCTTTCCTGCTCATTCACCTTTTGAACTCCAGCATCATTATTTCTGGGGGTGCTGCAAACCCCCAGCACCCATCATTCTAACTATGATTTAGAGAATGATTTTAAAGTGCATGACAGCATTTCAAGCTGGTAAAACTGCAATGTTGAAGAGGAGCTGGAAAGTGGGTACTGGGCAGTCTTTGGCCAAGGAGATGCTGACCTGAGCACCAGCTCTATTCCCCCGGTCACCACACTAGCTGCAAATGTCACCAAACAGGCCTTCCTCTTTCCCTACCACCTTACACAGGCCCTTAGCTATAGGGTTGCCTGATGTATAGAGCTCAAGTTTTTATTTGTACTGAAGTTTAGGGCATGGAGTCCTGTTGGGTCCCATAGCTGAGGTGTTTAGTGGCATGAGGGCTTCGACTCCTATTGGGTCCCAGAGCAAGAGTTTCTATTGGCTGTGGGGTTTAGGGCTTGGGCTCTCATTGGTTCTTTGGGCTGGTGTTTTCATTGGCTATATTAATTAGGAATTGGGTTTCTATTGGTTAATATGTCTATGGGTCCCGTATCTACTTGTTGATAGGACAGTTAGCTTCATAAATCTACTTGCCCTGTAAAAAAAATCCATGTGTCCGTCCCTTTGGTGCCACAAAGTGCAGCAACAAGTTATGGCAACAATCGCATTATAAAAGAGGTCTGTTAAAAGCCTCTCTGGTTACGCCAGGGTTTCAATTCTAACAATTTCTGTATTTTGCCACCTTTCCATAGATCTACATACTGGGGCTGAAGGTAGCTTCAAGCAATAGTTCCAGGCTTGGAATGCACTGTAGTGCAAACTACAAAATTACACATTTTAGTGCATTTCGTCAGCTCTTCTCTAATCTTTTCCCATACTGAGAAAGGTTGGAAATGCACTCATGACAAGCGCAGTAAAACTTCTTTCAAAATTGGGAAAAAAGTGGTTGGAGAGAAAGAGAACTTGGTAAATGCTCAACAGGGCAGATTTGCTCGTGCTAAAAAGCAGTTAACAAATATTTTTTAGGAGTATGATTTCCTGGTCTTCTGTAAATTCCAGTTAATTCATGAAAGCTGCACCGAGACCTTTTGTTTTTATTGAAAGCAATCTCTCTCTCTCTATCCATTGGCTGGCTTCCTCTCTTTCACAAGGAGCATATTTGCACACAAAGTAGCTTTGTTCAGTTCCAGGGACTACTGTGGCAATGGGTGTTTTTTTTTAGACCAAAACATTGTATTGCCTTTTGCCAATGTTTGTTATAATAGTCAGGGCCGGGTAGCTCCCACAAAGTTTTACAAAAATTATATCAAAACAAGACAAGCATTGACAAAACTAAAAGCCTGACCACAAATATTAGGGGTGGGCGGAATTGGCAGAGTTTCATTCCACGTAATTCTGCACAATTACATTAAAATTCAGCGGAAATCCACAAAGGGGCAGAGTGGGCACCGCAATGGGCAATATATACCCCTTGGTGCCCTTACATGATTATGTAAGAGCCCCAAAAAGTATGCACTCTAATGCATACCCCTCGGCCCCCTTACATACTTACATAAGGGTACCATGGGGTATTCACTCCAGTGCATACCACTCAGCGCCCTTACATTCTTATGTAAGGGCATTTAGTGGTATGCAGAGCAGTTAATACCCCTTGATCCCCTTACATGAGTACCTAAGGGTACCGAAGGGTATCCACTCTAGTGCCTACGCTTTGGTGCCCGTACCTACTTATGTAAGGGCACCAAGAGGCACGCACTGCGCTGCAGGGGTACTTTACAGGTCACTGCAGAGTAACGTTTTTAAACACAGAGGGGCTGCTCCCTCTTCTAGACCTGTTTAAAAACCATTCACAGTGCTTATTTAATTCCGTTGGCAAAACGGTGGAATTAGTATTGCTGCCTTACATGAGTTACACAATTTCACGGGCAGATTTAAAAATTCCATTCAACCATTACCAATATCAGAGCTGTTGGCTTTGCCAATGCTTGTTCATTTTCCTGTTTCCCATTATCTGGTTGAAACTGGTTGCAATGCGTCTCCATTATGAATACATTTGAAAATACTATCATGCATCAAAACATTTTACTAAATGATGCTTCAAAGAAATGTTACCTACAATTTCACAGTAGTTTGGCAAACAGTTTTTTCTTTCTTTGTTGCATTTTTTGTGAACATTTTATTTGGAAAGCAAAGGATTATCAATCTTGCTTTCAGACTTCTGCAGATATTTGCATCTAATTAGAGAGAATTCTGGGAGAACTATTAGTAGCCTCATATTGTTAAACTTTGCAAACACGTACACACATTTTCGCACTGGAACCCCTGTCAGTACTGCTGTCCGAGCTAACAACATTTCCATAGAGCGCTCACCCTAACAAGAAAGGCTTGGTATTAATGGACCATGAATGCAAGTTCCAAAGGCATTAGGACACAGGCACAAATATTACCTTAACTGCAGACAATGCCCTTCCTTCCCTGATCAATACTGTGGCACTGTAAACTGGCAGCTAAAGGGTTTGTGCTTAAGGTGGTTGCCCCATGGAGAAAATAAGCATAAACACGTGTTGTCCTTGACCCACTCTTAACCACTGCACAACCCTATATACATCACAAAATCTCACATTTATATACAAACATGTATCCATACTTACATCCTACCTACCCAACCTACTCTACCTTTCTTTCCACCAACTCCTTTATGTATAGGCTCACATCAATAATCCCTCTCTTCTTCCACTGCTAACTCAACTAACTACTGTAATCCCCCTATGGCCTACTTCACTCAATTCCACCCACCTACATCTCTTTTGCACCACCAATACCTCACTGCCACCTATCACCTCCCTGTCCATCGTCCCACTAAAATCTACATTCCTCTACTCCCAACCCTTGCTACCTCTTCCTACACCCTGTCATACCAATCTTACTCGCGAAGCAGCATGGGAACCCCACCCCCAGGCACCCACACTGCCATCACATCTATGATACATATCATAACTTAGTTCAACTCACAGCTCCTACCTCATCTAAACCCTCCCTCCTCTTGCCACCAACATCTCCTATGAGGAATCTGATATGCGATACTCCCTCAACTCTCAATATTATCCCTCCCCGGACAACTTCTCACTCACAAGCACATTCCACACATACTCACCAACAATCCACATCCAAGGCAATGATCAGCATTATTACCAGAAAACATTGTAGGCCTTCGCACCCTCACCTCTCACAAACCCCACGCTCCTAATCTCCTTCTTCATCTGACACCTTAAATCACTCATCAGTACCCAACTCTACTCAACACTACTGAAGCACAACCCTACTACCCACCCATCAACAACTGCCATCAAGTGCTGATCTTAGAGCCTCCCCCCCCCCACTCCTTACTGACACCTCTCACAGTGGAAAACACCACCACTCACATAAACGTTGCACCACCCACACTACGTCACAAAAGACCTCAACACTGTTTTATCACTAAAACAGAAACCTAAGCAAAGCCAACAGCAATTTCACAAACACAATCTAATTCATACTGTCCCCACCAATGGAGTGAGCTCTAGTGGCCCAAGAGCCTAGGCATTGCAAGACAAAAATACATGGGCTACAGAGGGTACAGAATGCGGCTGCAAGATCGCTCCTCGGTTTGCTCAGAGCCTGCTCTGTGACAAACGCCATTCGCCGTCTCCACTGGCTGCCTGTGGCCAGGTGGATTGAGCTCAAGGCTCTCTGTATAGCCTTCAAACTCCTGAAATCTGCCTCTCCTTGTATTTTGGCCAACCTGCTTTTACCATATGTTACTCCCCGCCAGCTCCGTTCCATGGGACAACACCTGGTGGTGGTGACCCGGGTTAGGAGGGTTCATGCGGGATGTTGCTTTTTTCCACATTCGTGGGCTTAACATTTACCTAGAATTCAGGAAAACCATAAAAACCTTTCTCTTTCCCACTCCGCATCTTGTCCACCTCGCTGCTGTCAGCGCTGGGGCAGCTGTCGTTCTTTACAAGTCTATTAATATAAAAACTGCATCAAATATCTAATGGGATCACTGACTAAATATCGACGGACACAATATAGACTACCCAAAATATCGACGCCAAAATATCGACAGACAAAATATCGAATTCCTATCTACAAACAGGTAAGTACCAAAATATTGAATCCAAAATATCGTTTATATATAGGTACATTGTAAAAATATGGACTTTGTTAAAAATAATGTAAAATTAAAAAAATATTAAAAATACATAGCTAAAATATACTTAAAAATACTTAAATTACTTTAAAATTATTAAATAATTAATTTAACTTATATAAAAAAATATACAATCATATCTGTTAAAATATATATATATATATATATATATATATATATATATATATATATATATATATATATATATATATATATATATATATATATATATATATATATATATATATATATATATATAACATAATATTAATAAAAAATACACAATGTTATTACCGTAGGATAGCGGGGTGTAAAAATTACTGTTCCCACTCCTGGAAGTGCAACAGTAGGGAAAGCGCTGGATAGCGTAGGGGTAAAAATGACTATTCCTACTCCAAACAGTGCAACAGTAGGGAAAGCGTTGGATAGCGTAGTGGTAAAAATTACTATTCCCACTCTGGAGAGTGCAACAGTAGGGAAAGCGTTGGATAGCGTAGGGGTAAAAATTACTATTACCACTCCTGAGAGTGCAACAGTGGGGAAAGCGCTGGATAGCGTAGGGGTAAAAATGACTATTCCTACTCCAAACAGTGCAACAGTAGGGAAAGCGTTGGATAGCGTAGTGGTAAAAATTACTATTCCCACTCCTGAGAGTGCAACAGTGGGGAAAGCGTTGGATAGCGTAGGGGTAAAAATTACTATTCCCACTCCTGAGAGTGCAACAGTGGGGAAAGCGTTGGATAGCGTAGGGGTACAAATTACTATTCCCACTCCAGTGAGTGCAACAGTAGGGAAAGTGCTGGATAGCGTAGGGGTAAAGATTACTATTCCCACTCCAGTGAGTGCAACAGTAGGGAAAGCATTGGATAGCGTAGGGGTAAAAATGACTATTTCCACTCCAGTGAGTGCAACAGTAGGGAAAGCATTGGATAGCGTAGGGGTAAAAATGACTATTCCCACTCCAGTGAGTGCAACAGTAGGGAAAGCATTGGATAGCGTAGTGGTAAAAATTACTATTCCCACTCCAGAGAGTGCAACAGTAGGAAAGGCGTTGGATAGCGTAGAGTTAAAAATTACTATTCCCACTCCAGAGAGTGCGACAGTAGGGAAAGCGTTGGATAGCGTAGGGGAAAAAATTACTATTCCTACTCCAGAGAGTGCAACAGTAGGGAAAGTGTTGGATAGCATAGGGGTAAAAATTACTATTCCCACTCCAGAGAGGCAACAGTAGGGAAGGCGTTGGATAGCGTAGGGGTAAAAATTACTATTCCCACTCCAGAGAGTGCAACAGTAGGGAAAGCGTTGGATAGCATAGGGGTAAAAATTACTATTCCCACTCCAGAGAGTGCGACAGTAGGGAAAGCGTTGGATAGCGTAGGGGTAAAAATTACTATTCCCACTCCAGAGAGTGCGACAGTAGGGAAAGCGTTGGATAGCGTAGGGGTAAAAATTACTATTCCCACTCCAGTGAGTGCAACAGTAGGGAAAGTGTTGGATAGCGTGGGGTTCAAAATTACTATTCCCACTCCAGAGAGTGCAACAGTAGGGAAAGCGTTGGATAGCGTAGGGGTAAAAATTACTATTCCCACTCCAGTAAGTGCAACAGTAGGGAAAGCGTTGGATAGCGTAGGGGTAAAAATTACTATTCCCACTCCAGTGAGTGCAACAGTAGGGAAAGCGTTGGATAGCGTAGGGTTAAAAATTACAATTCCCACTCCAGAGAGTGCAACAGTAGGGAAAGCGTTGGATAGCGTAGGGGTAAAAATTACTATTCCGACTCCAGTGAGTGCAACAGTAGGGAAAGCGTTGGATAGCGTAGGGGTTAAAATTACTATTCCCGCTCCAGAGAGTGCAACAGTAGGGAAAGCGTTGGATAGCATAGGGGTAAATTTTACTATCTTCACTCTAGTGAAAATAAATTGATATAAATCACATAATTATAAATTAATCAATTAATACATTTTAATTAGCAATTAAGAATTAATTAATTACCAATTAAAAATTAATTAACAATTTATTCGAAATAAATACCAATTAATTAATTAACATGTTTAATTATTTATAATTAAATTACTTCCCACCCTATTCCCCTATAAACCCACAACCATCTAAAAAATATATATATATATATATATATTATTCACATAATTATCAATTAATCAATTAATAAAAAATATTGATCAATTAACAATTCATTAATTAGCAATTAAAAATTAATTACCAATATTTATTCAAAATAAATACCAATTAATTAATTAGCATATTTAATTATTTATAATTAAATTACTTCCCACCATATTCCCCTATAAACCCACAACCCGCTACAGAAAATACAATAATATTATTCACATAATTATCAATTAATCAATTTATAAAAATCAATTATCAATTAACAAATAATTAAGTACCAATTAAAAATTAATTGACACTTTATTCAAAGTAAATACCAATTAATTAATTAACATATTTCATTAATTATAATTACATTACTTCCCACCCTATTCCCCTATAAACCCACAACCCGCTACAGAATTAAATTACGCAAAAACTAAATAACATAAAATGAATCACTTACAATAAATTACAAATAAATATACACTTTTCACACATATACTAACATACAAAACACCTAAAAAAATTTGATATTATTAAAAAGTCGATATTTTTAATAACCTATATTATGTACTTCGATATTTTGACTGTCTATATTTTTTAATTCGATGTTACATTACTTACTTTCAAAACAATATTTAGGATGTCTATATTCTGTCCAGTCGATATTTTGTCCATTCTATATTTTGGACTCGATATTTAGGTTACTCAATATTTTGGAATCAATATTTAGACCATTTACCATCTAATGACCTAAAAAAGAATGTGGTCCAGCACCTATTGACGCAGTGCGCCTTGACACATTACTTCCTAGATTGGGAGACATCGGTATAGATGGCACCACTCTCAGCTGGATTTAGTCTTCCCTAATCAACAGATGATACTAGATCCACCTACAGACTTTCTCTTCAGTTTCTTACTGCATGAGAACAGGAGTTCCACAAGAACCTACTGTCCCAACTCTTCTTTTTAACATATAAATGAAACTGGTGGTAAATGCTATCAACAGTTTCCTTTTCACCTGCTGTCCCAGGCTCTCAGGTTGCAACAACGTGCTTATTTGGAGATGTAACTATGGGTCAGTTCCACTAAATCAATTTGACTAACATCCCATGTACAGTAACTAGTACAGGGAAAGCTTTGATTGCTGACATGGAGTACCCTGACCACCTCAGCTGTGGACTGAAGTGGTGAGACCAGCCATTGTGCCTTGCATGTTGCAGGCCCCGCCCACCTCTCTACAGACCATTTCTCGCTTCTCAAGTCCTCAGTGTTAGTGCAACTCCCTACATTGCCCTTCTCGCTTTTACCATCCACTGGGTGCTCCAGGCACCCATGTTTTTTTGTTTTTGGAGTTTTATACACGCGATCTTGAAGCAAATATATCAGAGCGCTTTACATGAGCACTAGTTGTGTTACAGACGGACACACTCATTTTGTTAAGCATGGTAAGATTAAGTGATTTGTCCAGAATCACAGGATGTTGAGCGTCCCTGCCGAGACTCGAACCCGGTTCCCTAGCTTTGAGGTTGACCGCCCTAGCTGTTTGACCCCATCCTCTCTGTCTGTCCTTTCCCATGGGCTTTGCTCTCTCTGCTTCTTGTATCTCAGTTCTTCCAGCTGCTTTTCGTGTAGGGTGTCCACCCTCTCTCACCACAGCAGTCATTGCGACTGGGGGCCCTGACCTTATGGCTGTTCCTGCCATGCTGAGTCTGTCCACGTACACCATGGAGTGGGTGGTGCATGGGTCCCCACCCTGCAGTCATTGGCTCAGGAACCTTACCTTTGAGCTGTGCATACAGTTGGAGAACCCACACCCAGCTGTGCAGGGGTTGGACTCTCTCCAGCCTGAGAACTCCAGAGCTAGCTGTCCAAATACTTCCACGTAGTACCTGCCAGTGCTTAATTTGAGCCTGTGGGTTCCGGTGCTCAGCACCAGCACTTATTTGTCAACACTGGCAGAAATGACAGTTTCCCAAAAAGTAGCGCTTCCTGGCAAATATACAGATGGCCAAAAAAACTGTTAATTATTTATTCAACATACAGTAAAAATGACTATTTCCTGCAGCCGAAGCCATTCTTACAGCCTTGGGGGCCTGGAATAGTCCGAATATTCCCACTTGTAGGAGTGTGAGGGTTAGTAGTTGTGTTGTTACTTTCACTGGCAGCGCTGGCAGGGGCAACGTGTGGTGCAATCTGCAGTGGCCTCCGACGAGGGCCCTGGCACTTATGTTTTACAAATTAAACACTGGAATCTGCATGTACAGAGGCTGAGCTTGGCACATCTACACTATGCACTGTACCACACCACAACCTCATCTGTCCACCCACAGCACTAACACAACTACCAATATTCACATTCTAACAAGTGTGACAATTTAGACTATTCCAGGCCCCGATGCCATAAGCATGGCTAAGACGGCAGGTATCAGTCATTGTTAATGGGAAACATCCTTTACAACGCAACTTTTACCACACAGTGCCTTTACCACGCAACTTTTACAACGCAAACCATTACAATGCATTGCGCTGGGGGGCGCTCTAGGATAGGGAATAAGTTTAATTTACTATCCAACACCTTCCCTAGTGTCCACGGGGACTGGAGTTGGAATAGTAAATTAAACTATTCACTATCCAACACCCCAAAGCGCTATGCGTTGTAAAGGTTTTCATTGTAAAAACCGCCTTGTAAAGGCATGCGTGGTAAAAGCATGCGTTGTAATGTCATACATCCTATGTTAATGTATATTGAGTTAATAAACTGATGTTGTGCGCATACTTAAATTACACAAACAGCACCACCAGATGGCAGACCGTCATAAGTGAAAGTGTTGGCAATTAAGTGGTGGTGCTGAGCACCGGAAACCCCGGCTCAAGTTAAGCACTGAGTCAGCAGAGTGTACAATGTGCAATGGGAAGTGTACGTGCTCCTTTTAGAAACCGTAATTGAAAGCCACTGACACCTTGTGTGATCTTCGGGGAAGCGTATGCACGCGCTGTGCTTGAGTCAGAACATCCTGCTGTGATAATGCAAGGTCGGATGCGCCAAGGATGCTCGAATAAATCTCCCCCTCCCCCCCACACACCTTGAAGAGGAGGCTGGAGGGCTGCCAGCGGTCCAACTGGAGACAGAGCGTCCCCATGACCTCCAGACAGCACAGCCCTCGTCCCTCCTCGTCCCACTTCGGCATGGCCCCCGCCCAGCACGTGCCGACCGGAAGCGGCCTGGACTGGGCCTGCCCCGAGGCCGGAAGCTAAGAGCCCCGCTGGGAGTGGTCCAGGCAGATGCCAGGCGCAGGCAGCTTCATTTATGGCCCTGCCAAGTCTGCAAACGGCGCCTGGAGAGGCAGCAGTAATGGGATGAAATACCTGCAAATGAAATTACCATTTTTATGCTTCCTGAATCTTGATTTGTGCACTTCGTTGCACTTACATTTTTATATTCTCCGTGCTGGGGTGTTGTAATCTCTGATTAAATGCGGTGTTGTCATTCTCTGCAGCGCTGCGCGTGCCTTTATCACCCTAACATGGTTAATAGCGAACAGGCAGTCGCATAAATACAAAATCTGCTGCTTGCGCACTGGCTGGGGACGTCGGAGGAATATACTGTCTTCATCTTCCGCCTGTGCCCGACAGACAGGAGCGTTGCATATCCTGGGCCCCTTCCCGAGGACTACAATGGTTAGCTTCCCTACCCACGGGTGCCTGGGCTGAGTTCATTCACCATAGACGGGAGCGTTGCATATCCTGGGACTCTGGCCGAGGCCTACAAGGGTTGGCTTCCCTACCCACGGGTGCCTGGACTGAGTTCAGTCACAATAGACAGGAGCGTTGCATATCCTGGGACTCCGTCACCATAGAAAGGAGCGTTGCATATCCTGGGACTCTCGCGAGGCCTACAAGGGTTGGCTTCCCTACCCACGGGTGCCTGGGCTGAGTTCATTCACCATAGACAGGAGCGTTGCGTATCCTGGGGCTCTGACCGAGGCCTACAAGCTTTGGCTTCCCTACCCACGGGTGCCTGGACTGAGTTCAGTCACAATAGACAGGAGTGTTGCATATCCTGGGACTCCGTCACCATAGAAAGGAGCGTTGCATATCCTGGGACTCCGTCACCATAGACGGGAGCATTGCGTATCCTGGGACTCTGGCCGAGGCCTACAAGCTTTGGCTTCCCTACCCAAGGGTGCCTGGGCTGAGTTCAGTCACCATAGATTGAGCAGGAGTCGTCAGGTTACGGTGGCCCCCCACAACCCTCTCACCATACCTGCTGGTGTGATATCCGTGCTCTCCGGGTTATTAACAGTACCATCAAGGGTTCAAGGAGCCCTTCATAAGAATAGCCCAAGCACGGCACTAAGAGAAGGCACTCTACACACTTAGAAGTGTGTAGTTTAACAGTCATATTCTGTTGCTTAGTACTAGTGGTGGGCCCAACTTGCAGAGTTTCACTATGCGGAACTCCGCAGAGTTACATTAAAACTCTGCGAGATTCCACGGAGTTCTGCGAGCAGGTGGAATCGGCACTCCATGCTGATTTGTAGTGCTGGGAGCTTGTTTCGCACTGCCGCAGCATCAGCACGAAGAGCGCCATGTGGCACACCAGAGGGCGCTGCTCCTCTGCTGCCGCGTGAGTAGATTTTCTCACTGTGAATGGTCACGACTGCCCATGATCGCCAGCTTTCAAAACATTCTTGCTGGGTGCCATTCTAGCACACGAAAATCTCACTAGGGGCGTCAATTCTTGCTCGTGCCCGCCAACCTAACGTTGGAAGCTGAGTGAATGAGATAAAACTCTGCCACGTGGCGGTTGGAAGAATGTTGCCAGAAATCCACGTTACAAGTGTAACGTGATGTGGGCAAAACTCCATAGACTCCGCATGAGAAGTACCCACAACAAATACAACTGACACAGCAATAATGCATGTCACTAACAGTGAGAATAATAGGAATATTTCTAACATTATTGGAATGTTCCTAGCAGCCTAACACCCAAAAGACTACTTCTATGCACTACACCATTGATCCTCAAAGTATGACCCAGGGGCCAAATGCAGCCCTCTGGAACCCTACATGCCCCGCCCCTTAGAGAACAGCAGCACTAGGCGGTGTTTACTCTACTGAGCACTAACATTACTTACTTACTTATGCCTACTACCCCTCCAGGGGTATATAGGCCATCACCCAGGGCTCTCACGAAACACCTCTTCCCTGGAATTTTCTTTCAGTCTGACTCCAGGTGTAACCCGTCTCCTTGCAGTGAGCCTTGAGGCCTCGGTGCCAGGTGTTTTTCGGCCTTTCCTTCTTCTTTTTCCCTTGAGGGTTCCAGGTCAGGGCTTGCCTGGTGATGTTTGACGCAGGATTGCAGAGGGTGTGACCTATCCAGCCCCAGTGTCTATTCATAATTTCTTCATGAGCAGGGAATTGGAAAGTATGCTGCCATAGGTAGTTGTTTGTTGATGGTGTTTGGCCAGCGGATGCTGCCAAAGGTAGTTGTTTGTTGATGGTGTTTGGCCAGCGGATTTATAGGATTTTCCTCTGACAGGTGTTGATGAAGGTTTGGACTTTGTTGGTGGTGGTCACTGTTGTCTTCCAAGTTCCTGCTCAATGCAGAACGACCCATTTTACGTTGGTGTGAAACAGCCTGATTTTGGTTTGCAGTGTTACTTCGCTGGAGCTCCAGATCTTATTTAGCTGAATAAAGGCAGCTCTTGCTTTCCAGATTCTCACCTTGACATTAGCCCTGCTGGCCTATGACCCTGCCCAGCTACGTGAAGGCCTCAAACTCTTTCAGTGCATCGCCTGCGAAAGTGACTGCAGTTGTACCGGCTGTGTCAGCCTTCAGGATCTAGGCTTTTCCCCTCTGGTTGTTGAGGACAGGTTGTCCTGATGCGGCTGCCAAACTGTTGGTCTTCTCTTGCATCTGCTGATGGGTCTGGGCAAAGAGAGCCTGGTCATCTGCAAAGTCCAGGTCATTGAGCTGCGTCCAGTGTGTTCCACTGGATCCTAGTTCTTCTCCTTGCTGTGGATGTATTCGTGATCCAGTCTGTGGCCAGCAGGAAGTGAAAAGGAGAGAGCAAACAACCCTGGTGGACTCCTTTCCTCACTTTGAAAGCTTCTGTGAGTTGTCGTCCATGAACTATCTTGCAGGTCATTCCCTCATAAGGGTTCCTGATGATTCTTAAAAGTTTATCGGGCACACCGCAGTAGTGGAGGACTCTCCAAAGGGTCTCTTTGTCCACGCTGGTGAATAGCTTCCAATAGTCGATGAAGTTGACACAGAGGGGGGAGTTCCATTTCATCGGCTGCTCAATAATGATGCGCAGTGTTGCAATCTGGTCTGTGCAGGATCTATCTTTGCGGAAGTCAGCTTGCTGGTCTCATAACTGACGATTGTCTTGTTGCTCCATTCTGTACAGGATGACTGTGTTGAAAACTTTGCCTGGGGTTGATAGAAGAGTTATTGCTCTGTAGTTTGCACATTACTCAGGTCACCTTCCTTGGGGATCTTAATCAGATATCCCTCCTTCCAGTCTGATGGCACCTTTTCCTCTTCCCAGATCCTTGCAAACATGGGGTAGTGCATGTGTACTGATGTTTCAAGGTCTGCCTTTAGAGCCTCTACAGAACGGTTGTCAGGTCCTGCTTTTCCTGCTTGATGGCTTGCCGTATTTCTTCTATGGTCTGCGGTAGTCGACTGGCATGTCTTTGTCATCTGGCTGTATGTCTGGTGGAGACTGCTGCATGGGTTGGGTCAGAAGTTGTTCAAAGTCCTCCACCGATCTTCGTTGTTGGCCTTCGTTACCCATGAGTGCCTTCCCAGCTTTGTCTTTAACGGGTCTTTCTGATTTGCTATATCTATTGGAGAGATTCCTTGTTATGTCATAGAGTTCTTTCAAGTTTCCATGGCTTGCTGTTTCCTGGGCTTCTATGGCTCGACCATCGATGGATCTTCAATTGTCTGCTCTTAAGTTTCTCTTTGCTTCCTTGTTGGCCTTGGTGTATTTAGCTTGAGTTTTCGCTTTTTCTGCTCTATTGGCTGGTGTTGACCACAGCTTTCTTTTCCTTTCTTGCTTGGATTTTGCAGAGAGTCTCAGTGGAGATCTATTCTTTATGCTGGTGTTTCTTGGGACCCAGTACCTCCTGGCAGGTTGATGTTGCTGTTTCTTTGACCTTTTCCAGCTGGCTTTCTGTTTCATCTCTGTCATCCTCTAGCTCTTGTAGGACTTGAAACTTGTTATTGAGGGTGACTGAGCATTCTCTACGTTTCTGTGCATCTATGAGGAGGTTGTGTTACATCGTTGGCGTTGGTTTGTCAGTTCCATCCATGGTTTCTTCAGCTTTAGCATAACCACAACAAGGTGATAGTGTGATGCCATGTCTGCTCCTCTCGTTACTCTTACATCCTGCAGGGAACTCTGGCAATTATTGGCGATGCAGCTATGGTCGATCTGATTCTCTGTTTAATGGTCCAGGGACACCCATGTTGCTTGTATATTCTTTTGTGTGGGAATACATAGCCACCTATCACCAGACTGTTCAGGCCACGGAGATCTGCAAGCCTTTCACTATTCTCGTCCACGTTTCCAAGACCATGGTTGCCCATGACTTCTTCGTACCCAGTGTTGTCGCTTCCAATCTTTGCATTGAGGACTTCCAACAGTATGGTGATGTCTCACTCAAGGCATTTCTCTAGGACGGACTGGAGTCTGTTGTTAAACTGTTCTTTCTTCACTTCTTTGCTGTCATTTGTAGGTGCACTTAGTAAATAAAGTGATGCACTGTCACTGTCTTCACCCTGCCCCTGGCACCAGCCCTCTGGGATACGCTGTCACTGTCTTCACCCTGCCCCCTGGCACCAGCCCTCTGGGATCCGCTGTCACTGTCCTCAACCTGCCTCCTGGCACCAGCCCTCTGGGATACGCTGTCACTGTCCTCACCCTGGCTCCTGGCACCAGCCCTCTGGGATACGCTGTCACTGTCCTCACCCTGCCCCCTGGCACCAGCCCTCTGGGATACGCTGTCACTGTCCTCACCCTGTCTCCTGGCACCAGCCCTCTGGGATACGCTGTCACTGTCCTTACCCTGCCCCCTGGCACCAGCCCTCTGGTATACGCTGTCACTGTCCTCACCCTGCCCCTGGCACCAGCCCTCTGGGATACGCTGTCACTGTCCTCACCCTGCCTCCTGGCACCAGTACTTAGTAACACGATGCACTGTCACTGTTTGCACCCTGCCTCCTGGCTGGGGCCCTCAAACAAATGATGCACACACTGTCCTGGCCCTGCCTTGCGGCACACACCTGTCGGCAATGACACAGAAGATGTTTTGCACAATGCTGCCTTTGAAACACCTTTCACAGCGCCAATAATTCGGAATGCGAACAGCTGTGTTTCAGTGGCCTTGGACCAACTGGTGGAGTGGCCTGTGCATCCAGCATAGTGCTGCTGGCCGACCGGGCAGGAGTCTGCTTGCGTGATGACTGGTCACCACCTGCCCCCTTCCTAGCTTCACTTACTGTTTGTCAGACCCCTCCTCATTGCCCAGGCCCCCTCTGAAGCCGACCTTCTCTCAGGCAAAGCCACTTCTTGGCAGCAGACTGCGGTGTGTTCCTGCCAAACATGAGGCTCCCTTCAGGATAAACGCGTCCTTGGTAAATCCTCCCCTTTCAATTTACTCCCACCTAATCCCGAGTTGGTGGGATATAGACATGGGGATACCTGGGGGCCTATTTACAAGCCCCTTGCGCTACCAGTGAGTCACATTTTATAATGCTCTGGCAGTGCAGGGTGCAAACCCATATCTACAACGCCATGCAAAGCCCCTCTGCATGGCTTTTCATGGCTTCATAGATCTGGCATGAGGCAACGCAGTGCAACTCGCTGAGTTGTCTTACAGCGAGTCAGGGAGGTGTTCCATTGGTGCTGCAGTTGGTGTTCCTTCGCAAGACCAGTTGGCTTTGACGCATTCCCAGGTTTACAAGGATCTAAAAACTTGGGACTGCGTCAAAGCCGTACGCCTCCCCAGGGCAGGCGTAACGATGAGAAATATCTTTACTTCCCCTTGTTGTTTCCTCTTTCTATAGATGCGGAATTCTGCAGCGCGCATAGAAAGTGGGAAACGCCTCCATGGATTGATGTTGTGCGGGAAGGTGCCCCTCGCTGCACCCAAACAATCCTGGCAACAATGCAGACAGCCTTGCAGCAATGTGCCTGGGGCCCGCGTTGGCGCTAGGCACCAAGTTCTATGCAGGGGGAAAGGACGGGAATGCACTGTATCTTGTAAATACGGTGCATCCCTGCCCTTTCGATTTGGCTTAGGGCAGAGCAGCAAAAAGACTTGCAGCGCTGCCCTATGCCAACTCTTTGTAAAGCCCCAAACTCTGGTCAATGGAAGTTTTAGTCTCCAAAACAGGGAATAACGATGGGGTACTCGGAATGACCCGGTGAGAATCTGCAAGTCTTTCCCAATTCCACTGATATTTACCACTTGGTGGTAAGTACTAGCAGGGGCCAGGAGGGTCTTGTCTGAGTCAGGGTGTTGGTGGTGGTGGGAGTGTGCGTGGCGATGGCATCAGGGGTGCATGATGGTTGAAGCTTTGCTGTAGGGAGCTTCGTCGGTTCTCCCTGGGATGCCGGGGCAAGTAGGAGCCCGGCTGGTCCCCCAGCCCCTCTTCATCTGTATTTTTACCGGGGTCCGGTGTTTCCAGAGCTCCTGTGGGCACCTCTCCCGGCAACTCGTCATGAAGACCCATCTCTTTCCATTATGGATCTGTTGTGTATTGCTCTTGCACAGACCTCTGTTGTATATTTAAATCTAGTATTTGTAAAGCGCGAACAGTTACCCGGAGGCATCCCGGCGCTGGGGGCTGTCGGAAAGATTAAGCGAGCTATTGCCCAGAGTCACATGGTGCTGAGCTGACCTGTCGCTGGTGCTGGGGTTCGAACCCTGAGCCCCAGATTCCAGCGTCAGTCGCCTTGCCTGTGGCCCCACACCTCTCCCCTGCATGATAGGAGTTGGCCACACCCTCCCTGGTAAGACTGGCTGCGCCCTGCTGGTCCCATGACAACACCTCTCCTTGTCCAACACTTACCCTTGGTATCTCTGCTTCTTGTCAGTGATGAGCCGCAGCCATTTATTGCCAAGAACAGCACTTCCCCTCAGACTGCATCTCCACTGGCCATGGGCGCCCTTCTTTGTTGGCAGTGCCGAGCCACGGCCCCTTCCTGCAGTATGGTACTGTATGGTCTGCTGTGGCATGGCCTAGTGTGGTACAGCACAGGTGACTCTGCTGTGGCATGGAATGCTGTGGTGTAGTATGGTACTGTATGGTCTTCTGTTGCATGGCATGATCTAGTGTGGTACGGCACAGGTGACTCTGCTGTGGCATGGAATGCTGTGGTGTGGCACTGTATGGTCTGCTGTGGCATGGCATGGTCTGGTGTAGTATGGTACAAGTTACTCTGCTGTGGCATGGTCTGATATGGTACTGTATGGTATGCTGTGGCATGGAATGCTATGGTATGGCACTGTATTTTCTGCTATGGCATGATCTAGTGTGATGGTATGGTGTAGGTTACTCTGCTGTGGCATGGAATGCTGTGGCATGGCACTGTATGGTCTGCTGTGGCATGGCATGGTCTGGTGTGGTATGGTACAAGTTACTCTGCTGTGGCATGGTCTGATATGGTACTGTATGGTATGCTGTGGCATGGAATGCTATGGTATGGCACTGTATTTTCTGCTATGGCATGGTCTAGCGTGGTATGGTATGGTGCAGATTACTCTGCTGTGTCATGGAATGCTGTGGTATGGCACTGTATTGTCTGCTGTGGCATGGTCTAGTGTGGTATGGTACAGGTGACTCTGCTGTGGCATGGTCTGATATGGTACTGTATGGTATGCTGTGGCATGGAATGCTATGGTATGGCACTGTATTTTCTGCTATGGCATTGCATGGTCTAGTGTGGTATGGTATGGTGCAGGTTACTCTGTTGTGTCATGGAATGCTGTGGTATGGCACTGTATTGTCTGCTGTGGCATGGTCTAGTGTGGTATGGTACAGGTTACTCTGCAGTGGCATGGTTTGATATGGTACTGTATGGTATGCTGTGGCATGGAATGCTGTGGTATGGTACTGTATTGTCTGCTGTAGCATGGCATGGTCTAATGTGGTATGGTACAGGTTACCCTGCTGTGCCATGGAATGCTGTGGTATGGTATGGTATTATATGGAATGATGTGGTATGGAATGCTGTGGTGTGGCATAGTACAGCATGGAATGACCAGCCTGTTTGACCATGTTTATAGGGGAGAGCAGAAGCACATTAGCACTGATTAGCAGCGGTGACGTGCACAGAGTCCAAATATCAACAGAAATGAAATTCAGAAAACAAGAGGGGAGATGTTGCAACGTTTGTGTGTGCCCCTGCAGACAGGGCCAAGTCCAACACTACTGAACATAACCTGCTCTCTGTGATTGGCAGAGCAAGGCCAATGAACTGCCTCTCATTATTGGAACACTGAAAAGAAGGTGACCACTATACATTTAAATCTTCTCAGAACCTAGCTCTTGGCAGAAGTTTCTTCTAAAAGTCTTAGTCAGGGTGGGATGATCTATCCGGCCCTGACTGAAATCTAAGAGCCCAACAAGAAATAAAGAACGTATCTCCTACCGGGTGACTCCTGACTCCTGCGTGAAGGCCCTGCCTATCCAACTACAAAACCTGCCCTTGTTGAACCAACAAGAAACCATACAGATTGCTTAATCTATATAGGAAAGATTATTCTAACATAACTGGATTAAGATTTGAATGCCTCTGTATAAGATCTTTACTGTCTGTAATGAGATTTCTCTCCGTCTCTTTCTTACCCCTTCGCCACGGGGCTAATTCCCCCACGGGGCGGGGGGAGGAGGGCCGCGCGCGGCGCTGCGGTGCTCGTGATAAGGCAGCTCGTCACGCTGCACGGCGGCGCTGTGCTTATGACGAGCTGAGGTTGTCATTACCACGCCCATTTCTTTAGAACGCTCAGCACAGCAGGGGAATTATCCCTGCGTGGGAGCACCGCCGCGGTCATGACGAGCTCAGCTCGTCATGAGCACAGCGCCACTGTGCCTCATGACAAGCTGAGCCCGTCACGAGCCTCGAAGGTGTTAATGGATGAGTTTAGGCCTTTTTTCCATATGGCATAATTAAAGATAACTCAGATCAGCACAGAGTAAGTCCCTGTTATATTCTCATCAGAGATGATAAGGATAATTCGTGAATGTGTCCGGTGTTGTTAAGGGGCTGAGCGCTCTCGGCTCAGCCTCAAGGCCCTGGTACCATCAAAGGCTGAGCAGCTCCGCGAGGATGGGAACATCTGATCAAGATATGAGCGGGAAGGCTCTTCATGTCAAAGAAAGCAGCCTTAATAGAATGCAAGGACCTCACCCACCGAAGTGACATGCTTCATCATCGGGTCGTGCTCTTCATCGGGAGCCCTCACAATGTCCATTGGGCCCCTCGGGCGGATCTTTTCTGCTATTGGCCAATTCGGAAGATTTCCAAGCAATCAGCAATTTCCTAGGCAGTTCCCAGGCCTTAGGACATTGTAGATTGGACTGAATGATGTTGGGCTAAAATGAAACCAAGGGCATCCAGTTAGCCTTTGTTCTGACTGTAAGCCCCGGTTAAAGTTTAAAAACAAATGGAACCGGGGGTAAAATGATGGCCTCTAGGTTGGCTGAGTGGTCAACATGTTTCTCGCCTTTGCTGCCCTCTACGTGGCTGGCTGACATTGCCACCGAATCAGGGTTTGCAATTTTTTCGGATGCTGACGACACTCAATTAATCTTTTCTCTTTCTGGTAAAAGAGTGTCAAAACCCTCATCCCTTCAAGCAGGGCTCTGTAAAATTGCAGGGTGGATGCAAGCCAATTCACTAAAACTTAACGGGGATAAGACGGAGGTGTTGATATTGGGGAAGAATAAAGAACTATGGGGCCCCAAACACTGGCCATCTGAACTGGGCCCTCTTCCTCAACCCGTCCAACAAGCACGTAATTTAGGTTTTGTGTTGGACGATCGACTTTCCAGGAAACATCAAGCAGTTATGGTGGCTGCGGCCTGCTTTGGCATCCTTAAATGGCTAAGGAAAATGTTATGGCTTTTTCCTGTTTCTGCTCAAAGAACGGTTGTCCAAGCTCTGGTCATCTCTCGCTTGGACCATGGCAACGTCCTTTTCCTAGGAGCCAATAGGGATGTTATACACAAGCTGCAGGTTGCACAAAATGCTGCAGCCGTCTACTTTGTCACATTCCGAAATCTGATTCCACTGCTCATTCTTTACGAGAACTCCACTGGCTTAAGGTTGAAAGTCGTATTAAATTTAAGGCTTTAACCTATATGTTTAAAATCAAAACCAGAAAAGCCCCAGAGTATTTAAATTCTATTGTTCATCAATATGTCCCAGCTCGCTCTCTTCGTTCATCCGCTCAGTCGCGATTCATGGTGCCTCGGCATAGATTGTCTCGCACGGGCGGCAGAGCCTTTTCCCGCTGGGCCCTACTTTGTGGAATTCCCTTCCCTTATCACTTAAACATGAGACTACTTTTATTTGCTTTCGTAGGGCATTGAAGACTTGGCTTTTTAATCAATAAACTCCTCCTTTTTTGGTCCTCCAGGCAGCGCCGGGAAACCATAGGGTAGCTGTGCGCCTTATAAATTTAAAATAATAATAATAATCATAATACGTGGTCAATGGTGATTCTTTAGGACCTAGAAGGAATTGCCCACTCTACTTTTCTAGATTTACACCACATTAGTGTAGAATGAGAGCCCCTGATAAAGATATCACACATTGTGTGAACAGACGTGTTTAACTCACTCCCCTGCTTAGGAAGTGCCTGCGTTGATTAAACCAGTGGCGGCTCACCAAGGGAGTGCTGCTGGGCGGGCAGTGTGAGGGGGTAGTGGAGTTCGACCTACGCCGGACAGGAGTAAGGCAAGTAATTAAATAAAGAAATAAATAAATTTACCTTGCGCGCAGCAGCGTGTGCAAGGTAAGTTGTTTTATTTATTAAATGACTTACCTTACTCCTGCCCTTCGTATGTCGGACTTCACTACCCCCGCACCCCCACACTGCCCCTCCCCCGCTCCACCTCCCCACAGCACTCCCTCAGCGAGCCGCCACTGATTGGTATGGAATAAGAGAGAGACAGGGGACAGAGAATGAACCGGTCGTATATTCATGCTTTATTGGTTATTGAATGAAACCGTCGTGCCAATGTCACGCTCGGTGTCACGCTGGACCGCAATACACCACACGACACACAATGAGCATTCGTGTGGTGGAATGGGGTCGATAAGTCGCACTAAGATGGCTCCCCGAATCCTGCTCGGTTGGGGCCCCTTGGGAAGTGGGACCCTTGGGGAGTCTTCCCTCAATCTGTCTAGGAGACAACAGGCTGTCAGTCCGGGTCCTTTCATTCAAAACCATGGGTCCGGCTCACAGGGCCACTTATTTAACTGTCATGAATTAGAAACTCGTTTCATCCCAGCCTCCCCGACGGGCCAGGGAGCTCCTTTTTTTTTTTTAAACAATTTTTATTGCACATAATTTTTCAGAACATTAAGGAGCCCCCCCCCCTCCCGCCCTCCACCCACACAAATACAGGCATGGTTGCACGATATTATTGATCATATCGTCTAACATCGAATAACCGAACATGACGAGCAACTATACCCTTAAGACAAGACTATAAATATTTGCATATAAGTAGTGAATAAAAAAATTGAGTTAAATTACTGTCCAAGACCTTCGATCCATTGTGTAAGTGGGTACCAAATTTCTAAACCCTTCTTTTTCTTTTTGACACCCTTCCTGCTGTATATTGCTTTTTCCAAGCTATAGGCTGAGAGTAATCTGGCCTGCCATTGTTGGAAAGATGGGGGGACATTATCCAGCCAAGAAGAAGCAAGACAGATTCGAAGCACCACCATGGAGACAAATAGAAGTCCCTTCATGTTATCTGGGTGGTTCGCACTATCAAACCCCAATAATATTTCCGGTGTTGTAATGACAATTTCTGTTTCAAATATTTCAGACAAAAAAGTGGATATCTCACGTCTGATGGTCCATAGTGCCCCGCAAGTAGCAAACATATGTATTAGATCTACTTCAGGCATCATACATCTGGGACAGGGAGCTCCTGCCGGTACCCAAGGCCATGTCGTGGCCGTGCGCCCATGTGTGGCCAGACCACGCCCCCAGTGCGTGTAGACATGTCACACGAAAAATAAAATCACGTACTTGGGTAGTGATTCCGGCTGCATTCATGGCGTCCAATCAGTGTCCACGAGGTCAGGAGCCTGTGTGCGTCCATGGTGCTGCTGGGAGTGAGGAGAGGGCCTCTGAGCAGGGACTTCTGTCTCAACTTATGGAAAGCGCTTTAATGTTTCTGGAAAAACAACGTCAACAACAACAAGGAGCGGACTACTAGAACCAGGGTTACAAGAACTGTTAGCCATAGGGTGACCAACCGTCCGTACTTTTCACCGACAGTCTGTAAATTGGACCTCACGTCCGTTGTCCGTAAGGATCCCTTTACGGACGCCTTTTGTCTGTAATTTTGGGGCTTTCAGGGAACAGAGCTGTCCCCTGCAAAAAGGCCTCAGCTCCCTGATGGGGCCGCCTCGCACTCCTCTGATCACAAGAGCAGCCCCACCCGCCCATTGTCATTCTGTGTGGGGCTGATTGTCACATACAGAATGAGAATGGGGCAGTCTGGGTGGGCACAGCATGTGGTGGCCTCCTCCAGCCTTGGTCTAGGGCAGCACATTCTGTCACATGGAAGGGCAAAAACACCCCTGCTGCTGCTAGGAGAGAATCCAGTTAACCAAAGGAAGGCTGTGAAAGAAGTTCAAAGGAAGGGATTATAGTTCTTTCAGAGTCTCATCATTTTAGAACTGAGGCATTTTCAATATTATATTCAAGGAAGCCATGGTTAATGCTTTTGTATTTTATGCAACTAACAACAATTGACAACGCCAATAGTTCTGGCTTGTTGTAGGTGTAACGTTACTTGTTGTATTATATATCTTGGTGCAATGACCGAAGCAACAAAAATACCAGTCGGGCGGCACATTATACTAAGCACAGATTCTTAGTTTAGGTGTTTTAAGCCACACCCTTAATTACATCGAACACCCCCTTTGGAGAGACCCCCATAGTTTTTTCATCCCACTCAAAGCTTTGGAAACAACACCATGTCACAGTCGCCTCTCGCCCGGGCACTGTGCATCATGCATGACTCATGCCTTCCACTTTTTCAGATTGCCTATGTGCA
The DNA here is from genome assembly GCF_964263255.1 of Lissotriton vulgaris. Taxonomy (NCBI): domain Eukaryota; kingdom Metazoa; phylum Chordata; class Amphibia; order Caudata; family Salamandridae; genus Lissotriton; species Lissotriton vulgaris. The sequence continues at coordinate 265,956,197 of NC_141690.1, read as the reverse complement.
GGGGCATAGTGAACCCTCCCCCACCCCACCCCTCGCTTTAGGAACTACAGGGAGGTGGAGTTCTTGATGGGCCTCTTCTGTCTGCGACTCTGCAGACAAAGGCTCCCCTCATAATTAATGTGAAAAGGGGATGAGTAAGTAAAGGGATGGCTCGATGGATGGCTGGATGGATGGCTGGATGAGTGAAATGATGGATGGATGGATGAGTAAAAGGGTGGATGATGAGTGAGCGAATGGGTCGATGGTTGAGTGAAATGATGGATGGATGGATTGATGAATTGATAAGTGAAAGGGTGAATGGATGGACAGATGAGTGAAAGGTTGGATGTAAGGCTGGATGAGTGAGTGAAAAGGCGGGTAGATGGACAAAAGGATGGATAGTTGCGGGAAGGAGTAAAACAGTGGGTTGATGAGAGAAAGGATGGATGAGTGAATGAAAGGTTCAATGGATGGATTCATGAGTGGATGAGTAGATGGATGGGTGGGTGGATGTAATGATAGATGGCTACGTGAAAGGGGCATGGAGAGCGAAAGGGAGGATGAGTGGATGAATGACTGAACGGGTGAATGGGGGAAGGATGAGGGACTGGGTGGATGAAAGAGTAAGTGAAAGGATGGCTGGATAGGTAAATGGCTGGATGGGTGGAAGAGTGGATGGTGAGTGTACGGATGGACAGGGTGAAAGGGTGGATGGATGGATAGAGGATGGATGAGTAAAAGGATGGATTGAGGGAAGGATGAGTGAAATGATGGATGGAAGGATATGTGATGGATAAGTTTGTAAACGGATGAATATGGACATGGATGGGCACACAGATGGAAGGACAGAATGAATGGTGAAAGACTGAATGATGAATGAACGTCTGATTACACATTGTAAGCCCCATTATCTTAAGCAACATTTTCTATACATTGACTTTTACATTTATATGAGTCATTGTCTCTATATGACATGTGTGTGAAGTAACGCACTCCGACACGTGCCGTACATACGTTGAATGAGTAGCAGTATAAAAGAAATAAAAATACACATGAGAGAGGGTCTACGTGAAGATGAGGGGCGCCATTGGAGGCAGGGTTGGATTGGGATTGAAAATCGGCCCGGCAACCCCCCTAAAAAATGGGCCACATTGGCATAATCACTCCTCAAATCACTGCTTTGGCGTAATCTTATAAAAAAAAAGTTTAGGGGGGGTTTGAAAAAAAGCATGGGTTAGTTTACACTGGTGAAACAAGTGAGGCCACTTCTACTCAGGCCTCAGTATGTGCACATGTTAATGGACCGGCCAGCGAGACAAAGGGAGTGACACCTCTGCCTGTTGCTAAACAGGAGGTAACGAGTGCCCATCTGCCTATAGACACCCACTGGGCCGCTGGCTGTATTCGAACAATAGAGACAGTGCCCTAATGGCCCCAGACTGCTTAAAAAAGCAGCCCACAGCAGAACTCGGACACTGGCCACTCGGGCATTGCCCAAATGCCCGCGTTACCAATACGACACTGATTGGAGGGTGGTAGAAAGGCCGGACTGGCCGGACCGCGCATCGGGCATTTCCTTGCGAGCTGGAAAGGTGGGGGCAGTTTTGTTACCACAAAAAAACCCGCACATTTGCTTAAAGCTGCGCGCATACTGACAAACCATGAGGTGCACAATTGTCTCTACCTAATACAAACTTATTTTCACTTGTACTTAAGTGGTTGTCTATTTACTTACTTATATACTATTTCGCAACCTCCTCTGATGTGTCTGTAAAACTTACCTTTTGTCCTGAATTTTGACCTGAATTTGACACTTTGTCCTGAATTTTTACACTCACCGTCCTGAATTTGCACCGAATGGCCAGTTGGTCACCCTAGTTAGCCATGACTGGTAGCGGCGACTGCAGAACTCAGAAGCTGAGCTCGTGGGGTCACTTTGGCCCGCTCTCTTGGGCGGAACCCTGGCACCGGAGGCCTTTGATCCTCGCCCGCTTCCCACCTATGATGTCCTGCAGACGGGTCCAGCTGGACACCTGTCCATCACCTGACAGTGGTATCCACTGGACTTATGGGCCTCAGATCCTCACACGCCTCCCACCTGTGACATCCTGATGCCGGGTCCAATTAGACACGTTCCCATCGTCGGGCTCGCACCTGTTGCGTTCAGAGTAAGTTCTCCCCCCCCCCCCCCCCCCCCCCCCCGCGCCCACCCCCCGCCCTCGCCTGCACCCTAAACCCCCCCCCCGGGTGGGCACATCTGCAAGTGAATGAGCAGCCCGTGAAGTTTCTCTGCTGGGTAATCCAATCCCTCCCAAGAGAGAGAGGCTGCGGGGGGCTCCGTGCACAGCCTGGCTTCCATTGCTGTTTAATTAATGTTCAGCGAGGAAGGGGGTGCGTCCCCACCAGGGAGGAACGCTTGATTTCCAGGGGGTCAGGTGCTTCTGTGAGGGGAAACCAAGATACCAGCACCCTAACCCCCCCCCCCCCCGCGCAGCCAGGATCCAGGCTCGCTCGTGACGACCCCTTCTCTCCCTCAGCTCATGCATTTTTTAATTGAAATTATTTTTGCTTCTAATTGGCATCTCGAGTCCATTATATTGTTTATTGAGAAAGACAAGCCGGGGTATTTCTTTCGTATGTGGGTGGCTGTAAATGTAATTCAGAATGAGTGACGTGCAGGCAGGCGGCACGTGCCACCGGGCACTCTCGCGTGCATTTTATGCACAAATATCTTTATACAGAATAAATATAGTAGAATCGCAGCCGTTGGGCGAGTGGACAGATGCCGGACAGACACCCGGAAACAGACACTTTCTGAGTAATGTTCAAACCTGGAGGAGGACCTGCCCGGGGTGAACTCGCCAGGGCAGAGGTCAATGGTGCCATCTGCAACGAGGCCAGATTGGCATTCAAGGGATCTGGAAAGAACCAATCGGTGCCCGTCGGCCGCGGACAGCTCAACTGATACTACACCCCCCTGGCACACTTACCCGCGTCACAGTGACAAGCATCGAAACGGACAAGTAGCGACCGCAGCCTCAGACACTTTCCACCCATAACCGCGCAGTCACACCACCAACCACAGCAACCGAAGACACATCCCACCCATAACCACGGAGTCACACCACCAACCACAGCAACCGAAGACACATCCCACCCATAACCACGCAGTCACACCACCAACCACTGCAACCTCAGACACATCCCACCCATAACCACGCAGTCACACCACCAACCACAGCAACCTCAGACACATCCCACCCATAACCACGCAGTCACACCACCAACCACAGCAACCTCAGACACATCCCACCCATAACCACGCAGTCACACCACCAACCACAGCAACCTCAGACACATCCCACCCATAACCACGCAGTCACACCACCAACCACAAGAACCTCAAACACATCCCAACTATAACCGCGCAGACACCACATCAACCACAGCAACCTCAGACACATCCAACCACCGACCACAGCAACCCCAGACACCTTCCACTCATGAACCGCGCAGTCAAGCCACCAACCACAGCAACCTCAGACACATTCCACCCATAACCGCGCAGTCACAGCACTGACCACAGCAACCAAAGACACATCCCACCCATAACCACACAGTCACACCACCAACCACAGCTAACTCAGACACATCCCACCCATAACCACGCTGTCACACCATCAACCACAGCAACCAAAGACAAATCCCACCCATAACCACGCAGTCACACCACCGACCACAGCAACCAAAGACACATCCCACCCATAACCACGCAGACACACCACCAACCACAGCTAACTCAGACACATCCCACCCAAACCGCATAGTCACACCACCAACCACAAGAACCTTAAACACATCCCAACTATAACCGCGCAGACACCACATCAACCACAGCAACCTCAGACACATCCTACCACCGACCACAGCAACCTCAGACACCTTCCACTCATAAACGTGCAGTCAAACCACCAACCACAGCAACCTCAGACACCTTCCACTCATAACTGCGCAGTCAAACCACCAACCACAGCAACCTCAGACACCTTCCACTCATAACCGCACAGTCAAACCACCAATCACAGCAACCTCACACACCTTCCACTCATAACTGCGCTGTCAAACCACCACCCACAGCAACCTCAGACACCTTCCACTCATAACCGCGCAGGCAAACCACCAACCACAGCAACCTCAGACACCTTCCACTCATAACTGCGCGGTCAAACCACCAACCACAGCAACCTCAGACACCTTCCACTCATAACCGCGCAGTCAAACCACCAACCACAGCAACCTCAGACACCTTCCACTCATAACCGCGCAGTCAAACCACCAACCACAGCAACCACATACACCTTCCACTCATAACTGCGCGGTCAAACCACCAACCAGAGCAACCTCGGACACCTTCCACTCATAATCGCGCAGTCAAACCACCAACCACAGCAACCTCGGACACCTTCCACTCATAACCGCGCAGTCAAGCCACCAACCACAGCAACCTCGGACACATTCCACCCATAACCACTTGCTGACACAGTATAGAAGGTACTTCATAGCTTTGGTTGGACCTACGGTTGAAAACCAGAAGAAAGAATGATTTAGTCAAGGTCTCACGGGTAAAACTCACAAAATCCAGACTGTGCCTCATTGCAAAGGTGATGTGACTTTCCACATACCCTGTCATGGTGTCACACAACCCGGAGATGCTGCCCCATCATGTAAGATTGACCCACATAGCACAGCTTCATACAAACCTGTGTTGTCCAAATACCCTGAGAGCTCAACATTGAGTGTAAAAGGCGCTTGAAATCAGGAAGACGCCTCAGACATGTCCACATTGGGCAGGGAGAGTCCTCTCTCTTATGTCCACACCATCTGCAACAGCCACAGGCAAAAGCAGAACCTGGACAGACTTCGGGACACTTATGTTGGTAATCCTGAGCTGCTTGTACTGAGTCATAAAGTAACGTGTAGAGCGCCTAGTTACTTCTGACCAAGTGTCCCAGCGCCAGGGTTTCACTCCCAATTACAGAACCAGACAACATGCTGAAAAGACAGTTGCACAAATTCCCTCGCACACAACATTTATGACATAACAGTCGTACAGTAATACTTTTCAAATATGCACTCTCAAAGCAAACAATATTGCCAGTCTTTGGGCTTTAATTCTTTCCTTCATCCTCCTTTAATGTCAATAACTGTGACTGGTCGAAAAGCCCAATGCCAATGTCAACACGTGTTTCGTCGCCTCTGTGTATTTTTCATGTGACTTTTTCAAGGCTCAATCGGCTTCTATTAGTACTTATTATCGTGCAGTGATATTTCTGACCCACACGGTCCTCCGGGGTGGGTAATATCTCACTGGGGGTATTCAATGTCGTCGTTGTAATCCAAAATTCCTGTGGCCAACGTCTATTTTCTTCATCGCGTCAGCAACACCCCTCATGCCGGCGTCCTCGCATTATTGTTTGCGTGGAGAGTGTATATTTGAAAAGTATTACTGCACTGCTGTTATGTTATAAAAGTGTTGTGTGCTGGGGAATTTGTGCAATTTTCATGCTGCAGTCCGGGCCGCAGCAATTAGGAGAGGTGGGTGGTTCTCTCCCCCTTTTAGCACCTCAAAAAATACCAGGACCTAAGGAAGTAACGAGTGGATATTTCCCGGAGCGCCTTCCCTATTTTTCAATGCCACGATTCTTGCGTATATAAAGCTACAAAGACAGCCCTGATCAGGTCGATCTGAAGAACCAGGTTTTACATTTGTGTGAAATGATCGTTCAGTTGTTTGCTGTCTGAGAGAAAGGGGGAGGGGATTCCACAGCTTGGGGGCTAGACAACGAAAAGGGCATTCTCCGATGCGTGCTCGTTTCACAGTCGGAGTACGAACCAGCAGAGCCCCTGCTGATCTTAACTTCCACCGAGGAGAGCAGGGCTGGACGAAAGTGCAGCTATCGAGGGCCCTTATTGATCAGGTTCCTGTAGCAGTAGCACTTTAAAGGGGGGGTTTTCTTCAGAGGTAGCCAGTGCAGTTTAGCGAGTCCGGGCCTGTGGGAGACCACCTCAGCTCTTCGCCCCTTCAGGAAACAACTCCAAACGCTCCTGTTTAGGGAAGCACTGGTCACGGTCTAACCTACAGCACTGTGGGGCTTTTTGATCTGCCCATGACCTCTGGCAATTAAAAGTGCTTAGAGACCTGCCGGTGATTAGCGCTATTTATAAAAATCAATTACAATTACAATGACAATTTAGCAGCAAACGGGCTGCCGCGTTCTGCACGCCCTGGAGCTCGTCTGTGGGGGACTCCCAGATACCGCTGCATGACGTCATCAGACAACGGGCTCGTGAGAGTCTGGGGATTGCATGAATCTAATGTAAGATGTACTCCTTTCATGTATTTGTCCAATATGTTGACATAACCCCTGGCCCCTCAGTTCTTCTTTAAACTTCCCACAGTGCATCTCGGGGACCCAAGAGAGGGTCACGGAGAGGTCTGGAAGTGAGTCCGACAAGTAACTTATGTCGGCTCCACCTAGGGCATTATTATTATACGCTTCCGATTAAATACAACGCTTCGTAGAGTTCTAATCTGGGCCACCAGAGCTACACGTGCTGGAGAAATCAGACTTTTGATGCATGTACTGGCTAATGTCATTTCTAATGCTAGTTTCCTTTGGTAACTAGGCACTAGATCAGTAGGCCTTTCTCTAAGGTGTTATCAGACTTCAGTTGGCTGTGGCCAATACAAATCTGCTCATTTTTGCTTAATTTCCTGTAGAGAATTATTTAAATCAATATACCTCTGCAAAACAACTACTGTATGGAAGAGCACATTGTGTTGTTTGCGTAAAGCAGCCGCCGCACTGGCCGACCACTGATTTGTGTGAAATGCTCATGTCTTCCTTAGAAGGGCGCTCATGTCTGTCACATTGAGGCTAAACAACAGGGGTGCTAAGACCCCCACTCCCCCCCACACACAGACACTTTAGCACTCTGTTATGAACAGACACACTTTCTTTATACTTCTATTAGGGGACGTTCTCTTTGATGCAGAGGTTCTGTACCCCAGTTTACATAAAGTAACATGCCTGGCTGTCGCAGATGTTGTCACCAGGCACCGGCTCTCCCTTACAAGAGTTTCTCACGGACAAAAAAGTCTGGAAGCCAGGCTGTGAACTTCTGTCACTGTCCACCAGGAACCATCCTCTCCACGTCACAAACAAGCTCACTACCAGGCCCGTGGTTCGAAGTATATCTTCGGGAGGGGGGGGGGGGGGGGCGAAGGAGGGGGGGGGGTTGGGGTCATCAGCTCTGACCAAACATTAAAGCTGAGCTCTGTGGGTGCATTCGGTCCCAAATACTGGCTGCAGTACTAAATACCTCCTACAATATCGCGGCACAAGAATATTGAGGAAAGAATATTGAAAGGTAAGTGCACATAGGTAAGTGTCGATTCCTAACGCCATACCTACATACCATGGTTCGCCTTATGAAGGCATGCAGGCAGGGCACAAGTCCTACAAAAAGAAGTGGGGGGGCACTGACATCACCATAGGAAGTGACATCACGAAAGGTGGCTTGCACCATCGACTCATTGCCTCCCCTCGCTCGCCCCTTAGATGCGATTGCAGCAGAGAAGACAGCGCGTGAGCAGCGTTCTGAATGGGCTCCGATCTCGCCCCAGAGAGGCCAAAGAGTGAATGTGTGGCTCCATTTGCTCCAGTTATGGAGCTCCCGGTAAAATAATTGGGGGGACGCCGTCCACCCGCTTGATACCCCGACTCGAGCCCTGAATGCAAGCCAAGGCCTTTTTCAAGGCTCTCTGTATATTGTATAAAAAGGGTCTTTCCAAATGAAAAATCAGCAAGCCTCTGCCATTTGGCGTCGTGGGTGGAATGCACAGGCCACTCTTGGGAAAGAAGCACTTTTCTGGATTATTGGACGCCAAATTTCAGAGGGACCAGAGGCGAAATGAGTGGCAGTGTTTCCAAAAGAGCCAAACAACGCGGCACTGGGTGAAAAACAGGCAAGTCATTTTCAAAAAAGATCAAAATACCATTTCTAGTGGTGGTTGGGGAGGGGGGCGCAAGGATTGACCTGTTGCAGCCGAAGCCCCATTCGGTTTGACCTGCATGGATTAATGTCTGGTACAGTCTGGTCTGGTGTTCCTGCACTAAACCAGGCGCGGGCGCACCGGACCAGCAGCGAGCTGGAGTACTGAATCCCACTCGGTAATTCCGCTCCGCCTGACTTGTAATCAGCCCCTAAGAACGGATGCAATTCCCAAATAGACCTCAGACATGGATTTTTTTTTGCTATTTCTTTGCCGTCTGTAGGGTGGAACTGAACTTGAGCCGCTGCTAACGGAGGAAAAAAAAAAAAAAAAAAACAGGATTTCTTTTTGAAGCTCTGGGAGAGGCTGACAATGTATCCACCTTAATCCTACCTGGATTGTAGCTCCTGCCCTAGATGTCCTCCTGAGGCTGTATTATTGAAGTGCCCCGGGGGCGCAATGGGCATTTGCACCGGCTTTGCGTGCCCCCGGACACTGGTATGACAGAAGGGGGTCGCAGATGCTTCTGTGACTGCTTCTGTAATACCAACAGCGCTGGCGCATAATTGCCTGCATTATCTTCAGAGCTGTTCCCTAATTTGCAAGGGACTGTGACCCCATGCACATGAGGGAATCCCGTTGCCTCTGCACTCGCGCCGTATTATTGACACTGGTCCAGAGGCAAAGAAGCTGTCAGGAGGAGCACTGAGAGTGCGGCACCAAAAGGTGGTATATTGTCAGTGTGCCCCCTGATTGCAGCCCCCTGGAGGGGGGAAAGAGGGTTCCAAAGACCCCCCAGACATCCCCGTGCAGGCGGGTGCAGTCACTCACTGAATAATATACATATTCATGGTTTCAATCCTTTGTAAAATAGCCAGCACAGGAGTGTGACCCCCTCTTGACAGGATGGCCCCAGGGATGTGGGCACAGATGGCCCAGCTTCATAGGGGCAAATGCAAGTCTCACTGCCACAAACTCAAAATTGGCATAAAAGGGACATCCCTGGGTACCAGCATCAGAAAACTAGTGGACTCTGAGATAACAGAAGGAAGACTGCACCGTGGACCCCAGAAAAAGGCTTTCTCGAGAAAGACTGCACCTGCTAAACCAAGAGAGACCCCTTGGCTGGACCAGCTCCCGCTTGTGCCAAGGGCCAGTGAGCGGATCCAAAGGATAGCTGGCTTGCCTCCTGTTACGCTGTACTTGCTTGGGTAAAGGCTGGTGCAGCCCAGGAGATAGAGTGACCGTCCCCAAGAGGTGTCTCCCAGGCCCAAGACCCTTGACTGGTGGTAGCGTGTACGCGTTCCCCGTAAAAGAACCGCCTACATTGGGCCCAGAGCTCAAACGTAACTTTTTTAAACAAAAGAACCAGAGGCTAATTCACTATTGCTACTCAACACCCCTTTGCCATCGAAGCCGCACCGGGCTGCTGACTTCATGTTGAACCGGAGAAATGTTTTGCTGGTTTGTGGAGAGCCTGGAACTCTGAAAAAGAAAAATGAAACGGTTCTGTTCATTTTCTACGAGTAGACAGTGGTCTGTGGGACCACTGCCTGCTCTTAAAAAATATTTTCACTGCCAGTCACAAAGGGGAAGGGACCCCATGGGGAAGGGGTCCCATGGGGACCCCTTCCTGTTTGCGAGTGGCTTACCACCTATTTGATTTGGGTGGTAAACTCCAAACGTTTTGCGACCGCAATTGCGGTGACAAAATAATCGTATATAGAAGTGTGATAAGCTTTTAGGAAGGGACGCCCTTGACATGCCCCTTCCTAATAATGGGTCGCAAACCCTATTTTGTCAGTCAGTAATAGGCTAAAGACCCCCAAAATAGGGTTTGCGCATTGCACAGAGCTATTTAGTGGTTGCGATTAGGCAGATTTCCGTTTGAGACCGCTAAAATAGGTCCTACATCTGGCCCAAAAATCAGTAATACCTGCCACCCAAATCTATAAGAATAACTTGCGGCAGCATCATTTTAATGTATATTTAAAGTCTGAATTGTCACACTTGTATGAGTGTGATGGTTGGTAGTGATAGAACTGTCATTGGGAGCGCTACTGGGAGCAGTGGGTGGTGCACACTGCAGTGGCCTCCGGACAAGGGCCCGGGCACTTCTTTTTTAAAAATAAATTAGGCACTTTATATAGCGCATTATAAAAGCATAACATGAGAATTAATGTCCTTTATTTTAATAAGTTTTATTTATCAGTATCAACGTCTTGTTTCTATATGCTTTCCATCACCTCCCGTAAGGGATTCTGCAGGTCTTCTAGGCACTAGGAAGCAGTTCATCTTCAGTCTTCGTCTATCAGAGAGACAACAGCAGGGCCATGGGGGGAGCTCGAGGAGACATGCAGCACACAGTTCTTGTCCCGGAAGTGACAACAGATTGCACGACCAACTCAACGGAGCGTTCCCAATTGGTGAAGCAGATCTCCAACGTAAATCCTCTGCTTGTGGTAGGTGGCCAATAGACCACTGTCAGTATCAAACATGGTGCAAATATTTCATATCAGTTAGGCTTAGGGCACCTTTTTGGATTTCTAGTGTGAAAGTTGGGGATTCTGGAGTCACGGTCTCAAGTCTCAACATCCTGCTTGGGGGCAGCCTCTTGCTCGGCAGGTGTTCTGACATAGGGCCTGATTACCATCTCGGTGGACGGGTTACTCCGTCACAATGGTGACGGATATCGGTCCGCCGTGATATAAATTCCTTTATATCCTATGGGATTTATATTTTGGTGAATGGGATATCCGTCACCGTTGGGATTTATATTATGGCGGACGGGATATCTGTCACTGTTGTGACGGCGTAACTCGTCCGCCAAGGTCTAAATCAGGCCCTAGGATACAATAGCATTGATACTTCAGAGGACCAGATATCCGTCACCGTTGTGATGGAGTAACCCGTCCGCCGAGATCTCAATCAGGCCCTTGGATACAATAACATTTATATTTCAGAGGACGGGATATCCATCACCGTTGTGATGGAGTAACCCGTCCTCCGAGATCTAAATCAGGCCCTGGGATACAATAGCATTGATACTTCAGAGGACCGGATATCCGTCACCGTTGTGATGGAGTAACCCGTCCGCCGAGATCTCAATCAGGCCCTTGGATACAATAACATTTATATTTCAGAGGACGGGATATCCATCACCGTTGTGATGGAGTAACCCGTCCTCCGAGATCTAAATCAGGCCCTGGGATACAATAGCATTGATACTTCAGAGGACCGGATATCCGTCACCGTTGTGATGGAGTAACCCATCCGCCGAGATCTCAATCAGGCCCTTGGATACAATAACATTTATATTTCAGAGGACGGGATATCCATCACCGTTGTGATGGAGTAACCCGTCCTCCGAGATCTAAATCAGGCCCTGGGATACAATAACATTTATATTTCAGAGGACGGGATATCCGTCACCGCTGTGATGGAGTAACTCACCCAGGAGATCTAAATCAGGCCCTCGGATACAATAACATTTATATTTCAGAGGACGGGATATCCGTCACCGCTGTGATGGAGTAACCCGCCCCCGATATTGAAATCAGGCCCTCGGATACAATAGCATTTATATTTCAGAGGACGGGATATCCTTCATTGTTGTGATGGAGTAACCCATCCGCCGAGATCTAAATCAGGCCCTAGGATACAATAGCATTTATATTTCAGAGGACGGGATATCCGTCACCGTTGTGATGGAGTAACCCGCCCCCGAGATCTAAATCAGGCCCTAGGATACAATAGCATTTATATTTCAGAGGACGGGATATCTGTCACCGTTGTGATGGAGTAACTCGTCCGCCAAGGTCTAAATCAGGCCCTAGGATACAATAGCATTGATACTTCAGAGGACCGGATATCCCTCACCATTGTGATGGAGTAACCCGTCCGCCGAGATCTCAATCAGGCCCTTGGATACAATAACATTTATATTTCAGAGGACGGGATATCCATCACCGTTGTGATGGAGTAACCCATCCTCCGAGATCTAAATCAGGCCCTGGGATACAATAGCATTGATACTTCAGAGGACCGGATATCCGTCACCGTTGTGATGGAGTAACCCGTCCGCCGAGATCTCAATCAGGCCCTTGGATACAATAACATTTATATTTCAGAGGACGGGATATCCATCACCGTTGTGATGGAGTAACCCATCCTCCGAGATCTAAATCAGGCCCTGGGATACAATAGCATTGATACTTCAGAGGACCGGATATCCATCACCGTTGTGATGGAGTAACCCGTCCGCCGAGATCTAAATCAGGCCCTAGGATACAATAGCATTTATATTTCAGAGGACGGGATATCCGTCACCGCTGTGATGGAGTAACTCACCCAGGAGATCTAAATCAGGCCCTGGGATACAATAACATTTATATTTCAGAGGACGGGATATCCGTCACCGCTGTGATGGAGTAACTCACCCAGGAGATCTAAATCAGGCCCTCGGATACAATAACATTTATATTTCAGAGGACGGGATATCCGTCACCGCTGTGATGGAGTAACCCGCCCCCGATATTGAAATCAGGCCCTCGGATACAATAGCATTTATATTTCAGAGGACGGGATATCCTTCATTGTTGTGATGGAGTAACCCATCCGCCGAGATCTAAATCAGGCCCTAGGATACAATAGCATTTATATTTCAGAGGACGGGATATCCGTCACCGTTGTGATGGAGTAACCCGCCCCCGAGATCTAAATCAGGCCCTAGGATACAATAGCATTTATATTTCAGAGGACGGGATATCTGTCACCGTTGTGATGGAGTAACTCGCCTGCCAAGGTCTAAATCAGGCCCTAAGATACAATAGCATTGATACTTCAGAGGACCGGATATCCGTCACCGTTGTGATGGAGTAACCCGTCCGCCGAGATCTCAATCAGGCCCTTGGATACAATAACATTTATATTTCAGAGGACGGGATATCCATCACCGTTGTGATGGAGTAACCCGTCCTCCGAGATCTAAATCAGGCCCTGGGATACAATAGCATTGATACTTCAGAGGACCGGATATCCGTCACCGTTGTGATGGAGTAACCCGTCCGCCGAGATCTCAATCAGGCCCTTGGATACAATAACATTTATATTTCAGAAGACGGGATATCCGTCACCGCTGTGATGGAGTAACTCACCCAGGAGATCTAAATCAGGCCCTCGGATACAATAACATTTATATTTCAGAGGACGGGATATCCGTCACCGCTGTGATGGAGTAACCCGCCCCCGATATTGAAATCAGGCCCTCGGATACAATAGCATTTATATTTCAGAGGACGGGATATCCGTCACCGTTGTGATGGAGTAACCCGTCCGCCGAGATCTCAATCAGGCCCTTGGATACAATAACATTTATATTTAAGAGGACGGGATATCCATCACCGTTGTGATGGAGTAACCCGTCCTCCGAGATCTAAATCAGGCCCTGGGATACAATAGCATTGATATTTCAGAGGACCGGATATCCGTCACTGTTGTGATGGAGTAACCCTTCTGCCAAGATCTAAACCATGCCCATAGTATTGAAAGTTAAATATCAATCTGCACAGAGATCGACTGCACAATATCTACTCACAGCGTGCCGTTAAGGGAAGCACACCTGGTAGTGAGAAGAGTAAAGCTGCTCTTCACTACACATGCCTAATTCAACCACATGTTCGGTGTCCATCAATATTTGTGCAGGTCGATATCCTTGTATTTGATAGTTTGACATAAAACCGCTGCCTGGACAATGCTCCCAAAATGGTGGTCTGGCTGGCATCGGCGTGTAAAAGTAATGCACCAGTTTTTGGGCAGAGGCCTGAATAGGCAGTTCAAAGAACCCCCAGCCAGCGAGCAGGGGTATGGAGTGGGGCTGACACTACTGTTCTGCTATTGTTCCTCACTTCATATACAGAACACGTTTTTACTGCCAATAAGACAGTGGCCAAGGAAACCGGGTGAGTAGGTCAAAGAGGTTCTTTATATAACAGTTGTCATCGAGATTATAAGGTCCACAAGTACACTATGTTGTCAGGATAGGGGTGGGGGCATCCCTCGGTACGAAGGATCCAGGGGATAGTCTGAACAGGATATAGCTGCAATAGGTTTTCAGTACTCACAGTCCACGGGCCGAAAGTCCCTCGCCTGGGTCGGTCCCGCAAGACTGTGAAGATCAGCAGTGATGGGGTCTGCTGGCTGCTGGCTCTCAATCCTTGAACCACGGGGTATTGATGGAAGGCTGCTGCGGGCGTATCAGGCGTACGGCTCCCCATCCTTGAGCCGCGTGATACGAAGGTGCCCACGAGCGGGCGTACCCAGTGTACGGCCTGCACTCCTTGGTCGGGGTAGTCACTTCAGGCGAACTGGGAAGACGCGCTGCGCACCGGCGGGTGCGTCCAGGAGTACGAGGCGTACTTGCCGGCTGAAGATCCAGGATGCGCACCAGCGGGTGTGACCAAGAGTACGAACCATACTCGCAGGATGGGGATCACGGATGCACACCAGCGGGTGCGTGCAGAGGTACAGAGCGTACCGGTAGGCTGAGAATCCACGAGGTGCACCAGCGGGTGCGGGCAAGAGTACGAGCCATACTCACAAGGCGGAGCCGTGACAAGTCAGCAGGGGTCCGGGGATCCAGGTCAACAGAGCCACGATGAAGTCAGCAGGGCTCTGGGGGTCCAGGTCAACAGAGCCACGATGAAGTCAGCAGGGCTCTGGGGATCCAGGTCAACAGAGCCACGATGAAGTCAGCTGGGCTCTGGGGGTCCAAGTCGAGAGAGCCGCGACTAAGTCAGCAGGGCTCTGGGGGTCCAAGTTGACAACAGAGCTGCGATAACATCAGCAGGGCTCTGGGGGTCAAAGTTGACAACAGAGCTGCGATAACATCAGCAGGGCTCTGGGGGGGTCCAAGTCAACAGAGCCGCGACGAGGTCAGCAGGGCTCTCAAGGTTCCGAAAAGACACCTCCGGCATTGGGGAAGGGCCTCCAGTTCTAGGGCCTCCACCTCTTTGAAGTCCTTTGATCGGGCCAGGAGGTTCCTGGGTGTTCTCGTGCTGATTGTCTGAGCTTCCTGCCAGCTGGCACCTGGCTTTACCCACGTTGGTGGCAGGGTCATCAGACGGCCAGTGGGGAGTGGAGCCGGCTTCGGGGTAAACAGGACGTTTGGCCGAAACTCCTCCACCCACCTCACTTAGCGCTGCAGGCTAACACCAGGCGGGGAGATCCCTTGGCAGGAGGTTCCGGGCTCCCATGGTTTGGTGTTGGGGGTAGGGCGTCAGGGATCCTACAGGACAGGGTTTGTCCTACACTGGGTGGCGCTAGGGTTTTTTGCTGCTTGTAGGTCTCAGGATCCCGGGGGATGGGGCGCTACTCGGGAGTTTCGGTTGCTTCCCCGGGGTCGGGTAAATCTGTGGGGACAGGGGTTAACTTACTAGCGTGAGGCCTCACACGGTGTTCTGGGGTGGAGCATGAGGGAGTTTTAGCTGGGAGAATGGGACCCACACGGGGGTTTAGGGGAGAAGAATGTAAGGGGGCCCACGCCAATGAGGTCAGGTCTAACACCATGTAACAAGAATAGTGTGGAGTCACGCCAATTCCACAGGTGGAATGGAATATGTCGCCCACATCTAGTGGAGGCACAAAGCGGTATGCCTCAGGAGTAAACTTGCAGTCTCTCTTTGAAGTGGTTAGTGGGATTGCTCACCTGTTGTGGGGGGCAAATGTGAGGTGTGTGCAGCCTGCAAGTAACAAGTGCAGATCTTGGCATCTCGGAGCCAAACCAGTTTCAAGGGTCGCACTTTACAAGCTGCCTGTGGGTTCAGCTCACTCATAACTACGAAAAAACCCACAATGCTGAATGATCTGTGTTTTACATCATATATGATAAACTGCAGGCATGTTGAAGGGCTTAGGTAGCTCAGAAAGCGGTCACATGCAGACAATATTCAGGAAACGGACTAATTTCATGTTTTATATGCTCCATGCTTTATATACATATTGCATGACGGCTGCATTTTGATTCAACTCAAGGTGAGATTGAATAAAATAATGTATGCAGACACTTTCATGTATTGCATGCCACTGCCCCAGGCATGGCTGCAGCAGGCAAGGTCTCACATAAATCCAGCTCCAAGGAAGCTGGTTGATGCCCTTGGGTGTGTGGTATGTTGAACACAGACTTGGAAACTGAGAGTTGGCATGGCCCATGGGGTCCAATGCTGCTGAATTGGAGAAAGAATACCAGGTTTGTGATGGCCACACTGACTGTCTCAACGCGTGACGTCGCTAGAGGGCGGCCCTAACGCAGGACCCGGTGCCTACAAAGCTGGGTGAAGCCCCCTTCTTGTGTATTGGCATTGAGGGCGTTTCATCCTAGTGGTCCTTAGGAGCTGCCGTGCATGCGCAGTATTAGGCATCAGCTCCTCGAGTTCCCACTCTTTGCGTATACTCAATATTGAGTCCATCTCACAGACTAACCCAAGGCTCTTCCGAGCCACCTCAGCCTTCTCTGTGAGATAAAGGAACCCTGGGACTGAACCACCTCCACAGATGTTATGTTATGTTAATCTATATTTGTATAGCAGGCAGCTACTCCCAGGAGTGTCCCGGCGCTAGAGATGACGTCCTAAGATGAAGACCTCCTGAGTTAATGTTTCCAGTTCTGGATCGACGTCAGCATACCGTCTTGCTTTTTCATGTGCAGATCTGGCAACTTGAACAACAATCTCACAGTGTGAGGGAGGGGTTGGGCCTTTGAGGAGGCAGGGCCTATAAGGCATTTTTGCCGCCACCTATCGTAACCAGACTCCTGGACTTCCCCAGACAGTCCCGGTTCTCAAATGGGTGTGCCGGTGTCTGACAGTTTTCTTAATTTTAGGTAAATGTCCTAGTTTTTGGGACAAAGTTCAGGTTATTCTGCAAAGCAGAATGGAACGTTATAGCCTCCATTCACAGGTGCCTCTGAAGGCTGAAATGTTTTAAGCAATTTATCTGTTTCTGTCAGGAAATTCCTCACTTTACTACTCCTAAATGCCTTTTGTGAATCTCGAAAGTCGTAAAGTTAGGATTTTGTCTCAGATTCCTTTTGTGAATCAGACCCAATGTCTGAGCTGACCCTACAGAAATAATTCAGGGGAATGAAAAGGAGGTGTTATCTCTGCAGATACAGCCATTTCCTGCATCATGCCCAGAAATCCAATACAAAGTCCTATAGTCAAGAGGTCAGAGGTCAGGGTGAAGCTGTGATCTCCCATCCAGCTTTAGTCTTGGGTGTAGGACTCCCAAAACCAAGAGTTCGGCTAGCCTGGAGTATTTGATAGACTTGAAGTTCTCCTCTAGATCAGGAGTTCCAAACCTTTTTTATGCCCCGCACCCCATGGAAATGTTTGATTAATGTTCGGACCCCCGCGCCTATTGTTACCGGATTCCTTTTATACATAGAGTACATACTTTACCTCTTTATCATTCACGACCTCCAAAATGTCATTTCACACCCCCTGGTTGGGAACCCCGGCTCTAGAGGCACTCTTTATTTTCTAAAGATGTTTACAAAATATAATCCTTCTCAATTACATTTTATTATATTTTTGGGTTAAATTCAAACGTCTTTACAGGTTGTAGTAAAATTCGGAAGTCGACATAGCACTACCACATTAAAAGAAAGACCTATGACGCAGTAACTATGCCAACTAGATGCCAGTTTATATTTCTTCAACATTACTATACATTAAATATGTAAATTCCCATGTCACAGTATGTGTGCATCCTGTTCCTAGCTCGTGGGCACAAGAGCCTGGAAGCAGGGAAGAGACAATGAAAGGGGCAGGGCTTTCCTGCAAGAAAAAACAGCAGCAAACCTATGCACAAAGGATCTTACATGCAGCACAAGGGTTAACAGGACAAAACCATTAAACTACTCAGGAGGCTCATGAACAGAAAAGGACCACAGGAATTATGGGGCTGCAATAAAGAACAAGGCATAAGAAAGGGTAAAGTGTACCGAGAGCTCATAAGAACCGAATACAATTATGTGAAAGTGAAATTAGTCTGTGACATTAACGAGCCTCGTGACAGATGCCTCAGCCCCCCTGGCTCTGACAGCCACACCATTCACAGCCCTGGCGAGGTGGAGGCCACGTCGCTGAGTCTGATGTAGGTGCGGGTGGTCGCTGGCAGAATTCTCCCTAGCGTAATAACTCGTAAATACCTCAAAAATACTTGTAATAATGCGTAATTACGCGAGAAGCTCACTCCACCACTTAGCACTATTTTCTTCGAGCAAAATGCACCCACACGCTAAATTTCGCCAAGAAAATAGCACTAAATGCTACAGGACACGTACAGCGGAGGCAGCAGCTGCCCGCTCCCCCGTCCAATTTAAGTATACTTTATTGTTTGATTAATACAATCATTACAATCCATATAAAAAAACTTAAAACATTATTCAAAGTTTTTTCCCTAGACTACGCCCATCACATTCAATAAAAGTAAACAGTAAAATTATTAAATAAAGGTTCTCTTCTACAACGGGATAACCTTCACTTGTGTGCAGACACAGGGTAGCATTATGTTAATAAATACATTTGATAAAGGTAGGAGTCCCTTCTAAAAACAAGGGGGCACTTTAACAAGGGCTTTATCTCCTCTTTTTTGGCTTTAAAAGCCAAAGAAGCGGAGATAAAAATATTGCCCTATCAACAACAGGGTGCTAACATGCAAAATCGCACCCTTTTTCACTGTGCTTCCCATTGCATCTCTAATGAGATGCAAAATGGGCGTTCCAGAGCAAAATAATAGGAGAAATGTTGCTAAGCTTCACGCTAACCCTGTTAGAGACAAAAAAGCAGCGCTAACCACGGTTAACGCTGCTTTTTTACTCTGCTAATTTTCAGACTGAGCCATGTAATCCAATGGGAGGTGGATGACATGGCTAAGTCCACCATGGGCTATCAACAAGGATATCCCTATCCTTGTAGCTTTATCGCTGCATCACCAGCGATAACCTCCCAAAATACCGCTATTGCTGGATTTTTTATCGCCTAGGCGGTTAGCGTTGTTAATAACGCAATAACCAGGCGTTATTATCAAGTGATAGCGGGCGTTAAAAAAATTCATGCTAAGCGCCCTTAGCGTCAATTTTCCCTGTTCCTTGTTAATATGCCCCAAGATAGCCACCAAACTGGAGTAAGTAAAACGTAGCGCAGAGAGGTCTGCATGCTCGTGGGCCAAATGAGGAGTCAGAGGGTGTTAAACAACTGGGGAGCTTAGGGCTATAGTATCCGGCAATTTGACCATAGATTGACACATGGATTCGCTAAGACGGGTTTAGCTTCATCTGTATTGTGCTGCCCCAGATTTGATGTGAAATTCAAAGTCGCAGAGGGCAGTAGCGAAGTGTTGATGTTGCGTCGATTCCTCAGCCACACAACTTGAAGTCTGATAGTCCCATTGGCAGGGTTCCACTATCGTGAAGGTAGCACAGACTAAATATATAGAGGATTGATTCAAGATTGCACGAGTAGTAAAACTAGATCAGATGGAGTATCAGTCTAAAATTGAACTGTTAGGTTATGGAGTGGTTCAATTTTGTAGAACTAAAACAAGAGGCACCAGGACACCGAGTCAGAGAACTAAAATACAGCAGTGGCTAGTTCAAAAAGGTGTGCCGTTGTTATGTCCGCCAGTAGCTCTTTCCTCATTTCAAAATAGAACCTGGGTTTCCTGGGTGACCAATGGCTGGTTGAGCTTTTGATATGCAAGATGATCAAAGATTGTAAAGCTGATGTTTAGGACTGTGTTTTCGGGGTTCAATGCTGCGTTGATACCCTGCCTGCAGGACTGGACTCCCAGTCTGTTCCACTCAGGCCTCAATTTGCATCTACGTTGGGTCATCAATGCTGGACAGATATGCGACGTGCTCCAATGACACGACTGAAAGTACCCTGTACACACATTCATCTGATGGATGCCGCCAAAGGGGTAGATGTTTCAAGAGGTGCCACTCACCCAGTTTTAGTGCCAGAAGTCTGTGTTTCAGGTATATGGGCTATGTACAGGCTAGGTATGGTGGAAGAGAGGCCGGCTGGTAAGAGTTGTAAACTGCCCACGTGTGCTTGAGTTTGGTGAGGTCCGCAGTGTCAAAAGAGTAGGAACACACTTGAATATGCTTCTTGAAGCTTATTTTGAAGGCTGTTTTGCTTGGGTAAAGATTTCACGGTTCGCTTGCTGATAGTTGCTGCATGCATTCATTAATAAACCGACCATGTGACCCACCAGGATTGCTCGTACTTATATCTAACCGTAGCAGGGGCTCGAGGGATCCAGCTCTAGCCTGCCTTAGCTTGTGGCGCATTTTAGGAAAGTGCCTGCGCTTTGCATTTCATAGTTCAAGAGACATAGGTCTAATCAAATCTGTGGGGCAGATGCAGTTTTTGGCAACAGAAAAACCTTTTTATAAATCTTAGGGCCATATGTATCATTCCAAATCGCGATCGCAGAAATTCGCAGAATTTCGGCGTTTGCGATTGCAATTGGGCTCAGTGTTATGTATGTAAGAAAAACTGCCTTGCAAAATAACGAATTGAAAATTTTGCGATTCCTTATTTTGCAATTGCATTTAAGGAATCGCAAATTGCTATTCTTTAAATGCAATGCAAGAAGCACAGAAAAAGTCCAATTTGGCCTTAAGGAATCGCAAATTACCACCAACTTGAAGTTGGTGGTAATTTGCGATTTCTCAGAAAAATTCACTTTTTTGCATTTTTCAAAGTGCCATGTGGCGCACATGCACATTTCAGGGGTGCATCAGGGTGTCCTTTTGACACCCTGGCACCCTTGAAATTGCATTCTCTATTTGCGATTCTCTAATTGAGAATTGCAAATTGAGAATGTCTTTCCATTCATTCCTATGGGCCCCTAGGCCCATAGGAATGAATGGGGAGGTATTCCTTAATTGCCAAATCACAATTCGCAATTCGCAATTAAGGAATATGTAGGATTCAAAAAATTATTTGCAAATCCTACATACATAGCGTTTTGCGATTCTCTAATAGAGATTCGCAAAAAAACGCAATTTGAGAATCACAAAATCCGAGTTTGATACATATGGCCCATAGTCACTTGTTGGTTTAGTGTGGAGCTGTGCTGGCCTGGGGAAATTTCCAAGCCGCACGACAAGGTAGGGCCTATTTTGGCTGGCATAACTTCCAACATTGGAGCTAGGCTCGGACCTGTCAGTTTTTTGGAAAGTTTAGAGAGGGCGACTTGAAGAGCCATAGCTTTCATAGCAATTTCACTACGGTGCCTGACAAGAGTGCCCCTAGAGTCGATGTTAATCCCCAGGTATTTATATGTTTTTTACTACCGAGAGCTCTCTCGTAGTTTGTTGTTCCTCTGCTCCTGCGGTAGGATTTTTGCGCCAAATTACTCATGATTACTCAAACTGGCAGAATCGCATGATTTCAGTGATTCGTAGGTACTGAAATTACTCTGTTTACTCCTGCGTCATTAAAGTTTCGTCGGGCCTCGTCTGGTGGCGGCAGGTAGGAGCGACTCACCTGTTGTGCACCATGTTCATCACCATCCAGTCGGAGGGGTAGACCGTCTTTCCAATCAGGTCCTTGAACATTATGAAGGTCTCCATCAGGAAGTCCTGCAAGACAGAAGCAATCGCACAATGACGCAAGTCAGGCTGTGATCAGGATCACGATGGGCTGTCGCTGCGGGGAATATTTACAAAAAAGTCATGCAGCGAAGCAAATCACCTTCCTGCGCTGTGTGGAAGGGAAAAGGCAGGAATGAGCCATATTTAAAAATATACAAAGCATTTCTGCCCTTGATTCTGCGCTGGAGCTCGTTCTAGGTGCGATGCAGGATGCAGCACACATAGAAAGAGGAAGTAACGAGTAAGTTCTTGTAAATCTGGGGCAGCACCAAAATCCATGGGAGTTGCGTTGGAACACCCATACAATGCCCATAGAACAAATACCCAGGGCAGAGTAGCGCCTCGCAGCAATATGTGCTGCGTTGCTGTACTCCAGATTTATGAAGCCGCTCGGAGCCACGCAAAGTGGATTGTGCGGCTTCATAAAACTGTTATAGAGGTTTGCATCCCACATGTATCACGTTGCATCGTGCAAATGCAACGCAAGCTTCTTGTAAATATGCCCCTTTATACAGGAGAATCTCAGCAAAAGCTATGGATATCTATTGCATGTAGGAGAGACCAAGCAAAACCAACGGGCTACATACTGTGCACAGTGGAAACTCAGCAAAATCAATGGTATTCCTACTGGGAACAGGAGAACATAGGAACAACCACAGTTAAATGCTAATCAATACATTAAATTCGAATTAGTGTCACTGAACCAATGTAGAACACCGCCGATGCATTACAAGATGTTGCGGTTCCATATTGGCCAAGGCCCATGTATAAGGCACAGGATAGACCGTACCTGAGGCAATGCACATCTTATTTTATAGAAAATGTAGCGCTTGTCAATAGCTCTCTGAAGGCAACAAATGCAGGTCCGACTGTGTTGGAAAGAACAGTTGAGGGCTGCATTCATCAGCATAACATAGTTGTCAGAACCCGTTTCAGAGGGCACCGGGCCTTGGAGGCATTACTGTGCCTAACCTTGGCATTACTGGGTCTAACCCTGGGGGTTGAGGCCTATTATTCAAGATGTTCCAAGACCCAATTTACTATGAATCCCGAGCAACTGGGCCAAGGTCCCCTTCTGCACTTGACTCTCAGTCATAGCGTAGGTCGAGCTGTCCAAGGCTTGTTTGGGGGAAGCCATATAAAGGGGAGTGAACACAGGCTCAAAACTCAAAATGCTCAGAGAAGCAATAAAGCATTGCCCATACAAATTCTCGCTTTTATAAAGAAAACAAAAAAGAGAAGTCTTTTATTTCTGCTACTAACAACACAAAAGAAAATATGATATTCAAAAACTACACATCCCTGTGATCAGGGCTCTAGAGTTCCTTTAGATGGTCCCCAAGCCCCACTCACTCCTCACACTCCCAATGATAGTGGTTATTCCCTATTCACTAAAGGCAAAATCCAGGGTAGTCCAAGTCTCAAGAGTCTCTTCTGACTCTATTCGGAAGTCAACAAGGTTCCAGTGCATTCGTGCTAGCTAGCAAGGAAGTTCCCCCGGGGCCCACTAGCTTGAAATCAGTCTTACCAGCACCTGCAGGCCTGGGGCGTCAGAAGTTCCTGAGCATGCCCCGTCCACAAGTGCTTGGAGCGGCAGCACCTGAATCAGGTGAGTTTGCCACACGTGGCCCTGGTGGGCTGCACTCAGTGGGTGCAGAGTGCCTCATGCACGGTTGCACTACCAAAGTGATTGGAGGTTCTTTGTGGCTCCTCTTTGCATGATAAGTGTCAGATCTGCCCCATGGTGGGGGGTGGATGTGATGATATAGTAGAGGGTCCCTCGCCTTGATGATGGTGCTTATGTGCTCCCACAGCAGCATCACTTCTCTGGTGGGGGGATGTTGATCAGGTTGCACACCATGCTGCTCCTAGTAAACCTCCTCTGGCATGCAGGGTCACCATATCCTCCCAGTGCACATGCTTCAGCCTGTTTGGCACAACGGAGTCCTCAGCGGTGGTACTTCCTGGCAGATGGGGTCGTGGCTCACCACCACACAAGGGCTAGGGCCCTCACAGCAGGGCAATCATCTTGTGGTGACCTCTCCTGGCATACAAGATTGAGGCTCACCCCAGTTTAAGTACTACAGCCCTCAGAGCACGGTAATCTTCTTACAGTGGCCTATTCTGGCATATGGGGTTGCCAGCTCCCCACTACACATGGGTTACGGCCCGATCAGCACAAGGATGCACAAGGCTCAATTAATGGAGACCCTCCTGTGGCATACTTCATTCTGCACACAGGCAACGACCCCCTCACACCTCGCAAATGTACTCCACTCACAAACTCTCTCCACTAGACCTCGCTCCCTCCAGCACTCTCCTCTTCCTCACTCGGCACACTGGTCTTGGCAAACAGGAAGGTGCTGCTGATCCTGTGCAGGGGGTTCTCACTTCCCTGGGTTATGTTCCCTCACCCGGCAGGGAGCGTAGCAGGCCTTGGCCCCCAGTCCTGGTTACAGGGATACGGTAAAACACAAATCTGTATGGGGGATTACTATGTCTCCACCTGATTCACCATACAGCCCTGAGTCTCCAAAAATAGAACCTAGGCTCCTCCTTTGATTGTACCATTCACAGGCATATATACAACTGGTACATGCATACAGTCTACACCATGGGTACTCACAAACTTTCTCTCGGGGTCCATATTTACAGTGTGGTTTGTGGCAGAGGGACGCACCAGTGGGGGCGGGGTCAGAGGGGGAGAGGCGGGGCTAAAGCAAAAAAAATTGGGACCATGAGGTTGAACACAGGTCCCTGCAGCAGACACCTTTGTCCACTGAGCCACCAGACCCGTCATACACACATCTCTTTCTCTCTCTCTCTCTCTCTCCCTCCCTCTCTCCCCCTTCCTCTCTCTCCCTCTCTCTCTCTCCCTCTCTCTCCCCCTCTCTGTCTCCCTCCCTCTCTCTCCCTCCCTCTCTCTCCCTCTCTCCCTCCCTCCCTCTATCTCCCTCCCTCTCTCCCTCGCTCTGTCTCCCTCGGTCTGTCTCCCTCGGTCTGTCTCCCTCCATCTGTCTCCCTCTGTCACCCTCCCTCTGTCGCCCTCCCTCTGTCGCCCTCCCTCCCTCTGTCACCCTCCCTCTGTCACCCTCTTCCCTGTGTCTCCCTCTCTGTCTCTTTCCCTCTCTGTCTCTCTCCCTCTCTGTCTCTCTCCCTCTCTGTCTCTCTCCCTCTGTCTCCCTCCCTCTGTCCCCCTCCCTCTGTCTCCCTCCCTTTGTCTCAAACCCTCTGTCTCTCTCCCTCTGTCTCCCTCCTCCCTCTGTCTCCCTCACTCCTCTGTCGCCCTCCTCCCTCTGTCTCCCTCTCTGTGTCCCTCTGTCTCTCTCACTCTGTCCCCCCCTCTGTCTCCCTCTATGTCTCTCTCACTCTCTGTCTCCCTCCCTCTCTGTTTCCCACTCTCTCTGTCTCAACTCCCTCTCTGTCTCCCTCCCTCTCCCCTCCCTCTGTCTCCCTCCCTCTGTCTCCCTCCCTCTGCTTCCCTCTCCCTCCCTTTTTCTCCCTCCCTGTTTCTCTCCCTCCCTCTGTTTCCCTCCCTCTCCCTCCCTCTGTCTCCCTCCCTGTCTCCCTCCCTCTCCCTCCATCTCTCTCCGTCTGTCTCCCTCCCTGTCTCCCTCCCTCCCTCCCTCCCTCTGTCTCCCTCCCTGTCTCCCTCTCTATCTGTCTCACTCCCTCTCTGCCTCCCTCTCTCTGTCTCCCTTCCTCTCCCTCCGTCTGTCTCCCCTCTTCCTCTGTCACCCCCCCCTCCCTCTGTCTCCCTCCCTGTCTCTCTCCCTCTCTCTGTCTCCTTCCCTGTGTCTCCGTCCCTCTCCCTCCATCTCTCTCCCTCTGTCTCCCCCTCTCTCTCCCTCCCTCTGTCTCCCTCCCAGTGTCTCCCCCCCTCTCCCTCCGTCTCTCTCCTTCTGTCTCCCTCCCTATCTCCTTGTCTCCCTCCCTCTGTCTCCCCCTGTCTCCCTCTCCCTCTGTCTCCCTCCCTCTCTGCCTTCCTCTCTCTGTCTCTCTCTGTCTCCCTTCCTCGCCCTCCCTCTGTCTCCCTCCCTCCCTCTGTCACCCTCCCTCTATCACCCTCCCTCCCTCTCCCTCTGTCACCCTCTGTCATCTCACCCCCTGTGTGTGTGTGTCAGCCCTCAGCCCAGGCTGAGACAGCTTCCTCAGCGTACACACACCCACACACACCCGAGTACTTCACAGTTCTTTAACCGCATCGCTGCTGCGGCGATTTTTGCGCTGTGCGGCTTTTTTCATTTTACCGCGTTACATGATGAGCTCAGCTCGTCATCAGCACACGCCACCCGTGGCTGATGACGAGCTGAGCTCGTCATCAGCAGCGAAGGGGTTAAAAGACCATTTACATGTTAATAAAGCGTTGTTGTATTTCACCTCTTAGCGCCCCTGCATCTCCACTCTGACAATCACTGCTCCCTCAGCCCCCACACAGCAGAGCCTATGAGTCCGCGCTGCTGCAGCGTGTTTGCTAACACTATTTAAAAAAAAATTTAAACACAGGTACGATGTCGGCAAGGTCTGCGGGCCACCAAGGAAGGCTTGCAGGGCCGCTGGCGGCTCGCGGGCCGTACTATGAGTACCCGTGGTCCACACACACTGCACAGTGCTTTATCCTCCTGTGCTGGACCACTCATAGACACACATGCACCCAACAGATGTATTTAACATGCACACACTGCACATCATTGTATTCTTCATGTATTGCACCACTCACAGGCCCACATACATTCAACACATGCATTTAACCTGTACGGACTGCACAGTACTACATCCTCCATGCATTGTACGGCCCACAGGTACACATACACCCAGCACATGCATTCAACATGCATACACTAAACAGCTCTGAATTATCCCTGTAATGTACCTTCCTAGAAACACATACACCCAGTGCAGATACACTACTCATGTGTTGAGCAGCACTACACACCAAACCGATGTAGGCCAAGGGTGAGTTAAGCACACAGCAGCAGAACTTTAACTGAGTGAACCTTTAGGCCTCGCTTTAGTGACACAGGTTAAAAATGACCTGTTCACTCTCACTGATCACTGCACAGTTTGCTGTCACCACTGTGCATGTGCGGCTTCACCCCTGGTGAAGGATGTAGCCTTCCACCACTAACACCTGGTCCAAAAAGATCACAATCCATGAGGCAGGGCTATGTCATGGCACACATGCATGACCCCTGTTTGCCTATGACAGCATAACTCAAATTTAGTGATCCAGACATGTATACAGTTGGGGGGCTGTTATCACGAAGAGGACTTGTCCATACCAACAAAAGTATTGGGATCAATGTGAAAGTGGGAGCATAATGTCGGACAAATCAACTCATGGGAAAGAGTTACAACTTGTGCAATGTGGATACGTTACAAAACATAGATGAGGCATAGTGAAACACTATAGAAATGTTGGATAAGTTACAAAATATGGATAAGGCATGGTAAAACACATGTGCAATGTTAGATAAGTTACAAAACATGGATGAGGCATAATGAAACACATGTGCAATGTTGGATAAGTTACAAAACATGGAGGTGTGCAATGTTGGATAAAGTTACAAATATGGATGAGGCATGGTGAAACACGTGTGCAATGTTAGATAAGTTACAAAACATGGAGGAGGCATGGTGAAACACATGTGCAATGTTGGATGAGTTACTAAACATGGTCGAGGCATGGTGAAACACATGTGCAATGTTGGACGAGTAACAAAACATGGAGGAGGCATGGTGAAACACATGTGCAATG
Source organism: Lissotriton vulgaris (assembly GCF_964263255.1). Lineage (NCBI taxonomy): Eukaryota > Metazoa > Chordata > Amphibia > Caudata > Salamandridae > Lissotriton > Lissotriton vulgaris. The sequence continues at coordinate 265,928,741 of NC_141690.1, read as the reverse complement.
TTGGATGAGTTACTAAACATGGTCGAGGCATGGTGAAACACATGTGCAATGTTGGATGAGTTACAAAACATGGACGAGGCATGGTGAAACACTTGTGCAATGTTCAATGAGTTACAAAACATGGACGAGGCATGGTGAAACATGTATGCAATGTTGGATAAGTTACAAAACATGGATGAGGCATGGTGAAACACACGTGCAATGTTGGATGAGTTACAAAACATGAATGAGGCACAGTTAAACATGTGTGCAATGTTGGATACGTTACAAAACATGGATGAGGCACAGTGAAATACATGCGCAATATTGGATGAGTTACAAAACATGGATGAGGCAGAGTGAAACACATGTGCAATGTTGGATGACTTACAAAACATCGATGGGGCATGGTGAAATGCGTGTGCAGTGTTGGATACGTTACAAAACATGGGTGAGGCATGGTGAAACGCATGTGCAATGTTGGATAAGTTACAAAAGGTGGATGAGGCACGGTGAGACGTGTGCAATGTTGAATGAGTTATAAAACATGGATGAGGCACGGTGAGACGTGTGCAATGTTGGATGAGTTACAAAGCATGAATGAGGCATGGTGAAACACATGTGCAATGTTGAATAAGTTACAAAACATGGAAGAGGCATAGTGAAACACATGTGCAATTTTGGATAAGTTACAAAACATGGATGGGGTATACTGAAACACGTGTGCAATGTTGGATAAGTTATAAAGCATGGTGAAACATGTGTGCAATGTTTGGTAAGTTACAAAATATAAAGGGTGAGTCATGCTGAAAAACATGTGCACTGTTGGATAAGTTACAAAGCATGGACGAGGCATGGTGAAACACATGTGCAATGTTGGATAAGGTACAAAGCATGGATGAGGCATGGTGAAACACGTGTGCAATGTTGGAAAAGTTACAAGGCATGGATGAGGCATGGTGAAACACGTGTGTAATTTTGGATCAGTTACAAAACATGGATGAGGCATAATGAAACATGTGTGCAATGTTGGATAAGTTACAAAACATGGAAGAGGCATTGTGAAACATATGTGCAATGCTGGATAAGTTATAAAACATGGATGAGGCATAATGAACCACGTGTGCAATGTTGGATAAGTTATAAAGCATGGCAAAACACGTGTGCAATGTTGGGTAAGTTACTATATATAAAGGGTGAGTCATGGTGAAACACATGTGCACTGTTGGATAAGTTACAAAGCATGAATGAGGCATGGTCAAACATGTGTGCAATGTCGGATAAGTTACAAAGCATGGATGAGGCATGGTGAAACACGTGTGCAATGTTGGATGAGTTACAAAACATGGAAGAGGCATAGTGAAACACGTGTGCAATGTTGGATAAGTTACAAAACATGGAGGAGGCATAATGAAACATGTGTGCAATGTTGGATAAGTAACAAAACATGGAAGAGGCATAGTGAAACACATGTGCAATGTTGGATAAGTTACAAAACATGGATGAGGCATAATGAAACACGTGTGCAATGTTGGATAAGTTACAAAACATGGAAGAGGCATAGTGAAACACATGTGCAATGTTGGATAAGTTACAAAACATGGATGAGGCATAGTGAAACACATGTGCAATGTTGGATAAGTAACAAAACATGGAAGAGGCATAGTGAAACACATGTGCAATGTTGGATAAGTTACAAAACATGGATGAGGCATAATGAAACACTTGTGCAATGTTGGATACCAGTTTATAACGACCTTGAAACTCTGCACTCCAGAGCGGCTCAACTCACCCAGAGCATTCAAAGCTCCATTCTGGCCCTCTGGAACCTCCTTCACCTTGCCGAGATCTCACTTGCAAACCTCAAACCACCGCCTACTTCCCCCTCACCGAACACCGGGCCTCTCAAGCACCCACTCCCGCTGCCTCTGAGACATCTTCGCCCACGCAAACCACCCTTCCTCCTCTCTGAGGAGGAATCCCACACTCTCACACTCTCCTACAACGCTCCTACTGCCTCCTCCAATCCTCTAGACCTCACAGGAAATGAAATCCTAGCCATCCTCCAAGACCACAACTCTGTCCCAGCCATCCCCCGTCTGCTAGATACGAGTCCTGAACACCCCATCACCACAGTCACCATCAACCCCAACGGGCCAGCCACCTTCCATAACAGAAGTGTGGTAAAAAGCAACCTCGCGCCTGTATCTATATCCGCCCAGACTCCTGACACTCTTCCAGACACCACCCTATCTGGTCTATTAATCAATTGCCGTTCAGCAGTCAAACATGCCGCTGATATTGCTAAACTCGTCCTGGACAAAAACCTAGACCTAGCCATACTAACTGAATCTTGACTAAACTAATGCTCTTCCCCCTGCCTGGACTTATTAATCCCGCCCAACTACTACATCGCCAGACTGGACAGACACTCCAACATGAAAGGAGGAGGCATTGCCTGCATCTACCGATCCTCCCTGCTTGTCACAGAACTCTCAACGGTCTCCACTGACTCCTGCGAATACCTCGCACTCTCCATCTGCAGCAACTATTACACCTTTGTAACTTACAAATTTTTACCACCCCCCAGGTTCCAATGACTCTTTCGGTGATCACCTCTTCGAAATCATGACAAAAAAGATTTCCTCCAAAGCCACAGAGGTTTTCTTGGGTGATTTCAACCTGCACTGGAACAACACTAAAGATTCCCATGTCAACGCCATCAAAGACCTCCTAAGCGACCTAGCCCTTACTCAAGCCTGCTCCCTGCCAACCCACTCAAACGGAGCCAACCTCGACTGGACCATTTCTAAGGACTCCCCAGTCAAGCTTATCTCCATTGACCCTTGTGACTGGACTGACCATCACTCCATCTCTTTCATTTTACCTGGGACCCGCCATACAAAGCGTCTCAACCGGTGATTCTCAAACGCTGGACCAGAGATACTAAGAACCTCGGCATGATGAAACTAGAGGCCCGCTGCAAATCTGACCTCCCCCCCCCCTTTGCATATATCCATGGTCAGCAACGTCAATGAGCAACACTCGTCATCCATCTCAAACATTCTGGATGACCTTGCCCCTCTTAAACTAAAAAGAACACAAATCAAAGACAGAAACCCTTGGTTCACAGGCTCCCTCAATATGGAGAGGAGATCCCTATGGCAATCTGAAAGAATCCCGAGACAACACCCCCCTGCAACGCATCTAAAGCTCCTCCGCCAGGCGAGAAATGCATTCAATAAGCACATCCTAAATTGCAAAAAAGAATATTTCCGATCGGAACTGGGGAACGCCAAGAATAGACCCCAAAAGCTCTTTGAACTGGTCAAACTCCAATCTAATTAACTGGCTGAAGAAACACTGAAAGAATCCCCCAAATCACTGATATCGTCAGATGAATTCTCCTCCTTCTTCGCTGATAAAATCTCGGCATTAGGAATTGAACTCAGTGAACCCCTTCGTGTCCTGCCCCATTCTTCAGCACCAACCGTCCTGGCCCCTCCTAAAAACCAAGCCCACTGGACTGACTTCTAATACTATAACGAAGATGCTATCTCAAAAATCCTCTCTACTTTAAAGCCAAATAGCCACTTCGATGACCCGCTACCCTCCAACTGCCTCGCTGCTGCGTCCCAATCCATCGTTCCTTGCTGGACTACAATTATCAACGCCTCTCTCCAGCAGGGCTTGATCTCAGACCCTTTGAAAGCTGGCCAAGTACTCCCCATTTTGAAAAAAACATTCACTGAACCGAGCCTCCCCTGACAATTTCAGACCTATCTCCAATATCCTGCTTTTAGCCAAAGTTTTGGAGAAGTGTGTACAACAGCAACTAAGTCTGCACATCAGCAACTTCCACCTACTTGATGACTTCCAATCTGGATTCAGCCCGGGGCACGGCACTGAAACTGCCATGCTCCACATCGTGGACAACGCCCTGCAAGCCCTAGACCAAGGCAAAACCTGCCTTCTAATCCTCCGTGATCAATCCTCCGCCTTCGATACGGTCAACCATGAAAAACCACTTGAACGCCTCAAAGTCAGGATGGGTTTGGATGGTGTGGTCCTAGAATGGTTCAGGTCCTTCCTCCACAACCGCTCTCAGAGATTCCTCATCAACTGCAACCTATCAGCTCCCACCCCGGTCACGGTCGGAGTCCCCCAAGGCTCAACCCTGTCCCCACCCTCTTTAATCTTTACCTAGAGCCACTCACCGAAGTTCTCCATACTGCCAACATCTCCTACCATATGTACGCAGACGATACCCAAATATACATCAATATCTCCTCGCTCAAGGAGATCCTCTGCCTGAATGAGACCCTGAAACTGACCATCCAATGGCTAGCCAATAACCAACTCAAACCTAATGCAAAGAAAACTGAATTTCTCCTAATCTCCCCTTCAAAAGCCAACCCGGAGATTCAAAGGTGGATCAAGGCCATCACAGCCCTGAACTGCCCACGGACCATTGTGGACTCTGCCAAATCTCTGGGCATAATCCTCGACTGTAACCTAAACATTCAAGACCACATTAACTCAATGGCTAAAGAAGCCAGATTCCACCTGAGCTACCTATGGAAGCCGAAATCTTTCATCGATGCTCCTGTCCTAAAAATCTCAGTGAAAGCACTAGTCATCTCTAGACTGGAATATGGATGTTCTACCCTCACAGGACAATCCAAGATCTCCTTAGCGCCTCTAAAAGCCTGCCTCAACGCGGCCGCCAGACTACTTACAGGCACCAAGAAGTTCAACCACATCTCGCCACACATAAAAGCACTGAACTGGCTCCCTCTAGAGGCCAGAATTTAGCTGAAACTTACATGCATTATACACAAGGACCTATACACAAACTCCCCTGCTTATCTGGCACAGAAATTAGTGATATCCGGAGGAAGCAGGAACTCCCGGTCTGCTAGAAACCTCCTACTCCAACCCCCTCCTTTCAGAAACAAAGAACATACAACAGGGTGTTCACCGGAGCAGCACCAAGAATTTGAAACTCTCTCCCACCTGACATCAGAAGAATCTCTTAAAAAACGAGGCCAAAACCTTCCTCATGGGTAAATTCCTCGTTTACGGCCTACCCGCAACCACCGCATCGTACCTGACTAATTCAAGATTACCACTTTCCCAGATCACCAACTCCTCGCGCCGAGATCATATGGGTTCTTTGCTCTTACAGACTATCATAGTGATTGTAACCCGACATGTTGATCATGTATATTTCTGCACTTTAAACGTTTTGTTTGTTCATCACTGTATACGATGTAAAGCGCTCTGATACCTTCACAGGTCAAGTTTGCGCTCTATAAAACACAAAAATAAATAAATAATGGATGAGGCATGGTGAAACACGTGTGCAATGTTGGATGAGTTACAAAACATGTTAGAGGCATAATGAACCACGTGTGCAATGTTGGATAAGTTACAAAACAAGGAAGAGGCATAGTGAAACGCATGTGCAATTTTTGATCAGTTACAAAACATGGACGAGGCATAATGAAACACTTTTGCAACGTTGGATGAGTTACAAAACATGGAAGAGGCATGATGAAACACGTGTGCAGTGTTGGATAAGTTACAAAACAAGGAAGAGGCACAATGAAACACATGTGCAATGTTGGATAAGTTACAAAACATGGATGAGGCATAATGAAACATGTTTACAATGTTGGATGAGTTTCAAAACATGGGTGGGGCATGGTGAAACACGTGTGCAATGTTGGATAAGTTACAAAGCATAGATGAGGCATAATGAAACACGTGTGCAATGTTGGATACATTACAAAACATGGAAGAGGCATACTGAAACACGTGTGCAATGTTGGATAAGTTTCAAAACATGGATGGGGCATGGTGAAGCACGTGTGCAATGTTGGATAAGTTACAAAGCATGGATGAGGCATGGTGAAACACGTGTGCATTGTTGGATAAACTACAAAACATGGAAGAGGCATAGTGAAACATGTGTGTAATCTTGGATACATTTCAAAACATGGATGGGGCATACTGAAACACGTGTGCAATGTTGGATAATTTATAAAGCATGGTAAAACACGTGTGCAATGTTGGGTAAGTTACAAAATATAAAGGGTGAGTCATGATGAAACACGTGTGCAATGTTGGATAAATTACAAAGCATGGATGAGGCATGGTGAAACACGTGTGCAATGTTGGGTAAGTTACAAAGCATGGATGAGGCATGGTAAAACACATGTGCAATGTTGGATAAGTTACAAAGCATGGATGAGGCATGGTGAAACACCTGTGCAATGTTGGATAAGTAACAAAGCATGGATGAGGCATGGTGAAACACGTTTGCAATGTTGGATAAGTTACAAAACATGGATGAGGCATGGTGAAACACTTGTGCAATGTTGAATAAGTTACAAAGCATGGGTGAGGCATGGTGAAACACGTGTGCAATGTTGGATAAGTTACAAAGCATGGATGAGTCATGGTGAAACATGTGTGCAATGTTGGATAAGTTACAAAGCATGGATGAGGCATGGTGAAACAGGTGTGCACTGTTGGATAAGATATAAAGCATGGTGAAACACGTGTGCAATGTTGGATAAGTTACAAAGCATGAATGAGGCATGGTGAAACACATGTGCAATGTTGAATAAGTTACAAAGCATGGATGAGGCATGGTGAAACACGTGTCCAATGTTGAATAAGTTACAAAGCATGGATGAGGCATGGTGAAACACCTGTGCAATGTTGGATAAGTTACAAGGCATGGATGAGGCATGGTGAAACACGTGTGCAATGTTGAATAAGTTACAAAGCATGGATGAGGCATGGTGAAACACGTGTGCAATGTTGGATAAGTTACAAGGCATGAATGAGGCATGGTGAAACATGTGTGCAATGTTGAATAAGTTACAAAGCATGGATGAGGCATGGTGAAACACGTGTGCAATGTTGAATAAGTTACAAAGCATGGATGAGGCATGGTGAAACACGTGTGCAATGCTGGATACATTTCAAAACATGGATGGGGCATACTGAAACACGTGTGCAATGTTGGATAATTTATAAAGCATGGTAAAACACGTGTGCAATGTTGGGTAAGTTACAAAATATAAAGGGTGAGTCATGATGAAACACGTGTGCAATGTTGGATAAGTTACAAAGCATGGATGAGGCATGGTGAAACACGTGTGCAATGTTGGGTAAGTTACAAAGCATGGATGAGGCATGGTAAAACACATGTGCATTGTTGGATAAGTTACAAAGCATGGATGAGGCATGGTGAAACACCTGTGCAATGTTGGATAAGTAACAAAGCATGGATGAGGCATGGTGAAACACGTGTGCAATGTTGGATAAGTTACAAAACATGGATGAGGCATGGTGAAACACTTGTGCAATGTTGAATAAGTTACAAAGCATGGATGAGGCATGGTGAAACACGTGTGCAATGTTGGATAAGTTACAAAGCATGGATGAGTCATGGTGAAACATGTGTGCAATGTTGGATAAGTTACAAAGCATGGATAAGGCATGGTGAAACACGTGTGCACTGTTGGATAAGATATAAAGCATGGTGAAACACGTGTGCAATGTTGGATAAGTTACAAAGCATGAATGAGGCATGGTGAAACATGTGTGCAATGTTGAATACGTTTCAAAGCATGGGTGAGGCATGGTGAAACACGTGTGCAATGTTGAATAAGTTACAAAGCATGGATGAGGCATGGTGAAACACATGTGCAATGTTGAATAAGTTACAAAGCATGGATGAGGCATGGTGAAACACGTGTGCAATGTTGAATAAGTTACAAAGCATGGATGAGGCATGGTGAAACACGTGTGCAATATTGGATAAGTTACAAGGCATGAATGAGGCATGGTGAAACATGTGTGCAATGTTGAATAAGTTACAAAGCATGGATGAGGCATGGTGAAACACGTGTGCAATGTTGAATAAGTTACAAAGCATGGATGAGGCATGGTGAAACACGTGTGCAATGTTGGATAAGTTATAAAGCATGGTGAAACACGTGTGCAATGCTGGATAAGTTACAAAGCATGGATGAGGCATGGTGAAACACGTGTGCAATGTTGGATAAGTTACAAAGCATGGATGAGGCATGGTGAAACATGTGTGCAATGTTGGATAAGTTACAAAGCATGGATGAGGCATGGTGAAACACGTGTGCAATGTTGGATAAGTTACAAAGCATGGATGAGGCATAGTGAAACACTATAGAAATGTTGGATAAGTTACAAAGCATGGATGAGGCATGGTGAAACACGTGTGCAATGTTGGATAAGTTACAAAGCATGGATGAGGCATGGTGAAACATGTGTGCAATGTTGGATAAGTTACAAAGGATGGATGAGGCATGGTGAAACACGTGTGCAATGTTGGATGAGTTACAAAACATGGAAGAGGCATGGTGAAACACGTGTGCAATGTTGGATAAGTTACAAAGCATGGATGAGGCATGGTGAAACACGTGTGCAATGTTGGATAAGTTACAAAGCATGGATGAGGCATGGTGAAACACGTGTGCAATGTTGGATAAGTTACAAAGCATGGATGAGGCATGGTGAAACACATGTGCAATGTTGAATAAGTTACAAAGCATGGATGAGGCATGGTGAAACACGTGTGCAATGTTGAATAAGTTACAAAGCATGGATGAGGCATGGTGAAACACGTGTGCAATGTTGGATAAGTTACAAAGCATGGATGAGGCATGGTGAAACACGTGTGCAATGTTGGATAAGTTACAAAGCATGGATGAGGCATGGTGAAACACATGTGCAATGTTGGATAAGTTACAAAACATGGATGAGGCATAGTGAAACACATGTGCAATGTTGGATAAGTTACAAAGCATGGATGAGGCATGGTGAAACACGTGTGCAATGTTGGATAAGTTACAAAGCATGGATGAGGCATGGTGAAACACATGTGCAATGTTGAATAAGTTACAAAGCATGGATGAGGCATGGTGAAACACGTGTGCAATGTTGAATAAGTTACAAAGCATGGATGAGGCATGGTGAAACACGTGTGCAATGTTGAATAAGTTACAAAGCATGGATGAGGCATGGTGAAACATGTGTGCAATGTTGGACAAGTTACAAAGGATCGATGAGGCATGGTGAAACACGTGTGCTATGTTGGATAAGTTACAAAGCATGGATGAGGCATGGTGAAACATGTGTGCAATGTTGGATAAGTTTCAAAACATGGATGGGGCATACTGAAACACGTGTGCAATGTTGGATAAGTTACACAATATGAAGGGTGAGTGTGACAGGAGAGGGAGACCTTTAGTATAAACAAAGGGCAGGATGAACAGGTGGGCACTGAGACGAGGACAAGAAGGTAGGGTGGCATGTCAGGGTATTATCCATAGGAAAGAAGCAGAGGGGAGGGCGGTTCTCAGATAAAACCAGGATAGAAGGGAATGGTGAGGGAATGCGTCAGAATTAGGGGATGGTTGAGGTGTAGGGGGAGGATGTCCTATAGGATGAACCAATGGGGTGAGTACAGGAAGGAGTGACCCACAGAAGAATCACATGGTCTGTTATCAGTATCAAGGAGTGATCCACCTGGGGGTGGGCCAGGAAGAAAGGGAAACATCTCACTTTTAGATCCTCTTGTGCTCTGTGTGTGAAGTTAATACACCAGGGAAAGGATTGTGGAGCCAGAAAGCCTCTGTGTATAAATTGTGTCTCCGTGCTGCCCTCCTCCAAGCACAGTTTACTCACTGAGTATCAGCATCTAGGCGCTGATAATCTGTGCACCTCTGAACACAAAATACTCAACGGATTACACTCCAGAAGCAACGAAATGTAAAGTAAACGGATTTCGCAACTCCCCCCTTCTCCGAGGCGTGTGGTCCTCTCCACCCACGCCGGCGTCCCAGGGTCAGTGGTTTCCAAAACTCCTTGGTAGCGCCTAGACGCTACTTTCTTCTCTGTGGTTCTGGAGGCACTGGGCTGATCCGGCTCCTTTCGAAGGCTCTCCCGGCCCCACCCCCATGTCCTGCTCTCCAGGGCTTCAGTGCCACCAGCTATGATGAACTATTTCCAAGGGCACATGCTTATGTACACCAAGAAGGCAGGACATTAGGAATGTGTCATAGCGCCTCTGTTTCGCTCCCTCCTGCTCCCTTAAATGTACAAGAGAGCCCTTCATAAATCATGCAGCGCCCGTCGCCTCAGAAGCTTGTAAGCACTAATTTCCTGTCCTGCAGTACCTCCATGAAAAGCTGCCTCTTCCATCACTGTAATGGGCGCTCATTTACTTTTTCCTCACGTTAATTTAATTACCATTAAAGCGCTGTACATCCATCTTGGGAGTGCGGCGGCATTAAATATTCAGAAGCTCTTTGCAGCAGATTCATTTCTGCCTCGCGCGCTCCCTGGCCCCGGGTTGGTGGTCGGGGCAGTGCACCCAATACAGACACTAGACGGCTGACCCTGCTTCTGTCTCCACTCATATGGTAACCCTGCGCGCTGGGCATGGCCAGGACAGGCGCAACCATCTCTGAACTTCTCCAGATGAAGAGGGGTGCTCGGTAGGGCTGGTCCTCTGGACCAGGCACAGCGGGCTGACCTCTTCATAGCCACAGGTGACCTTGTAAGATTCAGGGTCAACAGCGGCTTTGAGTGAACTGTGTAAATATGTTTGCTCATACACCTTCAACATAACATTGGTGGAGGCCCGGCCCACATCTAATCAATCAATCAATCAATCAGAGCATTTGTATAGCGCGCTACTCACCCGGAGGGTCTCAAGGCGCTTGGGGGAGGGCGGTCCGCTACTGCTCGAACAGCCAGGTCTTGAGTTGCTTCCTGAAGGAGAGGTGGTCTTGGGTCAGGCGGAGGTGGATGGGGAGGGAGTTCCACGTCTTGGCAGCCAGGTAGGAGAAGGATCTTCCTCCCGTCGTGGCTCTTCGGATGAGGGGGACGGCGGTGAGGGCGTGGGTGGTCGATCGTAGCTGGCGGGTGGGAGTGTAGAAGGTCAGGCGGTCGTTGAGGTATCTTGGGCCTTGGTTGTGGAGAGCTTTGTGTGCGTGGGTGGGGAGTCGGAACGTGATTCTCTTGCTGACGGGGAGCCAGTGCAAGTTTCTCAGGTGTTTGGAGATGTGGCTGTGTCGGGGAATGTCCAGGATGAGGCGTGCTGAGGCGTTCTGAATGCGCTGGAGTCTTTTGTGTAGTTTGGCTGTGGTTCCGGCGTAGAGGGAGTTGCCGTAGTCCAGTCGGCTGGTGACAAGGGCCTGGGTGACCGTCTTCCTGGTATCGGTGGGGATCCACCGGAAGATCTTACGTAGCATGCGTAGGATGTTGAAGCACGACGAGGAGATGGCGTTGACTTGTCTGGTCATGGAGAGGGAGGAGTCTAGGATGAAGCTCAGGTTGCGTGCGTGGTCTGTAGGTTTGGGTGCGCTGCCCAGGGCAGGGGGCCACCAGGAGTCGTCCCAGGCGGAGGGCGAGGTTCCCAGGGTGAGGACTTCCGTCTTATCTGAGTTCAGTTTCAGGCGGCTGTTCATAATCCACTCGGCTATGTCTTTCAATCCTTCGTGTAGGTTGGTTCTTGCGGTGGCGGGATCGTTGGTGAGGGAAAGGATCAGCTGGGTGTCGTCGGCGTAGGAGATGATGTTGAGGTTGTGTTGGCGTGCGATGGCCGCAAGTGGGCTCATGTAGATGTTGAACAGCGTGGGGCTGAGTGACGATCCTTGTGGTACGCCGCAGATGACTTCGGTGGCCTCGGACCTGAACGGGGGGAGGTGGACTCTCTGTGTTCTTCCGGCGAGGAAGGAGATGATCCACTCCAGTGCCTTCTCCTGGATTCCAATGTTGTTGAGGCGCTGCACTAGGGTGCGGTGGCAGACCGTGTTGAACGCTGCGGAGAGGTCCAGGAGGATGAGGGACGCTGTTTCCCCGTTGTCGAGCAGGGCTCGGATGTCGTCGGTGGCTGCGATGAGGGCGGACTCTGTGCTGTGGTTGGCCCGGAAGCCGGACTGCGAGTGGTCGAGGGATCCATTCGTCTCGAGGAAGGCGGCCAGCTGTCTGTTGCCGGTCTTCTCGATGACTTTGGCAGGAAAAGGAAGGAGCGAGATGGGGCGGTAGTTTTTGAGATCGGTGGGGTCCGCAGATGGTTTCTTCAGTAGGGCGCTGAGTTCGGCGTGCTTCCAGCTCTCTGGGAAGGTGGCGGTGTCGAAGGAGGCGTTGATGATGTCCCGTAGATGGGGCGCGATGACGGAGTCGGCCTTGTTGAAGACGTGATGGGGGCAGGGGTCGGTTGGAGATCCAGAGTGGATGGTGTTCATCGTGCGGATGGTGTCTTCGGTGTTGACCGCGGTCCAGGCGCGGAGGGTGGTGGTGGGGGGCGTTGGTACGTTCGTAGGGTGCATCGGCTGTGTGCTGAAACTGTTGTGTATGTCTGCGATCTTGCTGTGGAAGAACGTGGCAAGCGAGCTGCAGAGGTCTTGCGAGGGAGTGATGTCGTTGTTTCCGGCGCTGTGGGCTTGATTCACAAAGGTAAACTTAAATAATTTTTAATGTCCTGTGGTCCTGGGAAGCGTCAGCTAAGCTCCATTGTTGTGGGCAGCCAGAAACTGACAAGTACACGCACATTCCCCTATCTTGGGTTGGTCTTTGCTGCAAACGGCTCCTGGACTGAGCATCTCTCTCACTCCAGGAGCAAGTTCTAAAGGCCATCAATTCAATCCTTAGCCTTCCCTTCCCTAAGGCCACTGGTGCTATTTTAGCTAATCAATTTTTTTTGAAATTACAGTGCGTTCCAGTGGCCACATATGGGGCGGAGATTTGGGGTACTGCAAACAGTTACTGTATTCATCAGTAAGAAAATAGGTTCTGCAGGAAATTGCTGGGCATCCCAATCTCCACCCCACAATATATTTGTCACAGAGAACTTATTCATAACTTTATATCGGATTTTATACTTGCCCGACTAGCTCTTTTTTGGTTAATAGTTTGGAAGAACCAGGCAGCCTCCCTCACCAGAGAGATTATTACCGACTGTGTTAAGTGTGAGAAAGGGATGGATATTCCCTGGTTGGTTGGAGTGCACTAAAGCTTGCGCAGTGTCAACAGGGAATGTATCTTTTTAATCCCAAGTACAGCTGAAACTGTGCCCAAAAAAGAGCTTAGAGATGCCCTCTATTCTTTACATAACACAAAAAGAAATTAGCCTGGCCGATTACGACATCGCAGCCTCAAAAGGGACCGCCCGCCATAGGTGCGGCGGTCCTACAAGATGAATTAGGATACGCCCGCCACACTGGCAGGTACATCCTGTATGTTTACAAAGCAACGGGTGGCGGCTCCCGCCACAATGTAAAAATACATGTTTTGCATGTGTATGTACAATGTGGCAGGCACCGTGCGGTGCCTGCCACCTTGTACATGCATATGTAGGGGGGTACCATAGGTACCCTCAACATGCAGCACCCCCCCAAGGCATTCATCGCCTCTTTTAGCTGTTCGAATTCCACCGCAAAAGACAGGCATCATAATGCCTACGGCGGTGCCTGCATGGCACTGCCTCCATAGCCCCATAGTGCGGGACCAAGGCGGACAGTCTTTCTGTCCACCACGGTACCTTTCCCATTCCCACCGCCATCCTAATTTGGCAGTGGGAATATTCAGGGTGATGGCGGGAAATCCGCCATCGCCGGTCCTCACCGCCGGCCTCGCGGTGGCGGACTTCCTGCCATCGTAATCGGCCCCTAAGAAACCTTCTGTTCTTAGTTACATGTCCTTTGAACAGTATCACCATCCCCTACGTACATATCTCACCTTATCCATGGGTCATTGGGAAAGGAGCCTACTATTCCGCTTAAGAGCAGGAACTATCAGATTTGCACGGTGTTTCCCTTTTGGTTACCACCCCAACCTTGATCACGTACCATGTCCTTGTGATGGGGTGAGTGGCCAATCAATTTTACTCTATTTATTTTACTGTAAATATTACATAAAATATACAAAGTGGCTTTTATATCCATTTTTTAAAAAGAGAAGGCCCATTAGTCTGGATAATGCTTACTTGTGCTTAGTCTCTTTGGTTGACGAAGAATTGATTTTTCGCATAAGTACATTCCTGAGAATTGCCACTAGAGCACGCAAGAGCATGCCCGATCCCTGAGATTTGATTATGATTGACTATCTCTGCATGACTGCAGGATGATGTAATGTTATATACAATAGTAATGTATTTATTTATTACCAATTAAATTCTTTTTAACTTGCTATCCAACTTACTAAAATGTTATGGTTATATCATTGTAATTTTCTATTACCATGTATTTCTAACTCTCTGCTTGTCATTTAATTTGCTATAATGCTGTGCTTTTATGGGTACCAAGTCACCCAAATAAAGTTTATGAACTGAACTACTACTTTTCAGTATTCATAAAGGTGAACTTAGACCAAACGTCTAACTCGGACCAAAAGTCTAACTTTACTACTTTTCAGTATTCATAAAGGTGAACTTAGACCATAAGACTAACTTAGACCAAAAGTCTAACTTTTCTTCTTTTCAGTATTAATAAAGGTAAACTTAGACCAAAAGTCTAACTTGGACCAATAGTTTTACTTTACTACTTTTCAGTATTCACAAAGGTAAAGTTAAACCAAAAGTCTAACTTTGACCAAAAGTCTAAGGGGCAGATTTACAATAATTGGCGCATCCCCAGGGATGCGCCAGTTATTGTGCGCCGCAGCTCCGCCACCCATGGTGCGCCGCATTTACAATGCGGCGCACCATGGGGCAAAAACAGCACAGATGCGTCATGCATCTGTGCCGTAAAAGTGGCACATTGCTGGAGTTGTGTCGCAAGCGCGACGCAGCTCCAGCAATGCTCTGGGGGGCCCTATCTGCCCAATGCTGCGTCAAGCCTTACGCCTGCTTCAAGAAGGCGCAGGGTTTTGATGCAGCATTGGCCTAAAAGTGACTGAGTGAAATCTTGTAAATTTCACTCAGCCACTTTTAAGAGGCGTTCCTGCAAAAGTGACGCAACGGCGGCGTAAAAGAGGCGCAAGGGGCTTGTAAATCTGCCCCTAAGTTTACTACTTTTCAGTATTCACAAAGGTAAATTTAGACCAAAAGTCTTACTTTACTACTTTTCAGTATTCACAAAGAGGAAGCTAGACCAAAAGTCTAACCTGGACCAAAAGTCTAACTTTACTACTTTTCAGTATTCACAAAGGGGAACCTGGACCAAAAGTCTAACTTTACTACTTTTCAGAATTCACGAGGGTAAAGTTAGACCAAAAGTCTGCTGCACTACTTGCAGCATCATCTAATTGTGGAGACTGTCAAATACATCAAAAAAGATGAGAAAACAATTCTTCTTGGCTGATTTCTCTCCTGTTCACAAAAGCTGGCAGGATGGCTCAGTGGGTTAGAAGCTTGATGCTGGCTGAGATATTCGGTGTTTCCAAACTCATGAGTTTTAATTCTAGCAGGATAACACAGCCTTCCATCTTTCTGATGTAGATGAACACAAATGTGAATATTGTTGCCTGGTCGTGAAAAACGAAGGAAGAAGCGTTATCTCCAAAGCATAATTTATACAATTAATTTTAGACCAGTGTACAGGTCTTTATAATATGTGTTTTACGGTACCTGAAGGGAATCCAAGGCACCTTAAATGAAAACAAACTGGGGCTGAGTAAGCTATTTCTAGTTGAATTAAGAGAAAATAAAGAGTGCTTCCGACTGCCGTCAGCCATTGGTTTGGCGCAATGGCGGAGTCAATACACTCACAATGATGGAGTTATATGCAGCGGAAACGTGCAAAGCTGGTCTAGTTCCACTGGTCACCAGTGAAGAGGGATTGAGTCCATGATGAATCTTAAACGGATTTCACATTCATTATGTGTTAGGGATAATTTTCCTTCCTTCATTTTTCCTCACCAAGCGGGACCCTTCACATGTTCTTTTGTCCTGAGGAAGACCTCAAGCTACGAAGGCCGAAACGCTGTCACCTTTTATCAGCCTGATTGAAATTGCTAATTGTGCTATGATTCTTTCACTGATTGTATTATGAAATCATGCTGTTTTCTTTTGTTTGTTTTTTTACGATTATAACTTGGGCCACATAAACACCTTTTTCACAAGCACAGTGTGTTCACTTTGCCCTTTACACACATAGTAAAAACGTTATTGATGCTATCATCAGAGTTCTTTGTAAAATATACAGTCAATAATCGCTTTTGATAAATATGAATTCTTGAACATAGAACACATTTGATTACGTATTCTTTGTGTAATTAACTTACTGCTATAATTTATACCTTTTTTAGACTCCCATTGAAAAATTGTTGCATGATATTGGGATTTAGATAGTAGCAAAGGCTCATATTAAATGTATACGGTTGTGCTTATATTATATGATGTTAAATGCAATTTTTATGATACTTGTGGGCTTATATTATATAATGTTACATGGAATGTATACAATATTTGTGGGCTTATATCATAAGATGTTACATGGAATGTTTATGAAACTTTAGGGCATATATAATAGGAAGCTAAATGGAATGTTTACAATACTTGTGGGCTTATATTATATGATGTTACATGGAATGTTTATACTTGTGAGCTTGTATGATGTTACATGGAATGTGTATGATACTTGTGGGCTTGTATAATATGATGCTACATGGAATATGTATGGTACTTGTGAACTCAGGGATGTGAAATTCCTATAGACTCACCCAGGACGAATTTTTTGGGGTCAAGGGCAACATGTTTCCATGTGAATTTTGTCCTTGAGACAATTACGCCCAATCCCCTGAAGCACAAACCCTTTGACTGCCAGTTTGCAGTACCACATTATGGATCAGGGAATGGCACTGTCTGCAGTTAAGGTAATATTTTTGTCCATATTTTAATGCTTTTCAAACTTGTACTTATGGTTCAATAATTGAAAGCCTTTATTATTAGAGTGAGCGCTCTAAGTAAATGTTGTAAGCTCTGACTGCACGACTGACAGTTCCAGTATAAAAATGGTAACACATGTTTTCAAAGTTTAGCAACGTGAGGCTATGTATAATGCTCCCAGAATGCTCTCTGATTTGATGCAAATATTTGCAGAAGCTTGAAAGCAAGATTGATAACTCTTTGCTTTCAATTGAAGTGTTGATAAAAAATGAAAGCAGGAAAAAACATTTTACTACACTACTGTAAAATGTCAGGTACCATTTCTTTGCAGCATCATTTAGTAACATGTGTTGGTGCATGCTAGTATTTCCCAAAAATATTCATTATGGAAAATCAGTGTACCGAGTTTTAATAGGATTAAAGGAAACAAAAATAAACACGCATTGGCAAAAACCAGTAGGTCTGAAATTGGTGGTCAGCTTTTTAGTTTTATCAATGTGGGACTTTTTTTGAATGATGTTTGTAAAACCTTATTGGTGTGGGAGCTGGCGGGTCCTCACCATTATAACAAATATTGGCAAAAGCAACATTGGTTTTGGTCTCAAAAAGCACACACTGCCACTGTAGTTACTGGCACTGAACAAAATTGCTTTGTGTGCCTATATGCTCCTTGTGAAAGAGTAGGAAGCTGTCACTCACAGTGAAGCCAAAAAGTACACAGAGAGAGAGACAGAATTTTATTAAATGCAAAAGGTCATGGTGAAGCCCAGACCAAGTTAGGGGACCATATATTAAAGACAGTCTCAAAAGTGCACCCATGGTATATGAGCTTGCATTAAGTGCAGCTATACGACTTTCGTGAATTTCCAAGAATTTACAAAAGTAGGACAAGAAATTATACTCCTAGAAAATATTTGTGAACTGCATTTTAGCATGAGCAATATGTGCATGTGTAGATTATACTCATGCGACAATCTGAGTGTTTGCAAGTTCACTTTCTCTGGAAGAATGTTTTCCAAACTCTGGAAGAATGTTCTCATCTGCCATTGTCATGAGTAAATTTCCAACATTTCTCAGTATGGGAAACAATTAGAGAAGAGTTGTTGAAAACCCTTATGTAAAGGTTAGCAGTCCAGTAGCTGGGGTGGGCGGAGCTAGGTGGGCAGAGGGGAAGAGGTGGGGACAGGACAGGAAGGGGCTAGTTAGAGTAGGGACGGGGAACTGGGTGGACGCATTAATAAAGGGTTGAATGCACATCCCCGTGTCCGTGTATAATTGTAGTGGGGACACTACAACTGGCGACGAAGGGTGGGATCCAGAAGCAAACCCACCCGAGTGAGCCCCGTCCCGCAGCGTAGAGCATCCAGAGCTCCGCTGCGACAGTGACCCTGCGGCGCCGAAAGTGAGGCCCCCCAGGAATGACCTGGCAGCCCCTCGGAAGCGGGAAGAGCCGAGAAAGTGAAAGCGCCGAAGCGCCAGAGGAAAGAGCGCCGGTCGCGCTGGACGCGCGAGACTCATGGGCGCGAAGACCTGACGAGAACGTGAGTTAAGGTGGGGAGCCCACTCCGACGTTGCCCCAGCACCGTTTGAAGCCCTGCGAGGGTGGGAGAAGCGCCCAACAAGTGAGCGGCGAAGCGACCCTCAGCCAGCACCGACACTGTCGGAAAAGTGAAGTTTTACCGCCTGATGCGTGAGACTTAGCATCAGGTCGGCGCGCGGAACCAGAAGGCCACGCCAAGCAGCGTAACCCACCTCAACCTTACCCGAAGACCAGAGGCCCGCAACTGTGAGTCCAGTGGCCATGAGTGTGTATGTCTGGAGCGAGGGAGAGAACCTCGTGTGCTGCAGAGGGGGCGGCCATCTTAAGGTCAGGCAGCTTGGAAGACAAACCCTATGTGAATGGGCGGCGGCCATCTTTGAGTCAGGTAAGAACTGAAACAAGCACTGGCAGCGAAAATAACAAGCCGAGGCAAGAGAACCCAGCAAATCTCGAAAAGTGAACCCTGGCAACAAGAACCAAACAAGCATTGGTAGCTAAAAACAACAACTCCTGGAAACGTACACCGGTGACCGAAATAAAAGTTGGAAACAAGCACTGAAGACCCACCGTCAAGATGTCTGCGCAAAGGGAGGTCAAAGGAGGAACGCATCTACGAGCACCGGAGCCACTAACAGTTACAACCGGAAGCAGCATGGGCCTAAAATGGCAAGAATGGCTAGAGGACTTTGAGGATTACATTGACGGGTCCAAAATAGAGCCGGACAAAGACAAGATAATAGCCCTTCGCAACCTAGGGGGGCGTGAGATAAGCAAGATCGTGCGAGAGATCCCAACCGCAGAAGGCGACACGTATGCCAAAGTGAGAGACGTGCTAAATAACCGCTTTCTGCACAAGAGAAACGTCGACTACGAGCGACACAAGTTCCACCAGCAGCGCCAAGGAAAAGAGGAACCACTGAGCTCTTTCATACATCGACTGTGACGACAGTCCCAATACTGTGATTTTACAAACTTCTCGCCTGATGCAGCCATCAAATCCCAAATAATCTCTGGATGTCATTCGGAGTCGCTGAGACGACGACTGCTAAGAAAACCGCAGGAACTCGCGGAAATCGAGGAGAACTCCCGGTTGTACGACCAGGCTGAAGAAAATGCAGCGGACATCGAAACCACACCCAGTACCAGCAATGAACATGCCAACCGCGTTTCCGACCGACGACATGGAAGACCGGACCATCGTGACAACAGTAGACGCAACCCGCGTGACAGGTCACGTCGCTCCAGATTTTCGCCCAGGCGGCGCCCGGACTACAGAAGGAAAGAACCTGAGAGGAGGGATCGACGACACGACCGCACGAGGCGGTGCTTCAGGTGCGGATACGACTACCCTCACATCGACTCCTGCCCTGCCATGGGCCAACGTTGCAGAAAATGTGGACGGTCCAATCACTTTGAGGCCATGTGTGGCGAATACCACAGAGAAAGACGCGGTGTCAATGACAGACGTGACAGCCAGCAGAGGCCCTCGAGATCTGAGACCAAACGTCACCACGTCAGAGCAGTTCAGGGTGAATCCACTCGATCTCCAGCGTCTTCTCACTCCAGCCACGAGTCTCGACGCTCCAGATGGGACCGTCGTTCTCCGTCAAGAGAATCAAGATCGTCCTCGTCCAGGTGGTCTTCATACACCACTGAGTACATCAACATCGCTGACAACGATCAGCTCAAACGTTACCCACGTCTCAACATCAGCAGCAGAATTCGTGATGGACAGTGGCTCGTCGCTCAACTACATCTCAGTTGGTGAACATGAACGCATGGTCCCAAAACCTCACTTGCGTTTTGCGCCTGTCCGTGTGTACACCTGGATGTCGAGGAAACCACTCCCGTGTCTAGGCAAGTTCGACACCACCCTCACGCACGGCGACATCTCCATCCCGGCAGTCATCCACGTCATTAAAGGGCCTGATGCCGATTGCCTGTTGAGCCTCCCCACCGCTGAACGCCTTCGCTTGGTGCATGTCCTCTTCAATGTGAATGACAGCTCAGACTACGTTGTGAAATTTCCATCGCTATTCCAGGGCCTGGGCAAATTGAAAGGCCGGCAAATACATCTGCACATAAATGAACAAATCAAGCCAGTGGCCCAGCATCCACGGCGAGTGCCCTTTCACTTGCAATCTGCGGTTGAAGACGAACTGCAGGAACTCTTGGACGCCGACATCATCGAGCGCACCGAGGGCCCCACGCCCTGGGTGTCCCCAGTGGTCATTGTCCCCAAGAAAGGGACCCCCAACAAGGTCCGTCTCTGTGTGGACATGCGCCTGCCGAACACGGCTATCGAAAGGGAGAGACACCCCGGCCCACATTTGAGCGACATGATCACAGCGCTCAATGGGGCGAAAGTGTTTTCTAAACTGGACCTGAACAAGGGCTACCATCAGCTTGAACTGGACGACAACTCTCGCTCCATCACAACTTTTGCCACGCACCTTGGTCTATTCCGCTACAAACGGCTCCGTTTTGGTGTCTCATCGGCTGCTGAAATTTTCCAAGAGGCGATACGTCTTGTCATCCAGCACATACCGAACGCCCTCAATTACAGCGATGATATCTTGGTTTACGGATCAGACATGCGAGAGCACGACATCGCCCTTGACCGTGTCTGCCACGCCTTGATGGACGCCAACTTGACTCTCAACAAAGGAAAATGCGAATTTCATCAATCCACCTTGAAATTCTTCGGTCACATCTTCTCGTCCAATGGCATGAAACCGGACCCTGACAAGATCGCCATGCTCAATAACACCAAGAGTCCGGCTGACGTCAATGAACTGCGCTCCTTTCTTGGAATGACAAGCTACTGTGCCCGCTACATTCGTGATTATGTCACCGTCAGTCACCCGCTGAGACTCCTCACGAAAGCTGGCCAGCCTTTTGATTGGACCCCGGAATGTGAGCGTGCCTTCAGAGACATCAAACACGCCGTGGAATCGGCCGATTGCCTCTCGTATTTCAACCCCAGGAGGAAAACAGAAATCACCGTGGACGCCAGCCCCGTGGGCTTAGGAGCCATCATGGCTCAGTACGACAATGAATCAGACCAGAGGCGGATCATCGCCTACGCCAGTCGGAGCTTAACTGACCCCGAAAAGAAATATTCCCAACCTGAGAAGGAGAGCCTGGCCGTTGTGTGGGCATGTGAGCACTTCCACATCTTCGTATACGGGAAACATTTCACACTCATAACCGACCACCAGGCACTTGTCAAGATCTATGGAAATCCCAAATGCAAGATGCCCCCCAGGATCGAAAAGTGGGGCCTACGGCTACAAGAGTACACTTTCACAATCGTCCACAAACCGGGGAAGGCGGAGAATCCAGCCGACTATATGTCCCGCCACCCCCGAGAATCCTCAGAGACTGCGCCTTCCATCGCGGAAGAATACATTCACTTTGTGACTGGGCATGCTCGTCCACCGGCTATCCCCATGCACACCATTCGAGAAGCGACCAATCAAGACAACATCCTACAGACAGTGCTGAAGCGCATCCAATCCAACAGGTGGAGATACCACCCGCAGGAGGAAGAGGAAGACCCCGCTATCAAGAAAGAACTCCAGGCCTTCCGACATGTCTCTGACGAACTCTCTGTAACTGACGATGGCCTCCTTCTGAGAGATCACAGACTAGTCATCCCGGTGGCGCTGAGACAAGGAGTAATCGACCTCGCTCACGAAGGCCATCGAGGGGTCGTATCCACCAAAAGAGCACTGAGAGAGCGTGTCTGGTTTCCAGACCTCGACCAGATGGTTGAGGACACCTTGAAAGACTGTCTCCCCTGTCAATTAACCAGCCACAGTAACCCACCTGCGCCTCTACAGATGACCCCATTGCCCGATGGGGTGTGGCAGGAAGTTGCCATGGACTTTTATGGGCCCCTACAATCAGGGAAGTATGTAGCTGTCATCATGGATGAGTACTCCAGATTCCTAGTGGCCCAGTTCATATCATCCACCAGTGCCCCCTGCACCCTCAAGGTACTTGAAGAAATCTTTGCGACATGGGGAGTCCCCAAGGTCATCAAGACAGACAACGGGCCCCCGTTCAACGGTCATGAATTCAGCGACTTTGCGAAGCACATGGACTTTCAACATCGCAAAGTCACGCCCCTCTGGCCCCAGGCCAACGGCACTGTGGAGAGATTCATGTCCACCATTAAGAGAACATTCCAGCAAGCCACCGCTGAGAAGAAAGATCTGAGATCAGCGCTGAACGAGGTCCTGTGCGCTTATAGAACCACTCCACACTCTACAACGGGCCAGTGCCCTGCCACTCTCATGCTCGGGAGGACAATGAGGAATCGGATCCCAACATGGGACGGAGCACTGAGGAAGCCCCTCTCGGACCAACAGTACAGAGAAATGGCCGCAGCAGATCAACGCCGCAAGGACAAAATGAAGGAATATGCTGACCACAAGTGAAGAGCCCGGTCCCCCTCCCTGAAGGAAGGCGACAGAGTCCTTGTCAAACAAGAACAGCGCCAAAAGACTGACTGTCGCTTCAGGGACGAGCCTCTTACAATTGTACAGCAAAAGGGCACCATGGTGACCGCAGAATCGGAAAATCGGCGAATCACACGCAACGCTTCTCACTTCAAGAAATGTCCTCCTGAAGACAATGAAAGCGCAACCAGAACCCTCACGCCTGAGGGCCGAGACGATCCTGAATCTGTCGCACCCGACACTGGACATTCATCGGCAAAGGAACCACCAGCTGAATGCATTGTGTCCACACCATCGAGACCCCGACGTCACGTGCAGCCTCCCAAGAGACTGATTGTAGAGATGGACTAATCTCCATTTCATTTGTTACTTTATTAAGAAGAGGGGAGATGTAAAGGTTAGCAGTCCAGTAGCTGGGGTGGGCGGAGCTAGGTGGGCAGAGGGGAAGAGGTGGGGACAGGACAGGAAGGGGCTAGTTAGAGTAGGGACGGGGAACTGGGTGGACGCATTAATAAAGGGTTGAATGCACATCCCCGTGTCCGTGTATAATTGTAGTGGGGACACTACACCTTAAAACATGCAAGTTAGTAGGTTTGCACAGACTCAAAAGGGCATTCTAACCCTGGAACATTTGCTTACCTCTACATTCAGCCCCAGTATGAAGATCTGCTGAAACGTGGCAACATAAGGGGATTGCACGTATTCAAACACTACTATGGTTTAAGCCCTAGCATAATCAGAGAGGCTATATCAGAGCTCTTATATAATCAGATTTCTGCCATAATTTGTCACCACACTACATGGCACCAAAGGGACAAGTGGATTTTGTTACAGGACAAGTAGACTTATCAAGCAACCTGCCCCATGGACAAGTAGATATTTTATTAAATCCCACATCCCTGTGAACTTATATTATATTATACTACATGGAATGTTTATGGTACTTGTCGGCTTATATATATTTTTTGTTACACAGAATGTTAATTGTACTTGTGGGCTTATGTTATATGATATCACATGGAATGTTTATGATACTTGTGGGCTTATATTATAAGATGTTACATGGAATTTTTATAGCAGAATGTGGTGACGAAGGGAGCAGAACACTGACAGCAGTTGGTGCTGATCTCTTCTTCCCTACAGACCTACATTGTGTTGTTTAATATTTATGGCAATAAACAATTATCGATAATCACCTTACTGGCTGGACCTTATACCTTCACATTACCTCCTGCCTGGACTTCGGTAACGCCATCTATTCTGGACTTCCAGAGGACTTGCTTCAATGCTTACAGGGGGTCACAGATCTGCTGCTCGGCTTGTATTGGCCATCCCAGCCAGATCACCGGCCTTCTCTGCTCTTGAAGGCTTATGTTGGTTTCCTGTCAATAACTCACCATTTTCAAGCCTCTGTGCCAGGTACACAAAGCCATCATCAACTCAGGCCCTACTTATTTGGAATCCAAATGTAGCCCTTATGCTGCGATCTGTTCTTAGCGCTCCTTCTCGACTCTTGACCCTTCCAGGTAGGTCGCTCCCCCTCCGCACAGCACCACCTGTGCCCGTTCTCTCCCACGCGACCCCCGTGTCTCTCTGCCCGGTTTTTCCTTCTGCTCCCCTCGCGGCCCCCGTGTCTCTCTGCCCATTTTGCCTTCAGTTGCTTAGCTGCCCCTGCATTTCTGTGACCTTTCTGCCCTTTCTTGGGACCTTTGTGCCTCTGTGCCATTCGTTTCCCCCCTATTTTGTGAGCTTTCTGCCCTTTCTTGTGAGCTTTCTGCCTCTGTTACACTCGTTTCTCCCTGTTTTTTTGTGACCTTTCTGCCCTTTCTTATGAGCTTTCTGCCTCTGTGCCACTCGTTTCCCCCCGTTTTTTGTGACCTTTCTGTGCTTTTTTGTGACCTTTGACCCTGCTCGAAGGCAGGTCGCCCCCACGGCGCTGCTCGTCACCTGACTGCCTGGTTCCTGCCTCCCTGCTGCCTCCTTGTTTCCTGGGTTTTTCCCTCTCCCTGCCCAGTGCGCCAGTTCCCCCTGCTCCTCTGCCGCTCCCGATCGGGTCCTTTCCCGCCGCTGCTTCCCTGCGGCCCCTCCCTGCACACCTATGACCTCCCTGCTCCCGCCTCTCAGCTCCTCCTCCCTCCCAAGCCACCTCATATGCAGGCTGAGAAGCAGCCACGCAGCGGCCACGCACAGCGGGCGCGCTGCTGCCGTGCCGAAGGTGCGCCTAAGGCAAGCCCATCTGCAACCGCCCGCGCCTGTCCGCACCCAGCGCCAGAAACCCTGGACCCCACGAATGCCACAACACCAGATTCCACTATGACGCCAGCACCCTCCACGCACTCAACGCCAGCAGAAACCACACCTGCTTCCAGGCCACCCTGAAACTGACCCACGGACACTTCTCCTACCAGACCTGCAGCTTCACCAGCGACAAAACCACCAAACCTCCAAGCACTGGACCCAACCACCTCCGCTGCATACTCCTCAACACCCGCTCCACACACAAACACGCCATCGAGCTCTGGGATCTGCTCGACACCTCCGCCCTAGACGTGGCCCTCCTGACTGAGACCTGGTGGAACGACTCCTCGGCCCTCTAACAAAAACGGCCCCAGGGGTCCAAAACTGGCCCCCAACCTGTGCGGCACACCGGGGGATTGCCCGGTGCCCGCTATGGCCAGTCCGGCCCTGCTCGGCACCCGACATCGCCATAGCCATCACGGTCGGCTACAAGATCACCCGCAGGGATTGCACCAACAGAATCGGATGAGGAATAGCCATCATCCACAAGTCCACCTTCAAGGTCGCCACCCACTCAGACTACACCCTCAACACCACCGAACACCTTCACTTTCTGGATCCACACCGACCCCGACACCTCGCTCAGAGGAACACTCATCTACAGACCCCCCCGGACCCCGGGCTCAGTTCAGCGACTCCATCGCCGACCTCGCCAGCACCCACACACTCACCTCCACGGACTACATCCTCCTCGGGAACCTGAACTTCCACCTCAAGAACAACAACGATGCCAACTCCGCCACCCTGATCGACAACCTCGCCAACCTCAGCCTCAGACAACTCGTCACCACACCCACCCACACCGCCAGCCACAAGCTGGATCCCGTCTTCTCCACAGGCTCCCACGTCGCCTTCGACCACACCACCGAACTCCACTGGACCGACCACCGCTGCATCCATTTCACCTTCAAGAAACCAACCGCGCACCACCACACCCAACAGCTGCCTCCCCGCTGCTGGAGCAAAGTCACCGAAGACCAGCTGATTACACCCCTCGGCACGAACCCACCCACCGACCCCACCAACCCAGACGCCGCAGCCCGAAACCTCAGACTGGATCGACGACTGTGCCAACACCCTCCCCCCACTCAAGAAACCCTCCAACAGCCACGCTAACTAGAGAGCCACCTGGTTCACTGATGAGCTCCAGACCTCTAAATGCGCATGCCGGAAACTGGAGAAGACATGGCTCCATGAACGCACACCGGACAACCGCCCAGCCAACAAGGACGCCACCCGCAGACATCACCACCTCATCAGATTAGCCTAGAGATCCTCCTTCAAAGACTGCTTGGATAACAACGCACACAACAGCTAAGAGCTCTTCAGCATTGTGAAGGAACTCTCCAACCCCAGCACCAAAGCCAACGACATCCCGCCCTCACAAAAACTGTGCGACTCACTAGCCATCTCCTTCCACCACAAGATCGCTGACATCCATGACAGCTTCAACACCACGACCGCCCCGACTACGCCAGACTCCACCTCCCCAGTGAACACCACCAGCGCCAACCGCCTGACCTCCGGGTCCAACGTCAACGACGACGAGACACGAAAGGTCATGAACTCTGTCCACTCAGGATCTCCGTCAGACCCGTGCCCACACCACGTATTCACCAAAGCAGACGCAGCCATCGCAGCCAAGCTTGTAGAGGAGACCCCCACGGCCCCCTTCCCTTGCTTTAAGAGGGTCCGCCCTGGTGGGGGGGCGTTTGGGGGGGAGGGTCACTCTTTCTCTTACTGTGCATCCACCCTGGAATGGGATGTCCATTGGTATCAAGTCTACAATCTGCCCCTCAGGTTCAAGAGACAACTGAAAATGTCTCTGTTGTAACTAATCTTCTTGTGGTCATGCGGTTATTTCATCAACCCCAGTGCCTGGATACCCCCACAGGTGATAAGCAGCGCTTTACAATTCCAGTTCATTGATTGATTTCTTCTGTCCTGTGCCCCTGCCTTTCCCCTCCTCCCTCCTTGACCTTTTTCTGCTAGGACACCCCCTCTTTTGGGTAATTGTTGTGCTCAATATATCCTTTAACATAACATCTTAGGAAAGACATCTCTCTGTGCCTCATCTGAGTACTGTGAGTCACAGAAGGTGGTGCAATTTATCAAAATAGAGACGCAAAGAGCCTTCTATGGAGAAGACGTGGGAATTCGCATTTAAACTACAAGTGGAAGGAGTGACTGGCAGTGATAGGTAGGCCGTGCCTTCTTAAAGCACAGGTGCACTGGGCAGTTGCCCGGGGGCCACAGCCTAGGGGCCCCATGCAGCTGCGGCCAGTAGTGGGAGTATCTGCCGTGCGGTGATGTGGAGAGGGGGAGGGGCAGGGTGGAGGGGTAGTAATGTATGGATTACAGACCTTAACAGGTAAAAAACATAAATAAATAATACGAACTTCGTTGTGCGCACTGCATCACATTTGGTGATGCAGTGCGCACAACGAAATTCGTTTTATTTATTTTTATGTTTACTTACTTGTTAAGGTCTGTAATCCATACATTACTACCCCCCCACCCTGCCCCTCCACCTCCCCACGTCACCGCCCGGCCGGTACTTCCACTACCGGCTGCGGCTGGCCCCATGCAGACCAGAATTCGACGCTCATTTTCCGTTAAACATTTTTATTCCTGTGAGTGGTTGAGTAGGCAGGGCCCAGTGCACTGCTTTGCCCGGGGGTCTATAGTGCTGTTAAGACGGCCCTGCAGATCGGTACAGGACGGTCTCAAAAAAACCAAGCTCGTAAATATGTGGAGGACTGTGCAGTAAATCCTCAGTTTACAGCCTAAAGGGGGATGCTGGGGGATTTCCAGGCAGGGTCAAAGGCAGTGCTTAATTTGTGCCGGTGGTTGTAGATGGTGGGCACCAATGCTCCATTTTGGGACTAGACTTATTTTTCATCATCAGGCTGCGACCCAGATCAATAAAGAGAAAGACCAAACATGGAGAAAGCAGGAGAAACAATAACAAAGGGGAAAAAACAGGAATGAAAACTGAAAGACTCAGGTAAAGTGTCAGGAAACATAGGGTGGGGAAAGAAAGAGTCATGGGCAGATTAAAGACTAGGCGGCCTCAGTATTCATAATTTAAAGAGACAGGAAGTGTGGGGTGGTGGAAGAAAGAGTCATGATTCTATGTAAAGTGCTTTGATAACATGTAACGGAACTGGTGCTATGTAAAGCGCTTTGATAACCTAATCGGTTCAAGTTCCTGAAATGTGTAACGTAACTGATTCTATGTAAACTGCTGTGATAACATGTAACGGAACTGGTGCTATGTAAAGCGCTCTGATAACCTAATCGGTTCAAGTTCGCGCTATAGAAAACTCTAAAAATAAAAATAAATAAATAAATGAGGCAGATTCAAGACTAGGCGGCCTCAGTATTCATAATTTAAAGAGACAGGACGTGTGGGGTGGTGGAAGAAAGAGTCATGAGGCAGATTCAAGACTAGGCGGCCTCAGTATTGATAATTTAAAGAGACAGGAAGTGTGGGGTGGTGGAAGAAAGAGTCATGAGGCAGATTCAAGACTAGGCGGCCTCAGTATTCATAATTTAAAGAGACAGGACGTGTGGGGTGGTGGAAGAAAGAGTCATGGGCAGATTCAAGACTAGGCGGCCTCAGTATTCATAATTTAAAGAGACAGGAAGTGTGGGGTGGTGGAAGAAAGAGTCATGAGGCAGATTCAAGACTAGGCGGCCTCAGTATTGATAATTTAAAGAGACAGGAAGTGTGGGGTGGTGGAAGAAAGAGTCATGGGCAGATTCAAGACTAGGCGGCCTCAGTATTGATAATTTAAAGAGACAGGACGTGTGGGGTGGTGGAAGAAAGAGTCATGGGCAGATTCAAGACTAGGCGGCCTCAGTATTCATAATTTAAAGAGACAGGACGTGTGGGGTGGTGGAAGAAAGAGTCATGGGCAGATTCAAGACTAGGCGGCCTCAGTATTCATAATTTAAAGAGACAGGACGTGTGGGGTGGTGGAAGAAAGAGTCATGGGCAGATTCAAGACTAGGCGGCCTCAGTATTCATAATTTACAGAGACAGGAAGTGTGGGGTGGTGGAAGAAAGAGGAACAGTTGATGTCAAGAGCAGACAGCCTATTCAGATTAGAAACTAAGGTTTGCACAGAATCTTATAATCCTTTGTCTACAGATTGTGGAAAACAGGGCTGTTCCATCTCATTTGAAATAACTTTATGTCCATGGATGTTGGCCACAAGTACCCGCATTACAAACAGAGCCCCCTGTTCTTGTTTCCCCCACTGTGCCCCAGACTGGGACAGTGTGCCCCATTAGAGTCGATGCACGCCTCCAGCAGAGCTGTGAACCAGTGCCTTCAGGGGGCAGCACATTAGTGGAAGAGAGGGTGGTATTTGAAGCCCCTGTTCCACCTTTTACTGCGCAGGTAATAATCTGGTCTGCATTTGCAACAGGCCCAGATATTCTCCCACACGTAGAGGTAGCGAGTGACTGCGCCTGCCTGCAGGGGGATGTTTGGGGGTTCATAGAAACATATTTCACCCCTTTAAAGTGACGCCCTCATGACGCAGTGACAGTGTGCCACCTCTAAGTGGCACACGGTAGGTGACAGTGCACAGCCTGTGCACCGCAGGACAGCGCCTTCTCCCCTACACTCATGAATACAATACGGCGTGGGGGCAGAGGCAAAGGGTTGTCTCATTTGCGCGAGGCCCCGCCCCCGTGCAAATGAAAGACCCCTGCCGTGAATTCACACCAGTGCTACATGTGAGATGGCACGAGCGTCTGCGGATCCTTTTGTAATACCAATGTGCCCCAGGGGTGCAAACAGCTCGTGCACTCTCCGCTTGTGCTTCCACAGCACAATTTACACTACAGCCTCAGGTCTGTGAAAGAGATTGCGTAATCGACTGTGTGTCAAGGGGTTTGTGAAGGGATTATACAATTATCTGTGTAGCACAAGGGGAGTCCTTTCTATGTAAAATAGATGTTATGGCTCGAAAGTAAAGGCCTAAATGAGAGGTCAGCAAAGTTTTGTTACCGCAACAGAAACTGGAAAAATGTGACATTTTTTGCCATTCATTAAGATGCAGGTTGAAATGTTTATCCATTTATGATTCTGGCAACAAAAAAAAAGCTCTGCAAACTGTTGGCATAGGATTATTCTTTTGCAAAAAGTGGATTTAAACGTGTTTGTGTCGGATGCAACACATGTTGTTGACTTTTTCTTCAGCATTTCTTTGGAAAAAAGTTTGTAAAACTATGAACTTCAAGAAGTTTGCCACACTCTTTTTATAATGTAACAAACTATGCAGAAGTGAAATCCTGTCACGCAGGGCAGGCTTAAGCGCTAGTGGCGGCCAGTGTGTCAATCATTCTGTGTGCCCACCGTGACCTCCTCCTCAGATTCCTTCACTACCACTGGGTAAAGGTACCCTCAGCACCCCATAGCCCCCCTCTCTCACATACATGTCATTTGTTTTAAAGCCCTGGGAAAGGCTGGCTTTACTAATCCACTCAGCTATCCACATAAAATACAGATGTTCTTTGCAGCAGGTACATTAACCCTTTGGGCTACTTTACGACGAGTCAAAACTGCCACCAGACAAAAGATCTCACTGACTAGCAGGAACATTAGTCACAAGAGTTACCTTGACATTTTTATTGCTGCCTGGAAGCTGGAGGCACAATGAACTCGGCAGCAGCTGCTTTTAAATCATAAGTTATTGCTAAACACAGCGCCCCCACCTGAGGTCAGCGCCCTCCCCCCTCCAGGTCAGCGTCCAGTGCAGTCATTACACCAGCCAGAAGGACACTATGAACTGGCACACACAGGCATCTGTCTGGGGCTGGGAAGACAAGAGGCTGAATCCTTTTGTCCACCGAAACCAATGAATCTCACTTGGATTGTTTTATTGCCAGAGTGTTTGCCTCTCGAAGGACGCGCGTAAAGACGCCTCTGGTGATAAATCAGCCTTTAGGATGGCGTAACTGAGTAAGGTGTTACTTTTTTCTTTTTTTTTAAAGGTAATGGTTAGTGTGGCATCCCTAACTCTTCTAACTTAAAACATATATAATTTTTTGAAAGAGCGCCTCTTGTTGTCTGGGGGGTAGATTTACAAAATTGTCCTGCAGGACAGAGCACCAAGTCACCTTTCTGGGCAGGAATGCGCCGTGTATAAACCAATGCAGCGCCTCCCTGCCTCTTCCCCTGAACTGCCGCCATTTTGGCTGCCTAGCGCCAGCGCAGGTGCCCTTGCCCAGTGGTGCAAGGGGGCATGTGTTGCAGACAGGATTGTCTTTGTGCAGGAAGTGGGCACCTTCCTGCACAAAAACAACCTTGAGAGGCTCTTTCCTGTCTCTATGTGTGCAGCACAGATAGAAAAAGAATGCAGCACACAGCGGAATGCTGAACAAAAACAGGCACCCGCGCATCATGGTGCAAGGGTGTCGGTGTTGACGCTACGCTGCCAACGCAAGGGAAGAGGCAGGAATGTGCCGCATCTAATAACAAATGGTTCATTCCTTCCCTTTCACTGTCACGCAGCGCAGTGCAATGCAGCGCAGTGCAACGCAGCAAGGTGACTTAGCAGCACTGCATTGCAAGACAAGTTTGCAAATAGGCTCCTCTCTGTGGCCCTTTCGGTTGCATCGGTGAGGCAGTAGGGGTATGGTGAGGGCATTCTGAGGCCTTGTTGACTAGGCCGGTGAAGAGTTGGTGGCCACGCATGATCACAGCACTGTTAGGAACCAACTCCAGGTGTTTCCTAGGAGTATCCTTGTGGCTCTTGTGAATATCCATGAAGCCAGAGGTATGTCCCAAACGTTGGAGTCATCTTACAGGAACACTTTCTTACTTTTCCACCCTTGAGATTCTAAGTTTGGCACGGAGTTCGGCGCTGAAGCTCGGCTTTGTACAGCGATGGCCGTCCGCTCCCTTCTGGCTGCCGCTGGCCTGCCTTCTTTTAACATTGGAAGCGTTCTTTCAACCTAGGAGCTCTTCCCTGATCTGATTCCAGAGGTTGTAAGATGCTCCCAGGGTGCTCTGCTCTAAGATGGCAAGTGCGGATTCTGCTCTGAGATGGCAAGTGCGGATTCTGCTCTGAGATGCAAAGTGCTGTTTCTGCTCATAGGGACCGATTCACAGAACTCATCTGAGATAAAATCCTAAACTTACTACTTTTGGTATTCACAGAAGGCATTTAGTAGCAGTAAAGTTAGGAGTCCCAACTTTACTACTACTAAATGCCTTCTGTGAATACCAAAAGTAGTAAGTTTAGGATTTTATCTCAGATTAGTTCTGTGAATCGGCCCCTTAGATGGCATGTGCTGATTCTGCTCCAAGATGGCAAGTCCTGATTCTGCTCTATGATGGCAAGTGCTAATTCAGCTCTAAGTTTACAAGTGCTGACTCTGCTCTAAGGTGCAAGTGTTGATTCTGCTCTAAGGTTGCAAGTACTCATTCTGTTCTAAAATGGAAAGTGCTAATTCAGCTCTAAGTTTACAAGTGCTGACTCTGCTCTAAGGTGCAAGTGTTGATTCTGCTCTAAGGTTGCAAGTACGCATTCTGTTCTAAAATGGAAAGTGCTTATTCTGCTCTAAGGTGGCAAGTGGTGATTCTACTCTAAGGTGGCAAGTGCTGAATCTACTCTCAGATGGCAAGTGCTGATTCTGCTCTGAGATGGAAAATGCTGACTGAGCCCTAAGATGGCAAGTGCTAACTCTCCTTTAAGATGGTAAGTGCATATTCTGCTCTGAGATTGTAAGTGTTGATTCTGTTAAAAGATGGCAAGTGCTGATTCTGGTCTAAGATGGCAAGTGCTAACTCTGCTCCAAGATGGCAAGTGCTGATTCTGCTCTAAGATGGCACATGCTAATTGTCCTCTATGATGGTAAGTGCTGACTCTGCTCTAGGATGGCACATGCTAGTTTTGCTCTAGGATGGTAAGTGCTGACTCTGCTCTTGATGGCATGTGCTGATTCTGCTCTAACATAGCACATGCTGATTCTGCTTTAAGGTGAGAAGTGCATAATATGCTGTAAGATTTTAAGTGCCGATTCTGCTCTAAGATGGCAAGTGCTGATTCTGCTCGAAAATGGCATGTGCAGATTCTGCTCTAAGATGGCAAGTGCTGACTCTGACCCAAGATGGCATGCGCTGACTCTGCTCTAAGATGGCAGGTGCTGATTCTGCTCTAAGATGGCAAGTGCTGATTGTGCTCTAAGATGGCACATGTTGATTCTGCTCTAAGATGGCAAGTGCTGACTCTGACCTAAGATGGCAAGTGCTGAATCTGCTCTAAGATGGAAAGTGCTGATTCTGCTCTAAGATGGCAAGTGCTGAATTTGCTCTTAGATGGCACATGTTGATTCTGCTCTAAGATGGCAAGTGCTGACTCTGACCTAAGATGGCAAGTGCTGAATCTGCTCTAAGATGGAAAGTGCTGATTCTGGAACTTTAAAAAAGATGTCCTCTGGGTACAATTCGATTCTTTAACACTCATTCACATAGTTGCATTACACACTCCTTAGTCACCTCCTCCCACTAATATTGCACTCTAAGAAACCAAGTATTGGCACAAAATAAATGTATTAGGACAAAAATTCATAAAAAACATTGTATGAGTTACCAACATCATAGTCACTTTTGCTTATAAAACACACATAAACTATATCATATGGGTAAAGAAAATAACATTTAGACAATAGTATGGGGGATTAAAAGGATATATTTTAAATTTCCACAGCCAAAGGGCAGTCATCGAAT
This sequence comes from Lissotriton vulgaris, assembly GCF_964263255.1. Lineage (NCBI taxonomy): Eukaryota > Metazoa > Chordata > Amphibia > Caudata > Salamandridae > Lissotriton > Lissotriton vulgaris. The sequence goes on along the minus strand of NC_141690.1, from coordinate 265,894,821 downwards.
TGCTATGAGCGCCAAGCGAAAAGAACAGGATTTCCTGAATTGGATAGACATGTCGCTATTAATGGGGTAAGTAGAGGCTTTAGATATAAGAGCTTTTAATGAGCCTAGAACAAAGTTAAGATAATTACAATACTGTGTGTTGATCTGTTCCCACAGAGCGGAGTTACATTGAAAAGAAGAATATCGCAACAAGGGGAAAAGAGGGGGCCACACAAAATTATAACAGAAAGTAAGTGTGAGGCTCTATATTAACATAAGCCTTTAGGGCAGCTTCCAGAGAAACTAGATGATTGTTTTAACATTGGCATGATATCTATGTACCTGAAACTTACGGCGGGCCAGGACCAAAATAAAAGTGATAAAAGGGACAAAGATGTAAGCCTTAGAAGTAATCCATGGGGGAGTCTATCAACCAATTTTACGAATCCAGTTGATTATTTCAATACTGGTAGGCCACTAATGTGTTTGAATTCAAGATGGCCCATAACTACAGTATGAGCAATAGAATGGATAAAGTATAGAAGTTATGAGTGATACGAATGAGAGGAGGGAATAGAAGTAGAGGTATTGGCACAGAATGTTTTTAATTAAATTATGTGATGTGATGAAGATAAGAAATGTTGAAGAATGAAATTATGTGTAATTGAGGATAACCTTATGGGTAATATCAGAGATTGGAACATACCATAATCACATTAAGAAAAGGGAAAAAAAGAGATGTGGATCATAAGGTAATTGCATACATTTGTATTTTTAGATTATACAAAGACGAGAGAAAAATTTACAGTCTTGAAAAAGGAGGTGTCATAAGATTAAACCTTCGAAACGCGTCGACAAAATCAATTGGGCCACAAATGTTATTGCTGTTCTATCACCTTAGATAGTCACAAATATGTGGTAACTAATGGGGTGTATAGGATATAAAATTGTGAAACAGCATTCAATTGTGGCAGCTAATGACAAAGAGTACTGTCTGTACGAACTCTCGTAGGATATTGTATTTTTGTCTAAATGTTCTTTTCTTTACCCATATGATATTGCTTATGTGTCTTTTAGAAGCAAAAGTGACTATGATATTGGAAACTCATAGAATGTTTTTATGAATTTTTGTCATAATAAATTTTACAATGATTTTTATAAACTTTTAGAGATTTTGGGTATACACCCGTTACAACGCATCTTTTACTCCGCACTACCATTACAACGCGACTTTTACTCCGCATACCATTACAACGCATTGCGCTGGGGGGCGCTCTAGGATAGGGAATAAGTATAATTTACTATCCAACACCTTCCCTAGGGTCCACGGGGACTGGAGTTAGAATAGTAAATTATACTTACAGCACCTCAAAGTGCTATGCGTTGTAGTGGTATGCGTTGTAAAAGTCGCGTTGTAACGGTATGCGGAGTAAAAGTATGTGGAGTAACGTCATACATCCGAGATTTTGTGCCAATACTTGGTTACTTAGAGTGCAATATTAGTGGGAGGAGGTGACTAAGGAGTGTGTAATGCAACTGTGTGAATGAGTGTTAAAGAATCGAATTGTACCCAGAGGACATTATTTTTAAAGGTCTTCCATGAACCGTAGTCCTTTGGGAAACCAAGGGTCCCTCTCTTTTTTGGACAAAGTGCTGATTCTGCTCTAAGATGGCACGTGTTGATTCTGCTCTAAGATGGCACGTGCTGATTCTGCTCTAAGATGGCAAGTGCTGATTTTGCTTTAAGATGGCAAATGCTGACTCTGCTCTAGATGGCACATGATGATTCTGCTCTAAGATGGCACACGCTGATTCTGCTCTAAGATGGCACACGCTGATTCTGCTCTTAGATGGCACATGCTGATTCTGCTATAAGATGACACATGCTGAGTCTGCTCTAAGACGGCACATGCTGATTCTGCTATAAGATGACACATGCTGATTCTGCTCTAAGAAGTCAGTGAATTTGTCTTAAAGGTAAATAAGACCGCATATAAGGAGTAATAGCATTTTTCCTGCCTACATGAGCTATAAGGACAGGATTAATATGGATCTGCTCCTTGTTCTTATTGTACACATAAAATATATATTTATACTACTATTATAAAGAGAGAACACAAACCTTTTGGCAAGGTAAACTCTGGAACCACAGCGCCAATCCACACACCCTATACATTGTTGTAATCCTCAGGGTGTGCAGATGGACATAGGCTATAGAAAATAAAAATAAAACGTAAATTTAAAAATATAACTTAATGAAAAAAAGTAGTGCCCTGAAAGTAGCGCCGGCCGCAACGCTGACGGCCACGACGTAGCACTGGCCGCAACGTACGTGATGACGAGGAGGAGCGGCGGTGAAGTGAGGAGCTCGGGGAGGAGCGGCGGATCAGGTAAGGCTCTGGGACACGGGATGGGAGGGAGCCGGTGCGGGAGGTTGGCCCGGAACAACTGCGGTAAGGCTCAGGGTCTGGGGGCAGCATTTCAGGCTTGCGAGGAGGAGCGGAGGTGAAGTGAGGAGCGCGGGGAGAAGCGGCGGCTCACGTAAGGCTCTGGGACACGGGACGGGATGGAGCCGGTGCGGGAAGTTGGCCCGGAACAACTGCGGTAAGGCTCAGGGTCTGGGGGAAAAATATTTACAACAAGGGGTGGTGAGGGACAGAGTCTCTGAATTAAGCAGAAAGCTCTCACCCAGTCAAGAGATCAGGGCTAGATCCAACACCGGTTTTTAGCACACTGCACCATCCCAGTTTCAGAACCTGGCTGTATGCAAATTAGTCTGTTCCTGTCCCAGTGCATGATGGGAACAGGGCAAACCAAACTACAAAAGCCAATTCTTACACTGGGAAGGAAACAAGCTCCCGGGGACCGGTTTCTGGCATTACAGCCGTCTTCGGCCCAGTTTGCTTGAATCCTGATGGTGCAATGAGCAAGGGTCTCACATCTGAGAATACCCTTCCACGCTTAGGGTGGACAAAAATATTTACAACAAGGGGTGGTGAGGGACAGAGTCTCTGAATTAAGCAGAAAGCTCTCACCCAGTCAAGAGATCAGGGCTAGATCCAACACCGGTTTTTAGCACACTGCACCATCCCAGTTTCAGAACCTGGCTGTATGCAAATTAGTCTGTTCCTGTCCCAGTGCATGATGGGAACAGGGCAAACCAAACTACAAAAGCCAATTCTTACACTGGGAAGGAAACAAGCTCCCGGGGACCGGTTTCTGGCATTACAGCCGTCTTCGGCCCAGTTTGCTTGAATCCTGATGGTGCAATGAGCAAGGGTCTCACATCTGAGAATACCCTTCCACGCTTAGGGTGGACAAAAATATTTACAACAAGGGGTGGTGAGGGACAGAGTCTCTGAATTAAGCAGAAAGCTCTCACCCAGTCAAGAGATCAGGGCTAGATCCAACACCGGTTTTTAGCACACTGCACCATCCCAGTTTCAGAACCTGGCTGTATGCAAATTAGTCTGTTCCTGTCCCAGTGCATGATGGGAACAGGGCAAACCAAACTACAAAAGCCAATTCTTACACTGAGAAGGAAACAAGCTCCCGGGGACCGGTTTCTGGCATTACAGCCGTCTTCGGCCCAGTTTGCTTGAATCCTGATGGTGCAATGAGCAAGGGTCTCACATCTGAGAATACCCTTCCACGCTTAGGGTGGACAAAAATATTTACAACAAGGGGTGGTGAGGGACAGAGTCTCTGAATTAAGCAGAAAGCTCTCACCCAGTCAAGAGATCAGGGCTAGATCCAACACCGGTTTTTAGCACACTGCACCATCCCAGTTTCAGAACCTGGCTGTATGCAAATTAGTCTGTTCCTGTCCCAGTGCATGATGGGAACAGGGCAAACCAAACTACAAAAGCCAATTCTTACACTGGGAAGGAAACAAGCTAAATCGTTTTTGGCCACTATAGGTGTGGCAGGGTATACTCAGACATGAGTCCCTTTCTCACTGCTCCATCAGGATTCAAGCAAGCCGGGCCGAAGAAGGCTGAAATGCCAGAAACCGGTCCCCGGTAGCTTGTCTCCTTTCTGGTGAAGAATTGGCTTGGTAGTTTAGTCTGCCCTGTTCCCATGATGCACTGGGCCAGGGACAGACTGATTTGCATATAGCCAGGTTCTGAGCTGGGATGGGGCAGTGAGATAAATAACGGTGATGGATCAAGCCCTGATCTTTGGACTGGGTAAGAGTAGTCTGTTTAACTCAGACACTCTGTTCATCACCACCCCATTTTTTAAATCGTTTTTGGCCACTATAGGTGTGGCAGGGTATACTCAGACATGAGTCCCTTTCTCACTGCTCCATCAGGATTCAAGCAAGCCGGGCCGAAGAAGGCTGAAATGCCAGAAACCGGTCCCCGGTAGCTTGTCTCCTTTCTGGTGAAGAATTGGCTTGGTAGTTTAGTCTGCCCTGTTCCCATGATGCACTGGGCCAGGGACAGACTGATTTGCATATAGCCAGGTTCTGAGCTGGGATGGGGCAGTGAGATAAATAACGGTGATGGATCAAGCCCTGATCTTTGGACTGGGTAAGAGTGGTCTGTTTAACTCAGACACTCTGTTCATCACCACCCCATTTTTTAAATCGTTTTTGGCCACTATAGGTGTGGCAGGGTATACTCAGACATGAGTCCCTTTCTCACTGCTCCATCAGGATTCAAGCAAGCCGGGCCGAAGAAGGCTGAAATGCCAGAAACCGGTCCCCGGTAGCTTGTCTCCTTTCTGGTGAAGAATTGGCTTGGTAGTTTAGTCTGCCCTGTTCCCATGATGCACTGGGCCAGGGACAGACTGATTTGCATATAGCCAGGTTCTGAGCTGGGATGGGGCAGTGAGATAAATAACGGTGATGGATCAAGCCCTGATCTTTGGACTGGGTAAGAGTGGTCTGTTTAACTCAGACACTCTGTTCATCACCACCCCATTTTTTAAATCGTTTTTGGCCACTATAGGTGTGGCAGGGTATACTCAGACATGAGTCCCTTTCTCACTGCTCCATCAGGATTCAAGCAAGCCGGGCCGAAGAAGGCTGAAATGCCAGAAACCGGTCCCCGGTAGCTTGTCTCCTTTCTGGTGAAGAATTGGCTTGGTAGTTTAGTCTGCCCTGTTCCCATGATGCACTGGGCCAGGGACAGACTGATTTGCATATAGCCAGGTTCTGAGCTGGGATGGGGCAGTGAGATAAATAACGGTGATGGATCAAGCCCTGATCTTTGGACTGGGTAAGAGTGGTCTGTTTAACTCAGACACTCTGTTCATCACCACCCCATTTTTTAAATCGTTTTTGGCCACTATAGGTGTGGCAGGGTATACTCAGACATGAGTCCCTTTCTCACTGCTCCATCAGGATTCAAGCAAGCCGGGCCGAAGAAGGCTGAAATGCCAGAAACCGGTCCCCGGTAGCTTGTCTCCTTTCTGGTGAAGAATTGGCTTGGTAGTTTAGTCTGCCCTGTTCCCATGATGCACTGGGCCAGGGACAGACTGATTTGCATATAGCCAGGTTCTGAGCTGGGATGGGGCAGTGAGATAAATAACGGTGATGGATCAAGCCCTGATCTTTGGACTGGGTAAGAGTGGTCTGTTTAACTCAGACACTCTGTTCATCACCACCCCATTTTTTAAATCGTTTTTGGCCACTATAGGTGTGGCAGGGTATACTCAGACATGAGTCCCTTTCTCACTGCTCCATCAGGATTCAAGCAAGCCGGGCCGAAGAAGGCTGAAATGCCAGAAACCGGTCCCCGGTAGCTTGTCTCCTTTCTGGTGAAGAATTGGCTTGGTAGTTTAGTCTGCCCTGTTCCCATGATGCACTGGGCCAGGGACAGACTGATTTGCATATAGCCAGGTTCTGAGCTGGGATGGGGCAGTGAGATAAATAACGGTGATGGATCAAGCCCTGATCTTTGGACTGGGTAAGAGTGGTCTGTTTAACTCAGACACTCTGTGCATCACCACCCCATTTTTTAAATCGTTTTTGGCCACTATAGGTGTGGCAGGGTATACTCAGACATGAGTCCCTTTCTCACTGCTCCATCAGGATTCAAGCAAGCCGGGCCGAAGAAGGCTGAAATGCCAGAAACCGGTCCCCGGTAGCTTGTCTCCTTTCTGGTGAAGAATTGGCTTGGTAGTTTAGTCTGCCCTGTTCCCATGATGCACTGGGCCAGGGACAGACTGATTTGCATATAGCCAGGTTCTGAGCTGGGATGGGGCAGTGAGATAAATAACGGTGATGGATCAAGCCCTGATCTTTGGACTGGGTAAGAGTGGTCTGTTTAACTCAGACACTCTGTTCATCACCACCCCATTATTTAAATCGTTTTTGGCCACTATAGGTGTGGCAGGGTATACTCAGACATGAGTCCCTTTCTCACTGCTCCATCAGGATTCAAGCAAGCCGGGCCGAAGATGGCTGAAATGCCAGAAACCGGTCCCCGGTAGCTTGTCTCCTTTCTGGTGAAGAATTGGCTTGGTAGTTTAGTCTGCCCTGTTCCCATGATGCACTGGGCCAGGGACAGACTGATTTGCATATAGCCAGGTTCTGAGCTGGGATGGGGCAGTGAGATAAATAACGGTGATGGATCAAGCCCTGATCTTTGGACTGGGTAAGAGTGGTCTGTTTAACTCAGACACTCTGTTCATCACCACCCCATTTTTTAAATCGTTTTTGGCCACTATAGGTGTGGCAGGGTATACTCAGACATGAGTCCCTTTCTCACTGCTCCATCAGGATTCAAGCAAGCCGGGCCGAAGAAGGCTGAAATGCCAGAAACCGGTCCCCGGTAGCTTGTCTCCTTTCTGGTGAAGAATTGGCTTGGTAGTTTAGTCTGCCCTGTTCCCATGATGCACTGGGCCAGGGACAGACTGATTTGCATATAGCCAGGTTCTGAGCTGGGATGGGGCAGTGAGATAAATAACGGTGATGGATCAAGCCCTGATCTTTGGACTGGGTAAGAGTGGTCTGTTTAACTCAGACACTCTGTTCATCACCACCCCATTTTTTAAATCGTTTTTGGCCACTATAGGTGTGGCAGGGTATACTCAGACATGAGTCCCTTTCTCACTGCTCCATCAGGATTCAAGCAAGCCGGGCCGAAGAAGGCTGAAATGCCAGAAACCGGTCCCCGGTAGCTTGTCTCCTTTCTGGTGAAGAATTGGCTTGGTAGTTTAGTCTGCCCTGTTCCCATGATGCACTGGGCCAGGGACAGACTGATTTGCATATAGCCAGGTTCTGAGCTGGGATGGGGCAGTGAGATAAATAACGGTGATGGATCAAGCCCTGATCTTTGGACTGGGTAAGAGTGGTCTGTTTAACTCAGACACTCTGTTCATCACCACCCCATTTTTTAAATCGTTTTTGGCCACTATAGGTGTGGCAGGGTATACTCAGACATGAGTCCCTTTCTCACTGCTCCATCAGGATTCAAGCAAGCCGGGCCGAAGAAGGCTGAAATGCCAGAAACCGGTCCCCGGTAGCTTGTCTCCTTTCTGGTGAAGAATTGGCTTGGTAGTTTAGTCTGCCCTGTTCCCATGATGCACTGGGCCAGGGACAGACTGATTTGCATATAGCCAGGTTCTGAGCTGGGATGGGGCAGTGAGATAAATAACGGTGATGGATCAAGCCCTGATCTTTGGACTGGGTAAGAGTGGTCTGTTTAACTCAGACACTCTGTTCATCACCACCCCATTTTTTAAATCGTTTTTGGCCACTATAGGTGTGGCAGGGTATACTCAGACATGAGTCCCTTTCTCACTGCTCCATCAGGATTCAAGCAAGCCGGGCCGAAGAAGGCTGAAATGCCAGAAACCGGTCCCCGGTAGCTTGTCTCCTTTCTGGTGAAGAATTGGCTTGGTAGTTTAGTCTGCCCTGTTCCCATGATGCACTGGGCCAGGGACAGACTGATTTGCATATAGCCAGGTTCTGAGCTGGGATGGGGCAGTGAGATAAATAACGGTGATGGATCAAGCCCTGATCTTTGGACTGGGTAAGAGTGGTCTGTTTAACTCAGACACTCTGTGCATCACCACCCCATTTTTTAAATCGTTTTTGGCCACTATAGTGAGGTTCCGTGACAATTGTAAGTGGTGTTTTCGACTCGCACGAATATGGTCGAGTCTAGTATCTATGAACCGCAAATGACGAGTTTAGTAAGTGTGCGCAGTTTTCGCTGTGCTAACCTAAACCGTTCGTTTGTTACGTGGGCTTTTTTCTCTGTACCCACGGATTCCATCTTAGATACGGCATCCATTTTGTCTCTTGCCCTCAAGTAGTCAGCGAACGGACGCTGTCCGCTTCGCGACCCTGGGACTCCCAAGATATTTGCGGAAGACACATGTCCTTTGAAAGTGTCTTTATGACGAGGGGGTTGCTACTGTAAGGCAGGTGGCGCCGCTCGAGGCTCATCTTGCCGCACGGACTTATTGTCTCAGCCGTGCATCTCATTAGGCACGTCCCTTTGATGCCTGTATCTCGTGCTCCCGACACCTCCCCTTTTTACACCCTTTCCGATCTCCCCACTGTCTCCGTCTTCCTCTGCACCTGTCTTCGTTCCTGTTTCGATCTACTTGATTGCTGATTGGAATTTGCTAATGGTGGGAAGATGGGTTTTTACAGTTGGGAACCGCCAAATGCTTCCGCACTTATGTTCCGGACCTTGCATGTTTGAAAGCGACCAAAAACGACCCCTCTGGGAGCTAGATGTGGGAACTGAGTTGTAAACCTTTGTGTTCAATGTTAGCCTATGGGTAAAAACTGTATAAAAGGAGCGATCCACATAACCAATTTGAAGCAGTCTCCCCGAACTACACTCGATGTACTTCCTGTGACTTCTGTGTTCCCTGCAGTAAATAAACCTTGACTCTTTGACGCCGAAGGAAGTGTCCCGTGTCTCTGTGACTTGTACGCCGGAACAGGTTACCCACGAAGGTTTCAGGTGTTGTGCCCTGGCACCGCTGGGTCCAAAAGAACCCAGTCCTTCAGTTGGCGCCCAACGTGGGGCTGCATCAGTGGTACCGGTCCAAGCCCGACGATCGTGAGGAACTTCGTGTGAAATCTCCGAGGGAAGGTGCACCCCGCTTCATCGATCCTGTTGTCGACATAAGTGGCCCGAAGACTTTTCCCGCGAAGATTCCCGCCTCCTGACGGCTGCGACGGACTGCTGCCCTGACTGTAGACCTGTTTTGGCGCCTGGCGTAGACCTTGGTATAGCGAGACGATAGACGGGCCTTCCTGAGGACGCCATTGATCTTTGAGTTAAGTATTTGTGGGTCGCTCCCAGAGTCCTTCGTTGTAAACACTTTAGCGAGTGTTTTTGTTGTAGACACTTTAGCGAGTGTCTTTGTTGTAAACACTAGTGGTTTTTGTTGTACACGCTGTGTGAGTGTTTTTGTCGGTGACACTTTGCTAGCGTACTTTGTTGTTGTACTTGTTTGACGACTGCAGCCGCCAAAGACCGAGGGTTTTGTTCTTGCTGGGACTTGGTAAATCCCGTAACCCTTGAAGTTTGTGAAACTCGGCTAGTGTGCAAGATGCCTGGTCGCAGTACTTTGTTCAGTTGTTGTAGACCTTGTGGTGCGGATTCCCTGCTGGAGGACTCGTGTCCGATACCTCCGGTTGGAACTCCTACTTATGACTTATATAGCAAACATGGGCTAGGCCCGATTGCTTTTAACGATTATTGGATAAAATATACAAAGAAAGACGGCGATCTTCGTTGGCCACCTCACGGTAGCTTCGAAGCGTCGATCTTAGATAATTTGGAAATAAAGTTGTTCGAACGCAAATCTAGGCCGGCCATGTTTGATGCCTTTCGGTTGTGGCGCAAAGAAGCCCGACAGAAAGAGATCAGACAGAATAAACGTAGTGAGCGAGATAATGTTGCTACCATTGTGAAGAAAGCTGAGCAGTTTCAGCGTGATAAGGAGGATAAGGATAAGGAAGTGTTTGAGAGGTTGCAACGTATGACCATAGATAAATGTTATCCTGCTTTGCCTACGGAGTCGGATAAGAAGGAAGAGGCAGTTGAGGATCCTTTAATGTCCTATCTTATGAAGTCGCCACCTCCGTACGTACAGGGTACCGCAACTCCTGTGGTCCCTGCCGTACCTGTTCTTCCACCTGTTATTCCTCCACCCGTTCCTCAACCTGCACCCGCTCTTCCGACTGTTCCTGCTCCTGTGCCTGTTTCTATTCCTACTGCTCCTCCGCTTCCACATACTCCTACTCACGCTACTGCTCCTGTGTTGTTAACCCCTGTTGTTGCTAACGTTTCTACTCCTCCTCTTGTTAGTCCTGTGTCTTACTCTTGTCCCTCTACTCGTAACCGTAGTTCTCCCATTGCGACAAATTTTTTCCAGTCGCTCGGACCTGTTTTTGGGTCCGCTGGTTCTGATGGTCCACCACAGAGACGTAGTCAGCTTCCCGGTAATAGGGAACGCGCTGCGCTATACAATATGGCGATGGGTTGGATGGACAATCCGCAAAGAAATCCACCCCGAGTCGTTCTTGAAACATTTAGTCAATTCAACATACCGACTCAGAGATATGTGTTTGACGAAATGTGTAAACTCCTACATGATCAGATAGCGGCTGTCGCGCCTGACGAGGTGCTGACCGCCCTGTCTAATCTTCGGCTTCAGTTCGCAACTGGACTGATAGTCGATACTAATGTCCGACGAGCTATTGAGCAGTTGCTGTCTTATCGCCTTGCTCCTATTCCTCACGCACTGTTTGTTGAGGATCTTGAACGCCAACAAGCTGAGTCTGGCCAATACCCTATGCGTGAAGTTCCGCCGGTTTGGGTACCTGCTGATAATACTGATGTTAATAACATAATAGCGGCACATTTCCAGAGAGTATGGATACATCTCCCATGGAAACGATCGGAAGTGCTTCAGGTGAAACAAACTTTGCCTGATCCTCGCAAAAATCCTGCGGGGTATTACAAAGAATTATCGCAGCTTGTGGATGCTACGGTAATGAATCTTGCCGATATTGACATGTTGTTTGGCAATGTCGTACCGCAGCCGGTATGGGCCAAGATTCGTCATCAAGATCACACAAATGAATTAGGTGGTGATTGGGCTGCCATTACAGCGGCAGACGCTGGACAAGCGGCTGCTACTAAACCCGATCAGTTGATTGCACTTCTTCCCCAGCGAATCATTACATTAATGAAAACGCTTATGCCAGCTATGAAGGTAAATTGGGACAAGTTGTCAGCCTGTAAGCAAAAGAAAGATGAGAGTGTTTCAGACTTCTTTACGAGGTTTGAGGAAACATTTGTTGATCATAGTGGACAGGATATGGGCACTGAGGGTGGACAACGGCTGTTTGTGGATAAATTTGTATCGAACTTATTGCCCGATTTGTGCAATAAATTGAAGAATTCAGAAAGTGCATGGGCCGTTTCTACCTCAGCTCAGATACTGGCTACGGCACAATACTATGAAAATAGAGAGAAAGAAGAAAATGACCGAGCTGATAAAAAGACGAAAGAGCTGAAAACTAAAGTGTTGTTACAACAAGCATATCCGCCGCGTTCTAATCAGAATGCGTCTCAGCAGAATAGATCACAGTCGCAATCGAATCGATCGCAGTCGCGTAATGATTCCTCTTTCAACAGATCTTCGTTGGGGTACAATCAATGTGCTTATTGTAGACAGGAGGGACACATTAAATTTGATTGTCCTGCTTTAAATGATCGTAATAGTGGTAATTCGTCTAGAGGAGGCCGTGGTGGTTCACAGAATGCATCACGTGGTAGAGGTCGTGGTGCTCAGAACGACCGCTCTGACAACTCATCAAATTCTAATAACTGTTTCGACCAACGTGGATCATCGCAAGGACGATCTGCGCAGTACAATGTAGACGATTATTACGTCGATCAGGGAACTGACGACAGTAATTACTAGGACAGCCAAAGACAAGGAGAGGGAGTGGTATCAGTTCCGGTTGATCAGAGAGGGCCTTACGTCGCAGTTGCTACATCGGGCGTCGTTGAGCCTTTTCTGTTGGACACTGGTGCAGCGAAAAGTTCCATTATGCATTCGAAACTCCCTGGCGCACCTTTGTCTGGCTTAACAAATGTATCCGTTGGATTCTCTGGCGCCCCTGTTAGCAATCCAGTTTCGCGCCCTTTGCCCCTTAAAATTGGGCCTCGTGAGCTCGAAGCTCCGTTGATTTTAACCACTGGTTGTGGTGAAAATCTTTTGGGTCTGGATTTGCTTAAACGTTTGTATGCAACTTTGTATTGTTCTCCTGTGGGTGTAAAGCTTACGTTTGGGGAGAAAGTAGTCTCTCCCATGTATTTGTCCCTCGATAAGCTTCCACCGGAATTGGATTCTCTTCCTGCGTCTTTGTGGGCGACGGGTCCAAACGATGTGGGCCTACTTGATATCTCCCCTTATGTTGTTCAGTTGAAATCGAATGTGCGATTGCCGCGTATTCCCCAATATCGTATCTCCCTTGATGGTGAGCGGGCTTTGTTAGCGATCATCTATGATTTGATCGAGAAAGATGTTATTGAGGAGACTCGGGGAAACGTGTGCAATAGCCCTGTGCTGCCCATTCTTAAACGTACTGATCCTACCAAACCGCCTGTTTATCGTTTTGTTATCGATTTACGGGAGGTGAATAAAATTGTGGTTCCTCAATTCCCTGTTGTGCCTGACATCACGGCGCTACTGACTCTGATTCCAGCTACTGCATCATGGTTTTCGGTGATTGATTTGAAAAACGCCTTTTTCAGCATCCCGATCGCCGAAGAGAGCAGGGACCTTTTCGGTTTCTCTCTTGGTGGACGTAGCTTCCGGTTCAAACGCGCTCCTCAAGGCTACTGTGAAAGTCCGTCGATTTACAGTCAAGCCTTGAAGGGACAACTGGATGCGTTTCGGTTGCCGGTTGGTGCGGCCTTAATCCAATACGTCGACGACTTATTGGTGGCTGCTGATACTCAGGACATTTGCAAAATTGCTACGGTGTCGTTGCTGCAATATCTCTGTGAGTTAAATCACAAGGTGTCACCTTCTAAACTCCAATATTGTTGTCAAGAAGTAACCTATCTAGGTCACTTATTGTCAAAGGAGGGAAGGAGATTGACCCCAGAGAGAATTGCAGCAATTGCGCGAATGGCTGTGCCACAAACCCAAAGAGATGTACGTGCCTTTTTAGGTATTACGTCGTACTGTAGGCAGTGGATTCCAAATTTTTCATTGCTAGCGAAACCATTGGTGGCTCTTACGTGCAAGGATGTTTCAACTCCTTTACCATGGACGGACGAATGTCAGAAAAGTTTTTCTGAATTACGTGATTCATTGTGTTCGGCTCCTGTGTTAGGTACCCCTGATTACAGCAAACCGTTCACGTTATATGTTCACGAGAGAGAAGGTTGTGCGTTGAGTGTCTTAACGCAACCTTTTGGTGGTAAGCAACGTCCATGTGCATATTTTTCCTCGACCTTAGACCCGGTAGCTAGAGCATTGCCGAGTTGTCTGAGAGCAACTGCGGCAGCTGCGGTCTCCATCCGACAATCAGCAGGATTGGTCATGGATAATATGCTTACGGTGATGGTTCCGCATGCAGTCGATACTCTTTTGAATCGAACGAAAACTCAGCACTTGACGAGTGCGAGGTTGTCTGGGTACGAATTGACGCTCTTGGCAAGCCACATTCAAATAAAACGTTGTAATGTCCTAAATCCGGCAACTTTGTTACCGATTAGTGCAGAGTCAGATCAAGTAACAGAACATGACTGCTACTTGCGTACAGAAGAGGAAACAAAAGGTCGAGTGGACCTTAAAAACACCCCATTGGAAGACCCTGACGGCACTTTGTATGTGGATGGGTCATGTTTTAAATTGCCGAATGGTGATGTGACTACTGCTTATGCTGTTGTGACGTTGAATATTGTTGTTGAGACTGCGAGATTGAATCAGAATTCTGCCCAAGCTGCAGAGCTGATTGCTCTTACTAGAGCATGTGTATTAGCGAAAGGGAAACGTGTGAATGTGTACACCGATAGCCAGTACGCTTTCGGTGTAGCGCATAGCTTTGGACGATTGTGGCGAGAGCGTGGGTTCTTCACGTCACACGGCACGAAAATACAGCATGGCCAGCTTGTGAATGATCTTTTGGATGCATTGACTTTGCCTGCTCAAGTTGCGATTGTTAAGTGTAGTGCGCATCGTAAAGTAACGGATGATGTTGGTCGTGGTAATGCGTTTGCAGATGAAATTGCTAAGGAGACTGCTTCGAACCTTAGCACTCGAATGTATGTGACGAGTTCGGTTAGGTGGCCTACAGAATCGAGTATGTGTGAGAATACTATAGAGAGCGTGAAAGCAATTCAGAATGAGGCCACCGAGACGGAAAAGATGAAGTGGAAAGAAAGTACGGGAAAGTTGGATGTGAATGGTTGTTGGATTGATTTGTCGGATCAGAGAAGATGGATGTTGCCTGATGCGTATGTGCTGGCCGTTGTGACAATGGCACATGGGTTAGCACATATCAGCGCGAAAGGCATTTGCAAGTTGTTGTCGCCTGTGTGGAAGAATGATGGCATTACAAAGTGTGCTGAACGTCTGGTGAAGAATTGTATGGTGTGTATAATGTACAATCCTGGCAAAGGAACCCCAACTCCCCCTGGCAGTTTTGCTCCTCCTTCGTATCCCTTTGAGGTGATTCAATTGGACTTCATCCATATGGAGCGATGCAATAACTTGAAATATGTTTTGGTTGTGGTTTGCGCATTCTCCCGATGGATTGAGGCCTATCCCCTCAAAGACAATACTGCTTTGTCTACTGCAAAAATCCTACTGAAGGAATACTTTCCTCGGTATGGAATGCCTAGAGTCGTGTGGTCAGATAACGGAAGTGAGTTTGTTGGAAGTGTGATGAAGAATGTGTGTAAGGGCCTTGGAATTAATCAGAAATTCCATAGCGCCAATCATCCCCAGTCAGCTGGATTGGTTGAAGGGTACAATGGTACCCTTAAACTAAAATTAGCGAAGATTCAGGCTACGACTGGACTGTCTTGGCCCGACGCTTTGCCTCTAGCATTACTGTCAACTAGGACGACTGTACACTCCCGAATAGGGCTTAGTCCCTATGAAATAGTGTTCGGCCGTCCTGCGAATGTGTGGGGGGTTCCTAGGCCAGGTATATTCGTTGATCTTGAGTATCCGATGTTGATTGACTACTTACATGACTTGACTGCTAAACTGAGGTTAATTCATCAACAGGTTTACGACGCCTTGCCGACGCAGACGGAGGGTCCAGGCCACCAGCTCCAGCCCGGTGATTGGGTAGTTACCCGTAACTTCTCACGCAAGAAGAATCTGGACCCCCGCTTTGTTGGACCTTTCCAGGTGCTCCTGGCCACGAGGACTGCCGTTCGTCTTGAGGGGCGGAAGAATTGGGTACATGCTACCCATTGCAAACGAGTCCCTATTCCTTTGCCGGCAGACCCGTGGGTAAGGAAAGGCATTGCGTCAATAGAAGCAGAGACATTGCCGGCGTTTGTACCTTTTAGCGACGCACAGCTTGTTGGTGAACACTCAGCGCAGCAGAAAGCCACTGTTGGAACATTGTCAGTAAAAGACTCAAGATCAAATCAACCAACTGATCAGCAGGACGCTGCCTCTTCAACGGATCCTTTGTTCGACGAGCAGACACGTCCCGGGAAACATCGATATTCTTTGCGTTCTCACACTAAGGACAAATAAAGTTTTTCTTGTTTTGCTGAAATTGATACCTGCAATATCTTCGTTTCCCCTGATCAACCTTGAACATTTCGTATCATTGAAACTTGTTTGTATATATATTAAGCTTCTTCCTTGTATCTTTTTCCTTCCACAGCTGAATTATTGTGCTAAATAAATACATATTGTGTATTGAGGGCCGTAGGGCCGCGCGCGTACTTCCTTCTGGACAGTAGGTCTTGACGCTAGGTTTAAGGCCGTCGGTTCCTAGGAACTCCTGGGGATTGACCATTGCTGCACAGAACGAAGTGCGTCAAGAAACGTTGCGGACGGTCGTAGGGAAATGGCATTTTCGAAGCTGAACGATTTGGAAGGAGCTCAGGCATATAGAGTCAAACTGCAGAAACTCAGTCGTACTAAATGTTTTGTATTCCAATTGTTTGTATTGTTTTTAACTACTTCTGCATTCTTGGCGGGTGGGGTGTATTACACTATGTCTTACTTTTTACTTCCTACCCCTACTCCTACTCCATACCCTAATCTTACTCTTACTGCTACTACTGCTTCTCCCCATTCCTTTCACATTTTACCGGAACACGAACAGGCTAGACGTGTAGAATTCCGCAACAATTCCTTTATCCAGCTCCTCCATCAGCATCAGTTAGTGGTTAACACTACTAATTGTTGGGTGTGTGGGTTGATGCCACATACTACGGGTAAGGGAATTCCATATCTGGTGTTACCGTATAGTTCCCAAGGGTCAGCTCGAGCATTCCAAACAATGCTTCGAAGCGCACTAGGTTTCCACCCCACTCCAGAACAACGTTCCCCCAAACCTGGTCCTACCTCGTACCAGTGGGTGCTATCGATGGCAATAGAGGATATGGAAGATGAGATCTATGATGCTTTTCTCATCCCTAAAGAAGAGGTACAAGCCTATAGGGTCCTGAGTAGAGGGGAATATAGTATGTTCGCTAATGAAAAGCAGCTTAAAAGCTCGCCTCCAATATGGGTCGTACCCCACACTGGTAATCTTTGTCTTGTGGGTCGTGGTTCGCAAGCCTCACTTGGAGTAAGTGCTTGCATTGAAAGTTACGTTCTGCCAATGTCCCCGACCCCTGTGTTTCTGGCTGCCAAGGGTACGTACTTCATCTGTCATGATCGTGCATATACATGGTTGCCCTCAGACTTCATGGGCTCATGTTTTGTTGCAAATCTGTTGCCTCCGACGTTCACTGTAGATGCCGATTACCATAAGACTAGAGTTGTACGAGGCGTAATTAGCGAAGAGGATACTGCCGGTCAAGAGGCAGGAGACTTTTTCAAGGGTTTCCTCCCGTTTTGGGGACCTGTGGTTAATAGTAGGAACCTGAGACATTTGACTCGAGTGGTAGAATCGACAGCTAATGTTACTGCCAGTGCCCTTGGTAATATCACCACAGAACTTCAGGCGGAGAGACTTATGACGTTACAAAACCGTATGGTTTTAGATGTCGTCTTGGCAGACCGCGGTGGGGTATGTAAAGTGATCCATTCGAGCTGTTGCATTTTTATACCTGATAATGCTCCTACTGTCTATCAAGCCATCTCGAAGTTGCATAAGATCTCCGAATCCATACACGTGGATGTAGGGGATTGGACGTTACTCGGTTGGTTTTGGGGCCTGATGTCGACTTGGGGTTGGAAGATTCTGATGATCATCGGGGTTGTGGTAGTGTTCCTGTTCACGTGTTGCCTTTGTGTGCAGTGTGGTCCTGCCTTATGTGGCCTCTGTGCTACAACGTGTATGAGACAACCACCTGTTACCAAGGGGACTCGGTTGGACAAGGCTATGCTACAACGACATCTTGATGGTCTGATGAATATCGAATATGATTCCGACTAGTGCTTGCCTACATGAGGGCAAAAGGAGCGTCTGAGGTTCCGTGACAATTGTAAGTGGTGTTTTCGACTCGCACGAATATGGTCGAGTCTAGAATCTATGAACCGCAAATGACGAGTTTAGTAAGTGTGCGCAGTTTTCGCTGTGCTAACCTAAACCGTTCGTTTGTTACGTGGGCTTTTTTCTCTGTACCCACGGATTCCATCTTAGATACGGCATCCATTTTGTCTCTTGCCCTCAAGTAGTCAGCGAACGGACGCTGTCCGCTTCGCGACCCTGGGACTCCCAAGATATTTGCGGAAGACACATGTCCTTTGAAAGTGTCTTTATGACGAGGGGGTTGCTACTGTAAGGCAGGTGGCGCCGCTCGAGGCTCATCTTGCCGCACGGACTTATTGTCTCAGCCGTGCATCTCATTAGGCACGTCCCTTTGATGCCTGTATCTCGTGCTCCCGACACCTCCCCTTTTTACACCCTTTCCGATCTCCCCACTGTCTCCGTCTTCCTCTGCACCTGTCTTCGTTCCTGTTTCGATCTACTTGATTGCTGATTGGAATTTGCTAATGGTGGGAAGATGGGTTTTTACAGTTGGGAACCGCCAAATGCTTCCGCACTTATGTTCCGGACCTTGCATGTTTGAAAGCGACCAAAAACGACCCCTCTGGGAGCTAGATGTGGGAACTGAGTTGTAAACCTTTGTGTTCAATGTTAGCCTATGGGTAAAAACTGTATAAAAGGAGCGATCCACATAACCAATTTGAAGCAGTCTCCCCGAACTACACTCGATGTACTTCCTGTGACTTCTGTGTTCCCTGCAGTAAATAAACCTTGACTCTTTGACGCCGAAGGAAGTGTCCCGTGTCTCTGTGACTTGTACGCCGGAACAGGTTACCCACGAAGGTTTCAGGTGTTGTGCCCTGGCACCGCTGGGTCCAAAAGAACCCAGTCCTTCAATAGGTGTGGCAGGGTATACTCAGACATGAGTCCCTTTCTCACTGCTCCATCAGGATTCAAGCAAGCCGGGCCGAAGAAGGCTGAAATGCCAGAAACCGGTCCCCGGTAGCTTGTCTCCTTTCTGGTGAAGAATTGGCTTGGTAGTTTAGTCTGCCCTGTTCCCATGATGCACTGGGCCAGGGACAGACTGATTTGCATATAGCCAGGTTCTGAGCTGGGATGGGGCAGTGAGATAAATAACGGTGATGGATCAAGCCCTGATCTTTGGACTGGGTAAGAGTGGTCTGTTTAACTCAGACACTCTGTTCATCACCACCCCATTATTTAAATCGTTTTTGGCCACTATAGGTGTGGCAGGGTATACTCAGACATGAGTCCCTTTCTCACTGCTCCATCAGGATTCAAGCAAGCCGGGCCGAAGAAGGCTGAAATGCCAGAAACCGGTCCCCGGTAGCTTGTCTCCTTTCTGGTGAAGAATTGGCTTGGTAGTTTAGTCTGCCCTGTTCCCATGATGCACTGGGCCAGGGACAGACTGATTTGCATATAGCCAGGTTCTGAGCTGGGATGGGGCAGTGAGATAAATAACGGTGATGGATCAAGCCCTGATCTTTGGACTGGGTAAGAGTGGTCTGTTTAACTCAGACACTCTGTTCATCACCACCCCATTATTTAAATCGTTTTTGGCCACTATAGGTGTGGCAGGGTATACTCAGACATGAGTCCCTTTCTCACTGCTCCATCAGGATTCAAGCAAGCCGGGCCGAAGATGGCTGAAATGCCAGAAACCGGTCCCCGGTAGCTTGTCTCCTTTCTGGTGAAGAATTGGCTTGGTAGTTTAGTCTGCCCTGTTCCCATGATGCACTGGGCCAGGGACAGACTGATTTGCATATAGCCAGGTTCTGAGCTGGGATGGGGCAGTGAGATAAATAACGGTGATGGATCAAGCCCTGATCTTTGGACTGGGTAAGAGTGGTCTGTTTAACTCAGACACTCTGTTCATCACCACCCCATTTTTTAAATCGTTTTTGGCCACTATAGGTGTGGCAGGGTATACTCAGACATGAGTCCCTTTCTCACTGCTCCATCAGGATTCAAGCAAGCCGGGCCGAAGAAGGCTGAAATGCCAGAAACCGGTCCCCGGTAGCTTGTCTCCTTTCTGGTGAAGAATTGGCTTGGTAGTTTAGTCTGCCCTGTTCCCATGATGCACTGGGCCAGGGACAGACTGATTTGCATATAGCCAGGTTCTGAGCTGGGATGGGGCAGTGAGATAAATAACGGTGATGGATCAAGCCCTGATCTTTGGACTGGGTAAGAGTGGTCTGTTTAACTCAGACACTCTGTTCATCACCACCCCATTTTTTAAATCGTTTTTGGCCACTATAGGTGTGGCAGGGTATACTCAGACATGAGTCCCTTTCTCACTGCTCCATCAGGATTCAAGCAAGCCGGGCCGAAGAAGGCTGAAATGCCAGAAACCGGTCCCCGGTAGCTTGTCTCCTTTCTGGTGAAGAATTGGCTTGGTAGTTCAGTCTGCCCTGTTCCCATGATGCACTGGGCCAGGGACAGACTGATTTGAATATAGCCAGGTTCTGAGCTGGGATGGGGCAGTGAGATAAATAACGGTGATGGATCAAGCCCTGATCTTTGGACTGGGTAAGAGTGGTCTGTTTAACTCAGACACTCTGTTCATCACCACCCCATTTTTTAAATCAGGGTCTGGGGGAAGCAGTTCAGGCTTGCGTGCACTCCCGCCCCGGCCCCCGCCCGCCACAACATTGTCCGGGACACAGACAATGTTGTGGCGGGCGGGGGCCGGGGCGGGAGTGCACGCAAACCTGAAATGCTGCCCCCAGCCTCCTTCTGCCCCAGGCAACGCTGGGGCGGGCTGCTAGTATATATACAAGCACAACACATTTCAACTCCCCTTTTTCCAATGAGCCAATTACTATCCAAGGGAATTTTAATTGTCGGACTGAGTATGCTGTGTATGTCCTGGAGTGCACCTGCGGCTTACGTTATGTGGGAAGCACCAAGCTGCAGATGCACGTCAGGATATTGCAGCATCTCAGGGCGATTGTAAATAATGACAACGCCTACTCTGTGGCACGTCATTTTAAATCTACACACTGTAATGACTTAGCTTGCTTATCATATTATGTGATAGATGCAGTAGCTCCACTAAGAAGAGGAGGTAACAGGGACTAATTGCTGAGGAGAAGGGAGACGAGATATATTGTTGAATTGGATAGCAACTATCCCAATGGATTAAATACAACAGAGGATCTGCATCATTTTTTATGAATTATGTTCTTCTGTCCAAACCATATGTCCCGGACATTTCCGTTTTTTGCTAATGTACCTATTTCTGGCAGCTCGTGATGACATGAATTTCTGTATTATTATTAAAACAATGAGTAGCTTTAAACTTGAGCAATTGCTAAAAGTAATTATGAAATTTTATTTTGCACTTCCGGACTATTCCCTAATGTGTGTAGCACACATTAATACTTTTTAAGGGTCACTTGTAAATTCATGTAAATACACTGTCTTACACATATATTAGCTTATGTAATTCCTTTTGTGGATTTTATTGTATATAAGGTTGTCTCATATAAAAAAAGGGAAAAAATTCCCAAAATTATATTACATTGCACATTAGGAGGACAACACAGGGTGTTTTTAATATAGCACTTGTCACTATAAAACCACATAAAAAATAGGAATTAGAGGAGCAAATCAAATCAAACAAGCATTGATACAACTCGATACAGATTAAATGATATGGAATGGTTTTGTATTAAACATGGTGCTAATTGGTTTATAATAAGATTAACCAAAGAAAAGGTGCTATTGGGGAGTTGTATTGAAGAATATTTCACAACCATTTTAAGTGTTTATATTGTAAATAGATATTTATGATGAATTATAGATATTTATGGCACTTAGCACTTTGTTTAAATTGAGGCACGAGAATTGGAGCTTTTCAACATGTGCACTATCAACACCATGTGCAATAAGGATTTTGCAGACCGGTTGCTATGCGCATATATTGTCATATTGTTCTGCAGAATAATATATATATGTGACTTCTATGTATTTATACAGTTGATAATAATTCTGATATTGAGTTTCAATTAAAAAATTTGAAAAATTTAAAAAGTACAAAATGCATATGCAATGTACCAATGATTCAATGCTTTTGAATGAGAAATGTAAACAAATATTTCTTCAATTTCCATGATGGTGGTCATGTGACACATTTTTAGGAGGGTGTTTGCATAGAGAAAAAAACTTTAAAAGGTAAGCTGGCACGGTGCTCCTTGTGTGATCAAGAGCACTTGATGCTTGAAACGCGTCACCGCTGAGTGGTTGAAAATAAAATCTACCTAACCTGAGTAAGCTGTCGGGTCCATCGCTTCATTTTGCCGCGAAGGAGGTTGTGAAGATTATTGTGATATATATATATATGTTTCTATTACAGAGGCATATATTGGCCTTATCATCCTCTAACTATTAGGTGCAAGAAACACAAGGGTTGGAGGTAATGTTTCCCTAAGTTTCTTTTAAAGTAGATAGTACCCTGGTTTGGAGCAACAGTTGGGTATTTATATAAAAAGGTTATTTCTGTTTACCTTACAGAATAATCCTTCAGAATAAAAGGGGTGTACTATTGACAGTGAGGTTGATCAGCCCCCGTAGATGCGACTGCAAGGGCATACCTGCAGTTTATATGGGACAAATACTTTGGATTCAGAACAGGTATTTATTAGTTATTTAATATGGGGTCTAGAATGGCTTCTATTCATGATTGCTATTGCAAAGACTTGTTTAGTGTCAATGGTGTGCGACTGGTATGCACAAGACCCTACACTTTTTAAGGATAAGGAGGCATGTGACCTGTCCTTTTAAACTCTTATGTGTTGTCTGAATAAAAGGGGTGTTTTGTGTTATTGTATCACCAGGATATAAACACTGTTCATATGTATACTTAACAAGGGTTTACTGATTTTTTTTATGTCTTTGTGATTATGTACAGATTTGTATTGTGCTTTGGGAGATATCTTTTGTCCTGATGAAGGTGGTTTTTAAGCAGTAATACCCACCGAAACGCGTTGATGCCTACTGTTGTCAAGCATACTATAGACTGTGAAGACATTTGTTATTATTGTTAAATCATTTGTACTATAATCAAATGTCGGATGAATGAATTTGGTCTGATGTATTCACCTGTGTATATGATTAGAAACAATTTTTCTTGCAGGTTCTCCCAGTTTTGTATTAATTTGTCTGTTTTTTAATTCTTTTTGCAACAATTGTTATATAGTGCTTCTAACTTTCTTTGGAAAATACTTTTATGTGTGCAATCACATGTTTGATTAATTTTTTATAAAATACTTGTATTTTTCAGCACTTGGCCTTTGATGGTGGTGGTGTCATGTTCTGGTGATATGGTTATGTGTATGAATGTGTATGTTTTGGTGAATTAAGTTGCCCAAAGGGGATTTGTTCTTGACTGAGGTCTATTTGGTTCCCTACTCCTTTGGCGTTAAAGGGACCCCTCTCATCTTTTTTGAGATCTGCTCTGAGAAGGCAAGCACTGACTCCACGTGCGCTGAATGTTTCTTTAGGAAAGTAATCTTGTTGGGTTTTAAGATGGATGGTTAAAGCGGTGCTGGCAGAGTCCCAGCCTAAAGGAGACAGTCTGTGATAAATGTCTCAGTCAATAACCTTGAGCTCATAACTGGATTCAATAAAGAAGGACTTCAAGGAAAAACAAATTGTGCTAACATGTGATAAGTATCTGGGGAGAGGGGCTCCCATCTGCCAGGCCTCAGATCTGCTGCAGAGAGGGTGAGGAGGAATAGCAACATGGAGCCTCCGCATCGCTCTGCAGTGGGGATGGACCTCGGAGAAGGAGCTGGAAGAGGCTTCTTACGCCGGTAGCGGGCCTTCTCTACAAGCACATAAGAGCACTCAATGGTAGAAGGTGGCTCAGCAAGCTGAGAGCTTGCAGCTGGCATCCATTGTGATCAGCAGGTCACAAGTCTGAATCCAAGCAAGTACAGCTTATTCTTTCCTCCTCCAAGGTGTGGTACTAGAATATTGTCAGAATAACAGAATAACTGTGTGACATAGAAATCCTATCCTATGTATCATTTACAAAAAATATTGTACAATTTGAGTTAATAATACAAAACTGACATCCAATGGGAAAATATCGGTGGAGAAATCAACGGAGGAGCTGGTGGAGTGTAAGAAATGGGGAGTCGGAAGGAGGATACAATCAAAATAAAGCTGGGTGGTGTGAAGGGAAAAGCAGCACATGAGGGAGAGAGCACCATGGAGCATGGTGAGAGGGAAGTTTAGTGGGAGGAGAAGCGCACACGACAGTTCGAGCAGCACATGAGGGAGAGAGCACCATGGAGCGTGGGGAGAGGGGAGTTCAGCGGGAAGAGAGGCACACACGACAGAGCGAGCAGCACATGAGGGAGAGAGCACCATGGAGCATGGGGGGAGGGAAGTTCAGCAGGAGGAGAAGCACACACAACAGAGCGAGCAGCACATGAGGGAGAGAGCACCATGGAGCATGGGGAGAGGGAAGTTCAGCAGGAGGAGAAGCACACACAACAGAGCGAGCAGCACATGAGGGAGAGAGCACCATGGAGCATGGGGAGAGGGGAGTTCAGCAGGAGGAGAAGCACACACGACAGAGCGAGCAGCACATGAGGGAGAGAGTACCATGGAGCATGGGAGAGAGGAGTTCAGCGAGAGGAGAAGCACACACGACAGAGTGAGCAGCACATGAGGAAGAGAGCACCATGGAGTGTGGGAGACGGGAGTTCAGCAGGAGAAGAAGCACACACAACAGAGCGAGCAGCACATGAGCGAGAGAGCACCATGGAGCGTGGGGAGAAGGGAGTTCAGCAGGAGGAGAAGCACACACGACAGAGCGAGAAGCACATGAGGGAGGAGCACCATGGAGCGTGGGGATAGGGGAATTCAGCGGGAGGAGAAGCTAACATGATAGAGCAAACAGCACATGAGGGAGAGAGCACCATGGAACGTGGGGAGAGGGGAGTTGAGAGGGAGGAGGAGCACACACGACAGAGCGAGAAGCACAAGAGGGAGGAGCACCATGGAGCCTGGGGAGAGGAGAGTTCAGTGGGAGGAGAAGCACACACAACAGAGCGAGCAGCACATGAGGGAGAGAGCACCATAGAGCATGGGGAGAGGGGACTTCAGCGGGAGGAGAAGCACACACGACAGAGCGAGCAGCACATGAGGGAGAGAGCACCATGGAGCGTCGGGAGAGGGGAGTTCAGCAGGAGGAGAAGCACACTTGACAGAGCTAGCAACATGTAAGGGAAAGCCCTACATGGAGTGCGGGGCAGATATTTGAGGGGGTGAAGCACACGTGGAAGAGAGCTGGAAAACACATACATTTCCATGGAGTGTTTAACCAAAAGAAAAGGTAGCAAAGTAATTTCCTAAAAGTGAGCGGTGAAAGAATATCAGTCAGTGAAGCAAAAGGATGGTAACGGAGCTAGGCTCCAGGGGAGGGACAAACACTAGAAAAGGAAGGCAAATCCTCTAATCAAACTCTAGGAAATGAGAATGACAATAAAATGAGAAGTAAGCATTGAACGGAATGTAAGCCCACTGTACGTTTGTACCAGTATCCAACTAGGGTTGGGCGACAAATTTTGGTCCGCCGGTGGAGTTTACGGAGTTTTGCCTACTCCGCGTTACGCTTGTAAAAAGGAGTTGCGGCTGAACTCCACCAACCACAGTGTGGCAGAGTTTTTTCTCGCATGCAGCTTGCCAATGGTAAGTTGGTGAGCACAAGCAAGAATTTGCATCCCCTAGCACAATTTTCGGGTGCCAGGATGGCATCCAGTGATATTTTCTCAATGCAAGCAGTTGTAGGAATTCACAACTGTTCACAATGAGAAAGCTGCCGCTTGAGTAGTAAATCTAAACGAGCTGCGGTAAAGAAGCACTGCCCTCTGGAACACCACGTAGTGCTATTTGCACTGATTTTGCAGTGTGGAGCAATCTTCCAGTGCTAAAATTCAGCCCGTGCAGCATGATGTGCCAATTCCACTCGCTCGTGGAACTCAGCAGAATGTCGCAGAGTTTTAATGTAAGACCACAGAATCCTGTGGGGTGAAACCCCGCAAGTACCGCCCACCCCTATAAACAACTCAACACGTTATCCAAAATATGTCTTAAGTGCAAGTCCAAGTTCAAGTTCAAAAATTTGTATAGCGCACTACTCACCCAGAGGGTCTCAAGGCGCTTGAGGGAGGGGGGTACTTTACTTATCGAATATCCAAGTTTTGAGTTGCTTTCTGAAGGAGAGGTGGTTCTGTGTAAGGCGGAGGTGGGTGGGGAGAGAATTCCAAGTCTTGGCCGCTAGGAATGAGAAGGATTTACTCCCCATGGTGGATCTGTGGATGCGCGGAATTGCGGCGAGGGCTTGATTGGATGACCGTAGTTGTCGGGTGGGGGTGTAAAAGGACAGGCGCGTGTTGAGGCATTCGGGTCCTAGGTTGTAGAGGGCTTTGTGTGCGTGGGTGAGGAGACGGAACGTTATTCTCTTATTGACGGGGAGCCAGTGGAGGTCTTTCAGCTGACCGGAAATGTGATCTTGGCGAGGGATGTCTAGTATGAGTCTGGCTGAGGCGTTTTGGATGCGTTGGAGTTTTTTCTGTAGTTTGGCTGTGGTTCCGGCGTAAAGGGTGTTTCCGTAGTCCAGTCGACTTGTGACCAGTGCGTGGGCGACCGTTTTTCTTGTTTCGGTGGGGATCCAACAGAAGATTTTTTTGAGCATGCGTAGGATGTTGAAACATGATGATGAGACGGCGTTGACTTGTCTGGTCATCGAGAGGGAGGAGTCCAGGATGAAGCCCAGGCTACGTGCATGGTCCGTTGGTATGGGTGCGTTTCCTAGGGCCGGTGGCCACCATGAGTCGTCCCAAGCGGAGGGGGATGATCCTAAAATGAGGACTTCCGTTTTGTCTGAGTTCAGTTTTAGACGGCTGTTCTTCATCCACTCGGCTACTTCTTTCATTCCTTCGTGAAGGTTTGTTTTGACGGTGTTTGGGTCTTTGGTAAGGGAGAGGATCAGCTGGGTGTCGTCGGCGTAAGAGATAATGTTGAGGTTGTGTTGGCGCGCGATGGACGCGAGGGGACTCATGTATACTTTGAAGAGGGTGGGACTGAGTGATGATCCTTGTGGTACGCCACAGATGACTTCAGTGGCCTCTGATCTAAAAGGGGGGAGGCGGACTCTCTGGGTTTTTCCGGCGAGGAACGAGATGATCCAGTCCAATGCTTTTCCTTGTATTCCGACGTTGCTGAGGCATTGTATGAGGGTGTTATGACAGACAGTGTCGAAGGCTGTGGAGAGGTCAAGTAGGATGAGGGCAACTGTTTCACCGTTGTCCAGTAGTGTTCGAATGTCATCTGTTGCTGCGATGAGGGCGGTTTCAGTGCTGTGTTTGGCTCAGAAGCCGGACTGTGAGGGGTAGAGGGATTTGTTGGATTCGAGGAAGGCGGCAAGTTGACTGTTGACGGCTTTCTCAATGACTTTGGCAGGGAATGGGAGGAGCGAGATGGGGCGGTAGTTCTTTAGTTCAGTGGGGCCTGCAGTGGGGTTCTTCAGAAGGGCGCTGAGTTCGGCATGTTTCCAGATTTCCGGGAAGGTAGCGGAGTTGAGGGAGCAGTTGATGACGTCTCGGAGCTGGGGTGCGATGATGGAGTCTGCTTTGTTGAAGATGTGGTGGGGGCATGGGTCGTTTGGCGATCCTGAGCGGATGGAGTTCATCAGGCGGATAGTGTCTTCAGTGATGATTGGGTTCCAGACGCAAAGGTTGTTAGAGGGGGGTTTTGGTTCGGATGTGAGTGGAGTGGACTGGTCTTGGGACTGGTTTTCAAAGCTGTTATGTATGTCGGTGATTTAGTTGTGGAAGAATGAGGCTAGGGAGTCGCAGAGGTCTTGGGAGGGAGTGATGTCGTTGGTGCCGGCAGTGGGATTGGTAAATTCTTTGACGATGTTAAATAGTTCCTTGCTGTTGTGGGCGTTGTTGTCAAGTCGATCCTTGAATGCTGATTTCTTGGTGGATCGGATCAGTTGGTGGTGTTTGCGGGTGGCTTTCTTGAAGGTGGTCAGGTTGTCAGTGGTAGGGTTTTTTCTCCAGGCTTTCTCGAGGGTGCGACAGAACTTCTTGGATTTCTTAAGGTCATCGTTGAACCAGGGGGCTTTTTTGCTACCTTGCTTGATTTGATGGTTTTTCAAGGGTACTAGTTCGTTGGCACTGTGGGTGATCCATTGTGTGAGGTTGGTGGCTGCTTGGTTTGGGTCCAGTGATTTAGCAGGAGTGTTTTGGTGGAGCGATGTGAAGAGCTGTTCGATGGTAATTTTGTTCCAGTTTCTAAGGGGGACTGGATGTTGGAGGTTGTGGGTTGTGGTCTTTTTGTAGTTGAAGTGAACGCAGCTGTGGTCCGTCCAATGGAGGTGGCGTGGTTGAAGGAGATGTGCTTGCTGGAGGTGAAGATTGGGTCGAGTGTGTGCCCGGCATAGTGGGTGGGGGTGTCAACAAGTTGTTTGAGTCCGAGATTGGCAAGGTTATCCAGAAGGGTGGTGGTGTTGCTGTTGTTTGTCTTTTCCAGGTCGAAGTTGAGGTCTCCCAGTAGAACGTAGTCCTCGGAAGGGAGGGCGTGTGGGCTGATGAAGTCAGTGATGTCTTCGCTGAATTGTGTGCGGGGTCCTGGTGGCCTGTAGATGAGGGTGCCTCTGAGTGTGGTATTGGGGTCGGTGTGGATCTGGAAGTGAAGGTGTTCGGCTGTGGTGAGGTTGTCATCGGAGCTGGTCGTGATGCGGATGGCGTGCTTGTGGACGATGGCGATGCCTCCTCCTATTTGGTTGGTGCTGTCCTTTCGGATGATCTTGTAGCCGTCCGGGATGGCTATGGTGATGTCGGGAGCTGATGAGGCGTTCATCCAGGTTTCCGTAAGGAAGGCGACGTCCGGCGATGTAGTGTCGAGGAGGTTCCAAAGGTCAATGGCGTGTCTGTGGATCGAACGGGTGTTGAGTAGGATGCATTTCAGGTGGTTAGTGTTGGAGTTCTGTTTGGAGTTAGTGGATTTGATGTGGGTCTTGATGCAGTCCAACTTGCAGGAGTGGCAGGTGAAGGGTCCATGGGTGTGTCCTGGGGCGGCTTGGTAGCAGTTTGGGAGTCGGCCAGGATTAAGTGCTGAGATGGTAGCGGCGTCGTACGTTATGCGGGTGGAGAGGATTTTGTGGGGACCAGGGGGTCTGGCGCTGGGCGCGGTCCAGGCGCGGACGGGCGTAAACGGGCTTACCTTTGGCGCACCTTCGGCGCGCATGGGGCGCGTCCGCTGCGCGTGAACGCTGCACGCAGAAGCATCTGTCATATGTAGAAAGTGGAGGGGGGAGGGGCGAGGGAGGAGCAGCTGGGAGGCGGGAGCGGGGTGGAGAGCCGGGCTGGGAGGCACAACAACAAACAACAAAATGGCAGCGAGCTCAAAAGCATAACAGGACGAGATTGGGGCACCACCTGAAATCGCTACGAAATGGGCAGTGGCACCGGCACAATCAGGCACAAACAGCCAAAGCAAGCAAAGCGAGCAGTGCACAGCTCCTAAACAAATGCGGAGCAGTCTACCAGCACAGCGCTACGATGTCGATATCACCAGGCACAATATTTAAATACAGCAGGCAGAGCGAGCACTGCGATTCAGGCACAATAATTGAATACAGCAAGCAGAGCGAGCAGTGCGATACAGGCACAATGATTAAATACAGTAACCAGAGCGAGCAGTGCGATTCAGGCACAATAAATAAATACAGTAAGCAGAGCAAGCAGTGCGATTCAGGCACAATAAATAAATACAGTAAGCAGAGCAAGGAGTGCGATTCAGGCACAATAAATAAATACAGTAAGCAGAGCGAGCAGTGCGCAGTTCGAATTAGTGTCAGTGAGCAGTCTGGCAGAAGCGCTACAATACCACTTCTTTTTGTAGGGAGCAGCGTGAGGAGCGACCGCTTCTGGGCCACAATGACACACATTAGACACATATCTCTTTATTAGGGTGCACTTACTCATGCTAGCCGCATATTAATGTCCCATGGTACAGCAGTATGCCATCCATGCATTTATGTGCAAGAGTGCAGGGACACCATATAAATATGTGATAAGCATATGACGATGTCCCATGGTGCTGTGGCTCAAAGTGTTCTGGGATAGGGTCGCACTGCTCTGGTAAGCACAATAATCTATAGTTTATCCCTTTATTCACTTTTTTGGGTGCTGACGAGTATCACCTCCTGATCCTGAGGTGTAAAATGAATCAAGTGTCTGCAAGGGGTTCTCCACAAGGAATGAACAAACTCGATTGGAACTCCCCAACAATGATACTTCAAAAATATAATTCCTTCCACGATAATTTTCACACTGGTTTATTCACCATCTGTGTAAATTTGTATTCTTCATCAGCTTCGCATAGTTGGTTATTCACATCTGTACATACATCTGTACATGACTGTAACAATAATCACCATGCTTGCAGGGACCCCAATGAATTTCAGGCTCTGCCCTTCATCAGGGGATACTTCCTGTAAAAACATGGTATAACCGCCATTTTTTTTGTTTGAATATCTTTTATTGCATTTCTTTTATGAGAGTACATGAAAGTAAGATAACACAGCGGTATTACAGGAGAAACGTGTCATACCATATCTGTTTTCCATTTATAATAATAAAAATAAAAAAAAGGAAAAAAGAATAACATGACAAGAATGTTGGATATAGCTGCACAAGAGTACACATCAACGACAACAGTTCGCTAGGATAACAGATCATTCCACTCATGTCCTGCAAAGCAAACATCTAGGTTGGGGCACCTATGGCGGTAAACTGGCAAGTCAAGAGGAGTTAGACGCGCCGGAAGACTGATAAGAGTACTTCCAGCAGGCCGGCCTGGTACATCGCGGTCAAAAGGTGACATCCCAGTCAAAATGAGCGCTGTGAAAGGGGAGGACAGGACTGCTACGGCGTGTGAGGTTATGTGTATCATTCGTCAATGCCCCTCAATTCTAGGGTGTGACTCCTGTTCTGTTTCCAAAAGAAAAGCGCTCATCCCTGGGTATAGCCGTGACTGTGTACTCAAGGTCACCTTTGCGGTTACCGAGTAAAGCTCAAAGAGATCTGCAAATCAATCAATATTCAATACCTCTTGCTCATAATGATAAACATTGAATAAGAACTTGTTAAAATAGGGATTGAAAACTAAATAAAATCAAAGCATATGGGATGGGGTACGAGCAAGGGCGGGTATATATGTTGTACCGTCGGCAATGGAAGTCATCCGGTGTGGTGTGTAACGGTTGTAGAGGGGGGGGTTTCATCAAAGGTCCCGACCCAGAAGCAACAGGGGAGAAAAGCATGTAGGTGGAGGGGGAAGGGGGAAGTCGGAGCATTGTTCAAATGGGAGAGTATCTAAATAATACCTCCCTGCAGACATGCTTGGTGAAAAGCAGCTAAGGTGTCATCCCAGGCCTGGGCTATGGGATACATGCGGAGCCCCGCTGTTTCTTCCCTGTGTAAGGCTACGCTTTCCGCCTTTGCCCAATTGTCAAAAGAATTACACCAGCATGTTGCCTGGGGAGGTTCGCCATTCTTCCAGCGCTTGGTAATAAGTCTTTTCGCTGTTATTAGACCAAGGTCCCAGAATCTTGCCGGGACTTTCGTCTGCTTCGTTCGCTTATACAGGCCCAGTAAACAAGCCTCCCACATGTGCGGTAAACTTCTCCCTGTTCCTGCCGCTAGAGAGGTCGAAACTGCCTTCCAGTAGTCGTGAAGAAGGGGGCACGACCAGAGCATATGTAAAAAGTCTGCATCCATTAGTCTGCACCTGGGGCATGCCGTTGTGTCAAGGCCAAAATAGCGGTTTATTTTATCTGGGAATAGATACACGCAATGTATAATATAGTATTGGATGATTTTGAAGCTGGAGTTGCGCGGGACATTCAGCACCCCAGCTAGCACCATCGCCCATTCTTTATCGGTCCAGTCCCTTCCCCTGTCTCCAGTCCATTTGTCTCGCAAGCGCTGTGAGGAAAACTGAGTATGCGTGTGTAAGGCCTGCGTGAGCCAGTGTACTATGTGGGAACCATTCCCCATCACATGTAAATAATGTATCAACAAGTGGGTCGGCAGTTCTTCCGCAAGGTCACCCCAGGCTTGTGTGAGTAAATGTATAAGCGCTGCGTGTGTTAGGAATTGACCGACAGGTAGGCCCGTGTTAGCTGCTAGTGTCTAGAATGGAATTAACGTACCATATTGAACAGGTCTCCCAGCCTCTCTAATTCAGCCTGTGTCCAGCTGTGTAATGCTGTCTCCGTGAGTGCGCCGCCCTCCCAGGGCCTCCCCAGCAATGGTAAATTTGGAGCATGCGGTCTGGTGGAGCTTGTGAGTGTCAGACTCTTCGCGTAGCCTTTCCACCCCACCGCAAGGTGCAGCTGTTTGGGGCAGCGGGTCTTTTTTAAAGGATGAAATAGTATGTGGACTTGTGTAGTTGTCATAACGGTGTCGTCCGTGGCAGTGTCTCCTAGGTTCTTCCCGCTCAGCCAGTAGGTCACCCACTGCAGCTGCGCCGCTAAGTAATAAAGCTCCTGATTAGGAACAGCTAGTCCTCCATTTTCTGCCGAAGCGTACAGTGTCTTCAGTGCAACCCTGGGTCTCCCCGTGTTCCATATTAGCCGTCTGGTCAGGGTTTCCAATTCTCAGAATATTCGGGTCGGGACATAAACTGAAAGGTTGGCATAAAAATATAGCAATTTAGGCAACGCTATCATGTTCGTCAGCGTAATTTGACTTGGGACATTGAGTGGGAGGGAGTTCCAGAAGGTTGCCTGAGCCGTGATTGATGAGATCGCCCTTATTAGATTACCTTCCAACAAGTCAGCGGGGTCTCGATATATATATATTCCCAGATAGCAGAAAGTGGTTGGATACCAAACAAGTCGTTCGCCCAGAACCACGATGTCACATTCCGGCGTGTCGGCATCAAAAGAGTATACTCCTGATTTCGTCCAATTAACGTTAAGTCCCGACACCTCTCCAAATGCACAGAATATGTCGGTGATCACCCGAGGGAAACAAGTCAGGTCTCTGACGTAAAGTAGTGGGTCATCTGCATACAGTGACACCGCGTGTATCCCGTCGGCCAAAGGGATGCCCCAGTCTGCACCGGAGGCATGGAGTTGTGTCGCTAAGGGCTCCATCATGAGAGCAAAAATTAAGGGGGAGAGGGGGCACCCCTGTCTAGTACCTCTGTGTACCCGAATCGGGTCCGAAAGTAGCCTGCCCATTCGAACGCGCACTACGGGCTCCCGGTACAGCAGTTCTACCATCTGGAGAAAGGCATCTCTTAAGTCAAATTTCTCCAGCACCAACATCAGGTAGGGCCATTCCACAGAGTCGAACGCCTTCTCAAGATCGAGTATCAGGCACCCTGAATGAGGCCACCGGGGTGTAGCTAGATTCTGTACTCTAAACCGGCGTCTGATGTTATAGGACGTACTGCGAGTCGGCACAAAACTGTTCTGGTCGGTGTGCACTAAAGCAGGCACCAGGGGTGCTAGTCGCTGGGCCAACGCAGATGCCAGGATCTTATAGTCGGTATTGAGGAGGGCCAGCGGTCTGTACGAGCCCATACTGAGCCCGTCTCTGCCCGGCTTCAGGAGAGATATTAAGTTTGCCTCGTTCAGCGTAGGTGGGAGGGCAGAATCTGTAATTGCCGCCCTAAACATACACAGTAGTTTGGGAATGAGGATGATAGAATAGGCTTTGTAGAACTCTGCGGGTAGTCCATCAGGTCCCGGGGTTTTGCCATTGGAGAGGGAAAAGATGACGGCTCGGAGCTCCTCCGGCGTGAGCGGCGCTCCTAAGTCTCCACGCTGCGCATTATTTATCACTGGTAAGGGTAAGGTCGATAAGTATGCTGAGATGTCGGCAGGGGAGACCCGCAAACGAGAGCGAAAAAAGGCCCTCATAATGTGTCGTGAAGGCCTCATGAATAGCCCTCTGCGTATATACAGTGGTGCCTTGAGCGGTGCGGATAGACATTACCGGCGCGGTCTGGGTGTCACGCCTGATCAACCATGATAGTAATTTACCAGGCTTATCCCAAGACGATGTGTGCGCGCCAAATGAGCAGCGTAGTTTAAATTCTTCAACCTGTCTAGTAGTAGTGTATGTCGCTCTCTGGCTGCCATCAAAGCCCTATCATCTCCCCCAGCCGCTTCCTGTTCCCCGATCAGCAAGTCAGACTCAGTCCGTGTCAGTTCTCCCTCAATCTGTTTCCGCATTCCTGCCTGCATACCCAGACAGTGGCCCCTTGTGACGACTTTAAACCCATCCCATTCCAATTGCGGGGCGGAAGCAGTATCGTTATTTTCATCAAAATACTGCAAGAGGTGGATCGAGAGCGCTTCCCTATATGGGGCGTACAGTAATACGTCTGGCTGGAGTCTCCAAGTGGGCCCGGCGGGTGGGGGCGCTTCCAAGTAAAGTCCAGGGTGTGAGGATTGTGGTCAGAGTGAGTACGGCCCAGGTAGCAGGTATCTGTGACATGGGGAAGTAGGTCGCTCGACAGCATGTACCTGTCCAGCCGAACGTGTAGTGTGTGGGCTCCTGAATAGTATGAATATACCTTTGCTCTAGGATTGCGGCTACACCAGGCATTTTGCAAGTCCCATGGTGTCGCCCAGTCTGTGAGTGCCCTCATTGCCCCATTTACCGGTGCACTGGCCAAGGGGGGAAATGACTGGTCCAAGGCGACATCTGAAACACAGTTGTAATCGCCCCGAGCAAAAGTGGAACACCATGCCATGGAGCTAGTACCGATGACCACTGTGTGAGGAAGTGTCCCTGTTCAGTATTAGGTGCATAGATGGAAGCGAGGACAATAAGCTGCCCATCTAATTTACCATGGAGTATTACATACCTGCCCTCTGAGTCTACCCTACTGTGGGAGAGTGCAAAGGGGACCCCAGGACGTATCCAAATTAGCGCCCCTCGCGCGTATGCTGAAAATCCAGTAGCATATAGTTGTCCCCTCCATCTGCGGTGTAGCGTGAGCGTCTCTGGGCCGGTCAAATGGGTCTCTTGCAGTAACGCTATGTGTACATGGTGTCTTTTGAGATATGAATAGATCTGGTAACGGCGTGAAGGCGTATGCATGTCACGCACATTCCAGGTACAAAATTTAATCGTGGCCATTACACATCCGTTCTCTCGTCTCTCCCCCAACCATCCACCACCAGCAACCAGCATGACTGTAAAACAGGAAAAATGCCCACTTACGGCATCTAAATACCTTCGCACATACCTGTATTCCCTGAAGAAAATATGAGGGGAGAAGGAAGAGTCAACCAACCCTGTAAACAAGGGACACAAAAACACAATACCAAAAGGTCGACAGCAGAACATGTTGTCGTGCAAACGCTCTAGCGAGCTAAAGAATCTGTGAGTTCAAGGGGGGGTCGCTGAGAGCTTGGCTCTGTCCTTACAGGAGCATCTTGTGATCAGGTTGAGGGTGCTTCCCCCCCCAAGGTAGTCTTTGTTATTTGGCCCAGTTCCAGCGGGAATTCCTGTTGTGCAGGGCCCCAGGTCTCCCGGGTCCAGGGCTCAACCACCCGACAGTGTCCCAGGATGGGCCCCAGTGTGACACTCACCTTCAGGGGTCCGGCCACCCCTACAATGTTACCTCACGACTCACAGGCGATGCTTGTGTTCGTTCTGTTCCTGGATCAATAGAGCCAAACTCACAGCGGCAAGTGAATCAGATCCGGGCGCCTCCCCGCAGACGGGGCGGCCTCGCCAGTATCTCAGTAATTTTCCATTGAAACAAAATCCAATTGGCAAGAAGAGTTCTCAGAGTTAAACAAAAGGGGTCACATGGCCCTGGCCGGTTTCACTGGATAAAGTCAGCAGTCTGCGGGGTTACATCCGGTAGATCCGCCGATATTTGCGAGTCTGGTAGTCCATAAATGTGTTTGTCATCGCTTGTGATGGTGCGGCAGGCCCGGACTGGCCGTTGAGGGCACCGGGCAATTCCCCGGTGGGCCGCATGGTTGGGGGCCGGTTTTGGGCCCCTGGGGCCGTTTTTGTTACAGGGCCGTTATGCTGCAAAAACGGCCCTGTAACAAAAACGGCCGAAAACCGGCCCTGTAACAGAGCGCGGTCGCACCTCTCCCCCCTCCCCTCTCCTCCCGGAGGGGGGCCGGCCGAGCACTTTGCCAGGGCCGGTTCTGGTTCCCAGTCCAGCCCTGTGGTGCGGGGGCTGGCCTCCAGGTCGGGGTCCGCTTTCAATGATCCACTGATCTCCACCGCCATCCGAAGGGCTTCTCGTTGCTCGCTATGTATGAGTTCGGGCGTGGGGCCCACCCCCGTCTCTGTGCGTGTCAATTTTGTCGGTGAGGGTCTCCGCCGGCGTCGTCGTCAGGGTCCTCGGTCGCGTCGCATTGTCGATGGCATCTCCCTGAGCTCCGTATCAATGCCCGAGTCAAGCCAGGCCTGAGCCACCTCCGAAGGCGGGCCGGAAAGAGAAGGGAATATTTTAGAGCTAGGCAGCGGAGCCGTTGTTTCACTGCTAGGAAAGAGTGTTGATGGTGCTGGACTTGTATAGTGTAATCAGGGAATAACATGATCTTAGTGTTGTCAACTCTGCTGTCCAACAATTTCCTAGTTTCTCGCAATATGGCATTGCGGTCCCGGTAATTCAAGACGCGAATAAGCATGGACCGTGGGTTGGAGCCTGCAGGAGGAGGTCACGTTGGTACTCGGTGGGCCCGTTCCACTACAAAATGTTGAGAGAGGGTGCCTTCTGGCAATAAGTCCATGAGCCAGCGCTCCACGTGCACTGCCGGTTCCCTACCTTCCCAGTGTTCCGGCAGACCTACGATGCGGACGTTGTTTCTCCTCGTCCTGCCTTCAGCGTCCTACACATGATCCTCCAGGAATTTCACTCTGTTGAGGAGGTCTTGGACATGTCTATCCATCTGTGCGATCTTGGGTGTTACATCGGTCATGGTGGCTTCTAGGGTAGTCATGCGCTCCGATAATTTTTTATGGTCAGCTCGGAGGTGCGTTAGGTCTATGGCTACACTATCAATTTTCGTTTCCAGAGATGTGCAGGTCAATTGCATCAACTTCTCTAGTCGCTCCATTGCTGGCAGCATCGTATCCAGTTTAGAAGCAGTCTGGTCTAGCTCGGCCGACTTCGCCATCTTTCCCTTCACCTGTGCGCCTCCAGCACCAGCTCTCGTCCTGGATACCCCAGACATGGGCGGCGCGGTGTGGTCGTAATGCCAGCGCTTCCGGGAAGTGCCCCCAAGGCCCCAAAGAGGGCACAGCTCACTGCGAGGTCAAAAGAGTCCAACTACAAGGGGACGTCGGATGACCGCCCCGCCAATTCGTGTGGGCGTCCCCGTTATACACCAGAATGACCGGTCACATCTGGGGAGGTGCAGAGAGGGGTGACATGCACTTTCCTCGCTTGTGGTCAATGCTGGTTCACGCGTTCAGGTGGCAGGTGGTTCTCCATTGTGGGGATCCGAGGTGGGAGCCATGGTCCTTCAACAGCAGCCTCCCCAAGTCAGCCGTCCATATGGATGGTGCAGATAGTCTCAGTGTGTATGCCAAGGTGGATGGCGACTGCTATGGTTGGCTGTGCAGCAAAACCACCGGGCTCCGCGCTGCAAGTGTTTCACCGCCAGGCTCCACAATCGCGGCACAATCCCAGCCGCGCACCAGCTCCCGTGCCGGCCGGGGAGGGCCAGCAGTAAGTTTATTGAATGTTGCTGCCTCTAGGGCGGCCAGCAGTCTCCGTCGTGTTCCACGAGCAGCGGGGGCACAACACTCGTCCCGGTGCAGCTGCGGTGGTAGTCGGGGAGATGTCGCAGCACCCAAGGCCCGGAGTCCTCACACCGCAGCCTGCAGCAGTCGGGCCTTGTGGATGTGGCTCAACCCCGGTCTAGCGTGAACACACATGCCGGCTGGGGGAGCCTGCTGGAGGGGCACCTGGTCTCCACCGTCTCCGGAGTAAGTAGAGATTTCCGGTTGGCCCCAAATTTGACAGGGGGATCGGGGATCGCCTTAGGCAGCTTCGCTGGTGGTTAAGGCCAAAATCGGGTCATTGTCACTGAGAAACGGCCTGTGGTTGGGGAGCTTAGCACGGATGGTATAACTGCCATATTCTCATCCGAAAACTTGTGGCACATGCAATCCATGGATTCATACACTTTGGTGAAATGCATACATTGCAGACTTACCAGTACTGGGAAGCAACAGAACACACTAATTACATATTGTTGGACCTGGTACTTTTTTCAAGGTTATACACAAACTTTTTGCCATCTACCTCCTATTTTTCTGACCTTCTGTTGTGTTCGATTTTAGATTCTGTATGAATTTTCCCGATTCATGCCATTATATTGTTACAATTCACATTTCCCTTATATAGGCCCAGAAATCCAGTCCTTATTTAGGCATAGCCCATGCTACCAAATACAGGCATGGCTACTTCCATTCGTTCATCCACATCACAACGATTTCTTGGAAAACCAGACTCTTAAGCTGAAGGGAATTCCGCTGGCCTGGATATTGATTTCTCCAGGAACTCATTATTATGCATGAACATCTATTCCTTAGGGGTTCATTCATGACGTTCATATGCCCGACTTTACGTCAATACTGGCATTCCTAAACACCTTCAAGGTATAAATATACTTTCACTTGCTAGGGCAAAGCACGGTGTGGTTTGGTGCAGTTCGACTACCTACTTGCATGACGCAGCTCGCTACAGCAAGTGCTGAAAGAAGCAAACTCTCCAGCTGATGCACTGACTAGAAGCTGACATCCTCCTCCTGCCGAGAATCCAGCTCCAGTGTTTCTGACTCCCCTTGTGGGGTGTTGGGAGATCGAGGACAGGAAAAGAGATACCAACCTCTCTTATTCTAAGGTATGGAGCTGATTAGAACCTAGAGAAACCTTTAGCAATTCTTGGCAGAACTAAACTATATCTAAACAGCACCTACATCTTCCCTGGTAGTAGACCTAGGTTAGGTACATTGGGGTAGGCAAATTTTAGAAGCACCAGTTGAGTATTTTAACCTGTTATTTATGTATATATTTTATATATGTCATAGCACCAGACAATGCTATTACAGTATTATTTTATATTACTGCTCACGCTGTACGCATTCTACTTCGCATTCTGTCTAACGATTGTAGCAGTTCTTATATCTTGCATGAGAAATAAGACTGTTCAATAAATCCCTTTTATTGAAACGCCTGTCTCTCTATTTCTATACAACTCTGTAGAAACAAAGCATGCACGATTGACTGAGTGAAATAGTTATCTATTGTTTACTAAACTCTGAAGATATTGTTCCGGTTCTAGGGGAAACAAAGTTGCCATGTTTATGCAGTTATCAGAGACTAATCCCTTCTTGTTTATATGAGAACGTTTCTAGTGACCTCTGAGTTAGCTGGCACACACACAATTAAAAGTTTAATGTACTCGATAGAGACATACTGACCTCAGTTCTATGTCAAATCTATAGTGTATATTATTCCAATGCGCAGAGCCTATTGGGAATATAGGAACTACACTACACTTCTTTTTGTTGGCTTTAGGACTCTGGGCACTTTACCAGTGCTAATCAGAGCTAAAGTGCACATGCTCTCTCCTCTAAAGCAGAGAATGATTGGTTTACACCTATTTGGCATATTTAATTTACTTGTAAGCCACATGTACAGTGGTATCCTATATACACGGGCCTGCACATTAAATGCTAATAGTGGGCCTGCAGCACTCCTCGTGCCACCCACAAATGTAGCCTTTCAACCTGTCTCAATCCTGACACTGCAGGGCCTGTGTGTAGAGTTTACTGCCACTCTGACTGGCCATTAAAAATGACTTGTAACACAGAAAGAGCCATGGGTCCAGAATCAATGGAGCTTATATAACTGTCCGAATGTGCTCTGCCGTACAAGATAGGAGGTTTCCCTTTTCAGGACGCTTCCCCTCACACACCAGAGGTGTCATGCTTCATCATAGGGGTGCCTCCTCATGTGAAAGATCTAGTCTTCGTGTGGGCTTCAATCCCTCTCTACGAGGGAGGAGCTCAGGGATGTTTTTATTGATTCAGGCAGGGTGTACTAAACTCCTATGTGAAACTGGAGTGTGCATAAAAGTGCAGTGCTGTAATGTGAATAGTTTAAAACTGGCTACAGGGTTAGATATGCTGTGACTTTATTCAACTACCCGGTGTCAGGATTAAAACCAATGAATAGCTGGTAACACAAGTACCGACATTAGAGACAAACGTGTAGATCACTAGACTAACATGTTTCGCCAAAAAGACCTATAGTAGTGTCACAGCCTTCTTCAGGGTCAGTTGTTCAGCTACTGCAATATTTGAGTGCAAGTAAACGTGAAAAAAACATGAAAAACTTGTGAATGAATCAAAAGTATTATACTGAACCAGTATGATTGACTGTTCAGTATGTTCTGCATAAACCACTGTTGGTTGCAAAGTTCACTACGTCTGTCCCGGCATATTAGCCATATGGTACGTGCACCAAAACCACAGTTAGTGGAATCTTCTGGTTGATCAGTACATGTCCAGGGGCAAGAAAAAAGACGAAAAGACGAAAGACGAAAAAAGATGAAAGCCCGGGTGACACTACAATTTTTGCATACTTTCCAGACAGCCATCACACAGGAAGGGTTGGGTGTGGCAGGGTTACATCTGCATTCATCTGCATACAGATGGTCTTCCTGGGCTGGTAGAGGGTGAGGACATTCACACTTTCCAACAGTATAGACTGTGTCCTGCCATCACCTAAAGGGCTGATTTACCCCCTACTAATGTCTGGAGCCAGGGCTGGGTTCAAAGAGAGTGTTGTGCACTTCTAAGGGTCCCCTTGAAATCCCTCTTTGAACAAAGACAATTTTGAGCATAAGTACAGGGGCTCTGCCCCAATATTTTCAGGACACTACTGGACATGGAGAACCTACACTGGAATAAAGGTTGCTGTGCAGAGGTTTTGTGATCTTGCTATACTGCCTGATTCAATAAACTGCTGCCCTGCCTGTGTGAGCTGCCCTGCTGCCTGCTGACGTCTGCCCTGCTGCAAGACCTACTATGTCCCCAGAGAGACTCCACGGGCTTGTTGGCTTTCCCCCTGTTCTTTCCTGAGGTCTCAGGAACATAAAAGACCTTGTAAGCAGCTCCCATTGCCACAACATACATCAAGCGCTTGCTCTGCGTGCCATGAGAGCACTCTTGCCGGACATCTGGGACCAAAGTGCGGCGTGCAATCACTCAGCCTGCCCCACCAATTGAGAGGTGGGCCATTCCTCTCAGAATCTTCCAGGCCAGCACAGCGCTCCAACCCAAGCCATTGCACCCTCCATCTGATTGCTGTGAACTTCCCTGAATGTTTCACAGGTACTTCCGGTTGTCAAGGTTCCTCTGACATGCTGTTGACACTTGCGTCTTGTCTGTCCGGGGAGTCATGCCCAAACCCAACTCAACATTTCGTGGCGACGCCTGCAGCCAGCAAGGCTTTCTGTCATTTTTTCTCAAGGCAGCAGTGGTGTGCAGTTTAACTACTCAACTTGGACCGAGCTGTCCCAACTATAGTGCATGGTGCACCTCGCCATTGGGGAGGCATATATTTTCTTTGTGTAACTTAATCAACTACTTGGTTGTTTAGTCTTTAGGCTGCAGTGATGTGCAATTGACTAATTATCTCAGACCTGATCTGACATTTATTTTTGCTGGCTTTAGGACTTACTGCACTTCACAAATCCTAACCAGTGCTAACGTGTGTGTGCTCAGTCCTGTAAACAATTTAAATTTGGCCTACATGCACGTGGCACATATAGTTTATTCAGGGCCGTTTCTAGGTGTTTTGCCGCCCTAGGCGAGAATTGAAAAATGCCGCCCCCTCCCTTTTACTACCATCACTCTCTCCCCCTGTCTTCCAGGTGTTAGGAAATAGAGGCCTGCTTTGGTACCTCTCTATCTAGTCTGGACTGTCAAATCCGTATTAAAGTAAGTCATCTGTATCAACTGTTGCGGCTATGTAATTGTTATTTCCCTGTTTTGAGGGTATTAACTAAGTTATGCCATCATGGGCTTGAGTTGGAAGAAAAGTAGGGGTACTGGCCTCTACCACCTCCAATCACACCCAACACAGGCAGATACACAGACCCACAATCCCAGAATGCTTCACCCTCCCGCTTCACGTTGAACTAAGAATGCAGGCAGCGAAGAACAGCAGCTACTTCCAGCCATTTTGCCACTCTGATTCGTTGCATCCCTTGTTGGCTGCACGGCTAATTGGCGACCGGTTGCCCATCAATGTAGTCCATTGCTTTGCACCATCTTTATTTCCAAGCAGTGCAGTCACTCATGTATCAAGTATTTCAAAATTCACTTTTCTTACACTTGAGAGCCGGAGGCGTCAGATGTCTGCATCTGCAGAGATAGTGCTGAGAATCCCTGATTTGTGACACGAGTGTGCCGCGCGAGAGGCATGGAGAAGCACACGCTAGCATTAGTATGCAGCACACCGTGCACCCCTCATTACCAGACATAAGTTTTACTTTTTAGATGTGATGTTTGGCCTCCAAATCGCCCTTGAATCTGTGGTGTACTATGGTCAAAGATTAAAGGCGCGATTCATGGGATCTGTTTGGTTTTAGTTGGAGACCAGATACTGTATAAGGTTCCCAGTTTTATGGACTTATTATTTATATTTGACTGTCTCCATCAATATTTATGCTTTTCTAATTTTATTCAAATGTAATTTTGTTCAATATTTATCCGCATTTATAAATATGAAATATGTAAACTTCTGCTAAAACACTTGCAGGGTTTTTTAATTATGTTACGGGGTTATGAAACACTGCATTACGTTTCTTAACTATTTTGTATTTAATTGAACTTCTATAGTGGTACAACCTGAGTGTATCCATGCACTGCAAATATTGGTGCTCACCTGAAAACTGCTGGACTAATAACGCTGTCAAACGAAGGCCCTACTCCCACCTTACTATGCCAAAATATAGCATTCAAGAGACACCAATTGATTACGGAGACCGTGGTGGGATTACCAACACTTTGCATTAGCGCCACTGGCTTGGCGCTGTAACACCCAGCAGCATTCCCGGAGCAGCAAGGTTAAACAAATGGACGCTCGACGTGATGACGCCCACTCCATTATCTTATCATTTGTCATTAAAAGACTGCATTAAACACATAGAAGACAAGGCTGCGGCCACAAGCCCACTGCACATTGTTCATGCGCCAACTCCTGTCACAGGGAGAGCCTCGTAGCTGGGGCGACACAGACCCAATTATCATTTGTTTCAGTTTATTTTTCATATACAATGTTTGTGTGTTTTTGTCTTATTTTCAGAAAATCGTCAAGTGTTTAACTTCTTTTCTTTCTCACATATTTTTATACATAGCTTTGATGAAAAAAGTATTACCATTACATTTTAAGGAGAGAGTCCACTTATCTTTTCTCTCCCTGCACTCGATTTCGAGGTTTAACTTTATTCTAACGAGTACAGCGCAAATAAAAACAGGTATATTTATTTAACAAACGTTCAAGCAAGCATTTTTTTTGCCGCCCTCCTCCTTTTGCCACCCTAGGCAGCTGCCTAGTCTTGCCTAATGGCAGAAACGGCCCTGAGTTTATTTAAAAGCCCCTAGCAAAGTGCCACTATATGTACCCAGGGCATGTGAATTCAATGCTACCAGTGGGCCGGCAGCTCCTACTGTGCCACCCACTTAGGTGGCCCTTTTAATACATGTCTCAGGCCTGCAACTGCAGCCTGTGTACAGTTTTAAACTGCTATTTTGACCTGACAAAACAAACCTTTTACCAGGCATAAACCTTCCCTTTTAATACATATATGTCTCCCATAGGGTAGGCCCTAAACAGCTCATATGGAGGGTGGATTGTGTTCAAATGTTTGTAAATGTACTTTTAAGTATACATATCCTAGTGGTAAAATAACTACCACATTCATTTTTCACTACTGCAAAGCAAACCTCTCCCTTAGTATAACATTGGGTTGACTTATTACATTTAGTAAGTGATAACAATTGTTTGGGAACAGGTAGAAATATCATGTTTATACTGAACATAATTGTAATTTAAAACTTCCTTTAATGGTAAAGTTGGATTTTACGTAAGTCAAAAGTCTTTAAATTCCACTTTTAAAAAGTTGCCATATTCTTGTCCTCACCATTTGGTGCCAGCAGCCTGTTTCCTGAGTCACATGACTAATTATAGATGACAGTTGACCTTTAGGTATTCCTTCCAGACAGTGTCAGAGAAGGGGACTTGATGTTGGCAGGATGTGCCTTCCTGACAGCATGGGTGAGAGTGAAGTTGTCACCTAGCACACTTGCACTTCAAGAGGG
The DNA here is from genome assembly GCF_964263255.1 of Lissotriton vulgaris. NCBI lineage: Eukaryota > Metazoa > Chordata > Amphibia > Caudata > Salamandridae > Lissotriton > Lissotriton vulgaris. Next base: position 265,850,764 of record NC_141690.1, on the reverse strand, counting down.
GCTGCCTCCTGCACTCACAAAGATTTTCACCCAAGCCTTGTGTCACTCCAGACATCTCGGGGGCCCTGGCAGGTGAAGGAAGGAACTTCCAGAACCATATGAGGGGGAAAGTCTAGAGGGTACTCCCACTTCAAAGCTGGCCCCAGGTACAAATATTGGACTCTGAAGCCCACTCTTCAGAACACCCCTGGAACCTGTGGATTCTGCTAGAGGGACTGCTCTGCGGCCCGATGAATGCCTAGCTATTTCCCGAATGCCCTGCTGCCTGAGCCCTGCCTTGCTGGCTGAACCCAGGACTACCAGAGTGTCTCCAAAGGTCAGTCGACTGGCATCCTGTTCTGAGCTATAGGGACACAGCAGACTCCTAACAGGCAGCTACTTCATAACTGATGCAGCGCAATTAAGCATGGGCGGAAAATCCGTTTCGCTCGCGGATTTTGCGGATTTTCGGGAAATTCGCAATCCGCGAGATTCGCGAATCTCCCGCAAAATCCGCAAATCCGCGAGCAGCGGATTTTGCTCGCACTGCTCGCACTGTTCGCGTGAGTTCGCGGCTTTCCAGTACAACTTCGCCCCCCGCGAATAAGTGCTAAATTGCAGAAATACGATCTTAGCAAAACTGAAACTACTTACCAGGTTCAAAAGTTCAGGCTCATCATTAGTAGCCATTTCCTGTAGTGCTTCCTGAGGGGCCCCTCCAGAGTTCAGTTGCCAGTTGCAACTATTATGTGACCCTGCTCTGAACCTCAGAATAGTTACACATATGCCACAAAGGTCCTGAATTACAGCTAAGGGAGACAAGCAGGAGCCAGGCTGGAAGTTAAAATCCATTAATCAGCCCCTAATTCATTATTGTCAGTTGGGGCAGGGCAGGTGTTGTAACTAATTTTGCAACAATGAAAGCACTTAGCAAGTGCAAAAGATCACTAATCAGGGTGCACTAAGGAAGCAGGTGCCAGCTAAAAAAATATTCTGTGACACATTAATCAGCCCCAAATTAATTCAGGTCACTTGAGGCAGGGAAGGTGTGCTTTGCTTTGCCGAAAATAATGTACACTGGACAACCAGAGGGTGTGGTGATGAAACAGAGGGTGGCATGGGTGGGCCAGAGGGTGGCATGAGTAGTCAGAGAGTGGCAGTGGTGACAGAGAGTGGCAGTGATGAAGAAGAGTGTCCCAAACAGGATGGACACGTAGAAACAACAAGTTCGCAAAACTTGCGACCCGACAGGTAAGTTCGCAAATTGCGAAATTGTAAAAACCCTCGCGAACTGGCAGAAACACGGGCGAACACACAAAAAAAAAAAATCCGCAAATTCGCGGAAATTCGCGGATTTTGCGGATTGCGAGTTCGCAAATCCGCAAAATTCGCGAACGCGAGATTCGCAAAATTCGCCCATGCTTAAGCGCAATGCAAGTTCTCCCATTGCCATCTCCAGACTGGTGACTTCCTTGGAACTGATGCAGTGTGCCGTGGCTCAAGGCATGACCTTGCATCGCCAGTGCTGGTCACGCCATTGCACTTTTCCCCAACCTTTTTGCCATGCTGCACAGCAGCCACACTGCTGAACAACATGGTTAAAAGACATTAGCAAAGCCAATAGCTTTCACTTAGGCAAGACTGGGGAGAGGAATTGGCCTAACGGCCAGGGCGGTCGACCTTGAATCTGGGGAACTGGGTTTGAGTCTCGGCAATAACGCTAAAAATCCTGTGATTCTGAGCAAATCACTTAATCTCCCCGTGCCCAACAAAAAATGAATGTGTCCTCATGTAACGCAACTGGTGCTGTGTAAAGCGCTCTGATACCCGATTCGGATCAAATTCTCACTATATAAAACTCAGTAAAAAAAACGAATGCTTGTTTGAAAATGGAGAAGCTCTGTGGATGAAGAGACTACATTGGCACATGCCTACAAAGCTCTCTCCGACTGAAAAGCAGCATACATGAACCACCGGCTGAACCCCCACCAACCATTCAGAAACCTTGGCTCTGCCTCCTTTGCCCTCGCACAGATGCCGCGTATTAGCCGTAGCCACAGCGGAGCCCGCTCCTTCTCTCACCTCGCCGCCAATCCTAGAACGCCCTCCGCATCCACCTCCGAACCTCACAGTCACTGGTGGACTTCAGGAGCAGACTGAGGACCTGGCTTGTTGACTGAGCCCAGCAACCCAGCACCTGGATACCTTCACTGGTGACTAGCTGTGATTTACAAATACTGATTGATTGATTCATTCATTCATTGGCCACAGGGGCATGGTTGTGGGCAGCCGCGGCCGCTGCAGGTAAGGGCGGTGGGGCCAGCTTTGGGGGAAGGGGATTTAGAGAGACGATCACGAGGGAAAATTAAATAATTAGTTCATTTTCCCTCGTGTTCGTCTCTCCAAATCCCGCCCAGCCGGCCTCACTGCTGTTCCCGACAGCGGCCACGGGTGGCTTGGGGGTGGGCAGTGGTTCTAGCTGTGATGTCTAGATGACCCTACACAGCTGTAGATGCCACTTCTCTGTGATTTTTGATAAAACAGGTCCTTTTCTTGGTTCCTACCAGTTCATAACTTTACGCTGAAATCATGAGATTCTAAATTGATTAGTTTGCCGAGATTAATACGTTAATGAGCAGAGAAAATGTTCTTTCCTCAAGAGTCTCCTTGGCGTCATACTGCATTTAATCTGTATGTACACATCTCCTGATTACAGGAATATGTTAATAAGGCGAATCAGCCAGAGCGAGGCCAAGGCACATGATTCACTCTCTTCCTGATTAATGGGTGCTTGGCAGTATTGTTAATTAATTGACTAGTTTAATATTTAATTGATTCATTTAATGTACTTGTATTTGTTGAATAATGAATGACTTTGCCTGATTTGTTAAACTTTTCTGATGGAGGAAGGCCTGAGGGGCCCCCTTCTATCATGCCCAAGGGGGAGGGGGTGCTGAGACATGTGGAGGGAACGAGTTCAAGGGAGACAGGGGCATGTGGAGGGCACCAGGTCAAGGGTGACAGGGACAAGTGGAGGGCACTAAGTGATGGGGCAGAGACAAGTGGAGGGCACCAGCTCAAGGGGGACAGGGCGATGTGGAGGGCACCAGCTCAAGGGGGACAGGGCGATGTGGAGGGCACCAGGTCAAGGGGGACAAGGACATGTGGAAGGCACCAGCTCAAGGGGGATAGGGCGATGTGGAAGGCAGCAGGTCAAGGAGGACAAGGAGATGTGGAAGGCACCAGCTCAAGGGGGACAGGGCGATGTGGAGGGCAGCAGTTCAAGGGAACAGGGCGATGTGGAGGGCACCAGGTCAAGGGGGACCAGGACATGTGGAAGGCACCAGCTCAAGGGGGATAGGGCGATGTGGAAGGCAGCAGGTCAAGGAGGACAAGGAGATGTGGAAGGCACCAGCTCAAGGGGGACAGGGCGATGTGGAGGGCAGCAGGTCAAGGGGGTAGGGACATTTGGAAGGCACCAATTCAAAGGGACAAGGACATGTGGAGGTCACCAGCTCAACCCGACACATTGCACCCAAAGGGTGGAGGGGGGAAGGTCAGGGTTAGGGACGTAAAAACACAAGCAGCTTCCATGGTAACCCATGTTGTCCTCTCTCTCTCCACGGGCTGCACAGACACACTGTCAGCCAGACCCTCACATTTGTCTATAGTTTGACAGACTCAGTGGACGCCATTTTACCAACAGAGATCCATTTGATGACCCAGGAGACGTTAATTGGATGTTTCTTCACCCTATTCATGAGGGTTTGAGCTGGACCATGGGTGGGGGTCTGGCCTGCTGATTGCCCAGACACGCCAGGTCCACCCAGGTGCGACCCATGGTATGATCTGTTACGGGGTGCGACCGGTCACGTGGTGTCCCATCGTATGATCTGTTACGGGATGTGACCAGTGCCAGGCACTTGGTGTCCCATGATGTGATCTGTTTCGGGTGTGACTGGTGTCAGTCAAGTGATCCCCCATGGTATAATCTGCTTTGGGTGCGGCCAGTGTCGGTCAAGTGATGCCCCATGGTATGATCCTTCACGGGTGATATTGGTGTCAGTCACCGGTGCACTGAGCAGGGACAGGTGGTAAGCGGTTCCTTGGTTACTGGTTCTGTAAATATGCACCTCTGGGGCTTATTTACCAGCACCTTGCACCACTTTTGCGTCATTTTTAACATGGGAAAAGTGACGTAGGGTGACGCAAGGGGCTCTTAAATCTGCCAATCTGTGTTCAGCTGCTGGTCTCGTGCTGATTTGAGTTTTACTCATGAAAATACGTTCTGGCAGCTGGAACGTGACCCAGAAGAGGGATATAAATATTGTACATTTGCGACATATTATTCCAACATTATGGGGCAAATTATCAAGGATTTATCTCCGCTTTTTTGGCTTTAAAAGCCAAGAAAGCGGAGATAAAATTATCTCCCTATCAGCAACAGGGTGCTAACACGCTCCAGAGAAAAATAATAGGAGAAATGTTGTTAAGCGACATTTCTCCTATTATCAAGGATTTCGCTAACCCTGTAAGTGATAAAAAAGCAGCACTAACCGCGGTTAGCACTGCTTTTTTACACCTGGTATTTTCCTGACTTAGCCATGATATCTTATGGAAGGTGGATTTCATGGCTAAGTTTGTGAGCCCCTATCATCAAGCTAACGCCAAACTTCCAAAGATTATCGTTGGTTTTCCAGCGATAATCTCCCAATTGGCAGTTAGCGCGAGGATTTTTATCACTTCTGAGATAAACCTTGCTAATAGCAAGTTATCTCTGCGATAATTTCCGGCGATGCTTAGCTTTAAAATATTAGTTGCTAAGCATCGTTAGCGATACATATTGCTAAACATTGGTAATATGCCCCTATGTTTCTTGTCAAGCTTTGTCACGTTATTCCATGTCTGCACAAGGACATAATCTGTGGTGCCAGTCACGTGCGACTTTGTGAAATGTTTGGAAGTAAACCTGATCTACACCCTGCCTACCACAAAACGTGTCAAGTGTGCTTCTTTCATAGCTGGTGGTGTGAAGGGTGGGGGCCCCTGTGGCACTGCGCATGTGCGAGCACCTTAAATCTCATTGCCACATGTCCGCTATTTCTTCCTTTGCGCACACTCTGCCCCCTCGGATCATAAAATGTCCCCTCTGCCCCCTGCCCCTTCTGCTCAGACACTGCCCCTTCTGCTCACATACTGCCCCTCTGCTCCCTGCCCATGCTGCCCCCTCTGCTTCTGTCCCTTCACTTTCTTTGCCCCACACTCTGCCTTCTAATTAGAAAGCTCCACGCGGACAGTTCCGCGAGCCAGAACAGCGGAGGCCCCTTTCAATAATGCTGCACTTCCTCAGTAATGCCGTATTTTTCTTCTGCCCTCAAGAAAGTTGGTCTGTCCAGCGGTGCTGCAAGGTTTGGTACTCACAGGTACGGATGTACGTTGTTACAACGCATGAGTTTACCACGCATGCTTTTACAACGCAGGTTTTTCAACGCAAGTCGTTACAACGACTTGCGTTGGGGGTGCTGGATAGCGAATAGTTTAATTTACTATTCCAACTCCAGTCCCCGTGGATAGTAGGGAAGGTGTTGTATAGTAAATTAAACTATTACCTATCCTAGAGATCCCCCCAGCGCAATACGTTGTAATGACTTGCGTTGATAAACCTGCATTGTAAAGGCACTGTGTGGTAAAAGTTGTGTTGTAAAGGATGTTTCCCACAGGTACTGAGAGCTGTAGCGCCGCCTTTTTCACTCACACACTGCCCGGGAGTAGGGCTGGACTGACCACTGTCCTAAAGAGCCCTGCCCAAATCTAAGGAGTGCCTGGACCTTGTTCCTCGCTGGTGGCAGCAAGAGGGTAATGCAAGGGGCCCGGCTCACAGGGCATGGGGGCTCGAAACCTTTCACACGAGCTTGGCAAGTGTGCACAGCTTCAGAAGAACACCCCCACTGCGAAACTAACTAGCAGCTCCTGAATGACCTCTAAACTTTCTTTACGACTAAAAATCCACGAAACCGTCACATTTCGCCTTGAAACCGCCACTGCCTTCATTAAGTGTGCAGCCGGTGCCTTCGATCTATAACGGTACATACACTGTTTAAGTTTTAACTGGTGCAAGATTGAACATTTTTCGACACATGCCCTGGTGATAAGCAGAGAAAGAAACACATCCACCTCTGGTGAGCCCACACGTGTGTTTGGGTGAGAGAGAGTGAGTGTGAGGGTCAACGTGCATGTGATTAACGTGTGAGAACGAGTGAGTGCACAAGAGATAAGGCTGGGTGGGAACAATAGAGAGTGAGAGGAATGAGCGAGAGACTGCAAGAGGAAGGCGAGTAAGGAAAGGGTTTTAGAAGCAAGGGAGGGTGTGATATTAGCCGGTTCAGTACCATGGACAGCCGACCCTCCGTACTCAAGTCTGCCTTAAATGTTATCCTGCAGCAGGTTCAGCACCATGGACAGCCGATTCTCCATCATCGGGTCTCCCTTCAGTGGTATTCTGTGGCAGGTTCAGCACCATGGACAGCGGATCCACCACCCTCCGTCCCCGGGTCTCCCTTCAGTGTTATTCTATGGCAGGTTCAGCACCATGGACAGCCGCCCCTCCGTCCTCGTGTCTTCCTTCAGTGTATCTTATGGCAGGTTCAGCACCATGGACAGCCGCCCCTCCGTCCTCGTGTCTTCCTTCAGTGTATCTTATGGCAGGTTCAGCACCATGGACAGCCGCCCCTCCGTCCTCGTGTCTTCCTTCAGTGTATCTTATGGCAGGTTCAGCACCATGGACAGCTGCTCCTCCGTCCTCGGGTCTCCCTTCAGTGGTATTCTGTAGCAGGTTCAGCACCATGGACAGCCGCCCCTCCGTCCTCGGGTCTCCCTTCAGTGTTATCCTACAGCAGGTCAGCACCATGGACAGCCGATTCTCCATCATCGGGTCTCCCTTCAGTGTTACTCTATGGCAGGTTCAGCACCATGGACAGCTGCCCAGCCGTCCTCGGGTCTCCCTTCAGTGTTACTCTATGGCAGGTTCAGCACCATGGACAGCTGCCCCTCCGTCCTTGGGCCTCCCTTCATTGTTGTACTGTGGAGGTTCAGCACCATGGACAGCGGACCCCCCTCCTCCGTTTTCCCCTTCAGTGTATCTTATGGCAGGTTCAGCACCACGGACAGCTGCTCCTCCGCCCTCGGGTCTCCTTTCAGTGTTATTCTATAGCAGGTTCAGCACCATGGACAGCCGCCCCTCCGTCCTCGGGTCTCCCTTCAGTGTTCTCCTATGGCAGGTTCAGCACAATGGACAGCCGCCCCTCCGTCCTCGGGTCTCCCTTCAGTGTGGACATCTTATCGAGGACTTGAAGAAGTTGAGCCCCATCACCTCCAGTCTGACGGGATTAGACCGGCCCCACCAGGCTTTATGGTCTTTAATATTAGATGCGTCACAAACAATACCATTGCAAACTTGGCCAAGAACTCACCACCTGATAGGAGAGAGCACCACACGAGGAGTTACACGTTCATCAAACTGGAGATGAGGAGTAGCGTATGCTTATTTCACGTAATTAAATCATAAACATTTACAAACCAACTCACTTAAAAAAGAAAAAAGACCTTTAGCGTTCCTGAAAAAAAAGATAAAAATAGAGACATCAAAAACGATGAGCTTAAAAAACCGGGTATTTGACGAAAGCCTATAAAAAGTCCAAAATCTTTAAGAATCCTTTTGTCGCTAAGACCTCGTGGTGCTTTTGGGGGTACACCACCAGCGCCTTGTGGTATCACTCCTGGAGTTCCAGGACACAATGCGAAAATTGAAGTCAGACCCCCAAGATATAGTGGCATGGATTAGCAAATTGAGCGGCACAAATATGGAAAATTAGAAGCAAAATATGGAAACTGTTTTAGCAGAGTATTCCACTTTGAAATAGGCCCTGATGTGATGTCATTTCCTTTGATGCCCCCTTCCACTGCCCCTAGCATTTTAATGAATTGACGCCCATGCTCTAGTTGGCATGTTACCCCCTCACCTTCCATGTCCAATGTGCCTGTTTTTAAAATATATCTTGATGCATTGAGACAACCCATACTTTCATATATTAACCCCTTGTATGCTCATGACGGAGCCGCTCCGTCATGAGCCACGGTTGCGCTGTGCTCATGACGGAGCGGTTCCGTCATGGCCCTTCCTCCGCGCCTGCGCGGCGCTGATTTCGCGCCTGCACGGCGCGTTCTATTAAGCGGGCGGGGCCATGACGGAACCGCTCCGTCATGAGCACAGTGCAACCACGGCTCGTGACGGAGCGGCTCCGTCACGAGCATTCGAGCGCCGCTCGGCCCCCTTCCCCCCTAGCGCTGCGGCGGAATTGCCGCCGCAGCGAAGGGGTTAAAGCAACTTCTGAATTAGAAAAGTTTATTCTGTCCAACACGGAGATATGGACGGCTAAGCTTAGGGTCGCCATACTGGATGTGGCCGAAATGGGATTTATTTGCAGAGTGTTACTAGAAGTTTTTTTATGTTTTTTGATTTGCATAGGGTTAGTAGAGGTTTGTTTTGGTTGCTCCGGCCTCAAGCACGCAATAACGATATGCCGGGTTGCAGCATGATGTTTGTGGAGCACAATGGCTCATTTGATCTCTTTGTGGGTAAAACTAATAAAAGAAATTTAAACCAAAACGAGTTTAATAACTTTGTGTAACAATTAATTAACGTCAGGGGGACAAGACATTTTCTGCACCGGGTACCACCTGACCTTGCTACGCCACAGTGCCTGGAATGGACTGAATGCCCGAATGTTTACTTTCAGTTTCACAATACACTGAGGGTGAAATCCCTGTTCCTTTGCCTCTGCAGGAGGTTTGACACTTGTCAAGAGCAGAAGCTGCTGCACACTTTTTCAGCATGTCATTGTGAAGTACTAGTATTGGGGGCATGCAGTACTACACTGGTGGTGCACATTACTATAGCGTCTAGTGAACATTCTTTGTGAAACGTTGCCCCAGTAGTGTAAACATGTTCAAAAACACAAAACAAGGATGTAATACTGTCACAAAATGTGCCACATTACGCAGCATAATTTGCCTTTTCTTGCCATATAATTTAGTCAACCCTTCCACATATAATGATCGTCGCCCTGTTGCATGATTCCAGTGGCCCTGCCACCTGCAGTATGGTGGAATGGGCATCTGTCTTGATTGTGACAGATTATCCTGTCTGCCAAACTCAATATAAGGTCCTTTCTCTTTCAATCTACATAGGACACATGAATTCCTTGGATTTCAACAAGTGTTCAAAGACATGTTCATAAACCTGTTGCAGCTGTTGAGCCATAACGTTAGTAACCAGATATAGGCAAGCTGGAATGCTTCTGTGACTGTCTGCTTACGGAAAAAAATAAGATATTGTTATAAACAAATTGAGCAAAACCAGTATCTCTACCCTCTCATCTTAATCTTCATTAATAAAGCATTGTAATACTGTTCCAATGTTTTGTTTGTACATTTTATCTAACCATCAGATTGTGGGTGAAAAGTAGAAGGGAGCATGAAAAACTAGAAACAATAATCACCCGAAGCCTTCCAGACCTTCGGGGTACATTGAACAGACCCTCCAGGATTTTGCTATTTCGCTGCACTTTTGTAAAAATCGCTGCATTTTTACAAAAGTGCCGACTTCGCGGCAAACCACGAAATCGCGAAATCCTGGAGTGCCTGTGAAGCGCAAAAGGTAAAGTGCAGACCGTGCAATAAGTGCACATTTAGGACTTTTAGTCTGCTTACATTGCTCAATCCCTCAGCTCTATTTGCCTTTACATAAATTTTATGAAAGATACAACCGCATGGGAGAGTCCCCTTTCATGCAGAAAAGTACTACATGGCGGCACGATCTTCTGCCATGTTGGATAAAGATGTTCCACAGCAATTCTTGCGTTCAGTGAGTAAAACATGGCATATGAATAGGATATGAGTCAGGGGTTCCTCAGGGTGATGGCAAAGTCTGCACTTAGAATGGAAGGCCTCGGATGCCATTTTTGGAGGCAGTCACTCGTTGAGAACAGTACAAGTAATAAATGGAGCTGTTTGATTTTATAGAAGCATTTAAACAGGACTGTTAATAGCTCTGTGGTAGAGGGTGTTTATAGGGACTAATGGACATCCGTGAATGGCGTCTCTTGCTTACATTTAATGGAGATGAAGATTTTCTGGAAGGAAATTCCAGTGGCAGGCGGCGGTCTGACCCACCAATATACCCAGGATGTGGAACAACATCTCCTCAACATCAAAACTGACATATCTCTCCCATTAGCACGATCACCCCAACAGTAGAATCTACCAGTAATCTGTCTTTCTGGGACCTATCTTGTCCCAGCATCAAAACACAGAACCTGCATCAGGCTCAGATATAATGGGGTTCATCTCTTGCTGATTCCTAGCTTACATTCTCCTAAATCAGGGGCAAACATCACAGTTTCAGATACACAGAATAAAGGCAGGGAGGTAACTGTGCCATGAGTCTGGGCAAGCAACCTTGCCTCAATACCAAAGTACAGTTGTCAGAGACCTCCAGTGCAAGGTGAGTTGAATAGGATGGGTTAACACCTGATACTCTGTGAGTACCAGACCCTCATCTAGTTTATCATTAAAGGCCTCACACCTTATGCAGTGATGTGGGAAGGAGCCCACACACTGGGATGCTTTGTTCTAATTTTGTTCACAATCATCTACAGTGGCCAACATACGGGCAGTGCTCCGGCATGAAATATGTTTAGCTCTGGCACTGAAAATCCTTCTCCTGTTCCAGGGGCGGCTCCTCTGCAATGGCGGAGGAGCGTCGCCCCACTGGCTCAGAGCCAGCAGCAAAACAATTAAACAATATTTCAGTATTGTTTTATTTTTAAGCCGCTGGCTCAGCCAGCGTGTGCAGGGAGGGGCGTGGCTGAGGCATGGGAGGGGCAGGAGGAGGGCTAGTGCACTCCCTAAGTGCTCATGCGTGTTTGGCCGCCTGTCTCAGGTCGACCAAAACTTACATGCTCAGCTAAGTTTTCTAACCTGGCTGTATTTAACAGCCGAGTTAGAGAAACCCCACGGACTCTCTGGTCTGAGCAGTGCATCTTTCTAGCCTTCTCAGGCCAATCCCTCTGCTGCTCTGTAATGCTGGGAATTGACAGGAAGTCTGTGACTAGCCTGCAGTGCCTGTTGGCACAAGAAAGTTCCAGCACCAAGGTGCGACGCAGGAGGAGGCCAGCAGCAGGTAAGTTTAACTTTAAAAAAATATATATATTTATTGTGTTCCCCCTACCCTCCCCCTACCCTCTCCCGCGCTCCCTCCTGTGCTTCGTCCCGCACATCCCCCCACCCCCTGCCCTCCACTTTGTGTATGTGGTGGCCGCCACTGTACTGTTCCTGGGGTGAAATCAAGTGTGTAAGTATGGACTCCTCACATCCACCTTATCTAGTGCAAGCTGTCCATCACAGAGCATGAAATGTGCTCAGATACACAGCTGTCAGGCTGAAACCTTTAGGCTCCAGTAGACTTGACTACATCAGGGATAACATAATAGAGCTTGAGCTTGGGGACTGAATGAAGGAGGGGCACGACTGCTGAACATCTGTAAGATAACACTGAAGGGGGCCTCAAGCAGGGAGGGGCAGCTGTCCATGGTGCTGAACCTTCCATAGAATAACACTGAAGAGACACACAGGGACGTAGGAGCAGCTACCTATGGTGCTGAACATTTTTTAGGATTCCACTGAAGGGAGATGGAGGGTCAGCTGTCTATGGCGCTGAACTTGCTATAGAATAACACTGAAGACAAGACCCGAGAAAGGTGCATCAGCTGTCTAAGGTGCTGAACTTGCTGTAGGGTATCACTAAAGTGGAGATCCGGGTATGGAGGATCACCTGTCCATGGTGCTGAACCTGTTATAGTATAACACTGAAGAGAGACTCGAGAAAGGGCAAGGAAGATCCGCTGTCCATGGTGCTGAAACGCCACAGTATAACACTGAAGGCAGACCCGAGGGTGAAGGATCAGCTGTCCATGGTGCCGAACCTGCCATAGAATAACAGTGAAGACAAGACCCGAGAAAGGAGGATCAGCTGTCTAAGGTGCTGAACTTGCTATAGGATAAGACTGAGGTGAGACCGGGGGACAGAGGATCGGCACCGAACATGCTATAGGATAACACTGAAGGCAGACCCGAGGATGTGGGATCACCTGCCCATTGTGCTGAAACTGCTCTAGGATAACACTTAAGAGAGACTCAAGCTCAGGCTCGATTATGTTATCCCCTGATGTAGCCAAGACAACTGGAGCCTAAAGGTTTCATTTCTGACAGCTGTGCATCTGAGCACAGTTCATGCTCTGTGATGGACAGCTTGCACTAGATCAGGTGAATGCGAGGAGTCCATACTTACAGACGTGATTTCACCTTGTGGGACACCCCCGCGCCGCACGGCCACCAGCTGCTGCGTGTGCCCCTGCCTGCCCTCTCCCTCGCTGCTGCCTCGTCTGCCGGCTGCCGCCGCTGCGAGTGCTTTGTTTGCCTGTTTTGACTGTTTATTGTGCTTGTTTAGTAAACTGTGTGTAAACTCTGTTTTTCCCCGTTTTTTACACTTTTTTGTGCCTGTTTTACTTTTCCTTCCGTGTTATCTCTCCTTCCTTGTTGTCCGCCTACCGCGTCGCCCCCCGCCCTCCCTTCCCGCCACCGCCGCTTGTCCCCGCCCCTTTTGCCTTCTGTATCCCTCCCCGCTCCCGCCTCCCAGCTGCCCCGCCCACCCACGCACTTGGCCTTAAATGGCGACTGTGCGACGCAGGTGAGTGTGACCCACTTGTGGGACACCCCCGCGCCGCACGGCCACCAGCTGCTGCGTGTGCCCCTGCCTGCCCTCTCCCTCGCTGCTGCCTCGTCTGCCGGCTGCCGCCGCTGCGAGTGCTTTGTTTGCCTGTTTTGACTGTTTATTGTGCTTGTTTAGTAAACTGTGTGTAAACTCTGTTTTTCCCCGTTTTTTACACTTTTTTGTGCCTGTTTTACTTTTCCTTCCGTGTTATCTCTCCTTCCTTGTTGTCCCCCTACCGCGTCGCCCCCCGCCCTCCCTTCCCGCCACCGCCGCTTGTCCCCGCCCCTTTTGCCTTCTGTATCCCTCCCCGCTCCCGCCTCCCAGCTGCCCCGCCCACCTGGCCTTAAATGGCGACCGTGCGACGCAGGTGAGTGTGACCCACTTGTGGGACACCCCCGCGCCGCACGGCCACCAGCTGCTGCGTGTGCCCCTGCCTGCCCTCTCCCTCGCTGCTGCCTCGTCTGCCGGCTGCCGCCGCTGCGAGTGCTTTGTTTGCCTGTTTTGACTGTTTATTGTGCTTGTTTAGTAAACTGTGTGTAAACTCTGTTTTTCCCCGTTTTTTACACTTTTTTGTGCCTGTTTTACTTTTCCTTCCGTGTTATCTCTCCTTCCTTGTTGTCCGCCTACCGCGTCGCCCCCCGCCCTCCCTTCCCGCCACCGCCGCTTGTCCCCGCCCCTTTTGCCTTCTGTATCCCTCCCCGCTCCCGCCTCCCAGCTGCCCCGCCCACCCGCGCACTTCGCCTTAAATGGCGACCGTGCGAACGCGCAGCGGTCACGCGCAGCGGGCGCGCCGATTGTGCGCCGAAGGCGCGCCAAAGGTAAGCCCGTCTACGCCCGTCCGCGACCGGATCGCGACCAGCGCCAGGACCCCTGGCCCACGAAGACCCCGACCGTCCCGCCTGACGTACTCCGCCGCCACCCTCATCGCTCTCAACACCGGCCGACTCCCAGACTGCCATCAAGCCACCCCAAGACGCACCCACGGCCCGTTCTGCTGCCACGCCTGCAAGTTCTCCTGCATCCGGACCAGCCCCGCACCAGCGCCCGCCAAGTCGAACTCCAGCAGCACCCACCTCAAGTGCATCCTGCTCAACACCCGCTCCGTCCACAGACACGCCATCGAACTCTGGAACCTCCTAGACACAACAGTCCCTGACGTTGCCTTCCTCACGGAGACCTGGATGAACGCCTCGTCAGCTCCCGACATTGCCATCGCTATCCCAGAGGGCTACAAGATCGTCCGGAGGGACCGAAACGCCAACCAGATGGGAGGAGGCATCGCCATCATCCACAGGAACACCATCCGCCTCTCGACCAGCACCGACAACACCCTGACCAGCGCCGAACACCTGCATTTCCAGATCCACACCAACCCGAACACCACCCTCAGAGGCACCCTGATCTACCGACCCCCTGGACCACGCACGCAATTCTGCGAGGACATCGCCGACTTCATCAGCCCGCATGCCCTCCCCTCCGCTGACTACATCCTCCTGGGAGACCTCAACTTCCATCTGGAGAACAACAACGACCGCAACACCAGCACCCTGCTCGACAACCTCGCCAACCTGGGACTCAAGCAACTGGTGTCCACCCCCACCCACCTCGCCGGACACACACTCGACGCCGTCTTCTCATCCAGCACAGACATCGACTTCAGCCACGCCACAGAGCTTCAATGGACGGACCACAGCTGCGTCCACTTCACCTTCAAGAGAACGACGACCCACCAACACCAGCAACACACCGCCCGCAGAAGCTGGAACAAGATCACAACAGACCAGCTCGCCACCTCCCTGAGCCAACACCCTCCTGCCAGCTCGGCGAACCCCAGCCAGGCCGCCGAGAACATCACGAAGTGGATCAGCAACTGCGCAGACGAGCTCGCCCCGCTGAGGACCCCGCCTAGCAGACCCGGCAGCAAGAAGGCCCCATGGTTCACCGACGAACTCAAGAGCTCCAAGAAGAACTGCCGAGCCCTCGAGAAAGTCTGGAAAAGGGAACCGACACCGGACAACAGGACCTCCTACAAACTTGCCACCCGGAAACACCACCAGCTGATCCGCGCCGCCAAGAGAACAGCATTCAAGGACCGGTTGGACAACAACGCACACAACAGCAAGGAACTCTTCAACATCGTGAAAGAGCTCTCCAACCCCAGCGCAGGAAACAACGACATCACCCCATCGCAAGACCTCTGCAACTCCCTCGCCTCATACTTCCACAACAAGATCACGGACATACACAGCAGCTTCAACAACCAACCAACGCACACCACGACCGACCAGCCACCCCCCCCCACCACCACCCTCCACGCCTGGACCCCGATCAGCACCGAAGACACCATCCGCACGATGAACTCCATCCACTCCGGATCACCAACCGACCCCTGCCCTCACCACATCTTCAACAAGGCCGACGCTGTCATCGCACCCCACCTGCGAGACATCATCAACACATCCTTCGACACCGCCATCTTCCCCGAAAGCTGGAAACACGCCGAACTCAGCGCTCTACTCAAGAAACCAACAGCGGACCCCACCGACCTCAAGAATTACCGCCCCATCTCGCTTCTCCCGTTTCCAGCCAAAGTCATCGAGAAGACCGTCAACAAGCAGATGGCCGCCTTCCTCGAGACGAATGGATCCCTCGACCCCTCACAGTCCGGCTTCCGAGCCAAACACAGCACCGAGACCGCCCTCATTGCCGCCACCGATGACATCCGAGCCCTGATGGACAACGGAGAAACAGCGGCCCTCATCCTCCTAGACCTCTCCGCGGCATTCGACACGGTCTGCCACCGCACCCTAATACAGCGCCTCAGCAACATCGGAATCCAGGACAAGGCGCTGGAATGGATCAGCTCCTTCCTCGACGGAAGAACACAGCGAGTCCGCCTACCACCGCACAAGTCAGAGGCCTCCGAAGTCATCTGCGGCGTCCTCCAAGGTTCATCCCTGAGCCCCACCCTCTTCAACGTCTACATGAGCCCCCTCGCGGCCATCGTACGCAAACACCACCTCAGCATCATCTCCTACGCCGACGACACCCAGCTGATCCTCTCCCTGACCAACGACCCCGCCGCCGCCAGAGCCAACCTACACGAAGGGATGAGAGAGGTTGCCGAGTGGATGACGACCAGCCGCCTGAAACTGAACTCGGACAAGACGGAGGTCCTCATCCTGGGCTCCTCACCCTCCGCCTGGGACGACTCCTGGTGGCCTCCCGCCCTGGGCACCGCACCCAAACCGACAGACCATGCACGAAACCTGGGCTTCATCCTGGACTCCTCCCTCTCCATGACCAGGCAAGTCAACAGCGTCTCCTCGGCGTGCTTCAACATCCTACGCATGCTACGGAAGATCTTCTGGTGGATCCCCACAGAGACCAGGAAGACCGTCACCCAGGCCCTCGTCACCAGCCGACTGGACTACGGCAACGCCCTCTACGCCGGGACCACCGCCAAGCTCCAGAAGAGGCTCCAGCGGATCCAAAACGCCTCAGCCAGACTCATCCTCGACATCCCACGATCCAGCCACATCTCCGGACATCTGAGAGACCTCCACTGGCTCCCCATCAACAAGAGAATCACCTTCCGCCTCCTCACCCACGCACACAAAGCCCTACACGACCAAGGCCCGAGCTACCTCAACAGCCGAGTCAACTTCTACGCTCCCAAACGCCACCTCCGATCAGCCAACCACGCCCTCGCCGCCGTCCCCCGCATCCGAAGAGCGACTACAGGAGGAAGGTCCTTCTCCTACCTGGCCGCCAAGACCTGGAACTCCCTCCCGCCCGACCTGCGCCTGACCCAAGACCACCTCTCCTTCAGGAAGAAGCTGAAGACCTGGCTGTTCGAGCAGTAGCGGCACCCCCCCCCCCCCAAGCGCCTTGAGACCCTACGGGTATGTAGCGCGCTTTACAAGTGTCACTGATTGATTGATTGAGCAGTAGAAGGATTTCCATTGCCCGAGCTGAATATATTTCATGCCGGAGCACTGCCCGTACGTTGGCCTCACTTGCTCATCACAGCATGAGGATTCCCACTGTAGATGATTGTCAACAGATTTGGACCAAACCATCCCAGTGGGTGGGCTCCTTCCCACCTCACTGCATAAGGTGCGTGGCCTTTAAAGGATGAATGTTGCATTCAAAAAGTACTTAATTAGGTAAATAGATCCAGTAGGCGTAGGTATTCTTAAAAGGGTGTTTATTAATTAAAAGAGGTAAAAAGAAGGTAAGAAGGAGTAAGGGAGAAGGCCCCACCGGGAGCAGCATCCAGCTGCTCAGCCCACTCAATCAAACTGACCACACATTCAAACCATGCACACAGGAACATTCCAATGACATCACACACACACAGGCTGAGCAGCAGGGAAGAGATGATTAGGATATAACAATGAACTAGATAAGGCTCTGGTACTCACAGAGTATTAGGTGTTAACCCATCTTCCACACTTGCCATGCACTGGCTGGAGGTCTGTGACAGTGTACTTTGGTATTGAGAAACGGTTGCTTGCCCAGACTGATGGCACAATTACCTACCTGACTTTATTCTGTGTATCTAAAATTGTGACGTTTGCACCTAAATTTTAGGAGACTGTAAGCTAGGAATCCCCAAGACAAGTACCCCATTATATCTGAGCCAGATGCAGATTCTGTGTTTTGATGCTTGGACAAAACAGATAGGTCACAGAAAGACAGATAACTGGTACATTCTAGTATGTGGGTGGCCGTGCTATAGATACGTTTTTAAGGGTCAGAGTAGTTTTGATGTTGAGGAGATGTTGTTCCACATCCTGGGTACATCGGTGGATCAGATCCCGCCTGCCCCTGGAATTTCCTTCCAGTAAATCTTCATCTCCATTAAATGTTAGCAAGAGAAGTCATTCACGGATGTCCATTAGTTCCTATAAACACCCTCTACCGCAGAGCTATTAACAGTCCTGTTTAAATGCTTCTAAAAAATCAAGCAGCTCAATTTATGACTTGGGCTGTTCTCAACGAGTGACTGCCTCCCAAAATGGCTTCCGAGGCCTTCCATTCTACGTGCAGACTTTGCCATCAACCAAAAGAACCGCAGACTCATATTACTCACTGAATGCAAAACTTTGCTGTGGAACATCGTTGACCAACATGGCATAGGTTCACCCCGCCATGCACTACTTTTATGCATAAAAAGGGGAACACCGCACCCAGGCGATTGTATCTTTCATAAAATCTATTCTAAAGCCAAATAGAGCTGAGGGGTCAAGCAATGTAAGCAGACTATAAGGCCCAGACTTACTCTGTATATTGCAACCACTGCCTCAATGGAGCCGTCCCAGCACTGCGGTAAACAGCACACCCTAAAACAGCTCGTATCCTATTATTTTTTCAACTTAAAAAAAATAATCTGATATTCTTTTTCTTAACTCAATGGGTAATTCCTTCTATAGTTTGTGTGCCAGTAATGGCAAGCATTAGCAAAGCCAATAGGTATTGCCTACGAAAGAGGCATTGGCTTTGCCAATGCAGTATAGCCATGCGGTACACCAGTGTGGCTGCTGTTCATTGTGGCCAAAATTTAGTGGCGTAAAAGAGAGTGGTGTAGAGTGGGTTGTTGTGCCTGGAGTGGTGAATTGTGGAACAGAGGAGTGTTGTAGAGCGTCGTGGAGTGACGTGGAGTGTCATGGCCTGGAATGTCGTGGAGTGGAGAAGAGTGGAGGGTTGTAGAGTAGAGTGCCGCAGAGTAGCGTGTCAAGAAGTAGTGTAGAGTGGTGTAAAGTCATAGCTTGGAGTGGCCTGAGTAGAGTAAAGTCTTAAAGTGGAGTGTCTTAGAGTCTCCTAGAGCCCTGGAGTTTAGTTGAGTAGAGTAGAGTGGTGTAGAGATGCATAGAGGGGACTAAAGTGTCATACAGTGGAGTGTAGTAGAGTGCATAGAGTGTCGTAGAGTGGAGTGGCATACAGTGTCATGGAATGGCGTGGAAGAGAGTACAGTAAATGAGAGTGTCTTAGGGTGAAGGGGTGTAGAGTGGACAATAGTGGCATAGAGTGTTGTGGAGTGAAGTCTCATAGAGTGAAGTGGCAGAGAGTGGTGTAGAGTGTTATGTTATGTTATATGGATTTGTGTATAACACAAATCACCCCAGAGAGCATCCAGGCACTTGGGCAGGTGTGTAGGTGTGTAGCACCACAGTGCTTCAACAAAGAACCATCTCTTCAGTTTCTTGCAGAACTCAAGAAGTGAGGAAGACGCTCTGATGTGTTGAGGGAGGTCATTAAATGTCTTGGGTGAGATGTAGGACAACGAGTAACCTCCAGTTTTGCTTTTGTGGATGCGGAGAGTGTGTGTGTGAATGAGAGTGAGGCAGAGTGTAGATGTCTGGTGGGTTGGTGAAATTGTATGCATCGGTTCAGGTATTCTGCTCCTGTGTTGTGCAGGGCTTTGTATGTGTGCATAAGAAGTCTGAACTGGCTGCATTTGTGAATGTGGAGCCAGTGAAGCTTCCCGCGCTGCGGTGTGATGTGGATGCGGCATGGGAGGTCGTGAATGAGTCTTGCAGTGGTGTTATAGATATTCTGGAGTCCGCATGAGAGTTCTATGGAGATTGTGGTGTAGAGAGAGTTGCTGCAGTCCAGCCTACTGGTGATGAATGCCTGCACAACAGTCCTTGTGGTGTTCTGAGGCGATCCTTTGCAGCACGCGTAGGCTGTGGAAGCAGGAGGTGCACCCTATGTTGAATGAGCCATCATGCTGAGCTTGTCATCTAGGATGATCCAAAAATGTGCGTGGTCTATGGGTGTTGGTGTTGGTTGTAGCTGTTTGTGCCATATTGTGGGAAGCATGTGCTTGGTGATGGATAAGTAAACTGCCATGGAGAGTGTCTTAAAGCCGCTCATCACAAGGTAAGTATAAAAAAACTCCAATGGTACTTCTGAGTGTCTCTGAATGCCTGAGAGAGAGAGAGAGAGAGAGAGAGAGAGAGAGAGAGAGAGAGAGAGAGAGAGAGAAAGAGACAGAGACAGAGAAAGAGAAAGAGAGAGACAGATAGAAAGAGAGAGAGAGAAAGAGACAGAGACAGAGAAAGAGAAAGAGAGAGACAGATAGAAAGAGAGAGACAGAAAGAAAGAGAGAGAGAGCGAGAGAGAGAGAGAGAGAGAGAGAGAGAGAGAGATAGAAAGAGACAGAGACAGAGAAAGAGAAAGAGAGAGACAGATAGAAAGATAGAGAGAGAGAAAGAGACAGAGACAGAGAAAGAGAAAGAGAGAGACAGATAGAAGGAGAGAGAGAGACAGAAAGAAAGAGAGAGCGAGAGATAGAGAGAGAGATTGAGAGAGATAAAGAGAGCAAGAGAGAGTAAGACAGAAAGAAAGACACCAAGAGATAGTGTTATGTTATGTTAAAAAAACGTTTAGAGCACAATGTATACCAGGGGATGTATTGGCACTAATCAGAGAGCAGAGCAAGCGAGAAAAGAAACCTACTGGTGAAGAGCCAGGTTTTTAGAGATTTTCTGAATTGTAGAAGGGAGAGAGCTGATCTAAAATGAAAAGGGAGGAGATTCCAGCGTTTGGTCACTCCTACCAAAGAGCTGCTTCTTCTCCATTAAGATTTCTTGTAACTAATAGTGTTTATTTTAAAAGACCCCATTGATCTAAGATTTCTTGTAGGAATGTACCATGTGAAGGCTTTCCTCAGAAAGACTGATGCAAGTCATGGAGGGCCTTGAAGGCAGCAGGGTTTAAATGTGATCCTATTCTTTCCTTTCAGCCAGTGACGTTCTTTTCAGGCAAGAGAGACTGAATGATGCTTGGTTGGACCCAGCAGACGTCTTGCTGCTGAGTTCTGTAGAACTTGACGTTTGTTAACAGATTGAGTCTGCAGGCAATTGTATAAGCCATTACAATAGTCTAATTTAGATAGTATTAAGGTGGAGATGACTGTCATCCGGGTACTGACGGGAAGGAAATGTAACATTCTCTTGAGGATTCTGAGAGTGTTGTAAGAGGATGAAATAGCTGTGTTGATTTGCCTACCAAGATTTAATTTATCGTCCTGGAGGATCCTTAGACTCTCGGTTTTATTGGTGGGGCGGGGAGTAGTCTCATGTCTGCCGGCCAACAGGGTGCTGACCAGAAGTTTGGATTATTTCCGAACAAGATTACCTCAGCCTTTTTAGAATGAAGCTTAAGGCAATGATCGCTCCTCCAGGTGCTGATTTGTCTCTTTCATTCTGGATTTAATGGCTCGTAACGTTGGAGCTGTTAGAAGCAGAAATCATGATCTGCACGTCGTCTCCATAGGATGTGAGTGAGAAGCCGAATGATGGAATAAGAGGGGCCAGTTCTGCTACGTAAATAGTAAAAAGAGTAGGGCTGCGTGATGAACCCTGTGGATCTCCACTGGGCAAATCAGAGGATTTAGGTGAGAAAGTGTCTAATTTGACGTCATTTTCCCTTTCAGTAAGGAAGGATGGAAGTAATTTTAAGCCTAGATTTTTTTATGCCAAACGCTTCCAAAGGGTGGACCAAGATGGAGTGGTCTACTGTTTCAAAGGCCGCCGATAGATCTAACAAGATCAATGCGGCTGATCCGCCATCATCCAGGATTAACTTCCATCACTGGCCTTAATGAGATCTGTATCAGTGCTATGTTCCGATCTGAACCCAAATTAAGTTCGATCGAGACAGAGATTCTCTTTGATAAACTGATTCAATTGAGTGTTCATGATCTTTTTGACTATTTTGGGGGAAAGGGGCATCTAGAGATGGGCTGATAATTAGCCAGAACTTCCAGGTCAACATTAGGTGTTTTTAAGAGTAGAAGAATGGACGCCCCTCTCCAAATAGTAGGGAAGATACCCGAGGTGAACACGGAATTGAAAATATTTGTATTTATTTTTTATTTTAGGAAATGTGTTAAGCGCACAAATACCCAAGGGTGTCTCGGTGCTGAATGTCCACTGTACTGTCCATGAGTAATTATTGTTTGAAAAGCCAAGTCTTTATCTGTTTGCGGAAAGAAAGAAGAGAAGTACAGGTTTTGATCTGGCTTGGGAGACTATTCCAAAGTTTGGTGGTGGTCACTATAAAGGACCTGTCGCCCCAAGAGACCTTCTTAGTCCTTGGGACCTGCACAAGACCGGCAGTCGAAGAGCGGAGGGATCTGACAGGATTGTAGGGGCAAAATGCATCCTTTAAGAAAGCAGGTCCTTAAGAATGAATTTCCTTATACGCAATGCAGAGTGCTTTAAATTTAACTCTTTTCTTTACTGACAACCAATGGAGTTGTTCAATAGTGCCAGAGATAGGGGTATACTTGGGGGTGGCCGTGATCAGTCTGGCTGCAGCATTCTGCACCAACTGTAGCTTTTTTATGACACCTTCCTGAGCATTGACTAAGAGCGCGTTACAGTAGTCAATACGAGTATCACTAGTGCACTGACCAGAGTTCTGGCCATGCTCATGGAAAGATAGGGGTGGAGTTTTTTGATCATTCTCATGGTGTAAAAGGAGGATGATACTATCGCATTGGCATAATGCATAAGAGTGAGTTTGGTGTCCAGTAAAACTCCCAGATTTCTTGCCTTGGCCACTGCGGACTGAGGTGGTCGCAGGGCGCCAGGCCACCAGGTAGGTGACCAGGCTGGGGAAAGATTACCAAACACCATCACCTCCGTTTTATCGGAGTTAAGCGTCAAGCAATTTGTGGACATCCAGGGCCAGATGTAGGTCGGTCGGTAACGGCCGAAAATCGGTATAGTTACCGACCGGTATTCAAGAATTGGCATGTAGGGGCACAATTTTACAGAATCTGTAAATTTACCGATTCGGTAAATTTACCGATTCTGTAAAATACCGAATCAGTATTTTTACCGATTCGGTAAATCTCAGATGTAGGTGGGACTCTTCTGAGTCCCAAAGGCCCTACAAAATCGGTATTTTACCACACAATCCTATTGTGTGGTAAAATACCGAATTCAGGTGTGCATGCACATGTGTGCATGCACACCTAGCCATGTGACAGACAGATATGCCCTTAGGGCATGTTAGTGTGCCACATGGCGCACATGCCTATTTGTGGGGTGCCAGAGGGTGTCAAAGTGACACCCCCTGCACCCTTGCAAAATTCGGTATTTACCGATTCTGTAAATACAGAATCGGTATTTCCCATTGATTCCTATGGGCTTCAAAGCCCATAGGAATCAATGGGAAATACCGATTCTGTATTTACAGAATCGGTAAATACCGATTGTTACAGATTCGGTATTTCCACATCTGGAAATACCTACATATCCACCCTTTAGATTTACCGATTTTTAATTACCGAATCAGTAAAATTCGGTAATGAAAAATCGGTAAATCTAATTTACCTACATCTGGCCCCCAGTCACTTATTGCTACCATTCCCTGATTAAAATTGGAAGCCACTTCATCTCCATTTTTGTTAATAGCCAAGACAATCTGGGTGTCATCAGCGTAGGGTGTCACCGCCAGGTGGTGGGATTTTATGACCCTCGCCAAGTCTGACACATAGATGTTAAATAGTGTCGGACTTAGCGAAGATCCCTGGGGGACACCACAGGGGAGAGTAAAAGGAGGTGAGTTGAAATTGCCGAAGGCGACAGATTGCACTCGGTCAGTAAGAAAAGAGGAGATGAGATCCTTAGCACCATAGCAGTCAGCTTAGTGGCTATGGGGTTTGAGATGGGTTTAAGCAATGAGGGAGGGCATGGATCATCAGGTGATCTAGATTTGATAGTCTGTATAAGATCCTCAATTTGTGCTATTGTGACTTGGGAGAAGGTGTCTAAGGCAGCCAATGGGGTGTCGCTATCTGAATGGCCATCATCCTGTTTTTGATCACTGGCAGGTTAATGTCACCGGAATGATGAAACAGTGTGTGTGTGTTTGTGTGTGTGTGTGTGTGTATGGGGGTATGTGTTGGAGGTGAGGGTGTCTTAACTCTACACAATGTGCTGAGGGTGAGAATCTACTGGGAGTGAAATGTAAAGGGGTACTAGAATGCTCTGCTCCTACCCCAGTTCTCTCCCAACCCCTGTATAGTCCCTGCCTGATCTCGGCTCTCCTCAAGCCTCACTTCCTGAAAGATGACCTTGGTCATTTGAACTGCATGACCAGTGTCTGCACGACCCATGCATATTCTGTGCTACAACATTATTTACTTCCTTCAGCACCCCTGCCCCGTCCACCGTCAGTCCATGACCACTACCCCGCCCACCGTCAGTCCACGACCCCTGCCCCGTCCACCATCAGTCCATGACCCCTGCCCCGTCCACCGTCAGTCCATGCCCCCTGCCCTGCCCACCGTCAGTCCATGACCCCTGCCCATCCACCGTCAGTCCATGACTCCTGCCCCGTCCACCATCAGTCCATGACCCCTGCCCCGTCCACCATCAGTCCATGACCCCTGCCTGCCCACCTTCAGTCCATGACCCCTGCCCCATCCACCGTCAGTCCATGACCCCTACCCCGTCCACCGTCAGTCCATGACCCCTACCCCACCCACCGTCAGTCCATGACCCTTGCCCGTTCACCATCAGTCCATGACCCCTGCCCCGTCCACTGTCAGTGCACGACCCCTGCCCCTTCCACTGTCAGTCCATGACCCCTGCCCCATCCACCATCATTCCATGACCCCTGTCCCTTCCACTGTCAGTCCACGACACCTGCCCCATCTACCATCAGTCCATGACCCCTGCCCCGCCCACCGTCAGTCCACGACCCCTGCCCCGCCCACCGTCAGTCCATGACCCCTGCCCCGCCCACCGTTAGTCCATGACCCCTGCCCCTTCCTCCGTCAGTCCATGACCCCTGCCTGGTCCACCGTCAGTCAATGACCCCTGCCCCATCCACCGTCAGTCCACGACCCCTGCCCCATCCACCATCAGTCCATGACCCCTGCCCCTTCCACCGTCAGTCCATGACCCCTGCCCCGTCCGCCGTCAGTCCATGACCCCTGCCCCGTCCGCCGTCAGTCCATGACCCCTGCCCCTTCCACTGTCAGTCCATGACCCCTGCCCCGTCCACCGGCAGTCCATGACCCCTGCCCCTTCCACCGTGAGTCCATGACCCCTGCCCCGTCCACCGTGAGTCCATGACCCCTGCCCCGTCCGCCGTCAGTCCATGACCCCTGCCCCTTCCACTGTCAGTCCATGACCCCTGCCCCGTCCGCCGTCAGTCCATGACCCCTGCCCCGTCCGCCGTCAGTCCATGACCCCTGCCCCTTCCACTGTCAGTCCATGACCCCTGCCCCGTCCACCGGCAGTCCATGACCCCTGCCCCTTCCACCGTGAGTCCATGACCCCTGCCCCGTCCACCGTCAGTCCATGACCCCTGCCCTGTCCACCGTCAGTCCGTGACCCCTGCCCCGTCCACCATCAGTCCATGACCCCTACCCCGTCCACCATCAGTCCATGACCCCTGCCCCGTCCACCATCAGTCCATGACCCCTGCCCATCCACCGTCAGTCCATGACTCCTGCCCCGTCCACCATCAGTCCATGACCCCTGCCCCGTCCACCATCAGTCCATGACCCCTGCCTGCCCACCTTCAGTCCATGACCCCTGCCCCATCCACCGTCAGTCCATGACCCCTACCCCGTCCACCGTCAGTCCATGACCCCTACCCCACCCACCGTCAGTCCATGACCCTTGCCCGTTCACCATCAGTCCATGACCCCTGCCCCGTCCACTGTCAGTGCACGACCCCTGCCCCTTCCACTGTCAGTCCATGACCCCTGCCCCATCCACCATCATTCCATGACCCCTGTCCCTTCCACTGTCAGTCCACGACACCTGCTCCATCTACCATCAGTCCATGACCCCTGCCCCGCCCACCGTCAGTCCACGACCCCTGCCCCGCCCACCGTCAGTCCATGACCCCTGCCCCGCCCACCGTTAGTCCATGACCCCTGCCCCTTCCTCCGTCAGTCCATGACCCCTGCCTGGTCCACCGTCAGTCAATGACCCCTGCCCCATCCACCGTCAGTCCACGACCCCTGCCCCATCCACCATCAGTCCATGACCCCTGCCACTTCCACCGTCAGTCCATGACCCCTGCCCCGTCCGCCGTCAGTCCATGACCCCTGCCCCGTCCGCCGTCAGTCCATGACCCCTGCCCCTTCCACTGTCAGTCCATGACCCCTGCCCCGTCCACCGGCAGTCCATGACCCCTGCCCCTTCCACCGTGAGTCCATGACCCCTGCCCCGTCCACCGTGAGTCCATGACCCCTGCCCCGTCCGCCGTCAGTCCATGATCCCTGCCCCTTCCACTGTCAGTCCATGACCCCTGCCCCGTCCGCCGTCAGTCCATGACCCCTGCCCCGTCCGCCGTCAGTCCATGACCCCTGCCCCTTCCACTGTCAGTCCATGACCCCTGCCCCGTCCACCGGCAGTCCATGACCCCTGCCCCTTCCACCGTGAGTCCATGACCCCTGCCCCGTCCACCGTCAGTCCATGACCCCTGCCCTGTCCACCGTCAGTCCGTGACCCCTGCCCCATCCACCCTCAGATCCTCTGTGATCCATAATCAATCTCTGCTCATTCCCTTGCTCGGTTCCAGTGTGGTCTCAGGCCCCTCTCATCCCTCAGCCCCTGCACCCTCCTGGCCTCATTGCCTTTCCTGTGACTTCTGCTCGCTCCTCCCACAGTCTTCACATCATCAGCGTTGCTGCATGCGCTCATCGACGCTTAAAAAGTGTCCGGATGTGCGGACGAGCCGAATGGCGCCCCCTGCAGCCTTCACTCTTCCGTCCTGAGGGTCTCGCGCCCTTTATCACAAGCTCCATCTGCAAACACCTCCCCGCGCTGCTCGGCTGTGGTTGTACCAATCCCTCACGAGACTTCACAGTTTTATGACCACAAATCTCTCCCTTGGGAAAGTTTGCCTGAATTCAGAGAGATTTATGAACTGAACAAGAACTGAAATACTAGGAGGAAAGAACACTATCCTCATCGACTTCAGAGAGAGAGGGGTGTGGGGGGGGAAGAGAGACACACCTAGAAAGAAAGAGAGAGAGAGGGGGAGGCAGAATTGACATTTTGCGGGGTGGGAAATGGAGAGAGGTGTGTGACGGGCAGTTTTATCAGGAACCAAGGGAGAAAGAGAGAATAAGAGAGAGAATAAGAGAGCTGGGATTAGAGCGAGGCAGGCATGTGAAGAAAGGCCCAGCCGAAGAGAAAGATACACTGGAATAAAGGGCTTCCTCTTCTCTGCACCTTTGCTGCACTATCAGCCCCAACCCTTGGTGGCGTGGCAGTTAGGGTCATTATCGACATTGCTAAGTTAGCCTGAGCTCTGCCGCCATGATGCTGCTTTTGCGCACGTTACTACGTGACTTTATTATGCACGGCTCCGTGCCTTTCACATGAGAACTGTTTGCTTGCTGCGTTCTCGGCTTGATCCTGGAGTTTATTCTGCACACGGAGTACAAGGTCGATAAACAATGCCCCTTGTTATTCTGTTCTGGTCAGTCCCTAGGACCTAGACAAAACATTCCACACAGCTTCAGTTGCTGGAAACTCGTGCTTTGATATTACGGGGTTGCATGTTGGATTAACACACACTTGGAGAGGGACCTTTCCAGGGAGAAGAGCTTCGCAGTTCCTAGGATGTAAAACTCCGATCTAGGCACTAAGGTAAGGGGTCTGCTGACAAAGCCCAGTTATATTTATCGATAAACCTCAACTTACCAAGTCGAGGGTGGTTAGGCCTTCTAGTCCTTTATCCACTGTCTGTATAAGATGACATCCCCCTTTATATTCCATGGTATTGTAATAATGCTAACTGTTTTAGGTTTATGCATTTTGCTGCTGGTAGTGGCTCGTATACTGCATTCTAGAGCACAATAGTTAAAATAAACATTTTGAACTATGACAGTGACTCTGTCTATTGTTATTGTGGACAAGTACGGCTGAGTGAGCGAAAGGGTATGTCTTACTACCACTATTCCTGAGAGAGTCGGGAGTGTTGTGTTCTGGGTTGTGTAATCATTTGTAGCTTCTGATTATGTAGGAGAACGAATGAGACACTATAGCTTGTCGGCTCTGGGATTCTGGGTACTGAGGTGGTAGGAAGACTCAGCCCCTGCACACCGAGGTCCTGTTTTCCTGCACATAGGTCTGTCCACGTGCAGAATACCCGCAACACCTTCAATATTATATTCAGCTGCTACAAGTGTCTTTAGGGTATATATGGTGTTGATATACGATGCTATCCAGTAAACTAAACACAAATAAAATACAAGAACGAGATTGAGCCTGAGCAAAGGGGAGGGAGGAAGAGGGGGAGTTGTCTCATTTCCCCCTCATTAGGAGTTGAGTATTTCAACTGTAGCTGTAACTCTGGGAGAAACACTACAAGTCAAAAGTCCAAGGAGCATCATTACAAGGGGACTGCGCCACCGGAAGACACTTTTACCGACATTCCGGTGGTGCAGTGGACTGCTCTATATAGTTATAAAGTGGTGTTTCGCCACTTCGTAAATATGGTAGCTTTTTCACACAACTATCTGCACGAAAGGGGCGTGAAATGGGTGTTGATGTGGGTGTTCCATCGTAAAACCCATTGCTTTTTGACGCTGCCCTAGATTTACAAGGAGGTGTATATTTGTGGCAGCGCCAACAACCAATGCCATGCAAAAGCAAACATTAGAATGGCACAACGAGGAGTAATACTTTTATTTCCCCTTGTTTTTGATTTTTCTAAGTGTGCTGCAAGATCATAAATGATTGTTTATGTGTAGGAAGTTGTGTCCCTTCCTGCACATAGACAATCATGAAATAATAGTGATTTGCGACTTGTATGTGTGTTTCAGAATGCAGCACACACAGAAGTAGCAAATCGCCAATATTGTTTGTTTTTGTGCAGGAACAGACAACTTCATACACACTAACAATCATCCCCGCAACACAGGCACCCTCACACTATGGCACAAGGGTGCCTGTGTTGGCGCTAGGCAGATATTGTTAGCGCCGGTGCTAGGGAAAACACAGGGGTTCGCCATATTCTTGTAAATACTGCGCATCCCAGTGTTTTGGAAATAGTGCAGCCAAGTGCGTTTGATTCCAGAATCATTGAGTCCGAAACCTTCAGACCCGGGGGTGCCTGGCAAAGTTGGTGCAGGCAGGGGCTGTGGGAATACTGGGCCTAGACCTGGATGCCAAATCCGAGACCCAGTATGTCAAAGAACAGGAAATCTTTCAGAAGAGCAAGACAGACCTACAAATACTGACAATCAGAGGAGGGAAAGCCACAAGCAAGGAGGGAGTGACGAGGCTGCGGGCAAAGGAGAGCCAATGCAAACCCAAGATGTGTCAGACACATCTCAGGTTTGCCAAACTAAACTCTACTGCTGATGACCCGGAAGTATTAAAAGACACAAATGCATTACTTCCAACTATGTATAGAACCACCATAAAAACTGAAGTTTGTCTAAGAATGAGCAATTTGGTGCTATTGTACAATCACCGAACCCAAGCACATGTCTCCTGATCCTGAGAAAAATATATATATTTTAAGGTACATGTACTCAAATTATTTTTTTCAGGATTAGGAGAAACGTGCTTGGGTTGGGTGATTGAACCAAAACACCAATTTGTAAAATCTTAGTCTGGATTCATTTTCTGTGGTGGTTATAAAAGTGCACTGCGTGGCGTGCCAGTGCCCCCATGACCATATTTCAAGGGGCCATGCCCTCCTGATTCAGGTCCTGCTGCATTGTCTTAAACAGCTGCTGTTGCTCTGTGTGTTATGAGAACCGATCTATTTCATGCACTAACTTAAAAGGATTTGTCTCAATTGCAGAAGGAAGCTTTGCAAAAAGAATAGCTGTTCTGGGTCAAGCCCCAATGACCTGAGGGGACGGCGAGACCACAGGCTGTGTACTCGCACCAAAGGTTCAACTCTCAACCCCATGTTGGATGAGAGAGGGCATGATACATACCACTACAACCCATTGGCATTAGTAAAAGTATTTGTGTTTTGGGCATTGCACTGCTTGAGTTGCATGTGCTAGCTAATTAATGAGAATGCTGAGCATGTATGATTCGTATGACGCACATTCGGCTTATAATATGGTATGCAATATAATAATCCAGCGTGCATGAATATATTTGCAGTGTTTAGTCTAAAATGTAACACAACTTCATTTTTCAATGGTGATGTAACATTTACCATTAATGCACGTGCTTCAAATCCTTCTGAAATATTTTCTTCATGAGTGGATCCTTTCAACGCCAACACCAGCAACGCCTGGTCTTATGCCTGCTCTGGCAGGACTCCGGACCCAGCCAGTGCCTGCATCCGTGGATCTCCCTGATGCTGCAGTATAGTATGCGCGCGCCACAGCTTCAATGTCAACCAATCTACTGATGATGTTGAGTTTTGCCAGTGCCGCTCTACAAGCGGTTACGTACCTGCCATTCAAACGCAAAGAGTACGCGGAACAAAGAAACTATGAAACAGAGACTTAGGGCCCGGTTCAGATCTCGGCAGACGGGTTACTCCGTCACACAGTGAAGAATATCCAGTCAGTGGCGGCTCCTCTGCTATGGTGGAGGAGCGTCGCCCCACTGCGTTTAAGCAATGGGAAGCAGAAACCAAAAGTGATAATAACTTTGCATTGTTATCACTTTAGGCGTATTCCTGCTGCTTTTCGGGCGGGTGAGTGGACAGGGCTGCTCTGCTCACGGAGCAGAGGAGGAGTGGTTTGCCCAGTCCGAAGTGCGCAATGACTGTTTGACCTTCCCTGTTCTCAAGACAGGCTGCATTACAGCCTGTATGGAGAACAAGCCCTTTCCATGGATGAGCGTCAAATCAGGACGCTCAAAACCAATCACAACCCTGCATTACAGCATTGTGAATGGTCAGGGGAGCCTGGGTGCTCACCAATCACAAAGCTACATTGCAGAGTTGTGATTGGTTAGTGGGGCCTGCTCCCTGTTGCCTGATGTGCTCGAGGAGAGCAGAAGCAGAGATGTGGTACCCGGCCGGTGCCAAGGTAAGTTTTTTTAAAACGTGATTTTTTAATGATTGATCCATGCAACCCCCCACGCAATCCCCTCACACCTATTCTGCCTCCCGCAAGCCATGCGGGTGGCATATCTGTCAACGTTGTAATGGAGTAACCCATCTGCCGAGATCGAAATGATGCCCTTATTTCGTATTCACTATCCGAGGCCAGGGAAGCAAATCCAGATTTTGTGGAGGAGAGAGCCTCACCCACGCAATGTGGCATGCGTCATCATAGGTTCCTCACCCCACCCTGGAAAGGTGGGACTAGCAGGGTGGACTCAATCTCCAAAATGCGAGGGAATTCTTAGATAAGTTGTGATTGCTGGATAAAGCGGACATCCAGATACAAAAGTAGCTTAGGGTTCTCTCTGATACTCTAGACCTTCTCCCGCATTGTCATGGCTTACTTACCTGCTGCTTGCTCTTGCATTCCAACACATCTCCTTTAACTGGAAATCTCTTACAAGCATCGCCATACTATGTTGGTAGAATATCTCTCTCATTTTCATAGGCTCGATGTTGCCTTTGCATCCTCCTGCAAACCAACTCATACCAGAGACCTCTTCTGGTTACCACTTACTACGTACTTGGACCGGATGGTTCTGAAGACACTTCACATGAATTCAGAAAATGTCAAACCACCTTGACTGATATTGATTTTGTCCTTCTTTTCTTTTTTTTACATGATTCTAATGTTCCACTATTTCTAATTCTGTATACTATATATCGCTTTATATATTGCTTTATTTACAGCATTTTGTTGTTGTGCCATTCTCTGCACTTTGTGATTTTGCAATACTGATATTCCCTCTCCTCCCTTTCCCCTCCTTCTGTTTCTCCTCCTCTCTTCCTCCCCTCCCTTCACCTATAAAATCCACAACATGCTTTCATTTTTCTATTGTGATATCAGCCTAACTCTTTGTTAATATTATATTTGACTTTATCTTCTGTATTTGTTGAACTCTTTATGTACTAACAATTTTATTCAATAGAGCTTTTCAAACAAAAAAAAATAGCTTAGGGTAAGCCTATGTTATTTTCCTTTATTAGTAGGTACCCCAGGCATGAAAAAAATATTAGAAACCAGAGGGATGCTTATAGATTGTATGACTAACACATCCATTCTTCTGCTGACATGTTTCTGCCCAGAAAATGCCCTACGAAATGTTAAGGGCATTCATCAGGATAACTAAATTAGATACAACGACTGAGCACATCTGCATGTAGGTGAATTAAGTATTTTTCACCTTCAACATGCAAAAATAGTAGTTAAGGGAGTAGAAATTCATATTGAATTTAATAAATGTAAATTTCTGTGAAATAAACCATAGTCAGCACATGTGCTGCTCATTGGAGGCCCTCCAAAGGCAAACAACACACCCTACACGTGTGATACTGCCATTCTGTAGGAATAAAACAAACACATGCATACAGTCATGCATCCTGACTTACCAAACTGTGGGCTAGTGCTTACAATAGGCCAAGACCTTTTTGGGGAGGGTGGGGGCACTGTCTATAGTCACACGCTTAAAACATGATAAAAGTTCTATAAAGTCCCAGGAAGATATGTTAAGATATTAGGCAAAACACAGCTTATTTTACTGCAAAACGTCTTGTTATCAATCTAGGTTCTATTGCAAACAAAATTCCTGGGGGACTGCATATTGCCAACATGCATCAAAACACTAAGTTATGTGGCATGCAGATAATTAAACTGAGTGTACTTGAATCTAGTGTTCCTAGATACTCCGTGGACCTGCTCCGGGGCCCCTGATCCATTCTTTACCTGTGTACTCTCTGCCCAGGGCCCCCTCCCACCCCGCACGCAAGGGCGCAAGACCAATAGTTGTCAGGGTAAGAAACATCTTTTAAATGACTACGCCGCATGGTTTGTCGCAGTACCACCCTGCCAGGGTGGGGTGAGGAAGCCTATGCTGCAGCATGCCACATTACGTGGGTGAGCCTTCCTCATCCAGAAGACCAAGGCCTGGGTCCCCAGGCTCGGGTAGTGAGTACATAATAAATCTCTGCCCCGTAGTTTCACTGTGGCCCGCACTCTTTGGGTGTGGATGTGTTCTTTATTGGAGGATGTACGCTGTGAACTATTTTCCTCCGTATCTCTCACTATGATCAGATGGGAAACATCGGTTACATCGCAGTGTTTACACAGCAATACCTTTACAACGCGGGTAGCACAACGCAAGCCATTACCACGACTTGCGCTGGACGGCGCTCTAACCTAAGGAATAGTAAGATTTACTATTCCAACACCTTCCCTACTGTACGTAGACTGGAGTTGGAATCGTAAATCATACTATTCCTAAGTCCAGGGCCAAACAGCTTTAGTCGTTGTAACGACTTGCGTTGTAATGCCTGCGTTGTAAAGGTATCGGCGTGTAAACACCGCACTGTAACGTCGCATATTCTGATCAGATACTTCCCCATCATTCTCATCAATGCCCCCGTGCCAACACTGAAATGTTAATAACTCCGCTGTGTTTAACCTAAAACTCTGACTGCTTCATTTTAACCACGGCTTGTTATTGATTACCGAGAGCTTTTAGAAGGTTTACAACTTTGTATCTCTTTTTATGGTTATTCAAAAGAACACAGTCTGGATGCATGAAAATAAATGAAAGGGCATTCAGCCACTTTCTGTTATTTGTTTCTGTTAAGAGTTTTAAAAAAATGAGATTATGTTGTAAAAGTGAAGCACAGAAAGTGCAGGCCAGAGAGGAGTCTTGACACCAGGGATGCTGGGGCCGCCTGGGTGTGGCCATGGTTCCTGTTGAAGGCCACAGAACAGGAGGTACTTGGCTTTAATACACAGAGTGATCAGTGCAGCCAGGCTCGTAAGATGGGAACAACAGACACGCTACTTCCTTGAACACAGAACTTCAATGTTCAAGCAGGTGTGCGGGTGTGAACCATCTCTGACAGGCATAACAGGGTTTATTTGATGCTTTGAACTCGAGTTTTAGAGCAGTGTTAGACGGAGCAGAAGGAGGGTAGAATGCTATTAATAACAGCAACCACGTAGCAGTGGTATCTATCTATTCATGTTTCTAATAGCTGCCGCCATATTATTTGTGTTTATTCTGATTACAATTCATATCGTGTGCACCAGACTAGGATTTTAAAATAAAATGTAAAGAAACAAACTGTGTTTCTAGAAAACTCTCAAAGATGTATCAGTGTGCCCCTTCTATTCTTCCAGAAGCTAATGTTACTGCCCAGTCTGTGTCAACGACCTGTCACACAGCGTTGGAAAAGGGATCAGTGTGGCCCTTGCTGCTTACTCGCCCCTTAGTTTACAAAAGACAATGGTCCCTATATGTGGACAGGATAGCAAAAAATAATAATCATACACCTAATAAGTAGTATGTTTCTTTGTCCAGCCGGACAAGAATTTTATTTTAGATGATCAAGTTCATAGAGAGAGTTTTAAGACCAGGATAACAAGTGGGCACAGCCGTGACCCACAACATTTAAGACAAAACAACAAAGAAATGGCCAAAAAGGCAAAGCGAAAATCTGTCTGTATACTATTGTTCAGTGCTACAGACTCACTCTCTTAAACATAACCATACCATTGCGTCAAACAATATAGCATTCATCATATTGCATATGGGGTTTTTTGTCGACGACGTTTCGATGCCTTTTTAAATTATGACATCATCATCAGGACAAGAATTATCAGCATTATTGTTTTGTTCAACAATTATTAACACAATGCCTATTATCGCATTACTTTACATGAAGGAAATGGAAGGCAAGGGGGAAGGAAAAACAGAAATTGCATATAAGTATCAGCATGTACGGAACAATTTTAAAAATATGGGTGACTTTAGAATTGCGGCGAGTGAAAAACCATGCATTTAGCTGAGTGGAGTTGATAATCGGCGAGTGAAGGGGAGTTCCAGGTCTCTATTAAGATCAATAGCAAGTGAGGGTGGAAAATACTAGTCACGATTACCCGATCGTTCCGGTTATGAAAAGGCTAAGTCGTGAATGGCGTGAAAAATTACTGTGGCTAAGTTCATGGAAGTGTCAATAATCACGGGCGATGGTACGTCGTGGATGGCGTGAAACATTTATTGGCTAAGTCATTGCTATGGCAATAATCGCGGGCGATGGCAGGAGAAGAAACCTACATGTCGGTTTACTTGCTGGTTGTCTCGTTCTGGGTTATTGAGGAGAAACCGCAGGGCTAATGGCATTCTGAGGAAAGAAAAATGTGACGTTAACGGTACCGATCTGTGAATGAGGCGGGGTGCCGGATCGAGGGTGGTGGACACAGTTACCTTTCAAAACAATTCCGGGGCTTACATCAAGGTTGTATGGAAACGCCAGGAGCGTGATAGCTCAATCTGAAAGGGAGCGGGCGGTTAGATACTTGCATGTAAAAGTATCAGGGTGCTCAAAACAGAGTTACCGGCTGGCGAGATTCACTTACTTGTATTGGCAGAAGCACTGTGGCTAATACGGGAGTCCGATGGAAGTGAACTTCCGAGCAACCATGGGAGCTAGCTAATCAACCCTCATGGTCTCTAGAAATCGATGATGGACTTACTGTGACTAGGTAGAGCAGTGCGGCGGCCATATTGGAGTGGTGATAGCCACATGGTCTCTAAAAATCGATGATGGACTTACTGTGACTAGTGCGGCGGCCATATTGGAGTGGTGAAAGTGATCAGTGTGATTGTGTATAACTAAAAATGCAGCATGCATTAACCGCAATATGTGACTTCTTTAAAAAACAGTTTAAATGATAGGAATGACATATAACTGAGATTACAATAAGGAGGTCCAGTCCTCAAGACGGTTAAGGCCTTTTCTGATACTGTCAGTTTTTAGAATCCAGTGCAGTTCCTCTTTATTCAGCAATTGGGATAGATCCGCTCCTCTTGGAGGTGGTTTGATGATAGAAACAACTGTCCAAAGTAATTCATCTTCGCTGTGGCCTTTTTCGTGGAAATGTTCAACTAATGGTGCATTGGGCGTGTTATACCGGATCCTGCTTCGGTGTTGGCCAATTCTTAGTTTTACTTTCTGACTTGTCTGCCCTATATAAATAAGCATGCAGGGACAGAAAATTGCATATACCAAATTTACAGAGTTACAGTTGGAAAAATATCTTCGGTCAAATTTGATAGTACCATATTCAAAAGATTTTCCTTCAATAGTAGAGTCACAATAAATGCAATTCCCACATTTAGAATGGCCAGTTAAAGGTGGGAGGCCCCATGCATCATTTATAGTCATTTTTAGGGGTTGTGTAGGCAGCGATGCTCTTACTAGGTGGTCTTTGATGTTTTTGGCCCGTTTGAAAGCGAACATTGGACGTTCTAGTGTCAGTTGACCAGCATTGAGGACTGGCCAGTGCTTGAGCACACTCTTTCTGATAGCATTGGAGGCTGGGGAAAATGTGGTGACACAAATGAGTCTATTCTGATCTTTTTTCTCCTTCGGTTCCAGGAGGGTTTCCCTTGGGCAATACCAGGCTCTTTTTAAAGAGCTACGCACTAGCTTACGAGGGTAACCTCTGTTCCTAAGTTTGCGGCTGAGGGTTTTAGGTTCAGTAAAATAATCCTCCTTGAAATAGCAGTTGCGCCTAATGCGTAGGAACTGGGAAAAAGGCAGGGAATCACGCAAAGCTCTTGGGTGATGGCTACTGTACTCAAGAAGAGTGTTGCGTTCAGTAGGTTTACGGTGTATAGTGGTGGTGAGGCGACCTTTCTAATAGCTGCCGCCTTATTATTTGTGTTTATTGTGATTACAATTCATATCGTGTGCACCAGACCAGGATTTTAAAATAAAATGTAAAGAAACAAACTGTGTTTCTAGAAAACTCTCAAAGATGTATCAGTGTGCCCTTCTATTCTTCCAGAAGCTAATGTTACTGCCCAGTCTGTGCCATCGACCTGTCACACAGCGTTGGAAAAGGGGTCAGTGTGGCCCTTGCTGCTTACTCGCCCCTTAGGGCCCCTCCCTGCACATTCAGGGACACTTTACTCAGATGCCCAAACATGGAAATCACTCTAGCACTCTGGGGATTGCATGTCCGTTTCCGGTGTGGTCGCCTGCGCAGATGCCATCTTCGTAGCTGACACATACGCGCACACACATGCATGCACGCACACACGCACGCTCGCACACACGCACGCATACACGCACGCACGCATGCACGCATGCACACCCAAAACATCCCTATTATTTTGAGGCCAGGCCAGCAACCGAAATGAAGTGTGTATTTGCTATTCTACCTCCACGCGTGCTTTGGTCGTAGGGTCGGTTATACAGCAGACCAAGGCCAATATAACTGCACTTTCAGCTTTTTGATGCACTTGTTAATTTGGAAAAAGTCAATGCTAATATGAAAAATAATACATTCATTTATGTGAACAAAATCGTGTCTTTATGAACAACTTGACCTGCTGTGAACTCCACATGACCCCGACTTGCAAATACAAAGGGAAGAAATTAGACTTGAGTCGAGGATATTGATGGAAAGGTCAGGTGTAGGGTGGCGCGTGGCCTGCAGACAAATGCACAGACAGGAACTACCTCAGATCAGTCCCAGAGACAGGCGCAGCGACACTACAACGGTCAAGGGAGATTAGCCCCAATGAAGCACACATGGCCGGCGGAGGGAACGCGTGCTCCTAAAAGAACATAAAGTCAGATGCCGCATAAGTTAGGAACATATAGCTAATCAGGACACAGCACACGCAGTGAACGAGCACTCCCCATAACGGACGTCTGGACACATTGCGTCCTCACAAGGCCGAGGCCCACCTTTACTTTCCATCAGGCAATTAATCTATGAGTCCAAAGGCAGCATCTGACATTCCTCACCATACAAGTATCTCCAGAAACGTGTATTACCTATGATGAACTGTGTAAAAAGAGGTCCCAGGCCGATGGTAAATTGAGTCGGTACTCAGACCCGGTGCCTGTAACTGTTCTCCTGGCCACTCTGTTTAATTACATTCCTGTTTTGACAAATGCCTCTTGTTTTTTCAGGGAATTTCATGTTCAGGTAACATACGCGCTCGAGAGTACCTGAGGGTATCAGTTCTCCTAACGCACCAGTCCTCACAAAGAGAGTTTTTGCCTGATTCTGTCAGTTTTTCCCCATGCTTTGAGGACCGATCCCGTCCTTACAGCATGGGAGGAATGGACTAACATACACACACACACACACACACACACATGTGCACACACTCACACGCACACGTACATACACACAAACACACCCACACACATGCACACACTCACTCACACATGCACACGCATTTGCACACACACACACCCACACGCACACAGACACATGCTCACGCACATGCACACACACACACGAACACATACACGCACATGCACACACACACACACGCGCACATACACACACACACGCACACACACGCACACACACTCTGTCTCTCACCCTCTCCTTTTTTCAAGAAGTAGTGACTGTGGGAGTGAAAAACCGCAGTATTTTCACATTTAATTTTATAGCTCTGTTCAAATAACAGATTTGAAAACTGGAAAACATGAACATGATTACAGTGTACACAATGCACCCAGCACAGTGAAGAAGGAGGTGGCATAAAACCAATACTGTAACACTCAGTAATTAATGTTCAGACCCCTGTTATCTCCCTGGCTTCAGAGCACATCCGCAGCACGCCGCGCGAAGCCGAGGTCGCAGATCGCCATCTCTGCGCAAAACGCCCAATCCATTCGGATTACATTGGGCCAGGGCGCTCTCAGCACGCAGAGCACGTCGGTAATACTGGCTGATTGTATTTTCTCCCCAGAATGACTAATTTCGGCTTTATCCAGAGGGAAATGAAATCAGAACTGAATAAGTATCAGAGTGCTTACTTTAAAAATTAAAACAATGATGATCCTATTCAATACTTGCATTAAAAATAAATAGTTGTTATCATTACCATTAGAAATCTCAGTCAGACAATGGAAACATCCTCCAGAGTCAATGTCAAAAGACAGCTTCCTGAAGTGTGCGTCCAATGTAGGTGCAGGTGACCACACTTCCCCAAGTGAGCATTCACTCTAGGGGGACCACGCTTTCTGAAGCGGGCGTCCACGGTAGGGTGATCACACTTCCCTAAGTGTGCATTCACTGTAGGGTGACCACACCTCCCCAAGTGTGCATTCACTCTAGGGGGCCACACCTCACCAAGTGTGCATTCACTCTAGGGGGCCACACCTCCCCAAGTGTGCGTGCACTGTAGGGTTACCACACTTCCCCAAGTGTGCATTCACTGTAGGGGGACCACACTTCCCTAAGTGTGCATTCACTGTAGGGGGACCACACTTCCCTAAGTGTGCGTCCACGGTAGAGTGATCACACTTCCCTAAGTGTGTGTGCATTGTAGAGTGACCACACTTCTCTAAGTGTGCATGCACTGTAGGGTGACGGCACTTCCCCAAGTGTGCATTCACTCTAGGGGGAGCACGCTTTCTGAAGCGTGCGTCCACGGTAGGGTGACCACACTTCCCTAAGTGTGCTTGCACTGTAGGGTGACCACACTTCCCCAAGTGAGCATTCACTCTAGGGTGACCACACCTCCCCAAGTGTGCATTCACTCTAGGGGGACCACGCTTTCTGAAGCGGGCGTCCACGGTAGGGTGATCACACTTCCCTAAGTGTGCATTCACTGTAGGGTGACCACACCTCCCCAAGTGTGCATTCACTCTAGGGGGCCACACCTCACCAAGTGTGCATTCACTCTAGGGGGCCACACCTCCCCAAGTGTGCGTGCACTGTAGGGTGACTACACTTCCCCAAGTGTGCATTCACTGTAGGGGGACCACACTTCCCTAAGTGTGCATTCACTGTAGGGGGACCACACTTCCCTAAGTGTGCATTCACTCTAGGGGGCCACACCTCCCCAAGTGTGCATTCACTCTAGGGGGCCACACCTCCCCAAGTGTGCATTCACTCTAGGGGGATCACACTTCCCCAAGTGTGCATTCACTGTAGGGGGAGCACGCTTTCTGAAGTGTGCGTGCACTGTAGGGTGACCACACTTCCCCAAGTGTGCATTCACTGTAGGGGGACCACACTTCCCTAAGTGTGCATTCACTCTAGGGGGACACACCTCCCCAAGTGTGCATTCACTCTAGGGGGCCACACCTCCCCAAGTGTGCATTCACTGTAGGGGGATCACACTTCCCCAAGTGTACATTCACTGTAGGGGGAGCACGCTTTCTGAAGTGTGCGTGCACTGTAGGGTGACCACACTTCCCCAAGTGTGCATTCACTGTAGGGTGACCACACTTCCCAAGTTAGCATTCACTGTAGGGTGACCACACTTCCCCAAGTGTGCATTCACTGTAGGGGGACCACACTTCCCTAAGTGTGCGTCCACGGTAGAGTGATCACACTTCCCTAAGTGTATGTGCATTGTAGGGTGACCACACTTCTCTAAGTGTGCATGCACTGTAGGGTGACGGCACTTCCCCAAGTGTGCATTCACTCCAGGGGGAGCACGCTTTCTGAAGCGTGCGTCCACGGTAGGGTGACCACACTTCCCTAAGTGTGCATTCACTGTAGGGTGACCACACTTCCCCAAGTGTGCTTTCACTGTAGGGTGACCACACTTCACCAAGTGTGCATTCACTGTAGGGGGACCACACTTCCCTAAGTGTGCGTCCACGGTAGAGTGATCACACTTCCCTAAGTGTGTGTGCATTGTAGGGTGACCACACTTACTGAAGTGTGAGTCCACGCTAGGGTGAATGAACTTTCCCAAGCATGCATTTACTATAGGGTGAAGACCTTTCCCTTTTTTAAAACTTATTTTTTAATTAGGGATTACAATGCAGCAGTGGAACAATACAAAACAATACATGGGCAACAGGGCCGAAGCACAAGGTTCAGGACACCAATCACTGTTGCCCTCTAGTCATGCTGAAAAGGGTCACCCAGGCACCCCTCTCCCCCATGCACCCCAAGAGACAAGGTACAATTCAAAGACTATTACCACTTGTACAGACAGTGATTTCACAACACTAGGAGAACCCCCTACACATGTAAGTCATCGTCATGTCGCATTTATACAGGGGTTATCGCAAAAGCATCCGTTCCATGTTGTTCCGCGCATACTGGTCAGTAGAGTTGTCTAGCCCTCATCCCAACAGCCTGACCCAGCCATTCAGTTACCAGTTTCCTCACCCCCCTCTGCAACGCAAAGGCTGTTAGTACTTTATCCACACCTCTGCTGTTGGCTTCGGTTGGGCGCGTCTCAACTCCTCTGCTCTAAGGGCAGCCCCTTCCACTATAGCCCAGCTCTCTTCTGAGTCTCACCATCTGCAGTATGACGGCCCATCAGGTGACCGCCAATAAAGTGCTATATCCCTGTGGGCAACCACAAGAGCTAGATCAAGTAATCTCTCTCCCACCTTCTTTTCTGCCGCTGGTCATATAGACTCAGTAGGTATATTTCCATGGTCAGCAGTGCTTGCCTAGCAAGCGTGTGTTTCATTTCCCGGGTCACCTGAGCCCAAAACTGACCCCTGGTAGGGCAACCCAACACCATGTGTATGAAGTCTGGGTCTGGCAGAGAGCAGTGGGGGCACTGCATATGGCAGTGCCCCACACTGCATCATCACACTAGGGGCTGATTTTGAGTTCGGGGGATGGGTTCAACTATCTCAAACATGTTGGCCATCCCAGCCACTGTATTACAAATGCATTATATTCAATGTCACTTGGAATATGGCGGACAGGAAATCACGTTTGTGATGGAGTAACCTGCTCGCTGATCTCTGAAACAGGCCCTATGCCTGTTGGGCATAAGATATGTGGCATGCAGATAATTTAACTGAGTGCATTTAAGTCTGGTGAGCCCAATTCTCAGAACTAATCTGAGACAAAATCCTAAAGTTACTACTTTTGGTATTCACAGAAGGCATTTTGTAGTAGTAAAGTTAGGATTTTGTTTAAAGTTAGGATTTTGTCTTAAAACCACAACCTAAGACAAACTTAAGACAAAATCCTAACTTATGACAAAATCCTAACTTTACTACTACTAAATGTCTTCTGTGAAGTCAAAAAGTAGTAAATTTAGGATTTTGTCTCAGATTAGTTCTGTGAATGGGCCTCAATGTTCCTAGATACTCTACAGACCAGCTCCAGGGCCTGTTTCTATTCTTTACCAC
Source organism: Lissotriton vulgaris (assembly GCF_964263255.1). Lineage (NCBI taxonomy): Eukaryota > Metazoa > Chordata > Amphibia > Caudata > Salamandridae > Lissotriton > Lissotriton vulgaris. Next base: position 265,808,748 of record NC_141690.1, on the reverse strand, counting down.
TGAACTCTGTTCCCATCCCTCCCTCTCATCTGGCACACAAGGGCACAAGATCAGTGGTTACCATTGAAAGAAACATCTTGTATATCCAGGTGATGAATAATTTGCACCCCCTCTGAAGGTGAGGAGGGTCTGTAAAAGGTTGTGTGTGCACGGCTACGCAATATTCGGACCCCAAGGTCAAAGCAGTGCACTCCTCAGTGTCAGATAACATGAGGAACTGTGCCCTGGCAGGCGCTCCTCCTCCATCTGGGCCTCCATGGTACCCAGGACTCCATCATAGCAATCCCTAATAGTTTCTGGCGCATCCCTGTTGATATACAGGGATGTACCAGTTATTATAAATCTGCCCCCCAGTGTCTGCCATCGTCCCAGATTAAGCCATGTGTAAAAGGGTGCTGAGACAACCAGTAACCAAAGACCCTTTTGTGTTGCCCGGCGGTGTCGCCTCTATTACCCACAAAGTATTAATCAATGAAGAGGAAGGCGCTGGAGACTGGAAGGCAGGAAACGAGGGTTTATTCTCTCCGGAGGAGAACACATCAATTCAGACAGCAAGTATCGTCACGAGGTGCTCTAACCGCATCTCTGAGGCCTGGCCTCTTATACTCAGGTTTACTGCTTTATTACATGAAACACATATTTGTCAGTACTTTGATGTACGGAAAAGCATCCTAGGAATCCCCACTTCAAGCCCGTTCCCACACATTTACAGTTGAAGTCCCTACCCCGGTCACAGCAGGTGGTGATTATCGCGCAGCTGGACATTCCGCCGATTCACGGAATGTGTGCGGTTGATCGGATCTAAGGGTGTTCGATCGACTTGAGGGTCCTTTGATAAGGGGAGGCTTCCTACTGTACGAGGTAATAAACAGTATCCGCAGGGCCAGGTGGTGGCTTGGGAACAGGGAAGACAGACGGGCACACAGGAAAAGGGGGAGTTTGCATCAAAGGGCCTGAGACTATGAAAGGAATGAAGGGAGGTGTCGCGCTGGGAACAGGATGGGATTCTGAGGCAGATCTGCGCTGAAGAGGGGTTTATGACCCGTGGCGTATGAGAGCGAGGGGGTTGTCAGCGTGCGGGGGATGCCTGTGAGGTTAAGAGAGAGAGAGAGAGAGAGAGAGAGAGAGAGAGAGAGAGAGAGACGCGCTGGCTATCAGCGAGGGGCAGAGGGGCCATGGTGCTCAAAATGACTGCCGCTTACGCGCAAGGCATGTGAAAGCGGGAGTGATCAGTGCGTGGGGGTGCTTGTGTAGGTGGAGAGCCGTGCTGGGGGTCAGGGGTGTGCAGAGGGTGGTTCTGGTCAAGGCAGCTAAAGTGGTGTGTGTGTGCGACAAAGAGTGTGGCATCGGGGCAAAAGGGAAGATGGCGCAGATAATGTTCACCAAACCGTATTAATTTTCCACAGTCCTCCCTTTAACATTTCTAAGACATCTTGCTGGCCTATTTCCTATCTATGTCTACTGTTGTGGTCATAAGTAAGGAAGTGATAACCCAGGTGAAGGAACTGTACATAAACATCACATTTTTAAAATCTTTTCATCTGGTGGGCGGGCTCATCGTTAAGCTTTGTTGCAGGAAAGTCATAGTAATGCAATATCAGACAAAAATTATGCAGTGAGAGCGTTGGGTACAGATCATAGATGCTTGTAGTCATTCGGAATAGGAGCCGATAGGTTACCACGTAAGTAAGTTCTTTTTGTACTCGGTTGGAGCATAGTCAATTCAATGGTGGTTGGGAGAGAAATGAGACATAGTAAAAACAATAATCAGGGTTCCCAGTGTCTTATGGTCGTGGACCATTATTAGTGAGTTCTCAGCATTCTTTGTTGTCTTCTGTTGGCACTGTTGAGCACCTGTATTACAATTCGTTCTTTAGTAGGAATGTCCATGTGGGTTGAGCCGTTGGAGGTCTGCGGGCAGGAGAGTGTCTTTGTTTTGTTTCGCCAGACCTCATGGGAGGAATGCGTTATGGTTTTGGAGCAGATGCATTTTCTTCCATAATCCAGAGTGTGGTCATTAGAAGGAGACAGAAAAGGATTGTGGTGAAGGGTGCAATTGTCTTTGAGTTGTGGAGTCTGTCTGTTCTTGGGTTTCTGTGGTGGGTATTTCCTGTTGCTTCCATCATCTTCAAGGTGCTCGGTACCGGGCAGAACCACATACTTCGTTTAGCTTCTCTTTGGGGTGACCCTTGGTGGTGTTTTTAGGTCACCGTTCTGAGATTTAACACAGTTCGTGGTCTACTTAGTCGGGGCTCCCTCCCTTTTGACGCAGGAAATACCCTTCTCCGGATGGCACAGTAGGATTTAGAGGATTTTGAAAGTTCAGGTGGAGGGAGGGGGGTGTGTGAATAGTCCTTATGGCAGGTCGGAGGAGGAGGGGATGGAGCAGGGCCAGATCGGGAACAGACCAGGGGGACGGAAAATTTTAGACAGGCGGGTCCATAATCACGTTCAGAGAGCGGGGACTTTTCGGCACGCGTCAATCATAGAGCAGGGGCCTCAGGTCAGCCCTTTCCTTTAGTTTTGTCGGAAACAGTGCCTCGTCCTGCGACTCCTTACTGTTGTGGTCTCGCCTTGGCCTCCGTCGCTGAGGTTCCACGATCTGCAGTCAGGCCGCGTGCTCCCACATCCGGTCTCTTTCTCCTCCGACAGTGGTACCCTTAAATGAGTTTGAAAAGACAGTCTTTAGAGATTTTGCAGAGGAAGGTAATTACGTAAATCTATTTCTCTCCCAACACCAAGCAACTGGGGTAAACATCCGCTACATTAAGGTCTGCAGCCAACGTATAAACAATTGATGATGGGTTTGCTGGGTTCCCAGCAACTTCCCTTTGTGGCTATTTCTTTGGCGTTTTGTCGGTTTATTACATTAATTTGTCGTGGTACGAGGTCTGATACCCATTCATTGCATTCGTTTATTACAGTCATGTCAGTTCTCCTGGTAGAGACCCATTTCCCTAGTACGAGTCTTGCAAGGCTAGACCGGTCTTCAGGGCTTTGTATTTTACGGAAAAGTGCAACGTTTTATTCACCATAGTCTGATAGGCATCCTTCTGAGGAATGAACATAGGCTAAACGATCCTCCATTACATCAACGCGTCCTATCTTTTAGCTAAACATCTTATTTTCAACAAGGTTTACTGCAACAAGTTCTTTCATTTTTCGATCTAATTTTAGCTTTGTAAACATCATTCTAAATTCTACATAGTTTCTTACAACCTGGCTACTTTATTAAAAACTCGGACTCGTGATGACTGTTCAACCCATCCTTGGGGTGAGCGAGGTTTAATGGGAAACAACTAGGAATATAGCGAACTGGGGCAAGGGACATTTTTTTTTTTTTTTTAAACTCTCGTCCCGGGCAGTTGATACAAAACTGGGGGCATTCTGGGAAAACGGGGATGTCTCGATCACTTTTACTGTTTGGGCGTTGAGATAATTTCGGGACAGGGAAGGTCGCGTTTACCAGAGATATTTTATCATGGATGCCACTGACAAGTAGTTCCCTCAAAATGGGTCAGATTAGAGAACCTTAGTCGTCTTACCTGTCCCTTTCTTTTCGGTCAATCTAGGTTTCATCAATATTTAGCAGAAAAGGAGAGGTAGTTACGTGGTATCGATGCAATTTTTATTTAAGACAAATTTGTGCAAATACTTGTGGTATTTGGAGCCAATCAGGTGGTGCACGAGGGGTAGTGGTTCGCCAATTAGGTGCCAGTCGCTAGGAAGAGCGAAAGAGTGGAGGAGAGAGAGAGAGAGATAGAGAGAGGCAGATAGAGAGAGAAAGATAGAGAGAGACAGATAGAGAGGGAGAGAGAAAGATCAACAATAGGCTAAATAGTACACGTGTGACATGGAGAGTGGCCATGTACTATTTAGGCTATTCAGTGCATTACCCAACATGAGACATTTTGGGTTTGTGTTAGAATGTAGAAAGCATGCAGTTTGGGACGGAAGAGCATTAGGCCAGGTACATAAGGACATGCATTGAGTCGGGTGTCTTTAGGTGCATTCTTGCAGCGTAGGTCCGCTTCATGTATCGGACATGGCGTGGCTCCAGATCTTCACTATACCCTAGTCGTTATTCCAATGTAACCTGTAGAGGGAGAAAAAGGAAGAAAGGGTGTGGGGACAGCATTCGAGCATATCAAATGTACGGGCACGAAAGTTATTTACTTACCACATACTCGTACTTATCTCCTCGGGATATAATCCCTAGGGTCTTGGTTTCTGAAGTCAAGGGGGCGGGCAGTGTGATAGGTTGTTCATGGGGGGTTCGAGGGTGGCATTATAGATCGTGTGTAGGGAAACGCTAAAAAGAGGAATCAGAGGCGCCTAGCGCGAGGTACCTGGTTTTGTAGATGTATCTAGCCACCGGGATCCTTAAATCATTCCCAAAGCTGTGATGTTCTAAGGCATATCAGTTCTTCGGTCAACCCTGTCCCTTAGTACCTTCGAGCACCATACCTTTATAACATTCTATCATTCACACCGCTTCACTTTACCCATTCTCAGAAGTCGAGATCCTTCTTCATGCGTTAGTTCCTGAGCCTAGTCGCATATTTGGAGGCAACGTATCATACCTTTAGATTCGATCATCAATCCAGGGCCGAACAATCATTTTCTAATAACCTTGAAAAGAGAGCAAAATGGATGTGCACAAAATAGCCCTCCCGCCGATTCCCACAATTACAAAAGTATGCGATACCTGTTCATAGTTTGGAAAACCTTTATTTGCATAATCGTTCAGTAAGTAAATATGTGAATGCAATCGTATTTGGTCGGACACGGCGATGGCTGAAGCACATACAGTAGGGGGCTATTTTGCAGTATTTAAAAACATTGAAAAACGTCTACTTAGTTATTTGCAAGAAACTAAAAACGTCTTTTAATAATTGAGGGATCATAGGGTATTTATTTCATAAATTGAAACACAGTCAGACTAATTGCAATCACATTTCCTAGATGTATACCGTGGGCCTGCGTCGCAAGCTACGTTATGTATCGGTTACAATAAATATCATAATAAATCGTACATTGAAATCAACATTTTAACGGGATCCTTTCAAATGTTCGCCAAGTGAACCCTCCTCCCTTTTTCATCAAGTGTACAAAGGTTTACATACATAACTCAGAACATCAAGTCTTGTTAGTCAAAGAACACCACGAGGTGTCCGTAAGTTCCTATTGATACCGGCGCCATTTTGGGCGATGCCGGGTTGGTTGCACCAGAATCCCTTTCGGCAGTTCAAAAACCTGTGCTAACAGAGGGGCTGGTAATGTGGACCGTCGATCAAAAGGGGAGGGAGGTAGAATCTTCCCTACCAGGTCACGTTGAGGTTCAGCCGGAACTCACTCGAATTCGTTAGCCCACAATGTTCCCGGATGGTTCAGACTGAAGCTGGTGCTGACACGAGAGCACCACCATCTTGTGGCTATGTCGTGGTCGTTTCATTTGTGATCAAGGCAGTTGTTCCCCACCGGAAGCCTGTAGAGGCCGAGGGCTTCTGGGACTCTGGTAGAATCTTCAAAGCTGTGGGGATGTTGTCGGAGGTGGGGGCTCGTGCCCAGGCGGGCAAGCGCCCGAGTTGCAATACCGGACAAAGTTACTCCAGCGGCCTAGACCCGCCTTCCAGAGGGCCCAGACGCCATTTTGAGACCCTGCAGCCGCCGCCCTTCGTCGTGTCTTTCAGGAGTGGAAGAAACTTCTTGTGGCGACAAAGACAGAACACCATGCTGTTGGAGCAGGACATTTGGTTCGGGGCGCCAGGGTGCAGCTGCGGAGCCTCCACCTGGGGAGGTGAGGGAGGCTCGTTCGCGCCGCCTCCCTCTCCCAGCGCATCCCACGCCGTCCCTTCGAATCAGGGGTGCACATGATGACCACCCTACACCCCTGACTCCGACTCTTGGGGGACCATTGTATGTCCGGTGCTGCACAAGTATGCCCGTCGGACATTGTATGTTCTGTGCTGCGAAAATAGGCCAGTTGAACATTGTACGCTCTGTGCTGCGGAAATAGATCCGTCAGGCATTGTACGTCCTGTGCTACGCAAATAGATCTGTGGCCCGGCTGGAGGATTTCGGCGCCGGGCCGGGGCTGGGAAACCTCCTACTTGTGGAGGTGGGAGAGGCTCGTCCGCGTCGCCTCTACCTCCCAGTCCCCCTGCGCCAGTTCGATGGAGGAATTCGTGATGGCCGGACCAGGAGATACGAGGGAGGGGGTCATCGGCATCCGCCTCCTCCCTACTCGTGGCCCAGGGGACGTCACCCCAGGAAGGAGAGTATGGGAAGACCATTTCATGTCGGCCCATGGAGCCTCCTGTACCTTCTCGTCGGCGATTTCCTTTGGTCTATGGCTGATGGCTGGCCCCGCCCCACACGTGCTGTGTGTTTCACCTTCCGGATGGGCGGGACCGTTGACTTGTTACATTTGGAGAACTTCCGGAGTGAGCGTAATATGTTTTGTATTGTTCCTATTAGTACAGTTTACTTTAAAGAATGTTTTACTAGTTTTTCTATTTATCGTTGGTTGTGTGTTATCTTTATCGTAATTAAATCCTAAATTATATAACAGATGCTTGGCTTCCTTAAGTCCTTTTTCTACCGGGGGGGTTGTCTACGCAGGTCTGTAATTGCTTTTGTTTTTCAGAGTGGGGGGGGCAACAGGGAGCAATCAGTCCCAGAACTCTAACATGTCGTTAAAATTGGTCTGACGAAATCTGTGCCATCGAGCATAATCAAACGTGGTGGTTCTATCCGTCCTGTCCGTGTTAGTCTGATTTGTTTTTGTCTCGCGCCTTTTCCCTTTCTGCCGGCCTGTTATTTCTGTCGACCCTCCGCTCTTACCTATGTTCTGTAGAGTCGGGCATTGGGCTTTCCAGTGCCCGAGACATTCACAAAAAGCACATTGGTTTTGCCTTAAATCTGTTCATCCTGTGCATAGTGTCGGGGGATTACTTTTGGGTCGTTGTGTCTCGGGGTTGTCCCGTCGGCACATCCCTTTACACCGTTCTCTTTTTGTGTCTAATCCTCGGAACTGTGTCGTCGCTGGCCCTTCCTTTTGCCTACCAGACGTTTGGAGGGTTGCCTGTCGCGTTTCTTTAACTACTTTGACTTCGTCTCTTTCCTTTCGTTGCGTAGCTTCTTTGCGCCACATACCGAGACTATCGAGCATAATAGGCGTTGTCTTATTATTACGAAGGGCTATTTCTACCGTTTCTATTTTGTCTAAATTGAAGGATCCTATCAGTGGCCACTGTTTCTCTTGGTTTGCTTTGGTATACTTGTGCCATAGCTTACTATAGGCTATGGTAATTAATCCATACTTTGTGAACATGTCTTTATTAGGGGTGCCTTCCAGCGGGGCTAGATGGTCCACCTCTAATAAACGGTCCGGGCTGAACCAGCTATCCATCAGTGGGGAGAAGACAGGCATGACGGATCACAATGGGGATAATAGTCAGTACTACCTATCTTATCACTGCGTGCAAAGACTAGACAGAATATTTCTATTCTACGTTGTTTGCAGGCAGTGAATACCTCAAGAACCAATATCGGGCAATCAGTGTTTGGTCAATAAATAAAAAATAAAAAATGGTCAATGGGGAGAATAAGTAGGCCCGCAAAGGTCTGCGTCACCTACCCTTTCACTATCTGCAAAGAGGGGGACCTATTTTTTCCTGTTTGCAGACAGAGAATCTCCAGAAAACGATCCGTAACAGTTAATCAATGGGGAGGGGCAATTGATCAGTGGGGGAGAAAGATAGGCACGACGGGTGCATTACCTATCCTTCACTGCTTGCAAAGGGAGAGCCGGTTGTTTCTCCGTTTGCCGACAGCGAAACTCCAAATAAATTAACAAAGAATAATACTAGTATTTTTCCATCAATCATCAATCATTCCGCAATTCGTCGTGTTTACACGACCTTACCCGGACCGTATGGACAGTTTCTTGTCTTCCGAATCCAGCGCCCGATCGTCCTCTTCTCTTCGTACTCTTCGTGGCACTCCTGATGGTTCCCAGTCAGGACCGTAGATCACTCGAGAGAGGTCCGTTCGGAACCAGTGAAGTTCGGATGATCGGCTGTCAGACGAGGGTCTATCGGACAGGGTACCTTCCGATCGTTGCAGTCGTTCACTCTGTCGTCAGGACCTCTCCCACTGGATCCACGAGTCGCTGATGGGCCCCACGCTTGGGACGCCAATTGTAAAAGGGTGCTGAGACAACCAGTAACCAAAGACCCTTTTGTGTTGCCCGGCGGTGTCGCCTCTATTACCCACAAAGTATTAATCTATGAAGAAGCAGGCGCTGGAGACTGAAAGGCAGGAAACGAGGGTTTATTCTCTCCGGAGGAGAACACATCAATTCAGACAGCAAGTATCGTCACGAGGTGCTCTAACCGCATCTCTGAGGCCTGGCCTCTTATACTCAGGTTTACTGCTTTATTACATGAAACACATATTTGTCAGTACTTTGATGTACGGAAAAGCATCCTAGGAATCCCCACTTCAAGCCCGTTCCCACACATTTACAGTTGAAGTCCCTACCCCGGTCACAGCAGGTGGTGATTATCGCGCAGCTGGACATTCCGCCGATTCACGGAATGTGTGGGGTTGATCGGATCTAAGGGTGTTCGATCGACTTGAGGGTCCTTTGATAAGGGGAGGCTTCCTACTGTACGAGGTAATAAACAGTATCCGCAGGGCCAGGTGGTGGCTTGGGAACAGGGAAGACAGACGGGCACACGGGAAAAGGGGGAGTTTGCATCAAAGGGCCTGAGACTATGAAAGGAATGAAGGGAGGTGTTGCGCTGGGAACAGGATGGGATTCTGAGGCAGATCTGCGCTGAAGAGGGGTTTATGACCCAAGGCATGTGAGAGCGAGGGGGTTGTCAGCGTGCGGGGGATGCCTGTGAGGTTAAGAGAGAGAGAGAGAGAGAGAGAGAGAGAGAGAGAGAGAGAGAGAGAGACGCGCTGGCTATCAGCGAGGGGCAGAGGGGCCATGGTGCTCAAAATGACTGCCGCTTACGCGCAAGGCATGTGAAAGCGGGAGTGATCAGTGCGTGGGGGTGCTTGTGTAGGTGGAGAGCCGTGCTGGGGGTCAGGGGTGTGCAGTGGGTGGTTCTGGTCAAGGCAGCTAAAGTGGTGGGTGTGTGCGACAAAGAGTGTGGCATCGGGGCAAAAAGGAAGATGGCGCAGATAATGTTCACCAAACCGTATTAATTTTCCACACATGCAGCAGCTCTCTCAGTTCCCTGAACCAAGACCGCAAAATCAAAACCGTCAAATTTGCAGCGTAGATAAATAACTTGGTCAGCATGACCATCTTCAACAGTGCAATGCGAGCCATTATCAGAAGTTTTCATTACCACAAAAAATTGGACATTGCCCTCCGGGGCCCACACGGCCCCTCCCAAATGTCCATTGCAGAGTGATACACCTTGACCCCCTGGTACCGTAGTGATCTTGGTTCCCACTGAATACCCGCACACACTACGGCCAATGGTGGGGTCAAAAGGTCAGACGTTATTGTGAAGGCACAGGTCTTTGGTCCAGATCATCTGAAGGCCCAACACTCTCCCCAGTCTCTCAAGCAGCTCAATGCACCATGGTATACCTGACTCAGCGTCCTGAAGATACAGGAGCATGTTGTCCGCAGACAGCGACACTACATGCTCCCCGTCTCACAACGGGATCCCCCTCCCCACTCCCTCTGACCTAAGTGTACAAGCAAATAGCTGCAAAGCAAATGCAAAAAGCATCAGGGACAGTGGGCAACCCTGCTGAGTGCCACGATGTACCCCAAACGCCTCCGATATGCACTGTATCAATCGGCTCCAATGGACTCTGACAGTGGCTCCTGAGAATAGTAGAATGACCCACTTGCCCCACCTCTGTTCTAGATGCATTTGCACCAATACTGCTCTGTAGTAGTTCCAATCAATCAACAAAGCTTTATTTCGATATAAAATATCTTAAAAGCATTTTTACAATTAAAAACACATTTCATAATAATTATGGTTAAAAAGGAAAATTGCATTAACAATCGTTTTTACATTGGAATAGTAAAAGTGTATTAAACTATAGCAGCTTTGATAAAATTTTAAAAGGGTAATAGTGCAAGTTCATCATAATGCTTTCAATCTTATCAGCCAAGCCCAACTAAGAAATGTTGCCACCCCATAGGCTAAGGTTGTATTTGCATCTGTTTGGAGAATTCAAAGAGCAGTAGAGGGATTCCTAATTTCTAGCTGCCGACAAATGGGCTTAGCCACTTTCGTCTAGGTTTGGTGTAAGCTAGGCATACAAAGAAAAGGTGTGGAATATTTTCTACTACACCTACCCAATGTGGGCAATTAGGAGCCGTTTGATGAGGAGACTTCCATTTGCTTGTACGTTCGTGAACAGGAAGAGGGCCCATTCTAAACTGAATATAAAGGGCCCTATCTCTCAGTTTCTGAATAAAATCGAGATAGGGCTCTAGATGAGGCACTTGCTTGTGTCTGCCTAAATTGGGGTCTCTATGCTCCTGGCTGTCAATCCATGCCCAAAATGCTCTCTTGGTTTCTGCCTTGGTCAACGAGACCCCTGACTCCCATGCAGTTTTAAGGCCAGTGACCAAGAGGAGCCTTTTTAGATTTATTAGCCAACCAATCTTATGGGATCCCTGGAGTTTCATTACTTCTCTTAGGCCGTCGGCATATCTAGATAGCTCAGGGGTGCGCCATAGCCGAGCCCAATAAAGGAGGGGGCGCAATGTAATTAAATCCTTAATTGAGCGACGACCCAAATCACTCAAGAGTGGCTTGGTGGGGGTTCCCCTGGGGAGCAAGGTTAGCTCTCTAAAAAACTTGTTTTCTGCTGTGACAAGCACATCTACGCTGCCAAAGCCCCAGAGCTCGGCTCCATATAGTGCACAGCCTACGGCCCTTGCAGCGTAGATCTCAAGGGCAGGGGCAATAGGCCTAGAGGTTGAGGCACGGTGTTCCCTCCCTATCACCCCCACAACCCGCTTATAGCTTAAAGCCATTTTGTCAATATGTAGTTGCCATCTCAGTTTGTCTGAGATTCTAATCCCCAAATAGTCAAAAATTTTGACATGCTCTAGGGGCGCCCCATCAAGTACGAGGGTGGATTTGGCCGACCTACTAGGGTTAAAAAAAAGGAGCTTTGTTTTGGAAGTGTTAATTGCTAAGCCCCTCAGTTTGCAAAAAAGGCAAAATCGATCCAGTAGTTTCTGTAATCCTGCAGTGGTTTTTGATACTAACAGTGTGTTGTCCGCAAAAAGTAAGGCGGGACTTTGTCACCCGCCAGAACTGGAGCATCGACATTGATTTCCAATAGAAAGGATACCACCCCATTCACAAATAACGTGAATAGGGTTGGAGCCAGTACGCATCCCTGGCAGACACCTCTATTGACAGGAATTTTACCTGTTTTTTGTTCCTGCGTACCCCATCTAATACGAGCATAATTTCCATCGTGCATGCGGACCAGGAGGTTCAAGATGGGCGGGGGGAACCCCATCTCCTGCAAGACCAACCATAGGCGGTCTTGAGGGACCAGGTCAAAGGCGGTCTTCAAGTCGATGAATGCAAGATAAAGACCACCCTTGCCAATGGTTACCACCTTCCAGTGAAGAAGTGCCAGCCTGAAGGCCTGGTCTATTGTGCTTGTTCATGCCCTAAACCCTGCCTGAAATTGCGAGATAATATTATTCTCCTCAGCCCAGGAAAGGATCCTCTCCAGGAGGACCCTGCCAACCACCTTCTGACCAGCATCAATAAGGCTTATTGGGCGATAGTTGGCAGGGTCCCCCCTGGACCCTTTCTTATAAATAGGGATTACTTCCGCCCCTTTCCAGGAGTTTGGGACTGGAGATCCTTCCAGAAGAGCATTAATCAGGAATACAAAATATGTAGCCCATTGCTCTGCATTAGCTCGAAATAAGTCACCCGGTAGACCATCTTGTCCCGGGGCCTTCGATGGAACGATCTTGTTTATAGCAGCCACCACCTCATCTTTCTCTATGGGGTCATAAGAGACCAGGGAGATCAGAGTAGATATCACAGAGCAACTTGAGGACCTGCATCTCTCCGTGTCCTCATCTCCTGCATAGAGTCTCGTAAAATGATCAAACCAGTCCCCATCGGTAATATGATTAGGAATTTGGTCCATTGGAGCTTCTTACCAGACCCCAAAACAGCTCACCATTCTTAGACTGACTCGCAATCTTTAGGTTAGTCCAATGTGATTCCTCTCATGCCCTTTTAGCCTCTATGATATCTCGTCTATACTCTAGTCTGGCCAACCGTACCTCAACAGTATTATGGGTTTTGATGGCAAGTATCAATGAGTTCTTTTTCCTCCTACAATCCTTGTTAAACCACTTCTCTACAGGCTTACAGATAGTAGAGCGCTTATTATGGGACGGAGCCTCCAAAAAAAGAGAGCCCATATGATCAATTGTGTCAGCATAGATTGACTCCACCGCCGGGGACCCAACCTCGTTCGTGCAGGCTACAGAAAGCTTAATGGTCTGATCTCTTAAAATCTCCCCTAGAGCTCTTGTTTTCTTTTCATTCATCAGGAATTTTGGCCATTTGAGAAACCTTTTGCAGGTATATGGAATAATTGCCTTGGTTAACATCCTGGGTCGAGTGCTAGAATAATGCTCCTTGTTTTGCCACAGTTCCATCATGGAAAGGGATAGAGGGTTATGATCACTATCAGTGGATGGTATGATAATCATGTTACTCACATATTTCCATAACCTCTTGTCAACCAATATGTAATCAATTCTATTCGGACACGAGACCCTATTTTATGTAATTGCTCCCATGACATCAGAGGGCGTACGCCCATTAACAGCTCTTAGCCCAAATTCAAGTGTTAGGGCATTCAATTGGATGACCACCGGCGACCATTTCTTCACTGGCAATATCGACAAGGACGGTATACCCCATCTAGCATCCTCATCATAAGTTCCCAAAATGTCATCGGTGGCCAAAGGTTCGAATGTACAATTTAGGTCGCCAGCTATCAAAATAAAAGAGTCAGGAGGGCAAGAGAGAAGCATCTCAGACAAAATGGAAATAGTTGGAGATTTTACCCCCCCTTGGGTGCCTCTGGCATAATGTTAAAAAGTTCTAAGGTATTGTCACCCTTTATGCCCTTAAATGTTAATCTCATCAGGTCTGGTGTTAGACAAGTGTGGTGAGTAATTTTACAATTAAGCGCGATCTCAACCCAAACCATGAGCCCTCCAGATGGACGTACTCGACCAGAACAAATAGCTGGTATATGGAAGCAGGAGTAACCAGACTTATACAATGGCTCTAGGATCCATGTTTCCTGGAATATACACAAATCATAATCATCAATAAAAGTATTCCAGTCCGGTAGAGATAGCTTGTTACGTAGACCCGCTATATTCCATGAAACGGTTTTAAGATTCCTGGTGGGATCACTACAAGAGGTCGGACCACCTTGGGATGTGGCGGGACCCTGTCTTATTTCTTTGTTACCCCCCAGAGTTACTGGGAGAAAAGTTGGCATTTCGGGGCCTGGACACTGGGCTACTCCACAGGGGCTAATAATACTGCTGCTAGGTGGTGCAATGGTGTTTATAGATACTCCCCGTGAGCCTGAAGTCAGTCAACGGCCTCTAGTCCTGAACCGATTTTGGATAGGAGTTTGACTCAGGACAGGTAAGGACTCAAGCCACCCCCCATGGGTCATTCCCCTCCCGCTTCGCTGTACTAGTGTCCACCCATCCACTACAGTTGGAAAATAGTGGGGGGGGATAGAAGGACAGTAGGAGGGGTCGTATGGAAACTCCTGGACTGTGGTGTTTCCAATTACAGATATACTCCACAGTCCTGGGGTCCTTGAAATTAACGAGGACACAGTCCCCCCTAATATCCTTAGCCAGATGTCCCACCCAAGACACCCTCCGTATCATGAGTATTTTACTGGAAATGTGCGTGGGTAATGGTCGATATTTTTTAACCAATCAGCAACTTTGCTCAATACAGGGACCCCTATTAAAACTACCAGGTATGGGCTTACTTTCGGGGGCCGATTGATGTTAATTTCCCCCCCGGGAGCCTGAGCTATAGGGTCCCCATCTCTCTCTTTCGGCTGATCTGGTTTGCACTGGCTTGGTTTCTTAGCTACTACTACTGTTGGTATATTATTTAAGGTAGCAGCTGGGCCAGTGGAACTATAGTCGGGTCTCACAAGGCTATGGGATCTATAGCGACGTTCCCTCCCCGGGGGCCGTTTGATGGTACAGTAGCTCTAGGTATAGTTTCCTTTTTTAGGGAATCAACAATTCCCAATGATGCAAGCTCAATCTTACTGAGTTGCTGTTCGATCTTGGTTAATCTATCTTCTACTGGGCAAAGAAGGAGTCTAATTAGATCACCCATTCTAACCAGAAAGGGGTCCTCCATCGCCACCCTTCCCCCTGCACTCTTACCCTCAACCTCAGCCTGGGATACCGCTCTCAAAGATGTTGGGTCTTCTACAGGTGCGACTAAGGATACCGGAGTGGTCGCGATAGCCTGCTCCCTTGCAGTGGTTATTACTCCAGTATTTTTGGACAACTTCCCTTTCTTACCACCATTAACATTAGCCTGCCCTTGCTTGCACTTAGGAATCGCCCCTCGGCGTCTCTCTCATAGCTGCCTGGTGTTAGGCTCCTTAACGGGACTAACCACAAAGGGTAACCTATGGGGTGTCAACAGTAATGATTCAGAAACCGTAGACTGGTCCCCTATAGTGATATGGTCCAGGTCACGAACTGCCAAATGGGTATTCGGGGATTCGGGGACCACGGATGCACCAATACCGCTAATTTGTCCACGCTGTTCAGGTGTCCGTGCATTAGCAATATACCCCATAGATGACCTTTTGGCAATTGCTAGGTCCTGTGAGACCCGCCTCTCCATTAGCGTGATCCCCTGATCTATTGCAGAGTTCGCCCTAATAATAAAATTGTCCAGAGTTCCGGTGAGGTTTACATTGTTCGCCTTACTCCTGCCCTCTTTTGAGGCCATATTAATGCAGGAATGGCAATAATGCAAAAAGAGTACTTACAGATTATACCCCGAGTATAGAGATGAAAGGGGGGGTGGCCCGTCCCGTCCTTGTCCAGTCTTGAACGGGCTTAAACGGGCCCGCCCTTGGCCCGGGCTTAGCCCGGCACCGCCGGCGCTCGTCCCGCGGGGCGGGAGGTGTTCCAGTGATTTCAAGCACCTCCGGGTGCAGCGATGGCGTCACTGGTGCGCCGTGGTCCCGGGGCACCTGGGTGATGTAGTTCCCGGCCCTCTGCAGACTCACGGCGAGATTAGGCGCTGGTTGGTGGCTCCTGCCAGAAACAGCTGCAGGGTTTGTTGGGCCGCCAGGAGCTGCAGTAAATTTGCAGGTCAGTCTTCCCCCTGAGAGCAAGTCTCTCACTGAATTCTCGGCGTTCCGGTGATTTCAAGCGCCTCTGGGCGCAGCGATGGCGTCACTGGTGCGCCGTGGTCCCGGGGCACCTGGGTGATGTAGTTCCCGGCCCTCTGCAGACTCACGGCGAGATTAGGCGCTGGTCGGTGGGTCCTGCCAGAAACAGCTGCAGGGTTTGTTGGGCCGCCAGGAGCTGCAGTAAATTTGCAGGTCAGTCTTCCCCCTGAGAGCAAGTCTAATGTATAGTATCAAATGCATTTTTAATACATATAGAAAGGACCAGTGAAGTGCCTTGATACAGTTCAGGGGTTTCGTCCATCACTCTGAACAGACTTCTGATAGTTAAGGAGGTGCAACGCTGAGGCATGAAGCCGCACTGATGGCAGTGGATCAATCTCAATAGATGAGGCTTCAGATGGTGAGCAAGTATTCTGCTAGGGACCTCACCAGATTGAGCTTGGACAGGGGCCTCTACAACGACACATCAAGCGTATCACTGTGAGGTTTTGGCATCGATATAATCAGTACTAACCTTGTGGTGTCTGGCAGTACAGCCTTCTCCGGGACAACCATGTACAGATTCTCCAGATAGGTATAATAGAACTCACCTTGCAGTCCATCAGTTCCCAGAAATCTACCCCGCACCAACTTTGAGAAAGCCCCCTCAATATCTTCCTCTGTAACCGGTTCGCCCTGGCCCACAAGGGCTAGATAGTCTTAGCAGGCCACGGATGTCCAGCTCAAGAACCTCATCATCACAGTCCTCAAGGTCTGAGAATGTTTGCTATAACGTTTTTGATAATACTGAACAAGTACATCATGTATGTCACTCTTGCCCACATGCATCAAGGGTTTTTGCATTCGCAACTGGTGCGAATCGCAAAATTTGTCCGTTTGCGAATGCAAATCCCGTTTTTGGGATGCATGAAGCATTTTGCCATTTTCGCAATTTAAGAAATCGCAATTTTTTTGCGATTTCTCAAATTGCGATTGCATTTAAGAAATCGCAATTTTGCGATTTCTTAAATGCAATGCATGATTACTTTGAAATTGCGAATTCGCAATTTGGAATGGGTAAATTAGCATGAAGTTGAACTTCATGCTAATTTACCGAAAACTTTAAAACATGTACTAGTTGCATATTTGAAAGTTTTAATTTACACACACACATGTCCTTGGGTCATGTGTGTGTGTAAATTGCACTTAAAGTTAAATTTCAGGGGTGCAGGGGGGGGTTCTTTAGACCCCCCTGCACCCTTGAAATTGCATTCACATTTTGCGATTCGCACAATGAAATTCGCAAAATGTGAATGCCTTCCCATTCATTCCTATGGGCCTTTTGGCCCATAGGAATCAATGGGAAGGGTTTTCCTTAATTGCGATTCGTAAATTGTGAATCGCAATTAAGGAAAAATAGCGAATCGCAAAACATTTTGCGAATTTTTGATGCATAGCATTTTGCGATTTCTTAATTGCGATTCCTTAATTTTCGCAATTAAGAAATCGCGAAATGTTACAATGATGCATCTAGGCATTTGTGACAACACTATCTCACCCTCTGAGTTCCAAACACTAGTGATGGGAGAAGTGACCTACAATTTTACTAACCATGCTAGTAGTCGACCTGCTCTTTCCATCTGAGCATGGCTGGTGGTCAAATGCTGTATCACACCAAAAAGAGAGATTGTAGGGCGTTATACGGCTCACTCCTACTCTTAGTTATATATATAAGCACTAGAATTAGCGTGGTACCCTCAGGGCCCTGCTATCTGCCTACTTGGCTAATATGCGAGTCGCTATGAAGGACCTGGAAAGGTCCCTATCTGTTCCTACCTGTGTTACACCCAATTTCCAGGCAATTCCAAGAATTGGACATGAATGGCTCACTCAAGCAATGTGACAGGCTCCATCATTTGCCACCTTGTCTTACTCTGGTAAGTTGGTACTACCGGGTGGATTCGACCTCAGATTGGGGCTAACCTGAGGGAGTTCTTAGATATTTCTTATCATTTCAGGACAATGATCAGGTCCAGTTTGTAAGTTAAAAAAACTTAGTATTAACCATTGAAGTCTCCTTTAGTTTGGTTGTATTTTAGGGTTATTAACAAATTACCAATGGGTAAATACAGGAGACATAACTGGGTATGATGACCTGTATGTGCCACTGTATATGACTAAGTTTCATGCCAACATGTTTTTGCCTATTACTAGCCGTGGGTCTAAGGCATTCATCAGGGCTGTGTCTAAATATGCCTACACTGCAAATTGTTAGTGCTGAGTATGCATAGATATAACAAATGAAGAGTGGACCTACCTCTCCCCTGGTACCATTAGGTGGGAACAACCTATGGTTCAAAGAAAGTAGCAACACAGTATTGTTTATGCATTAATAAACAAGGGGTGCAAGTTGTCTTAACTTTACAAAGTAGGAAGCCAGGGTATGGTCAACCCAGGTTTACCATTAAAAAGCATATGAAGGAGTCCAAGACAATAATCAAAGAGAGTGATTTGTTTTTTTAAAGAAGAAACCCATTCAATTGGCATGGTATGGCATGTGAGGATGTTCTATTTCATGAACCATGAGACCAATATACTTCTGTTTGGTGCAAAAAACATAGATTTTGGAAGTCAAGTAGTCTTATATAGACAAAAAAACCATCCTCAGAGCAGTCCTTTAGACATTTTCCAAAATGGTGGCTATAATAGAGCAAGAAGAAACATATATAGAAGTGAAACACATGATAACGGTTTTTAATCCTTTTATATATACATCAAACAATGTGTATGGTCTGAATATGTAAACAAATGTTTATCACTCCTGTTTTAGACACATTTCCGTAGTGTACTTTGTTTATTTGTTTTGGCAACTGTTCGTGGTACATTTGCAGAATGTTGAACATTTGAGAAGAGCATATCGACAGGGACGTCTTTTTGTAGCACAGGTTTTGCAAGTAGATGCACGTGTAAGTTCTGTGGGTAGAGGCATAAGAAATGTCATTTGTTTAAGCACCCCATTAATATCTTTCCAACCAACTTCACATGGCTCTTTCTCTACACCCTGACATACACTTTTCATAAACACACACACTTCACTTATTAGGCGTATGTGTAGTTTTTTGTCAATATATGAATGTACTATGGTGTGATTATTTCTGCTGTAATAATTTGTATTTCAATGTTTTCATTTATTATTATTATTTTTCGTCACTCAGTTTGTATATTGTTGATTGCGATTGTTTTAGCATTCTATTGCCATGTTTATGAAAAAACGCCTATTATGCTTAATGTCAACAAGTATGAGATTGTTCTCTTCACTTTTAGCATTCAAATGGCAAGATGTCCGAGATTACGACATAGCGGACTAACATGGTTCTATTTAATCTTATTTATGTTTTCGGCAATGTTGTTGTGAACAGATACATTTCGGTAGTCCGCCGTTTGTGTTGGTTGCTCATTGGTGAAATCGCCGTCACAGAAGGCAGAATAAATTTCTGATAGTCCGTCATCTTTGTTGACTATGCAAGCACGCCAGTAAATAGAGCACGCCGGTAATGTGGAAGTGCGTCCGCCTTCTGGGAGTCGAGTATTTTTCGTGTCCATGATTTACAGCTTCGGTAAGCGTTTCGTCATGTTAAATTTCAGTTGTGTCTTTAAATTACACAACTATAGTGTCATTAAGCGATTTTTTACAACGCTCGCAATTCTTTTTGCCTAGGTTGTAGTCTAAGGACGAATTATTCACTGCACGGCTGGATAAAGACGATTTCACGAGTGTTGAGGTGAGCCACGATAGTAATAGTTCGTGGTCAGGGACCACTTCTTCATATACATTTCTCATGAGTAATTCCATATGAGAATGTATATAATTATATTTTTATTTTTGCATAGGTAGCCGATTTTGTACGTTTGGTTAATCGCCGATTAAACGCGACCCCATACACTAAAGGTGAGCTACTAGTTCAGTTATTCACCATTAGTTAAGATCAGTGTCACTGACAAGTTCTGAATGCTTACGTTCGCATTTATATTGTTTCAGGCAACATCCCTGTTAATCATTCACTTGGTAAGTCTGTTTATATTTCTTGCGGGCATTGCAAGATGAACCTTTTGCATAGTTAGGATATATGTTTTGATTACATATTAGCTTATATTTAGGTTACAGGTTACAGATTGAACACTAAAACGCCATAACAACGCTTTCTGTTCTTTAGAAAGGTGAGCGATACCTTCGCATTGTTCTTGTTTCGGTCATGGTTCGGTGTGACTAAGGCTGTGTGACTTTCATTGAGAAGATCTGTTGGGTTAGGTTCATGTTCCGCAATCGTGTATTTTATAGTCTCTCAATCATGCAGTACTTCTATGCTTGAAAACTAGTAGTTATTGGCATCGTATAATTTGTTTCCTTTTTCTTTTAGGAACCCCTGACGAAGGGACTTCGTGTCCCGAAATGCATTGGGTTTAAACTAATGTGGTGTTTTGTATTATGTTCTTATGTTCAAATTGAAAACTAATTCTCTTTGATTGTATAAAATGAAGTATGTCTATTGAATGAAAATTTTCTGTTTGAAAAGATTATGATGAATATGTATTAAATATTCAAGACTGAGTATATACCTCAATGTTGTTGCGTGCTGAAGTCCTAACAGCCATTAGTTTGGGGTCAGGCTTTATTCATGTCTTTCTCTACATAAGCATGGTTCGAAACATTTACACACACATCTTCTGATCCAGTAGAACGCTCCTTTTATGTGTCCATGCACAGAATATGAATTTGGTCGAAGGTCACTTGGGGGCCGATTCCGATTTGGTAAAATCCCCTACGAATATCCGTACGGAGCATATTTCCCGTACGAATCGTACCCTTAAACGTCCCCGTACGTACGATGAAGTACGATCCGAATCCAAAGCAGATCTCAGTACGAATCGTACGAAAGACCATACAACTTAAAAATCAGTACGAATCGCATTCGGAACACGCAGTACGCGACGTCCGTATGGATTGAAGCAGCTTTTTCCGACCGAGCAAGTACGATTTGTCACGTAAACACTCCGTACAACTCTTTTTCTACGGGAGCTGAAAACGTCCGTAAAAGCAGATTTTGACTCGAACTACATACGAAACGGACCCCCCGGTTACGCGATTACACCCCATGATTGCAGGGGTACGGTGCATAAGGGTACGGTGCGTAGGGGTACAATTCATAGGGGTAAGGTGCATAGGGGTACGGTGCATAGGGGTACGGTACATAGGGGTACGGTGCATAGGGGTACGGTGCATAGGGGTACGGTGCGTAGGGGTATGGTGCATAGGGGTACGGTGCATAGGGGTACGTACGGTGCATAGGGGTACCGTGCATACACCCCAAGATTGCAGGGGTACGGTGCATATGTGATTGTGTGGCTCTTCGTACAAATTGCTCAAACTATGTTTTCCGTACGAATCGCGTTCTCGTTCCCCGGTCCGGATCGTACTTGTTGGGTCATACAGCATGTTTACGATCGTACGGTTCACCATGAGGGTCCGTGTCATATGGATTTTCCTTTGCTTTACGGTTCACAAAGATTCAGACGTATTTTATTCCTACAGATCGTACTACGCGATTCAGACGGATTCGTACTGATTCGAATCGTCGTACAGATTAGTTTCCCGAATTGGAATCGGCCCCTTAGTGGGACTGATCTCTTGAACTCACTGTACCAAGATCTCATTTTCCACACATGCACAAGGCATTTTTCTACGTCTTTAAAGTTACATTCCTCTTCTGTCTCAGCAAATCATTTTAGAAACTTCAGCGGTTCAGCAGTTAAAGCTCCAATGTTTGTTCCAATTCTGCTCAAAGTGTTATCACCAGTAAGAATATGTGCCAGAACAGAGGGCATCTCTCGATCAAGTTTCTTGTACAGAATATGAAGTGGGATTAAGTGTCTTTTCTCGCCTAATCCATAACATATCCATAACTCTGACAATCCTTCACTTCCGCACATTGCAGTAAATATCAGTAGCACAATATTAACATTTGAGTCATTTGACAGTACAATGACTCTATTAGATACATGTCGAACAGCCTACTCAACATGTGGGACAACACGAAGGCCGGCTTCCTCCATTTTGCTGATAAATTCTTGAACAATATGGCCTGTACCTATTGAATATATCTCATCAGGCACTATCTCCTCATTGACAATCATTCCACTTGCAATAATTGGAAATTCAGTGTTCACTGAAGCATCAGCAATGTTTTGGCGAGTTAACATCACCAAGTTCATCTTCTTCGATGTTGATGGCAATAATTTATTAGGTTGCATAGGTGTAGGTGTCGAATTTTTGAAGAAGGCATGGACAATTGTTCCACTTGTAGACATTCGGCTGATTCTTTTAGTTTCTTTGACAGATAGTTCAAGATAACTGTCAAAGACAATGTGCAGTTATTGCAAGGTGCACTCTAACTTTGATATGTGTAGAACAGTTTGAACGATATCTCCAAAGTTTTGCATGGATAAAAACTTGACTAGTCACAATTGTGACATATAGTTCACAACAACGGCAATTTTCAATGAGAACATCTTTTCGAATTGAAATTCTTCAGGTGAAAGGTTTCTTTGTTAGCTCTTGTACAAGTTTGTGCTTCACTGGTTTGGTTACAGCATCTTCATCAAATAATGCGTTTGTTGGAAGAAGATCATGCAACAAAATGTCCTTGATAAATAATCCCACTTTTTTTGCTACATCCATCTCCCTATGTGCTTGTGAAAGTTGTTTATGCAACCTGTTTTGTAGTGACTGGTTGAATGAAACTCTTACTATGGCAATTAAAGTGTGAAAGTTTAGCTTTAGTGATTATGTCAAACAGTGTTTTCTCTTTCAATACAAATTTCTCCTACTCCAGTTTTGCACATAGGTTCAATCCATATTTCAGGACATTGACTAGACATGTTTCTATATCATTAGTCACATATTGTTTGGTCACAAAGTTATTCAGTCGCACAGACTCAGTCATTTTAAAGGGGTTTCCTTGCTGCTGCATGAAATTAAGATTGCTGTCAACATGTTTATTAAAACTTTTTCTCACAAGTTCGTGGTGAAGAACAGTTTCACGATGGTCCGTTAATTTCTCATTTCCCATTTCTCTGAAAACATTGCAAATAGAAAGGACTTCATGTTAAACTAGCTGCTGTTGACCAACATAATCACTTTTATCTGCCTGACCGAAAATTCCCTTGGAGCTTTTCTGTGATCTCTGGATTGTTTGTTCCAGCTTTTATCTGAAGTCACAGCATTGAACCTTCCCTCTCTGTCTTCCACCACAAAATGTCGGTACTCTCTGAAGTTTGCACCTACTGAAGGGTGACAGCACTTTCCCAAGCGTCCGTCCACTGTAGGGTGACAGCACTATCCCAAGCGTCTGTCCGCTGTAGGCTGACCACACTTTCCGAAGTGTGCGAACACTGTAGAGTGGCCACACCTTCCCAAGTGTACATCCCCTGGTGGGTGACCACATTTTCCCAAGTGACTAAACTTTACCAAGCCTGCATCCTCCGTAAGATAACTGCACTTTCTGAAGAGTGACTACATATGTCCTAGAGTACAATCACTATAGGATAACTACTGTTTACTAAGTATGCATCTACTGTAGGGTAACTGCACTTTCCCAAGTATGACCATACTTTCACAAGTGTGCGAATGCTATATGGTGACTGCACATTCCTAAAAGTGCATATACTGTAGTGTGACTGCACTTTCCCAAGTGTGCATCCACTGTTGGATGACCACACTTTGTGAAGTGCGTGCTAACTCAAGGTTACGAGCACTTTCCCAAGTCTGCGTTCACTGTAGGGTGCCCACACTTTGTGAAGTGTGTGCCCAATGTAGGGGCCCACACTTTCCCAGGGGGTATCCTCAGTAGGGTAATCACACTTTCCAAAGAGTGTGCCAACTGTAGGGTGACTGCACCTTGCAAGGTGTGCATCCACTGTAGGGTGACTACATTTTCCCTTGTGTGGATCCAATGTATGGTGCCTGTACTTTCTTGAGTCTACATCTAATGTAGTGTACCCGTACCTTCCCAGGCGTGAATCCACTGTAGAGTGACCACATCTTTCCTAGTGTACAGTCTCTGTAGTGGGACCCCACTTTCCCTAGTGTACACCCTATGCAGTGCTTATACAAAAGAAAACAATCAAAGCACTCATATAGTGTCACATAAAAGTATAGATTCCAAACAGTAAGGGTTGAGTTTCCGTAGAAGTACACTTTATTAGCAGATGCAGTAATCTTGTTTTCTTCTGGACAGTCCACTCTGACAAAGAATCCTAACTTTAGTACTCCTAAATGCCTTTTGTGAATACCGAAAGTCGTAAAGTTAGGATTTTGTCTCAGATTATTTTTTTTTAATCGGGCCCACTGTGACTCCACATTCCATTACAGGAGTATCACCCTTTATTACTCTTAAAGGAAGGGAGCCTTCCACTAAAGATTTGCCGATGTGGTTGCAAGACAAGAGACGGGTCTGGGTTGATTGGAAAGCCATGAAATCTAGAGTGAGGGTAAAGCAGAGCATGTGCAAACAAGTGTATGATCGATCACAAAAGAGGAGTGAAAACTACTCACTGGAGATGTGGGGATTGGGTGGTAACGAGGAATGGAGGTATTGTAAAAAAGGGCAGGGTAGGAACTCCCAACCTAGTAGAGTGGTTGGGGTAAAAAACCAATGTGGTTGTGTTGGAGTGTGGTAAGGAATGGAGTTTTGGATATCTGATCAAAGTGGTTGGTCCTGATCACTCTTGAACGCGTTGTCTTAGTTATGTATCAATTCTTCTCTGTATTCTTTATCATATACGTTGAATTGTTGATTTGGTTATGTAGATATTCTCTCTATGCATTTTATCACATATGTTCATTTGTTGCTTTGGCTGTGTTCCTTTGTAAGGGAGGAGGCATGTAAGAAACATTCCTATTGGCGACGTAACTTGGAATGCTGATGGGGAAAAGCCCTGGTGCTGGCAGTTAGTGGAAGCTGTAAGCCTCTGGTGTCCGATAAACTTGGAGACAATAAAGAAGCCTAAATTTACACTTGTGTTGTGTAAATGACTACAATAAGGTTATCTGTGAGTCACTAGAATAGATGGGTGTTCAGTAGTTTCCTAAAAGAGATTTCTGATTCCTCCCATTGAATGTGGGAAGGGAGCTCGTTCCAGAGCCTGGGAGATAGACATTTACAGGAACCTCTGCCTCTCCTTAGTTTATTAATCCTAGGAACTAGAAGAAAACCTTGACCCTCAGAGCTGGTCATAGAAGCGCACTAGTCTTAGAAGAGTACTGGTCATAGACGTGTACGTCACAGACGTGTACTGGTCACAGAAGTGCACTTGTCTGTATACTTGTCATTGAGGTGCCTTGAATATAGAAATGTACTGGTAATCGAGGTGCACTGGTCATAGAAGTGAACTGGTCATATGAAAGTACTGGCCATAGAAGTGTACTGGTCATGGAAAAGTACTGGTCATATAAGTGTAAGTCACAGAAGTTAATGGTCATAGAGGTGAACTGGTCATAGAGTTGCACTGGTCGTAGAAGGGTAAATCATAGAAGTTAACTAGTCATAGAAGTGTAAGTCATAGACCTGTACTGGCAATAGAAGTGTACTGGTCATAGACGTCCACTGGTCATAGAAAAGTACTGGTCATAGAAGTGCACTGGTTATAGAAATATACTGGTCACAGAAGTGAAAGTCATAGAAGTTAATGGTCATAGATGTGATCTGGTCATAGAAGTGAACTGGTCATTGAAAAGTACTGGTCATAGAAGTGTAAGTCATGGACCTGTACTGGAAATAGAAGAGAACCGGTTGTAGAAATGTACAGGTCATACAAGTGTAAGTCATAGAGGTGCACTGGTATGGTAAGGGCTCTCCTTCGTAAGGTGTGAGTAATTTGAGGCACACTCTGGGCCCGATTCACAGAACTAATTTAAGACAAAATCCTAAACTTACTACCATTTGGGTGTTCACAGAAGGCACTTACTCGTTTTGGTATTCACTTAAGGCACTTACTCATTTTGGTATTCACAGAAGGCACTTACTCATTTTGGTATTCACAGAAGGCACTTACTCATTTTGGTATTCACAGAAGTTATGAGTCCTACCTTTAGGACTCCTAAATGCCTTCTGTGAATACCGAAAATCTTTAAGTTAGGTTTTTTCTCAACTTAGGAGTGGTAAAGTTAGGACTCCTAAATGCCTTCTGTGAAGACTGAAAGTCTTAAAGTTAGGATTTTTCTCAGTTTAGGAGTCCTAAAGTTAGGAGTCCTAACTTTACTACTCCTAAACTGAGATAAAATACTAACTTTAAGACTTTGGTATTAACAGAAGGCATTTAGGGGTCCTACAGTTAGGACTCCTAACTTCTGTGAATACCGAAATGAGTAAGAGCCAGATGTAGGTGTCCAAATACCGGTCGGAAACGGATGTACCATGTTACAACGCATACCGTTACAACTACCTACCATTACAACGCGACCATTACAACACATACCATTACAACGCATAGCGCTTTGAGGTGCTGGATAGTGGTAAGTATAATTTACTATTCTAACTCCAGTCCCCGTGGACCCTAGGGAAGGTGTTGGATAGTAAATTATACTTATTCCCTATCCTAGAGCGCCCCCCAGCGCAATGCGTTGTAATGGTATGCGTTGTAAAAGTCGCGTTGTAATGGTAGTGCGTTGTAACAAATGCGTTGTAACAGGTGTATACCGTCGGAAACGGCCGAAAATACTGATTTTCGGCCGTTTCCAACCGGTATTTGGACATTGGTATGTAGGGGTAGCAAAAACATACAGATTCAGTAAATTTACCGAATCGGTAATTTTACAGAATCAGTAAAATTACCAAATCTGAAAATTTACTGATTCTGTAAATTTTACAGATTCGGTAAAATAACCGAACTGTAAAATTACCGACTCTGTAATTTCTTATGTAGGTAGCACTTTAAACAGTGCTACAGGGCCTTTAGAATTTGTTATTTACCCCCTAATACCATTGGGTGGTAAATACCGAATTCCTGTGTACATGCACATCTGTGCATGTACAACGGTGCCCCCATAGGGCATGTATGTGTGCCACATGGCACACAAGCCAGAAACAGAGGTGTAAAAGGGTGTCAAAGTGACACCCTGTTTCCCTTGGCAATTCAGTATTTTTACTGATTCGGTAATTACCAAATTAGTATTTGCTATTGATTCCTATGGGCTTAAAGGCCCATAGGAATCAAGGACAAATACCGATTCGGTAATTACCGAATCGGTAAATAACGAATCCTACCGATTCGGTAAAAATTACCGAATTTTTACCTACATCTTATTTACCGATTCATAAATACCGAATCTGTAAAATTCGGTATTTATGAATCAGTAAGTAAGATTTACCTACATCTAGCCCTAAGTGTCTTCTGTGAATACCAAAATGGTAGTAAGTTTAGGATTTTGTCTTAAGTTAGTTCTGTGATTCAGGCCCTATATATTCTACAGCACCATTGACCAGTAACATTGGTCAAACTGCTCACAGTTAAATGATTTATATTTCTATTTTCCAGGATTTACCCTTTCAGTAGTTTCCCAAAGGAGATTTCTGATTCCTCCTCTTTAATGTGGGAAGGGAGCTCGTTCCAGAGTTTTAAGGCTAGAAACCGAAAGGCAATCTGCCTCGCCTTACTTTCTTAGTCCTAGGAATCAGAAGAAAGCCTTGACCCTTGGAACCTAGGGTTTATTTTGCGGTGCAGTTAAGACTTTAAATTGGCAGGGGTCCTTTTCTATGTACCGCTCTTGGACCAGGCAGAGGGACTTGAATTGTACTCTCGTCTGGTCTGGTAGAAAACGAAGAGAACATTTCCATTTACTCCTGCCTCCTCCAATCTTTTCCATTATTATTGTTTTTATTGTAAACTGGTGGGGTACCGTATCGAAGGCAGGTCGCGGGTCTGGCAAGATCATTGCTGCTGAGCCGCGATGAAGCAGGATCGATATTAGTTCTTCAGTTGATGCTAAAAGGGTTGATTCAGCACTATTACCTGGTATGAACCCTGCCTGGTCGTGGGGTGCAGAATCAAATGATTTTCTAGGTGGGTGGAGGTGCGTTTGGCCACATATTTTTTGAGGTACTTACTCACCCCAGGGAGGAGTGATATGGGGGTGGTGGTTTTCCACCATCAAAGGACTGAAATAGGCTTTTTCAGGAGAGATTTTACTACTGAATATTTCCATGTTCGAGGAACTATGCCGCTCTCTAGTGATTAGCTGAGGAGGTTTGTCAGTTCGACTAATATTAGGTTCACTTCTTTTTTTTAATTTTTTTTTTATCGGGATCAACTTCAGATGTGATGAGGGATTGGCCCAGATT
The DNA here is from genome assembly GCF_964263255.1 of Lissotriton vulgaris. NCBI lineage: Eukaryota > Metazoa > Chordata > Amphibia > Caudata > Salamandridae > Lissotriton > Lissotriton vulgaris. The sequence continues at coordinate 265,780,903 of NC_141690.1, read as the reverse complement.
AACACCCCTCGTGCGTGTGTCGTGAAACCTGCAGCAACTGTGTTCCCGGCCAGACCCCTAGATTGTAACATCCTGCTAGTGTGGGGTAAATGCGTTTCCTGCAGCAGGGCCAGGTCCACATGGTGACTGTGGAGGTAACTAAGGACCTTCCTCAATTTACGAAAGTCATTCAACCCCCGCACGTTCCAGGTCATTAGGTTCAGCTTATTCGGGGCATTCGTCGGTAAATGTGGTGCAGCACTAGTCATTGCAAGGGTTCATGTGTATATTAGCACCAGGAAAGAGCAAAACAAGACAAGGCAGTACATTGGGACCCCTATCCAGTAGCCGGCAAACCCAAACTGGTACAGTCCCGCATAGCAGTTCACACTCAAAACATTCAAATCCCCCAAACAACCCAAGGCAACAAACCCCCCCAACCATCCGTGTCCCCAATCCCATCCCACGAACTCCCGCCCACCCACAGCCGACCACCCCCAACCAGGTCAGACAGGTCCCAAAAATCCCCCCCATCAACCCTCAGGAAGTAGAGTATTCGCCAGTCCAATACCAACCCCTTCGAGAGTTACACAACCAAAGGCACCGGGGCAGAGCACGCCAAAATAGAACACCACCGCAAACTGTCCCAATTATACAATCTGATCAGCGCCTCCCTCTTGCCCCACTTGTAGGTCAATGCCCATCGAGTAGCACGTATAACAACCCTCTCACAACCCATTCTGCCCCCCGCTGTGCAACAGTAGTCCTATCTTCTCCACCCCCCCCCCCAGCGACTACGACTCCTCACCAGCAGTGAGCAAGGCACATGTTCAAGTAGCTTATCCACCGCCTCGCCAATCACTACCAGCAGTACCCATGGGGGCCTTTCACTTCACGACTCCTAGAGTCTCGGCTGTGCCCGGACATAGTGTCCCCCAGTCAGGGGGGAGTACCAAGCTTCGCTGCAAGTCCCTCTAGTCCTGTTCGTCCAGGTTCTATGCCGAGCCGGCGTCGTCCTCCTGCCCACGCTTGGCCTCCTTCCGTTCCCTTGTCCAGGTCTTCAGTGATTTTTGAAGTTCTTTAGGGTCCGTAAAGAAGTACGACCGCCCTCCTGTATTGATGCGAAGCTTGGCGGGGTACAGCATCGCGTAGTTCAGGCCCAGAGTTCGGAGTTGTTTTTTATATGGTGCGAACTGCCGCCTCTCTTCCTGCACCCTGGCCGTGAAGTCCGGGTAGAGAGATATATCCATACCCTCATGTTGTAGCCTGCCCTTCTCCCTCGCCAATCGCAATGCTGTGTCTCTGTCGCGGTAGTTGAGGAGTTTCGCAATAATGGAGCGAGGAGGCGCGCCAGGCTGCGGTTGTGGGCCCAGCGTGCGGTGGGCCCGTTCCACTATGAATATAGGGGAAAAAGCCTCCTCACCAAGCAGCAGCTTCAGCAGTTTTTCCACAAAGAGCTCCATCTTCCCCGTCTGCGTAGATTCCGCTATGCCTGTGATCCGGATGTTGGACCTGCGCGAACGCGCCTCCAAGTCCTCAGTTTTATCACGAATAATGTGCAACAGTCTATCAAACTGCTTTTTGTCTTTGTCCCACTCCGTCTGGGCCTCTTCAGCTTCGGTGAGACGACGTTCCGCCATATCTAGGCGCTCCGCGTGTTTGTCCACGCGCTCCGCCATGCGGTCCATTCGGTATGATAAAGCGTCTATCTTAGAGCCAACAGTCGCAATGCTATCCTGGATGCCTTTTTCCATTGCCGCTAACATGTCTCTGAGCTCCGTGGATGCGGGGGCCGTCGATGTGGCTCCCTTCGGCGATGACTCCGGTGCCGCCGTTTCTGGCCCTTTCAATCGGCGCCGTTCAAAGGAGATCTTCCCCTGGGTAGCATCGTTCTTCCCCATCGCCGCGCCTGTTGCGGTGGGGTCGAGGACAGGGGGACGTCTCGCCAGCAGCAGGCCTCGACGGCAGATCAGAGTCTTTCAAGCGAGCAATTCTCAGCCCCCAGTCGTCAAATTCGGTCCAGGGGCCCGATACAGCCAAGATGGCGCCTGTAATGGCGGACGAATCCCTACCTCTCACTTCGGCAGGGTTCGCGCTTGCGAGGCGTAGGGTGCAGATAGGGCCTCCACGCTAGCACCGGTCAACCTTCCATCTCCGCGACCGGCGGGCGCCGGGATATCAGTTCGCCAAAGTGCGGCAGGCGTGCCGTCGTGTCTACCACTCCAGGTCGTGAAGAGATTGTTCAGTGTCCTCCCAGCCGCCGGGCCTCCAAGCCGTTCGTTCGCAGCGCAATCGCAGGCGGATGAGGAGGGGTTGTCTCGGTCAGGGAGATATCCAAACAAGTGTCCGGACGGAGCTCAGCCCGACCACTCCCAGCTTTGAGGCCGCACGTCCGGCGACGTCGCCCGGCCTCCTCTTCAGGATAGTTCGCGGCTGCAGGCCTATTCTTCCTCAGCCGCGTCGCGAGGGCTGCTCTCCAGCGAAGTCGGGGTTGCTCGCCAGCAATCGTCTCGAGAGGCCCCCAAATGAATCTAGGGGTGCTAACGGGTGGTCGAGAGTCCGCTATGGCATATCGGGCACAATTAAGGATAGATTATCAGGATTATTCCGGGGCTATGCGAGGAGCCGAAGGCTCACGCGTCCGCAATCGACGCCGGCTAGCTCCGCCCCTCTAGGTTCACTTCTTTTCTTATGATGTCAGGAGGAGCTGAAGCTGATCTAAGCCTCTATGGTCGAAGAGATGCTGCTTTCTCTCTGGTCTAGGGGCTGATCCAAGCCTCTATGGTTGAAGCAATGACGGTGTCTCTCTGGTCTAGGAGCTGATCTGAGCCTCTATGGTCGAAGATATTGTGGTTGTCTCTCTGGTCTAGAGCTGATCTGAGCCTCTATGGTCGAAGAGATGACGGTTGTCTCTCTGCTCTAGGAGCGAATCTGAGCCTCTATGGTCGAAGAGAGGACAGCTATCTCTCTGGTCCAGGAGCTGATCTGAGCCTCTATGGTTCAAGAGATGACAGTTATCTCTCTGGTCTAGGAGCTGATCTGAGCCTCTATGGTCGAAGAGATGCTGCTGTCTCTCTGGTCTAGGGGCTGATCCAAGCCTCTATGGTTCAAGAGATGACTGTGTCTCTCTGGTCTAGGAGCTGATCTGAGCCTCTATGGCCGAAGAGATGACGGTTATCTCTCTGCTCTAGGAGCTGATCTGAGCCTCTATGGTCGAAGAGATGACGGTTGTCTCTATGGTCTAGGGGCTGATCTAAGCCTCGATGATAGAAGAGATGACGGCTGTCTCTCTGGTCTAGGAGATGATCCAAGCCTCTATGATTCAAGAGATGACTGTGTCTCTCTACTCTAGGAGCTGATCTGAGCCTCAATGGTCGAAGAGATGACGGTTTTCTCTCTGGTCTAGGAGCTGACGGTTGTCTCCCTGCTCTAGGAGCTGATCTGAGCCTCTATGGTCAAAGAGATGACGGTTGTCTCCCTGCTCTAGGAGCTGATCTGAGCCTCTATGGCCGAAGAGATGACGGTTGTCTCTCTGCTCTAGGAGCTGATCTGAGCCTCTATGGTCGAAGAGATGACGGCTGTCTCTCTGGTCTAGGGGCTGATCCAAGCCTCTATGATTCAAGAGATGACGGTGTCTCTCTACTCTAGGAGCTGATCTGAGCCTCAATGGTCGAAGAGATGACGGTTTTCTCTCTGGTCTAGGAGCTTATCTGAGCCTCCATGGTCGAAGAGATGACGGTTTTCTCTCTGGTCTAGGAGCTGACGGTTGTCTCCCTGCTCTAGGAGCTGATCTGAGCCTCTATGGTCAAAGAGATGACGGTTGTCTCCCTGCTCTAGGAGCTGATCTGAGCCTCTATGGTCGAAGAGATGACGGTTGTCTCTATGGTCTAGGGGCTGATCTAAGCCTCGATGATCGAAGAGATGACGGTGTCTCTCTGCTCTAGGAGCTGATCTGAGCCTCTATGGTTCAAGAGATGACGGCTGTCTCTCTGCTCTAGGAGCTGATCTGAGCCTCTATGATTCAAGAGATGACGGTGTCTCTCTACTCTAGGAGCTGATTTGAGCCTCAATGGTCGAAGAGATGACGGTTTTCTCTCTGGTCTAGGAGCTGACGGTTGTCTCCCTGCTCTAGGAGCTGATCTGAGCCTCAATGGTCAAAGAGATGACGGTTGTCTCCCTGCTCTAGGAGCTGATCTGAGCCTCTATGGCCCAAGAGATGACGGTTGTCTCTCTGCTCTAGGAGCTGATCTGAGCCTCTATGGTTGACGCATTGAAGGTTGTCTCTATGGTTTAGGAGCTGATCTAAGCCTCGATGATCGAAGAGATGACGGCTGTCTCTCTGCTCTAGGAGCTGATCTGAGCCTCTATGGTTCAAGAGATGACGGTTATCTCTCTGGTCTAGGAGCTGATCTGAGCCTCTATGGTCGAAGAGATGACGGCTGTCTCTCTGGTCTAGGGGCTGATCCAAGCCTCTATGATTCAAGAGATGACGGTGTCTCTCTACTCAAGGAGCTGATCTGAGCCTAAATGGTCAAAGAGATGATGTTTTTTGTTATAACTTGTGTTTCCCTGCTGCTCAGCTAGATTGCATGCCATGTGGAATGTTGGATGAATGGAACGTTGCTTGTGTGTGAATGTCAGTTGAGTGAGGGCTGAGCAGCAGTACAGCTGCTCCTGATGGGATTTCCTTTCTATCTTAACTAATTAACTTAATAAAAGTAACTTGATCAATCCTACTTGAAGTATCCATCTTCTCACTGATTACAACAGTTTTCTCTCTGGTCTAGGAGCTGACGGTTGCCTCCTTGCTCTAGGAGCTGATCTGAGCCTCTATGGTCAAAGAGATGATGGTTGTCTCCCTGCTCTAGGAGCTGATCTGAGCCTCTATGGCCGAAGAGATGACGGTTGTCTCTCTGCTCTAGGAGCTGATCTGAGCCTCTATGGTCGAAGAGATGACGGCTGTCTCTCTGGTCTAGGGGCTGATCCAAGCCTCTATGATTCAAGAGATGACGGTGTCTCTCTACTCTAGGAGCTGATCTGAGCCTCAATGGTCGAAGAGATGACGGTTTTCTCTCTGGTCTAGGAGCTTATCTGAGCCTCCATGGTCGAAGAGATGACGGTTGTCTCCCTGCTCTAGGAGCTGATCTGAGCCTCTATGGTCAAAGAGATGACGGTTGTCTCCCTGCTCTAGGAGCTGATCTGAGCCTCTATGGTCGAAGAGATGACGGTTGTCTCTCTGGTCTAGGAGCTGATCTAAGCCTCGATGATCGAAGAGATGACGGTGTCTCTCTGCTCTAGGAGCTGATCTGAGCCTCTATGGTTCAAGAGATGACGGCTGTCTCTCTGCTCTAGGAGCTGATCTGAGCCTCTATGGTTCAAGAGATGACGGTTATCTCTCTGCTCTAGGAGCTGATCTGAGCCTCTATGGTTCAAGAGATGACGGTGTCTCTCTGGTCTAGGAGCTGATCTGAGCCTCTATGGTCGAAGAGATGACGTTTGTCTTTCTGCTCTAGGAGCTGATCTGAGCCTCAATGGTTCAAGAGATGACGGCTGTCTCTCTGGTCTAGGAGCTGATCTAAGCATCTATGGTCGAAGAGATGACGGTTGTCTCTCTGGTCTAGGAGCTGATCTAAGCCTCGATGATCGAAGAGATGACGGTGTCTCTCTGCTCTAGGAGCTGATCTGAGCCCCTATGGTTCAAGAGTTGACGGCTGTCTCTCTGCTCTAGGAGCTGATCTGAGCCTCTATGGTTCAAGAGATGACGGTTATCTCTCTGTTCTAGGAGCTGATCTGAGCCTCCATGGTTCAAGAGATGACGGTGTCTCTCTGGTCTAGGAGCGGATCTGAGCCTCTATGGTTGAAGAGATGACGTTTGTCTTTCTGCTCTAGGAGCTGATCTGAGCCTCAATGGTTCAAGAGATGACGGCTGTCTCTCTGGTCTAGGAGCTGATCTAAGCATCTATGGTCGAAGAGATGACGGTTGTCTCTCTGCTGTAGGAGCTGATCTGAGCCTCTATGGTCGAAGAGATGACGGTTGTCTCTCTGGTCTAGGAGCTGATCTGAGCCTCTGTGGTCGAAGAGATGACGGTTGTCTCTCTGCTCTAGGAGCGGATCTGAGCCCCTATGGTCGAAGAGATGACAGCTATCTCTCTGGTCTAGGAGCTGATCTGAGCCTCTATGGTTCAAGAGATGACGGTTATCTCTCTGGTCTACGAGCTGATCTGAGCCTCTATGGTCGAAGAGATGATGGCTGTCTCTCTGGTCTAGGGACTGATCCAAGCCTCTATGGTCGAAGAGATGACGGTTGTCTCTCTGCACTAGGAGCTGATCTGAGCCTCTATGGTCGAAGAGATGACGGCTGTCTCTCTGGTCTAGGGGCTGATCCAAGCCTCTATGATTCAAGAGATGACGGTGTCTCTCTACTCTAGGAGCTGATCTGAGCCTCAATGGTCGAAGAGATGACGGTTTTCTCTCTGGTCTAGGAGCTTATCTGAGCCTCCATGGTCGAAGAGATGACGGTTTTCTCTCTGGTCTAGGAGCTGACGGTTGTCTCCCTGCTCTAGGAGCTGATCTGAGCCTCTATGGTCAAAGAGATGACGGTTGTCTCCCTGCTCTAGGAGCTGATCTGAGCCTCTATGGTCGAAGAGATGACGGTTGTCTCTATGGTCTAGGGGCTGATCTAAGCCTCGATGATCGAAGAGATGACGGTGTCTCTCTGCTCTAGGAGCTGATCTGAGCCTCTATGGTTCAAGAGATGACGGCTGTCTCTCTGCTCTAGAAGCTGATCTGAGCCTCTATGGTTCAAGAGATGACGGTTATCTCTCTGCTCTAGGAGCTGATCTTAGCCTCTATGATTCAAGAGATGACGGTGTCTCTCTACTCTAGGAGCTGATCTGAGCCTCAATGGTCGAAGAGATGACGGTTTTCTCTCTGGTCTAGGAGCTGACGGTTGTCTCCCTGCTCTAAGAGCTGATCTGAGCCTCTATGGTCAAAGAGATGACGGTTGTCTCCCTGCTCTAGGAGCTGATCTGAGCCTCTATGGCCGAAGAGATGACGGTTGTCTCTCTGCTCTAGGAGCTGATCTGAGCCTCTATGGTTGACGCATTGAAGGTTGTCTCTATGGTTTAGGAGCTGATCTAAGCCTCGATGATCGAAGAGATGACGGCTGTCTCTCTGCTCTAGGAGCTGATCTGAGCCTCTATGGTTCAAGAGATGACGGTTATCTCTCTGGTCTAGGAGCTGATCTGAGCCTCTATGGTCGAAGAGATGACGGCTGTCTCTCTGGTCTAGGGGCTGATCCAAGCCTCTACGATTCAAGAGATGACGGTGTCTCTCTACTCAAGGAGCTGATCTGAGCCTAAATGGTCAAAGAGATGATGTTTTTTGTTATAACTTGTGTTTCCCTGCTGCTCAGCTAGATTGCATGCCATGTGGAATGTTGGATGAATGGAACGTTGCTTGTGTGTGAATGTCAGTTGAGTGAGGGCTGAGCAGCAGGACAGCTGCTCCTGATGGGGTTTCCTTTCTATCTTAACTAATTAACTTAATAAAAGTAACTTGATCAATCCTACTTGAAGTATCCATCTTCTCAGTGATTACAACAGTTTTCTCTCTGGTCTAGGAGCTGACGGTTGTCTCCTTGCTCTAGGAGCTGATCTGAGCCTATATGGTCAAAGAGATGATGGTTGTCTCCCTGCTCTAGGAGCTGATCTGAGCCTCTATGGCCGAAGAGATGACGGTTGTCTCTCTGCTCTAGGAGCTGATCTGAGCCTCTATGGTCGAAGAGATGACGGCTGTCTCTCTGGTCTAGGGGCTGATCCAAGCCTCTATGATTCAAGAGATGACGGTGTCTCTCTACTCTAGGAGCTGATCTGAGCCTCAATGGTCGAAGAGATGACGGTTTTCTCTCTGGTCTAGGAGCTTATCTGAGCCTCCATGGTCGAAGAGATGACGGTTGTCTCCCTGCTCTAGGAGCTGATCTGAGCCTCTATGGTCAAAGAGATGACGGTTGTCTCCCTGCTCTAGGAGCTGATCTGAGCCTCGATGGTCGAAGAGATGACGGTTGTCTCTCTGGTCTAGGAGCTGATCTAAGCCTCGATGATCGAAGAGATGACGGTGTCTCTCTGCTCTAGGAGCTGATCTGAGCCTCTATGGTTCAAGAGATGACGGCTGTCTCTCTGCTCTAGGAGCTGATCTGAGCCTCTATGGTTCAAGAGATGAAGGTGTCTCTCTGGTCTAGGAGCTGATCTAAGCCTCGATGATCGAAGAGATGACGGTGTCTCTCTGCTCTAGGAGCTGATCTGAGCCCCTATGGTTCAAGAGTTGACGGCTGTCTCTCTGCTCTAGGAGCTGATCTGAGCCTCTATGGTTCAAGAGATGACGGTTATCTCTCTGGTCTAGGAGCTGATCTGAGCCTCCATGGTTCAAGAGATGACGGTGTCTCTCTGGTCTAGGAGCTGATCTGAGCCTCTATGGTTGAAGAGATGACGTTTGTCTTTCTGCTCTAGGAGCTGATCTGAGCCTCTATGGTTCAAGAGATGACGGTTATCTCTCTGTTCTAGGAGCTGATCTGAGCCTCAATGGTTCAAGAGATGACGGCTGTCTCTCTGGTCTAGGAGCTGATCTAAGCATCTATGGTCGAAGAGATGACGGTTGTCTCTCTGCTGTAGGAGCTGATCTGAGCCTCTATGGTCGAAGAGATGACGGTTGTCTCTCTGGTCTAGGAGCTGATCTGAGCCTCTGTGGTCGAAGAGATGACGGTTGTCTCTCTGCTCTAGGAGCGGATCTGAGCCTCTATGGTCGAAGAGATGACAGCTATCTCTCTGGTCTAGGAGCTGATCTGAGCCTCTATGGTTCAAGAGATGACGGTTATCTCTCTGGTCTACGAGCTGATCTGAGCCTCTATGGTCGAAGAGATGATGGCTGTCTCTCTGGTCTAGGGACTGATCCAAGCCTCTATGGTCGAAGAGATGACGGTTGTCTCTCTGCACTAGGAGCTGATCTGAGCCTCTATGGTCGAAGAGATGACGGCTGTCTCTCTGGTCTAGGAGCTGATCTGAGCCTCTATGGTCGAAGACATGACGGTTATCTCTCTGGTCTAGGAGCTGATCTAAGCCTCGATGATCGAAGAGATGACGGTGTCTCTCTGCTCTAGGAGCTGATCTGAGCCTCTATGGTTCAAGAGATGACGGCTGTCTCTCTGCTCTAGGAGCTGATCTGAGCCTCTATGGTTCAAGAGATGACGGTTATCTCTCTGCTCTAGGAGCTGATCTGAGCCTCTATGGTTCAAGAGATGACGGTGTCTCTCTGGTCTAGGAGCTGATCTAAGCCTGGATGATCGAAGAGATGACGGTGTCTCTCTGCTCTAGGAGCTGATCTGAGCCCCTATGGTTCAAGAGTTGACGGCTGTCTCTCTGCTCTAGGAGCTGATCTGAGCCTCTATGGTTCAAGAGATGACGGTTATCTCTCTGGTCTAGGAGCTGATCTGAGCCTCCATGGTTCAAGAGATGACGGTGTCTCTCTGGTCTAGGAGCTGATCTGAGCCTCTATGGTTGAAGAGATGACGTTTGTCTTTCTGCTCTAGGAGCTGATCTGAGCCTCTATGGTTCAAGAGATGACGGTTATCTCTCTGTTCTAGGAGCTGATCTGAGCCTCAATGGTTCAAGAGATGACGGTTATCTCTCTGTTCTAGGAGCTGATCTGAGCCTCTATGGTTCAAGAGATGACGGTTATCTCTCTGTTCTAGGAGCTGATCTGAGCCTCAATGGTTCAAGAGATGACGGCTGTCTCTCTGGTCTAGGAGCTGATCTAAGCATCTATGGTCGAAGAGATGACGGTTGTCTCTCTGCTGTAGGAGCTGATCTGAGCCTCTATGGTCGAAGAGATGACGGTTGTCTCTCTGGTCTAGGAGCTGATCTGAGCCTCTGTGGTCGAAGAGATGACGGTTGTCTCTCTGCTCTAGGAGCGGATCTGAGCCTCTATGGTCGAAGAGATGACAGCTATCTCTCTGGTCTAGGAGCTGATCTGAGCCTCTATGGTTCAAGAGATGACGGTTGTCTCTCTGGTCTAGGGACTGATCCAAGCCTCTATGGTCGAAGAGATGACGGCTGTCTCTGGTCTAGGAGCTGATCTGAGCCTCTATGATCGAAGAGATGACGGTTGTCTGTCTGCTCTAGGAGCTGATCTGAGCCTTTATGCTTCAAGAGATGATTACTGTCACTGGTCTTGGACGTGCTCTGGGTTTCTTTCTGATTCAGGCTATGTCTTCTGCCTCAGTAAGAGTGATGATCCATTAAACTGATTTAAATTAAGGTAATTCTCGTTTACGTTTCACATGTGTTACTTATTCTGGAATTGCCTAAGAGAGTTTGATATTTCCAGGACGTTTTGCTTCCGTAGTTCCTTTTTTTATGCAGCTTGTCACCCATGTACAGTGCGCACTGTGAACGGAGCCCTTGTAGGTGTCCGGTGAGTTCAAGTTGTGGGTGGGTGGGTGCCTCGATGGAGACCTCTGGAGTTGAGGCTGAAGGCTGTGCAGGTGTCTAACAATGCCTGCCATAAAGATAATCAGAACTCATGCTCATCCGATCTTTGGCCTCTTTGCAGAGCAATAGTTGAATGTGCCAACTATGACTGTGATTCTACTTGAAAGAGTGTGAAGTAAGGACACAGCTGTCATAATATTGACAGAGGGCGAAAGTATATCCGCAGTGCAGAAGGGTGAGTGGGAGTGTGTGTTAAGGGGGCTTTGGTAAAGTGAAGGAGAAGCAAGGAAGTACATGCAGCGGCGAGTGACTCTCGCGCACACTCCCGCCATCCCAGCTCATTGGCATGCAGACGCGCACATCGCCTGACCCTGGGCAGATAAGCAAATTTCACCTCTATGGACAAAATTGGCTGAATTTAGTTGTCTGGACATCTGATTTAATTAGCAATTTGCATCTGTGAAGGCGGCCTGCCCTCGGAGGAGAGAGTGAGCATAATGTGCCGGTCACACCCGTGACCTGGAAGAAGAGAGAGTGACCGGTCAGGGAGATAGACACCACGAGAGAAAGAGCGGTGAGAAGGCAGAGGAGGGAACCGAGCCAGACTGAGGGTCAGGGAGACAGAGGACAGAGAAGAGAGAGAGAAGGACAGGGAGACAGAGGACAGACGAGAGAGAGGGAGAGACAGGGAGACTCAGGACAGACAGGAGAGAGGAAGAGACATGGGGACAGAGGACAGGCGACAGAGAGGGAGAGACAGGGAGACAGGACAGACGAGAGAGAGGGAGAGACAGGGAGACAGAGGACAGACAGGAGAGAGGAAGAGACATGGGGACAGAGGACAGGCGACAGAGAGGGAGAGACAGGGAGACAGGACAGACGAGAGAGAGGGAGAGACAGGGAGATAGAGGACAGACGAGAGAGAGAGAAGGACAGGGAGACAGAGGACAGACAGGAGAGAGGAAGAGACATGGGGACAGAGGACAGACAGGATAGAGGAAGAGACATGGGGACAGAGGACAGTCGAGAGAGAGGGAGAGACAGGGTGACAGGACAGACGAGAGAGAGGGCGAGACAGAGGACAGACAGGAGAGAGGAAGAGACATGGAGACAGAGGACAGACGAGAGAGAGGGAGAGACAGGGAGACAGAGGCCAGACGAGACAGGGGGGGAGACAGGACAGACGAGAGAGAGGGAGAGACAGGGAGATAGAGGACAGACGAGAGAGAGGGAGAGACAGGGAGACCGAGGACAGAGGAGGGAGAGGAGAAAGGGAGACAGAGGACAGAGAGAGATGGTGACCGAGAACAGACAAGAGCGAGAGGGACAGAGGACAGACGAGATAGAGGGAGAGACAGGTAGACAGAGGACAGACAAGAGAGAGGAGACAGAGGACAGGCAGAGAGGGAGAGACAGAGGACAGACAAGAGACAGGCAGACAGAGGACAGATGAGAGAGAGGAGACTGGGAGGCAGAGGACAGACGAGAGACAGGGAGACAGAGGACAGGCAAGAGAGAGGGAGACAGAGGATAAGCAAGAGATAAGAGACAGTTCGACAGAAGACAGGCAAGAGACAGAGAGACAGAGGACAGACGAGAGAGAGGAGACAGGGAGACAGAGGACAGATAAGAGAGAGCAGACAGGGTGACAGAGGACAGACAAGAGAGAGAGGGACAGGGAGACAAAGGACAGACGAAAGAGAGACAGGGAAAAGGAGGACAGACGAGAGAGAGGGGATAGGGAGACAGAGGACGGAAGAGAGACAGGGAGACAGAGGACAGGCAAGAAAGAGGGAGACAGAGAACAGACAAGAGAGAGGAGTCAGGGGGACAGAGGACAGACAGGAGACAGGGAAACAGAGAGACAGAGGACAGACGAGAGAGAGGAGACAGGGAGACAGAGGACAGACACGAGACAGGGAGACAGAGGACAGACAAGAGAGAGGAGACAGAGAGACAGAGGACAGACAAGAGAGAGGAGACAGAGAGATAGAGGACAGACAAGAGACAGAGAGGGAGAGAAAATGCTGATGCTCATCCTTTGAGACATGCTAGGACGCAACATAGACATTCTAGAAGGACAGAAACTGTTGATGCTCATCCTTTGAGACATGCAAGAAAGCATCAGACATACTAGAGGGAGAGAAACTGCTGGTGTGCATCCTTTGAGACATGCTAGGAAGCATCAGAGGCATTCTAGAGGGAGAGAAACTGCGGATGCTCATCCTTTGAGACATGGTAGGAAGCATCATCGACATACTAGAGGGAGAGAAACTGCTGATTCTCATCCTTTGAGACATGCTAGGAAGCACCAGAGACATACTAGGGGGAGAGAAACTGCTGATGCTCATCCTTTGAGACATTTTAGGAAGCATCATAGACATACTAGAGAGAGAGAAACTGCTGATTCTCATCCTTTGAGACATGCTAGGAAGCATCAGAGACATACTAGAGGAGAGAAACTGCTGATGCTCATCCTTTGAGACATGCTAGGAATCATAGACATACTAGAGGGAGAGAAACTGCTGATGCTCATCCTTTGAGACATGCTAGGAAGCATCATAGACATACTAGAGAGAGAGAAACTGCTGATTCTCATCCTTTGAGGCATGCTAGGAATCATAGACATACTAGAGGGAGAGAAACTGCTGATGCTCATCCTTTGAGACATGCTAGGAAGCATCATAGACATACTAGAGAGAGAGAAACTGCTGATTCTCATCCTTTGAGGCATGCTAGGAAGCATCAGAGACATACTAGAGGAGAGAAACTGCTGATGCTCATTCTTTGAGACATGCTAGGAATCATAGACATACTAGAGGGAGAGAAACTGCTGATGCTCATCCTTTGAGACATGCTAGGAAGCATCAGAGACATACTAGAGGAGAGAAACTGCTGATGCTCATCCTTTGAGACATGGTAGGAAGCATCATAGACATACTAGAGAGAGAGAAACTGCTGATTCTTATCCTTTGAGACATGCTAGGAAGCATCAGAGACATACTAGAGAGAGAGAAACTGCTGATTCTTATCCTTTGAGACATGCTAGGAAGCATCAGAGACATACTAGAGGAGAGAAACTGCTGGTGCTCATCCTTTGAGACATGCTAGGAATCATAGACATACTAGAGGGAGAGAAACTGCTGATGCTCATCCTTTGAGACATGCTAGGAAGCATCATAGATATACTAGAGAGAGAGAAACTGCTGATTCTCATCCTTTGAGGCATGCTAGGAAGCATCAGAGACATACTAGAGGAGAGAAACTGCTGATGCTCATTCTTTGAGACATGCTAGGAATCATAGACATACTAGAGGGAGAGAAACTGCTGATGCTCATCCTTTGAGACATGCTAGGAAGCATCAGAGACATACTAGAGGAGAGAAACTGCTGATGCTCATCCTTTGAGACATGGTAGGAAGCATCATAGACATACTAGAGGGAGAGAAACTGCTGATTCTCATCCTCTGAGACATGCAAGGAAGCATCATAGACATACTAGGGGGAGAGAAACTGCTGATGCTCATCCTTTGAGACATGCTAGGAAGCATCATAGACATACTAGAGGGAGAGAAACTGCTGATGCGCATCCTTTGAGACATGGTAGGAAGCATCATAGACATACTAGAGGGAGAGAAACTGCTGATTCTCATCCTCTGAGACATGCAAGGAAGCATCATAGACATACTAGGGGGAGAGAAACTGCTGATGCTCATCCTTTGAGACATGCTAGGAAGCATCATAGACATACGAGAGGGAGAGAAACTGCTGATGCGCATCCTTTTAGACATGCTAGGAAGCAACATAGACATACTAGAGGGACAGAAACTGCTGATGCGCATCCTTTGAGACATGCAAGGAAGCATCATAGACATACAAGAGAGAGACAATCTGCCGATGTTCATCCTGTCAGACATGCTAGGAAGCATCATAGACATACTAGAGGAAGAGAAGCTGCTGATTTTTGTCCTGTCAGACATGCTAGGAAGCATCAGAGACATACTAGAGGGAGAGAAACTGCTGATGCTCATCCTTTGAGACATGCTAGGAAGCATCAGAGACATACTAGAGGAGAGAAACTGCTGATGCTCATCCTTTGAGACATGCTAGGAATCATAGACATACTAGAGGGAGAGACACTGCTAATGCTCATCCTTTGAGACATGCAAGGAAGCATCATAGACACACTAGAGGGAGAGAAACTGCTGATGCTCATCCTTTGAGACATGCTAGGAGGCAACATAGACATACTAGAGGGAGAGAAACTGCTGATGCTCATCCTTTGAGACATGCTAGGAAGCATCATAGACATACTAGAGGGAGAGAAACTGCTGATGCGCATCCTTTTAGACATGCTAGGAAGCAACATAGACATACTAGGGGGACAGAAACTGCTGATGCGCATCCTTTGAGACATGCAAGGAAGCATCATAGACATACAAGAGAGAGACAATCTGCCGATGTTCATCCTGTCAGACATGCTAGGAAGCATCATAGACATACTGGAGGAAGAGAAGCTGCTGATTTACGTCCTGTTAGACATGCTAGGAAGCATCAGAGACATACTAGAGGGAGAGAAACTGCTGATGCTCATCCTTTGAGACATGCTAGGAAGCATCATAGACATACTAGGGAGAGAGAAACTGCTGATTCTCATCCTTTGAGACATGCAAGGAAGCATCAGAGACATACTAGAGGGAGAGAAACTGCTGATGCTCATCCTTTGAGACATGCAAGGAGGCATCATAGACATACAAGAGAGAGAAAATCTGCCAATGTTCATCCTGTCAGACATGCTAATGAGCATCTGAGACACACTAGAGGGGGAGAAACTGCTGATGCTTATCCTTTGAGACATGCAAGGAAGCATCATAGACATACTAGGGGGAGAGAAACTGCTGATGCTCATCCTCTGAGACATGCAAGGAAGCATCATAGACATACTAGGGGGAGAGAAACTGCTGATGCTCATCCTTTGAGACATGCTAGGAAGCATCATAGACATACGAGAGGGAGAGAAACTGCTGATGCTCATCCTTTTAGACATGCTAGGAAGCAACCTAGACATACTAGAGGGACAGAAACTGCTGATGCGCATCCTTTGAGACATGCAAGGAAGCAACATAGACATACTAGAGGGAGAGAAACTGCTGATGCTCATCCTGTCAGACATGCTAGGAAGCATCATAGACATACTAGAGGAAGAGAAGCTGCTGATTTTCGTCCTGTCAGACATGCTAGGAAGCATCAGAGACATACTAGAGGGAGAGAAACTGCTGATGCTCATCCTTTGAGACATGCTAGGAAGCATCAGAGACATACTAGAGGAGAGAAACTGCTGATGCTCATCCTTTGAGACATGCTAGGAATCATAGACATACTAGAGGGAGAGACACTGCTAATGCTCATCCTTTGAGACATGCAAGGAAGCATCATAGACACACTAGAGGGAGAGAAACTGCTGATGCTCATCCTTTGAGACATGCTAGGAGGCAACATAGACATACTAGAGGGAGAGAAACTGCTGATGCTCATCCTTTGAGACATGCTAGGAAGCATCATAGACATACTAGAGGGAGAGAAACTGCTGATGCGCATCCTTTTAGACATGCTAGGAAGCAACATAGACATACTAGGGGGACAGAAACTGCTGATGCGCATCCTTTGAGACATGCAAGGAAGCATCATAGACATACAAGAGAGAGACAATCTGCCGATGTTCATCCTGTCAGACATGCTAGGAAGCATCATAGACATACTAGAGGGAGAGAAACTGCTGATTCTCATCCTTTGAGACATGCAAGGAAGCATCAGAGACATACTAGAGGGAGAGAAACTGCTGATGCTCATCCTTTGAGACATGCAAGGAGGCATCATAGACATACAAGAGAGAGAAAATCTGCCAATGTTCATCCTGTCAGACATGCTAATGAGCATCTGAGACATACTAGAGGGAGGGAAACTGCTGATGCTCATCCTTTGAGGCATGCTAGGAAGCATCATAGACATACTAGAGGGAGAGAAACTGCTGATGCTCATCCTTTGAGGCATGCCAGGAAGCATCATAGACATACTAGAGGGAGAGAAACTGCTCATGCTCATCCTTTGAGACATGCTAGGAAGCATCAGAGACATACTAGAGGGAGAGAAACTGAGGATGCTCATCCTTTGAGACATGCTAGGAAGCATCATAGACATACTAGGGGGAGAGAAACTGCTGATGCTTATCCTTTGAGACATGCTAGGAATCATCATAGACATTCTAGAGGGAGAGAAACTGCTGATGCTCATCCTTTGAGGCATGCTAGGAAGCATCATAGACATACTAGAGGGAGAGAAACTGCTGATGCTCATCCTTTGAGACATGCAAGGAAGCATCATAGACATACTAGAGGGAGAGCAACTGCTGATGCTCATCCTTTGAGACATGCTAGGAAGCACCAGAGACATACTAGGGGAGAGAAACTGCTGATGCTCATCCTTTGAGACATGCTAGGAAGCACCAGATACATACTAGAAGGAGAGAAACTGCTGATGCTCATCCTTTGAGACATGCTAGGAAGCATCATAGACATATTAGAGGGAGAGAAACTGCTGGTTCTCATCCTTTGAGACATGCTAGGAAGCACCAGAGACATACTAGGGGGAGAGAAACTGCTGATGCTCATCCTTTGAGACATGCTAGGAGGCAACATAGACATACTAGAGGGAGAGAAACTGCTGATGCTCATCCTTTGAGACATGCTAGGAAGCATCATAGACATACTAGAGGGAGAGAAACTGCTGATGCGCATCCTTTTAGACATGCTAGGAAGCAACATAGACATACTAGGGGGACAGAAACTGCTGATGCGCATCCTTTGAGACATGCAAGGAAGCATCATAGACATACAAGAGAACGACAATCTGCCGATGTTCATCCTGTCAGACATGCTAGGAAGCATCATAGACATACTAGAGGAAGAGAAGCTGCTGATTTACGTCCTGTTAGACATGCTAGGAAGCATCAGAGACATACTAGAGGGAGAGAAACTGCTGATGCTCATCCTTTGAGACATGCTAGGAAGCATCATAGACATACTAGGGAGAGAGAAACTGCTGATTCTCATCCTTTGAGACATGCAAGGAAGCATCAGAGACATACTAGAGGGAGAGAAACTGCTGATGCTCATCCTTTGAGACATGCAAGGAGGCATCATAGACATACAAGAGAGAGAAAATCTGCCAATGTTCATCCTGTCAGACATGCTAATGAGCATCTGAGACACACTAGAGGGAGAGAAACTGCTGATGCTTATCCTTTGAGACATGCAAGGAAGCATCATAGACATACTAGGGGGAGAGAAACTGCTGATGCTCATCCTCTGAGACATGCAAGGAAGCATCATAGACATACTAGGGGGAGAGAAACTGCTGATGCTCATCCTTTGAGACATGCTAGGAAGCATCATAGACATACGAGAGGGAGAGAAACTGCTGATGCTCATCCTTTTAGACATGCTAGGAAGCAACATAGACATACTAGAGGGACAGAAACTGCTGATGCGCATCCTTTGAGACATGCAAGGAAGCAACATAGACATACTAGAGGGAGAGAAACTGCTGATGCTCATCCTGTCAGACATGCTAGGAAGCATCATAGACATACTAGAGGAAGAGAAGCTGCTGATTTTCGTCCTGTCAGACATGCTAGGAAGCATCAGAGACATACTAGAGGGAGAGAAACTGCTGATGCTCATCCTTTGAGACATGCTAGGAAGCATCAGAGACATACTAGAGGAGAGAAACTGCTGATGCTCATCCTTTGAGACATGCTAGGAATCATAGACATACTAGAGGGAGAGACACTGCTAATGCTCATCCTTTGAGACATGCAAGGAAGCATCATAGACACACTAGAGGGAGAGAAACTGCTGATGCTCATCCTTTGAGACATGCTAGGAGGCAACATAGACATACTAGAGGGAGAGAAACTGCTGATGCTCATCCTTTGAGACATGCTAGGAAGCATCATAGACATACTAGAGGGAGAGAAACTGCTGATGCGCATCCTTTTAGACATGCTAGGAAGCAACATAGACATACTAGGGGGACAGAAACTGCTGATGCGCATCCTTTGAGACATGCAAGGAAGCATCATAGACATACAAGAGAGAGACAATCTGCCGATGTTCATCCTGTCAGACATGCTAGGAAGCATCATAGACATACTAGAGGGAGAGAAACTGCTGATTCTCATCCTTTGAGACATGCAAGGAAGCATCAGAGACATACTAGAGGGAGAGAAACTGCTGATGCTCATCCTTTGAGACATGCAAGGAGGCATCATAGACATACAAGAGAGAGAAAATCTGCCAATGTTCATCCTGTCAGACATGCTAATGAGCATCTGAGACACACTAGAGGGAGAGAAACTGCTGATGCTTATCCTTTGAGACATGCTAGGAATCATCATAGACATACTAGAGGGAGGGAAACTGCTGATGCTCATCCTTTGAGGCATGCTAGGAAGCATCATAGACATACTAGAGGGAGAGAAACTGCTGATGCTCATCCTTTGAGGCATGCCAGGAAGCATCATAGACATACTAGAGGGAGAGAAACTGCTCATGCTCATCCTTTGAGACATGCTAGGAAGCATCAGAGACATACTAGAGGGAGAGAAACTGAGGATGCTCATCCTTTGAGACATGCTAGGAAGCATCATAGACATACTAGGGGGAGAGAAACTGCTGATGCTTATCCTTTGAGACATGCTAGGAATCATCATAGACATTCTAGAGGGAGAGAAACTGCTGATGCTCATCCTTTGAGGCATGCTAGGAAGCATCATAGACATACTAGAGGGAGAGAAACTGCTGATGCTCATCCTTTGAGACATGCAAGGAAGCATCATAGACATACTAGAGGGAGAGCAACTGCTGATGCTCATCCTTTGAGACATGCTAGGAAGCACCAGAGACATACTAGGGGAGAGAAACTGCTGATGCTCATCCTTTGAGACATGCTAGGAAGCACCAGATACATACTAGAAGGAGAGAAACTGCTGATGCTCATCCTTTGAGACATGCTAGGAAGCATCATAGACATATTAGAGGGAGAGAAACTGCTGGTTCTCATCCTTTGAGACATGCTAGGAAGCACCAGAGACATACTAGGGGGAGAGAAACTGCTGATGCTCATCCTTTGAGACATGCTAGGAAGCATCGGAGACATATTAGAGGAAAAGAAACTGCTGATTCTCGTCCTGTTGAACCTCTTTGCAGGATCCAGCACTGTGGCTCATGCAATATCAATTTACCATCAGAACTCTCCTGCTGGGGTCACTGGGACTGGGTGGATATGGCTTGACTGTTTCTTTGAGAGACGAGCATGAGCAGTACACTTGGCACTTGCTCTCATGTCTTGCAGCGCTCTCTGGTCCCATGGGGGTCCACGGTGGTCAGCAGGCTCCTCGTCACTTATATGATGCGTCTAGTATACGCTGTCCATACCCGGCTCCTGATTAGGGTTGATGAGAATGCTGCTCAACTGTTGTACGTCAGTGTATCATCTGACATAAATATTGTGTTCTGAATATAGTTTACAAAAATATGCCCACCCAGGTGTAGGTTTTCTATTAGGTCCAATAGGGTGAATATTTGTAGATGGTGTTTGTTACACTATATTAAGAGATTCTGACACAGATATCCTGGTACCACACCAGTGGGACATCCTTATAAGTTTTCCTGCGGTAACACAGAAGCAGACGGAGGAGAGCTGGCTGGAGGGAAAGGCTTGGAAAACTGAGTTGATGGTGTTGTGTCATCGGCCAACCTCAGAAGGACCTGGCTATGGATGGACACCTTTCTGTGGTCAAGTGATAAAAGTTGCTTCGGCAGCATAGATCCTGGGAGGTACTTGTGACAATGCACCTTCACTCGAACCTCTGGGAGGATACAACAGCAGTGACATCATCTTCCACCGTCCCCAATTAGAAGGAGTGATTAGACTTTCCGTGCCGATCCCACCCTATCCCATTCCCTTTCGAGGCTTCGTCTGCTTGCAGTCGGTGGAATCCAGTCACTCACTCCACCGGGACCATCACATTTTACGGGTCGCTTGTAATGAGGGCTCAGTGAGATCCAATGCCAAGTATCGTCAGAACTGTTTATATCAGGCAGGTTGAAAAGGGGAGTGGCCACCATGCTAGGAGCCTGACGTAAGCTTCCTACGAACGACTGAGTGTCAGCAGCCGAAGATCCCTGCACTGGCCGCCAGGGACGGTATATCCCGGAAAGAGCACTGCGATCAAGAGGGGCCAAGGTGGTCCTAGTGCCACCTACAAAAAACCCCGATGGGGCGGCAGAAGCTTTCTTCATTGGGCAGTAAAAGCTTGGAATGATTTGCCGTTCCACTTGAGAAATGCCACAGAACATTTGTCCATCAGGAAGGGCTTAAAAACGTGTCTCTTTTCCCAATAATCTGGTCCCAATAAATCTGTTCTTCCGTTCTCTGCCAATAGGAGATCTAGCTAGCGCCAGGACACCTCCGGGTAATCGATGCGCTTTAAAATGTCAGTAACATAACATAACAGAAGTTCCTCTGGCTGGTATTTAAATGCTTTTCCACCAGATCTGTAGATCCCTTGAAGAAACCATCATACATGACAAACCACACAACTAGAGAATCTTTTACCACACATGTGCTCACCACCGGTGGAGCTGCCAGTTGTCACTGGTGGACTGGATACTGTGGATCTTACTTTCTTCTAAGATTAGATCTGGAAGTTGGAGCTCTCAGACCTCAGAGCTCATCAGGCGATCGCAGAGAAGGATCTTTGTGGCTGAATAGCGCCTAGAGAGGGTTCATAAAACCTGCTAAAAACGAGGTTTCATTTCATTCACCCCATTGCATATCCAATTACAGTATGCAAATGCACTTCAGTGGGAGGGGATTCCTTCATGCTCTGAGAGTTGCACCATCACAGGGGAGGTAAGATCTCAGCTGGCTGGGAGGACATGGTATGGGGGTGTGATGGGGTGTATGTGAAAACATGGACTAACGATCAGAGCTCTTGGGAGAATAAACCTGAAAACCAAAGAGTATCTGAACCGCGACCTTATGGAAGCATTTTCTAAAAAAAAGCTCCGACTGCATTTAATTGGCAAATCCAACCTGTTTATTTTATAACCTATTTGTATGTTTTAAACATGTGTTTGGTAGTGGGTTTTGGTGTTGTTGAACTTTATTCAAGGAGTTATTAAAAGAGAATTGTAGGTCGGTGTAGTAAGTAGCCTCGTGCTTCACGAGGCTTTCAATTGTAACGCGAAGCCTCACGAGGCCTTATAATCTGATAGTATGCCATGCTAGTGGTTGGCCGTGATGTTATGTTATGTTATGTTATTATGAGTTTGTAAAGCGCTATATCACCCAGGGGTATCTAAGCGCTATCAGCGGAACCACAACATCAGTAGGCGAAAAAAGCGGATCACAGAGGCCCCCATGCCTCCGCAAAAAGCACTGTCTTCAGCTTTTTCCTGAACAGCAATAGGTTTGTTGCCGTGCTCGGGAGCGGTGCAATGGAAAGCCCTGAGAAGCCACGAGGCTACTTACAACAGTTGGTAAGAAAGCCACAGCTGGGCTGATACTGGACCGAGGAAAACAGGATTCTGTTTGCACTGTCTGCCCAACAGCCAGTGGCCCCCAATTCAAAAAATAATTTAGTTTGACTGCCTATGAATCACCCACCCGCCTGTGCCCTCGAAGGCCCGCTTTTTTAGAAGTGGACGAAACTCATGACATTTGCTCTAGTCTGGTACAATTACGTAAAATATCAGGAAAACAAGCAACATTATGCCTAATGTAAATGTGAGATTTAGAGCTACATTTTAGCTCTAAATAATCCAATTTAGGTGCGAGGACACATTTCACGCTATAAATATAGCATGACAAACAGAAGTGCAGTGACGTCACTGCTCGCATTCTAGCGGCCTCATTTATGAGAAATGACGCACCGCTGCATGAAAGCAGCGATGCGTCACCTCTCAGTGCGCACTCCTTGTGACATTCCTGATGCGTCATATTTACTGTATGATGCATCATGTCGCAAGGAGTTACAGATACGTCAGTATTTTGACGTATCTGTAAGCGCAAAAGTGGCGCATTGCTGGAGTGTGTCACAAAAGTGACGCAACTCCAGCAATGCATCCTTTCACATGGGGCAAGCCCCATGTGAAAGGGCCTGCGTCAGTCTTACGCCTGCTGTGAGGCAGGCGCAAGATTTTGATGCAACGGCGTCCTAAAAGTGACGCAGTGAAATCTATGAGATTTCACTGCATCACTTCTACGACCCTTCCATGCGTCAATACGCCCCCCCTTGCATACATTATACCTGGTGCAGGGGTTAACAAAGTGACACATCTACCTAGATGCATCACTTTGTAAATATGGCGCAACGGGGCGCATTTTTTATGCCACTGGTGTGTCACAAAAAGTGACGCACCGGTGGCGTAAAAGTGACGCACAGCCTCATAAATGAGGCCCAACGTGTCTGCGTAGTGCTCTGTGACCCAGAGACATTCTTTCTAGCAGTGGGCCAGAACGGCGCCATTTTGGGAACTTTGCGTGAATAGTACAATGCTTCAATTACGCTGGCGTACTTGGAATGTTATCCTGGATTACTCTGTCCAGAAACAATGTCTAAAACTGTTCCAACCACTCTATAAGCATGGGCGTCAATTCACCGAAATGCCAGGGGTACACAAAGCGCTCATGCAACATGGAGGCCATTCTTGAAGACCTGGTTATTCAATCCCACCCTCTGAGTCTATAGGCTCAAGGGCTTATTTGAATGAATGAATGTTGAATGAATGTTGGATTTATAGAGCGCATGGTTACCCTGAGGCGTCCCAGCGCTGTACCAATTTGCAAGCCCCTTCCGCCACTGGTACGGCTCTTTTTACGGCTGCAGACTGCAGACCTATCTACGAGGTCACGTAAAGCCAGTTTGTGTGGCTTTACATGGCCTCATAGGTACGGTGTGAGGCAACGCACAAGTCGCTGCTTTGCCTCACACGCATCAGGGAGGCATTTTATGGATACTGCAGTGGGTCTTCCCACACAACACCCATGGGTTCTGACGCATTCCCACGTTTACATTGCCTTATATATGAAATCAGCCGCTCTAGCACGCTCTCGCTAGAGCCAAGTGGCACTTTGAGCGTCATAAATATTTTCAATGAATAAAATTAACACAGTTAAGATTTTAGCAGTCTACTATTTGGAGAAAATCAAAAGATATTTTTGGAGTCTATTTTTGTCCCCATGAAAAGCAGTTCATTTCACGCAGACATTTATTTATTTATTTATTTATTTTTATCCAGTCACAGAGCGCGCCGGGACCAGTCAGAATGAGCGCTCTTTACAATGCAACAGAGGTTCCCAAGTTAGGAGTACGTCGAGACTGGGAAGAGACAGAGGCCTAGCGTTGCAATGATCAGATGTAGGTGCACACTACCAATATACTACTCTTAAGGCTTTTGTGGGGTTGTACGGCTGAGGGAGTTTGTGTGCAACTAGGCATGACCATAATACGCAGTGAAGATGCAGGGTAACTGTCCAGTGGTCACACCCCAACGTCCACCAATATCAGGAATTATTTGTCAACAAGGAGACGGAGCCTGCTTTTTTGTGGCCAGGCTCATGGAACGCGTGTGGGCTGTTCACTTTCTGCACCATTCTGATCACTTGCTTAAAATAAAACCATTAATATTTACGCATAATTTCAGGAATATGTGGATTTATTGACAGAACCTAGCCATAAAAAAAACAGGATCTATCTTCTTGTTGACAATGTACTTCTCTACCCACCATTCATCTCCTAACTTTGGTCCTACTTAGTAAATACAACTATTCCTCATACGTAGGATGTGGCGTAGTTATCCGCAAACACAGGTGGTGGAATTGTAGGAGTCCCACAGAGAAGTCCAGAATAGACAGGAAAGGAACATATCACTTGTAGACGCCATCTTCATAAGAGTATTCACGTCATTTTACATTTGTTATTTATCAATGTATATCAGGGCTTGGTTAGTAAAAAAAAAACAAAAATCCAGGGAGGGCTACTGCTGCCTGCATCACTCATGGCCCTTGTAAGCTCTGCCAGTGACAGTATCAACACTACTAAGCATCACAATTTTACGAGTGTGACACTCCAGACTATTAGAGGCCCCCAAAGATTTAGGAATAGTGGGAACAGCAGCTGCTGTTCCCTTTTTATGTGTTTTGACTTATTAAACACTGTTGTTGTGGTCACCTCAAAATTAGAAAGACAGCGCCACCAATAATCAGAGTTTCACAGGGAGGGATCTCTTAGGGTGACAGTGGATCTCAATTCACCGATGCTTTGTGAACAGCGTCTGTGAAATATCAGATGCTTTGTGAACAGCGTCTTTCAAATAACCGATGCTTTGTGAACAGCGTCTGTGAAATAACCAATGCTTTGTGAACAGCGTCTGTGAAATAACCAATGCTTTGTGTACAGCGTCTGTGAAATAACCAATGCTTTGTGTGCAGCGTCTGTGAAATAACCGATGCTTTGTGTACAGCGTCTGTGAAATAACCAATGCTTTGTGAGCAGCGTCTGTGAAATAACCGATGCTTTGTGTACAGCGTCTGTGAAATAACCGATGCTTTGTGAGCGTGTCTGTGGAATAACCGATGCTTTGTGAACAGCGTCTGTGAAACAACCGATGCTTAGTGAATAGTGTCTGTGAAATATCCGATGCTTTTTAAACAGCGTCTGCGAAATTACCGATGCTTTGTGAACAGCGTCTATGAAACAACTGATGCTTTGTGAACAGTGTCTGTGAAATAACCAATGTTTTTTGAACAGTGCCTGAAATAACTGATGCTTTGTGAGAACAGATGCTTTGTGAGCAGCGTCTGTGAAATAACCGATGCTTTGTGAGCAGCGTCTGTGAAATAACCGATGCTTTGTGAGCAGCGTCTGTGAAATAACCGATGCTTTGTGAGCAGCGTCTGTGAAATAACTGATGCTTTGTGAAGAGTGTCTGTGAACTAAACAATGCTGTGTGAACAGCGTCTGGGAAATAACCAATGCTTTGTGAACAGTGTCTGTGAAATAACCAATGCTTTGTGAAGAGTGTCTGTGAATTATCAGATGCTTTGTGAACAGCGTCTGTGAAATAACCGATGCTTCGCGAACAGCATCTGTGAAATATCCAATGCTTTGTGAGCAGCGTCTGTGAAACAACTGATGCTTTGTGGAGTGTCTGTGAAATAACCAATGCTTTGTGAGCAGTGTCTGTGAAATAACCAATGCTTTGTGAGCAGTGTCTGTGAAATAACCAATGCTTTGTGGGCAGTGTCTGTGAAATAACCAATGCTTTGTGCGAACAGATGCTTTGTGAGCAGCGTCTGTGAAATAACCGATGCTTCGCGAACAGCATCTGTGAAATATCCAATGCTTTGTGAGCAGCGTCTGTGAAACAACTGATGCTTTGTGGAGTGTCTGTGAAATAACCAATGCTTTGTGAGCAGTGTCTGTGAAATAACCAATGCTTTGTGAGCAGTGTCTGTGAAATAACCAATGCTTTGTGGAGTGTCTGTGAAATAACCAATGCTTTGTGAGCAGTGTCTGTGAAATAACCGATGCTTTGTGAGCAGCGTCTGTGAAATAACTAATGCTTTGTGAACAGCGTCTGTGAAATAACTGATGCTTTGTGAAGAGTGTCTGTGAACTAAACAATGCTGTGTGAACAGCGTCTGTGAAATAACCGATGCTTTGTGAAGAGTGTCTGTGAATTGGGAAACATCCTCAACAACGACTCTGGAACAACGAATTCCGGAGTCACGAAAGCTGAACAACTACTTGCACGAACAACGACTTAGCCTGAACCACGTGCAAGTGGTTGTTCAGAGGAGCTTCAAAACAGGAAGAGGTAAGAGGGTTTCGTTTCTAGGGGTTTGGGGGGGGACATGTTAGATTGTTTTTTCGGTTTGTATTTGTATAAAGAAATAAAATAAATGAGTGAGGGGCTATGGACAGATGAGGGGCGCCGATCTGAATACAAAGTGACGGTAAGTAAAAATCTAACTGCTGCATTAAAAAATAATTTCAGTGATCGCTTTAAAAAAATCAGTATTGCGTTCCTTTTTAAATAATTTTAAAAGAAGTTTCGAAGCAGTAGATGGCTCACACAAGGTTCAGCTGCTTAAGCAGAAATTTTCGGATGGTGCTGCTTTTCTCTCCCATTACTCTAAGCAGATTTACCGACCATACTTTTTAATTTAGTTTCTAAGGATTTTTAAGAAGAAACCCATTTCAGGAAATCTCCGCTTCCCACAACCTTATCTGCTTCTTGATCTTTAACGCATTAAATGGACTCCTAAGGCAAACTTTCACAGGGAGTATTACCGATCACAGGACACAGATTATTTTTCATTTTTTAAGTGTTTGGTGTGGTTCGTAAAAGCGCTTATTGACCAGTTTCACTCTGTGGCCAACGTAGTAGCTCTATGCAAACATTTACTTTAAAAAAATAAAACTTTAAGGTAGGGACATGAGCGAGTGGATGCTTGTGACTGCATTTTAATTTTTTTTATAAATAATCTGCTTTGATGTGCTTCAATATTACTGACAACTGGATGATCAAGTGGTTAGCTACTCGGCGCTTGCAGCGCGCTCTTCGTCTTTAAGTTTATCTGCACGAGAGGCAGCGGAGTTTGCCTACACACATTTTGGTGATTAAAGAAACTTCTTGCTTTCACCTGGCAAGGCTGCAGCAGCTTGGCAACGCGCCCCTCTGTGAACTCTATCGAGGATTTTGACGTTATGATTGATGGATTATTTTCAGTGCATTTTTTGTAGTGGTTAAACGTGGAGTTTGTGGTTCAGTAAGTCGTGGATAAATAGTTAGTGGTTTGGCACAGGTCGTTGTTTAGCCTTCGTGGTTCAGGCACTCGTGATTTAGTAGGTAGTTGTTTAGTCATACAACCCTGTGAATTATCAGATGCTTTGTGAACAGCGTCTGTGAAATAACCGATGCTTCGCGAACAGCATCTGTGAAATATCCAATGCTTTGTGAACAGCGTCTGTGAAATAACCGATGCTTCGTGAACAATATCTGTTGAATAACAAATGCTTTGTGAACAGTGTCTGTGGAATAACCGATGCTTTGTGAACAGCGTCTGTGAAATAAACGATGCCTTGTGAACAGCGTCTGTAAAATTACCGATGCTTCGTGAACAGCGTCTGTGAAACAACCGATGCTTTGTTAATAGTGTCTGTGAAATAACCGATGCTTTGTTAATAGTGTCTGTGAAATTACCGATGCTTTGTCGTCTGTGAAACAACCAATGGTTTGTGAATAGTGTCTGTGAAATAACCGATGCTTTGTGAACAGCGTCTGTGAAATAACCAATGGTTTGTGAATAGTGTCTGTGAAATAACCGATGCTTTGTGAACAGCGTCTGTGAAATAACCAATGGTTTGTGAATAGTGTCTGTGAAATAACCGATGCTTTGTTAATAGTGTCTGTGAAATATCCGATGCTTTGTGAACAGCGTCTGTGAAATAACCAATGGTTTGTGAATAGTGTCTGTGAAATAACCGATGCTTTGTGAACAGCGTCTGTGAAATAACCAATGGTTTGTGAATAGTGTCTGTGAAATAACCTATGCTTTGTTAATAGTGTCTGTAGAATAACCAATGCTTTGTGAACAGTGTCTGTGAAATAACCGATGCCTTGTGAACAGCGTCTGTGAAACAACCAATGGTTTGTGAACAGCGTCTGTAAAATTACCGATGCTTTGTGAACAGCGTCTGTGAAACAACCAATGGTTTGTGAATAGTGTCTGTGAAATATCCGATGCTTTGTGAATAGTGTCTGTGAAATATCCGATGCTTTGTGAACAGCGTCTGTGAAACAACCAATGGTTTGTGAATAGTGTCTGTGAAATATCCGATGCTTTGTTAATAGTGTCTGTGAAATATCCGATGCTTTGTGAACAGCGTCTGTGAAATAACCGATGGTTTGTGAATAGCGTCTGTGAAATAACCGATGCTTTGTGAACAGCGTCTGTGAAATAACCAATGGTTTGTGAATAGTGTCTGTGAAATAACCGATGCTTTGTGAACAGCGTCTGTGAAATAACCAATGGTTTGTGAATAGTGTCTGTGAAATAACCGATGCTTTGTGAATAGTGTCTGTGAAATATCCGATGCTTTGTGAACAGCGTCTGTGAAACAACCAATGGTTTGTGAATAGTGTCTGTGAAATATCCGATGCTTTGTGAATAGTGTCTGTGAAATATCCGATGCTTTGTGAACAGCGTCTGTGAAACAACCAATGGTTTGTGAATAGTGTCTGTGAAATATCCGATGCTTTGTTAATAGTGTCTGTGAAATATCCGATGCTTTGTGAACAGCGTCTGTGAAATAACCAATGGTTTGTGAATAGCGTCTGTGAAATAACCGATGCTTTGTGAACAGCGTCTGTGAAATAACCAATGGTTTGTGAATAGTGTCTGTGAAATAACCGATGCTTTGTGAACAGCGTCTGTGAAACAACCAATGGTTTGTGAACAGTGTCTGTGAAATATCCAATGCTTTGTGAGCAGCGTCTGTGAAACAACTAATGCTCTCGTGATAGCATCTGTGATGAGTTTGTAACATTGATATATAAATATAAGAACCCCTTCTCTGCTCCCAGGATTACAGTCCAGGGAGTAGGGTTTTGTTTCTGCTCCAGCCACAAGTCCTTCCTTTTGTCGACCACCTGGGCCTCTTACACCACCTGACACCTCTTTAAATGGCCTTTCCCAGCCAGCACCAGCTTAAAAACACAAGTTAACTTTTGCACAGTGTTTTGCATCCAGCGTGCTGCGTTTTGTATAATAGTTTATCAATTTGAGCTACAAATAATTAACGCTTGTGGTAAACATTATGTAGAACATAACGGATTATGTGGCAAGCGCGGCACATTCATATTTAAACTGCAAGGCATACAGCTGTGGCATCCTGTTATGCCCGGTGGCTTCATCTGATGCCAGTGGCAGGGGCCAGTCAGCTGTGGTGCAGCACAGACAACACACTGCTCCTTCTGTAAAGGATTTTGTGCCAAACAAAGGGATTTATAGCAAATAAATCAAATGAACATCAAATAGATGTGAGGAATACACATAAATTGCGTTTTCATAATAATGTGAAATTATGGCAAAATAGCACAAAATATGCGTAATTACACAAAATGCCAACCTTCCAGTGTGTGCTTTATTTTAGTGTGAATGCGTCCTTGCGTCAATTTATTTCCGTGAGGGCGCATTTAAACAAAGCACGGTGAACATAAGCCGCTGACTTTCTGTTCTCTGCGTTTGCACTAAATTGAATGTCACCGTTTGCGGTACATTTTTACAGCGAAAGGTGCAAAATTACTGTAATTAGCATATAGGCGTAATTCGGGGGATTTTACATAGTAGGCGTAATAAAAACTCGGCAAATAACACCGGCGTAATTTAAATTTCACCCAGGTAATGGAACATGTTTCCGCTGCAGTCACTTCTGTTTTACCCTCCTGCTGCTGCGGCCCTGGGGGGAAGAGCGGTGGGACCCGGTGGGGGGATTTCGACGGACGATGGTGAGGGAAAAGTCGCTACTTTGTTCATTTTCCCTTGGCATCGTTCGTCACCACACCACCGCTCTTACCTGCATGGGCCGCGACTGCCCTTCTGCCCCTTCCCTTTCTTCCCCTCAGTCTCATTGCTTTTATTTGGGACCCTTCTTCACAGTCATGGTCCTCCTCGGTACAGGCCCCAAAAGTACTGATACAGCAAAAGTAGCCCCGCATTACACCACCAAATCTGCATTTTCCACCAAATCTGCATTTTCTTTTTCGGTTAAAATGGCATGTCTTTCAATATTTTTATTTTAATTGTTTTTCAGCAAATGTGTATTCTCATGTGGCGCATTTCACTTATTGGTGACAGAGCGTACAGGTTTTGCGGTGTATTCTGGAGTGTTGGTGGGATATTCTACGCTATGGGACAAGACAGAGGGGCGGAGCACGCGGGGACGACCCCAGGCACCACACAGGTAAAACAATCAGAATACACACCTAAAGAACCCGGGGGCATATTATCAACAAAACGGCATCAAAATTATCTCCGTTTTAGCGGCAGAAAACTGCCGCTAAAGCGGCGATAATGAGCTTGATAATATGCCCTGGAGAATTCCAATAGAAGCCCATGTTCTGGTGCCAACATGGGCTTCTATTGGAATTCTCCAGGGCATATTATCAAGCCCATTATCGCCGCTTTAGCTGCAGTTTTCTGCCGCGAAAGCGGTGATAATTTTAACGCTGTGCTTGATAATATGCCCCTAGTTCACTAGTATTGAGAGTGAACCAAGAGTGCACCAGAGGTACTCACCACAAGGTCCTGGCGCGTGGCGAAGGTCTCGATGTACGACCTGTAGTGACAATCCTCCATCTGATTCAAGATGGCCGACATGCAGGCGACGTAGTGGCTCTGGGAGGAAGAAGAGACGATGGGTTAAGGCACGATGCAACAGTATTTCAATTTGACTTTATTATACAGAAGTGCCAGCCTGACGTAAATCGAAAGTTTTTGTCAAATCCACGTTATGCAACTGTCAGGTATGAAATGAAGAAGGTGGTGTTGCAGCACTTGACAAAGTGGTTACATAGAGACTAATTCACAGCGCACATTGTGTATTTTCTCTCTCAGCTTCAAGATGCACCATGGTCTTTACACCAAATGCGTCTTTACCATGCATTTCTTTACCACGCAATTTCGTTACAACGATGTGCTGGACTTTGGAGTAGTAAAATGTACTATTCCAACTCCAGTCGGAGCAGCAGTAGGGAAAGAGCTGGATTCAAGAGGGGTAAACTTTGATATTCCAACTCCAGTCTGTGCAACAGAAGGGAAAGCGTTGGACTTTAAAGTCTGACACCTCTTTCCCTAAGGCATGCCGTTGTAATGATATAGGCGGTAAAGGAATACGTGGTAAAGATGCACTCATTGTAACTCCTGTGTTGTAATGGATGAATGTTGTTTGTGCCTCGCTGCAAAACCTGTTTTCCATCCCCAGTAACATATGCTAGTGTACTATGCGCATCCGTGTCAGTCCTGGGTCAGTGCACTCTTCATGCACCTGTGTCCCTTTAAAGCCCTGTACTATCCCTGCACTGTTCACACTATGGGGTATATTTACAAGGCCATTACAGTACCGGAGAGGGATGCATGTCGTTACAACGCATACTTTTACAACGCATTCCATTACAGTGCATGCCATTACAACGAATTCTTTGAAACTACCTTTACAACGCATTCCACTACAACACATAATACATTTACAACGCATACCATCACAACGCATACCATTACATTGCATGTATGGTAAGTATTGGATAGTGTAGGGGTAAAAATTACTATTCTAACTCCAGGGGGTTCAACAGTAGGGTAAGTGTTGGATAGTGTCGGGGTTAAAATTACTATTCTAACTCCAGGGGGTTCAATAGTAGGGTAAGTGTTGGATAGTGTAGGGGTAAAAATTACTATTTTAACTCCAGGGGGTGCAACATTAGGGTAAGTATTGGATAGTGTAGGTATGCATTGTAATGGTATGCGTTGTAATGACTGCATTGTAATGACATGCATTGTAGTGGTATGCGTTGTAGTGACATGCGTTGTAATGGTTGCGTTGTAATGGCATGCGTTGTAATGGATGTTGCGTTGTAAAAGTTTGGTTGTAAAGGTAGTGCGTTGTAAAAGTTGCATTGTAAGTGTTGTTTCCCACCGGAGTGCAACTTTTGAAGACGCTGCGGTGGTGCAATGCCCTGCTCCATATTTACAAAGCGGCTTTTACCCACTTTGTGTGGCTCAACGTAGTTTTGTAAACATCGTACCCTTTCATGCAGGTATCTGCATGAATGGGGTGTACAGTGGGTGTTGCTGTGGGCGTTCCACCCCAACACCCATCGCTTTCTGACGCTGCCCCAGATTTACATGAAGGTGTAAATCTGAGGCCGCGCCATAAACTAACACCACTGGATAGCAGGCATTACATCGGTGCAACATTGAGAAACACTTTTTTTTCTCTTCGTTTTTGCTCTTTCTATGTGTGCTGCATTTTGGGGCGTGGCAATGCCCGTTGACCCCGCAGTTTTACTTTAATATTTTGTTTTCAAATATCAGGGAGTGAAGTCACTCCCATCCAAGGAGAATAAAGCTTACAGAAGTCAATAATTTTTCCTTACAGAAGTCAATAATTTTTCCTTTTTGTGTCGACTGGTGGAGTTTATTAAGGCTGTGGATAATACCAATAACAGCGGGAGGTAAACATGAACAGCGCATTCACTAGGAGTGGAGACAACCACCCAACGATTGCAGCGCCGGGGGTCGGAGCTGAACCGGTCGGCAAGGATGTGAACGTCTGCTGCGGTGGTATCTGAGGCACGGTGGTCACTGCCATAGTAGTTTAAACCAAGTACTATGGAAGCGTGATTATTGTTTTCGGAAGGAGGAACAGAGGAACTTGGCCCACTGGGTCTTGTAGTTTACAAGTAGATAATAAGCAATGTGTCTCATGGAAGGTGTGTTAGGGTAGTTCTTCAGTCCTCCTTTGGAGGCCTTATTTTGCTAATCGAAATTACCTCATCCAGCTCTGCCAAATCACACAAGTCACCCTCCACACAGTGAAATTGCCTCATCCACACAGTGAGATTACCTCATCGAGCTCTGCTAGATGGCACATCACCTGCCACACAGTGAAACTACCTCATCCACAAAGTGAAATTACATCATCCAGCTCTGATGCATGGCACAAGACACCCTCCACACAGTGAAATTACCTCATCCACAAAGTGAAATTACCTCATCCAGCTCTGATGAATGGCACACGTCACCTCCACACAGTGAAATTACCTCATCCACAAAGTGAAATTACCTCATCCAGCTCTGCTAGATGGCACAAGTCACCTTCCAGACTGTGAAATTACCTCATCCACAAAGTGAAATTACCTCATCCAGCTCTACTAGATGGCTCAAGTCACCCTCAACACAGTGAGTTTACCTCATCCCCAAAATTACATTACCTCATCCAGCTCTGCTAGATGCCCAAGTCACCCTCCACACAGTGAATTTACCTAAACCACAAAGTGAAATTACCTCAGTCAGCTCTGCTAGATGGCCCAAGTCACCCTCCACACAGTGAAATTACCTCATCCACAAAGTGAAATGACCTCATACAGCTCTGCTAGATGGCCCAAGTCACCCTCCACACAGTGAAATTACCTCATCCACAAATTGAAATTACCTCACCCAGCTCTGGTAGATTGCACAAGTCACCCTCCACACAGTGAAAGTACCTCATCCACAAAGTGAAATTACCTCAACCAGCCCTCATCCACAAAGGGAAATTACCCCGCGCAGCCCTGCTAGATGACACAAGCCACCCTCCACACAGTGAAATTACCTCATCCACAAAATGAAATCACGTCACCCTACCCTGCTAGGTGGCACAAGTCACCTTCCACACAGTGAAATTACCTCATCCACAAAGTGAAATTACCTCACCCATCTCTGCTAGATGGCCCAAGTCACCCTCCACACAGTGAATTTACCTCATCCACAAAATTAAATTACCTCATCCAGCTCTGCTAGATGCCCAAGTCACCCTCCACACAGTGGATTTACCTAAACCACAAAGTGAAATTACCTCAGTCAGCTCTGCTAGGTGGCCCAAGTCACCCTCCACACAGTGAAATGACCTCATCCACAAAGTGAAATGACCTCATCCAGCTCTGCTAGATGCCCAAGTCACCCTCCACACAGTGAAATTACCTCATCCACAAATTGAAATTACCTCACCCAACTCTGGTAGATTGCACAAGTCACCCTCCACACAGTGAAATGACCTCATCCACAAAGTGAAATTACCTCAACCAGCCCTCATCCACAAAGGCAAATTACCTCACGCAGCTCTGCTAGATGGCACAAGCCACCCTCCACACAGTGAAATTACCTCATCCACAAAATGAAAATATGTCACCCTACCCTGCTAGGTGGCACAAGTCACCTTCCACACAGTGAAATTACCTCATCCACAAAGTGAGATTACCTCACCCAGCTGTGCTAGATGGCACAAATCACCCTCCACACAGTAAAATTACCTCATCAACACAGTGAAATTACCTCACCCATCTCTGCTAGATGGCACAAGTCACCCTCCACACAGTGAAATGACCTCATCCACAAAGTGAAATTACCTCATCCAGCTCTGCTAGATGTCACACGTCCCCCTCCACGACACCCTCAGTGTGGAGCTCACTGAGGGTGTTGTTTTAAATGTATATAGTCCGGGAACTCATCACTCAGCCTTGCTTGTTTGGGTCGCCGCCAGTACGATCACAAACAGCTGCAATGGTGTCATAACATGCCCTTAGCTGGTCATCCAGGAGAAAACAAGACTAAAAGCCTTTGCCAACGATGGTTTTGGTGGCCCCAACTATCACATGATGTTAAGCAACACGTCAAGGCTTGCTCTACCTGTGCTCGCCAGAAGGCCTCACATTCTGTTCCTGCAGGGTTATTACAACCTCTTCCCGTGCCCAACAGCCCCTGGACTACCATTAGTATGGATTTCATCACTGACTTGCCTAATGTTCAGGGGTACACCACAATCCTGGTTGTTGTCGATCTGTTATCCAAGATGGCCCATTTTGTTCCCCTGAAAAAGATCCCCTCCGCCATGGATCTAGCAGAAGTATTCATAAAAGAAATTGTCAGGTTACATGGATTACCCTCTGTCATAGTATCAGATCGTGGTCCACAGTTTATCTCCAGGTTTTGGCAAGGGTTGTGCAAATCCCTCTACATTGATCATAGGTTATCTTCCTCCTACCATCCCCAGACCGATGGTCAAACCGAAAGGACAAACCAAACCTTAGAGCAGTACCTCAGGTGTCTTATAACTACTACATGTCAGGATTGGGTACAAGCTCTACCTCTTGCAGAATTTGCATACAACAATTCTACCCACTCAGCCTCCAAGATCTCTCCTTTCTTTTTTACCACTGGTTATCATCCCAAAATACTTCCTCTTGAAGTACTCCCTTCAGATACATTAAATCCTGCGGTTCTTGACCATCACCAAACACTGTTACAGATATGGGAGCAGGCGACAAAAGAACTAACTCAGGCTAAAGAGCTCATGAAGGCCCAAGCGGACCAACATCGAAGACCTGCTCCCGTTTATGCAGTGGGAGATAGGGTTTGGTTATCGTCAAAAAACCTAAGAATAGAAGGGCCCCGTAAGTTACAACCCCGCTACCTTGGGCCTTTTGAAGTACTGAAAGTTATCTCTCCTGTTGCCCTCAAACTGGTGCTGCCCCCCGAGATGCAGATACATCCTGTTTTTCATACTTCCCTTCTTAAACCCTATGTGGCCCCAATACTCCCTGAACCTCCTCCCCCCCCTGTTATGATTGAAGGCGAAAGTGAATATGAAGTACGACGAGTACTAGACTCACGTAGACACAGAGGTAAACTCCAGTATCTCATTGATTGGGTGGGTTACCCGCCAGAGGACAGAACTTTGGAACCTGCCGAACACATTCATGCCCCTAGACTGGTGCGTAGATTCCATGCGCTCAATCCCTCCAAACCTAGACCTGCGAGAAGACCATTAGGGGGGGGTACTGTTAGGACCCGGAGCTCTTAGGGCATGTTCTGAGTGTGTTGTAGGGTGTATTTCGCCTAACCAGGACTACATGTCCCAGAATGCCTTGAGGCGTTCTGCAAACGACCATGTTCCTCATGCACCAATCAGAGGCCGTCTGGGTGGTTCTTATGCCTCCTTCCTCATACCGGCGGTGCTTGGTTTTCTTTTGTGGATTCCTGCCTGGGTCCCGCCCCTTGTATCACTGATACTATCCCTGCTCCCGTGAACTGGTTAGTGTTTGTTCCTCCTCCATGCTTCAGAGCCTTGCGCGGCCGCGCGGGCTCTTGAGATTTACCTGGTCATCCTTTCTCCAAGAGGCAGAGTGAAAGAACCCCCGCCGCGGTGAACACAAGAATCGGACCCGCTCCATTTTTTCCCGCTGCTAGCGGATCACAGGTGTGCCGTTACCCTGTCCTGTGGATATTCGCTGTGCCCCTGCTCCCGCTTACCAGATTCGGTGTTTTCTCGGCGTGCCGGTTCTCTGACGAGACAACGGCCGAGAAAGTTTTCTTTATTTGAGTTAAAGGATGTCGAATGTAATCGTCCAGCTGCTGCTGCTGCTCCTTGGTGAGAAAAGCCGGGGAACGGATTCAATTGAGTGAACTTTGTTTTGTTTGCCTTGCTGGTTGGTGAGAAGCATCACGATCCTGCAAAACACTTTCCTTTGAACTCTTCGAGTGGAGAAGTGTTTGAGACTGTGTTCGGAACTTTCTTTTCTTCCGTGGAATTTTTCCTTTGGCAAGAGAGACTTACGCATCTACCCTTCTATTTTTGGTTCGTATTTTATGTTTACGTTGTGGATACCTTTTGGGTGCGATACAAACGTTGGGCAGGTAAGAGCCTTGCAGCACACTCAGCACAGAACACATAGGTTAGTTATTTCTCATCCCCGTTTTTGTAGATTCCTAGTAACCTGTTTTATGTTTGTTTTCTTCTCTCCCCTGCAGACTGCGACTTCTTATTCGCATAAAAACTTCTGTGGACCCTGTCTTCAAAATAGGAGACCTAAGGGTTTTTAGGTCTCTCTCTTTTCTGGCGTCACTGCTCGCTCTGTGTGTATTCTATAACAGTAGAGTGCGTAGTGTCGTGGGAACAGAGGGGGTCACTGTCTACACTTCTGAGGAGCTGGTTTCTTCCTGGAGCCTGTTGATCGCCCGACACAGCCCATCTCTCTATTCCTGCCAAGTGCGGAGTTCAGGGCGGGCAGTGTTCAAGATGGCGGAGGTGCTGCCGACTTCTCGAAGACAGTGCTACATTTATAAAAAATTAAGTGCCAGGGCCCAAGCTATTTCACAAGAGCCCCCTGCGCCTGGCACCACTTACTTGTCTCCTTCAACTGTAGGTTTAAGTCCTAGTTTTATCATTTCTTGAGGTATAATAAATAGCTAATTGCTCCACTAATAGACTCTTTAAAAAAATCACTTATAGCTCCACCTTGTGGTAGATTCAAATAAATACACGCGGTGTTTACAAGTAAGTGCCAGCGCCCAGCACAAGCAAACACCGGCACAAATTAAGCACAGCTCTAATAGCATTTCCCTTTTTCCGATTTTGTGGTTCCAGGCTTATAGCGCCTTGAGACCTTCACGTCCGAGTAGCGCACTTCAATAAACCCCTGATTGATGGATAATCTTTTAAATGTCCCCGAAGCTCAGGGTGGTCTGTGAATAGCTCCTCACTTTTTGGGGTCTGTCTTCAGAACGCACATAAATGACATCAGTTCAGTGACCTGCTGCCACATTTTGTTCCCTCCAAAGCAGCGGCCCACAGACATGGCTTTGTCAGGCTAAAATGTTTGCTTTAATGATGGACATCTTTATGTTTGGAGGCATGGCGCCTCCAGGTTAGGGAATTGCTGCTCCGTCATTTACCAGCCAGGATTTCCATTTTGTAGTGGAGATCTTAACTTGCAATTTAGTGTTGGGTGTCAGGAAAATTACGTAAAAGCACAAGCCAATCTCCTAAAATAAACTGTGGAGCATCTTGTGTGAAAACTGAAAACAATTCAAGTGTAGCAGACCTATTACTCCATAGGTCTCTCACCCTTGGCATTGACGTGGGGGCTGAACAATATTCAGCTGAAAGTTTTATCCAAAACTGTTTGTCGAATAATTTCACTGCAAACTTTCCATGCTTTCTATCAAAGTTCACTTTATTCTTTTCTTCCTCATATGTTTTTATTCACATATTTTGAACCATCTTTTAACACTTTTGTATAATTCCAATGCATTTCGGTGCCCCAAGCACCTTCATCAGGGAAAATCTCCCGCCAGACTTAAAACCAGAAATCCTCTGCTTTTACATGCGACTTAACCGGCTTCAATAAGAGAAGGAGGGGGGTGTTACCCCTGCGCACGATAAAAGACTCGATAGAACACAAGGCGGTGCACAACCCAAAACTTAAAACTGAAAACAATGACAGATCTCACCTCGAAAAGTCACCTGAGATACCAGCAACAGCTCTTATCCTTGGAGAAAATATGGCATGCAACACATTTTTTGCTCTAAACAAACATCTGCAACGAAAATGCATTTCCCATCTGTTGCTTACGCAGGAGGGGGAATAGTAGTTCCGACAGTGACGGCTGGTGAGCTTTCAAAGTGATGGGATGTAATCCTGGGGTCGAATTCCAATGAGCTTCTTCCGGAAGGAGTCTCTCACTGTTTCTTGCACTAAGGGCCTCATTTACAAAGATTTGGCATAGGGCAGTGACGCAAGTCTTTTTCGCTGCGCTGCCCTACGCCAAATCGAAAGGGCATGAGTGCGCTGTATCCAAGAGATATGGTGTATTTCTGTCCTTTAGTCCAGTGCTGACACACAATTTGGTGCCTAGTGCCAACACTGGCACCCTTGTTCTGCGTTGTTTGGGGGATTTTTTTTATGAACGAAAGGACACCTTCATGCACAAAAACATGCCATGGAGGCGTTGTCCTCGTTCTATGTAAGCTGATGCAGCGCACATGCAAAGAGGAAAGAACGAAGAGAAAAAAATGTCTCCTTGTTGCACCTGCTCTGGGAGGCAAAAGGTTTTGGCATTGCCCCTGGTTTTCGCAACTTTGTAAATATGGGGCAGAGTCAAAATCCATGGGTGTTGCATGGGAACACCCAATCAATGCCCATGTAGTGCCTCCTTGACACAGAGTAAGGCATGCAGCGCTTTGCTCCATATCCATGAGGTCATGCTAAGCCAGACAGGATGGCTTTGCGGCGCCTCATAGATATGATTGAGAGGCCTGCGCCTTCGGAGCATCTAAATAAGTGACACTCCGGCTGCGTAGGCCTCTAGTAAATAACATCTTAAGTTTACTGTCTTACTTTGACTCACTCAGTCTCACTCTGTCTCGCTAATTCACACAGTCTCACTTGTTCTACTCTGACCCACTCTGTCTTACTCAGTCCCACTCATTCTGAATCACTCAGTCTTACTGTGCCTCACACACAGTAACACTCACTGTCATTCACCCTTCTCACTCACATTCATTTCCACACATACTCGTCCTTACTGTCACTCACTCTGACTTACTCCTTCACTGACTCTCGCTCACTTTAACTCTCACACATAGTCACACAGACATGCTCACAGTTCTGGAATGGTGCAGGCACCTCCATGTACCTATGACAGCAATCAAGCAATGTTACTCGCTGCCTCAGTTTGTTACTGGACCCGAAGTGAGTCTGCCTTTTATTTTTATCGTACCAAGAGTGAACAGTTATTCACTATTGATGCAATAAAAATGGACCAAAAAACAAGGAGGGTTTTGTGTAGAGTACATAAAGGAGAACCGCCACTGGTCCAAGAACACCCATCCATCCAACGAATCCATCTATTCAATCATCCATCCTTTCACTTATACATCCACCCCTTCATTCATCCATCCTTCCAATCAACCATCCATCCTTTGGCTTATCCATCCACCCTTTCACTCCATCTTTCTATCCTTTCACTCCAATCATCCATCGTCCTCCTTTTGGCACATCACTCTATCCACCCTTTCCCTCAGCCATCCATCTTTTGTCCCATCCATCCATCCATCCACACATCCCTCCATTTACCCTTTCACTCAGCCATTCATCCTTTCACTCACTCATCCATCTATTGATCTATTCATCCATCCATCAATTCACCCTATCACTCATCCATCCATCTATCCTTTCATCAAGACATCCATCCACCCTGCCTTTCACTCATCCATCCATTTGTTTACTGATCCATCTTTTCATACATTATTTCATTCATCCATCCTTTCTCTGATGCAACCATATTTTCACTCCATCCATGTATCTAATAATCCATCCTTTTACACTTCCACTCATCCTTCCATCCCTTTACTCATTCCTCCATTCGTTCTCTCCACATCTATTGATCCATCCTTTCACTTCTCATCCATTCACCCTTTCACCTATCCAACCAGGCATCCATACATCCACCCTCCCTCCCTTTCACTCATACATCCGCTCGTTATATTCCATATAGGTACTATAATACAGGCCTCGGTAAACTTGTTACCCTTCATCTATATTCTCTCCCTACATTACACTTGTTACGGTTTACAGGGACTGAACTTTTAACTAGATATTACACTGTATTCAGAACCTGGGTTTTCCCTACTTCGAAATCTCATACATTATGCATGAGGGTTCTTGGAAGTACCGCCATCTCCTGTATAAAATCTATGTACAAACTTCGGGCCTGACGTCATCCTTAGGCCGACACACTATTACAGCAATGTAGGACCCCTGGGGAGACCTATGGGTATATATACATCACATCTTGCCAAGATATCCAGAGGAATTCTTGGTTTAACACCTACACCCATGCTAGGTACACCTAGGTACATCTAGTTAAGGAGGCATCGTCGGAGTACGCATCTCTTATCATGTGTTTTATATACTTGAATGTATTCATGATTTTAGTAAGATGGTAGAACTATACCATCCTTTTACCTTCATAGTACTGTCAATCATTTATATCTTATACTGTCTAGCGCTTGTTGCCGCACATCTATTCTACACCAGAATAACAAGTGTTCAATAAATGATTATTGAAAACGCCCAGCTTGATTCATTCGGTGTATCTCCCTGAGACAGACTAAGTAAGCACGAGTGACTGAGCGAAAGGTAGTACATTGTTTCCACGGTCCTGGGGGATCAGGGCTGTCATGTTCGATGGATGCCAAGAACTATTCTCTCCTTGGTTTGAGGAGATTCTAGTGGCACTGGGAGCTAGCTGATACAAAAGGCCAACATACCCAGTGGGGGTGATCAGGGTTCGTTTGACACCAATCCTACAGTGTATGGTGCCTAAACGTGCAGATCCTGTATATTTTCTATAGGAACTACATGCACACTCTCCCTTGTACTCTTTCATTCTTACATAAATTATTTCACTCACTCATTCATCCATGCATCCATCTATCCGTCCACCATTCCATTCCATTACATCCATCCATCCTTTCACTCACTCACCCGCGGAAGTTCATTTTGAGCCTTTGCCTGCCAAGCTGCAGATAGAAGAGGCCCATCAAGAACCCTTCTCAATATGTAGCTGCTAAAGCAGGGAAAGGAGGTGGGGGAGTGGCGGTGGGGGATGGGGGTGGGGTTTTGATGCCCCTGATGCAGAGGCTTAACTGCAAACGTACCTCTTAGTCCACTGGTGCAGTTGTTGTCCATAGCTGGTTCCTTTCTTCTCTTGGGCCTCCATGATGCAGATAAGGAGCCCTCTGTGCTCATCTCCATAATGTTTTTTTCAAAGTGAAACCAAATGCAGCACTAAAAATGTTACTGGCAGGAGAGGAGCCCCCTGCACCCCTCCTGCAGCCGGGCCCTCTGTGATAATCAATGCATTGTTGCCACCCACTCCCTCCTGGGCCTCATCGGCCTGCCCCACCTCAGCCATTGAAGTGCAGGGAGTTTTGTAACTCCTCCCAGGGTCCCTGGCCACAGGGCCAGACTGAGAACCAAAACCAGCCCTGGCAAAGTGCTTGGCCGGCTCCCGTAGTGTTTGGGGGTGCGCCGAGCTGTTTGCCAGAGCCAGTTTTGGCAGACTTTTTTACAGGGGGCGATATTGCAGCTATGCTGCAAAAACAACCCTATAAAAAAAACTGAACCCCCCCAGGGGCCCAAAACCAGCCAACACCCTGTCGATCAACTGGGGAAATGCCCAGTGGCCACTACGGCCAGTCCGGCCCTGGCTGGTCATGCGCCCCAAAAGCAAACCAGATCCATGGCCTTTGAATCCAGCACTCCCTCTCCTCACTGCTGCGGTCCCTCTCATGTGATGTCACTGCTGCACTCCCTCTCCTCTGATGTCACTGCTGCACTCCCTCTCCTCTGATGTCACTGCACTCCCTCTCATGTGATGTCACTGCTGCACTCCCTCTTGTGTGATGTCACTGCTGCACTCCCTCTCCTCTGATGTCACTGCTGCTCTCCCTCTCATGTGATGTCACTGCTGCACTCCCTCTCAAGTGATGTCACTGCTCTCCCTCTCATGTGATGTCACTGCACTCCCTCTCATGTGATGTCAATGCACTCCCTCTCATGTGATGTCACTGCTGCACTCCCTCTTGTGTGATGTCACTGCTGCACTCCCTCTCAAGTGATGTCACTGCACTCCCTCTCATGTGATGTCACTGCACTCCCTCTCATGTGATGTCACTGCTGCTCTCCCTCTCATGTGATGTCACTGCTGCACTCCCTCTCAAGTGATGTCACTGCACTCCCTCTCATGTGATGTCACTGCTCTCCCTCTCATGTGATGTCACTGCACTCCCTCTCATGTGATGTCACTGCACTCCCTCTCATGTGATGTCACTGCACTCCCTCTCATGTGATGTCACTGCTGCACTCCCTCTCATGTGATGTCACTGCACTCCCTCTCATGTGATGTCAATGCACTCCCTCTCATGTGATGTCACTGCTGCACTCCCTCTTGTGTGATGTCACTGCTGCACTCCCTCTCAAGTGATGTCACTGCACTCCCTCTCATGTGATGTCACTGCACTCCCTCTCATGTGATGTCACTGCTGCTCTCCCTCTCATGTGATGTCACTGCTGCACTCCCTCTCAAGTGATGTCACTGCACTCCCTCTCATGTGATGTCACTGCTCTCCCTCTCATGTGATGTCACTGCACTCCCTCTCATGTGATGTCACTGCACTCCCTCTCATGTGATGTCACTGCACTCCCTCTCATGTGATGTCACTGCTGCACTCCCTCTCCTCTGATGTCACTGCTGCACTCCCTCTCAAGTGATGTCACTGCTCTCCCTCTCATGTGATGTCACTGCACTCCCTCTCATGTGATGTCACTGCTGCACTCCCTCTCCTCTGATGTCACTGCTGCACTCCCTCTCATGTGATGTCACTGCAGCATCCCCTCTCATGTGATGTCACTGCACCGCACTACGTTGGACTGGGAGTAGCAACTTTTACCGTTCCCAAGTTAAGTACTTTTCCAACTGTTAGTCTGGAACGGGAATAGTGAGTTTGAACCTTCAAGTCTAATTTTTTTATAAGATTTTTAAAGTGCTTTAATGTACATTTTTGTTGTAATTTTAAAAGTTAATTTAATGTAAATTATGTTTTCATTCTTTCTTTTTTGTATTTTTTTTATGTTAATGTTATTGCATAATATTTTAATGTTTAACTTCTGGTGTCTGTATTATATATTTTTTGTCCACATTTTTATTTTTAAATTATTTTTATTTTAATATCATGTTCATTATTTTTTGCAATTATTTTTAGAAGATATATTTGTATTTATAACTTCTATTTTTTTTTACACATTCGTATATTATAAGTATATTTTTAGAGTGTAATATTATTTTTAAAGTTTGCTATTTTTTGAAAGTGTATACAGTGTATATTGGTTAACATTCAATGTGCGTACATGTTTTTAATGTTATTGGGCGCTTCTATCTTTCTGTGTCAATAGTTTTGAATTTGCATACAAAGTATGGAATGTTGATTTTGGAGTCCTCGATACGTTTTGGGTGATATTTCTGTCCCTATTATGACTGTCGGTGAAATGTCACCATACGTGCAAGTGAGCATTTTCCTGCAGAAATTGGAGGATTT
Source organism: Lissotriton vulgaris (assembly GCF_964263255.1). Classification (NCBI taxonomy): domain Eukaryota; kingdom Metazoa; phylum Chordata; class Amphibia; order Caudata; family Salamandridae; genus Lissotriton; species Lissotriton vulgaris. The sequence continues at coordinate 265,736,614 of NC_141690.1, read as the reverse complement.
TCTGTGTCCAGCTGGGAATGAGTGGAATGACGTCACACCGCTGCTTCCTCACAGCGGAGCGGCAGAGCTGTCATCTGCCAAACGGCGTGTGACTGACTCTGCCCCAGCCGCACCTGTCGCTAGGAAATCTAGAACAAAGAGAGCAAGTACATGATGTCATGATACCTTGGACTAATACAAAGATGGTGTTTCTTGCAAGTGTCGGGGTCGCCCCAGAGTGGGCCATCCTCTTTGGGGGACGCGCGCTGCGTCAGGCCCACCAGGGCAGCCCAGCTTGAATCAATGGGCAGTAATTAAAAGGCTGTAATGAGCAATGAAGTGCAATGCATGGGCAGGCTGCCAGGGGGCGCCTTATGGCCTTCCGAGACTCCTTTAAAATGCCAAAAGCACATCACATCCCGTCCCATCCGGAGACACAACCCCCATAGTTTCGCGCTCAGAAATAGGTTTTATTGCATTGCTGCCGTGCACGTCACGTGACCGTCTCCAGGCCCATGAATCAGGAGGAACCGAAGCGATCAATTGTAATTAGGAAAAACGCCGCGCCGCAGCGCCTCGAACCTGCTGAGCTGACGCTAGGCGCGCGCTCTCTTTACTGCTTCAAAATGGTGCATTTGGCGAGTCAGGGAAACAGGGTCAGTGGGCTCTGAGGGCTTCTCTCAGGTTCGCAGCACGGGGTGGGCTATAATATGATTCAGACAGGAAGGACATGTTTGGGATGAAGTGACAGGGACTTAAAGAGGAAGAGGAGGGGAGGGCGAGGGAAGGGGAGGGCGGTGAAGAGGCTGGTAAAGGAGCTTGAGACACAGAGGAAGCCTGAGAGTGTGAGACTTCGAGATAAAGACAGGGTGGGGGATAAACTGAGCATGTCGATAGATAGGTGGCTAGATAGAAAAATATATAGATAAATACACGGATAGACAGATCGATAGATAGATCGACAGGGGGACAGATCGATAGATAGATCGACAGGGGGACAGATAGATAGATAGATAGATAGATAGATAGATAGATAGATAGATAGATAGATAGATAGATAGATAGATAGATAGATAGATAGATAGATAGATAGATAGATTGATTGACAGGGGGATAGATAGATAGATATATAGATAGATAGATAGATAGATAGATAGATAGATAGATAGATAGATAGATAGATAGATAGATAGATAGATAGATAGATAGATAGATAGATAGATAGATAGATAGATTGATTGATTAACAGGGGGATAGATAGATAGATAGATAGATAGATAGATAGATAGATAGATAGATAGATAGATAGATAGATAGATAGATAGATAGATAGATAGATAGATAGATAGATAGATTGACAGGGGGGTAGATAGATAGATAGATAGATAGATAGATAGATAGATTGATTGATTGACAGGGGGATAGATAGATAGATAGATAGATAGATAGATAGATAGATAGATAGATAGATAGATAGAAAGACGGATAGATAGATAGAAAGACAGATGGGCAGGCGGACGGATAGAGGAAGACAGACAGACTGAGTCACTGACTGACTGACTTTGGATGTGATTGACTTTCTGCCAAGGTTGGTTTCAGAGATGTGTTGGTGAAAAGAGGTTTATAATTCATGGGATTCTGCAACCCCTGTATAACAGGTCAGGCTATGATTTCTTTATAAGAGGTGACTTGTGATGCACCAAGTATCAGATTATCGACCATCATAAATTATTACAGTCGAGTTCTGATGTCACAATGCCTGCTGCCAGGGCCGACCGCCGAGGTGAATGGCAGCTCAGGTCACAGATCATAATTGAAGCAGCTGTTTAAAGCCACGACAACAGAACGTTGCTTCTCTTTTTTCTGCTCTATTTAAAAACCTTACAATGACAAGCAGAGAGAATATCTTGATTTTTTTTGCACTCCTTAGATAGAAAAAGCTAGACTCTTTCTGCATGTTTCTACGGATTCCGAGCTACTGCAGCTTTTTTTTTTTAGATTGACTCGTATTGAAGGGTTTCTAATATATGTTTGCAACAAACACCTACAAGGTTTTTGATGTGGTTAATTTTGCACCAGAGGTTTTATTTTTATTCTTCATGTTTGCAAACATGCTTGCCCTTTCATATGAAAGAGTTATGCAGCAAAGTTTTAAATAGTTTCTGGGAAGTGGGATAGTATGACCATGTAGTATATGGGATAAGGCACCTCCTGTATACATGATAAGGATATTGCACATCACCTCTGAGTTCTATAACCTTCATAAAGGGACTCGACCTCTATATGGGTATGACAATCCTCGGTGATTTGCAATATCCTTATCATGTATGACAGAGGGTACTTTATCTCTTATATCAATCCCTCCTCACCGGAGAGTCCAGTGCAGCACAAAGGCCCCAGGAAGGAATTGGAAGATTACCGCAATCTGTATCTGTTGTTTAACAGGCTCCCTCTGCGTCTCCATCTTAGGTACCACTTGCACACTGGAAACAGATTGCAGTACACCAGCAGCAAACCACCACCACGCTCACATCACACTCAGCCTACTACATGTGCAACCAGGACCGGCTTTCGGCATCAGCGGACTGGGCCCTGGCCCAGGGTGGCAACCTTCAGAGTGGCGAAAAGAGCACGTCTGCCTAAAGGTCTGCATAAAGCAAAGCCCATCTTCCATGGCTCCAGTGACTTTGTTGAAAATGCTCTAAATCACTTTAACGAGCCAAAGTCGCTGTTCATAGCGCCCTAGCGGCCCACTACCGTGGCCTCGCATCTATCCCTAATTGCCTGTGGTCACACATCAACACCCCCAACCCAACAAACAGCTTGTAACCAGCCTGATGGATCTACTTGATCAGGTGACCTGGGGGAGGTGCGAAGATGTGTGTTCAGCGCCTGGATACCCTCAGGGGTGATTAGCCACGCTATGCAACTCCAGATTGATTAATTGATTAATTGATTAATTGATTCGAAGGCAAATTGCTGATCTGATGTCATCAGCTGGAGACCGACCTGTGAAAAGGGGCTGGTGTCTCATTTAATTCTATCACAAAAAAGAGCCCACGGGTCCAGGGCAGAGGTCTGGTGTGTAGGTGGATTTAGTCAACCAAGTGCTTAAGGGGGATCCCTTTTAAGGACGGGTCCCCTCACATACCAACGGTGTCATGCTTCATCAAACGGGTGCCTCCTCGCATAGAGAGCCTGGTCTCAACGCGAGCTACAACCCCCTCACTATGAGGGAGGAACTCAGGGATGTTTTAGGTTGGGAAGAAGGGTTTCTCTAAAACCCTATGTGAGCGTGGTGTGCTCTGTGTGGAGTGCAATGCTAAGGTGTAAGTGGGTAAAACTGGCTACAAGGTTAGCTATATGCCAAACTTTATTCAGCTACCTTGTGACAGGATTAAAAGGATTAAAAACAAATAGCCGGTGATGCACCTGCCGTCAGTAGAAGCAGCTGTATCAGTATCTGATCAACATGTTTCGGCCTTTGGACCTGTATAAGTGTTGTGGCCTTCATCAGGATAAACTGACAGCTACTGCAACTAGTGATATACATGCACCAATATAATAATGCGCAACATAGCAATGGTGTAATATACTGAACAAGTGGTCCTGAGGTTCAGTAGGTCCACTGTTGAAACTCATAGAGGTTGAAGAATTTGCTGCATCTGTCCTGCCTATTAGCCAAAGGTACATACGTTGATCCAACCGCTCAATTGTAGCATGGGGTCCACAGCCGGATTCCTTGTGACGCAGCAAGTCGCAGATTTTCCAATATTATAAGTTATGTCCTAACAGACTGCTGTGGACCCCATGCTACAATTGAGCAGTTGAATAGAAGTGAATTGCTGTGCAAAACAGTGCACTCTTGTGAACGCATACCTATGTGTGACAGTGTGTACCTGTTTGAGAGGACATCCTTTCACCAGAGAATGTTTGTGGTGAAGTGGATAGATGTTTAAAACGTGCACTTCTGAGAACGGACGCTCTCATGTGACAGCGTGTACTTATGTGAGAGGATATCATTTCTCCAGAGAAGGTTCATGAGAGTAGGACAGACGTGTATAAAAGTGCGCTTCTGTGAACGAATGCTCACGTGTGAGAGCATGTACTTGAGCAAGAGGACGTCCTATCACCAGAGAATATTCTTGGTGAAGTGGATAGACGTATAAAACAGTGCACTTCTGTGAAGGAATGCTCATGTGCGACAACGTGTACTTGTGCAAGAGGAAATCCTTTCACCAGAGAATGTTCATGTAGAAGTGGATAGACAGGTACAAAACAGTGAACGGAAGGTCATGTGTGACAGCATGTACGCTGCTCGAGAGGACATCCTTTCACCAGATACATTTTGTCCAGAAGTAGATACACCTGTAAAACAGAGCACTTCTGTGCACATATGCTTGTGTGCAACAGCTTTAACTTGTGCTATACCAAATGTGGTGTTTGCATGATAAAGTATTTTGGTACTAGAGGGGGAATTAAATTGTGCAAATTGTGTGAGATTGATTGCTTTGTACAGAATGAGTTGTTTGCTCATCCTGAGATAGTCAGGTGGGCCTTAGTTCTGAACTTTTACTCACACAAATGCGAGCATAAAAAGAGTTCCAACATGTTTGCCCTATTTACAGAGGGCACTTGGTGTTCTTTGTAGACACGCACTTGCCTTTTGTGGCGTAGGTTTCATCTAGAGTTCCTATAGTGCTTTTATTCCAAGCACTGTCGATCAGTGGTTCACAACTTTTTGACTTTTGTTGACCCCAATGAATCATTATTGGAACCTTTGAACCCTCTCTGAACCATTATTAGAACCGGGGACCCCACTGAGTGGTTACTGGATTCCGGGGGACCCAGCTTACCCAAGCTGGATGATTTGAATCTCAAAGCAATACACAAAAATACAGAAACAGGCATTCATCTAGAAAATACACAAAAGATGAAATATGTTATTTATTTCACAAACAAGTTAAAACTAAATCAAAACGTTCATTCCAATGGGAATGCTGGCTTTTCTTAATTTAACTGCAGCCACACGTTGTCCACACTAGATTCTGTTTGATGCACGTGCACTGCCCTCACGAATCATTCTGAGGATTCCAACTTCAATTTTTGCCCCCCAATTTCAAATTTCTTCACATTTACAGAATGTTTTTAAATGTTCGAGTTATATAATGCTTCTTTATTTATATTCACTTTATTGTTGTATTTATATTATTTCATTTTCTAAGCAGTTGTGGACCCCCTGAGCAGGCACCGCGGATCCCCCAGAGGTCCTCGGACAATCGGTTAAGAACTGATGCTGTAGATAATAGAAAGAAAAGAGCTTCAAAAGGTTCATGACAATGATAACAAAGCAGGTGTCAGTCTCTTTAACTCAGGGTTGGTTGGATCAGTCAACAAGAGGGGCTTCCGTCATTTGTTGACGAACCTCAGAACATTGCTGACGGGCGCTCTATGTGGCATATTATCAAGACAGGCGATAAAATTATCGCCACTTTAGCGGCAGAAAACGGACGCTAAAACGGCGATAATAGGCTTGATAATATGCTCTATGGAATTCCAATCGAAGCCCAGTTTGAATGTCCTTCACATCTAACCATCTAACATGGGCTTCAATTGGAAATCTATAGAGCATGTTATCAAACCCATTGTCGCCGTTTTAGCTGCAGTTTTCTGCCGCTAAAGCAGCGATCATTTTATCGCCTGTCTTGATAGTATGGCCCTTTGCTTCCCTTTTAAGTTAAGGCAGTGCGTGTGCTAATCACCTCTTACCCCTGTATTATGAAAGCAGGCTTCTGGAGGTGCCAATATGTGACAAGATCGTTTCTACACACGTGTTGCCTGCTGGTGTGTTGTGGTGGTGATGTGCTCTGTTGGTTTTCGCGATGCTGCGCTTTTGTGCTGCATTTCTACAATGTGACATTGTTGTGTATTGTTGCCATTGTTTTAAATGTGGGGTTATGTTGCTTTGGGCTTGTTCTTTTATTCTGTTTTGATGTGTACTTTAGATATGTCAACAAATTCTGATTAATTTCCAGCCTAAAGCCGCGCAGCATCAGTGGTTATATTTGTTTATATTTTATTATGCCTCGTCGTCATCTGTCGACTCCTCCTCTCCACCCCACCATTCTTACCTGCACCAGCCATCACTGAACTAATGACCCCTAGCCCCAGGAAGGTTTTATCTTGAAAAAGGACATCGGACCATCCGTCCTCCATAGGGCGTGTGGTGTGATGCCCTTACTCCAATGGCCAACACCCTGTCTGGCTATCTGAGCAGGCCTCCCATGGTCGCTGCAGAAGGAAAGTGACAGGCCACCAACCTATCCACAGGGTGGACCAGCCTAGAGCAGGGCCAGACTGGCCATAGTGGGCACCGGGCAATCCCCCGGTGCGCCACACGGGTGAGGGCCGGTTTTTGGCCCCTGGGGGCCGTTTTTGTTACAGGGCCGTTTTTGCAGCAAAATCGTCAGAAAACCGGCCCCAGCAAAGAGCTCGGCGGCACCTCCAACCCCCCCCGTCCCACCCCCCGCGGCCGAGCACTTTGCCAGGGCCGGTTGTGGTTCCCAGTCCGGCCCTGGCCTAGAGCTTGGCGGACAGGGTACTCTGTCATGCTTGCAATAGAGCATCCTCTTCTGGCACCTAACTGCACCTGCAACAGGCCAACAGAGAAGCAGTTTTATATTTTCTCACTGGACTGTGTTAATTTCCCGTCTATATATCATCTTGCAGCTGTACCAGGCGGAGGTAATGAGGGAGCAACCATGAATTTTGCATATCAGCAAATGCTGGCCTGGCAGAATCCCCGCTTGATTTATGGATTGTAAAAGGAGAGCAAAAGAAAAAATATGATATCTGAGGTGTGAAAATCAAGAGCATCAACTAAAAACGGTGCTTTGCTGGTCTCCATCACCGCTTGCTGTCACGCAGAGGCGTGAACTGCTGTTTAACGAGAACATAACTTCTGCAGCGGCAGGCATTAGGCGGCCATGATGGAATTGGGGCCCGCGCCCCCGCCGCACACTGAGCGCGCGCCTTTCATTTCATTGACTTATGCATAAATGAAGAGGCTAAGCCATCTCACTGAAGTAACATATAGACAGTCACACTTCCTGTTCTCAGGCATCTGAAGCAGCAGAGGGTCAAAGGTCACTATCCATTGGGCAGAAAATATCTAGCAATGACATAGTTGCCAACTGTCCCATTTTTGCACGGACATTCCCGGCAAATTGGAGACTGCCCTGGGTAATATTGTTGCAAAAACTGTTCCTCTCTATTAGACACAGGTAAGCAGGGAGACACTTTCTATCTGCAGCTTCCCTGCGCTGCAAAGGGTCCTGGGACTTTGTTTTCAAATGTTGGCACCTATGCAATGGTGTACGGGCAGTCCGTCCTCACTTGGGTGAAGACACCGAAACGTCTGCATTTAAAGACCACGCAAAGGACTTCTTTCACCAACTCTCTCCAATTTTTACTTTTCAGATGACTAAAGTGTTCAAAACACAAACAAATGTTCTCCCTCCTGGATGCCTGTCCTCCCAAACAACTTAAAAAACACATGTTGAGTTCTAGCATTGCTCCCACCGTTGCTGCCACCATAAAGACCTCTTTAACTTCTAGAGCTGACCCAGGAGGTTCAAGGAAGCTAGCATTACCCCTTCCAAGAAGCCGATTCTACGTCCTCTCCAACCTCAGGCCGGAGTCCAGCGTGAGTCTCTTCAGACCTCCTGGGACAGGTTGTACCAGGACAAGTTCAAGGTTTGTTGAGAAGAAGAACACGACCGAGGCTGCCCTGGGGGTCCATCTGTCCCGCAGCTCTGGATCCGCGCCATTGGCTGTCATCAAAGACTTCTGTAGACTGGATGATATATAGGGGCGGTGAGACCCAACTTTATCAGACCCTTCGGTGGCGTTTGACGCTGTTCACCACAACATGGTGCTTCACAGATTGTGGGAGCAGAGGGTTACAGACTCTGCCCTGTCCTGGTGGAAATTGATAGTGGCAGAAAGAGCACCAGCAGTAGGTCCATGGACCTCTAAGTCCCAACAGAATTCCATCAGCTCCGGGGTGTCGCGGGAAGCGGCGTTATCAATACTATTCAAATAATGCCTCTTGTCGCCGATGAAGCGGGGAGTAGTAAGACAGTCAGGCTGAGGACCTGGGCAGCGAATGAACCTCAAAGCGCTCTTTTCATGATTACGCCTTATATTAAGGTCTAGTGAAGAGAGCAGTGTCCTCCTGGCTGAGAGCCCTCTTGACTCCGAGCGGTCACTTGGGTCCTCACCTCACACCAATTGGGCACCAGAACTGCGTCCTGCAGCCCTCAGTCCCAGGCGCGGCCAGCCATGGAAGTGAAACAGAAAGAATATGAGCGAATTCACAATGGAGTATCAGGCAACAAGCAGCGAGCTCTGGGGTCTGCCTCCTGAGGCTGCTGAGGAAAGGCCGGCTCTTATGTGCTAAACCCCAAAGCCTGCACACCCGAGCTGTGGTCATGACGCACCAGGACATTGGAAATAGCTCCTACCTAGGTGTATGGAGGCCCTAGGTATATTAGAAAGCGCCATGCTCTCTACAAGCCGAGCAGAGCTCTGCGATCTGCCTCCTTGTCTAAAATGGTAGTTCCATCCATCAAGCGAACCAGACAAGGGGGGCGTTCTTTCCACTACCTGGCCCCGCGCGCTTGGAATGTACTTCCTATTGTTCTTAGACCGGCCCCCAGTCTGATGTCTTTTAGAAAGGCATTAAAAACTTGGCTTTTTACTAGTTAATTTTGCTGTTCCTTTTTTTGCGGTTATGTTTCCTTTCCATTAAAGGACTTCTTCGCCAAAGCGCCGGGACACTCCTACTGGAGTAGCCGTTGCGCTATAGAAGAACCCAATTAACATAGCATAACATAACATAACTTGGTGAATGAGGCTACTACGACTAGCAAACCAGCAGAGCTAGCCCAATCTTAGTGCATTCCTGGTTTTATTCAACTTTCTCTATTTCTGTCCTTCTCCTTCTCCCAGTCCTTCCTACGTCTTTCCCTTTTCCTTAGATCCAGTTCACTCATTATTATCCCTGCAGCCAAAGCTTCCAGTTTCCTAGTGCGTTTGTTATCTTTCTTTCTGCCTCGCTTTGCCAATGTTTCTCCTTTCTTTCTTGTTAAGCTTTCCTCCAAGTTAGCTCTTTGTCTATTCGTGGCTGGGTCTTTAGTGTTCTCCTCCCTTGCTGTTACCGCCTAGTGTGCTCCTGTGTGATTGCCAGAGTTCACTGCAACTACCACACAAACTAGATAACTCACCCCTAAATCCCATCCTATAGTACCTGTCAACGGTGCAAGACCCAAACACAGAAACAATCCATCCCAACCTAAACAGCAAATCACACCGTACCATTATATAGAACCCATACTAACTAACTCACCGCTCAAACAAGGCAAAGATGTAACACCCAAACTAAACATCCCACCACTCAATCCCATCCTAAGGCTTCCGTCAATGATGCACCACCCAAACACAGAAACAACTAATCACCCACACTAAACATCCCACCACTCAATCCCATCCTAAGGCTTCCGTCAATGATGCACCACCCAAACACAGAAACAGCTAATCACCCAAACTAAACATCCTACCACTGAATCCCATCCTAAAACACCCACCAACTGGGCACCACTCAGACACAACTAATTACGCAAACTAAACATCCCACCACTCAATCCCATCCTAAGGCTTCCGTCAATGATGCACCACCCAAACACAGAAACAACTAATCACCCAAACTAAACATCCTACCACTGAATCCCATCCTAAAACACCCACCAACTGGGCACCACTCAAACACAGAAACAACTAATTACGCAAACTCAACATCCCACCACTGAATCCCATCCTAAGGCTTCCGTCAATGATGCACCACCCAAACACAGAAACAATTAATCACCCAAACTAAACATCCCACCACTCAATCCCATCCTAAGGCTTCCGTCAATGATGCACCACCCAAACACAGAAACAATTAATCACCCAAACTAAACATCTAACCACTCAATCTCATCCTACAACACCCACCAACTGTGCACCACTCAAACACAGAAACAACTAATCACACAAACTAAACACCCACCATTCAATCCCATCCTAAGGCATCCGTCAATGATGCACCACCCAAACACAGAAACGACTAATCACCCAAACTAAACATCCCACCACTCAATCCCATCCTACAACATCTACCAACGGCGCACCATTCAAACACAGAAACAACTAATCACCCAAACTAAACATCCCACCACTCATTTCCATCCTACAGCACCCACCAACGACGGACTACCCGAACACAGAAACAACTCATCAGCCAAACTAAACAGCTCACCACTCAGTCCCATCGTACAGCACCCGCCAACTGTGCAACACTCAAAGACTGAAACAACTAATCACCCAAACTAAACATCCCACCACTGAATCCCATCCTACAACACCCACCAACGGTGCACCACCCAAACACAGAAACAACTAATCAACCAAACAAAACATCCCACCACTCATTTCTATCCTACAGCACCCACCAACGGCTGACCACCCGAACACAGAAACAACTCATCAGCCAAAGTAAACAGCTCACCACTCAGTCCCATCCTACAGCACCCGCCAACGGTGCACCACTCAAAGACTGAAACAACTAATCACCCAAACTAAACATGCCACCACTCAATCCCATTCGACAGCACCCGCCAACGGTGCACCACTCAAACAAAACAAAAACTTATCACCCAAACTAAACACCCACCGCTCAATCCCATCCTAAGGCTTCCGTCATAGATGCACCACCCAAACCAGAAACGACTAATCACCCAAACTAAACATCCCACCACTCATTTCCATCCTACAGCACCCACCAACGGCGGACCACCTGAACACAGAAACAACACATCAGCCAAAGTAAACAGCTCACCACTCAGTTCCATCCTACAGCACCCGCCAATGGTGCACCACTCAAAGACTTAAACAACTAATCACCCAAACTAAACATCCCACCACTCAATCCCATCCTACAGCACCCACCAACGGCGGACCACCCGAACACAGAAACAACTCATCAGCCAAATTAAACAGCTCACCACTCAGTCCCATCCTAAGGCATCCGTCGGCGGTGTACCCCTCAAATACTGAAACTCATCACCCAATTGTACCCAACCTACCAGCTCATTATGCAGCACCCTCCAAGTGCCCACTGCCTAAATCTAGGGAAAGCCTCAATGTTGAACCCAAGGACACAGCTGGCCCACAGCAGTGTATAATCTCAGGTCAGTTCACCTCCTGCGAGATTGTGGGGCCGGCGTGGGGTGGAGTTGTTAGTGACGTGGCCCCTCGGCGAGGCCTCTCCCTCCCAATTAGAGGCCCCTCCGCCTCCAGCGGTGTGCTGGGAGCCGGGGAGCACAGAGCGTGTTCTTGCCAGCCCAGTGCCTCGTGTAATGGGAAGTTGTGTCGAGTGCCGGGATTCATTAAACACACTTTGTGAACATTTTCATTAACGGCAGCGGAGAGGGGAGGTGCGGGCAGACAATTTACAAGGACAGACAGGCGGCAGGATTCCCTGCCAAGGTAAACAGAGAGGAGAGAGAGGCGCAGAGCGCGCCATGAGCTGGCCCAAGCTGCAATCAGCTCATTCGTCACTCGTTAAGGACGCACTCTCCGGGCGCTTCCTGCCCACTCCAGCGACCACGAGGCGCTCGGGGAGCTGACACAGGCGCCTAGAAGCATCAACTTCAAAGCACTACAAGGAGCTGTGAGCTGACCCTGGCAGAGCACTCCCTGTGTGACTTAGAGGCCAGGGGTCTCATTGCATCCACCTGCAGTGTCTCTGCAGACTCCTTCACACAGGCGCCTTGAAGCCCCAACCTACGAGCATTACAAGTGCTGGTGGGCCCCACCCCCTGGTTCTCCTTTCTGAAATGGCATTTTTACCCTTTAGGGGGCACAAGTTTGAATCCTTTGCTCTTTTGGCAAGGTTTACAGGTTCTGGAGATCTGCCGTCTTCTCTGTTTAGGTCGAGCAGACCTAAAAAGCATGTGAAGCATGCTTCGTCTGCTCGACATCTTTTGTTGGCGTGTTAGGGGGAATGTGAGACAGCGATCGCCCATGCGCCTCGCTGTCTTAGATTCCTCCTCGAGGGCGCACATGTCGCCGTGCACATCCCCTGCCTGCCATTCACTCTCAATCACACACAGCCACACTCATGCATGCGCGCACACACACATACACCCACGCAGGCACAATGCATACACACACACACGAGCGCCCATGCACGCACGCACATACATACATGCAGAGACACCCCCCCGCACATATACCCACATGAGAGCACTGAGGCCCCCCCAGCCCTTTGGAACTTACCGGGCCAATCTCGGGGGACTCCACTCGCAGCACGCTCCTTTCCCGGGGCTCCCACTTGGTCAAGGGAGCCCCGCAACACTTCCGCAACCTCCTGCTGGCGGCCCCGGGGCTCTCCACCGCTCACAGGAGCCCCGGGCCGCAAGACGGATTTACGCCTCCTGCCTCCTCTTCCGGTCCGAACGCGGCCACGCCCCCGTCACAAGGCGACCTTGCCTGACTTCCGGTGCGGCCGCTGCGGGATTCACTGATGGTTTTTAAAGCACTGAAGAATTAACTAATGTCCGCAGCGCAGTATTGTACAATGAAAACCAGCACATATCTTCAGTGACGCCTTGTTGTCAACTTTTTTTAATATGTGATCGATAAAGTGAGCTCAAACAGCTTGGGTGTAGTTTCCTCTTGTCCACCTACTTGTGGGCGGAGTGTGAAAGAATAATGTTTATTTCCTTGCAGGCTGTAGGCGCATCTATCGCTGCTCCGTCCCTCAGAGCCCCCTGGGTTCTTAATGTAGTAATCTTCCTCCCGGGCCTTCTGAGACAGACACCTGTGCCCTGTACCCCGACTTGAAGGCCGGTTATAACTCTCAGCCAGTTGCCTGCTCCTGACTGGCCTCAGTTGGCCACTGAGGCTATGCAGTAAATGCCTACTGCTTACTCGGAAATTTGTGAACGCCATGTTAGATGCGTCAACCATCTAGATGGCTCAGTGAGTTATCTGCTGTAACCTACACGTCACGGATTCGTATCCGGCAAGGCCATCTCAGCCGTATATCCTTCCGATGCCAGTAAACGGAGTACCTTAAACATGGGTGATACTAGGCAGATCTGGTGTTCACAGTGCTGAGAAACAAAAAAGATACGAGGTGCTAAATAAAAGCAGGTTATTCTTTTTATCCTCACAGACAACGCTTTTCTAAACCCTCTGCCTTTACCACCTAAACCTATAAAACATTCTAAAAGTTGCAGGCGCATGGTGGGAATTCTCTGCATGGGAGAGGAGTTGACATTCAGTAGCTCGCAGGTACATTATTTAAGCAGGACATCACTTCCGGGCTTGAAGGTAGAAAGAGGTCCATAAGCCCGGCTGTCACTGGAATAAATAAATATTAATTGAGATGAAAACTGCCCATAGTTGAGCATAAAACCGGGCCACTCCGTGGCACGCAAAATTAAATATTAAAAGCTACCAGGGGCTTGGATTGCAGTATGAGCATTGTTTTAATTACTTCTGAATAATGGCCTTTTGAAAATTACCCATTAAAGGAGCAGGTGTGTGAAATATGTAGAATAAGTCTCGCTTTAATGCCACATGGCCCCCTTTAATGAGCACACTGCACTGGTATTCATATATCACAAAATGACTGCATGCACCTTTTCGTGAGAGCACATTACTAATCACAATAACCAATGGACTAACCATTGACCTTGGGTTCCAGAGTAGCGCTCTACTTGCGTAAAGTGCTTCAACGTCTTGTATGGGCTAGTTAGCGCTTTATAAATCCAGTAACATTTACATGAAAAGTCTCGCTTTTACGTGAGTTTTACCTATTGGCATGGTAAATGACAATGACTTTTATTTATGTTTTCGTTTTAAAATGTAAATAAAAGGCATGGTTATTTACAATGCCAATAGCTTAAAATCGCGTAAATGCGAGACCTATTTGCAATGCAATAGGTCTCGCATTTGCGAGAGTTTAAGCTATTGGCTTTCTAAATAACAATACTTTTTATTTATTGGTTGTAAAAATAAAGACATAAATAAAAGACATTGTCATTTATAATGCCAATAGCTGAAACTCTTGCAAATGCGAGACCTATTGCATTGCAAATGCTTTTTTTGGTCTTTGCAATCAGTGTTAAGGTTGCACAGAGTTTAGATGTAACATACGGGCAGGTGGTATCGAAGAATTTCACGGCGGCAAATCTTGAAAAATGCAAATTCACAATATTTATGACTGAAACAACTCGTCACAACTCATCACCATACACTAAACTAGGGTGACCAACTGGCATGGGTGCAGATTCAGGACAGTGAGTGTAAAAATTCAGGACAAAGGGTCAAAATTCAGGAAAAAAATTTAGGACAGAAGGGCAAAATTTAGGACAAATCTTCGAGACAAAGGGTATGTTTTGCAGCCTCATCAGTGCCACTGTGAGTGACACGCGGCACACATATGATATAGTTCATTGGGGCCTGCAATGCAGGAACAGAGCGCAGTCCTCCGAGTGGCCGGCTTCATGTGTCAGATCGCTTCAGGTATTCCATGTCTGTTCAGCCAGTGATGACTTGCGTAGGGGCTGGTCCAGTACTGGGAGATGGATGACGCATAGCGGAGAGGTCTTGTGTGAGGGTGGGACCATGAAGCAGGAACAGGGAGTCATTAACCAGACTGTAGGAGCCATAATTGGCTGCAGACTGCTGAGTGTTATGGTATTATTGTCTGTTAGTACGGTTAGATAGAAGATAACATTACTATATAATGCCCTGGCTAGCCATAGAGCAGCCCTCCTTCTTTTACCTGTCCATGGGAAATAGTATACTGCTTGGGCTGTTTCATTTCTGTGAGCTTTAACTGCAGATTCCTATTGATGCACAGAAGTGTGCTACAGACTACAAACAATATTCATTGTTGATGCAAACAAGAACAAGGAACGCCCTACTCACCAGGAACCAGGGTAAGTAATGTGTGACAGAAGCAATGGTTCCTCCAAGGAAATGTTTATCTTTATTGATAATACACTGGACAATCCCAATGGTTAAGGGTTATATAGATGTAAGAAGGAAAGGAGACCAAGTACACTTCCGTTTTACATTCACAATCAATATTTGATATTTGATAAGAGAGTATGATTATATACAAACCATATAATAAAGGAGGGTTTAGTGTCCCCAGTGAAAGAAACCAAAAACAACAAACGAAGACTAGTGAGTTGGTGACATACAAAGCTTGGTCTCCATCATTTTCAAAAAACGACCATATCAGAATTCACAATGATTACAGCCCTGCTATTCAATAGAGCTGATACAATGGTTCGATTTACACATTTGTCGATGGCGTTTCGACCCATCATAGAATATAGGGTCTCTTCAGGACCTAAGGATGTAGGGACATCTGAAATTGTGGATTTGCGGAACCACTTGGAGAGAGGGTGAGAACACCGGTCAAGTGAGAAGAAAAGAGGTAAAGAAATACTCACACTGGACCCAGCCGGGTACCCAGTGTGGAAGATGGGGAGAAAGACTGGCAACCAAGGATAAGTAGCACAGCAATTGCCACTATTTAAGAGGTAAGACTTCCTGTGGGCTTGGCCTATGGTAAGTACAAGGTTCTATCAATGTATAGCCTCGTGTGTGGGCATGGGGGTGTCATTGTACCAGAGTAGACAACCTGAGTTGACCCTGCGTAGCTGATGCACACGCCTGATGTACCACTGATTAATTCAGATGAGTATGCCACGACTAGCCGGGATGATCGAGTACCCGCGCCTGCGCCATTACCATACCATTACCATATTTATAAGAGCCACCGCCCTGCCCACACACAAGGACTGCAAAATTCTTGGTTGGGGGAGAACAAGGTCTCAACACCAACTTGGTCCGTGAATAGACCTTGATGTCCTTGAGCTCAGAGCATGCAATTACGCAGAGCCAGCGCCACTTCATACCTACGCCTTACAGTTCATATTCACTGAGCAAGTTGGGGTTCAGACCTTGTTCTCCCCCATGATCTTATCCCGCATTCAACCATGAATTTTGCAGTCCTCGCACAATCTAGCAGCCTTGGATAGGACATCGTTCCTCTCCAGTATAATCATGTTCCACTCCCTGTACCCATAGCAACTTCCAAGGCATTCTGATTCACCAGTCCTGATGATGATCCCATAACTGCTGTTTGGGATCGAAACATCTTCGACAACCACATCTTTACTCTAACCGTTATTTATGATTTATGCGGAGTACAAGATGTTCTTTTTATTGTGACTATTGTTATTTCTTAAACACAATTTCTTCAACCTGAGCAACGCTAGTAAGTAAGAATGTCCATATCAATAACACTCCTTTACGAATTGTGTAGTTTCCGTCTCTTCTTTATTGTTTCAAATTCATATATTTTAATTATATCATCTCATAGTTTGGTCCAATCACCGGGTACAAATCTTAGGGAATTTCTTCAGCATTAAAAAAAAGCCAACAAGTTTTTGCCAACACGTGTTTCGTCTGGCGCTTCGGCCAAAGACTTCGTCAGGGCAATGAAATTAGTTTTTTAGCACTGATATCATTAGATAAAGTGAGATTCCAACTGATCGAGCGACCAGATCTATTCTAAATCCTAAATGGCGATAATTGTCGTTATGACATCTATTACTAATTGGTCGAATCAGCCAATGCTTCTAGTGTTCATATTGCATTCAAATCTCCGCTGAGCAAAGACGTATCTCATCTAGTTGCAAAAATTAGTCGTTCACGTAGCTCAATCAATCTCAAGAGCTCGTACCAGTGAGCAGAGTCGATATTTCACTCATGGGCATGTGTTACATCGGCGTCTAGCCTATTGTTATTTCTTATCTCACTAAAAAGTCACTTTGAAGTTACATGCCTGAGGTAAGGAAATCTGTTGATTTCCAGAAACCCAGTCACTTCCTGCTCACTTTATGTTAATGTATTGTTTCCATGTTTTATTTTGTCAGTTAAATAAATCATAATATCTTCCATTTGGATAGGAATAGACCCAATCCTGGTTGAAGTATAGTGGCTATCATTATGTATCTTTCTTGAAAGGGACCGCTGTCTCTAATAACTTATGACTACCCTTGGTCACTTCTGACTATAGGGTTCCCTTGTTCTATGTTTATATACTAGGGTGGATGTCGGCACTGACCTAAGTATAACACAAGCTGTCACCATCTATACTGGTAAATTCTCACCCAGTTTTGCTTTTAAAATAATACAGTTATTATTTACCTTAAGGGGGTAGGGCAGATAAAACAGTACTTTACATTAGATCAGTAGGGAAAATCATTTTTACTTAAACAAAAAATGAGGACTCTTAGGTCTTTGAGAAAGTCATTTCAGAAAGATCAGTAGCGCGTTATTAGCTCAGATGTAACTATGAAAGGTGGGATCTTCAGAAGGGGAGAAGGCTGGGTCTGGTACGAAAAGTTCCTGCTAACCTCCTTTGGAAAGTGAGCAGGTTTGACAGATAGGGAGGCTTGTCACAAATAAGTGGCTGCGACAGGATTGGTTATATAGTCCACACCCGGACTCATACCATCACCGTGAACATTTGACCGCATCGCCCCAGTCCCAAGTAATATACACTTGCTTCACATATTAGTGTCCTCTCTTGTAGCAGATGCTATAAGTATGATAAATGCTCCTCTTCTTTCTGTAGTCTGTCTTGGCTCTTTGAAAATTGCCATAATCAATCAATCAATCAAGTCGGATTTGTAGACCACAGATGATAACTCACAAGGGTATCCAGGCACGAGGCTTTTGCTGGGATCAGTCAGAAAGACAGGTTTTGAGTCACTTTCGGATTCTGAGAGAGAGGATGCTGTTTAGAGCTGCAGGGAAGGTAATTCCTGAACTTGGCGGAAAGGTAGGAGAAGAAATGTCCTTCACTGTTGCTCCAGAGGATGCGGAGATTGTGTGCAAGGGGCGAGGGAGGCGGAGCATTGGTGTTTGGAGGGTTGGTGGAAAGAAAGGCGGTAGTTGATGTACACTGGTCATGGAGGGCCTTGTAGGCCTGTGTCAGCATTTTGAATTGGCATCTTTTCTGGACAAGGAGCCAGTGAAGGGTTCTGACATAGGGAGTGATTTGGGGAGTTGAGGATGAATCTGGCAGCTAAGGTATGAATTGTCTAGAGTCTCTTCAAGCGTTGGGTGGTGATTCCTGCATGGAGTGTGTAGCAGTAGCCCAGCCGGGTGGTGATTAGGGCTTGAGTGGCGGTTTTCCTGGTTTTGATGGGGAGGCAACTGAAGATTCTTCAGAGATGCGGAGGGGGTAGAAGAAGGTGGAGAAGAGTGCGTTGATCTGGCATTTCATGGTTGTCTGTTGTCCAGGGTGGTAACAAGGTTGTGGGTGTGGTCTATCAGTGTGTGAGTGTGTCTGCATTTGGAGTGCCACCAGGTGTCGTTTCACGGCGAGGTGGTGTTGCCAAAAATCCACACTTCCTCTTGCCGGGGTTCAGGCAGATGGTCCTTCATCCACTCAGTGACGCTCGTGGTGCCGTTGTGGAAGTTGGTCCTGGTAGTGGTGGTGTCTTCTGATAGTGAGAGGATGAGCTGGGTGACGTTGGTGTAGGATATGATGTTAATGCCATGAGTTTTGATGATGTTGGCCAGGGGCGTCTAGTAAATGTGTCAACAGGTTGAGGCTGAAGGATGAACCTTGAAGGATGCCACAGATGATAATCTTGGGTTCCGGGGTAAAGGAAGGTAGGGCGGAGGTAGGGCGGATTCTCTGGGTTCGTCCTGTGAGGGAGGATGCAATCCATTTGAGGGCATAACCCCTCATAAAAAATAAATGGTGACATAAAGCTTTTAGCCAACATCCAGACCATCCAACGTCCTCTACACCAGCAAAATCATGCAAAGAGACATGACGAGACATCTTCAAGAGCAGGGAGGTGACGAAATAACTTCAAAAACAGGGAGAAATAAGCCATCTTCTCTGTGATGCCACAGAGAGGGGAACTGAATCCACCCTAGAAACCTTGAAAGAAGAGTTCCTGCTCTTCTGGGATAAAGACCTGAAAACAGCTCTTTTGTGCCTTGACCTCACCAGGGCTTGAAACACTGCCGACCACACAATCAAGCTGTAAAGGCTGGAACGAATGGACAGATGTGCCCACATCTGTTCTGCCATGGATCTAATCATTTCTTACATACCACAGTGAAAAAAACTGGGGTAGTTTTACTAAGGACTTGCATTGTCCTTATGTGACGCATGTCATTGCATGGCAACGCAAGAGCTTAACTGGGATTTACTAGGCTAAACAAAGCCATTTTGTGTGGCTCTGCATGGTTTTGTAAGAATAAAGTAATTCAAAACTGCACACATAGCACTGTATTGTGCTCCTCTGCGTTGGGTAGGCGCTATATGGGCGGAGCATGGGCATTTACAAAGACTTGCAAACCTGGGTTTGCAAAAAAATGGTGCACCTACCCGACAGAGGAGTAGGGAGGAGAAATAACTATATTCCTTCTTGTTCCTTCCTCTTTCCATGTGTGCTGCGATCTGTAGCATACATAGAAAGAGGAATATGCTGATAAGAATTGTTTTTGTTCAGGAAGGTGCCCCTTGCTGCACAAAAGCAATCCTATGCATAACACAGGCACCCTAGTAATGGTGTAAGGGTGCCTGTGTAGGCGCTAGACTGCACACTGAGCAACGGCACTAGGAGAGAGCAGACATGCACCTGTCATATGGTTACTGCGTTTCTATATATTGTGTTAAGTTAGCATGTGTTTATTAAATGTTTAAACGCCATATTTTCCTTCGGCTTCAGTTTTGCACACGACACCTAATTGTTATTGTAGCTTTCAACCTAGACGAAAGATGTGATTTATTTGAGAATAATATGTTATTGCTCTGATATCAGTCATGCTTGATACAACTGTCTGCACACTGAGAACTGCACCCTCTAAGAATAACCTAACACAAGGTTGCTGAAAGCCTGATCCTCGCACTACATTAGACATAACACAAATAATGTTGCTGCCAACATTGGGCTCTACTCGGTTTAAGATAGAGTTACAGGGAATGAATCAACACACTTGATGCTTCGCATGCAGAGAGCTGGTAGCTGTTAATGTGATCTCCTCCTACTGAGAATTAGAGGTATGGGCCCGCCCTGCTAGAACCCAAATGAGACCTTCTTAGATATAATATAATATTCTAAATAGGGTGCGCGAGATATAGGTGATACAGATTTCTATAGATTTTGCATTATAATATGCTATCACCGTTCGCTTATTATGGACTAGTGACTATGCTGCTAACTCTTGTTTTTATAATATGTATGTTGATATTATATAACCAGGGTCTCCAACAGGTCGATCGCGAGCTACAGGTAGCTCGCCGACCCTCTGAGAGTAGCTCGCGCTGCTATTTAATTATTAAGACGTCATTAACAATTTTATTTTGTATCCCGTCGTTTTCTTTCAGAACTATCAGCCCTTTTTCACAATTAATTCGTCCTTGCCCGCCCTTATACAAACCAGCTGCTCTGATTGGCTGTAGTGAGCTTAGCTGGGGCGGGGCGGGCTGAAGAACGTGACGTTTTTCCTTTTAGTCACGCGCCACCTGCCTTTTCCAGGCTGGCACCACGCTTCGCATCATCCTTCACTGATTTGGGCTCCCGGAGCAGCTGTGAGGTAAGAGGGGCCCCTGACCCTGAATGAGCCGAGTTGCCGGCTAAAAAGCACTCAGTGCTTGCAAGGCCTTTTGATTTTAGCGTCTGCCACTGCACTTTACATCTGCCTTCAATAATAATGCGCAGTGGAAGCCAACGCTAAAATTAAAAGTCCCTTCAGGCACTGGGCCGATATCACGGTGGCAGTGAATGTTAAAGTCTAAGATTCTTGTCTGCACTAATCCGCTTTCACTGACTTTACCACGCTTTCAATTGCCTTCGTGTAGTAGTCAGTGAAAGCGGATTAGTCAGTGAAAGTGCATGCAAGTACCTTTGATTTTAACCTCGACTGCCACCGTGCTTTACATATGCATTAGGAATAAAGTGCAGTGGCAGCCAACATTAACATTAAAGGTCCTTGCAGGCAAGCTACGATGGTGGCAGCCAACGTTAAGTGCTTGCCTGCACTGAACACCTTAAAATTCATGCGAAGGCAAATATATAGCGCAATGTAGTAATCAGTGAAAGCCTTTCACTGATTACTACACCGCGATATATATTTGCCTTTCTATGACTGGGACAGCTGTTAGCAGGCTTGGTTTAAACTTGCATGCACGGACCTTTGATTTAACATCGGCTGTCACCATGCTTACATTTGCCTTAACCAACAGTAATAAAGCACAGTGGCACCCGATGTTCAAATTAAAAGTCCTTGCATGCACTGTGTTGCTACTGCGCTTGAACATTGAAGTGCATGCACTCTAGGTAATTTTTGTGCAAACGAAACGATGCCTGTGCCTTTGATGTACTAACTACGGAGTGACTAGGAGGAGGTGTGATATGGACCTGGGTGTCCTATGGTGGAGTGGGCTTGTTGAGTGTTGAAGACCATCTTCAGCAGGTGTCTGTTTTGCTTTTGGAACATGAGTGGATCTGTTATGTTCCTGCTATTGGCGACCGTTCCGTTCTACATAAGCTTCTTTTTGCCAGATGGTATAATTAGCCAAAGTAATGGTGCTATTGATCGATATCTGCCTACACTTTGGCTTGCTTTTGAGTACTTGATAGAGCCCTGTGCCTGAGGTATAAATGGTTTTATTTGATCTGATACGGTGGCAGCCAACACAAAAAATCGAAGGTGCTTGCCTGCACTGAACTGCTTTCACAGTCATGCAACGACAAATATATAGCGCCGTGTAGTAATCAGTGAAAGGATTTCATTGATTTCTACACTGCGCTATATATTTGCCTTTGCATGACTGTGAAAGCAGTTCAGACTCAGAGCATGCAAGGACCTTTGATTTTAACATCGGCTGCCACCGTGCTTTAACATTTGCCTTAACAGTAATAAAGCACAGTGGCAGCTGACATTCAATTTAAAAGTCCATGCATGTACTGTGCTGCAGCGCGACCTATGCCACCGGGAGCTAATGCTGACTTCAAGTGGGGGCACCAACATAAATATAGCAAACACCTGCGTTCCTGGCCTCAAACAAATTTCTGCCAACAATAAAAAATGTTAAACTAGTTGATGAATGCACTTACTGGAAACAGAGAGAGATCGTTTGTGTAATAATTTGTAAACTTACAAAGAAAGTTTTTACTCACCATCAGGTAGCACAGAGGGTTAACATGCCTGCTGCAAAGAAGGTGAAGATTGTTGTTAACTAGCTCTTTGTGAGTTAAAATCCTAATGCAGAACAGTGAGCAAGTAACTTATCAAAGAGCTGCATGAAACCTGCTAGGTATAGGCTGGCTGGACTTGGCCATTATGATTTCCCCCAGTTGTTGCAAAATAGGTTCATTTGGGTTGAAATCAATTCCTATTAGAATCCCCCAACATGGTGTTAGGAGTTAGGGGTTTTTAAAAAAAAAATCTATGTTTCTGCCTCCCCTGACCAAGCACTCTTAAACTATGCTGCATACCAGTATGGACGACTTGTGACTCCTATAGCTTCTAGTCCTCTGTCTTATGTAACATTCACTGATTGTCCCTGTGTAAATCTGTGTCACGTAAAGTGTTCCGACCCCTTACACTGGTTGGTAGGAGTGGCGCTATAAAACTAATTAAAATAAATGCATCTGAGAGAGAGTGGTTATGAGGGCTTGAGAGGCACTGTTAAAGGATGTTTATGAAGGAATCCGTAACGGAGTTGGTCACTTGGGGGGCGGGGGGGTCAACAAGCATTGCCGCACTGGGCGCCACCAGCGCTAAAGCTGGCCCTGGCTACTGTGTTTTACATCTTCCTGCCTTCAATAAAGCACAGTGGCAGCCAGCACAAAAATCCAAGGTGCTTGGCTGTACTGAACTGCTTTCACAGTCATGCAAAGGCAAATATTTAGCGTAGTGTAGTAATCAGTGAAAGCCTTTCACTGATTTCTACACTGCACTATGCAAGGATCTTGGATTCTAACGTTGCCTGCCACCGTACTTTACATCCTCATTCAATAGTAAAGGGCGGTGGCAGCCGAGCTTAAAATCAAAGGGCCTCACATGCACTGGTCTCCAATTTTGTAATTAAAATGAGGTGCACTTTGAAAATGAAGGTCAAACTGGTGCCAACTAGAACAGTACTCGCACCTTCAGCATTACTGAAAGTACATGTTTTTGAAAAAGGTAGGTCTGTGCCTCTCCCTTTGCAAATGTTTCATCTGCTACACATCTCAACAGGCAGAAGCAGGGCATTGTCACAATTCAAAGAAGGAAAGGTCTTGATTTTTAAGCTATTAATGATAAGGTTTTGAAGCGTCTTCATGACACAAATCCAAAGTCATTCCTTTCAGTGTTTCTAGACGGGAACTCTTAAGTATTTTGTTCAAACCACAGTATGGGCTCTGAAGAAATTAGGCTTAAAATCAATTAAATTGGGCGGGGGCGGGTCTCCCGGAAAAATGTGCGAGTTGCTTGGCGTTTAGTAGCTCACGACGATTTTCACTGACCAAAAGTAGCTCTCACTACACAAAAGGTTGGAGACCCCTGTTATATAAGATACTGCGTTTGAGAACTTTGCATTGAAAAATAAACTTTTCAAACTTGCACGTGTGTTCTTTGCCTCCCAGTTTCGGTTTGTAATGATCATATAACGAAAGAGTGTTCATGTGTTCCACGATACCTGAGGTACCCTAAGTTCATATTCTGGATTGTCTAAGTCATTGGTAAGTTATTACTACCGATGAGACACTGTAGCTAGCTTGGTAAGGGGATTTCTGAAACTAAGGTGAGTTTTGGGTCACCCTAACTCACCCAGGTTCTAGATCTCTGTGCACAGTTCTGTGGGAGAACGGAAACCCTGCTACACACCAAACCTTAGCAGCTATGGAGCATTTCTGTTGTCTTCCTTTCACACAACGCAGTGCAGCAACTATGCCTATTGCCGTGCATTGCGTGGAAAATGTGTCAATCTGCCCCCAGAATTGAATTCCTGGAATTGTCCCCTTGCTCACTATTGTGTGGCCTCCCACAGCACCAGCCCTGCACATATGTTTAAACCGCTGCAGATACAGCCATCCTAAACCTGTCGTCAAAGTTCTCCAAGGCTTGTGATAAACTCAAGGATGAAGCTCAAAGTCCTCTACGCCGAACTGTGTCACATCCATAGACTGTTGTTCACCGTCCCTTCAATCCTGATACCGTCAGGGCTGCAGCACTCCGACTGCAATACTGCAGATTGTGGACGCCGCCTCCTCGACACTGGTAACTCCTGTCTACTCGTGCTCCTCTTTCTCTCCGCTGCACTTCACATAGTCAATGAACTGTCATTATTAGACACCCTGAAGCATCGAATGTGTATTGATGGTGTTATCCTAAAGTGGTTCAATCAATCAATCAATCAATCAATCAATCAATCAATCAATCAATCAGAAGTTTATAGAGCGTGCTACTCAGCCGTGAGTGTCTCAAGGCACTGGGGGAGGGGGGAGCAGCTCCGGGTCAGTCGACGAGCAAGTTCTTGAGGTCCTTCTTGAACGTGTGGAGGGCTGGGGAATGTCTTATGTTGACAGGGAGCTCGTTCCAGGATTTGGCTGCGCTCTAGGAGAAAGCTCTCCTGCCGGTTCTGCTTCTGTGGATGCGGGGGACCTCTGCCAGGGTGAGGTCGGCAGAGCGGAGGTTCCTCTTGGGTACGTGAAAACAAACTCAGTCGTTGAGGTATTTGGGTCTGATGTTGTTGAGGAATTTGTAGGCGTGGGTGAGGAGTTTGAAGGTGATCCTCTTCTCGATGGAGAGCCAGTGGATCACCTCATACCTAACACACCACTCCTAAATTGTTGAAATCAGAAATGCCGTCTCAGATCCAGTCAGCCTACAACAAGGGGTCCCCCAAGGTGCGATTCTCTCCCCAATCCTTGTCCACCTCTAACTGGAACCTCTCTGAACAATCCTCAGGAACTCAGGAGTTCTCTTCCACCTGTGTGTCGATGACACCAAAATCTACCAAAAGGTCTCATGCCCAGAAGACTTCACCCATCTATCCAGGTCCCGGAACAGAATTCAAGCTTGAGTTGGAAACAATCACCTCAAACTAAACCCAGCAAAAACAGAATTCCTTCTCATCGCTCCAAATAACCAGTGTTTCGCTCCAAGACTGGATGGATCTCCGCCCGTACATTGATGACCTCCACTCCATCATCAGCCAAATCTCTTGGATTCACCCTCGACAGATACTGAACCTCCAGAGCCACATCGCCTCCATGGCCGAGAGGGCCCGGTTCCATCTAGGGATGCTTTAGGGAGTCATGAACTTCAGCCCAGCACAAGACCGTAAAGCTGTTCTCCAGGCACTTGTGGTCTGCAGACTAGACTATGGACTTGCTCTCCTTTCAGGTCTCCTTTCAGGTCCACCTAGGACCACTCAGAGCAGTTGTACATGTGGCAGCCTGCTTCATTGTAGGACGCAAGACATCTGATCACATCTGCCCCATTCTCCGGTCCCTCCAGTGGCTTCCCATAGAGGTCGGAAGCTCAATTTAAAACTTCCTGCATCGGTCATAAAGCTCTTCAGTCCTCTTTACCTTTCCACCTCTCCCAGAAACTGAAGATCTCAGGTGGCGACCAAGATTCAAGAAACACTTAATTGCTCCTCCCTGTACCCCCCTCTGCCCCCCTCTTCAATGAGCATGAGAAATACATGAACCAATTCTTCTCCTGAAGTGCACAAGATTATGGAACTCTCTCTGGTCAAGCCTCTGCCTGACCACATGTGAGGTCACCTCAAAATAGACCTCAAGGGTCTTCTCTTTGAAACCATCCCTACATCCCTACGCTCTGGCCAAGTGCACCAACCTCAACCTGCACAGACTATTGAAGAACCTCGCGTGGTGCTGTCCCACCTGTTCTTTATGTTTTACAAGGTTGTGGAAGAGGTGTGGCGCAGTGGCCAGGGTGCCTGACTTCGGACCACAGGGTTCACGGTTCGATCACCGGCGGCAGGTCAGTCCAGCTCCATGTGACTCTGGGCAATAGCTTGCTTAATCTTCCCGATGGCCCGCAGCGCCTGGACACCTCTCCGGAGGTAGCTGTGCGCTTTACAAATGCTAGTATTTCATTTCATTTCAATGGATACGTGAGAGGTGCTCTACTGCCCGGGAGAGGACCCCCAGCGATCTCTCCACCCTTAATGTACACGCATATTTTCAATGTGTTATACATTTCTTCTGCTTGATGGTGTAACGCCCTGATGCCTTCAGACCACTATATAAAATCACAAACATGAATAAATAAAAAAATCCATATTTTGCAGCCAGAACACAACACACTGAGCTGTCTTGCCATGTTATCATTCGTCAAGCATTGCCCCCTCCAGTGGTGAGAACTGGTGTGAGGGCCCCAGGGTGAACTGGTGGTGAGGACTGGTGTGAGGGTCCCAGGGTGAACTGGTGGTGAGGACTGGTGTGAGGGCCCCAGGGTGAACTGGTGGTGAGGACTGGTGTGAGGGCCCCGGGGTGAACTGGTGGTGAGGACTGGTGTGAGAGCCCCAGGGTGAACTGGTGGTGACGACTGGTGTCAGGGCTAGTCTGGAGACGGAGTAGGCACTGCCCACGGCAGGCCGCCCTCAGTGGCCAGGCACGTCCTGGCACTGACGTGTCCCTCTCCTTGGCGGGGTTCCCAGACACCCGGGGGGCCGTCTCTGCCCTTCATGCTGAGCGCAGATGATGCCAGCTTACAACAAAGGCGAAGGAGGAGACGGGCCCAGGCTGCCAGCGCATGAATACCTCCTGGGAGGGCCTTTTATGGCGGTAACGAGTAGGAGGCAGAGATGGCTTCCAGAAGCTTCCTCTGTCGTGCATCAGCTTCTCCCCTCCTCCCCCAGCTTCTCCCCTCCGCCCATGAATGAACACAACAACAGCGAGAAACTCCAAACAAAAACAAATTAGAGATGCGTAAAATAGAACAGAAATGTCTCGAAGGCTTCCCAAACTCGTCCATGGCGGCTCCTCATCACTATCAAAGCAGATTGGTGTTTAAATATTGATCAGAAGGATGGAGGGGGGGCTGAGGGGGCTGAGAGGCGGTGTGGGGTGCGCTGCAGTATTAATAATAGTTCATATAGCGCCAACTTCTAACAAGCTGGTTTAAAGCGCAAAGCTGTTCCTCGTTTGCATCGGAAGGATGAAAGGTGGCGTCAGGCCCCTCCCCCAGAATTAGTAACTTTAAATCTCAGGTTGGAAACAGTTCTTCAAAGCAGGTGCAGCAACCCACAGGGCTTACTGATCAGCATAGGTAAACAGAGAGTTTGAGGTGAGCGAGTGAGGAGGAGGTGAGGTGTGTAGTGGTGAGTGCATGGATGACAGGTGAGTAGAAAGAAAGGGAGTGAGGGGTGGGAGCAGTGACGTCACTGGTGAGAGAGTGCACCAGACGAGTCAAGAGAAGCAACTATCTTCAGTGGTGTAGCAAGGTCAGGTGGTACATGGTGCGAAAACTTCTTGTCATCCCCGACTTGACAAAATGGCCTAATGTGTTTAAAACACCTATTTTTGACATTTTGTCACCCCCCTCAGTGATGACACCTGGGGCGGCACGCACCCACCACCGCCCCCTTCCTACGCCACCAACTATCTAGCCATCTTGAAGAACAATCTCACCTTGTGAGGAGGGATGCCCCCTTGAAGGGGGCGGGGCATCGTGCCGAGAAGTGCCTACGAGGCACTTTTGAACCCCACCCTGCCGCCAAACTCCCTCCTCCCAAAACAAGCATTTACAATACAACGGTCTCGCCTTTGCAAAAGTTAGAGCTAATTGTTAATGACAAACTTTTTATTTATGTGTTGGTTTTGAAAACAGATAAATAAATGGCATTGTCCTTTACAATGCCAATCGCTTAATCTCTCGCAAATGCGAGACCTATTGCATTTACACCAACACACAGAGCCACACACACACAGAGCCACACACAGACACAGAGCCACACACACACACACACACACACACACAGCCACACACACACAGAGCCACACACACACAGACACACCGAGCCCCGCACACACACAGAGCCACACACACATAGCCACACACACACAGAGCCATACACACACACACGGAGAAACACACACACACACACACACACACACACACACACACACACACACACACACACACACACACACACACACACACACACACACACACACACACACAGAGCCACACACACACAGAGGCACACACAGAGCCACACAGATACAGAGCCCCACACACACACAGAGCCACACACACACACACACAGCCACACACACACACACACACAGCCACACACACCCAGAGCCAGACACACACACAGAGCCACACACACACACACACAGAGCCACACACACAGAGCCGCACACACAGAGCCACAAACACACAGAGCCACACACACACAGAGCCACACACACAGAGCCACACACACACACAAAGCCTCACACACACACAAAGCCTCACACACACAGAGGCACACACACATAGCCACACACACACAGAGCCACACACACACAGAGCCACACACACAGAGCCACAAACACACACACAGAGCCACACACCCACACAGAGGCACACACACAGAGCCAAACACACACACACACACACACACACACACACACACAGAGCCCCACACGCACAGTGCCACACACAGACAGAGCCACACACACACACAGAGCCACACACACACACAAAGCCACACACACACACAGCGACACACACAGAGCCACACACACACTAGTTAAATTATTTCAACATTCAAAGTATATAAAGGTTTCTTTTATAGTTAAAATGAAATATAATTATAAAATAAGCATTATCATTTAAAAAGTGAATAAACAATGAATTATTAATACGTGTTAATAATTAGCAACACGTAATTACATAATTACTAATACTGTATTATACCTTAAGGTTGTACCTATTGTATTGTATCTAGAAAGTACAGCCCAAATAAGCACTTGAGCAGGAAGGCTGCTTTTACCACACCAGCTTCCATTCCTGCCTGCTTTCTTTACAACCTAGTGCAGCTGGGCATTTCAATGTGATTGTCTAAACTGACCCGACCAAAGACTACAACTCCCTGAATACAGCAGAATGTAAAAACAGGTGCGCATATGTTGGTACGTGAACACTCTGCTGTATGGGCTGCCCTTAATATGCCCACGCACCGGCAAGGAGCCAGGTGAGGTCAGGCAGACCCATCGCGCGGGAGAGGGGACAGGCAGAGCTGGGGGAAGTAGGTCAGAGGGGCATGTGGTGCTGAGGTACAGGCAGCGCTGGGGGTCATGAAGTCAGGCAAGGCCTAGGTGGGCAGGTGACGGAGAGGGACAGGCCGTATCCCGGAAATAGACAGAGCACGGGAAACAACAGACCTGGGGCATGAAGGGCTGTACTGCTGGCTAATCAGTACTAGAGAACCTGCAGGGGGCGCTAAACAGCCAAGACCGAGAACAGGTGGTCTTGATGGACAGGCAGGAGAGGTGGAAAGACATAGCAGAAGACAGGCTGCTCTGGGTGGACAGCAGTTATGAAAACACAGGTGGAGAAAGCAGTACTAGAGCCAGGTGGGCGGTGGGAGCGAGGAGGGCGGTGGGAGTATGAGAGACAGACAGGGCGAGGTGCTGAAGGATTACGGGCAGGCAGGTTTGGGTGGACAGGGAGGGCTGTAGGAACAGGTGGGGCGGGCAGGGATGGGGACACAGGCACAGCTGAAGGCAGGGCAGGGGGGACGTGCGGGGCAGGCAGGGCTGGGGACAATCAGGCCAGTCACTCGTATATCCTTCCTACCTTTGAGGTTATGATGGGAATGGATCAATAACAAGTGATAATGTGCCACACCAAGCACTTAGGTTTTGATGGAAATATGAACATGCCCAAATTTCTGAAAGCCGTTCTATGATATTAAAAAGTGTACTTGCACGTCCTCCCCTCTGCAGCATACTTGAAAACCTACAAAAAGAAAAATAGAAAGCCGAGGCTAGAAGTGCCACAGATGCCTTTCTCTTCCCCCGACTTCCTTCTGCTGTAAAAGGTTTCTAATCTTTATGGGGCAGGCCCCATAAAGATAACAAATCTTTTACAGCAGAAGGACGTCAAGTAAGCCAGTCTGAAAAGGACGGGGCTTAGAGAGAAAGAAGAACATCACTAGGACCTCTTCTCCAATGGCTGGCCACCGGTTAGGATGCCAGACAATGGAAAAGAGGGGCGGGGCTTAACCTCGCTAGTGAAACTTACTAAATACCATTAAATCTCGCCAGCTCGACTGCGCATATGTGCAGTCTTTTGCAGGCCGAGACCTAAAAAGAAAAGGAAAAAAAAAGCTTGCTGATGCCGATGTCCTGGGGTGTTTTCACGCCCCTTAAAATATATCAGCACGTTCCAAAGCCTCTGGAAACGAGTTAGAAAATGTCCCTACCACCGTGTGATATCGGCTTCTCACGGGAGACCGTGTGATGGGAGCCGATATTGTCTGTCACATTGTGGCACCGTGTGAGTTGGCAGGTCACATGGTGGCAACGTGTGAGTTGGCAGGTCACATGGTGGCAACGTGTGAGTTGGCAGGTCACATGGTGGCGATGTGTGAGTTGGCAGGTCACATGGTGGCAACGTGTGAGTTGCCAGGTCACGTGGTGGCAACGTGTGAGTTGGCAGGTCACATGGTGGCAACATGTGAGTTGGCAGGTCACATGGTGGCGATGTGTGAGTTGGCAGGTCACATGGTGGCAACGTGTGAGTTGGCAGGTCACATGGTGGCAACGTGTGAGTTGGCAGGTCACATGGTGGCCACTTGTGAGTTGACAGGTCTGAATGAGTCAGTGTAGTCACACAGGGACCGCTAACAACTGAGGGCTGGACTTGCAAAGCTTGTTTTCTGTGCTGCTTAATCCAGATCTTGGCGTGTCATAGTCCTGATATATCAAGAGTGAGTCAATCAAACAGCATTTGTACAGTGCAGCACTGTCTCCCCCCCATCTCCCCGGTGGTATCTGGGTGCTGAGGGTTCCCTGTCTCCGTTCGAAAGCCTGGTCTTGAGGTTCTTTCTGAAGTCTGCAAGGGAGGGTGCTGTTCCGAGGTGGGGTCGTTCCAGGTCTTGGTGGCGATGTAGAGTCCAGTTTAATCATGGGAAACCAGTATTTTAGAGTCAGGCCTTGAGTGGTAAATGTTGCTTCTTGATGTTGGGAGTAATCATGACTTTAGAGGACTGCTCAGACTCTGTTTTATTGGCTGATAAGAGCTGTGGAGGACCATACAACTCATCTTCAGTTTTATTGACTGAGTCACAAATTCAAGAAGCATTTACACATCTTCCATCCCCAGTTTAATTGGCTGATTCACAAGTCAATAGAATCCTTCAGAACTTCCATTCTTATTATGATGGGCTGATTCACAAATCAGTTCAAGCATATGAATCTTCTTCCTTCAACTTGATTGGCTGATTCACAAGTCAGCACAAGTCTACAGACAGTTCTTCAGTCTGATTGGCTGATTCACAAGTCATCAGAAGTCTACGGACCGTTCTTCAGTCTGATTGGCTGATTCACAAGTCAGCAGAAGTCTGCAGACTGTTCTTTAGTCTGATTGGGTGATTCACAAGTCAGCAGAAGTCTACAGACCGTTCTTTCATTTGATTGGCTGATTGACAAGCAAGCACATGTATGAACGGTTTCCATCTAATGTTGGATGGACAATACAGATTATTTGAATAGCTGGTGATCACTGGACTGTTTACCGGCAGAGTGAGGGTAGGTCTTTCCCGCCAGCAGCTTGGATAATACAAGACACTGCACTGTTCAGTGTCCAACATCTGCCGGAGCACGATGAAGCAATAATCTGACCCGATTGGGTTGATGTCCTAGATCTACAGGTACCACTTTTTAGGGTGCTGTATGGGTGCCCACTTAGTTATTTAATGAGGGACCACCACCAAAAAGTGTAGATAGATCTTGCATTGGTCCTGAAGAATTGCCTTCTAATTGAAACAATGGCAAGAAACATGTTGACCTCAACAGCGCATTTCCCTGTAACCTTATAACAGGGGAGCGCCACATTCACGTTTTTAATCAGGAGAGTGGCCACATTCATTAAAATAGTTCTGGGTGGACCTCTACCTCCTGTTTTACCCCCACTTTTGTATCTCTCGCATCTAATTTCATTAGGGCCCTTACACGCACTGCACCTTAAGGCAAAGGAAAAAAGATCTCCGCCAAAAGGCCCCAACAAGGGTGCCGATCGGGTATTGCTTCTAAAAAGGGTAACCCAATAAACCCTTGTAGGCTTGGGCAATGTTCAGTACCTTGCACTGATCGGGTATTGCAGCGTCGACCCGATAAGGAGCAGACCCAATGATGAAGCGAGACATCCCGCTGATTGGGTGTGTGAGGGCCTCTTTCCAAATGGAGGAAACCTCCTCCTACCTCTAGTGAGTACTTTATATCTCACCACTTACACATGAACTGACAGTGTTCATTAGGAACAGCATACCACTCCGTTTCTGTTTACATTAAGGCCACTGTACAAAGTTGTCTTTGGGTGGCACCGTCATTGGCCACAAGAGGGTGCTAGGTTGCAACAAGTATGCTGAAATATCCTTTTTTAGAGAGAGAGGAGCACCTAGATCTGAAAGCATTGTTTATTATGCAGCTCCGGAAGTCATTGGACTTGAAGCGGCCGGCAGGTTTAAGCACTGAGTTCTTCCCTCGACCGTTGGAAGTGGTGTGCAATGGTACTCCTGTGTGCGGCAAAGATATATGTGCGCTCTGAATTATAGCTCTGGAACTGCATAAGTCTTCAGATAGATTATAGGTTTAAAATGCAAGCTCGGTCTCACAGCTCAACATGATATTCCCCTGTCCAGCGTCATGAATGAGGAAAGGGGCGGGGGCAGAGGGGGAGGAAGGGAGGGACTTATTTAATTTTAGCTGGAAAGCACAGAGGGAGCATGTCTAAGGTTGGTAACAAGTCAAATATAGCATAGATATTACCAATATAGTCTCTATATGCCGGCGATGAGGTGGAAGGCCATTGCCATATACACAACTATGTCCATGTGGGATATGGGGCCATACCCCCACCTTTCTCTCTGCAAGAAGAGTGTCTGTCAGGCTGAACAAAGTTCAGCCTGACAGACACTCCTCTTGTTCAGGTCTGGCAGCCGGAGCTAGATATGCTAAATGCGCAGGTTCCTGGCTGCCTGAGCTGAACTTTGCCAGGCTGAGAATTTTACAGTCATGTGGGTGTGACCTGCTCAGCCTGGCAAAAGTGCCTCGAGGCCTCCCCTTGCGATGAGGGGGAGCCTTACTGATTGCCTCTGACCTGGGTGTTTCAGTTGTAAGCCCTGATGTGTCCAGGGCTGAGTGTCAGTGACACCTCGTCACAGGGAGGGGTGGGTTCAGCAGTCTCACTGACCCCATCCCACTTTGTTAAAAATGAAGGACTATTGCCTTCCCTCAGCCAGTGAGGGAAGTTAGCAGCTCCAACCCCCCTGGGACCTTTGAGGCTTCCCTCTCTACAGCAAAGGTAAGTTTTATGTTTTTTTGTGTGTGGCACGTGCGTGCTTGTATGGATAAATGCATGTTTATTTGTGAGTGACTATTGTGAATGGGTGTGAGTGTACGCATTTGTGAATGCATGGGTGTGAGTGCCTATGTGTGGCCCCCTCCATGGTAAAACTACCATCCGCTACCGTTTATACAGCCACGTGCATGACGTCACTGAAGGAGGCGCGGGGGTGTGAGTTATGAACCCGCGTCATCTGAATGCAAACTGCAAAGACCTGTTTAGGACCTTATTGTTTTATTCTCTATCTTTTATTATTCAGAGGATGATAACAGGGAGCTCTTTAGGTGGTGATAAAGTCTTAGTAGTAAAGATGCTCCCCGACACCTTGTCACTTTTCAAATCCTACGTTTACGTTTCTCCAGACCTAGCGTTCTTACAGGCACATGCATCAAGGGAAAAAACGGTCGCAAACGAACAGATTCTCGCCCCTTTGCGACAGGTATTTTTGTATTTGGGATGCATCATCCCAAATGCAAAAATCGCAATTTAAGGAATCTTTAAATAGCGATTCCTTAAATTGCGATTGCATTTAAGGAATCCCAAATTGAGATTCCTTACATGCAATGTAATAAAGTTAGCGATTTCGCTAATAGGAGTAGCAAATTACCATGAAGTTGAACTTCATGGTAATGTGCAAAAACTTTGAAAAATGCACTTTTGTGCATTTTTCAAAGTTTCATGTTGCGCACACAATGTGGCATGTGTGTGTGCAACATATGTGCACAGATCAATTTCAGGGGCGCAACAGGGTGTCATTTTGACACCCTTGTACCCTTGAAATTGCATGAGCAATTTGAGAGTACCTACTGGTACTCGCAAATTGCTCATGCAATCTCCAATTCATTTCTATAGGCCTGGAGGCCCATAGGAATGAATAGGACAGTATTCCGTAATTGAGACTAGCAATTTGCGAGTAGCAATTAAGGAATGTTTAGGAATCACTATTTTTATAGCGATTCCTACATGCATAGGCTTTTGCGATTCCTTAATTGCGATTCCTTAATAATAGCAATTAAGGAATCGCAAAATCCTACATTGATGCATGTGCCAGTTAGCATATAATGCCTACACCTTGTAACCCTCACTGTCTTATGGAAAATTCTGTGTACATTTATTGACAGATCTGCCTGTTTCCCATAAGCACCTGCGAAGTTATAAGCCGAGGTCCATTGTCTCCCTCCACTGCATTGGAGCCCGGTCGTCAGGCTTCAGATATCTTCCAGGAAGGATGAGACTCCAGCAGGAAAGCTGAGGGCCCTTTAATAGGAGGGGGCTTTGTGTTTGGGCCAGCAGGAAGGGGAAATAAGACCCCCTCCCCCTTTACCCTTTGCAGGGGCTGCTGCGAACAGAAAGCATGTGCTGTCAGCAAAGGACACCAGGACAAACTCAGTATATTTCACGGGGTCGGCCAGGATCAGGGACCCTGAACTGGGCAGTAAAAAGATAAAACATTTATTGGCTGATTAATTAAAATCAGTACAAATAAAACCAGGACTTAACACCATGAACTGATACGAGTATGCACTCCAATTTAATTATCAATTAAAAATAATGAAATGTATCAATCAATCAATCAATTTGTACAGCGCACTGCTCACCTGTGAGGGTCTCAAGGCACTGAAGTGGGAGGCAGCTGCTCCTGCTCGAACAGCCAGGTCTTGAGAAGTCTCCTGAAGTCAGCAGGTCCTGGGTCTGTCATAGGTGGGTGGGGAGGGTGTTAGAAGTTGGCCCGATATGCAACGTTCGCTATTCTAGCGACCGCTATGTATCGTTCCAACGACCCTTATGGTGTTTGGTTGTAAGTCAACCTATAGACCAGCTATCCTAGTAGCGTGGATACGAGCAGTCTAAGGCTAAAGACTCGAGAGGGCGCGTTAAGCCAGCTGTTTACCACACATGTACCCCTTGAACACCCAGTGAAAGGACACCACACAAGTGTTATGAAAATAAACAGGATATTTATTAAGATTCACAACAGCCCTGGACTCTTTATGAGGACAGGGTACTAAGCACAAACCAAATCTCTTAGGAAAATACTTCAAGTGCACAATTAAAACAAGTGTCCGAGGACACGGAAAGTTTAAGGTCTCGGGCGGACCCGATAAGGCAAGTCGGAAGCGAGGGACTCGGGACCCAAGAGTAAAGAGGCTATGCAGGCACCGAAATGCCGATTTACCTAGCCACGAGGGCTGCGGCTGCACAAGTCTTACAGGCGTCGGGGTCTTCGCTGACGAGCCAGGAGCCGGAAGAAAAGGAGTTGCTGGCCGGCGATCAGTGATGAATAGTTCGTAGAGATCCAAGCCTGGATCAGAGATTGTTGATACCTGAAAGCAGAGGGGACCAAGTTCGTACTACTAGCCAGTAGTCAGAGGGTACCAGGAGGGCACCGGTTGGCCGTCACCTCGACCAGGTGAGTGGGCGACGCTAGGCTCTGCAGTCTCACGGACCAGGAGGCGTTGTCGGCGACCACGGCGGAGGTGCGAGCTGTCACACGAAGGATGATGCTGTCGGCGTCGCTGGGCCCAGGATGGGGCAACAAGCCTTGGCAGATCTCAGGGCCACGTGGTGGGCCTAAGATGGCGTCTTGAGTGGACCAGGAGGGTCCGGGGTGCTTCTCTCAAAGATGGAAGCAAGGGCCAGTCTGGAGCAACCAGACCAGCAGTGTTGATTGTCGGATGTCGTCACAGAAGGGCACAAGCCAGCGGCTAGTGACCAGACAACGTGCTGAGCAGCGAGCAGAAGGGCCCCACGCAGATCGTGGAGATGCTGGGGGACTGCACTTCGGTGCTGGAGCGGCTCAGGGTCGGGGCTTCTCGGACCCCAGAGCACTCACCAGGGAATTGCTTCGAAGGTCGTGCTGGTTAAGAGCGTGCAGGTTCTGATGATGGCCGGTCCCTCGAGGTCTCGTCGCACCCACAGATCACAGCTGAGCTGATGACGTGGGTAGAGGTCAGAGGTGCCAGGGAAGCCGGTTCTCGTCGAGCTGGGCTGTCGGATTCATTGAGGAAGGACTTACAGCAAACCGCAGAGTTCTTAGATGGTGCCCGCTGATGCAGGGTGACTACTCCTTAGTCACAAGGGAGAAATCTTGAGAAGAGTCTTGAGTGTCCTTTCGTAGAAAGTAGTTCTTGATTCAAAGATGATTTAATTTGGAAGGGTCCCCGCTCCGGCCTTTATTCTAAAGAAAGGGGTGGGTACATGACTAGGTCCTGCCCTAAGGGTGGGACCAGGAAGGGGGGTAGTTACACCCCTCTCCCCTGCCGGACTTTCCCCAGGCCAGGCTGGCGCCCCTGGAACTGGTTCTGACCGGCAGATGCGTAGTGAGCACCGGGGTGCCACTCCGCAGTCACCTTCTCGCAAAAGCCCTACCTACCCAGAATACACAAACCCTGTCTGGGACGGTGCGAACACCGCCCTCGACAGGAAACCCTTTGTCCAAGCGCTCCTCGCTGGAAGGACTCCCAGCAGCAGGAGGTCAGACTCGTGTCTGTGGTGGCAGCATCCATTTTGTGGAGCTGAGGCTTTAGTTAACTTTAACCGGGGTTCACAGTTACGTACATGTCGTGTCCCTCTAGAAGGGCGGAATGCTAACCTCGTCGCCAGAGTTGGTGAGAGGGCAGCATCCCGATTCGTATGACACCTTACTCGACATGTCTTGATAACGCGACACCGAAGTTACCGATGTGGTACGCGTTACCATGGAACAGCCATTGGATCTTGGTTCCGCAAGCTGCAACCGGGCTCGGCTCGGGCCAGAGCCTAGTTCACACGAGCCCATGCACTCTGCCTTCAGGATTGTCAAGGCCTGCCATAGGAGTGACTGATAGGAACTCGAGTGTCCATTGTATGGTTAGATATAGGGCTACTATATCTAAAGCAAAGTGTGATTACACGACTTCGCCCCAGCTGTCATGCAGCCAGTTGTGTCAAATTTAGGAGGCCAGCCAGGGGTGGCATAATACATGCTGCAGCCCCTGGCGGCCCTGGGTACACCTATGCCCTGAGTTACAGGGTCTGATAAGGTGGCCCAGTACCAATTGGTAAATGCACCTAGGGTACATGGAATCCATTTTAAAGAGAGAGCAGTAGGCCTGGGGTCCTGATTGGCAGGGTCCCAGGTCGACTATGTCCAAAACCAGCTAAAACACAGGGCAAAAAGTTGGGGGCAACCATAGTCAGGATGTACCTTCCTACACAACCCCCCCCCCCCCCCCCCCCCCCAAACGAAAGGAGATAAGGCTATCCTTGTCCAGGTAAGCCTCTATTACTTAAGTGGCCATATAAGGAAGGACCAGCTCTGGCTTGGTTTCCCCCTGTGTCATGGTTCACTAGGCAACCCCTCACCCTAAGGGTGTCTGAGGGTCTCCACCATAGGGAATCTCTGTCTCTGGTGTGTCTTGGGAAAGAAAAAGGCTGATGCTGGGATGGAGTACTGAAGTGAGGCTCCTCTACCTTTGGGCTCAACTTCCTCCAATCACCCTCCATCATATGTGCCTTTCTTTCTTTAGCTGAGATGCACTGAGCTCTCAGGGTCAGCCTCTGGCTACCTAAAGCTGGAGGCTGAGTCCCTCTGTTTGGCTTACTGGAGGGACAGGTCAGGTCTGGGGTTTTTAGGCCCCATGTTTGGCTGTGCCCAACAGTGTCCAGCTGTGGGAGTTCCCTAACTACTTTTAAGGGGGATCCCTCAGGAGTCTGTTCTATTTTCACTTGGCTAGGTTTACCAGCTTCAGTGATCCTAATCTGCTGATTAAGGGGCTCTTTTGGACAGGGGGCCCTTTTGGGTCCACCACTGGCCTCCCTGATCTCTTCAGCCCTGGGCTGACTGAGGCAGGGTAGAGAGGTGCAGGTTACCTGCTCCAGACTGGGTCCCACCTGGGAAGGGTCCACTGCCATCAGGGGCTCTGCCAGGCTAGGCCTGACTACCTCTGGGGCAGTTCCTTCAACAGGGGTAGAGTCAGTTCCCTGAGGAGGCTGGCTCTCACCTAGTGTCTGGGAGGGGGAAGACTCTTCTTCCTCCTCAATGCTCTCTGTTTGAGTGGAGTGCTCCATTGTTTCAGGCTTCACAACCTCACTATCTGTCTGAGTAGAGGCTGAGACCATTTCAACCTTGCCAACCTTTTCAGGAGGGCACTCAGTCTATGTTTGGGCTGTGACTGTCACAGCCCTCCTATCCTGCTCTGGAAAGTCTGTCCGAGCCTGGGCAGTGGCTACCACTGCCCTTCCAACCTTTTCAGGGAGGACTGGTGCTTGGACTGAGGCTGTAGCTATTACTGCCCCACTAACCTGTCTGGATAGGCCTATCATTCTGGAATGAGTTTCTTGTTCCACCTCAGCCCATGCTGAGAGTTCCAGGTCATTCCCCAGTAAGCAATCTACAGGTAGGTTATCTGTCACTGCCACTCTCATGGGCCCTGTGACTTACCCCAGCTGAGCTTGACTACTGCCATGGGATGCCTTCTCTTCATTCCATGAATGTCTGTCACCTGATAAGTAAAACCAGGGGTCAGTTGAGCAGAGGGGACCAGATGGTCACTCACCATGGTAAGGCTGGCCCCTGTGTCTCTGAATGCCTCAACTTTCTGACCATTCAATAAGACTTCTTGTCTATACTTTCCCAAAATGTGGGGTCCAGTAGTGAAGTTGGCAAACCCCATGCCAGTCTCACAGACAAGAGTGTGGTCAGGGAACCTGGCTAAGCCATAGTCCTCCTGATTGCCCAAAGTAATGCCCACCACATTCTTGGGGGCACTCCCACCACCTGGGGGATTACCACTAGTGGTAACAGGAGGTCTGGGAGTGTTACTTGGGGGTATGTTTTCCTTATTGATATTTTTAGGGCACTTGGCATCACTTTTGAAATGGCCCACCTGTTTACAGGTATGGCAATAAGGTTTCTTCTGTTCTGAAGGAGTGTTCTGGGACCCACCACCCTTGTTGGAGTTTTGGGGCCCTTGGGAAGTCTTCTCTGTGGATTTATCCCCACCCTTCTCTTGAGGCTTGGTTGATTCCTTTTTCTGGTCACCACCCTGGTTTTTAGGCCTGACCCTGGTTCTGACCCATTTGTCTGCCCTCTTACCCAATTCCTGTGGAGAGGTCAACTCAGAGTCTACCAGGTGCTGATGTAATAGCTGGTTCTGACAATTATTTAAGATTTGCTCCCTCATAATTAGATTATACAATCCTTTAAAATCAGTAACCTTACTACCCAGTAGCCAGCCTTCAAAAGCCTTAGTGGCACAATCAACAAAGTCAGTCCAATCTTGAGACTGAGTTTTCTGGGTGTCTCTGAACAGCACCCTGTACTGCTCAGTGGTTAGGCCGAACCCATCAACCAGTACATTCTTCAAGATTTGGTAATTGTTATCATCCTCCACCCTTGTGGTGAGGAGCTTATCTCT
This sequence comes from Lissotriton vulgaris, assembly GCF_964263255.1. NCBI lineage: Eukaryota > Metazoa > Chordata > Amphibia > Caudata > Salamandridae > Lissotriton > Lissotriton vulgaris. Next base: position 265,696,490 of record NC_141690.1, on the reverse strand, counting down.
ACCTTTACCATCAAAGGAGAGCCACAAGATAGCTGCCCACTGACTTTGGGGAACACCCTGCACAGTGCAGGCCCTCTCCAAAGCAGTAATCCATTTGTGGATGTCATCCCCTTCTTTAAAGGGGGGAACTATCTTATTCAGGTGCTTTGTATCAAAACTCCTTTCCCTATTGCTAGGTTTATTGCTGCCACCAGTGGGCTGTAGCCCACATAATTCTTGCTCTCTAGCAAGGGCAAGTCTCTCTTTGGCCAGGGCAAGTTCTTCCCTTTCAATCTTCAGTTTGATTGCCCTTTCTTCAGCTTCATACACTCTCCTCTTAGGGGAAGACATTCCTCTGTGAGAAGAGTTGAGAGAGCCATTGGTTCGAAAGGATCTGTTAGAGCCTCTTGATAGAGATCTAACTCGTCCATTCCCAATGTTAAGCTGACCTGACAGTAGCCCCGGGGGTCCCCCAGTACCACTGTCATGTTTGCTTAAGTTGGACCTGCTTAGTCTGCCGACTTCTACCTGTCCCTTATCTGCCTCATCCCCAGAGGGATCCTCATCCTCATCATCCTCCACATCTTCGTTCTCAGTTGCGAGGTGGATGAGGTCAGGATCGTCTCTGGTTCCCTCGAGGGGAGGCATGTCTCCTTCTGGATTAGAAGAGCTAAGACGGGTCTCAGCTTTTCTGGCATCATAAGTCTCCAAGAGACCAATCAGAAAGGACGTGGTGGGGTTAGACCCCTGCTTGATCTTCCGGGAGTGACACACCTGTCTTAACTCCTTGAAGCTCAGCACAGTATATCTTGAAGGGATGACCTGTGGAGGGTCAACTGACACAAGGGGGGACTCAGAGTTTCCTCCTTTGTCCGACATACTGTTTCTAGTGTGGTGTAAGTGATGCACCTACCTACACTACGTGTTTACCTACTGTTCCCTTGCTAAGAGTTGCAGCCAAGGTGTGCTAAGCCTTGAGGAGCTACAACAGCTGGTTCAGTAGAACTCAGAGTATTCTAAGCTTTAGTTATATGTACTAATAGTACTTATGTGATCTTTCAACAAGATATTCTTAGGATACGTGTGGTAAAACAACAGCAAGCTCAAATCCCAACCGCTGCTCACCAATGTGAGAAGTTGGCCCGATATGCAACGTTCGCTATTCTAGCGACCGCTATGTATCGTTCCAACGACCCTTATGGTGTTTGGTTGTAAGTCAACCTATAGACCAGCTATCCTAGTAGCGTGGATACGAGCAGTCTAAGGCTAAAGACTCGAGAGGGCGCGTTAAGCCAGCTGTTTACCACACATGTACCCCTTGAACACCCAGTGAAAGGACACCACACAAGTGTTATGAAAATAAACAGGATATTTATTAAGATTCACAACAGCCCTGGACTCTTTATGAGGACAGGGTACTAAGCACAAACCAAATCTCTTAGGAAAATACTTCAAGTGCACAATTAAAACAAGTGTCCGAGGACACGGAAAGTTTAAGGTCTCGGGCGGACCCGATAAGGCAAGTCGGAAGTGAGGGACTCGGGACCCTAGAGTAAAGAGGCTATGCAGGCACCGAAATGCCGATTTACCTAGCCACGAGGGCTGCGGCTGCACAAGTCTTACAGGCGTCGGGGTCTTCGCTGACGAGCCAGGAGCCGGAAGAAAAGGAGTTGCTGGCCGGCGACCAGTGATGAATAGTTCGTAGAGATCCAAGCCTGGATCAGAGATTGTTGATACCTGAAAGCAGAGGGGACCAAGTTCGTACTACTAGCCAGTAGTCAGAGGGTACCAGGAGGGCACCGGTTGGCCGTCACCTCGACCAGGTGAGTGGGCGACGCTAGGCTCTGCAGTCTCACGGACCAGGAGGCGTTGTCGGCGACCACGGCGGAGGTGCGAGCTGTCCCACGAAGGATGATGCTGTCGCCGTCACTGGGCCCAGGATGGGGCAACAAGCCTTGGCAGATCTCAGGGCCACGTGGTGGGCCTAAGATGGCGTCTTGAGTGGACCAGGAGGGTCCGGGGTGCTTCTCTCAAAGATGGAAGCAAGGGCCAGTCTGGAGCAACCAGACCAGCAGTGTTGATTGTCGGATGTCGTCACAGAAGGGCACAAGCCAGCGGCTAGTGACCAGACAACGTGCTGAGCAGCGAGCAGAAGGGCCCCACGCAGATCGTGGAGATGCTGGGGGACTGCACTTCGGTGCTGGAGCGGCTCAGGGTCGGGGCTTCTCGGACCCCAGAGCACTCACCAGGGAATTGCTTCGAAGGTCGTGCTGGTTAAGAGCGTGCAGGTTCTGATGATGGTCGGTCCCTCGAGGTCTCGTCGCACCCACAGATCACAGCTGAGCTGATGACGTGGGTAGAGGTCAGAGGTGCCAGGGAAGCCGGTTCTCGTCGAGCTGGGCCGTCGGATTCCTTGAGGAAGGACTTACAGCAAACCGCAGAGTTCTTAGATGGTGCCCGCTGATGCAGGGTGACTACTCCTTAGTCACAAGGGAGAAATCTTGAGAAGAGTCTTGAGTGTCCTTTCGTAGAAAGTAGTTCTTGATTCAAAGATGATCTAATTTGGAAGGGTCCCCGCTCCGGCCTTTATTCTAAAGAAAGGGGTGGGTACATGACTAGGTCCTGCCCTAAGGGTGGGACCAGGAAGGGGGGTAGTTACACCCCTCTCCCCTGCCGGACTTTCCCCAGGCCAGGGCTGGCGCCCCTGGAACTGGTTCTGACCGGCAGATGCGTAGTGAGCACCGGGGTGCCACTCCGCAGTCACCTTCTCGCAAAAGCCCTACCTACCCAGAATACACAAACCCTGTCTGGGACGGTGCGAACACCGCCCTCGACAGGAAACCCTTTGTCCAAGCGCTCCTCGCTGGAAGGACTCCCAGCAGCAGGAGGTCAGACTCGTGTCTGTGATGGCAGCATCCATTTTGTGGAGCTGAGGCTTTAGTTAACTTTAACCGGGGTTCACAGTTACGTACATGTCGTGTCCCTCTAGAAGGGCGGAATGCTAACCTCGTCGCCAGAGTTGGTGAGAGGGCAGCATCCCGATTCGTATGACACCTTACTCGACATGTCTTGATAACGCGACACCGAAGTTACCGATGTGGTACGCGTTACCATGGAACAGCCATTGGATCTTGGTTCCGCAAGCTGCAACCGGGCTCGGCTCGGGCCAGAGCCTAGTTCACACGAGCCCATGCACTCTGCCTTCAGGATTGTCAAGGCCTGCCATAGGAGTGACTGATAGGAACTCGAGTGTCCATTGTATGGTTAGATATAGGGCTACTATATCTAAAGCAAAGTGTGATTACACGACTTCGCCCCAGCTGTCATGCAGCCAGTTGTGTCAAATTTAGGAGGCCAGCCAGGGGTGGCATAATACATGCTGCAGCCCCTGGCGGCCCTGGGTACACCTATGCCCTGAGTTACAGGGTCTGATAAGGTGGCCCAGTACCAATTGGTAAATGCACCTAGGGTACATGGAATCCATTTTAAAGAGAGAGCAGTAGGCCTGGGGTCCTGATTGGCAGGGTCCCAGGTCGACTATGTCCAAAACCAGCTAAAACACAGGGCAAAAAGTTGGGGGCAACCATAGTCAGGATGTACCTTCCTACAGAGGGTGTTCCATGTCTTGGTGGCTCCGGTGTCAGTTCGGTGGATGCGTTGTCCGGTGGCAAGGGCGAGGTCAGCAGAGCGCAGCTGGTGGTTCGGGGTGTGGAAGCTGAGCCGTCTGTTGAGGTACGTTGGTCCAGTGTTCTGGAGTGCCTTGTGTGCGTGGATGAGGAGCTTGAAGGTTATCCTCTTGTTGACCGGGAGCCAGTGCAGGTCTCTCAGGTGGGGTGTGATGTGGCTGTGGCAGGGGATGTCGAGGATCAGACGTGCAGAGGCGTTTTGTATGCGTTGGAGCCTCTTCTGGAGTTTGATCTCTATCATTTTCAAAACAACAACTGCCATATTTTTTTCAACTCCAGTGAACCGAGGCTCCTCTCCAGCTAAATGCGAATAAGTTTCGAATGTTTAAGCGTAAAAACACTTGTCTCCTCACCGGGTTCAGATCTTTGCCTATGCAGAGTATATGCGGCACAAATTCCTCTGCCAAAGCGAATAGACGACAAATAGCGCCTTCTCTCCCCTTTAAGCTGCTACATCGAAAGCCTCTTCGTGGGACCAGGCCCAGCCTTCATCTAATTAAATCTTTCTTTTGTTTGACAGTGAGTGCTTTACTTTAGAGTGAACCCTGACTTACTGCAAAACAATCCCTGTATGCCTCCTGGCCACTAATCCAGCCTCGTCTTCATGGAAGATTATAGGTTTATCCAAGTTTCGTCAATAATGCACTTATTTGTAAAGTTTGTAATGCTTCCCGCCCCAGGGCACCAAACTGCAGATTTCCTTAAAGCTGATATTACAAATTCCCTCCAAGGTTTCCCTCCTTGAATACCTGCTTCCCATGCTAACTGTTTCGAAGCTTTGGGGGCCGCGGATCTGAGTTGGCACAACATGACACAAACGAGGCTTGTACATCACAAAATGTTTCCACAAATGCGCCCCCTCCTCCGAGCCGAGCCCCCATCCTGTCACCCTCATCCATCTCAGAGGGGTTTCAGGCCCTCTAAAACCGCAGGAGCACAGAAACAATCGATCCCTTCATTTTTACAAAAAGGTTCAGGTTTTTCCTTTCCTTTTTCATCCTCTGCTGCCGCCTGTGCTTTTAACCCGAGCCACAAAGCCCGCCTTTCAAAGGGGGTTTGTTGGCTGCATTGTGAGCCGAAGCCGTCCAAGGACTCTTTAAATCCCCCGCTCTCTGAGACCAGAACAGGAGCTGCAGGTAAACACCTTGATGTGTTGGGAACAAGAACTGCACGTGGCGCGGCTGTGTTTATTGAAATATGTGTCTTAACTTCACCTATAATGTTTATATCCTTCATTCGTGAGGTCTGTATTTACTTATACATTCAAAAACCGACGAACATGCAACAAATCCAGGATGCACTTTTTTAAAAGTATTTATTTGTTGCATTTATCCATATTTATTCTTTTCTCATCTTGATATTATTCATTCTTATTTTTGTTTGGAGAAAAAACAACAGGAAGTCGCACACTTTTAGCGTTGGAGCCATAGTCCTTATTTTTTCAAATCTGCTTCTACTTTCTTCCGATTCCACTCATCCTTTCATCCTTCTGAGGTCGATAAAATTAGTACTTTTTGAGGTGGGTAGCAATAAACATCATTGTGGTGAACGTGCGCTTTACTAATACAAGTAATGTTATGTTACATTACATTATGTTACGTTACCTTATGTCATGCTATGTTACATTATGTTATGTTGTATAAAGGTTTGACGGAAAGAGCACCTGGTGTCCCTGCGCTGGCAGTCTGAAGCCCTCGCTTCTGCTAAAAACTGCTTGTGTGCCCTTCTTGGACCGCTTGCTAGAATGAGCGCTTTGTAGAATGAGCATTATATAAACTTGGATACATGTGCACATACAAGCGCTAAAACGCGGCGCTCATCTGAAGACATCCGCATTCTGTCCCCAGTCCTCCCACTTGGCCATAAATGGCGACCGCGAGGCGCAGGTGAGTGTGACCTGTTCTAAGGACTCCCCTGCGCCGCACGGCCACCAGCTGTTGTGTGTGCGACTCACCGCGCTGCTGCCCGCAGCCTCGCTGAGTCTGCCTCGCCTATCCCGCCCCCGCCGTATTTGCGTGTACTGTCAATTACATTTCTGTTTGCTTTTGTTTTCCCTGCATCTTGTTAACCTTTTTGTCTCCCATTTAGTCTTCTTTATATTTTTGTCATTGCCTGTGCGGTCTCTCTGCCCCCCTGTGCCAGCCCGCCCCGCTCCCGGCCGCCGCAGTGCTAGCGGCCACGCCCCCTTTTCCTTCTGTGCCCTCCCCGCTCCTGCCTCCCAGCTGCTCCTCCCTCCCTCCCACTTCACCATAAATGGCGACCGCGCGGCGCAGGTGAGTGTGACCTGTTCTCAGGACACCCCCGCACCGCACGGCCACCAGCTGTTGTGTGTGCGACTCACCGCGCTGCTGCCCGCAGCCTCGCTGAGCCTGCCTCGCCGATCCCGCCCCCGCCGTATTTGCGTGTACTGTCAATTACATTTCTGTTTGCTTTTGTTTTCCCTGCATCGTGTTAACCTTTTTGTCTCCCATTTAGTGTTCTTTATATTTTTGTCATTGCCTGTGCGGTCTCTCTGCCCCCCTGTGCCCGCCCGCCCCGCACCCCGCTTCCCGCCGCCGTGCTAGCGGCCACGCCCCCTCTTCCTTCTGTGCATTCCCCGCTCTCGCCTCCCAGCTGCTCCTCCCTCCCTCCCTCCCACTTCGCCATAAATGGCGACCGCGCGGATGTGCAGCGGTCACGCGCAGCGGGTGCGCCGATTGTGCGCCGAAGGCGTGCCAATGGCAAGCCCGTCCGCGCTTGGACCGCGCCCAGTGCCAGGACCCCTGGCCCCCACCAACGCAAGACGACCCGACAGACCTACGATGCCGCCGCCCTCAACGCACTCAATGCCGGCCGGAACCCCGTCTGCTGCCGGGCCGCCTCGAAATGCTTCCACGGACCCTTCACCTGCACAACCTGCAAGTTCACCTGCCTCCGAACATGCACCGCGCCCGCCAAGCCAAACCCCAGCGGCAACCTCAAGTGCATCCTGCTCAACACCCGCTCCGTCCACAGACACCCCGTTGAACTCTGGAACCTGCTCGACACAACATCTCCAGACGTCGCCTTGCTCACTGAAACATGGATGAACGCCTCCTCAGCCCCCGACATCGCCATCGCCATCCCGGATGGATACAAGAACATCAGGAGGGACCGCTTCAACCAGACCGGAGGAGGCATCGCCATCGTCCACAAGAACACCATCCGCATCACGACCGACGCCGACGACACCTACACCGCCGCCGAACACCTCCACTTCCAGATTCACACCGACCCAAAGACGACCCTCAGAGGCACCCTCATCTACAGACCCCCGGGACCACGCACACAATTCAGCGAAGACATCACGGACTTCATCAGCCTGCACGCCCTCCCCTCCGCGGACTACATCCTCCTAGGGGACCTCAACTTCCACCTGGAGAACAACAAGGACCGCAACACCGTCACCCTGCTGGACAACCTCGCCAACCTCGGACTCAAGCACCTGGTCAACACCCCCACCCACTACGCCGGCCACACGCTTGACCCCGTCTTTTCATCCAGCAAGCACATCGCCTTCAGCCACTCCACCGGACTTCACTGGACCGACCACAGCTGCGTCCACTTCAGCTTCAGAAAAACCACCACCCACCACCACCCGCAACAGGTTCTCCACAGCAGCTGGAGCAAGATCACCACCGACCAGCTCACCGCCTCCCTCAGCCAGAACCCACCTGCCAGCACACCGGACCCCAACGAATCAGCCCGCAACTTCACACAGTGGCTGACCGCCTACGCCGACGACCTCGCACCACTGAAGAACCTTCCCAGCAAACCCAGAAGCAAGAAGGCCCCCTGGTTCACCGACGAACTCAAGGACTCCAAGAAGACCTGCCGCACCGTCGAGAAAGCCTGGCTCCTCGACCGGAACACTGACAACATGACCGCCCTCAAACACGCGACCCGCAAGCACCACCAGCTCATCCGCACCACCAAGAAGAAATCACTGAAGGATCGACTGGACAACAACGCCCACGACAGCAAGAAACTCTTCAGCATCGTCAAGGAGTTCTCCAACCCCAGCACCAGCAACAATTACATCACCCCCTCACAAGATCTCTGCGACTCCCTCGCCTCGTTCTTCCACCGCAAGATTGCCGACATCCACAACAGCGTTGACACACCACCCTCGCACCCAACCGTCGAACCAACGCACCCCACTGCCACCCTCCGCACCTGGACCGCAGTGACCACCGAAGACACAGCCCGCACAATGAACACCATACACTCCGGATCCCCGACTGACCCCTGCCCCCACCATGTCTTCAACAAGGCTGACTCCACCATCGCACCCCAACTCCGAGACGTCATCAACACCTCCTTCGACACCGCCACCTTCCCGGAGAGCTGGAAGCATGCCGAGCTCAGCGCCCTACTGAAGAAACCAACAGCGGACCCCACCGACCTCAAGAACTTCCGCCCCATCTCACTCCTCCCTTTTCCTACCAAAGTCATCGAGAAGATCGCCAACAGACAGCTTGCCGCCTTCCTCGAGACGAATGGATCCCTCGACCCCTCGCAGTCCGGTTTCAGAGCCAACCACAGCACCGAGACCGCCCTCATTGCAGCCACCGACGACATCCGAGCCCTTCTCGACAACGGGGAAACAGCGGCACTCATCCTCCTGGACCTCTCCGCCACGTTCGACACCGTCTGCCACCGCACCCTAGTCCACGCCTCAGCAACACCGGCATCCAAGAGAAGGCACTGAAGTGGATCATCTCGTTCCTCGCTGGAAGAACACAGAGTCCGCCTCCCCTAGTTTCGTTCCAAGGCCACCGAAGTCATCTGAGGCGTCCCGCAAGGATCATCATTCAGCCCCACCCTCTTCAACGTCTACATGAGACCTCTTGCAGCCATCGCACGCCAACACAACCTCAACATCATCTCCTACGCCGATGACAGCCAGCTAATCCTCTCCCTCACCAGAGACTCCGACACCGCCAGAACCAGCCTCCACGAAGGGATGAAAGACGTTGCCGAGTGGATGAAGAACAGCCGCTTGAAACTGTTCTCAGACAAGACGGAAGTTCTCACCCTTGGACCATCACCCTCCGCCTGGGACGACTCCTGGTGGCCCCCTGCCCTGGGCACCGCCCCCAAGCCGACAGACCACACACGCAACCTGGGCTTCATCCTGGACTCCTCCCTCTCCATGACCAGACAAGTCAACGCCGTCTCCTCTTCATGCTTTCACACCCTCCGTATACTCCGCAAGATCTTCCGATGGATCCCGATCGAAACCAGGAAGACGGTCACCCAGGCCCTCGTCACTAGCCGGCTGGACTACGGAAACACCCTCTACGCCGGAACCACAGCCAGGCTACAGAAAAGACTACAACGCATCCAGAACGCCTCCGCCCGACTCATCCTAGACATCCCTCGACACAGCCACATCTCCGGCCACCTGAGGAACCTGCACTGGCTCCCCGTCAACAAGAGGATCACGTTCAGGCTCCTCACCCACACACAGAAGTCTCTCCACAACCTGGGCCCCAAGTACCTCAACGACCGCCTGACCTTCCACACACCCACCAGCCAGCTACGATCCGCTAGCCTCGCCCTCGCCGCACCACGCATCCAAAGAGCCACCGCCGGAGGCAGATCCTCCTCCTACCTGGCGGCCAAGACATGGAACTCACTCCCCATCCACCTTCGGCTGACCCAGGACCACCTCGCCTTCAGGAGACAACTCAAGACCTGGCTGTTCGAGCAGTAGCGCCCCCCTTCCCCCACGCGCCTTGAGACCCTTCCGGGTGAGTAGCGCGCTACACAAGTGTCATGATTGATTGATTGATTGATTGAGTTCCTGCAGCTGCCCTGGTGGTACCAGTGACGGACTAAAGAGACGAAGCAAAACCAAAAGGAGATGATGGACGCAGTGTTGAACATTGCAAGCACTTACCCCCAGTCCACTGATCTGGGTTTAACCCATCATCCTTCTTTAGCTCACTCCACCACCCCATTTCAGACATGGCCATATGCAAATCAGTCTGACCCTGTGCCTCATGGGAACAGTCCAGCCCGAACACCCAAGCCATGTCTTCCCTGAACTGGAAACAAGCATCCTGGGACCAGTTTCTGGCTAATCAACCATCCTCAGCCAGGATAGGTTGAATACAGTGGCAAAGTGAGCAAGGGACCCACGTCTGGGCATTCCCTGCCAACTTAGGGCGAACAAAGCAAAACCAAAGGGGATGATGGACGGAGTGTTGAACATTTCAAGCACTCCCCGCCTGTCAACTGAACTGGGTTTAATCCATCATCATTCTTTAGCTCACTCCGCCACCCCTGTTCTTTTAGCATTTGTCACCCCGAGTGGGACGGGTATGGTCAGACGTGGGTCCCATGCTCTATATGCCACTGGAATCAAGCTGTCCTGGCTGATGAGGAGTGAAACCCCGAAACCAGTCCTAGGACGCTTGTTTTCAGTCCAGGGAGGACCTGGCCTGGCAGTTCGGGCTGGACTGTTCCATTGGGCACAGGGTCAAAATGATTTGCAAATGGCTGGGTCCAAACTGGAATGGCATGGTGAGCAAAAAAACGATGGATTTAGGCCCAGATCTCTGTACTCGGGTGAATGTATGACACTGTTCTGCACTTAGTCCATCAATTGTTCTTTTTGCACTGGACTAAAGAGACGGTCATAATATCTCCAGGGCAGTCCCCTCCTTATATCTCCTTCATCTTCCTCCCCATGGCTTCTCTTTGCTGTCAAATTTCATCATCCTTCTCCTTTTTTTCTTTTTCACAATCACCACTCGTCCCTCCTTTCATCTTTTTGCACTCCTTTCTTCCTCCACTTCTCTCTTTGCCCACCTCTTCTCTCACTTGTTGCCTCGCCTTCTTCTTTCTGTCTCCCCTCCGACCTTTTTTCCTGTTTCCTTCTTCCTGCTGCTAAATTTGCTTCCCTTTTACTCTCCTTCCCTTCTTCTTCCCCGCCTTATGTCTTCCTCTCCGTGCTTTCTTCATAATTTCCTATCTCCTTCCTCACTTCCGTGCTTTATCCTTCCACCTCAGACGCGCAGCACTCACACATGCGGCAGGTGCAGCAGCACTGGGCTCCAGGGGTGCAAGGGATTCAATAATAGGTGTTTTTATACTACCTCACCTGGGGTAACGGCCCGATTTACCCTTCTTGCCGTAGGTCCAATGGCACACTCGCTTCTGCTCCCTTGATCTCCGCCCTCGGCTTCCGTCATCACTCTCTATGCTCCACCCTTTCTCCTCCCTTCAGATCACCATGGATTCACCAAAACGGGGTAGGGGGTGGAAGTGACATCCCACACCCTTTGACCCTGCTGACATCACGAGTCCTACACTCTGTGGGGGCGGGGCAAGGAAAGAAAAGTACAGAAGCCTCTTCACTTTCTGTTACTGTTTGTACCTAACTGCAGAGACGAGGGGCAACAAGGGCAGTCTTAGGGGCACCAAAGGCAGGGCTTTAAGTGGGCCGGGTCTCACTGGGTCAGAGCACCAGCAGATTTTTAAAGGAGGCCTCAAAACAAGTCTCTTTCGGGCTCTGTTTTGTGCCCTGGCACAGGCGGTCCGTTTTTTTCCGGACGGCAGTGACAGCAGGCAGATCGATGTGCGCTTCTCACACTGCTCACTAGTGTGCGCGTGCTCACGCTGCTCACTTCTCACTAGTGGAGAAGTTATAGCATGACCTCATTCCAGGTGAGCCTTGTAGGGGAAGGGAAATCCTTTAAGGAGTGATTTTCTCTCTGGATTTCCCTTCTCTTTTTGAAATTCAGGAGCAGCAAAATTGTAGTGGTGTCACCAGGGCTTTAAGTGGAAGCTTTTTTCAATGTTTTATACAAGCCATAGTTGCTGCTTATTTATCTTATGCAACAAACAAACATTGACAAAGCCAATAGTCCTGACTTGTTGTAGGTATGCTGTTACTTGTTGTGTCATATATCTGGATGCAATGATAGAAACAGCAAAATACAAGTCGGGCCGCACACTATGCTAAGTAAAAATTTGTAGCTTACATGTTTTTAAGCCACACCCTTAATTACACTGGCCGTGCCTCTTTAAGGGACCCCCAGTTTTTTCATCCCACTTAAAGCCAGGACCAAAGGTCAAGCCGGGGTTGCAGATAAGGCCCCTGGGCATCCCTAACTGAGGGCCATGAACACCATCCTCCACCCTTCCTGTCTCGGGCCTCTTGTTTCCTGCTGGCAGCGGCTGCTGCTGCTCTGACGGGATTAACCCCAGGGGCGTGGCTTCAGGTGGGGTGTTTAGGGTGTTACACTCCCCTAAATGTATTTTGTAGTAAATAGTTGCATACAGGTTCTTTCAGTTGGGTATGGTGAGGTATCTCTCGGATTTCACCCTGGATTTTTACATGCCCACACTGACAAACACACACCGCCCTCTCCCTCTCTGCTTGAACATGGGCCCTTTGATACCTATTGTCTTTTAAGTCCCCCTAACAACCCACAATCCTCTCTCTTTCCACTGCCTCCTATGCCCCCGCGTCCTGCTTCTCATAATGTATTTTAACAAGACATGTTAGCGTGATTGTTGGGGAATCTGAAGCTTACACCCTGTGTTGAGCACCACCTGAGGCATTATAACCAAGGCTCCCTGTTTTCCATTTTTACTGATTTCTACAGATAAATACAGACAGAAAACAATGTGTTTTATGTCCTGCATTCATTTTTAAAAGGGGATAAATTCGTAAAATTGTGCTTCTGTTAAGTGAGTCTTCGTGCTGTCTTTCATGAAGTATAGCCCAACAGCTGAGCAGACAGTAGGGGAAAATAAAAAACAGGATGTGTCAACATAAATTTGTGGTATAATGCTAATATTTACTAGTGTACTGTCATGTAATATTTGGCAGATTAAATAGCTAAAAAAAGACATACATCAAATTAGGAGTGAATGTCTATCAGTTAAATAAATATGTAATATAATGTAAGGTCCACTTATATAGCGCGGCTGTCACCCAAAGGGTATCCTGGCACTTAGATTCCAAAGCAGCGGGAGCAGAAGAAAAGGCAGATCTAAACTCTAGGGAACAAGCTGGTTTTCAGTTCCTTCCTGAATCCGGACTAGGTGTTCAACTGTCTAAGCCTCAGGGGAAGAGCTTTCCAAAGTCTAGAGGCAGTGAAGCTGAAAGACCTACCTCCTGTATGCATTTTCTTAACATGAGGAACACAGATGAGGTTAGCGGAGGAAGAACGTAAGGATCTAGCTGGCACATACCAGGCAAATTTCCTCTGACGGGCCCTAGGCCCAATTTTATGTACTGCCCTGAAGACAATGCATAATGCCTTAAATTGTATCAATTGTACAACTGGCAACCAATGAAGGTCCCTAAGGGCCAGGGAAGGTGACGCTTCCCAAGGTCGATTTAATGCAAGTTTTGCTGCCATATTCTGCACTCTCTGCAGCTTCTTAATCAGAGAGACCAGAGCGCCCAAAAGCAATGCATTGCAGTAATCGATTCTGCTTAGCACAATGCCCCGGACCACTTGGGCTCTCATTGCTGCTGGCAGAAACAGAAGAATCTTATGAAAGGCTCGAAGTAAAGCCATACAGGTGCAAACCGTTTTATTCACCTGGGAGTCTAGCTGGAGATTACTATCCATCATGACCCCCAGGTTGCGCACCGTATTGGTAGGCAGTAAAGAATTATTAGTCGAGCCAGTCTAGAAATCTGTAGGCTTAGGGCGCTGAATGCGACCCGTTGTGCAACACAGTACTTCAGTTTTATCCTCATTGAATTATAAAGAATTCAGTTTTAGCCAGCCTGCCGTTTGGAATAAGCAGTCATGAAACTTTTCTGGAGACACTGCATTGTTGCCCTCAAAAGAGAAGACAAGCTGAGTGTCGTCGGCATAGTTGATAACATTAATTCCAAACGATTTTATCAGGGCAATAAGGGGGTGAAGATATAGATTAAACAGGATCGGGCTGATAGCCGAGCCCTGCGGGACCCCTTGTTCAACCTTGCTGTTTTCTGAAAAGAAAGGAGGCAAGGATACTGCCTGCTGCCTATCCGAAAAGTAAGAATGGATCCAATCTCGAGACTTGCCCACAATACCCAGTTCCTCCAACCTCCCGATCAAGGTCTGGTGATTAACTGTATGGAACGCGGCCGACATGTTAAGCAGCACTAAACAGGCTGCCTGACCACTGTCGGCCCGCATCCTCAAGTCATCCCAGGCCGCCACCAGGGCAGTCTCGGTCCCGTGTGCGGGACGAAACCCAAATTGGACCTCATCCAGCAGCTGATTATCTTCAACAAACCTGGAAAGGGACTTAGTTACTACCCTTTCCAGAATCTTGATCGGGTAGGGTAGCAAGGAAATGGGCCTGTAGTTAGCTGGATTGTGAGGGTCCAATGATGGCTTCTTCAACAAAGGAGAAACCACAGCCATTTTCCAGCGGTCTGGGACTACAGCTGTAGCTAGAGATTGGCAAAAAATCTGGTATAAGAATGGGAAAAGTTAGCTTCCAAACAGCTTCCAGAACTTGGGGGGAAGGGTATCCCCAGGGGAACCAGAGGAAATCCCAGCGGCGATTACACTGAAATCCTCATAAGAGGGCATCGGGAAGTGATCCAAGGATGATATATGTTCTGTATTAATGATCTCAGTACTCAATACAGTCCCATTATCAATCTGTGTGTGCCCATCTTCTTCAACAGCGGGTTTCAGTCCCATTAAGATGTTGCTGATTTTGTCCCTGAAAAAATTACCCAAGCTATCACATAGTTCTTGTGAATTTGGAATGATATCTTTAGCCCAGTCCAGGTTGGATAGGCCTCTAACTAGATTCAAAAGAGTTTGAGATTTATTCGGGGCAAGAAGAATAATCTCCTCAAGGTGTTTAGCCTTAGTTTTGCCTATTAATACTTTGTAGGACTGGAGCAGATTTTTAAAGGCTACCTTATCTGTCTCGGAATAATTCTTCCTCCACTTCCTTTCCGCCAGCTTACAGCTGGTCTTCAGCAGCCTCAACTCCTCATTATACCATGGGGCAGATGATTTTTTGCCCGTTTTTAACTTTCCTCAGCGAAGCAAGCCGATCAATTGAATCGGGAATCCGATCGCCCACATTCAAATAGTTCTCCTCCACCAAGTCCTGCATAGCAAACTTCTCGTTAACCAGCAGGGGGAGGCGCGCTAGCCTAATTAGCTTTGACCACTCTCTGCTGATTTGGGCAACTGAGGAACTGCCGAATACTTGACCCCGATTAACTCTCTTCATTGTAAAAAGGACCAAAGAATGGTCAGTCCAACATTGGGGAAGTATGTTTTGAAAAACTGTTTCCTTTGCATCTGCAAAGACGAGGTCCAGCACATGACATTTCGAATGAGTAGCTTGTGATACTAATTGATGGAGATTGACACTCGCACAAGCTTAGCTCTTTCAAGGCGGTGTCAAGAATACCATTCTCCCAGAGGTTGAAGTCTCCGAGGATCAGTAATTTAGAGTGTGAATGTGCTAAGCTATATATCCTGTCTATCAAGGGTTGATGATCAAAAGTAGAACCCCCCGGAGGTCAATAGCAAAGCAAACCTGTACAGAAAACACCATTGGAGCCATTGAGTGTGAACCCCAATGCTTCAATCCCCGGTATCTCCCCTACATCCCAGGAAGAGAAGTTCCAAACATCCTTGTATATATATCCTACTTCTCCTCCCCTGCCAGCCTTTCTTGGCTTATGGCAGATTCTGTAGCCAGGAGGACAGGAAAGGCCGAGCTCCACTTCCCTGTCAGCATGTGTCCAGGTTTTCGTTAAGAAGAGGACATCAAGATCATAGTCCTCCAACAGAATGCAGATCTCCGTGTGATGTTTTATCAGAGATCTGACATGTACATCTGACAATGTACAGTTTTACAACTTCATTTATACGCAAAACACAAAATAAATATGGATAAATACAGATAAAATGAGCAAAAAATAAATATGAATAAATACAGAGGGAAATGTTTAAATACCATAAAACGGGGTTCCCTAATTATAACTCACACCCTCCCCAACCCATAATAATGAAATCTTTTGAGTCTACCACCAATATCCTGGTAAACTTTCACCAGTGCACATCCATGCCCATCCCTTCACCAATCAAGCAATGCATCCTTTACCCAAACCTATGCACTTCACACTGCATCACATGGAAGTGACTCGGCTAAAACCCAAACCTATGCACTCAACGCTGCAGCACGCAGAAGTTTCTCTAGTAAAACCCAAACCTATGCCCTCCACGCTGCACCACACAGAAGTGGCTCTAGTATTACCCAAACATATGCACTCCACGCTGCCCCACACAGAAGTGACTCTAGTAAAACTCACCCCTATGCACTCCACGCAGCAGCACACGGAATTGGCTCTAGTAAAACCCAAACATATGAACTCCACGCTGCACCACACAGAAGTGGCTCTAGTAAAACCTAAACCTACGCATCCACACTGCATCACACGGAAGTGGCTCTAGTAAAAAACAAACCTATGCACTCCACACAACAGCACACAGAGGTTCTCTAGTAAACCCCAAACCTATGCACTCCATGCTGCACCACATGGAAGTGGCTCTAGTAAAACCCAATCCTGTGCACTCCACGCTGCACCACACAGAAGTGGATCTAGTAAATCCCAATCCTATGCACTCCACGCTGCGCCACACTGAAGTGGCTCTAATCAAACCCAAACCTATGCACTCCATGCTGCACCACACAGAAGTTTCTCCAGTAAAACCCAAACCTATGCACTCCATGCCGTACCACACAGAAGTTTCTCTAGTAAAACCCAAACCTATGCACCACAAGCCTCACCACACAGAAGTTTCTCTAGAAAAACCCAAACATATGCACTCCACACTGCACCACACAGAAGTTTCTCCCGTAAAACCCAAACCTATGCACTCCACGCCGTACCACACGAAAGGGACTCTAGTAAAACCCAAACCTATGCACTCCACACTGCACCACACTGAAGTTTCTCCAGTAAAACCCAAACCTATGCACTCCACGCTACCCCACACGGAAGTGACTCTAGTAATTCCCACCCCTCTGCACTCCACGCTGCACCACACAGAAGTGACTCTAGTAAAACCCAAACCTGTGCACTCCATGCCACACAACATGAAAGTGGCTCTAGTAATTCCCACCCCTATGCACTCCACACCGCACTACACGGAAGTGGCACTAGTAAATCCCACCCTATGCAGTCCCCGCCGCACTACATGGAAGTGGCTCTAGTAATTCCCACCCCATTGCACTCCATGCTGCACCAGACAGAAATGTCTCTAGTAAAACCCAAACCTATGCACTCCACGCTACACCACACGAAAGTGACTCTAGTAATTCCCACCCCTATGGACTCCACGCTGCACTACACAGAAGTGGCTCTAGTAATTCCCACCCCTATGCACTCCACGCTGCACCACACAGAAGTGACGCTAGTAAACCAGTTCTCACATGCATTAAGGATCTCACACACATCACTCATGCAACCTATGCACTCCACGCTCTGCAGTTTACGGATGAAAGTGGCTTTAGTAAATGAGCTCCCATACATAGGTGGGTGCCTGCCTCACATGTTTACACTACTGCCAGTGCTTTAAATGGGCCGGTGCTGCTCGGTCCAGGGAAGACATGGCTTGGCAGTTCCAGCTGGACTGTTTCCATGAGGCTGATTTGCATATGGCCATGTCTGAACTAGTGTGGTGGAGTGAGCTAAAGAATGGTGATGGATTAAACCCTGATCCGTTGACTGGGGGTGAGTGTTTGATTTGCTCCAGCGCTCTGTCCATCATCCCCTTTGGTATCGGTATGGAGTACCAGCACTTTTTTATTTTAAATGGGAGTGTACCGGCACTTCTCGAGAGAGACGTAATACTTTTAATTGGAGAGTAGCAGCAATTCTCAGAACTAAGCAGGCACTCTGGTGCAGACCACCTGCACTTATATTTTTCCATTTCAAGCACTGGGCATGTGCACCTAATGGCTCCTCCCAGGACGCACCACCTGCGCACCCTGCACTCTGGACTCTGCCATGCACAGACAGACACCTGTGAACCAACTCCCATCACCGAGGGACCGCAGCTCACAACACCTTGGAGCCGCATCACCCAGTGAACCTACGCACCCCATGCTGAGTGTGCCCCCAACCCACACCAGACCCTAGGTGGGCGAGCCAACACATTAACATAGAGAGCCGAGCCAAGGGTCTGGCTCGGCTCGCAGAGCCCGCGCACGAGCCAAGCCCCGGAAATAGTGGCATGTAAATCATGAAAAAACGTACAAATAGAACGAAGACTTTTCAGAATTGAAAAAGTGTATTTCTTTACCATGTGGAAGCGTTTACCTTTATGCATCAGATGATAGCACTGCATTGATAGGTCCCGCTTCCACCCCAATGATCCCACTTAGATTAGATCTGGGCAGGAAAACAGTAAAGGACTTGGTGAGGCTACGCCCGTTGCTCTTCTGGTCCCGGCTAAGAAGAACTGAGGAGCTTGCAAGGTATGCAGAAGGGCTGGACGAACTACTATTACTGGACACATGTAAAAAAATAGGATGGTTAAATAAACTGAAAGAATTGGCTTTCAGCTTGGGTCTAAGAGAGGCATGGGAGTCGCAATCACCACCACCCAAAGATGTTATTAAAAAACTGTACTGGGACTGGGTACAGAGCAACGTTATGAGGACTACGAATGTGGGCTCACTTACTGACCAATTTTTGTCAGTTAAGTGTGTGCGAAAACTGGAACCCTTTCTCGACTTAATAACCAAACCGTTGGATCGAGCGCTGTACCTAAAATTGCGATATGGGACGCTCCCGGTTCATGACTTTACGGTGAAATGGACGAGTACAGATGCCCGCTCGCGTGCATGCCCTGGCTGTGCGGCCCCAAAGGAATCGGTGGCTCACTTGTTTTTTGCCTGCCCAGCCTACAAAGGGGCGCGGAAATTCTGGTTGAAACCCGTTTGTAGGGAATTAGGGCTGAGGTGCCATAGCCAGGCACTACGTGTCCTCTCTACAGATTCTTCATCTGCCAGTATGATCTGTGGGGTGGCTAAATTTTTGGGAAGCGCATGGATGACACGTTCCCGCTTACTGAAATTACACTCCGGTGTTTCCACAAGCTGAGGACGAATTTACTGTTGCAATTAATTAATGAGTGAGGTGTCTATGATTTTACTGTATTTTATAATCTTTTACTGATAATCTTGAAATGTTATGTATATGTATTCTTTTATGGTGACAATTCGCCGAATAAAGATATTCAAACAAGATAGGTCATTATTCAAAATATTCGTTTTTAAATCATGAACATTACTGCCCCCCACCCTGAACCCAATGTGATTAAGAGGCAATCAGTCCTATGAGACCAAGATTCTTGTTATAGCTGTAGCAAAATTATAGCACATTTCATGTATATTACATCAAACCCAAGCAGCTCAGGTTTTTTAATGTGATAATGAAGGCAAAGCAGGCTTAGTGAAATTAAATATGTGTTTGGGTCACACAATTTGATCAAGCGAAAAAGCTAGAAATAATCCAGATTGACGGTTATCACAATATGTAATGTAGTCACTCGATGGCATTATCTTTCTCTTGTTTTTAACATTAAAAGGTTTATGCTTGGTTTCATTCTTGGTGCAGGAGGGTCGGGGGGGGGGGTCCTGTGTGGCAGGCAGAACCAACAAAAGCTCGGCTCGTTTTGGGCTCGAGGGTCCAAAGATGAGATCTAACTCTCAGCCAGGCCTCTGGCTCGAGCTTTCAGTAGCTCACCCACCTCAAACTAATACTGCTCACTATTTTTGTTTGCCTAATTAAAAAAAATATATGTATTGCATTTCAAATTGTCCTAATTGCACCTCACGCCTCTTTCTCCCACCACCCTACACTTCTTGCCTCTTTAGCTCATGAATGCCCAGAGTGCCGGATCTTGATTATACCTCATGCCTCTTTCTCCCACCATCCTACATTTCTTGCCTCTTTATGTTATGAATGCCCAGAGTGCCTGGTTTTGATTCCACCTCATGCCTCTTTCTTCCACCACCCTACACTTCTTGCCTCATTATGTCATGAGTGCCCAGATTGGTGGTCTTTACTCCACCTCATGCCTCTTTCTCCCACAAACCTACACTTCTTGCCTCTTTAGCTCATGAATGCCCAGAGTGCCGGATCTTGATTATACCTCATGCCTCTTTCTCCCACCACCCTACACTTTTTGCCCCTTTATGTCATGAATGTCCAGAGTGCCGGATTCCACCTATTGCCTCTTTCTTACACCACCCAGTACTTCCTGTGTGTTTTTCTGGTAAGTAGCAGTAATGCCTGGTCTTGATTCCACCTCATGCCTCTTTCTCCCACCACCCTACACTTCTTGCCTCTTTATGTCATGAATGCCCAGAGTGCGTATTCAGGATTCCATCCCATGCCTCTTTCTTCCACCACCCAGTACTTCCTGTGTGTTTTTCTTGTAAGTAGCAGTAATGCCTGGTCTTGTTTCCACCTCATGCCTCTTTCTTCCACCACCCTACACTTCTTGCCTCTTTATGTGATGAATGCCAAGAGTCACAAATTCACGAAGGAGTTACCGTGATGCGAAGATTAGGGACAGGGTGTATCAAAGATTAAATGATAATATATGAAAAAGCGTATCTTCGTTCATTGTAGAGTTGCTTTTTTATGGTTAATTGCTTGTCCTGAAGAAGGTGACGAACATTTGATCTTTCACTGAAACGCTGCGTCGGAAGTCCTTTCCCATAATTTTGTATACATGTGCAAATAGTTTTTAATAAATGTGTTCTAACTTTAAAAACATTATATATAATGATCACAGTTTCTATGTGGATTGCATTGATTGCATTAAAATGTGTTTTTGAGACAGTCCTTTCCCATAATTTTGTGTCGTTTTAATTGTTTTATTAAATGTGTTCTACCTTTATTAGCATTATATATAATGATCACAGTGTTTATATGTATCAGATTGCATTTATTGGATTGAAATGTGTTTATGTGATTTGTATTTAAGAGGTCCATATTGTTAGTATTAGAACTTTACAGGTTTGGATCCTTAATTTCTTTTTAATGTTTAAATTATTCTTTAAAAAAAAATTTACTTTATCAAAGTTAACCTGTGCTATCTTATCGACTGTATGGACTATTTGGACGCCTAGTTATCTAATTTCTTGCTTTGTCAGGTCGCTCCTACAGTGAGTATTCCATTTCATTAACTCCGTTTTTTGTTGATTAATCAGGTATCCAGACACCCTCCCGAAACTCTCCAGCTGTTCCCACATCGCAGGAAGTGATTGCTTTAAATCCCCTGTCAAAATCATAAGATCATCAGCATATTTCCCAATTTTCTTTTCCCAACCATTACAAATAAAAGGGTGGATTTTCCAGCAAGCTCTTACTTTACATGCCAATGGTTCAATATATATGTTGAAAAGGAGGGGGAAAGAGAGCAGCCCTGTCTAGTCCCCCTACCTATTTGTACTGACCTTGTGAGATTTCTGTTAAGAAGGACCTTGGCAGATGGGTTTTTATACAGGGCCTTAACTGCTGCTAAGAAAGTTTCCCCTAAATTAAAGCACTGCATCATTTTATATAAGAAATGCCAACTGACCCTATCAAATGCTTTTGCAGCATCAAAAGTCATTAGTGCTAGTGGGATCTCGTGTGTTCGAGCCATGTCTATTGCCCCAATTAGATTGTGCGTTAATTCATAAAGCTGCGATAAAGCTGCCTCCCTTTCATAAAACCTTTCTGGTCAGGATGTATCAATTGTCCTCAATACCTTATCCTTGCATTTAGTTATAAACCGAGTATATCGTTTGTGGTCACTATTTAGGAGTGAGATAGGCCTGTAAGACTCATAGGATCTTGAATTCTTGTTTGATTTTAAGAGAATAGTTATGGTGGCTTCATTCCAAGATAAGGGGAGGTCTTGACCCGGTATAAAAGCAGAGTTGAACAGTTGGAGCAGAAATAGGGCAAGCTCTTTGTTGGAAGGCGGTGACCCCAGGGGTCAAGAGGACTCTCCTAACCACCCAGAACCTCCTCTCCCACAGCTACTGCCGAGTCTTATCGAGGGGGAGTCCCCGCCGGGGAGGACTGATCGTACACACTGTCGACACACCACACTTACGAACGGACACCACACCGTGAATCTTTATCAAGTATGAACTTTATCAAGATAAAAGTAGGGAGCAATACACAGCGATCGAGGGATCGCGAAAGTCTCGTAACAAGGGAACGGGGAAGCGGGACAGTCTTAGAGGGCCAGCTGGCACGCCACGCACCCTACGCACAGTTCTCAATCCTCGCACTGGGGGGTACGGGGGCTGGTGATGGGACTTGCTGTCCTACTCACTTCGGTTTCAGATGGTCGTGAGGGTAGCGTTGATGGTCCAGCCGGACCAGAGAGTTCTTCAAGCCGCGACGAGGTCAGCAGGGCTTGGTCAGGAGTACTTTGTCGTACTCGTAGGCAGGTGGAGCTGCGACAGCGTCCGCAGGGCTCGGGATGGTAGCAAGGGTCTCTCGTTCTCGAGAGTGGGCCGCGACGAGGTCAGCAGGGCTCCGATGGTTCAGGTCTTACTCTTCGAGAGGGAGCCGCGACAGCGTCAGCAGGGCTCTGATGGTTCAGTTCCGTAGATTCGAGGATGAGCCGCGACGACATCAGCAGGGCTCGGTGGGTTAGAGTCTGTTCTCCTCAAGGTCAGCCGCGATCAGATCAGCAGGGCTTTCTTGTCCAAGATACAACTGCCGACTAGATGGAAGGCAGACTGTCTTATAGTCCAGGAGCTCTTTGATGTCCGGACCCTCAGAGGCAGGAGGCCGGAGGTCCGATGGCCAGGCGCCTGATTGTCTGGCGGCTGTGTCTTTGATGTTTTTGGACCATGCGTCCAGGGAATCCCAGACGCCCATCGAGGCCTGGAGCCAGCTCACTAGGAAGCCAAAAGGTGGAATCGAAACCAGCCCCCAGGGATGGTTCGGAGGTGTGAGGACATCCAGCTCCTTTGGAGGGGGCCGGAGGTGTGATTGAAGTCTTGGTTTCGGGTACTTGGTGAGTCGTTCACCCCCCTGGGCGAGTCGGGCGCGCACGCCTAGCTGTAGCCAGGAGCGGCCAGGGGCTGCCGAAAGGGAAGAAGGTGGCCGGCTGGCCGGGGTGGCCAAACATGGAGTCGGCTGGTCACGTGCAGGGTTGCAGGCACGCGGTCTGGAGGTCGTTTCAGGACCGATGTAGGAGTCTCGTGTATAGTTCTGGGTGGACGGAAATTAGTTCTGTCCGTCGTTCTGGGTTATGGGGGGGTCAGCGAGGGCCACGCCACGAGGCCGGGTCCAACACTCTTCCTTTAAGATAACATAAATCTCGTTTGGGATGGAAACAGGACCAGACGCTTTCCCCTTTTTTTAGGGTAGTAATCATTTGAGAGATTTCCTCCAGAGTTGTGGTGCGACTTAAATTTGTTTTTTTCAGTAATCCGGAGTGAGGGGAGATCTAGATCTAGAAGAAGCTCCTCCATAAAACTTTCACTTAATTTTGAGTCCTCTGCATGGAGACCTTGGAAAAATTTAACAAAAGCATCTTCAATCCCCGAATCGTCAGTGATAATATCACCAGAGTTCGAACATCTAAGGTCTTTTACCAAATTTCTGGACTCTTCCGTCTTGGCTTTCCATGCAAGGAGTTTGCCACACCCCTCCCCGTATTGATGGTGAGACATCCTACTGGCTTCCCACTTTCTTTTAATTATTGCTTCAAGGTAATCTGTGAGCTTCTGTTTTGCTGCCGTTAAGTTTTGTAGGATATTCAGATTATCAGGAGTTTGTTCTAACGCTAACTGATTGGTGTATACTACAGCGTCTAAAAATCTTATTTCATCTCTCACTCTCTTAGTTTGAGCAAAAGAGAAAGTTGTTAAAATACCTCTTAAGAAGGCCTTATATGAGCCTCATACCACATGAAGGGGTGCTGAGCTAGATTTAATACAAATAACTCATTAGTTGCTATTTTTAGCTTTTCAGTTACTGAGGATGCCAGGAGTAGCGAGGGATTAGGAGTCCGTCTACGAGAGGAGAGTCTCTTCACAATGACTATTTCCAAGGTCACAGCAGAGTGATCAGACAAATGTTCTGGGACACGACTAATCTTAATCATGTTCTTGCGAGTGGAGGCATCGACCAGGAAAAAGTCAATCCTGGAACGATGACCACACTTTTTATTATGAAAAGTGAAATTCCTCCCAACTGTCCCAGCCTTACGTTCGATCCATCTCCAAATATCTAAAAGCCCCATATCTATCATCAGCTGTTTTAGGGCAGCTCTCATATTAAATTATTCCTGTGTTTTTTAAGGAAAATAAAAAAAATTGAAAATGTACAAATTATATTTACATGTGTTTTCTCGCTGATGATTTACTATAACACGTGATGTTTTAACCTTGATGCGCCTTAATTGTCTATATATTATCTTCCAGCTTAGAACGCCGTTTCTCTATAATCGCAATCTAACTGTTGTTTTTGCCGGTTTGTAAAACACATTCTTTTATTTTACTTTTGTTTGAAGTGAAAAGGGTCTGTTTTTGTTTGTTTCTATGAATGCCAAGGCAAGGGTGCCTGGTCTTGATTCCACCAGGTGCAGGGACAGAATATCGAGTACAAAATATTGAGTTGCACAAATATCGAGTCATTAATATCGTTTGCAACAATATAGTTGTTAAAGGTATCATTTTTTCTTAGTAAGTATTTTAGTTTATATTTTATATGTAAGTGATATATTTTTTTGTATAAGAATTGTTTGTATTTTTAATATATGTGTTACATTTTTAGTAGTTATTACATTTTTTGTAGTTGAATTTTGAGCTTTTAGTTCCGTAGTGGGTTGTGGGTTCATAGGGGAATAGGGTGGGAAGTAATTTAATTATATTAAATGTATTCTTTTTTTTGTATTTGAATTTTGCGTTTTTAGTTCCCTAGCGGGTTGTGGGTTTATACGGGCATAGGGTGGGAAGTAATTTAATTACATTAAACTTATTGATTATATTTTATTTATTAATATTTGTTAATTGAGATGTTATAGTGTTACATTTGTAAAGTAATTTATTATTAAAGAGAGGGACGTCTCCCCACCTAGGGGTCACGGCACAGCAGGGCCTTGTCTCCCCCTCTCAGAGTCTGTCACTGAAGAGAGTGGCAGCTCTCCACCCAGGGGTCACTGCACATCAGGCCTCGCCCTCCCCTCCGCAGTGATGATAGAGAGGGAGGGGAGAGACGGGTAGGTCAAGCGCGCACGGATCAGCGACCACAGCTGGTCACATCTGGTTGCAGGATGAATAAGGCGGATTTAAAGATCTCCCTCCTGCCCCTGCGGTGCCTGGACGCACATTTACATTTAAATGACGCCCTCAAGAGAGGTGCCTGCGATGCACACGGGCGCACAGACACTGGGGAAGCGGAGACACGGGCGATAACCAGGCAGAGTTGGTCATGGATGTAAGTTCCGGCAGATCTAGTGTTCCCTCACTGTGTACATCTCCTACTTAGATACAGGTCAGGGAAGGGGAAGGGATTCAGGAAACAGACAGGAGCAGAGACAGGAAGAAATGGAAAGCGATAATCGAGAGAAATTGGCAGAACATATGAAACATTCAGTGAAAGGCGCCTTTTTCATCCAGGAAGAGCGTCACTTCAGGGGAATTAACAGCACACTGTTTGCTCCCTCAGGAAACATCTCAATGCCCTGCTTGGGGACAATTCACAGAGCAGTTACTGCCCACTCGCATCCTCGGCACACACTTGTGGGTCTGGCTGGGAAATGCAGCAATGCACCGACTCTGCTAATAACAGCACCCTGGCTGTAACACTGCATATGCACGGGAGGGGGCGTGGCTACCTGCTGAAGATGGCGGCAGCATGACTGCTGAGCTCCCGGGCCCGGCCCGTCCATCTATCACCAATCAGCACAACACTGAGGCGTCCGCTACCCTGAGGCTTCCCACTTAACCCCCAACTCCTGCGACATCAGCTATATACCTGGCGGACAGCATCGCTCCATTTGACGCCCTCCCTGACATTTTGTTGTTGCATATTTATATAGAGCGAACTCGACCCGAAGGTATTGGAGCGCTTTACATGAGCACCGTATTTACATTACACATTCAGGCACGGGGAGATTAAGTGATTTGCCCAGAATCAAAGGATGTGGACGCGACCCCGAGTCTCGAACCTTGATTTCCAGCACCAAATTCAGCAGTGCAGCCGACGGACCACATGGAGCCTAGAGGCATGGCGTCCCGGCTTCTGGCGAAGGACCCGATCCGGTGCACAGTGACAATCACGGTTGGAGGAAGGCCTAGATCGGAGCAGCACGTTCGTTGCTGCCCATCGCCTCACTAACCCCATTGACACATGCCAAAAGAGACTGGCAGCCTGGGCCACAGACAGGACCCTAGAACGTCAGCCTGGGTGACGTTGGGCAAGGCCTGTGCTGGTGGGCGCCCTCTGCGGTGTTGGCTGGGCGGCCTCTGGCAGGGATCGTGGCTGGCTCCCAGGACGGTCGCGGTAGTACACGCTGACCTGAAGATTCCAGGGACAGTGGACGTGGACCGCGTGCTGAGTGGTGACCACCAAGGCTTGAGGATGTTCTACCCCAGTGTAAGGTGAGCCAGCGCGTGCCACAGCCCCGGTACACATTGCTGCCCCTCCGCCCAATTGGCTGTTGCAACGCGCATGGCCATTTTCTGAGTGCCTGAGTGGGACCGTCATCTCGGACATGCTGCTGCCAGATCATCCTTTGCTGCCAGACTGGACAAGGCGTGTGCAGCACTGGCAGTATCCCGGGGGTGCTTCCGAACCCACTGCTACTTGTGATCCTAATGTATGACCATCAGGGGTAGGCTAGACTGTTAAAAGGGACGGAGCCGCCTGCATACTGGAGCCTGGCGGATCCCCTTGGGCCAGCTCATCCACGCTTGCCCTCTACACCATCACCATATCAGGTACTGAGGATCGGAGTACATGGCCCGCCTGCCCATCGGCGCCCCCTGAGAAGTGCAGCAAGGTTTCTCCATTACTGATGTCCTTAATCCCTGGGGATACTAAGAACGGCAGGGGCAGGCCGAGAGCGCTTGGCTGCTCCGATGCCTGGTCGAAGTTCTTATCTAGCGACCTGCTGTCTCCCTGGATTAACTTGGTATCACCCACTGCCTGGGCCCTCCCTAGCTGCTTCCACCCGCGAGTTGGGGGCAGGGCGCCTGGCGTGCCTGACTAATAATGAAGACCTTCCCTGGCCATCCACTTTGGGTACTGGCTTTTAATGCTCCTCCCTAACTCCATTCCTGATAACACCACCAATTGAACACTTACCCAATTCCTGGTCTCAGCCCGGGCCTTCTTGGCTTACTCGACAAACACTACAGCTTCACGGCCATGGGTTGGCTCACCTCAGTCCTTGGTCCTATCACCCTCAAGACATGCCATCCTTGTCACACACACAATGGGCCACCCTAAAACCAAGCCAGCCGAGCCCCCAGTGAACCCACACGCTCCCTCTCCCCAATCTGAGGAATCATCCCTGATGATGTAAAGATCCCTCCTGTGGAAAAACTAGATCAAATCCTCCAAGAAACCTGGGATTCAAGACTGGCCATCGAACAACGCCTTGGTGCACTTACCTCAGACTTCACCTTCCTCCAAGACAACCACAACAAATTGACAAACAGGGTCAAACCCTTGGAAACTGCCATCTACTCATTGTCCCATGGCAAAAGAAGCAAACAGCCTCAACTGCACTCTTACAGCATCAAGTTGAGTTTCTCCAGGACCACGCAGAAGACATGGGGGTTGGCATGCCGTAATAATATCTGCATTATTGGCATGCCTGGGGGGTCAGAGGAATCCAGCGGAATGCTGTACATTGAAGACTGGCTCAATAATAACGTAGCACCGGAAGATCTCTTGGATCTGTTCACCGTGGGGATTTTACTTCTTTTGTGCCTGTATGCTGGGACTGGACCTTTGCTGTTGGTGGAGTTTGTCAGCGCTTAAGAAATCCTGAGCGCTTTTCCCTTTACAAAGCGCTACCTATTGCCGGACCCGCTTCGCGGGTCCCGCTTCGCGGTGCTTTGCCCTCTGAGGACGCTGGGGAGCAGGTCTCTCTAAAGACTGTTCTGGGCATTTAAAAAGCAGGGCTGCGAGCGCGTCAGTTGTGGACTCCAGTTCCCAAGAGTCCATGCTGCTGACCTGACCAGAATCACCTGGTGCCACTCTCCCTGTTGGCTACGCCCCCCCTAGCTACTCCCCTATAAAACATTGAACGTCACTACTGCTGCGTGGGAGCGCGCGGGAGCGTGCCGGGAGAAGCCCGGGACAAGGGCGGGACCGACTGAGACCGACAGAGGCCGATTGAGGCTGGGCTGGGCCATTTCTCTTTACTCTTTTGCTTTTTGATTTACTGAGTTTTTTATGTTTATTGTTAATTAGTGGAATATATTGTTTTTATCCTAACTTTTTTTTTCTTTGGTGATATTGTATATTGTCTCTCTAGCAAAAAATGACGACAAAGAAATTGAGATCAGGAAGAGTATTAGTTGGTGGAGCTTGTTCTAAGACTAAATCCAACCCCTTGCGGAACAGAAATGGGTCAGCTTTACAATTAAAAAGTAAATGTCAACTTTACTCTTTGTGGGACAAGGGTAAGGATAAAGTAGAGCGGGAGGGGCCCTTTGCTGAAGACATTATTATTAACAACAAAGAGCAGGTGAGGGATCCCGTTGTTACTAAAAATGATAGTACCTTATCGGGTATCGTTGCCCTGCCCCCTACAGAAGATCTATCTTATAAGAACCAAGAGGGAGACCCAGTCTATTTGCCTGAAACCCAAACCAAAGCTGTAAGTGTTGCAGATTTAGGTAACACCTCTGTTCTTCCTGCTGTGGCCGTAGTACATAACTTTCCCCCTCCTCTTAAGGTAGACCAAAAAAATCATCTTGGTACATCTCCTTCTTTGCATCTTCTGCCAGAGGACTTCACCTTACCAGATATAAACCTTGAGTCCCAGAAAGGATTAATTAAAGTACAGAATTCCATTATTTCACAAGATATTGTAGCTACTCCTAGGTTACATCTTTTTAGTAGTACTCCCTCAAAAAACTCTGAGTTCTCCATCTCTGAAATGAACTCTTTCCCTAGCCCCGTTCAAACCCAAAATAAAGATCCCCTTAACTCCTATATACGAGAAGATAACGTAATATCTAATTCCTTGTCCTCTCTAGAGCGGCTCATTTCATCTATTTTACAGCTTCTGGAAAAATTAGTCAGTGGGTCGGATAGTGTTTTTGATACAGTAACCCTGATCTTAAAGGCATTGCTGAGTCATAATAAAGGATCAGAAGGTGTCACCCATCCAAAAAGAATTACTCCAACAAAAAATTCCAGTAAGGAAGTTAAGGAAGAATTAAACGTTAAAACAAATCTTGAGGTACCCCTATCGACCACAGTTTCAGACCCTCTGGTTAAAACTAACACTCATACAGCGGTTATTTCTGAATCTTCTGTATATAGGAATGAGAATCCAATCAACAGTAATTGTGTGGCATTTATTAACCAAGATATTGAGGCTTTGATACCTCCGGACGACAATTTGACCAGCACTTTACCCCCTATTTTTCCTATTTTTATTCCCCAAACAATTAAAGAAACACCAATTCCCACTGTTTTCCCGGATAAGGTTTCTCCGATAAAGGAAAAAAAACCTGAAATAGTAATACCAAAAAAACAAAGATGCAAAAAAAGAAAACCAAACTGTAGATTTTATAAAAAAAAGGCAAAGGAAAATCACCTTTGAATGCGAACAAGAGCCCTCTTTGTATAATTCTAACCTCGAGGTCTTGGAATCTAATTCGTTACATGACTCAGTGGGAACATTAAAGTTGATCCCCACAGAGACACAACATGAATATTTATCTCACACAAACCAACAATGTCCCGATGAGCAGATCAAAATGGTGAATGATCAAAAAGCAAAACCAATTCTTGATCCCAAATTAAAATTAAATCTTAACCCTCTGGCTATTCCCTTTTCAGATGTGGTCGCAACTGAATATGTATCCAAGACGGTGCCCAAGAATAGAGAAAATGTGGACACTCTTTTCTTGGATTTCATACCTATCTTTGATCCAGATCTTATTTTAAATAGATCCGTATTGGTTAATTGCTTTCGTGAAATAGAGAGCCTAAAACTGATCCAATCCGCAGACATAGATGTAATAACACTAATAAATTCAGAAAGTGGAAAGATTGCACAGGTAAAATGTTATTCCAAATTGGTAACAAATCATGTCCTACAATGGGCCGAGGAATTTCAAATAAGAGGGATTGAAGTCGATCCTTTCTTTCCGGCCAAAATAGGAAGCCGAAGACCCCAAAAAATGTTAACATTTCAGGGTATAAATTCCGGTCCTTCAGATGGATCCTCTGTGGCGACTGAGGAGTTAAAAATACGTATATCAAAAAATGAGCGACAGGTGATCATAAATAATCCTCAATCTATAAAACAAATTAAGGTAAAGGACGCCGATCTGGAGTGGAGTTGGTTACCCGCTGTTCTATCAGATAAATCTGTTTTTACATCTAGAATGAATTCTGATTTTTAACGTTAATTTAAAAATAATATCGTGGAACATTGCTGGACTAACCCAGAGCTCTGAAAAGTTGTTATTTTTGCATTCATTAGAGGCAGATGTGATCTGTTTGCAGGAAACTTGGTTGGTAGGGAAATTCCTGGTCGGAAAAGATTATTATGTATTAGAGGGTAGTGCTACCCCTTCTACGAGAGGGCGTGCGAAGGGAGGACTAGCCTGTCTACTGTCCAAAAAAATTAATTGGAATTATTCCCATTATTTAGAACCGAACAAACTATTTCAGGCAATAACTTTAACAAATTTAGCTATGGATGCCCCTCAGAACTCACTTGTGATAATAAATTCAATTGGAAAAAAAGCCTATCTTGCAGGGAGGATAGAAGCCGCCTCCAGCTCCTGTAAGGAGATTTTTACCATAGTTAGAGAATTTATGGCCCCTCGTTCCAATGCATCCCAAGGTATGCCCTCTAAGTCCTGGGCATCTGATCTTGCAAATTTTTTCACCAGCAAGATTAAACTTATCCAGGACTCCTTTCCATTGGCGGCGCCCGTGGGGCTGATCAACCCCGAGGACGACTCAGGCCTCGCGGCCCCGCTGGGCCAGATGCTGGCCGTTTTTCCATCCATCTCAGTCCCTGCTTCCTTAGCGCTGATGGGCAATCTTAAATCTGGGTCGCCCTTGGACCCCTGCCCGGCCAAATTCTTGGCAAAAATGGCGGAAGCTATAAACCCGCTGGCGAATCCACTCCTGAATCTCTCGCTGAGCCAGGGAGTGGTTCCGCAGGCCTGGAAGCAGGCAATGGTCATCCCCTTGCTGAAGAAGCCTGGTCTCGATCCTGAGGCTCCGGTCAATTATAGGCCGATCTCTCTTCTGCCGGCTTTTACGAAAATTTTGGAGAAGCACGTACACACGGGGCTCTCCAATTTTCTGGAAACACATGAGATTCTGCACGCCACCCAATCCGGCTTCCGCCCAAACCTCAGTACAGAGACCGCGCTCCTGGAGGTGTCAGAAGCCATTAAAGGGGTACTGGACTCCGGGGGCAAAGCCATGCTGGTCATGTTGGATCTGTCGGCGGCCTTCGACACCGTCCCCCATGAGGGCCTTCTCGCAAGACTCTATGAGATTGGCCTACGGGGGACGGTGCTCAGCTGGTTTTCATCTTTCCTAGCTGGCCGCCGACAAACGGTCTGGGCCTCCCCAGACTCTGCCGTGATGCAGCCATTGGGAGTCGGGGTTCCGCAGGGCTCTATACTGAGCCCGACCCTCTTTAACATCTTTATGACCCCTCTGGCGGCGTTGGTGGAGTTGTTCGGGGCCCAGATTGTATCCTACACCGACGACACCCAGCTCCTCTTTTCTTGTAAGAAGGGAGGAGACTTCGATGGAAAGAGTATCCGGGATTGCCTTGGGCTGTTTTTAAATGGTTCCAGCTGAACAGCCTCAAGTGCAACTCAGATAAGTCTGAGGTACTCTTCTTCGGGTGTGCGTCGGACCCTGACTGGCAAGCTTGGTGGTCCATTAATATGTTTCCCCCGTCCTGTTCATCCCAAGTAGCTAAGAACCTAGGGGTCAAGATGGACAAGGGTCTGACGCTGAGATCCCAGATCCTAGGGGTGACGGGTACATGTTTTGGCCTCCTCAAGACGCTGCGGAGGTTTTTACCTCTCTTGTCTGAGGAACACAGGAAGCTGACTGTGCAGGCTCTGATCGGCTCTAGGTTGGATTATTCCAACGTCCTCTACCTGGGCCTGCCAGAGTATCTGCTGCAGCGGCTCCAAGTTGTGCAGAATGCTGCCGCGAGGGCCATTTATGGCCTAAACAGGCGTGCCAGCGCTGCTGGCCTTCTGCAGACCCTACACTGGCTTCCCATCCGCAAACGGATCGCTTTTAAGGCATTAACTTTGGCTTACAAAGCTCTCCATGCTGTGGGAGCTAAGTATCTCCAAAGGAGACTCGCCTTTTATCACCCGGCCCGCTCTCTCAGATCAGAATCTCTGTTTCTGGCGGCTGTGCCGCGCGTAAAGAGAGCTCGCATTGGAGGCCGCTCCTTTAGACTGCTGCCGCCACAGCTGTGGAACACCTTGCCGCTGACACTCCGTGGAGCCACTAGTTTACTTGCATTCAGGAAAGGCCTCAAAACCTGGCTGTTTGCCCTCTAGGCTGTTTTCCTTTTCTTTTCTGTTCTGCCTTCCATTTTGCTTTTATTACTGTGTTGTGTTATTCTGCTGTAGGTCTCATTATTAAAGCGCCGGGACACTCTTTTTGAGTAGCCGCGCGCTATATAAAAATAAATATAACAAATAAATATAACAAATGCCTACATACCTCCAGATATAAATTATAACCCTAGTATTAGGACGATTTGTTCTTTTATACTAAATCTTCAGGAAACTATGTTTCCCCCTCATATTCTATTATTAGGAGACCTAAATTGTAAAATATCCAATAGTGCCCTAGAGTTATTCAGGAATAAGCTAAAGGAGGAAACATTCCAGATACCTAAAGCCATATTTCCAGAGAACATTAAAACAAACAAAAGAGGGAAACTAATCTTGGAGAGTTTAGCCGAAGTAGATTGTATTATAATTAATGGAAGGCTCCCTTCGGATAGTCCCGCTCATTGTACACATAAATCAGGGAATGGTGGTTCGATCCTTGATTATATGATAGTAGATAGTCCCTTCTTTAGTTCTCTGATGGATTTGTCTGTACTTACTACTGATCTCAGTGATCATAATGTTTTGTCTGTTAAATTGATTGTAACACCATTCCAAAGGGATGCATGGAATATCGGGGATGACTTATTGAATTTTAATATTAAAAAAGGGAAATGCTATTGGAACCCAGGGACCATTAAAAGCTTGGCCAATATGTTAGAATATACAGCAGAGAACCTACTCTTATGGGAAGGGAGAGAGCTGCTATGTTTTGCGTCCCTTTTACATACCTTAAAATCTAAAGTAAAAAAGCCTCCCTCTGAAAAGATAATTCCAAAAATCCCCACTGATCTTCGTCACCTAAATACATAAATAAATAAATTGGTTAGGGTTCAGTATCTCTCCTTTATTCCCGAACGTAAACAAAGGATAACTCTTTTGAGAAGAAGGAGACAAAGGATAAAGGCTAGATTAAAACGGGAGAAAGAAGATGCCCTATGGGTTAAACTCCGTGAGGCAACTAGGAGTGGGCAGGCAAAGACCTTTTGGTCACTTATTGGAGAAGGATGCGGGGTAAGATCCAGACCCATACCGATATCTGTTAATGAGCAGTCATGGGTTGATTTTATCCAGCATCTATATAGCGGTAATGATGTGATGTTTGATTCCGGTAAGCTACAGGAGGATTTGTTCCCCTATGGTCCTCCGTCTGAATTGGAAATTGTTGCTGCAATTAAAGCTCTGCGTACATCTGGAGCATTGGGCCCAGATGAAATTCCTATTTCTGTGTTAAAATCACATAGTACTTTATGGGGGAAAATTTTATATCCAGTCTTTAAATTTTGCTTTACCAGAGACACCGTTCCGCATTCCTGGAAAGGGAGTTTATTGATTCCTCTCTTTAAAAAGGGGGCTAGAGATTTACCTCAAAATTACAGACAAATTGCCCTCTTAGATGCCATTGGTAAGGTTTTTGCTAAATGTTTACTAAATTCTTTAAATGACTGGGTATCTGCGACAGCAATATTACCGTTAGAGCAGACTGGCTTTAGGAAACAACATGGTACCCTAGACAATCTTACTGCTCTTCAAGTGTTGACAGAAAAATATGTCATAGTTCGTAGAGGAGGTGTATATGGTGCTTTTATTGACTTCTCTACGGCTTTCGATAAGGTGGACAGATCTTTGTTGTGGAGTAAGTTAGCCAATCTAGGGATGCCCTCTAGTTTATTAAGGTTAGTTATTGCACTGCACACAGACACTTGGTGCAGAGTATTAATGGGTGGCGAGAGAGGACTATCTAGGGTTATACCCACGATTAATGGACTTAAACAGGGCTGCTTATTGGCTCCTCTGTTGTTCTCTTTATATATTGCTGACCTCCCTCAGGCTTTATTATCATCTAGTAATGGTATTGCTCCAGTTCTTGGGGGAACCCCAATAGTGTGCCTAATGTATGCGGATGATATTTTAATTTTGGACCTTACCCCAAAAGGCTTGAACTCCTACGCTAAGGCCCATTTCTTAAAAATAAATATTTTAAAAAGCAAAATAATGTGCTTCCGGGGAAGGAAAAAATCCAAATATGACAATTACCACTGGTCTGTTGGGGGTGAAAGACTAGAAGTAGTCAAATCCTATCCTTTTCTTGGAAAGATTGTCACGAGTAGTTTAAGTGACAAAGCTCATACGGAGAATAATAGTAGGAAAGCTCTTGCTCAAGGGAAGAGTCTTATTTCTCTTTACAAGGCGACAGGTAGAAGGCATTTCTCCATATTGCTCGAGGTATTCCGAGCAAAAATCCCCGCATCCCTTATCTATGGACTAGAAATTGTAGATATGACATGTTGGAAATTTTTGAATTCCACTGAAGGAAAAATATTACGCAACCTTACCTCTGTAAATACTGCAAACTCTACGTCTTCTCTGAGACAGGAATTCGGTTTGCGTAGTTCCTGGGCTCAGGCAGTTGCGAGTGTGGTGCGATGGGTTTTTAACATTGCTGGAGGAATGCCGGGTACGCTGAGGCACCTTATAAAAAATGAGCTATTGGGTACTTTTAATGCTTATTCTTCAATTGTAAAGAATTTCCAACAGGCTGTTACATTATTACAGTTAGATGAACAAAGTCTTTTTTCATTATCTGCGGCCCAATTAAAGTTAGTTTTAAAGTCTGCTTCCTGGGAGTTGGGTTATAGAGAAGATAGAGGGGCTAGTAAAGTGAAGAGAGGAATGTTCTCTTCCGGTAACGTTTGTCAAATAAAAAAACCTCAGCCATACATATGCTGGAATCTCCCTCATGGAGTTAGGCGATTTACCCTTTTGTTAAGGCATAATTTACTCCGTTTGAACTGTCTTTTGTCCAAATGGTACGGTTGTTCCGACATTTGTGATTTTTGTAAATCCAATTCCCAGGATATGTATCATGTCATTTTTGTCTGTCCGGTACTTATGGGATTTAGACGTAAATGGTTAAGACCTATGTGCCTTCGAATGGGTTTCCTTACTGCGTTTGATTTTATTGAAGCAATGCTTAATCCTCCGAATGAAATGTTTTGCTTTAAATTGTTTCATTTTTTAAAATGTTTTTTACCGTTATATTGATAGTTTAATATCATGTAATTCTTTAAGACATCTTGTTGTTTTTTACTGAATTATTATGTGGACCTCAATTGAGTTCCGTTACCATAAACAAATAAACTTGAAACTTGAAAACTTGTTCACCGTGGAGAAGGCGCATTGAGTCCCGACTAAGAGACTGGCCCCCGGGGCTCCGCCCTGTCCCTTTGTGGCACGCATACTGAACTATTGAGATAGGGACACAATTCACTGCAAAACCCATGAAAAAGCACCTAGTTAATGGACAATGCCCGAGTTTCCGTGTTTCCTGATTATGCACTTGCGGTACAGCATAATAAAGCCTCTTTCCAAGCAGTTAAAACTCAACTTCGTACTGTGGGCCTAGTCTACGCCCTCCTGTTTCCAGCTAGGCTCAAGGTGCTGTATGGGCAGAAATCCTATTTCTTCACGCTCCCGGAGGAGGTTTGGGACTTGATTGAAAGCCATTTCCCTGACTCCCGACAGACTCAAGTATCCACGACCAATGATACCGATGATGCAACGACAGCCTCGAACTCAGAGATGGGAACCGCCTCAATCTAAATGAGGTGGCACGATTCCATCCCCTCAGCAGGCCCACGAGGGACAGAAAGATGCAGTTCTTTCAGCAACTTCCCTTTATGCTACCCGAACAACCATCAGTCCCAGCTCCTCCTAGGAATGTGCTTCCAACTCGAACACACGGGACAGTCTGACACTGTTCTCCTCAATCGCTCCGCAGAAGACTCACGATCTGTTGGGTCAAAGCTTCATTAAGTACTGTTCCCTCCAAGCTCCCATGCTGTACTCACAACGCCTGTTTGATTATTCATGTCACTCCACCCCTAGCTAAATTGTTTCACAAGGTTTACAATATATTCTATGGGTTAAGCTATGCTCAATTGATTGTATATGGTCTGGTATCCCTGCGAGGATGCCTCCCTCTATCCCATGAGACCACATGCTTGGCCCGGGTGCTTATCGGCTCCCGACTTTCCAACCCCCTCTGCTCTACACTCCCAAACTGTACACCAAGAACCCCAAGGGGGATTGCACACACTGTTCTGAAGTTGTATAGTTTCCTCCACAGTTCTGGTCGAACAAGGTTACATCACTGGACCTGGTATTAGATATGTTTTTTGTTGGGGGGGTTTGTCTATGGGGCTTACACATCTCCACTGCTTGAATCTATTTTAATTGAAGTCATGTTCCAGCTTCAAGCCCAAGTGTGAGCTTATCTCTGCCAATCCACAGCATAACTATAGGATGCTAAACTGGAACGTCAGAGGCATGAGATCCATCCAGAAAGGAAATAGGAACCTGGCTCAATTACACCATCGTCAGGCACACGTGGTGTGCTCACAGGAAACACAGCTCAGAGCCAGTGAGGCCCTTAAAATTCAGAAGAAATGGCGTGGCCAACTCTTTCACACTTCATATTCCAAATTCTCCATTGGGGCCACAGTGTGGATTAAACAGGCATTCCTTTTGTGGCAGTAGACACTTGAATAGATACACCGGGGTTGATATATCCTTCTGCGCGGCACACTTGATAATGCACCTGTAGTAATAGGCAGCATATATGCCCCTAACCTGGAGCATGACACAATACTAGCTCATCTTTCCGCAACACAACACTATCAGACTGGACACATTACCTGTGGCCAGGGCCGGACTGGCTACCGGGCATTTTTAAGTAAACAATGCAAAACCAAATGGTTTTAAAGTGTGCTTTATTTCGAAGTACATACGGGTCACCATCCACAAAGTCAGCCCCCACCGCAGTGAAATCGGCCCCCAGCTACGCAGCCCACCAAAATACCCGGTAGCCAGTCCACCCTGCCTGTGGCTCCTGGGTGGGGATTACAATGCTGTATTAGATGAAGACCTTGACAGGTCACACCCTCCTCTTCCAACTGCTGTCTTGGTAGGTCAAGCTAGGGCCCTGCGGCAATCAGTGAAGGGATCGCGTCTTCATGATTTATGGCGCAATCGGAATAGAGGTCTGCCTAGATATTTCTAATATTTTCTCCCTTATTTAATCAATCAATCATTTGTAAAGCGCACTACATACCCGTGAGGGTCTCAAGGCACTGGGGGGGGGGGGGGGGGTGCTCCTGATGGAACAGCCAGGTCTTGAGTATCCTCCTGAAGGTCAGCAGGTCTTGGGTCTGTCGTAGGCTCAGTGGGAGGGTGTTCCATGTCTTGGCAGGGAGGTGTGAGAAGGATCTCCCACCGGTGGTTGTTCTTCAGAGCGGATGCGTGGGACGGTGGCAAGTCAGAGGTCGGCGGAGCGTAGCTGGCGGTTGGGGATGTAGAAGGAGAGCCGTCTGTTGAGGTAGGCTGGGCCAGTCTTGTGGAGTGCCTTGTGTGCGTGGGTCAGGAGCTTGAAGGATATCCTCTTGTTGACGGGGAGCCAGTGCAGGTTTCTTAGGTGGGGGTGATATGGCCGTGGCGTGGTACGTCGAGGATCAGTCGTGCCGAGGCATTTTGGATGCGTTGTAGTCGTTTGATGAGATTGGTCGGGGCTCCCGCAAAGAGGGCGTTTCCGTAGTCGAGTCTGCTGCTGACGAGGGCCCAGGTGACTGTCTTTCTTGTATCTGTCGGGATCCATCTGTAGATCTTGCGGAGCATGCGGAGGGTGTTGAAGCAGAAGGAGGAGACAGCGTTGACTTGCTTGGTCATTGAGAGCGTTGAGCTAAGGATGATTCCCAGGTTGCGTGCGTGGTCGTGAGTGTCGGGGCTGCCCCTAGTGCCGTTGGTCACCAGGAGTTGTCCCAGGCTGAAGGGTTGGAGCCGAGGATGAGGACCTCCGTCTTGTCCGAGTTCAGCTTCAGACAGCAGGTCTCCATCCAGTCGGCGACGGCCTTCACTCCTTCATAGAGGTTGGCTTTGGCGTTGATTGGGTCCTTGGTGAGGGAAAGGATCAGCTGAGTGTCGTCGGCATCATTTATTTCACATAAGAAACAGGTTCCTATACATAGCCTCACTCCAACCCGCTATCACACGCTCAATATATTTAGGAAAAACCCTCCCCTATCAAAATCCTCTTTGAGTTAACGATCACATGGGGATGCGTACCTGCTCCTATCTCCTCATGGCAACTCCAGCCACAGTTATTGAAAGATGCAATTTTTCATGACACTTTAGCTATCACAATAGATACTTACTTCTCTGAGAATACCGGCTCCACTTTGTCTACCGTAACAGAATGGGAAGCTTTCAAAGTAGCAATATGTGGGACATCCATAGGCACAACCGGGGTGCCGTAAAACCGTCTTAAGAGAGCTTACCTGAGTGGAGGAGAGACTGGGCCCCCTTGAGAGAGCAGCAGTGGATAACAACAAGGAACACGCAGCCAAACTACAAGAAGCCTGGATCGAATATGTAGAATTATTAGAACGCTTGCGCATAGTGGACTACTGCCATATGTACAAAGGACCCACACGAAGCCCGCCAAATCTGGGGCATTGTTAGCTCGTCTGAATAAGCCAAATCCCCTGCGCACTCCATTCCACCCCATCACTACTCCAAGTGACACTAAAGTAACCTCCAAACTGGAAATAAACACTTCAATCCTCGATTTATGTTCCACTCTATACATAGCCCCCCGTCTTTGGGTTCAGAGGCAATGAAAGATTTCCTAAATGCCGTATCCCTTTCAAAGGCAATGGCTGTAGAGAGAGAGATGAACTGAGAGCCCCTCTTATGCCCACTGAGTTTGGGAAGGGGGGCAATAAGAGAACAAGCCAGAAATAAGACCCCTGGTTCAGACGGCCTCCCCACTGAGTTCTACGTGACATTTGCTACCTGCTTGGCCCCACGATTGGGGCGTCTCTATAGGGCCTCTATAGAGGCTGGTGCATTGCCTCCAACCACAGCACAAGCGCTGGTCACCTCACTTTTGAACACCCGCTCAGACATGTCCTCAAATAGACCTCTTTCCATTCTCAATACTGCATCCAAAATCCTCAGTGAAGTCCTTGCTTATAGCTTGTTTCCCCTACCTCCCAAACTCCTACACAGCGATCAATATGGCTTTGTCTCCAATACCTCCCTTAATATTCGTAGACAGCACTACATTATGGATGCTGTCTGCGGGCGACTTTGCTGGGCAGGTTGTATTTCATTAGACCTAAGACACGTGTTTGACACAATAAGCTAGGACTTTATGATTGCTGCCCTTAAACGAAATGGTATACCTCCCTTATATAATTTCTGGGTAGAATTGTTCTATACTGGTACTACCGTACGAGCCCACACAGGCCAACATATCTCGGCTCCTTATCTGATACAGCACGGCATCCGTCAGGGCTGCCCCTTGTCGCCACTTCTATTTGCCCTAGCACTGGAACCCTTGGCACAACGAATACACCAAGATGCCCATGAATGGGGCATCTCTATAGGGCCCTTTGAAGACACTTACGACCGGCCATCTCTCAGCAAATGGCAAAACATTCACCCCCAGTCACAGATCTGGGTATAATCCATCTTTATTTTGCTCACCACGTAGTGAGCACGGGACCCACGTCTGGGCATACCCTTCCCACATAGGGTGAACAGCAAAACACACAAGATGATGGACGGAATGTTGCACAATGGCAAAATATTCACCGTCAGTCACAGATTTTATCCATCGTTCCGATCCAGGAAAGACATGGCTTGGCAGTTCGGTCTGAACTCTTCCCATGAGGCACAGGGTCAAGACTGATTTGCATATGGCCATGTCTGAACTGGGGTGGCTTGGTGAGCAAAATAACGATGGATTAAACCCAGATCTGTGACTGGGAGTGAATGTTTTGCCATTGTGCAATATTCCGTACATCATTTTGTGTGTTTTGCTGTTCACCCTATGTGGTGTTCACTTTGGGCGCCATCTTGGAGTGGTGTTCACTCTGGGTGGGTGTTGCTGACGAGCGGTCTAGCGCTCCGGCTGAGTGGAGGGACGCCTATTTAAAGCTCCCTCCAGTGGGCGTGCCTTCGCTGTGCCTGAGTCGTGCCAGAGTCCTGCCCGTCTGCGCCCGTCCGCGCTAAGGAGGTGCGGCCCGTGGCAGAACGCTGGACCTGGCCATCATGACTTTACCTTTGAGAACTTATAGTAGGGCTGATCTACTGGCCCTTCGGGACCGATGTACACATTGCGAGTTTTCGCCTGTAGTCCCGCTTTGTGGCCCATATCATTGTAGGTGTGGTGCTTGGTCATTGGAACCCCCCTCTCTTATAGGCTCCTTGAGGCCTGTTATAAAGAGAGTAGGAAACTGGACCTGAGTATCTGGAGCTTAAACGTCAGATCAGTGGTAAAGCACCATCAGGAGGTTTACGACCTTCTCATTGATGGTTCGCCGGATGTGCTTTTTCTGACGGAAACGTGGCTCCAGGACTCTGACTCCTCGATAATTAACCTAGCCTTTCCCCCAGAGTATGCTATTTTTACTTTAAATCAGACGACTAGAGGTGGAGGCATTGCGATGGCCACCAAACGGTGTTATCCCTGCGAGTGGAAAGCCGCTGAACTTTTGGGGTGTGAGGGTGCCTTATTTAAAATAGAGTTTGGTCACCAGTTTACCTTCTCTGGTTTATTAATTTACCGGCATCTGGGCTGTGACTCTGTTTTTAGGGCTGCTCTTCCTGAGTACATTAGTACAGAGGCACTAGGATGCGCAAATTTTAAGGTTGTGGGAGATCTTAATCTCCATTTGGACTGCCCTTCTTTACCCTCTATTAGGAGCTTTCTGGCGGATCTTGAGGCTCTACAGCTCTCGCAGATGATTACTTTCCCCGCACATAGAGGTGGTCATACTCTTGACCCGTTCTTCACAAATCTAGAAGGATTCAGAGTTCTTGGTTCCTCCCAGTTGGTCTGGACAGACCACATGCTGGTGAAAATGGCATGCTCTTTGTCTGACTCTCCTTTTCTATCTCAGGACAGAGTGTGGTGTGGAGAGCACGGGACTCACGTCTGAGCATACCCATCCCACTTGGGGTGACAAAATGCAAAACAACAGTTGATGGACAGAATGCAGAACAATGTCATACATTCACCCCGGTACAGAGATCTGGGCCCAAATCCATCGTTTTTTTGCACTCCACACCACCCCAGTTCAGACATGGCCATATGCAAATCAGCCTTGAATCTGTGCCTCATGGGTACAGTGCAGCCCGAACTGCCAAGCCATGTCTTACCTGGACCGGAATCAAGCATCCTAGGACCGGTTTCTGGCTATCAGCCGTCTTCAGCCAGGATAGCTTGACTCCAGTGGTGTGGAGAGCATGGGACTCACGTCTGAGCATACCCATCCCACTCGGGGTGACAAATGCAAAACAACAGTTGATGGACAGAATGCAGAACAATGTCATACATTCACCCCAGTACA
Organism: Lissotriton vulgaris; assembly: GCF_964263255.1. Lineage (NCBI taxonomy): Eukaryota > Metazoa > Chordata > Amphibia > Caudata > Salamandridae > Lissotriton > Lissotriton vulgaris. Next base: position 265,654,555 of record NC_141690.1, on the reverse strand, counting down.
GAGATCTGGGCCTAAATCCGTCGTTTTTATGCACTCCACACCACCCCAGTTCAGACATGGCCATATGCAAATCAGCCTTGACCCTGTGCCTCATGGGAACAGTCCAGCCTGAACTGCCAAGCCATGTCTTTCCTTGACCGGAATCAAGCGTCCTAGGACCGGTTTCTGGCTATCAGCCGTCTTCAGCCAGGATAGCTTGACTCCAGTGGTGTGGAGAGCATGGGACTCACTGTCTTAGCATACCCATCCCACTCTGGGTGACAAATGCAAAACAACAATTGATGGACAGAATGCAGAACAATGTCATACATTCAGCCCAGTAAAGGGGTGCAGTGCAGTTGGGTGCAGAGCAGAGGGCTGTAGTGCAGAGGCATGCAGTGCAGAGGAGTGCAGTGCAGTGGGTGCAGTACAGAGTGGTGTAGTGCAGATGGTTGCAGTGCAGTGGGTGCAGCACTGATCAGTGTAGTGCAGCGGGTGCAGTACAGAGTGGTGCAGTGCAGATGGGGTGCAGTGCAGTTGGGTACAGAGCAGAGGGCTGTAGTGCAAAGGTATGCAGTGAAGAGGAGTGCAGTGCAGTGGGTGCAGTACAGAGTGGTGCAGTGCAGATGGGGTGCAGTGCAGTTGGGTGCAGAGCAGAGGGCTGTAGTGCATAGGCATGCAGTGCAGAGGAGTGCAGTGCAGTTGGTGCAGTATAGAGTGGTGTAGTGCAGATGGGGTGCAGTGCAGTTGAGTGCAGTTGAGTGTAGAGCAGATGGTTGCAGTGCAGGGGGTGCAGCACTGATCGGTGTAGTGCAGTGGGTGCAGTACAGAGTGGTGCAGTGCAGATGGGGTGCAGTGCAGTTGAGTACAGAACAGAGGGCTGTAGTGCAGAGGCATGCAGTGAAGAGGAGTGCAGTGCAGTGGGTGCAGTACAGAGTGGTGCAGTGCAGATGGGGTGCAGTGCAGTCGGGTGCAGAGCAGCGGGCTGTAGTGCAGAGGCATGCAGTGCAGAGGGGAGCAGCACAGAGTGGTGCAGTACTGAATGGGTGCAGTACAGTTGCGTGCAGTGCAGAGTGGGCAGCACAGAGTGGTGCAGTACAGGCCCATTTGTGGGAGGTAAAGACACGCGGCCGGTTTCGGTGCCAGTGGCCTCTCTGGCCGGCCCCAGCTCCGTTGACTCCACTTTCAGTGGAAGGACTTCTTGAATCGGACAGACATCCGTGGAGCGTCGAGATGGCACCACTCTGTTTCTGGTGGTAAATGTGAAGTGACGGCGGTGCCCGGGTCCCCGCGGAGGGGGACATTCATCAGCGCCTGCACCAGCCCAAGGCGGCACCGCCGGAGGGGTGGGTGAGGGTGAGGGCATGTGCTGTGGGGGGCTGCTGGCTCAGATGCCAAACCAACATCGATGGCGATACCATTCTGTCGTGCAGTTAACACCTACAGACAGAAGGCTCCTGCTGCACCTAGCATACACCAGTACCCAGCCCCCGCTGCACCTGGCATACACCAGTACCCACCCCGCCTGCACCTGGCATACACCAGAACCCAGCCCCTCCTGCACCTGGCATACATCAGAACCCAGACCCTCCTGCACCGGGCATACACTAGTACCCAGCCCCTCCTGCACCGGGCATACACCAGTACCCAGCCCCTCCTGCACCTGGCATACACCAGTACCCAGCCCTCCTAGACCTGGCATACACCAGTACCCAGCCCCTCCTGCACCTGGAATAACCAGTCCCCTGCCCATCCTGCACCAGACATACACCAGTACCCAGCCCCTCCTGCACCGGGCATACACCAGTACCCAGCCCCTCCTGCACCGGGCATACACCAGTACCCAGCCCCTCCTGCTCCTGGCATACACCAGCACCCAGTCCCTCCTGCACCTGGCATACACCAGTACCCAGCCCCTCCTGAACCTGGCATACACCAGTACCCAGCCCCTCCTGCACCAGGCATAACCAGTACTCAGCCCCTCTTGTACCTGGCATACACCAGAACCCAGCCCCTCTTGCACCTGGCATAACCAGTACCCGTTCCTCCTGGACCTGGCATACACCAGTACCCACCCCTCTTGCACCTGGCATTTACCAGTACCCATCCTCTCCTGCACCTGGCATAACCAGTACCCAGCCCCTCCTGCACCTGGCATACACCAGAACCCAGCCCCTCCTGCACCTGGCATAACCAGTACCCACCCCCTCCTGCACCTGGCATACACCAGACCCCAGCCCCTCCTGCACCTGGCATAACCAGTACCCAGTCCCTCCTGCACCTGGAATACACCAGTACCCAGCCCCTTCTGCACCTGGAATACACCAGTACCCACCCCCTCCTGCACCTGGCATAACCAGTACCCAGTCCCTCCTGCACCTGGAATACACCAGTACCCAGCCCCTCCTGCACCTGGCATACATCAGAACCCAGCCCCTCCTGCACCGGGCATACACTAGTACCCAGCCCCTCCTGCACCGGGCATACACCAGTACCCAGCCCCTCCTGCACCTGGCATACACCAGTACCCAGCCCCTCCTGCACCTGGAATAACCAGTCCCCTGCCCATCCTGCACCAGACATACACCAGTACCCAGCCCCTCCTGCACCGGGCATACACCAGTACCCAGCCCCTCCTGCACCGGGCATACACCAGTACCCAGCCCCTCCTGCTCCTGGCATACACCAGCACCCAGGCCCTCCTGCACCTGGCATACACCAGTACCCAGCCCCTCCTGAACCTGGCATACACCAGTACCCAGCCCCTCCTGCACCAGGCATAACCAGTACTCAGCCCCTCTTGTACCTGGCATACACCAGAACCCAGCCCCTCTTGCACCTGGCATAACCAGTACCTGTTCCTCCTGGACCTGGCATACACCAGTACCCACCCCTCTTGCACCTGGCATACACCAGTACCCACCCCTCTTGCACCTGGCATACACCAGTACCCATCCCTCCTGCACCTGGAATAACCAGTCCCCTGCCCATCCTGCACCAGACATACACGAATACCCAGCCACCCCTGCACCTGGCATACACCAGTACCCATCCTCTCCTGCACCAGGCATAACCAGTACCCAGCCCCTCCTGCACCTGCGCCTGCCATACACCAGAACCCAGACCATCCTGCACCTGGCATAACCAGTACCCAGCCCCTCCTGCACTTGGCATACACCAGTACCCACCCCTCCTGCACCTGGCATACACCAGTACCCACCCCTGATGCACCTGGAATAACCATTCCCCTGCCACCCTGCACCAGACATACACCAATACCCAGCCCCCCCCTGCACCTGGCATTTACCAGTACCCATCCTCTCCTGCACCTGGCATAACCAGTACCCAGCCCCTCCTGCACCTGGCATACACCAGAACCCAGCCCCTCCTGCACCTGGCATAACCAGTACCCAGCCCCTCCTGCACCTGGCATACACCAGACCCCAGCCCCTCCTGCACCTGGCATAACCAGTACCCAGTCCCTCCTGCACCTGGAATACACCAGTACCCAGCCCCTCCTGCACCTGGAATACACCAGTACCCAGCCCCTCCTGCACCTGGCATAACCAGTACCCAGTCCCTCCTGCACCTGGAATACACTAGTACCCAGCCCCTCTTGCACCTGGCATAACCAGTACCCAGCCCCTCCTGCACCAGGTATACGCCAGTACCCAGCCCTCCTGCACCAGGCATACACCAGTACCCAGCCCCTCCTGCACCTGGCATACACCAGTACCCAGCCCTCCTAGACCTGGCATACACCAGTACCCAGCCCCTCCTGCACCTGGCATACACCAGAACCCAGCCCCTCCTGCATCTGGCATAACCAGTGCCCAGCATCTCCTGCACCTTGCATACACCAGTACCCTCCCCCTCCTAGACTGGGCATATACCAGTACCCAGCTTCTCCTGGACTGGGCATGCTCCAGTACCCAGGCCCTCCTTGACCGGGATACACCATTCTAGCACTGTGTGCATCTGGTATACACCAGTACTCTTCTGAATCACAAACAAGCCCAATTTGTTGTTTTGTATTCCATAGATCTCAGCACCATGTGTACCTGGTTTACCCCAGTATCCAGCTCATTCTATACCTGGTTCACACTGCTATCTAGCTCCACCCACATCTGGTATGCATCAGTACCAAACCCTTCTGAACGTGATATATACCATTACCAAGCGTCTTCTGCCTCTTGCATACACCACTACTAGCCCCTTCTGAACTTGGTTTACACTGCTGCTCAGCCCCTCTGCAGGCAGTGTACACCACTATTGAGCCGCTCCTTCACATGGCATTAATCAGTGCCCAGCCAATACTGCACTAGCAATATATCAGTAGTCAACTTTTTCAGCCACTGGGGCATGTGGTAATCTCCTGTACCGTCGGTGTTGGAAATTACCATCTTTTGCATGGTATTCCCAATGATTTCTGCCTCAATTGTTTTTATTGGTCCTAGAGCTCTGTGTACTTTGTCTTTGCTAACCAGTGGTAAAGTGCCAGTGCTCTCCCTCTGAACATGGTAAAATTGGAATACTCCCTGATTGGATTATTTTAGTAAATGGAACCAAGTATACCCAGGGTCTGTAAATTAAATGGACGGTACTGCAGAGGACTGCAGCGTTCAATGTGCCATCCACTGCAGTGTCACTGTGAATCATGTCACCATGTCTACCGCTGTAGATTGGCTTTTAAATTGCAAACTCAACTTGTCAAGATAAGCCCTTTTCACAGGCCTAAAACCCTTTTAAAATATTGATAATTCACTCCAAGTGGTCTTATTGCCAATACTGCCAGGTGCCTGGTATTTAAAAGTAGTCCATGTAAAAGTTTAATGTTAAAAATATCTTTACAGTGACTAGTACCTCAAATTTTCACTAAAGCAGGTTTGGCTGTTCCGCTGGAAAGCATTAGAGTATAATATTAGGTTAGCCGCTTCGCTGCGGCCGTAATTTTTCCCCGGTGCTGAAAAATCCCATGCGTGTGAGGTTCGGACAGCCCCCGGCCGTCCCCCGCACATGCCCACCCTGACGTCACATGCCGGGGGCCGTCCGATGCACGGAAGAGGTTAATACATTTTATTTCTGCCTAGGAATCAGCTACAAATTTCAGTTTGGGATTTTTTAATGTTATTTATTACAAGCCCAATTCATTGGTGAAGTAGGATTTGTGATAAATATTTTGGGAGGGGGACTTTGAGAAAGTTACCTTTGCCCTGCCTGAAGTCTCCGGTAGAAAGAATGTTGCTCTTTCCGTTCTGCCAGCCAGTAATTAGCATTTCAAAAGGCATGAATGAGGTGTGAACTTGCTTTGAAGATAGGGACAAAAGGCCTTAGGTGTGGGAAGGTGTTGTTGTTGTTCCCTTGGCAGGAAGGCATATGGGGTAGGCCTCTTTCAATCTAATTAAGTCCTTGAACCCACCCTGCAGGCCATCCTGCCTCCCTCTAGATTGGGCTAGAACTTGCTATCCAGTTTATCTTATTCCCATCATAGGACATTTTGATGATCATTCCTTAGAACGATAGAAAGGTAGGAGGACTGTTTCAACCACTTCTAGGTACTTCTTCACTCTAATACCCATGCATGGTATGACTGTGGCTTTAGATGAAATAGGAAGAAATGAGGAGATCTCACAAGAGATACCGAATTCCATCCCAATAGCTTTAAGATTAATAGCAGAGCAGCTAGATGTTCATGCCAAAATGCGGATGCAAAACAGAATGGCTTTAGATTACTTACCTGTGGCCAAATTGGGGGGGTCTGCGCAACTGTAGGGACTGAATGTTGCACTCTTGTTCCCAACACTATCCATAGTTTAAATGAGCAGATAGATGATGTTAAGGAGAGCGTAAAATAATTACACAATATATAAATTGGCCCTTAATCTAATTAAAATGGCATCTGGGCATGGCTGGAGGGGTGATTCGCCCTTGGGCATGAATATGCTTGAGCCATCATGGGTATTACCATGTGTTAGAAATGGGATCCCTGGCTGGCCAGGGCTTGCGCCAAAGTCAGTCAGAGACCACCACTCCTAAGTCAGGGCAAGGGAGTTACACGCCAAGATAACCCCTGCTCACCCTCTAGGTAACGTGGCGCGAGCAGCAAGGCTAAACTTGGAGGCGATATGAGTTAAGTATTTGCGCACGCACCCCAGCAACAACACCCAAGGCCCACCACAAAGGAAACTCCACACAAGGTTATATATAAAAATAGCCTTTGTATTACACCAAAACACATTAGATAAACACACACTTTACAATGTGCCAACAGGCGCGGGCAGAATTTACAGGGGATATGTACAAGACAGGGCCACATGGACCACTGTCAGGAATCAGCACTTTTAGAACTTAGAATACAATACTTGTAGCACAAAAATAGAACTTGTAACACACAACCAGCCACTACTGGTACCAGGTGAGCACCACCTATGCAATCCTCACTATCCTAGGAGATCACACAAGGAACCTGGGCCTCGCTAGTACCACCTGTACTAGCAAGAAGGAAACCACCTAAGTATCCCTATACCTGTAGGGGTCTAAGGAAGGAAACACATGATGCATCACAATACATTCAGAGGTGTAAAAGCAACAACACACATGATGAATAAACTACCCATTCAGAGGTGTAAAGGTAAAGCACATGAAGCATAACATACATTCAGAGGTGCAGGAAAGAAACACAATAGCGCAAAATCCATATTAGCCACCACCTGTGGCTGTCCCTAGGCCAACTGGCCTCTCTAGGGCTAGGACACCCTGTGTCCCAAAGTCAGGGGGCCTAAACGTGGCAGCTGCCCACAAAGTGCTGGGCAGCTGGGTAACAAAGGGTGGGGGCAATGCTGGAGCCTCGCAGGCTCTGAGACCAGAATGGGGGCTGTGAGCCTCTCTGGGCTATAAAGACGCTGTGGGCTGGGAACTTCTCCTGGGCTCTGAAAGCAAGATGCGCCCCTTGAGCCTCGCTGGACTCTAGGAACTGCGCCAACACCAGGGGGAGCGACCCGCTGCCAAGTGGGGCCGCTCTACCACCCCTAATGCGCTTTAGATCGGTGGAGTCCCTCTCAGGGGACTCGAGAAACAATGGCCGCCAAGAGCCTCGCAGGCTCTAACACAATTATGCCCCCTGAAGCCCTCGGGCTTCACAGCCGCACCGCGCACGAGATCGCGCTTCTCGAGGAGGGGCGGACACCGACAATGTGTCCCGCGCCCCTCCCCTCCTCTCAGGTACACTCACCGGCTGTTCTGGGCGGCTTGGAGGCGGATGCAGGGCTCTTCCTCCGTTCTGGAGCCCTGGACGGCACCTCGCGCTGGAGGGGAGGGGCGGGCACCGGCAATGTGCCCCGACACCCCCTCTCCCTCAAATCACTCCCCGGCTCTTCTGTTGGAGGTCCGGTCAGTGCACGCAGGCTGCTTCCTGCCTGCCGGCGATCTCCGCCTCCTCCGATGACGCGGTGAGAGGCTCGGCCGGCTGGGCCAATCCCAGCGCGGCCCGGGCTGAAGGCGGGTGCTGCTTCCTTCAGGCTGCAGCGGTGATTCCACGGGCAAATGCGGCGTGGGCAGCCGCTTAAATGACGAAATCAACAATAACTCGAGGTGGGTACTCGAGGGGCTCAGCACTAGAGCAAATGCCGGGTGGGCACCGGCTGACAAGAATAAAGCGCCCCGAGGCGCTAACAGGACATCAAGCGCTCTCAGCGCTAGGGGGGCGAAATACAGCGCTTCCCAGCGCTGCAAGGAAAACGAAAGCGCTCCCCAGCGCTATCAATCAAATGCAGCGCCCCCAGGCGCTATAGGACAACAAAGTCCAGCAAAAGTCCTTGTAGGCAGGCAGGGGGGGCAATTCTGGGCCCAGAGCCAGCACACTGGGTCTCCAGGCAGGGAGACACTCCAAGTGGCGGTCCTCTGGCCCAGCGACAGCAGCAGCAGCCCCCTCAGGATCCTGGAAGTGAACAACTTCTGTGGGGACACAGCCCCATTTTTCATACACCACATTCCTTTGTCCAAGGGTGCAGGGTGGGGGAGAAACCAGTCGCAGCTGGTTTTGGAGCACTCATGATAGCTCAACCACCCATTTCATTCACTGGCAGGGCTAGGGTCATCAGTTGCACCACAGGGGGCGGAGCCAGCATTGTGTGGGGAAAGTCCAGGCCCATTCAGGACACAGGTACACTCCTCCACAGCCATCAGCATGCTAATCTCCCACTCACCACCGGGCAGACCCATCCAGCCTTCCTGGAGCCAGGCTCACCAGCCAGCTCCAGCCAATCACACACCAGGCATATTTTACACTAATATGCCAACTCCTTGAAGTGGCATTTGTACACAAGACACACTCATGCAACATACACCATTGTGAAGCATTCACTCTCACGAGTTCGCACATATCAGATTCGAACCTGTACACCCCACGCATCAGGAACTACCAGGGACACATACATTCCCCATGCATTTCTATGGGAGGGCAGGCCTATCTCATCACATGCACTCAGAGTGCGCACGCACTTTCCACTGGGACACAGTGAAAGTGCGCAGAACCCAAAAATCACCATCACCAGGTCACCATTACAAGCAAAAAGTCTAGGGGTGAACCTGCCAGAAGGGCCTAGTCCAACACCATGATTGTGGTTGTCATTGAATTTGCTATTAGAGTGATCTTGTGCATAATCCAGCGCTCATGCAAGAATAGAGGCACTGCCAGTACTTTTACACTTGCTGCTTCTTAGGACCTTGAGGGAAGTGATCATAATAATATTAATAAATAGATGCTATATTATATACTATAGAATGGTTGTAAACAGATGTTTTGTCATCTTCGAAAAAAGGGGGGTTGTGAAAAAATACTCAATTTATGTCTATCATGCTTATATATACTGTAATATACTGTTAGTAACCATATGCATAATCACAGATGTATTATTTGTTATCAGCTATGAACGCTGTTTTCTATTTGTTTGAAGCCACACAAAGTATTATATTAGAGGATAACCTCTTAGGGCATTAGCAGGTCCAGGAGCAACAACACCCCATGCTGTACTTTGCATTTTTTCAGGAAGTGTAACCTTGTTTTCAATAATGGCAGATGATGCCAGGTTTTGTAAGAAGAAGAGATTGGATATTTGTGTATTTGAATAACTCCTTTTCAAGGACGGCCTGTGGTTCCTTAAGGAGAAGATCCTGACACCTGCACTCTAAATAAGTTTCTGCTGAGAACAATGAATTTCTATCAGGCAGTCACCATAATTGACTTGTAGGGAGCGAAATAGTATATAGACCAAGACAATTTTGAAGGGAATTTCTCCAACTAACCATTTTCTACCAAGGTACCTGATCAGTTGAAATGACAATTGTCTTTGATTATTTTTCTGTGCTGCTCGATATTTTGCATGAAATGCTAGTTGGACTTTAGGCTTCACGACATGTTGTGTTTTATTATTAACACCATCGATGGTTCAATTCTCACCAATGACTCGGTGTTGCTCAATCTCTCGAGTTAGTCAATGGCTCAATGTTATCCCATGGCAGGTTCAATCTTGAAAGTGACAAACCCTCTTTAAATTATCATGAGGTCTCCCTTAAAGTTCTCTAAAGGTAAAGAATCAGTCACATAGCTTCTGAGGCCTGTGGATTTGCAGGGGATGGTGGTGCGGGGGGGGTGGGGGCCGGGGGGGGGGTCAGACGCTTGCTGTTCTACATTTCTTTACTACCTGTCTTTTCAACTATGGCTACAGATTGTATCTTGTGACACAAGTGGTGGCACCAGTGACTGGATGTTACTTCTACATTGATCCCAACAGTCAAGGCAGCTTCAGTATTCTGGGTCTCAGGGATGTTAAACTGAACTGTGAATTTAACTGGCAAATACAACCATTTGTGGACATGCTGACACGATGCGGACTCCTGCTGCAGAGCAATGTCCAGTTGTATGAAGTAGATTTTGACACCCAGGGCCATTGCCAAACCCCCTTGTGATATCAGAGGGCAGTTCTCAGGGTGGGGCACACAAATGGATATATGGGCCCAGTTTTCCAGTTTGGGGATGGAAACATCTCCTGCCTGGCTCTGAAAGACATCCACGCCTCTGCTGTGTTAGACTCCTCTGAAAGGCAGAATATAGCTCTAGAATCCTGTTCATTTTTGTTTCTGTGAACATGACAATCACAGGTGCTAATGCCGGGCATTCCATAGAAGCGCTGCGAGGCCTCCGGGTGGTTATGCGCTATATAAGTGGAATTTTTCATTTCATTTCATATAGTGGCATCAGACCTCGAAGCGTGGTTCTGAGATCTGGAGGGGTGCATAAGGTGTGACCCCTTTTGAGAGTGACTAGTGTCCCTTTATTGGGCTGAGAAAAATAGGCAGTGGTAGCAGCAAATGCTTATTGTAGGAGGGAGGGTCCCTTTTGCCGAAAACCTTCAAAGGAGGGAGGCATGCTGGTGAATCCCTGTAAAATGTCTACTCAGTCCAAAACAACTGAGCCCTTCACTCTATCCATGTGGGATCTGGATGGTGAATCTATGTTTCCTCTACATGTATGTGGTCGGGTTAGCGTAGAGTGTGTGTGCATGGGAGGAGGAACCATGGCCGGATTCCTATGCGTGGATGACGCAGAAGATGAAGGTTATGGGCCATATTCAGGAGTTTAGTAAAGTAGTGGCTGGTGTGGAGGCGGAGTGGCAGGGGTGAGGGGGACAAAGGGGAGGTGGGGAGGAGCTAGAAAACAGACAATAATATAAAAACTATCCAACTCAATGGAACTCATCTTATCGACCTCACAAGGATGAAAGGCTCAGTGGACCAGCTGGGATTTGAGCCTGTGAGCATGAGGTCGAACACAGGCCTTTACAGTGGACGCATTAGTCCACTAAGCCATCAGACCTGGACCCGCTCAGCTATCCCTTGTAGGTGTCCATTTGTTTCATGGTGCAGGTGACAGGGTGGCCTCATCACACAGTTTCAGTGCTTCATTCTCTCCTGCAACATGTGGCGGCCGATGAAGACTCTTTAGCCCTTCAGCAGGGCCTGTCGCATGGCTGAGCGGGCGCTTGAGGTTCCAGCTCCACCATGGCTTTGGTGGCTGACCAGAACTGAGGGGATACTTTGGACCTGAGCTCTGGGTCACCCTTTCCTAAGGTGATTTCGGTCTGGAGCAGATGCAACCTCATGAAAGGCAGAGGGAAGTGCCATACCGGTGGCACAGGGAGCACAAGCCCTGCTCTCACTCTGGAGCTGGTTTCAGAAATCATACCAGCCCTAGGAATGTTCTCAAATATAGTCTCTGTGGCAAAGTGCTCATGTGAAGTTCAGAGCTGTAAGGGGTTTCGTGTCAATCACAGGTGTCTATAATAGGATTTCAAAACATCCATGCCAGTGAGATCATAGTGCCTTCGTAAAATCTTCCTGGTAAGTTGATTACAATTTTATCGGCACAGAGATTTGTATATTTGTTTAAGGAGATTTCCAGATAGAGAAACCCCAACTCTTTGTAAGGTTTGCACCTGTTAGACGGGGACCTGGAGGGTCGGCCGAGGACAAGGGGAGAGGCCTCCGGGGAGGGCCGTCTCCAGCGATCGTACAGACAAGTAACTTCCCCCCACAGATGGACACCACACAGGGATAAGGTTAACGCTCTTTATATGCAATTCTTGATGTAAGGTAGTACGGTACAAATGACATCAGGACACGAGGATCCTCTCAATTCAAGTCTCTAGCAGGGCAAGGGGGTAGCGGGACAGTCTTGTGACCAATCGGATGTTGAGATGAGGTGATGGTAGCTCACAATCCTCGAGCTCGGCGTTCGGGCAGGTCGGCGCGGCAGCGCCTGCAGGTCCCGAGTAGGTCGTAGGTAGCAACGGGCCGCGGCAGCGCCAGCAGGTCCCGACGAAGATGGTGGTTGCAAGAGGCCGCGGCAGCGCCAGCAGGTCCCCACGAGGATGAAGGTTACAACGGGCCACGGCAGCGCCAGCAGGTCCCACGAGGATGAAGGTTGCAGAAGGCCGCGGCAGCGCCAGCAGGCAGGACGACAGTGCACAGGGCAGGGCTACGGCAGCGCCAGTAGTCCGTCAAGGATGAGTTCTTCACTGTGTCTCTCGACTCCAGGATACAACTGCCTTCCTGCTCTGGAGCTGCCTCAGTTATAGGTCTGGCGCCCTTTGATGTCCGGACCCTCGCGCTTGGAGGTCGGGAGGTCCGGGATGAGGGAGTCCAGACACCCAGCAGGGGGGTGGAGCCAGCACCCAGGGAGGCTGGGGGCGATCGGCACCTGGCGGGGGAGAGCCATCAACACTTCTTCCTCCCATTGACCTGCCAAGTGGTCTGTTCACCTCCTGGGTGGATGGTGGTGCCGGGATGTCGGGGCCTGGCCAGGCCCAGGGTTAGGGTCGAGCTGAGGCCAAGTGGCCTCGTGGTGCAGTGTCCAAGATGGCAGCTGGTCCGGGCAATGGTGCTGACGGTGGCCCGGGCCAGTGATACGTAGATATCCGGGAGCAGGCGTCTCGCAGGAGACGGGTTTGCGGGGTGCTTCTGTGGGTAGCACGGGGAGAGCCGGTATCTGGCCCGGTCATGCGGGGTGGGCGCGAGCCCTTCATGGGGCCTGTCCAACACGCGTCCCCCCCAGCTGAAGGCGGGGAGAGTTACCCATCCTCTTGGGGACTCTCCTCGTCGAGGCGGAAAAAGCGGGACAGGCCATCCGCGTTGGCGTGGTCTTGGCCAGGGCGATGCTCCACAGTGAAGTCCATCCCCTGCAGGGAGATGGACCATCGCAATAATTTGGGATTCTCCCCCCGCATCTGCATCAACCATTGCAGGGGGCGATGATCTGTTTGCACCCGAAAGTGGGTACCAAAGAGGTAGGGCCGGAGCTTCTTAAGGGCCCACACTACTGCAAAGGCCTCCCGCTCGATGGTGCTCCAGCGCTGTTCTCGGGCCAGAAGGCGTCTGCTGATGAAGGCCACGGGTTGGTCGACTCCCTCGGGGTTCAGTTGGGAGAGGACGGCCCCAATGCCATGGTCCGAGGCATCAGTCTGCACGATGAACTCGCGGCTGTAGTCGGGGGCCTGGAGCACAGGGGCGGTGCACATGGCGGCCTTCAGCTTCTCGAAGGCCGCTTGACATTCGGGAGTCCAGTTGACTGTCTTTGGGCGGTTCTTGGATGTGAGTTCCGTGAGGGGCCCCACAATGCTGCTGTAGTCCTTCACAAACCGCCGGTAGTATCCGGTGAGCCCCAAGAAGGCTCGGACCTCGGTTTGGGTTACGGGGAGCTGCCAGGACTGGATGGCAGCGATCTTCAGCTGGAGGGGGGCCACCAGACCGCTTCCCACTTGGTGTCCGAGGTAGGTCACGGACCCCTGGCCAATTTGGCACTTGCTGGCCTTGATTGTGAGGCCGGCCTGTTGGAGGGCCTGCAGGACCTCTCGGAGGTGGCGGAGGTGGTCTGACCAGTGGCGGCTGTACACCGCGATATCGTCCAGGTAGGCGGCGCTGAACTCTTTGAGGCCCGCCAATACCTGGTTCACCAGCCGTTGAAAGGTGGCTGGAGCGTTTTTCATGCCGAATGGCATCACCGTGAAATGGTAGTGTCCATCCGGGGTGGAGAAAGCGGATCGCTCTTGGGCCCTGGGGGTGAGGCCGATCTGCCAGTAGCCCGCTGTCAGATCGAAGATGCTCAGGTAGCGGGCAGCCCCCATGCGGTCAACCAGTTCATCTGCTCGGGGAATGGGGTGAGCGTCGGTTCGGGTGACAGCGTTCAGGCCCCGATAGTCGACGCAGAATCGGAGCTCGGGGGTGGGGCCCGGGGCAGCAGCTTTGGGGACTAGTACGACTAGGCTGGCCCAGGGGCTGTCTGAAGGTTCGATGACTCCGAGGGCGAGCATCTTGGCGACTTCTTCTTGGATGCAGGTGCGCACCCGATCTGGTACTCGGTACGCCCAGTGTCGGATAGGGGGACTGTCCCAAGTGTCCACATTGTGAAGGCACCAGAGGGTGACTCCGGGGGTGAGGGAAAACAGGTTTGCAAACTGCAGCAGGAGGGCCCGACAGTCTTGGCGCTGCTCCGGGGTCAGGGCATCGGAGAGTCGGACCCCGTCCACTGAACCATCTTTTTCCCGGTTCCTCAGCAGGTCAGGGAGGGGCTCGGAGTCCTCTTCCATCCCACTGTCTGTAGCCATCAGCAGGCTGAGCTCCGAGCGCACGAAGTGCGGTTTCAGTCTGTTGGCGTGGAGGACCCGGAGGGGGTTCCGAGGGGATTCCATGTCGATGAGATAGGTGATGGGGCTCTTGCGCTCGACCACTTTGAAGGGCCCCGTCCATTTGTCCTGCAAGGCACAAGGTTCGGTGGGGGACATCACCCATACCTGTTGTCCAGGTTCGAACTCGATGGAGGAGGCATGCTGATCGTACCATGTCTTCATGTCCTCCTGACTGGCTTCAAGATTGGCTTTGGCGATCTCTCTGAATCGCCTGGTCTGATTGCGGAGGGTCAGGAGGTACTTGTAGACGTCTGGAGGGGTCTTCAGGGGGGCCATTTCCCATTCTTCTTTCACGAGGCTGAGGGTCCTCGAACGGGGTGTCCGTACAGGTGTTCGAAGGGGCTGAAACCGAGGGACTTCTGGGGGACTTCTCGGTAGGCGAAGAGGAGGCACGGGAGTAGCACGTCCCACTGGCGGCGTAGGGGTTCTTCCAGCCCCATAATCATTCCCTTGAGAGTACGGTTGAACTGCTCGACCAGTCCGTTTCCTTGCGGGTGATAGGGGGTTGTGAAGCGGTAGGTGACTCCGCACTGCTGCCAGAGGGATTTCATGTATTTCAAAATAAAGTTCGTGCCCCTGTCGCTGACGACCTCCCGGGGGAAGCCCACTCGAGAGAAGATCCCCATTAAGGCTCGGCCTACCACTGGTGCTGTTACAGTTCGAAGGGGAACGGCCTCTGGATAGCGGGTGGCGTGGTCCACCAGGATGAATCGGTGCCCTTGTGCTGTTCGGGGGTCCAGGGGCCCCACAATGTCTATTCCCACCCGTTCGAACGGGGTGGTGACCACGGGAAAGGGTTGCAGGGGTGCCTTGAGTTTGCGGCCGCTCTTCCGGCTGGCCTGGCAGGTGGGGCAGGACCGGCAGTGGTTAGAGACGTCATTTCTCATTTTTGGCCAGTAAAAGTGGGTTACCAGGCGGTTGTATGTCTTGTCTTGCCCCAAGTGTCCAGCCAGGGGGACATCATGTGCCAAGTTTAAAAGAAAGTCTCTGAAACGGAGGGGCACCACCAGTACTCGACTGGCCCCCAACTCCGCGATTCTTTGCTCGCTGTATAGTAGGTCATTGTCCCAATAGATCCAGTGGGCCCCTGCGGGGTCTCCCGCGCTCTGGGCGAGTGCTTGCTGTCGCAGTCCCTCGAGGGAGGGACAGGTCTTTTGTTCTTGCCGGAATTGATCCTGGGTGGGTCCCCCTTCTTGACGCCACTGAGCCAGGTCTGGAAGGTCTTGGGGCTGAGCGGGCCCTTCTTGGATTTGTTCCGGGAGGTCGGTCTGGAGGGTGTCCTCCTCTGGAGCGATCGGAGGAGGAGGTGCCGGCCATTCGGGTTCTTCAGGTCGGGGGATGGTGCGGCGGCCATGGACCGGGTTGTTACGCACGCCCAGTCCGGGAGGCCCAACATCCCCAGGTGCTCTCTTCTTTCAACGGCTGCCCACGGGGAACTCTCAAGATCGTTTCCCAGGAGGCAGTCCACGGGGGCATCGTCTCGGACAGTCACTTTTAGCATATCGGACACGCCTCCCCATTCGAAGGGGACGCAGGCCATCCGACACAGGCTCTCGGAATTGTCGGCCGATCGGACGGGGCAAAGGACGTTTGGCAGGATTTGTTCTGGGGTCACCAGGTGACAGCGGACGGCCGTCACACTGGCCCCTGTGTCCCGCAGGGCTTCGGCCCGGCGCCCATTTATGTTCACCCACTGGCTGTACTTTCTGGTGTTGGCGGGTAGGGGAGCCCGCGGGACCATGTCTCTTCCCCCGAGGCAAGCCAGGACCATGGCGGCGGGTTCCCACTCGGGCTGCTCCTGCTCCTACTCCTCATGCTCTTCGGAGATTTGCTCTTCTCCTAGGGCGGCGGCAGCTACCTGGGGGGGGGGGCCGGGAGTCTGGTTCTTTGGGCAGTTCGGGTCACTGGCATAGTGGCCGACTCGCTGGCATCGGTGACAAGTAACATTGGCTCGGAACCCCGGACGCATCGGGGGGTTGCCCCGGCCGGCCGGGGGCGGGGTGCTGGTAGCGGGAGCGGCCGGGACGGCGTCTCTGCCCCGGCCCTGGCCTCCTCCTCCTCCTCGGGGACGATGATGGCCTTGGTTGGTTCTGTTCTGCTCGGTTGGCCCACTCCGGGCCACTCGGGTGCTTTCCCATCGGTCAGCTTCAGCGGCGAGCTGCCGTGGCTCAGTCAATTTACTGTCGAGGAGGTGCTGCCTGAGCTCGACGAAGCAGTTGTTGGAGAGGTGTTCCCACACAATGAGGTTGAAGAGCTGCTCATAGGTGGTTACGTGGCTCCCCTTGATCCACCCCTCGAAGGCTCGGCTGAAATAGTTCACATATTCTACCCAAGTTGCACCCGGGATCCGGGTGCAGTCGCGGAACCTCTGGCGGTACATCTCGGGCGTAAGCCCATATCGAGTGAGGAGGGCGGCCTTCATGTGGTCATAGGACGTCATTTGATGGTCCGGGAGCTGTAGCAGGGCATCGCGGCCTTCATTGACGAACCTCCCCCATAGACCGGCTCCCCAGTCACTTCGATCGATCCGGTGGGAGGTCATGGCAATCTCGTAGGCCTTGAACCACTGCTGTATGTCGTCGTTCCGATAGTATTCACGGACCACATCTTTGGGGATGTGGACCTTTTGTTCGGTAGCGCCCGGGGTGCGCGGTTGCTCGGGCACCCCTAGTTCTTTGTTCTGTTTCCGCAGTTCTATCTCTGCTAGCTTGCACTCGTGTTCGTATGCCAGTCTTTTTTCTTCGAGTTCTCTCTGTCTTTGCTTTTCTTCCCGCTCTTCTCGGAGCCGTAAGTGTTCCAAGTTCATCTTTTGTTCCGCCAGTTTTAGCTCTCCGTCTAACCGGAGCCGTGCCAACTCTAATTCGTGTAGTCTACTTTTTTCTCGTTCTTGGATCTCTTCCCGGGAGAGACCCGTTCTCTTTTCTTCCGCCAGCGTGGTGTTGGTCTCTGCTGCTTCGACGTTTTGGTCCCGGGGTCCGGCGGCACTTGTTTCTGCCCAGGATTCTAGGGCGTGCTTAAAGTCATCTTTTGTGCTCAGACCGGTGATAGCAATGCCTAGTTCTATACAAAATTGTTTTAGCTCTCGGTGGTTGTACTCCTCCAGTTTTTCCATCTGGAATTTCTCTGTAGATCCGCTCTCTTTGGTCGTCATTGTGGTTTAGTCGTAGGGTGAGTTACTCTCTGTACGATTACGCGTTGGTTCGGATCGCGCCGCTGGCCACCAATGTTAGACGGGGACCTGGAGGGTCGGCCGAGGACAAGGGGAGAGGCCTCCGGGGAGGGCCGTCTCCAGCGATCGTACAGACAAGTAACTTCCCCCCACAGATGGACACCACACAGGGATAAGGTTAACGCTCTTTATATGCAATTCTTGATGTAAGGTAGTACGGTACAAATGACATCAGGACACGAGGATCCTCTCAATTCAAGTCTCTAGCAGGGCAAGGGGGTAGCGGGACAGTCTTGTGACCAATCGGATGTTGAGGTGAGGCGATGGTAGCTCACAATCCTCGAGCTCGGCGTTCGGGCAGGTCGGGCCGCGGCAGCGCCAGCAGGTCCCGAGTAGGTCGTAGGTAGCAACGGGCCGCGGCAGCGCCAGCAGGTCCCGACGAAGATGGTGGTTGCAAGAGGCCGCGGCAGCGCCAGCAGGTCCCCACGAGGATGAAGGTTACAACAGGCCGCGGCAGCGCCAGCAGGTCCCACGAGGATGAAGGTTGCAGAAGGCCGCGGCAGCGCCAGCAGGCAGGACGACAGTTCACAGGGCAGGGCCACGGCAGCGCCAGTAGTCCGTCAAGGATGAGTTCTTCACGGTGTCTCTCGACTCCAGGATACAACTGCCTTCCTGCTCTGGAGCTGCCTCAGTTATAGGTCTGGCGCCCTTTGATGTCCGGACCCTCGCGCTTGGAGGTCGGGAGGTCCGGAGGTCCGGGATGAGGGAGTCCAGACACCCAGCAGGGGGGTGGAGCCAGCGCCCGGGGAGGCTGGGGGCGATCGGCACCTGGCGGGGGAGAGCCATCAACACTTCTTCCTCCCATTGACCTGCCAAGTGGTCCGTTCACCTCCTGGGTGGATGGTGGTGCCGGGATGTCGGGGCCTGGCCAGGCCCAGGGTTAGGGTCGAGCTGAGGCCAAGTGGCCTCGTGGTGCAGTGTCCAAGATGGCGGCTGGTCCGGGCAATGGTGCTGACGGTGGCCCGGGCCAGTGATACGTAGATATCTGGGAGCAGGGGTCTCGCAGGAGACGGGTTTGCGGGGTGCTTCTGTGGGTAGCACGGGGAGAGCCGGTATCTGGCCCGGTCATGCGGGGAGGGCGCGAGCCCTTCATGGGGCCTGTCCAACAGCACCCAATGACTCTCATTGTGTAATAGGATGATGTAGGAAATCTACTTTTCATTTTGTTCCTGTCCTTTTTCTCTGGTAACCACTGCTGCCATTTTGACTGTGTACATTGAGAGGCAGTGATCTGGTGCTGAGTGCATGTGTTTCCTTTCTGGTGTGTTACCTGACTGCATTCAGTCTTTAAGCTACAGTCTCTCATCCTGACTGCTCTTTACAAGAGAGAACTGCACCTGGGCTGCTTTCCCTTTCCTCGACCTCACAAGGGTCTGCAGAGGAGGAATGGGTGGGTCAATGCCCACCTTCCTTGGAAGTCCAGTTGGAGATTAGAAAGAAATGTCCCTCAGTGAATCCCCAAACGACCTGGCTGAGTTATGAGAGGGGGGGGAGATGTACTCTCAGGTCTGCTCTCCATTGACGTCCAGGGTCAGAAGAGACCGAACCAGCTTAGGTGAAGCTAGCCTTGGCATCCAAAGGCAGGAAACCAATGTTGATGGTTGAAAGTAAGGGCAGCCCAGTGTTCGAATGCTAGTAGTGTAAACATTTAAAGAGCTTGAATTGACCATAGCGTCATCGCTGTAAAGGAGCTACCGTCATATATTGTAGGTGCTTAGAATTACAATAGTGTGTTACTCCACCACCCCTGCGTGTGACCTGTTGTTGCTTCAGTGAGAAGACCTGTGTTGGCCTGGATGTAGGCCTGATGCTGCTGTCCGCCTTTTTCTTGAGAGCTTCGGAACCACACAGACCACTTGACGTGGCCGATGAATGTTGAATAGGGCCGGATAGAACCTGAGACCAGACTGGAACAGAGCTGTAGGTCTGAGGAGACAGACAGACAGACAGACCCATGCAGGTCTGTGTGATGCAGGCCTTGGGAGTGGACTAAACCTGCCTGCACTGTGGGTGGGAGTGTGACCCACTCCGACCAAGACTTGAGGGATATATTCTACAAAAGGTTTAGTGTCAAGACTGGTCCTGGGGTTGGCTCAACGGGACGACCATGAATGAACACCCCAGGACCCTTCATTCGAAGGACACCAGTCGGAATTGGTCTGGCACTCAACTTGGTGGAGATTTGTTTATGGAACTGGAAAGTCAATCAATCAATCAATCAATCTATCGATCGGATTTATAGAGCACAGCAAATCACCCGTGAAGGTCTCAAAGGGCTGGAGTAGGTAAGTGCTTTGTGGAGGGGAAGTGAGCGAGCGAACAATTAGTATCAGAGGACTACCAGGCAAAATTGGCCCAAAGACGCGAATCCAAGGCAGACAAATATCAGGCAAGAGCGCTCAGCTGCAGCGAAGCAGCAAGGGGGGGCAGGCACAAGAAGCTGCTGTGAGAGTCAGCGACAAAGCCACTTTGTGCTCACTCTGAGCTGCATCCGCAAAGAGGACGCTCCTGAGGACTTGAGTCAACACCGAGCATGGGCCGGGGAGCAGAGAAGAGGTGGAGGGGTGCTGTTGACTGGCTAAGCCAGAGTCGGAAAGCCCAGCAAGGCTGTCTACTGTAGAGGTGAAAACCCCATACACCCTTCTTGAGCTCCGTGAAGTTTAAAAGACGACTGACTCTCACCCAGCACATCTGGGCTGACTATAGGCTAGAGGCAGACTGGAGTCGTGCGGCGTACCTGGAGGGAGAAGAATCCCCCGGTGGCCTCTTGTGAGGACGGCGCAGGAACTTTCCATTACTTTCCATGCAGAATGGAGGCGCTGTGAGAATGGAGCTGTCACTTTAAGGAGCTATAACTTTCCAGTGACTGTTCCAATGCCTGTCATTTTGTCCTTGGTCTGAAAGATTTACCGAGTGGTGTCTCAATGCAGGCATTGTGAGGGTACTGTTAACAGTACCTTCTATTTTGGTCCAGAGCTACTAAGGGGTAGACGAGGCTGTCTTAGAGAAACGGCGTTTGCCTAACTAGGAGCTAGATTCTCACAGTGGTGGTTGAATTTGCTCCACTCGGTAACCCAGCTTCCAACAGCTAGAGGCAGTTACAAAGAGGGGGTGATGACTAGGCCTGGGCGGTGAACTTCACTCCGTTCGCTGCACTCCACACTCCGCGGAGCTCTCGAAGTGCAGAAAACTCCGCTATGTGATGTGCAGAGGAGTTTTTTCCCCGCTCGCGATCGCAAACGGTAAGTTCGCGATTGCGAACGGTAAGTCGCGAGCGCAAGCTGCCGCTCGGGTAGAATTTCTACCCGAGCGGCAGGAATACCAGCACGAACTGCCGTTGCACTGCACTCCGCCACTCGTGGAACTTTGTTGAGTTTTTTTGTAACTTCGCGGAGTTCCAGGTAGCAAAATTCCCAGAACTACGCCCAGGCCTGGTGATGACCATGCATGGCATATCAAGTCTTCCCATGGATGAGAAGGCCCCCATAGACACAACACATCACTCTAGACGAGTTTAAGCACACTAGACCATCAATCATGGCTCTTTGTGATGGGAACCGTCGGGCTTCCAGGGATAGACTGAAAGACAGATATCTGGAAATGCCCTTTGCGTGCCCAGTGAGCGTGTGCCATTGTCCCTTTTTCAAATCCTAGTAAAGTTGTGAAATATCTCCACACGTTTTTGACTTTTTTTTCAGTGAAAATGAAAATCATGAATGGTCCCTGAGGGCTGTCCTTGTTCAGGAAATGAGATGTCAGTGCATGGCTCTGAGGTCCTGAGGAGCACCCTAAGTGCTTCCTTCCTGTGGAGAGGGACTGCTGTCCTCTCACAGGACTGAGAGTGACTGGCATAGGTGGCAGTATTTACATCAAGTGGAAGGAGCGGCCCATCTGTCCATTGCCTTTAGTAGAGAGATGTCTGCTAGTCGAGCATGGCACCCACTTCAGAGTGAATGTCTCTTTTGAATGTGTCTGGCAGAGGGACAGTTGTGTCTGTGTGCCTCTCTGCCCCAGCACAGGAATCTCTCATGATACTTTATTGTGTGTACAAAACGGGAGGGTTCAGTGAGACATCTCAGATCACTTTGTTTGCCCTGAGAGAAGACCTGGGACTCCCTCCACTGTAGCTGGGCCCTGGTGGGAGTGAGTGGTATATGCAGAGAAGGCCCAACAACCTTCCTGCTTCTCCCTACAGAAGTGTCAGTCTAGTAGGATTGCAGTGTCCCTGGGGTTGAGAGGCCCTTCTTTGGATGTGCAGAATCCTGCTCCATGCCAGGCCACGGCCCTCCTCCTGCTGTGTCTGTGGCTGCGACAGTCTGCCGGGAATGAGCACCAGTGGAGGGCGCCTGGAAGTCATGACTAGGTCTGTCAGATATGATTGGAGGATGACCGCAAAATGCAAATCTTGTAAAGAATTGATTGGTCAAATGGAGAACATTTACTGAGTAGAAGATCTGCTCACGCCTCCAGGGATTATAATGAAGGCTCCCTGTTGTCAGTTTTTACTGATTTTTACAGATACATACTGACAGAAAACTATTTATTTTCTTGTCTTTATTTATTTTTAAATGTGGATAAAAATGGAGATTGAGTTTCTCTGTGAGTGATTCTAAATATTCTCTACCATAACTGCCAGGCCACTAGCTGTGTGGATTGGTAGGTAAGGGGGTTACACAAGAAGGAAATTTTAGTAAAGAGGCTTAAACAGCAGGAGATATGCCCATGGATGAGACTGAAATTTGCATATTCTCATGTAAGTGCATTGATTTATCTTCTGCTGGTGTTCACAGTATTAAAACCTGGCAGGCGTTCAAGCAAGAGTGCATATTGATTGGTTGAATAAATGTGGAAATATACCAGTTTCAGCTTAACATTTTTCACAAAACCCAGTACCCAATACATAAATACAGATTAAATCAGCAAAAAATAAATATGGATGAATACAGAAGAAAAGGTAAAAAAAAAACTCTTGTAAAACCAGGAGCTCTGATTATCCCATTAAGTGCTCCCGTCGGCCAACGGGCGTCGCAAGCACTACCTCTGTAGTGCTGCGCCAGTCCGTTGGCCGGCACGGACCCGCCCACTCATTAAAACCGTGGCGTAATTCGCGCCGCGGTTAAGTGGTTAAAATGAGCAGGGCAGGAGACCGATAGCATTGTATCTAAGGCAGCAACAGGGTACCAGAGCCAAGATCCTGGCTGACTTCCTTTCTTTTCAGATAGGAAACAAATCTGAGAAAAGACCCCCCAAAGGAGTGGTGTAGACTCCCTGGAGGAGGAAGATGCCTGCCGAAGCAGTGGGATTGATGAAGTGCAATCCACTGAGAAGAAGTGGCCTCCTGAGACCACCAGCGCAGCTATCTGGCCACTAGAGAGAAGTTCAAGGAGACTTTGGTCCTACTCCCTACTGGAAGGGGTGCCTGGCTCTGCCTTGATGGAAGATTTCACCTTGGTGTGGAGGGTGTTGGAAGAGCGCCCATGCAGGAGAATGCAACTTAGAAGAGAACCTAGCTGTGCCCATAAGAGGAAAGAACCAAGATCACAATTCTGGGGCATATTTAAAGGCCCATATTGCTACCACAACGCACTTTTAGTGATGTTGTGATTTGATAGGGGCCTCACCTTATTTACAAGGCAGCGTTAAGCCACTTAACATGGCTTAACGCTGCCTTGTACATAAGCCACCCTTTCACACTGTATTTAGCATGAAAGGGGAGGACAATAGGTGCTGGAGTGGGCGTTCCACTACAACACCCATTGATTTTGAAGCTCCCTCCTATTTACAAGGGCAGCGTAAGTAGGAGGCAGCGCCAAAATTAAGACCAGAGAAAACCTGTTCCTAAACAGGTAAAATGAGAAGAAATGCTTTATTTCTCCTAGTTTTTGCTGTTTCCACGTGTGCTGCCTTGTGCAGCACACATAGAAACAGAAAATTGCCTATGATTGTTTATGTGCAGGAAGGTCTCCTTCCTGCACATAAACAAGAATTTTTTTTCAATTGCATTTTGCCACTGCTATGCGTGCTACATAAAGCAGTACGCATAGAAGTTACAAAATTGCATTTAAAAATTGTTTATGTCCACGAAGGGGGCCCTTCCTGCACATAAACAATCTTCGCCTGCACGCAGACACCCATGCACTATGGTGTCTTGAGAATATGGTGCAGCCCTACGTTTTGGAAGTGGCGGAGCGTGTTGTTAGCCTTCTACACTTAATGACACTCTTCACCACTTTCTTGTAAATACGCCCCAGTGTGTGGTCTAGAGGGGGGTTTCGCTCTGCAAAGGAACTCTGTAGTACAGGTTCAGGAAAGTACCCACAGTTTTCACCTGTCAGTCTCAGGCTTACCCTCTTTGGCACTCCTCTCTCTCTTCCACAATTGGGTCTCAACTTACTCACTTGATCTCCTCTCCTTTTCTCCCTTCAATCGGTTCACTCTCTTTTCTTCCGATTTAAGTTGTCTACTTTTTCAACAAAACATAAATAATGATCTCTGTGAACCACAAGCTTCTCTAAATTAATCTGTGCTTAACCCTCTTGTAGCTTGGCCCTAAAGCAGACAAGCTTAACTTAGAGGCACTGTTCTAAATATTTATACAGCACACAAACAGTTATAAAGTGAAAACACAACACAAGATACATATTCCACACCAATTTAGAAAAGAGAGTAACTATTAATAAATAAAGTGAGACCGAAATGGCAACACTCCAATCAGTTTGAAAGGTTTAAGTGCAAATAGCGCCAAGAAGCAAAAAGTGTCACCTGTGTGTATCTGGCCACACCAAACCAGAAGAAAGTCACATGTTCCGTCCAACCATGATGGAGGGTGAGCCACATACATGGACCACGTTAGTCCAGAAAAGATTGGCTTTCTCAATGCGCGGGGTACAGAAAGCAAAACTGCTGGATTTCACAGCAGGAGCTCCACTGATGCCAGCCGGGGATTCAGGACCTTAAAGGCCTCTCTTGGGGATCAGGAACTCACTACAGCAGAGGCTAGCAGGCCTCCGGCAGGTCCAGGTGCAGCATGCCAGCTGGGGAGCTGCAGAGAGGCATCTCTTGGGGATCAGGAACCCCCTACAGCAGAGGCCAGCAGGCCTCAGGCAGGGCCAGGATCAGGGCCGGACTGGGAACCAGAAACGGCCCTGGCAAAGTGCTCGGCCGGCCCCCCTCCCCCCTCCGGGAGGAGAGGGGAGAGGGGAGAGGTGCGACCGCGCTCAATAACAGGGCCGGTTTTCGGCCGTTTTTGTAACAGGGCCGTTTTTGCAGCATAACGGCCCTGTAACAAAAACGGCCCCAGGGGCCCAAAACCGGCCCCCAACCATGCGGCCCACCGGGGAATTGCCCGGTGCCCTCAACGGCCAGTCCGGGCCTGGCCAGGATCAGCTTGCCAGCTGGGCATTGGAGAGAGGCATCTGTCGCTCAGAAGAGTAGGTCAGTCAACGGACCCTTGGAGTCGCTCAGGTAGCTTGGGATAAAGGGAGAAGGTCCAATCTCCATCCTTACATCCTCAAGCAGCAGGGCAGTCTCGGTACTCAAGCAGCAGGGCAGTCTCAGTACTCAAGCAGCAGGGCAGTCACGGTACTCAAGCAGCAGGGCAGTCACGGTACTCAAGCAGCAGGGCAGTCTCGGTACTCAAGCAGCAGGGCAGTCTCGGTACTCAAGCAGCAGGGCAGTCTCAGTACTCAAGCAGCAGGGCAGTCACGGTACTCAAGCAGCAGGGCAGTCACGGTACTCAAGCAGCGGGGCAGTCTCGGTTCTCAAGCAGCAGGACAGTCAGGGTACTCAAGCAGCAGGGCAGTCTCAGTACTCAAGCAGCGGGGCAGTCTCGGTTCTCAAGCAGCAGGGCAGTCTCGGTACTCAAGCAGCAGGGCAGTCTCGGTACTCAAGCAGCAGGGCAGCCTCGGTACTCAAGCAGCAGGGCAGTCACGGTACTCAAGCAGCAGGGCAGTCTCGGTACTCAAGCAGCAGGGCAGTCACGGTACTCAAGCGGCGGGGCAGTCTCAGTACTCAAGCAGCGGGGCAGTCACGGTACTCAAGCAGCAGGGCAGTCTCGGTACTCAAGCAGCAGGGCAGCCACGGTACTCAAGCAGCAGGGCAGTCTCGGTACTCAAGCAGCAGGGCAGCCACGGTACTCAAGCAGCAGGGCAGTCTCGGTACTGAAGCAGCAGGGCAGTCACGGTACTGAAGCAGCAGGGCAGTCACGGTACCCAAGCAGCAGGGCATTCTTGGTACTCAAGCAGCAGGGCAGTCACGGTACTCAAGCAGAAGGGCAGTCACGGTACTCAAGCAGCAGGGCAGTCACTGTACTCAAGCGGCGGGGCAGTCTCAGTACTCAAGCAGCGGGGCAGTCACGGTACTCAAGCAGCAGGGCAGTCACGGTACTCAAGCACCAGGGCAGTCTCGGTACTCAAGCAGCAGGGCAGTCTCGGTACTCAAGCAGCGGGGCAGTCTCGGTTCTCAAGCAGCAGGACAGTCAGGGTACTCAAGCAGCAGGGCAATCTCGGTACTCAAGCAGCAGGGCAGTCACGGTACTCAAGCAGCAGGGCAGTCTCGGTACTCAAGCAGCAGGGCAGTCACGGTACTCAAGCGGCGGGGCAGTCTCAGTACTCAAGCAGCAGGGCAGTCACGGTACTCAAGCAGCAAGGCAGCCTCGGTACTCAAGCAGCAGGGCAGTCACGGTACTCAAGCAGCAGGGCAGTCACGGTACTCAAGCAGCAGGGCAGTCACGGTACTCAAGCAGCAGGGCAGTCTCGGTACTCAAGCAGCAGGGCAGTCACGGTACTCAAGCAGCAGGGCAGTCACGGTACTCAAGCAGCAGGGCAGTCACGGTACTCAAGCAGCAAGGCAGTCACGGTACTCAAGCAGCAGGGCAGTCGCGGTACTCAAGCAGCAGGGCAGTCACGGTACTCAAGCAGCAGGGCAGTCTCAGTACTCAAGCAGCAGGGCAGTCACAGTACTCAAGCAGCAGGGCAGTCACGGTACTCAAGCAGCGGGGCAGTCACGGTACTCAAGCAGCAGGGCAGTCTCAGTACTCAAGCAGCAGGGCAGTCACGGTACTCAAGCAGCAGGCCAGTCTCAGTACTCAAGCAGCAGGGCAGTCTAAGTACTCAAGCAGCAGGGCAGTCACGGTACTCAAGCAGCGGGGCAGTCACGGTACTCAAGCAGCAGGGCAGTCTCAGTACTCAAGCAGCAGGGCAGTCACGGTACTCAAGCAGCAGGCCAGTCTCGGTACTCAAGCAGCGGGGCAGTCACGGTACTCAAGCAGCGGGGCAGTCACGGTACTCAAGCAGCGGGGCAGTCTCAGTACTCAAGCAGCAGGCCAGTCTCAGTACTCAAGCAGCAGGGCAGTCACGGTACCCAAGCAGCAGGGCATTCTTGGTACTCAAGCAGCAGGGCAGTCACGGTACTCAAGCAGAAGGGCAGTCACGGTACTCAAGCAGCAGGGCAATCTCGGTACTCAAGCAGAAGGGCAGTCACAGTACTCAAGCAGCAGGGCAGTCACTGTACCCAAGCAGCAGGGCATTCTTGGTACTCAAGCAGCAGGGCAGTCACGGTACTCAAGCAGCGGGGCAGTCACGGTACTCAAGCAGCGGGGCAGTCTCAGTACTCAAGCAGCAGGCCAGTCTCAGTACTCAAGCAGCAGGGCAGTCACGGTACCCAAGCAGCAGGGCATTCTTGGTACTCAAGCAGCAGGGCAGTCACGGTACTCAAGCAGAAGGGCAGTCACGGTACTCAAGCAGCAGGGCAGTCTCGGTACTCAAGCAGCAGGGCAGTCTCAGTACTCAAGCAGCAGGGCAGTCACAGTACTCAAGCAGCAGGGCAGTCACGGTACTCAAGCAGCGGGGCAGTCACGGAACTCAAGCAGCAGGGCAGTCTCGGTTCTCAAGCAGAAGGGCAGTCACGGTACTCAAGCAGCAGGGCAGTCACGGTACTCAAGCAGCGGGGCAGTCACGGTACTCAAGCAGCGGGGCAGTCACAGTACTCAAGCAGCAGGGCAGTCTCGATACTCAAGCAGCAGGGCAGTCTCGGTACTCAAGCAGCAGGGCAGTCTCGGTACTCAAGCAGCAGGGCAGTCTCGGTACTCAAGCAGCGGGGCAGTCACAGTACTCAAGCAGAAGGACAGTCTCGGTACTCAAGCAGCAGGGCAGTCTCGGTACTCAAGCAGCAGGGCAGTCTCGGTACTCAAGCAGCTTGGCAGTCTCAGTACTCAAGCAGCGGGGCAGTCACGGTACTCAAGCAGCAGGGCAGTCACGGTACTCAAGCAGCAGGGCAGTCACGGTACTCAAGCACCAGGGCAGTCACGGTACTCAAGCACCAGGGCAGTCTCGGTACTCAAGCAGCAGGGCAGTCTCGGTACTCAAGCAGCAGGGCAGTCTCGGTACTCAAGCAGCAGGGCAGTCACGGTACTCAAGCAGCAGGGCAGTCTCGGTACTCAAGCAGCGGGGCAGTCACGGTACTCAAGCAGCAGGGGAGTCACGGTACTCAAGCAGCAGGGCAGTCTCGGTACTCAAGCAGCAGGGCAGTCTCGGTACTCAAGCAGAAGGACAGTCTCGGTACTCAAGCAGCAGGGCAGTCTCGGTACTAAAGCAGCGGGGCAGTCTCGGTACTCAAGCAGCGGGGCAGTCACGGTACTCAAGCAGCAGGGCAGTCTCGGTACTCAAGCAGCAGGGCAGTCACGGTACTCAAGCACCAGGGCAGTCACGGTACTCAAGCAGCAGGGCAGTCTCGGTACTCAAGCAGCAGGGCAGTCTCGGTACTCAAGCAGCAGGGCAGTCTCGGTACTCAAGCAGCAGGGCAGTCTCGGTACTCAAGCAGCGGGGCAGTCTCGGTACTCAAACAGCAGGGCAGTCTCGGTACTCAAGCAGCAGGGCAGTCTCGGTACTCAAGCAGCAGGGCAGTCTCGGTACTCAAGCAGCAGGGCAGTCTCGGTACTCAAGCAGCGGGGCAGTCTCGGTACTCAAGCAGCAGGGCAGTCTCGGTACTCAAGCAGCAGGGCAGTCCCGATACTCAAGCAGCAGGGCAGTCTCGGTACTCAAGCAGAAGGACAGTCTCGGTACTCAAGCAGCAGGGCAGTCTCGGTACTCAAGCAGAAGGACAGTCTCGGTACTCAAGCAGCAGGGCAATCTCGGTACTCAAGCAGCGGGGCAGTCTCGGTACTCAAGCAGCGGGGCAGTCTCGGTACTCAAGCAGCAGGGCAGTCTCGGTACTCAAGCAGCAGGGCAGTCACGGTACTCAAGAAGCGGGGCAGTCTCGGTACTCAAGCAGCGGGGCAGTCTCGGTACTCAAGCAGCAGGGCAGTCTCGGTACTCAAGCAGCGGGGCAGTCTCGGCACTCAAGCAGCAGGGCAGTCTCGGTACTCAAGCAGCAGGGCAGTCTCGGTACTCAAGCAGCAGGGCAGTCTCGGTACTCAAGCAGCGGGGCAGTCTCGGTACTCAAGCAGCAGGGCAGTCTCGGTACTCAAACAGCAGGGCAGTCACGGTACTCAAGCAGCAGGGCAGTCACGGTACTCAAGCAGCGGGGCAGTCTCGGTATTCAAGCAGCAGGGCAGTCTCTGTACTCAAGCAGCAGGGCAGTCTCGGTACTCAAGCAGCGGGGCAGTCTCAGTACTCAAGCAGCAGGGCAGTCTCGGTACTCAAGCAGCAGGGCAGTCTCGGTACTGGCAGCAGGGCAGTCTCGGTACTCAAGCAGCGGGGCAGTCTCGGTACTCAAGCAGCAGGGCAGTCTCGGTACCCAAGCAGCAGGGCAGTCACGGTACTCAAGCAGCAGGGCAGTCACGGTACTCAAGCAGCAGTGCAGTCATGGTACTCAAGCAGCAGGGCAGTCTCGGTACCCAAGCAGCAGGGCAGTCACGGTACTCAAGCAGCAGGGCAGTCTCGGTACTCAAGCAGCAGGGCAGTCACGGTACTCAAGCAGCAGGGCAGTCTCGGTACTCAAGCAGCAGGGCAGTCTCGGTACTCAAGCAGCAGGGCAGTCTCGGTACTCAAGCAGCAGGGCAGACACGGTACTCAAGCAACAGGGCAGTCACGGTACTTAAGCAGCAGGGCAGTCTCGGTACTCAAGCAGCAGGGCAGTCACGGTACTCAAGCAGCAGGGCAGTCTCGGTACTCAAGAAGCGGGGCAGTCTCGGTACTCAAGCAGCGGGGCAGTCTCGGTACTCAAGCAGCAGGGCAGTCTCGGTACTCAAGCAGCGGGGCAGTCTCGGCACTCAAGCAGCAGGGCAGTCTCGGTACTCAAGCAGCAGGGCAGTCTCAGTACTCAAGCAGCAGGGCAGTCTCGGTACTCAAGCAGCGGGGCATTCTCGGTACTCAAGCAGCAGGGCAGTCTCGGTACTCAAACAGCAGGGCAGTCACGGTACTCAAGCAGCAGGCAGTCACGGTACTCAAGCAGCGGGGCAGTCTCGGTATTTAAGCAGCGGGGCAGTCTCGGTACTCAAGCAGCGGGGCAGTCTCGGTACTCAAGCAGCAGGGCAGTCTCGGTACTCAAGCAGCAGGGCAGTCTCGGTACTCAAGCAGCAGGGCAGTCTCGGTACTCAAGCAGCGGGGCAGTCTCGGTACTCAAGCAGCGGGGCAGTCTCGGTACCCAAGCAGCAGGGCAGTCACGGTACTCAAGCAGCAGGGCAGTCACGGTACTCAAGCAGCAGTGCAGTCATGGTACTCAAGCAGCAGGGCAGTCTCGGTACCCAAGCAGCAGGGCAGTCACGGTACTCAAGCAGCAGGGCAGTCTCGGTACTCAAGCAGCAGGGCAGTCACGGTACTCAAGCAGCAGGGCAGTCTCGGTACTCAAGCAGCAGGGCAGTCTCGGTACTCAAGCAGCAGGGCAGTCTCGGTACTCAAGCAGCAGGGCAGACACGGTACTCAAGCAGCAGGGCAGTCACGGTACTCAAGCAGCAGGGCAGTCTCGGTACTCAAGCAGCAGGGCAGTCACGGTACTCAAGCAGCAGGGCAGTCTTGGTACTCAAGCAGAAGGACAGTCTCGGTACTCAAGCAGCAGGGCAGTCAAGGTACTCAAGCAGCATGGCAGTCACGGTACTCAAGCAGAAGGACAGTCTCGGTACTCAAGCAGAAGGACAGTCTCGGTACTCAAGCTGCAGGGCAGTCACGGTACTCAAGCAGCAGGGCAGTCACGGTACTCAAGCAGTAGGGCAGTCACGGTACTCAAGCAGCAGGGCAGTCTCGGTACTCAAGCAGTAGGGCAGTCACGGTTCTCAAGCAGTAGGGCAGTCACGGTACTCAAGCAGCAGGGCCTTCACGGTACTCAAGCAGCAGGGCAGTCACGGTACTCAAGCAGTAGGGCAGTCATGGTACTCAAGCAGTAGGGCAGTCACGGTACTCAAGCAGCAGGACAGTCACGGTACTCAAGCAGTAGTGCAGTCACGGTACTCAAGCAGCAGGCCAGTCACGGTACTCAAGCAGTAGGGCAGTCACGGTACTCAAGCAGTAGGGCAGTCACGGTACTCAAGCAGTAGGGCAGTCACGGTACTCAAGCAGCAGGGCAGTCTCAGTACTCAAGCAGCAGGGCAGCCTCGGTACTCAAGCAGCAGGGCAGTCTCGGTACTCAAGCAGCAGGGCAGTCTCAGTACTCAAGCAGCAGGGCAGTCTCGGTACTCAAGCAGCGGGGCTGTCTCGGTACTCAAGCAGCAGGGCAGTGATGGTACTCAAGCAGCAGGGCAGTCACGGTACTCAAGCAGCAGGGCAGTCACGGTACTCAAGCAGCAGGGCAGTCACGGTACTCAAGCAGCAGGGCAGTCTCAGTACTCAAGCAGCAGGGCAGTCACGGTACTCAAGCAGCGGGGCAGTCTCGGTACTCAAGCAGCGGGGCAGTCTCGGTTCTCAAGCAGCAGGGCAGTCTCGGTACTCAAGCAGCAGGGCAGTCTCAGTACTCAAGCAGCGGGGCAGTCACGGTACTCAAGCAGCAGGGCAGTCACGGTACTCAAGCAGCAGGTTAGTCGCGGTACTCAAGCAGCAGGGCAGTCACGGTACTCAAGCAGCGGGGCAGTCAGGGTACTCATGCAGCAGGGCAGTCACGGTACTCAAGCAGCAGGGCAGTCACGGTACTCAAGCAGCAGGGCAGTCGCGGTACTCAAGCAGCAGGGCAGTCACGGTACTCAAGCAGCAGGGCAGTCACAGTACTCAAGCAGCAGGGCAGTCACGGTACTCAAGCAGCAGGGCAGTCTCAGTACTCAAGCAGCAGGGCAGTCTCGGTACTCAAGCAGCAGGGCAGTCTCAGTACTCAAGCAGCGGGGCAGTCACGGTACTCAAGCAGCAGGGCAGTCACGGTACTCAAGCAGCAGGGCAGTCACGGTACTCAAGCAGCAGGGCAGTCTCAGTACTCAAGCAGCAGGGCAGTCTCGGTACTCAAGCAGCAGGGCAGTCTCAGTACTCAAGCAGCGGGGCAGTCACGGTACTCAAGCAGCAGGGCAGTCGCGGTACTCAAGCAGCAGGGCAGTCACGGTACTCAAGCAGCAGGGCAGTCACGGTACTCAAGCAGCAGGGCAGTCACGGTACTCAAGCAGCAGGGCAGTCACGGTACTCAAGCAGTAGGGCAGTCTCGGTACTCAAGCAGCAGGGCAGTCACGGTACTCAAGCAGTAGGGCAGTCTCAGTACTCAAGCAGCAGGGCAGTCTCAGTACTCAAGCAGCAGGGCAGTCTCAGTACTCAAGCAGCAGGGCAGTCTCAGCACTCAAGCATCAGGGCAGTCACGGTACTCAAGCAGTAGGGCAGTCTCAGTACTCAAGCAGCAGGGCAGTCTCAGTACTCAAGCAGCAGGGCAGTCTCAGTACTCAAGCAGCAGGGCAGTCACGGTACCCAAGCAGCAGGGCAGTCACGGTACTCAAGCAGCAGGGCAGTCTCAGTACTCAAGCAGCAGGGCAGTCTCGGTACTCAAGCAGCAGGGCAGTCACGGTACTCAAGCAGCAGGGCAGTCTCGGTACTCAAGCAGCGGGGCAGTCTCGGTACTCAAGCAGCAGGGCAGTCTCGGTACTCAAGCAGCAGGGCAGTCTCGGTACTCAAGCAGCGGGGCAGTCTCGGTACTCAAGCAGCAGGGCAGTCTCGGTACCCAAGCAGCAGGGCAGTCACGGTACTCAAGCAGCAGGGCAGTCACGGTACTCAAGCAGCAGTGCAGTCATGGTACTCAAGCAGCAGGGCAGTCTCGGTACCCAAGCAGCAGGGCAGTCACGGTACTCAAGCAGCAGGGCAGTCTCGGTACTCAAGCAGCAGGGCAGTCACGGTACTCAAGCAGCAGGGCAGTCTCGGTACTCAAGCAGCAGGGCAGTCTCGGTACTCAAGCAGCAGGGCAGTCTCGGTACTCAAGCAGCAGGGCAGACACGGTACTCAAGCAGCAGGGCAGTCACGGTACTCAAGCAGCAGGGCAGTCTCGGTACTCAAGCAGCAGGGCAGTCACGGTACTCAAGCAGCAGGGCAGTCTCGGTACTCAAGCAGAAGGACAGTCTCGGTACTCAAGCAGCAGGGCAGTCAAGGTACTCAAGCAGCATGGCAGTCACGGTACTCAAGCAGAAGGACAGTCTCGGTACTCAAGCAGAAGGACAGTCTCGGTACTCAAGCTGCAGGGCAGTCACGGTACTCAAGCAGCAGGGCAGTCACGGTACTCAAGCAGTAGGGCAGTCACGGTACTCAAGCAGCAGGGCAGTCTCGGTACTCAAGCAGTAGGGCAGTCATGGTACTCAAGCAGTAGGGCAGTCACGGTACTCAAGCAGCAGGGCCTTCACGGTACTCAAGCAGCAGGGCAGTCACGGTACTCAAGCAGTAGGGCAGTCACGGTACTCAAGCAGTAGGGCAGTCACGGTACTCAAGCAGCAGGACAGTCACGGTACTCAAGCAGTAGTGCAGTCACGGTACTCAAGCAGCAGGCCAGTCACGATACTCAAGCAGTAGGGCAGTCACGGTACTCAAGCAGTAGGGCAGTCACGGTACTCAAGCAGTAGGGCAGTCACGGTACTCAAGCAGCAGGGCAGTCTCGGTACTCAAGCAGCAGGGCAGCCTCGGTACTCAAGCAGCAGGGCAGTCTCGGTACTCAAGCAGCAGGGCAGTCTCAGTACTCAAGCAGCAGGGCAGTCTCGGTACTCAAGCAGCGGGGCAGTCTCGGTACTCAAGCAGCAGGGCAGTGACGGTACTCAAGCAGCAGGGCAGTCACGGTACTCAAGCAGCGGGGCAGTCACGGTACTCAAGCAGCGGGGCAGTCATGGTACTCAAGCAGCAGGGCAGTCTCGGTACTCAAGCAGCAGGGCAGTCACGGTACTCAAGCAGCGGGGCAGTCTCGGTACTCAAGCAGCGGGGCAGTCTCGGTTCTCAAGCAGCAGGGCAGTCTCGGTACTCAAGCAGCAGGGCAGTCTCAGTACTCAAGCAGCAGGGCAGTCTCGGTACTCAAGCAGCAGGGCAGTCTCAGTACTCAAGCAGCGGGGCAGTCACGGTACTCAAGCAGCAGGGCAGTCACGGTACTCAAGCAGCAGGTTAGTCTCGGTACTCAAGCAGCAGGGCAGTCACGGTACTCAAGCAGCGGGGCAGTCAGGGTACTCATGCAGCAGGGCAGTCACGGTACTCAAGCAGCAGGGCAGTCACGGTACTCAAGCAGCAGGGCAGTCGCGGTACTCAAGCAGCAGGGCAGTCACGGTACTCAAGCAGCAGGGCAGTCAGGGTACTCATGCAGCAGGGCAGTCACGGTACTCAAGCAGCAGGGCAGTCACGGTACTCAAGCAGCAGGGCAGTCTCAGTACTCAAGCAGCAGGGCAGTCTCGGTACTCAAGCAGCAGGGCAGTCTCAGTACTCAAGCAGCGGGGCAGTCACGGTACTCAAGCAGCAGGGCAGTCACGGTACTCAAGCAGCAGGGCAGTCACGGTACTCAAGCAGCAGGGCAGTCTCAGTACTCAAGCAGCAGGGCAGTCTCGGTACTCAAGCAGCAGGGCAGTCTCAGTACTCAAGCAGCGGGGCAGTCACGGTACTCAAGCAGCAGGGCAGTCGCGGTACTCAAGCAGCAGGGCAGTCACGGTACTCAAGCAGCAGGGCAGTCACGGTACTCAAGCAGCAGGGCAGTCACGGTACTCAAGCAGCAGGGCAGTCACGGTACTCAAGCAGCAGGGCAGTCACGGTACTCAAGCAGTAGGGCAGTCTCAGTACTCAAGCAGCAGGGCAGTCACGGTACTCAAGCAGTAGGGCAGTCTCAGTACTCAAGCAGCAGGGCAGTCTCAGTACTCAAGCAGCAGGGCAGTCTCAGTACTCAAGCAGCAGGGCAGTCACGGTACTCAAGCAGCAGGGCAGTCACGGTACTCAAGCAGCAGGGCAGTCTCAGTACTCAAGCAGCAGGGCAGTCTCGGTACTCAAGCAGCAGGGCAGTCACGGTACTCAAGCAGCAGGGCAGTCTCAGTACTCAAGCAGCAGGGCAGTCACGGTACTCAAGCAGCAGGGCAGTCACGGTACTCAAGCAGCAGGGCAGTCTCAGTACTCAAGCAGCAGGGCAGTCTCAGCACTCAAGCATCAGGGCAGTCACGGTACTCAAGCAGCAGGGCAGTCACGGTACTCAAGCAGCAAGGCAGTCTCAGTACTGAAGCAGCAGGGCAGTCACGGTACTCAAGCAGCAGGGCAGTCACGGTACTCAAGCAGCAGGGCAGTCTCAGTACTCAAGCAGCAGGGCAGTCACGGTACTCAAGCAGCAGGGCATTCACGGTACTCAAGCAGCAGGGCAGTCCTCTGGGGAGCAAGGCAGTCCTGCCACATAAGGGCAGTCCTATAGTAGCAGGAGGGCAGTCCTCTGAATAACAAGGAAAGCCTCTGGCAGCAAGGAAGTCTTCGGGTGAAGAAGGCAAGACTCAAGAACACCTCCGCCCTCTGGGGAACAAGACATTCCTTGGGCAGCAGGGCAGTTCTTGGGTAGTAGACAGGCAGGCCTCTGAAGAACAAGGCAGGCCTCAAGCAGTGTACTAAAGAGTTGGTCTGAGGCTCCAATATTTATACATGGCACCAGCCTATGAAGTGGAAGGACCTTCAAGGCCCTTCTACGTCTGTTTTCTGGAAGGACACTTTCCTTTTTCCTGCCCAGTCTTCAAGATGGGAAGGTGGTGAAAGACTGGTGTGAAGTTTTTTGGAAGTGTGATAAAGTAGCTCCTTTGAAATGTAATTGGGCAGGGAACAGCTCCACCCCACACATTCTGCCAGCATGACCCATCCTGCCAACACTTAGTCTTACTTTGTCACACTGTCTGGGAGAAATACTCAAAGGCTAACTTACATGCTACATGACACAGAACATAGGCTGCAGACACCAAAATGGTTTGGTCACGAAAATTCCATCTTTCTAAAAGTGGCATTTTCAGAAAAGTGACTTAAAATCCGACATTAACATTCAAGAGGGTTTTAAATTCCAACTCTTTAAAAAACTAAGATGACATTTCTACCTGTTTCCATTCAAAAGTTAGCACACATTATATGTATTAAGGTAACCCAATAGTATCCTTTGGGAAAGGTAAACCTCATAGTAGTAAAACATGAATTTGGATGTTTTTAACTACCAGGACAAGCAGAACTTAAAAGTACATCTCCAACTTTTTAAATACAATGTTCCTTGGCCTATCAGCTCTTCAGGGCCTACTTTAGGAAATAATGCCATGTACTTAAAAAAGGGAGGTGTAAGTCTGGCAAAAGGTTGAATCTGCAAGGTCGAATTGGCAGTTTCAAACTGCACACAGGCTGCAATGGCTGGCCGGAGACATGTAAACAGTTACTTAAGTGGTTGACACAATGAGTGCTGTTAGGGCCACTAATATCATTTAACTTACCAGGCCTAGACACAGGTTGAACCACTTTACTAGGGACGTATGAGTAAAGGAAATGTGCCAAATGGGTGCAAGCCAGTTTTACTATGTTTAGAGGAGTGACCACGGGCACTTTGGTGCTGGTTAGCAGCGGTAAAGGGAACAGAGTCCTAAGGTTCACAAAAACAAGATCTGCAAAAATGGAGGAATAAGGCAAAACGTTTGGGGGAACACCACCCCAAAAGTTCTCAGATCCAACCCTACTCATTCCTGTTTCTCCCCAATCCTAGTCAGCCCACCTTTTCCTCACCTGGCTACCGTCCATACTCTGCCCTCTTTTCACTTAATATCTCTCACACTCTACTCTTTTCTATCCTGCACAAGCCCCTCACCCGACAAACCTCCAGCTCTTTGCCTAACTGTTCACACCCTTTCCTCTCCACTGTTTACCTTTTGTACCTTTTTCCTCTCACTCCCCCACTCTCCACTGTCGCTTTATCCTATATCTCGTTGCACTCTCTCTGCCTGCCCTGTGTCTCACACATCTCTGCCCTTTTCTCTGCCCCTCTCGCCTCACTTCGGTCCTCTCTCACCTTGTCCTTCTGTCCTGTGACCCACTGTTTCCCTCTGTCCCTCGCCTCTCTCTCCATCCCTTCTCCTTTCCCCCTCGCTTTCCTCTCTCCAGGTCCCTTCCTTTCGTCCTTCCGTGCCTCGCTCCTCTCTCCTGCCTCTCGCCTCTCGCTCCTTCCCAGAGCCCCCCCCCCCTCTCCATGCTGCTTCTCTGTTCCAGTGGAGTAGTCGGGCTCCCGGCTCCGAGGTCTGCGCGCTCAGGGCGCAGCGGCAGCAGCAGTGCGCGCAGCATCCCTGGCCACCGCGGCTTCCGTCTCCACCGAGGCTCGCTCTGCACTGACCCCCGCCCGCCCCCTGCCCCTCCCCGAGGCCCCTCCCAGAGCAGGACCGGAGGGTACCAGTGAGTGGACACCGGAGGAGAGGAGCCCCCTGCACCCGTCTGAGCTTCACCACCATCCAGGAGGGGCCCGACCTGCGCGCCGGGGGCCGGCTGGGACAGGGGCACTCTGTACCTACAGCAGGGGTAGGAGCTGGGACAGGACCTCTCTGTACACTACAGCAGGGGTAGGAGCTGGGACAGGGGCACTCTGTACACTACAGCAGGGGTAGGAGCTGGGAAAGGGGCTCTCTGTACACTGCAGCAGGGGCTGGGACAGGGGCTCTCTGTACCTACAGCAGGGGTAGGAGCTGGGACAGGACCTCTCTGTACACTACAGCAGGGGTAGGAGTTGGGACAGGGGCTCTCTGTACACTACAGCAGGGACAGGGGCTGGGACAGGGGCGCTCTGTACCTACAGCAGGGGTAGGAGCTGGGGCAGGACCTCTCTGTACACTACAGCAGGGGTAGGAGCTGGGACAGGGGCACTCTGTACACTACAGCAGGGGTAGGAGCTGGGAAAGGGGCTCTCTGTACACTGCAGCAGGGGCTGGGACAGGGGCTCTCTGTACCTACAGCAGGGGTAGGAGCTGGGACAGGACCTCTCTGTACACTACAGCAGGGGTAGGAGCTGGGACAGGGGCGCTCTGTACTCTACAGCAGGGGTACGGGCTGGGACAGGAGCTCCCTGTCCCCTACAGCAGGGACAGGGGCTGGGACAGGGGAACTCTGTACACTACAGCAGGGTTGGAGCTGGGACTGGATCTCCCGGTACAGTACAGCAGGGGTAGGAACTGGGACAGGAGCTCTCTGTACACTAGAGCAGGGTAGGAGCAGGGACAGGGGCTCTCTGTACTCTACAGCAGGGGTAGGAGCTGGGACAGGAGCTCCCTGTCCCCTACAGCAGGGACAGGGGCTGGGACAGGGGCTCTCTGTACACTACAACAGGGAGGAGGGCTGGGACAGGGGCTCTCTGTACTCTACAGCAGGGGTAGGAGCTGGGACAGGAGCTCCCTGTCCCCTACAGCAGGGACAGGGGCTGGGACAGGGGAACTCTGTACACTACAGCAGGGCAGGAGCTGGGACCGGAGCTCTCTGTACCTACAGCAGGGGTAGGAGCTGGGACAGGGGCTCTCTGTACACTACTGCAGGGGTAGGAGCTGGGACAGGAGCTCTATGTACACTACAGCAGGGGTAGGAGCTGGGACAGGAGCTCCCTGTCCCCTACAGCAGGGACAGGGGCTGGGACAGGGGCGCTCTGTACCTACAGCAGGGGTAGGAGCTGGGACAGGGCACCCCTCTAGTCTACAGCTGGGGTCCGGCTGGGTACACTACAGCAAATGCAAGCAGAGCTTTCCCTGCCCCGACCCCGTGGCCTCTCCCACCCTCTGAAGCGGTCCAATAACCCTGGACTGGACCGGTGGCTGCGCCCGGGGAGGACCGAGGTCCGGGGAGAACCAGGGTCCGCGTCCAAGAAGAGCCCGGGGGGAGGGGCAGGGTCTGGGGGGACCAGGCTCTCCTCCAGGCAGCCCCCAGCAGCAGCAGCATCAAGAGAAGGCCAGCAGCACAGGGCGGGAGCGCGCTCAGCAGAACAGGGGGCTGAGCCACAGCGCCAAGACACCAAACAGCGCTACCTGCCTCTGAGCTCTGGAAGGACAACACCGGCACCCCGGGAAAGAAGGGGTGCTGCTCGGGAGAGGACCGGGTTCTGTGCCCTGGAAGGACCCGACTTTGTGCCCTGGAAAGACCCGACTTTGTGTCCTGGAAGTGCTGGGCGGACGCAGCATTGCTCTTCTGGTCACACCCAGGCTGCGCACTTGGAGACCCGGACCCTGAGGGCAGGGACCCCTAAAATCCGTGCCAGAGAGGAAAAGTCTCTGTCCAAGGGGAGGTCAGCTCTGTCAGGCCCAGAGAGGAGGCACTGTGCCTGGAAGGATCACTGTTAGATTCTCAAGTTGGGCTGTGAATCCCTCGCGCATGGACAGCCAGACACATCAGTAGGAGCACCGGAGCGTGCGAGATGCCCCCAGAACGGTAGGAGGCAGCAACATGTGCGCCCTGGGAACAGCATCGCAGGAGCCCCTTACAGAACCTGGCACGAACCGGTGCGCCCTGGGAACAGCATCGCAGGAGCCCCTTACAGAACCAGGCACGAACCGGTGCGCCCTGGGAACAAAACAGCAGGAGCCCCTTACAGAACCAGGCACGAACCGGTGCGCCCTGGGAACAGCACCCAAGCAGCCCCTTACAGAACCAGGCACGAACCGGTGCGCCCTGGGAACAGCACCGCAGCAACCCCTTACAGAACCAGGCACGAACCGGTGCGCCCTGGGAACAGCACCGCAGCAGCACCTTGGAGAAGGCCAGACCTGGTGCGCCCTGGGCACAATACTAAAGAAGCCCCTTGCAGAAAGCCAGATCCCGTGCGCCCTGGGCACAGCACCGACGCGGCCCCTCACGGAATCAGGCACGAACCTGTGCGCCCTGGGATCAGCACCGCAGCAGCACCTTGGAGAAGGCCAGGGCTCGTGCGCCCTGGGCACAGTGCCGCAGCAGCCCCTTACAGAAGGCCAGATCCAGTGCGCCCTGGGCACAGCACCGAAGAAGCCCCTTAGAGAAGGCCAGACCCCGTGCGCCCTGGGCACAGCACCGAAGAAGCCCCTTGGAGAAGGCCAGATCCAGTGCGCCCTGGGCACAGCACCGAAGAAGCCCCTTGGAGAAGGCCAGGCCCCGTGCGCCCTGGGCACAGCACCGAAGCGGCCCCTCACACAAGGCCAGGCCTACAGACCTCCAGGACCCTCTAGGAGCCGATGCGCTCTGCCGGGGAGAGGCCATGGCTGGCGCAGGGGATAGAGAGGCTTCCGGTCCACAGCATCGACCCAACTTCAGCGCGTGAGTCTGGTGGGAGGAGACTCGGGAAGATGGACGAGGAAGAGGTGAGTGAGTGAGTGTCTGTGAGGGGTCTCGCGGGGACCCGGGTGCTGGACGGCGAGGCACTGGCGGGGTCTGAGGGGACTCGGGGGATGGGCGGTGAGGGACTATTATCTATCAATAATCTTTATTCGATTTTAAGAGATACAATCATGAATATAAACAGAAAAAGCAACCACATCAGCTCATTTTAAGACGAGATGCTCCTGTTACAAATGTGACATAACTATATCTGGATTAAAACAGACAAAAAGGATATTTATGTCCCACACGCAGATAAGCCTCCCTGCGTCCTGAACTATAAACCCCCACAAGAAACCTTGAAACATTAAACACACATTTTAGGTGTGGCTAAAAGTTGCAGATATAAAAAGACAGGTCTAACCTGATAAGAATCAATGCTTAAAAATAGTTTTTTATAAACTTATGGCGGAAAGTTCAATAAAAAGGGCAAATTAGTACAATGAGCAAAGTATCACACTGTGGCAGGAACACGATGGCAGCCAGGATTTCCTGAACCATGATCTCTCAGGAAAAAGCAACTGATGAAAGAAACCCAGCCTCAAATAAGTTAGTAAACCATGCTAAAAATGTGACTTTTCATGCAGGAGATATGGCTCCCTCCCTGATACTGTTTTCACCAGGACACATTTCCTGTATGGTTTGGCCAAGGCAGAGGCTTCCTGGTGAGGGCCTAGTGGGTTCTTGAGGGACTTGTAGGGCCCCGAGAGATGGACGGTGAGGGACTAGCAGGGACTGGTGGGACTGGGGGGACTCTTAGAGGACGAGAGATGGGTGGTGAGGCAATAGCGGGGTCTTTGAGGGGACTCTGTCTTTCAGTGGTGCATCCACCCGACTTCCAGGGTGGTAATCTCTCAGCCTTTCCAAAACTAGATCTAGACCGCCTAGCACACATCATGGCCAAAGTGAATTCAGGGACCCCTGTCCTCCCAGGGTGTTCAACATGATCCCTCCCCATGATGGGGCCAGCGATGTTGTCCTTGCTAAACCTGTCCCCGGCAACTGGGAAGGTTCCTCTCAACTTGAAATGTAAATGTAAAATGTAAATCCAGTATTTGTAAAGCGTACAGCTAGCCGGAGGGATCCCGGCGCTGGGGGTCGTCGGGAAGATTAAGCGAGCTATTGCCCAGAGTCACATGGTGCTGGGCTGACCTGCCCCTGGTGCCAGGGATCGAACCGTGAGCCCTAGGTCCGGTGCCAGTCGCCCTGGCCGCAGCGCCACACCTCTTCCCTCTGTAAGGAAGCTCTGGTGACTCCACTGCTGAAGAGAGCAGGGGCCGATGGCAATAAAATGAAGTATCAACCCATATCTCCAGACTTCCCTTTCTGGCTAAGGTAATGGAGCAGCACGTGCTTAGAACACTTTCGCCTTTTTTGGAGGAACGCCAGCTGCTCGATACGTGGTAAGCAGGCTTTAGGGCCCGTAAGAGCACAGAGCTGGTGATGCTCTCGGTGCTGGACGAGCTGAGGCTCGCAGCCGACAAGAAGGGATCGTCGGCGCTGATCTTTGGGATCTTTCAGCCGCGTTCGACACGGTGAACCATGATCAGCTGCTGTCCCGTGTTCGGGGGTTTGGAATCACTGGCGCCATATACCGGTGGATCGCCTCCTTCTTGCAGGATCGGTCACAAAAGGTCCAATTAGGGGAGTGTGTGTCCAGGAATGGTGCTTTGCTGTGTGGGGTCCCGCAGGGTTCCGCGTTGTCGCCTCTGCTTTTTAATATCTATTTGCAGCCACTCGTGAAAGCACTGGCAAAACTAGACTGTCTAGTGTTCAATTATACTGACGATACGCACCTAATCTTGCAAATCGACAGTTCGACACAGGCACAGTCTAACGTACAGAATATTCTACGGTTCCCGACAAAACTGGATGACCACCAACTCACTGAAAGTAAATCCCAACAAGACGGACGTACTAGCTATTACCACAGGGGGCAACCCCTGGTCCAATTCCTTCTGGACACAAGAGCTAGGCACTACTCCTACACCGCTGCCAGTTGTGAAGTCTGGGTATTAGGTTAGACAGCAAGCTAATTCTGAACAACCAGTATGCCCACTGTGGTGGGGACTTGTGTGGGTGGGCCCCATGAGGCAACTTCGGAAACTTGTACCCCTCCTGTCATTTACAACTATTCGTACTGTAGTGTCAGCACTTATTGTGTCACGACTGGACTAGGGTAACGTGTTATACATCGGGCTTCCTGACAAATTATCAGGGAAGCTTCAGGTGGTTATGAATGATGCAGCAAGACTGATTTTCAAACTTCCTAGAAGAGACATGCCACACCTTTGCGGCAACAACTGCACTGACTCCCAATCAAGCAGAGGCTAGGTTTAAGGGTTTGTGTATTGCACACAGAGCCCTGCATGGAGCGGCACCTGATTACATAAAGGAACGTTTGAAGAGCCTCCCTTCGTCTGATGCAAGCTTGTTGTCCTGTCCGCAGTTTGACAAAGCCGTCATGGAGGGCCGAGCATTTCAGTTGTGATTCCTCAGCTTTGGAACAAGGTACCGGAGAGCTGGCGTAGGGAAGGCACCCTACTCCCCTTTAGGATGAAACTAAAGACTCTCTTGTTTGTGCAGGCTTTAGGACAAGCTACACCCAGATTGACCCAGCTTCAGGAGGTGTATCCCTGGTATTGAGTTATGTTCCTCACAAGCGCTTAGAGACCATTGGTGATGTTGGCACTATAAAAATGGCAATTAACATAACAGAACTCTTAGGGACCCGGGAGGTTGGCGGTGAAGGCCCAGCGGGGTCTGTGAGGGGACTCGTAGAGTTTTGGGTTATAGACGGTGAGGGACTCGTGGCTTCTGAGTGGGGCGAGTAGAAAAACAGGTGCCATGAATGAGGCGTTCAAGTGAGCTTCTGAAGGGGTCTGTGAGTGGTCAGTTTGAGTATCTGTGAGGAGGCTGTTGTTGTTCTTCCCTGGGAGTGTAGTGGCTTCAGACAGGGAACTTTTTGGCGATGTGAGTGGGGG
The DNA here is from genome assembly GCF_964263255.1 of Lissotriton vulgaris. Lineage (NCBI taxonomy): Eukaryota > Metazoa > Chordata > Amphibia > Caudata > Salamandridae > Lissotriton > Lissotriton vulgaris. Next base: position 265,611,462 of record NC_141690.1, on the reverse strand, counting down.
CGTTGGATATTTAGGGACATATGGAGGTGACTTTCGAAGTCCTCAAGGGCAGGGGTACTCAAAGTAATAGCCAGGGTGCCCCATGCGGCCCTCCTGACCTTTACTTGGGGCCGACTGGTGAACACCCACACTGACCTGCTGTTTACATGACAGAGCAAGAACATTCTGGAAGCTGCGAAAGGAAGGGCTTACTTTGTTTACATGTTAACTAAAGTAATGGTAAAGAAGAAAGAAAGGTGTCCTAGACAACTTATCTTTAGGAACACCTTTAGTTTTAAAGACATCTTGCACTAACCATGTAAAAGCATGATAAACTCTCTGCAAACTTCCAAAAAGTTACATTTATTAAAGTGCATGAGCGTTTTGCCTGAGTACATCAGATTATTTTACTGCATTGAGAGGCATTTCTTAGCAGTGATAGTTTTCAAACATGATCTTGGGAAGATTCAGCCGCCTTGATTCTGAACACACAGGCACCCGTGGACCAAGAGGCAAGCCCGTTGTCAGGTGCACCTTGCGTGTAGAGTTGATTGTTATATAACTGAAACAACACTATAGTTTATTAAATAAAACACAAGAGAAGGCTTTGTACAGCACACATCCTGAACTCGTATGTACTAAGGGGCTCTCATATGTGGTAATGAAGAAACAGGAGGCAAAGTAAAATGAACCAACTGCCTCGGATCACACAATTTCGTCAAGTGGGGAAGCCGGGACTGATACCAGGTTTTCTGGATTAACATTTTGCAAATCAGCCGCCAGACGAGGATCTCTTTCCCTCTCATGCTTCCCTTTAGAAGTTAATTCTTCGACTTTAATCCTTTGTGCATGAGAATAAAGTGTTGGTGGCAGACAGAAGTCAGGTGACGGCTCATCTTGTTGTCCACACCATGCATCTGCTTCGGGTCCCCCTTCGCCCACCTTTCATCACCCTATCCTTGCATTGCTGGCATCAGTGTGCCCCTCGGGCATGCCACAGACCCTACTTTGCAGCCCCTGAGGAAATGTTTGCGAGTCCCCATGGTGTAGAGGAATTTTGAAAGGTTGGTAAAGAGGCTAGCAGGGGTCTGTCAGAGGAGTTCTTTGGGTCTGTGTGGGACTGTGCTGTGTCTGTGGAGCCTGAGATGAAACTTGTGGAATCTGAGGTGTGCGTGGTCTGTGTGTCTGTGTGTGTGTGTGTGTCTGTGTGTGTGCGTGTGACAGAGAGAACGTAAGGCAAGCAGTCCGGGGTAGGTATGTGGGTCCGTAAGGGTCTGAGAGAGCGTTGGAGGTCTGTGAGGGATGCATTGGAGGCCTGTGAGGGATGCGTTGGAGGTCTGTGAGGGATGCATAGGGGTTTGTTTTGTGAAAGTCTGGGATGTGGAGGAAAGTGAAAACGAGGTATGAGAGGTGGTCTGTTAGGGCATATGAGGGACTGTGACTGTGTAGGGAACTCTGTGCGGACTTGTGGCTGTGAGGAGGTCTGTGCCTGTGGAGCAGCATATGAGATCTGCAGGTGTGAAGGATGCGATGGCACCTGCGTTCAGTCGTGGCCTGTGAGGTGGTCTGTGGAGCAGTGATGGGACCTCCGGGTGTGTTGGGTGAGGTTTGAGGGGCTGCGAAGGCCCTGAGTTCAGTCGTGGCCTGTGTGGTGGTCTGTGGAGCTGTGATGGGACCTGCGGTGTGTGAGAGGAGGTTTAAGGGGCTGCGAAGGCACCTGAGTTCAGTCGTGCCCTGTGAGGTTGTCTGTGGAGCAGTGATGGGACCTCCGGGTGTGTTGGGTGAGGTTTGAGGGGCTGCAAAGGCACCTGAGTTCAGTCGTGGCCTGTGTGGTGGTCTGTGGAGCAGTGATGGGACCTGGGGTGTGTTAGAGGAGGTTTGAGGGTCTGTGAAGGCACCTGAGGTGATTTGTGGCCTGTGAGGAGGTCTGTGGAGTGGTGATGGGACCTGCAGGTGTGTTGGGTGAGGTTTGGGGGGCTGCGAAGGACCCTGAGTTCAGTTGTGCCCTGTGAGGTGGTCTGTGGAGCGGTGATGGGACCTGGGGTGTGTTAGAGGATGTTTGAGGGGCTGTGAAGGCACCTGAGGTGAGTTGTGGCCTGTGAAGAGGTCTGTGGAGCGGTGATGGAACCTGCGGGTGTGTAGGGGGAGGTTTGAGGGGCCGCAAAGGCCCCTGAGTTCAGTTGCGGCCTGTGAGGCGGTCTGTGGAGCGGTGTATGGGACCTGCAGGTGTGTTGGAGGAGGTTTGAGGGCCTTTGAAGGCCCCTGGGGTGATTTGTGGGAGTCTATGAGGAAACTTTGAGGGGTTGGTGGTGGATCTCGTTGGGCTGTGAGTGTGTTTGAGGGGAGCGGTCTTTAGAGGGGGCTTGTGGGCGCGTGAGTCTGTGGAGGGCATAGAGCGGGTCTCTGAGGGCCGTTGTGTTGGTGTGTCAGGTGGTTGGTGTGAATCTGTGGGAGCTCGGGGGGTTTGAGGGGTGCACTGAGGTGGGTTTGTGAGTCTGTGGTAGTGAATTGTATGAGTCAGTCCCTGTATTGAGGCCCAAGTGCCCTGTGCTCGCCCTTTAGAAAGTAAATGGAGGTCTGTGGTGTGACTTAGGATGGTCTTTTACGTTTGTTGGGGTAAAGAAAGGCCCTTCTAGAGAACGTGCAGTGGCTTTGTGGTGTTTGAGGGCACTTGTTGGGGGCTCTGTGATGGGCTCTGTGGTTGTGAAGGGCTGTAGGTGACTTGTGATGGTCTGTGAAAAGGTTTGTTTGAGGTTTATCTAGGTACGTCAGGTGGTCTGTGGTGGCTTTGGGGACACGTGTCCTGTTGTGAGAAGGGTTGTGGGGGATAAGAGGGGTGTAGGGGTAGGGGTAGTGGTTATGAAGTGCTGTGAGTGTGAGGTGAGTTGTCATGCTCTGTGAAAGAATTTGCTGGGGGTCTAGCGGGGCACCTCTAGGTTATGTCGGGTGGTCTGTGAGTATATTTGATGGTATTGTGTGGGTCTGTGAGAAGGGCTGTGGTGGGACAGGCAAGAAGGTGACTTGTGCTGGTCTGTGAAAGGCTTGCTGGGGTCTATCAGGCACTTCCGGGGTATATCAGGTGTCCTGTGGGGGTGCTTGCGGTCCTTGCAGGAGGCTTTTGATTGGAGGTCTGTGAGGACGTTTGTGGGGCGCCCCGGAAGAGTCTCTTGGCACCGTGGGTGGAACATGAGACTTCGGTGGCAGAAGCGGCTCGAAGGGCGCACGTGGCGCTTTACGGACACCCCAGATACACACTTCCCGGTCCCGGTCCACGGCGCGCACTCCCTGCATCCTGACGCGCTGTCGCTCCTGCTCACAGTGCGTCTCGGCTGTGCAGCGCACTGAAGCCCAACGAGGCGCTGCTCTTCCTGAAGCAGCTTTAACAGAGTCCCCCCCTCTGCCAGGCAGTCAATAGTGCATCCCTGTGGCTGGGAGACGAAAGGTGTCTGCAGATGCTGGACAGGTGAAGAGCCCAGGGGTACTCAGAAGAGGAGGGCGGCGGGCTCCATGGGGGGAGAGCAGGGCCGCTCGCCTTTCTTATAAGACAGGCGTTCTCTACCTCCACTCTCTTCCACGTGTCACTCGCCTTCCCGCCTATTGTCTCTCTCTTTCTCTCTCCCCTCACTCGTGTATCTTCTTATTCCCGCCTCCCTCGCTCTCTCTCTTCCTCCTTTATCCCCATGTCCCTCTTGCGCCTTGCTTCTCTCTCGCCTTTCCCACTGACTCTGCTCCTCTCTTTCCGAGTGGGTACTCCTCGTCCCTTCCTCTTTCCTCTGCTTTTCTTTACTTTTCCTAGTCTTTGTGGCTCCCTTTTGTATTTTACACTCTCTGTTCCTAACTTTATCCCTTTCTCCTTCCTTCCGTGCCTCGTCACTCTGTGTTTTACTTTCATTTTCAGCTGTTTTCTTTCCTCTTCATTAGACTTTATCAAGGCCGCGTTCAGTCCATTTCCCAGCCGAGAAGGGTGCGATCAAAACAGAAAAGTAAAAATATACAGCAGACACGCTGTTAGCCTGCTGCAGCAGAGAGGCCATGGAGTGTATGGGCATGGAGATCTAGCATATGGCTGTCGGTAGTTGAGCGGCAAGCGAAGAAGTGTGGGGGCGATATTCAAGGTTAAATGTTGCTGTGTCAGTGCTCGGGGGTCGGTGTGGGGTGGTGTGCGTGTGTGCGGTAAGGTGACCAGCTGGCATGGGTGCAAATTCAGGACGGTGAGTGTAAAAATTAAGAACAAAGGGTCAAATTCAGGACAAAAATTCAGGACAGGGGGTCAAAATTCAGGACAAAAGGTACGTTTTACAGACACATCAGAGGAGGTTGTGAAATAGTATATAAGTAAGTAAATAGACAACCACTAAAGTACAAGTTAAAATAAGTTTTTATTAGATTGAGACAATTGTGCACCTCATGGTTTGTCAGTATGCGCGCAGCTTTAAACAAATGTGCGTTTTTTTTTGTGTTAACAAAACTGCCCCCACTTTTCCAGATCGCAGGGAACTGCCTGAAGCCCGGTCCGGCCAGCCTGGCCTTGCTACCACCCTCCAATGGTGCCCCTCATCTTCACATAGACCCTCTCTCATGTGTATTTTTATTTCTTTTATAGTGCTACTCATTCAACGTATGTACGGCAGAGTGTCGGAGTGCGTTACTTCACACACATGTCATATAGAGACAGTGACTCATATAAATGTGAAAGTCAATGTATAGGAAATGTTGCTTAAGATAATGGGGCTTAAAACTTGTAATCAGAAGTTCATTCACCATTCAGTCTTTCACCATTCATTCTGTCCTTCCATCGGTGTGACCATCCATGTCCATATTCATCCATTTACAAACCTATCCATCACATATCCTTCCATCCATCATTTCACTCATCCTTCCCTCAATCCACCCTTTTACTCATCCATCCACTCTTCCACCCATCCATTCACTCATCCATCCAGCCATTTACCTATCCAGCCATCCTTTCACTTACTCAATCATCCATCCAGTCACTCATCCTTTCACTTACTCAATCATCCATCCAGTCACTCATCCTTCCACCCATCTGCCCATTCAGTCATCCATTTACGCATCCCCCTTTCTCTTTCAATTCCCCTTTCACTTAGCAATCCATCCTTCCATCCAACCACCCATCCATCTACTCATCCACTCATGAATCCATCCATTGAACCGATCATTAATCCATCCTTCCATCCATCCATCCATCCATCCATCCATCCATCCATCCATCCATCCATCCATCCATCCTTTCTTTCATCCATCCATCCATCCTTTCTTTCATCCATTAGTCATGCATGTGACATGGTGTTGTTTCCAGAGCTTTAAGTGGGATGAAAAAACTAAGGGTGTCTCTCCAAAAAGGTGTTCGATGTAATAAAATGCGTGGCTTAAAACACATAAGCTACAAACCTGTGCTTAATATAATGTGCCACCCGACTGGTATTTTTGTTGCTTCTGTCATTGCATCCAGATATATAATACAACAAATGACGTTACACCTAGAACAAGTAACGTTACACCTACAACAAGCCAGAACTATTGGCTTTGTCAATGGTTGTTAGTTGCATAAAATAAAAAAGCAGCAACCATGGCTGCTATATTATAACTATAATCCTTTCCTTTGAACTTCTTTCACCGCCTTCCTTTTGTTAACTGGATTCTCTCCTAGCAGCACATGGGCGTTTTTGCCCTTCCATGTGACCGAATGCCCTGCCCTGGACCAAGGCTGGAGGAGGCCACCACATGCTGTGCGCGCCCAGACTCACCCATTGTCATTCTAAAGGTGGCAATCAGCCCCACACAGAATGACAATGGGCGGGTGGGGCTGCTCTTGAGCTCAGAGGAGTGCGAGGCGACCCGATCAGGGAGCTGAGGCCTTTTGCAGGGGAACAGCTCTGTTCCCTGAAAGGCCCAACATTACGGACAAAAGGCGTCCGTAAAAGGGATCCTCACGGACAACAGACTGTCCGTGAAATTTACGGATTGCTGGTCACCCTAGTGTGCGGGGTGGGGGTGGGGAGAGGGGGCGATGTCCATCCGCTCAGGGTCTGACAGTTTTTCTACTAATTAGGCCGGTGATGTAACTCAATTGTTCAAGCTCCAGGTGTACATCTCTCCTCCTAGAAGCACGCCAACCCGGGCCTTTTCTCTGCTTAAAGATCCGCCCATCCATTTCTTCTCCACTGACACTTCCACCCGTCCCTTTCATCTATGCTGACACTTCCACCATCCCTTTACTCTCTGCTGACACTTCCACCATCCCTTTACTTTCTGCTGACAATTTTACCCATCCTTATGCTCCCTATTGACACTTCCAACCGTCCCTTTCATATCTGCTGCCACTGCCACTCATCCCTTTAATCTCTGCTGTTACTTCCACCTGTCCCTTTACTCTCCGCCGACACTTCCACTCATCCCTTTACTCTCTGCTGACACTTCCAACGATCCCTTTACTCTCCGCTCACACTTTCACCCATCCCTTTAATCTCTGCTGACACATCCACCCATCCCTTTACTCTCTGCTGACACTTCCACCTATCCCTGTGCTCTCTGCTGACCCTTCCACCTGTCCTGTTACTCTCTGCTGACACTTCCACCCATCCCTTTAATCTCTGCTGACACTTCCACCCATTCCTTAACTCTCTGCCGACACTTCCACCCATCCCTTTACTCTCCGCTCACACTTTCACCCATCCCTTTAATCTCTGCGGACACTTCCACCCATCCCTTCATTCTCTGCTGACACTTCCACCCATCCTTTCATTCTCTGCTGACACATCCACCCATCCCTTTACTCTCTGCTGACATGTCCACCCATTTCTTTACACTCTGCTGACAATTCCACCCATCCCTTTACTCTCCGCTGACACTTCCACCCATCCCTTTACTCTCTGCTGACACTTCCACCCATCCCTTTACCCTCTGCTGACACTTCCACCCAGCCCTTTACTCTCTGCTGATACTTCCACCCATCACTTTTATTTCTGCTGACACTTTTACCCATCCCTTTACTCTCAGCTGACACTTCCACCCACTTCCACCCATCCCTTTACTCTCTGCTGACACTTCCAGTCATCCCTTTACTCTCTGCTGACACTTCCACCCGTCACTTTAATCTCTGCTGACACTTTTACCCTTCCCTTTACTCTACGCTGACATTTCCACTCATCACTTTAGTCTTTGCGGATACTTCCACCTGTCACTTTAATCTCTGCTGACACTCCCACCCATCCCTTTTACTCTCTGCTGACACTACCACCCATCCCTGTACTCTTTGCTGACACTCCCACCCATCCCTTTTACTCTCTGCTGACACTACTACCCATCCCTGTACTCTTTGCTGACACTTCCACCCATCCCTTTACTCTCTCCTGACACTTCCAACCGTCACTTTAATCTCTGGTGATACTTCCACCCATCACTTTAATCTCTGCTGAAACTTCCACCCATCGCTTTACTCTCCACTGACACTTTCACACATCCCTTTGCTCTCTACTGACACTACCACTCATCATTTGCTCTCCCCTGACACTTCCACCCATCCCTTTCCTCTCCGCTGACACTGCCACCCATCCCTTTACTCTCCGCTGACACTTCCACCCATCCCTTTCCTCTCCGCTGACACTTCCACCCATCCCTTTAGTCTTTGCTGACACTTCCACTTGTCCCTTTCCTCTCTGCTGACACTTCCACCCATCCCTTTAGTCTTTGCTGACACTTCCACTTGTCCCTTTCCTCTCTGCTGACACTTCCACCCATCCCTTTAATCTCCGCTGACACTTCCACCCATCCCTTTCCTCTCCGCTGACACTTCCACCCATCCCTTTAGTCTTTGCTGACACTTCCACTTGTCCCTTTCCTCTCTGCTGACACTTCCACCCATCCCTTTAATCTCCGCTGACACTTCCACCCATCCCTTTACTCTCTGCTGAGTGGTCTGGTGACACAGTGGACAAATGCATCCACTGTAGAGGCCTGTGTTTGACCTCATGGTTACAGGTTATAATCCCGGCGGGTCCACTCAGCCCTTCATTCATCTGAGGTCGATAAAATGAGTACCATTGAGGTGGAGAACAATATACATCTGTTATTCAGTGCCTTGAGACTTTCGGGTGATACCTGCGCTTTACAAATCTACGTGATGTAAGGTGTACACTCTTGCAGTCCCCCCCCCCAATAAAGTCCTTCACTTATGCTGTAAGACATCCACAGATGGTGTTTTTCAACCATTATCCCAGTTCTTAGTTCTCATGATACCTTAAATCTCTTGATTTTACTAAAAGTATATATATAATATACCTCCTTATAGGAGTTTTGAAGTAAATATCTACAATCATAGGTCTCTAATTGTGTCATTCACATTTTTCCAGACCACCACAGCACACAGCATGGGGCAGTGGGTCAGCCCTTTTCAGCCATTGGCTAACTTCCCTGTGAGTGACTGTGTGTCCCTTTCGAAGGACACGCCCACACACAACATACTCCTCCAAAGTTCCACAGACAATAGCCATGAGCACTTTTTGAGTGAGTTTTTTTTCCTTTTAGATAAAGTTTCTGCAGCTTCTCCAAAGATAACGTTTTGCAAAGACCATGGCAAAACAAAACAAGCTTTGACAAGCCAAAAGGCTGGCGGACAACCCCAGGCCTATTACCAGTGCTTGTTTATTAGCCCTGCCTGAGGCGTGTAGAGCTCATTCAGTCCTGGTTCTGTTTCACTTCACACTCTGGGCCTCGGAGCGCTGTATTGACAGCCCGTCCTGCAGATCTTAAACCAGCTCAGGGAGAGGGATACATCTGGTGTGCGCCTCGAAGACGTGTCTGCTTTAATCCGCGCCTGAGTTTGTGTGAAGTATCCGTGCACATCAGGGGAGAGCCGGGCTCGCGGAGCGGCTGAATTGTACAACCCTCTCGAGTTCTCGGAATGGTAATCATGTCCCTGTAATTCATTATATGTAAAGTGGCCTCATGAATATGCATTGACTACCATGAGCCCGGACCCACTCACTGCAAGTCGGTGCCTGCCTCAGTCTTTCAGGAAAGTCATTTAATCGAAAACCCTGAGCGCGAGGGTCGCACTTGCTGCAGCGGGTATGAATGTAAGGGCATGAACGTGCCCGCGGGCACGTCAAGGTAAGACCCTCCTCTGGACAGCACCTTGAAAACAGCTGCATCAGGGTTGCTTCAAGTGTGCCAGACCGTTCTTGGCAGCTATTCTTAAATTAGCCTGGGTGAAATTTAAATTTTGCAGGCGTAATTATCACCATCTTGGAAAATTCAGGTTACAATTGTTTTTTAAGATTCCCAAAATTATGCCATAATGCTGCTTCATTTAATGAGCAACTTATGGTAAGCATTTATTGGGAATGTAGAGCCTCAACAACCGAAGGGGCTGGTATCGGTGGGGCTTTTGGGTTTTTGCATTTCTTTAGCAGAAAAATTATTTTTGCACCTAAAATTGACACAGAGATGTCTTTTGCTCTAAAATATCGTGTTAAATGAAAAATTTGAATTTTGTGCGATTCTGCATAATTTCAAGTGGTGGCTTCTGGAGGGAGTGCTGTGGCGCGGTGGGCGGGGTGGGGGAGGGGGGTAGTAAACTCCGGCCAAATGGTGATGCAGCACGTGCGATGTAATTCGTTTTATTTATTTGTGTATCTACTTAACTCAGTTCAGCCGTATACTGGAGTTTACTGCCCTCCACCCCACCCCTCTCCTGCGATTCCTCGAGGAGCCGCCACTGATAATTTCACAGAATTTTAGAATAGAAAGTTTGTTAGACCTCGATTTTGAAGCTGGTAGCAGGTTCCAGGGTTGATCCGATTACATTATCCTAATAGCGCCTAGATGTGCCAGGGGCAGGGCTGCAAAAGAAGCGCTTTAGTTGTGTCTGAATTGGGTGTTGACGTAGAGTAGGTGCGAGGGAGCCAGAAAGCACCTCTGTAAACACATACCATGCTGCCGGGCTGGCGTCCAATCAAAGAAGGCAAAGAGGCCCTCGCCACGGCACTTCGTAGGGCTTCTAGGTGTAAACGGTGCCTTGACTGTGTTGACATCTCAAGCTGTGTGTCCATGGAAGACAGAAGGGTCCACGTGCGTACTGTGTGACTACTAGGGGTCACCAATCATAATATTTTAGAGCATGCATATAAAGCAATCTGAATTTATTTTGACATGTAATACTAAAAGTTTTAAAGTCCCAGACATAAACCATTTTTATCAACCATAGAATATTGAAAAGTTAAGTTCATGCATGCAGAGATTTAAACACATGCCTTGCAGGCCACGTGCAATGGTTTGTCATTGGTGCTTGAAATACCAAACAATTTTATCACGATTCTAACTTATGTTTTGATCTGCTGCTTATACAAGAATCTCTGCCACAAACTCACTCGCCTACACAGGCATATTACATAGAATGTAGATCTGAAGCCTACACATTTAACTCAATGCTCTGCAGCTGGTGCATTACCCCTCTAAGCTATTAAATAGTGACTGAAGCCTGTGACCAGTGAGTACACACATATCTATCCAGCAAGCGCAATACCCAGCTGAGCTATCTTGTGCCCTGAGATTTGCAGAATGGTGAATGATCCGGACAGTAGGTCCAATACACTTCTAATCTATTTGAACTAAAAAGCCTTGTATTCTCGACCAGTTTTATAACCCAGAACACTTGTAATAATCTCCTGGTCTCAGGGGCGGGGCTTGGAGGTTTAATGCGCAGGCGCTGCAGCCCCTATGCATGGACTTAGGCCAGTCCATTCTGAAGACGTTGCGTCTTATCCAGTTCCTTGTAGTTGGAATCATTTTGTGTTTCCCATCGCCTACTCTGACTGCACAGCTCTCTCTCTAGTGGGAGAGGTGAGAGATTAAAAAGTAACAAATTAACAATTTGATGCTTGAGACGAACAAAAAAATCAAAGTACTGGCAACTCCTATAGACCGTGCTTTTGCTATGCATTGGCGTTGTCATTGTTTTTTGATGATGCTGTTTGTCATCGGGAAAATAAATGCTTTTACCAATGCTGCATCACCTGTAAAAAGTAAAAGGCACAACTATTTGTACACATGAATGCATCATGATGCAGACGCACATACTGGTCATGAAGCTACAACTGCCCAGCGCGATGACAAATGCACACTGATGTAGCATCACACATGCACATGCATAGGGTATTATGTGGCTGCCATTTAATTTTTATGTCGAGCGAAGGCAGCGCGCATGCGCTGCCTTCGAGGCATGCTGTATTCACTATATGGGCTTACAGCCCGCTCATGGCTTTTTATTGGTAACTTGGATTTTCCTTCAAAAAGGCATCTTTGCTGGTGGTTAATCCTTCTTCTATGTCCCACCTTGTTTTTATTTAATGTTTAAGATGGAGGACACCAATTTCAGACAGATAAATAACATGTATACAAAGTGTGCAAAAGTTTATTTGAAAAAAAGGAGCGGCTCTCAATTGAGTGGCAACTGCTGGGCGGGGATTCAGTATTCTTTCAAAATTGTTCACAAACCGCCGATATCCGAAAAGTTGTAATTGGCCTTCCCTGTACTCGGAGGACGCTGATAAAATTGGTTTTATTATGGAATGCCTTTACACGATAAGGCTGATGTTTGAGATTTGAGAATATTGGAAGACTGGAGAACGACATCATATATTGAAAGAATACTGAATCCCCGTACCATAATTGAAATTTATACATTTACATTTGCTCTGGTGTCTTTGGCGTGTATTCAAGAAGGCCCACCACTCATGCTTCTTGATATACTGAAACTAGCCTTAGCCCTGAAGAAGTTGTTTGGTTACCACACCAAGACGAAACACGTGTTGGCGGCTAGTGTGTGTTCGTTTGAAGAAGACTGAAATAAATCAAGATGAAATGCGATGACTAATCGTCTAATTGAATTGATGGACTATAATACTTGTCTTGAAGATCAGGATATACCCCTTGTTTTTCTGTTTTACATCTGTGTTTCATCTTGAATCACAGTGTCTGATCCGTGGAGGGTGACCAGGATCTTATCCTTAGAGCTCAACACATTTTTAAGGTTTACTTGTGTTTTTTCCCAGCGCATTAAAACACTCACTCACCTGTCCTTTTCTGTTGTATCCAAACAGCCAGCCGGTGATGAATGATTGTGAGATAGTTTAAGATTTGTTACTAATGTTAAGATTAACAAGTTTGGAGTGAGAGGAAGATTTGGGTATCATTTGCATAAAAATGAAGGGAGACACCTAAGGAGAAAATTAGGGGTGAGCAGTAGTGCCGGGAGCTTGTTGCGCACTGCAAAATCAGTGAGAACAGGACCACATGGCATGCCAGAGGGCGTGGCTTCTTTGCTGCAGCTTGAGTAGATTTTCTACTCGAGCGGCAGCTTTCTCAGTGTGAAACTTTGCAATGGCCCGCATTCAGAAATGTTCGCCGGGTGCCGTTCTACAGCCAGAAAACTGTGCTAGGAGGTTCAAATTCTTTCCTGTGCTCACCAACTTAATGTTGTCGAACCACGCATGATCACTTGGGGGCCGAATGCATCAGCTGGTCTGTGTGAGGGGTTGGCGGATATGAGTTTTGGAGTGAGCTTAGTGCGAGTCGAGGTAGTGAAGACAAAAAGTTGAATAGGATTAAAATTCCTGACAGGAGAACTGTAAGAGGAGGGAAGAGAAGAAGAACTAAACAGGGTGTTTCATGATTATTTCTAAAAAACAAAACCCTAGATCAGAAACAAGAAGGCTCGTCTTAAGCTGGAATGAGGAGGGATTAGCAGGTGTGTGAAGTAGGAAAAGAAGGATGCCTGAGGACTGGGGAAGTCATTGAGGGTAAGAGTGTAGTGTTGGGATCAGTTCTTAGTTAGAGGGATAGTGCAGTAGGGGAGATAGGCTGGAAGTTTCCATGTGAAGATAAATACAGAATGATGCCTGCATGGGGGCAGATGGGCTAGTGAAAAAGAATGAATGGGTCAGGAGAAGTGGGCTGCTGAAGAATGATGCATGAGTGAGGGGTGCGCAAGTGAACAACAATGCACAAGATAGATGTGGACTAGATGTTTCATAGGAAGAAGACGAATGAATGTTGATGCACGGGTCAGAGGAGGGGGACTAGATGTTTCATGGGAAAATGAATGAATATTGATGCATGGGTTAGATTTATTTATTTATAAAGTTTTATATGGCGCAAACATTACCACCAGGGGTATCAGAGCACTTTACAATATATGTTGGAAGAGGGTACATGAAAACAACCAAGAGTAACCAAAGAGAAGGAATCATATACATAAAATATCACAGCAGGAGAAAATAAACAAAGTGATAATTACACAGTCATAGGTGTCCGAACATCCTCATGACCCTTAAATGTCCAACATGGTAAACACAGCTAAAATTTACAGTCAAAAGTGATCAAACATTCTCCTGAGTCATAAAATGTTAAGGCTGAAATATACAAAGTGAAAATTCACAGGCATGAAAAGTCCGAGCATTCAAATGGTCCAGGACGCCGGGCCAAGGATCGACGGTTAGGCCACGGCATCAAGTGGTGAGGCCAGACTGAGGTAAGAATTTCTTCATTAGGAGCCTTTTGGCTTCTTTCTTGATGGGGACTAGATAATTTATAGGAAGAAGACTAATGTATGATAATGCACGTTTCATGGGAAGATAAATGAATATTAATGCACAGGGTAGAGGGGGACTAGATGTTTCATAGGAAGAAGTTGAATGAATGTTGATGCACAGGTCAGGGAAGGGGGACTAGATTTTTCATGGGAATATGAATGAATATTAGTGCATGGCTTAGTGGGGGACTAGGTGTTTCATAGGAAGAACACAAATGAAAATTGATGAACAGGATAGGAGATGAGGACTAGATGTTTCATAGGAAGAAGACAAATTAATATTGACGCACTGGTTAAGAGTTGGGGACTAGATGTTTCATGAGAAGATGAATAAAGATTGATGCACGAGTGAGGGGACAAGGACGAGATGTTTCATGGGAAGATGAATAAAGATTGATGCACAAGTGAGGGGACAAGGACGAGATGTTTCATGGGAAGGTGAATAAAGACTGATGCACGAGTGAGGGGACAAGGACGATATGTTTCATGGGAAGGTGAATAAAGACTGATGCACGAGTGAGGGGACAAGTACTAGATGTTTCATGGGAAGGTGAATAAAGACTGAGGCACGAGTGAGGGGACAAGGACGATATGTTTCATGGGAAGGTGAATAAAGACTGATGCACGAGTGAGGGGACAAGTACTAGATGTTTCATCGGAAGGTGAATAAAGACTGATGCACGAGTGAGGGGACAAGTACTAGAAGTTTCATGGGAAGGTGAATAAAGATTGATGCACAAGTGAGGGGACAAGGACTAGATGTTTCATGGGAATGTGAATAAAGACTGATGCACAGGTCAGGGAAGGACGACTAGGTGTTTCATGGGAAGATGAACGAAGATTCATGCATGGGTTAGAGAGGGACTAGATGTTTTATAGGAAGACAAATGAAGATTGATGCACAGGTTTGGACAGAGGATTTAGGGGTTTCATGGGGAGATGAATGAACATTGATGCACCAGTTAGGAGAGGGGGGACTAGCTGTTTCAAATGAAGACAAAGTAACATGGATAACATAGTTGGGTGGGGTATCCATCTAGCCCATGATATTTTGTGGATGGTCACACTTTGTTCCCTTCTGGTTTAGGAGATGGGGCAGTCCTTTTGTTAGATGGCAGAATCAAGGTGATACGTAGCATGTAATTGAGATGCAGCGTGGTGCATTCTTTGATTTATTTACACTGCTGACTTGACAACATTTCAATTGCTGACATGACTTTTTTGTTTAGCAAGGGTGTGCTGTATGGATGCTTTAGCATATCATAAAACACAGTCATAAATTGCTGATGTATATTTCTTTGTTTGAATATCCTGTGATTGTAACATATTATGAGATTTACGATTTTTTTTGTATAAAAAATATGTGTGCACACATAGGTTTTCTTATATATGCAATGAAAATGACAGCCCTTTGTCAAAGGTATTCACAAAATAATAATTTTGCTGTGTTTGCCTTTCAATTGCCCACTTAAAATGCTAATTTCATCTTCTAACTCGTTTTCATACACTCAAGTTTCAGGACACAGCATAACTCAGCAAAGGGGCACCACACCCTGTTTCTATAATATTTATTTTGATGTATTTATTTATTTATTTATTTATTTATAGAGTTTTCTATAGCGCGGACCAGACCCAGGGTAGGGTATCAGAGCGCTTTACAATGAGTGCACAGAACGAAGAAAACAAGTAGCAAAATAAAGCTATACATAAAATCAACATGTTTTGACAACGATCGAATGGCACAGGCGTCAAAGTTGTTCTGAACAACAGGTATTAGGGGCGAGGGAGTCCTTAGTGGGAGAGGAGAAGAGGCGAGTTTAAGGGTGTAGAAATGGAATGGTTCCTGTGAGAGTTTACATGGGGAATTTGCACATCAGGAATGATTTTGCTTCTCTATTGAACAGAGGAGTGGAGGAGATGTTTCTGATGTAAGTAGGGAAAGAGTTCCATATTCTTGGTGCTGCTCCGGAGAACGCTCGGTCAGATGTTTTTTTCTTGCTGAAACATGAAGGTTTCAGGAGTAAGTTATCGACGCTCCTAGAATGTCTGATTCCGCCAGACAAGGTACGTTTTGGGATTGGTACTGGGGTGTATTGTGGTGAAGCGCTTTGTGAGTGATGAATGCCATTTTTAGGTGGATTCGAGCTTCATAAGGTAGCCAGTTGAGTGCTTTCAGGTGAGGTGAAATGTGGTCAAATTTCCTAGATCCTGTTAGGAGTCTTGCTGCGGTGTTGAGACAGGCTTATAGAGGGGCGGTTGAGATTTTGGGAAGCCCCACAAGGGTGGTGCATCCATACTCCAGTCTTGAGATGACTAAGGACAGAACTGCAGTTTTGAGGTCCTGGTTTTCAATGAACGTTTTCATTTTTCTAAGATACATGAGGTGAAAGCGTGCATTTTTAGCTAACAGGTTGATGTGTGTTCGCATGTAAAGGTTCTTATCTAGTTAATTCCAAGTGATTTGGTGGAGTCCACCAAAGTTGGCGTGCAGTTCAGAGCAGTGATCAGCTTGGTCCATTCCTTTGTCTCCAGGGAATTATTGGGGGGGGAGATTAGAAGAAATTCTGCTTTTTTGCGAGTTTAGCTTAAGGAAGTTGGTCGTTAGCCAGTGGATTGTCTTTTCGAGTGCCCGGTTCATTGTCTTTATGTCTTCAATGGAGGAGATCTTGATGTACAGTTGAGTGTCGTCCGCGTACATGTGGTAGGCAATCTTCGCTTGCTGTAGTAGCTCAGTTAGTGGTTCAACATATAGGTTGAATAGGGTGGGTGATAGGGCGGAGCCTTGTGGTACACCTGACGGTTTGGTCTAGATTTTTGTTCACCATGAATGAGTGCGTTCTGTTTTCCAGAAAGGATTTGAACCACTAAAGGACTGTGCCAGATAAACCCATCCTGTTTTCCAGTCTTCTTAGAATTTTTTCATGATTGACTGTGTTGAAGACTGAGGAGACGTTGAGCAGGACTGGTAGACAGGTTTTGTTGCGGTCAAGAGCTAGGAGGGTTTCATCAACTATGTGCAGGATGGCTGTTTCTGTGCTGTGGCCAAGTCTGAAACCCGATTCGTGAATGTTCAGAAGGTTGAAGTCCATGATGTGTTGGTTTAGTTGAAGCCCATGATGTTCTTTATTATGGATTTTCTTTCTAGGACACCCACGGGTAATAAATAAAGGGGTCCGTAATTTGTGTAAATTGCTTTTGTGTAATTATTTCAAATTTTTGTAAATTATGTAAAATTACCTGTAATTACATTAAATGGCAATCTGTCATTTTGTGCTATATTTCATCACATACTGCGTACTTACATTCATTTTTGACATGACGCATTTCGCAGTACAATATAGCAGGAATGCAAGTGGCGCGAGCGCAAACTGATCGCGTTCTCTCCCTTCACATTATTCCCGTGCCCTTGCAGTAAAATTTTGCTGCAAATGGAGAGTGAAATTTAAGTCATGGGTCCTTGAGAGATGTTTTTATCCCCTAACTACTGAAATTCATCTGTCAGTTCAACGACTGAGTGAGCAGGTCTTTAACACTTTATCTGAAAGATTAACAGCAGAAGTACATGGAGTCCGCGGGGTGATCTACGGATGGGTTTTCTTGGATCTAGAAACTGAAGTTTTTAAAAGATGCAATTGAGCAAATCAGTCCTTTGGAGGTTCATTTGTACTGAGTTCTGGTCTCACTGTTCTTTCCTGCTTTTCCATTTTTGCAATGAGTGACATGAATCAAATCTAATTGGATTTTTTTTATAATTGATCAGTTTGTTTGCAAAGTAGCCTCCCATGGGTGGTCATTCTGAGAACGGCTTCGATCCTTCCTTGATGCGCGGGTATCTTGGTGGATTTCCAGATCCTGAGTTTGCATATTTTTATCTACTGCCAATGAAAAGTCAATCCACCTTTTCATGTGTAGATTTATTCTGGGAATATCCTGTATATTATGCAATATTGTAAATTCAAGTGAGGGTCCAATGCGCACCGGCTTCGTTGCTATCACCCTGCACAAGATTTCATGCTGTAAGGCATTAATAGTCATGCATTCCATCTAGGAAGAGGCAATAAATTCATCCACCAGCTGAGTTCCGCCACTCCCTGTTACGCTTGTAATGCAGAGTTCCAGCCAAACTCCGCCAGTTGCCAGGTGGTAGAGGTTTTTCTCATGTGTGGCTCGCCAATGGTAAGTAGGCAAGCACAAGCGAGAATTGGCGGCCCCTAGCGCAATTTTCGGGCACTACTAGGGCACCCTGCTAGATTTTCTGAACACAGGCAGATGCGGGAGGTCACAACCATTCACGGTGAGAAAGCTGCTTCTGGAGGAGAAATCTACTTGAGCAGCAGCAAAACCAACTCGAGAAGCAGCACCATCTGGCACGCTGCGCCGTGCTGGTTGTGCTGATTTTTCAGCACAGCAAGAGCTTCTGGCATTAAAAATCAGTGCGAACAGCATGACATGCCGATTTCGGCCTGTTTGCAGAACTCCATGGAATTGCACAGCGGTATCAGGTCACTCAATGGAATTCAATGGAGTGAAACTCTGCAAGTTCCGCCCACCCCTAAACATCCCCTCCAGGCAGGCTGGATCTCAACAGCAAGAGTTAGAGGTAAGTTAGAGGTAAGTTTCACTCCATGCAATTTAGATGGAGACCAATGCAAGCAGTGAAGAATTCTGCTAGATCTGAGCTGTAAGCAAGCCTCTCATGTTCTTTTTGCGCGCCTAACGCAAGCCCGTCTGCGCTCAACCGAAGCTCAGCAGCAGCCGCGCTGCCCACATTTCTGCTATACGGGGATCCTGCAGGAGAAATTCAGCAAACGACATGGCTATGTTAAACCCTTGTAAGTCGTGCCCTGCGCTGTCTGGTCTATCGTCTCCCGCTGTTCCTCTGCCCCTTTAAATTGAAAGGCTGTAAGTGGGGCGTAAGCGGGAGTATTGGGGAGCCTAGTACCTCCCTAATTCAAAGTGACACACAAGCCAACACTCCAGCAACCAGTATACTGAGGACACAAGCTGCACCAATAAAGGTGAGATCTCTGCACAAAAATGCCCTGCATATTTTTGAGCTCCTCAAAGAGGATCCTTTAGACGTCCTCTCACTCACTGAACCCTGGAGGAGTGAAGGGGCTGCACCTGATCTTGCCTTTGCAATTCCCCGAGCTGCTCAATTGTTCATCCCAACAGAGCTGGAAAAGGTGGTGGGGCATCGCCATCATATGTAAATGTTCTCTGGGGCTCAGTTCCTTTGCAGTCCCTGAACTCAGAAGCGGAATCCTTCAATTTTCGTCGCTCTCCTTCTGCCAACAAATCATTATCCGGGCTGTTAATTCATCGTACCCGGGGTTCAGCTACCAATTTTCTGACCTCATTAGAGTTGGTGCTGCCCAGTTTTATGCTAAAATACTCTAATTTCACAGTTCTGGGAGAGCTAAATATTCATTTGGACGATGCGGAGGATCATTCTGCCGCCCGCCTTGGTGACATCATGTCAGCTTGGAATATGAAAGAATTAGTGGATAAACCTACCCAGTCAGCGGGCATCTTCTTGACCCTATTGTTGGATTAAGACGGCTGATGCCCTGAGGAATAGCTGGTCAGACCACTCTCTAGTCAACATTTGCTGGCTGCTGGAGGAAAGCCACAGAAACAGAGTGTCTCTATCTCATCCCTGATGAAATATCTGTATTTCTTGAGAACAGTGTCCCGGTGTTCACAGGCAATATTGAAATTGATGCCGGGCAACCGATACTTGACTCAAGAATATGGTGATCAAGTTGTGTCTCATGAAGTGAGCTCAACGAGCCGGAAAAGGCCATGGGCTCCCTGGTTTGATGATGAGCTCAGACGGACAAGACAGCAGAGTAAACAGCTCAAAAGAGCTTGGCATAAGCACTATCTCTTAGTAGATATGGAGTTCTATAAAAAGGAACTGTCTGTTTCTGAGATGCAAATAAAAAAGACACCAACACACTATTTTGCCAGAGAAATTATGAGGTCAAACAATAAACCGAGAGAGGCTTTTAAAATACTAAAACGTTTACTAACCTGCCCCCCTCTCTCAGAACCTGGACCCTCCACTAAAACTCTGCTCCAAACTTTTGGATTTTTTTAAAGACAAAATCCAGGGCATTGTGGGGACTCAAAACTCTTCAGTCAAGTCCACAGGTCAAGGGAAATATCAGGACTTCTTGCTGATTGTGCCTCCTGCCCCTTAACAGAGTTTCTTCCCAATTATCTTGAAGAGTCAGTATTCGCTCTTAAAGCTTGTAAGTTTGGTTCTCCAGATTATCTGCGTCCACCGCAGATTCTAGCCTTGTGAAAATATAATCGACAGACGTGAACATCGCCAGCGCCATCTTGCCTAACAAGAGCCATCGTATGCACGTAGGCGGCACCCATGTTAGATACCGCGGCCATTTTGTGCATTGCCGATCACCAGCGCGTCACCCTGACCTCGCATTCATCCCCTGCGCTCTGACAACCCCCAAGCGCACATGCTAGAGTCATAAAGTATCCTCAGCGCAACCCAGCCCCGGAGCCACTTCCCGTGCCTAACGCCCTTGCCCTTTCATCCCACTCGCACGAACAGGCCCATCCATAACCTCCTTCCCTGCACCTGGCGGTTCGATCCGGTCCCAGGCAATAACCAGCCCCTGCGGATATAGTTTATTGCCCCCGTACAGTAGGAACATGTTCCCCATCAAAGGGGTCAGAATTAATCAATGACACAACCCTCTTAGATCTGACCGATTCTGCATACTTCAGACCCTGCCGGAATGCCCAGCTGCGCGATAACAATCCCCTGCTGAGACCGGGGTGAGGGACATTTGCTGTTGGGTATGTGTGGGAGCAAGTTGGAAGCAGGGATTCCGAGGATGTAATAAACTACCGTCAGGAATGTGTTACCCTGCAATAAAAAGTTGAGGTTGTGTATAAAAGGCTATGCCACAGAGGTACAGTTAGAGCACCTCGAGAAGACATTTTGTTTGTCCGAATTGACGTGTTCGCCTCCGGAGAAATAAACCTGTTCATCACTTTCCAGTTTCCAGCGCCTGCCTCTTTATTTGATTATCTAATAATCTAGTGGATTAGAGGCGATTAACGCCAAGCAGTGATTGATGATAACTAGAGAAACTCTGCTTCTCTACAGCCTCTAATGTTAAGGTCTTCAACCGACTTTTGAATCTGTTATTAAATGGGTCTCTGGGGCAGGCTATTGTTCCAAATTGTTGGAAGAGAGCAAAACTGATCCCTTTGTTGAGGAAACCTTTGGTGTACAAAACTACTGACCAATTTCTCTGCTGCCTGATTCCTCAAGAATCCTTGAAAACCTGATCCATGTTCCGCTCTCTAGCTATCTCTCGGCCAATGGGCGGCTGCATCCAACTCAATCTGTCTTTCGTCTGGGGTTTAGTGTGGAAACGGCTCTTGTTGAGGTGTCCATATTATCAAACAGGCTGTGGATAGTGGGGAGAAGGTGGCTTTACTGCTGTTGGACCTCTGAGCAGCTTTCAGATCTACGTCCCATCCTATCCTGCTGCAGCGTCCGTGAGCAGCGGGGGTAGGCTGGGCTGCCTTGTCATGGCTCAGCTCCTTCTTGACGGGCAGATTACAATTAGTATGGATGCTGCTATTTTTTTTTCAGAACTTAAAGTACTGGAAATTGGGGTCCCGCTGGGCTCTGCGTTAAATTTGGCTTTGTTTAATATATATGTCTCACCTCTGGCATCCTTGTTGGAATTCTATGGTGTTTAAATAGTCCCCAACATTGATGATACGCAGATGATCCTGGCGTGGGACGGGGATCTCTCGTCTGCCCAGGACGGGTTCAAATCTTGCCTGTCGTCAATGTTCCAGTGGATGTCCCAGGACGATCACCAATTTAATACAAGTGAGATGGAGATTCTGGTTTTTAGTGCTCCACCACCTCTCTTATATTCCACCTTTGCCTTTGAAACTGGTTAGGAATGTAGGGGTAACATTTGACAGTAATCTCTCCTTTAAACTGCAGGTGGAGTGTGTGGTTGGGATATGCTTTGGCCTTCTGCAGATGTTGAGGATGTTTCTTTTTTGTCCTACCTACTGTTTGTCTGAGGTTGGTGATCCATTCCCTTATAACATCACAGCTGGATTACGCCAATGCTCTCTACTGGGGTCTCCAGAGTACCTCCAAAAGAGACTCCAGCTAGTACAGAATGCGGCATAGTAGAAAGCTATTTACATTTTGGGAAAATAAGGGAAAGAAAAGAGATGGGGAGGAAAAAGATATGGTATGCATATACTAATAATATTAACCACTAAATTGATGTCAAAGCTAGTCTCCTAAGAATTGTAGAATAAAAATAAAATAAAAAGAAACAAAAAACTTTTGAGTAAAATTTTATCAAATATTTAGAAGAATAGGGAAAATTGAAGAATGAACAAACATGAAGGAATTTGATTCAAAGGGGTTGGAAATTTTCTGAACGATAACGAGAAACGTTATTAATTGAAACATTATTTAAATATGTATTTAATGGTACCCAAAAAACATCTCTGTTTACATTTGCATTACATTAGGAAGCATAAGCAACATCTAACCTATGATATTGACATACAGTATTCCACCATGACTTAATTGAGAGTTTGGTCAAACATTTCCAATTAATCGTAATTTGTTGAAACGCTAGAGCCAACATGAGATCAAACAATCCTCGTTGATGGAAAGGCAGAGGAATGGATTCAGACAAACTTCCCATAAAGAGAAGATCATTGGACATAGGTGCATGAATCTGAAAAATGCTAGAAAGACAATCCCAAATTTGTGTCCAAAAATAAATAACAAGGGGTCATGAGAAAAAGAGATGTGAAAGATCTGTTGATGAAATGTCACAGGTCCAACATTTCTTTTTCTCTATGTGTGAAATTAGCTATAGAAATGGGAGTGAGATATAGTCTGTGATATAAGAAGAACATAGATTGAGTGGTGGAAGCGGATCTCGAGATCCTCAACGACCAAGCCCAAATCTTCTTCCATATATGAGTGCTCCATCGAAAGCCTAAGTCTGATTCCCAAGCGAGTTGCACCTTAGTTTTGTCTCGTTTTAGATTTTTGGTGTAGAAGAATTTATAAATTAGTAAGGCTTTTGGAATTAAAACTAATATTTCAAGAAGTGAATCTTGAGTAATAGGAGCTTCATCTGAAGGAAGGGAGTAAAAAATGCTCAGAAGTAATTCCATTAGTATGGAAAATGTATGCAAGAAGGAACAAGGACATTTAAATGTAGCCTGAAAATCAGGAAAAGAAGAAGGAGAAGTGCAGTCGAATAGGTTGGTAACCTAAGTAATTCCTTCAGCTCTCCGTGAGGCCCAGTACAGATGCCTATTATTTATAGTTATGAGAATCTTACGCCATTAAGAAGATGTAAAAAAGTATTTCTAGTTATGAGTTTGGGTTGAAAATGAGGTCATAGCAAAAAGCAAGTGTGTTCCATGGCCTTTGGCCTCCTTCCTCCAGGACACTGCAAGCCATCGAGGAATTCCATAGCCTTCGGCCTCATTCCTCCAGGACACTGCAAGCCACTGAGGAGTTCCATAGCCTTCGGCCTCATTCCTCCAGGACACTGCAAGCCACTGAGGAGTTCCATAGCTGCGGCCTTGTTACTCCAGGACACTGCAAGCCACCGTGGAGTTCCATGGCCTCTGGCCTCCTTCCTCCAGGACACTGCAAGCCATCGAGGAATTCCATAGCCTTCGGCCTCATTCCTCCAGGACACTGCAAGCCACTGAGCAGTTCCATAGCCTGCGGCCTTGTTACTCCAGGACACTGCAAGCCACCGAGGAGTTCCATTGCCTTCGGCCTCGTTACTCCAGGACACTGCAAGCCACCGAGGAGTTCCATTGCCTTCGGCCTCGTTACTCCAGGACACTGCAAGCCACCGAGGAGTTCCATAGCCTTCGGCCTCGTTCCTCCAGGACACTGCAAACCACTGAGGAGTTCCATAGCATTCAACCTCGTTACTCAAGGACACTGCAAACCACCGAGGAGTTCTATAGCCTTCTTCCTCGTTACTCAAGGACACTGCAAACCACCGAGGAGTTCCATAGCCTTCGGCCTAGTTCCTCCAGTACATGGCAAGCCACCGAGGAGTTCCATAGCCTTCGGCCTCGTTCCTCCAGGACACTGCAAGCCACCGAGGAGTTCCATAGCCTTTGGCCTTGTTCCTCCAGGACACTGCAAGCCACTGAGGAGTTCCCTAGCCTTCAGCCTCATTCCTCCAGGACACTGCACGCCAACGAGGAATTCCATAGCCTTCGCCTCGGTCCTCAAGGACACTGCAAGCCACCGAGGAGTTCCATGGCCTCCAGCCTCGGTCCTCAAAGACACTGCCAGCCACCGAGGAGTTCCATAGCCTTCGGCCTCGTTCCTCCAGGACACTGCATGCCACCGAGGAGTTCCATAGCCTTTGGCCTCGTTCCTCCATGACACTGCAAGCCACTGAGGAGTTCCCTAGCCTTCGGCCTCATTCCTCCAGGACACTGCATGCCAACGAGGAGTTCCATAGCCTTCGCCTCGGTCCTCAAGGACACTGCAAGCCACCGAGGAGTTCCATGGCCTCCAGCCTCGGTCCTCAAAGACACTGCCAGCCACCGAGGAGTTCCATAGCATTCGGCCTTGTTCCTCCAGGACACTGCAAGCCACCGAGGAGTTCTATAGCCTTCGGTCTTGTTCCTCCAGGACACTGCAAGCCATCGTGGAGTTCCGTAGCCTTATGCCTCGTTACTCAAGGACACTGCAAACCACCGAGGAGTTCCATAGCCTTCGGCCTCGTTACTCAAGGACACTGCAAACCACCGAGGAGTTCCATAGCCTTCGGCCTCATTTCTCCTGGACATTGCAAGCCAACGAAGAGTTCCATAGCCTTCGGCCTCGGTCCTCAAGGACACTGCAAGCCACCGAGGAGTTCATTAGCGTTCGGCCTCGTTCCTCCAGGACACTGCAAGCCACCAAGGAGTTCCATAGCCTTCGGCCTCGTTCCTCTAGGACACTGCAAGCCACCGAGGAGTTCCATAGCCTTCGGCCTCGTTCCTTAAGGACACTGCAAGCCACCGAGTAGTCCCATAGCCTTCGGTCTCGTTTCTTAAGGACACTGCAAGCCACTGAGAAGTTCCATAGCCTTCGGCCTCGTTCCTTAAGGACACTGCAAGCCACTGAGAAGTTCCATAGCCTTCGGCCTCGTTCCTTAAGGACACTGCAAGCCACCGAGTAGTGCCATAGCCTTCGGCCTCGTTCCTTAAGGACACTGCAAGCTGCCGAGGAGTTCCATAGCCTTCGGCCTCGTTCCTTAAGGACACTGCAAGCTGCCGAGGAGTTCCATAGCCTTCGGCCTCGTTCCTTAAGGACACTGCAAGCCACCGAGGAGTTCCATAGCCTTCGGCCTTGTTCCTTAAGGACACTGCAAGCCACCGAGTAGTCCCATAGCCTTCGGCCTCGTTCCTTAAGGACACTGCAAGCCACCGAGGAGTTCCATAGCCTTCGGCCTCGTTCCTCCAGGACACTGCAAGCCACCGAGTAGTCCCATAGCCTTCGGCCTCGTTCCTTAAGGACACTGCAAGCCACCGAGGAGTTCCATAGCCTTCGGCCTCGGTCCTCAAGGACACTGCAAGCCACCGAGGAGTTCCATAGCCTTCGGCCTCATTCCTCCAGGACACTGCAAGCCATCGAGGAGTTCCATAGCCTTCGGCCTCGTTCCTTAAGGACACTGCAAGCCACCGAGGAGTTCCACAGCCTTCGGCCTCGTTCCTCTATAATGGTTATAGCACTCCTCTGTGACTTGCAATGTCCTTATCATGTTCAGCCGAGGCTAGTTTTTCTCTTATATCGGAGCCATACAGAGGTTAATATTCACTCCTGAGGTGTCACGAAGCATCATCTATAGTGACGTCACGACGCAAAGAGCCCATACAAATGAAATCACTTCTTGGACCTATGGCTCCTATTTTCGGGAAGGGGACGTCTTTTCTTTGCAGCTCCAGAGTCCCGAATATACCCGCTTTAGTGCCAAATGCATTGAAATATCGGTCTGGACAAGGCCGCTCATCATGTGGATAGTTTTTGGCTGGAGTGTTGTTGGGACAACCCGTCTGCGGCATCAGCCGGCCACCATTTTTAAAAGAGAATCAAAGGTCGTATTTGGGCTGTAAGACATGTGTACAGACACCCGGTGCTTAATTTGCGTATGTGTGCACAGTGTGTGCTTTGTGTGTGTGTGCACAGAGCGGGTGCATTGCCGGATCCATTGCGTGTATATGTTTATGTGCGCATGTCCACAGGCACTCAGCTTCATGTGTGTTGCAGCACTGCCCACAGGTGCAGTTGCATATACTGGGGGCTCTCTCTGTAAGACATGGGTGACCAGGTGAAATATTGTGTGTCTTGATTTGGAACATTTATAAAATAGTCCTGTCACTTTCATAAACCGTCACCTGCGAGCAAAAATGTGTGCAAACATAATCCTTGCATAAAAAGGTCCTATAGTAACTTTTCCAGAAGGAATTTCTCCCTGAACCTGTTTTTGTGCTGCTTTTTCTGCTTTTGTTGTAATTCTTTGCTGCAATTAGGACAAGATCTGTATGTCCTCGCGGGTGATTTGCTGCACTTTATAAATGTTTGATTGATTGAATTCCATGACGAATAAAATATTGCCCCCCACCCCCAGAGGTCTCACTACCTCTCCTAGAGTGCAGGACATGTGTTCTATTCCCTCCCCACTCAGCCAGTAAAAATACCCTGGATATGTTTTGATCCAGAAATCTCTTTCAGTCTCATCACAACAACAGGCTGAGAAAAAAGTGAAAAGATTCTAAACCCCTGTTTTGCAGTTTGCATGCAGCGCCTTGATGCCAGTTCATAGCTCACTATGCTACATTAGAAGGATTGCAATGTATGAACTGCAAGTAACAAAAGGATCTGTGCCAAAAGCAGTAACCCACTGAGCTATCTAGATAGAACAAATATCTGTCATCTGCATGAGGCACATTGACGCCCTATTCTATGAGACAAACCAATGAGTAGACAAAACACTCATCTGCCCAGCAATTGCATTAAGCTCTAGAGTTACATTACCATTATTAATACCCCCTGAGATTGGCCAGAGCACCCGTTGATCTGTGCAGCAGGTGCCTTAACCTCATCGGAAATTTTAAAAACCAGCCTTTGTGCCCAATTAAGACAGAATAGATTTACTTGTGGGTTTGTCACTTTTGCTAGTTTCTCTACCACAGAGTTTAAAAAACCCATAAATGTATAAGTTGACTGCTAGACTCAGCTTTTCATACCTCCAGCCCTCATGACTCCATGGCCTTTTTGTTGCCACATCTTGACCCCAATTTAGGGGTTCCTGGAGTACAATTTTCTCAATTTCACCACTGCTGATTCGGTATCTCGAAGGGGTGGGCTGCAGGCGACCCTTCCATTACCAAACTAGTATGTAATGTACCAGTGTTTTCAACCAAAATCTGGCTGCAAGCAGTGACTTTACAGACACCTCAAAGGAGGTGGTATTGCATTCTCAAAAGGGAAGGATTCCCTGTGGGATCCCTTCTCCTTTGTGAATGTCAAAAACAGATTGTGACCCCTACCAGCTCTTAAACAAAGAAACAGTCAACTTTACTACTTGAACGCAGCCCTCATTCCTTTAAGGATCCTTCTGATGACTCCCAATCATAGTAACTCCCAACTTGTAACCTACCTCATTAATATTCATGAGGTAGGATGGATGGTGACCTATGATTTGGATTTTTAAGAACAAACTTATTAGTAGATAAGTTGGTTCTTACAAATGTTTCCTGGTCACAACTCGCGTCTAGCATTTTGTGGCCAGATATTCCTAGATCTGACCCCCCTGTTTCAATCCTGATAAAGAAAACCAGCCTTCATCAGGAGGTGCCCAGAGGCAGAGCTATCAGAGCACTGGGTCCAGGTTTCTGGGACAAAGGGGTCCAGGGTCTCAGGAATGCCTCGGCCTTCAAGTGAACCCCGAGCATGAGCTTTTTTAAAGATACTCGTGTCTCAGTCCACAACTTCACCAACATCTGCCACACCCTTAAGAAGTGTTACAAGTGTAGGCATAGCACTAACAAAGTGTGGCACAATAATGACACACTCTCAAAAAAGGGGGCACATTATCCCATTTAATAAAGGCCACCGGAATTATGCGTTTGTGCAGCAATATTTGCATAGTTATAGATTTGCTGCATATGACACATAATCCATCATCTGCTGCAGAATCTATGGATATTACCAAAAACAATTTAGTTTCTAGCTTAAATAATTCAAACCACATTGACATGTGTTGCCGCACAGGGGAAGGTCCTTTGCAAGGGTTGACTGGCCACCTTTCTGTCGCTTGTTGCTACATTTGGTGTTAACCTGGTATTTATGAGGAGCAACCAATGCCAAGACAGTGTTACCTAGTGTAAAAATTATAAAATAATAAAGTAAATCATTACAAAATGTGCTGCATTATGCTGCATAAGTTGCCCTTTCTTGCTGCATAATTTACTAAACCCTGCCACATAATTGGCCCTCTCCTGCGGCATGATTGCAGCGGCCCCGCCTATAATACACAGTCACATCATCACCAGTCCCACAAACCCCTTAAAACCTTGGTGCGTAGCTCTTTCATATGACATGAAGAATAAAAATAAAACCTCAAGTGCAAAATTAGGCACATCAAAAACATGTTAGATAGTTGTTACAAACAGGTATTATAAACAGTTCGAGACAGTTTTCTTTAAAAAAAAAATTTTTTAAAGCTGCAGTAGCAGTGTAGAAACATGCGGCTCTAGTTTGTCTCTAACTGAGAAGTACAAAAAAGAAACATGTTCTTAAAAGTTATTTTAAGCTGGAAAAATAGAGCAGAAAAAAAGAAAAGCAATATTCTATTTTCATTGCCGTAAACAGCTCTTGGGTGCCCTGGCCGGCTTTCCTCCTGGGCTGCTGGCGGCAGGCATGGGGAGGGCAGAGCTGGACTGGAATAACATATAATAGCCGAGTTCTGAACTCTTTTTTTCGGTGACTGAGGGCCTCACAAAAGAACTGATTATAAAGAACGCAGAGGCGGACGAATACACAGGGATGACAGAGGACTCAGTTGAATCTACCTCCACAAGAGAGCTGATCTGGGGTGTCACGCTCTGCCTTTCATCCAGCGCAGCTTGGAGGTAGGATGTGCAAAGTTTTATTTATTTACAAGTGTTGCAAAGGCATGTGCTCAACTTCAAACTTTGTGGAGTTTGTGGGTTCTTTGCATCTGTGCATTGGCACCAAATCTGTGCGCTTTGCTACATTTGCTTTACATTTAATCGAATTCAACTTTAAAAAACGTGATTTGCACCGACGCACTGCGCAGACATGGGTGGCGTGTCTTTCCTGTGCAGCGTCTGTGTGTAGAACAGCGGTACAACATTTAAAACGTCTGACGCACTTCACACATGACACATTATAACACACACATGTAAGTCGAGCGAATCACTCTGGGTGTGTTTGGCCAGGTTAGGTCCTCTGAACTTGGCACTAGTCAGCTGTGCAGAGACAAATCTACCCACATCCCTTTGGCAAAGGAAAGACAGGAGCATGTGCAACCTTCACGAGGATGAGATGGATGAGAAACAAACATTGCTCAACCCAACATGGATCAGGAAGAAAATCGGAATCTGTCTTAAAAGGCAAAATATAGATTCTTTTTATTAAGAGGATAGCTTCAGGGTGATGCGGAACTCAGCCAGGACCTCTAGATATGTTCCTGATAGGCGCTCTTTCTGAAGTTAGGCGACTCTGCACTTATAGCGCCTTCTCTACCCTCACAAGGCGCTGTGACCACCACATTCATGGGCAGCTACGTCAAATGCCAAGGGAATTTACTAAAGCTTTGACGCTGCAAAGCACAGATTCAAACTGCTGAATTGACCTCAGCTGCGTCTCACCTCAGAGGTGCGTCTCACCTCAGAGGTATGGCGCAGCGGCCAGGGCAGCTGACTCTGGAACACAGGGGCTCACAGTTCGATCCCTGGTGCCGGTGGCAGGTCAGCCCAACACCATGTGACCCTGGACACTAGCTCACTTAATCTTCCCAATGGCCCCCAGTGCCTTGACACCATTAGGGGTGATTGTCAGGGCCAGACTGGCCGTAGCGGGCACCGGGTGTTTCCCTGGTGGATTGCCAGGGAGGGGGCCGGTTTTGGCCCTCTGGGGGGGCCGTTTTTATTACAGGGACAATTTTGCAGCAATATCGGCCCTGTAACAAATTTGGCCCTGCAAAACAGCTTTGCCGTCCCCCCAACCCATTCGGTGGGGGGGGGGGGGGGGGGGGGTGGGGTTGGCCGAGCACTTTGCCAGGG
Source organism: Lissotriton vulgaris (assembly GCF_964263255.1). NCBI lineage: Eukaryota > Metazoa > Chordata > Amphibia > Caudata > Salamandridae > Lissotriton > Lissotriton vulgaris. The sequence continues at coordinate 265,581,500 of NC_141690.1, read as the reverse complement.
CCGGTATTGGCTCCCAGTCCGGCCCTGGTAATTGTTTGCGCTTTACAAATACCGCATTACCCCACCTGTGTCTTTTGTTTACCAGTTATGGAGCCTTGAAAAAGTGCAGTGTTGGCACCACAATCAACTTTACAAAACCACAAACATCTCATTCATTTCAAGAGTCCAGATGGGAACGTTTGTATAGATGAAACAGCATCACAGGCGTGATCGATAGTTTAGTTTAGTTTAGCCATTTGTAGAGCGCATGGTTACACCCCCGGTGTGTCCCTGAGCTAAATCGGTCCCTCTTAAGGAATTCGGGAGGCAATTACATATCATGCCCAGTATCTGTATTTTAGTGTGTAGTTGTGAATAGCCATGTCTTCAGTTGTTTGCTAAATCTGGTTTCGCATTGTTCCGTTCGTAGGTCCATTTGTAGAGTCTTCAACGCTTTTGCCGCGAGATATCTGAAGGAGCGTGCACCCATTCTAGCTTTAAAAATCGCAGTACTGTCACCAATGCCCTACCCTGGGATCTTAAAATCCGGCCTGGTGTGTACTGTGTTAACAGTGGTGGCAGGTACCGTGGGCCTTTTCTTGATAGGATGCTGTGACGGTGGCACATTGCCTCAAAAACGATTCTTTTTTCCTCTGGAAGCCAATGTAGGTTGGCCAGAGCTTTCTTAGCAGAGGCTCTTCTCGGAAGGCTTAGTACCAGACGGGCCGCCGCGTTTTGTACCGTTTGCAATTTGGACAGCCCTTTTTTGAAGCCGCTATGTATAGTACATTGCCGTAATCCATTTGGGAGGTTACCACGGCGTGAACTCTGGTTTTCCTCACATTAGGTGGCAGGAGGCCAAGGATCTTTCTTAGGGGTTTTCATGGTCCTGTAGCATTTCTGCTACTTTACGAATTTGGCTGTCGAATGTCATTTTGGAGTCAAACCAATCGCCAAGGTTTTTTACTTCTGATTTTGGTGTGGGTTCTTGGCCCGGTGTCCCAGGCCACCAGGCTGATGACCAGATGGTGGGGGTTTTACCCACAGTCATTACCTCTGTTTGATTCCCATTGAGCTTTAGGCAATGATTGCGATGAAACGCCTATTTTGATTCACACCACTGTAATCCAGCTACTTGGAAATCTTGGTGTGGTTTGGTCAACGGGGCACAAAGTATACATCAAATTTTCCATTCAAGAAGTAATTTCTATGGCTGTCGTACTCCACTGTGTGTTGTGAGATAAAGCACCCCCCCAGCGTGTCATTGGTTCGATCCAAAATCGTGATACCAGGTTCACAGATAGAAGCTCTGGTGACAAGTGATAGGGCAGAACTCCCCTCTCTTGCCTCCTGTCCTCCTGTCCCGGGGCCCTGTTTCTCTCCAGCCCAGCAGGGGTTTACTCTGGTAGCAAATGTGTCATGCTGTCCCACACCTAAAGCTGTCTGGAACATTTTCTGTTTATCCCAAAGTGTTGAGGAGACAGGAGAACCCTTCCATAGCAGTTGTCTGCAGAAACGCTGTAATCACCCCTACAGCCTGGCTGATGAGGATTATGAATCCGAAACCGGTCCCAGGAGGATGCTTGTTTCCGGTCCAGGGAGGGCATGGCTTGGCAGTTCGGACTGGACTGTTCCATGAGGCACAGGGTCAGACTGATTTGCATATGGCCATGTAGTAGAGTGGTGTGGCTCACTGGTTAGAGGCGGCAGACCCGGAAGCAGAGAACGGCCCAGGACCAGGGTTCAATTCCCGACGCGGCAAGGTCATGGACCAGGGTCAGCGGACTCGATAATTCTCGCCTCGGTGCCTACTCTAACCAGGGATCACACTCGGCAACTCTGGGCATTAGCTTGCCTCATCTCACAACGGCCCCCCACATTCGCCGGGGATGCCTGGTTTCACCTTGGAGATACCCAGTAGGGACCATCTCACAGGGATAGCCAGGACGGGTTCCCCAGCGGTCTACAGCGCCACGACGCCTCAGGGCAGCAGTGCGCTTTACAAGACACATACATTTACATTTACATTTACATGTCTGAACTGGGGTGGCTGAGTGAGCTAAAGAATGGTGATGGATTAAACCCAGATCAGTTGACTGGGGGTGAGTGTTTGATTGGCTCAAACGCTCCGTCCATCATCCCTTTTTGTATCGCTCTGCACGAGACACAGCAAAAAGCAGGCACCACTGCCCGATCTGCGCAGGGACATTGGAACATCCGGAACATCGACACACACCTAGGGTACACGACATGGTACACGCAGGAAAAAGGCGTTCACCCACCATATTCACAGGGTGGATGCGTTCCACCCTGTCAGCAAGTTGGGCCCCTGTAAAATATGCAGAATTTGCCTCATTGTAGGTTTCAGACACCGGCACACTTTCCGCAGCGCGTGCACACTGTTTATGAATTCACAGGTACTCAAGAGAAGCATGTTTTTGACTTTCTTTAGTCCCTGTATATCAGAGAGATGCATGCACTGTAAGAACGTCTGATGAGTAGGTCTGTCCCAGTATTTACACAAATAACAATTTAAATACCACTATTTTGTTTTATTTCTTTTATGGCGCTAGTCATCGCAAAGCAGGGCGTGAGAGAGCTTTCCATCCCATGCACACATTAACAGTAAATCACGTACGTGTGTAAATCAATGTACAGGATGCGTTACATAAGATTGTGAGGGTCACAAGGGGTAGGAGTCACGTGCCCTTCATAGCTTGCTGATCTATATTAGAAGGATTACAATGTATGAACTGCAAGAAAGTAAAGGATCCCAGTCTTAAAAGCAGTAACCCACAGACCTAGCTACATAAAATAAAAGTCTGCCATCTGCATGCTACATAATGTGCCTCCCCTTGCTGTGGCCAGAGGCAGAAGACCATGGCTGGCAGAGGAGCACAGAGGCACCGGTGTCATCAGCTAAATTGGCCCGGACTAGCAAAGTCCTATTCTGGGCCCCTGGATCCTGCCAGGCGGCCCCATTAGTGGCATGCTGTAGTGTCACTGGTAGCCCTGGGCGCTTGTGTCCCACCGTGCCCAGGGCTACCCATCAGTCAAGCTGTCAGCGCACCCTCTCCCATCTCATTACTGGAGAGGGGTTGGCAGGAGCCTCACTCACCGCACCCCACCTCATGATAAGATGAGGTGAAAAGGCAAGAAACTGACAGCTGGAGCCCCTGCATCACTGTGCAGACCCCAACTCTGTGCTTCAGTTCCTGAGGCTGGAAGAAGCTGTGTCCATGCCCTGGGAGTCCACCCAAAGCCATTATCAGAAGCACAACAGGTCAAATAGCTGAAGGCAGGTAAGTAAAATAAAACCCTGTGAAATATTGAGTGAGAGTGTATGTGTGCTGAGTGGATGAGGGTGAGATCGAGTGAGTCAGAGGGAGTGGGAACGAGTGGGACTAAGTGAACATTAGAGAGTGAATTCAGCTGAGTGAAAGCGAGTGTGAGCTAGAGTGACTGAGAATAAAGGAGAGCGAAGGCGGTAATTCTTGCTATATGATGTACTTAGGTGAAATGCAGGCGCATACGCTGCAATTCCTGGCATATGGAACAGGCGTGACAAACCGCTGGTGCGGACATACTGGACATCATTCCTGGTACAAAGGAAACTATGGCAAAATGCAGGCACTGGCCTATCGGAGGTAATTCTTGGCATATGGAATGAAGCGCCCATGGGAAAATGCTGGTGCTGGCACACTGGAAGTAGTTTGTTGTCTATGGGATGCCAGTGGTAAAATGTTTTTTTACAAAAAACAAGGGAATCCGATGAGTAGCTAAGGACCCCGGGTGTCGATTATTAAAGCAAACAATGGTCCTTACAAGGGGCCCGATTCACAGAACTAACTTAAGCCAAAATCCTAAACTTACTACTTTTGGTTTTCACAGAAGTTAGGATTTTGTCTTAAGTTTGTCTTAAGAGAGAGTTAAAACAGACTTAAGACAGACTTAAGTTAGGATTTTGTCTTAAGTCTGTCTTAACTCTGTTTTAAGGCAAACTTAAGAAAAAATCCTAACTTCTGTGAATACCAAAAGTAGTAAGTTTAGGATTTTGTCTTAAGTTAGTTCTGTGAATCGGGCCCAAAGAGAATAAAGGAAAAAATTAAATATAGGCCTAAATAGGTACTATATATGTTTTCAGTATCCAGCTGGACAAAGAATGTTAATATGCAGTATATTTAGAATAGTGAGTAATACACAGAGGAAGAATCATATACAACGGGACGCAATCCTGCACCCGACACATAGGACAAAGGTCAAACAAACAGTACATAAAACTGTTTTCAGGCAAAATTGGAGCTAAGGCAGCTTGTACTGGTCAAATAATAAAGCAAGCGGGCACAAAATTGTGACCACATTATATATACTCAATTTTCCGTAGTGGTACTAATTTCAATTGTCGACGACGTTTCGATCCCAAGCTCGAGTAACTTACGGGATCATCATCAGGACTGAGAATTAAATTTGCCTGCTATAGACCATAATGTCTCGCTGGCGGCCTTCAAGGCATATGGCGAGGAAGGTCTGTGCAGCTGTGTGCTGCTCCTTGGACAAGGGGACCAACAGTGGTGTCCGCACTTAAACAGTAAAAAATTGACTTGGATGGGTGCACAGCTGAAATGTTATTTGTTATTTTAGATATTTTGTGGGTACTCCTCAGGTGGCGTTTTTACCCGTAAAACGTCATATGAATCAAGTGTGGAATCTTCTTATTCTGTTAAGAAGAAAAACGGATGTTCCCCCAGGGATGGTCCCAGTGACCCACTGGAACCACATTCACACTTGAACAGTGCCACTCATGGTGTGGGCGATGACTGTGAACTGCGTCTGCCGTGGCAGAGGGTTCAGGGATTTTTCAGGGGAATTGCTAACGCTGCCTCGAAGTTTTACGAAGTCTCACAGCAGCGGGGGGCTTGAAAGTAGCTTGATAGCAGGGCGGCAACAGTGTGCCTAACGTTCCAAGGCACGATGGTAAAATGATGACCCTGACATATTGGAGATCATTCTTGGCATATATTGGCATATGGGACAACTGTAGCAAAATGATGGTGCTACCATATGCAAGATAATTCTGGGCATTACGGAGGACAACCATGGCTTTTTGACCTTTGGGTCCCCCATCACATATATATGGATGCAGTCATTGGCAACATTGTGCCACTGGATATTGTAAGTAATTCTTGGTATTAACATAGTGCCCACGAAATATGGGTCCCATCCTTACCAAATCAATTCTAGCCCTGAAACATGGAGATAAGTATTAGCATATAGGGACACATTTTGAATTAAATGGGGTCAAATGTTTTCATTGACTTTCACACCTTTAAAGAACTTCAGTATTTAGTGAGTTCTCTTAGAGAGGCAGTGGTTTTTGAGCCGGTTCATGTGAAAATTCTGCTTTAAAGAACACTATTTGACCTATTTTTTTAAACCTTTTTCTATGCGTCCCGGTGCAGGGTGACATAGCGCTTTACATCATACTCCATATTGTACACAGAAAATGAATCACACAAGTGTGTAAATCAACTCATAGGAAATGTTACATAAGACAATGAGGGTTTCAAGGTGTAAAAGTAGCAGATCTTTCACACTGGGTGATATAACATGTAAGAGTGTTAGGTCTGGCGAAACACAGACAAGAATTAAAACATAACGCAGTGGTTGGGGTTGTCTGCACTAATGAGACTTTATTGCTACCAAAGAACCCTTTTTAGCAATATCAAAATAAAGAAAGATTGATTAAAAACGAAATAAGTTTCTACGCTTTGCAGTTTGCATGCGGCTCCTGATGCAGGTTCATAGCGCACTGCGCTGCAGTCGAAGGATTATAACTGGGGGCCCTGGAAGGATGTCATTCAGTAAACACTGCGCTTTCTGCGTTATTCTGGATTTGCCGCATTTGCCAATTAATTCTTCGTCTACTGAATAATATTCAGATTTTAAGGAAAAAAAATGTTTCTAGCTCAGTCAGTTTAAAAGTTACAAAACACTTGTGGACACGTGTTCCTGCGCATTCGAAGGCCCTTCTCAAATGTTGACTGGTCATCTTTCAGGTGTTATTGCTGTATTTGATGGTTAAACGGATACTAATGAGGTGAAACGTTTTGCCAGACTGGGATGACAATGTTATAAAGTGACAAAATAATGAAACAAAACCATCAAAAAAATTACATCATTTGTCTTTTCTTGTCTCAAAATTTAGTCACCTGCCCCATAATTTGGTCCTTCCTACCGCATAATTCCAATGGCCGTGATTATAATTTATAAGCTGCAAGTAACAAAAGGATGTCTATGCAGTAACCCTTTGACCTTTCTACATAAAATGCAAATCTTTGACCTGCAAGCTACACACTGTGTTTGCAGCAGGCACATAAACCCTCTCTGCTAAATTATTGATGAGTTAAACCTGACTAGACACAACAGGGATCTAAACAGCAAGTACATGCTACAAGTACGCAAAATAAACTGGGCAAGATTACTTAATGAAATTTGAAGCAGCCAGGTCGAGGTGAAAATTGCCACAGTAACTGACCAGGCCTTCCAGCAAGGACTTTCAGCCTTTGTGCACTCCCCATCCCCTCCACTATAACCTAAATGTGAAGTCCTGGTGGAGGAGGGGTCAGGTGAAAGGTGAATGACATAGCTTCACTTCTGGGACGAGCTGCCCCCCCTCCCCGTGAGAACTGACAACTAGATGGGAATGGCCCATAGGCCACAACAGCACCTGGCCTCGTTTGCACACTATAGGCCAGAGCTTTCCAAAGTATGTGTCGCGACACAGTACAGGATCGCCTGACATGAGTGGGTGTGTCGCGTGACGGTACTCTTCTAATCAAGCATGTACGTCTGTCTTAAATCTTTAAGACAGACATACATGCTTGATAAGATGTACGTACATTTTCGTGCATCACGTCGTCTGCGCTGCATACTATGGAAAGCTCTGGCCGGATCTCCCCTCTGCGGATACCTTTGCCGCTGCTCCCGAGCTCTGGCCCCCTGTCCAGCAGAAAGCTGTGGGGGCGAGGCGCGGGATGGGCTGCACGGTAAGCGCCGAGGATAAGGCGGTCCAAGATGATCGACCTGCGGGAGGACGGCGAGAAGGTGGCGCGGGAGGTCAAGCTGCTGCTGCTGCTGCTGCTCCTGCTGTTGCTGTTGCTGTTGCTGCTGCTGCTGTTGCTGTTGCTGCTGCTGTTGCTACTGCTGCTACTGCTGCTGCTGTTGCTGCTGCTGATGCTGCTGCTGCTGCTGCTGTTGCTGCTGCTGCTCCTGCTCCTGCTAATGCTGCTGCTGCTGCTCCTGCTGCTGCTGATGCTGCTGCTGCTGATGCTGCTGCTGCTGTTGCTGCTGCTGCTGTTGCTGCTGCTGCTGCTGCTGCTGCTGCTGCTGTTGCTGCTGCTGCTGCTGCTGCTCCTGCTGCTGCTGTTGCTGCTGCTGCTGTTGCTGCGGCTGCTGTGTAAGGGGCCGGAGGGTAGAGGGGGTCAGGCGGCCCTCAAATGACAAAGATGCACGGCCGTCAGCCACCTTTGAATCCTTCTCCCTGACCCAGAGAATCAACTATGTGACGAGCAGCACAGCGTTCCCTTCTGGACGCCTCCTGCCCATGTTCTGTTGACAGACGGTGCTGTGAGATCACTGTCAAGTCATCCTTTATTGACCAGTATTGATCTACAGTCGATTGAGGTGAAAAAGGTCATTGATTCCTCTGGTACAGATGGCGATCCTGACGCAGGGTGAAATGGAAACATTGATACATTACAGACAGTACTGCAGGGTTTAACTAAAACAAGTGGGAGCAGTGCAAAGATTTTGAAGAAAAAAAACAAATTAATCATCCGTCACTCATTAGCGAAAATGAAAAACCTCAAGGCTGATTTTGTGGAAATGTTGCCCACCCTTAATAAGTTGAAGCAGATATGAGAAAGAGAGCCGTGCGCAGCTGAAGTGCTGCAGCGTTTCAAAGTGAAAGAAGAAATCTGAACTATGCTATAGATACGTTTACAACGACGTATTCTCGTAGGACACCCCCGCGCCGCACGGCCACCAGCTGTAGCATGTGCTCCCCCGCCTGCCGCTGCCTCTCAGCCTCGCTGAGCCTGCCTGCCTGCTGACCACGCCCCCGGCCGTCTTTCGGGGTGGCCTCCTGCGCTACTGTGTTTGTTTAGGTATTTGTGCTGCCTTGTAGCCTTTTTTAGGCTTTTGCCCCCTTTTTCGGATTTCTGTGCCCCCTTGTGCCGTTTTCCCCTGCCCTTTTTCCCTTGTGCCCTCCCGCCCCGCTCCCCACTTCCCGCCGCCGTGTCTAAGGACACGCCCCCTTTGCCTTCTGTGCCCTCCCTGCTCCCGCCTCCCAGCTGCTCCTCCCTCCCTCGCACTTAGCCTGGACCGCGACCAGCGCCCGGACCCCTGGCCCCCGCAGACGCCAGCCCACCCGCCGGACCTACGACTCTACCGAACTCAACGCACTCAACACCGGTCAGATCCCGGGTTGCTACCGAGCCACCCCGAGACGCACCCACGGACCCTTCAGCTGCCACTCCTGCAAGTTCACCTGCATCCGGACCTGCACTACACGATCACCCACCAGGCCGAGCACCAGCAGCAACCACCTGAAGTGCATCCTGCTCAACACTCGCTCCGTCCACAGACACGCCATCGAACTCTGGAACCTCCTCGACACCACATCTCCAGACGTCGCCTTCCTCACTGAAACCTGGATGAACGCCTCCTCAGCGCCTGACATCGCCATCGCCATCCCGGACGGATACAAGATCACCCGGAGGGACCGCGGCAATCAGACCCGAGGAGGCATCGCCATCGTCCACAGGAACACCATCCGCATCACGACCAACACCGACAACACCCTCACAACCGCCGAACACCTGCACTTCCATATCCACACCGACCCCAAGACCACCCTCAGAGGCACCCTCATCTACAGACCCCCAGGACCACGCACACAATTCAGCGAAGACATCGCCGACTTCATCTGCCCGCACGCCCTCCCCTCCGCTGACGACATCCTCCTCGGGGATCTCAACTTCCACCTGGAGAACAACAACGACCGCAACACCACCACTCTGCTGGACAACCTCGCCAACCTCGGACTCAAGCAGCTGGTGACCACTCCCACCCACTACGCCGGACACACACTCAACCCCGTCTTCTCATCCAGCAAGGACATCGTCTTCAGCCACGCCACCGGACTCCACTGGACGGACCACAGCTGCATCCACTTCAGCTTCAGAAGAACCACGATCCACCATCACCAGCAACAGGTTGCACGCAGGAGCTGGAACAAGATCACTGCCGACCAGCTCGCCGCATCCCTGAGCCAGCACCCTCCCACCAGCTCAGCGAACCCCAGCCAGGCCGCCGACAACCTCACGAAGTGGATCAGCACCTGCGCAGACGACCTCCCCCCACTGAGGACCCCGCCTATCAGACCCGGCAGTAAGAAAGCACCATGGTTCACCGACGAACTGAAGAGCTCCAAGAAGAACTGCAGAGCCCTCGAAAGAGCCTGGCGCAGAGACCCAACAACACCAGAAAACATGACCACCCTCAAGCTCGCCACTCGAAAACACCATCAACTGATCCACGCCACCAAGAAAACTACATTCAAGGAACGACTGGACAACAACGCACAAAACAGCAAGGAACTCTTCAACATCGTTAAAGAGCTCTCCAACCCCAATGCCGGAAACAACGACATCACCCCATCGCAAGACCTCTGCAACTCCCTCGCCTCCTACTTCCACAACAAGATCGCAGACATACACAACAGCTTCAGCACGCAACCAACGCTCCCCACGTTGGCACCAACGCCCCCCACCACCTCCTTCCGCGCCTGGACCCAGATCACCACCGAAGACACCATCCGTATGATGAACTCCATCCACTTCGGATCTCCAACCGACCCCTGACCTCACCACGTCTTCAACAAGGCCGACGCTGTCATCGCTCCCCACCTGCGGAGCATCATTAACACCTCCTTCGACACCGCCACCTTCCCGGAGAGCTGGAAGCACGCCGAACTCAGCGCTCTACTGAAGAAACCATCAGCGGACCCCACCGAACTCAAAAACTACCGCCCCATCTCGCTCCTCCCGTTTTCGGCCAAAGTCATTGAGAAGATTGTCAACAAGCAGCTGGCCGCCTTCCTCGAGACGAATGGATCCCTCGACCTCTCGCAGTCTGGCTTCCGGACCAACCACAGCACCGAGACCACCCTCATCGCAGCCACCAATGACATCCGAGCCCTGCTCGACAACGGAGAAACAGCGGCCCTCATCCTCCTGGACCTCTCCACGGCTTTCGACACTGTCTGCCACCGCACCTTAGTGCAACGCCTCAGCAACGTCGGAATCCAGGAGAAGGCACTGGAGTGGATCATCTCCTTCCTCGCCGGAAGGACTCAGAGAGTCCGCCTTCCACCGTTCAGATCAGAAGCCACCGAAGTCATCTGCGGCGTACCACAGGGATCATCGCTCAGCCCCACCCTCTTCAACATCTACATGAGCCCCCTCGCAGCCATCGCACGCCAACACAACCTCAACATCATCTCCTACGCCGACGACACACAGCTGATCCTCTCCCTCACCAACGACCCAGCCACCGCCAGAGCCAACCTACACGAAGGGATGACAGACGTAGCCGAGTGGATGATGACCATCCGCCTGAAACTGAACTCAGACAAGACGGAAGTTCTCATCCTGGGCTCCTCGCCCTCCGCCTGGGACGACTCCTGGTGGACCCCCGCCCTGGCCAGCGCACCCAAACCGACAGACCATGCACGCGACCTGGGCTTCATCCTGGACTCCTCCCTCTCCATGACCAGACAAGTCAATGCCGTCTCCTCGTCCTGCTTCAATATCCTGCGCATGCTACGTAAGATCTTCCGGTGGATCCCCACCGAGACCAGGAAGACGGTCACCCAGGCCCTCGTCACCAGCCGACTGGACTACGGCAACGCCCTCTACGCCGGAACCACCGCCAAGCTCCAGAAGAGACTTCAGCTGATCCAGAACGCCTCAGCAAGACTCATTCTCGACATCCCCCGACACAGCCGCATCTCCGGACATCTGAGAGACCTGCACTGGTTTCCCGGTCAACAAGAGAATCACCTTCTGTCTCCTCACCCACGCACACAAAGCCCTACACAACCAAGGGCCAAGATACCTCAACAGCCGCCTCAACTTCTACACTCCTACCCGCCAGCTTCGATCGACCAGCCACGCCCTTGCCGCCGTCCCCCGCATCCGAAGAGCCACAGCAGGAGGAAGGTCCTTCTCCTACCTGGCTGCCAAGACTTGGAACTCCCTCCCGATCCACCTCCGCCTGACCCAAGACCACCTCGCCTTCAGGAAGCAGCTCAAGACCTGGCTGTTCAAGCAGTAGCGGACCCCCCTCCCCAAGCGCCTTGAGACCCTCCGGGTGAGTAGCGCGCTATATAAATGTTTTTTGATTTGATTTGATTTGATATTCATTGACTTACACCAGCCGGTGACTCTGTCGAGCAAAATGTAGGTAACCGGGTGGTGTTAAAAAGGCCTACTTTCAGTTCTGCAGAAGTGGTATTACAGGGGGTTGACGAGGTGCCCATGATCACGGATAATTAAGTATGAGGTCGCAGGCCGTAGGGCCATTTTTACCAGCCCTCTTCTACCTTATTCCATGTCCCTCTCTCATCTACACACACCCAACACCCCAACTCTTTTGGTTAAGACACGTCATTAAACAATCCCTAACGCGCGGCTAATGCTCACTGCTCTTTAGCAGGCACCCCTGCAAGCTGCTCCAGGCAATACTCTCACCCCTGCACCCTGCTGTATACAAAGAGCTGAGCTAAAACCACCTGAACTGGGGTGGCAGAGTGGGCTAAAGAACGGTGATGGATCAAACTCAGATCTTTTGACTGGGTGGGAGTGTTTGATTGCTTCAGATGCTCCGTCCATTACCACCCCTTTTTGTACCGCTTTTGGCCGCCATAAGTGTGGCAGGGTATGCTCAGACGTGAGTCCCTTGCTCACTTTGCCACTGGATTCAAGCAAGCCGGGATGAAGACGGCTGGAATGCCAGAAACCGGTCCTCGGAAGCTTGTTTCCGGTCCAGGGAAGACATGGCTTGGCAGTTCGGGCTGGACTGTTCCCATGAGGCACAGGGTCAGACTGATTTGCATATGGCCATGTCTGAACTGGGGTGGCAGAGTGGGCTAAAGAACGGTGATGGATCAAACTCAGATCTTTTGACTGGGTGTGAGCGTTTGATTGGTTCAGATGCTCCGTCCATCACCACCCCCCTTTTGTAGAGCTAAAACCACAGGCATTTCCCAGTGAACGATGAGTCGCACAACTGTATTACTTTTACCAGGTAATGACCAGACAAAACAAAGTAGCATTGAGGGTTAATAGGTCTCCTGTAAGCACATTATGTAACGCGCAGATGACAGCATTTTATTGTATTTAAATGGGCAAGTGAGTGCTTTGAACACGGAGATCCTTTTGTTACTTGCAGTTCACAAATTGTAATTCTTCTAATATAGCACAGTGAGCCAAGAAGGACATGTGGCTCCTACACCTTACAACTCTCCCTGTCTTATGTAACAATCCCTTGATTTAAACACCTCATTTATTGTCAATGTATAATGTGTACGTATAAAGCGCCCTGACACACTGCATGGGATTAGTAGCACTATAGCGCAGTAAAAGAAACAAAACAAAATAGTGGCGTTTGAATTGTTGTTTGTGTAATTACTGGGACAGACCAACACATCTGACACTCCTACACACACATGCATATCTCTTATAGAACAGGACTGAACAAAGTCAGAAGCATGCCTGCCTCTTAAGCACCTGTGATGTGTTAAGCTGCGTGCCTTTGTTTCTCCTCCATTTCATGTAGATGTGAGACTCCTGATAGCTCCCAGCCAGGATACTCCAACAAAAGGAAGCCTGATGGCCCCTTAACTTCGACCTTTGTTATAGGCCCAGCTGGAACCTGATAAGCCCCTTCCCCGCCTGTACGTTGCTGCTTGGAACAAAAGCAAACAACGCGCAGGCACTGCTGAATGTGTCCCGGTGTCTAAATATTGCACCAAGACAAGCTTACCATATTTCTGAGGGGCCCAATCTCTTGGCAGGGTAGACTGCGATCACCCTTTGAAAATAGTGGGTAGACGCAGTCTACCCTCAACTTGTACCCTGTCTACTACATAGTGCCAAGAGATGCATGTGTGTCTCGTGGCGCATTGTAGCAGCTATTGCTCATTTTAGTAATGATGCAGTTCACCTGTGTGCCCTAATACTGAAAAGCGAGGGCAAGAGATCTTTGCAGTGTGAGTTAGTACATAGGTACATAGTACATTTCCTTTACAACGAATCATGAAGCGGTGTTTAGGAAATGAATAATAGGCGAGTTAAAACAGGTGCATTTAGAAAACTGAGTCCCAAGCAGGAAGGCCATTTATTTTCTTGATATGTGCGTAAGTGGATGAGGTCAAAGGGGTAAGTTTACATCACTTATCATGTTGCAGGCTCAGCGAGTTTGGTGAATAATAAAGCCGATCTACAAAGAAAACGAATCAACAGGGTTGTGGCGGGAAGGAGGAGATGAAGCGAGTGAAAACACCAGCACTCGTGTGGAGTGCTTAAAGACAAAGAAAAAAGTAGCTCCTATAACGGGAGCAGTGGATGGACCCAAGCACTTGGTCCATGTTCTGGGAGAGGGTCAAACACAGGAAGAAGCATGACGCTTTTATGCTGTGGACTAACGGGAACAAAGGACAGACACACACAGCATCCAGCCGCATATGTGCGCTGCCTGTACACAGACACACACCATATCTTCGCAGACACACACAGCATCCAGCCGTATATATGCGTTGCCTGTACACAGACATACACCATACCTCAGCAGACACAGTGACACACACCTAACTTTCACAGACACACATAGCATCCAGCCGCATATGTGCGCTGCCTGTACACAGACACACACCATACCTCAGCAGACACAGTGACACACACCTAACTTTCACAGACACACATAGCATCCAGCCGCATATATGCATTGCCTGTACACAGACATACACCATACCTCAGCAGACAAACACCTAACTTTCACAGACACACACAGCATCCAGCCGCATATGTGCGCTGCCTGTACACAGACACACACCATACCTCAGCAGACACAGTGACACACACCTAACTTTCACAGACACACATAGCATCCAGCCGCATATATGCATTGCCTGTACACAGGCACACACCATACCTTCGCAGACACACACAGCATCCAGCCGTATATATGCATTGCCTGTACACAGACATACACCATACCTCAGCAGACACACACCTAACTTTCACAGACACACACAGCATCCAGCCGCATATGTGCACTGCCTTCACACAGGCACACACCATACCTCAGCAGACACACACAGCTTCCAGCCGCATATGTGTGCTGCCTGTACACAGACACACACCATACCTTAGCAGACACACAATACTTTAGCAGACACACACCATACCTTCACAGACACACACCTAACTTTCACAGACACACACAGCATCCAGCCGCATATGTGCGCTGCCTGTACACAGACACACACCATAACTTAGCAGACACACACCATACTTTAGCAGACACACACCATACTTTCACAGACACACACCTAACTTTCACAGACACACACAGCATCCATCCGCATATGTGTGCTGGCTGTACACAGACACACACCATACCTTTGCAGACACACAGCATCCAGACGCATATGTGTGCTGGCTGTACACAGACACACACCATACCTTCGCAGACACACACAGCATCCAGCCGCATATATGCATTGCCTGTACAAAGACACACACCATACCTTAGCAGACACACACCATACTTTAGCAGACACACACCATACCTTCACAGACACACACCTAACTTTCACAGACACACACATCATCCATCCGCATATGTGTGCTGGCTGTACACAGACACACACCATACCTTTGCAGACACACAGCATCCAGACGCATATGTGTGCTAGCTGTACACAGACACACACCATACCTTCGCAGACACACACAGCATCCAGCCGCATATATGCATTGCCTGTACACAGACACACACCATACCTAAGCAGACACACACCTAACTTTTTACAGACACACACAGCATCCAGCCGCATATGTGCGCTGCCTGCACACAGGCACACACAGACCTTACCTTCAGACTGCATACAGATGAATATGCGCGCTCCCGCACGCACACCACACACGCACGCGCCAACCTTTGCTTAATTAGAAGTGTAAGAAGAATTATCCGGGTCGATGGCAGGTAGGGGGGTGGGGGGGGCAGACGCCCGCAGCTCTCTCGGGAGTCAGGGCACGTGCGCCTCAGCGCCTGGGAGTGGAGCCAAGTCTTCAAGGAGGCTGGTGGCAGGAGAAGGATGTGCCCTTCCAGTACCCTTGGGTGACCGCTCTCTGGGGCCCGGTACTTAATTTGAGCCGGTACTTGGGGACAAGCATGTTCCCCCAGAGCAAGAGAAGGGAAAACTCACAAAGTGGAAATACAGAGGATGAGGAAGATGCGAGGTACTGAGGATGAAGCAGGACCCTGCAAGAATGAGGTAAAGGGACATAGAGGGAGTCTGGTGGTAGACGAAAGAGGCATGAGATGCATTCAGGAAGTCCAGCCTTGGTATTCGGTGCACCCACATTTAATAGCGCCGGGCATTGGCTTTTGGGCGCAACTTTGGGCACCGGCTCTCAAGTTTTTACAAATTAAGCACTGCTGGTGTCCACCTGCTCTGAGGCTCTGTGCACCTGCTCTCCCGCTATCCAACACTTTCCCTACTGTTACACTTGGTGGAGTAGGAATAGTACATTATTCCCACCCTCTATCCAACACTTTCCCTACTGTTGCACTCACTGGAGTGGGAATAGTAATTTTTACCCCTTCGCTATCCAACACTTTCCCTACTGTTGCACTCTTTGGAGAGGGAGTAGTAATTTTTACCCTCCCGCTATCCAACACTTTCCCTACTGTTGCACTCACTGGAGTAGGAATAGTAATTTTTACCCCTACCCTATCCAACACTTTTCCTTCTGTTGCACTCACTGGAGTGTAAATAGTAATCAGGGCCGGACTGGGAACCAAAACCGGCTCTGGCAAAGTGCACGGGGTTGTGGGTGCCACCGAGCTCTTTGCCGGGGCCGGTTTTCAGCCGATTTTGTTACAGGGCCGATTTTAAAGCTATGCTGCAAAAATGGCCCTGTTACAAAAATGGCCCCCAGGGGCCCCAAACCGGTCCCCAACCGCGGTGCGGCGCACCCGGGGATTGCCTGGTGCCCGCTACGGCCAGTCCGGCCCTGATAGTAGTTTTTACCCAACCGCTATCCAACACTTTTTCCACTGTTCCACTCGCCGGAGTGGGAATAGTAATTTTTATCCACCCTCTATCCAGCACTTTCCCTACTGTACCACTTGTTGGAGTGGAAATAGTAATTTTATCCTTTACGCTATGCAACGTTTTTAGTATTGTTATATAAGGTAGTGTAAAATATTATTTTACAAATATATATTTATTTTAATATTTTAACCATATCATATTTAATTTTTTAAATATTAATCTTATAGGTTTATTTACATATATGTAAATATATTTTAAATAATGTTTTATAATTTTATGATTAAAATAGTAACTATTTTTAATATTATTAAGTTAATATATATAAAATAAAAAATAAAAATGCATGTATTTTCTTTACATTACATTTATTATTTATTAATTTTAACGTTTTTTATTTATTTTTAAGTATGTTTTACTTAATTATATTTATTATTTAATTAATTTATATTACTTTTCAGACATTTAAAAAGTTGATTTTTTAGCAAACTATATTATTTACAACGATATTTAGGATTCAATATTTTTGTACTTACCTGTTTTTAGATAGGAATTCGATATTCTGTCACTCGGTATTTTCTCATCGATATTCTGGCAGCTCGAAATTCTGTAAGTGATCCACCTGAGACTATGCAGAGTTGCCAGGAGCTGTAGCAGTTAGTAAATGGGACTGAATGATCATGGTTTTTTCCAGTCCTTAATTTGAGCTGGTGGTTTCTGGTTCCCAGCACCAGCACTTAATCAACACCAGCACTTGTGAAAGTCTGCCACAAGGTTGCGCTGTCTGGCTAATTTAGAGATGACCACAACAACAGTTAATTATTAATTCTGTATACTTAAAAAATGACTATTACCTGCCATTCTTATAGCTTGTAAGGCCTGGAATAGGCTGAATTGTCACACTTGTAGGAGTGTTCTGGTTGTTAGTTGTGCTGGTACTACCATTGGCAGCGCTGGCAGGGCAGTGGGTGGTGCAAGCTGCAGCGGCCTCCTGATGAGGGCCCTGGCACTTATGTTTTTTACAAATTAGGCACAGGGCTCAGTTTTCATGTCATGGATGGGGACCAGCAAGGGGGCAGCTAAACTTTTTCTCACCTCTCACTGAAAAAACACCAGGCAGGAGGGTGTGAAAGCTCCAGACTCTGGGTTGTGATTTCACTGAAGGGTGAAGTTAAATGCCACCTGTCAGTTCTGCTGTGTTATAACCGCACCCTCTGGGTACAGGGGTGTGAAGGGCTCATAGCTTGACTCATGAGGATCCTTGACGGTGCGATAAAGGGAAGATCTCTCCCACTCAGCGAGCACTGCCCATCCCAAATTACTATAGCCATTCAGTTTCCGACAGCAACATTTTAATTATGCGGCAAAATGGGCAAGGGGCCCGATCATCCAATCAGGCTGGCGGAGGTCAGGTCCTCAACCAGCCTGGCCAGAGTTTTCTCCCAGGGAATGGGGGTTAATTTTTTTGTGTCTGTGACTGCCAGGTTTTCCCTTGTGATGAGAAACAGAGAAAAAACACTCACCAGGCTGGGTGCTCTAAATAAAGCGGGCGGCATGGTATTATTCCTGGGCGTAGTTTGCGGAGTTTTGCTACGTGAAACTCTGCGAAGTTACCCCAAAACTCCGCAAAGTTCAGCGAGTGGCGGAGTACAGTGCAAACTGCAGTTTGTGCTGGTATTCCTGCAGCTTAGGTAGAAATCCTACCTGAGCGGGAGCTCATGCTCGCGAACGTACAGTTCGCAATCGCAAACTTACCGTTTGCGGTCGCGAGCGGGGAAAAAAACTCCGCTGCACTTCGCAAAGCTGAGTTTTCTGCACTGTGCGAGCTCCGAGGAGTGCAGAGTGCAGAAAACTGCCACCTTGTACATGCACATGCAGGGGGGTATCATAAGTACCCCCACGTGCAGCACACCATCCCCCACCCCTCCTGGGGGCCCACAACGGGCCTCCAAAGGCATTCTCCACCTGTCTTTTGCAGTGGGAACTTCGCCTCAAAAGACAGGCATCATAATGCCCACGGCGGTGCGTGCATGGCACCACCTCCATTACCCCATGATACCGGGTCCTGCAAGGTGGGCGGAAAAGGACCGCCTTGCGGGACCACGGCGGACGGTCTTTCCGTCCGCCGCTGTACCTTTCCCATTCCCACGCCATCCTAATTTGGCAGTGAGAATATTCAGGGTGATGGGGGGGAAGTCCGCCACCGCCAGGTCGGCAGTCCGGAGGTGGCGGTCTTCTAGCCATCGTAATCGGCCCCTAAGATATGTAGCAGGGCTGGCTACTTTATGCCACAAAGAAAGACAAATTCTGGAACATACCTACTTATGCAGCCATTTGTATGACATTATTATCTAGCAGTTATTATTATCTGGATATGTGCAGGACCACTTGAATTATGCAGCAACGGAGGACAAAATTATGTGGCAAAAGAAAGCAAAATATGTGGCGCAATTCTGAGAATTTTGTGTTTGCATTGTTGCATTATGTTGCCATTTTAACACATGTTAATATTATCTGGAAAAAAGGTTTCACCTCATTAGTACCAGCGTGACACCCAGATACAGCGGCAAGCGACAGCAAAACCAGTCAATCCTTGTGAAGGGCCTAAATATGTGGGAAATACTGCACCCTCGCATAATTGCAATGGCACCGGATATGTGGACAGTTTAAATAATCACCGATGCAAACAGAAGCTCAATGCCCAAAAATATACACTGTACCCTAAGGAACGGAAAAAAGGTTTATCCGTGGGGTTCACCATCAGGTCATTATGTTGTCTGAGGTGGAAGACATTTTATTAACATCAGCCACTTCCGGTGCGCGTCACGCGCTCTGGCTCCGTAGCCGCCTCCCCCTGCCCTCAGGCATTGCTTTCCGTTCCTCCTGAAGGAGGCTCTGCCTGTCCGTACTAACAATTACATTAAGTCTAATGCAATAATGCATTATTGGGGCCGCTTATTGGGTTACAGGGACTGCCAGATCTCGGCAGGGTCGTAGATATCGGGCACAGTCTGACGTCTGTGTCTTTGAGCCTACGAGGAATTCACAGGAGGACAGGAGCTCCGCCCCCTGTTCTGCCATCTCTGGCTCTTCTTCCAGGAGGGTGTGCGTCTTCAGTTTACCTCCCAGTGCTTGTTGTGTCTGTGCTAGCAGTATTGCTGACACAGACCTGGAATGTCGGTTGCGTTGTGAGCACCGGGTGAACTGCGCTGATAGCGCTACGATCGTCGCACTGACCGCGTGGTGCAGCCTCAAGGCCTGGGCGGTGAACTTCGCTCCGTTTGCGGAGTTTAAGCCGTTTTCTGCACTCCGCACTCCATGGTGCTCGCAGAGTGCAGAAAATTCTGTTTCGCAGTGTGAGGTGAAGTTTTTTCCCTGCTTGTGATTCCGAACGGTAAGTTTGCGATCGCAAACGGTAAGTTCGCAAGCATGAGCTGCCGCTCGGGTAGACTTTTCACCCGAGCGGCAGAAATACCACCACAAACTGCAGTTCGCACTGCACTCTGCCACTCGCGGAACTTCGCTGAGTTTTTTGTAACTTTGCTTAGTTCCGCGTAGCAAAACTCTGCAAACTACGCCCAGGCCGCATTAAAATATGCACACACAGAACGTGATGTCTTGTAGTGCTGGTGTGTCTCGGCTCTGATGCCAGACGTACTAGTACAACTATTTATTAACTCCGACCCACGCTACGTGGGCCAAAGCACTTTATGGAGGTAGGCGGGGAGAGCTTGCGGCTTGCCCCCGTGTGCACGTAATAACATGGGCACGCCCTCAACCATTATTCCGAGGAGTGATACAACAGCGCTGTGAAGCTACTGATACCGCACAATACCAAATATTAACTGTTACTTGCTGCCACATGTGTGACCAGACTATGAGAAAGCCTTCCTCGTGTTCTTCTAGTCCCTGGTCACTTTGTGGACATTGTTGACTTTGCTCTTCCTTCCAGATCTGCCTGTGTCTTCCCCTTTGACCCCTGGCATGTGATGGCAGGTCTGCCCGTGTCTTCCCTTTGACTCCTGGCATGTGGTGGCAGGTCTGCCTGTGTCTTCCCCTTTGACCCCTGGCATGTTATGGCAGGTCTGCCTCTGTCTTCTCCTCTGAACTCTGGCCTGTGATGCCTGATCTTGTTAGTTGCTGTGAGTGGAATCCGTCACAGTGAGGGAATAGGGTGGAGTTTTTTGCACAATAGCTTTTCGTATTCAATGTTGTTCTGTGTTTCAGGTTCCCAGTGGTGCATGCTTGTGTTTGTTTAATTTATAAGATAGACTCACCAGTGCTGTTGGGAAGCCTCCTTGCATCTCTGACAGGTACACCTCTCATCTTTAAAGTGTCTTTGACAGATGATCGAATGTATCTGTGACAGGCAAGCATCTCTTCTTGAATGTGTCTCTGATGGGTGAGCATCCCTGTATCACTGACAGGTGCGCATCTCTCTTTGAATGTATTACTGACAGGTGAGCATCTCTTCTTGAATTTATCTGTGACAGGTGAACATCTCGTCTTGAATGCATGTGTGACATTTGAGCATCTCTTCTTGAATGTATCTCTGACAGGTGCTCATCTCTTCTTGAATGTAGCTCTGACAGGTGTGCTTCTCTTCCTGAATGTATCTCTGGCAGGTGCTCATCTCTTCTTGAATGTATGTCTGACAGCTGAGCATCTCTTCTTGAATGTATGTCTGACAGGTGAGCATGTCTTCTTGAATGTATCTCTGACAGGTGACCATCTCTTCTTGAATGTATCTCTGATAGGTGCGCTTCTATTCTTGAATGTATCTCTGCCAGGTGCTCATCTATTCTCGAATGTATGTCTGACAGGTGAGCATCTCTTCTTGAATGTACGTCTGGCAGGTGAGCATCTCTTCTTGAATGTATCTCTGACAGGTGACCATCTCTTCTTGAATGTATCTCTGACAGGTGTGCTTCTATTCTTGAATGTATCTCTGTCAGGTGCTCATCTCTTTTTGAATGTATGTCTGACAGGTGAGCATCTCTTCTTGAATGTATGTCTGACAGGTGACCATCTCTTCTTGAATGTGTCTCTGATGGGTGAGCATCCCTGTATCACTGACAGGTGCGCATCTCTCTTTGAATGTATCAGTGACAGGTGAGCATCTCTTCTTGAATTTATGTCTGACAGGTGAGCATTTTTACTTGAATGTATCTGTGACAGATGAGTATCTCTTCTTGAATGTATCTGTGACAGGTGCTCATCTCTTCTTGAATGTATCTGTGACAGGTGCGCATCTCTTCTTGAATGTATGTCTGATAGGTGAGCATCTCTTCTTGAATGTATGTCTAACAGCTGAGCATCTCTTTTTGAATGTATGTCTGACAGGTGAGCATCTCTTCTTGAATGTATCTGTGACAGGTGAGCATCTCTTCTTGAATGTATCTCTGACAGGTGAACATCTCTTTTTGAATGTGTCTCCGACAGGTGCGCATCTCTTCTTGAATAGATGTCTGACAGATGAACATTTCATTTTGAATATATGTCTGGCAGGTGAGCATCACTTCCTGAATGTTTATATTTTAGGGAAACATCTCTTCTTGAATGTGTCTCTGACAGGTGAGCATCTTTTTCTGAATGTATCTCTGACAGGTGAGCATCTGTTTTGAATGTGTTTCTGACAGGTGAGCTTATCTTCCTGAATGTATCTCTGACAGGTAAGCACCTACTTGATCACAGGTTCAATGTCAGAAGAGTGCTTCTCTCACTTCAGGGTTCTATTAGAAGAATCTGTCTTCTCACATGAGAAGCAATCTTCTGTTATTAGCTCTGCAGTCTGTCTTTGCTTGTCAAGCAGTCATGGTCGACGCTTATTTCTGTTTGACCTTCTTTGGTACTTTCTGTTGTGGTTTTTAGTCAGGTCAGAGATATAGATTTTACTGCCATGGGGGTTCATAAGCCTGAGAAACCTGAAAACACCTTCACCCAGAGCTCACCGGGGGATTCCTGTGTTGGAGCTTGGCCCAACACAACTACTGCCCGCCACACTTTTACAAGTGTGACACTTCATGCTATTCCAGGCCCCAAAAGTTATCAGAATGGTGCGGGTAGCAGGTTATCAGTCACTGCTAATGTGTTTTGTATCAATAAACAGCTGTTGTTGGGCTCATACCTAAATTAAACAGACAGCGCCACCATGTGGCAGACTGTCGTAGGTGCCGGTGCTGACAATTAAGTGCTAATGCCAAGCACCGGAAGCCACCGGCTCAAATTAATCACTACATGAAGTTCTGCTCAGCATAAGACAAGTGCGCTTTGCTGTAAGTCATCCCAGTTTTCAGTACACAGGTAGAACATGATTCGTACTTTTGATTTGCTCTGCAGGACCATGACTTTGTATTTTGCTATTGTCCTGTTGATGCATCGTACACTCCAGTAGGTTTGCAATATCTTTCAGTTGGCCACAGAGGACTGCGCCGCTTGGACCAGGCAGCTAATGTTCATATTGTCCAGACCCGGCCCTGGTGATTGTCTGCAGCGGTCACTTGTTTATTTCATGCACATGTTCAATGACAATGTTTCTGGAGGCCATCAATCAATCAATCAATCAATTAATCAATCAATCAATACTTGTAGAGCGCGGCTTATCACCGCTGTCTGGCAAGTGGTGGAACCCGTCTGGCCCCTTTCATAGTTCCTGCCATTGACTTACCCCTGGTGCAGATTGTTTCCCAGATGTCTGCTTCGGCGGATGCTTCAGCAGTTCTGTGTCCAGGCTCTCTCCGTTGCCCTCCTCATCATCCCTGCTGACATGCCCCTAGGGTTATTGTCATGTTGAAGAGTTTTATGAAAATGCCTGCAGTCTGGGTGTGCTGGGCTTCATTAACTAGCCTGTATTGGGTTTTAATTTTTCAACTCCTAGGGCAGCTCTGATGATATCATGAAGGTTTTTGAGGACTTTGACGGTCTTTAAATTTCCTTTCCAGTTTGTGAAGCTTGGGGGCTGTGTTTATCTGGCCTGAGGTGAGTTGCTCCTTTTTGAAAGTTTGCAGAGGCGCAGAACTGTTCTGTGCAGATAACACTACCTGTGATACCTAAAGTGCGCACTTCAATAATTCATTGAGTTGCACTTCATCCCGGAAGTGCTCATTCTTTCTCGCCAGTGTCTTGCATCTGTGTAGGTTATCGTGGTGGTCTGAAGGCAGATCCTGGCTGCAAAGCTCTCTGTGCTCTTAAGGTGGGCACTTTCCATACTTCAGTTTACGGGTCTCTGTAGCAAGAGTGGAACCAAGGTTTCTATTGCTTAATCTTTGTGGTTGTGTTGTTAATGACAACAGATGCAGTAATGTTATAAAGACAAATTGTCCTGCCTGTGCATTTTAGACATATTATTTCAGTAGAAAATGTTCCAGATGACTTTTGACATGTTTCTTGTTGAGGGTCTCTGTTAGAAGTGGGATTTTTTGCAGGCTAGGGCAGGTGCCAAAGCCAGGCAGAAACCACCACTCTAGTCAGGATAAGGGAGTTACACTTCTTAAATAACCCCTGCTCACCCCCTTGGTAGCTTGGCCCGGGCAGTTAGGCTTATCTTAGAGGCAGTATGTAAAGCATTTGCACATAACCAACAGTAATACAGTGTAAGCACTACAAAAGGACACCACACCAGTTAAAAAAATATCCAATATTTTCACATTCTTAAGACAAGACTAAAAATCCACAATACAGTACTTAAAAATCCAGTTATCAAAATTCACTTTTAAAACAGTTCCTTGATGTCGATAGCTCCATCCGGGGCTATCACGGCGTCATGAGCAAACAAATCCAAACAGTTTTGGCTGACTGTGGCGTCGAGGGCCAGCTATGGTGTCGGGAAGACCCGCAAACAGTACCTTTTATAAATGCATGGCATCGGCGACCTCTTGATGAGCTTCCGAAAACATGGCATCCCCAGGCGCCTGTTCCGGAGGTCGTGCAGGAGTTGTCGGGGCCCTCAAAGTCACCCACATTGCAGGTTGAGCTCCTCTCTGTTGGAGGCAGGAACTCTGGCGTCGGCAGGCGTCCTGTGCTGTGGTGCGAAGTGCAGTGGTGTGGTGTGTGGTGTCCTCAGGTCGAGGTGCGAGCAGCGGCTCCTGGTGGCATCAGATGGCGTTGTCTGTGAGACCAGGGCTGTGGTGCGAGATGAAGACAGTGCTCGTCATGGTGCTAGCAGGTCATGGTGCAAGCAGCCTCGTCATTGTTGCTGATGCGCTGTTGTCGGCTGACGAACAGGAGTCGATGGTACCGGCGTCGGCAGGCCAAGGGTGCGGTGCGGGATGAGGGTGGTGCATCATGTACCTTTACGAGCAGTGCCCTTGAACCACGGTACAAGCAGCGGCGTCGCGGAGGCCAAGGAGTCATCATGAAGTGAGGCGGTGCCGAGGGCATTGCCCACAGGGCATGGTGCGCGCAATCGCTCGGTGGTGGCGTCAGTAGGCGTCGTCAGTGAGACCAGGGTCATGGTGTGGCATTGCGGCGGTGCTCTTTGCGGTGCCCAGGCTTCGGCGTGAAGCAAGGCGGTGCGGAGTGTGGTGCCCACAGTTCGCGGTGCGAACAGTGGACGGCGTCGGTGAGACCAGGGTCACGGTGCGGAGTTGCAGCAGTGCCTTCTGTGGTGCCTTTAGGACACTGAGTCGGCAGCGGCATTGTAGACATCGTCAAGTTGCTTTTCTTCTGTCGCAGCACAAAACACACAGTCCCCAGTGCTGAGGGCAGAAGAGCTGGAAGTCTTTGCTGTTCCGGAGTCTTCTTGAATAGGAGACAAGCTCTACCTCAAGCCCTTGGAGAAACTCACAAAAGTAGATTGCAGAAAGTTTATTCCAGTCCTTTTACTGCCCAAGACAGAAGCAGCCACTGCAGACCAACAAATCAAAGCACACAGCAAAGTGGTAGTCCATCCCCACAGCTTCTCCAGCTCTTCTTCTTGGCAGTCTTCTTGATCCAAAAGAGTTCTAAAGTTCAGGGGTCTGGACCCCAGTATTTGTATCCAAAAACTCTGTGATCCTCTAGGCAGAGGGTGTCTGCGCCCAGCCAGAACCAGTTCTGCCTTCTCTGGTGTGATTTCCCAGCAGGGGGTGGAGACGGCATTGTCAAAGGCAGACCAGGCCCTTTGAGGTGCAAGGAAATCTCCTCACTCTTCCCTCATCGCAGCCCAGGTCTATTCAGCCCTTTCCTGACCTACCTAGACTATCGGGAGCCACCCTTGCTTCCTAGCCATCTGTCATCCAAAACCCAGACACGCAATCCACATTCCACCAGAGGCACACAGGATGACGGAGCAAGAAAATACCTACTTCCTAAAAGTGGTATTTTCAAACACAGAATGTAAAAATCACCTTGACTAAAAGATGCATCTTTAGATTCTGAGTTCAGGCATATTAAACTTTATTTTCCCACCTAGTTCCTAGGGCCAGTTATGTTTATAAGATGTTATAAACAAACTTCCCATTCTGTCCTATGGGGAACAGGTAGCCTTGCAATAGTGAAAAACGAAATGGGCTTTAATTCACTATCAGGACATGTCCCACATACCAGGGCAAGTCCTACCTTTCACATACACTGCACCCTGCCCACAGGGGTAGTTTGGGCCTACCTTAGGGCTGCCTGACATGTAAGAAAAGGGAAGGTTAGGGACTGGCCAGTGTGTGCACGGACCAAGCCGACATGACAGTTCCAAACTGAGTGCTGACTCTGCAATGGCAGGTCTGAGGTACCTTTTCCGGGCTACTCACGTGGGCGGCACAATCAGTGCTGCAGGCCCACGAGTGGCATTTGGTTCCCAGGCCCTGGCACACTCAGTGCACTTTACTAGGGCTGACAAGAAAACCAAACAGACAGTCTTTACATACTTTACACAGGGAGCATATGCACTTTAGCACCGATTAGCAGTGGCAAAGTGCCCAGAGTCCTAAAACCAACACAAACAAGTCAGGAAAAAAGGAGGAAGAAGCAAAAAGTTTGTGGATAACCCTGCAAAAAGGGCCATTTCCAACAGTCTCTCTTCCCGCTTGTTGCTGCTTTGTTTTCTACAGGTATATTCTGATGAGAGTGTGTGCTGAATTTTTGGTGTGGCGGTACTTACCGTTTGTTACGCCGACTGTCAAGTAAGGCCGCAACAAAGTACCTCCAGCTATGTTTTTCTTGGGCAGGTCTCTGTACGGTGCCCCAGCTGTGGTTCAGAGTCTTTTTCCATAGTTTGCTTGTTTTTCCATAGTTCGCTTGTTTTTCCATAGTTCGCTTCAGGTACTCTTTGGCCTGCCTCTCTTCCGTTTGCCTTCTGGGGTCCAGTGAAGAGCCTTCCTCGTGATGGAGTCTTGTTCTCTTCTCATGGTGTGTCCTGTCCATGGTGCCCAGGCCTTCTTGCTTGCCTCTGGTGAGCAGTTCCTGGTTGGAGATGGTTCACAGCCAGAAAATGTGCAAGATTCTTCTCAGGTTACTGATGTGGAAGACTGACAGTTTGCTGAAGTTGTTTTTCCATCATAGGATGTGTTAGTAACCTGGTCTTCCTGTGTCGATCCCATACCCATCTCTGTCCTACACACACACATCACATTCTCTGTCTCTCTCTTACAGTGTGACTTCCTCCTACATATGTGCTGTGCCTGTCTATTCTCACCTGGGCTCACAATGTCTTCCTCTCTGTGTCTCACTCTCAATCTGCAGCATGATTTTCTCCTCTACATACACTATGCTCCAGTCTGTAGTAGGGAGTGTCACTATGCTTCCATTCTATCCAACTCTCTTTTTCCTTCTCTCTCTGTCTTCAATATTTCTTTCTTCTTTTCTCCGTATCTCCCTCTCTCCTCTGCCGTCCCAATTCCCCTTTCAACCTTTCAACCTCTCACCCTTCCTCTCTTTCTGTTCTCTCTTTCACTTGTTCTCCCTCCCTTGTTCTCACTTTTTGTCTCCCTCTCTGATTAAACCTCTCTCTCTCTCTCTCTCTCTCTCCCTATCACCCTTCCTCTCTCCCTGTCACTCTTTCTCCCTTGTTCTTACTGTTTGCCTCCCTAACAGTTAGACCCTTCTCTCACACTTTCTCTTCTTGTCTCCCTCCAAATATATGACATTACAACGCATGCCTATACAACGTGGTTTTTACATTGCAACTACCATTACGACGCATAATTTAACAACACATGCCATTACAACGCATTTTTAGAAACTACCATTACAGAACATACCATTTCAACGCATAACACTTTTAGGGCAACAGTGGGGTAAGCGTTGGATAGTGTAGGGGTACAAATTACTATTCCCACTCCAGTCAGTGCAACAGTAGGGTAAGTGTTGGGTAGTGTAGGGGCAAAAATACTATCCCCATGTATTCCAAAACCCAAACCCACCCTAAAACTAAAAAAAAACATTACTTACCTTACAATGTGTTGTAATGGCATAAATTGAAATGGGATGCGCTGAAATGGCATGAGTTGTAGGGACATGCGTTATAATGGCTTGCGTTGTAATGGCATGTGTTGTAATGGTATGCATTGTAATGGCATACATTATAGTGACATGCGTTGTAATGGCATGCATTGTAATGGCATGTGATGCAAAGGCAGTTGCGTTGTAACAGCTGCATTGTAAAGGCAGTGCATTTTAATGACTGCGTTGTAATGGTATGCATTGTAATGGCATGCGATGTAGTGACATGCGTTATAATGGCTTGCGTTGTAATGACATGCATTGTAAAGGCAGTTGCGTTGTAAAAACTGCGTTGCAAAGGTAGTGTGTTGTAATATCTGCATTGTAATGGTTGTTTCCCCTCTCTCTTCTATGTAGCAATCTATCCTCCCCTCCCTCTTCCTCCTCTCTTTCTCTGCTGCCCTCGCTCTACAGTGTGACTTTTCCAGCGCATACTGTATTCTGAGCCTGTCCTTACTAACCGACCGCCCTGCCCCCTCCATACATCTTCATCTCTCGCCTGACAACGCAACCTGCTCCCGCCTGGGCTGCCTGCCAGAGCCCGGCAGGAGCAGTGACATGGTGCGGGCTGGCTGTGACCAGACTGCCGCGGAGCTGGAGCGCAGAAGGCCAGGTCTGGGAAACAGGCCTACTGCCGGAGGGCATCGCCTTCCCCTGGCCTACGACAGACAGACCTGCTGCCTGTACAGTTACAGGCAGCTGCTGACCCCTGAAATGCGCTGGCGCCGATACTCACCGCCAATTTCACTGAGTGAACCAAGTGAGATTGATTTTCGCCTGAGGGGTCAGTAGACCTTTTTCTGCTTAAAAGCCATGTTTTTTACTGGCAATTCTGAAGGTGCGCTTCTGAAATATTTATTTGTGTCTATCTATCCAGGTAACAAGCAGGCTGCAGCCTGTAGTTACTTTTAAGTGTTGCTTTAGGAGATTTCAGAAATATTCTTTTCACTTTTTATGTTTAAAATAAAGCCATATTGGTGGAAAACGAGGCAGCATCTTTGAGGCCTGCACAAATAACATGTCACATTTGTCCTTCACTGGGAACCAAACACCCTAGTGTAGCGCTTGACTCTCAGAGGGTAGCGTTGCAGAGCAGTCTAAGGCTTACTCAAGGGAGATGGTGTGGGCTAGTAACCGCCATTACAGGAGCGCAGCAAAAGCACTCAATAATTGATTGTCCAGTCTGTACTTTGCTTTATAGAAGTAAGCGGACATTTATTAAACACACACACCACTCAATACTATGCACCAATTTACAAATGTACATAAGCTGTTGGAATTACTTTAAATAATAATAATAATAATAAAAGCCTTTTATATAGCACCTGGTTACATTAGGAAAACAGTGTGTCCCTGCGCTTTTTGAACAAGGACTGAGTGTATATTCCAAAAGTTAGGGGGAAAGTATTATAAAGGGATCAGACGGAGAGGTTCATACCTTCGGGAACAGGTAAGTTTTTAATTTTTGACGAATTTATTTTTTCTGAAGGTTCCATTCTGAGCTCCGAGGGTAGTGCATTCCATTGTTTGCTGGCCAGGTATTTAAAGGATCTACCGCCCATGCGTGCCCAGTGAATTCTGGGTACCTGGAAGAGCATACCTCCTTGAGATCTTAGAAATCGTCTGGGTTGATATTTGGTCAGTTAATTTTGAAGATATTTTGGCCCTCTTCCTTGGGCGATACGATGCGTCATACACATTGTTTTAAATGTAATGCGCTCACGCATAGGGAGCCAGTGAAGTGTGGCTAGGGCACTTTTCCCTGATGATCTTCTTGATAAAGTAAGTGCCAGGCGGGCAGCTGCGTTT
This sequence comes from Lissotriton vulgaris, assembly GCF_964263255.1. Classification (NCBI taxonomy): domain Eukaryota; kingdom Metazoa; phylum Chordata; class Amphibia; order Caudata; family Salamandridae; genus Lissotriton; species Lissotriton vulgaris. The sequence continues at coordinate 265,551,898 of NC_141690.1, read as the reverse complement.
TGAACGCAGTTTAGGACACCCCCGCGCCGCGCGGCCACCAGCTGCTGCGTGTGCTTCCCGCCAGCCTGCCTCGCTGCCCCGGCCGCCTCCGTGTGACCACGCCCCCTTCCACCGAGCGGCGTGGCCTCGCTGTGCTCGCCTAACCTGCTGCCGTTGTTCTCTGTGTCCCCCCTGCTTGAAGTGTTATTTGGCCCTTTTGTATTGCCTTGACATTGTGTAATTGTCTATTTGTTTTACTGTTTTGCCGCCTGACTCTCGCTCCCCGCTTCCCGCCACCTCCGCTGACCACACCCCTTTTTCTTCTGTACCCTCCCCGCTCCCGCCTCCCAGCTGCTCCGCCCTCCCTTGCACTTGGCCATATATGGCGACCGTGCGACGCAGGTGAGTGTGACCTAGTTTAGGACACCCCCGCGCCGCATGGCCACCAGCTGCTGCGTGTGCTTCCCGCCTGCCTGCCTCGCTGCCCCGGCCGCCTCCGTGTGACCACGCCCCCTTCCACCGAGCGGCGTGGCCTCGCTGTGCTCGCCTAACCTGCTGCCGTTGTTCTCTGTTTCCCCCCTGCTTGAAGTGTTATTTGGCCCTTTTGTATTGCCTTGACATTGTGTAATTGTCTATTTGTTTTACTGTTTTGCCGACTGACTCTCGCTCCCCGCTTCCCGCCACCTCCGCTGACCACACCCCTTTTTCTTCTGTACCCTCCCCGCTCCCGCCTCCCAGCTGCTCCGCCCTCCCTCGCACTTGGCCATATATGGCGACCGTGCGAACGCGCAGCGGTCACGCGCAGCGGGCGCGCCGATTGTGTGCCGAAGGCGCGCCAAAGGTAAGCCCGTCTGTGCCCATCCGCGCCTGGACCGTGCCCAGCGCCCGAACCCCTGGCCCCCACCGACGGAAGACGACCCGCGGGACCTACGATGCCACAACACTCACCGCACTCAACACCGGCGGGATCCCTGAATGCTACCGAGCCACTACGAAGCAAACCCACGGACCCTTCAGCTGCCTCGCCTGCAAGTTCACCTGCATCCGGACCTGCCTCGTACCAGCACCCGCCAAGCCGAACACCAGCAGCAACCACCTCAAGTGCATCCTGCTCAACACCCGCTCCGTCCACAGACACGCCATCGAACTCTTGAACCTCCTCGACACCACAGCTCCTGACGTTGCCTTCCTCAGGGAAACCTGGATGAACGACTCCTCAGCGCCCGACATCGCCATCGCCATCCCAGAGGGCTACAAGATCACCCGGAGGGACCGCACCGCCAACCAGATGAGAGGAGGCATCGCCATCATCCACAGGGACACCATCCACATCTCGACCAACACCGACGACACCCTGACAACCGCCGAACACCTGCACTTCCAGATCCACATCAACCCGAACACCACCCTCAGAGGCACCCTGATCTACCGACCCCCGGGACCACGCACACAATTCAGCGAGGACATCGCCGACTTCATCAGCCCGCATGCCCTCCCCTCCGCTGACTACATCCTCCTGGGAGACCTCAACTTTCACCTGGAGAACAACAACGACCGCAACACCACCACCCTGCTCGACAACCTCGCCAACCTAGGACTCAAGCAGCTGGTGTCCGCCCCCACCCACCTCGCAGGACACACACTCGACGCCGTCTTCTCGTCCAGCAAACACATCGCCTTCGGCCACGCCACTGGACTCCACTGGACGGACCACAGCTGCGTCCACTTCACCTTCAGAAAAACGACGATCCACCACCACCAGCAACAGGTTGCTCGAAGAAGCTGGAACAAGATCACAGCCGACCAGCTCGCCGCTTCCCTGAGCCAGCTCCCTCCCGCCAGCTCAGCGAACCCCAGCCAGGCCGCCGACAACCTCACGAAGTGGATCAGCAACTGCGCGGACAAACTCGCCCCACTGAGGACCCCGCCCAGCAGACCCGGCAGCAAGAAGGCCCCATGGTTCACCGACGAACTCATGAGCTCTAAGAAGAACTGCCGAGCCCTCGAGAAAGCCTGGAGAAGGGAGCCAACACCAGACAACATGACCACCCTCAAGCTTGCCACCCGGAAGCACCACCAACTGATCCGCGCCACCAAGAAAACTGCATTCAAGGACCGGCTGGACAACAACGCACACAACGTGCAAGGAACTCTTCAACATCGTGAAAGAGCTCTCCAACCCCAACGCCGGAAACAACGACATCACCCCATCGCAAGACCTCTGCAACTCCCTCGCCTCCTACTTCCACAACAAGATCGCGGACATACACAACAGCTTCAGCACGCAACCGACGCCAGCCACGACCGAACCACCGCCCCCCCACCACCACCATCCGCGCCTGGACTCCGATCAGCACCGAAGACACCGTCCGCACAATGAACTCCATCCACTCCAGATCTCCAACCGACCCCTGCCCTCACCACGTCTTCAACAAGGCCGGCGCTATCATCGCACCCCACCTCCGGGACATCATCAACACCTCCTTCGACACTGCTACCTTCCCGGAGAGCTGGAAGCACGCAGAACTCAGCGCCCTGCTAAAGAAACCTACAGCGGACCCCACCGAACTCAAGAATTACCGCCCCATCTCGCTCCTCCCGTTCCCAGCCAAAGTCATCGAGAAGACCGTCAACAAACAGCTGGCCGCCTTCCTCGAGACGAATGGATCCCTCGACCCCTCACAGTCTGGCTTCCGAGCCAACCACAGCACCGAGACCGCCCTCATCGCTGCCACCGATGACATCCGAGCCCTGATGGACAACGGAGAAACAGCGGCCCTCATCCTCCTAGACCTCTCCGCGGCATTCGACACTGTCTGCCACCGCACCCTAGTACAGCGCCTCAGCAACGTCGGAATCCAGGAGAAGGCTCTGGAATGGATCATCTCCTTCTTCGCTGGAAGAACACAGAGAGTCCGCCTACCACCGTACAAGTCAGAGGCCACCGAGGTCATCTGCGGCGTCCCTCAAGGATCGTCGCTGAGCCCCACCCTCTTCAACATCTACATGAGCCCCCTCGCGGCCATCGCACGCCAACACAACCTCAACATCATCTCCTACGCTGACGACACCCAGCTGATCCTCTCCCTGACCAACGACCCCGCCGCCGCCAGAGCCAACCTTCACGAAGGGATGAAAGACGTAGCCGAGTGGATGACGACCAGCCGCCTGAAACTGAACTCAGACAAGACGGAAGTCATCATCCTTGGTTCCTCGCCCTCCGCCTGGGACGACTCCTGGTGGCCCCCCGCCCTGGGCACCGCACCCAAACCGACAGACCACGCACGCAACCTGGGCTTCATCCTGGACTCCTCCCTCTCCATGACCAGACAAGTCAACGCCGTCTCCTCGTCATGCTTCAACATCCTGCGCATGCTACGGAAGATCTTCCGGTGGATCCCCACCGAGACCAGGAAGACGGTCACCCAGGCCCTCGTCACCAGCCGACTGGACTACGGCAACGCCCTCTACGCCGGAACCACCGCGAAGCTCCAGAAGAGACTCCAGCGGATCCAGAACGCCTCAGCCAGACTCATCCTCGACATCCCACGACACAGTCACATCTCCGGACATCTGAGAGACCTGCATTGGCTCCCCGTCAACAAGAGAATCACCTTCCGTCTCCTCACCCACGCACACAAAGCCCTACACGATCGAGGCCCGAGCTACCTCAACAACCGCGTCAACTTCTACGCTCCCAAACGCCAACTCCGATCAGCCAGTCACGCCCTCGCCGCCGTCCCCCGCATCCGAAGAACGACAAGAGGAGGAAGGTCCTTCTCCTACCTGGCCGCCAAGACCTGGAACTCCCTCCCGACCGACCTGCGCCTGACCCAAGACCACCTCTCCTTCAGGAAGAAGCTCAAGACCTGGCTCTTCGAGCAGTAGCAGCACCCCCCCCCCACCCCCCCCAAGCGCCTTGAGACCCTCCGGGTAAGTAGTGCGCTCTATAAATTTCTCTGATTGATTGATTGATTGATTGTAAACGCTGAAGACCTTTTTTACACAAACCCACATACAATGAGTTGCTATAGTCTAAATGGGGAGTTACTAGAGCATGAATCAGGGTTTTCCTATTTGTGGTAGGGAGGAAATCCAGAGTTTTACGTAAGGTTTTAAGGATTCTATAGCATTTGCCAGCAATCCCCTTAGTGTGGTGTTCGAGGGATAGAGTAGAATCTAATCTGACTCCTAGATTTTTCACCTGTTCCGAGGGCTTAGGTATGGCGCCAAGTTCAGGGGACCACCATGCAGACGACCAGATGGATGGATTTTTCCACAAGAAGCTCTGTTTTATTAGCGTTGATGCATAAACAGTTGGTATTCATCCATCTAGCTAGGTTGCTGAGGCATGCCGAGAAGCTAGTTGAGGCTTCCTCTGGTGGTCAAGACAGTGTCACCAATAACTGGGAGTCATCTGCGTATGACACTATCTCGACCCCATATGCCTCAACTATCCCGGCCAGGGGGGCCATGTAAAGATTGAATAATGTAGGGCTCATGATTGTGACCTTGCATAACATCTCCACCACTCCCACAGGGGGATGGGGTCTAGTACCACCACTCCCATGTATACACATCATCTTGCCCCCCAATGCAGTGGGTTGATACAACCTGGAGCGAGTGCCCTGCACACTGGCATCATCCCAGTGGTGACCCCCCCATCATTTAAACAAGCACTAAAAATAGGTACATCTGCCCTAGGGACACTGAGCATTCTATACTGACCATGCAGTATACACCTCTTCATCTTAGTGGCTAACAGTCTGGGTTGTTCTTCCCCTAACGCAGCAGCAAGAAAACATGTTTGGACATCACTATAATTGAGGGACTTATCATAGCTGATAACAATTATAATGCAAAATGCATTGCAATTAACCCGTTGCGTGCTCAGGATGAGCTGAGCTCGTCATGAGGCACGGTCGGGCTGTGCTCATGACGAGCTGAGCTCGTCATGACCGTTGCGCCGCGCCCACGTGGGGATAATTCCCCTGCTGTGCTGGGCGTTCCATTGGAACAGGCGTGGTCATGACGAGCTCAGCTCGTCATGAGCACAGCGCCACCGTGATGCATGACAAGCAGAGCTCGTCATGAGCACCAGGGCGCTGCGCGCACCCCCGCCCCCAGCACAGCGGGGGAATTAGCCCCGCAGGGGAGGGGTTAAAGCCCTAAAAAGGCATCACAGTTGAAACACAGGATTAAGCATACACAGCCAGACACCCTAGCAGGAATGTCTGGCAACATAAGTCCACTTTGCTTATGACATCACCTTACACAGGTACTTCACATATTTTAAAAGAAATACCATAAGTAAATGCGTTTCTGGTGCAATTGCACCTCTTCACCTCCAGGGGATGTCCTTTTCCAGACATCCTGTAAAGATGAAGCGCAGACAGGAAATAGTTGTTAAGGATTTATTGTAGATAAGAGAGCCGTCCAGCTTGGGGGGAAGAAGACAGCTGCAACTGCCACGAAAGGAATCCAGGGGTGGAATGCCTGTGCATGGAAACCTCACAGGTGACATCACAAGGTTCAGTAATAGAATCACAACAAGCAGAGGACAATGCAGATCACCACACACCTCCCCCCTTTTTTAAAAAAAAACAATCCTGAAAGTAGAATAATAACAAAAAAAACAAATTAGACAAAATCACGAAATCTGTTAGGTCTAACAGTAGATCTAGAACTTTTCCTTAAACTATTCCCAACATTGACAATTTTAGGAGAAGGAGCAATTGCACGGGAAGGATCTTTGGCAACACGAGAAGTGCTCCACCAATTACCATTAGACAATTTGACAGCATTTTTGCGAACCGTCCAGCTTGGGGGGAAGAAGACAGCTGCAACAGCCACGAAAGGAATCCAGGGGTGGAATGCCTGTGCATGGAAACCTCACAGGTGACATCACAAGGTTCAGTAATAGAATCACAACAAGCAGAGGACAATGCAGATCACCACACATCCCCAACACAGCCCTTCAAACGTTGGCGCAGTCCCTAAGGCACCCACAGCTGAAGAACAAAAGTTCTAGCCACAGGATACTGTTGGCTCCTGGCTGAGCCCTTGAGGGGTTATTTCTTGCCAGTCCCCAAGAGGCTGTGGGGAGGGGACTTTCATCTTTGTGCTGGGGGAGACTGCGTTGCTCCTGCAGCTCCCCCTGCACCTTGGCACCCATGTTGCAGTGACCCCATCCTCCTGGGGCCACCACAAGTCGAGAAAAGGCTGCTTTCCCTTGCAGGCCATGCCGGGCCTGCAAGGCATTATGGGGCGAGTGGCTCCAGCCAGTGGATATTATAGCAGTGGCTCGCCCGCTGCTCGGGAGGGAGCCGCAATGCACTGCTGGCGGCCTCGCCACATCTTCAACCCTTGATGGAGGGCCCAGTCCCACCCGGTCACCCAGCTGTTATTGCAGCTCAGGGAGCCGACCCCCAGCTGCGTCAGCCCATCGTTGGGGGGCCAGTCCCAACCGGACCCCCTGCATGCCTAGTGTATTGTATTGTATGTTGGATTTATATAGCGCTTATCACCCCAGGGGTCTCTAAGCGCTTGCCTTGGGAACCCGCCCTGGCTTTTCCCTGTGAGATAGCCCCTACAGGGCATCCCCAAGGTGAAAGCCAGGCATCCCGCCGCGGGGGGCCGTTGTGGAGATTAAGCAAGCTTAATGCCCAGAGTTGCAGAGTGTGAACCCATGATTAGGTCAGGCACTGAAGCGAGAATTATCGAGTCCATGGACATTTGAGCTCAAGACGCTGCCGCATTGGGAATTGAACCCTGGTCCCGGGTCTGACCTCTGCTTCAGGGTCTGCCTGCTCTAACCAGTGAGCCACACTTCTCCACAAGCTGGTGAATGGTTGCCAATGGCAGTTCGGGAGCCCACCCCTGGCTGCTCTGGCTGCCTCCCATTCCAGCCCGCACCCTCGTATGCGGCCGCTGGAGTCATCGCTGCTCTTCTGTTCTGCCCGCTCCGGTGGGCAGACACGCCGGCTGCCACTTGACCGGCGGGTCTTCTGGGGAGTGCGATGGCAAACCCCACCTTCCTCCAGCCACGGGGGAGTGCAGAAGCACTCCCCCCTACTCTTCCTTTACGTCTGGGCACAGGAACAGGGTCTCGGGCCCGGGGAAATCTTCATGGGGAGCAGGATGGCGCTACCCAGCTTGGGCTTCCTCATGAGGGGGTTGCGCGACGGTGCACCCCCCTCCTCTCTGCCACCATCAGTGGGACCTGGAGTTGGGGTCCCAGGTCCCTGCGCTGCTTCACGGGGAGTGCGACGGCACTCCCGGACTTCAGAGGGGCCCGGAGTTGGGATCCTGGGCCCCTCACCCCATTTCCAGTGTGGCACAACGGCACTCCCCTGTCTCCAGTTTCGGCGGGGGCCAGTGTGGGCTCCTGGCACCCCGCAGGTCATCTTTACGGGGAGGGCAATGGCGCTCCCCGACATATCTTCTGCTGGGGGCAGCCCCCTAGGACCTGACCCATCCGGGGGCATTTTCTGGACCGGCGGTGGAGCCCCATGTGCTTCGTCATCGGGTGGCCAAAAGTCAATGGTCGCCTACCTTCTGGGGGCATATCTCAACCCCTAGGGGACCGATCTTCCTGATTTTGGCCTCTTCTTGCACCTGGAGGAGCACCCCAGCTACTGGGAGCACTTTCTTTCACCCTCTTTATCTCCAGGAAGGTGAGTTCAACAGGAAGCGGTCTTCACTGGCTCCCTGCGCCAGCCTTTCACCTGGCTCTCCTCCTGGGCCTCTCTTCTCCTTGTGCCGAGGCCCAGGCTTCTGATCACTTGTCCTGGTCTCCCCTTGTGGAGCAAGTCAGGGTCCTTGGTCAGTCTGGAGGTTCTTCCTTCCAGGTGCCCATGGTGCCAGGCTACAGCATGTCTTCCTCAGCAGACTACACCCCAGAGAGAGCGCCTCTTCCTGCGCAAACTCTTTTTAAAGAATGTGGAGGGGGCTGTCAGGAAGTCTCTGTTTGCCCTATCAAACAGTGACTTATCACTTCCCTTCCCCTGCTCCCTCCTTCCTTCCCAGGCCTCTGTGTTTGTTTAAAATAGCATTGTCCAGGGGTCTCATGCCACATGGTCTCTGAGAGCCCCTTCCCCCATGCTGCCTTCTCTCCAGAGCAGCTTGGTGCCTGGCACCAGGTGTCAGCTGCTGATGGAGTAACATGTAGCTCCACCCATCTTCTTTTCTTGGAGAGGAGACCTTCACCCTTGGAATGCTTGTCCTGAAGGCCTAGGCCTCTGAGGCCACAGCTTGGGGAGGAGGTCATTAATCCAGTCTGGCAGGGTCAGCCCCCAGGCTCTGGTTATGAGCTGACTCAGAGGAATATGACCCAAAAGCAGTACAAATATGACTTTGGACTATGCAGAATACTTCTTCTCACATAAGTTACTGTGGACTTTAGTGCGTGTCTGGAATTTGTAGGCCCTAGGAAAGTGCAACTGGCCCATGTTCTCCCCATCCTCATAGGAGAGTAATTGAGTGAAAACAGTAAAGCACACTGGCTTTCCCTCAAACGTTTCTTCCCATTGTAGAAAGCCTATTCCATGTCACCACCCAGCTCTGCGTAAGTCCTGCCACACCATTCAATTTGTAGCTGCTCCTGGACTGCGCACGCCAGGAATCTCCCCTGCGCAGCCCTTACACTTGTGCACACGCATGTACACACATCTCTGCTTGTGACCAGCCTGGTTCCCCTTATTCTGGCTACAGCACAGTCACCTACTTGCTCCAGGGGGACACCAGTAAAATACACATGCAGTCTATTTCATGTTGAGTTCACTGTGGGTGAGTCCCAACTTATGAGGCTCTCTCACAGTAAAAGCTCAACAATTAGGTGTTCAAAAAGTAAACAATCAGGGCTGCTCAGATGGTCAGAACGGATCACTGACATAATATTGAGTTCAAAAATATAGACATACACTCCGCTCTTTTCTCTTTCTGCCGCCTCATGTTTATCCTGTGGTTCCTGGTTGACGCTGTTGCCTGTTGAACCTTTGCAGGCCCCGTTCACCTCTCCTGAGTTGTCCTAGATTTCTGCAGACCATGTCCTGGTTCTGCAGACCACTCCCTTGTTCCGCAGACCATTTCCTGGTTCTGCAGATTACATCCTGGTTCTGCAGACCACTTGCTGGTTCTGCAGCCCACTACCTGGTTCTGCAGATCACTTCCTGGTTCTGCAGATCACTTCCTGGTTCGCAGCCGACTACCTGGTTCTGCAGAACACTCCCTTGTTCCACAGACCATTTCCTGGTTCTGCAGATCACTTCCTGGTTCTGCAGATCACTTCCTGGTTCTGCAGCCCACTACCTGGTTCTGCAGATCACTTCCTGGTTCTGAAGACCACTTTCTGGTTCTGAAGACCACTTCCTGGTTCTGCAGACCACTTCCTGGTTCTGCAGACCACTACCTGGTTCTGCAGATCACTTCCTGGTTCTGCTGCCCACTACCTGGTTCTGCAGACTACTTCCTGGTTCTGAAGACCACTTTCTGGTTCTGCAGATCACTTCCTGGTTCGCAGCCCACTACTTGGTTCTGCAGATCACTTCCTGGTTCTGAAGACCACTTTCTGGTTCTGAAGACCACTTCCTGGTTCTGCAGACCACTTCCTGGTTCGCAGCCCACTACCTGGTTCTGCAGACCACTTTCTGGTTCTGAAGACCACTTCCTGGTTCTGCAGACCACTTCCTGGTTCTGAAGACCACTTCCTGGTTCTGCAGACCACTTCCTGGTTCTGCAGACCACTACCTGGTTTTGCAGATCACTTCCTGGTTCTGCTGCCACTACCTGGTTCTGCAGACTACTTCCTGGTTCTGCAGACCACTTCCTGGTTCTCTGATGTCATCAGTGACTGCCCATCCAAGGGTTGCAATGCGAGACTACGTCTGAATCAGTATTTGCAATTCCTTGTTTTACAATGGCGAATCTTTCCGATGTGCTCGGCCCCGTGTCCGATGTATAAAGAGACAAGCCAGACTCAATATATCTTAAAAGAAAAGATAATGGGAAGGCGGGCGGGATACACCCCGCGCTGACATGAAAGAATGGAGTTCAAAGAGACTCGCTCAAAATGTCGCTATTTCGACAGCAGAAGCGGAATCTTAACATGAGTCATGTTCCTGTCTGACTTCATTTGTGTATTGCAGCCACTCGGAATAGACGTTAATCGGACAGAACGTGGAATCTGCTGGAACTGAGGGTGAACGAGGTGTGTCGAGAAACAATAGAATCCATACCAGTCCCGGGGGAATTAGAAATAAACACATTTTGAAAGTGAAGCAGGAACCGTGAGCACAAAATACACTTTTCACAGTCAGGTCGGTCACGTGGGCCCTTCCGGGCTCGGAGGAGATGGGTCTGAGGCCGTGGGTGACATTAGATATTCGTGGGGGGATGAACCATTCTTAGGGCTCTGAAGCATCCTTTGAAAACGTGTAATGACTTCCTGGTGCTGTGACGTAACGAGCAGCTCGCGCTGGGGAGCCAGGGTGCAGAGAATGCCGGATACGCCTCTTTATTAGGGATGTGTCCGGCTGACAGGCTGAAAGCTTGAACCTAAACTCTTGTCTACAGTCTCAAAGAGGCCATATTTAATGTGCAGACACAGCCAGGGGGGCTCGTCCCACCCGCCTGCAGGGGGGCAGCACCATCATCAGTGAATTAAAAAAAGTTCATCCAGTGGCGGCCCTCCTAAGGCGAAGGAGCGGCGCCCCACTGCTTAGCAGCAGTGAAAGAAAGAAACATTTAAATGATAATACCTTGATGTTATTCATTTTATCTGTTCCTGCGCGGTCGTCTTGGCGGGGCGAGGCGGGTCTGCTCTGCTCACAGAGCAGGGCAGGGGAGGAGTGGCAGGCACACTCTGTGAGTGCATATGACGCTTTGACCAGCCGGCCAAACCGTCATGCGCACTTTGCATGTTCTCCACCCAGTCTGCATTACAGCCTGGGTGGAGAACCTGCCCGGGCCCCTATTCCCTGGCTGAGCACCGAACCGCGGCAGTCATACCAATCACAACGCTGCATTAGAGCATTGTGATTGGGTCAGGGGAGTCTCGATGTACTTCCTGTTTCCTGTTCATCCTTGACACATTGCGTAGTGCACTTGGCACTATGCAAGCTACGCGAACTGCAGTAGGGAAATGCTGTTCGCACTGATTGCTCAGTGCCGGATGCTTGTCCACACTATGCAATCATTGCAAATGGCATCTTGCACAGTGCAAGCGTTTTTTTTTTGCCGCTCGAGTAGATTTGTACTAGAGCGGCAGTTTTCTCAACACGGACTGGTCGCAACCACTCGCAATGAGAAACCTGACCTCCTCGCGTTGAGATTCTCACCCGAAGGTTTATTTTCCATGCTCGCGATCGGCAACTTGATGTTGCTGATCGCGAATGAGGAAAAAGTCTCACCGGGATGTCATTTTGCTCGCTTGCGGTCACCAACTTGAGGTTGAGGACGCGTTTTTGCACTGTACTACGTGCAATTCGCGTAGCGCGTAGTTGTGCAAACTACGCGAGCGTAGCAGAGTCCTACGCCCAGGGTTAATCCTAAGCCCTCACATATATGTTTAACAGGTCTATCATGAGTACATTTGGGCGCAATTTGAATATACATGCAAACCCTTCTGATTTAGGCAGAAGATTCACGCTTTTGCAAGCTACACATAAATCAATGTTGGCTTTTGTCACCGTAAAGCTTCCTCTAGCCAAAGATTGATCAAACTAACCCTACCGCCAGCCTACCCAACCAGGCATAATATTCCATATGCAGCACATTTCCATGTGTGTGGGATTGCTTTACTTTTCTGTGCTCTCCAGAGGTGAGACCGGTCTCCTATACGAAATATTCTTACTCAGCCTTACCGACCTGCACCCATTTTAAGAGATTGGGGCTCGTTTTTCGCCAGCAGACCATGACGCAAAGCAAGATAGATAGTCAGAGAGGGAAGAAAGGAGAAAGATAAAAAAGAAGGATGAGTGTAGAAAAGGGGATGAAAAACGAACATGAAAGAATTAGCCATTTTTTGGTAGTGAGAGAAAAAGCTTATGGCGACTTTGGCATTCAGTATTAAGACCCTAAGCAAAAGTTGGTAGGTGTGAGATTGGCAAAAACAAAACCACCCATACCTCGGTAGGGTAACAACTTGGAAAAATTTAGCACAACCATATCCCGAGCTCTAAAATTTCTAGAGTTACAAAAATGTGACTTGTCTTCCTTTCAAGGAAAACAGCTTTTCAACATTTAGTGATTGGAACTGGTAAATAAAGCACAAAATTTCAAATGTTTGGAAATTATTTTTTGTTGTGTGTGACAGATTGAGATACTTCTGAACAAAAGGAAATATCTGGGTCATGGAGAAGCACGCCGGATTATGCAAGGCAGTCCTTTCTTTAACTGAAAGGTGCATAATTGCTGCATCTGCCCCACCCACACTTCAACCAAATTTGAAAATAATTAAAGACAAAGCATTAACCTTTGATGTAAAACAGGGGAAATAGGAGAAATAAAGAGATGTCCCTAACATGGCTGAAATAAACAATGTGAATGCAGAAGGACTGGGATAAATAATGGCTTCCCAGCTTGACCAAATTCTGTGATCCTCGCCAAATCTCTCTCTTCTGTTAGATTTAAGAGGTTGTAATGTTGTACCGTGTATAATAAGAATCTATGATGCGAGGAAAGGAGGAACTAAATAGGTTTACGGCTGAGAAGAGTCCTTTGATTAAAGTTAGGCTACGGCCTCCTTACCCTCATGGAGCTCTAAATAGGACGCTACTAAAGAAATGCAAAGATAGCGACCAAATGGGTCAGTTTGTATGGTATGTAGGAGTGTGGTGAATGAAAGTTTCACAATTGAATGCAGACAAATAGGATGTTAAGGGGATCCGTGTCAGGTCTTGATGAAAGCCAACAGCCCCGGTGAGGCAATGGTGTGATGGCTGAAACATGTTCACCCTGGTTTACAGAAGGTACTAACTTCCTTAGTACCTCCCCACCTCTTTTCAACTCCGTCAGGGTGCCCTTTGAAAATACAATTAACTCTCAGGACATCATAGACTATTTTAAATCAAGGATCCCACCCAATAACCAAAGAGCTTCCTTGGAAACCAAGGTTGGGCCCACCCAGAAATTAACCCTGGGCGTAGTTTGCGAAGTAGCGCTACACGTGGCTACGCAAAGTGCACTTCGCACTACGCGAGCTATGCGTAGCGCTACACGAACTGCGTAGTGCACTGTTCACGATGATTGCACAGTGCCGGATGCTTGTCCGCACTGTGCAATAATTGAAAACGGCATCTTGCACAATGCGAGCTGTCTTTTACTGCCGCTTGAGTAGATATTTACTCGAGCAGCAGCTTTCTCAATGCGGACTGGTAGTTTCTCATCGTGAGTGGTCGGAGCATACGCGACCACTTGCAATGAGAAACCTGACCTCCCCGCGTTGAGAAGCTCGCCGGGAGGTTTATTTTCCACGCTCGCGATCGGCAACTTGATGTTGCTGATCGTGAACGAGAAAAAAGTCTCGCGGGATATCATTTTGATTGCTCGCGGTCGCCAACTTGACGTTGAGGACCGCAAGCAAGTAAAAAATTACCTCTGCACTACGCTACGCTACATGTGTTTGCACTGTGCTACGTGCAATTCGCGTAGTGTGAAGTAGCGCAAACTTCGCAAACTACGCAAGCGTAGCGTAGTGCTTTGCCCAGGCTTACCAGAAACATTAAGTATCTGGCTGAGGACTCTATGATGAAGCATGCCACTTGGAATTCCCGTGGGCGAGTGCCCTTTTAATACCATAGGGAGATCTCCCTGGGCTGGCTAGAGAGATAGACTAAGTATGTTAGGAACTCGCACCTGGTATTTTTCTATGGTTAGGTGTTTGGGAAGGTGAGCACACCCAGTATCACTTCTTTATCACTCCTTCTTGGAATATGGTAATAAAAATCTAAGCCCAAAATATAATGCATTTGACACTTGGCTTTCATGTAGTTCTGCTGGCCAGCCACACTCTATCCTCACGCACCAAGAATTAAAGACAAAACATTGACCTCTGATGTGAAAGAGGAGAAATAAAGATTTGTCCATTTAGTGGCTGAATTGCACAAAGTGAATGCAGAAAACCTGTGTGCTGTCCATGACCTCCGTGTGCCAGGTGGGGGCCGCGGGGATGATTGAGGGCTGTCGTCTTGGTGCAATGCTCTATTGAGAAGAGGGCCGTTGCACTGTGCAGTGCTGCGACCTGAAGGGGCCATTTTCCTGTGGGTGCTGTCGCAAACCCCGTATGCCAAGAGGGGGGCCGCTGTGAAGTGAGAGGGCTGTCACCATGGAGTAGAGTGCAGCTGCGAAGGAGAAGCAGGCCATGACCCGCAGAAGAAGAGCTACGAATCAACTACCCAACAATCCAGGAGGACCCAAGATCTGCCGCCCGATCCGGGGAGGCGTACCACATAGGCAGAGGAGCGTGTGGGCACCTCCTGCCTCAACCGTAGTATCCAGTGTGCTGTTCACCACCTGGCCACCAACGCGATACAGGGCACTCCGACTCACCACTCCAGCGAAAGCGGATAAGACTGAATTCTGTACAACCAATACCAGGCTTGCTCTGACTGACAGGCTACAGCGCGGATGGAACTTCTCAAAGCGATCATGGAACTTCTAATACTTGCACTCACTAGCGGGCCTGTCTTTAGAAGACTGCGTTTATTATTTGCACACACAATACATGGATGGATGTACAGGAGCGCCAATACACCACCCATGTAAAGCCTACCCGACGCACGGTAATCAAAGACAGCGCAATGGCTGCCTTGTGTTTTTGGGGGCGTTTTTTCTTACCCCAAAATCATGCAAAAACTATTCTATGAGGCTCGTTCCTCTTTGCATGTGTGCTGCAGAAGGCGGCATAAATGCAAAGAGGAAATAACAAGGAGAAATGGATATATTTCTGCTTGTTACACTAGCCTTAGGTAGAGTTACCAGTTTGGTGCAAACCTATATTTACAAGTATTTTTAAATATGGTTTTGCATCAAAATAAAACGATGGATGCACAGGAACGCTTTAGCATCACCCATGTAATGCCTACATGATGCAAGGTAACGCAACAGCAGGGCAATGTGCTGACTTGCGTTAGGTTTATTTAAAAACAAATATTTTTACAAACCCACACAAACTGGATTTCGGTGGGACTGTAAATCCCAAAATCGATTTTACATCTGGGTTGTGCCAGAAACTGGACTTCAATCAATCACTCAGGGGTTGGTAAAGCGCGCTACTCACCCGTGAGGGTCTCAAGGCGCTGGGGAAGAGAAAGAGGGTGGGGGGCTGCTCCGGTCATTTGAAAAGCCAGGTCTTAAGTGCCCGTTTGAAGGTTTGCAGACTTAACCCTGACACAAAATATAGGCCTCAACTTAAACATTTAAAAAAAAAACTGCCACTAAGTAAGTATCAACAAATAGAACACTGACAGGCAATCGGTTGCAAAGCCTGTAATTTAAAATATCTTATGAGGTTAAGGCACCTGCTGCAGAGATCTGTGTGTTCCCTATAAATCTGAGCGTATAAAAATGGTAAGATAACTCTGGAGGTTAATGCAGTTGCTGGAAAGATCTGTGTTTTGCCTAGCCGCATTGTTGACTGAAAGTAGCACAGCGGGTTAATGTGTCTCCTGCAAAGCACACCATGTAACATTCAAATGACATATTTTACTTTATGTAGCTAGGTAAGTGGGATACTGCTTTGAACATAGAGATCCTTAGTTAGTTTACTTGCAGTTGCATTGTAATTCTTCTAATACAGCACAGTGAGCAATGGAAGATATGTGACTTCCACACCTTGTAATCCCGCACTGTTTTAAGTAACACATCCTGTACATTGAATTACAAACATATATGATTTATTGTATATGTAATATGTATGTGTGATGTAAAGCGCCCTGACATCCTGCATTGGGATGGGTAGAGCTATACAAGAAAAAATAGTGATACTTAAATTATTTCAGTGCCGGCTCAGGGGTAGTAGTGGTAAGAGGGGGTTAGTAAACATTTGTATAAATGCAATTTATTTTGTGTCCATACTGGGAAAGACCAACACATCTGACCTTCTTACAGTGCATGCATATCTCGTAAACAGGGACTGAACAAAGTGAAAAGCTGCCTCTCTTAAATATCTGTGAAGTGCTAAGAAGGTGTGTGCCTTTGTTTCATCTCTGCTGCATTTGCATCTAGATGTGAGGCTCCTGACAGGCCCCAGCCAGGAGACTCCAACTAAAGGAGGCCTGATGGCCCCTCAAGTTTATTATGGGCCCAGCAGGGGTCTGAAATAAGAAAGCACCGTTCCCGCCTGCACGTTGTTGCGATCAAAAGAAGCCAAAGTTCAGGCACTGCTGAATGTGTCCCAGTGTTTGAAAATTACACCAGGACGAGTTTAGCGCATTATTCATTGTGGCCAACTTCTTTGCAGGGTGGACGGAGTTCACCCTGTGAAAATAGTGGGTGGACGCCGTCCACCTGCGTGTGCCCCGACTTGTGCCCTGGTGGTGGGATGTTCCAGTTGGAGCCCTGTGACTGGTACCCACCCTACCCAAGCTCACCTCCACCAGGGGCAGAGAACTGGAGGCAAGTTGTTCTTAGCTCTACGATTATGAAATTCCCCTTCCCCTCCATTAACAATAAGATTGGGTGCCAAGTAATTCAGGAAGCACATAGAAACACTTTAATTCACTGATGTTTAACTGCAGTGGTTTATCGATTGAGAGACTGCATCTTCACAAGCTGGTATTAGCCTAGGCACTGTTTAAGTGTGGATGGAATAAGTGAGGATGGAGTAAGTGTGGATGAAGTAAGTGTGGATGGAATACGTGTGGATGGGATACGTGTGGATGGAGTAAGTGTGGATGGAATAAGCGTGGATGGGATAGGTGTGGATGGAGTAAGTGTGGATGGAGTAAGTGTGGATGGAATAAGTGTGGATGGGATACGTGTGGATGGAGTAAGTGTGGATGGAATAAGTGTGGATGGGATAAATTAGGATGGAGTAAGTGTGGATGAGTGTGGATGGAATACGTGTTGATGGGATAAATGAGGATGGATTAAGTGTGGATGGAGTAAGTGTGGATGGAATAACTGTGGATGGGATAGGTGTGGATGGAGTAAGTGTGGATGGAATAACTGTGGATCGGATAGGTGTGGATGGAGTAAGTGGGGATGGAATAAGTGTGGATGGTCTGTGTAGGAAAGGTGATAAGAAGAAGACATAAAGGTGTCGGAGGAAGTAAAGGGGAGAGGTGAGAAGTAGGTTGGATACAGGGACGAGATGGGGGAGCAGGGAGGGATGGGGCTACAGTGTTTAAATTGAAATATAAATGTACCAGACCACTTGTCTACTGCTGAGACGTGTAAGTACTTTTCTATTTAAAGTGTTTAAACCCTTCTGAGAAGTGCACTTACTCCGCCTCTCAAAATGACATAGAGCAGGTACTTAGTACCAGATAAACCCGGCTCATTTAAAGCATCCGCGCCTGACGGGGTCTCTAGGCACTAGTGAGAGAAGTGGAAGGATAATTTGGTTGGGTGGGCCATCTTTTCAAGAAATGAGGCCTTGAAAGTGCCTGTGTGCACACCGTGTTTTTATTTATTGTTTGATGCAGGTGTGTGACCTGCTGCTATGCATCATATTAATGTCAGCGGGCTGTCCGACCTGTACATGGTGTGGTGACATTTCAAGTAGGGGTGCGCGATAAATTTCGCTCCGCCGGCGAGGTTCGCAGAGTTTTGCCTACCCCGCGTTGTTTGTAATTCAGAGGTCCGGCAAAACTCCGCCAACTGCTGCGTGGCAGAGTTTTTTCGTACATGTTGAGGAGCACGAGTGAGAATTTGGGTCATCGAGTGTGATTTTTGGGTGCTAGGATGACACCCAGCGAGATTTTCTCAACGTAGTTGGTTTGTGACTGTTCGCGGTGAGAAAACTGCTGCTCAAGCAGAAAACCTACTCGAGTGGCAGAAGAGAAGCAGCATCCACATAGTGCCATTCACTCTGATTTTGCTGCGCAAAGCAAGCTCCTGGCGCTAAATACCAGCGCGAGTGCCGATTTTGCCTGCTCGCAGAACTCCGTGGCATCTCGTAGAGTTTTTGTTTAACTCCACGAGTTCTGCTCACCCCTAATTTGAAGCCAGCAGACAAAATGCAAATGTAAGCTTTGTACTGATGGAAATGGCAATAAACTGTGTCCATTAGTGATGTCTTTATTTTTTGTGTCCCTGGAGGAAGGTATCGATTACCCCGTGGCTCGGCCTCCTACTTCTTACTCTCTGAACACATTCCCTACCATCTCCCAGGAGATGCTGTCTGTGTTATGTAGTAAAGTCAAGCCTGGTTCCCCCGTCTTATCCTCTTAAGCCTGCCTACGCGATCAAAATTCTACCTGTGCTCATTCCTCGGTTGAGCCATGTGATTAACTTATCTCTCTCTAAAGCTGTTGTACCGAGCACATGGAAACATGCTAGGGTGGTCCCCCTGCTAAAAAAAACTAACTTGGACTCGGCCAAACCAGAGAGTTTCTGCCCCATCTCCCCCCTGTCCTGGGTCTCTAAAATTTCTGAGGTCTACGTCAATTACATCTTGACAGGGTATCTGGAGAAAATCTACATACTGGACCCCTCTCATAGTGGCTTCCGATCTGGTCACAAAACGGAATCTGTCCTTCTTGCTGTCATCGGACATCTGAGATGGGCCTTGGATGAGGGTCGTACTTCGGCACTGATTTTGTTTGATCTCAGTGCCGTGTTCGACACGGTCTCCCACCAGATTCTGCTGAGGCGTCTGGAGGAGGTGGGAAAAGCAGGGAGCCGCCTTGGATTGGTTTGCCACCTTCCTCTCCAGGAGGACCTTCCAGGTGGCTGCCTCTCCTTTTGTGTCCGGAGTTTATTCCAACTAGCAGGGAGTACCGCAGGGCTCGGCTTTGAGCCTCACCCTCTTCAATCTGTATGTTCAACCACTGGCGAGGGTGGCTAAGAACAGAGGGCTTACAATAGTGTCATACGCAGATGATACTCAGTTGGTTGTCACACTCTCCGATGACTTTACTCGGGACGCCAGTAAGTTCCATAGCGATCTTGAGGCCGTCTCGGAGTGGATGACTGCCATCTGTCTCCCGCTCAACACCAGCAACTCTGAGGTACTGCTGGTGGGAGAGATTTGGAGCTCTGGAGTGTGCACTGGTGGCCCGCCTCGCTGGGGCAGGCACCTGCCCCTAAACAGGTGGTAAAAAACCTTGGGGTTTGGATTGATACCGCCCTTGGCTTTCAAACACAGACCAAGAAGGTGGCAGGGACGTGTTTTGGGCTATTGCAGGGGCTCAAACCACTGCTGGGTTTCTTTGATCCCCCAGTTTGGCAGGTTATTGTCCAGGTCTTGATTTGATCAAGACTGGACTACGACAGTTCCCTTTATCTGGGGGTCAACCAGTCTGAGATTGTAAGACTCCAAAGGGTCCAGAATCCAGCATCTCAAGCGCTCCGTGGCCTGCCGAGGAGGTGTCCTACTTAAGATGCCATCCGTCGCCTCCATTGGCTGCCTGTGGCCAAGCGCTTAGAGTCCAAGGCCCTCTGAATTACTTTTAAAATCCTTAACTTCTCGTCTCCACGCTTTCTAGCTACTTTGCACACTTTCTACTTCTTCTCCCACCAACTTCGCTCCATGGGGCAGAATCTCGTGGCTGTCCCTAGGGTGAGAAGGGCTCGTGCTGGAGGGCGCTCCTTCCGTGCGTTGGCCTCGAAACTCTGGAATGCTCTTCTCATTTCCATCCTCTGTATAAAGTCCTATCTGCCTTTCCGCAAAGCTGTGAACACATTCCTCTTTCCTCTGTTATAAGCTGCCTCGTTTGGTCAAGCTGTGCAGCTCTCTGTTTTGAGTGCCGGGGTGCCCCTTCGCTGGGGCAGCCGTGCTACAAATTCCCATAACATAACATAACTGAAGGATGTGGGGATATTGTCCATGATGTGTAGGTGCTCAGACCCCAACACCGAGACATGAAGTTGGGGGGAACTTCCGAAGTTAACGTTTCCAAAAACTGATTTCAAAACTCTCAAAACACACAGATGCAACTGCAAGAATCATGTCATAGCTACAGATATTGAGTGCAAGGGAGAGGGGGGGGGGGGTCGAAAGTGAGGAGGGCCAGGAAATGGGCGATCCAAGCTGGTCATGAAAGCAAAGGAAGCCGAGAGCAGGTCTGTCTGTCTGCACACTCATGTCTAAGACAGACTGCTGGGTCTGCAGCTTCCTTCTGTGCCACGGTGGCCCCCAGGGCCCCCTGGAGCACGTCTGTCTGTCTGCTCACTCATGTCAAAGACAGAGTGCTGGGTTTGAAACTTCCTTCTGTGGCTCGAAGGGCCCCCAGGGGTTCTTGAGCAGGCCTGTCTGCACACTCATGTCTAAGACAGACTGCCTGGTTTGCAGCTTCCTTCTGTGCCTCAGTGGGCCCCCAGGGGCCCCTGGAGCAGGACTGTCTGTCTGCTCATGTCTTAGACAGACTGCCGGGTCTGCAGCTTCCTTCTGTGCCTCGGTGGGAACCCAGGGGCCCCTGGAGCAGGTCTAACTGTCTGGTTATGTCTAAGACAGACTGCCGGATTTGCAGATTGCTTCCCTGCCTCGTTGGGCCCCCAGGGGCCACTGAAGCAGGTGTGTCCGTACACTCATGTCTAAGACAGACTGCTGGGTTGGCAGCTTCCGTCTGTGTCTCAGAGGGCACCCAGGGGCCCCTGGAGCATGGCTGTCCGTACACTCGTGTCTAAGACAGACTGCCGGGTTTGCAGCTTCCTTCTGTGCCCCAGTGGGCCCCCAGGGGCCCCTGGAGCAGGCCGGTCTGGAGCGATGTGTGGGGAAGGGCTTGATAATGCATGTTCACAATGCTTGGCAGTGGCTTCCTGCCACAAGCCAGCCAGGAATGAGAGCCATATATGGGAAAGAGCCTATGCCTCATGCAGGTGGGCCTCATTGGTGCCACCCTATTGGAGGCTGGAGGCTGGAGGAAGTAGGTCATGACCGGAAACGCTCATAGGGTAAGCAACGCAGAGGAGGAGGCAGGCACCAGGGGCTTTAACAGTGGACTGACGCCTGTTTGTCCCATGAGGTGTTGCTACAAGCAGGTCGCCGACAGCTTTGCCGATAACCCTCTCAAAATGTAATATTATGGAAGGCCCATTGCAGCCGAATAATGTGATCGTGCAGGTAAGCACAGTCGGGTGAGGTAGGGACAGGGGTCGGGGTGAAAAGAGACAAATAAATAAAAAACACTTACCTTTCGCTCGCCGCATCGCAGAGTCGGTGATGGGCTGAGCGCAAGGCAAGTCGTTTTGTTTATTTATTTTACTTTCCCAATCCGGCGAACTTGGGCTTCTATGGGAATGTTCAAGGGCATATTATCAAGCCCATTATCGCCGCTTTAGCAGCAGTTTCCGTCCGATAAAAGCAGTGATAATGCACAGGCCCAGATCTACTGTCATTTAGTATCGCGCTCGCGCAGCCCTGTACGACGTAAGCTAGAGCGTTGATAATCGGCACACACAACGATGTTTGCGTCTGAAGTGGACATGCACGCTGCACTATACCACATTGCGTTGCGTAGCTTAAAACTCATGATACTTCATGCAAAGTGAGAAACATGGGGGCAAATAGAGCCAACGCCTGTTGGAACCCATGCAAAGCCAGACCAACGAAAGCCACGCGGAGTAGCACGACCGAGCGGTGCATGAAATCATGGGGTAAATGCATAAATAGACTTAAACCCAAGGGTGTTCCTCAAGGACGAAGCTCATGCAAGAATTTCCTAATTTGGCTTTAGTGCATTAGTAAATCATTGTGAGAAAGTGGATTATTAGTTGGGGTGGTTGTGAGACCTCACCAAGTAATAGTGTTAATATTCTGTAACAGGTCCAGCTAAGTTTCTTTAAATCAAACCTTAGCTCAGTCATGGGTAGCTGTGGCACAGAGCAGTGAGACTTAACTCAAAGGAAAACAAGTTAAAAGCATTTATCAGTACCAAAACTGTAAAAAAATAAGAAACATGACACAATAAAAATTCCACACCAATTTATAAAAATAGTATATATTTGTATTCTAAATAGACAGCAAAGCAACAAAAACTAGATGAAGGTAACCAGAGTTCCTATTTTTGCATGGTTTTCATAAACCACCAGCTTTCACTGTAAAAAGTTTTAAAAGTTTTAAATGTTTTTGTAAATAATATCTTTTCACTCTGATCAGTAGTCTATGCACTTCGAACATGAGAGTCCAGTGGGGCGATGCTCTTGCATCATTTTATTTGGCATTTGCTGGCTCTTTGCCAGCACTGTTGGGAGGGGCGGGCCGAGGCATGGGAGGGGGGAAGGAATGCTATGTGGCGTGCACTCCACTCCCTAAGTACTCATGTGTGTTTAGCCAGCCGTCTCAGGCCAACCAAAACACACATGCGCACTTAGGTTTCTTCAGCCTGGCTGCATTAAACAGCCGGGCTGGAGAAACTCCCGCAGACTCCCTGGCCTGAGCTGAGCGTCTTTCTCTCCCGCTCAGGCCAATCCCTGTTCGAGGGGATGCTGGGGCCCAGGAAGAGGAGAGGCAGCGCGATGCTGAAGGTGGCTGGTGATGGATAAAGGTACGTTCTAAAAAAATGTTTTGTTTCTTACACCGTGTGTGTTTCAGGAGTAAGGAAAAACATTTGTTTTTTATGAAGACCCTCACCTACCAACCTCGTTGGTTGCATGCTTCATCATCGGGCCCTACCCAGAGCACCGAGTGTGCCGGGTGTGCTGTGACATCTGTTTACAGTGGAGCGGATTATGTTTAGTGAGTGTGTTGTGATGGTGTTAAGAGCTGCAGGCCGACTAAGAGGGAAGTCATGGTTGGATATGGGAGCCAGGTTGGTCCAGGTCAAGATTTTGCCTTCGTACTTAGAAACTATTCTGGTTCTTTTTCTCATTGACAGTGAGGTCAGCGGGCCCTCTGCAGCTAGAGGCCAGCATTTGGGCTCGCCAACGATGGACAGGCAAAGTCCAACGGTTCAGGGAGTTTTGCTTCGGCACGTAGCAATAGTCTATGAGCCTCAGATTCTGTGCTCAAAAACATTATCTCTTGCCTTTGGTTTGCAAGTTTCAGTTCGTTGGAGACGAAGAGCACACATTTAGCACCAGCGAGGGGTCCACGACCGGAACAGCACCTCTTTGGGACGGGCTCGTTCTCACAGGCTACACCAGACGGGTGCAGGGGAAGTCTAGCGGCTACTGTTCAGCTGGGCCCTTTGCAGGATATTTTAGCTTTTGTATCCCTGAAACTTAACTGGAGGCAGCAACCTGCCCGCAGAGTCCACTCACTGGTCCTTGGCACAATAGAAGCAGCTCTTTCTCTTTCTCAAGTCCTGTCTTGACTCTAGAGGTGCAACAGGAGCGGTCTTCCTTGGTGCAGCCTTTTTTCTGAGGTCCTCAGGTTCATCAGGATGTCTTTCCTCTCTCCTTTCAGAGTCTAGCAGTGTTAAAAATCTGGAAGCCGGGGGGGGGGGGGGACTTTTATACCACTTTTATGTTTGTGGGTGTGGTGACATCCTAGCAAATGGGGCTACAATTCCCCCTGAGGCACCATTAATTCTTCTGACATAATTTTCTGTGGGGTTGGGACTACATAATCTCTCAGCCCAAATCCGAAATGTTCGCACCCTTCTTCTCTGGGTCACAGCTATGAGCACACCCTTGAGGCGTGTTCAGCATAATTAGCCACTCCTCCAACAAAACCGGTTCTGCAACAGGTTCTCTTCTCTCTGGAGGAGATGCCAGCCTGTCTACCTACACAAAGGAGAGGGCAAATTACAATGTGGATTGCATGTGTTTCTTGGAGGCAGAAGCCCCTTTGAAGCTGTGCCATCTGTACCACTGACCTTAGCCAACCTGCTGGAGGAGGTAACACCTCCACCCACCAGTCGTCCCTGTTGTTCCCCATTCCTGAGAGTGCTTCACACCTCCCAGCAGGAGAGCAGCAAGCTGTGTCGGGAGCAGAAATGACTACAGAACGTCGGGCAACAAAGCGTTGACTTTCTACAGTCACCTTTATATTCATAGTTGTCTTAAATCCAACTGAAAAAGTCGGGTTTAATGTAACTATTAATTTGATACCATACAGTGTTATGTTTGGTGGTCCAAATGGAAGTGAGCCCTTAATGCCATTAACTATGTGCTATCCAATGGGACCACCCGCCTTGCTACAGTGAAAATAACAATTCTGAGTTTTCACTGTGAGGGCATGCCAAACATAAACGATATATGCCTTCTTTTTAAAATGTAACCACCTGTCTTATGGGCTACTAAGGCCTTCCTTAGGGTTGCCTAACAAATATTAAAAAGGAAAGTTTTTGCCTTGGCGAAAGGGTTGATTTTGCCATGCCGGGTTGTCAGTTCAAAGCTGCCCGATAGGGCTCCCGTGGCAGACACAGAGCCATGTGTTCACCTTGTCATAGTAATGTTGGCACAATAAGTGCTGCAGGCAACTAGTGGCATTTGACTAACTAGCCCCGGGTGCACTTCGTACCATATAGAAGGGATGTACAGGTATGCTGAATGAAAATCACGTATTAGCCATTTGTACATACATATTCGTGGGGTCAGAGGTCATGCATTGGGGCTTCTTCAGAAGGTCCCGGTTGACTTCAGAGTCTAGAAATCAGCAGCATCCACCCAAACATTTAGGGGATGACCATACAAAAAGAGGCACTTTCTTACAGCCATGTTTAGCACTGCACAAGCATGGCATTATCTGCATTTGCATAGCCCAAGACCTCATCACCTTGTGGCATTTGGTAAATATGATGCAATGCTAATTTTGGCCCTTTGTGCACCCCAACACGAGAGATATTTCTGCATTGTTGCATTGTGTGAATGTTGATACATCTGCCCTTCAGATGGTTGTTAGAGAACGATCAGTAAAGTGACCGAAGTAGAAGACCCCTTCCCCACCCCGCCTCCAGGTTCTTAAGGCAGTCTGTCCAGGGTATTCATCCAACGGATGCATCCACACATCAGGGCCTCCACGTCACTTCTTGAATTCTGCAAGAAGCTGAAGGGCTGGCTCTTCAACTCATTCTCCTAGGATGACTCTCTGCACACTCCCTCCCACACCTACACACCTGCTCTAGCGCCTGGATACCCTACTGGCTGATAAGCAGCGCTATACACATCCACATAACATATCAAGACTCAGGTTTGGCTTTGTGCAGGAATCAAACACAATGAACTGAGTGCTCAGACGCAGGTATTGCAATTAAATAGGAAAGGCAGGCTGTGAAACAGTAATGAATAGAAGAACCTAGAAGGTTCTTGAACCCTGTGGATGCAAGCTAACAGCCCAGCCGTTATGTTTTAGGGCAGTGGTAATGGTTCTTACATTTCCACTTCTGTTGCCCCCCACTGAATCACCACAATATCTAAAACTACACACAAAATGATATAGCATACAAATACTTAAATTAAGAAATATTTTATTTAATTCACAAACATAAAATATACAAAAATCAAAATTATATTTTGTATTAAAAGGTTGGGGCTTTTCAAAATGTATTTTAATTTTTAAATAAAAAGTAATATACTAGCATACAGCTTTTTCTTTTTTACTCCTAAAGCATGCTCTCTTTCTGTCGCCACAACCAGTCACCCATGCTAGGTTCAGTTAGCTTTACGTGCACTGCTCCCACAAATCAAGCTAAGGATTCTAACTTTATTTTTTGGCCTCTGATTTCAAATTTCTTAACATTTACAGAGCGATTTAACACTGTAGTTTTTTTTACATTTATATGATTTATTAATCTGTGAGTTTTATTTAATTTTCCAAACAGTTGCAGTCTTCTTGAGTTGCCTCGTGGACCGGCAGCGGTCTGTGGACCCCAGGGTGAGAAGCGCTGCTTTACGGTGCTATAAAATAAAAACCAAGGCACTGTTATTCTATGGCACGGAGATTAGTGGGTGTTGACTGTGTCTGCAAACCATCGGATGCAGAGTTTTTCCCCAAGGGGAATATTCACAAGGTGGGGAATCTGCGGTTAGCTAGAGTGTGTTACCGAAGGTAAATAACTTGTTCTTCTGATGGATACTGCTAACTGCGTATTCCACTCCCTGTGAATATATACCAAAGAAGCGGTGGTTCTGTAGAATGACGTAGAACAAAATGCCCTGCAGGGCCGAAAGGGCAAAAAGCCCATCCCGACGGACCAGACTGTCAAGGCAGTAGAGCTGCGTGCACTGAGGCCCACTTACAGCCAGACAGACATCCATGACAGGCACTCCTCATTCTAACACGTTGGATCTAATTGGGTAAATATTAGAAAAGTGAGAACCACTTTGAAGTCCACTGCGGCATCGCAACGGACTTTGGGAAAACATATTCTGTACATCTTTAATAAATCTAAGCACAACAGGTGATTTAAACAGGGATGGCTGATCCAGGAATCTTAAAAAAAAAGCTGAAAGAGTAGACAAATAGCCTTTATTAGTGCCCAGTGCAAGACAAGTCCTTGCTGGGCCAGCAACAAAATAAACAACAACACTTCAGGCAGCTTAGCCTGTAGCGGGTTAGGCTGGCGGGCGCTACCATAAGCCACAAACTTGTCCCAGTGCCCGGTATACTCCGATTATGTAGATGGGCGCCAAATGGACCATGTGGTTCAAAATGCGGGCATTACTCGAGTCTTAATCAAGCAAGTTGTAGTAATTTTATCAACCTCAAAGGATGAAAGACTTGAGTTGGCCCTGCAGGGAGTCAAAGGCAAGTCTGGGAGAGGATGCTGAGCCCACAAAGCCACCTCCAGAAGGCACTTAAGCTCATTTGGTTTTGCAGATGTTGGCACTTATATAGAGCACGTAGGAGGGAGTGGTCCGGATAGCCAAAAGATGTAGAAAACAGATGCTGAATAGGCCTGCGATCTTCACTCACTGAATTATGTTTTTAAGGATCGCTGAAAACGTCTTCCTTGTGACTCCGGCCACCATTTCCGGGGTAAAGCTGCTTTTCACTTTCATTTTCAAAGATTCAGTCTCCTGCCTCGTGACCCTACCGGGCTCCCTCCCCATCACCAAACCAAGGAGCCCCGTGGAGCCCACGTGCCGGCAGACATGTGTAACCCCCCTCCCCCACCCTCCCATGTCCAGGAGCCTTCAGACCTCTGCTGTGCACGGAGATGGCTCCATCCGCTTCCGGTTGTGTTCCTTCATTTCTCTGCATGCTGGGGCAGCATGGCTAGCCTGGGGTCATGTGAGACAACGTAAGCAACGTGCTCCTGCTGAGACAGGCTGTGTCCAGGGACGAAGGCTGAGGACCACACCCGTGTCTGGCAGGGAGGAAGGATGCTGTGGGAGGGACCATCACCTGGTGCTGATGCTGCTGCAATCAGCTGCGCGTTCCATCCGCGTGACCATGAAACCCTCAGACGCCTCAATCAATGTCCCCATTCTGTCTCTCTAGACGAAATGCAAACCTTGGTTGTCGCTGCCGCGAAGCAGCACTGACCGCCGCAGAATGGCGCTCCCTTACAAGATGGCAGGCCTTATCACAAGGGCATCTTGGAATATGTAACATAGTACTTCTGTAGTAATCCTGTAATACTTTTGTATACCAGACAAGTCGACGCCGTCTCCTCTTCATGCTTTCACACCCTTCGCATGCTCTTCAAGATCTTCCGATGGATCCCGATTGAAACCAGGAAGACGGTCACCCAGGCCCTCGTCACCAGCCGTCTGGACTACGGAAACACCCTCTACACCGGAACCACAGCCAAGCTACAGAAAAGACTCCAACGCATCCAGAACGCCTCCGCCCGACTCATCCTGGACATCCCTCGACGCAGCCACATCTCCGGCCACCTGAGGAACCTGCACTGGCTCCCCGCCAACAAGAGGATCACGTCAGGCTCCTCACCCACGCACACAAGTCTCTCCACAACCTGGGCCCCAAGTACCTCAATGACCGCCTGACCTTCCACATGCCCACCTGCCAGCTACGGTCCGCTAGCCTCGCCCTCGCCGCCGTACCACACATCCGAAGAGCCACCGCCGGAGGCAGATCCTTCTCCTACCTGGCGCCCAAGACATGGAACTCCCTCCCCATCCACCTTCGGCTGATCCAGGATCACCTCGCCTTCAGGAGACAACTCAAGACCTGGCTGTTCGAGCAGTAGCGGCCCCCCTCTCCCAAGCGCCTTGAGACCCTTCCGGGTGAGTAGCGCGCTATACAAGTGTTATGATTGATTGTATGGACTCTTACACGTTGTCAGGAACTGGCCCCAAAACAGGAAAGATGGAAATACAAAAAAGGCAATATTCAGGGAAAATGCATGTATATTTAATAGAATTGGAAAGGACTCTGTCGTCTTTACACTTTCACTAATAGGGAGTGGGACGTTTGAGGGTCGTTCTCAAAGGCCTCTAAGTCTGTAAAAGAGTGCTGCCCGAGCACTACTTCCTTTGCACTTAAAGGCTCTTGTGAACTGGACAATGATGACACGGGGCTGAATAACCCCCTGGTGAAAGTTACCAGCTCATGTCATGGCGGCCATGGGTAGGGCTGCCGCAAACCCCGCTTGTTTGCAGCTCTGTGCATGCATGTGTGCAGTGTCGGGTTCCATTTAGGGGTGTGCAAAATTTACCATCATTTTGCTTTCAGGGATTATGCAAAGTTTTCGGATATTACTAACCCTGGGCTTAGTTCGCGAAGTAGCACTACGCGTAGCTACGCGAAGTGCACTTCGCAACACACGAGCTATGCGTAGCTTTGAAAACTGCGTAGTGCACTGTGCAAGATGCTTTTTGCACTGATTGCACAGTGCCGGTTGCTTGTCCGCACTGTGCAATCAGTGCAAACTGATCTTGCACAGTGCAAGCGGTCATTTTCTGCCGCTCGAGTAGATTTCTACTCGAGCAGCAGCTTTCTCAACGTGGACTGGTAGTTTCTCATTGCGAGCAGTTGCGAGCAAACGCGACCACTCGCAATGACAAACCTGACTTCCCCGTGTTAAGAAGCTCGCCTGGAGGTTTATTTTCCATGCTCGCGATCGGCAACTTGATGTTGCTGATCGCGAACGAGGAAAAAGTCTCACCGGGATTTCATTTTGCTTGCTCGCGGTCGCCAACTTGACGTTGAGTATCGCGAGCAAGCAAAAAATTACCGCAGCATTACACTACGCGTGTCAGCACTGTGCTACGTGCAATTTGCGTAGTGTGAAGTAGCGCAAATGTCACAAACTACACAAGCGTAGCGTAGTGCTTTGCCCAGGCCTAAATATTACGTGTAATGCACAAAAAGCTAATATTTCATTTAGCGCTATATTTTTGTGTACAATGTGTCTTTGTGTGAATTTTGGACTTTAAGGTGCATTTTGTGCTACAAAATAGTACATTAAACACAATTGCTGCAAGAAACAGCTGATCTTGTCCTGGGTGTTCATGTTGTTGCTTGGCTCCCATGCAAAAAAAATCTGCAAATGGCGGCAAAATTACGTGCCGATTGACATGATGTTAGGAATTTTGCATAAGAACCATAACGTAAAATTCCCAAAATGAATTGAATTATGCTGGTGTCATTTACATTTTATTCAGGCCCAATACAATTTGTTTGGGTAATTCTGTGATGCCATCTGTGTGGGGCCGAACCATGTTGTATTGTGAAGACAGAAGGATATAACTGTTGTCTTTTATTAACTGTTGATTCTAAACCCTGTATAGACCTCGTGTAGGGATCCTTAGGGGATGCATCTGCGACCCTTGGCTTGTCCTGTTCCATCCCCAGCGTTATTTTTGTAATTTTGGCGACAAAAGCAGTGTAAAGGCAAGAGGAGAACAGTGCCCTGTTGAGCTCTGTTCACTCTCGGCAGCTTCCACTGGGACATTAGGCTTTCTGTTGGTAAATATAAGGAACTGTGCACTCTTTCGAATACATCATAAAATGAAACAAAATCTTGGGGGGCGTGGCCAAGCACGCGATGTAGGAAGACGTGCCCGAGCTGAGCTCCGTGCGAAGCTCCCCTGCCACGGGCATTTTATCCTGAAGCACCGACGGTACCGAGCCCAAACTCGGACCGAGTGCACTCGGACACCCGATCCACCTCCAGGGCGATTTTCAGCCATATCGGAGCGGCTGGTCCTCCGACCGGCAGCGGCCCTGAGGACTGGCCGCCTGAAGTGCGCTTCCGGCCGGCGGCCCGGTTACCTGAGGTAATAGGCCGCAAAACGAGTGCCCTGCAACGTGCAACCTGGCGGAGGGACAGGACCGCGTCCCACACGCCGGTTGCCCACCAGCGACCAGACCCTGCAGGGGCCCCAGACATCAGTGGACACTCGGCGCCCAGACTCACGGAAGGCCGCGACGCTTCCGCGCCTCGCCCGCCACCACTGGAGCCATCCCACCGAGCCCCAGGACCAACAGGAGGTGAGTGCACGAGCCTGGCTGGGGGCCCGCACTAACGCAGCACTGCCCCAGGGCCCTGCCGACCCACGGCGCACGCAGGGAACCCGCGACACGGTGCCAGAAGTCCCCGGCGACCCGGCCACCCGAGGGCCCACAGCGCTGCCAGCGCCCACACAGTGCTGGCCCGCGGCGGTCTGTGTCGCTGCCCCTCTGCACCTGCAGACACTGGAGCCGCCCGAACAGGTTGAACAGGCACCTGTGAGCTGCCGAGTTGGGCCGCCACGAGGCCCACGCAGACACCGTCACCGCCAAGCCTAGCGAGCCGCCGCCGGAGGCTGCACGACCCTCTCTTGCCAGACCTCTGCGCCTGCCTATCTCATAAGAGACGACACGGACCGACATCGGTCCCTCCTGGAGCCGTGAGGCCTAAAGAGCGCCACTCACGAACTGTGACCACGTTGCACCGGCCCTGCCAATACCCAGCCCAACGCTGAGAGACTCTCCCGCCCTGGCGCCACGTGGCCTACGCAGCACACACGCCCCACATCTACCGGACTTGTACCGGATGAGCCAGACCCATACACGGCGCTAGGTGCCGCCTAGCTTCACCCAGCAGAGCGCGTCCTCCCAAGCCCAGCAGACGGACGACTCGGGGGCGACCCACCACCCCGACCTGCCGGACCACCGAGTGGCTCGGACGAGAGGCGAACGGCAACCGGGACCCCACGGCGCTGGCCGACACGCCCGGGAGCCCCCTCAACGACCGCCACGCAACCACCCTGTCCTCCCTAGGCGGCCACGTGCTACAGATCCCCGGAATCCAGCGGTGGGACGACCCTCCCCCCCCGCCTACGGCTACGCGGCATCCACAATAGGGAGCACAGAGGACCAGACCGAGAGACCCGCGTGCTCTGGCCCTTCCGCCGCGCACTGCGAGAATATACCCCCCCGCCTGACCAGCCGCAAAGGCCTCCCACATGTCAGGGGGGACAAGGGCGAAGACTGGCACAGGAGGGACCCTCGGCAAAGGGAAAATGGTGAAAAACGCAGAGGCTGACCAGACAGCTTCCAAGCTAGACACCATGCTGGCGGCCATGGAGCGCCTGGAGGAATCCATGCAATTGACCCGTACGTCGCTGGAGAACAGGATCGACAAGGTGGCCGTGGATCTGACACTCCTCCGGGCAGTCCACAAGAAACTGTCTGACCGCACCACGGCCCTGGAGCACACGGTGGCGGAGGCCACCCCCAAACTAGCACAGACGGACAAGCACGTCCAGGACCTACTCAACCGGGTGGAGTTCCTTGAGGATAGGGCAGAGGACGCGGAAGGACGGGCCAGGAGGAACAACGTGCGCATAGTGGGCCTACCGGAGCGCTGGGAGCGGAGAGAGACAGCGGAACATATGGAGACCTGGCTCAGAGAATTATTACCAGAAGGCACACTGTCGCCGCACTTTGTAGTGGAACGGGCACACAGAGTACCAGCCCGCCCGCCCCCGGAAGGTTCCAACCCAAGGCCGATGCTCATGCGGGTATTGAACTACCGCGACCGAGACGCCATCCTCCGCGAGACGCGGAAACTATCAAATATACAGATAGATAACGCCAAGGTGATGTTCTTCCCTGATTATACCATACAAGTTCAGCGACGACGTCAGTCCTTTCTAGAGGTGAAACACCGGCTCAGACGCTTGGCTCTCAAATACTCGTTGTTATTTCCGGCACGTCTCAGAGTGGTGGCATCTGACAAGACCCACTTCTTCGACACCCCAGAGGCGGCGATGGCCTGGCTGGATTCGGGAGTGGACACGAACCCTGAGCCCGCACCAAGAGAACAGCGCCGGAATCGAGGCACGCGCAGACGGAGACAGCGACACACCTCGAGGGCCGGGTCGCCGGCCGTGGACACGGAAATCGGCCCAACCCCGGAGCAAATACAGAATGAACAATTGGAAGCCGTCCGCATAACAGCTGTGATCAGCGGGTCGCAATCGCCTCTACTGCTATCCAACGCCAGCCCGCGCTCACGCGGGAGCGAGGACGACGACTACATCTACGGTCTACCAGACGACTCGAACCCAGGGGGCCTGCCAGACGTCACCCCCCAAACATCGGATCTGATATCGTAAGGGCTCCTCCCCAACCCGGCCCTGGCTGGACCAAAGCGACTCGCACAGAGGAGCGGTCGGCTCCCCCCCATCGATGGCCCGACCGGGGACTTGCATGGATGCTTCTGAAGGCCTATCGGCCGCGACCGCCACCTTCTCCGAGACCTGTGCTTTGCTGCCGAACCCCGCTTCCCGGCTTGCCATGGAGCTACAGTGGCGCCGGGTGGGGGACCGGGACTCCTCTGCTGGAACATTATCGGGACCTTGACTTTGGAGGGGTGGACGGACCCCTAGAGGTGAGTGCCCCTCCTCCGGGGGAATGAAAGATGGGGCCCCGCCGTGGGACCAATGTTCTGGGTCAAGTGACACTGGGAACCCTAAACTGGCCACAGACACTATCACTGGCTGTTGGTGCTCTTCCAGCCCACTGCCCGTGGAGGGGAGCCGCTCCGGCTCTTTCGGCATAACGAACTACCCTGTTTACTTTCAGTGCTGAACTTAGTCAACCCCCCATTGAACTCACGGATTAATTGAGCTCGATAGAGCGTTTGGGCGACGACTTGTTTTTGTTGTTGCCCTTTTGGTATTATGTTTATGTTCAAGTTATTTCTTTTGAGACTAGTGTTGGTACTGACTTGCTATTGTGTACATCTTTGGGTCTGTGGGGAGGGGCGTGAGGTAACAATGCTCATTATTCGCCGCTGCTGGGTGGGTGGGGGCGGGACGGGTGGGGGCCCGGGGGGGGGGGAGGTGGGTACTTAGCCGCAATCACCACTGTGATGGCTACGTTTAAATTTTGTACCTGGAATGTCAGGGGCATGCACACACCCTCCCGTAGATACCAGGTATATTCCTATCTTAAAAGGCATCAGATCCAGATTGCACTACTACAGGAGACACACCTAGTTGCCACGGAGGTAGCCACACTTCGCCGTAAATGGAGGGGACAGATATTTGCCACAACCTTCTCGGCGTTTGCGAGGGGGACCCTGATCTGGGTCCGGCCCGGGGTCCCGTTTGCGCTAACACACAGCAACGTAGACACTGAGGGACGCTACGTCTTCATACAGGGCAGACTTGACGGGCAGCAGATGGTCATAGCCTCCATATATGCGCCTAATGTAGAACAGGGGAAATTCTTCACACGACTGTCGACGGCGATAGCGACATGGCCGGACGTACCCATGATGGTGGGCGGGGATTATAACTGCGTGTTGAATGCCTCCCTTGATCGCTCGTCTCTCCCGGCGACAATAGCCCCGGTACAGGCGTCCTCCAAGGCCCTCCTTGACTGGGCAACACAGTGGAACTTACAGGATGCCTGGCGTGTCAGGAACCCCACCGCTCGGGTGTATTCTTACTACTCGGGAGCCCACTCACTGCATGTCAGGCTAGACAGATTCATGCTGTCCCGTGACCTGCTCCCCTCTGTGTCCGACACTGACTACCTCGGTCGGACCCACTCGGACCATAACCCGCACACGCTGGTATATGGATGGAAGCGTCCGCACCCGCCAGTACCAACATGGCGCCTGCAACCGGACCTCCTACTCGACACCCCATTCCGAGAGGAAATCTCCGGGAAGATCCTGCAGTACTTCGAGGACAATACAGACTCGACCTCCTCCCCGAGAATTGAGTGGGACGCCTTTAAGACGGTGACCCGGGGAAGTTGCCTCAGTGTGCAAGCAGGCCTGCGTAGGCAAGTAGAGCGAGATCTGGCACAGGCGGAGAGGGCGCTACTGGGTGCAGAGCAAGGAGCAATGGGGGGTGATGACCACCCACTCGTCTCGGCCAGAGCGGACCACGCTACCTTGATGGAACGCCTCAAGAATATCAACTTCGCAGCGCACTCCGCGCGCACCCATAGCACGGGAGATAAGCCTGGCAGACTCCTGTCGTGGCTGGTGCGACAGGACGCGCAATCCGCATCGGTCCTATCTATCCGCACAGCCCAGGGCGTTGAGGTCTATACCCAGCAACAAATCCATGATGCATTCACGTCGCATTACAAATCCCTGTACAGCTCGCGACTACGAGCCACGGTAGCGGAGATTACAGACTACCTGGCGACACTGCAGCTCCCGACCGCTACTGCTGTCCAACAAGCAGAGCTGGGAGCCACGCTCTCTGGTGAGGAACTGCGAGAGGTGATTTTCTCCCTCTCCAACTGCAAGGCGCCGGGCCCCGATGGGCTCCCGGCGGAGTTCTACAAAGCCTACTCTCTGGTGCTAATACCGGAAATGCTGAAAATGTACAAGGCGGCGCTGGAAGACGCTGAACTCCCGTCATCCCTGAACGAAGCAAACGTGGTCTCCCTGCTGAAACCAGGCAAAGAGGCGAACGAACTCGGCTCGTACCGGCCGTTAGCGCTCCTCAAT
The DNA here is from genome assembly GCF_964263255.1 of Lissotriton vulgaris. Taxonomy (NCBI): domain Eukaryota; kingdom Metazoa; phylum Chordata; class Amphibia; order Caudata; family Salamandridae; genus Lissotriton; species Lissotriton vulgaris. Next base: position 265,517,000 of record NC_141690.1, on the reverse strand, counting down.
ACCGATTATAAGATACTCGCAGCGGCCCTAGCCCGGAGGCTTGCACCACTGGTCCCCACTCTGGTGCATGCTGACCAAAATGCTTCGTACCCACACGGAGCACGTCCCACAACCTACGCCGGTTTTTCAGGGTCCAACGTTATGCGACCCCGACCTGGCCACGCTCGGGATGTATCGTGCTTGACTTAGAGAAGGCATTCGACTCGGTGGAATGGCCGTATCTCCTCCGAGTCCTTGAGAAGTATGAGCTGGGAGACGCCTACGTCCAGATGGTGGGGCTCCTCTATCAAACACCCGAGGTCCGGGTTCGGACCGGACGGTTGTTCTCGGACAGGATCCGCATTGGGAGGGGCACCAGACAGGGTTGCCCCCTCTCCCCCATCTTATTTGCCCTGGCGATGGAGCCACTGGCGGAGAGGCTCCGCGCTTCCGGAGACGCCTGGGGCATTCCGCTGGCGGACGGCATCCATTCGGTGTCTCTGTACGCCGATGACTTGTTATTATATGTCAGAGACCTCACGCGCATACCTGAGGCGCTCTCGGACATTTTTCGGACGTTTGGAGACATGTCGGGCCTCCATGTCAACTGGGCCAAATCGGGGACCTACGCATTCGATGGCGAGCTGCCACAGTGCGACGTGCGTATGATGGGGGAGACACTCCGATGGCACCCGACGGTATTTCGATACCTAGGGATCTTCATGTATCGGGACCCTACGGATCTCCTGGAAGGGAACCTAGTGAGGGCCATCTCCTCGCTCACAGCCCAGGTCACATTCTGGAACTCCCTCCCTTTAAATGTGCCAGCCAGAGTGGCCCTGACCAAAATGATAATGCTACCCCGGCTTCTCTATTATTATACTAATTTACCAGTGTATGTACCGGCGTGCATATTTAGGGAGCTGGACACCCTTACCAGACGCCTAATCTGGAATAAGGGGAGACCCCGGATTGCGCTAAGGACCCTGTATGCACCCACAGATGCTGGAGGTCTAGCGGTTCCCAATCAGGAGCTTTATTACTTAGCGGCACAGCTGCAGTGGGTTGCCTACTGGCTGAGCGGTAAGAACCTGGCGGACACGGCCACGGCCGATACTATCCTGTCCCCCGTACAGGCGCTCACACTCTTCCACCCACTGACAACGGGCCGATCCCCCACGCAGGTTCATGTAGCAGTGGCAAAGCGATGCTTCGCACGGAGCCTCCGACTCACCAGGCATACGGTGCCCTATGCTCCGAACCTGCCCTTGCTAGGGACACCTCTGGGCGCAGGCATATTGTCCGCAGCTGAGTTGCGCAGCTGGACTGCGGCAGACCTGGATGACCTGGGCGGCCTGTACAGTGACGGAGAGCTGCTGCCATTCGGGACCTTGGCTGCGGACACAGAGTTACCGGCAGGTCAATTCCTGACACACGCCAGACTCCTTCATGAGCTGGCAAAAGCGTGGGGTGATCTTAGCCACGAGCCATCCACTCACCTGCTCATCCAATACCTGCATGTGATGGGGGACGGGTCCCACATTGTGCACTGGCTCGCACAAGCCTTGCACAGCCACACGCAATTTTCTTCCCAGAAACTGAGGGAAAAATGGGCGACCGACCACGGCTCAGACTGGACGGACAAACAATGGAATGCCATCTTAGCAGGCGCAAGGGTCATCCCCCGTAATGCACGTTTCAAGATTATCCAATACTACATCATCCACCGTGCATATCTGTCCCCGGACAAGCTGAACCGCTACTTCGGGCTCACTTCATCGGCATGTCCCAGATGCGGCCTCCAGGACTCAGACCTCCTGCACGCACTTTGGAGCTGCGCCCATCTTGCCTCGTACTGGTCTACGATCGCGGACATGCTAACAGCGGCGACGGGCGAAACCCTCCCCGCGACGTGGGAAGTATGCCTACTGGGACTCTACAAGAGAACCAAACAGACCAAGCTGCGGGCACGCTTCTGGGATTTGGGCCTAATCACGGCCAAACGTCTCATTACACGACGGTGGAAGAGTCCCACTCCGCCGCGCCCTGCAGATTGGCGCCGCTCTTTTGCAAACTGGGCCTGTGCGGAGAGTGTGTCGCTCCATAGAGAGGAAACCGCGGGTCTACGGAAATACCCGATCGCCCAAGATTGGGACGCTGCCCTGATTACATATCACCGCGCATGCACCCAAGCCGGCATAGAGTACCAACTCGACACAGACCAGGGGGGGCCCACCTGATTGCTGTCCGCACCTGGCGCAGACTCCACCACCCCTCTCCCCCCCCCCCTCTCTTCCCCCCCCCCGCCCTCCCCCCCCCCCCGCGTGCTTGCCAGCCTCCCCGCCCCCCCCCTCCCGGCGACAGGGGTCTTGCGCGATGGAGTTGCCCCCTACCGCTCTCGCCCCCCCCCCCGCCGCTCAGTTCCCCCCCCTATTGCCCTGCAGTCACGGCGATGCCGCCTCATCCGTTGTCTCTGCCCCCACACGGCCCACGCAGGATACACCACACACAGCTGGATACCTAGATGCACCACCACACACACGAATACTAGTCTAATAGTTATTATAATGTTCCTCCCCCACCCCTTGTTTTCGGCTACCCAGTTAATTATTTTGGTTGACACAGAGGCCGTCCATACTATACTCTTGGTAACGCCCGAGTACCCTTCCTTGTCTGCATCTTATGTAAAACTGCTTCGATGTGCTCAGAACTAGGAAGCGGGCACCCAGCGACCCATTTGACACCGGAGGGTATGAAGCTGCCTTAACCCTCTGCTGCGATGACCAGGGAACTTCATTTCCAACAATGACTGTGGGCTTTTCGTTTTGGACACGCTGGTTCTGTGTTGCAGTGCTATGAACCGTAGACACTGCACCATGTGACATTTCCTGACACCGTCATTTATGAACTGATGCACTTCCACCAGCCACTGTTTTGTTTTCACTAATGCGTACCTGAAATGTCGACATGTACTATCTGCTGGGTTAATGTTTGTAACAATACTCCGTGGTTTTGACAATGTGTGATTAACTACTGGCTTATTTGTGAAACTAAATAAAGTTTGGGACCGTTGGTCTTAAAAAAAAAAAAAAAAAAAAATGAAACAAAATCTTACCAGGTGAACGAAGTGAGAGGGGTCTACAGATCTAAATGGTTGTTGTTGTGGAAACACACGTTTCACAATGTTGTTGCTAAGAACTGCCCAACAGTCCCAATAACTTGTACCAATGAAAAAGAAAGGGGTGCCATGCTCAAGTATGTAAAAGAAGTGCAAAAGAAAATATAAATACTTGGCATGAAATGCAAGAATGATGAGAGGCACCAGAATGAGAAATGTGCTTTCAGACAAAGGAGTGAGACTTCACATGATGGTGAATGTTGGATCAACATACATGCTAACTGCTGGCAACTCTAAAAGACATTTCAATTGGAAATTCAACTAAAGGAATATGGATGAAAAAGCAATTAGTTTGAAGGGTACCTTAGCGTACTATTGGAATTTAAAAGAAACAATAAGCTAAAATGAATGTGTTTATGGTGATACGTGTCTTATTTGTTTTGCTGGCAAGATAAGTGGAAGCTAAAAACAAGAATGATCTGAAACATGTTGAACAGTTCTTGTGTACTGATGGAATGAAAGGAAATTAAGCTAAGAGTGGGTGGGAGAAGAAATATCCAATATGCGCCAAGAGGCGAGTTCTTGAGGTTCAACCACAAAAACACAAACTTCAAAACTATACAATGTTCAAAATGAGCCTTTTGCACTAATGAAGGTTTTATGCACAACATTGACCAATTTGTGTAATGAGGATGTGATTGAGGCTCTAATATGTTCATAGCGGGTTGGCACTTGTAATTCTAGCAAGGAAATAAGAGGAAAGGTTCAGGTTGTGCGTAGACTTGTAAGGTCAGGTTGGATAAGAAATGCTTTGAAACATTGGGGAATGATGGCATAACTGATGAAAAGAAATGTGCTCAGAACATTAGAACTTCCACGAGTGTACCACTAAATAAATGTGTATTATACAATTAATGAAAACATATTACATCAGTCATAACACCGAAGGGTATTTATAAAGTTAAGATGGGGAAGTTGCTGGTGGAAGGAGACAGTAACATTAAAGAATTTCAGGAGGTGTTCTAGAAGTAGGAGTAGATACAAAATATCTGGACAGCTTTCCAGGAAAATATTTAAAGATAAGACAGCTTCTGATAACTCAGCTTAGCATAGAATGCCAGGTAAGTCCCTACGATTAGTAAGAAACAACTGAGAGGTGGGTTCCCCTTAGTCTGGGTGGATTGCTTAGTATTCAGATGTTGTAACTCTTTACTGTCTAGTACAATAGACTGCAGTACTAGTTCAACATCATACAACTAGTGGATGTGCAGATGGTACTGTAGTTAAAGATCTCATTTGCTCAGTCACTCACTGATTGCTGAAATGTGGAAAAGTTCTAAATGAAGCACTGAAGTCAGCCTAATTTGTCTAAATCCAGATAGATTGATTCACTAAGGTACTAAAATACCTATTTTGAGTTTGGAGGATGAAATACTCTGTCACAAAAATGACAATGTCCTGTTCAATATGTTACAAGTGCCAAAGGATATAATACACTTAAAATACTGCAGACGCAATATCTGGCACGATTGTGATGGAGTATCCCATCCGGCTAACTATAAATCAGACCCTTTAACAAATGTCCAAAGAGGACATGGATATTTAGAATTAATGTTATTTGTCAGTGATATGTCTGTATTTTACAGCCAACTTGACCAAGTCTTAGTAGTTTATTTCTTTATCTCTTCTACAGGAGCTGCATAAGAAAAAGTAATGAAGTGACCCAGCCTGGGGTTTCTGGGAGAGATGGAATGTGCAAGACTCCTGATTTCTGATCCACAACCCTTTGATGATTGGAGACTTCTAAAGTCATTCGACTCTTCATATTAAGATTAAGTGTCAGCACAACTTGTTGAGATTGAGACAAGGACATCCAACAAGTGTACTGCCTGGCCCATTTGCCAGCAAGCAAACACAAGCTCTTGTACCAGTAAGCACCACTTGAGTGGGTTGACTCGTGTCTTATAAAGAGCATTCTACTAGAAAGAGTTGCTGCTGGAGCAACCAATAAAGTGGAGCACAAAAACAAGTGGAGAGCTATTTGAAACAGATGGACACATGGACAGTGGACTGGGGATGTAGTTGACATGGTGAACAACGTCTTCCATCAGCAAAGCACATGCGTACACGTTGGTCACCGCAAACACCCATGTGCCCCTGGATCTTGTTTTTCTATGCACTGAGTTATCAGTCTTCATCCAGACTGGGTAAAGGAGAAACAGTGGAGAATGGGCCCTGTAGCACTGGACAATTGTTTCTGGGCCAGGACAGTCAAAGACACAGTTCCACAGGCTGCACTCATGCCTGGTCTAAGAATAGTGTGGCGATGTCCTCTACTCTTAGAGATTTGTCTCTGCTGGAGGTCCATGAGTTACCCACTTAGGATTCTCTGGAAAGGCCACAGGCTGATGATGTGAAAGGTCATACGATGTGCCAGTCGTGCGCTCCTCTCCATCCCACTGGGCCACACGTGCTATTGAAGCGTTTAGGGAGGAGAGGGGCTAGCTGGGAGCATTAAAGGCCCGTCACAGGAGAGTATGGTCAGCAAAGAGTCCAAACATTCTCTGGCACAGTGTAACATCATCAACCAGGATAAAGCCATGACGGTCAGGTCAGTGCTACTGAACCGTGATTCACCTGATATTGAGAGTCGCTTGAAGCGCAGGCGCAACCGCACCCAGCAAGTGCGTTTCAAGGACCAAGTGGATGGCAACGATGGGGACCTGCAAAAGATCCACTCCGATGTCCTGCCTCCTAAGTCAGCACTCAAAACACCGCCTGCATCCACAAGCCATGTGGATGCTGAAAGGACAATCACCCCTCCCATCGTATATTGTTCATCGGCTGGGAGAGTCCTGCCCCAACCTAGTCGCCGACATTGGTACCAGTCCAGGCCTTGCTCCCTCACTCTACCTAACCCCAAGAAACCATCTATGAGCACTGCCATCCAAACATCACCGAGCCTCCAAAAAACCTTCCCTGCCTTCCGGTTCCGCAGCAAAAGCGTCAGTGATTTTGGAGAGGAAGAGCTGCTGATAGCTCTCGCCAACCACAGAGAAAAGAGGGAAGTTGCCAGAACAAATGATAAACATGTGCCAAGCTACAATGGAGAAACTAGTAATTATAGGACACTAAACGGGGGCATTCCATCGGCAACGGAATTTTTCTCTGACCATAACCACCAACCCTCCCCACATCAGGCACTTACAGAAACCAAGAAGCATGCCAGAAGGCGGCAACATCACCAATGGCAACAGGCTCCATTGTGCAGCCGGATCCCGGAGGAAGCTCGATGCCAGAGAAAGGCAGAGAATGGAACCCATCCCAAAGAGCGCTCCCCCAGCGAGCTTCTGCCAACCAGTCCTGAATTTCACCCTTTCTACCCCACACATGTTCCATCGGAGGATTGTGTGCAGATGGAACTGGTGGACTCAAAGGATGATGGAAACTTATCCCCTCAATGGATCCCACATGAGAGGAGAGGAGAAGCAGAGTCACGCGTGAAGCCAAGTTCTGAAGCAAAAGACTGTGACACGAAGTCTCCTTGTAGTAGAGACTCCAAAAGAATGGACACTCGTTCTTCGGAAACACCATCCACTCTCACAACGGATTCGCCGTCTAGCTGTCCTTGCAATTCTCAGCAGAGTATCCTTCCTTTGGTCCTGGGAACGGTTCGGAACTGTACTGAACCTCTGCCTCCCACCCAGACATCTCAGGATGCCATTCCCAGAGACTCAACACTGACTCATCAGCCACCACACAACTCTGCCAGAACTCTAGGCATGCCCAAGCCTCAAGACCACAGCTCTGCGAGCGACCGTCCTGCCGTGCCACACACGTCACCTGTTGATGAGAGTCCTTCAACAGCTCCTACAAGGCAAGCAATCACCACCCCGCACAACAACAGCCCTGATCTAGCCATATCTGCTGCAACTTGCCAGCGAGAATTGACTCAAATCCCAGAAAATATCTCTGCTACACCACGACAGCCGCCTTTGTTCAATGTCAAGAAAGACCTGGGTCCTGTGGGTCAAAGAGAGGAGAGAGCACTGAGCACAGACAGCAGCAATAAGCCACTGTCTAGCGCCTCAGAGCCAGGTCAGCAGCAGGAACTGTCAGCTCGGTCCTCACCCTCTCTTCATACTGACGCTGGTGCTCTAAGTTTCAGCTCTCGTTCCCCGTCTCACATTGAGGATCCACTTGAGGAATACTACACCGTGAGGACTCGGGACCCCCCGCCAGCACACACAGAGGCTGCAAGTGACTCTGCAGACCCAGCAATCTCATTGGCCAACCCAGCAGGGGAGGCTGGATTGACAGTGGATCCATCACAGACTCTCCGTCAAGTTCAGGACTTGTTGGAACTGGTAGCCGCTGCCAAGGGCCGAGTGGACTTGGCCAAGGAGGACAGGGATCTATTATCTCAGGGACGCCGGGAAAGGGCAGGGTGCCTGAGCGTGAACAGAGATGCAGGTCCCAACCAGGGTAGGCAGCACTACAAGGGGGATGTGTCTGCCCGGCTCCAGGCCCTGGAAGGGGTGCTCGAAACAAGCCAACAGACCATCAAGGTTCTTCTGGACGTCATCCAAGATCTGGAGAAGAAGGAAGCCCAGCGAGATGGGTGAGTCTAATATCCTCTTACCTATGTGAGATCCCAGTGCATAAGTAGGGGATGGGCATTCCAGAATGGTAATTATCTGCACGTGCTCACACCGCGAGGTATGCAATCCATTTCTCTGTGGACACTATAGGAAGCATTTGGCCTTTAATGTCCTCTGTGCAAGATCTGAGCTGAACTGGAGCCGTGTATGTTCCAAGAAAGTGAGGAAGGAGGTTGTGCAGGTCTTTGTTGCAGGTACTGTAGGAAGTGTTTCCTGCTGGTGAGTGGCAATTAGTTCCAGACTCTTGGGACAGTACCAGAAAAGACTGATATAGTGTTGTTTTGCTTTGCAAGATTGGAAATTCAAGATGGAGGCTGTTGGCCATTCCAATGGTAGTTTTGACCAGGTGATGGACATGACCATTAGGTGCTCAGAGTGGAGCTTTTCCAGGTAATACCGGCTGGTTTCCAAGACCTTCATGGACAGCCAGAGTGATGTGGTCAAGCGTGGCAGCCGCATGAAGGGTGCAGCGGTGGTCGGTCACTTGTCACCGCAGTCTCCAAATGGCCTGGTTCATTTAGTGTTCGGTGTTTTGTAGAAAAATCTAGGTAGCAAAACAATTTGGTTAAAAAAACAATGTGCTCAGGCCTTTCTTAGTAGAATAAACATATTTCAGTCTAACTATATTAAACTAATGTACGTATGTCTGTGGTATTTATATAGCCATAAATAGCACTAAGGCAGTGGGGCACTATACGTAGATAAAAGGAAGCGGAGAGGCACATGTTGACAAAAGGCAGCGGAGTAGGTAGCCAAAAGGCAACAGAGACCCATATGTACACAAAAGGCAGTGGAAATAGCACTAATGAAAAAAGAACATTTGATGGACGGAATGCAGAACAAATCAAACATTTACCCCCAGTTAAGAGATCTGGGTTGAATCCATCATTCCTTTGCTCCCCATGCCACCCAGTTTAGACCTGGCCATACGCAAATCAGTTGTGACCCTGCGCCTCATGGGAATAGTCCAGTCCAAACTGCCAAGCCAGGTCCTCCCTGGACCGGAAAAAATCCTCCCATTTTGTGTCTTTAGCATACATAGCACTAGGGCAGCGGAGCGCCTTACGTGGACAAGAGGCAGAGGACCGTCATATGTAGACAAAGGACAGCAGAGCGCCATACGCAGACAAAAAGCAGAGAAGCACCATACATAGACGAAAGGCAGGCGAGCGACATACGTAGACAACAGGCAGTGGAGCACCATACGTAGACAAAAGGCAGTGGAGCGCCATAAGTAGACAAAGTGCAGCGGAGCGCCATACGTAGACAAAGGGCAGCAGGGCGCCATATGTAGTTCTAAGGTAGTGGAGCCTCATACGTAGCACTGAGGCAGTGGGGTGTCAGATGTAAACAAAAGGCAGCGGAGCGAGGTACATGCAGCAGATTGCCATACATGGCTAAAAAACCACCGGATGCCGTACAAAGCGAAAAAGCAGTGGAGCGGCATATGTTGACAAAAGGCAGCAGCGCTCCGTAGATAGCCAAAAGGCAACGGAGCCCCAAATGTAGACAATGGGCAGTGGAGCACCCTACATACAAAAAAGGCAGCGGAACGCCATACATAGACAAAAGGCAGCAGAGCGCCATACGTAGAAAAAAGGCAGTGGAGCACCATACATAGATTAAAAGGCAATGGAGCTCCATACATAGCAATAAGGCAGTGGAGCGCCATACATAGATAAAAGGCAACAGATCGCCATACATAGATAAAAGGCAGTGGAGCACCATACATAGCACTAAGGCAGCGGAGCGCCATACATAGACAAAAGGCAGCGGAGCGCCATACGTAGACAAAAGGCAGCAGAGCGCCATACATAGCACTAAGGCAGTGGAGCACCATACGTAGTCAAAAGGCAGTGGAGCACCATACATAGATTAAAAGGCAATGGAGCACCATACATAGCAATAAGGCAGTGGAGTGCCATACATAGATAAAAGGCAACAGAGCGTCATACATAGATAAAAGGCAACGGAGTGCCATACATAGCACTAAGGCAGTGGAGTGCCATACGTAGATAAAAGGCAGCGGAGTGTCATACGTAGACAAAAGGCAGCGGAGCGCCATACATAGATTAAAAGGCAATGGAGCACCATACATAGCAATAAGGCAGTGGAGTGCCATACATAGATAAAAGGCAACAGATCGCCATACATAGATAAAAGGCAGTGGAGCACCATACATAGCACTAAGGCAGCGGAGCGCCATACATAGACAAAAGGCAGCGGAGCGCCATACGTAGACAAAAGGCAGCAGAGCGCCATACATAGCACTAAGGCAGTGGAGCACCATACGTAGTCAAAAGGCAGTGGAGCACCATACATAGATTAAAAGGCAATGGAGCACCATACATAGCAATAAGGCAGTGGAGTGCCATACATAGATAAAAGGCAACAGAGCGTCATACATAGATAAAAGGCAACGGAGTGCCATACATAGCAATAAGGCAGTGGAGTGCCATACATAGATAAAAGGCAACAGAGCGTCATACATAGATAAAAGGCAACGGAGTGCCATACATAGCACTAAGGCAGTGGAGTGCCATACGTAGATAAAAGGCAGCGGAGTGTCATACGTAGACAAAAGGCAGCGGAGCGCCATACATAGATTAAAAGGCAATGGAGCACCATACATAGCAATAAGGCAGTGGAGTGCCATACATAGATAAAAGGCAACAGATCGCCATACATAGATAAAAGGCAGTGGAGCACCATACATAGCACTAAGGCAGCGGAGCGCCATACATAGACAAAAGGCAGCGGAGCGCCATACGTAGACAAAAGGCAGCAGAGCGCCATACATAGCACTAAGGCAGTGGAGCACCATACGTAGTCAAAAGGCAGTGGAGCACCATACATAGATTAAAAGGCAATGGAGCACCATACATAGCAATAAGGCAGTGGAGTGCCATACATAGATAAAAGGCAACAGAGCGTCATACATAGATAAAAGGCAACGGAGTGCCATACATAGCACTAAGGCAGTGGAGTGCCATACGTAGATAAAAGGCAGCGGAGTGTCATACGTAGACAAAAGGCAGCGGAGCGCCATACATAGATTAAAAGGCAATGGAGCACCATACATAGCAATAAGGCAGTGGAGTGCCATACATAGATAAAAGGCAACAGAGCGTCATACATAGATAAAAGGCAACGGAGTGCCATACATAGCACTAAGGCAGTGGAGTGCCATACGTAGATAAAAGGCAGCGGAGTGTCATACGTAGACAAAAGGCAGCGGAGCGCCATACATAGACAAAAGGCAGCGGAGGGTCATACATAGCACTAAGGCAGTGGAGCGCCATACGTAGTCAAAGGGAAGTGTAGTGCCATACATAGCAATAAGGCAGTGGAGTGCCATACATAGACAAAAGGCAGTGGAGCGCCATATGTAGACAAAAAGCAGTGGAGCGACATGTGTAAAAAAAACAAGGGGCGCTGTACGTTGTCAAAAGGCAGCGGCATATGGTCAACTGGTACCAGGAGAGGAAACAGGTTTGTGGACGGTCAATGTATTGTGATGCAGTGCTCTTTAAAGAGGTCACATAATTAATAACCAATGTGATCTTTTAATTCATATTAAATGAATGGAGAAAATCAATGTGTCTCTGGTCAAATAGCTCATTACGTTAGCACTTGCTGGTGACGTCAGCTTTTAGCTGTAAACCTCTCATTTGGCCCCATCCTTCTGGCTTCGGAACCTTGCGCACTATTCATTAGGCCAATATTAATGCCTGATATTTACAGGTCTTAGAAACGGCACAAATGAAGCAGGAAACCCAACACTCACTACATATAAAAGGGCCTGTGACGAACACACTGTCACAGATGTACTAGCACTGCAAGCATCTGGCCCCAGAATATTGTTGTGCAAAGATTAGTCACGTTTGAAAATGTAAACATAATGCAAGGGGGACCCTGTTCGTCAGCAGCGTCAAGGAGAGGGATTCTACTCAGAGGCATCTGAGGTTCCTTCCTCCTCATCACCCTGATCCTTTTGCCATGGCAACAGTCATGAGAGGCCATGGTGCTCCCTGAAACCACCATCTTAATTAAATTATTAGTTCCCAAACTATTTTTATATCTGGTTTCATTGTAGGTATAAAAAGAGCCACTTTTCACATCCTCTTTGACACTCGGATAATTAGCAGCAGAGTTTGCGATGAGCAATGAAGTTGCTTAAATGTCAGGCGGGGGCGGACTGTGTGAACCGCCTGTTACAACTCGCGAGAAAACACACAACTGCGGAGGAAAAGGCGCCAGCGCGGGATCTCTTTCCCAAAACACTGTACCACGATTGACACAACTTTAGCTGTCCCTGTTAAGTCCCTATACGTGGTACCCCTGGTACCTAGGGCATGGGTACTGAAGTGGGTTCTCTGGGGCTGCAGCGCTGATTGTGCCACCCCAGGGCCCCCGCTACAAGGCTATGCACTCCGCCACTGCAGGATGCATGTCTTGGGGCAGAGAAATCCGAAGAGTTGACGCGGCACACAGCCCTGTGTGCCATGGCTCACACACACTGCATACGGTACAGGTAGGTCACCCCTACTGCAGTCCTTTAGCCCTAAGGCAGGGTGCCCAATATCCTGTGTGAGGGCATATCAGCAGGAGCAGATATTCCCCTACAATGTCCAGTCCATTCTATGATGCTGTAGGTGAACAGGGACGCCATGAAGTGTGGACGGGCTGGATCCTCGTCAACACGCGTGTCCCCGCCCCATGATGGCTTCACTGTACCCTAAGGTGTTTGGTACTAAACATATTGTCTTAATAAATCCCCACTGATGCCAGTGTTGGGTTTATTAAAAACCTCGCACAGGAGCCCCTTTTAGCATTAAATCTTTTTATTGAAGATTGCAGCACACATGAAACAATATCACCCATTGCAGCCGTCACATTATCTCCATACAACACAGACAGGGGGGAAAAGTGAATCATGAAATCCGACAGTGCGAATGCAAATTCGAGCTGCTTCTAAGTAGGCTGTGCTAACATCATGACGTAACAGAAGAAAAAAAGATAAGACCAACTAAATGCCTCCCACCCCACCCGTGTTCCAAGTCCACCGTTTATAATGTCCGTACCTTTGCCACTCTCAGTCCGCCTTCGGATGTTCGGGATCAGAGAGGGCTGCCACAGCTCTACATATCTGGACCCTCCCCGACCAAAGTCAGCGAAAGCTTCTCCATTCCAAGCACATGCCATTAGCGATGAAGCCAGCCATTGAATGTGGGGATATGTGCGGTTCGCCACTGTGTAAGTATATTCTGCATTGCAGAGCCCAGCGCTATAGCAATCAAGCGACCTCTGCGGGAGCGTAGTGGGTATGTTAAGGGATTCGGGAGACCCAGGAGGACATATGAGGGAAGGCGTGGAATCTCTGTCTCAAGATGCGTATATCTATCTCATCTAATATTTGCTTCCAGTTAGCTTGAAGGTGCCCACAATCCCAGCGTAAGTGGACCAGTGTACCCACCCGACCGCAACCCTGCCAGCATGTCGCCTTTTGGTGTGATCTATTGCGTGAAGGCGCTCGGGGTGTAGTGCCAGTATGTTGCGATCTTAGTGAGAGTGTCAGTAAGCCCCATGTGATACGCTGAGTGCCTCGCTCTATAATATACTCCCTCCCATTTTTTATGGCTAAGCGTCCTGCCTAGCTCTTTCTCCCAATGCGCCTTACCCGCACTGTAGGCGTGAGCATACCTAGCCAGCAGCATTTTATATGAATCTGAGATTCGTTTTTTATCTGTTGTACGTGGAATTAGCCAATGTTCATAGGGCAGAAGGTGTCTATCAGCCACCGGATGCGCACATGCTCACTAAGTGCCCAATGTCGCACTTGGAGGTAACATAGCCTCTCAGACTCCGGCATCTCATATGCTTGCCGAAACTGGGTAAAAGGGATCACTCCCTCCGTTGAATACATGTGGAAGAGGTACCGACAACCAGCCGTTGGGCACCCCGCATAAGCCACCGAATTTGTACCTGGCGTGAAGTCGGGGTTATCCATCAAGGGGGTAAGTGGGGGCAAAAAAATGGTACGTTCGTGTTTGAGGTTAGTTTGGTCCCAAACCTCCATGGGAACCCTTGTAATGTAAGATGCATAAATATTAGGAGTGCCTATGCTGCTTTCGGAGAAATGGAATTTCCTGTAGGGGTCGGCCGGCTACCGCTTGATCTTGAAATAACCAATGCTTCTCGGACTCCCATCTACTCCACTCCACTAGGAGACGTAGTTGAGCTGCTTGGAAGTGAAACATAAGGTCCGGTATTCCAAGTCCCTCCCTCCCCTCCGGCGGGAGCGTCGCCAGCCTCAGCTTTAGACGCGGCTTTCGCCCATTCCATATGAACTGGGCCAATTCCGATTGAGTTTGCTGTATTCAACCCATCGGCGGGCGGAGAGAGATAGTGCGGAACAAGTATAAAATCTTAGGGAGAACGGTCATTTTGACCACAGCTATCTTGCCCAACCATGATAAAGGGTAGTGTTTACACCGCCCCAATTCCCGCCTTTTTTTCTGTCGCAGCAGGGCATAGTTAATGTTAACCGTGTCTGTAAGCGAGGGAGCCAATTGAATCCCCAGGTACGGAATAGCCCCTGTCGCTCATTGAATGGGGAATGAGCTCTGTAGGTGTTCTCGAGTAGACTTTTCCAGAGACAGGTCAAAAGCCACTGACTTGCTCATATTAACTTTGAAGCCGGAACTTTGTGCAAAGAGTTCTAAATCCGCAAGGCAGGCAGGCAATGATTCTCGTGGGTTAGCCAGTGAGATCAGGACATCGTCAGCGTAGAGGCTGATTGTGTGGACATAGCCCCCAAATTTGATCCCCGTCACCTATGGGTTGAGCCGCAGCCTCTGTGCCAAGGGCTCCATGTAAAGGGCGAAAAGGAGGGGTGACAGAGGGCACCCCTGCCTCGTGCCTCTCTCAATGGGGAACCGGGGGACATGTGCCCGTTAACGCGAAATGCAGCCATCTGGAACTTGTAACAGTTCAGCACATATGTGCGGAACTTTGCACCCAAACCCACTTTCTCCAGGACTTTCTCTAGATTGGGACAATGCACCCTATCAAACGCTTTTTCAGTGTCAATAGCTAACATAAAAAATTCTCCACTCGTTCGGGTCGCTTTTTCGATAAGATGCAGTGCCTGCTTAGTGTTATCCGAAGTTTGCCGCTCCGGGATGAATCCTGCTTGGTCCGGGTAAACTAAGCCTCCCATATGTGGCGCGAGCCGGGCCCACAGTATCCCCGTGTATAACTTAAGATCCTCATTAAGGAGCAAGATGGGGCGGTATGCAATACATTGCGACCTATCTTTCCCCGGCTTAGGGATGACGGCTATGGAGGCCTGTAAGAGGTCTCCTGGTATCGCTCCGGGCTCTGAGAAGGTATTAAAAAGGCACGTAAGGAGGGCGGTGACCTGTGCACAGAAGGTCTTATAAAAAAAACGCCGGTAAACCATCCGGGCCAGGCGTTTTGGCAACCTTGAGGCGCGAGATGGCAGAGATAACTAGATGCTCAGCCTGCTCCTTCGTGAGGGTAGGTAACAGGACGGAGTCAAGGAAGGCCTACCCAACCGAGTCCTTCAGGGGGGAACTGGTGTAGAAGTCGGTGTAAAATTCACTAAAAGCACTCGCGATACCAGGGTCGTCCGAGACGCACCTGCCGTCTGGTCGAAAAATTTCCTGAACTGTTTGCTGCTTTCGTGCTTCACGCAATTTGTGAGCTAGCAATCGTTCACACCTATCCCCACCCTTATAAAAGGCATGTCGAAGTCTCAGCGCCGCAAATTCCACCCTGTCCTGATCGATAGCTGCCAATTGTTGCTGCACTGCTTTAAGCTGCCTCCAAATGCGCGGGCCCCTGTTTGTTGGTGCAGTTGCTCCAACTCCTTCGTACATTGAATGAGTTCTTCCCGCTCACCACATGCACAGCCCCTGGTTGCAGCCAACTACTATCCCCTCAGGAGCGCCGTTGGGCCTCCAGTGGTCCCCTCTGCCCCGGGCTCCATCTCATGGCCGTCGGCTTGCCGCTCGGTGGGACCTTCTCCCGCCAGGAAACACCAGGCCTCCTTGCTCAAACCCGGGGGGATGGGCGCGCTCCCGGCCACTTGCTCAGCCTCGCCCGGACCTTGCTCACCGGAACCGCTACTTGTCCGCTCGGACCGGACAGTCTATTCCCCGGACTAGGACTGCTCTCATGCTAGGGTCAGCGGACCCGTAAACGGCCGAAACCGGTGCTGTAAGCTGGCCGTCGGCGGGAGCGGTGGAGCTTCACATCTGCTCACACCACCATCTTGGCCACGCCCCCAGAAGCCCCTTTTAGAGGGTCCCGTGAGACCTAACCAAAAACTAGAGAAGTCTTGGACAGTTTTCACCAGTCTGCCACCCCCCAGACATGTTTCTGAACTCATGGGGTTTGAGCCAGCATTCTCAGAGGACAAAAACAATACCTGCTCTGGGTGGGGTGTTTCACACCTCCTCCTTGACAGGATGGCCATTCCAGAATAAAAGATTTAAAGGCAATGCCACCTTTAAAATCCAACCCAGGAACCTCTAGACATTGGGGGAGGCCAAGCCCTCTTCCTGCCCCACCTTTGGCAGGAGGAAAGGTGGGAAAATTAGTTAGATGAGGAGGGTCCCCCCTCAGTGTGCACCACCACTAGGATGGAGCGGGCAAGGGGAACCCCTCTCCTGAAATTCCACCATGCTGAGAGGGTGAGAAAACCTCCAATCAGGGAGAGGATAGTGCCTCTTCCCACAGGAAGTGGTCACTAGAGGGTGTTCACACTCTAAAGGTAGATAGTCCATTGGCTAATAACTGTCTCCCTTTGTAACACCCCTAAATTCAGTATTTAGATGGCTCCCAGAGACCTGAACCGCAGATTCATCGGTCCAAAGAAGATCGGGACAAAGAAGCCCTGATGCACGAGAACTGAAGCCCTGCTTTAGCAGACAAAGGCTCCAAACCATGCCGGCTGCTCCCAGGACTTGACAATCGCTGCTGCTGTGTCGTCCTGAACCTTCAAGGACTCCAAGAACCCCAGAGCACCTACTACCATCGAGAAATCCCCATGCTGTTTTACCCGCCCCCGCCCCCTGTGACACGCTAACGCTCATGCGTTTCACCCCCTCATTGCTTTCTCATGCGGGTGCTCGACCGCCAACTCCACAACATGCTCTCTCTCGTCCATTAGATTTTCCCCTCCACGTTCTTCTCTCTCCATGTGCTTCCCTCCCGTTGCTTCATGTCCTGTTAGCACATGCCCACTTATCGTGGCCGACTCTGATGAAGGTTTCTGGGTGAATACTGCAAGAAGGGTTGGCCAACATAGAATCGTAACATAAATGTTATGTTATTTACAGGGTTTTCACGTAGCGCACTGCACCTGGTTCCATCAGCTCTTGTTGTTCGTCTGTTAGAAGCAGGGGGTGAGAGTTAGAAGTAGGAGTCACAAAGGTGTAGAGGTTGTTTACTCACAAACGTCACAAACTTCAGTAGTAATCTTTGCAATTTCACAAAGTTGCCATTCATGCCTTCCCACATTGGCTGGACATGGCGACTTTTGAGGTATTGTATACATATCAGGCTTTGAGGTTGCAGAGAACAATTCTGCATCCCTTTGACATATAAAAGAACTCTGGCAAAGGTAAATCTGAAGCGAGGAAGTCTGCAAACATTTTCCGTCATGGATGTGTTTGAGTAGATTGAAATTGTTCTCACAAAGAACTGGAAATTGAATCGCAAAGCACAGAAAAGTTAGCTAGGTCTATGGCATGGCTTACACCTAGACACTTCGCAAAGTGTAAAATTCAGAATCTTTGCCGGGTCACAAACTCCGAAACCACCTGTGGTCCGAAGCCTGGGAGGGGTCGAGGATGGAAGGCGAGCCCAGGAGATTGACCAAGTTCACTCTGTCTTGTTCCTGAGCCCCTGTCTGTCTCCACTGCTCATCACAGTGTGCTATCCGTTGGTGACAGTCTTATCTGATGTGAACAGCGATCACCAGTGGGGTTTCACTAGCTCTCGTGTATTCTGAGCACTTCATATCTACATCTTATGCAGAAGCATCTTGCTATTATGCAATAGATACATATGCTAGGCCTGGGTGGTGAACTCCGCTCGGCTCGCGGAGTTCCCCAAAAATCCGCTGTGCGCTGCTCACAGAGTTTATTTCCTCGCTCGCGTTCACCAATGTCAAGTTAGCAAACGTGAACTAGAAGAATCCACCTCCCCGCTATATTTTTCCTTGTTCGCGATCGCCAACATCAAGTTGGTGAGCGCGAGCATGGGAAACAAACCTCCCAGAGAATATCTCAACACGGGGGGAAGGGTCAGATTTCTCATTGCGAGTGGTTGTGTATGCTCGCGACCACTCGCGTTGGGAAACTGCCTGTTTGTGTTGAGAAAGCTGCCGCTCAAGTAAAAATATACTTGAGCAGCAGAAAAGATAAGCTCGGGCTGTGCATGGTGCTGTTCGCATTGATTGCACAGTGCGGACAAGCATCCGGCACTGTGCAATCACTGCGAACAGCATTTTTCTACTGTACTTTGCTGCTCGCAGAGCTCCACGTAGTGCGGCTGAGTTTTTTTTGCACTCTGCGTAGTGCAACTCCGCGATCTCGGCCCAGGGTTAATATATGCTCCATACATTGTAGCAAAAGTGAGGATTTTTATGTGAAAGTCGCAAAGGCTCTGCAAGCTTCGCAGATAGCAAAATGCCCTAAAGGTCTTTGCAATACTTACACAATAAAAAAATACTCTTTGCGGGTCAACGTCATTGGCTGCTCAATAGAACTCCCACTCTTGCCACGTTGCCTTGAGTTGGGATGGAGATGTTAATTGGGCGGAACATCATAGGGTTCGGAAGCATGTATCCAATCAGGTATTGATTGCACAGGTCTGCTGGTGCAGTGAAGCTGCGTTGCGCAGGCGCATGAGTGACAGAAAAGCTCTTATTGCGAGGGAGGGTTCATTCCTGCTGGGAGATAAGGAGGAGGCTACTGACTGAGTGCGGGTCCGATAGCTGGTTTGCCCTGAACCCTTACTACAGTGAGGAGCCCAATGGCATCTGAGGCCACGCCCTGTAGGCGTAAAACAGATCTATGTGTGTGGTATTTATATGGCACAAAGCTAGCTTTGAGACAACAGAGCACTGTACATTAGGTGACCTACAAGCTCATGTACATCAAGTGGGGGGTTAAACAAGTACATTATACTCACATTTGGTGGGAGCAGGGACATTAAGGGCTGAGTTAGAGCTCGACGGACGGGTTACTCCATCACAACGGTGATGTATATCCTGTCTGCTGAAATATAAATCCCATATCAGTAATCCTCTGCTCGTTGGACTTTAGCGCCAAGAAGCCTCCGGGAATTCGTGTGCCGTATAAATATACAAATCAAATCATTCAAATCAATGAAATTATATCCTATGCAATAAATATTTTGGCGGATAGAATATCCGTCGCCGTTATGCCGAGTAACTCGTCTGCCAAGATCTAAATCAGGCTCTAGGCGATTTTCCACAATCACGCAATGTTGAGACTAGCGCCACGGCAGGGTTTCGAGCTGCTAGGCCCGTCTCCTCCTTCTACCACTACATCAGCATTGAGGAATATTCAAGTGCTTGAAAAGAGCTTGGAAAGCATGTTCTGCTGCCAGGCGAGCACGAGAGTGCTGAACAAGCACCTCCGCAGATTCATATCATAAACATCGAAATACATCAAAAGGGGGGCGTAAAGGGCCTGTACGGGGGGAGCCTGCTGTGAAATTCACGCATCGCACAGGGTCTGCAGGCCAGGTTACGGAGTCTCTGTTTCATTTACATTTAGATAGGGTCTGGTAGAAAATCACAGAACAACAGATCTACAGAGCCCCGTGCAATACTATCCTTTCGCAATTGCTTTCCAATTGTTGACAATCTGACGCCCTCTTGTGGACATTTGTGGTGAGGCCATAAGGCTTCTCCCTACAGTGGCCTAAAGGTATCACTAGACAGAACCAGAATACACTGCTCCTTGCACATTAAAAGCATGAATACCTAGCTCACTTCCTAACCCAAGAATGTCACCAGATGACGCCAAATGACTGACAGCCCAATGCTCCCGCCTCCGTTCACCATTTAGGGCCAGATGACGGTAGGCAAATACCGGTCGGTAACCGCCGAAATTCGGTAATTTCGGCTGTTACCGACCGGTATTTGGAAAATGAGATGTAGGTGGGCATTTTACTGATTCGGTAATTTACCGAATCGGTATTTTAAGGAATCGGTAAATTCCCGATTCCTTAAAATACCGAATCGGTAAATTACCGATTTTGCTATGTAGGGAGCACTCAAATGAGTGCTTTTCCCCTTTTAGGATTCGTTATTTACCACCAACTACAAGTTGGTGGTAAATAATGAAAACCTCTGAAAAAGCATTTTTTTTTGCTTTTCCAACAGTGGCATGTTGCAGCCATACATGCCCTTAGGGCATGTATGGCTGCAACATGTGCACCCATACCCAATTGAGGGGTGCAACAGGGTGTCAAAGTGACACCCTGCTACCCTTCAATGTTTTCCCCTTTTACCGAATCGGTAAATACCGATTCGGTAATTGGCATTCATTCCTATGGGCCTCAAGGCCAATAGGAATGAATGGCAATTACCGAATCGGTAATTACCGAAACTTACCAATTCGGAATTTTTTTCGGTAAAATTACATACATCCCATTTGCCTGTTCTTACATACCGAATCAGTATGATTCGGTATGTTATTTTTCATTTAATTTTATGTTTTAGTACTGGAGCGGGTTGTGGGTTTAGAGGGGAATAGGGTGGGAAATAATTCAATTATAGTAAGTTAATTATTAATTTTTAGTAATTATAAATTAAATGTAATACATTTTTTCGTTTAAGTTCTGTAGCGGGTTGTGGGTTTATAGGGGAATTGGGTGGGAAGTAATTTAATTGTAATTAAGTAATGATTTTTTTATTGGTATTGATAATTATTTTATTTTTAATTACTTATTAATTGGTAATTACTTTTTTTTATTTTGTAATTAATGTTTGTAATTGGTAATTACATTTTGTAATTGGCTATTACATTTGTTTAATTGGTAATTACTTTTTTTATTTGGTAATTAAGATTTGTAATTGTTAATTACTTTTTATTAATTGGAAATTATTTTTTATTAATTGGTAATTATTGTTTCATTAAAATATTTTTTGTTTTTAAAATAAATGTAATGTTTACTATATTTTAATTTTAAATCGTTTTTAATTATTAATATGTTTTTTGTTTTGAAAAATATTTTAGTGTTCATTATTTATTATTTAGTAACTAATATTTATTAATTAATATGTATTGCTATTTATTGTTAAATAATTATTCAATTGTAATTATGTATTCAATAATTATTAATGGGTATTTGCAAATGATGTAGAGTTATTTAAAAATGTAATTATTAATTATTTTATTTACAACAATTATTTATAAGTATGTTATATTTAACTTCTATGCTATCCAACACTTTCCCTACGGTTGCACTCTCTGGAGTTGGAATAGTAATTTTGACCCCAACGCTATCCAACGCTTTCCCTACTGATGCACTCTCTGGAGTAGGAATAGTAATTTTTACCCCTACGCTATCCAACGCTTTCCCTACTGTTGCACTCTCTGGAGTGGGAATAGTAATTTTTACCCCTACACTATCCAACGCTTTCCCTACTGTTGCACTCTCTGGAGTTGGAATAGTAATTTATACCCCTACGCTATCCAACGCTTTACCTACTGTTGCACTCACTGGAGTTGGAATAGTAATTTTTACCCCTACGCTATTCAACGCTTTCCCTACTGTTGCACTCATTGGACTGTGAATAGTAATTTTTACCCCTACGCTATCCAACGCTTTCCCTACTGTTGGACTCTCTGGAGTTGGAATAGTAATTTTTACCCCTACGCTATCCAACCCTTTCCCTACTGCTGCACTCCCTGGAGTTAGAATAGTAATTTCTACCCCTACGCTATCCAACGCTTTCCCTACTGTTGCACTCTCTGGAGTGGGAATAGTAATTTTTACCCCTACGCTATCCAACGCTTTCCCTACTGTTGCACTCTCTGGAGTGGGAATTGTAATTTTTACCCCTGGCTATCCAACGCTTTCCCTACTGTTGCACTCTCTGGAGTTAGAATAGTCATTTTTACCCCTACGCTATCCAACGCTTTCCCTACTGTTGCACTCTCTAGAGTGGGAAAAGTAATTTTTACCCCTACGCTATCCAACGCTTTCCCTACTGTTGCACTCTCTGGAGTGGGAATAGTAATTTTGACCCCTACGCTATCTAACACTTTCCCTACTGTTGCACTCTCTGGAGTTAGAATAGTAATTTTTACCCATACGCTATCCAACACTTTCCCTACTGTTGCACTCTCAGGAGTGGGAATAGTAATTTTTTACCCCTACACTATCCAACGCTTTCCCTACTGTTGCACTCTCTGGAGTTGGAATAGTAATGTTTACCTCGACGCTATCCAATGGTTTCTCTACTGTTGCACTCTCTGGAGTGGGAATGGTAATTTTAAGTTCAACATTTTTATTACTGTATTTTTTTTAGTTATGGGTTTTGAATAGTATTTTTATTTATTTAGCTATTTAATATGTTTTGTATAATTTTAGATAATGTAGTATATAATTAATTTTAAAAATATTGAAAGAATTTTCAATTTTTTTAACTTAATAATTAATAATAATGATTTACTTTTTATTTATGTTTTTGTTTTATGTTTGTAATGTATTTTTAATTCATGATGTGTTATTAATTTATACATTATTAAAATAATTATTAAAACGTATTAAGTAAGTATATATTATATATTATAAATTGTCTGTATATGTTTAATTAATGTATTATTAATATTTATGTATTATTTATTAATTTTAAACATTATTAGATATTTTAACTATGTTTACTTTATTTATTAGTGGTATTTACTTTATTTTACATTTATATTTTTACAGAAAAAAATATATATTTTTAACATCGATATTTTTAACATCTATATTTTTATTTCGATATTTTTGTACTTACCATGTTGTAGATGGGATGTCGATATTCTTGCTTTCGATATTTCAGCATTGATGTCTCTGTAAGTCGATATTTTCTAGGTCGATATTTTGTCAGTGATTGGCAGCACCCTCCTTACTTCTTAGTTCCTGGGACGGATCACAGCGCCCACTATACCCTGATCAGTGAGGGGAGACAGACAAAACAGCCACCCCCCCTTGCGATAGATTTCAGGTTGGGCAGGGCTGGACCCAGGCAGGCCAGCTCACAGGGCCTCCCAGCAGAAGGGGGTGGCGGTTCCTCCTCGCGCCCAGCAGTTCTTCAGCTCCCAGCAGGTCCCAAGTAAGCACACAAAACATGGGGTCACAGCCCCAATACTTTTCCTACATGTCTTCTTTGTTCTGCTCTGGCATAGGGCTCTGTGACCGGTCTAAACCAGTTCTGGGGGGCACTTAACATTTTATTTACAGCCATCATTGTTAGTGTAGGTTCTGGCCCTAGAAAAACCATAGGGGGGTGGAGACAGCATTGTGGAAGGAAGGCAGAGTCCTATTTAGGCCAATGTGCTACTCCTCCTACCACTCCAAATTCAGATGGCCATTCAGCCTAGTGCTGACTCACCCAGCCCTCTGGAGCCACTGCACCTCCCCAGCCCCTGTCACTCCAGAACCAGACATGTAATACACAACAGGAAGGCAGAAAGATGCATAGCACACAGAAATGCCCACTTCTAAAAGTGGCATTTCTAAAATAGTGACAATAAATCTGTGTACACCATTACGCAGCATTTATTAACACTATTCCAAACATACCAAACTTGATCATGCAACTCTTCTCATATCAGGAATTACCACTGAAACAAATATCAGGGAATCCCCAATGCATTCCTATGAGAGGGCAGCCTCACAGTAGTGAGAAACAAAAATGGCTGTTTGTTACTACCAGGACATGTCACACAGTTAACCTCATGGGCGCTATTGTAATTACGGCCGTATGCTGAGATTTTTAAAAACCCATGTTACATGACGAGCTGGGCTCGTCATTAGCGTGCGAGGAGGCTACACCATGACGAACCCAGCTCGTCATGAACTTGGAAGGGGTTAAGGCACATGTCCTACCTCTTACCTACAGCGCACCCTGCCCATAGGGCTAGCTAGGGCCTACCTTTGGGGTGACTGATATATAGTAAAAGGTGAGTCACAGACGTGGCACCCACTTTAGGTGCCACGTCACAGCTTCAGTAAACTGCGCGCACTGGCCCTGCAATGGCAGAGGCCTGAGAAAGGTTTGAAGGCTACTTTGGTGGGTGGCGCAAGCAGCGCTGCAATCCCACCAGTAGCATTTTCATTTACTGGCCCTGGGTATCTGGGTTACCATTGTACAAGGGACTGACAGTTAAATTAAATACTCCAAACAGGTGTAGACCAATCTTGCCATGTTTACCATAGAGAGCACACCTACTTTACACTGGACAGCAGTGAAAGTGTCCAGAATCCTAAAAACACCGACACCAAGTCAGAAAAAATACCAGGAGGAAGGCAAAAAGCTCAGGAATGACCCTGCAAAAAGGGCCAAGTCCAACAGGGGCTGTCACAGATGCTCCTGTAGACAGAGGGGGTGTCATGGATGGTCATGTGGACAGAGGGGGTGTCATGGATGGTCAAGTGGACAGAGGGGGTGTCACTGATGGTCATGTGGACAGAGGGGGTGTCACAGATGCTCCTGTAGACAGGGGGGGGTGTCATGGATGGTCATGTGGACAGTGGGGGTGTCATGGATGGTCATGTAGACAGAGGGGGTGTCACGGATGGTCATGTGGACAGAGGGGGTGTCATGTATCGTCATGTAGACAGAGGTGTTGTCACAGATGGTCATGTGGACAGAGGGGGTGTCATGGATCGTCATGTGGACAGAGTGGCTGTCATGGATCGTCATGTAGACAGAGGGGGTGTCACGGATGGTCATGTGGACAAAAGGGGTGTCATGGATCGTCATGTAGACAGAGGTGTTGTCACAGATGGTCATGTGGACAGAGGGGGTGTCATTGATCGTCATGTGGACAGAGTGGGTGTCATGGATTGTCATGTAGACAGAGGGGGTGTCACGGATGGTCATGTGGACAGAGGGGGTGTCATGTATCGTCATGTAGACAGAGGTGTTGTCACAGATGGTCATGTGGACAGAGAGGGTGTCATGGATCGTCATGTGGACAGAGTGGCTGTCATGGATCGTCATGTAGACAGAGGGGGTGTCACGGATGGTCATGTGGACAGAGGGGGTGTCATGGATCGTCATGTAGACAAAGGGGGTGTCACGGATGGTCATGTGGACAGAGGGGGTGTCGTGGATCGTCATGTGGACAGAGGGGGTGTCATGGATGGTCATGTAGACAGAGGGGGTGTCACGGATGGTCATGTGGACAGAGGGGGTGTCGTGGATCGTCATGTGGACAGAGGGGGTGTCACGGATGGTCATGTGGACAGAGGGGGTGTCATGGATCGTCATGTGGACAGAGGGGGTGTCATGGATTGTCATGTAGACAAAGGGGGTGTCATGGATCGTCATGTGGACAGAGGGGGTGTCATGGATCGTCATGTGGACAGAGGGGGTGTCATGGATCGTCATGTAGACAGAGGGGGTGTCACGGATGGTCATGTGGACAGAGGGGGTGTCGTGGATCGTCATGTGGACAGAGGGGGTGTCACGGATGGTCATGTGGACAGAGGGGGTGTCATGGATCGTCATGTGGACAGAGGGGGTGTCATGGATCGTCATGTGGACAGAGGGGGTGTCACGGATCGTCATGTAGACAAAGGGGGTGTCACGGATGGTCATGTGGACAGAGGGGGTGTCATGGATCGTCATGTGGACAGAGGGGGTGTCATGGATCGTCATGTAGACAGAGGGGGTGTCACGGATGGTCATGTGGACAGAGGGGGTGTCGTGGATCGTCATGTGGACAGAGGGGGTGTCACGGATGGTCATGTGGACAGAGGGGGTGTCATGGATCGTCATGTTGACAGAGGGGGTGTCATGGATCGTCATGTGGACAAAGGGGGTGTCATGGATGGTCATGTGGACAGAGGGGGTGTCGTGGATCGTCATGTGGACAGAGGGGGTGTCATGGATGGTCATGTAGACAGAGGGGGTGTCACGGATGGTCATGTGGACAGAGGGGGTGTCGTGGATCGTCATGTGGACAGAGGGGGTGTCACGGATGGTCATGTGGACAGAGGGGGTGTCATGGATCGTCATGTGGACAGAGTGGCTTTCATGGATCGTCATGTAGACAGAGGGGGTGTCACGGATGGTCATGTGGACAGAGGGGGTGTCATGGATCGTCATGTAGACAAAGGGGGTGTCACGGATGGTCATGTGGACAGAGGGGGTGTCGTGGATCGTCATGTGGACAGAGGGGGTGTCATGGATGGTCATGTAGACAGAGGGGGTGTCACGGATGGTCATGTGGACAGAGGGGGTGTCGTGGATCGTCATGTGGACAGAGGGGGTGTCACGGATGGTCATGTGGACAGAGGGGGTGTCATGGATCGTCATGTGGACAGAGGGGGTGTCATGGATCGTCATGTAGACAGAGGGGGTGTCACGGATGGTCATGTGGACAGAGGGGGTGTCACGGATCGTCATGTGGACAGAGGGGGTGTCACGGATGGTCATGTGGACAGAGGGGGTGTCATGGATCGTCATGTGGACAGAGGGGGTGTCATGGATCGTCATGTGGACAGAGGGGGTGTCACGGATCGTCATGTAGACAAAGGGGGTGTCACGGATGGTCATGTGGACAGAGGGGGTGTCATGGATCGTCATGTGGACAGAGGGGGTGTCATGGATGGTCATGTAGACAGAGGGGGTGTCACGGATGGTCATGTGGACAGAGGGGGTGTCGTGGATCGTCATGTGGACAGAGGGGGTGTCACGGATGGTCATGTGGACAGAGGGGGTGTCATGGATCGTCATGTGGACAGAGGGGGTGTCATGGATCGTCATGTGGACAGAGGGGGTGTCACGGATCGTCATGTAGACAAAGGGGGTGTCACGGATGGTCATGTGGACAGAGGGGGTGTCATGGATCGTCATGTGGACAGAGGGGGTGTCATGGATCGTCATGTAGACAGAGGGGGTGTCACGGATGGTCATGTGGACAGAGGGGGTGTCGTGGATCGTCATGTGGACAGAGGGGGCGTCACGGATGGTCATGTGGACAGAGGGGGTGTCATGGATCGTCATGTTGACAGAGGGGGTGTCATGGATCGTCATGTGGACAAAGGGGGTGTCATGAATGGTCATGTGGACAGAGGGGGTGTCATGGATGGTCATGTGGACAGAGGGGGTGTCATGGATGGTCATGGAGACAGCAGGGGGTGTCATGGATGGTCATGTGGACAGAGGGGGTGTTACGGATGGTCATGGAGACAGAGAGGGTGTCACGGATGGTCATGTGGACAAAGGTGCTGTCATGGATGATCATGTGGGCAGAGGGGGTGTCATGGACGGTCATGGAGACAGCAGGGGGTGTCATGAATGGGCATCTGGAAAAAGGGGGTGTCATGGATGGTCATGTGGACAGAGGGGGTGTATCGGATGCTCTTGTAGATGGATTTGCCGTAGTCCAGATGAGATAGCACGCGTGTCCGAAGAGCTGTCAGCATGTGCGTGGGGCGTAGCAGTGGCCTTTGTTCAGCCAATATGTCCTCTCAATGTTCTGAGTTATCAGGAGGTTTGATTTCCAAGAATCCACTGGACATGTTCATGTTTTGGTTCCTTTGTCTGTAGGGGGCGGTGGGCATCGAAGGGAGCATTTTAGTGATAATGGAGCGCGGCAATGGAAGGCGGCGCCTGCAGGGACAGGCAGAGGTTTTATTTTTAGGCTTTGCAGAGGAGGGATGTTGTACTCAGGACAAATTAACATTTGCATGCAAGGACTTTCAGGGCACAAGCACTTTCTAAAACAAGCACCGGTAAAGCCAACAGTTGAAAACTCCATCAGGTTGATCAAAAATGGGAACGACACTTCAAAGCAGCAACAGCTGAAGAGATGATCCTAAGGGTTCAATGGCTGAAAACCCTGAGGGCTGACCTCAAGTCCTTCTCTGGGGCTTCCTGATGCTCATGACAAATGGTGCTGGCTGTTCCCAGACTTGCAGGAGACGGCCTGTGTGGAAGTAGGCGCTTGTTTTTTTATCTGAGCTGCAGCAGGGGGCTGGAACCTTTGGCAAACAGGACATCGTCTCCTATGTGTACACATGGGCCATCTACTGACAGCATCTCAGCAGAGGGCACCAAGAATGTGTCTAACCTAGGTACAGAACGATCAAATCTGTGGAAAATGCCTATACCACTTAAACTGCTTTCTCCTTTCAGGCTCTTTTTTAAGAGCTCAGCTTTCACTATCAACTACAAACCCGTGCACGTCTGATGATCTACGAGTTGACGCATCAGAAGCCTAAAGGATAAATCGAGCACCTAGCAGCAAAATAAAAAATCTAGCGCCTAGCAGCTAAAAGGTTAAATCTAGCATCTAGTGGTGCATTGTATAAATCTTAAACTAGACGTGCACAGGACAAATCTAACATTTAGGAGCTAAAAGGATAACTCTAGTGCCTAGCAGCTAACTCGATAAATCTAACGCCTAGCAGCTAATAGGATTAAAAGGTTACATCTAGCATCTAGTGGTGCATGGGATACATCTTTCAGCTAGAAGTGCACAGGATATATCTAGCATTTAGCAGGTAATAAGATACATCAAGCGCCTAACAGCGAATAGGTTAAATCGGGCACCTAAAAGTGCACAAGACAAATCTAACATTTAGCAGCTAATAGGATAAATCTAGCGCCTAGCTGCTAATAGGATAAATCTAGCGCCTAGTAGATAATAAGTGAAATCTAGCACCAGAAGTGCATAGGACAATTCTAGCATGTAGCAGCTAATAGAATGAATTCAGGGGCATATTATCAAGGGGGTTTATCTCCGCTTTTTTGGCTTTTAAAGCCAAGAAAGCGGAGATAAAATTATCTTCCTATTACCTAGCTGTCGCTAACACCAGTTAGCGACAGCTAGTAGGAGATAGCGACCATCTTGGGCCCCGCTTTGCATGTCAGTGAAATTTATCACTAATGACATGCAAAGTGGGCGTGCCAAGATGTTAGCGACTGGAAACAGTCGCTAACATCGCTATCTCCTATTACCAACTTTTGGAGATATTCGTGCTAAGCGCGAATATCTCCAAAAGCTAACACCTGCCCCTGAGCAGTTCTTAGCCATGTTATCCAATGGTAGGTGGATAACATGGCTAAGAGCATTAGCTCGGTAATGCATGAATATTGCTGACTTTTCAGCGATATTCATGCATTTCGGCCGATTTTTATCGCTTAGGAGATAAACCTTGATAATAGCAAGGTTCCTAAGCGATAAAAATCGCCGCAGCTCTGCGATAAAAATATTGCCGCTAAACCAACATAGCGATAATTATCGCTAGTTGTTGGTAATATGCCCCTAGTGCCTAGTAGCTAACAGGATAAATCTAGCACCCAGAAGTACACAGGATAAATCTAGCACCCAGCGGAGCACAGGATAAATATAGCACCCAGAAGTACACAGGATAAATCTAGCACCTAGAAGTGCACAGATTAAACTGAGCACCCAGAAGTACACATGATAAATCTAACAGCTAACAGGATAAATAAAACACCTTTCGGCAAAGAGCTTTCGTATCGATGGGCTTTGTTTCTCTACAAGAGGCGCTATTATCTTTATGTATTACTTTCTGTCTTCTTTACAGCGGAAGTATTTCTTTCTAGAGTGAAGCGCTGAGGACAAGGAGTGCGGTTTCTTGTGTGACTCTAAATCCCGGATTCAAGACTCCCTTCCCGCTGGAGGAAGCCTTGACTGCCCCCTATAGAGAGTCAAAAGGGAGTAACTCGGGCTGGGGTAGTATGGGCGGCCCTGGAGCACTAGCAGTACCCACCACCCACACTAGCACCCCCCGGGGGGGGGGGGCACTGCCCAGTGACCACAGACCTCCCAGGACCGCGAGGAAAGACTCACTCTTAGACATGGAAGAAGGACTGCCTGCCCTGCAGTGGTCACAGCTGCAGCACGTGGCTCGAGGCCGAGGGATACCCCTTACTACCGGGTTGGGTTGTAGGTTTTGTACGTCCCAGACCCTAAAATGGTCTCTTTTCTGACTAACTTTAATCTCTTCCTAGTTCTTGACCTCCAGCCCCGTCTTTTTGTAGATTTGATCTTGAAAGTGTGCCAAACATCTGTCGTGCGAGCCTGGCTAGACTTGCAAAGGTGTCCCTTAGCTTCAATGCAGAGGCCGGTGGCTTATTGATCAGTGCAGGAGAAATACGAAATATTGATTTTTGGAGCAATGAAACAATAATATCCATGTTAGAATTGGGGGTCTCTGGTTGGCACAGGTATGCACTTGCGACAAACAGGGGCCCTCTCCTCTAGTCAGGGCAGGGGACCTACTCCTTAAGAATCACCCCTGCTCACCCTCTAGGTTGCGTGGGGCGAGCAGACAAGGCTAATCCTAAGGGCATTAGTTTGAGTTAAGCATTTATGACCACATACAGTAAACAAAAATGACCCACCACAAATGGACACCAGGTTGTATTTAGGAAAATACTTGTACTTTATATAAAAACTGAGTTGCTATGCAGTTTTATCACAAGACCATAATAACGTTTTTCTTCAGAGGGCTCACAGTACTTTGGTATCAAATGGATTCTTTAGCGTTTTTCAGAAAGGCTTCCTTCACAAGTTCAATTTAGTGTTTAGAAGAGTTCAATTATCTCCTAGACAGGATCCCCAATCTTTCAGGAAAATAGCGTTTGTTCCAATGCTTAATTTTGCAGGCCTGTGCGAACCGTACTGCTCCTGTGCGGCTCGTACAGTGATGGCGTGTCTTTCAAAGTCTCCCGCGTGCCGCGTATTCTCTCTACGGGGCACACGGTATGAAGCGAACACTTGGATTTAGGTGCTTCGCACAAATGCCAACGTAACAGAGCCTCTGCCCTGTACGCGGCGTACTAGGAGTCACTTCGCAATGCAGGACACACAATTCACCGTACCTTAGTTTGCGGGCGATGCGGCGTAGGAGCCGTACTTCACTTCACACGGCGTGCGGGGACCGTACATTTGGGTTTTCTGTGGTGTGGGGTTTCCGGGCGGGCAGGCGCAGCACTGGTCTCCAGTATGGACCGTACTGGAGGTTCCTCAGGGTGCGGCGCGGCCCTGGGGATGCAGGAGGGCAGAGCGGGGCGGCCGGGTACGCTTCACGTGTACGGGCTGTCCGGGGCTGTAGGCTGAGCTCCACGCAAATTCCGGCGGGAGGGGTGAGGGGCACCCAGCGCGCTCCGTGCAGGCATGGTGACAGGGGAGCGGGCGGCCCGGCCCGGCATAGAGAGAGTGGCTCGAACTCGAGCGAGGCTCTCAGCAGGCATGGGCGGCCAGGCTCCGGGGTATCACGGCCCTAGGAGGTGGCGAGGGCACCAGAGGTCAC
Organism: Lissotriton vulgaris; assembly: GCF_964263255.1. Lineage (NCBI taxonomy): Eukaryota > Metazoa > Chordata > Amphibia > Caudata > Salamandridae > Lissotriton > Lissotriton vulgaris. The sequence goes on along the minus strand of NC_141690.1, from coordinate 265,485,662 downwards.
GGCTCGGGCGGGGGGGGGGGAACACAACAATCCAGCAGTAGATGGGCAAAGGTAGGATGAGCCCAATGGTCCTGGGGCTCAGGTCAGGGGGCAAGCTCAGGTTTCAAGCCCTTGGAGATCGCTCTCAGAGTTTTGCACAAGTTAAAATGAAAGTTCTTCCTCAATCTTTAGCTTCTCTCCTTCTTGTAGCGAGGCACCCACCACAGGCCAGTCTCTCAGGCTAGAGACAGTAATCCTCCTTGTAGTTTGTCCTGGGTCCTCCTCTTCGGGCAGAGTTTCTTCTTGGCAAAAACAGGATCTAATGTTTAGGTCCAGGGCTCCTACTTTTATACACAGTTTCTTTTGTCTTTCCAGGCCAGGGGGCCTGAACCTGGCTCATCCCAGTTTTGGAGCGCTTTGTTGTTGAGCCTCTGGCTGTTTCTTTCAGGGTGCAGGGCAGGGACATCAGACGCTCCTCAGGAGGTGGGGCCAGCATTGTGGTGGCAGAGCACAGCCCTATTCAGAGTCAAGGGGCACTCCCACCACCCACTTAGGTGTCATCCCTCTATTCACCACCTGGCATCCCAGACTGTCACCTGGAATCCCCCAGCCCTGTCACTCACAGAAACCAGACAGCAGATACACATCCTAGCAGAGGCGGGCTGAAATAGTCAGGCAAGCAAATGCTAACTTTCTAAAAGTAGCATTTGCAAACACAGGATATTAAAATAAACTTTACTAAAAGAAGTATTTTATTATTCTGAGTTCAGGCATACTAAACTTGACTTTCTACCATGCTCTCTGAGTCTGTTAGGATTATATAGTGTAATAATTCCAGCAGCCCATTCTGGCCTATGGAGAGTAGGTAGCCTTACAATAGTGAAAAACTAAAATGGCTGTAATTCACTATTAGGACATGCCACACACATCAGGGCTTGTCCTACCTTATGCTATGCTTACAATGCACCCTGCCCTTGGGCCTACCATAGGGGCGACTACTACGAAGTTAAGGGAAGGTTTAGGGACTGGCATGTAGGTGCACTTGCGCAGTCAGCATGACAGTACCAGACTGCACGCAGGTTCTGCAATGGCAGACCTTAGACACATTTTACTAGGCCGCTTCTGTGGGTGGCACAACCAGTGCTGCAAGCCCACAAGCAGCATTTGTATTTACAAGCCCTGGCACTCCTGGTGCATTTTACTGGGGACTGACAGTAAACTAAATAAGCCAATCATGGAAACCAATCAATGTATACACTTTATAGTAGGGAGAGCATATGCACTTTAGCACTGGTCAGCAGTGGTAAAGTGCCCAGAGTCATTATACCAACAAAAACAGGTCAGAGAGAATATTGGAGGAAGGCAAACAGTGCAGGGATGACCCGGTAGAGAGAGCCAAGTCCAACAATCCAGGTAAGAGGGGGCCGTGAGAGAGAGGGAAGGCTGTGAGATAGAGGGGAGGCTGTGAGATAGAGAGGAGGCTGTGAGATAGAGAGGAGGCTGTGAGCTAGAGGGGGGACTGTGAGGTGGAAGGGGTCTGTTCGGGTAGGAGATGGTAATAATGCTGAAGGTATATTAGAGGTAGGAAAGTACTGCAGGCTAAAGCTGTATACCCGGGAGAGGTACTTGGAGACTGAAGTAGAGATGTGTGTGAGAGGTACGAGGAGATGGGAGGAGTCTGTTAAGGGTTAGAGTAGGTGGTGTGTTAGAGATGAAGGTCTATTAGACATAGGACAGAACTGTAGGGTACAGCTGTATACCTCTGAGAGTTACATGGAGATGGTGAGGTAGAGATGTATGTGAGAGGTAAGAGGAGGCTGTGAGATGGAAGGGGTCTGCTAGCTGTAAGAGAAGGTGGTGTGTTGGAGATTAAGGTCTTTTAGAGGTAGGACAGTACTGTGGGGTATAACTGTATACCTGTAAGAGGTACATGGAGATAGTGAGGTATAGATGTGTGTAAGAGGTAAGAGGAGGCTGTGAGATGGAAGGGGTGTGCTAGGGGCAAGCGGAGGTGCTTGTGATGAAGCTCTATCAGAGGTAGGGCAGTACTGTGGGGTACAGCTGTATGCCTGTGAGAGGTACATGGGAATGGTGAGGTTGAGATGTATGTGAGAGGTAAGAGGAGGCTGTGAGATGGAAGGGGTGTGCTAGGGGTAAGAGGAGGTGCTTGCGGTGAAGCTCTATCAGAGGTAGGGCAGTGCTGCGGGGTAGAGCTGTGATGCATGGTCTGTGAGGTAGAGACGCGCGTCTATGGTAGAGGGGGGAATCTTAAACTCCAAAGAGATGCTGTGAGAAGCAGGGGCGTACGTGCAAAGGGTAAAAGAAGGATGTGAGTAAGATGCAAAGGTCTACCAGAGGTAGGACAGCGCCTGTGAGGTGGAGCTTTACATCTCAGAGGCACGAGGAGGGTGTGAGGCAGAGATGAGTGTATCAGGAGGCTGTGGGTGGGAGAGGGCGTCTGCAGGGGATAAGTGAAGGCGGTGAGACAGATGAAAGTACGGAGGTGGACAGAGGAGGCTGCGGATGTGGACAGAGGAGGCTGCGGGTGGTAGGAGTAAAACTGGCAGTGGTAAGAGGAAGCAATGGACCCCAACGACAGATCTGTTAGATATGCCCTCCTCTGCCCTCCTCTGCCCTCCTCTGTCCTGCTCTGCCCACCTCTGCCCCACTTTCTCCCTCCTCTCTTCTGCCCTCCTCTGACCACTTTCTCCCTCCTCTCCTCTGCCCACCTCTGCCCTCCTCTGCCCACTTTCTCCCTCCTCTCTTCTGCCCTCCTCTGCCCACTTTCTCCCTCCTCTCCTCTGCCCTCCTCTGCCCTCCTCTGCCCGCTTTCTCCCTCCCCTCCTCTGCCCTCCTCTGCCCTCCTCTGTCCTGCTCTGCCCTCCTCTGTTCTCCCTCCTCTCCTCTGCCCTCCTCTGCCCTGCTCTGCCCTCCTCTGCCCTCCTCTGTCCTGCTCTGCCCTCCTCTGTCCTGCTCTGCCCTCCTATGCCCACCTCTGTCCTCCTCTGCCCTCCTCTATCCACTTTCTCCCTCCTCTCCTCTGCCCTCCTCTGCCCACCTCATGCCCTGCTGCTGAGAGCCCAGCTTATCAAAGTTTGGCCGTGGCTCCAGAGACCCGTGCGAGCCCCGCATGCCCCCTGCCCTCTGCCCCTTCCCCGCCCCCCGCCCCCCCCCCCCCCCCCCCCACCCAAGCCTCTCGCAGCGCCGCGTTGCCGCCCACGCACACGAGGCGCTGTGCTGCAGCGCATCTGTAAACCTCCCCCCGGCGGCGCCTCCGCACCTTTAACGAGGCCTTGTAAAGCCGGGAGCGCGAGGGAAGGCAACTCTTTTACTGTAGTCATAAGTCAGCCGGTGGCAGCCAAGGGGGGCCTGGGGGGGGGGGGGGGGCCGCACCGCACACCTTAATGAAACATTGGAAACCCATCCGCTGTGGCGCTCAGCGCAAAGGAAACGTTCCCCCTGATTAATGTCCCTGCAGTATGTCACAAAGTCTTACCTGAATAACGGCCCAGCTGTCAGCACAGCTGCAGCGAGCTCACCGAAGCTGCCGCAGAGGTCCGCGGCGCTACACAACTCCTGCAGTGAAGGGCATGGCTGGCAGTCTCTCCGGCAGAGACCTGGTGTCTCATCAGGACTCTTACAGCGCCATCCTTCCATGACAGCCTCGATCTAGGCGCTACACCTGCATTACCCCCCCCCCCCCCGCCTGCAACTTCCTGTGACTTTTTTTTATCATTTGCTGCTTTGTAGAATTTTATGATTATATTTATACACCGCCTGACACATCTCTGAAGGCCATTAGTATAGCGCTTCGTGGCACACACGCACCTCCTTACACAGTGGCACTGGCATGTTCTCTATGTGGCTATTGACTGTAGCACTGGTCTTCATTCCTGTAACATTGGTTTCACTTCCAGTTTCGGGTGAATGGATATATTTATGCTAGGGAGCTCGGATAGCGCCAACCCAATCAGAGGGTAGGTGGGCGCTGTACAGATGACGGAGCAGGATGGGTTTGGGTGGTGAACCCTTTACTACAGAGGTCCCTTCTGACCTGCAGGAGGGTTGGGGCAGCTCTGATACGTTATTCCACCTGCTCGGAGCACAGATGGAGGAGGCCTGTCAATAGATGAACATGTTTTTTTCTTTTGATGGAGTGCTTGAACATATAAATTAGACACGCTTTCCACCAGAGAGCCGACACAGCTTATTTCTCCCCTGATCACCTCTAGCCTGGGATGGGCAGTCGGAGGTAAAGGGTGTGTAGTTGTGCCCTGTCTGTCACTGCCTCTAATGCCCCAAGAATCTGCCCTCTGTTCCCCCTGGTCATTCTGCCCCCCCCCGCTCTTTCAACTTGGAAACACTGCTCTACTGGGAGGATGGGCCAAGGGAGAGGTGTGACGCAGCGGCCAGAGCGGCTGACTCCAGAGCTTGAGGATCACTGTTCGATTCCCGCGTCGGCGGCAGCTCAGCTCAGTGTCATATGACTCTTGGAAATAGCTCACTTAATCTCCCCAGCGAATTGAGACCCTTAGGGGTGATTAGTTTGTGCTTTACAAATACTGGATTTATTTTCCCTGAGTATATTTTCGTTAAACCCATAGTCTGGGTCCAGACAGGGATTTGTTCTGATGGGAGGACGGCTCCGTCAGAGGTTACCTGGAAGGACAAGCCTTGCTCAGGGCTTCTCCCTCCCTGCCATTCTTTGCTTGGAAGGTCTACTAACGAATGAGGAATCAGGTGCTACTTTCTTATAGAACCACCCCTTCTGTCTCAAGCTTTATCATCCCAGAAGAGAATTGACGTCACTGATTCGTTCATTTGCCATTTTAGAACTACTATCGGTTTTATTCGATGAAACAGTGTGAGTTCCAGGCTGCCTCATTGGAGGTTGGCAGAATGGGTGGCTGATAGAGTCCCCATCTCTGTCCCGGAGTCGGCTCGCCGTGTTTAGAACCCAAGAGAAGGTTATCAGATGACCCTTCTCGTGAAGCTCTATGGAGAGGTGTGCCTTTCCTCTGCAGACATCTTTTCAGGAGAGCCAGCGCCATCTTCTTCCTTGAAGCCCCCCACGAGGGCACCCCATTGGGCACAACATTCTTACTGCTATGACACGGGTTAAGTTTTACATTAGAGGACTGCATCCTTTCCAGAGTTGAAGACCATGGCCTGTAGCCTTTGAGGACCACCAGCAGCAGAGGCTGGTGCTGCGTTGAGCTCTTTCGACATAAAGGAAGGACTGGATATGTGGCGGCGTGCATTCTTATAGCGTGCATTGCCTGATCTGCACATTGAGGCAGCTGCGGTCCCTGAAAAGGCCCCATGAACACATTTCTTTATAAAAGAGTTAAAACCATCTTCAACGGCTATGACTGATGTACTGTAACTCTCTCTACGTGGAAGCTGCACTATTAGTTCAACTCAGGAGCTCTTTGTTCGCACCACATACAAACAGACATTGGGTCTCACGCTGGGTCATGGTTTGTACCCTTTTGCCTCCCACTGGCCATTCCTTAGGCTTATCTTTCAACCATTCCACGCATTGTTGACTCTGTTCCACACTCCACTTCTAAACCAGATCTACTCTCATTAATAGGATATATATTGATTAATCTTGGTTTTACTTTTATGTTTTCAGATATTTACATTATTTTTATTTGCATCTAATATTTGGTCATTGGCTATTCTGTTCAGTGTGGTTGACTTTGCATCATCTCCGCAGAAGGCCCATTCTCAGAACCTCTGCCCCCCTCATGTGCGCCTCGTGCTCCCTCATTTATGGGGACAGTCAGCTCAGTGGTTTACCATCCCTCCCGGCCAAGCACAGATTAGTCCAGATTCTCAAAACACGTCTGCCAACATACCACAGTTGACGTCAGCACCAAAGAGGGGACCTTTCACTGACCTTCAATCAGTGGCGGCTTGTCCTTTGTGGTGTTAGGGACCTGCCGCACCACTGTGAGACACCGCGTGACATGCTAGTAATAATTTATTAACCTTGCTAGTTTGCGAATAAAATACAATGCAAGAAATATATACAATCATTCTCATTGCACGTTACCACCTTCACAAATCGGCTTTCTTAATTTGATGGTAGGAGGCGCTTTTGCACCAATCACTGCCTTCATTACCGTCAAGGACATATATTAGGGACAGTCGACAATGTTTTGTGACCCGATCCCATGTTTCTTTCACTAGCACAAGCCCCTACCTTTACACACACTCAGGCACTCATGTGTGCATTCACACACACTTGTCTAGCGGGGGAGGGGTCGTCCTTCTGCCCCCTCGCCCGGCATACATCCTATTGACCCTTCACTTCCACACGCTGGCTTGGTCTCTGAACCTGACGTCCTTCGGCCAGCATCACCCTGAACATATTGACTATTGCTAAACTCTGATTGATGATGTATCAGGTTCAATCAAACTCACGGGCTGCGTTGACACCCCCCCCCCTCCATCTCCCATTGCTTCTACTCCACTGCAACTTGGAAATGCAGCCTCTCGCCCGCCTTCCAACCAGAAATAATGGAAATCCAAAAATTGCAGAAGCAGCCGAGGCGTTGGAGGAGGAATCGATATCAGTGGATGCCTCGAGAGCCCGAGCGGACTCCTCATCAGCAGCAGTTACAGGCCAGGAAGGACCACAGGCTGGACGGCCTGCTGGGGATGAGGCTGACACCTCAGGGATGAGGAGGGCACCTATAGGCCTGTCAGATATAGGAGCCAGCTCTGGAGATCTCCAGCAGAGTACATATAGAATACCACTGAAGGAGGGCCGAGATCTGAAGAATACCCACACAGTGTCTACAGAATCACACAGGTCCAGGACTGGGACCTGAGAATTAACAACACAATGTCAACAGAATGGAAGCCTAGTCAGCAGCAGGGAGCCTGTAGAATAGAACAGATCAAAGATAGAGCTGTGGGGACTATCTACAAAATGCCTTGGAGAATAATATCGATAAAGGATAGAGTTCTGTGGATTAACAAGAGGGTGCCTGAAGAATAATAGAGATAGAGAACAGAGGTCTGTGGATTACTAACAGGGTGCCTATGAAATAATAGAGATAGACAACAGAGATCTGGAGATTAACAAGACAATGTCAACAGAATGGAAGACTGGTCAGCAACAGGGAGCCTGTAGAATAGAACAGATCAAGCACAGATAGAGCTGTGGGGATTATCTACCGGATGCCTTGGGGAATAATACAGATAGAAGACATAGAAGACAGCATTCTGGGGACTCCTGTGTACAGCTGTCGGGCAGAGGAGATATTTCTAGGCTCAGCAATTGTGTGCCGATAAAATAATATAGTAGAGGTGAAAACTCTTGTGACAGCTCTAGGGATTAACAGCAGGGCACCTATAGAATATTGCAGACAGAAAGAGAGTCTATGGAAGAGAAGAGAGACAGCTGGGGAACAACATGGTATATGCACATCTCTATAGGTAGTTGTGATTCCCCGAGATAACAAGGGAATGGTGAACAAGGGTGGGCAGTCCGAGTTACGACTCAGGTTGTTTACAAGTACAATTAGGGGATTTGTGGAGCGCAACAGCTACTCAGTGAGTGCCCAGACACTGACAGAGACCCGAACCCCAGCTAACAGGTGACTCTAGAAAGCAGAGCCAGAAGAAGGTTTTGAGGGAACGTTTAAAGGCCTGGACGTCCTCTGAAACCGGTCCTCGGAAGCTTGTTTCCGGTCCAGGGAGGACCTGCTTGACAGTTCGGGCTGGACTGTTCCCATGAGGCACAGGGTCAAGGCTGATTTGCATATGGCTGGGTCCAAACTGGGGTGGTGTGGAGTGCAAAAGAACGATGGATTGAACCCAGATCCTTGTGCTTGGGGGTGAATGTTTGGATTGTCCAGCATTCTGTCCATCAATTGTTTCTTTGCATATGTACGTCCTCTGTGGCACGCAGCTGTTGCGGGAGGGCATTCCAATGACGCTGGACGCTTGTGTGTAGTGAATCCTACAGAGAGTTCACACTTCCTGCCAGGTGCAACATATTGCTCAGGGGTCACTGAGTGGCTGGGAGACAGCTGGTTCACCCCCTGACCCGTGTGCCCAGCTTCTGATCTTGCTCTGTGACTCGCTCTCCGCTCCTGTGCTGAGTGGTCGCTCCCCTCTGGCCCTGGTATCGTTGTGCAGCGCTTTGAAAGCGGCTTTGAAAACTGCTTGTGACATCTGCTGTGCGCTTTATTTGCCGATCTGTCTTTTCACTCATTAGCATTTGTTTAATCTGCCAGCGCTACTCTGTTGCCGTCTGTGGTATCGTTTGCTGCGCATTTTTCACGGAAACTGACCTCATTTTGTTGACTGCTGTCTGCTTGTGTATAGCGCTCTGCTTATTGGCATTTCATTATTGCTAGCGTTTGTTCACTGCTGCATTCACGTTTTCCCCCAGGCGCTCTTGCCGTGCTGACCCCTCCGCCTCCATTTTGTGTGTTGTTGTCCTCGTGTGCCCGCCCCGCCTCCCAGCTGAGACGCCCTCGCCCCTCCCCCTCCACTCTCCATATATGACAGTAGTTCCCGCGCGCAGCGTTTACGCGCAGCGACCGCGCCCAACCCGCGCCGAAGGTGCGCCAAAGGTAAGCCCGTCTACGCCCGTCCGCGCCTGGACCGCGCCCAGCGCCAGAGCCCCTGCCCCTCGCGCTCCCCAGCCCTCCCGCATTACCTACGATTCCGCCACCCTCCTAGCCTTTAACCCCGGTCGCGCCCCCAACTGCGTCCTAGCCGCTCCTGGACACACCCATGGCCCTTTCTCCTGCTACTCCTGCAAATTCAGCGGCACCGACAACATCTCTGCTGCGACCACACCACAGATTCCCGACCCCAACCACCTACAATGCATCCTTCTCAACACCCGTTCGATCCACAGGCACGCCATTGACCTATGGAATCTACTAGACACCATTTCTCCGGACATCGCCTTCCTTACGGAAACATGGATGAATGCTTCCTCCGCACCAGACATCACCATTGCCATCCCTGAAGACTATAAGATCACCCGCAAAGACCGTACCAGCCACACAGGAGGTGGAATCGCTATCGTCCACAAAAAATCTATCCGCATCTCAACCAGCTCTGACGTCAATCTCGCCAACTCCGAACATCTTCACTTCCAGATCCACATCGACCCCAAAACAACACTCAGAGGCACCCTCCTCTACAGACCACCAGGACCCCGTGCAAAATTCAGTGAAGACATCACGGACTTCATCACTCCACCCTTGAAAAGATCAACGACCGCAACACCACCACCCTCTTGGACAACCTCGCCAACCTCGGACTTAAACAACTGGTCACTTCCCCCACTCACATCGCAGGTCACACACTCGACCCCATCTTCACCTCCAGCAATCATGTCTCCTTCAGCCACAGCCACAGCACTACAGATCTCCTCTGGACTGACCACAGCTGCGTTCACTTCACCTACAACAAGCCAAAACCCACCAACCACCTCCAACCAACCCTGCAAAGAAACTGGAACAAAATCACCATCGACCAGATCTCCTCATCGCTCCTTCTAAACACCCCAGCCCACTCTTCTAACCCAAACCAAGCCGCCGCCAACTTCACCCTATGGTTATCCAACACCGCCGACACCTTAGCACCACTGAAAAAACGTCAAAGCAAACCTGGCAGCAAGAAGGCCTCATGGTTCAACGATGATCTTAAGAAGTCCAAGAAACTCTGCCGCTCCCTTGAAAAGGCCTGGAAAAAAGACCCAACCACTAGCACCAAGGACGCCTTCAAAAACGCCACCCGCACACACCACCAATTAATCCGAAAGGCCAAGAAAACAGCATTCAAGGATCGACTTGACAACAACGCCCACAACAGCAAGGAACTTTTCAACATTGTCAAGGAATTTACCAATCCCTCGGCCAACACCAACGACATCACCCCCTCTCAAGCCCTCTGCGACTCCCTAGCCTCATTCTTCCACAACAAAATTGCAGACATCCACAACAGCTTCGACAACCAACTCGGAGACCAACCCACCCAACCATATGCTGAACAACCTTGAACAACCTTAACGACTGGAACCCAATCTCCACTGAGGACACCATCCGCCTGATGAACTCCATCCACTCAGGATCCCCCACAGACCCATGTCCTCACCACATCTTCAACAAAGCAGACTCCGTCATAGCACCGCACCTCCGAGACGTCATCAACTGCTCCTTCAACTCCGCCACCTTCCCGGAAAGCTGGAAACACGCTGAACTCACCGCCCTTCTGAAAAAACCCACAGCGGACCCCACCGAACTCAAAAATTACCGCCCCATTTCGCTCCTTCCATTCCCGGCCAAAGTAATCGAGAAAGCTGTCAACAACCAGCTCGCCGCTTTCCTCGAAGCCAACAAATCCCTCGACTCCTCACAGTCCGGCTTCCGAGCAAAACACAGCACTGAGACCGCCCTCATCGCAGCAACAGACGACATTCGAACTCTACTGGATAATGGAGACACAGTCGCCCTCATCCTCCTCGACCTCTCTGCAGCCTTCGACACAGTCTGCCACAGCACCCTTTTACAACGCCTCAGAAACATCGGAATACAAGGAAAAGCACTTGAATGGATCACCTCGTTCCTCACCGGAAGAACCCAGAGAGTCCGCCTTCCACCATTCAAGTCCGAGGCCACTGAAGTCATCTGTGGCCTACCACAAGGATCCTCACTCAGTCCCACCCTCTTCAACGTATACATGAGCCCCCTCGCGACCATCGCCCGCCAACACAACCTCAACATCATCTCTTACGCGGATGACACCCAACTGATCCTTTCTCTCACCAATGACCCCAGCACCGCCAAAACTAACCTACACGAAGGAATGAAAGAAGTTGCCGAATGGATGAAACACAGCCGTCTGAAACTGAACTCAGATAAAACAGAAGTCCTCATCTTAGGTACTTCCCCCTCTGCATGGGACGACTCTTGGTGGCCGGAAGCCCTTGGAAAAGCACCCTTCCCGACAGACCACGCACGGAACCTAGGCGTTATCCTGGATTCTTCACTCTCAATGAACAGACAAGTCAGCGCCGTATCCTCATCCTGCTTCAACATTCTTCGCATGCTCAAAAAAACATTTCGCTGGATCCCCACCGAAACCAGAAAAACAGTCACCCATGCTCTGGTCACGAGCCGACTGGACTACGGAAACACCCTCTACGCAGGCACTACCGCTAAACTCCAGAAGAAACTCCAACGAATCCAAAACGCCTCAGCCAGGATCATATTAGACATCCAGCGCAACGAACACATTTCTGGTCACCTGAAAGACCTCCACTGGCTACCCGTCAATAAGAGGATCACTTTCGGACTGCTAACCCACGCACACAAATCACTCTACGACATCGGACCAGAATGCCTCAACTCACGACTGTCCTTCTACACCCCCTCCCGCCAACTACGTTCTTCCAACCAAGCCCTCGCCACTGTACCTCGCATCAACAAGACCACCATGGGAGGCAGATCCTTTTCATACCTGGCTGCTAAAACATGGAACTCACTCCCCACTTACCTTCGCCTTACCCAGAACCACCTAGCATTCAGAAAGGAACTTAAAACGTGGGTATTTGACAAGTAATCCTCCTCCCCTCCCTAAGCGCCTTGAGACCCTCTGGGTATGTAGTGCGCTATATAAATTCTTTGACTTGACTTGACTTGACACATGGTGTCTGTTACTGTAGCGTGATGACGTAAGACGTCGGCGTTAGGTGCTGAGCCTCCGTGGTGAGGGTCGGTCTCCATTACAGTATAGCTCCTCGCTTTTCCATGCTTAGTGCAAGAACCCTTTCCTCACCCTCGGACAGGGCTGGACCGTGAACAGGAAATATGCCCAGACACCAAAGGAAAAGGACTGCCCATTAGAGAATCAGATACCTAAACAAACTGGCCCAACTCTGTGGAGTTGTGAACTTGAAAAGACACGCTGTGTCGATGTTTTACATGTGTGCTTGCCACAGGCAATCCTTGCGAAAATATCAGGGAAATTAACAGTAACATGCATTGGCAAAACCAACAGGTCTCGCCTACATGAGGTATCGGTTTTGTCATGTTTTTTTAAAGCCATATTGTATAGCAGAGTTGCTGCTCTGCACCTTGGTGAAAGTTTAAAAGGAAATTGCTGTGCTGCGGCCAGCACGAGCTGAATAACCGTTCTTTTTTATTGCTGGTGGGAGGGAGGGCATGCAGAAAGCAACATAGAGGGAGAGGGAGGCAGCACATAGGGGGTGGGTAAGGAAATGTGGTGTATTATATGGTGTGGTTGTGCAACCTCATCCTTTAATACATTCACCAACGCCTTTAGCATCCTTAGGATTCATTTGCCAAACCTTCAGCTCAGCCCTAGCTGTGGCTCTGAGCAGCAAGGCTTACACAAAGGAACACATGTAAAGCATTTAAACAGCAGCAACACAATGGAAGAGGAAATCGACAAGACACTAAAGATAACCTACACCTACCTACCTCTAAAAATGACTGTATTTCATGTAATTTTAGACACCACCATGAAAAATATCCACCAAGGGTTCCGGAGGTATAGAAGTTACAAGATAGAGTAAATCAAAGCATTGCACTCAACCATGAACAACCATTGGCAAAGTCAATTAATTTCACACTTAGAAACTTTTTGAGCAAAAAGTTGGGCAAATTGTAATGCGGTTGGCTAGAGTTACTTGTGGCAGGGAGGAAGTCTGGGGCCTAGCAAGGCTCTCAGAAACAGTTACCTCCACAGAAAAAGCAGTCTTCAAACAGAACCTGGTTCTTTATCCTTGTCCAATTGATTCCTATGGAAGTGGTCCCGAAGGTGAGGGAACAGGATTCTTGAAAATGCTCAAGGAAGCCATGGATTCGACCCGGCTGATGAGGGTCTTCATGCAGGGACTCCTCTGCATATGAAGGGAATGAGGAGGTACTGATCACAGGTTTTGACGTTGCACGAGGTCTTCTCTGGTTTAGCTGAATTCCAGTCACCACTAGACTACCAGTCGTTTGGTGCCACGGTCACAGCTAAACCTTCTCCGGGCTACTGCTTGCCTTCTGTGTGACCAAGCTGCACTTCGATGGCTCTCCCAGGTCCAGCAGGCTCTGGTACAACTTCTGAGCATCGGTCCTGGTCTCTGGTGCTGCGCGATGGCGGTGAGCATTGATCCGGGGATCGGGGCGACCACTCGCCTTTATGGCAATGTCAATGTCAAATGTTCTTATTAAGCGCACACATCACCCGGGAGGTCTCATTGCGCTGAGAAGAACTTCAGCAGAAGGGCGATGTAGAACCAGTTTACTGGGAAAAGAGCCAGGTCTTTCATTCTCTACCAAAGCATCTATGATCAACTATGGATGGGAGATGCAATGGTAGCTTATTTCAAAGCTAAGGGGACAAATAAGAAAATGATCGACCGCCATTTCGGGATGTTCGGATATGTGGCAAGACAAGGTGGAATTTGGTACTAGATCTTAGGGGTCTGCCGGGCTTGTACCAATGGAGTTTCTTGGCTAGATATCTTGGGCTGGTCTCATACAGGATCCTGTGTGTGAGACACGACATTTTAAAATTCGGCTTCTTCAGCTGTTGTGTTCCTGTGCTGTGAACAGGAGGCCAGTGTCTGACCCTTTGAGTCTCATTGCTTTGGCTGTGCTCGGGAGATGACCTCTTTGAGCAGACCACAGCAGGAACAGTTCCTCTCCTTTGCTAGCCACGAGGTGCAGCAGGTGCAGTGCATGTCGGTGCAGACTCTCTTCGCTGGTATATCGCTGCAGCAGGTTAGTCCTTCTTCAAGTCCAGTCTAGATCTGAGTTCTGGGTGCCCTCTATATGTACAGAAAATGCTCTCAGGGTAGGGTGTGCTTGGTAGCCAATCGGGGGCCAGGTTCCCTCCTTCCTACTGACCACTTCCTGGGAAGTGTGGCATCTGGCTATCCAATGAGACAACTCTGATGGAGCGCTTAAATCCAAAGAAAACAGCAGTGCCTGAAAATATGAGAGGTGGAAGGACACAAGTAATGCATCCATGCTGAATGTGACGGTCAAACATACGAAGCAGTAGGAAGCCCACAGCAGCTGACCAATAAGAAGCAAGCAAACAAGAGTGACAATGAAGTCAACCAAAGTAAGCAATAGGCGGGCTCTAAGCCCTCGAAGCGCTTTAAACAAAGATCTTCAAGAGAAGTGAGACCTAAAAACAAGCCCACCAGACCTTAAAACAAGCTCATAAACAGACAAAAAATGGGCCACACACTGACCTGTCAGACCAGCCATTCTGCCACTGCCCGGTTGCCCTTTAGACCAGTCCAACCCTGCCCTCAGAAGATTACAAGGCACAGCAATGCTGTTTCATGGTAGCTGGGATTAGCTATACCAGTCTTTCACCCGGTGGCACTGCCTGCTATTTTGGAGGGCTGCAGTTACCAGCATCGCCCAGGTGGGGGCGGAGTCTCCGGTTAAGCAAAGCAGTGTCAGCTGATGCATATCCGAACAGTCTAAGCAGCATAGAGGGTGGGGAGTTTAATATTATTAAATTGAGGTTAACAACCAACTAGCCGTGTTTGGGGGGTCATGACACCCCCTCTTTGGATGTAATGCTTCAGATATGAGTGTGATTCAGCTGTCTTCGGTGAAGTATGGCCATTTGACTATGTGAGCTGTTGTGATGTCATTCTTTTATAAATATTTACTATGTGAGAATATTACAAATTATTGTGGTCTATGAAATCTCGTGTATGAGAAGAGACTTGTGCAGTACTACCTTTGGAAAGGAGTGTCTGCGGGACCTGGGGGCACCTGGGCATAGGGGGACTGTCCCTGCACAGTTAGAAAGAGGGTACAAGACTCACCCTCTCACAGTGAGGGTACAGAACCCCCTCTAACACATAGGGCTCCAGTTACTTCTTTCACAATGAGGGCGCAGAACTGCCTCTAACACATAGGGTGCCCTATACTTTTTCTCTCACAATGAGGATACAAAACTCCTTCTAACATAGAGGGTGCCCATTATCCCCTATCTCATAATGAGGGTACAGTATCCTCACCAATACCTAGGGATGTATGACGGTACAACGCATACCTTTACGACGCAGGTTTAACAACGCAAGTCGTTACAACGACTTGCATTGGGGGGCGCTGGATAGTGAATAGTTTAAGTTACTATTCCAACTCCAGTCCCCGTGAATAGTAGGGAAGGTGTTGGATAGTAAATTAAACTATCCCCTATCCTAGAGCACCCTCCAGCGAAAGTCATTGTAACGACTTTCGTTGTAAATCCTGCGTTGTAACGGTACCGCATTGTAATGGTTTCGTTGTAAAGGATGTTTCCCACACCTATCGTTCCCTTTACTTCTACTCTCACAATGAGGGTAAAGATCTCTGTTTAACATATAGGGTGCCTGGTGCCCCCACTCTCACAGTAAGGGTACAGTGCCCTCACCCACACATAACATTCCTTTTACTTCTACTCTCACAATGAGGGTAAACATCTCCAGCTAAAATCTTTTTTTTTAATAGTGCTTATTCATTTTTCCTTTAACACTTGTGGCCTGTTAGGCAGTGGAATGTATACGTAGTATGTTACAAACAGCTTAAGCAGTATTACAGCTTCTACATTTGTCGCATACATATCGCTGTTGGCTATCCCGTTACAATCTGCTGCAACACTATTAAACATTTTGGACTTTGCTAACGAGTTATAACTCTCTTACAATCATCGTGTGCCGTTTGAGATTGTTGGACGGACCTATGGGGTAGGTTGCATCGATGCATTCGGTGTGTTATGGTTTACCGAACTGTGGGCTCTGGGTTAGAGCCACTGATGTTTGAACGCAGCAGCCGAGCACTTCTGTTCCCAGAACCCGGCTAGTAACTCTCAAGACCACCAATGCCTCCTCGCCTTTGACCTTGGCAGCCCTCGGCTACTTTTTCCCTAGGTTTGTGTTATATAAATACTGCAATACTCGGTATAGAACACATAGGGTGCCTTTTACTCCACTTCGAAAATGGGGGTGCAGTTCAGCATATACTGAAACATGCAGCTCTTGGACACCCACTGGTGAAGTACCCCCCACATTTTATGGCCTTTGGCTTTGGCACATCACAGAACACTAAGGCGCTAGTGTTGCACCACAGTCCCCACGAGCCCCTCGCATTCATGCCAATAAACCCGATTCAGGCGGGAGACTCCTGAATATTGGAGCCAAATATGACTTTATTTTGGTTGCTTCCGGCCCAAAATTGCCTCTGTTTCAATAGAAGTCAACAGAGGAAATGCATTCTCCCGGTACATTTTGTAGTCTCCCAACATTGCTCACTATGAACCGGCAGATCAACGCCGTTTACTTTGCATACTTCAACGCCCTCTGCATAGTACGTAAAACATTCAATATACCCACGTACTTCAGATAAATGGTCACTCATGCCCTAATCATCAGCAGACTGGACTACGGCAACGCCCTCTACGCCGACAGGACCAGAGCGGGTGGAAGATCCTTCTCCTACTTGCAGCCAAGACTTGGAGCAAACTCCCCCTCCACCTCTCACGAAGCCGGACAATGCACCAATTCAGAAGGGACCTCAAGGCCCGGCTCTTCGAATGACCCCCACGGAGCTGCACACCACCATCCCCCCTCTGCCCCCCGACCTTGAGACCCTGACGGGTGAGTAGTGCGGTTTACAACCCCCTGATTGATTTATTGCTTTCTTGAATTGCCTCTTCTAAGATGTTGGCATGTATGCTACTAGGACCAAGTGCTGAAAGACTCCCCCCCCCCCACGCAAACAGGTCCAGGGGTGTAGCTATCACTTGTGCAGCAGGTGCAGTAGAACCTGGGCTGTGGATGCTGAAAGGTACTCTGTATCCATACAAACCTGGATTTTCCTACCCAAAGGGGAAGACGGGTCCCATTTTCCTGACAGTAGGAGAGAAGGGACTCTGGCTGTGCCATTGGGTGAGTCCCCCCCTCCCTCACCCCTGTGGCTCTCTGGCCGGGTCACAGGTCTGTTTACTTCCTGTCCTCCTCGTTCCTTCTTCCTCTCTGATGCTCTCGGTTTCAGACACTCTTGGTGCAGGAGGGGAGCGTCTCTGGGAATAAAGCTGTGCGCCTGAAGGTGATTATTAACCTGCCTGATCCCTTCCGAAGCCTGTTGTGAGCGCTGCAGGCAGAAGAAACCAGCCCTGGAATAGTCAGGCGGGGGCCTGGCCCCTGGGGTCAAAGGTGAGTGCCAGAGCCAGTCTGCCAGAGCAATGCCGGCCGGCTCACAGTCACAGATGACAGGCGTCCTGCCTCTAATTACAGGACAGGGTGACAACCGCACACCCATTGCCAGCCTGTGCACGTGGCATATACTAGGGACGTATCCTAGCTCCTGGTGGGGTATAGAGGTGATGTACCCTAGGTCCTGGTGGGCTATACAGGTGATGTATCCTAGCTCCTGGTGGGGTATACTGGTGAAGTGTACTAGCTCCTGGTGGGGTATACTGGTGATGGTTCCTTGCTCCTGGTGGAGTATACAGGTGATGTATCCTAGCTCCTGGTGGGGTATACTGGTAAAGTGTACTAGCTCCTGGTGGGGTATACTGGTGATGGTTCCTTGCTCCTGGTGGAGTATACTGGTGATGTACCCTAGCTCCTGGTGGGGTATACTGGTGATGGATCTTTGCTCCTGGTGGGGTATACTGGTGATGGATCCTTGCTCCTGGTGGGGTACACTGGTGATGTACCCTAGCTCCTGGTGGGGTATACTGGTGATGGATCTTTGCTCCTGGTGGGGTATACTGGTGATGGATCCTTGCTCCTGGTGGGGTATACTGGTGATGTATCCTAGCTCCTGGTTGGGTATACTAGTGATGTACCTTAGCTCCTGGTGGGGCATACTGGTGATGTATCCTAGCTCCTGGTGGGGTGTACTGGTGATGTATCCTAGCTCCTGGTGGGGTATACTGGTGATGTATCCTAGCTCCTGGTTGGGTATACTGATGATGTACCCTAGCTCCTCGCGGCGGCATACTGGTGATGAGTTCTATATCCTGGTAAAGTATAGAGGTGGGGTGTACTAGCTCCTGGATGTATAGGTGTTCCTGGTGTGGTATCCTATAGATGTATATGTGTTTCTGGTGTGGCTCCTATATATGTATATGTGTTCCTGGTGTGGTATCCTATAGATGTATATGTGTTCCTGGTGTGGATCCTATATATCTATACTTGTTTCTGGTGTGTTATCCTATAGAAGAATATGTGCTCCTGGTGTGGATCCTATAGATGTATACTTGTTCCTGGAGTGGTATACTATGGATATGTATTTGTTCCTGGTGTGGTATCCGAAAAATGTATACTTTTCCCTGCTGTGGTATCCTATAGATGCATACGTGTTCCTAGTGGGGTATGCTATAGATTTATATTTGTTCCTGGCATAGTATCCCATAGATGTGTACTTACTCCTGATGTGGCATCCTATAGCTGCATACTTGATCCTGGTGTGATATCCTATAGATGTATACTTGTTTCTGGTGTGGTATCCTATAGTTGTATATGTGTTCCTGGTGTGGATCCTATAAATGTATATGTGTTCCAGTGTGGTATCCTCTATATGTATATGTGTTCTTGGTGTGGATCCTATATATGTATATGTGTTCCGATGTGGTATCCTATAGATGTATATGTGTTCCTGGTGTGGATCCTATATATGTATATGTGTTCCTGGTGTGGTATCCTATAGATGTATATGTGTTCCTGGTGTGGATCCTATATATGTATATGTGTTCCGGTGTGGTATCCTATAGATGTATATGTGTTCCTGGTCTGGTATCCTATTGATGTATACGTGTTCCTGGTCTGGTATTCTATAGATGTATACGTGTTCCTGGTCTGGTATCCTATAGATGTATACGTGTTCCTGCTCTGATATCCTATAGATGTATAATTTTTTCTGGTCTGGTATCCTTACGATGTATATGTGTTCCTGGTCTGGTATCCTATAGATGTATACATGTTCCTGGTCTGGTATCCTATAGATGTATACATGTTCCTGGTCTGGTATCCTATAGATGTAAACGTGTTCCTGATCAGGTATCCTATAGATGCATACGTGTTCCTGGTCTGGTATCCTATAGATGTATACTTGTTTCTGGTGTGATATCCTGTAGATGCATATTTGTTCCTTGTGTTGTATCCTATAGATGTATACTTGTTTTTGCTGTGATAGTTTCTGCTGTGTTATCCTGTAGATGCATACTTGTTCCTGGTGTGCTATCCTGTAGATGCCTACTTGTTTCTGCTGTGATATCCTGTATATGCATATTTGTTCCTGGTGTGGTATCCTATAGATGTATACTTGTTTCTGGTGTGATATCCTGTAGATGCATATTTGTTCCTGGTGCGGTTTCCTATAGATGTATACTTGTTTCTGGTGTGATATCCTGTAGATGCATATTTGTTCCTGGTGTGGTATCCTATAGATGTATACTTGTTTCTGGTGTGATATCCTGTAGATACATATTTGTTTCTTGTATAGTATCCTATAGATGTATACTTGTTTCTTTTGTACTATTCTGCAGATGTTTACTTGTTCCTGGTGGAATGTATGATGGTATTCCTCATGCGTTTAGGACGCATGTGTTTTGCACAAACACATCTTGCATTTGTTCAGCACACAAGTCATCATCAAAATAACTTTATTCGGTATACAGCAATACCATAAAAGTACAACACAATTAAAAAATCACAAGGATTAGGGCCTAAGATATCTGTACAATCAGTGCAAGAATATTAACATATATCTGTAAAATTCATCTTAAATCATAAAGGTAAAAACCTTACTAAAAATTGGGAGGTCTGGGATTCCTGAGCAGGATGCATTTGAAATATGTCGGGAATGGCCAAAAAGAATATAAATCAGGCTTGATGGGAGGTGAGCCCCCTCCAGCATAGTTCATTATAAAAAACATCATGAGTGCAAGTACAAGAAATTAACATCAAGTGCCATCATCCGACATCTTTTGTGTTTCTCAGTCTTGCGGCCATCCTTAAAAAACGAACAGTGCAAAATAGTGTTGAAGCCTCTACGGCCAATTTTGAAAACAACTAAGCCACCTCTGCCTGTTTGAACCGAGCATTCTTTAAAATACATTTAAAAATAACTTCCTGGGGAAGGCGTAATAGGGGCACAACAAAACAAAGTGGAGCGTGTCCTACGGAGACCTTTGGTCGCAGCCACAGGGACCCCTCAACTCAATAGATGTTATGTACCCCGAGGTACATAACATCTATTGATTGTGTGGTGAAGTAGGTTCAACCTAAATCGAGTCATTAAAAATCTGTCCTGTGCGTTATCAAAATAGGACAGGTACGGTTCCATACCTATGCTGGATTTGGCCAGGAGGTGGGCTCTCACCGACGGTTTAGCCAGCTCCGTGTCTTCCCTAATGGAAGCCATTTTCTGTAAGAATGCTGACTTAACAAAAGCCTTATCCTGAGCCAACAGTTTTGTAGGGTGATTGAAATAATCAGCGTGACCCAAGCCTGACAGGGTCTGCCTCACGTATTTACGCCAGGGGATATTCCGCTAACGCTCCCGGGCGATGCAATCCGTTATTACCTGCTGGCTTAAAATCGCTTCAGGGTTAGTCCATATTCTGAGCCAACAAGTGAGAGGTTTCAATTGAATCCTGTCTCTAATGTAAGTGAGGCCCGTTCCTCGTGAATCGAATGGGCGGGTGTGCTCTGGGGGATTCTGAGTAACCGCAGTAAGAGTTTGTTTTCTTCAATTTGAATCCTCAGGGGATCAATAAAGCCCCAGACCCCACTGCCATATAATGTTTTGGCGCTACAGATAGCATTGTA
Source organism: Lissotriton vulgaris (assembly GCF_964263255.1). Lineage (NCBI taxonomy): Eukaryota > Metazoa > Chordata > Amphibia > Caudata > Salamandridae > Lissotriton > Lissotriton vulgaris. Next base: position 265,464,841 of record NC_141690.1, on the reverse strand, counting down.
CAGGTTCAGAATTTGGCCAGGTGACCAGCGGCCCAACCTGTGTGCAAAATTCATAATTGCCCCGGAAGAGTTCTGCATTTCTCATCTGACAGTGTTTTAAAACAAATGCGACTATCAAGTAAAATTCCCAGATAGGAAAATGCCTGCACTTTTTCCAAACAGTGGTTGCCTATCCTATAACTGAATTTCCTGCATGGCCTTTTTCCCCATATCCAAAATATGTGATTTAGAGAGGTTGGCAGACAAATCCAGGTTCTCCATGAAGTTGACAAAGCCATCTATGAGGTGCTGGAGGACCCGCACAGTTCATGATAAAAGCATTTCGTCGTCAGCGTAAAGTAAGCCGGGGATCCCTCTTCTTCCTATCCTCAGGCAGTCCACCCCTAGTGCTCCGAGCGCCTTATCTAGACCATTAATGTATAAAGTAAATAAAAAAGGCGCCAGGATATAACCCTGTCTCACACCCCTAGAGCATGGAAAGGAATCGGTGTTGTCTCCCTCCTCGTTATATCTGAGCTGGGCTGAGGTGTACTGATGCAAAGTGTTTAAAATATTGACCTGGCCTACGTCAACGCCCAGGCCCCCAATGACTCCCACAGTTTATTGCGGTTGACCCGGTCAAAAGCTGCCGTAAGGTCCACAAAGGACAAGTACACCGTCTCATCACTAGCGACGGTGTACTTGGCTACCAGGAGATAGAGATCAAGGCATTGGTCAGAGGTTGAACGACCCGGCCTAAAACCATACTAGGTATCAGAGATAATGTCATGTTCATCCGCCCAGTCTATGAGTCGATTAAGAATGGCCCTCCCAGGACTTTCACTGTTACGTTGATGAGTGAAACAGGCCTATAACATTGTGGGGTGTCCCAATTGCCCTTTTTAAAAATCCGCACATATAATCGCGGTGGACCAGGACGATGGCACCACTGCTGTGTTTATGACTCTAGTTAAAATGGGCGCCCACATTTCTACCTGTGTCAATAGTAGGTCTGGGGGGGTCTGTTCCGAGTCAGGCCCTCGATTCCCGCTTTTATCTCTCCCAGGGAAAAGGGAGTTTGGGCAACACTTAGGTCTCCTACCTCTACTGGTGGTGCTAAATCACCAATACTATCATGATTATAAAGGCCTTGAAAGTGCTCCACCCAGGACTCTGGCAAGACATGACATCCAAGCTTGGGTTTATTCAGTTCTTGAAAGCGAGGTTAGTTTATTACTTTCCGAAATGCGGTCATGTCCCTTGAATCGGCCGCTTCCCTCAAGTTCTCCCATGCTTGTTGCTGCAGTGATGTTTTGCGGAGCTTTAATGCATGTTTATACCGCCCCCTGCAGGTAGACACCATTGTCTTTTCTTTAGGGACAGTTTTTAGAGCTACCTTCAGTTCCCTCAGAGCACTGGAACATTGCCGGTCGAACCACCTAGGTGTATCCTGTTCCTTTCTTGACATTCTGCACCTAAGCAGGCCGTCGATATAGTGGGTGACTCCCTCAAATACTGAGATTAAGTCTGCCCCCTCTACTGTTGGGTATAGACACTTCCAGACCAGCTGGTCATTCTCCGTGAGTAGCGCCCTATAAACCCTTTCACAGTTAGTGTTAGACCATCTCAGTCTCTTTCCCTGGTCGGTGGCTGAAATTGTGCCACCAATCTGCTTTCGGTGTGGAAGCTTTACTGGGTTGGAATCCCATATGGTCAACACCAGGGGGTTATGGTCACTGAAAGCACTAGGTTCTACATTAAAACTTGTGATCCGGCACTTTTGGGTGCTCGGGACAATAATAAAATCAAAAACAGTGCCCCTTCCCTTGCCTTTAAAAGTTGGGTAAATCCGATGGTCCACGCCCACTCAGATCAAATCCATTGTACGTGTGACGGCATATATACCCAGGAGCTTACTTAACTCGCCTCCCTCTCTGGTGTGTTCCATGTGCAATCCCTCTTCCATTGGGCAAGAGACCATTGCCCCGCGCTGCTAATCAAGGGGGGGACACAAATGGCAATTAAAATCTCCCAGTAGCGCCAATTGAGCGCTTGCAGCCCCAAGCACTTCAATTCCTGCCAACCTGTGTTCCAACTCGGCCAAACTGGCTAGGGTCTGTCCGCCTGTAATGGCATTATAAAGATTAATACAAATTAATTTTAGGCCCTTGTTCGTGTACCGTGTTCCCTGTACACAATCTGAGTCCCATGCTAGGTCCTCCCATCTCCCCTGCTGCCTCAGATCCACATAAGTAATTAGGCCTCCCTTGGCTCGCTCTGATGGAGATTTACGTGCTGGGACAAAGCACACAAGTCGTTTTAACGTCTTGCCTTAGGTTGTTGCTGGATGTTGAAATGGTTTAATTTATTATTCCAACTCCAGTCTGCGCAACAGTAGGGAAGGTATCGGACTATAAACGCCAACGCCATTCCACCAATGCGCCCCTTAAGGCAAGTGGTTGTTACAACTTGCGTGCTGAATGAATCGGTGCTAATACCGCGTTTTTTCTATTGTCGGCACTGTGTTGGCACAGCGTGTTTCTGGCTTTGTCCAAAAGGACTTTTCCCTTCCCTGTGTGCTATCCTGTACATGCATACTTGTTCTTGGTGTGCTATCCTGTACATGCATACTTGTTTCCAGTGTGCTATCCTGTACACACATACTTGTCCCCGATGTGCCATCCTGTAGATGCATACTTTTTCTTGGTGTGCTATCCTGTACACACATACTTGTTCCCAATGTGCTATCCTGTAGACGCATACTTGCTTTTGGTGTGCTATCCTGTACACACATACTTTTTCCCGATGTGCTATCATGTTGATGCATACTTGTTACTGGTGTGCTATCCTGTACACACATACTTTTTCTCTGTGTACTATCCTGTATATGCATACTTGATACCAATGTGCTATCCTGTAGATTCATACTTGTTCTTGGTGTGCTATCCAGTTCACAAATACTTGTTCCCGATGTGCTATCCTGTAGATGCATACTTGTTCCTGGAGTAGTATCCTATAGATGCATACTTGTTCCTGGTGTAGTATCCTATAGATGCATACTTGTTCCCGGTGTGTTATCCTGTACACAGATCCGTGTTTCTGGTGTGCTATCCTGTAGATGCATACTTGTTCCTGGTGTGCCAACCTGTACATAGATACTTGGTCCTGGGGTAGTATCCTGTAGATGTGTGCTTGTTCCTTGTGTGCTATCCTGTACACACATACTTGTTCCCTGTCTGCTATTCTGTGCATGCATACTTGTACCCTATGTGCTATCCTGTACATGCATACATGTTTCCGGTATGCTATCTTGTTCACAGATACTTGTTCCCGATGTGCTATCCTATATATATGCATACTTGTTCCTGTTGTGCTATTCTGTGCACACATACTTGATCCCTGTGTGGTATCCTCTACATGCATACTTGTTACTGGTGTCCTATCCTGTACATGCATACTTGTTCCCGATGAGCTATCCTGTAGATGCATACTTGTTCCCGGTGTGCTATCCTGTACATGCATACTTGCTCCCGGTGTGCTATCCGGTACATGCATACTTGTTCCCAGTGTGCTATCCTGTACACGCATACTTGTTCCCGATGTGCTATCCTGTAGATGCACACTTGTTCCTGATGCGCTATCCTGTAGATGCATACTTGTTCCTGGTGTGCTATCCTGTAGATGCATACTTGTTCCCGGTGTGCTATCCTGTACATGCATACTTGTTCCTGATGCGCTATCCTGTAGATGCATACTTGTTCCCGGTGTTCTACCCTGTAGATGCATACTTGTTCCCGTTGTGCTATCCGGTACATGCATACTTGTTTCCGGTGTGCTAGCCGGTACATGCATACTTGTTTCCGTGGTGCTATCCTGTACATGCATACTTGTGTGATATCCTGTAGATGTGAACTTGCTTCCCATATGGCATCCGGCAGATAGGTATTTGTTTCTGCTGTGGCATTCTGTAGATGTGTGTTTCCTCTGGTGTGGTATCCTTTAGATGCTTGTTTTTTCCTGGTTTGGTATCTTATAGATGTTTGTTTCTTCCTGGTGTGGTATCCTATAGATGTTTGTTTCTTTCTGGTGTAGTATCCTGTAGATGCTTGTTTCTTCCTTGTGTGGTACTCTGTAGATCCTTGTTTCTTCCTTGTGTGTTATCCTGTAGATGTGTGTTTCTTCCTCGTGTGGTATCTTGTAGATGCTTGTTTCTTCTTGGTGTGGTATCCTGTAGATGCCTGTTTCTTCCTCGTGTGTTATCTTCCTGTAGATGCTTGTTTCTTCCTAGTGTGGTATCCTGTAGATGTTTGTTTCTTCCTGGTGTGATATCCTGTAGATCCTTGTTTCTTCCTGGAGTGGTATCCTGTAGATGCTTGTTTCTTCCTGGTATGGTATCTTATAGATGTTTGTTTCTTCCTGGTGTGGTATCCTATAGATGTTTGTTTCTTTCTGGTGTGGTATCCTGTAGATGCTTGTTTCTTCCAGGTATGGCATCTTATAGATGTTTGTTTCTTCCTGGTGTGGTATCCTATACATTTTTGTTTCTTTCTGGTGTGGTATCCTGTAGATGCCTAATTCTTCCTTGTGTGGTATCCTATAGATGTTTGTTTCTTTCTGGTGTGGTATTCTGTAGATGCTTGTTTCTTCCTTGTGTGGTATCCTGTAGATGCTTGTTTCTTCTTGGTATGGTATCTAATAGATGTTTGTTTCTTCCTGGTGTGGCATCCTGTAGATGCTTGTTTCTTCCTTGTGTGGTATCCTGTAGATGCTTGTTTCTTCTTGGTATGGTATCTTATGGATGTTTGTTTCTTCCTGGTGTGGAATCCTGTAGATGCTTGTTTCTTCCTTGTGTGGTATCCTATAGATGTTTGTTTCTTTCTGGTGTGGTATCCTGTAGATGCTTGTTTCTTCTTGGTATGGTATCCTGTAGATGCGTGTTTCTTCCTCGTGTGTTATCTTCCTGTAGATGCTTGTTTCTTCCTGGTGTGGTATTCCTGTAGATGTTTGTTTCTTCCTGGTATGGTATCTTATAGATGTTTGTTTCTTTCTGGTGTGGTATCCTGTAGATGTTTGTTTCTTCCTTGAGTGCTATCCTATAGATGTGTGTTTCTTCCTGGTGTGGTATCCTATAGATGTGTGTTTCTTTCTGGTGTGGTATCCTGTAGATGCTTGTGTCTTCCTTGAGTGGTATCCTGTAGATGCGTGTTTCTTCCTGGAGTGGTATCCTGTAGATGCTTGTTTCTTCCTTGTGTGGTATCCTGTAGATGTTTGTTTCTTTCTGGAGTGGTATCCTGTAGATGCTTGTTTCTTCCTTGTGTGGTATCCTGTAGATGTTTGTTTTTTCCTGGTGTTATAACCTGTAGATGCTTGTTTCTTCCTGGTGTGGTATCCTGTAGATGCGTGTTTCTTCCTCGTGTGTTATCTTCCTTTGAAGCTTGTTTCTTCCTGGTGTGGTGTCCTGTAGATGCTTGTTTCTTCCTTGAGCGGTATCCTATAGATGTGTGTTTCTTCCTGGTGTGGTATCCTATAGATGTGTGTTTCTTTCTGGTGTGGTATCCTGTAGATGTTTGTTTCTTCCTTGAGTGGTATCCTATAGATGTGTGTTTCTTCCTGGTGTGGTATCCTATAGAGGTGTGTTTCTTTCTGGTGTGGTATCCTGTAGATGCTTGTGTCTTCCTTGAGTGGTATCCTGTAGATGCTTGTTTCTTCCTGGAGTGGTATCCTGTAGATGCTTGTTTCTTCCTTGTGTGGTATCCTGCAGATGTTTGTTTCTTCCTGGAGTGGTATCCTGTAGATGCTTGTTTCTTCCTTGTGTGGTATCCTGTAGATGTTTGTTTTTTCCTGGTGTTATATCCTGTAGATGCTTGTTTCTTCCTGGTGTGGTATCCTGTAGATGCGTGTTTCTTCCTCGTGTGTTATCTTCCTTTGAAGCTTGTTTCTTCCTGGTGTGGTATCCTATAGATGCACAATGTCTCCTTGTGGGTTTCCTACACTGTGCTCTACATGAGCGGAGCCTGTGTCTTCAGTCCTGTAGAGGGGTGCTTTGGCTGAGCAGGTCCGGGTAGAGGTGCTTTGGCTGAGCAGTGACGTACATGAGCACGGCATCAGAACAGCGGGGACTGTCCGGGGAGGAAGGGGAGCGGGGGGTCATAATATACTGCAAGACATTGCATGGTATGCACCCCCACAGCACACTAACCTGCGTGTACATCTGTGTTACAGGAGGCACTCCTACCGGACCGGGCAGGACATCGAGAACTGCGGCACGTGCAGGGACTGCGCCTGCATCATATACAGGTAAGCCCCCCCATGCACCTTGGTGCGCCCCATTACTCCTGCTGCAGAACAGATGTCTTCGGCAGCCATGTTTGTTAAGGGCATTGAAGCCGAGGCTGGTGGTAGACAGTTGTGCTTCAGCACATCTGGTTCCAAGTGTCCTAGTTAGTTGCGGCTTCCACTGTGCATTGGCTCAGGGGTTGGCAGGGTCGGACTGGGACAGAAAATATGCCCAATCAGAAAGCAGGTTGTAATTGTGAATGTGTTTACATACCACGTATGTGCCCTGACAAGGCCTTAACCCTTTCCATGCTGATGACGGCCGGGAGCCGTCATGGCACACAGTGCTCGTGTGCTGATGACGGCTCCTGGCCGTCATGACCGCACCCGCGATCGGAATGTGCCCCACAGGTGCAGAATCGCGGCTGCGCCCAAGGGCTTAAAGCTCTTTTCGGCCAGTACAACGCTACTCCGGAACCCAGGATTAGTAGTTAGTGTATCTTTTTTTCTTGTGCATTAGTTGTGTTCGGTTTTTGCTCTTGATTTCAGGTGTGTTTAGTAGAGTTTGGTGTAGAGGGAGAGGAGGGACAGATTCATCGGCACAGATTTGAAAAGAGGGACTTTGGAGTAGGGACAGGACGATAGGGAGAAGTAGTAAGATGTGCGTAAGTAGTGGTCGTGTGTCTTGTTAGTTTGGGGGGAGGCTGAAAAGGAGGGTGGGAGTCTGAGAAGGATGTTTGGGAGTTCATAGTAGATACTTCTAGGATGAGGCGGGGGGAGATGGGAGGGTAGTAGGATTTTTTTTAATAGCAAAATGTAGATACTTTATACTCTAATATATATATATATATGATGCTTGGTAAAGTTTTGCTTGCTTGATTAAACCCCTCTGTATAAATACCCTTATATAAATTGAAGCTGTAATATTTACATGGTCTACGCTCCACATATATCTTCCAGCACCTTTGTATTGTAACTGAAATGTACTTATATATACATAAGTATACACAGGCTTCTCATTGTGGTAATTAGAGCTCTATATATGTACCAGTATGTACAGAGAAGCAAGAATGTTGACATGGTCTGATATACACATGCATCCTCTGGGGTGATATATAGTGGTCGGAAGGCTGACAGTCGAGTAGAAAATGTACTCAAGCAGTGTTGTGCCGTTCACGCTGATTTTTCTGCACGGAACGTGCTCCCGGTGCTACATCACCACATGAACAGCTCGTTGTGCCTATTTCCACCCATTGGCAGAGCTCTGTGGGATCCTGCAGAGGTTTTTTTAATTCCTCAGAGTCAAATTCCGTGCGTTCCGCCCACCCTTACTTGCATAATGACAGCTCTTTTCCATACTGTGAGAAGTATAGTTTGTCATGTGTTAGTATACTGTTGTGGTGTGTTCTTGAGTTGCGAGTCTAGTTCTCATGTGGGAAGAGCCAGCTCTCGGCTCATCTTCTGAAGTAGCGATGGTTGTCGGTGGATCTTATCTTTGCCGGTTGGGAATTCCATAGTTCGGCTGCATGAGTAGAGACAGATGTTATGTTATGTTATGTTATTTTATTTTATAAAGCGCAACAGATGCCGCAGCCAAGAGGCGTCCCGGCGCTTAGGAGAAGGTAAAAAACACAACACGGAAGCTAGTGACCAAAGAAGACTAAACAGTGGAAAATAAAAAGGTCTTCAAGGCTTTTCTAAACGGGAGCAGATCAGGAATGGAGCGAAGAGAGGCAGGCAGGGAATTCCAGAGAGCTGCTGCCATCACAGCAAAAGAGCGTCCGCCCATCCTTGCTCTTTTAAAACGTGGCACTACAGCAAGGTTAGCCCCTGAGGATCGGAGAGCTCTGGATGGCTCATACTGACAGATTAATTGAGACAAAATAGGGGGAGAAGCCAACTTCAAGATTTTAAAAGTTAAACAAAGGGTTTTAAATTTGATTCTTTGCCCCACGGGCAGCCAGTGAAGATCCTGAATAGTACGACGCACAGAAACAAACTTCGGAAGACCAACCAACATCCTGGCGGCCGCATTTTGCACCCGCTGGAGGCGAACTAGTTCTGCTTGATTAACGCCTAAGAACAAAGAACTGGCGTAATCTAATCTAGCCAAGACTGTGGCCTGGACAATGATCTGTCTCGTGTCAGCATCAAAAAACTTAAAAATGGGTCGCAAACACCTCAGGGCACCAAAACAAGTTCCGGCAACCCGTTTAGTGTGAGCGGTGAATGAAAGTTTATCATCCAACCTCACCCCAAGGTTCCTAACTTCAGCCACTGGGGTGGGAGCAGGGCCTAATTCAGATGGCCACCACTGATCGCCCCAAAGCTCACTTTCCCTACCAAAAATAATAACCTCGGTTTTAGAGGCATTCAGTTGGAGGCGGTTGTTCGCCATCCAGCCCGCCACAGCTTTTAACGCGGTCTGAAAAGAGGCAGCATCCATGTTGGTCTCTCCATTAAGTGCCACCGCCAGCTGCGTGTCATCGGCGTATGACACCATGGAGAGACCAAAACTATGGGCGACCTCAGCCAACGGTTGGACATACAAATTAAATAAGGTAGGGCTTAGGGCCGACCCCTGCGGGACACCCTGCAGGATCGGACGAGGAGCAGAAACAAAAGGGGGAGTGGATACTTTAAAAGTTCGATCAGTGAGAAAAGATCGAAACCACTCGAGTGCTCTCTCTCCAACTCCGGCCTCCTCAAGGCGATGGAGGAGGATCTGATGGGACACCGTGTCAAACGCGGCACTGAGATCCAATAGGATCAGTGCCGCCGTTTGACCTTGGTCCAACATGTTCCACCCATGTGCTTTTTCTTGTGCGTAGGAGTGTCAAGGGCAGCCATGCTGGAGCATTCGTTCCCATGTTGTATGTATTTGTTGATTTTCTTCCTGATGAAGCGTGGTCCATTGCCATGTATTGCTTTGTGTTGCGGGTACTGGAATCGGGTGTGAACTGCACACCCACTGATTGCTGGTCCCACCTTGGTAGTAATTTGCGGTTGTGCAGTTTGCACCTGTGACGTGCCCCGCCCTTGTAGCCTGTCTCATGTGTGTCCCTGACGATAGTGTAGGGCAGAGCCTCAGGTTTATTCCTGGTGTTGTGAGGTCAGTTCAGGCATGCAATACCAAAGGGGATGATGGACGGAGCGCTTGAGCAAATCAAACACTCACCCCCTGTCAACTGATCTGGGTTTAATCCATCACCGTTCTTTAGCCCACTCTGCCACCCCAGTTCAGACATGGCCATATGCAAATCAGTCTGACCCTGTGCCTCATGGGAACAGTCCAGCCCGAACTGCCAAGACATGTCTTCCCTGGACCAGAAACAAGACCTTTTTTGGGTGGAACCTGGTCACACTTGAGGGCTCTATTTGTCACAAACAGGCGAAGCAGGCGTCAGCCCAGTGCCACACACTGCTGCGTGCAGACACCCGGGTGCCCAAAGGGAAGACACAAACACTGCAAAGAGACACACCAGAGAGATAGAGAGAGATAGACACGGCAGAGAGACAGGGGTACATGACTGAGAGATGGGGATATAACTCAAAGAGAGGCAGAGAGACATGTCAGAGAGACACACCAGAGAGACAGGAGGCAGAGGGACATAATAGAGAGACAGACAGACACGTTAAAGAGAGACGGGGAGACTCGCCAAAGAGACGTTGATAAGCTTGTGAACTGGTAACTCATTAAATAGGCCTCTGCTTGTGATGGGGTCCGCACCATTGAATATTTAGTGAAAAAATAAGTGTCAGGACGTTTGTCAGGAAGCCACAACAGCTTGTACCACACATCGCCCCTGTAAGGCTGCAAATGACAAAACCAACACAAGTACTACCATCACACTCCTACGAGTATAACAATTTGGACTATTCCAGGACCCCAAAGTTATAATGGATAGGACGGCAGGTATTAGTAATTTTTAATGTATATTGAATTAATAATTAACTGTTATTGTGGTCATCTCTAAATTAGCCAGACATCGCTTAATTTGAGCCGGTGGTTTTCGGTACTCGGCATCTGTACTTAATTGTCCACACTGGTGCTTCTGACAGTCTGCCACAAAGTGGTGCTCTCTGGCTAATTTAGAGATGACCACAGTTAATTATTGATTCAATACACATTAAAAATGACAATTTCCTGCCGCCCAAGCCAATATAGCTTTGGAGGCCCGAAGTCGTCCGAATTGTCAAACTTGTAGGATTGTGATGGTTAGTACTTGTACTATAATTGGCAGTCTGGCAGGGGTGATGTGTGGTGCAGACTGCAGTGGCCTCCTGAGGAGAGCCCTGGCATGTATTTATTTACAAATTAAGCACAGGCTGTAACTTTCCGAAAACAACATTTCTTTACTTGCATATGTAGAGCCTGACAAGTTCAATAATAGCTCCCACATCTCTTAGCCCCTATTACATGTATGTAAGGTGTAGGACCCCTGGCTTACACACGTGTTTCCATGATCAGCTGCTGCCATGTTCACAGCAGCCTTTTCCCTTCAACCCTCCTGGAGTGATGCATCTGTGGCAGTTGCCATGGGGTACTCCTGGACGCCTGTTACAAAAGCCATATATGTACACCATACATAGCAGTAAACCTACACTAATCTATCGATGGACGTTTTCGAGACTAGAGAGGAGGCGCAGTGAAGTAACAGGGGCTCTAAGGAATGTGGTTGTGCAAAATGTGTGCAATTTGCATCTGTGTGAATGTCTGGATTACAATTATGTTAAACTAGCAGCCCGTCCCGACGTTGTCCGGGTATGAATTGCTGCCTGCCAGTAGTATATTATTTTGTAGGATTTCGTTTTGATAGCATTTCTTATCTGCGACTGGCCTGTGAAACGCTCCGATTCACAGTGCACTGCTGATGCACTTAAGAGTGCGCGTTCAGTAGAGTGTGAACTTGAGTTTCCCTACTTTTTTTTTTCTTGCAATATTATATAGCGCGAACTCGACAACATGGCATGAGCACAATTTACATTACAGAAGAACACATTCATTTGTGGTAGGCACGGGGAGACAAAGCGATTTGCCTGGAATCACAGAATGTTGAGCTGATGCCGAGATTTGAACGTAGCTCCCCAGCTCTAAAGTTCGCAATTCTAGAACTTGTGGCGGGAAGTGTGTCTAAAAGTGTATGTCGGTGCTGGCCATCAATGAGAGAGACCTGTGCATTTTTCAAACGGGTGGTGAAAAAATATAAGTATGTTGCTGGAGATGTGGGCCGCCGTGCCACCAATGTACTTGTAGGGTAAACACCCATTATTCCGCAACTTTCTTTCCGCATACCATCACTCCGCATACTTTCATTACGAAAGTACCATGACTCCGCAATGTCATTATAACGCATGGCATTACATTTTATATGCTTTTACCACGCATACATTTACAACGAAATTAGTTGTAAATGCATGAAAGGTAAAAGCATGTTTTTTTAATGTTTGGATAATGTAAGTATGAGGATAGGGGTATATGTTTTGGGGTACTGAGGTATATGTTTTGGGATGTTTGGGTATTTTAAGGGTCAGATATAGTTTTGGGTTATGGGGTACAGGGGTAGTTTTAGGGTTTAGGGATAGGTATGGGTTTTGGGGTACAGGGTTATTTTTAGGGTTCAGGGCTAGGTTTGGGTTTTGGGGTATAGGGGCATTTTAGGGTTCAGGGGTAGGTTTGGGTTTTGGGGTACAAGGTTTTTTTAGGGTTCAGGGCTAGGTTTTGGGGTACAGGGATATTTTTAGGGTTCAGGGGTAGGTTTGGGTTTTGGGGTACAGGAGTATTTTAAGGGTTCAGGGCTAGGTTTGGGTTTTGTGATACAGGGGTATTTTAGGGTTCAGGGGTAGGTTTGGGTTTTGGGGTACAGTGGTATTTTTAGGGTTCAAGGCTAGGTTTGGGTTTTGGGGTACAGGGCTATTTTTAGGGTTCAGGGGTAGGTTTGGGTTTTGGGGTACAGGGTTATTTTTAGGGTTCAGGGCTAGGTTTTAGGGTACAGGGGTCTTTTTATGGTTCAGGGGTAGGTTTGGGTTGTGGGGTACAGGTGTATTTTAAGGGTTCATGGCTAGGTTTGGGTTTTGGGGTACAGGGGTATTTTAGGGTTCAGGGGTAGGTTTGGGTTTTGGGGTACAGTGGTATTTTTAGGGTCCAGGCCTAGGTTTGGGTTTTGGGGTACAGGGGTATTTTTAGGGTTCAGCGGTAGGTTTGGGTTTTGAGGTACAGGGGTATTTATAGGGTTCCGGGCTAGGTTTGGGTTTTGGGGTATAGGGGTATTTATAGGGTTTAGGGATAGGTTTGGGTTTTGGGGTACAGTGGTATATTTATAGGGTTAAGATGGGTTAGTGTTTAAGGGTGTTGGGGTATTTTAAGGAGTAAGGGTGGGTTATGAATATGGGGTGCAGGGGTATTTAAAGGGAGCAGGGTGGGATTAGCACACAATATGAGACATGGCATGAAGGACAGAAAGTACCACACCCCCCCAGCATTTGTCACGACCCCCAGCACACGCCCACAGCACAACGCAGACACGCCCACAAGGGACTACTTTGCTGGCACGGTTCTTTTACCTTTTAAATGTATATGGTGGGCGTCTGCATAGCCTATGTCCTTCTGCTGCAACTGCCCTTTCCAACGCTGCATTGGGTGTTGTGATTGGTGCGGTGGTTCCTGAGATTACCCGCCTCAAAGGTTTGGGCTCTCTCTTTATTATATTAGTATGGATTACCCTTAATGATGCAAAACGCAAACCTGGCATTTGACGCTGTATTTTACGTGAAATGCACCTTCGAGACCCTTTTGTAAACAATGACACATTCGGCAATAAACTCATACTGCAAACAGACGAGCCCCCCGAACAGCAGCCGTGTGTGTTGTGGTCGCGCGCTCGTCCCATGTGCTCCTGCTAACGCTTTACTGTGAGCGGCATGGCATTTCGCACCCTGGTGCGATCGTGTACTTTCGGGAATCTCACTTAAGCGTAATGAAAAATGACCGAAATGACATGAGATTACGCCAGCGTAACATACTTTTTGCCAGGGCCTGATGGGGACCCCAGTCCAGGCAAAGAGATACTTGGCGGCTGCCAGTAAGGCGCTACAATATAGCAATAAACAGGGTTCAGTGAGCGCCTCTGGACCCTGGTGCCGCTGCACCTGCTGCACCATTGTTAGCTACACCCCTGAAGCAGGGCTGGAAGGGCCCTGGCAGAGGATAGACTCACACCTGACTCCTACCTTAGTGAAAGCAGAGAGAAGAGCTCGCTCCAGGAGCTGGGAGGGTTCATGAGCCTCCTGCAGATTGGATTGCAGTAAATGTATTCATTTCAAGAAGCCGCCAGAGGAACCGAATCTGTTTGCGCGACGCAACCAGCAGTATTTATTAATGTTATGCAGATTAGAGAAAAGGTATGCATGAAAGGAGAGGAGTTCTGGAGGAGAAGCAGCAGATAAAGGAAGCAGGAACCTGCCAAAGGAAACCTGCCAAAGAATCACTGCGCCCCCATTTGACCAAACAATGTGACCCTGGACAAACCTATCTTTCTTCCTCACCTCAGCTGGCACGATGGCTCAGCGAGTTGAGCACTCGCTGCTAACATCTGAAGTAAACTGCAGGTCACGTGTTGAAAGGTTGGCACGACCCTCAAAGCCTTCCATGGGTGAAGCATTGATAGATGCCTGGCTCTGGCTCAGCTCGAGGTCCTCTTCGACCTTCGAGCCCAAAACGAGCCGAGCTGTCACGTGGCTCCAGCCTGCAAGCCACGCTCTGCCCTCGCGCGCCTTGATTGAAAGAGAAAGCATTGACCTTTAATGTAAAGGGAAGAGACAGAGACACCCATCTAATGGCTAAACTGCACAGTCCAATCCCAGCCCCCCTGCTTGATCACATTGTGTAACTCAAGGCACATGTCTCTCTTGGGTGTGAGACAACAGACAATAATGTTGGTCCAAGTAGGAAAATATTCTAGGCCACATAAATGGTACATATTAGGGTTGTGTGAAATTGGTGTATTTTTCTTTGGCGTGATGGTACAAATATCAGAAAAAAACTGGAAACGTGAAATGCAAATCTATCATTAGCGCTACGGTGTAGTGCGAAGTGCAACTTGTGACAATTGTGTGGACGCACTTAGCAAAGAGGGCATGAAAAGCATAATTGTCGTGAACAACAGCTGCTCTCATTCTGGTCATTTGAGCCCCCTCCTGCGCTTTCATTTTGTTGCAAACAGTGGTACTAGTAGATGTGGTGTAGGGGCCTCGCTGTAGGAATGTTGTGTAACACGCATTTCTGAAATAAAGCAAATTCTGCGCCGTGATTGTGACAACTTGCCGTTTAATTCACTAATGGTTCAGTCATCAGGGCGAGGGGGCAAGATTGGCAAATTCCTTTTCTAAAAGCGCCACTTTTAATAATTTCCACCCAAGCAAGGATGACATTTGATGTACTCAGGGGAAGCACTGGTGCACATCAAAAAGATACACTTGTTTTACTTTCGAAGAGAGAATCATACCTTTACGTGATGTTTATGTCACCAGTTATACGGCTCGGCTCGTGAACGGGCTCTTAAGAGCCGAGCCAGACCCGTGGCTCGGCTCTCCCTGTGTATTTGTCGACTCGCCCACCTCTATAAATCGCCCGCAATTCAACTAGCGAATTGTCAAATCTGGTTGGTTTTTACAGCGCTTAGAAACTCGGGAACGAAGCATTTTATAGAAACAGGTTTTATAATTACCGTGTGTGCTGGAACCAGATTAACCATTGGCCTGAAGCGCACGAACACACCGGGGAGAGAGTCCCTGGCGTTCCGGCAGGCCCCGGTGCCTCGGATCGACACGCACTCAGCATCCCAAGCGCTGCATTAAAACACATCTCTCTCAGCCTTCCTCATAAAACCCGCAGCATCTCCTGGGCCCGCGGCCCCCTGCTGAGACGCAGCTTTTTAGTCCCATTTGCCTAACAACCGCCTCGTAATAAACCGTAGTGAGACGGAGGTAATGGGCGGAACGCACCGGAGCGCTGTGAGCCCGAGGCGCTGCGCAGAGACACGGGGCGAGGAAAGGCGGGGATAATAACAGAAAAACACGCGCCGGGAGACTGCAGCGCTGATGGGAGAGACACCTGCCCGGGGGATTAGCATATTCTGGGATGCGAGAGGTGTGCAGCCCCTGCGCGAGGGAGGGGTGGGGGGGGGGGGGGGGCACTGTTTAAGGCTGTGACTCGGTCCCTGTCTCGAACCTGCAGCCACAGGTTCCACCCTGGAAGACCTGCAAATATTCACCCTCAGTAGGATGAAAAGTAGGCATGGGCGGTAAATTTAGTTGTGCTCGCAGAATTTGGGTAATTTCGCATTCCGGTCCGCGGAGAACGCAAAATTGTCCAAAATTCTGTGCTCCGCGACTTCGTGACATTTTTTGCTTATTCATGTTCTCAAAATGCGTGTTCTCGAAATACTTCCAACGGAGCACGCAAACAGCATTTGCGAACAGGAAAAAAGCATCGCGCTCAACCCACAGAGCTATCTGCCTAGACACTGTGTCGGACCTGCAGATGGGGTCAGTTTGTAGGGCCTTCTCCATCCCGCTTCCACACACTTGTAGAAGTGTAAGGGTCGTAGACGAGACGCCTGTAGGTGCCAGCGGGTTACCACACAGGCAAGCGCCCAGAGGCCGCTTGAGCAATGAATAAGGGTGTCTTTAAATTCCACGTTTCCCTCATAGAGGTCACAGGTCATGCGTGGGGACTGCAACCCAGGTGCGCAACACCCATTGAATACTGGAAGTGTTTTGCAGGATCAGCACATTATTTATTTCCTCTACCTTCGATCCCTGATTAATGCCATAATAGCAAACCCTACGCCACCGCCATTAACATGCTGAGTTACTTCAAGTGTCTGGTAATGCACCCTGCATTCAGACAGCTCACTCCTTATTCTTGTCTTCACTTTCACGCTCACCCTGCACTCACAGCAACCACAACCATGCACTCACACTAATCACCATGCACTCACACCATTCACCCACTCACTCTGCACTCACAGTGATCACTCTGTACTCACAGCGATGACAATACACGCACACCATTCACCCGCTCACCCTGCACTCACAGCAATCACTATGCACTCATACTGATCACCATGCACTCGCACCATTCACCCGCTCACCCTGCACTCACACTGATCACCATGCGCTCACACTGATCACCATGCACTCACACCATTCACCCTGCATTCAGAGCAATCACGATACACTCACACTGATCACCATGCGCTCACACCATTCACGCGCTCACTCTGCACTCACAGTGATCACTCTGCACTCACAACATTCACCCACTCACCCTGCACTAACAGCGATCTCAATGCACTCACACTGATCACAATACACTCACACCATTCACCCGCTCACCCTGCACTCACACTGATCACCATGCGCTCACACCATTTACCCTGCACTCACAGCGATCACAATGCACTCATACTGATCACCATGCACTCGCACCATTCACCCGCTCACTCTGCACTCACACTGATTACCATGCACTCACCCTGCACTCACACTGATCACCATGCGCTCACACCATTTACCCTGCACTCACAGCGATCACAATGCACTCATACTGATCACCATGCACTCGCACGATTCACACGCTCACTCTGCACTCACACTGATTACCATGCATTCACACCATTCACCAGCTCACCCTGCACTCACACTGATCACCATGCGCTCATACTGATCACCATGCACTCACACCATTCACCCTGCATTCAGAGCAATCACGATGCACTCACACTGATCACCATGCGCTCACACTGATCTCCATGTGCTCACACCATTCACCCTGCATTCAGAGCAATCAGGATGCACTCACACTGATCACCATGCACTCGAACTGATCACCATGCACTCACACTGATCACCATGCTCTCACACCATTCACCCGCTCACTCTGCACTCACACCATTCACCCACTCACTCTGCACTCACAGTGATAACTCTGCACTCACACCATTCACCCACTCACCCTGCACTCACAGCGATCACAATGCACTCACACTGATCACAATACACTCACACCATTCACCCGCTCACTGTGCACTCACACCATTCACCCACTCACCCTGCACTCACACTGATCACAATGCACTCACACTGATCACAAAACACTCACACCATTTACCTGCTCACCCTGCACTCACACTGATCACCATGCACTCACACTGATCACAATACACTCACACCATTCACCCGCTCACCCTACACTCACAGCAATCCCAATGCACTCACACTGATCACAATACACTCAAACCATTCACCCGCTCATTCTGCACTCACACTGATCACCACGCACTCACACCATTCACCCGCTCACCATGCACTCACAGCAGTCACAATGCGCTCACACTGATCACCATGCACTCACACAATTTACCCGCTCACCCTGCACTCACACTGATCACCATGCGCTCACACTGATCTCCATGCGCTCACACCATTTACCCTGCACTCACAGCCATCACAATGCACTAACACTGATCACCATGCACTCTCACCATTCACCCGCTCACTCTACACTCACACTGATTACCATGCACTCACACCATTCACCCTGCACTCACAGCAATCACAATGCGCTCACACTGATCACCATGCACTCACACAATTCACCTGCTCACCCTGCACTCACACTGATCACTATGCGCTCACACTGATCTCCATGCGCTCACACCATTCACCCCCTCACCCTGCACTCACAGCATATACAATGCGCTCACACTGATCACCGTGCACTCACACCATTTACCCGCTCACCCTGCACTCACACTGATCACCATGCGCTCACACCATTCACCCGCTCACCCTGCACTCACAGCATATACAATGCGCTCACACTGATTACCATGCACTCACACCATTCACCCGCTCACCGTGCACTCACACTGATCACCATGCGCTCACACTGATCTCCATGTGCTCACACCATTCACCCTGCACTCACAGCGATCACAATGCACTCACACTGATCACCATGTACTCATACCTTTCACCCGCTCACTCTGCACTCACAGTGATCACTCTGCACTCATATCATTCACCCACTCACCCTGCACTCACAGCGATCACAATGCACTCACACTGATCACAATACACTCACACCATTCACCTGCTCACCCTGCACTCACACTGATCACAATGCACTCACATTGATCACAATACACTCACACCATTCACCTGCTCACCCTGCACTCACACTGATCACCATGCACTCACACTGATCACCATGCACTCACACCAGTCACCCGCTCACTCTGCACTCACACTGATCACCATGCGCTCACACTGATCACCATGTGCTCACACCATTCACCCTGCACTCACAGCGATCACCCTGCACTCATACTGATCATCATGCACTCACATCATTCACCCTCTCATCCTGCGCTCACAGTGATCAGTCTGCACTCACAATGTACTTGCACTGTTCACCCTGTTCCTCACCCTGCAGTCACATGAGCACACTACTCACTCACCTTTCACTCACCTGTCCCCCTCACTGCTCAATCTGCAATCTCACTCAAAGTGGGTTGAGCGTCTGTTGTGAGTTCTGGTGAGGTTAGAACATGCCCACCCCATAAGCCCCTGGCTGAGCGCCGTATCACAGTGCTCAGACCAATCACAATGCTGCATTGCATTGCAGCGTTGTGATTGGCTAACAAGAGGAAGCCTGACTGCCTGCTTCCTGTTCCTGAAATCGGAAGCATTAGAGCAGGAGCAGAGACGCGGGACCCGGCCGGCGGAAAGGCACGTTTTTATATTTTCCCTCGCGTGAGCCTCTCCACCCCACGCGACACCCCCAAGGCCCGCACTTCCACCCTTGCAACCCCACCCGCGAGCCATACGGGCCACCTCTGTTGGACCCCCCCACGGCCACCCACCCACAAGTTGGAGTCTGGTTGCGTCCCTGCTGCAACATGAGAGGAGTTTTAAAGTGAATTATGTGACAATCTCGCTGGAGTGCAGGGGTGAACGGGAAGGCTTTAGGACACACAATGATACGTAAATACCTGTAAATAAACTGTAAGCATTCAGCCACTCAGAAAGCAAAAATTAAGCTTATTTGTGGCGAATCTGAAGTGTGGGGACTTTAGTGGACGAAAACAATCGAGACACTTTACTTGGTGATGAACTGATGATACATGTCCACAGAAACGCGACTTCCACACATCATCATGTGTGTTCTATATAGTTTTATCAGTAAAACTGTGTGTCGGTGCAAATGTAGTGACCATTGCAATGGAAAATGTGCTGTCTGTAAATAAAAATGCGCTACTACTGCACAATGCTTTAGATACGTTGAAAACACGCCCACCTCGGGCCTGCTACAGGCAGGAGGGTCGCAGAAGTGTGTCCTTCTTAAAAGTAGGTCGTGGTTCTAAAAAGTCTGGGACCGCTGGCCTTCAGGCAGGTGGGTGGTAAATGGAATCAACCATCTCACCAAGATGGGGCCCCTCTCGTTTCCAAATTATGGACCCGGTGCCCCCTGCGAGACAAGCCCGGGTGACTCGGCACCTTTCGGGGTCACACCCACCAGCAGCCGGAGTCTGTATTGCTAATACCTCGAATCAGCTCACCCTATAAATATCTGGAAATAATAGGGTTCTCTGCAGTTCTGCAACAGGCACGTTGTGTTGCATTAGACACCACCCGGAATTCACCAACACAGCCGGGCAAGCCCCCACCGCCCCTGTCTCAACCCCACCACCCTGACTCGCCCATCACTCCGTGAGTGACTGACTGTGAAACAGTGTGTGCTCCTGGCCCTATCTCCTGCACCCCCCTCAGCCCCAACCCTGGCTCAGCCATCACTCCGAGTGTGAATAGAGGTGAAGCAGTGTGTGCTCCTGGCCCTACCTCCTGCACCCTCTCAGCCCCAACCACGCTGTCTCGGCCATCACTCTGAGTGACTGGAGGAGAAGCAGTGTGTGCTCTTGACCCTCTCTCCTGCACCCCCTCCGCTCCCCACCCCGGCTCGACCATCACTCCAAGTGTGACTGGATGTGAAGCACTGTGTGCTCTTGGCACCATCGATAAAAACATAATTAAAATCCTATCTGAATTACACAATAAAATGATATAAATTGTTTACTCATCTTTAACCTCTCCCATGCTCATGGCGGAACCGTTCCGTCACAAGCCTCGGGTGGGCTGTGCTGGTGACGGAGCGGTTCCGTAACGAGCAGGGGACCGCCGCGCGGCCCGTCTCCCCCTTAGCACTGCGGCAGAATAGCCGCCGCAGTGAAGGGGTTAAAAAAGTATTTTGTAGCAGCATTGATTGACAGTGAATGTCTGTTCCCTGTTGTAGGAAGGTGGATATCTGACTATGGTTACCCCCAAACTTTTTGCCTGGTGTTTAGCTGGTTTTTGACTTAGTTGGCCTGGGATCCTGCTATTCAGGGCCCCAGGCTGATTGCTCTCTCCTTAAAATGGACTCCATGTACCTTAGGTGCATAACACAATTGGAATTGGTTCACCTTATAGGCCCCTGTAACAGTGTACCATAGGTACCCAGGGCATAGGTGTAGCCAAGGCCTGCCAGGGGCTGCAGCATGTATTGTGCCACCCCTGGCCTGGCCTCCATATTTGACACAACTGGCTGATCACTCAGCTGGGGTAAGTTGGTGTAATCACCTCTTACTTAGGTACAGTATGTCTGTGCCTAACCCTAAACTGGACACATATGTTCCTATCAGCCACTCCTATGGAAGGCCTCATCAATCCTGGAGGCAGAGTGCTTGGAAATATGTGAGATGGTGCTCTGGCATGAGCTGAGCCTGTCTGCAGCTGTCGGGAACCACTCCCTAAGCTGTTCCGGGATATTGCCATACCATATACTCTTAAGTGCATTATAATCCTCGCGGTTAAATGCTATCTTTGGTTTGGCTTTATCAAAACATGTCGAGTAAGGTGTCATACGAATTGGAATACTATCCCCTCGCCAATTCTGGCAACGGGGATAGCATTCCACCCTTCTAGAGGGATACGACATGTGTGTAACCTCAACCCCGGTTAAAGTTAAACAGAGCCTCAGCATCACAAAATGGATGCTGCCACCACAGACACATGTCTGACCTCCTGCTGCTGGGAGTCCTTCCAGCGAGGAGGGCCTGGACAAAGGGTTTCCTGCCTGGGGAGGTGCGAGCACCACCCCAGACAGGGTTTTGTGTATTGGGTAGGACAGGGCTGAATAGATTGAGACATGCCTGGGGCACACAAGGTGTCCCTGTGCATAAGCCAGCCCAAACCGGTTCTGGGGCTTTCCAGCCCCAGTCCTGGCGAGGAGCTGGACAAAGGAGAGGGGGTGTAACCACCCCCCTTCCTGGTCCCACCCATAGGGGAGGGACCTAGCAGGAGATCCACCCCTCAGATGGGAATAAGAGAGGGAGCAGTGCCATTGCACAGCAGATCATCCTGAAATCAACTTTAAACAAAGAAGAAGACTGGACTTCGACATTCTGCTGCACAGAAGACTGAAGAGAATCTCCCTTGTGGCCTAGGAGTGGCCACCCTGTGAACACAGGTACCAACTAGCAACTCGACGTCTGCTTTGCCGCCGCCTCCCGCCGGAGACCGAGCCCAGAGCCCGACAAGAACCAGACTCCCAGACCTCTCAGAGCCCGATCCACAGTCCCTGCAAAGAAGGGACCCGTGGAGGCACCGAGTGACGTGGGACCGGACCTCTTGGAAGACACTCGAAAAGCTGACTGCGCAGCTTCTGAGGCATCCTCGACGTTGTGCTTTGGGGATTGAGAACCCCCACCACCGAGCAGCCCTTGCACCGAAGATCAGCCCTCCAGCATCTCCACGATCTGCGTGGGGCCCTTTTGCATTGTGCCACTCGACGCACCATCCCGGCCACTAGCCACGTGGTCAGCGGCCATTTTGGCGACGAACCCGAAGATTTACACAGCAGGTCTGGTTGCTCCAGACCTACCCAAGCTCCTGTGAAAAGGAGCACCCGCTCTGACCTTGCTGGTCCGAGTGAACAGCATCTTTCAACTTCTGCGTGGCTTGCATTTGCCAAGGCCTGTTTGCTCCGATCAGGTCGCCGACACCGCCAACAGCGAGAAGCCTACGTGGGACAGCTCGTGACCGACTCCTGGACGTCCTCGACCCCGGGTATCCACGTGGCTGCAGAAAGAAGCTACCCGACAACGCCTGTTTGCACCCGACATCGCCTGGTTCCAATCTGGTTCCACGGTAGTCACTGGCTAGTGACTTTGAACATTGTCCCCTCTGCTTTCAGGTCTTCACATCTTCAGATCCACCCTTGGATCCACCGGAACTCTTCTTATCGAGCCGCCTGCAGCCTCTTCAGCTCCAAGCACCATCGACCAGCGTGACGAAACCCGACACTACTTCGACCCTGTGCACCCGCTTCCTGTGGGTGAGGTAACTCAGCTCCGCTGGTGCTCCTGCACTGGTACACATCCCAAGGGCCTGTGTTTTAAGTTTCAGCTCCGTAGGTCACTCGGAAGGTTCCTAACTTACTAACTTTGTGCTTTTTACGCACCATAGACTTTGTATTGAGAAGTGCGTGCACTTTGAACACTGCACCCGAGTCCCGTGGGCCTTTCCCGACTTAGTTATTTCCAGTCTCGAATAGCTCCAGCGATTCCCAAGGCCCTAGGCCTCTTCACTTTCCTATTGGTATCTCTTATACCACTTTCTTAGTATATGGTTTAGGTGGCCCCTAGGGCTCATCCATATTGTGCAACTTTTGTGTATTTTAAACTGTCTTGTGATTTAACGCTTGTGCTTCTGTGCTCATAAAGAGTTCAGGGGATTTTAATAGTTAATAAATCAATATATATTTTCAATATATATCTGTGTGGTGTCCCTTTCATTTGGTATTCAAGGGGGTTGTGTATGGTATAACAGCTGGCTTCACATGCCTTTCAGAGTTTAGCCTAAGACTGCTTTGTCCACGTTACCACTAGGATAACTGGTCTACAAGGTTGAATTACAACCATCATCATAAGGGTTGCTTGGCATGGTACAAAGTGATCACTAGAATTAGTGAGCATTATATACCAGGCCAACTTCTCACATTGGTGAGCAGCGGATTGGGATCTGAGCTTGCTGTTGTTTTACCATTACAATCTTTGAGATTATCATTTGAAAGATCATACAGGTACCTGCTAGGTACATATAAAACAAGACTAGTATACTTAAGTTCTACTGAACTTAGTTGTTGTAGAGCAAAGGGAGTAGCACACCCTAGCTACAACTACTAGATAGGTTTAGTAGGTAAACACCAGTGTAGGTAGATTGCAACACATCCACCCACACTAGAGCAATGTCTGGAGCAGAGGGGTCCAGTGGACTTACTCCTGTTGAGAGTGACCCTCCAAGGGCACCATCCAAATTTGCTATTTTTTCCTTTAAGGAATTAAGACAGCTTTGTGTCTTAAGGGGTCTGAAGACAGGGCCGTCCCCTACTACAGACCACCTAAGAGAGCTCTTAGACCAGTCTGAGACTCTAAAGCCCTCTAAGGCAAACCCCACAGGGGAAGCTGAAGGAGGCCATCCTTCAGAGGATGACACTGTAGACACCCCTGCCCCTATCATCCTGGTAGATGAGGAAGCCTCCACCACTGGAGCTCCTCAGGTAGATGAGGAGGAAGAGGAAGAGGAGGAGGTGGAAAGCAGTGAGTCAGATGATGACAGAAATAGTCAGGTGCTGGTCAGTAGACTGAACCAGGCTAACTTAAGCTTACTTGGGAATGAATCAGGTAACAACCCATTCAGACCCCCAGGTGGACTTAACCAGGAGCCTAGGAGGAGAAGGACTCACTCAGGTGACTCTGACCACTCCCATGCTTCTAGAGGTTCTCATGGTCACTCCAGAAGGAGGATGACTAGCCCTCAGAGAAGGGAACATGAGACCAAACTGAGAGAATCTCAAATTAGAGAGGCTGAATTGAGAGTCCAGAGACAAGAGTTAGAGATTGCCCTGGCCCAAGAGAAACTTGCTAGAGCAAGACAGCCTAGAGAGAGTGGATTAGGATCCACTGGTGGCAGCAATATCCAGAAGGATAAAGACAGGTCCTTTGATACAAGAAACCTGAGTAAGATTGTGCCCCCCTACAAAGCTGGGGATGATATCCACAAATGGATGACTGCACTTGAGAGGGCCTGCATGGTACAGCAGATCCCTCAGGAGCAGTGGGCAGCAATCTTGTGGCTCTCCTTTGAAGGCAGAGGCCGAGACAGACTCCTCACAGTTAGTGATGAGGATTCTAGAAACTACATGGTCCTGAAGAGTGCTCTGATTGATGGGTTAGGCTTAACCACTGAACAGTACAGGTTAATGTTCAGAGATACCCAGAAGACACAGACTCAGGACTGGTCTGAATTTGTTGAGTGTGCCACTAAGGCTCTGGAGGGCTGGTTGCTGGGAAGTAAGGTTACTGACTATACAGGATTGTATAATTTAATTATGAGAGAGCAAATCTTAAGTAATTGTCAAAATCAGCTTCTACATCAGCACCTGGTTGACTCTGATCTGACCTCCCCGCAAGAATTGGGTAGGAGGGCAGACAAATGGGTCAGAACCAGGATCAGGCCTAAGAAACAGGGTGGTGACCAAAAGAAAGAGACTACCAAGCCTCAAGAGAAGGGTGGGGATAAAAGTAAGGAAAAGACTTCCCCAGGGCCCCAAAACTCCAAGAATGGGGGTGGGTCCCAAGACACTTCTACAACCCAGAAAAAGCCTTATTGTCATACCTGTAAACAGGTTGGGCATTACAAAACAGATAGCTGTTGTCCCAAGAATGGCAATAAAGAGAATATACCTCCAGGTAAGGCTCCAACACCTCCTGTCACTGTTAGCAGTGGTCCCCCAGGTGGTGGGAGCACCCCCAAGAATTTGGGTGGGTTTACTTTTGGAGGACAGGTGGACTCTGGCCTATCCAGGTCCCCTAACTCAGATACTCTTGTCTATGAGACTGGCATGGGGTTTGCCAATTTCACTGCTTGCCCAAACACTTTGAGCAAGTATAGACAGGAGCCCCTCATCAATGGCTTGAAAGTTGAGGCCTTCAGAGACACAGGGGCTAGCATCACCATGGTGGCTGAATGTCTAGTCCCCTCAAGGCAACTTTTACCTGATGCCAGATATCAGGTGACAAACATTGATGGCATAGAAACCAATCATCCCATGGCAGTAGTCAATCTTAGCTGGGGAGGTGTCACTGGCCCAAAGAGAGTGGCAGTGTCAGCAAACTTGCCTGTAGATTGCCTACTGGGTAATGATTTGGAAATCTCAGCCTGGGCTGAGGTTGCACAGCAAACCCATTCTAGAATGGTAAATCTCCATGGAAAGGTTAGTGGGGCTGTGGTGGCCACAGCCCCAATCCAAGATGTCCTTCCTGAAAAGGTTGGGAGGGCTGAGCAAACCTCAGCCCCATCTTTAGATAACTTCCCTCCTGAAGAGAGTAGCAGGGCTGTACTGGTCACAGCCCATACCCAAACTGAGTCTCCTCCTGAAAAGGTTGGAGGGGCTGTGATGGCCACAGCCCAAACTCAAACAGATACATGGGTAGTGAAGCCTGAAATGATGGATCACTCAACCCAAACAGAGAGCATTGAGGAGGAAGAGAAATCTCCCTCCCCCCAGACATTAGGAAAGGATCAGCCTCCTCAGGGAACTGATCTTACCCCTGATGAAGGAACTGCCCCAGAGGTTGTTAGGCCTGGCCTGACAGAGCCTCTGATGGCAGTGGACCCTTCTCAGGTGGGACCCAGTCTGGAGCAGGTAACCTGCCCCTCTCTACCTTGCCTTACTCAGCCCAAGGCTGCAGAGGACAAGAAGGACAGTGAACCCCAAAGGGCCCCCTGTCAAATAAAGCACCCCCATCAGCAGATTAGGGGCACCGAAACTAGTAGCCCTAGTGAGGTGCAAGCTTTAAAAACTCCTGAGGGATCCCCCTTAAAAGTAGTTAGGGACCTCCCCCAGATGGATATTGTTGGGCACAGCCAAACCTGGGACCCTAAGGGCCCAAACCTGACCTGTCCCTCCAGTAAGCCAAACAGAGGGACCCAGCCTCCAGCTTTAGGTAGCCAGAGGTTGACCCTGAGAGCACAGTGCAACTCAGTCAGAGAAAGAAAGGCACACATGGTGGAGAGTGATTGGAGGAAGCTGAGCCCTACAGAGGAAACTCACTTCAGTACTCCATCTCAACACCAGCCTTTGACTTTGCAAAGACACACCACAGGTAGAGATTCCCTATGGTGGAGACCCTCAGATACCCTTAGGGTGAGGGATTGCTTAGTGGACCATGAGACAGGGGGTTACCAAGCCAGAGCTGGTACTTCCTTATATGGCCACTTAGGCAATATAGGCTTACCTGGTCAAGGATAGCCTTATCTCCTTTCGTTTGGGGGGGGTTATGTAGGAAGGTGGATATCTGACTATGGTTACCCCCAAACTTTTTGCCTGGTGTTTAGCTGGTTTTTGACTTAGTTGGCCTGGGATCCTGCTATTCAGGGCCCCAGGCTGATTGCTCTCTCCTTAAAATGGACTCCATGTACCTTAGGTGCATAACACAATTGGAATTGGTTCACCTTATAGGCCCCTGTAACAGTGTACCATAGGTACCCAGGGCATAGGTGTAGCCAAGGCCTGCCAGGGGCTGCAGCATGTATTGTGCCACCCCTGGCCTGGCCTCCATATTTGACACAACTGGCTGATCACTCAGCTGGGGTAAGTTGGTGTAATCACCTCTTACCTAGGTACAGTATGTCTGTGCCTAACCCTAAACTGGACACATATGTTCCTATCAGCCACTCCTATGGAAGGCCTCATCAATCCTGGAGGCAGAGGGCTTGGAAATATGTGAGATGGTGCTCTGGCATGAGCTGAGCCTGTCTGCAGCTGTCGGGAACCACTCCCTAAGCTGTTCCGGGATATTGCCATACCATATACTCTTAAGTGCATTATAATCCTCGCGGTTAAATGCTATCTTTGGTTTGGCTTTATCAAAACATGTCGAGTAAGGTGTCATACGAATTGGAATACTATCCCCTCGCCAATTCTGGCGACGGGGATAGCATTCCACCCTTCTAGAGGGATACGACATGTGTGTAACCTCAACCCCGGTTAAAGTTAAACAGAGCCTCAGCATCACAAAATGGATGCTGCCACCACAGACACATGTCTGACCTCCTGCTGCTGGGAGTCCTTCCAGCGAGGAGGGCCTGGACAAAGGGTTTCCTGCCTGGGGAGGTGCGAGCACCACCCCAGACAGGGTTTTGTGTATTGGGTAGGACAGGGCTGAATAGATTGAGACATGCCTGGGGCACACAAGGTGTCCCTGTGCATAAGCCAGCCCAAACCGGTTCTGGGGCTTTCCAGCCCCAGTCCTGGCGAGGAGCTGGACAAAGGAGAGGGGGTGTAACCACCCCCCTTCCTGGTCCCACCCATAGGGGAGGGACCTAGCAGGAGATCCACCCCTCAGATGGGAATAAGAGAGGGAGCAGTGCCATTGCACAGCAGATCATCCTGAAATCAACTTTAAACAAAGAAGAAGACTGGACTTCGACATTCTGCTGCACAGAAGACTGAAGAGAATCTCCCTTGTGGCCTAGGAGTGGCCACCCTGTGAACACAGGTACCAACCAGCAACTCGACGTCTGCTTTGCCGCCGCCTCCCGCCGGAGACCGAGCCCAGAGCCCGACAAGAACCAGACTCCCAGACCTCTCAGAGCCCGATCCACAGTCCCTGCAAAGAAGGGACCCGTGGAGGCACCGAGTGACGTGGGACCGGACCTCTTGGAAGACACTCGAAAAGCTGACTGCGCAGCTTCTGAGGCATCCTCGACGTTGTGCTTTGGGGATTGAGAACCCCCACCACCGAGCAGCCCTTGCACCGAAGATCAGCCCTCCAGCATCTCCACGATCTGCGTGGGGCCCTTTTGCATTGTGCCACTCGACGCGCCATCCCGGCCACTAGCCACGTGGTCAGCGGCCATCTTGGCGACGAACCCGAAGATTTACACAGCAGGTCTGGTTGCTCCAGACCTACCCAAGCTCCTGTGAAAAGGAGCACCCGCTCTGACCTTGCTGGTCCGAGTGAACAGCATCTTTCAACTTCTGCGTGGCTTGCATTTGCCAAGGCCTGTTTGCTCCGATCAGGTCGCCGACACCGCCAACAGCGAGAAGCCTACGTGGGACAGCTCGTGACCGACTCCTGGACGTCCTCGACCCCGGGTATCCACGTGGCTGCAGAAAGAAGCTACCCAACAACGCCTGTTTGCACCCGACATCGCCTGGTTCCAATCTGGTTCCACGGTAGTCACTGGCTAGTGACTTTGAACATTGTCTCCTCTGCTTTCAGGTCTTCACATCTTCAGATCCACCCTTGGATCCACCGGAACTCTTCTTATCGAGCCGCCTGCAGCCTCTTCAGCTCCAAGCACCATCGACCAGCGTGACGAAACCCGACACTACTTCGACCCTGTGCACCCGCTTCCTGTGGGTGAGGTAACTCAGCTCCGCCGGTGCTCCTGCACTGGTACACATCCCAAGGGCCTGTGTTTTAAGTTTCAGCTCCGTAGGTCACTCGGAAGGTTCCTAACTTACTAAGTTTGTGCTTTTTACGCACCATAGACTTTGTATTGAGAAGTGCGTGCACTTTGAACACTGCACCCGAGTCCCGTGGGCCTTTCCCGACTTAGTTATTTCCAGTCTCGAATAGCTCCAGCGATTCCCAAGGCCCTAGGCCTCTTCACTTTCCTATTGGTATCTCTTATACCACTTTCTTAGTATATGGTTTAGGTGGCCCCTAGGGCTCATCCATATTGTGCAACTTTTGTGTATTTTAAACTGTCTTGTGATTTAACGCTTGTGCTTCTGTGCTCATAAAGAGTTCAGGGGATTTTAATAGTTAATAAATCAATATATATTTTCAATATATATCTGTGTGGTGTCCCTTTCATTTGGTATTCAAGGGGGTTGTGTATGGTAATACAGCTGGCTTCACATGCCTTTCAGAGTTTAGCCTAAGACTGCTTTGTCCACGTTACCACTAGGATAACTGGTCTACAAGGTTGAATTACAACCATCATCATAAGGGTTGCTTGGCATGGTACAAAGTGATCACTAGAATTAGTGAGCATTATATACCAGGCCAACTTCTCACACCTGTCTTGAGGCCGTCTCATATGGTAAGGATCGGAAGGAGATGGAGGCATCTATACAGCCCGCAGGGTTGTCTAACCGCCTCAAGTTTGAAGTGACCAAGTGCCTTGTACCGCATAATACACTTAATATTGGAACTGCATGGTTAGTCTCTTCACTGCTTGTTTACTTGTTACTCGTGCAAACCACACTAGTGTCATCAAGACATTCTTGCTCAGAGAGCTGAGCACGTACCTGGGACATAAACCTCCCAGATTTGGCCAATTCTGTTGGTTCAGTGCAAGAGAACAAAGCAGATACTGCTTCTTTGCATGTCCGAGCCCTTTTAGAGAGACACATCAGTATTTTGAACTTCCGACGTCGCGGTAGCAGACCAGGGCAACAGCGCACCAAATGCAGCGGCGACTCCTTTCTGTACTTGCAGATTCTGCGCCTGACTGTGGTAGCCAGGGATTTCCATCCAGGATTCAGGGGCATATTACCAAGCAGGGCGATAGGCAATTATCGCCACTTTAGTGGCCGTTTTTGGCCGCTAAGCGGCGATAATTATATCTCTCTACTAGCAAGCTGTAGCTAACAGCAGTTAGCGACAGCTTTAGGCGATAGCGAGCGGTTTGGGGCCCTCTGTGCATGTCAGCGATATTTATCGCTATTGACATGCAAAGTGGGCATACCCAACCTGTTAGCGACTGAAAGCAGTCGCTAACGCCGCTATCGCCTATTAACTAGGCAGGTGTAGCGATGGAAATATTCCTGCTATCGCCAAAAACTAATGACTGCTCTGACCAGTTCTTAGCCATGTTATCCAATGGGAGGTGGATAACATGGCTAAGAGCATTTTGTCGCTAATGCGTGAATTTCGCTGTATTCTCAGCGATATTCACACTATCGCCGGAAAATGTATCGCTTTGGAGATAAACGTTGCTAATAGCACGTTATCTCAGCGATAATTTCCGGCGATGCTTAGCGATAAAAAAATCGTTGCTAAGCCTAGTTAGCGATAAATATCGCTAATCGTTGGTAATATGCCCCTTAGTTCTTTATTGGAAGGTGCACAAGCCTGGCCCATTCAATATTTTGAAAACCTCCCTCCCCAGTGCTTGCTTCAGGTAAGGCTGTATTCAATGCCCTTCATAGGATGTAATCAGTCTGGAGAGGCCTCCCCTGGCTGTATAGTTTGATAAGTCTGCTTCCCCTGATAATAGCTGAATTTGTTCGTTAAGTGCATTTTTGATTGCCACATAGCCTAGCCCTTCCTGACCCCAGTTTTGCACATAAGGTTTTCCATGGCTTAGTTGTCCCTTCGGTGATGGGTTTAAGCATGTTCTTTACGCTCATGGGTGCTGTCAAAACTTGGCCGTCGTATTTAACCTGCTTTCCCAGGCAATCATAGATTTGTTGTTGCGGGCATTCTTTGGTAACTTGAACATGCGTTTATACGCCTGGCATTGCGGTTTCTAGCAGGCTGTCCACTTGGCCTGGGAATGCCTGCTGTGCGTAGCCGGCTCTTGATCCTATTTTGCACTCTATGCCTCTTCTTCTTGGTACCGGTTGGGCTCCGCAGCTTCTCATGGAGTTTGGATGGAGCTTAAATTGTCGACCGAGCTGTTGAGTTCACTGGTTGTAGATGTAAGCTCGCTTCTTTCCCAGAGTTGCTGAGCCGAGCTCCAAGACAATGATATGTTCTTGCGGTGGAGGTTGCCCACTTTCCATTTGAGTAATGCTTTTTTCGCACAGCCCCCAAACATTATCATATAGTCTTGTGTGGATTTATGACCAGTTTGTTTGTCTCATTGTAAGCATTAAGGGCGTCTAGTCCCCTTTGTAGGCCGATTTTAGTATGGTCCATCACCACCAGGTCATCTGCGCATTGCAATATTTTGAATCTTTCGGGGTCTATTTTAGGACTTACAAGGTTGGCATTTTGAAGCCTCTTCCCCAGTTCTGCTGTGTATAAGTTGAAAAGAGTGGAGGCAAGAACATGTTTGAGGCTACGATCAGTGTAGCACTATTTTAAGGTTGTACTGTCTGCCACTTCGACTCTTACCAGGGTTTATTGTATAGAGAGATGATACCATTCAAGAGGCCAACTGGGATTTTCCAGTTCCTTAGCTTGTTCCAAAACTTATGCCGAGAGACCCTATTGAATGTTGTCGAGTAGTCGACGAAGCAAGCAAAAACGTTTTTTTTGTTTTTGATGTTTGCTTGTTGGCTCAAATAAAATAGTTCCACTATGTTATTGATTGTCGTCTCTAATTAAGAAACCCGGTTTGATATGGGGGAGGATTTCTTTATCTTCGATCCATCTATTCAGTCCTGCAGATAAAGTGCTTGCATCAGCTTTCCCTTCGATGTCCAAAAGGGCAATCAATCTGTAGTTTTTGGGTTTTGTGTTGTCTACTTTCTTAAATATAGGCTGAAGCAATGAGCAGTGCAAAGATTCTGGAACATTCAGATGCAGTCGGCATATGGTGAATAAAATAGATAGAACTTCTCCACAAATATGCCTGATTATCTTTAAACATTCCCCCTGGGAGCCCGTTAGGTCCAGGGGCCCCAACTTTTCTTATCTCTTTTCTTATCTCCTGGACAGCAGGAACTTCTTAGTCTTTGCCTCTAGCTGATGTCCTAGGCACACCATCGCCATTTTCTCCTAGCCGTATCTCCTGCATGCCCCCCCCCCCAGCCCCCATCACCCTGGCTCGGCCATCACTCAGAGTGTGACTGGAGGTGAAGCACTGTGTGCTCGTGGCCCTATTTCCGGCACCCTCTCAGCCCCAACCACGCTGGCTCGGCCCTCACCACCCCGGCTCGGCCATCACTCCGAATGGGACTGGAGGTGAAGCAGTGTGTGCTCCTGGCCCTATCTCTTGCACCCTATAAGCCTCTACCATGCCGGCTCGGCCATCACTCCGAGTGTGACTGAAGGTGAAGCAGTGTGTGCTCCTGGCCCTATCTCTTGCACCCTCTAAACCTCTACCACGCTGGCTCGGCTATCACTCCGAGTGTGACTGGTGGTGAAGCAGTGTGTGCTCCTGGCCCTATCTCTTGCACCCTGTAAGCCTCTACCACCCCGGCTCGGCCATGACTCCGAGTGTGACTGGAGGTGAAGCAGTGTGTGCTCCTGGCCCTATCTCTTGCACCCTCTAAGCCTCTACCACCCCGGCTCGGCATCACTCCGAGTGTGACTGGAGGTGAAGCAGTGTGTGCTCCTGGCCCTATCTCTTGCACCCTCT
Source organism: Lissotriton vulgaris (assembly GCF_964263255.1). Taxonomy (NCBI): domain Eukaryota; kingdom Metazoa; phylum Chordata; class Amphibia; order Caudata; family Salamandridae; genus Lissotriton; species Lissotriton vulgaris. The sequence goes on along the minus strand of NC_141690.1, from coordinate 265,432,156 downwards.
AAGCCTCTACCACGCTGGCTCAGCAATCACTCTGGGTGTGACTGGATGTGAAGCAGTGTGAGCTCTTGGCCCTCTGTCTCGCGCACCTCCTCAGCCCCCACCACCATGGCTTGGCCATCACTCCGAGTGTGACTGGATGTTAATGTTAATGTTATGGGGTATTTGTACAAGCGCACGGCTACTCCAAGGAGTGTCCAGGAGCTAAGAAAGAAAAAGCAAAAGACCCTGAAAAGAGAAACCCAGTTAACTCCCAATCTTACACAAATCTCATTATTGATGAAACAGCCAGGTCTGAAGTTGACGTCTGAAGCTCAAGAGCTCTGATTCTTGTTTCAGAGATAAAGGGAGCGAGTTCCTTAGATGACTCACTACCACCTGAAAGGAGCGTCCACCCTTCCTGGCCCGACAGAATTTTGGCACCAGCAGCAGATGTTGGGTTGATGACCTCAAGGTCCTGGCTGGAATATAGGGCATAATTCTTTTTCTAATATTCTGAGCCCCGCTGTTGTGAAGAGCCTCAAAGGCCAACACAAGAGGCTTGAAGTCAACACTGTTTTTTTAGGTCGAGCGTAGCGATAGCGTAGCGATGGACCTTTTGTTGGCGTGTCTGGGGGAATGTGAGACAGCGATCGCCCACGCGCCTCGCTGTCTCAGATTCCTCCTCGTGGGCGTGCACGGCGCCGTGCCTCATATTCCCGACACTCACGCATGCGCACATACACAGCCACACGCATACACAGCCACACGCATACACAGGCACACACACATGCCCCCCCCCTGCTGCCGCCGCACCTACACACACTAGCGCACCTACACGCACACACAGAGACCCCCCACACACACACCAGCGCAACTACACACACGCACGCACACATACAGAGACCCCCCTCCCCCCGCCGCCGCCGCCATCGCACGCACACATACACACACACACAAGCGCACCCCCCTCCCCCCTAGAACTAAGCCCCACTTACCGCCATTCGGGACTTCTGTAGCCGGGGCTCTCCCTTGGGCATGGGAGCCCCGCCTTCAGGCACTCCATGGGCGCGTGCGCGGGACTTCCGAAAACGGAAGTCCCGCCCAAAGGAACTGGCTCGTACAGGCGTCTCCAGCGACTTCCCTCACTGCTAGTTGCTATTACTTTTAAAAGCTGGAGCGCAGACCGGAAGCCCTTTAAGCCAGTAAAGATTGGTGACCATTCCTGGCACGTGACACGTGTGTCTGTCATGGCTGCAGTCCAGGCCTCGGCTGAGCGCAAACATGCTTGTTAGTATGTGGATGTAAAAAATGTGGGAATTTGGAGAACAAGCTGATGTTAGGTACAAATTATGTAATTTTTCCTAATTTAGTACGGCTCTGTGTAGACATTTTTCGAGCCAATGTGCAGAAATTATTTCTCTGCCATCACCCGGCACGGGGGTGATCAAATCCAATACTTAAATTGAATTAAATCTATTTATATCCAGATGCAGTGAACAATCTTCCTCTTTCCCTTCCCGATCCCTTCTCTTCGATCTACGTCTGAAAAGGATGATCGATAGCTCCTGTGGCAGAATATTCCAGATCTATTTGTTCATTTGAGAAATATTCTTCGTACTGAAAGTTTTCCCTTAATTTCCAATAAAAGTATTCAGTGACAATTGTTCTACGTTTATTCTTGACGCTGAAAGGGTCCACCGCGACTTATATGAGCAGATGGCAACATGGTACATTGGGAAAGGGACTTCAGTGACGCTTCAATCTGCACAGACCCCCTCGCGTAGCTGCTTTTATTCCGTGCGTTAAATAATATCACGCTGTCGGTTATAGGGTCTTATTGTTCGTTAAGCATGGCATTACTTCATTTCAAAGTGTCAGCGTGACATTTTCCTTTGTGTAAATACGTACTGTATCTACTGCACACAGTGATGATATTTATTTGTATCTCTCACATAAGACCATATGTAAATGTAGGTGTGTTTATACTCCCCCCCTCCCCCCGAAGTGACATTAAATCCTATAAACCCTGCTTCTTTTGCTGGGAGTTGTGTTTTTTTAACTACGTCGTATAACTTAACTGCCTCGGGTGCCGAGCCGACCATATATATTTGGGGTATATATGGATTCACATGCAGTGTCTTTGTGGACTCATTGTACTGTCAGTACGGGTCGGTGACAAACTTGTTCTGAATTGACTCTATCACTGCCGCTTTCTGTCCCGAAGGGAGACAGGAGGTGGCACGCACGGACAGGAGATGTGCACGCGTACAGACAGATGTGCACTCCATACGCGTGCACATCTCCTGTCCCCAGAGGCTGGCAGCACGCGCATCGAGCGCTTTCAGTTTCGACGCTCCAGAGCAGCCTAGGTAATCACACTCTAGGGGAGAGTTTAAAGATGACTCGTGTGTGTGTGTGTGGGGGGGGGGGGCACTATGACCCTGTGACCCCAGCTATACTGGCTAGTTCAACTTCTCCCCTTTTAAAGGAGCCACCCTTATTTTCAATTAGAAACTTATCTTCAATTAAAATATTGCCGTATTGTGTCATTTCCTTATTATATTCCCAAGGCATCTCTTACTCCCGGGCTTACCCGATCCCCTTTTATTTGTCACAGGTGACTCTCTCTCCCATCCTAACCCTCAACCCACATTTTCTTTCTTCCCCTCTGCAGTGCTTTGACACAACGTTAGGGCGTTTAAGCACTGCACAATTACTCAACTTTACAAATTAGCAGGTGCCCACCTCCCATATGCTGTACACTCGCCCTATGTCTGGTGCCTACTGCCCTCTCATGTCCTTCTCTGCCTTATGTCTTCTTTCCGCACTCAGCGCTTTAAAGCAGAGTTGAGAAGGGGTAAAAGCCCTATAGAAACAAGCATTTGCAGTGCAATAGGGCTCACATTTGCGAGAATTTGGGCAGTTGACATTGTAAATGACAATGCCTTTTATTCACCTATTGACTTTTAAAAAACATAAATAAAACACATTGACATTTGCAATGTCAATAGCTTAAACTCTCGCAAATGCGAGACCTATTGCATTGCAAATGCTTGTTACTGATAACCAATGTAGTGATTTCAGATGAGTCGTCATGTGTGTTCTGGGCCCAACCATAGAAATTGCTCTGGCGGCTGAATTCTGAACAACCTGAAGACGGCTCCTGGCCCTAGCTCCTGCACCCCCCTCAGCCCCAACCACGCTGGCTCGGCCATCACTCCAAGTGTGTGTGGATGTGAGGCAGTGTGTGCTCCTGGCCCTCTCTCCTGCCCCCCCTCCCCTCTCAGCCTCCCACCCTGGCTCTGCCGTCACTCCGGGAGTGACTGGAGGTGAGGCAGTGTGTGCTCCTGGCCCTCTCTCCTGCACACCCCTCAGCCCCCCCCCCTCCCCCTCCACCTTGGCTCGCCATCACTCTGAGTGTGACTGGATGTGAGGCAGTGTGTGCTCCTGGCCCTCTCTCCTGCCCCCCCTCCACTCTCAGCCTCCCACCCTGGCTCTGCCGTCACTCCGGGAGTGACTGGAGGTGAGGCAGTGTGTGCTCCTGGCCCTCTCTCCTGCACACCCCTCAGCCCCCCCCCCCCCCACCTCCCACCTTGGCTCGCCATCACTCCGAGTGTGTCTGGAGGTGAGGCAGTGTGTGTTCCTGGCCCTCTCTCCTGCCCCCCCTCCACTCTCAGCCTCCCACCCTGGCTCTGCCGTCACTCCGGGAGTGACTGGAGGTGAGGCAGTGTGTGCTCCTGGCCCTCTCTCCTGCACACCCTCAGCCCCCCCCCCCCCCCCTCCCCCTCCACCTTGGCTCGCCATCACTCTGAGTGTGACTGGATGTGAGGCAGTGTGTGCTCCTGGCCCTCTCTCCTGCCCCTCCTCCCCTCTCAGCCTCCCACCCTGGCTCTGCCGTCACTCCGGGAGTGACTGGAGGTGAGGCAGTGTGTGCTCCTGGCCCTCTCTCCTGCACACCCCTCAGCCCCCCCCCCCCCCCCACCTCCCACCTTGGCTCGCCATCACTCCGAGTGTGTCTGGAGGTGAGGCAGTGTGTGCTCCTGGCCCTCTCTCCTGCCCCCCCTCCACTCTCAGCCTCCCCCTGGCTCTGCCGTCACTCCGGGAGTGACTGGAGGTGAGGCAGTGTGTGCTCCTGGCCCTCTCTCCTGGCACACCCCTCAGCGACCACACCTTAGCTCGCCATCACTCCGAGTGTGACTGGATGTGAGGCAGTGTGTGGCTTCAGTGAAGGCTTCATTACTGGGAGT